>NC_136428.1:338254284-340728034 GCF_052849685.1 Lactuca virosa | reverse complement strand
CATATACAAAACTTGAAATTTTGATACGAGCTTTTGAACAAAACTTCGATTTTCAAGTTTTTTTTTTTTTGCATCAAGTATCAAATAAACAAACCAGGCTTTGATACCACTGCTGGGTTTTGAGCATTCTAACACTCATATGGGTGTACATGCAACCCTAGAAACCTTGGATCTATGTTTGACTATGATACATGCAAATAATTATTTTTCCAAGGTTCTTATCCTAACTAGCATGGCATGGGGTACTTGAATCAAATAAAACTAGTAGAATTACTTACCTTGTAGTAGTAGTTGATTGCTTGGAGTTTGAGAGCCTAGCACCAATAATGTGGATGCCTCAAATGGAAGTCACAAATAACCACAAACTTGGAAACTTGAGAGAATAGTCACAAACTTCTTGAAATCGGCCCTCTTACTTTACACACATCAACTAGTGCAATTTTAAGAACCAAAGCCTCCTTTATATAGTGTGGTGGATTAGGGTTACATCCATGTAAACCCTAATACCCATGTCTTTTCATTTCCATGAGATCCATGGGTTAAAGCTCCATGGAGTATCCATGGACTTTCCATGCAAGCCTAGCCCATTCCAAATAAGCATTAGCCCACACTATATAAATACAAGAGCCCATATTTAATTAGTCATACTTTTGATCTCTAAATTAATTCTAAATTAATTATAGATCAATACTAATTAAATAATATGATTTTATATTAATATATTAGGACTTGTAATATATTAATAAATCATAACTTATACTATTCTCAAACGATTATCCATAAATTGTTCGGGTGAAGTGCAACCCAAATGGACCATGCCGGGTCGGGTCAAGTACATACCAAATATAGTTATGGACTTAGACACTATATCCAACACAAACTCCCTCATTCCGAGAGTTCAAGGCATGCGGAGCGCCTGAGTTCTTTGGGGTCTGGGACCCCATAGTTAGTCGATGCTGGATGGCAGATATGGAGAATGCTCGGCACATGAGCTCTTGCCCCGAGGCGGCAAAGGTGGGCTTTGCTTCATGCATGTTTAGGGACTGAGCCAGGGATTGGTGGGAGGAGGTGACCCACCAGGTAGGATCAGCTGGAGTGGCTGAGATGTCATGGGCGGAGTTTGTCAGGTGTTTTGATTTGGAGTTTGTACCATCCATTGAGGTGAAACGACTAGTGAGGGAGTTCCAGGAGCTCCAGCAGACCATCGAGAATGTGCCGGAGATCACCGCTAAGTTTCGGGAACGATCACTTTTGATTCCGCAGTATGATGCGGATGAGGTTATGAGGAGGACAAGGTATCATTCCATGATGAGGGATTGTAACATCCGGAGTCCCAAGTACATCATTTTGATTATTTACTTTTGAAGTTTATAGAATGACTCGACGAGTTGGTGCTACAACTCGCCGAGTAGTATCGCGAATGACCACGTGAGTTTAATGACCTACTCGACGAGTCCAAGAGGCGAATCGCCGAGTAGGCGCTGGGATGAGAAACCCTAAATCCCCGGGTTTGGGGCCTATTTAAAGGCACTTATAACCTCATTTGTGGCTACCCTTCATTGAGAGCAAACCCTAAACGACATGTGAGCCTAGAGAGAGAGTGTTTTGCTAATTGTGAGTGTTTGGTGCATTTTGTGAAGAGAAGAGAAGATTTCAAGTCCAAGGGACAAGAGGGTGCTGCTAGATCTGAGGTTGTTTCATTTCAAAGCTTCTGGGAAAGGTATAAAGCTTTTACCTTTCTCATCCTATTGTATAGATCTTATGATTTTGTGAATCTAGGGTTTTTCACCCAAATATGAGGACCTTGAGGGTTCCATGCTCATTGAAAGGGTTGAACTTCAGATCTGGACCATGTGAGTCCCCTAGAGTCCAAAAGTCCCTGCTTTATCCAACCATAATAGTGATCTTGAGTGAAAAACCCTTTTTGGGGTGTGTTTTGGCATTTTAAGCTCAAAATGCCATGCATGAACGTAAAGCCCGTGACTTTACGTGATAGATGAGCCTTAGGAGTGTAGATCCAGAGTTTGGGGAAGTTCCCTGCCTTGAAAACGACTGAATGAGAGATAAGTCTGAATGGACTCGCCGAGCCAAGAAGTCGACTCGACGAGTCAGATGGGGTTGTCCCGATGGAATTGATCGTGCAGCAACTCGGCGAGTTGAGACAGACTTTTGAGTGATTCTGGGAATGGCGAGCAGACTCGTCGAGTTCCATGAGTGCACTCGACGAGTAGGGTCAACATGGACTGTTGACTCGAGTTTGACTTCTGTTGAGTTAGGTTTTGGTCAACCCTATCTTTGGGAAACCATGGAGGGGTAAAATGGTCTTTTCCCACTTCAAGAGAGAGGGAAAGAGAGATAACTTAGTAAAATGTGCGATATTGATAGTTACTTAGATATACGTATCTTATGTGATTAGGAGGAGGCTAGACTGGTGATTTGTGTGCGAGAGTATTCATTCATTGAGCTTACTTACGAGGTGAGTCTTCTCACTATACTTGCCTTGAGTGGTACATTGTGTGATTGAGCTGTTTATTGTGTTTATCTGTGTATTTGATATTTGCATTACGTCTTTGTGATTTATGTTGAATATTGTTACTATGAGCTTACTGAGCTGGGACCGGAGGGTCCCACTGAGACACACTGACCGAAGGGTCTTATCGAGTTATAGCCTAGAGTGGTTAGGAGTTGTAGGTGGTATTTGGGGGAAACTCACTAAGCTTTACGCTTATCGTGTTATGTGTTATGTGTTTCAGGTACTTCCGATGATCGCGGGAAGGCCCCGACTTGATTGTACACACACTCGCTTTGGAGATATATTTTGGAGGATCCTGGTTTATGTGATAAACAACTTTTGATAAATAAATTGTACTAATGTTGATACTTGAGATTTTCGGGAAATATGATATGTGATTTTTATGTTAAAAATGAAAAAATTTGGTTTGAAAATTTCGGTGTTACAAGTTGGTATCAGAGCCTTGGTTTGAGGGATTCGGATGCACCTCCGGGTGTGTTTGGACTCAAACTGAGGATTTGAGAAAAAATTTCAAAAGAAATGATTTTTCTAAAAACGAGAAGGAGCTTTAAGAGAAAACGAGTTGGAGCGGTGTGTACAATCAGCCAGAGCCCGAACGGTGATTTCCCAAGATACCCTTACTTTGTGTTATGAGATATTTATGAAATGTTCTGTTAGGGTTGCATGATAGAAAAATTAGGCTAGGTATTTCATATCCTAGGGCTAGAGTTGCCTGAATTGTGATGCCTTAGCCTAGGAGGTGTTCTTGATCAGTATTACCTGCTATTTGCTATGAGTATGTACTGAGTTTTGAGTCGAGAGATAACCTAGGAGGAGTTACCTAGATGAGCTTGGGAGGAGTCTTTTGATAGAGTATTCAGTGAATCGTGAGGTATAGAATGTTGTGAATTAGAATCCTAGGAGGAGGACTTGGGGTGACCACAGGTAGGGTGTGGAAGGTAGTATTGGGCCCGTACTACTAAAGGCACCCGGTCTGTGTGCAATCCAAGTAAGAATCCTTAGGATGCTGAAGAGAAAGTAAGGATGAGTAGTCGTGTGTGATTATGCTCGAGCGCGTCTCTGATGATTTTGTGTTATCTTTCAGAGACATCATGGTAGGTACACGCCACAACCCCGGGAGCAGTGGGACTAGTGATGATGAGATTCGCAGGATTATTCACGAGGAGGTGGCCGCAGCTATTCGAGCTGAGATTCCTGAGATGTTTGGGTCTATTAAGATCACTTCGATTGAGACTTTTGATGAGCGGTATGCCGCCGTTACTGAGACCGCTGCTGCTGCAGCCACTGCAGCTCTCGCTGCTGCCAGACCGCAGGGAGGTGACTCGTTGCTGTACCGGGAATTCAGCAACACAAAGCCACCAGAGTTTGATGGGGCTCAGGATCTGATTGTTGCGATGAGATGGATCTCTGATATCGAGGGTTGGTTCTACACTTGTTCATGCCCAGAGCATATGAGGGTACGGTTCGCGCTGAACTAGCTTCGATTGGGAGAGAAGGACTGGTGGAAGTTTGTGACGGCTAGTTTCACCCCAGCAGAGCATGTTGCGGTGACTTGGGAAAGATTTGTTGGGATGTTCCGAGATGAGTATGTTCCCCCTGTGGAAAGGGAACGGTTGGACTAGGAGTTTCTGTCTCTTCGACAGAAGACAGAGTCGATGACTGTGATTACGCGGATGTTTCACGAGAGGGCGTTGTTTTGCCCTGAGCATGTGGCGACTAAGCAGGCTCGCATGAGTCGATACTTGAGTATACTGAGGACGGATATTCGGGAGTTCACGACGAACTCGTCTTACCGTACATTCACTGAGCTACAGGCGAATGCCAGGAGGAGAGAGATCGAGCTGGGGACTCAGTCGAGGGAGGACGCGGAGTCTCAGGGGAGAGACCGGCGACCGGCGCAATCGCAGCCAGCAGCCAAGCGGGCTAAACCCACTGATCCGAAACCAGGAGGCCAGAAGGGCCGCACTTGTGGAAAGTGCGGCAAGAGTCACGAGGGATCTTGTCGGGCAGGAATTTGCTACAAATATGACAAGGAGGGGCATATAGCGAAGGATTGCCCCAAGGGTTTTGCAGTCTGTTTCCACTGCAATCAAACCAGCCATCAGAAGGCCGAGTGTCCTCAGCTTGTTCAGGGATCAGCCCAGGGTTCCACTCCTGCTGCATTGCGTGTTTCTGATGTTAGGCCGGTGAAGGCCGAAGTTCCGAACGCTCGTAGGAGAGCTTTCCAGCTGACAGCGGAGGAGGTCCGCGTAGCACCGGATGTTGTGGCTGGTATGTATTCCTCTATTTATCCATTTATTTGCTCTGCGCTTCTTTGATGATTATCCTGTGCTATATTTGTTGGGTTATGAGCATTCTAACACTCCTAAGTGTACATGCAACCCTAAATACCTTGGATCTATGTTTTCTCTATTATACATACAATTATGAACATCCAAGGTATTATCCTAATCTAGCATACAAAATAATAAATATAACAAGATAGAATACATACCTCTTTGATGTAGAATGTCTTCATGAAGCTTGAGTGCCTAGTGCCCCAAGTGTGACACCTCAAATGGTTCACACAACACCAAATACACTTGGAATAACTTGAGAGAAACTTGAACACTCCTTGAAATCGTCTAGCCCTCACACTCACACATTAGTGCACGATTTCTTGAGCCATGGGATTCTTTTATATGGTGGCTATTAGGGTTACACCATGTAACTCATAACTTTACCCATTCCTTATGCTCCATGGATTTTAACCTCCATGGAGTATCCATGGGTCACCCCATGGACTTAGTCCAACACAAGGAATCTTGGATCACAAGCCCACATATATAAGAATGAATGATTTACACAATCAACCCATATATTTAATTAGTCTCCTTTTGATCACTTAATTAATTCCAAATTAATTCTTGATCAATACTAATTAAATAACCTTATTAATATATTAGAACTTATAATATATTAACCAACCTTAAGTGTTATTTCTCTCATTATAGTCTATCCAAATGCATGATGCCATGCAACCCAAATGGACCATGCCGGGTCGGGTCAAGTCTTACCAATTATAGTTATGGACTTAGACATTAATCCAACAGTCTCCCACTTGGATAAGTCTAAAACTATTATTGTGTATGACTTCAGGAACCGATCAGCAATCGTAGCTCTCAAAAGCTTCTGTCGAACTCTGACCTTGTCGATGAACTCTGACCTTTGTCAATGACTTGTCCATTAGATAAGGGATCATATATTCCTCCATTCTAGATATCACATGGACTGAGACATGGATTATAATCATTCTCTCTGTCCATTTGTTGTTTCCCGATTTTCGATTCATGATGACTGACTGATTGAACAAATCAAATCAGTCTTGGCTTGGCCAAGCACTCACATGTATCATCTTTAAATCATCGAGGGGCCCACAGATATCGCTTTTATCCTGAAGGTAAAAGGAATGGATAAACTTCGACTCATATGGCTTGTTCTACTACTTGTTGAATCATACACAAAGGCACGTTTTATAACATCGAGTTACCAATGCGTTTTCGTGCAATCAATGTATAACCAACTCATAGTAACAACTCATATCTCTAGGTTTGAAGAATATAAGATATTATCGTCTCATGATCACTCGTGATAAAATCCATGAAGTGATTCAAATGAGCGCGGGTTGAATCCAATACTCAGAACTTATGAGCACTCATGAGTGTTGTAGCACCACTTTGTCCACCAACTTGGACCTCTA
The DNA here is from genome assembly GCF_052849685.1 of Lactuca virosa. NCBI lineage: Eukaryota > Viridiplantae > Streptophyta > Magnoliopsida > Asterales > Asteraceae > Lactuca > Lactuca virosa. The sequence goes on along the minus strand of NC_136428.1, from coordinate 340,721,762 downwards.
CAAACCAACCCATGACAGTCTTGATTCATATCTACTTCCAACATATGACCGACTGTGGATGGTTTGAATAACTTAATCATTCAGGAAGAGTGACTTAGTTATTCTGGAAGTCATAACATGCAAAGTGAAACACAAGAATAAATGAATCAAATATGGTATCAAACCCTATGAATATAAATAAACACTTTTATTTATCACCATACTGATTACTCATTATTCATTGTTTCGGTTTTGTCAACTTTATACTTGAATTAAAAACACTAGTTGTCCCATGCTCCAAGCATGTACACTATGTTTTTCTTAAACAATAGCTTTGCCATACACCAAGTATGCACTCTATGTTTGTCTATGATCCTTACTTTGTGAAATAAACCAATTGAACATAATTTCAATGATTCTAATTTCACACTCCCAAATCCTTATCGAAAAATATGAGAATTTCAAATTCCTATCATTTATCGAAATCTGTTTAGATTTTAAACTTATATGCACTGACCCTCCTGTGATGAATATGTACAAAGTCACAAAGACTTGTCAACAATCATTATAAGGTATTCCAATGGAGATCAACTCCATGGAAACTAAGTCTCATATTCAAAGTACATTGCTTTGGACATGCTTCTTGCATTAAGTTTTCTAATCTTACACAGATAACTTCCACCTATGGAGACAACTCCATATTCTCATTTTGACTATCACTTCTGAATAAGAGATGCCTCTTTTCAGAATATGTCAATATGGTCCTTCCAAAATTAGCACTATACTTCCAACTGTCCCTGAGCAACCAATCTTTGGTAAACCTCAGATTGTCCTCGACAATTGCTTAATCATTTTAGTCATATCCAATTCTAGACCTTTTCCCTTCTTAATGCCTCTGGGCATTTGGAAAAATTTAGAAATGACAAATATTATAGCACATGCAATCGATCCTGTACCCAAAGCAAATGGTACACGATTCATGATGTCTCACATAAAGACATGATTCTAGACCAGTCTTTTGCTACAATATTTTTATTTGCCATGTTTTCAAAATTTGACTATGAAGAGGGATGTCGTAATCATAATCGAATTTTGAGAATGCAATATATAGAATTTCCTTAAGTTGAACCAATCCAACATGAAATTCATATATATATTCTTGACTAAAGATGATTAAGGTCTCAATCTAAGCCTTTAGAACTGAAATGAAGTATATCCTCTCCCTTAATTATAGCAAAACAACTTTTTGAATCCCTGCAGCCTCACGAATTGAAACTTTTGTTTTCTATAATTAACATTGCTAACTTGCAACACTAACAATAATTATCATGCTCCCACTAACATGATGATTATTAGCATAACACTTATGCTCCCACTAGTTTTGACATGTACTCAGAAATCAGCTGGACTTCTAGAAATCAATACTTTATTGACTTTCTTACCAAAGTTCAGATTTCTGATACGAGATGCTTTGATAAAACTTTATCAAAATCATACACCTTTCCTTAGATAGCATGCATGTGTGTCTAAACAATTTCAGAACTATGAAAAGGGATACCGTAATCATAGTCTCAATTGTTTAGACCTTTTGCCATCTGCTTCAAATCTACTTGGTGGAAGTGTTTCCTCACCATCATTTTCATGAATCGGAGAAAAACCTTATGACCCTTAGATTTTATGGTGTATGTGTTCTTATCCATGTGAATCGTCAAAACCATAGTCACAAGACAAGGATAATGACAAATCCAAACTCATATGGACTGAACTTATGCAATCTTAACTTCTTGCCACCTGGCAGTATAGGGCCTGCCATTGCTTCCAAGTAGTTGTGCAACCAATTGAGAACTCTCAGAACTCCTATGCAAAGCCAACTTGAATAGGCACAAAAATTTCAACACGATAGGTTATAAACCTCAAGTCGTGTGCTAGTGAAGGACTTTAGGTTTTATTCTTGATTAAGTCTTGAAACTTTCAAGAGCTTTAAGACTCCCACTGTCCTCTTGACATATAAGACTCCCTTGTCAAATATTCAAGAGATAGTGCGGATTCTTTATCAAGACTAACACTTTACACAATTGGCCTAAGTTGGTCTCTGTTTTATCCAAAACATCACAACTTACCAATTTCAAATGTACAAGAGTAGATAACCTTTTACTCTTACATTTGACTAGTGTTAACAAACCCTCTTTAAGATATGTCACTCAAGTTACAATCTTGGAGTATGACTCTAAGAATTGTTTTGGAACAAAGTATGACTCATCTTTTTTATTTAACCATTTCAACAATTCATGACTCCTCTTCTTAGTCATAAGAATGCACTAAGATGACTTTAGAGGACCAATTGTGATATGGTATCTTAATCATTAAGATGATCATAAACATGATACTAAAGTACTCTCCCATCTTTTCAGATTTGAGAAACTTTTATCTTTCTGCCATTCTTTGATTCTTCTTATTCGTTCTGTCTCACATTAAAACTTCTCCAATGCTACAGACTTATACTTAAACTTATAAGTATAACCATATTTACTGAACTTAAGTAAATCATGACGAATAGTCTTCTTGATCTTTTGTGGTGGACTTGACCAGTGCACAAGAATGTGTACTCGATCCCTTAGTCCTTTCCTTATTCACATAAGGAATTAGTCTTAATTTTCCAAGCTGAAAGTTCTCATTCATCATACTATACAACTTGCATGATTCCAAGTTTCGGTCCAATTGAACCTTGGGTGATGAGAATCTTTCCTTATTTGGTAATATTAGACACTACCACAACTGAAAGAATCAAATCCATTTTTCCAATATTGCTATCAATGGAATCTTATAAGCAACAACTTTTCACAAATGCCATTGTAAGGATACTTAAAATAAATAAAATCAAAACCTTTTTCTTTTATTTTAAAACTTTGCGGAAAAACTTATCCTTACAATCCATATGAAAACATTGTTGTTATCTATTCCTAAGCAATATAAATATCATAACTCTTAAGTAATAGCCCAAAATTCTGATCACCGAACCATGCGATTGAAATCCATCTTCGCGATCAGAATCAGCATGTACTTAATAGAGTTAGACAATGGACTTTACCTGAAGTAGAGCCAAACTTATTGACTTTAACATCCTTAGGTAAATTTGGCAGCTTCGTAACCAATGCCCCTTCCTTTGGCAATAGTTACCTATGGACCCTTGATAATGGGACTATCTCAGACTTCGCCTCTCTCTTTACCATTGGGTCAACCGAGTTGACTATGGCCGATCCCTTTCCATTGGGAAGAGAGAGCTTTACTGGATATCCAATGTCATCATTGTCAATGTCCATAGCGTTTTAGGAAGTTGATCTTAGCAAATAGATAAGATCATTAAGGGTCTTGTCTTAGTCTGTTTCATAGGATTCCCAAAAGAACTCACTATGTGACTTAGAAAGTAGTTGAGCCACCAACTTTCTCAATACTTTGACACCCAACTCTCCCGGCTTGTCAATATGTGACTACATCTCCAAGATGTGATCACACCTAGACCTTGCCTTGCCAATAGGGCTTGAGTGACCTTAAACTTTTTAGGAACTTGTGGGTTAGGGAGAATAATTGGAGGAGGTGAAAGAAGTATGATATCCATGGGACATCATCTTCATTTAGGAAAGCTTGTTTCAAGAGATTTGGGAAGATCATAAATGTCTAGACCAGACATCTTTTTGGGAGATATTCAAGATAGTTGATTTAAAGTCCTTAATATGACACCCAATATGAAATATTAAGGCTAGGACCCAACAAACTATTTTATAACTTAGAAGAGGGATGCCGTAATCCATGCTATAAAATATTTGAAGGTAGGTGAATGACGATTCACCAATTTCCACCATGAAAAACGAAATAATTTATTAGGTTTTAATTGGATTTGAAAGTCCTAGATCTTTGAGATTCATTGATTATGAACATCAATTTCCACCAATTTCTCTATTATACATACAATTATGAACATCCAAGGTATTATCCTAATCTAGCATACAAAATAATAAATATAACAAGATAGAATACATACCTCTTTGATGTAGAATGTCTTCATGAAGCTTAAGTGCCTAGTGCCCCAAGTGTGACACCTCAAATGGTTCACACAACACCAAATACACTTGGAATAACTTGAGAGAAACTTGAACACTCCTTGAAATCGTCTAGCCCTCACACTCACACATTAGTGCACGATTTCTTGAGCCATGGGATTCTTTTATATGGTGGCTATTAGGGTTACACCATGTAACTCATAACTTTACCCATTCCTTATGCTCCATGGATTTTAACCTCCATGGAGTATCCATGGGTCACCCTATGGACTTAGTCCAACATAAGGAATCTTGGATCACAAGCCCACATATATAAGAATGAATGATTTACACAATCAACTCATATATTTAATTAGTCTCCTTTTGATCACTTAATTAATTCCAAATTAATTCTTGATCAATACTAATTAAATAACCTTATTAATATATTAGAACTTATAATATATTAACCAACCTTAAGTGTTATTTCTCTCATTATAGTCTATCCAAATGCATGATGCCATGCAACCCAAATGGACCATGCCGGGTCGGGTCAAGTCTTACCAATTATAGTTATGGACTTAGACATTAATCCAACAATATTTAGGTACATTTCTTGTGATTTCTGTGCATGCTTTAGTGTTATTTGATTCGGGTGCGAGTCGATCCTTCATATCCATAGCCTTTAGTCGTCACATTGGCAACCAGCGTGAGGCATTGAGTCGGCCTCTGAGGGTTTCTATAGCTGATGAGCATGCGGTTTTTGCTACCGAGGTGTTCCGAGGATGCGTGCTGGAGACCTTTGGCGTCAAGTTTTCAATCGACCTGGTACCGATCGCGATGGGAGATGTTTGTGTCATCGTGGGCATGGATTAGTTGAGCCGTTTTGGAGCAATGATTGACTGCGAGCGTCAGTTAGTGACTATACGAGACCCTAGTGGGGGAGTGCTTACAGTGTATGGCGAGGGTACCAGATCTGGGTCAGCTTTCTGCTCTCCTGTCAGGGCAAGGCAGAGTTTACAGCAGGGTTGTATGGGATTCCTGGAGTATGTGATGGATTCGCGGACCGTGTCAGAGAGGCCGAGTTTTGTATCCGAGGTTCCGATAGTATGCGATTTCCCTAAGGTGTTCCCCGAGGAGTTACCGGGTGTGCCTCCCGAGAGGCAGGTGGAGTTCTGGATTGATTTGATTCCGGGTGCGGCACCTATTGCCAAGGCACCCTATCGCCTTGCGCCACCAGAGATGCAGGAGTTATCCTCTCAGCTCCAGGAGCTGCTGGGGAAAGGGTTCATTAGACCGAGTAGCTCACCGTGGGGAGCTCCAATCCTTTTTGTCAAGAAAAAGGATGGTTCGCACCGGATGTGCATTGATTACCGGGAGTTGAACAAGTTGACGGTCAAAAACCGTTATCCACTTCCGAGGATCGACGATTTGTTCGATCAGTTGCATGGGGCATCTTGGTTCTCCAAGATTGATTTGAGGTCCGGATATCATGAGATGAGAGTTTTCAAGGAGGATATTCCGAAGACGGCCTTTAGGAGCCGTTATGGGCACTATGAGTTTGTGGTGATGCCGTTCGGGCTCACCAACGCACCGGCAACGTTCATGGACCTCTTGAACCGAGTGTGTAGGCCCATGTTGGATCGATCGGTGATCGTGTTCATCGACGATATTCTTGTGTACTAGAGATCCATAGAACAGCACGAGGAGCACCTTAGAGAGGTTTTAGGAGTTTTGAGATCAGAGAGGCTATATGCTAAATTCTCCAAGTGTGATTTCTGGTTACGAGAGGTCCAGTTCCTAGGGCATCTCGTTAATCAGACTGGGATATTGGTCGACCCGGCCAAGATTGAGGCAGTCATGTGATGGGAGGTGCCGAGATCCCTATCCGAGATCAGAAGTTTTCTAGGATTGGTCGGTTACTATCGGAGATTTATCAGGGATTTCTCCAAGATTGCAGTTCCTCTCACCAAATTGACCCGGAAGGGTGTTACTTTTGTTTGGGGGCCTGAGCAGCAGGCATCATTTGAGACCCTTCGCCAGAGATTGTGCGAAGCTCCAGTGTTAACCCTTCCGGAGGGAGTGGAGGACTTTGTGGTTTATTGTGATGCGTCTATCTCAGGGATGGGTGGAGTGTTGATGCAAAGGGGTCATGTGATAGCATATGCGTCGAGGCAACTGAACCCTCATGAGACGAGGTGTCCCACCCATGATTTGGAGTTAGGGGCGGTGGTGTTCGCCCTCAAGATTTGGCGCCACTATCTTTATGGTGTGCGGTGTACGGTATACACGGACCACAAGAGCCTGAAGTACCTCATGGATCAGCCCAACTTGAATATGAGACAGAGGAGGTGGCTGGATGTGGTGAAAGACTATGACTGTGAGATCTTGTATCATCCGGGCTAGGCTAATGTGGTAGCCGACGCCCTGAGCCGTAGAGCCAAGAGCGCCCCGATCTTAGATGTGTGTATGAGGATGACGGTGATGACTCCAGTTTTAGATACCATTCGAGAGGCCCAGGTGGAGGCCGTGAGACCGGAGAACCGCAAGAGGGAGCGGGTGATTGGGCAGGTGTCTGAGTTTGTGACAGACAGTCGTGGGCTTATGACTTTCCGAGGGCGGATTTGGGTGCCCTACACTGGCGGAGCTCGCCGTGTTCTGATGGAGGAGGCGCATAGATCGAGATTATCGATCCATCCAGGAGCCACTAAGATGTACTTGGACCTGAATAGGGACTATTGGTGGACATGTATGAAGAGGGACGTGGCTTGGGTAGTCGAGAGGTGCTTGACCTGTCGTCGGGTTAAGGCTGAGCACCAGCGTCCGCATGGCAAGCTGCAGCCATTAGAGGTTCCCCAGTGGAAGTGGGAACAAATTTCCATGGATTTTATCACCAAATTGCCAAGGACCGCACAAGGTGTCGACGCAATTTGGGTGATTGTGGACCGATTGACGAAGAGCGCTCACTTCCTTGCTATTAGTGAGAGTTCTTCTGCAGAGAAACTAGTCGAGGTATATGTAAGAGAGGTGTAGCTCGGCATGGAGTGCCGACGTCGATAGTGTCAGATCGGTATGTGCGCTTTACTTCCAGGTTTTGGAAGAAGTTTCATGAGGAGTTGGGTACGAGATTGCACTTCAGTACAGCCTACCACCCACAGACGGACAGGAAGAGTGAGCGGACGATTCAGACGCTCGAGGACATGCTTCGAGCATGTGTTATGGACTTCGGTGGAAGTTGGAACAAATATCTGCCATTGGCTGAGTTTTCTTACAACAACAGCCACCATTCCAGTATCAGTATGCCTCCTTTCGAGCTCCTTTATGGGAGAAGGTGTCGGACTCCTATCTGTTGGGGAGAGGTGGGGAAACGAGTGATGGGTAGCACTGAGATAGTGCTCAAGACGACTGAGCAGATTCAGCAGGTCAGGCAGAGGTTACTGACAGCCCAGAGTATAGTCTGAGCAGAAGAGTTACGCAGACATGCGACGATCCGAGCTTGAGTTTCAGGTTGGAGACTTTGTCCTCCTGAAGGTATCCCCTTGGAAAGGGGTGATCCGATTCAGGAAACGGGGCAAGCTTGGGCCCCGATACATCGGTCCTTTCAGGGTGACTGTAAGAGTGGGTAGGGTAGCATACCATTTGGAGCTACCTGCGGAGTTTAGTCAGATTCATAACACATTCCATGCGTCTCAGCTAAGGAAGTATGTAGTCGACGAGACGGCGGTAGTACCATTAGAAGACATTCACGTGGATGCGAGCCTGAATTACATCGAGAGACCAATTGTAATCATGGATCAAAAGGTGAAGGTTCTGAGGAACAAGGAAGTACCCCTGGTTCAGATCCAGTGGCAACATCGGAGAGGGTCCGAGTTGACGTGGGAGTCGGAGTCCGAGATGCGAGAGCAATATCCAGAGTTATTTCCATATCATGACTTCGAGGGCGAAGTCTGATTCTAGTGGGGGAGAATTGTAACATCCGGAGTCCCAATTACATCATTTTAATTATTTACTTTTGAAGTTTATAGAATGACTCGATGAGTTGGTGCTACAACTCGCCAAGTAGTATCGTGAATGGCCACGTGGGTTTAATGACCTACTCGACGAGTCCGAGAGGCGACTCGCCGAGTAGGTGCTGGGATGAGAAACCCTAAATCACCGGGTTTGAGGCCTATTGAAAGGCACTTATAGCCTCATTTACGGCTACCCTTCCTTGAGAGCAAAGCCTAAACGACCTGTGAGCCTAGAGAGAGTGTGTTTTGCTAATAGTGAGTGTTTGGTGCATTTTGTGAAGAGAAGAGAAGATTTCAAGTCCAAGGCACAAGAGGGTGCTGCTAGATCTGAGGTTGTTTCATTTCAAAGCTTTTGGGAAAGGTATAAAGCTTTCACCTTTCTCATCCTATTGTATAGATCTTATGATTTTGTGAATCTAGGGTTTTTCCACCCAAATATGAGGACCTTGAGGGTTCCATGCTCATTGAAAGGGTTGAACTTCAGATCTGGACCATGTGAGGCCCCTAGAGTCCAAAATTCTCTGCTTTATCCAACCATAATAGTGATCTTGAGTGAAAAACCCTTTTTGGGGTGTGTTTTGGCATTTTAAGCTCAAAATGCCATGCATGAACGTAAAGCCCGTAACTTTACGTGATAGATGAGCCTTAGGAGTGTAGATCCATAGTTTGGGGAAGTTTCCTACCTTGAAAATGACTGAATGAGAGATGAGTCTGAATGGACTCACCGAGCCAAGAAGCCGACTCGACGAGTCAGATAGGGTTGTCCCGATGGAATAGATCGTGCAGCAACTCGGCGAGTTGAGACAGACTTTTGAGTGATTCTGGGAATGGCGAGCAGACTCGTCGAGTTCCATGAGTGCACTCGACGAGTAGGGTCAACATGGACTGTTGACTCGAGTTTGACTTCTGTTGACTTAGGGTTTGGTCAACCCTGTCTTTGGGAAACCATGGAGGGGTAAAATGGTCTTTTCCCACTTCAAGAGAGAGGGAAAGAGAGATAACTTAGTAAAATGTGCGATATTAATAGTTAATTAGATATACTTATCTTATGTGATTAGGAGGAGGCTAGATTGGTGATTTGTGTGCGAGATTATTCATTCACTCAGCTTACTTATGAGGTGAGTCTTCTCACTATACTTGCCTTGAGTGGTACATTGTGTGATTGAGCTGCTTATTGTGTTTATCTGTGTATTTGATATTTGAATTACGTCTTTGTGATTTATGTTGAATATTGTTACTATGAGCTTACTAAGCTGGGACCGGAGGGTCCCACTGAGACACACTGACCGGAGGGTCTTATCGAGTTATAGCCTAGAGTGGCTAGGAGTTGTAGGTGGTATTTGGGGGAAACTCACCAAGCTTTATGCTTACCGTGTTATGTGTTATGTGTTTCAGGTACTTCCGATGATCGCGGGAAGGCCCCGGCTTGATTGTACACACACTCGCTTTGGAGATATATTTTGGAGGATCCTGGTTTATGTGATAAACAACTTTTGATAAATAAATTGTACTAATGTTGATACTTGAGATTTTCGGGAAATATGATATGCGATTTTTATGTTAAAAATGAAAAAAATTGGTTTGAAAATTTCGTTGTTACAGGGATGATATACGTGATTTTGTGAGCTTTTTAGGGTACAAACCCCTGAATGAGATGGTGGAGAAGGCCCGCGAGCGGGAGATGGAGTTGGAGCATGTAACACCCGTAGATCCGGGCTAGTCAATTTAGAGATAATAGGGGTCGGAAACGACTTTTCGACAAATGATTATTTAGAATAAATAATCTTAACCAAGTTGTAGAATACGTCTCAAGGTTTCCGTACATATACAGAACACCGAAATCCGAGTTATAACGAAGAAGTTATGACCCGTCGAAGTTTTACGGCAGAACTGGCACGGCACCGGGAGACGTAAATAGTGAATTTAGGATAGAGCAACTTTTAGCCTTAGCGATCTAAACGAAAGTCGTATAAAACGTTAAACCGAGAACATACAAAAAAAGTACGCCCAAATCTGACTTCGTATGAGGAAGTTATGAATTTTCTAAGATTTGGCATAGCAGTGCACGACCCAAAACTCGAATTTTAGATCGAGCGGTTTTTGGCCTACGCGACCTAAAGGAGAATTGAAGATCTCATTAATAGGAACTCAACGGTAAAAAGACAGACGAAAACGGAGTCCGTATGTAAAAGTTATGAATTTTACGCGGACATTTAACAGTATAATCTCCTCGTACTGTTAAATTTAAGATCGGTCGAGAATTAGCCGACGGAGTCAAAATGAAAGTTGTAGATCTTATTTTTACCTACGCGTGGATATAGAGAACGTCAAAAATGGAGGTCGTATGTGAAAGTTACGGATTTTAGAAGTCGGAAGTGTGCTGTGCGAAAATGGGTGATGTGGCACAATCTTGGCATTGCTTTCTCCCCAAGTCTTGCCACTAGATGGTGACATGTGGCACCAAGTTCAGCCATTTTTCACCCTATAAATAGAACCTCTCCCACCCTCATTTTCTTCACACCTTTCCCATTCTTTCTTCTCTTTACTCTCTCTCTAGAACCTCTCTCTAGCCCCGAAACCCCCCGAAAAGCCTAGGGAACCTCCCTAGCACGAGGCGGAAGCCCTGGAGTGCTCGACGGCTCCGAGAAGAAGAGCTTTTCGGCTCGGGAACGCTGCTCCAAGCAAAGCCCGGTTTTCTATAAAACCCGTTGTAAGTGAGCTACGCCTACGCTATTTTTAATATATCGTTTATTTAATTATAGTAACGTTATTAGGAACTTATAATAAGTATTTGGGCTATTATTATGGGTTATATAAGTATTGTTTAACGCTTATATAATAGTAATAATAGCTAGACTATTAATTAGTCTCGGCGAATAATAGACTAAACTCTAGTGGTAATAATACTAGGTTTCGTCGAAGGAAATTATTTTTAAGAAGCGAAGCGCTGTCTGAGTTCGGATTCACCACCTTTTCAAGTGAGTGCATAGTTACTTTCATCTTACACATAGATATGAAGTATTTTAAATAAATTACGTTCTATGTGTGCATATTATCTGTATACTTGCTATCTATGCTGGATGAACGATTTTAAACATGTTTTAAATGATTTAAATTGTATATATATATATATATATATATATATATATATATATATATATATCTATATATATATATATATATATATATATATATATATATATATATCTACGAGAATATGTTGGGTAAAACATGGGTAGATGGAATATGAGTTGGATGATGAGTTGAGAGGTGTTATAGACCACGAGGTAAGTGTGAGAGGTGGACGATGTGTGAAGCCTTTCCCAAATGATGGCCCCATCATCTAGCAGAGTATGGATGACAACCACGGACTATTCTAGACAGTCCAGTGGAACACTGGCAGGCTCGCAACCTGTAGGTGTTGTGAACGATGTGTTCACCGGTGTACTCTAAAAACCCATTGACATGTGTCACACCCCGATCCTTGTCGGAATCGATCGAGGCGTGATATATTGTTCAAAGTCTCATGACAACTATGTTATAATATGATTAGATTCAATTAAGTACTAAGTATGCAAACAAGATCCACAACATACAAATACAAATCCAAATATAAACAACATTTATTACATCAAATTTAAATAGTCTTGTGGATTTCTAAGGCACAACCTATTTTTCATCAACTTCATTCTTCAAATCTGCATCATGGGTAAAAACAGGTCAACTACGAGAGTTGGTGAGTAATCTAATTTTAGTAGAGAAAATTGTGAAGTTGAAACCTTTATAATTGGAAATTTGTTTTCTTTTGAAGTCGGCAAACAATTGTATTTGAGATAACGGTTTATAAATCAAAAATTGATTAACAAATGATAACAACAACAATAAGTCCTCACCCTATATATACATATGTATATATATATACATATATATATATATATATATATATATATATATATATATATATATATATATATATGATGGAGCATCTAATCATCATACACACTCAACCACGTGCGATCAATCACCTTAGCGTCCCAAGGCGGGGTGGTCAACCCAATAGCGCTATTATTGTCCATAACGTACCTCAAGAATACGGGCATAGTCATGGAGATTAGACTAAAAATGATAATGCACTACAAGTACATGTAGCGTAAACAAACAATAGTTATACAATTAATGCCTTACGTATAAATGTCCCAACAATGTCTCAATTGTGATAAAACAATAAAATGAAGTTGGAACATATTAGAACCACATGATACACCCCAAAAGTATTGAAAATTATAAAATATGGGGTAGATTACTCACATTAGTCCCAAAACGAAATGCGTGTGTCGTACGATAGACGATTCGGGTCAAAATGGCGTAGAACCTAATATAATTAATAGTTTTGGTTTAGGAACTGCTAAACGAGAATGGAGTATTAATACAAATAATTAGACACATATTCTTATATTAGATGAATTAACAATAATTCATTTTGATTATAATATTAAAGTATTTATTTGTTATATGAATTTTAAATTGAATTACTTACTTTGCATAATTAATTTATATTTTCAATTTAGGCCAGATTTTAATAATTTCTTATTAAAATAATAACTTGCCCAATTATAATTATTTACAGATTTTAACAATTATTTATATGAAATAATAATTAAAATGCATTTTTACATGCTTAAATACTTAGGAAAATAGTTTTAAATAGTAAATAGTATTGAAAAATTATGAAATTATTAGGAAATCATTATTTCGTACAATATGAATTACTGTAAAATTTGTATATTTTTCTGAACTGTTTTAGTATTTATTTAATATTTTAATGATTAAACAACACAAAATTCGGGAAAAATAGTAAATGATTCTCAAAAAATCTGTAAAATTAACCATAGTTTTATAACATGATGTAGAGCTCAGTGTATAAGTTTCAGATATTTGTGACTATGGGAAGTATTTTTTATATATTTCATTATTAATTAATCAATAAAATCATAAATAATAGTAAAAAGTAATATAAATGCATGAAACTTCATATATCATGTTTAATCTGTATACAGGTCATCCCAGAATTTTCTCAGAATTTATTGAATGCAAAAAGTATTTTATGTGAATTATTGCCCTACTTTATTGCAATAATTATAGTAATTCAATAAAAATAAATTATTTTTCTGAAAATTTCCAGAACTTCTTATTTTATTGATGGGATTCTGAGAAAAATCAGGTTTATGCATAAAATGAGTTTTAGATATTTTAGTGGATTTAATTTGTTTCTTGTATGAATATGAAACTTTTAACAACATACCTTGATGAATGCTTCAAGAGGGATGAAGATTTGAGTATAATAGATTGTTCTTGGATGGAATATGAGTATTCTTGGAGGAAATTTCGAGATTGAGAGTGAGAGAAAGAATAGAGAAGGTTTAAGTGGTGAAGAGAATAATGTGTTGGGAGAAAAAGGAAAGGAAATTGGATGGGAGGTGTGAGTGGGAGACCATGGGAATAATCTTTTTGCTTTTGGTGGTCTTCATAATTTCCCACTAACACAAGCATCTTTTACATAATTAATATAAGAGTTTTATAAAATTTAATGTAAAGTTTATAAAAATAGAGTTTTATAAAATTTAATGTAAAGTTTATAAAAATGGAGTTTTATAAAAGATGAGTTATTATTTGATTATAACAATCTACTTTGATTTGAAGTTTAATTATAGCATTCAATTTTGATTCTTTTAAATTTAATTAGAGCATTATACTTTGATTTGATTTTAATATGGTATCATAATTTAATTTGATTATAGTTATAACGTTGTACTATACTATGTTGCTATTAACGTCAATTTATATCGTAGTGTATGAGTTTCGATCCTATTAGCGTCAAGTAATCTTGAGTAGGGTTTGAATGAGATTGCGAGAGGTTTCGTTTGTGATCTTTTTGAGTGTCCGGCTTCGCAACGCAAGGTCCATAGACCCCGTTAAGCCATGATTTAGTGTCCTACACAATCCCGATGATTGTGCAATAGTGTTTTATCGTTTTGGTTCATTGTTTAGCACTGTTAAGGCTAAGGAAAATCAAACACATGAACTTTCCAAATGATGTTTTCTCATTAAAATAGCGAATTGTACAGTGATTACATAACGTAAACCCTATCATACAAGGGTTAATGGAGTTGACCGGTTTGACTAGTTGACTTTGTTTGACTTTGACTTGACCGAAATTTGATGGTTGTCACATCATCCCCCCGTTAGAGGGAATTTCGTCCCGAAATTTGCATTTTGATTGGGACTTCAAGAGTTTGGAAAAAGATGTGGAAAACTTTTCGTAGTACAAGAAATTGATTATGGTGAGGAACAACCCTCCTGATGTCACATGATGACCTTGGAAATTTCTTATTGTAACTTGAACTGAGTCAATTTAAAAGGAGTTTATTGTTTTGGGATGATAGAGTATTCTATGTGTGCTTTTATACTCCCTGTTTTATCCTTGGTATTACCACTATGAATATTTTATAACGTAGTTAGCGAGTTCCATCATTACGAATGTTTCAACAAATTTTGACGAAATTTGCATTATAAGTCCTACAAGTTCTTTTATAGTCGATTGACGTAAACTAGTCGTATATCATTAAGATTGCAAGGGCATTTTGGATGGGTGACCCCGCCTTAAGCCCACAACCAAACAAGGAACAGGGAATGAGGCGGAATCACACATTCTAAGTCCATAGAATCTTAATGATATATGACCATAATGTTTACACTAGCCCTCATAGATTCCAGGGGCGTAGTATTATTGGGCTAGAAGTAGGAATTGTAGTTCAAAATAAAATAGTTATAAGACTGCTATCTTCAAACTTGGGCTTTGGCCCCTCCCGATTCCTAATCAGAATGGTCCAATACTCCCAATTCTCCAAGCGACCAAGCGGTATCAAGAAATCAAAATCGATTCATCCCCATTTTCCCAATTCGCTGCCTATCTCGCCTGCTGTTCGTTTGTCGCTGTCTCGCCAAGTCAGTCGCTTGGTCTCACTCTCGCCAATCGCCATCGCCAAGTGCCCAAGTCCCCATTCTCACTTCACAGAAATCAGGTAAGTAATCCCGAGACCCAAATCCTGTTCAGATGTTCTTTCTTTTCTGATTGTAAGATTGTTGATTGTTGGTGTTGGCGTATTGCAATGCTGCTGCTGTTTTCTGTCAATTTGTTGCCTATTTATGCGTTACTACTGTCTTACTGAGTTTCCTTTTAATTTGGCTGTCATTTGCGATTTGGCGATTTGCCAATTTGATTTATAAGTTATGAACTTATAGATTTGGTTATTGATTTGGTTATGCTTAACAGCTTGTCAGCTTCAAACAAAACTGAAAAGTGACAACAAAGATTGATTTGGTTATTGTTAAATGAGTTATTGGTTATTGTTCTAATTTTGAATTTGATTTTGTTTTGATTGGATCAATTGTTCCTTCATTTTGATTTTTCTAGATATAATCATGGGAAAGATGAAAACATTGAAAGAGAAATTGTTGTCTGCTTACTAATATATCATTCATAATCTGTTTTTAAAGACATTATAGGCTGTCGGGCTGAGTTGTAATTCTTTTTCTAGGTGTTTTTGGTGTTTATTTGTAGAAAACAATCTGTTTTTTTTTTAATTTTAATTTCAGTTTATAATATTTTCGCCCCCCCCCCCCCCAAGTTAATTGTTCAAGCTCCGCCACTGATAGATTTACTAGTAAAAACCCTAAGTTTTTTTTTACATAGATGATAAGACTTATTTGGGTTTTGCCGTGTTCTCAAGATTCATGGTTTATATACTTGAATCGATGCTAGTTTTAGTAATAAAAAGAAATTTTGAATTTAAACGTCGCGGTTAGAAGCTTGTACTGATATTTAAGGGGTTAAAAAATAAAATTTTATTAGTTACCTATAGCGACACACAAGTCATAATTTGCATGTGTGAAGACTTGGAGTACTTTCTAATTGGTTCGTGTGTGAAGACTTGGAGTACTTTCTAACTGGTTCATGTGTGAAGACTTGGAGTACTTTCTAATGAAAAGTGTGCTACTGGGGAAATTTGAAACCGGTACGTAGCTTCAAAGTCAAGAATATGCGGTAGGCATGTGATGTATTAAATGCATGAGGCACATAAGTCATAATTTGCGGCAACATATACGTATATGTGTGTGAATTGAAGAAGAAGGTTACAGTTCAAAGACCATATATATTCATTTCCTCTTTATTTGTTATTAATTACTTCTCCCACTTCACTTATATAAATCATCACATTCTTACCGCAACTTTTAACTTCTCCCTCACAAATGGATCCACCTGCAGATCATCAAAACCCCATAGATGACCTCGATTGGTTTCAGTACTTTGATCATCAAGATCTTTTCAGGTATATATAAACGTCACTCATTACCCCATCTTTCGCACAGAAAAGTGATTTTGTCTATATTGATCAAAACATGGTTTGGATTTGTAGTGATCAAAAAGAGTCTTTCATCGTGTTGGATTTGATTATCTTGAGTTTTTTTTTTTTTTTTTTGGATTTTTGCAGTGGTGACATGCTCGACCATCATGATTACGAGTTGTCGGAAAAATTGCATGAAGTGCTCGATCAGAACGTTTCCACAGTACTTAACAAAGATCAAAACATCATTTCTAGAAATGAGTTTCACGATTTGGATCCCCTTATAGACATAAGCTTATGGGATTGTTGGGAGGATGGTAATTTACCATTGGTTAGTTTCAGTGAAGACTGTAAATCCGGTGGTGAGGCTACAGGTAGTTCTAGTGCTGCCACCACTGATCACGGTGGCCGGAAGGTGGCAAATATATTGAGACCATTGGAGTTTGAAGAGATAGCGAAGTACTTTGAGATGCCGATAATCATGGCAGCAAAGGAACTAGGGATAGGGTTAACATTGTTGAAGAAAAGATGCAGAGAGTTAAACATTAGCAGATGGCCTCATAGAAAACTTAAGAGCCTTCAATCCCTCATTCAAAATGCCAAGGTAAACTACGATAATAACCTTCTATACATTACTCATGCATGTATGCATGCACTTGGTAACCAAAGTAGTTTTGGTATTTTCTAAAATTTTAATTATTAGTTTCTTTATAACATAAACATAGGCCCTAGGCATTTGCCACATCGAATCAATTGTTTTACTACGATTTCTGATTTATATTTACATAAACTTAACTCATTGTAAATTTTATGAACTCACACGAAAAATATATTGCATCTACCTAAAAAAACTAGGAGTTGGGATTAAAGGAGGAGGTAGAGACGTTAGCAGGGCACAAGAAGATGATGGAGAAATTGCCAGGTATGGAATTGACAGAAAGAACAAAGAAGCTTAGGCAAGCTTGCTTCAAAGCTATTTATAAGAAGAGAGGACTTAACAATCCTTAGTCCTTACCTTTTCTTTTAGCCATTTTGTTATAATTAGTGGATTTTAATCTACATTGTATGTGTTTTTCTCTTGATAGATTGATACCCTTTTTAGTTTCATTGTGTTTGTCTATTGATTTTTTATGCAAAAAATTTTGTATAATTTGGGTATTATAGTTTGTATTATGTATTTAGCTATATTCTAGATTGCCGACACGACTACGCTGACGACTCTATACCAGAGGTCTATATAAATAGAATTATGAATTTAGTAGGAATAACTTGATTATAATCTTGTGATTTGTTCCATGTCTGATCCACTCCTAAGATTCACTCGACATGCCCCCAGTTATGTGTAATTAAAATTTTATTAGACTGTTGATCCTAATGAGTCTACCCTAAGTCCACAACCAAACAAGGAACATGTCAACTATGAGAAACACGCATATGGACTTGTGAGTTATTTGTAAATTGATTAGGGAAATAAAGTTTTTTTTTAGACATTGTTGGGTAAAATAATTGTAAAACACTTGTTGGGCCATGGTTAGGAGTGTTGGGCATCTTTTGGGCTTTCCATGGTTACTAAATGTGAAACATGTAGCACTTGCGTGGGCCCCCACAAAACTAAGTTTTCACATTTCTTTCCCACTTCTAGGCCCATTAGGGAACTTAATAGTCCAATGAGTTGGCCATTTTGGAGTGTATCCTTTCGGATACGTTTGATAAGGTCGGGTATTTTGATGGCTCAAAAGTAATGTGAATGACGCGCTTTGGCCTATAGGTTTGGGAACTCTCGCCTTTGTTCCCCAGATAAGCAAACTGGTCCCTCGGTTGATTGGGATGTATATGAATGCTTACCTAGTCAGGACTTTCGGGCTACCGGCACCTCCCCCTTCCAGTTACTATGCGTCCATTACTATGATCCTACCCAACTAGAGTGGATGACTTTGAATTTCCTATGAGCTCTAAGGAATACATATATTTATATACATTTTGTTAAACAACTTGAGTATGTGTGTGATTTTCAGAGAAAGTGGAGAATATTCACAAGTGTATGCACACATATAAGTGTCAGGAGTAATACGTATGCACATAAGGGAGCAATTAACACACAAAGGTATTCCTAGGATTTTCTAAGTGCGAATTGTATGCAGTTGTGTGTGCATTTTATAAACTAGCATACGAGAGGACCCTAGAGGCTATAGACTAGGTCAAGGCAATTAACCTAATTCCCTATAGTCAAGGGCTCTGATACCAATCTGTCACACCCCGATCCTTGTCGGAATCGATCGAGGCGTGATATATTGTTCAAAGTCTCATGACAACTATGTTATAATATGATTAGATTCAATTAAGTACTAAGTATGCAAACAAGATCCACAACATACAAATACAAATCCAAATATGAACAACATTTATTACATCAAATTTAAATAGTCTTGTGGATTTCTAAGGCACAACCTATTTTTCATCAACTTCATTCTTCAAATCTGCATCATGGGTAAAAACAGGTCAACTACGAGAGTTGGTGAGTAATCTAATTTTAGTAGAGAAAATTGTGAAGTTGAAACCTTTATAATTGGAAATTTGTTTTCTTTTGAAGTCGGCAAACAATTGTATTTGAGATAACGGTTTATAAATCAAAAATTGATTAACAAATGATAACAACAACAATAAGTCCTCACCCTATATATACATATGTATATATATATATATATATATATATATATAAATATATATATGATGGAGCATCTAATCATCATACACACTCAACCACGTGCGATCAATCACCTTAGCGTCCCAAGGCGGGGTGGTCAACCCAATAGCGCTATTATTGTCCATAACGTACCTCAAGAATACGGGCATAGTCATGGAGATTAGACTAAAAATGATAATGCACTACAAGTACATGTAGCGTAAACAAACAATAGTTATACAATTAATGACTTACGTATAAATGTCCCAACAATGTCTCAATTGTGATAAAATAATAAAATGAAGTTGGAACATATTAGAACCACATGATACACCCCAAAAGTATTGAAAATTATAAAATATGGGGTAGATTACTCACATTAGTCCCAAAACGAAATGCGTGTGTCGTACGATAGACGATTCGGGTCAAAATGGCGTAGAACCTAATATAATTAATAGTTTTGGTTTAGGAACTGCTAAACGAGAATGGAGTATTAATACAAATAATTAGACACATATTCTTATATTAGATGAATTAACAATAATTCATTTTGATTATAATATTAAAGTATTTATTTGTTAAATAAATTTTAAATTGAATTACTTACTTTGCATAATTAATTTATATTTTCAATTTAGGCCAGATTTTAATAATTTCTTATTAAAATAATAACTTGCCTAATTATAATTATTTACAGATTTTAACAATTATTTATATGAAATAATCATTAAAATGCATTTTTACATGCTTAAATACTTAGGAAAATAGTTTTAAATAGTAAACAGTATTGAAAAATTATGAAATTATTAGGAAATCATTATTTCGTACCATATGAATTACTGTAAAATTTGTATATTTTTCTGAACTGTTTTAGTATTTATTTAATATTTTAATGATTAAACAACACAAAATTCGGGAAAAATAGTAAATGATTCTCAAAAAATCTGTAAAATTAACCATAGTTTTATAACATGATGTAGAGCTCAGTGTATAAGTTTCAGATATTTGTGACTATGGGAAGTATTTTTTATATATTTCATTATTAATTAATCAATAAAATCATAAATAATAGTAAAAAGTAATATAAATGCATGAAACTTCATATATCATGTTTAATCTGTATACAGGTCATCCCAGAATTTTCTCAGAATTTATTGAATGCAAAAAGTATTTTATGTGAATTATTGCCCTACTTTATTGCAATAATTATAGTAATTCAATAAAAATAAATTATTTTTCTGAAAATTTCCAGAACTTCTTATTTTATTGATGGGATTCTGAGAAAAATCAGGTTTATGCATAAAATGAGTTTTAGATATTTTGGTGGATTTAATTTGTTTCTTGTATGAATATGAAACTTTTAACAACATACCTTGATGAATGCTTCAAGAGGGATGAAGATTTGAGTATAATAGATTGTTCTTGGATGGAATATGAGTATTCTTGGAGGAAATTTCTAGATTGAGAGTGAGAGAAAGAATAGAGAAGGTTTAAGTGGTGAAGAGAATAATGTGTTGGGAGAAAAAGGAAAGGAAATTGGATGGGAGGTGTGAGTGGGAGACCATGGGAATAATCTTTTAGCTTTTGGTGGTCTTCATAATTGCCCACTAACACAAGCATCTTTTACATAATTAATATAAGAGTTTTATAAAATTTAATGTAAAGTTTATAAAAATAGAGTTTTATAAAATTTAATGTAAAGTTTATAAAAATGGAGTTTTATAAAAGATGAGTTATTATTTGATTATAACAATCTACTTTGATTTGAAGTTTAATTATAGCATTCAAGTTTGATTCTTTTAAATTTAATTAGAGCATTATACTTTGATTTGATTTTAATATGGTATCATAATTTAATTTGATTATAGTTATAACGTTGTACTATACTATGTTGCTATTAACGTCAATTTATATCGTAGTGTATGAGTTTCGATCCTATTAGCGTCAAGTAATCTTGAGTAGGGTTTGAATGAGATTGCGAGAGGTTTCGTTTGTGATCTTTTTGAGTGTCCGGCTTCGCAACGCAAGGTCCATAGACCCCGTTAAGCCATGATTTAGTGTCCTACACAATCCCGATGATTGTGCAATAGTGTTTTATCGCTTTGGTTCATTGTTTAGCACTGTTAAGGCTAAGGAAAATCAAACACATGAACTTTCCAAATGATGTTTTCTCATTAAAATAGCGAATTATACAGTGATTACATAATGTAAACCCTATCATACAAGGGTTAATGGAGTTGACCGGTTTGACTAGTTGACTTTGTTTGACTTTGACTTGACCGAAATTTGATGGTTGCACAACATGTATTGCGAGTGGACTCTCGAAAACGATACTGTCAATAAACGAGATAACCCTAGCAGTTGTGCTCGAAGGACAATACTGGTAGCTGCGCCTCACATAGAATGTCACAATTCTGGCAGCTGCGCCTAAGTGATAGAACTAGCAGCTGTGCTTGACAGCTGTGTCATTGACAACGATGGACTTCGTGCCAATTCCTTAGGAATGAATGAACGAGGAATAATTGATTCTTAGGGTAGATCCTTAAGAGCAAAGAAGATAACGGGGATGGGTAATTGGGTTGATTGTTTGATGTTTAAACATAATAATTATATTATTGTTGGTTGAAAACCCTATGTACTCACCAGGTTTCCCAACCTGACCCACTCATTTTATTTGTATCACAGGTGTCGATATGAAGTTACATTACACTAAGAGATTTAAAAGAGATGTAGATCACTAGTGTAAATGAATGTAAGTTTTGTTTATGCTTATGTTTCTGTATTAACGATGACATCCCAAATGTTTTAAAATGAATAAAAATACATTTCTTCGGAAATTCTTTGATAACGTATTTATCATGTTTTTCTGGGAACAAATTCCACAAGATTTTTATTAAAAGAAGTACTTTGATTTTTATAAAGCATAAACAAAATCGGTCTTTTCTGGCCGTGAAAATGGGGATGTCACGGTTGGTATCAGAGCATTAGTTTAAGTGAACTAGGAATATGGATTTATTTCTAGACTTAAACTTAGAATGCTAAGCGATGATTGTGAGATGTGAGCACTAGCTTATTTAGGAAAGTATGCCTAATATGCTTTATGTACTAAATGATTTATGCCTCATATGTTGTTATTTGTTCGGATCTATGGTCTGTTGCCGACCGGATCTGGAAACCTTATGTGTTTAGGATTCTAAACGTACGACTACGATATTAGAACTAACATGTAAACGTTTCGGAGTGATAAGGACGATTTAAACGACTATCCTAAATAAAGATCTAGATTCACCTTATTCGGTGTATAGATCAAAATGGCAAGAACCCACAGTGGAGCCGGGAATGCTAACGGGAACAGAAACCAACCCCCAGTGATTGAGCGAATACTGGTTGTGGTAGCCGCTGCTGAGCCAATAACCATGGCCGGAGTACAAGCGATGATCCAAATGATGTTGGATCGTCAGATGGAGGAAACAAGGCGTTTACTTCAACAAAATCGAGAGGAACTTACAGTGCCTATTGAACAGCCCGAGCTCAGTGATGGGCAGTCAGAAGGAGGGAACTACAGTGGGATGGTTGGTCGAGCCGACCCACCGATAGTTAGACGAAACAATCAGGATGGAGGAAATGACGGACGTAGATGCAAGTACAAGGATTTCATGGCATCAAAACCCCCAAGTCTTTCTGGAAGCCCAACACCGGTGGAAGTTATGGACTAGATCTCCGAGATGGAGACAATGTTTGAGAGTTGTGAGTGTAGCAACAAACAGAAGACCGCTCTCGCGATCCCTCTGTTAAAGTCTGGAGTACTAAGCTGGTGGAAGCTACTAGCTAACACGATGCCCAAGGGAGAAGCAAGCAAGATGTCTTGGGAAGATTTCGTGGTGCAACTAAAAATGCAGTACTGCTCTGAGCAGGATCTCCTAGAGATCAACAATGAGTTTCAAAATCTGAAGAAGGGAAGGATGAGTGTCACTGAGTATGCTGCAAGTTTTACGGAGAAGATGAAGCTTGTTCCTTACCTAGTTC
Organism: Lactuca virosa; assembly: GCF_052849685.1. Classification (NCBI taxonomy): domain Eukaryota; kingdom Viridiplantae; phylum Streptophyta; class Magnoliopsida; order Asterales; family Asteraceae; genus Lactuca; species Lactuca virosa. The sequence goes on along the minus strand of NC_136428.1, from coordinate 340,698,622 downwards.
CAACTGAGCTCTCCAAGGTCAACAAGTTTGCCCATGGATTACCAGCGGACTTTGGTCCAATGGTCAAGCAAGCAACCACTTTGAAAGCCGCTGTCTGGGCAGCCAGGAATGTTGAGACTCAGATTAGGGAAAAGGGTCTGGAGAAAGCTGAAGTTGGCGAGAAGAGGAAGTTTGAAGGATCTTCAAGGTCCAACAAGGAGACCAAATTCCTGAAGTCTGGAGGAGGAAGAGGAAGTGAAGCAAGATGGTGCGAGAAGTGCAAAAAGAAACACTCTGGAACATGCGGTGAAAAGGTGACTTGTTTCAAGTGTGGAAAGCATGGGCATTACGCCAACGAGTGTACATTCAACAAAAGGGTATGTTACGCATGTAATGAGCAAGGTCACTTCAAGCAAGATTGCCCAAAGAGAGAAGGGGCTACAAAGCCAAATGTGCCGCCAAAGCCAAAGGCGAGAGCATTTCAAATGATCCTTGACGAAGCAGATAGCAATGCAAGGATTCAAGAGTGAAGGCTTAATATCCAAAGATTGAGTTATGAAGTAACCAAGGGATAGTATCGTATAATGTAACCTGTTAGAGGCATAGTATAGGGTGAACTCGAACACCTATGTAATAGTTTCAAGAAATAATAAAGCCTTCGTTTTGTTATCTGGTGTGTTAAACTGTTATGCGATTTTCTTGTATGGTGACTTGGGGACTGCGAGACAATACTTGGGACGAGTATGAGTAGGTGTGAAAGGTAGTAGATGCATATACTACCGGAAGCACATGACTCACGCTTGGATCAGAGAAAGTCACAAGATTACCGAGAAGCTAGTAGTTGATTCCGTTTTGTTCAGGTATGTCATTACCATTGTTTCGGTAATGACTAAGAAGATGATTGTTATTCCGACCCTAGTGTTCATATCAAATCGAGTCCGACTATGATGAGTATGTTACGAGGTTCAGAGAACCAAGTTCGATGTAGCATCTGACTTAAGCCGGAAGATTGAAATGAAAGATAATCAAAGCGATCAGTACAGGTATCACGACAGTTGCTTGTAGCTAGAAATGCTACCTTTTAAGATGTGATAAGAACATGAAGGAAGGTATAGTCTGTTCCGGAATTTGACTCTAAAAGACCTGAGTCTAAGCATTGCAACATACGATGAGAGGTCATTAGAACATGACCTATCGGTCTATTATGATAATCGAAGGAAGAAACTTATCTCAAGTTTGTTAAATAAGGAGTCTCCAATAAAGATCGAGATCGTGACATGAAGATCATGATTGGAAGTCTAACATAAGATAGAGAACGGATGCAAGATCGAGCACCGCCTGTAGTCAAGGAGTCTAAGAGTTAGATACTCGTTCGAAGAAACATCAAAGTTATGACTTAGGATGAAGAGATAACGTATGGAGTCATCATGTGAGCCCTGTTTCGTTGATGATTCCGGGACGTAATCATCCTAAGGGGGAGATAATCGTAACGCCCGTAGATCCGGGCTAGTCAATTTAGAGATAATAGGGGTCGAAAACGACTTTTCGACAAAAGATTATTTAGAATAAATAATCTTAACCAAGTTGTAGAATACGTCTCAAGGTTTCCGTACATATAAAGAACGCCGAAATCCGAGTTATAACGAAGAAGTTATGACTCGTCGAAGTTTTACGGCAGAACCGGCACGGCACCGGGAGACGTAAATAGTGAATTTAGGATAGAGCAACTTTTAGCCTTAGCGATCTAAACGAAAGTCGTATAAAACGTTAAACCGAGAACATACAAAAAAAGTACGCCCAAATCTGACTTCGTATGAGGAAGTTATGAATTTTCTAAGATTTGGCATAGCAGTGCACGACCCAAAACTCGAATTTTAGATCGAGCGGTTTTTGGCCTACGCGACCTAAAGGAGAATTGAATATCTCATTAATAGGAACTCAACGGTAAAAAGACAGACGAAAACGGAGTCCGTATGTAAAAGTTATGAATTTTACGCGGACATTTAACAGTATAATCTCCTCGTACTGTTAAATTTAAGATCGGTCAAGAATTAGCCGACGGAGTCAAAATGAAAGTTGTAGATCTTATTTTTACCTACGCGTGGATATAGAGAACGTCAAAAATGGAGGTCGTATGTGAAAGTTACGGATTTTAGAAGTCAGAAGTGTGTGCGAAAATGGGTGATGTGGCACAATCTTGGCCATTGCTTTCTCCCCAAGTCTTGCCACTAGATGGTGACATGTGGCACCAAGTTCAGCCATTTTTCACCCTATAAATAGAACCTCTCCCACCCTCATTTTCTTCACACTTTTCCCATTCTTTCTTCTCTTTACTCTCTCTCTAGAACCTCTCTCTAGCCCCGAAACCCCCCGAAAAGCCTAGGGAACCTCCCTAGCACGAGGCGGAAGCCCCGGAGTGCTCGACGGCTCCGAGAAGAAGAGCTTTTCGGCTCGGGAACGCTGCTCCAAGCAAAGCCCGGTTTTCTATAAAACCCGTTGTAAGTGAGCTACGCCTACGCTATTTTTAATATATCGTTTATTTAATTATAGTAACGTTATTAGGAACTTATAATAAGTACTTGGGCTATTATTATGGGTTATATAAGTATTGTTTAACGCTTATATAATAGTAATAATAGCTAGACTATTAATTAGTCTCGGCGAATAATAGACTAAACTCTAGTGGTAATAATACTAGGTTTCGTCGAAGGAAATTATTTTTAAGAAGCGAAGCGCTGTCTGAGTTCGGATTCACCACCTTTTCAAGTGAGTGCATAGTTACTTTCATCTTACACATAGATATGAAGTATTTTAAATAAATTACGTGCTATGTGTGCATATTATCTGTATACTTGCTATCTATGCTGGATGAACGATTTTATACATGTTTTAAATGATTTAAACTGTATATATATATATATATATATATATATATATATATATATATATATATATATATATCTACGAAAATATGTTGGGTAAAACATGGGTAGATGTAATAGATGGAATATGAGTTGGATGATGAGTTGAGAGGTGTTATAGACCACGAGGTAAGTGTGAGAGGTGGACGATGTGAGAAGCCTTTCCCAAATGATGGCCCCGTCATCTAGCAGAGTATGGATGACAACCACGGACTATTCTAGACAGTCCAGTGGAACACTGGCAGGCTCGCAACCTGTAGGTGTTATGAACGATGTGTTCACCGGTGTACTCTAAAAACCCATTGACATGTATTGCGAGTGGACTCTCGAAAACGATACTGTCAATAAACGAGATAACCCTAGCAGCTGTGCTCGAAGGACAATACTGGTAGCTGCGCCTCACATAGAATGTCACAATTCTGGCAGCTGCGCCTAAGTGATAGAATTAGCAGTTGTGCTTGACAGCTGTGTCATTGACAACGATGGACTTCGTGCCAATTCCTTAGGAATGAATGAACGAGGAATAATTGATTCTTAGGGTAGATCCTTAAGAGCAAAGAAGATAATGGGGATGGGTAATTGGGTTGATTGTTTGATGTTTAAACATAATAATTATAGTATTGTTGGTTGAAAACCCTATGTACTCACCAGGTTTCCCAACCTGACCCACTCATTTTATTTGTATCACAGGTGTCGATATGAAGTTACATTACACTGAGAGATTTAAAAGAGATGTAGATCACTAGTGTAAATGAATGTAAGTTCTGTTTATGCTTATGTTTCTGTATTAACGATGACATCCCAAATGTTTTAAAATGAATAAAAATACATTTCGTCGGAAATTCTTTGATAACGTATTTATCATGTTTTTCTGGGAACAAATTCCGCAAGATTTTTATTAAAAGAAGTACTCTGATTTTTATAAAGCATAAACAAAATCGGTCTTTTCTGGCCGTGAAAATGGGGATGTCACAGAGCACTGCACTAAGCGGAAGCCAGAATAGGTTCAGACAGTTGTGGGTCAGGCTAAAAAGCCTAAGACCTCTGATTCTTTGGGGAGGGTCCGACAAGGCCATGGTCGGTGTGCCAAATGTGGGAGATCGCACGGTGGAGTTTGTTGGGTGACAGGTCCGGTGTGTTATATATGTGGCCAGCCAGGCCACGTGAGCAGGGACTGCCCCAAGAAGGGCTTGCTTTGTTTCCACTACAACCTGACCGGCATAAAAAGGCCGATTGTTCGAGGTTGCAGGGAGGAGGAGGAGCAGTGGCGACGCCTGTGCCTGCCACAATGAGGATCATTGATGGTTGCCCTACCAAGGCGGATGCTCGTGCGGTGAAGCCACGCATTTCAGTTGACTACCGATGAGGCTCGGGTAGCGCCAGACGTCGTGACTGGTACGTAATTTATTTTATGACTCGATATTGATTTGTTATGCTTATATATACATATATATATATATATATATATATATATATATATATATATATATATATGTATATATATATATATGTGCTCTTATATAGGGACCTTTATGGTCAATGGTATGTCGGCCCATGTTCTTTTCGATTCAGGGACTACCCGATCGTTTGTATCTCTTGCGCTTAGCAAGAAGTTCCGGGATGCTCCAGGGACTCTGGATTCCCCGCTTGAGGTTGAGATTACAGATGACCGCACTGTGAGTGTTGCGAGGGTATATCAGGACTGTGTCCTGAATGTGCTTAGGAAGATGTTCCGTGTTGACCTAATTTCGATTCCTTTGCGAGGATTGAAGGTGATCATTGAGATTGACTGGTTGGGGGCCAACGGGGCCATGATAGATTGCGAGCACCAGCTGGTGGGAGTTCGAACCCCAAGTGGGGGAGAACTGGTTATTCGGGGAGAGAGGGCCTCGCAGGGGCCAACCCTCTGTTCAGCTCTGAGGGCTAGGAGACTTCTTCATCAGGTTTGTATGAGATTCTTGGCGGATGTCTCAGATAAGAGGGTTGAGACCCCAACAGATTTGGGTAGTGTACCGGTTGTACAAGATCTTCGGAATGTCTTTCCCGAGGAGTTTCCTGGGGTGCCTCCGGAGAGGCGAGTAGAGTTTCACATTGATTTGGTGTCAGGTGACACTCCGATAGCCAAGGCACCGTACCGGCTAGCTCCACCCGAAATGCAAGAGCTGTCTACGCAGCTTCAGGAGCTGCTAGACCGAGGGTTTATTCGACCGAGCAGTTCCCCGTGGGGTGCACCGATCCTGTTCGTGAAGAAGAAGGACGGGTCACACAGGATGTGTATCAATTATCGGGAGCTGAACAAGTTAACGGTGAAAAACCGTTATCCGCTTCCGAGGATCGATGATTTATTCGATCAGCTTCAGGGTGCATCTTGGTTTTCCAAGATTGACCTTCGGTCGGGGTACCATCATATGAGGATTAGAGATGAGGATATACCGAAGACAACTTTCAGGACTCGGTACGGTCACTATGAGTTTGTGGTGATGCCATTCGGGCTCACCAATGCCCCATGAGCGTTCATGGACCTCATGAACAGGGTGTGTAGGCCGATGTTGGATCGATCTGTGATTGTTTTTATCGATAACATCTTGGTCTATTCTAAGACCAAGGAGCAGCATGAGCAGCATCTGAGGGAGGTATTGGAAACACTGAGGACGGAAAGGCTTTATGCCAAGTTCTCAAAGTGATATTTCTGGTTGTGAGAGGTGCATTTTTTGGGGCACATCATCCACCAAGAGGGTATTTCGGTAGATCCAGCCAAGGTTGAGGCAGTAATGCGGTGGGAATTACCGAAGAATGCATATGAGATCTATAGCTTCTTAGGTGTAGCGGGGTAGTATCGGAGATTCATCTAGGATTTCTCCAAGATCGCCGTACCATTGACTCGCTTGACCAAGAAGAATGTGACCTTCCGGTGGGGCACGGACCAATAGTTGGCTTTCGAGACCTTGAGATAGAGATTATGTGAGGCCCCAATTCTAATACTACCCGAGGGATTGGACGATTTGGTAGTGTATTGTGATGCGTCGATCTCAGGGTTAGGGGCGGTTTGATGCAGATGGGGCATGTGATCGCGTACGCCTCGAGGCATTTGAAGCCTCATGAGGCAAAATACCCCACTCATGACTTGGAGCTGGGGGTGGTGGTGTTTGCCCTTAAAATCTGGAGGTATTACTTGTATGGAGTTCGGTGCACCATCTTTACTGATCACAAAATTCTGAAGTATTTGATGGATCAACAGAACCTTACATGCGAAAGAGGAGATGCTTGGACGTCCTGAAGGACTACGATTGCGAGATTTTGTACCATCCAGGGAAAGCCAACATGGTGGCCGATGCTTTGAGCAGCAAGGCAGCGGGTTCTCCGATCGGGAACGTTTGTTTGAGGATGACGGTGGTTTCTCCATTGTTGGATATGATCAAGAAGGCTCACGTAGAGGGTTTGAAGAAAGAGAACTGGAAGATAGAGCGGATTCGGGGTCAGTTTCCTTTATTTGTACGGGATGGTCGGGGACTCTTGACACAGTGTGGTCGGGTGTGGGTACCGGTAACCGGGGGTGTGAAGCAAAAGATCTTGGAGGAGGCGCACAAATCCAAGTTCTCTATTCACCCGGGGGCTACCAAGATGTATAGGGATCTGAGATTGAGTTATTGGTGCCCCTGCATGAAGCGGGAGATCGCATGGTTCGTGGAGCGGTGCTTGACCTGCAGGAAGGTCAGGGTCGAACATCAGAGGCCTCATGGCAAGGTTCAGCCGTTACCCATTCCTATGTGGAAGTGGGAAGAGATCACCATGGACTTCATCATGAAGTTACCGAGGACAGCGAGGGGTGTGGATTCCATTTGGGTCATTGTGGATAGGTTGACGAAGAGTGCTCATTTTATTCTGATCCCTGAGAGCATCTCTGTTGAGAAATTAACAGATATTTATGTGTGAGATGTGGTGGTCAGGCACGGGGTGCCAGTGTCGGTGGTCTCTGACCGGGATGTTCGATTTACATCCAGAGTTTGGAGGAAGTTCCACGTGGAACTGGGCACACAATTACACTTCAGCACCGCATACGACCCCCAAACAGACGGTCAGAGCGAGCGGACGATCCATACGCTCGAGGATATGCTGCGGGCATGCGTATTGGATTTCGGAGGGAGTTGGGATACATACCTCCCACTAGCAGAGTTTTCATATAACAATAGTTATCATGCTAGTATCGACCAACCCCCGTTTGAGATGTTGTATGTGTTGGATTAATGTCTAAGTCCATAACTATATTCGGTATGTACTTGACCCGACCCGGCATGGTCCATTTGGGTTGCACTTCACCGACACAATTTATATGGATAGTCATTTGAGAATAGTATATTTATGATTTATATTAATATATTATAAGTTCTAATATATTAATATATAATCATATGATTTAATTAGTATTGATCAAGAATTAATTTATAATTAATTAAGTGATCAAAATGAACTAATTAAATATGGACTCTTAGATATATATATATATGTGTAGTGGGCCAAGTTCATTTAGGTTGGGCTAAGTCTTCATGGATAGTCCATGGAGCTTTAACCCATGGATCTTAGGAAATGAAAGGTCATGGGTATTAGGGTTAACCCTAATCCTCCATAATATATAAAGGGGTCCTTGGCTCACAAAATTGGCACAAGTGTGTGAAAATAAGAGTGGGTCGATTTTAGTGTGCATACATATTCTCTCAAGTTCTTCCAAGGTGTTTTGGTGATTTGTGATTCCATTTGAGGCTTCCACACTATTGGGGCTAAGCTCTTAAAGCTTGAAGACATCAAGCTACATCAAAAGGTATGTCATCTAACTAGAACTTTGTAGTATAGGTGCTTCATAATATGCTAGTTAGGATGAAACCTTGGAATAGTTAATATTTGCATGTATAATAGAGAAAACATAGATCCAAGGTTTATAGGGTTGCATGTACACCATAGGAGTGTTAGAATGATCAAAACCCAACAGTGGTATCAGAGCCATGGGTTGTTTTCTGTTATATTGATGCAAATGTTTTATTTTCAAGTTGAAAAAAAAGAAAAAAAGAACATGACGTTTGTCAAATTTTAAGATAATTACTTGTTTTGTGAAAAACGAATTATTTGTAAAATTTGAATCATTTGGTATATGAGTTAAATTATGTCAAATTTAGTAAAAGATAAAATGATATGATTATTTTATTAATTTTAAAAGTTTGATCTAAAGAGTTTTTTGAAACCTCCATAAGTTATGGATATGAAAAGGTTTTAAAAAAAATTGATTCAAAGTTTTTTATGGAGTTACAAAACTTGGTTTTAATGTTTTAAAGAATTCCATAACTTGTTCTTAAGTTATGGAACATGAAAAGTTTCATCATAAAACAAGTATTTAACTCCATAAGTTATGGAATCCAAAAGTTTTCAAGAGTTACAAAACTTGCCCTCAAGTTTTGGAATTTGGAAAAAGTTTTTTTATGATAAAAAAAAGAATTGAATTCTAAAACTCTTGGGTTCATAACTTAAACAATTAATTAAATGGTTTTAATTTTGAATTTAATAATTGGAATTATGATGGTTTTATTGAATAATTCAATTAACTCTTATGGACTTTATTAATAGATAATTAAAGTGTTTAATTAAAAGAGAATTAATAATTCCATAATGACATGGTTTAAATTTAATTAAATTAAGAGCATAGTTTAATTAATAGATTAAACCACCAAGTATTTTAAATGTCTAAAATACACCCTTATACTATTATAATATTAAAAGTTTAATATATTATATGTATAAGAGCAAGTCGTCTTACCATTAGTAGGCCTCATTCACGAAGCCAGTCTATAAGGGGGGTATAAGGTTACTGCCTATAAAATGGCAGTTTAATGGGTGTCCACTCTCACCCACCGCTTCCTTGACTGGTGGAGGGTCGTTAGTCGAACAGGTAGGACAAGGACTATAATTCTCCCTTCATTAAAAGTATTAATGATAAATACTAAGTAACTAAACTTTTTATAAATTCCCAATCTTAGTTACTTAGGAAAATGTGAATAAGGTGCTAATCCATGAAATTACACTTTGCACTTTGTTTAAGCTGTTAGTGGAGCGTGTGTGGTTAACCGGCACACTAACCTGGACTTAACAAGGTAGGCAAAGGGTAACTTAATGTTTATCATAGTATCGTTGGAGCGTGTGTGGTTAACCGGCACATCGATTGAGGGGTAAATATTAAGGGTACCAAGTATATTTGCATGGTTACTTCACACCTTGTTTTGTGATCCTCGGCATCCCAGTCACAAAACCTGAAGGGCACACTCGAGATTGAAACATGCCATTGAAAAGTTCAATGAATCTCAAAAGAATCTAGGAGCTTCAAAAACCAATTAAAACCTAATAATATATTTCGTTTATCTTGGTGGAAATTGGTGAATCGTCATTCACCTACCTTCAAATATTTTATAGCTTGGATTACGGCATCCCTCTTCCAAGTTATAAAATAGTTTGTTGGGTCCTAGCCTTAATATATCATATTGGGTGTTATATTAAGGACTTAAATCAACTTTACGTGAATTTCTCCCATTGTTGATGTCTGGTTTAGACAACAATGATCTTCCCAAACCAAGCTTTCCTAATGAATATGACTTCCCGAGTTTGGCTCATGGAAGTCATACTTCTCTTCCTCCACCTCCTCCAATTATTCTCCCTAACCCACAAGTTCAAGGTCACTCAAGCCCTAATGGCAAGCAAGGTCTATGTGTGATCACATCTTAGAGATGAAGTCACATATTGACAAGCCGGGAGAGTTGGGTGTCAAAGTCTTGAGAAAGTTGGATGTCCAATCACTTTCTAAGTCACATAGTGAGTTCCTTTGGGACTACTATGAAACAGACTATGACATGAACCTTAATGATCATATCTATTTGCTTGGTGCTGCTGAATCAGCAATTATTTAGAACGATAGTAAAGCAAATTTGATTAGAAGATAAACTTCCCAAAAACTTTATGGACAGTGACAATGGTGACACTGGAAATCCAGAAAAAGCATTCTCTTCCCAATGGAAAGGGATTGGCCATAGTCAACCCGGTTGACCAAATGGTAAAGAGAAAGGCTAAGTCTGAGATAGTCCCATTACCATAGGGTCCATATGTTTATTTTGCCAAAGGAAGGGGCATTGATTGCAAAGCTGCCAAATTTACCTAAGGATGTTAAAGTCAATAAGTTTGACTCTACATCAGGTAGAGCCCATTATCTAACTCTGTTAAGTTCTATTCTGAGATCCTCATTACATGATGTGACTGGGTCACATGTTGATGTTTTAACAATCAAAGAATAGAGAGAAATCTTAAAGGAAGTATATGTTGATTCTGATCGTGAAGGTGGATTTCGATCGCATCAGAATTTTGAGCAGTTGCTTAAGAAGTTATGATATATTGCTAAGGAATAGATAACAACAATTTTCCATGTGGATTGTAAGGATAAGTTTTTCCGCAAAGTTTTAAAATAAAAGAAAATTGTTTAATTTTATTTATTTGAAGTATCCTTACAATGGCATTTGTGGAAAATTGTTGCTTATATGATTCCACTGACAGCAATATTGGAAAATGGATTTGATTCTTTCATTTGTGGTAGTGTCTAAATTTACCAAATCAGGAAAGTTCCTCATCACCCAAGTTTCAATTGGACCGAAACTTGGAATCATGCAAGTTGAATTGTATGATGAATGAGAACTTTCAAGCATTGGAAAATCAAGACTAATTACTTGTTCACATGGATGTGTGAGTCAAGTGAAGGACTAAAGGGATCGAGTACACATTCTTGTGCACTGGTCATGTCCACCACAAAGCTCGTTAAGACTATTTGATTTACTAAACTTTAGTAAATATGGTTATACTTACAAGTTTAAGTATAATTCTGAAACATTGGAAAAGTCTCAATGTATGGCAGAACGAATGGGAAGAATCAAATTAGGCAGAAAGATAAAAGTTTCTCAAATCTGAAAAGATGGGAGAGTACTTTAGTATCATGTTTGTGATCATCTTAATGATTTATAAATCATATCACAATTAGTCCTCTAAAGGTCATCTTAGTGCATTCTTATGACTAAGAAGAGGAGTCATGAATTGTTGAAATGGTTAGATCAGGAAGATGAGTCATACTTCGTTCCAAAACAATTCTTAGAGTCATACTCCAAGATTGTAACTTGAGTGACATATCTTAAAGAAAGGTTTAAAACACTTGTCAAATGTAAGAGTAAAAGTGTCCTACTCTTGTACATTTGAAATTGGTAAGTTGTGATGTTTTGGATAAAACAAAGACCAACTAAGGCCAATTGTGTGAAGTGTTTGTCTTGATAAAGAATCCGCACTATCTCTTGAATAATTGGCAAGATAGTCTTATATGTCAAGAGGACAGTGGGAGTCTTAAAGATCCTAAAAAGAATTTCAAGAACTAATCAAGAATAAAACCTGAGGTTCTTCACTAGCACAAGACTTGAGGTTTATAACCTATCGTGTTGACATATTATGTGCCCATTCCAGTTAAAGTTGGCTTTGCATAGGAGTTCTAAAAGTTCTCAATTGGTTGCATAACAACTTGGAAGCAATGGCAGGCCCTGTACTGCCAGGTGGCAAGAAGTTAAGATTGCATAAGTTCAGTCCATATGAGTTTGGATTTGTCATTATCCTTGTCTTGTGACTATGGTTTTGACGATTCACATGGATACGAACACATACACCATAAAATCTAAGGGTCATAAGGTTTCTCTCCGATTCATGAAAATGATGGTGAGGAAACACTTCCACCAAGTAGATTTGAAGCAGATGGCAAAAGGTCTAAACAATTGAGACTATGATTACGGCATCCCTTTTCATAGTTCTGAAATTGTTTAGACACACATGCATGTTATCTAAGGAAAGGTGTATGATTTTGATAAAGTTTTATCAAAGCATCTCGTATCAGAAATCTGAACTTTGGTAAGAAAGTCAATAAAGTATTGATTTCTAGAAGTCCAGCTGATTTCTGAGTACATGTCAAAGCTAGTGGGAGCATAAGTGTTATGCTAATAATCATCATGTTAGTGGGAGCATGATAATTATTGTTAGTGTTGCAAGTTAGCAATGTTAATTATAGAAAACAAAAGTTTCAATTCGTGAGGCTGCAGGGATTGAAAAAGTTGTTTTGCTATAATTAAGGGAGAGGAAATTATACTTCATGTCAATTCTAAAAGGCTTAGAGTGAGATTTTAAGCTTAGATTGAGATTTTAATCATCTTTAGTCAAGAATATATATATATGAATTTCATGTTGAATTGGTTCAACATAAGGAAAAACTCTATATATTATGTTCTCAAAATTCGATTATGATTACGGCATCCCTCTTTGTAGTCAAATTTTGGAAACATGGCAAATAAAAATATTGTAGCAAAAGACTGGTCTACAATCATGTCTTTATGTGAGACATCATGAATCGTGTCCCATTTGCTTTGGGTACAAGATCGATTACATGTGCTATAATGTTTATCCTTTCTAAATTTTCCAAATGCCTTGGGGCATTAAGAGGAAAAGGTCTAGAATTGGATATGACTAAAGTGTTTAAGCAATTGTCGAGGACAATCTAAGGTTTACCAAAGATTGGTTGCTCAAGGACAATTGGAAGTATACTGTTAATATTGGAAGGACCATATTGACATAGTCTGGAAAGAGGCAACTCTTGTTCAGAAGTGGTTGTCAAAATGGGAATATAGAGTTGTCTTCATAGGTGGAAGCAATCTGTGTAAGGTTAAAGAAACTTAATACAAGAAGCATGTTCAAAGCAATGCGCTTTGAGTTTGAGACATCGTTTCCATGGAATTGCTCTCCATTGGAATACTCTGTAATGATTGTTGCCATGTCTTTGTGGCTTTGTGCATAATCATTACAAAAGGAACAGTGCATATAAGTTTAAAATCTAAACAGATTTCGATAAATGTTAGGAATTCTTACATTTACGACAAGGATTTGGGAGTGTGAAAAGAGAATCATTGAAATTATGTTCAATTGATCTAGTTCACAAAGAAAAAGGATCATAGATAAACATAGAGTGCATACTTGGTGTATGGCAAAGCTATTGTTTAGAAAAACATAGTGTACATGCTTGGAGCATGGGACAACTAGTGTTTTTAATTCAAGTATAAAGTTGATAAAACCGAAACAATGAATAATGAGTAATCAGTATGGTGATAAATAAAAGTGGTCTATTTATATTCATAGGGGTTGATACCATATTTGATTCATTTATTCTTGTGTTTCACTTTGCATGTTTTGACTTCCATAATAACTAGGTTATTCTTCCGGAATGACTAAGTTATTCAAACCATCCATAGTCGGTCATATGTTGGAAGTAGATATGAATCAAGACTGTCATGGGTTGGCTTGTAGAGGTCCAAGTTGGTGGACAAAGTTGTGCTACAACACTCATGAGTGCTCATAAGTTCTGAGTATTGGATTCAACCCGCGCTCATTTGAATCACTTCATGGATTTTATCACGAGTGATCATGAGACGATAATATCTTATATTCTTCAAACCTAGAGATATGAGTTGTTACTATGAGTTGGTTGTACATTGATTGCACGAAACCGCATTGGTAACTCGATGTTATAAAACGTGCCTTTGTGTATGATTCAACAAGTAGTAGAACAAGCCATATGAGTCGAAGTTTATCCATTCCTTTTACCTTCGAGATAAAAGCGATATCTGTGGGCCCCTCGATGATTTAGTGATGACACATGTGAGTGCTTGGCCAAGCCAGGACTGATTTGATTTGTTCAATCAGTCAGTCGTCATAAATCGAAAATCGGGAAACAACAAATGGACAGAGAGACTGATTATAATCCATGTCTCAGTCCATATGATATCTAGAATGGAGAAATATATGATCCCTTATCTAATGGACAACTCATTGACAAAGGTCAGAGTTCATTGACAAGATCAGAGTTCGACAGCGGCTTTAAGAGCTACGATTGCCAGTTGGTTTTTGAAGTCATGCTCAATAATAGTTTTAGACTTATCCAAGTGGGAGACTGTTGGATTAATGTCTAAGTCCATAACTATATTCGGTATGTACTTGACCCGACCCGGCATGGTCCATTTGGGTTGCACTTCACCGACACAATTTATATGGATAGTCTTTTGAGAATAGTATATTTATGATTTATATTAATATATTATAAGTTCTAATATATTAATATATAATCATATTATTTAATTAGTATTGATCAAGAATTAATTTATAATTAATTAAGTGATCAAAAGGAACTAATTAAATATGGACTCTTAGATATATATATGTGTAGTGGGCCAAGTTCATTTAGGTTGGGCTAAGTCTTCATGGATAGTCCATGGAGCTTTAACCCATGGATCTTAGGAAATGAAAGGCCATGGGTATTAGGGTTTAACCCTAATCCTCCATAATATATAAAGGGGTCCTTGGCTCACAAAATTAGCACAAGTGTGTGAAAATAAGAGTGGGCCGATTTTAGTGTGCATAAATATTCTCTCAAGTTCTTCCAAGGTGTTTTGGTGATTTGTGATTCCATTTGAGGCTTCCACACTATTGGGGCTAAGCTCTTAAAGCTTGAAGACATCAAGCTACATCAAAAGGTATGTCATCTAACTAGAACTTTGTAGTATAGGTGCTTCATAATATGCTAGTTAGGATGAAACCTTGGAATAGTTAATATTTGCATGTATAATAGAGAAAACATAGATCCAAGGTTTATAGGGTTGCATGTACACCATAGGAGTGTTAGAATGCTCAAAACCCAACAGTATGGTCGGGGGTGTAGGACCCCAGTTTGTTGGGGTGAAGTTGGGCACCGAGTCATGGGAAGCACCGAGGTGGTGCTTAAGACTACCGAGTTGATCCATCAAGTGTGTGACAGGCTGCGAGTCACGCAGAGCCGTCAGAAGAGCTATGTTGACCGTCGTCACTCAGATCTTGAGTTCCAGGTGGGAGACTTCGTCTTGCTGAAAGTGTCACCATGGAAGGGTGTCATCAGTTTTCGGAAGAGGGGCAAGTTAGGGCCCCGATATATTGGACCATTCAGAATTTTCGCCCGGGTGGGCAAGGTGGCTTATCGTTTGGATCTGTCGGACGAGCTTATCCAGATTCATAACACCTTCTACGTGTGTGTCACAGATGAGACTGCAGTCATTTCCTTGGATGACATCCAGGTGGATAAGAGCCTGAACTACATCGAGAGGCCCGTTGCGGTCTTGGATAGGAAAATTAAGGTTCTCCGTAACAAAGAGGTGAAGTTAGTAAATGTGAAATGGCAGCACCGAAAGGGCTCGGAGTGGACATGGGAGTCGGAGGAGGAGATGCGAGAGCACTATCCGGATTTGTTTGCGTCCACATACTTCAAGGACGAAGTCTAGTTCAAGTGGGGGAGATTTGTAACGCTCGATTCAGGTATCCTTTATTTCTTAATATTTTAGGGTTTTGGACTAGAACTCGACGAGTTGGGGAGCTCCAACTCGTCGTGTAGGGATCGTTTTGGGATGCGGGACTACGAGCCTACTCGACGAGTTGGAAGGCCCCAACTTGACGAGTAGACACTAGAAAGGAAAACCCTAATTTTCAGGGTTTGCACCCTATTTAAAGGCTTTAAATCGCATGGTAGCCTCTCTCATCGTCCTCCCAGTCCATAGAAACCCTAAATCGTATCTCATATCCTATTTTTCATTGTGTGTGAGTTAAAAGAGTGTGTTTCCTTGGTGTTTCTTGAAGGAGCTGAAGTTGGTGGTGCATAGTTGAAGAGAGTAGCTTTAGATCCGGGGATTTCTCTGTTGTGACAGCTATATTAAGGTATAAAGTCGATACCTTGGCTATTCTTTTGTTAGATCTCGTCCCTTGAAATATTATGGCCATTATTAGCCTATTTTGGAACCATTCTTGGATTTGGGCATGTTATGGAGTTATGGCTTCAGATATGGACATCTCATGGCCTTTGTGGACTTAAAGTTGCCAACTTTATCAAGTCTTGGCTCCCCTTCATACTCTAGGTCCCTTGATAAGCTTTGTTTGAGCATTTTAGCTCTATGATGCCTTGCATGGATGTAAACCTAGCAACTTTATGTGGCATCTTAACCATAGGGGACCAGATCTGTAGTTTGGGGCTTTAGATTCGACTGGAAGGGGCTGAATATGTTAAGACTGGGAAAACTCGACGAGTTGCCCTGGCAACTCGACGAGTTGGATCGGGTTTCCCCGCCTTCTGGATACTGAGTGAACTCGACGAGTTTATGAGTTAACTCAGTGAGTTGGCTAGTGTTTTTCCCGGTTTTCGGAACATTGAAGGAACTCGACAAGTTGCCAGATACACTCGACGAGTTTGGTCAACATGGACTGTTAACCTAGACTGTTGACTTTGACATTAGACCAGGGTTGACCAAGTTTGACTTCAAGGGTATCATTGTTAATTCGGGGTTTTGTTGAAGTTAGTTGCAGGGTGGTTGTAGGTGGTTGAGCCCGAAGTCGTGAGTTGGGATTTGATTTTACAGATTCAGCAGTTCTTGAGAGGTGAGTCTCCCCACCATACCAATGGGTTAAAGGAACTAAGGTCAGCCCATTATGTGATATATGGATTGTTAGTGGATTATGTGTTATGTTGGTATGACATTTGCATGGAAGACCCCGGGGGTTCCCGTGACAGTAGATTAAAACCATGTGGGGGTTCCCATGACATTTGGTGTAGGACCTAAGGACCTTGGATGGTTTTCATGGCATCCTAGTATGTTTGTATGTTTAGCTCGCATGATATTTCTTTGGTTAGCTAAGACCATGTGGGGGTTCCCATGGCAGTTAGTGAAGACCATATGGGGGTTCCCCTGGCAGGTAGTTAAGACCATGTGGGGGTTTCCATGGCAGTGGGTTAAGACCACGTGGGGGTTCCAGTGGCACCAAGTGTAAGATCTTGGAGGGTTTCCAGGGCATCCTTATATGTTTGTATGCATGGCTTATGTGGTATTTGTAGCTGATATAGCTAATATGGTTTATGTGATTATGTGGATTGTGTGGGGTATGCTCTGGGGAACTCACTAAGCATTAGCTTATAGTTTGTTGGTTGTTTCAGGTACTTCAGGATCTAAGGGCAAGGGCCCGGCGCGATGGCGCGGCATGCACTCTCTAGCATCTTGTTTTGGGACACTCTGATTTTATGAATAATTTATCTAATGTTCTGGATTTCGAAAAAAATTGTGATTGGAATTTTATGACTTATGGAAATGAATTCATTATTTTAAAATAAGTTTTTTTTTTGGAAATTTAGGCTGTTACAGTTTCATCATTAGTTCTATGAGTATTTGGTGTTTTTGTACATTTTTATGAGTTTTGGTCCCTTTGTGATTTGTTCCATGGAGTTTGAAGAACTCCATGAGCTTTAGTTCATGCTTAAAGTTTAGATCTAGTGATTTGGTGGAGTAAAGAGTGTGTGCAAGAACTCTCATTACTCCATGAATGAAAAAAGTAGCTTTTTAGATATTTCTTATCTTAGGGTTTTAGATCTTGGAAGTTTGTGGCATTATTATGGATAAAGTTGGAAACTTTATCCATCTAAACATCATGTTGATTCAGATATGAAAGTTGGAGCCTTGAACTTAATGGATTAAGTCAAGAAAGATGCATTCTTGGACTCTTTGAGACTTAAAGTTTAGATCTTAGTTGTTTGGGTCATCCTAATGGATAAAGTTGGAAACTTTATCCATTATGAAGCTATTAAGTACCAGATTTGATGTTATGAGGCTTGATCTGTAAGGATTAAGCTCTTAATGAAGAAAAGTCTTCCTGATCAAAATTCAAAACCACGACATGGCCAAGGAAAGCCCACGATGTGGTGCTGCGCTGCAACACATCTGTTTTTTCTGGACATGGCCACATTGCGGTTATGAACTCTCCACAGGGCGGTAACCGTTGAGCGTTGACTTTTTGATCAGTTTGAATTTTGATCAAACTTTGGTAGAATCGAGTATTTGGCTAAGGAATGGTCTCAATTTGGCATTAGGTAGCTTGGATTAGCTATTTTGTTGTTGAGGTAGCTGTTGAGCTTCTGTTAAGTAGTCCAGGTGATTCCTCTCACTATATTGTATAGAATGCTAAATTGTCTTTGTGACTCTTGCATGTATGTTGGGTGGGGCTCGTTATATATGTTGTGCGAGGCCTGTAATGCATGTTTGGTGGGGCCCGCTATGCAAGTTGTGTGGGGCCTGTTATGCATGTTGGGCAGGGCCCGTTATGTACGTTTGGGTGGGGCCCGTATTGGTATACGGTATTATGGGGAACTCAGTAAGCTTCGTGCTTTCGACTTTAAGTTTAAATGTTTCAAGTATTTTATCACAACAAGGAAGAGTAAGGCGTGATTGCATCGCATCTACTGGAGTTTCCGTACTATCGTTTTATGATACTCTGATGTCTTTTTTGAAAACTACATTTGGAACTATGCGGATCTTATGAAATGGATTTTGGTTGGTTTGATTTATGTAAAAATAAAAACTTTACTTTATATTTTGGAGACGTTACATTATGTATCTCTCTTGTAATTGTGTCTTGCGAAAAGTCTTCGGTATGTTTTCTCAATGGTTTGTCACCGTTACGTATATTGTAGTAAGGTTTATCCTTCGTATGTTCCTGATTTGGCATGATTTTTTCTTGCTTACTGCCATGGGCGTGTGTAGGATTACCGTGCTAAATCGATGCTAATTACGGATGGCACCAATGATGTTACGTACTTCCGTCGGTGGTTTTTAAGCGTCTCATGTATTCATCGTGGTTGGTTGTGATTGGTTAAGGTTGATCTTAGTTAGGTCCTAGCAACATAAACAAGACGGCATGAGTTATACCGGGATGCATCCCATTATTGCTTTCTGATGTTTAAGTCAGTAATAAGTTGTTAATTACAACCAACTCACGACATGAGAAAAAAGAGATAATCTTATCGTGTGAATTGTCTTTGTATATATAGGGGGTTCTTAGAGATTGTGAGAACCTTTTTTTTCGGTTTTCAGTTGTATTAATTGATTTAAATATAAATTGTATTGTGTACTTTTATATTTAATCTATCTAGCATATTTGTACATAGGGCATGACTTCAGGGATATATTTTGTGGTTAGATGAAGGTCTCCGTCTGGTGTGTATATTCCTAGCCTTCTATCTACTCTGGTAAGTTGGGTAGTGGACTTTTTCGGATAGGTAACCAGGCAGCCTTTTTTGCTCATTTGTCGGGTTGGGTACCCCATGAACGTTGATGGCCTCATCAGATGCTTTTAAATACATGAAAACATGATACTTGACTCTTGCACTACAAGTCAAGATTCTGATACTTCGTGATAAGGGTCAATTGAAGATAGAGTTTCCAAGTTTAATCATAAGGTTATATGTTCTATAGGGATTACTTTAAGGACCATATCTAATATTTATGCAATACTAGAGTTTTGTTAAGTATTTACTTATATATAATTGATAATTTTCTTTGTGAAAGTTATCAAAGAGTACGGTATGTTATCAGATTACAAAACTATTATTCATCAATAAAGAATTATTTTCAACAATATTTGTTTTGTTCTTTACACTACTATTATTGATGATGTGGTAAGGGACCAACAAACTAGCTTTTATATATGATCATTGTAGTTGATAACAATTTTTTTTAATAATATTTTTTTGTATACCCGTGCATTTTGGTATTGAATTTAAAATATTGGACCATCATGAATTTGCTGCAAAACCATGATCCTATAATTTCAATGTACATCTAAATACAAGGGTCGTTTTGTTAATTTGGTTATCCAAGGGTTTTAAGTGTAAAGTTTCCGGTTCTAATACCCCTTTCAATGATTTATTCATTATACGCGAAGCCGACCAAAATCGCCGGAAACCCAAGAAGAAAAAAAAGGGGTGGAGCAAATTGGAGCGATGGGAGAAGCCAATACATCATCAATCGACGACGATTTGCTCCTCAAGAACTTCTACGCCGAAGTGAGCGAGGTTGAGCGAGACAATGAAGTCGCTAGGTATCCCTTCTGACCTTTTATCTATATCTTTCCTGTCTTATATGTTTTTGTTGTTTTATTTCTCTAATCAATTGTACTGTTCACATTAAATTGTCTTGGTTTTGGAAGTGTCTATGGATGCCATGAGTTGTATTTGAAATTGAGGATAAAATGTTCTTAAAGGAGGAAGTAATCGTTGTTAGCAGGTGTTATTGGTTATCATTTGAAATTGCGTACATACAAACTAGTTGTTCGTTTGATTGGATAGGTGTGTATATATGTTTCCTTAGTCACATGTAGGATAAGTATAATGCTTGTTGAACACTGTAAAAAATGCTAAATTCAACATGAGAAAGTCATTTAGAACCCTAAGACCTAAGTTGAACACATAAAACTTCTTATTTGACCTCGATCTGGTTTTGCATCATGTTTCTGTTGAAACTGTCTATGGAGCTTCAGCTGATACTATGTTGCATTTAAGATCAAGTTATGACATGTTAACAAATGAAATCCTGAATGATTCTGTTTCATTGCCAACCTCAACCTCATCTAAGATTAGAACTATAACAATGATGGATTTTGCCCAAGGGGAACAATATTTAATAGTGTTCTAAAAAGCATTAGGTGGAGACCCTCAAGCACTTGATCAAATAAGCAGGAATTAAGCAATCGCATAAGAGGTTCATTGAAGGATGTAAAATATGATCTTTTTTTTTTGGATTGTGTAAACAAATGAGAATTAAACTATTGATACAATATTGTTCAGGTATCATTTCCATTCAAATTACTATTTTCTTTTAGTTAGGAAGATAGTTGCATTGATGGAAACTTCTAGAGTTATCGCTTGGTATTTGTTCATAAATTTGTATTGTTTTATCAATTATGAATATCAGGGAATATTAGGATCACCATTAGACTAGGAAACACTTGGGATACTTATTGGCTGTTTCTTTTTGACTTAATGGACTAAATCCAGACACATATTAGGGTGTTCCTTGTTGACATAATGCATACATCCGTTTGTTATTTAGCATCACTTCTAAACAGAAGGGTAAAATGGTCATTTAGTCCAAAAAAGAAACAACTATGTGTATACAATACTACCTCTAGACACACATCATATTTTGTTTACTTCATGTCTAATACAACTTGAGGCTTTATATCATTCATGACCTAATACATGCTTTTTGAAACAATTTTCACAGGATTCTTTCATGCTTTAAGCTAAATGCATTTGAGTATCTCAATCTACCATTTGATTCATCTCCAGAAGAAGTGAAAAAGCAATATCGTAAGGTGATAACTTTTATCCATATTGTCTCCATCAATTAAGATTCTCATTTTGGTGCTTGAAAGTTCCTAAATTTGCCATTTTTGACACCTTTAATAATCTGTGCAGTTATCATTGCTTGTGCATCCTGACAAATGCAAACATCCCCAAGCAAAAGAAGCTTTTTCTGGTATGTATGATGAAAATTTTGATAGCTTTAGTTTCATTAAGGTGTTTTTTTTAGTGATGTTTTTTTTTACTTAATATAAACACATGAACTTAATAGGTTAAGTGAGAGGAGAGTGACTTTATCTATTAAGACCTCATGTTTTAACGCTGCTACCCTTTTACCAAATTCTTTTTTTTCTTAATTTATTCAAACTCACTAATTTTCTTCCCTAAGAAATAAGAATTATCCCATTCTTTCTCCTACCCTCGTCTTATTCCCAAGAACAATTAGGTATTGTTACATATTATTAATCATGTAGTTAATTTTATTTAATCTTTAATTTTTTTTCTATCATGTTCATTTACAATTTCAGTCTATAACCTAATCCTCAAATAAACATTCAGTTATTATATAGCATCACTTCTAGACAGAAGGGTAAAATTGTCATTTTCCATTTTCAGATTGTCCATTCAGTCCAAAAAAAAACAATTAAGTATATCATTAGTCATTACAGAATTTGTGTAACAAAAGTTTGTTTATGCTTCTTTGCCCATTATTATTTATTGCTTGTTCTTTTGTTCATACAATTACTAAAAGTGACTTATCTTTTAATGCAGCACTTGCAAAAGCCCAACAACTTTTACTTGATCCACAAGAAAGAGAGTATCTTGTAAACCAAATTAATGCAGCAAGAGGTTTGTAATAACCCCACATTTTTTTATTTATGTTCATGTGTTTAAATTTAATGTCTTTCTGTTGTATCATATCTGGCATCTCATGATTATTGGTAGTGTATTTGTAAATTTGTAATGATTGTTCTGTTGTATGTTTTATAAGTAGATAACAATTAACGTTGCCATGATCAAACAATATCTCTAAAAGAAACTTTATGATACAAAATTAGAATGTTTATGAGGTGTCTGACTTAACTTTTTACAAATTTTCCCTTGTAAGTTGTAATATATAAATTTTTTACTTCATTTTCTCATGAGTATATTTATAATTTACTTTGACTGAATTTGCAGAAGAACTTAGAGCAAAAAGGAAAAAACAACTGAAGAAAGACACTGCATCTAAGCTGAAGTCACTAGTTGATGAGGTAAAGTAAATAATTTAATTTCTCATTCATGTCAGGATCTCCAATTTATTTAATTCGCAAGAAATTAATGTTAACATATTATGATTTTCTGAAAATGTAGATGTATGCAGATTATGATATTATATTCTTATTGTTGTTTGAGTTTTTTTGTAGGGAAAATACGAGCAAGAATATGAAAAATCAGATGATTTTCAGCTTCAGCTAAAATTGAAGGTTCGGGAACTACTAACTGACCAAGAATGGCGCAGGAGGAAAATGCAGATGAGGGTATATTTGTAATTAACCTATTCTTATTATATATGGAAATATTACCAATCTACTTTCATTTTTTTGTTTATTACAAATTGCTTGTTATAATATTATTTAGAATCTGTTAACTCCAAGAAAATATGGAATTTGTGTAGATTTCAGAGGAGGAAGGAAGATTGAAGAAGGATGAGGAAGAATCCAAAGAGATGTGGAAAAGAAAGCGTGAACATGAGGAGCAGTGGGAAGGAACAAGGGAAAATAGGGTTTGTATTTCAGTATTTGGATAAATATTTTATAATTAGTTAAAAAATATTTGACAAAAATGACAACACACTTAAGAAAATGGAATGAAAAAATAGAGTAATTACATTTTTGCTACTTTACAATAAATGAGGGGTTGTCCCCTTTTAACCCTAAATCCTTTTGGCTTCCTTCCTATTTGAACCAGGTTTCCAGTTGGAGGGACTTCATGAAAGGAGGAAAGAAGGTAATTTTTTTTTCTTTAAATTTTCCTTTTTTTTTAAGTTGAAAAATAATTACAACATGTGTTGATTGTGAGATGCAGGTGAAGAAAGGGGAAATCCGGCCACCAAAGCTTAAGACAGAAGACCCCAACAAGTCGTATGTTCAAAGGCCTGTAAAACGAGGTTAGAGGTGCTTAAATTTCTCACATTTTACTCAGAATATGTAACTTTACAGTTGATTTAGTGGTTGAATATACAACTTTGTAACTTGGAATTGTGTCGTCTTGTAGTGCAGTATAAGAATATTGTATATTGCAATTTATGTTTGTTTCCTTTTTGTTAATATCGAATAGAAAGGGAAAAATCCCTAGTTTAATCTCGACAATACACACGATAATATATAGGATGTGCACTCCTTGGGTCCATACCATGAGTGAACCAATGTGCGTAAACTTGGGCTTTATTCATTTAACGATTCAGTACATGGATGTCACTCGTTTAGAGTTAATTATAATAGGAAAAGGCCCGTGCAACGCACGGGTGAAAGTTTAGTGGCAAAAATATAAAAAAGTAAAAATAAAGTGCCAAAATTATAAAGAGAAAAAGTTTATTGAAACTTTAGTGGCAAAATTAGTAAAAATAAAGTACCAAAACTATAAAGAGAAAAGATTTGTTGAAATTTTAGTGGCAAAATTATAAAAAAGTAAAAATAAAATGGTAAAATTATAAAAGAATAAAGAAAAAGGGTTTTAAAGAAGTAAAAGTGAAAGTTTAGTGGCAAAAATATGAAGAAGTAAAAATAAAGTGGCAAAATTATAAAAAGAAAAAGTTTGTTAAAACTTTAGTGGCAAAATTAAGAAAGAGTAAAAATATAGTGTTAAAATTATAAACATGGAAAGTTTTCAGTTGAAACCTTCCATGCGCTTTAAAATATATATATATATATATATATATATATATATATATATATATATAATGTTTTCAGATAATGTAATATTTATATAATTTGTTTAAATATAGATAACTTATTTATAGATATAACATATATTAATTTATTTAAATGTTATTGTTGTAATTAATAAGATACTCGACGAAGTTGTACCTATTGCAAATTTAACACTTTTTTTATTAACGTGAATAGTGAATACCGTAACAGAAGTTCATGACAAAGTTGTTCTCATAATCTTTACTTAAAAGAGAAATGGGTAGAAAACTTTTGTCTACAAAACTGATTATATAAGTTAAAGTTAGCAAATTATCATATATCTATAATTTTAGGAGTGGGTGTGGTGCAGTTTACATGATTTTTAGTTGAAACTATACCGAAAAGTGCATAGATCGGTTTTTAGCTTCGTTTGGTTTTTGTGTTTGATGTGCTTTGCAGTTTTAGCTATGGTTTGGTTTCAATGTGGTTCAGCTTGGTTTATAAACCGCAATAGGTATAGTGTGGGTTTAAAACCACAAAACGGATGAATTATAGTCACAGCTGGTCCATTGATTTTCAAGGCACTGTGCGAAAAGTAAAAATCAGCCCCTAAATATATATTTTATATATAAACAATAATCAGTAATATAAATCAACATATATTATAAAATTAGTTAAAACAAAAATTGTTATAAGTCAACATATATTATAAAATTAACAAAAATTGTTACCAATAGTGATCTGTCACTAATCATCGCTTATACTAAAGGATATAGACCTTGTACGGTTGTAAACCCCACACATGGCTATGGTCTGCCCTAATTGATTATAGTCATTTCTTTAGGATTATAATTAGTTAACCACAAATATAAAAGGGATTTATAGCCAATTCGATCCTGATTATAATCATATTTCGTAAGTTTTGAAACTTCGAAAATGAAATTCCGCTTCTTGGCTTCTCTTTAGTTAATTGTAACTAAAAAAAAACAAAAAAAAGTGATGTTTTATAAATATTAAGTAGGTAATCTATATTATATTATTATGTATACATTTACAAGACCATATGGTGTGGTTTGGCGGTGAGGTTTTTACGAGTTGT
This sequence comes from Lactuca virosa, assembly GCF_052849685.1. Lineage (NCBI taxonomy): Eukaryota > Viridiplantae > Streptophyta > Magnoliopsida > Asterales > Asteraceae > Lactuca > Lactuca virosa. The sequence goes on along the minus strand of NC_136428.1, from coordinate 340,673,431 downwards.
GTGTAGTAAAGACTATCTGATGGTCAAGTTCTAGATATTGACAAAAAAAAAAAAAAAAAAAAAAGTTCAAACCAGACAATCCAATTCTAGCCCAGTTCTTTATTAGACTCGGGCCAAACCAGGTAGTCAGTTCTAATTAGAGTTCTTATTAGACCGAGACCAATGTCATTCTTTGTGTTCAACTACCACCGGTCTTAAAGCGGTCTCAAGTCGGTCCGAAAAGTACCCAAATCCAAACCAAAAATCTGATTTGGTCTTAGACCGGTCTACGGCAGATCCAAAGACCGTTTCGGCAAAGACTAAAAAAGACAGATTTTATGCCTTTCTATGTAGGGATGTCAAAAGTCATGTGGGACCTCAATCCTGTATGAGGGGTAATTATTTAAAAAATTGGGGCGGGACAAGGTTAACCTCCGTTTTAAATTCAGGGGCGGGGCGGGGTGTGTAGTCTCGTCCCGAAACCCCCACGGGTCCCCGTTAATATGTTATATATATTTATATTATTATATGTATTAATTGTATAAATATCGACTTATTGTATCCATCAATCCGTGTAGGCATGTACGGTTAGTATCCTGTATCATCTTTTCACGTAAATCACGTAATGAGTAAATGACGTTTCAATTTTCTTTCTTTGTTGATTGATCCTTCCCAGTTCCCGCTTCTTACTCCGCTCGCGGTTCTCTCCAGACTCCATACGACCTTCAATACTTCATCATTGCTTCACATTCAGTCCGTTGTCGATCCTCACTAGAGTATCCATCGTCGACTCTTTAGCCGTCGATCCCTTCCTTCCCCTTCATATGTTCATCAATGACACAGATTCAGGATTCATCTGCGTGCACGCCCTTTGTCACCTCACTCAAGTCGGGTTCGTATAACATCTTTTGATCCTTATCTAATTAATTCATCTCATCATCTGTTATTCACTTCATTATAACATCAATTATATGTTTGATTGAATACAGAATCAGACACTGATTCAAAATGGATAATAGCTTATCATAGAGAGGATAAGCTTTTAAAAAATAAAGGTAGAGAGTGAAAAAAAAATCAAACTGATTGTTATCGATTTCTCCTCCATTTTGAAGGGCAAGACTTAAATCTTTCTTAAATTAATTGAAAGGTTTATTATTTTTTGATATATCTTTAAAAATATCTTTTTGAATTCCAAAATAGTGATTTACTTTTAGTGTATTTAACCAGCATCTTGCGAAAATCTGATTTATATTGTTACAAATGTTAGCTAGGGTTTGAATGCCTACTTTTCCTGAAGAAGAAAAAACATATTCTCTTTTCTGAGTAGGATCATCAAGATTTTTAAGTCTCAATGATTTACCCTTTTTGTAAATATAAGGAAGGTCTATCTTACTTATTTATTACTTTGCTTAGTTGGCTGGTCGTTTAATTTAAATTATCAACTCTAGAAGACATACTTTTACAAAAGGGTAAATAATTGAGACTTAAAAATCTTTTGTTAGACAAAAGACTCTTTTTTTATTGAGTAAGATAGACATTCCTCATATTTACAAAAAGGGCAAATCATTGAGACTTAAAAATCTTGATGATCGTGCTCAGAAAAAAAATATATATGTTTTTTCTTCTTCAAGAAAAGTAGGCGTTCAAACCCTAGCTAACCTTTATAACAATATAAATCAGATTGTCGCAAGATGCTGGTTAAATACACTCAAAATAAATTACTATTTTGGAATTCAAAAAGATATTTCTAAAGATATATCAAAAAATAATAAACCTTCCGATCAATTTAAGAAAGAGTTAAGTATTGCCCTTAAAAATGGAGGAGAAATTGATAACAATCAGTTTGAAAAAAAAATTTACTCAGTTAGAAAAAATAATTTTTTTGGATTAGAAATAGAACAAGGAAATCATCGTCTTCAAAATCATATCTTTGAAAATATTCATAAATTTCCTAATAAAATTGAAGATAAAAAACAGTTACAAAGATTTTTAGAAATCTTAACTTATGTTTCGTACTACATTCCTAAACTTGCAAAAATAAGAAGCCTCTTACAATGCAAAGTTAAGAAATATGTCCTTTGGTCATGGTCTGAAAATGATTCTAGCTATATGGCAAAAATAAAAAAGAACCGAAAAGAGTTTTCACCTCTATATCATCCTAATATAGATGATAAATTATTATCGAAACTGATGCTTCAGATAATTATTGGGGAGGAATCCTTAAAGCAAATAAATTCGGAGGATCAGTCCAAAGAAATAATTTGCAAATACACCTCAGGATCTTTTAAGGATGCTGAAAGAAATTACCATTCTAATGAAAAAGAATATGTTGTCGTTAAAAGGGTAATTGAAAAGTTTTCAATCTATCCAACACCTATATATTTTACAGTAAGAACAGATAACAAAAAACTTTGCTTATTTTCTAAGAAATAACATTTTTGGAGATAACAAACAAGGTCAACTAGTTTGATGGCAAATGTGGTTTTCCAGATATAGCTTCGAAGTAGAGCACAATAAAGAAGAAAATAATATCTTTGCAGACTTCTTAACTCGAGAATCCCAACGGAAAAACTAATCAGGTTTGATATTCTTTTCATGCAGGAATCAAAGCCATTTGGCGTTATACTTTGGTGGTCTAACGACCCAAGAGATTTTAACCTCAGTCCATAATTTGGACTACATGTACATAGCCTTTCTCAAATGGAGAAAGAACAAGAGCTTATGCTCAAACAAGCTCTTATTGAGCAAGAATTGGAATTCTTCAGAAACCAATTAAAAACTGTAAGACTATTTATGTCTGAACATCAAAATGAACTTTCTTCTCCTTCCTCTCCTATGAGTCAAGAAGAAAATGTAAGTGTTCAAAAGAACATCGAACAACAAGAGGTAAATGTTTCACCTCCTTTAAAAAGAAAAGAAACATCTAGTCCTGAGCAAACGACTCTATAAAAAGATTCAACAAATCCGTTGAAGGTTGTGGATTTACCAAAAATCCAGAAAGGAGTACAAACTCCAATAATGTTGGTTACACCCTTAGACTTTAATCTAAGACCCAACGGGGGAATTCAAATCCCAAACACTGAAGGTTCATCTTCAGGATCAGGATCACCTGATAAGGGAATTTAAATCCCAGAGGAATTGTTACAAATTCCTAATAAAAATTCAAAACCATAATACGTTATATTCAATGGACCCAACGTTGGTATATTTGAAGACTGGAATATCGCCAAAAAGGCAACAAAAGGAATTAAAAATAGTAAACACAAAAAGTTTAATAACTTTCTTGAATCCAAGATAGCTGCAGATCAATATACAAGATCTGAAAGGTGTTCAAAACTACAGCTTATTATTGCAGTGGAAACCTTAAGACCTAACACATTCAAGTTAGCCTTAAATTCTACCAAAATTTCCAAAACCATTCTTGGAAGCCTTCAAGAAGAACTCCCAAGAATACTGAAGAAGTCACACCTGACCTCCTAGTAGAAATCAAGATAAAAGACTTCGAGTATTGTTACAGGTATGCTCAAAGTGCAACAGAATAAAATTTTGTAGAAGAAAAATCTCCAATATTGATGGGAAGAATTTAAGTCGCTACAATTTCTACAAAAATGCCAACTCTTTACAAGTGTATGAAGCATTTCAACTAGGATTGGTAAAAACAATCTATCCTAGTCAAAACCTGTAGGAAATAAAGCTTTTCTCTAAAAGCTTTACAAAAGCAATAAAAAGATGTTGCAAAAAGGATCAAGTCATTTTTCTAAAATTCAACAGTAGCATCCCATATTGGAATGGCAAGGATGAATTAAAGTCTCATCCTCATCATTTAGTACAGATAGGTATATGTAAGCAAAAAACCTATCTGCCCCGCAAAGCCATGGAAGAAAAGCTTGAAAGAGTCGATATCCTCCAACTAGCAAAATCTAGAATTGAAATCTTTATCAATAAAGTTTTCAGTTTTTCAGCAGATGACAAGATCTTTGTCAATGGATATGATACCAATGAAAAGACCTTAATCTATAGCAAATACAGGAAAGAGATTTCTCTGGCCGACGAACAACTGTTCTTAGCCTTCCAAAACTCCCTATTAAAGCCAGACTTAATCGGCGAACACGTGGCAGACATCTATAAGACGCTCTAAAAAAGCACTAACAAATACAATTGTCAAAGATGCTTAACCATCAATGTAGCCTCTACTACCGAAAATAATAATGGAAAAGCTATTATTAAAGAAGATTCCTCGACAAGCACCAAATAAAAGAGGACCCTCAAAGATAAACTACTACACAATAATGTAGTTAGTGCATGATTTGATTAGCAGTGACGTAAAACACTTGTATCAGATCCTCTATATGATTCTATAAATAGAGAGTTATGTTTTCATTTGTAGGCAAAGTAAAAATACGAGATCCTTAAGCATTCTATTGAAATCTGCAAATGTATTAGTAAAACCCCATATAGGGTTTATAGTTAAAAATTGACAAAACTTCAAAAATGGTCCTTGTGGTTTCCGAAAATCTGAAGTTTAGTCCCTAATTTACAAAAACCTCACGGATCGTCCTTGTGGTTTCAAAACTTTTAACATTTGGTCCTTCCGGCTCACTCTGTTACCATTTAGTCGTTAAGTAAGGGGCATTTTTGTCATTTCACTACCCAGGGACCATTTATGAGGTTTTCTATTACTTTTTTTAAAAAAAAAATAAAAAATAAATAAAATTTAATATGCAAGGGGTCCCACCCTCTCTCTCTCTCTCTCCAATACATGAACAAGTGCCAGATCATGTTAAGCCCGATAATTACATCCCCCATTATTCGCTAATAATCAACAGCCCTTGAAGAATGAAAATAAACACAGAAGAAATCAACTTCCTTTCTTTATTCACTTGTAGCTAGATGTCTGTATGATGATGTTCTTGTTGCTTTTTGGTGCTAGTTTCGATTGATCTGCAGAAATGATGAGAAGTGTATACTCCACAGTGAATAATTCCAATCTCGCCTCCAATTTCCTACTGTAACATGTTGAATTTCTTCACTCGATTCATAACCCATTTTAATGGCATAAAACCCGACTGCTTTTGAATCTTTCTTCCTGTAATCGATCAAATTCATAACCCATTCTTCAGTATGTTTCTGCAACTAAAAACAGCCCCCCCCCCCCCCATAAGACACCTTCTTTATCAGATCTACTTCATCAACTTCATTATCAGATCTACTTTTGATTACCAAATTTCCACCTGTCGTCGATCTCCTTCTTTTTCATCTTTTCCAACTCCTGTAATTTCATTACATTCAAGAAGAAATCAATCATGACAGTTTCATAAGAAGGCAATTTCTCGTAACCAGGGAACTAATTCATATCAATCACCACATACCCATCTCCTTCACCATCTCTAATCATATCGAAATTAAACAGGTACAATCCAAGATCCTTTCTCAGGCCCTTCGCTTCCTCAACGAGGAATTCAGGCGCTGACATCTTTAGCTCCTCAACGGAGTTATTATCACTCCTTCTGTCGTCACCAGCGATTACAGCACCTGATATCCGAGAGAAACTTATAGTGCCTGGGAGAAGACGATTTTGAATCGGTTTTCAAGGGTTGGATCGATGAAACTACTAATCTTGGAACCTGTGTTGTTGTTGCTGTCAAAAAGCTTAATCAAGAAAGGGGAGAAGAGAGTAGAAGCAAAAGGGGAAGCCGACAGTCACAAAACTGTAACATCCCGAAATTCAGGTACAGCTATGTAGCCCTTCTTTTATTCAAAGTGTCAAGTTAAGCCCTTAAGAGGAATTGGTAGCAAATGAGTACGTTGGGCGTACTCAAGAGTACGCTGCGCGTACTCATGCGCTTATTTTGGACGCGGACTCGCCTGAGTACGCTGGGCGTACTCAGGGTTACGCTGGGCGTAATGCGTCCAGGTGCAAACCCTAATTTCTGACTTGTGCCCTATATATTGGATGCTAAGGCTCATTTCTCAGCCTCCATAGCAGTGAGTAAAACCCTAAGAGAGAACTTTTCATCGTTCTTAGTGAGTGTGTGTGATTTTGGAGCTAAAAGTGCCTTGGTGTGCTAGTGAAGAAGAAGGAGAGGAGTTTGTGGAGACTAGAGCTTGAAGTGCAAGTTTGGATCTGAGATCTACAGAGGAAGGAGCTGCATTTGGAGGTATAAAGTTCAAAACTTTCCTCTTAATTTGGTTTGTTGCTTCATGGACCATTTTAGGGTTAAAAGTCCTAAAGGTGGAGACTTTATGAGTGTAATGAGCTCCATGGACCTAGATCTGTCCCATTTCAGTGGTATTTGTGTTATAGATCCATAAAGTTCCCATCTTGGTCGTGGATATGAGATCATGCTTGAGTATTGGGCTTTCTAGTGTTAGGAAATGGTATATTTTGGGTGTTAGTGACTTGTTCAGCCATGCAAAGGCTTAAAGTCATCGACTTTATGGATTAAGAGGCTTAGAAATGGTCAGATCTAAAAGTTGGACGTGAGTCTTAACTGTTTAAGACCTCAAGAGCTAAGGGACTGAAACTGGGATTTACGCCGGGCGTAATCCCAGTACGCGCGGCGAACGGGGTGGCGTTCCCCGATTCTGAGAGACTGTCGGGTACGCCCAGCGTACACATCTGGTACGCGCAGCGTAACCCGGAGGGTTGACTTTTGGTTGACTTTTAGGGTTTGGTCTATAGTGGGGCCTTTGAGTTATGAGAGGGGTAAAATGGTCTTTTACCCTTCTGAGAGTACTAAGAGGAGGAATAGTCTAGCCTTGAGAGATGTATTGATTTAGAGTATTTATTTCACATGATTAGGCGGAGGCTAGACCCGATTTTACAGAGTTCGAGCTTTACCGAGTTACCCGAGGTGAGTCTTCTCACTATACTTTACCTAGAGTGGTAATTAGAGCTATGAGACAGAGTATTGTGTATGCTTTTGCATGATGTGATTTCTATGTGTTATATGCTATGTATGTTACAGAGATTTCAGAGTTAGGACCGGAAGGTCCACAGAGTTAGGGTCAGAGGACCCATAGAGTTAGGGCCAGAGGGCCCACAAAGTTATGGGACTGGGGGGTCCCACAGAGACACTTTGACCAGAGTGTCAAACAGAGTTATAGCCTCGAGTGGCTAATATGTGTTATGTGTGGTATTTTGGGGAACTCACTAGGCATTTATGCTTACAGTGTTGTGTTATGTGTCTCAGGTACCAGCGAGGATCGCGGGAAGGCGCCGGCTTGATCAGTACACACGCGGGGAGATTTTATTATGATCTTGGGAGATGATGTTATGTGATACAATGGTGTTTTTATAACGATTATGAATGAAAACGTGTTTTATAAAATGTGAAAAATTGTTTTGAAAATTTGGGTGTTATAAGTTGGTATCAGAGCCTTGGTTTGAGGGATTCGGATACATCTTCGGGCGTATCTGAACTCAAACTGAGGATTTAAGAGAAATTTTGATGACTAAACAATTTTAAAAGAGTAAAAAGAGTTTTGAGACAAACAGAGCAGAGCCGTGTGTACGATCAGCCAGCGCCCGAACGGTGATTTCCCAAAATACCCTTGCAATTAGTGTTATGAGATAAATTTTGTTATGATATATGCTGAGTCATGTTATGCGTGCTAGAGTAGACTAGGTATTCTTATTAGGACTAGAGTGGCCTGATATGTGATGCCTTAGTCTAGGAGTTTTGCTGCTAGGGATGCTTGAGAGTGTGTAAATAGCAGCGAGGAGTTTATGAGAGGTTTGTTAGAGGGCAGTATATGCCAGTGAGACATAAAGTACTTGTGACATGGGATCCAAGGAGGAGGACTTAGAGTGAAGGCTGATGCGGTGTGGACGGTAGTATAGGGCCCGTACTACTGAAGACACCGGAGCAGTGCGCACCCTAAGTAAGAATCCATTGGGTATTAAGGAGCAAGTAGGGTGGAGTTATCGAGTGCGAGTATACTCGATCGAGTCCCTGATATTTATTATGTTGTATTTCAGAGACATCATGGTTGGGACACGCCACACACCAGAGAGCAGCGGTACTAGTGATGAGGAGATCCGTAGGATCATTCATGAGGAGGTGGCTGCGGCCATCAGGGCAGAGATACCAGAGATGTTCGGGTCTATCAAGACCACACTGATAGATACATTTGACGAGAGATACGCTGCTCTTTCTGAGGCTGCGGTTGCTGCGGCCACTGCAGCTATAGCTGCGACTAGGCCGCAGGGTGGTGATGCGTTGCTGTTTCGTGAGTTCAGCAACACAAAACCACCGGAGTTTGATGGGACCCAGGACCCGATTGCAGCGATGAGGTGGATATCAGACATTGAGGGGTGTTTCTTTACTTGCTCATCTCCAGAGCATTTGAGAGTCCGGTTCGCGTTGAACCAGCTTCGCTTGGGAGCGAAGGACTGGTGGAAGTTTGTGATGGCGCACTATTCGCCTACTGAGCTTGTTGCAGTGACCTGGGAGAGGTTCACTGCTATGTTCCGAGAAGAGTACGTTCCCCAGGTGGAGAGGGAGCGTTTGGCCCAGGAGTTTTTGACCTAGATCTGTCCCATTTCAGTGGTATTTGTGTTATAGATCCATAAAGTTCCCATCTTGGTCGTGGATATGAGATCATGCTTGAGTATTGGGCTTTCTAGTGTTAGGAAATGGTATATTTTGGGTGTTAGTGACTTGTTCAGCCATGCAAAGGCTTAAAGTCATCGACTTTATGGATTAAGAGGCTTAGAAATGGTCAGATCTAAAAGTTGGACGTGAGTCTTAACTGTTTAAGACCTCAAGAGCTAAGGGACTGAAACTGGGATTTACGCCGGGCGTAATCCCAGTACGCGCGGCGAACGGGGTGGCGTTCCCCGATTCTGAGAGACTGCCGGGTACGCCCAACGTACACATCTGGTACGCGCAGCGTAACCCGGAGGGTTGACTTTTGGTTGACTTTTAGGGTTTGGTCTATAGTGGGGCCTTTGAATTATGAGAGGGGTAAAATGGTCTTTTACCCTTCTGAGAGTACTAAGAGGAGGAATAGTCTAGCCTTGAGAGATGTATTGATTTAGAGTATTTATTTCACATGATTAGGCGGAGGCTAGACCCGATTTTACAGAGTTCGAGCTTTACCGAGTTACCCGAGGTGAGTCTTCTCACTATACTTTACCTAGAGTGGTAATTAAAGCTATGAGACAGAGTATTGTGTATGCTTTTGCATGATGTGATTTCTATGTGTTATATGCTATGTATGTTACAGAGATTTCAGAGTTAGGACCGGAAGGTCCACAGAGTTAGGGTCAGAGGACCCATAGAGTTAGGGCCAGAGGGCCCACAGAGTTATGGGACTGGGGGGTCCCACATAGACACTTTGACCAGAGTGTCAAACAGAGTTATAGCCTCGAGTGGCTAATATGTGTTATGTGTGGTATTTTGGGGAACTCACTAGGCATTTATGCTTACAGTGTTGTATTATGTGTCTCAGGTACCAGCGAGGATCGCGGGAAGGCGCCGGCTTGATCAGTACACACGCGGGGAGATTTTATTATGATCTTGGGAGATGATGTTATGTGATACAATGGTGTTTTTATAACGATTATGAATGAAAACGTGTTTTATAAAATGTGAAAAATTGTTTTGAAAATTTGGGTGTTATAAAAACAGAGATGGGTTTGATTTGTAGGTGGAGAGAGAGAGGGAGAGAGAGAGAGAGAGAGAGAGAGAGAGGGTGGGTGGGACCCCTTGCATATTAAATTTTATTTATTTATTTATTTATTTTTAAAAAGTAATAAAAAACCTCATAAATAGTCCCTGGTAGTGAAATGACAAAAATGCCCCTTACTTAACGGCTAAATGGTAACGGAGTGAGCCGGAAGGACCAAATGTTAAAGTTTTGAAACCACAGGGACGATCCGTGAGGTTTTTGTAAATTAGGGACTAAACTTCAGATTTTCGGAAACCATAGGGACCATTTTTGAAGTTTTGTCGTTAAAAATTGTAAAAACCTTCGGGTTTTAGTTCGTTTATAAATAAGAAAAGTTTTCTCTATCCATGCTTTGTGCAACTATCTGTATGTTTAAAGTCTGGAGTCTTATTCGTCATTATGATCTAGTACTAACAAGTACCGCCAGTCAGAAGGACGTAGGGAAGAAGAAACGATCGACACCAAGATTGACGAAAAAAATCACAGAGCCTCAAGCACGAGCAAGGTATGAAAACTATCTTTTAATTATTAACAAAACTATCCTGTTATAGTTTTTCAATTTAGAAAACTATAAACTCTATAATAAATTATCTTTTATAAAACGCAAAAATCTTATAACAACTAGTAATAAAGTATTAGCTAATCAAGAACCTAATAAGTTCTTGATTTCTCAAATAAAAGATTGCATAATTGCTAGTAAACAACATCAAAGAAATTTAAATTATATTAATAATGAATTTCTTTAATAGATTTAACACTACAAACATCTCTACGAGATGATTTTAAAAGGCAAATAAAATCTAAAAGTAATTGATTTGCACACGTTTGTGTACAAAATTCAATAAAAATGAGTCATTTGTCTAACAAAAGATATTTCACTGAGTTAAAAGATAAGCTTTTTAACTTAAATTCATCCGCAAACTGTGTTAAAAGATAAGCTTTTAACAATCAATTCCTACTAAAGCCAAACTTAATCGGCGAACACGTGGCAGACATCTGTAAGACGCTCCACAAAAGCACTAACATATACAACTGTCAAAGATGTTCAACCATCAATGTGGCCTCCACTACCGAAAATAATAATGGCAAAGCTATTATTAAAAAAGATTCCTCGACAAGTACCAGATAAGAGAGGACCCTCAAAGATAAACTACTACACAATAATGTAGTTAGTGGATGATTTGGTCAGCAGCGACGTAAAACACTTGTATCAGATCCTCTCTATGATTTTATAAATAGAGAGTTATGCTTTCATTTTTAAGTCTTGCCCTTCATAATAACTTTTCCTCCATTTTGAAGGGCAAGACTTAAAAATGAAAGCATAACTCTCTATTTATAGAATCATAGAGAGGATCTGATACAAGTGTTTTAGGTCACTGCTGACCAAATCATCCACTAACTACATTATTGTGTAGTAGTTTATCTTTGAAGATCCTCTCTTATTTGGTGTTTGTCGAGGAATCTTCTTTAATAATAGCTTTGCCATTATTATTTTCGGTAGTGGATGCCACATTGATAGTTGAGCATCTTTGACAGTTGTATATGTTAGTGCTTTTGTGGAGTGTCTTACAGATGTTTACCACGTGTTCGCTGATGAAGTTTGACTTTAGCAGGAATTGGTTGTTAAGAAGAAATTTAAACATCTTATGAAAATTTATTACTTTTCAAATTAGTAGTTGGACTGTTCATCTGTTTCATTGAATATAAACATTAGTTTCTTTTAAATTCTTGAAGTTTGTTAGTGTTAGTGTTTTTCTATAATCTGTTCATCTGTTTGATTATAAACATTAGTTTCTTTTAAATTCTTGAAGTTTGTTAGTGTTAGTGTTTTTCTATAATTTGTTCATCTGTTTGATTTATTTGTTTTTTGTTCAATCTTAGTGTGTTACATGATTTACCTGTGATATATTTGTTCAATGTTATCTGATGTTGTGAATTGCTATCAATACGAAAGTTGGTTATGTGGTAGGAAAAGGTATACATAACATTGCTTGAGTTGTTATTTTATAGGCAGTGTTGTGGATGGATGCAATACTTAAATGCTTAAGAAGATGAAAAGTAGAATGATTTTGTGTTATAGTAATTGTAGGTGTTTCTTTGAACATATCATACATTTTTTTCGGGTTGTCAAGTTCGGATTTATTGTGTTTTTTTGGAACTTTAATCAAATAATAGATTTGGATATATTTTGGTTTTTTTGGAACATTATAGTAATCATTCATGTTTCTTTGAATTTTTTTTTTCGGTTCGTAACTATGGATTGATTGTGTTTTTTTCAGGGAGGGGGTAATCCACGAACTCTACTTATGCATATTGCAGTGTCCTTTCGACACATTTCAAAATTCAAAATAATTTACTTGATTCTCTTTTAGCATATTTTCCCTATTGCTAAATTTCTTTAATTTCTACTCTTCTCGCCATGTAAAAATACTTAATATGAGTTACTCAAATGATATTTGTGCATATAAAAACAGATAAAGAAAGAAAACGGACAACCAAATAATAATTTCTTAAACAACTCTCAAAAGTGATAACATAAACCAAAAACAACAGCATAATAGTGTTCTACATAACAATAAAACTCCTGTTATGTTCTCAAAATCTATTTCATAATCAACCAAAAAGAGTTGCAGACTCGATAAATATACTTTTTAAAATCCTGCAAAAGCTTTCTTCCCGGTACTACCAGAAGATCCTGCTGGAATCACCTTCAACACATTGAACCTCACAGTCTTTGACAAAGGTCTGAAAAAAAACAAACATTCAGCATCCTACTTCTACTTCAGTTTAAACCAATATAAACAATCTAAAATACAATCTACCTTTTATAACCCTGGATCATGAAATAGAAAATATTTATACCCAATAAAAGCAAAATGCTATAAACAGATAAATTGTTTAACCAAATTAATATAAGAATCAACAGTTATCTATTTGAAGGTGTGTAAAGGCTATAAAGCTATGATATATTAAAAAGGCTATAAAAACAAAAGGAATTTTAATAATCTAGAGCTAGAAATAAACCCATCAGATTTAGGCGTATTTTAGCTTTAGAACAAGCATTGTAACATTTCATATCAACAATAATGCCTGTGATTCCTATGTATCCTGAAGTAAATGCAACACTTCTTTTTTATAAAATTTAGCTCCAAACTTTGTTGTTAATTTTCAGAAATTACTACATTATACATGCATTCTCTTCTTTTGATTTTAAATTTAAAGGGTAGATGCAAGATTTAGGAACATACTTTCATTTAGTATTTCTTACTACAAAAAATCTACCCAACTATAGCATTAAACAATTACTGACCTTAATTGCCATTCTAGTAATTGGGTAATAAATTTTTTTAACGTATAAAGCTTTTACAAGAACAAATAAAAACAGGATGGTTGAGATATATTTTTTAAAACAGACCTGCATTGCCCAATGGTGACGTGGTCACCTTCCTTCACACGGAAACATGGTGAGATGTGAGCAGGAGTGTTTGAGTGCCTCTTCTCATATCTGAAACAAAAAAAGCAAGTAACCAAAAATAAGAATGACAAATCATCGGTAATTGGGGCTAAAATGGTATAATCATAGTTACACTCTTGGATCTTACCTTTGGTATTTCTTGATATAGTGAAAATAGTCCCTTCGAACAATGATGGTCTTCACCATTTTTGCACTGTGGCATGTTCCAGTTAAGATACGGCCTCTGATGGAGACATCACCGGTGAAAGGACACTTCTTGTCAATGTAAGTACCTGAAACCAAAGACATGTACAAAATTTAGGTAATTATAAAGTCTTACTGATTCAATTGCATCTCTTTCGTTTCATATTGATCTAAAAGGTATCAGACACCTATCTATAGATTCATCAATTCTAAGATAGCAAATAAAATGATTAAACATATACGATTTTGGTGAGAATACCTTCGATAGCTTCTCGTGGTGTCTTGAATCCAAGACCAACACTCTTCCAGAATCTGTTACCACCCTTTCCAGGCCTCTTTCCTTTCCCACTTTTCTTCGAGCTAATAAAACATTTACATAGATCAATCAAATTAGATTAAACATTAAACAAAAGTTCGTCAAATTAACACAATTCTAGAGGTTTAGGGTTTGTTTCTAACCAGAGAAACACTTTGGGTTGCTTCAAAAACGCCTTCTCAGTCTGTGAACAAATGCAGAAAACGGATAAGAAAACGTAAAAGGTTATTATCGCAACAGAAGTGGTGTCTACTAGACTACATACCTGTTCAGCCATTGTTGAGGAGGGAGTGCGAGCTCAGAAACGGCGTACACAAGAGAGAATATCAGTAGGAAACCCTAGAGAACAAGACGTTGTTTCTTTATTTAAGGATGTGTTAGAAGTTGGGTCTGCTGGGCCTTATATTGGGCTGGGCCTAACTCTTGAGCAATATCAAACAATATATTGTTTTATATGTATGGACTATGGAATATTGGCGTATAGTCAAATAACCACAACATGTTTTTGCAATAGAAAATATAAATGTGAGTTTGATGTGGAAACTTGTCAAGAAAAAAAATACTATCATTTATACTTAGGACGCTATAAAAATTTTGGAGTCTCTTATCAATGGTTGAAAATCTTTCACGAATAAAATATTGTTAGTACCTCACGATTTAATTCTTGCTACGTGATGGTTTTAAGAACGATTGTGATAAAAATTGTTGGTGCAATTTATGCTTTTCTCATTTGAGGCTAGATTAATTCCTTAATACAATAGTACATCTTAGTTCATTATATATGCATTTATACGTGAATAATTGGGCTTAGAGTATACTCGATTCTTAGAATATACATATATTTGTAAGGAATATGAATGTAAAACATACATGGATATTAATATAAAAGCATAGTTGCATTCAATGAAGAAACCTATAAATTTGATATCAAATCCCAAATTATATCTTTTTGAATAATATGTATTCATAGATGAATATACTATTCATATGCAAAGACTTCATATTTACAAATGAATAAACTTTTAAAAGCTAGTGGGCTAAAATTAATTTCAACCTTAAAATATACGAATTTATAATATGTCTAAATGTTATCAATTGTAGTATTCATCTGTGAAGAGTAAGTATTCATAAATTAATAAACTTCACAGATGATAAAAACTAGACAATATTTCTGAAATGGTCCATGTGCTTTAAAAAATATACCGCAAATGGTCATTTGAGGAAAATCTTACGTAAATGGTCCTCATGAGAATTTCTTGTGTGGATGGTTCTTAAAATTGAAAACTCTTAGGTCCCGTTTGATAATTGTTGACTGGGAAGTACTAACTGAAAAATGTTTGTTTGGGTAAGAAATCATGACTGAGTAAGAAAACATGTTGTTTGATTGTATATCTGACTGATGAAAATTGATCATTTACCCTGTTGTTCTATACAGTAGGCCTGTTAATGGGGCGGGTTTGGGGCGAATCACCATTGATCCAAACCCTTTTAAAATTTTGAAAACATGATCTGCCCCGATCCATTAACCCTCAGGGTTTTGAATAATCAAATATGTACCCGTATCTACCGATTCAACGAATACCCGACCCATTAACATGATCATTTTACAATAATAAATTTACATAATTTGATGTGTGCCACAAAGTAATATTTTTCAATAAATAAGATAAAATGTCTACTAAAACAAAAATTGCATTACTAAAACTCAAAATCGAATACAACAAACAATACTTAATACTCAAAATACAATACAATAAAAATTACATTTAATTCGACATCGACTTGAATACTTTTTTGTTACTTTGAGGGTAGCGAATCTTGTGTAGTCACCATAGCCTCTACAGTTTCAGCTAGCATGGACGAACGACATTCATCAATTATTCTTCCTCCAACATTAAATGCAGCCTCAGATGCAACACTGGTTGTTGGAACAACTAAGATGTCTCGTGAAATTTTAGCTAAAGTAGGATGCTTGGCACTATTAGCTTTCCACCAATTTAGGATATTAAATGGCTCGCTTCTTGAAAAGAGAGGTTCTTCTAAATGCATCTCTAACTCAGTTTTACGTGTAGCAACTACATTCGATTTCATCTCATACCAAGAATCAAACCCACTTAATTCATCATCATTGGAATGTACCTTATTTGAAAAGACACAAACTTCTTGGCTTGATTATACTTTTGAATGAGATAAATAGTCTTCATAGTCATTAAAGAGATCAAAGACAACATTGCGAACATTTTCAATATATGGAGCAGCAAGAAAATAATGGATCTTGTTGTAGTAATACTCGACCAAACTCATTTTGTACCTAGGATCAAGTACAACAGCAACTAATAAAACCAAGCAACATTCATCCCAATA
Source organism: Lactuca virosa (assembly GCF_052849685.1). Lineage (NCBI taxonomy): Eukaryota > Viridiplantae > Streptophyta > Magnoliopsida > Asterales > Asteraceae > Lactuca > Lactuca virosa. The sequence goes on along the minus strand of NC_136428.1, from coordinate 340,657,439 downwards.
TTTTTCAAACTTTAACTTCATTGGGGCAGCCATCTTTCGCAAAAATTCATATTCACTAGTCTCCCACTTCATCATATGCAATTTAATATTACATACATCAGCAAAAAAAACAAAAAAAAACAAAAAAACAAAAAAAAACAAAAAAAAAAAACAACAACAACACTTGATGTAGGATAAGAAGTACCAGAAAACCTATTTGTTGTTTTATAAAACTGTTCTAAGCAATTACTTATCAGTTGGGCAATTTTCCACTTGTTATTAGTTGGATTAAATTTATAATTTTGATTTGTTTGTGTCAAACGCCAAAATACCTCTGTCATTTCTAGAGAACTTTGAATCATCAAAAATTTTGAATTCCATATGGTGGGGTAATCCATTTTAACTTTTTTCTTATCTTTAAGCTTGCATTGAGTTTTTGCATTATTAAACTTTTGTGTAGCAAATGGAGAACGCTTCAAGTACTTTATAGTTTCTTTAGCCTTGTGAATGAATTTACCAACAACTTTTAACCCATCTTGAACAATCAGGTTGAGAATATGAGCACTACAACGAACATGAAATAGCTTTCCTTCCAATGGGACAACCAACCTCTCAAACTCCTCACCGTTACATCATTGACACTAGCATTATCTAGCACCATGGAGAACAACTTTCTTTCAAGTTTCCAATCTAATATGTAGTCAATAATGTGTCTAAAAAGAGTTTCTCTGTCGTGAGGATATTCTATACAACGATAAGCAAGTATTTTGTTACTTAAGTTCCAATTCTCATTAATAAAGTGAGATTTTAAGCATATGTAACCACTATTTTGATGACCAAATGTCTAAATATCAGTAGTGAGAGAAACCATACCTGGTAACATCTCCAAGTATTTGTATAGCTTCTCTTTTTCGATTGTATGAACTTGAATTATATAAGAATGTATTTTTGCATTTCAGATGACATTGTGGTTGAAGACCATTCACAAAATACTGAAAATACTCAAGTTCACACATGTTGAATGGATAGTTGTGCTTGATCACCATCTTTGCAAAATCCATCATACTTTTCTGCTTATTGAACTTGAAATTTTCAACAGAAACTGTATTATCAGAAACATTTTTTTCATAGACAACATATATTTACCAATATCTTTTTTTTTCTTCCGGTGCATCTAGGTAAATGATTTCTTAAATGAGTTGTTGTAGATTTAGCACATGAAACAAGTTTCTTTTTACAGTGCTTACATTTTTCACTTTCACTCCCATCTTGATTTATAACTTTACCAAAATCCTTCCATACATCAGATGTCAATCTTCTTCTTTTTGCAGAATTTTCCTCATTGTCTGCTACATTCCCCTGAGCTTGAGCATCAACATCTACAACATTATCGATCTTGTCATTATGAGCGTCCACGTCTATAACATTTTCGATACCTCTTTTGATATCCATCTCGTGTCATCATTAATTTTGTCACAATGAGATTTTTTAACACTAAAAATGCCAAACAAAATAGAGTATAGCTGATCGGTTTTAAGGAAGAAAAAAAAGGACTGATAAGCCAAGAGGGGTAAGGGGTGGACTGATTTGTAACAATGAAAGTTTTTGACTGAAAAATAACCAAACGAAATATTGAAATTTTAAAAGGTTATTAGTAATATTACTTAAGCCAAACAAAAAAAAAGACTTGAGCTGATCGATTTTTCTTAAGAAAAATACTAGTGTAATAGTATTACTTACGTGTTAATGAGTCGAGATGAAAGGGTCACATATGAATTGATCCGAATCGAACTCGTGATTGTTGCTGATGGCCTGAATAATGAATACTGCCGACGGGTGAGAGAGAGGAAAGAACTTGGTAATTAAGGTGAAGACATATCACTGATGAAATGGTGAATGCTCGAAGATAGTATGACGCCATGATCGATGATTGTCTTTAACAAATATTAGTTATAGAAATCAAAGAGTCATATAACATAATCTAAAGGAAATAGGGTTAGAGTGGCGGTGGGTTTTTTTGGAAATCATAAGACATATAGGTGTTGTTTGTTTTTTTCGAGACAAAATGTCTGCAATCTGCGGACCATATCTGTAGACCTCTACAGTAGAAGAGGTGAACCAAACATTTGCAGTCTGAAAGAAGAAGATTGTTTGTTTTTTAACATCTGTTGGCTGCTAGAATAAATTAAAATCTAATTAAACTGATTTTTTTTAAAAAATTAAAAGAGTTTTTCAATAATTTTATGACTTTATTATAGATAATTAACAAATGTAGATCTACCTTTTATGTATTATTTTATAAAAATAAAAATAAAATGGTACGTATTAAAGTATATATTTAATAAAAACCAACAAATTTTGGTCGCAAATTTATATATAAACATTGTAATTAGGGATAAAAAAAATTAATACATATAATAGATGGAAATAAACTTTGATTTTAAATGAATATTTTAAAATTTTTCATTTTACTTTTTCAATTAAATAAATTAAAAACTGAACATAAATATCTTCCCAATAAATGAATGATGTTGCATTAAATAAAATTTTATAATATATGACACAAAAATATAAGACAATATTAAGATTTTTTTTCATATATATAATAGCTCCAATAACCATTATTATAATCAAATTTTTATTTATAAATTTGTTACAAATGTCATGATTGTGTCGTCAAACTTTTTTTCTTTAAGTATTGTAATTTTTTTATTAAAATTTTTTTATCATACATAAAGTTGGAGTAAATCTAATTTTAAAAAAAGAAAACAAAAAAACAAATATATATGTGTTTTTTTAGGTTAGAAGATGTCTGAAGATATTTGAAGACTCTGGTCCACTCTGCGCCAAGAAAAGGACGCGTAGACCTTTTTAGGTCTGCAGTCTTCAAAAAAACAAACAATCTGCAAAGCCTAATATCTGTGTGTGGTCTGCGCGGCGCAGATAAAAGAGGGCAAAAAGATCTGCAGACAAAAAACCAACAGCACCGTAGTCTTTTAGATAAGAGTAATTACGATTAGAAAAAAAGGTAAAAAGATTAATTCATTTTGTTGTCAAATATTTTATATATATATATATATATATATATATATATATATATATATATATATATATATATAAACTTAAACGGAACGGGATATAAATGGTGCGAATCAACATTGATCCATACCCAACCCTTTTAATAAAAGGGTTAATGGGTACGGGTCCTAAACGGGTAAACGAATTCAAAAAACAAATCCAAACCCGTAAAATTCCTACGGGTTTTGACCGAATCAGGATCAAAACCCGCTCCATTGACAGGTCTACTATACAGTGATGGATGAAGTTATTGAAGAGTTATACAAACATAAAAATTGTCATATAAAATGTAAATTATGCACAAATCATTTAAAAATCCAAATAAAAATCATAAAATGAATCGTCTTTGAGTGAATTGTACTAAATACACATATTTCTTCGAATAAAACACATATTTTTACAGTGAATCATTTTTCTATATATAAAAACATATTTTAATAACATGCAATCATAAGGAACAACATATTTACAAAAAAAAAAAAAAAAAAAAAAAAAAAAAAAAAAAAAAAAAACCTAAAAAATCGTTGGACCTTCAACTCTTGGAACAAATGATACATACTTTTATTTGACCATATGCATTTTCTACTCATTCACGGTGAGAGCGAACAAGATGACATGTTATCAAGAAAAAAGATGCAAACGGCTCTGTTATCGACCATCTATGATAAAAAAAAAACAATCCAAAAGGCTTTTGTTCTTTAGTACCTATCATCAACAAAAGAAAATTAAATCCAAAAGGCATTTCAACCCGATGGTTGATTAGACCCAACATGCTGTTATTGTATATGTTATCTGTTTATGTGTTGGTACTTTGGGGGTCTCACTAAGCTTTGGCTTATAATTTTGGGTTATGTTTCAGGTACTTCAGATGACCGCAGGAAGGCGAAGGCGTGACCATACTCATCCTCTTGTTTATGACTTATGATTTTGGGAGACTCTGATGTTCGAAAATGTTTTGAAAACTATGTTTGTAAACAATTTGTGAATTTGGGTTGGTTTTAAAAAGTTTAAATTTCTTGTGATTTTTATGGATGTTATAGAACTGAAACTCAAAGTCCAGCTACAAAATAGGAAGATGAGGACTATGATCAACAAGCTACAAAGGGTTGTATTTATTGTTCCTTTGCTTCTTTATGATGTATGTTTTAATATAAGGTCATTCTTTATAACTATACTATTATGCAATGCTTCCCATGTTGCAATATACTTATTATTTTATCTATAATAGCAATTCATAACCCATAATAGCAACGCACTTACATTTTTTTACTGATAATAGCAATGTATTTTACGTACATGATAGTATTGTACTTTCATTTTTTCACACATAACATAAACCGCTAATGATTGCAGACATCTACTTTTTACTTTATTTCGTTTTTAAGCATCATACTTTCAGAGTCAACCAATTATAGCGTCCTACTTTCGTGACCCATCAAACATCAACAAAAAAATCTGACCCGTGCAACGCACGAGCCTCTTTACTAGTTTAAATCATTCCATGTTAAATAATTTTGATTTATTAAACAAGCTCTTAGCATTATATGACAATCCTTAAGTTTCAAGAGGTCTCACCCAAAGGTCCCTAAGATTTTAGAGAATTCTAAAAAAACCCAAGAGAAATTAAAATTTTGTGGAGAACTTCAGAATGCCTCTCCTTGATTTTAGCCATTTAAGAAGGGTATTATAAGGAGGTGGCTATCACTTGTGGATGCACCTCATAAATCATAATCCACAATCACTTACAAGGAGGGGGAGCCTAAAATTTCTTCCCAACAAGTGAATCTAAAAAATAGTTTTTTTAATTTTATTATTTATTTATTTATTTACTTTTTTTTGCATATAGGCAAATAGAGTTTGGAATCTAATTTTAAGATACACAAAAGAAAAACACAAAAGCCCGTAGATGCAAATCATGTTATGAAGTTAATGATTGAGAGAGGAACTTAATGTTGTGAGATAGAGTTTACTTATCAACATGTATTGTTTACCACATGAAATGAACAAGCATTGGAAGTTTTTGGTTTTATGAGGTTAATAGGGGTGGCCTCTAATTCTATTACTTACAATATTGTAAGTATAACGGCGTTAGTAGCCACGTCTTTTTTTATAATTGTTGACTTCAAAACTTCCATTGTTTTGTCCATTTCACAAAGTAAACAATTAAAAATCATCAATTAGTAAAATCCATCTAACAACAACAAGAACCTCATTAAGTTGATAACATCATTTGCGTAGTATATAAAATATGAGAACTCCATCTCACAACATCAATATCCTATTGTCCTCCATTTCCTAAAGCATTTAAGAGATGTAATCCGAACATGATAGTAATCCCTACAAGATAAGACACAAAGACCATGAAACATAGAGGTGTAAATGACAATATCAGGTATGATGCTTTCGTCAAAGGACCATTTATATGTACAACTTTAGAGCATCATCTACATTTTGGTCCTTCCAAAGATTATTGATGATGGTGCTATATGTTATCAGATCAGGTTTATAACTCCTTCCAACGATTAATTGCCATATCGTCTTCGTTAAATTTGTGAAACCCTTCTAAAAATAATGGTGTGCATGCATGGCTAACCTCTTCAACCAACTTTTTAAATAATATTTTTGCTCCTTAGTATTTGAAATTTAAATCTTAATGACACATCCAATCACCGTATTAGTATTTGAATTTTAGATTGGTTTTGTTCATTCATTTTTAAAATATGAAAAGTAAATTGTGAAATAGAAGTTACAATCCAAATCCGACTCCAAAACACCAACCATGAAGCATAAGAAATCAAAACAATATTCTCATAAGAACTTGTGGTGGTTTTTTTGCCAACCATAAGGACCATTTACATAATTTTGTGTAAAAAAAACTAAAATATCCGTATTGAGACAATAATTGTAATTTGGGTTAGAAGTGTCAACTTGTTAAAGTTGAGGATGTAATTAGTAATTATTGTAATAAACAGTTAGAGTGTTAGAATTGTTTTCGTAGCTTCGTTCTTGTTAATTCTCTCTGTATAAATAAAAGATATAGATGTAGTAAATGATTAATGAAAAATAATGATTCTTCTCTCAATCTTGTTACGCAATATGGTATCAGAGCCAATTATTCCGCATTTTTCTTCGATCGGTGATTTCTCTTGTTCAGAGATCATCTTCTTTCTTTGATTCCATTTGATGATTTCATTGTTTCGAAATCATATTGTTTCGATTTCGTTTTTCTTTGATTCATTTGATGATTTCATAGTTTCGAAATCATCTTTTCCTCTTTGATTGTTGAAATTGATTGTTCAAATTCATCAATTCTTTTCTCGATCTTTTTTATTCTTCTTGTTATTTTCAATGGTGAATCCAAATAATCCACCGAATAATGGAATTCTAGAACAAACATCTTCAAACGATCCATTTTACATCCATCATTCGGATAATCTGGGATCAATTCTTGTATCACAAGTCCTTACAGGAGAGAATTACGCTTCTTGGAGTCGTTCTATGAAAATCGCTTTATTAGCCAAGAACAAATTTGACTTTGTTGATGATACGATCCCACGACTAGATGCTACTGATCATGAAAAATTGAAGTTATGGTTACGCAACAACAACATCATTATTTCATGGATACTTAACGCAGTTTCTAAAGAAATTTATGCATCAATCATATATCTGGAGACAGCTTCGGCTATGTGGAAGGAATTGTGTGAAAGGTTTCAACAAAGCAATGGACCTCGTATATTTTAGATAAAAAGGAATCTCATGAATCTTACTCAAGGTAATGATTCTATTAGCATTTAATATACTAAACTCAAGATGATTTGGGAAGAACTGTCCAATTACAATGTTCAATGTACCTGCAATGTTGTTAGAGATCTTGATTAAATAATGAGTTTTCTAATGGGGCTTAGTGACAGTTATGCTCAGATTAGGGGTCAAATTATGTTAATGGAACCAATTTCGTCTGTTAATAGAATTTTTTCTTTGCTAATTCAAGAAGAAAGACAAAGATATGTGAATGCAGGTCAACCTAATTATGTTATGGCCTTCAATGTCAGATCAAATGTTAATCTCAATCAAAATTCCACAAAAGTTCAGACTCCAAATCGTAATCCAAATCAAAACAATTTCAAAAGTCGTAATTCTCCTTATTGTACTCATTGTAAACGAACTGGACACACTCAAGAAAAGTGTTATCACCTTCATGGTTTTCCACATGGTTATCGTACCAATTTTCAATGTCAAAGTTCAAAGATTAATGCTGCTACTATTGATACTGGAGGAAGTCAAGTCCAAAATCCAATTGGTTCTGAAAACAATGATGTTGTGACTGGATTAACAAATTGAACAATGTCAACAAATCATTGCAATGTTATCAGGAAAACTTGCATCTATTGATGTTGTTTGTTCCGAAAATACCCCTGCAGGTAATCATTTCATTCTTACTTTGAATGAAGGTCTTTTTAAATCTAATGTTTGGATTCTTGACTCCGGGGCCACAAGTCATGTGTGTAATAACAAAGACATGTTTCATAATATGAGATTTGCTACAAATACTAGAATTAGATTACCAAATCAACTTCTTATTCAAGTTGAAAAGGTTGGAAGTATTAAATTGAATGATCAATTGGTGTTGCAAGATGTATTGTTTGTTCTTCAATTCGAGTTGAACTTGGTATATGTAAGTTCTTTAACAGCTCATGACAAGGATTTAATGGTAAATTTGTATCATGATCATGCTATCATCAAGTAGATTTCCAACAAGAGTGTGATTGGCAATGGTGAAGTATTAGCTAGGATGTATATGCTGAAAGTGGAGGAAGTTCAAGGTTTTGCAAATGTTGTTACTACACAAAGATGGCATCAACATTTAGGTCATCCTTCTTTTAATAAAATCAAATGTTTAGACAATGTGTTGAATTGTGGAAACCATTGTACTTCAAATCTTTGTACTGTTTGTCCTATTGCAAAACAGAAGAGATTACCTTTCATTTCAGAAAATAATATCTCAAATACACCTTTTGAGTTGATTTATTGCGACATATGGGGGCCATATCATATTAATTCACACCAAGGTCATCGATATTTTATACCCAATGTAGATGATTGCATAAGGTATACCTGGATCTATTTGATAAGGAATAAAAGTGAAGCACAAACAGTTATTCCTCAAATTTTCAGCATGATACATAGACAATTTGGTACAAATATTAAATCCTTTAGATCTGATAATGCAAAGGAGTTACTTTTTACTGAATTTTTTAAGATGGAAGGAATCTTACATCAGTTCTCATGTGTTGAAAGACCAGAGCAGAACTCAGTAGTTGAGAGAAAACACCAACACTTATTGAATGTGGCACAAGCTTTGTTCTATCAAGCTCATATCCCTTCTATATACTGGACTGAATGTGTTCTTACTGCCACTTTTCTTATTAATAGAACTCCATCAAGGTCTATTGGGCATATTTCTTGTAACATTCCAATTTTCAAGACCAAAAATTTTGTATTTAATTAAGTAACTTATAAAACAATTCACTGAAAAACATCAACGATTCATATTGTCACACCCCCAAACCGAAACGGCGGAAACGTTCGGGGGTGGATGACGTCATGCGTAGTATCACAACAATTGCATCATAGTAATCAAAGTAAACACAACCATTACATTGAATATATATAAAAGGTATTTACATCTGTTTGATTCATATTCATATACATCAAAAGTATAACAAAATATAAAGACGTGAATCTATATGCTTCGTCTTCTCAAAAGCTGCGGAAGTACCTGTCTACTGATTTCCTGAGAATACAAGCGGTTTTGAAAAGAGTATCAGCATTAATCTGGTGAGTTCATAAGCATGTTTTTGTAATGAAAATTTGTTAATGAATCAGTGAAAATGTTTGTATTTTTCCAAGAAAATCCAATATTTTCTAACATATAAGTTTGTTACAATGTTCCATAAAGTACGAAAACACTGGTTATCACCAGTATGTATAAAATTTTGTATTGGAAAACCCTGGTTACCACTAGTATGTATAGTAGTTTCATTACTTAAAATAAAACCATGTATTTTATCCCCTGGAATCCTCCTGTATAATGTATAGTAGTTCTATTAATTAAAATAAAACTAATGAAGAATGAAATCCCGTAAACAAAAGGTTAATTTATACTATTGTGAGTCGTATAACCATGCTTGATATGACCTAGTGACCTTTACGACGTTCTTCAAGTGTCGAATATATGACATTTGTCACCCCAGGCATGCCTGCCTAACTGTAGCTAGCAGTTCAGGTGTGGGATTGTCAGTCCCGAATAGATCTATTCACAAATCTCACGCTTTCCCTCCAAGAGACTCTAGTTATACTATGCTAGGATTTAGTTCAGTACCCCGAAGGATACAGATTGAAGTAGTGTCTCACAATCATGTATTAACTAGTTTATGTGTAGAGTTATGTTCTCAGGTACTTAAAATCTGAAGGTATGCCTTGTAGAGTAAAGAGAATTATACTTAAATAATTATTTAGTAATGTACTCTTGTTATCCGAAAGATAGTAATGTATATCATAAACTAAGTCTGTCATAGTTTATATGTCTATAAATGTAAGACCGAGTATTTGAAATCCCAAACTATACCTATTATAGTTTGTATGTATTGCTATGTACTTGGTTTGTGTATTGGTCTAAAAACTATGCAATTATACTAGTAAGTTAAAAAAAACGTCCCTTATGCTCAGCATGTTACAAAAGGGATAAAATATCTAAATATTTTATGAAAATGTGGAAACTGTATGGTTGTATCAATTGCATCAGTTTTACATGTATTAAAATTATTTTTGTATAAATCAACAAAATCATTTGTGTTTGGCTTGTACTCCCCCCTGAAAACATTAAAAACGGTAAAAGTAGGGGTATGAACTCACTGTTAGTTGCGTGAATGCGCCGGACAACGAGACTGGAAACGAAGACCCTCGAGTTGATATACGCGGCACTTAACAAGATCATAATAATAATTAAATACATATACGCATATTATTAGCGAAACCATTATTATAGTGTTGGAAAAACACTTGATTTTAGTTTTGGAATGTTACCGGGACTCGATTGAATCGGAAAAGTAGGTTTGCAGTCAAGATTCACGATGTAAGGCTGATTACGGCCGTTAAGGGGATTACGACCGTGAACTGTTCTCGGCCGTGAACAGTTTGCTGTCTATGAAGGGTTTACGGCCTTTGAAGGTTTGAAGGGTTCTCGGCCGTGAACTCAAGAACAACGATATTGGATTCGATGAAAAATGTGTTTTAGATGCTCCACAACAACACCCAAAGATGATTCTTGATGATTTTCGGAAGAAAAGAGGGTATTTTGGTGTTTGCGGTTGAGAGGTTAGAGATAATGGGGGACTTTTCGGCCAGAAAAGTGTAAATGAGGGGTAGGGGCTCATATTTATAGGGGGGTTTCATGATCGGTGGTGGGGTCCACCAGCCACTAGCCGTGAACGGGTTTACGACCGTGAACACCAGTCAGGCCGGAAACTGCTGATTTTCGAAGGAAATTCGGGTTTTCGCATGATTTTGGTTCCGACTCTCATATAAAATTTAATTATATATAACTTAAATGATTTTCCAACCATAAGAACTTGACGAAACTAAATAAAATTAAAATTTATTAAACGGAAATCGGCTAACGATAACGGAAAAAGGTTCGGGTTGTCACATCATCCCCCCGATAGAGGGAATTTCGTCCCGAAATTCTAACATAGAATACAAATCATGGACTCGGAAAAAGATGAGGGTACTTTTGTTTCATCTGATCTTCAAGCTCCCAAGTGAATTCAGGTCCCCGCTTGGCATTCCAGCGGACCTTCACTATCGGTATGCGACTTTGTTTTGTTCGTTTGACTTCCCGATCCATGATTTCGACGGGTTCTTCCACGAAATTAAGGTTCTCATGATCTCGATCTCATCAAGAGGGACCACAAGGGTTTCGTCAGATAAACACTTTTTAAGGTTCGACACGTGGAAGACAGGATGAATGTTGCTAAGCTCTTGGGGTAAACGAAGGTTGTATGCTACGAGACTGATCCTAGCGAGGATCTCGAATGGTCCTATGTATCTCGGATTCAGCTTTCCACGCTTTCCAAAGCGTATCATGCCTTTCCAGGGTGAGACCTTCAGAAGAACACGATCACCAACCTGGAACTCCAAAGGTTTCTGTCTCTTATCAGCGTAGCTCTTTTGTCTATCTCTTGAAGTTTTTAGTCGATCTCGGATTAGTACGATCTTTTCTGTGGTTTCACGGATGATTTCTGGGCCAGTAAGAGTGCTATCAAGGACTTGTCCTTTGGCTAGCTGTGTGTCACCCACCTCAGCCCAGCACAGAGGGGATCTGTACTTACGGCCATATAGGGCTTCAAACGGCGCAGTCTTGATGCTAGTGTGATAGTTGTTGTTGTAAGTGATGGGTTTTTGAGCATTCTAACACTCCTATGGTGTACATGCAACCCTAGAAACCTTGGATCTATGTTTGACTAAGATACATGCAAATAATTATTTTTCCAAGGTTCTTATCCTAACTAGCATGGCATGGGGTACTTAAATCAAATAAAACTAGTAGAATTACTTACCTTGTAGTAGTAGTTGATTGCTTGGAGTTTGAGAGCCTAGCACCAATAATGTGGATGCCTCAAATGGAAGTCACAAATCACCACAAACTTGGAAACTTGAGAGAATAGTCACAAACTTCTTGAAATCGGCCCTCTTAGTTTTCACACATCAACTAGTGCAATTTCAAGAACCAAAGCCTCATTTATGTAGTGTGGTGGATTAGGGTTACATCCATGTAAACCCTAATACCCATGTCTTTTCATTTCCATGAGATCCATGGGTTAAAGCTCCATGGAGTATCCATGGACTTTCCATGCAAGCCTAGCCCATTCCAAATAAGCATTAGCCCACACTATATAAATACAAGAGCCCATATTTAATTAATCATACTTTTGATCTCTAAATTAATTCTAAATTAATTATAGATCAATACTAATTAAATAATATGATTTTATATTAATATATTAGGACTTATAATATATTAATAAATCATAACTTATACTATTCTCAAACGATTATCCATAAATTGTTCGGGTGAAGTGCAACCGAAATAGACCATGCCGGGTCGGGTCAAGTACATACCAAATATAGTTATGGACTTAGACACTATATCCAACAGTAAGAGAACTCGACCAATGGCAAATGGGTATCCCACGACTTACCAAAGTTGATAATGCACGCTCTCAACATGTCTTCCAATGTCTGAATGGTCCTCTCACCCTGCCCATCCGTTTGTGGATGGTAAGTTGTGCTCATATCCAACTTAGTTCCAAGAGCCTTCTACAGTGACTGCCAAAATCTCGAGGTGAATCTGCTATCCTGATTGGAGATAATGGACACAGGCACACCATGCAGACGGACTATCTCTTGAATGTAGATTCGTGTAAGTCTCTCCATCTTGAATGTTTCCTTGATTGGCGGGAAGTGGTCGGATTTAGTCAATCGATCGACAATTACCCAGATGGTATCGTACCCACTCGGAGACTTGGGTAACTTAGTGATGAAATCCATCGTAATCTTTTCCCACTTCCACTCAGGTATCTCTGGCTGCTGAAGTAGACCTGAGGACTTTTTATATTCCACCTTCACCTTGGCGCAAGTCAGACACTTGCCCATGAAGGTAGCGATCTCTGCTTTCATGTTTGGCCACCAATATAACTTTTTGAGATCCAGGTACATCTTATCCGAACCTGGGTGAACGGAGTATCTAGTCTTGTGAGCTTCGTTCATGACAACCTCCCTGTAACCGCCAAACTTTGGGGTCCAGATCCGGTTCATGAAATAGTAAACTCCATCTCCATTGATCTCTAAGTGCTTTTCCATTCCCCTCAAGGCTTCATCCACTACATTCTTTGGTTTTAAGGCTTCCATATGAGCCTCTCTGATTTGAGCGAATAGATGGGAATAGATGGTCATTGTCAGTGTCTTCACTCTACGACCTGAATACTCTTTCCGGCTGAGGGCATCTGCTACCACATTGGCCTTGCCGGGATGATAGCGTATTTCACACTCATAATCACTGAGTAGCTCAACCCATCGCCGTTGCCTCATGTTCAACTCCTTCTGATCGAGAATGTGCTGTAGGCTCTTATGATCGGTGAAGACAGTACACTTGGTTCCGTAGAGATAATGTCTCAAAATCTTTAATGTGAAGACCACTGCTCCCAACTCCAGATCGTGAGTTGTATAATTGACTTCGTGTGCTTTCAGCTGTCTTAAGGCATATGCAATGACCTTCCCTCGCTGCATGAGCACACAGCCTAGACCCTGACTGGAAGCATCGCAGTAGACAACGAAGTCTTCCGTCCCTTCTGGAAGAGACAAGATAGGTGCGCTGCATAGGGCCTGCTTCAATGTTTGGAACACAGTGTCTTGACTTTCTCCCCAACTAAAGGTTACACCTTTCTGAGTCAGGGTGGTTAAAGGCTTAGCAATCCTAGAGAAATTTTGGATAAACATGCGATAGTAGCCAGCGAGACCCAAGAATTGACAGATTTTTGTGGGTATCTTCGGTGCCGACCAATTCTCAATCGCCTTGATTTTGGAAGGATCCATGTGTATGCCTTCCTCGCTAACTACGTTTCCGAGGAAAGTTACCTTTCTGATCCATAATTCGCACTTAGAGAATTTTGCATACATTTTCTCCGCCCTTAAAGTTTCTAGCACTAGCCTCAAGTGCTGCCTGTGATCTTCCTCACTCCAAGAATAGACAAGTATATCATCAATGAACACTATCACAAACTTGTCTAGGAAGGGGCAGCACACCCGATTCATCAGATCCATGAATACTGCAGGTGCGTTGGTTAGACCAAAGGGCATTACTACAAACTCGTAGTGACCATAGCGAGTTCGGAATGTTGTCTTGGGAACATCACTCTCATGGACTCGCAACTGGTGGTACCCTGATCTCAGGTCTATCTTTGAGAAATAGCCAGCTCCTTGGAGTTGATCGAAGATTTCGTCGATTCTGGGTAGGGGATAACGGTTCTTGATGGTAAGCTTGTTTAGTTCACGATAATCTATACACATCCGAAATGACCCATCTTTCTTTTTCACAAATAAGACCGGGGCTCCCCAAGGTGAGGAACTTGGTCTGATGAATCCCTTGCTGAGTAGTTCATTGAGCTGGCTGGATAACTCTTGCATTTCCGTCGGCACTAGACGGTAAGGGGATTTGGCTACGGGGGTAGCTCCGGGGATTAAGTCGATTCGGAACTCAACTTGGCGCTCGGGAGGGATTTCGGGGAGATCTTTGGGGAAGACGTTAGGAAAGTTGCAGACTTCGGGGATGCTCTCGAGGTCTTTAACTTCCTGTTTCTCGTTAATAACATGGGCTAGGAATGCATGGCACTCCTTTCGCAGATATTTCTGGGCTTTGATGCATGAAATGATACGAAGGTTTGAGCTGATTTTATCACCATAGATAAATAAGGGCTTCGCCAGATGGCAGATTAAGGCGTATGGCTTTTTCGTAACAAAGGATATCAGTACGATTGGGGCTCAACCAATCCATGTCGATGATGACATCGAAGCTTTTTATGGAAACTGGCATAAGGTCGATTGGAAAAGAATGGTCGTTTAAGGTAAGGGTACAGTCGATGAACACGTCGTTAGTGCTCTTTTTCTTTCCGTTAGCCATCTCGATGGTAAATGTTTCGGTTAAAGGTTTGGATTTATGCTTGAGAATATGCTTAAATGCATGACAAACAAAACTCCTCTCTGCACCACTATCGAAAAGAATGCATGCATAAGAGTTGTCGAGGAGGAACGTACCCGTAACTACGGTGGGATCAACGACCGCTTCCTCCTGGCCCATGGCTAGCACTCTCCATGTGTTGCCAGCTGTTTTTGCTTTGGGACAATTCCTCTTGAAGTGTCCGGTCTCCCCACAGCCATAACAGGCTTGATCAACGCCCGCTCCAGGAGCCCGATTGGTTGGTTGGGCTGGTGTCTTGCAAAATCGAGTTGTGTGCCCCTTCTTGCCACAACTGTTGCATTGCAAATCACGGCAGGGTCCGTGATGATGAAAGTTGCACTTGTCGCACCTTGGAAGAGTACCAACATATCTACTGGCAGGTGCTGGAGTGGTAGGAACAACGGCAGGAGTGGTAGCAGCATGAACTGCCACTACTTGTTTCTTGGAGGGTTCCTACGAAGACTGACCCTTACGCTTGTTCCAAAACTTTTTCTTCCCACCACTTGCATTTGGTGGTTTGGGAACAGATGCCACTATTTCATGATCAACCCCATGATCTGTCAGGGTCTGCGCTAGACACTTAGCGTTGTCAAACGTGAGAGGTTTTGCAGCCAAGACATTTCCTTGAGTCGGGGGTGTCAATCCCCATATGTACCTCTCGATCTTCTTGCTTTCCGGGGTGACCATCCCCGGACATAGAAGAGCTAGATCACATAATCTAGCTGTATAAGTAGCAATGTCAGAACCCTTCATCTTCAGGTTCCAGAGCTCGTGCTCCAGCCTTTGCATCTCGCCTCTTGGGCAATACTCCGCGATCATTAGTTCTTTTAAACTCTCCCAACCCATGGCATTGGCTACCGGCAGAGTTAGGGATTTAACTCGGCTATTCCACCAAGTCAGCACTCTATCGGTGAAGGTGCAGGCGGCGAACTTCACCTTGTTTGCCTCCGGGCACACACAGATCTCAAAAATTGATTCGATCTTCTCGAACCAACGAGTCAGGGCAATGACACCTCCATTTCCATCGAAGGTTTTGGGCTTCGCATTCATGAAATCTTTGTAGGAACACTCCTTCAGGTGTCCCTGACCGCCCTCAAGATTATAGGGATGGGTACCACTTCCAGACCCACTAGAGCCGCCAAAATTAATCTGCGACATCGCGGCAGCCATATCGGCTGTAACTGCTGCCTGGAACATGGCAGGATCGAATTAAGGAGGTGGTAGTTGAGGATCTGTCGGGGGGTTGTTGCTCTTTCTGTTGGGTCTCTTCTTGGGAGACATCTTCCTCTAAAAGATACAATGGGAAAATGACGATAAGCCTTCTACTGATCATGAATCGGACATTTTTGAGCAAGATATATCTAAATCCTACAGCAATAACAGAGATCTACAATAAAGGTTTACTAACATAAAAAAGGAATTGCAGGTCTTTCATTTGTGAGGATTAGTACCACTTGTAATAAATTTGTACAGTGTTATAGAACCATAAAATACTCCTATAGTATTTTAACTATGTGCTTCGTTATTATAGGATTTGGTGAGTTTTAGACTTGTTGCAACACCACAGTCACTCCCAAACACATGTTGGTCATACCTCGGACAAATATAGTTGATTAGGTTATATTGGCCCCACATATGACTACATAACTATTCAGGTTTAACCGTAGTGTTCAACTCGCCCTAAATACTTTTATGTAGTTCTTACTGTGTTATAACTTCTTGTACGTATGTATACCTGTATACTTCTTGTAAAATATTTATATTTTGAAGTATACTTTTAGTTTCAGAGCACTTCGGCCCCTTTAGTGTTTATAGTTGTTTACCATGTAAGGTTTGGTATACTTAGTTCACTATAAACAATAGCTCGGATACCAATCTGTCACACCCCCAAACCGAAACGGCGGAAACGTTCGGGGGTGGATGACGTCATGCGTAGTATCACAACAATTGCATCATAGTAATCAAAGTAAACACAACCATTACATTGAATATATATAAAAGGTATTCACATCTGTTTGATTCATATTCATATACATCAAAAGTATAACAAAATATAAAGACGTGAATCTATATGCTTCGTCTTCTCAAAAGCTGCGGAAGTACCTGTCTACTGATTTCCTGAGAATACAAGCGGTTTTGAAAAGAGTATCAGCATTAAGCTGGTGAGTTCATAAGCATGTTTTTGTAATGAAAATTTGTTAATGAATCAGTGAAAATGTTTGTATTTTTCCAAGAAAATCCAATATTTTCTAACATATAAGTTTGTTACAATGTTCCATAAAGTACGAAAACACTGGCTATCACCAGTATGTATAAAATTTTGTATTGGAAAACCCTGGTTACCACCAATATGTATAGTAGTTTCATTACTTAAAATAAAACCATGTATTTTATCCCCTGGAATCCTCCTGTATAATGTATAGTAGTTCTATTAATTAAAATAAAACTAATGAAGAATGAAATCCCGTAAACAAAAGGTTAATTTATACTATTGTGAGTCGTATAACCATGCTTGATATGACCTAGTGACCTTTACGACGTTCTTCAAGTGTCGAATATATGACCTTTGTCACCCCAGGCATGCCTGCCTAACTGTAGCTAGCAGTTCAGGTGTAGGATTGTCAGTCCCGAATAGATCTATTCACAAATCTCACGCTTTCCCTCCAAGAGACTCTGGTTATACTATGCTAGGATTTAGTTCAGTACCCCGAAGGATACAGATTGAAGTAGTGTCTCACAATCATGTATTAACTAGTTTACGTGTAGAGTTATGTTCTCATGTACTTAAAATCTGAAGGTATGCCTTGTAGAGTAAAGATAATTATACTTAAATAATTATTTAGTAATGTACTCTTGTTATCCGAAAGATAGTAATGTATATCATAAACTAAGTCTGTCATACTTTATATGTCTGTAAATGTAAGACCGAGTATTTGAAATCCCAAACTATACCTATTATAGTTTGTATGTATTGCTATGTACTTGGTTTGTGTATTGGTCTAAAAACTATGCAATTATACTAGTAAGTTAAAAAAAACGTCCCTTATGCTCAACATGTTACAAAAGGGATAAAATATCTAAATATTTTATGAAAATGTGGAAACTGTATGGTTGTATCAATTGCATCAGTTTTAAGTGTATTAAAATTCTTTTTGTATAAATCAACAAAATCATTTATGTTTGGCTTGTACTCCCCCCTGAAAACATTAAAAACGGTAAAAGTAGGGGTATGAACTCACTGTTAGTTGCGTGAATGCGCCGGACAACGAGACTGGAAACGAAGACCCTCGAGTTGATATACACGGCACTTAACAAGATCCTAATAATAATTAAATACATATACGCATATTATTAGCGAAACCATTATTTATAGTGTTGGAAAAACACTTGCTTTTGGTTTAGGAATGTTACCGGGACTCGATTGAATCGGAAAAGTAGGTTTGCAGTCAAGATTCATAATGTAAGGCTGATTACGGTCGTGAAGGGGTTTACGGCCGTGAACTGTTCTCGGTCGTGAACTGTTCTCGGCCGTGAACAGTTTGTTGTCTATGAAGGGTTTACGGCCTTTGAAGGTATGAAGGGTTATCGGCCGTGAACTCAAGAACAACGATACTGGATTCGATGAAAAACGCGTTTTAGATGCTCCACAACAACACCCAAAGGTGATTCTTGATGATTTTCGGAAGAAAAGAGGGTATTTTGGTGTTTCCGGTTGAGAGGTTAGAGAGAATGGGGGAGTTTTCGGCCAGAAAAGTGTAAATGTAGGGGTAGAGACTCATATTTATAGGGGGTTTCATGGTCGGTGGTGGGGGCCACCAGCCACTAGCCGTAACGGGTTTACGGTCGTGATCGGGTTCATGGTCGTGAACACCAGTCAGGCCGGAAACTGCTGATTTTCGAAGGAAATTCGGGTTTTCGCACGATTTTGGTTCCGAATCTCATATCAAATTTAATTATATATAACTTAAATGATTTTCCAAACCATAAGAACTTGACGGAACTAAATAAAATTAAAATTTATTAAACGAAAATCAGCTAACGATAACGGAAAAAGGTTCGGGTTGTCACACATATCATTTCACAAAACCTTAGTAACGCGTCTCAAAACCATAACATAAAATAGTAATAATGTCAGAGTACAATCCCATGGATCTCAAAGTGCGGAAATCATATGTGTGCGATGCGCTGCTACCGTGCCGTTTCCTTCCCTTTCGCTGAAGAGGTACCTGAAACAAAACTGAAAACTGTAAGCACGAAGCTTAGTGAGTTCCCCCATCATACCACATACTATACTATAAACATATTGTCAGACATATCTGGGTGTCCGACCTACCCTGCTAGGCATACCGGGGTACCTAACCTACCCCTATCAGACATACCGAGGTTTCCGACCTACCCCTCCAGTTTGTCTCAACCGGTTACGGGGACTATTTCACTCCCTACTATTTCCACATAATATCATAACATAAACATATTGTGTAGCATAGCTGGGTACTATACTACCCCTTCGGCCCTAACGACTGGTAACCGGGGATTATTCCCCTTACTACCACTATCACATATCATCATATTATACTAGCATGTAAAACACATCAGATGGTGGCAAACCCAAGTAATTATAACATAGACAACTACTCGACAAACAATCCCTACTAGTGGGCCGACATTGTGGCCGTAGACCCACTTCTACTGGAAGGTAACTCACCTCGATGAAGTAAAGTGTCTGAACTGTCCTTGCTGCCGGAATCAACCCCTCTCAGATCCTACACATAACAATCATCCTTAATTACCAAATCCTGGTCAACTCAGGTCAAAGTCAAAGTCAATGTCAACACCTTGGTCAAAGTCAACTCTAGGTCAAATTCAACATCCAGTTGACTCAACTCGCCGAGTTGGCTCCACAACTCGTCGAGTTCCGAAATCATGAAAACGCCAAGACTTCGACCCTACCCGCCGAGCCTTACAAGGGCTCGCCGAGTTCTCCTTTAAACAAAGTCGGGACCTTCAACAGCTGAATCGTCGAGTTCATCCTTGAACTCGTCGAGTTCATCTTCATCCGACTTAAGGTGTTTAGTCCTTGACTCTCGGGTTCATCCTTGAACTCGTCGAGTTCATCTTCATCTGGTTGGGATATTGCCTTGAACTCGTCGAGTTCATCCTTGAACTCGTCGAGTACGTTGATCTTTAGGTCCATAATGAACCCAACTGGCCGAGTCTTCTTCCAACTCGACACACTACCCGATATCAGAAAGGGTTTTGGGACAAATGCGACATGACTCTCTGAGTCACATAAGCGACTCGCCGAGTCCCTCTATTTCCAAAACTATTCAATCGATTTCAGATGGGCATAATGCATCCAAAACATAGATCTGACCTCCTAGGGTCCATATTACACGTAAAGCTACGAACTTGACATTCATGCATGGGGTTTTTGGCTCAAAAGGATCTAAAATGAGGTTTATATGATGCATGGGACTCCCATGGCCATAAAGTTGGAACCTTTATGCCATGGGAACCCTTAATGGTTCCAGATCTAAAGTCATACCCCTTTAGAACCACAAAATCACGAATGTGGCTCTACTAAAGCTTAGAAAAGGTAGAAACTTGCCCTAACTAGAGATCTAAGAGATAAATGGTCAAGCTTGGAGATTTTTACCTTGAATAAGCTGGAAATGAAGCAAAACCTTTGGATCTACTTGCTTCTTTTGGAACCCCCAAGCTTCCACTTCTTTCTTCAAGCTTCAAACAACCAAAAACACACAAAAATGACTCAAGAACACTCCAAATGCTTTATGGTTTCAAGTTAGGGCTTTTCTGGACTGTGAGAGGTGATGGAGGCTGAATTGGGACAAGATAATGTGTTTAAATAGGGTGCAAACCCTAAATATTAGGGTTTCATCCAGGCAGTCCTACTCATCGAGTTGGGCTCCCTTCTCGTCGAGTAGATTACTTAAAACCCGTGATCATAATCCAGTCTACTCGACGAGTTGGGCCTCTAACTCGTTGAGTCCCAGTGTAAAAATGCAAATACTTATATTTAAAATACATACCGGGAACCGGACGTTACAAATATCCCCACTTATTTTAGACTTCATCCTCGAAGTCTGCTACTACATCTGGAAAAAGCTCGAGGTAGTGCTCCCACATCTCTTCCTCCGGCTCCCAAGTCCATTCTGAGCCCTTTCGGTGCTACCATTTCACCTTCACCAGCTCGACCCTCTTGTTCCTCAGATCCTTCGACTTCCTGTCGAGGATAGCTATTGGTCGCTCAATTAATTCAGGTTGTCGGCTGGCAGATCAAGCCTATACGCCACCTTGCCCACTCGGGCTGCAACCCTGAAAGGACCGATGTACTTGGGGCCCAACTTGCCCCGCTTCCTGAACCGGATGACACCTTTCCAAGGTGACACCTTCAGGAGGACCATATCCCCGACCTGGAACTCCAGGTCCGAACGACGCTTGTCGGCATAACTTTTCTGTCAACTCTGAGCAGTCTGAAGCCTGCTTCGGACCTGCTGGATCCTCTCCGTCGTCTTGAGTACCACTTCGGTACTCCCCATGACTCTCTGCCCAACCTCGCCCCAACAAATTAGGGTCCTGCACTTCCTCCCGTATAACATCTCGAAGGGAGGACGGTCGATACTCGCGTGGTAGCTATTATTATAGGAGAACTCTGCCAAGGGAAGGTAGGTATCCTAGCTACCACCGAAGTCTAAAACGCATGCCCGCAGCATATCCTCCAAATTATGGATGGTCCACTCGCTCTGACCATCCGTTTGCGGGTGAAAAGCGATGCTAAAGTGTAGACGAGTACCCAACTCGTCATAGAATTTCTTCCAGAATCTGGAAGTGAAACGCACATCTCTGTCAGAAATCATGGAGACTGGCACTCCTTGTCGAGCTACTACCTCTTGGATGTAGATATCGCCCAGCCTCTCGGCCAAGATGCTCTCCTGGATCGATATGAAATGAGCAATCTTGGTTAATCGATCCACGATGACCCAAATCGAATCCACCCCTCGTGCGGTATTGGGAAGCTTGGTGATGAAATCCATAGTAATATCTTCCCGTTTCCACATAGGGATATCCAACGGCTGCGTCTTTCCGTGAGGCCTCTGGTGCTCGGCCTTGACCTTCCTGAAGGTCAGGCATCTCTCGACGTACCAGGCAACATCCCGCTTCATGCTGGGCCACCAGTAATCAGGACGAAGATCTCTGTACATCTTCGTCGCCTCGGGATGAATCGAGAATTGGGATTTGTGCGCCTCCTCCAT
The DNA here is from genome assembly GCF_052849685.1 of Lactuca virosa. Lineage (NCBI taxonomy): Eukaryota > Viridiplantae > Streptophyta > Magnoliopsida > Asterales > Asteraceae > Lactuca > Lactuca virosa. The sequence goes on along the minus strand of NC_136428.1, from coordinate 340,635,311 downwards.
CAAAATATGGCACACCCCTCCATGATATGGAACCCACACTCTACGATGTAGTGTCAACAACCCACGACTATCGTACTCGAAGGAGGAAACCTGCCCTACAATACGCTCGCTCTTCCGATGTTCCTCCTTCATAGCCTCCTGTTGGGCCTCTCGGATCTGCTCCAGAAGCGGAGTCACCACTGTCATCCGCAAGCAAACGTCTCTGATCGGGGATGCCTTGCGGCTAAGAGCATCGGCCACAACATTGGCCTTCCCCAGGTGGTAGATGATCTCACAATCGTAATCCTTCACCACATCTAGCCACCGATGCTACCTCATGTTCAGATCCGGCTGATCCATAAGGTACCTCATACTCTTGTGATACGTGTAAATGGTACAACGGACCCCATAGAGGTAATGTCACCATATATTGAGGGCGAAGACGACCACCCCCAACTCCAAATCATGCGTCGGGTAGTTCACCTCGTGAGGCTTCAGCTGCCTCGAGGCGTAGGCGATGACATGCCCTCTCTGCATCAATACTACACCCAAACCCGAAATGAACGCATCGCAGCACACTACAAAATCCTCCACACCCTCTATCAGGACTAGAATCGGCGCCACGCATAATCTCTGCCTCAATTTCTCAAACGCTGCCTGTTGGTCAGGCCTCCAGCAAAATACAACGGCTTTCTTCGTCAGTCGGGTCAAGGGTACGGCTATCTTGGAGAAATCCTGAATGAATCTCCGGTAATAGCCCGCCAATCCCAGGAAACTCTGAATCTCAGATGGAGACTTCGGAACCTCCCATCTCATCACGACCTCTACTTTGGTTAGATCAACCAAAATCCCGTTCTGGTTGACAAGGTGCCCCAGGAACTGCACCTCGCGCAACCAGAACTCGCACTTGGAGAACTTGGCATACAAGCTCTCCCTCCTCAAGGTATCCAACACCTCCCGCAAGTGCTCCTCATGCTGCTCCTATGTCTTAGAGTAAATCAAGATGTCATCGATGAAAACTATCACAGACCGATCCAACATCGGTCTGCATACGCGGTTCATGAGATCCATGAATGCGGCAGAAACATTGGTGAGCCTGAAGGGCATCACCACGAACTCGTAGTGGTCATAGCGAGTTCCGAACGCGGTCTTCTGTATATCCTCGTCTCTGACCCTCATCTGATGGTAGCCTGAACATAAATCTATCTTGGAAAACCAAGATGCCCCCTGAAGCTGGTCGAAGAGATCATCAATCCTCGGGAGTGGGTAACGGTTCTTCACCGTTACCTTGTTCAGCTCCCGATAACCTACACACATCCGATGCGACCCGTCCTTCTTCTTCGCGAACAGAATCAGGGCTCCCCAGGGTAAACTGCTCGGTCTGATGAATCCCTTGTCTAACAGCTCTTGCAACTGTGTAGACAACTCCTGCATCTCGGGATGAGCCAACCGATACGGTGCCTTGGCTATCGGGGCCGTACCAGGAACCAGATTGATCCTAAACTCCACCTGTCTCTCCGGAGGTATCCCAGGCAACTCCTCTGGAAACACATTTGGGTACTCTCGCACCACTGGCACATCACTCACAGTCGCCTTACCCTCCTCCCGGGCATCCATGACGTAGGCGACATATCTGGCGCAACCCTACTGAAGGTAGCGCCTAGCCCTCACTGTTGAGCATAAAGTTGGTCCACGCTGTGACCACTCGCCTTGAATCACCAGCTCACCCCCACTTGGGGTTCTGACGCATACCAACTGATGAGCGCAGTCAATCACAGCCCCATTAGGGCTCAACCAGTCCATACCGATGATGACCTTGTTCCCACGTAATGGTATGGGAACCAAGTCTACCAGGTAGCGCTCCTCAAACAGCCTCAAAACATAATCTATGAAAACATATGATGCTCGAACTGATCGGTCGTCAGCAATCTCGACCTCTAGAGGGAAATCCAACATGCCCGAAGACTCAGGGAACCTCTTGCTAAGTGCAAGAGAGACAAATGATCGGGTAGCACCCGAATCGAACAACACCTAAACTGGAATACCGTTTACATGGAACGATTCTAAACAAAACACGTAACATAGCACATAAATATCATAAACAACATATAATAAGAGCTAGGGAGAAGAAATCATACCCGTCACCACATCAGGTGCGGTGCTTGCCTCATCGGTAGTCAACTGGAAGGCTCGGCTCCTCACCACTAGAGTCTCTGACTTGCCCTGCCGGCCATCAGTAATCTGCAGGGTCGCTGGAGCTGGCGCCGCCACTGGCGCTGCTGCTGCTGTCAGTCTCGGGCAGTTGGACTTTTTATGGCCTCGCTGGTTGCAGTGAAAACACAACAACTCCGATGTCGGAATGATGGGGGTAGGGGTTGTACAATCCTTGCTGAAGTGCCCCGTCTTGCCGCACTTATAGCAGCCCGATGACCCTAGTTTACAAGCCCCCTCATGTGGCTTGCCGCACTTCCCGCAGCGGCTCCGGCCCTGATGGCCCTTCGACTTAGAGTCGAACCCCTTGGGTTTCTTCCCCAAAACCCTAGTACCATGCTCAGTACCCGCCTTCCTGTTCCTGAGGTGCTCTATATCGATATCCCTCTCCCTCGCCCTGGAAATAATGGAATCCAAGGTCTGGCACACTGAGTAACTGACATGCTCCTGAATATCAGCTCTCAACATGTCATGATAGCGGGTCTTCCGCATCTCCTCATCTCCTGCATACTGAGGCACCAATAGGGCCCTCTCCCGAAACTTGGCGGTAATCTCCGCCACCGTCTCAGTAGTCTGTCTCATATCAAGAAACTCCCTGGCCAACTGCTGAAGCTCCACAGCCGGCACGAACTCAGCCCTAAACCTGGTCACAAAGTCCGACCAGGTCATAGCCTCAATGGTTGAGGCTCCCAAATAATCACCAACCGACTCCCACCAATCTCTGGCCCTGTCCCTCAAACATCCAGCAGCATACCGAACCTTCGACCCCTCAGGGCAGAAGCTAGTCAACTGAGCAGACTCCATGTCTGCAATCCATCTCCTAACAATAATGGGGTCCTTCACCCCGAGGAAATCTGGTGCACCGTATCCCCTAAAATCCTTATAGGACAGTGTGCACGCCCCTGACTGGCTAGCCGCCCAGTCACTCCTAAACACCCTAAGGCGATCCTCCATCAGCTCAATAATCCCTTCCTTGATCGACCCGAAAATCATCGGGTTCGACTCAAGGATGCCTCTAGTGATCTCAGAAGCAATGAACTCACGCAGTCCCTCATCAACTGGCTCGGCACCTGATCCTGACCTTGAACCTCCTCCTCCTCCATGTCGTGTAATCATCACCATTCTGAAATAAAACACATAATTGTCATGGTCATACATAACCTCGAGAGGTCTCACATACTACAAATTCCCTGGTTCTATCTCGGCCCTCCTTGACTCGAGTACAGATCCTCTGCTTCTAGTAGTACGGGCCCATACTACCTTCCACATCTATCCGTACTTTCCTCAAGGATTGCCTTGACTTCACCAAGTCCCTTCTACTACTACTACTCTCTACACTAATCTCATCCTAGGCTTACCTTAGGGTAACTCTCTGACCTACTCTCCACCATCAGTTGCATAAGGAATTCTTGCCACCTTCACCTAACTAGCTTGTGAATATCATTAAATATCACTAAGACCAGATAATTCTTCGAATGAGAGGCCCCTCCCTACAATGGTTGGACTCAAACAAGAGTTGCACAGTAAGGCTAAACCTAACCTTCTGAAATTATTTAGTCCTCGCAATATGTAACTTAACGTATTCGTTTACTAGTTAGCTAAAGATAACTAGAACTTCTAAAAGCACAAAGCAATCAGCATTCGAGCATAGAGCAACCATACCAAGCATATCCTACTCAGGCCATCATATTACTGTTTAATCGGTTCTAGCATATAATTCAATAAGCACATATAGCAGGCACATAAGGCATCTTCCTAAATCCTTAGCCCTAATCTAGCATGCGGTTCTCATACAAAGGCAACAAGCATATAAGGCATCATTCCTAGATCCTTATCCCTAATCTAGCAAGCGGTTCTCATAATCATATCACATCATAACATAACATGTATGGGTATCTTGGGAAAAACTTACTTGAGCTCGGTCGGTTGCACGCATCACACACATTGTTCTTTCTCAAACCTTCTTATTTTTAATTTTTTTTAAAGAAAAAAAAACTATTTTCTTGTAAAAATCTTTCAAACCCTCGATTTGAGTCCAGACACTCCCGAAGGTGTGTCCAAATCCTTCAAACCAAGGCTTTGATACCAACTTCTAACATCCTAATTTTCAAGACCAAAAAATTTGTTTTTAATTAACTAACTTATAAAACAATTCACTAAAAAACATCAACGATTCATATCATTTCATAAAACCTTATTCAGGTGTCTCAAAACCATAACATCAAAAAGTAATAATGTCAGAGTACAATGTAACGCCCGCAGATCCGAGCTAGTCAATTTAAAGACAATAAGCATCAAAAATGAGTTTTTGATAGAAGATTATTTAGAAGTATTAATCTTTTCCAAGTGGTAGTATATGTTACAAGGGTTCCGTACATATAAAGAACGCCGAAATCCGAGTTATAACGAAGAAGTTATGACCCGTCGAAGTTTTCGGCAAAACCGGCACGACACCGGGAGACGTAAATAGTGAATTTACGATGGAGGACTTTTTAGCCTTATAAATCTAAACAAAAGTTGTAGTATATGTTAAAACGAGAACATACAAAAAAAGAACGCCCAAATCTGACTTCGTATGAGGAAGTTATGAATTTTCTAAGATTTGGCATAGCAGTGCACGACCCGAAACTCGAATTTTAGATCGAGTAGTTTTTGGCCTACACGACCTAAATGAGAGTTGAATATCTCATTAATAGGAACTCAACGGTAAAAAGGCAGACGAAAACGAAGTCCGTATGTAGAAGTTATGAATTTTACGCGGACATTTAACAGTATAATCTCCTCGTACTATTAAATTTACGATCGGTCGAAAATTAGCCGACGGAGTCAAAATGAAAATTGTAGATCTTATTTTTACCTACGTGTGGATATAAAGAACGTCAAAAATGAAGCTCGTATGCGAAAGTTATGAATTTTTGAAAATCGGATGATTTCCACCCTGTGTGCGATGCCACGTGTCAGCACCAGACGAAACCTTGGAGCCTACACAACACCACGAAGTGGTGATGCTCCAGGAAGCCTATAAATAGAGGTGCCGGGTTCCCTTCATTCTCACACCTTCCCAACTTCACTTTCTCTCTCTACTTTCTCTCTCTAGCTCCCCTTAAGCCCCCTAAAGTCTAGGTAAACCCCCTAGCACCCGAAGGAAGCTCCGAGGCTCCCGAAGCCCCAAGAAAAGAGCCATTCGGCTCAGAAACGCTGCTCCAAGCGAATCCTGATTTTGAGAAAAACCCGTTGTAAGTTAGCTACGCCTAACCTAACTTTAGTATAACTTATGTTTCAATATAGTAATGTTATTAGGACCCTATAATAAATATTTGGGCTATTATTATGGGTTATATAAGTGTCGTTATAATATCTTTTTAACCACTCGCGGTACGGGGAATCTGGTTTAAAGGGTCGCATAGGGTTGTTGGATTTCAGAAGTGCTATATGCCAAAATGGTCCTGCCCTCCGGTGTTTTATGTCTGGCCCCTGTCTGTACATAGTGGTTGGAAAATATTGTTTAAACGCTTATATAATAATAATAATAATAATAATAATAATAATAATAATAATAATAATAATAATAATAATTAGTCACGGTGAATATTAGACTAAAATCTAGTGGTAATGATACTAGGTTTCGTCGAAGGAAATTATATTGTTAAGAAGCGAAGCGTTGTCCGAGTTTGGAATCATCACTTTAACAAGTGAGTGCATAGTTACTTTCATCTTACACATAGATATGAAGTATTTTAAATAAACTACGTGCTATGTGTGCATATTATCTGTATACTTGCTATCTATGTTGGATGAACGATTTTATACAAGTTTTATATGATTTAAATTGTATATGTATTTATATCTACATAATATGTTGGGTAAAACATGGGTAGATGAAATATGAGTTGGACGATAAGTTGAGAGGTAATATAGACCATGAGGTAAGGGTGAGAGGTGGACGATGTGAGAAGCCTTTTTTCCAAATGCTGGCCCCGTCATCTAGCAGAGTATGGATGACAACCACAGACTATTCTAGACAGTCCAGTGGAACACTAGCAGGCTCGCAACCTGTAGGTGTTGTGAACGATGTGTTCACCGGTGTACTCTAAAAACCCATTGACCTGTATCGCGAGTGGACTCTCGAAAACGATACTGTCAATAAAACCCTGGCAGATGTGCCTAAAGGACTCTACCGGCAGAAGCGCCTAATAGAGAACCTCATAACCCCAACAGATGCGCCTAAAGGACTATACCGGCAGATGCGCCCCATAAAGAATGTCACAATTTTGGCAGCTGCGCCTAAGTGATAATATTAGCAGCTGTGCTTGACAGATGTGTCATTAGCAACGATGGATTTCGTGCCTATTCCTTAGGTTAATCCTTAGGAATGAATGAACGAGGAATAGCTGATTCTTAGGGTAGATCCTTAAGAGTAAACAAGATAATGGGGATGGGTAATTGGGTTTATTGATTGTTTGATGATTAAACATAATGATTATATTATTGTGGGTTGGAAACCCTATGTACTCACCAGGTTTCCCAACCTAACCCACTCAAGCTTATTTGTGTCACAGGTGTCGATACGAAGCCACTTTACACTGAGAGATTTAAAATAGATGTAGATCACTAGTGTAAATGAATATAAGTTCTGTTTATGCTTATGTTTTTGTATTGACAATGGCATCCCAAGGTTTTAAAAGGAATAAAATACATTTCTTCAGAAATGATTTGATAATGTATTTATCATGTTTTTCTGGGAACAAATTCCGCAACATTTTTATTAAAAGTACTCTGATTTTTATAAAGCATAAACAAAATCGGTCTTTTCTGGTCGAGAAAATGGGGATGTAACATATAATCCTATGAATCTCAAAATGCGGAAATCATATGTGTGCGATACGCTGCTACCGTGCCGTCTCCTTCCCCTTCGTTGAAGAGGTACCTGAAACAAAACTGAAAACTGTAAGCACGAAGCTTAGTGAGTTCCCCCATCATACCACATACCAAACTATAAACATATTGTCAGGCATATCTGGGTGCCCGACCTACCCTGCTAGGCATACCGGGGTACCTAACCTACCCCTGTCAGACATATCGGGGTGTCCGACCTACCCCTCCGGTTTGTCTCAACCGGTTACGGGGACTATTTCACCCCCTACTACTTCCACACAATATCATAACATAAACATACTGTCTAGCATAGTTGGGTACTATACTACCCCTTCGGCCCTAACGACCGGTAACCGGGGATTATTCCCCTTACTACCACTATCACATATCATCATATTATACTAGCATGTAAAACACATCAGATGGTGGCAAACCCAAGTAATTATCACATAGACAACTACTCGACAAACAATCCCTACTAGTGGGCCGACATTGTGGCCGTAGACCCACTTCTACTGGAAGGTAACTCACCTCGATGAAGTAAAGTGTCTGAACTGTCCTTGCTGCCGGAATCAACCCCTCTCAGATCCTACAGATAAGAATCATCCTTAATTACCAAATCCTGGTCAACATAGGTCAAAGTCAAAGTCAATGTCAACACCTTGGTCAAAGTCAAATCTAGGTCAAAGTCAACATCAAGTTGACTCAACTCGCCGAGTTGGCCCCACAACTCGTCGAATTCCGAAATCATGAAAACGCCAAGACTTCGACCCTACCTGCCGAGCCTTACAAGGGCTCACCGAGTTCTCCTTTAAACAAAGTGGGAACCTTCGACAACTGAATCGCCGAGTTCATCCTTGAACTCGTCGAGTTCATCTTCATCCGACTTGTAACAACGTAAATTTTCAAACAATTTTTCATTTTTCAAACACAATAAAACTCATATAATATTCTCAAAATCTCATGAGTATAAAATGTCATCACAATAAAACATATCCCAGAATCTCAAAAACATAATCCTCTGCCAGTGTGTACAAATCATGCCGGCGCCTTCCCGCGATCCTCTGAGGTACCTGAAACACATAACACATAACACGGTAAGCACGAAGCTTAGTGAGTTCCCCAAAATACCACATACAGCACATAAGCCACTCGAGGCTATAACTCGGTATGACCTTCCGGTCATTGTATCTCAGCGGGACCCTCCAGTCCCGTAGCTCGTTGGACCCTCCAGTCCGGTCTAGCTCGTTGGACCCTCCGGTCTAAATCATTGGACCCTCCGACCCGGTCTAAATCGTTGGACCATCCGGTCTGGTCTAAATCGTTGGACCCTCCGGTCCGGTCTATATAACACATAGCATACATATATCACAATGCACATAAACTCAACACATACACATAACTCATAAGACCCTCCGGTCTGCACATAGATACCACTCTAGGTAATGTATAGTGAGAAGACTCACCTCGGGTAGCTCGGATAAACTCGAACTCGAAATACTGATCTAGCCTCCGCCTAATCACACAAAATAATTATCTCTAATTAATACGGCTCTCAAAGGCTAGACTAGTCCCTCCTTATATTCTCACAGAAGGGTAAAAGACCATTTTACCCCTCAAATGGCCCAAAGGTCCAATTGTTGGCTAAACCCTAAAAGTCAACGAAAGTCAACCCTCCGGAGTACGTGGCGCGTACCAACTTTGTACGTTGGGCGTACTCGAAGGCTTCACAGAATCAGTGAGCTCGACCCCCTACGCTGCGCGTACTGGGATTACGCCCAACGTAAGTCCCAGTTTCACCATTTCCTTACTTAAGGTCTTAATCAGTTAAGACTTTGGCTCAAAATACAGATATGGACCTCCTACAGCCTCGTAATCCATAAAGTCGAAGACTTTAGGCCTTTGCATGGCTGTAATGGTCATCAACACCCAAAAAACATCACTTCCTTCACTAAAGAGCTCATATCTCATGCATGGCTCACTTCTAACGTCCAAGATTGGATTTTTATTACTCTATAACATGAAATACACTAGTAAGGGACAAATCTCGGATTCTTGGGGCTCATTAACTCATAAAGTCATCAACTTTGGGGATAAAAACCCTCAAACACCCCATACATATACAAAAGAAAAGAGTAAGAAAGCTTGAAGCTTTATACCTCCAAGTGAAGCTTCTCACACTGCTAAGCTCAGATCCAAGTGCTTGAGCTCTTACTCCTTCTTCTCCAAAGCTTCCTTTCCACTTCTAATGTTCAAGAACACACCAACAAGCTCTCAAAGGCACTCTCTAGCTATAAGAACAAGGATTAGGGTTTTTGGTGGACAAGTCTCTGGAAATGGTGGCCAACAAGGAGGCCATAATGTTCCTTATATAGGGCTCACCCCCACAATTAGGGTTTTAATCTGAACCTAGTACGCCCGACGTACACTATGGTACGCCCAGCGTACTGGGTAGACTCCGCGTCCAGAACACGCTCATGAGTACGCGCAACGTACTCCTCCTTACGCCCAGCGTACTCAAAAGCCAAACTTTTCTTTTAAGGACTAATTTTGACAACTTGGGGAAAGAAAAGGGTCAAAGGAATATACCTGAATTTCGGGATGTTACAATTCTCCCCCACTAGAATCAGACTTCGCCCACGAAGTCGTGCTCTGCAAATAACTCTGGATGCTGCTCCCGCATCTCTGACTCCGACTCCCAAGTCAAATCGGATCCCCTCCGGTGTTGCCACTGGACCTGAACCAGGGACACTTCCTTGTTCCTCAGAACCTTGATCTTCCGATCCAAGATCGCAATCGGCCTCTCAACGTAATTCAGGCTCGCATCCACCTGAATATCCTCTAACGGCACTACTGCCGTCCCATCGGCTATACACTTCCTCAACTGGGATACGTGGAAGGTATCTTGGATCTGACTCAACTCCTCGGGTAGCTCCAGACGATATGCTACCTTACCCACCCTCGCGGTCACCCTGAATGGACCAATGTATCGGGGCCCCAGCTTGCCCCTGTTCCTGAATCGGATCACTCCTTTCCAAGGGGATACCTTCAGGAGTACGAAATCTCCAACCTGGAACTCGAGCTCGGATCGCCGCCTATCCGCATAACTCTTTTGACGGCTCTGGGTTGTCAGTAACCTCTGTCTGACCTGTTGTATCTGCTCAGTCGTCTTAAGCACTATCTCAGTGCTACCCATCACTCGCTACCCCACCTCTCCCCAACAGATGGGGGTCCGACACCTCCTCCCATATAAAAGCTCAAAAGGAGGCTTACCAATACTCGAATGGTGGCTGTTGTTGTAGGAAAACTCAGCCAAAGGTAGGTATGTATTCCAACTTCCACCGAAGTCCATAACACATGCTCGAACCATGTCCTCGAGCGTCTGTATCGTCCGCTCACTCTGTCCATCCGTCTGTGGGTGATAAGCAGTATTGAAGTGCAATCTCGTACCCAACTCCTCATGGAACTTCTTCCAGAACTTGGAAGTAAAACGTACATCTCGGTCTGACACAATCGAGATCGGCACTCCATGCCGCGACACCACCTCTCTCACATACATCTCTGCCAGTCTCTCTGCAGAAGAGCTCTCACTAATAGCAAGGAAGTGAGTGCTCTTCGTCAGCCGGTCCACAATCACCCAAATTGCATCGACACCCCTCGCGGTCCTCGGCAATTTGGTGATAAAATCCATAGAAATCTGTTCCCACTTCCACTGGGGAACCTCTAATGGCTGCATCTTGCCATGTGGACGCTGGTGTTCGGCCTTAACCCGACGACAGGTCAAGCACCTCTCTATTACCTATGCAACATCCCTCTTCATACAGGGCCACCAGTAGTCTCTCTTCAGGTCCAAATACATCTTATTGGCCCCGGGATGGATCGAGAATCTCGATCTATGCGCCTCCTCCATCAGAATTCTACGTGCCCCACCCGTATACGGCACCCAAATCCGACCACGAAAGGTCATAAGTCCCCGGCTATCCGTCACAAATTCGGACACCTGTCCCATCACCCGCTCCCTCTTGCGGTTCTCCGGTCTCACAGCCTCTGCCTGGGCCTCTCGAATGGTATCCAACACCGGAGTCAACACCGTCATCCTCATGCATATATCTCGAATCGGGGCACTCTCCGCCCTGCGGCTCAGAGCATCGGCTACCATGTTAGCCTTGTCCGGATGGTACAGGATCTCACAGTCATAATCCTTTACCACATCCAACCATCTCCTCTGGCGCATATTCAGGTTGGGCTGATCCATCAGGTACTTCAAACTCTTGTGGTCCGTGTATATGGTACACCGAACCCCATACAAATAATGGCGCCAGATCTTGAGGGCGAACACCACTGCCCCCAAATCCAAATCCTGGGTGGGATACCTCGTCTCATGAGGCTTCAGCTGCCTCAATGCGTATGCTATCACGTGCCCTCTCTGCATAAGCACCGCACCCAACCCCGATATAGATGCATCACAGTAAACCACAAAATCCTCCATTCCCTCGGGAAGGACTAACACCGGGGCTTCGCATAATCTCTGGCGAAGAGTCTGAAATGAGGTCTGCTGCTCTGGACCCCAAGTAAAAGCAACGCCCTTCCGGGTCAATCTGGTGAGGGGAACGACAATCTTGGAGAAATCTCTGATAAATCTCCGATAGTAGCCGGCCAACCCCAAAAAACTCCTGATCTTGGTGGGGGATCTCGGCACCTCCCAACTCATCACATTCTTAATCTTGGCCGGATCGACCAATATCCCATTCTGATTAACGAGATGTCCCAAGAACTGGACCTCTCGTAACCAGAAATCACACTTGGACAATTTGGCATGAAGCCTCTCCGATCTCAATACTCTGAGGATCTCCCTCAGGTGCTCCTCATGCTGCTCTCTGGTCCTCGAATACACTAGAATGTCGTCGATGAACACAATCATCGATCGATCCAACATCGGCCTGCATACTCGGTTCATAAGGTCCATGAACGCCGCTGGTGCATTGGTGAGCCCAAAAGTCATCACAACGAACTCGTAATGCCCATAACGAGTCCTGAACGCTGTCTTCTGGATATCCTCATCACGCACCCTCATCTGGTGATATCCAGACCTCAAGTCTATCTTGGAAAACCAAGACGCACCCTGCAACTGATCGAACAGATCGTCGATCCTCGGTAATGGATAACGGTTCTTGACCGTTAATTTGTTCAACTCCCGGTAATAAATGCACATCCGGTCTCAATCAAAGTGGTCTTGATAGACCCAAACATCTCAGGAATCTCCGCTCGTATGGCTGCGGCCACCTCCTCGTGAATCAACTTACGGATCTCCTCATCACTGATACCACTGGTACCACTGCCTCCTGGGTGGTGGCGCGTCCCAACCATGATGTCTCTGAAATACAACAGAAAAGAAGTCAGAGACTCACTCGAGTATACTCGCACTCGATACTCAACCCTACTTGTTCTTTAGTACCCTAAGGATTCTTACTTGGACTGCTCACCGATCCGATGTTTCCAGTAGTACGGGCCCTATATTACCTTCCACAATGCATCGGTATTCACCCCAAGTCCTCCTCCTAGGATCCCAGATCACAAGTACTCTATATCTCACTAAACTCAGGCTACCCTCCAGTAGACCACTCATAAGCTCCTCGCTGCTACCTACTCACTCTCGAAGTATCTCATAGTAGCAGTAACTCCTAGGCTAAGGCATCACAAATCAGGCTCACTCTAGTCCTAACTATGAATACCTAGCCTACTCTAGCATGCATAACATATCACATAATATCTCATAACACATAATGTAAGGGTATTTTGGGAAATCACCGTTCGGGCGCTGGCTGATCGTACACACTGCTCCTTCCTGCTTTTCTCAAAATCTTTTACTCTTTTTAGAAAAATTGTTCCTTTTGTGAAAAAATTTCTCAAATCCTCAGTTTGAGTTCAGATACGCCCGAAGGTGCATCCGAATCCCTCAAACCAAGGTTCTGATAGCAACTTGTAACAACGTAAATTTTCAAACAATTTTTCATTTTTCAAACACAATAAAAATCATATAATATTCTCAAAATCTCATGAATATCAAATATCATCACAATAAAACATATCCCAGAATCTCAAAAACATAATCCTCTGCCAGTGTGTAGAAATCATGCCGGCTCCTTCCCGCGATCCTCTGAGGTACCTGAAACACATAACACATAACACGGTAAGCACGAAGCTTAGTGAGTTCCCCAAAATACCACATAAAGCACATAAGCCACTCGAGGCTATAACTCGGTATGACCTTCCGGTCAATGTGTCTCAGCGGGACCCTCCAGTCCAAAACACGCTCATGAGTACGCGCAGCGTACTCCTCGTCATTCCGACATTCCGACATCATTCCGACAGTGTATAACACATAACACGGTAAGCATTATGGTACGCCCATTGTATTGGGTAGACTCCGCGTCCAGAACACGCTCATGAGTACGCGCAGCGTACTCCTCCTTACGCCCAGCGTACTCAAAAGCCAAACTTTGCTTTTAAGGACTAATTTTGACAACTTGGGGAAAGAAAAGGGTCAAAGGAATATACCTGAATTCTGGGATGTTACACGACTTAAGGTGTTTAGTCCTTGACCCGCCGAGTTCATCCTTGAACTCGTCGAGTTCATCTTCATCTGGTTGGGATATTGCCTTGAAATCGCCGAGTTCATCCTTGAACTTGTCGAGTACGTTGATCTTCAGGTCCATAATGAACCCAACTGGCTGAGTCTTCTTCCAACTCGACACACTACCCGATATCAGAAGGGGTTTTAGGATAAATGCAACCTGACTCTCTGAGTCACATAAGCGACTCGCCGAGTCCCTCTATGGCTAAAACTATTCAATCGATTTCAGATGGTCCTAATGCATCCAAAACATAGATCTGACCTCCTAGGGTCCATATTACACGTAAAGCTACGAACTTGACGTTCATGCGTGGAGTTTTTGGCTCAAAAAGATCTAAAATGAGGTTTATATGATGCATGGGACTCCCATGGCCATAAAGTTGGCACCTTTATGCCATGGGAACCCTTAATGGTTCAAGATATGAAGTTATACCCCTTTAGAACCAAAAAATCACGAATGTGGCTCTACTAAAGCTTAGAAAAGGTAGAAACTTGCCCTAACTAGAGATCTAAGAGATAAATGGTCAAGCTTGGAGATTTTTACCTTGAATAAGCTGGAAATGAAGCAAAACCTTTGGATCTACTTGCTTCTTTTGGAACCCCCAAGCTTCCACTTCTTTCTTCAAGCTTCAAACAACCAAAAACACACAAAAATGACTCAAGAACACTCCAAATGCTTTAGGGTTTCGAGTTAGGGCTTTTCTGGACTGTGAGAGGCGGTGGAGGCTGAAGTGGGACAAGATAATGTGTTTAAATAGGGTGCAAACCCTAAATATTAGGGTTTCATCCAGGCAGTCCTACTCATCGAGTCGGGCTCCCGACTCGTCGAGTAGATTACTTAAAACCCGTGACCATAATCCAGTCTACTCGACGAGTTGGGCCTCCAACTCGTCGAGTCCCAGTGTAAAAATGCAAATACTTATATTTAAAATACATACCGGGAACCGGGCGTTACATTTCTCCTTATCAAAAGTTGCATGGTAAATTACCGGATTACCGTTCTCTAAGGACTTTTGGATGTTTGGTGTTTGCTTCTACTCTAATCTGTCATAGACATAAATTTCAACCAAGGGCACGTACATCAGTTTTTATTGGTTATCCTATGGGTATGAAGGCATATAAGTTGTTGGATTTAGAAATTAAACAGATATACATTTCCAGGGATGTTATTTTCATGAAGACATTTTGCCTTTTCAACATTCCACAACTCAATCAAATCATAATCCTTTCATTATTCACACTTTACCAACATCTGCTGCACCAATTGTTGATCCATCCATTCATGATTCAACCATCTCAAAATTCAGAAAATGACCAAAATAACCTTCCTAATGAACCTCCTCCGGTTTCTCAAAATCAAAGGCCCACATGAAATAGAGCACCTCCTTCATATCTTCGTGACTACCATTGTAACCTTTTACAATAAAAAACATCTTCTAATTCTGTTAAATACCCACTTTCTGATGTTCTTTCTTATGATAAGTTGTCTAAGGCTTATCAAAAATATGTTTGTGCCCTTTCCACACAAATAGAACCCACAAGTTATAAAGAAGCTACACAATTTCCTGAATGGATTCAAGCCATGAATGATGAATTACAAGCTTTGGAAATGAATAACACTTGGCAAGTTGTTACTTTACCAAAAGACAGAAAACCTTTGGGGTGTAAATGGATTTTTAAGATCAAAAGGAAAGCAGATGGTTCTATAGAAAGACACAAGGCAAGATTAGTTGTCAAGGGCTTCAATCAACAAGAAGGTGTTGCTTTTCTTTATACCTACTCTCCTATTGCAAAACTAGTTACTGTGAAAATGCTTTTAACAATTGCAGCCCAAAAATCATGGCCATTAATACATTTAGATGTAAATAACGCATTTTTAAATGGAGATTTGGAGGAGGAAGTCTACATTCAATTGGCTCCAGGTTATGTTCCTAAAACACCTCGGGATTTAAAACTCCACTAACATGTAATTGGAAAAGTCCCTTTATGGTTTAAGACAAGCATCTAGACAATGGTATGCTAAATTCTCGACATTTTTAATCTCAAAAGGTTTTCTTGAATCCAAGGCTGATTTCTCATTATTTACAAAAGGAGGAGGTACTGATTTTGTAGCCTTGTTAGTCTATGTGGATGATATAGTGATTACCGGATCTTCTATGAAAGCAATTCAAGAATTAAAGTCTAGTTTAAGTGCTGAATTCAAACTTAAAGATCTTGGCAATTTGAAACATTTTCTTGGTCTGGAAATTGCACGAAATCAAGATGGTATGGTTATTTTCCAAAGACAATATGTTCTTGATTTATGACAAGATGCAAGGATGTTATCTACAAAACCCATCTCCTACCTAATGGATCATAGACATAAATTTTCAGACTTTGAAAGAGAACTTTTGGAAGATCCTTCACAATACATAAGACTTATTGGACGATTGTTTTATCTTACAATAACACGTCCTGACATTGCATATGTTGTCCACAGGTTAAGTCAAGGAATGTCACAACCACGTAAATCCCATTCTCAAGCTGCTCATCATTTGCTTTGTTTTTTGAAAAAAATCCAGGACAGGTGTAACATCCCGAGATTTGCAAGTATTTTTGAATCCTCTCTTTTATTATTATTTTGTTATTTGTAGTCCCTGGGTTGGAAGAGTCGAGCCATGAGAAGCCTAAGGGCTAAAGTTGCAACTTTTAGAACAAGACGAGTACGCCAAGCCTACATAAGGTACGCTAAGCGTAATAGGCGCGCCCTAGTACGTTGGGCGTACACTTGTGTACGCTAGGCGTACTCACTACAGATGGAAACCCTAATATTTAGGGTTTGGGTGCTATATAAACGTCCTTATGAGCTCAAAACCCTCCATCATCTCAGCCTCCATAGTTTTGAGCCGTTTTCCCCAAACCCTAACCCCTTTCTTGAGTGTGTGAACTAAAAGTGTGTGTTTTGAGTAGTTGGAGAAGAAGGTGTTGCATCAAGAAGTTGGAGAAGGAAGACAAGCTTGTAGATCTGAGGTTTCTATGTGCTCTAGAAGCTCCAGGAGGTAAAAAGCTCCAACCTTTATGCTTGTATGATGTAGATCTTTCCATGCTAGCTTTATGAAACCATTTCTTGTCCCAAAAGTCCCAAGTTGGTGCATGTTATATTTTGAATGAAATAAGCTGTCCTTTCAGACCCTAGAAAGGGTCCTAAGTGATAAAAATGATGTCCCAATGGCTGAAAGTGTCCCATGCATGTAGTAGAAAAGTCTTAATGGGTTAAGACCATGTATTAAGAACTTTATGGACGTCCAAAGTCTTAAAGTTCAAGACTTTATGGTTCTAAGGCACATTTGGTCGATAGATCTGGAGTTTGGGCTTAAGTGCTTAAGCCATTAAGCACTTATTAGGGTTTTGGTGAAACTTGCGTACGCCCCTCGTAATTTCTGTACGCCGAGCGTACTGAGCCAACCACCCCGATGGTGGTTAACGCAAAGCGGAGTACGCCCAGCGTACCAGAGGAGTATGCCCCACAAATGCCCTCTGTTGGGCTTTTGGCGATTTGGACTTCGGGATTGGGCTCTTTTTGGGCCAGTTTGACATGGGACTTGTTGGGCTTTCTAAATAGATATGCTTTGGTCCGGTAGTGGTAATAGATCTTAAAATGAGGCCCGATTAGGGAGTTGGGGCCCAATTGGGAAAATTGGGCCAATGATGGGCCTTATGTATATGGACTTTTGGATAGTGAATTTGATATTGGGCCTTGGCCCAAATTAGAGAAAAGGAAAAATGGACTATGTGGACCCTTAGTCAAGATTGATATCCCATGTGTTGACTTATTATTCGTTATTTTGGATAGTTCAGGATTTTCGGTGAGACAGCGGTCGGAGACTTTCAGTCCAGTTCAACACTACTTGCGAGGTGAGTTGTCCTCACTATACTAACAGGGTCAAAGGCACCAATGTCGGCCCTTCTTTTCGAATTTGTATCTGGGTTTATTGCATGATGATATGCTTAGTGATCTGTTAGGTCGGTATCCTTGTATATAGGATGATGTTATGTTAGTAACCTCTTAGGTCGGTATCCTGGTATATAGGATGATGCTATGATTAGTGATCTGTTAGATCGGTTTGACTGTTTGTATATGCTAGCATTTGATATTATGTGTTGAGTGTGTGATTACGGATGGGTTGAGGCAGACTTGCTTTGTGTTGAAATCAACAAACCCAGGGCGGACCGGATTGACTGCAGACCCGGTAAGGGCATACTAGTCAGACCGGAGGCCCGACGAGCGGTCCGGATAGGCTGAAGGCCCGTGAGGCGGTCCAGATGTGTCGATGGCTCGGAGAGCGGTCCAGATAGGCTGATGGCACTTCGAGGCGGTCCATTAAGGTTGATGGCTCAATATGCATGCTGTTTGTTTGTTATGATATGATTATGGTTTGCATGGTGTTGGTATTTTGGGGGAACTCACTAAGCTTTGGGCTTACAGTTTTGGATTTTGTTTCAGGTACTTCGGATGATCGCGGGAAGGCGAAAGCGTGATTGTGCACCTCCTTACAATTTATGATTTTTGATTTCTGGTATACTCTGATATGAAACTATTTTGAAAACACTTTGTAATAATTAATGATTTTTGAATGGTTGAAAAGTTTTAAATTGGCTTGAATTTTATGGATGTTACAAGTTGGTATCAGAGCCTTAGTTTGAGTGAATTGGAGGAACACTCGTGTGAATCCAGTCTCAAACTAAGGAAAAATATTTTCAAAATGGTTTCAAAATACTAAAGAAGGATGCAGAGTGTACGATCAACCGGAGCTTGTAAGTAGACCCTAAAATACGATACAGATATTTGATATTTTGATATGTTAGAACAACATGCTAGTGATAGGCTAGGGATATTCAGGAACTTCATGATAGAATGGCCTAATTATATGATGCCTGATAGTCTAGGATTTCTTTATATGAAATTGACATCATTATTGTAGTTGCTTGGTGTATGTATCATAGTTGTACATAATTAGGATCTTATAGCCTGAGAATGTTTGGTTTGGCCTTATTTCCTGTTCCTATCTGATTAAGGGCTTAGGGTAGGATCAGATATTCGAAAGTCTATAGGGTCCAACGTTATGTATGACTAGCATACACGATTGCTGCAGGGTTGGTGGAAGTTTCATGGGTGGGTTGTGTGGGGTCATTCGGCCAGTTACGAGATATTTATCCTTCCTCTAGGAGTAAGGATTGAGCGCTCGCCATGCATATGTATATTGTTAGGGCGTTGTGATGATACTTGAGACAAATATGGGTAGGTGTGGAAGGTAGTATGGGCCCGTACTACTGAAATCACAGGACCCATACGTGTAGCAAGGAAGTCACAACCCCTAGGGCTTTGTTAGGAGTTGGTTCCCGGATTATTATATGGAATGTCTGATATCTTCCTGGTATATTTTCAGCATGGTGGTTATAGACGATTTATGACTAGATCCGGATCAGGATCAGGAGATGGCGGTCAGGAGGGACCAACAGTTCCCGAGGTCATTGGTCAGATGAGGTCGGATGAGTTGGACGCCAGGATTCGAGAGATCCGGCATGATGAGGTTGTTACTCTGTTCTGGACACAGTTGTCGGAGATGTTTGGGTCTATCAAAACTGCTATGGTGGAGTACTTTGATGAACGTTATGCAGATCTTGCTGAGACGGCTGTCGCTGCAGCCTCCGCAGCCATAGCAGCCACGGGTAGTGGGACCAGTCGGGCTTTTCAGTATCGGGACTTCGATAACACGAAGCCCCCGACTTTTGATGGGGTTCGGGACCCGATCATAGCCATGAGGTGGCTATCTGACGTGGAGGGATGTTTCTTCACATGCTCATGTCCTGCTGACCAGAAGGTCTGGTGTGCTTTGAACCTGCTGAGGTCCGGAGCCAAGGACTGGTGGAGGTTGATGACATGGTCGTATACTGATGATCAGAGAGATGCAGTTACTTGGGAGCAGTTCAGGGAGATGTTCCGCGCTCGCTACATTCCACAGGTTGAGCGCGAGCGGCTGGCAAATGAGTTTCTGAATTTGAGGCAGGGTGTGGAGAAGGTGAAGGAGATCACCCGTATGTTCACTGAGAGGGCGATGTTTTGCCAGGAGTTTGCTTCTGAGCAGGCTCAGATGAAACGTTATCTGAGCATGCTCAAGACTGACATCCGTCAGTTTGTTGCTACCCAACGTTGTGATACACTGCTAGAGTTACAGGAGGCCATTAGGCGGCATGAGCTTGAGATCGAGTTACAGTTCGGGAGCAGAGGCAGGCCCCGGCGCAGTCACAGCCTGCCCCGAAACGGCCCAAGACCGGCGATTCTAGATCTGGGGCAAGCGTGGCCGCACTTGTGGGAAGTGTAGGAAGGGTCATTCGGGAGTTTGTGGATCAGGTAGTGTGTGCCGCAAATGCGGCAAGAAGGGGCACTTCGCGCGAGATTGTTGCCAGCCATCCCCGGTTCAGGATATGAGGATCTTCTATCACTGCGATCAGGTTGGTCATGTGAAGACCAACTGTCCACATCTCACTGCCAGGCCGGCGCAGGCTCCAGCGCCGGCTACACTGAGGATTACTGACGGGGGTCAGGGTAGAGCAGTGCCTCCGAAGGCTCGGGGATGCGCATTCCAGCTTACAGCCGAGGAGGCCAGGATAGCACTGGATGTGGTTGCTGGTATGTTTCTATCCTTTATCTTACTGATTATATCTATTTTATGCTTATATGTTTGTACCAATGATTAGGTACGTTCTTAGTGAACTCCTTACCTGCGTTGGTATTTTAGGGGAACTCACTAAGCTTCGGGCTTACAATTTTGGATTTTGTTTCAGGTACTTTGGATGATCGCGGGAAGGCAAAGGCATGATCGTGAACCTCCTCACATTTTGTAAGGGTAAATAGAGTTGTAATTAGTCGAAGGGTTTCATGTCTTCGAATGTACTGAGTCTTCGTATCTTATGTAATCTATTTTACTAGGGCATTGTATTCGAAGCTTAACGCATAGTCCTTAGTATATTCTTTTGTATGCTTTCCTCTCCTATAAATAGGAGTGTTTACTAGAGTCATGAGGACGAGTCTTTACAGGATTGTCATTGGTACTCTGTAAAACTTGAGAGCGTAATAGAGCTGAAACAAGATCATATTTACATCTGTGTTCAAAACTCGCAATCCTACTTTTGATCATTTAACTCTGATTCATTTCATACTCAATTCATAGATTCATCAATTGGTATCAGAGCAGGAATCATATCTCTGATCTGATTTTCATCTTTTCAAAAGTTTTTAAATCAACTTTTTGGTTTAAGAAATTCCGCACTTTTTGAAAGTGAAAAATTCATTGGATCTAAGTCTGTGATTCGATTCTGCACTTGAATCATTGAATCGAGTGTTCTGCTAGTGATTCTGATTTGAATCATATAGTTTGTTGTCAAATTCTCAAAGTTTCTTCAAAAATTCTCAAGGAATTATTCCGTACATCAATGGCGTCTTTCAATCTTAATTCCATGACTTCATTTTCTCATCTTCTAGGATCATCCACCAAAATTCCTATGCTAATCCCTGAGTATTACGATCAATGGGCTGATCATATGCAGTATTATCTCAACAGATTGGATGAAGAACTGTGGAATTGCATTTCTGGCAATCTAAATCCACCAATGAATGTTCAACCAATTGGATCATCTTCTGGAAGTTCCGAAGTTGAGAATCAGTCTGATCGTCTGAAAAAGCTAGAGAAGAGATGCGTGAGAGAGCTAAGAGGTGCTTTGCCTCCAGTTGTTTACAACTATGTGAGGAGTTGTACAACTGCAAAGGAGATCTGGAACAATCTCAAGGAGAAATTTCAGGGGAGTGAGAAGACAAAAATTAACTCTGTGAAGCAATGCTTAGTGGAACTGAAGGACTTCAGATAGAAAGATGGTGAAACGATTGAAGTTTACTACGATCGTCTTAATGAATTAATCTATCGATGCAATCGATATGGTATCACCAGATCAGCCATGGAGTTCAATTTAATTTTTGTTATAGGTCTTCGTAAGGAGTGGCGTAGTGTGAGCATGATGGTTAAGAATCAACAGAGCTTTGATACGTCAACTTTGAATGACTTGTACAATCAACTGAAGTCTCATGAAAGCGAAGTGACCGAAATTGTTGAAGAATCGAAGGCAAGTTTGGGAGGTCCACTAGCTTTGGTTTCGAAGATCTCTGAAAGGGAAGCTGAGAAAGATGTTTCGGACGAAGACGAAGGGTTCATCATGAACTCAGATGATGAGGCGATTGCTTTCTATTCAAACAATCGTGTGAAAAAGTTCTTCAAAAAGCCATTCAATCCGAAGGCAAAGTCATCTGAGACAAAAGGGAATTTTATGAGTAAAAGTGTTGGGGATGAGAAGAAGAAGGAAGAGAAGAAAGATACGAAGTTTGTTGAGGGAAAAACAGAGAAGAAGTTAAAGGGAGATGTTGGGATTGATTGTCATTATTGCAACGGGGCTAATCATTTAGCTAATGATTGCATGCTAAGGAAGAAAGATGAGAAAAAGAATAAGACGAAGGATGAAGCATACTATGTGGAAAAGTTGGAGGAGGTGCGTACGAAGGCAAAGAATCTTTCATTAGTTGCTCGTGGTGAACAAGAAGAAGATGGAACTTATCAAATTTGGTCACCTGGATCAGATGATGAGGAAATGCGAAATCCAACCCACAGAGCAATGTATGCAAAGATGGAAGAAGATTCAGATGAGGAGGAATACGAAGTTCATGGGAGATGCTTCGTATCAAAAGCTGCTGACAAATCTCCGATGACCACGCTTTCAATATTCCAGTACATGCTTATAATTCTGAATTAGTATCTTTCGATGAAACTGTTACTTATTTTGATTCAATTGTGGTATCTGCTAGCAATGAGGCTAAGAAGTTGTTTATGCAGTTGCTAGAGACACAGAAGAAACTAGATTCGAAAATTACTAAGATAGATTGTTTAGAACTTCAAATAACTAATATCATGGTGGATAGGGATAACTTGTCTAGTGAATCGAAACTGTTGTTAGCCCAGAGGAACATTTACTGTAATTCGGCTAAAAGATTATATGGGAAATTAACTGAACTACATCATTCATGCGAAATCAGTAAAGAACAACATAGAAAATTGCTGCCATTTTTAGCTTATGAAAGAGCTACGGTAGATAACATTTCGTATGACTGTGAAAAAGAAATAGCTGATTTTAACAAAGTTCCAAATGATAAGTATAGATATGGAATAGTCAAAGTAGATGAATGTCTTGATTCAACTGAATTGGTTAAAATTGTAAATGACACTTTGACTAAGTCTGAACAAATTCACATCTTGAAAAAGACTGAGAATTCAACATCTGATTCTCAATCTAATTTTGCTGATATTGAGGATAATTCTGACAATATTAGTGAAATCAGTGAGATTGAGGATGTTGATTGTTCTCAGTTGTCTATTATAAATGTTGCATCATCATTTAAAGGAAAAGAAAAAGGTAAGGATTTGTTGGTTGAGATTGACACTGATCAACCCTCAACTTCGAAAGTTTGTGATGTGGATTTTGAGGAAGTCAAAGACAGCCAAACAGATGATAGTGATGATGAAGAAGAAAAGAACATTGAGAAGGAAAAGGAAACTACAAAAGAAGAGGCAACTCCTCGAATAGTAGTTGATCAAGTGTATGGAGATACACAAAAGTTCGAAAAAGTAATGAATGAAAAAGGTGAACACTATCTTGAAACAAATACAGTGGTTTATCCAAATTTCAAATGTACAGATGATGTCATTTTTCCAAATCAAGTTTTCGTAACTACTGGAAATGTTGAAAATATCAAACCCGAATTAAAGAAATTAGTTGAGGAGGATAATTCAAAAACAACTGATGAAGGCTTTTTCGCAAATCAAAACACCGTTGAAAACAACTTAACAAAGAATTCGTATGTGTTTCAACGACAAAAACCACAAAGCCAATGGGTTGAAAAATCAAAAATTGAAAAAGAGAATACAAAACATGTTGAAAAGGAAAATGAAAAAGTTGTCAAGCTAAACTCTAAGGAATTTAAAGATCAAATTGACAAATTTTCGAAGGAAAACAACATTTCAAAACGACAAGCAAGAAAGAAAATATTTTGGCAAAATATTGAGTCTCAAAAAATGTCTTAATCACAATCAACCAAAAATGTTTTCAAAGCTAAAAATTCTTCTTTTTCAACAAAAACTCAACATTCATCTCAATCCATTCATACAAGGTCTGAAGAGAATAAGCAACCAAAGTTTTCGAAAGTTTCTGACACTAACAAATCAAGAGCATTTTCAAATAAATCTAATTCAAATCAACAAGTCTTTCAAAATCAACATTTTAAATCAACTGTTGATACATCATATGCTCATCCCAAAGTTAATTTTGTTCCTCAAAAGCCAAATTTTCCTAATCATACGAAGAAACAAACACTAAAGGCTTCGCATGAAAAAGGCATAACTTCAAGGAAAAATATAGATCACTGGCTCGAAGGACGAGGAAAAGTTTATCAATCCAACAAATACTCAGAAAAACAAATCAACGAAGCTTATGAAAAGTATGTCAATACTTCTTCGAATGGAAGTTCATCCTCAAAAGATTCGAACATCTCCATCAAAGCTTGGAGACCAGTCACAAAAGCGAAGACAGTTCAGTCACAAACTCAAAATGCGAAGGGTAAAGTCAGTGAACATACGAAACCAACAAAATCTTATGTTTCGGTTCCTACAAATGATAATGTGGACATTATTGATAGTCTCAAAACTAAAGTTTGTGACTGGGTCAAAAATTCTTCATTTAATTCCATGTTGAAATCTAATTTCCAAGGACCCAAAAAGCCTTGGGTACCTAAATTTTTCCACTGATTGTAGGTACTATGTGACGAGCAATATGATAACAAGTGGTACATTGATAGTGGTTGCTCTCGTCACATGACTGGGAAGAAGGAAAATTTACGAGATTTTCGAAGTCTCAAAAATGCTGGAGTAGTAAAATTTGGGAACAATCAAAAATGTCAAGTCAAAGGATATGGGAAGATCACAAATGGACAATTCACAGTGAATCGTGTTGCATATGTTGAAGGTCTCCAACATAACTTGATAAGTGTTTCTCAACTTGTTGTGGGCACTGGCAATCAAGTTCTCTTTAACGAAGAAGGAAGTATTATTTCGAATGTCAACACAACGAAGTGTTACTGAAATCCAAAAGGACAGGTGACATGTTCACTCTGGACATCAATCCTATTGTAGGCAAACCTGCTGTATGCCTTCTTTCGAAAGCCACATCTGATCTAAGCTGGCTATGGCATCGAAGACTTTCACATCTTAACTTTCGAAACATCAATAAACTGGTGATACAAGATCTGGTAAGAGGTTTACTTATACTTAAATTTGATAATGATTCTTTATGTGCAGCTTGTGAAGTTGGCAAGCAACATAAACAAGGTCATCCAATAACGATAGATTCGAAAATTGTTGCACCTCTGGAGCTTTTACATATTGATTTGTGTGGTCCTTCGACTGTTTCAACTCTCAACAAGAAACGATACATTTTAGTTATTGTTGATGATTTTTCCAGATTTACGTGGGTTTATTTTCTCAGGCTTAAATCCGAAGTTGCACAAATCATGATTGATTTTATCAAAAAGATGGAAACGACATTAAAGAAGATTGTTCGAAAGATCAAGAGTGATCATGGAACTAAATTTAAGAACAATGTTCTTGATTCATTTTTGGTGGACAAAGGGATTTCGCATAATTTTTCATCTCCTTACACACCACAACAAAATGGTGTTATAGAACGAAGGAATCGCTCACTATGCGAAGCAGCAAGAACCATGTTGGCATATGCGAATTTACCTCAATATCTTTGGGCTGAGGCAATATCCACTGCGTGTTTTACTCAGAACAGATCTTTCATACACAGGCGTTTTAATATTACACCATACGAAATTCTGAATAATCGTAAACCTAATGTGAAATTCTTTCATGTTTTCGGATGTAGGTGCTTTATTATGAATCTCAAGGATCATCTTTCGAAATTTCAAGCAAAAGCTGATGAAGGGATTTTTCTTGGATATTCGCACAATTCTGTCGCATATCGTGTATTAAATAAGCGAACACGAAAAGTGGAAGAAACTTTCAATCTCACATTCGATGATTACTATGTTAAACAAAATGAGCATAAATTTGCAAATCATCCAATTTTACAAGACACACAAGTTGAAACTGAATCTTTACAAATGGATGATATTGATTATGATTTGATTTTTGGAATTTCAGATCATGCAATTGATGCTGAAGTTCATGCTCCTGATAATCACATACCAGAATTTGCGAAGTTTACTAATGAATCAACATCAACTCCTCAAGAAGGCAAAAGTATGCAAAATAATCCAGTGGAGGGGGAGCACTTGGATTCGAATACTTTAAATGACGAAGTGCATTCTTTCGAGGGGGAGACAGAAAGATTGAATGCTAATGTTGAGGGGGAGCCTAGATTTTAGGGGGAGCATATAGAAAATATTACAAATAATAATGATTTTGATGATGTTTGTTCGATTGCAGGTTCTGAGAATGATGATATATACGAAGATGCTCCTTTGGAATTTGATCTAGCATATCCACCAATGGAAAAATGGACAAGAGATCATCCGAAGGATCAAGTAATTGGGAATCCACAAAAGGGAGTTTTAACAAGAGCTCAAATTCGTGCAAAGAATGAGGTATTGAATACTCATCAAGAATTTTGCATGTTCAATGTTTTCATATCTAAAATTGAACCAAAAACACTTAAGGTTGCAATGGAACACTAAGATTGGGTTGTTGCAATGCAATCTGAATTGTCTGAATTTGAACGAAACAAGGTTTGGAGATTAATTCCTAAACCTGAAAATGTTTCGATTGTCGGGTTAAAATGGATTTTCAAAAATAAAACCGACAAAGATGGAAACATTGTTCGAAACAAAGCCAGACTTGTTGTTAAAGGATATTCACAACAAGAAGGAATCGACTATGAAGAAACTTTTGCCCCTGTCGCAAGACTCGAGGTTGTTCGAATATTTCTGGCATATGCAGCTCATAAAGATTTTGATGTTTATCAAATGGACGTGAAGTGTGCATTTTTAAATGGAGATCTTGAAGAGACTGTTTATGTGGAACAACCCCCAAGTTTTATTAACGAAGAATATCCAAATCATGTTTATATTTTAGATAAGGCAGTTTATAGTTTAAAACAAGCACCAAGAGCATGGTATGCCACTCTAACTTCGTTTTTGAAACAATCTAAATTTAAACAAGGGTCTGTTGATCCCACATTATTTCGAAAGAAAGTTGGGAATCATCTAATGCTTGTTCAAATTTATGTTGATGATATTATTTTTGGCTCAACTGACCCTGCTTTGTCTAAGGAATTCGAAGATTTGATGAAAAGTAAGTTCGAAATGAGCATGATGGGCAAAATCAATAATTTTCTTGGATTGAATATTCGTCAAAACAGAAATGGAATTTTCATCAATCAAGAAAAATATACGAAGAATCTACTCGAAAAGTTTGGATTGACGAATAACACGAAGTTACGTGTTCCAATGGCAACAGGCATAAAGTTGACACCGTCGTTAGATAAACCAGCCGTTGATATAACTCTTTATCGAAGCATGATTGGTTCATTACTTTATCTCACAGCAAGTAGACCTGATATCATGTTTTCTGTGTGTAATTGTGCCAGGTATCAGTCTAATCCACGAGAGCCACATATCACTGCTGTGAAGAACATATTTCGTTATCTTAAAGGAACAATTTCGTTAGGATTGTGGTATCCTTCGAAAACTGGATTCTTCGTCCAAGCATATTCGGATGCAGACTTGGGTGGTTGTAATCTTTATCGAAAAAGTACAAGTGGTGGATGTCAATTTCTTGATGGCAAATTGGTGAGCTGGCAATCGAAAAAGCAAACATGTGTATCAATCTCAACAGCTGAAGCAGAATATGTGGCTGCTGCTGCTTGCACTTCACAAATAATATGGATTCAAAGTCAATTACGTGATTATGCAATTAATATGAAAAAGATTTCATTATATTGTGATTCTCAAAGTGCAATACGAATTTGTCATAATCCTGTGCAGCATTCGAAGACTAAACATATAGCTCTTCGTTACCACTTCATCAAGGATCACGTGGAGGATGGAAATATTGAAGTATATTTCGTGAAAACAACTGATCAGTTAGCTGATATTTTCACGAAGGCATTAGATGAAAAATCTCTTGTGCGAATTATAGAAGGACTTGGAATGATCGATGGAAATTCAGTTCCATGCGAAAAAGAAGAATGATGGGTGACAAAGCATGAATCAGAGGCGTTGAATAAAAGATAACGCAAAGTCATTCAGCATTCAGCGGTTACTGTTCATAGTCAACGCTTCGACCCCTTCGAATTCGCACGTTTGTCACTTATTTTAAGGGTTGATTCAGTGGTTACTGTTCATAGTCAACGCTTCGACCCCTTCGAATTCGTATATTAATCACTTCTCAGGGGATGATAAAATTTCGTGTTTTGCAACAAGTATTATTTCAAATTTTCGAAAAATCAAAAATCCAAAAAGATTTTCTTTTGTTTTGTATTTCAAATTTTCGAAAAATCAAAAATCCAAAAAGATTTTCTTTTGTTTTTGTCTTTCAAATTTTCGAAAAATTAAAAATCCAAAAAGACTTTCTTTTGTTTTGTATTTCAAATTTTCGAAAACTTCAAAACAACAAAAATATTTTCAGTTTTATTTTGTTGCAGAACATCATGAAGATATAAGATGGAATATGTTTGCAGTTCTAGGGTCAGGTAAATTTTTTCGTATGAATTGATCAATATTTTTCGCATTTTGAGCTAGTTAAGTTGTCCCTAGAAGCATGCTGCTGCATGTTGTCCGAAGCCTCCAATGACTCAATGTGTGTGTACAAAAGCCTTAATGAACTTTTCATACGAAGATTTCTTCCCAATCAGGCTTGTATTCACATTAGTCTCCTGAGCTACCTGACTCTTCTCATATGAGTAAAGAGTTTACTGTTTTGTCCAAATATAACAGAGGTACACTTCGTGTCTTCACCAATCTTTTTCATCTAAAATTTCTTTCACAATCACACACAAAGACATATGTCTGAGAGGTCTCTGATCAAACCAATCGAGACATAGACATATCAACAATCTGTGTTAATGATCTTACATCATGAGACCGTGATGAAAGTGAAACCCAAATTTCTTGCAAATTAAGGAATTGACGGGGAACTATGTTCCAAATTTTACGAAACATTTGTTTCAGTACCTATTTTCAAAACTCCAAATCATATTCATTTCATATGAGTGATCTTGATCAAACATTCGAAACCCACGATGTTTGTTACCCAACAAGATCCAGCACACAAATTTTTTTCTTAAATGTGATTTCAGTGTGAGTTTCATTCGAATGTTCTCGTCATGTTAAAATTTATCAAAGCCAACTTGTCACTGACTACACTGGTCAAACAAGTAATTTTTGTTACAATTTCTCACCTTATGTTTAGGTTGACATGTAACGAAATTTTTTTTTCTACCCACAAAGCCTAATAAAAAGAAGCCCTTTGATACTTATCAATAAGTATTCGATTGTAATTCACGGGAACCCACACAAGCAATTGATCATTTCTCTTAATGATTAATGAAGTAATCTTTGCCCGGGATTTAATCTGCTTTTGTGTCAATGGTTTGACATCACATTATCCCATATTTTTCTTATATTTGTTTCTCGTCTATATTCTTTGGAACACTGCACTCACGAAATCCTTGAGGTTCTGAGTAATACCAACTCAGGCTGATGATTTCAAAATTTTGGCGTATGACTTCGCTTTTCAACCCAAAAGTGAAAGAGTCTTGCTTCCATACGAAGAGTCATAACGGTTACAAATCATCTTGGGGATAACAATACAGGCTGTCTGCATATGACGTATGGTATTCTGTCCGGTTCTCTAGGAGCTGTGACAGTTCCTTTTTGACGCATGGCTACTTTTAAGCAGTAATGGTCCGATTTTCAAGGTGCCACGTCGGATCTCATTAAATGCATCCCGCTTCAAATTCAAAAATCAGGGTTACATATAAAAGGGGATTCAAAGGTTACTTTTCAATTTACGCGATCAAAACAAACAACTTTCTAAATTCTCTGTTCATCATCATCCTCAAACCCTAACAATGGCGACTTCTGCTCATGTCGATTCTCATACCACTGAAGATGCCTCTTCATTACCATTAATGAAGATTCAAGCAACAAACTACTATCTGGAGGGTGAAGTTTCTCAGTACCCGGAAGAACTGAAGATGCTAATCGTTGCTTTAAAGAATTTCGTCCTGTCAAAGGCGATGTTTAATTCTTTCTCGGTTCCATTATCCTGGATTTCACAAGCAGGATCAACTGCAACCTACAACAAAGCCTCTGATACGATCACTTTTCATCTTGTGAACGACAAAAATGTCAGGTTATCCAAGAAAATTTTCTGTCAAATTCTTGATATCCCGAATACGCCTCCATATGTTGCTGTTACTTTTCCCCAAATTGTTCACATGTTCAATGAGGTGGGTTATCAGCCACCATTGTCCAAGATAAGTGATTTTAAAAAGTCTGGTCTTCCACGACTCTGGAATTTCCTGTTTGGAATCTTTCTAAGGTGTTTAACTGGGCGTTCTGCTGGTCTGGATAAAGGAAGGATGGAAGTGTATGCCATGGTAGCTGGTATATATTATGATCTTCAAGTAGATTATTCTACTCAACTATGGAAGGAATTTCAAAAAGGAGTAGAACACACGAATGCCACTCACGGTATTTCGTGTGCAAGATACTGGAGTCTGATTTTGCGACATTTTTACAATAAGGAAGGAATTTTGGTGCCAAATGATGAAGAAAGAGCAGTTTTCCAAACATACCACTATCCGAAGGATGTCACCGATAATGCTGATATTTTTCCATCAGTTGCTAGAATTCCAAATGCTATGCTTAAAAGAGTTGATCCTTCGAACTCTGTCTTGGTGGCATATTTGCAGACCATCGATTTACAATTGAAACTGGAAAACTCCTGGATATCGATGAAACAAAATCCAAGAAGTCAAAGAATACTGAAACTGATTCAAAATCTTCGAAATCTCCGAAGAAGAAGCCTGCGGTTGTTGAAGTATCTATTGCTGAGACCCAAGTGATTGAGCCTATCATTGCAGAAACTCAAGAGAAAGTCATTATTCCTTCAAAGACTGGAATGTTTCGAAGGATCAAAATGAAGTCTACCCCTAAACGCAAGTCTCCTACACCACAAATGATTCGAAAACCCCAAATTACACATCAAGGTGTGTTAATTAGAGAGGTGCCAGCACCGGTTTCTCCAGTGTCCAAGAAACGAATGGCTGAGGATATGGCCAAAAGGTTGTCAAAGAAAAGGAAGAAGAAGACCCGAAAGCTGGTGATTTCTACTGAGTCGACTGAAGATGATAATGAACGAATTTCTGAAACTCCTGAACCAACTATTCATGATCAGATTTCGACTCCTGAGCAAACACACATTGTACCACCCGAAGATTCGATTACCAAGTCAGTTTCTGAGGCGGTTCGAACTTCAGACATCCCTGCACACGTATCTGATACGGATGCAAATGTCGATATGGGTGAAGACAGTTCGAAAAATGCAGCTTCAGGTCATACTACCTCTACTTTTGAACATATTGTTTCGTTACCATTATCCACTATTCCTCTCACATCAACCACACATTCCCCAACATTCGAACATATTCTTGATCAACCTTTCACTTCCATCTTTTCTTCACAATCTACTAATCCGCCAAAACCTACTTCACCTGTCGATGATACAATGATGCTGGAGGATGAAACTGATAACGAAGGTTTTGGAGGAACTTTTGAAGATCTAAAGTTTAATGAAGAAGAAGAAAATTTTCCAGATCATATGTTGATGACAATGAAGCAGTACAAAATTTTGAATACGAAGTTGAATGCTATCATTCAATCTCAAGCTGATTTTGGGGGAGGTTCATCAGTATCAAGTCTGGAAGTTGATATTATGTTAAAGATGATGGAATCACGGATAATCAGCAAAGTCTCCGGAATGGTGAAAGATTCCGAGTCTGTTATTTTGGAGAAAGTTGACTACACTGATCAGAATAACGAACTTCATGTTAAATCTCAACGATCTGATTTTATGGGTGAGGTCAAGGATCTGAAAAGCACAACAAAAGAACGACATGTTCTTTTTGTTCAAGAAGTTAAGAAGGTACGCGAAGATGTCAACATGCAAATTCGTGAACTTCGTGAAGACATGCAGAGAGAAGTTCAAAGTGTTCAACAAGGTTATACTTCAATCCATCAGAAGATTGACATTATTTGTGACGCTGTCACTAAATATGTCAAAATGTACGAAAGCATGAGTCCTCAACTTACTCATCTTTCTGAATTGGAGAACAAGAATTTTGGTGAGTTGCTTGTTTTGTTAAAAGAGTTGAAGGAGTTGTCTGTGAAACCAGTGTTCACTTCGGTTATCACTCCAGAATTTTTATCTCAAAAATTCATCCAGTTCGAAGCTATTCTTCATAAACAATTATCTCCTCTTACTCGCATTTCAAGTCTTCTTCCAACAGTATCAGATGCCCCACCTGCTTTCACATGGGTGCAAGGAGGAGAAAAGATAGATGAATCTAAGAAGACTGGTGAAGAAGTAAAGGTGAGTAAAGAAGATTCGAAGGTGGTGGGAAAAGTGTTTCCTTCGAAGATCCCAACTACAAAGCCTGTTATTGTATCTGCTGGTTCGGTTACTTCAACTGTGGTTACAACGGTTCCGATGACCAGATCAGTAATTAAAGGTGTTGTGATTGGAGAAGCTGTTGGAAGTGCTTCGAAATCAAAGATTGTGGTGGGAGAGTCTGAGTCTAAAGATAAAGGTAAAGCCAAGATCATAGAAAAGACTAAGGAAGAAAAGAAGGCTGAAGTGGATGCGGAGTTGGAAAAGATGAGGCGTATTCAAAGTGTTATGGCTCTTCGTGCACAAGACCCTGTGGGTATGGAAAAAGGAGATCCTTCGAAGCAATACAACTATGAAACAATTGAAGCAAAAGTCATGTTTGATCATATGTATTCATTCGAAAAGGTGCCAAAACAGAGTTATGTGGTTACAAACACTGATGCAAGTCAGCTTGACTTTCCTATAAATGAAATGATGTTCATCATGCCTCAGTTTAAAGCAGAAATTATGTGTAAAGACAAAGAAGAAGGGAAGAAGATAAAAATTCGTTTTCATTCAGTGTTGGCGAAAGCACCTGAAGATGTCTGGTCACTGTTAAAAATCAAGAAAGTTATAAGCATCAAAAGAGACGTGGTCTTCGAAAAAGTTATTCAGAATCTCAAATACACAGTGATCAGATCAAATGGAAAATTTTATGAGTTTACCATTGCTGATTTTCCGATAATGAACTTGTATGATCTTATACAAGTTGCATTAATCCTGAAAGACAAGTCATTCTCCTTTCTACAAGAAACAGAGCCAGATGTTTTCCAACTTGGAGTCAAACACATCAAGATCTTTATTGAAAATTATTTTGAGTGTCTTGCTCAAACTGATGTGGAATTGGCTACTGTAAAAGGTATTGGAATTACA
The DNA here is from genome assembly GCF_052849685.1 of Lactuca virosa. Lineage (NCBI taxonomy): Eukaryota > Viridiplantae > Streptophyta > Magnoliopsida > Asterales > Asteraceae > Lactuca > Lactuca virosa. The sequence continues at coordinate 340,601,930 of NC_136428.1, read as the reverse complement.
GCACCAATGGCACCTACGAAGAAACAAGTAGATCTGAAGAAATATGAAGATGGTGAAATCTGCTTAAAGCCATTGGGGATTGTCTTCGCTGGAAAAGATAAGGCTGGTAGAGCAAAGCGGATCTTGTTCCAAACGTGCGAAGTGGAGCGATATGCAACTTCACAGTATACGAACTTAATTGTTCGTATGAACCAATGCAGGAAGAATAATGAAGGAGACAAGAAGGAAATTAAGAAGGTTATTTCATGGTACACAGAGATACGAAGAGTGATGATGTATTCAATTCAACTGCTTACAAGTTGAAGCCTTCGACTTTGATTACAAAGGGGGAGATTGTAAGGGTAAATAGAGTTGTAATTAGTCGAAGGGTTTCATGTCTTCTAATGTACTGAATCTTCGTATCTTATGTAATCTATTTTACTAGGGCATTGTATTCGAAGCTTAACGCATAGTCCTTAGTATATTTTTTTGTACGCTTTCCTCTCTTATAAATAGGAGTGTTTACTAGAGTCATGAGGACGAGTCTTTACAGGATTGTCATTGGTACTCTGTAAAACTTGAGAGTGTAATAGAGCTGAAACAAGATCATATTTACATCTGTGTTCAAAACTCGCAATCCTACTTTTGATCATTTAACTCTGATTCATTTCATACTCAATTCATAGATTCATCACATTTTATGATTATTGATTTCTGGGATACTCTGATATGAAACTATTTTGAAAGCACTTTGTAATAATTAATGATTTCTGAATGGTTAAAAAGTTTTAAATTGGCTTGAATTTTATGGATGTTACAAGATGCATCACAGAACACTACAAAATCCTCAACTCCCTCCAGGAGAGTCAAGATTGGGGCCTCGCAAAGTCGCTGTCTGAGGGTCTCAAATGCCCTCTGCTGCTCAGGGCCCCACCAGAAATCCACCCCCTTCCTCGTCAAACAAGTGAGGGGTATTGAAATCTTGGAGAAATCATGTATGAATCTCCGGTAGTACCCTGCCAATCCCAAGAAGCTCCTGATATCCGAGGGAGATTTCGGAACCTCCCACTGCATAACGGCCTCGATCTTGGCCGGGTCGACCAAAATCCCCTCCTGATTAACGAGATGTCCAAGGAACTGAACCTCTCGTAACCAAAACTCGCACTTCGAGAACTTGGCATAAAGTCATTCTCGCCTCAAGACTCCCAATAGCTCCCTAAGATGCTCATCGTGTGCTACTCTCTGGTCTTGGAATACACCAAGATGTCGTCTATAAACACAATGACTGAGCGATCAAGCATCGGTCTGCATACCCGATTCATCAGGTCCATAAATATAGCTAGCGTGTTGGTGAGCCCAAACGGCATCACCACAAACTCGTAATGTCCGTAACGAGTCCGGAACGCAGTCTTCTCCACGTCCTCCTCCCGTACCCTGACTTGATGGTACCCGGACCTCAAATCTATCTTGGAGAACCAAGATGATCCCTGTAGCTAATCGAAGAGATCGTCGATCTATGGTAGTGGATAACGGTTCTTCACCGTCAACTTGTTCAACTCCCGGTAGTCAATGCACATCTGGTGTGAACCATCCTTCTTCTTCACGAAGAGAATCGGCGCTCCCCACGGAGAACTGCTCGGACGGATGAACTGTTTGCCCAACATTTCCTGCAGTTGTGATGACAGCTCCTGCATCTCTGGTGGTACCAATCGGTATGGCGCCTTGGCGATAGGGGCCACACCTGGCACTAGGTCGATCCAAAACTCGACCTGCCAATCCGGAGGCACTCCGGGTAACTCCTCCAGAAACACATCAGCGAACTCTCTGACAACCGAAACATCTGAAACCGAAACCTGATCCCTTACCCACATATCCACCACGTACGCTAAATAACTCGCACACCCGTGTTGAATGTACTGTCGTGCCCTGGCAGCTGAGTAAAACCCTGATCCCAATCTGGTGCCCTCGCCGTAGATAATCAGTTTTCCCCTACTTGGGGTTCGAACTACCACCCGTTGACCCTCGCAGTCGATCATGACACCGAAGCGACTAAGCCAGTCCATACCCACAATCACACATACATTCCCCATGGGAATCGGAATCAAGTCTATCGGGAAAGATACCCCGAAGATCTCCAACACGCGGCCCCGATAGACTAAAGAAGCGAAAATCATGTGTTCGTTGGCGATAGAGACTCGCAACGGACACTCTAGCTCTCCTACTGGCAAACCAAACTCCCTACCGAATAATTGAGAGACAAAAGATCGACTCGCTCCGGAGTCAAATAATACCAACGCATGATTTGGAGTTGGGAGCGGTAGTATTCGCTCTCAAGATTTGGAGACATTATCTCTACGGGGTCCGTTGTACCATATACACAAACCACAAGAGTCTGAGGCACATCATGGATCGGCCAAACCTAAACATGAGACAGCGCAGGTGGCTTGACGTAGTCAAGGATTATGATTGCGAGATCCTTTACCATCCGGGTAAAGCGAATGTGGTTGCGGTCGCCCTGAGTCGCAAGTCAGCTAGATCTTCTGTTCCAGCTGCGTGTATGAGGATATATGTGGATTCTCCACTCGTGAGCTTTATTAGGGAAGATCAGGCTGAGGGTATGCGACTGGAGAATTGGAAGCTTGAGAGGATCAAGGGCGAGAACACCCGATTTGTGCAGGATAGCCGGGGATTATTGACCTGTTGCGGTCGGGTCTGGGTTCCGATGTCTGGTGGGATCAGACAGATTGTTCTGGAGGAGGCTCATAATATCGCTTCTCTATTCACCCAGGGGCCACCAAGATGTACCGAGATCTGCGACTGAGTTACTGGTGGTCATTCATGAAGAGGGAGATCGCATGGTACGTTGAGAGGTGCTTGACCTGCCGGATGGTCAAGGCCGAGCATCAGAGGCCGCATGGCCAGCTGCAGCCTCTGGAGATTCCCATGTGGAAATGGGAGCAGATCACGATGGATTTAATCACCAAGCTACCGAGGACGACTAGGGGCTTCGATGTTATTTGGGTTATCGTGGATCGATTGACCAAGAGCGCCCATTTTCTAGCTATACGGGAGAGTTCGTCGGCCGAGAAGTTGGCCGACATATATATCCGCGAGATCGTTGCTTGTCACGGGGTACCGGTCTCTATTGTATCAAACTATGATGTTCGATTCACCTCCCGTTTCTGGAAGAAGTTCCACGAGGAGCTGGGCACGCGACTGCATTTCAGTACAGCTTATCATCCGCAGACAGATGGCCAGAGTGAGCGGACCATACAGACTCTCAAGGATATGCTGAGAGCCTGCGTTATCGACTTCGGTGAGAGTTGGGACTCCTACCACCCCTTGCAGAGTTTTCCTACAACAACAGCTTTCATTCCAGTATTGGTGCTCCACCATTCGAGTTGTTGTTGTTGTATGGACGGAGATGTCGCACCCCAGTCTGTTGGGATGAGGTTGGCCACAGGGTGATCGGTCGGATAGAGGTAGTTCTGCAGACTACCAAGAGGATCCAACAGATCAGACAGCGGCTGCAGACTGCTCAGAGTCAGCAGAAGAGTTACGCCGACCGGCGCCGATCTGAGTTGGAGTTTCAGGTTGGCGACATGGTATTACTGAAGGTCTCACCCTGGAAGGGTGTGATTCGCTTCAGAAAGAGGGGGAAGTTGGGTCCCCGATATATTGGACCCTTTTGGGTTATTTCCAGGGTTGGCAAGGTGGCATATAGACTGGATCTTCCGGAGGAGTTTCGCCATATTCATAGCACTTTCCACGTTTCGCAGTTGTGGAAGCGCATATTGGACGAGAATGCGGTAGTGTCGTTAGATGACATTCAGGTTAACGAGCGCCTGAATTATGTGGAGCAGTCGGTGGCTGTATTGGAGAGGAAGATAAAGGTGTTGCGCAACAAGGAGATACCTGTGGTAAAGGTACAGTGGCGGCATCAGAAAGGATCCGAGTGGACTTGGGAGCCAGAGTCTGAGATGCGGGAGCATTATCCGGATCTATTTGCTACAACAGACTTAGAGGACGAAGTCTAGGTCAAATGGGGGAGAGTTATAACATCCCGAGATTTGTAGGTATTTTCGAATCCTCTATTGTATTATTATTTTGTCATTTGTAGTCCCTGGGGTTGGAAGAGTCGAGCCATGAGAAGCCTAAGGGCTAAAGTTGCAACTTTTAGAACAAGACGGGTACGCTAAGCGTACATAAGGTACGCTAAGCGTAATAGGTGCGCCCTAGTACGTTGGCGTACACTTGTGTACGCTAGGCGTACTCGCTACAGATGGAAACCCTAATATTTAGGGTTTGGGTGTTATATAGACGTCCTTATGAGCTCAAAACCGTCCATCATCTCAGCCTCCATAGTTTTGAGCCGTTTTCCCCAAACCCTAACCCCTTTCTTGAGTGTGTGAGCTAAAAGTGTGTGTTTTGAGTAGTTGGAGAAGAAGGTGTTGCATCATGAAGTTGGAGAAGGAAGACAAGCTTGTAGATCTGAGGTTTCTTTGTGCTCTAGAAGCTCCAGGAGGTAAAAAGCTCCAACCTTTATGCTTGTATGATGTAGATCTTTCCATGCTAGCTTTATGAAACCATTTCTTGTCCCAAAAGTTCCAAGTTGGTGCATGTTATGTTTTGAACGAAATAAGGTGTCCTTTCAGACCCTAGAAAGGGTCCTAAGTGATAAAAATGATCTCCCAATGGCTGAAAGTGTCCCAAGCATGTAGTAGAAAGGTCTTAATGGGTTAAGACCATGTATTAAGAACTTTCTGGACGTCAAAAGTCTTAAATTTCAATACATTATGGTTCTAAGGCACATCTGGTTGATGGATCTGGAGTTTGGGCTTAAGTGCTTAAACCATTAAGCACTTATTAGGGTATTGGTGAAACTTGCGTACCCCCCGCATAATTTCTGTACGCCCAGTGTACTGAGTCAACCACCCCGATGGTGGTCAACGCAAAGCGGAGTACGCCCGACGTACGCCCTCTGTTGGACTTTTGGCGATTTGGACTTCGGGATTGGGCTCCTTTTGGGCCAGTTTGACATGAGACTTGTTGGGCTTTCTGAATAGATGTGCTTTAGGCCGGTAGTGGTAATTGATCTTAAAATGAGGCCCGATTAGGGAGTTGAGGCCCAATTGGGAAAATTAGGCCAATGATGGGCCTTATGTATATGGACTTTTGGATAGTGAATTTGATACTAGGCCTTGGCTCAAATTAGAGAAAATGTAAAATGGACTATGTGGACCCTTAGTCAAGATTGATATCCCATGTGTTGACTTAGTATTCGTTATTTTGGATAGTTCGGGATTTTCGGTGAGACAGCGGTCGGAGACTTTCAGTCCAGTTCAACACTACTTGCGAGGTGAGTTGTCCTCACTATACTAACAGGGTCGAAGGCACCAATGTCGGACCTTCTTTTCGGATTTGTATTCGGGTTTATTGCATGATGATATGCTTAGTGACCTGTTAGGTCGGTATCCCGGTATATAGGATGATGCTATGTTAGTGACATGTTAGGTCGGTATCCTGGTATATAGGATGATGCTATGATTAGTGATCTGTTAGATCGGTTTGACTGTTTGTATATGCTAGCATTTGATATTATGTGTTGATTGTGTGATTGGGGATGGGTTGAGGCAGATTTGCTTTGTGTTGAAGGCCAATAAACCCATGGCCGACCGGATAAACTGCAGACCCGGTAAGGGCGTACTAGTCAGACCGGAGGCCCAGCGAGCGGTCTGGATAGGTTGAAGTCCCGCGAGGCGGTCCAGACGTGCCGATGGCTCGGAGAGCGGTCCAGATAGGCTGATGGCCCTGCGAGGCGGTCCAGTAAGGTTGATGGCTCAATATGCATGTTGTTTGTTTGTTTGTTATGATATGATTTTGGTTTGCATGACGTTGGTATTTTGGGGAAATTCACTATGCTTCGGGCTTACAGTTTTGGATTTTGTTTCAGGTACTTCGGATGATCGCGGGAAGGCGAAGGCGTGATCGTGCACCTCCTCACATTTTATGATTTTTGATTTTTGGGATACTCTGATATGAAACTATTTTTGAAAAGACTTTGTAATAATTAATGATTTTTGAATGGTTGAAAAGTTTTAAATTGGCTTGAATTTTATGGATGTTACAACAAGGATTATTTTATCAGCTAAACCATCTTTACAATTAAAGGCTTCCAGTGACTTAGATTGAGCTGGATGTTTGGATACAAGACGATCTGTAACAGGATTTTGTGTTTTCCTTGGAGACTCTTTAATATCATGGAGGTCTAAGAAGCAATGTACGATTTCTAAGAGTTCAACAGAAGCAAAATATCGGGCTTTGGGTTATGTCACTTCATAACTTATTTGGTTAAGACATCTATTACAAGATTTTGGATTTCCATGTTCCACTCCTACTCTTGTCTTTTGTGATAATGATTCAGCAATACAAATGGCCATAAATCCTATTTTCCACGAAATGACGAAACACGTTGAAGTTGATTGTCATTTCATAAGAGACAAAATCTTGGATAAAACAGTCAAACTCATGCCAATACATACCTCCAATCAATTATCAGACATCTTTACCAAGCCTTTACCTTTTTCGAAGCTACAACCTATTATATCCAAGATGGCTCTTAAAAACATTTTTATGAATTCATCTTGAGGGGGGATATTGGGACAATAATTATAATTTGGGTTAGAAGTGTCAACTTCTTAAAGTTGAGGATGCAATTAGTAATTATTGTAATAGACACTTAGAGTGTTAGAACTTTTTTCGTAGCTTCATTCTTGTTAATTCTCTTTGTATAAATAGTTCGTAGCTTCATTCTTGTTAATTCTCTTTGTATAAATAGAAGGTAGAGATGTAGTAAATGATTAATGAGAAATAATGATCCTTCTCTCAATCTTGTTACGCAATAGTCTGGGAATAAAATAAAACGAAAATATACGATAATATATCTATGGATTCACACCTTACATGCAGAATAAGATTAAACAAAGCCTACAAAATGACATGAACAATACAACAAAGTTAATCTCAAAGTAATAAAACATACACATTGCTTGCTATAATGATGATGACATTGCTAAAGAAGACATAAGGTTACTTATTTGTGACAACATGCTCGCCTAATAATTCATTTACAAGCATCTGGCGGGCAGTATCGTCTTTTTACTCATTTCCATTTTGGCTTGAAAAAAGGTAAATTTTAATTATGTTTTTATCTTGTGGGAGTTCTTACTGTTTGAGCCCCCTACCCCTTTCCCTGTTTTCCCTGTTCATCAAGACAAAAAAAATGTAAGAAATTTTGCTTCTTGTTCTAATCCAATGAGGAGGGCGTTTACGTCTTTTGCACAAACAAGGGATCCGAAACAAGCCTTTGTCCCACCGTTTTTGAAATAAACATTTTCACTTAATAGAGAAACGTCTCTTTTGCACTCGATGAAAGAGACTTTCCTCATTAAATCCTAACCTTTTACAAATTTATCCTTATTATTTTCTCCCTCCATTTCCCCAAGTATGTCGAAATTTTCTCAAATATTTTTTAAACATGATTTATCCAAAGGACACTTAAATGAGAATAAGAGAAGAAAAAACGAGTAATTGATATTTTTGGTCCCTGAGTAAAGCTACTTTTTCAATTTTAATACCAAAAAGTTTTAATCTTGCGATTTCGGTCCTTACTTGGGATTTTTGTAACATTTTTAGTCCCAGTTCAAGTAAAATGACTATATATTTAGGACAAAAATTGCAAACATCAGCTATACTCCGAATACCAAAAAATAGTTATTTTACTTTATCTCATAAAAGACCTTATATTTTGTGTTTTTTCCAGATTAAACCTCAACTTTATTTTTCCTGATAAAGACCTTGTATTTTTTTTAAGAAAAGAAAAACTCAATTGTCTTTTTTTCCGAAAAAAAAACCTCAAACTTTATTTTTCCTGATGAAGACCTTGTATTTTTTTAAGCAAAAAACCTCAACTGTCTTTTTTTCCGAAAAAAAAAAAAAAAAAAAAAACCTTCAACCTGGTAACTATTTCCAAAAAAACCCTCAACTTTTTTACTTTTTTCCAAAAAAACCCTCCCATTTTACAAATTTTTCGGAAAAAATTACTAAAAGGGCCAGATCGAAAAAAAATACAAGGTCTTTTTCAGGAAAAAAATAAAATTGTGGTTTAATCTGGAAAAAAACACAAAATATAACATTTTTTATGAGATTAACCCAATCAAATAAGTATGAAAAGTGCAAGGAAAATCTTTTGGGGACGAAAATCTCAGGGGCTAAAAATGTAATTTAGTCAAAGTTGGAAGTAACTAACCGTTACTTGGCAGAGAGAGACGTTTCTTTGCTTGATTACTCAAAGTTGATGATCTCTCTTTCGGATTGCTGTGTGATCTTGATCTTGATTTTGACTGGAGTGAGTCCATAACTGGAGGCTTAGTCTTGACAGGAGAAGAACCAAATCCATCAGATTGAGATTGAGATTGAGATTGAGATTGAGAATGAGTGGATTTATCATTTGGAACATCTGAAGCAATTAATTTCTTGTTTTCTTGAATCTTGACTACTTCATTTTCTCTTGTATTTGTATTTGTATTGATGTCAAGGAAGCGATTCTCCCATGGACGAACAGCCATCCATCTTTCCAACCAGTTCCATCCCCAGTTTGTCTTATCCGGTTCAAATCCAGTTACAGCTGTCGCTTGTTGTTGCCTTGATCCTGCTTGCCACTGCATTATTTACAAGGGTATTTCAGTAATTTTACTCAAGAAAGAAATGATATTATTTAATGTTACCTGATGAGCAAGAGCATATGCCATGGCTCTTTCACGTTTAGCAGCTGCCTCCTGTCTCTTTATCAACTTTGCTTGTATTTCTTCAACAGATCCAACACTATCACACCATCCTTCCTGTCAAATACAAGCAAACATAACATCACTTTAATGATCTAAAAGATTCATAAATAGTTGTGAAATTCTAACCTCAATTTCACGAACATGAGCCTCGTGTTTTAGTTGATGTTGAAGTTTTTGTTGTTCTGATTGACCTTCCAATGCAATACGAACACGCCTAGCTCTAACACGAGCCTGAACTCTGACTAAAGCTTGCATACATCGAAGAGTTATTGCAGCTTGTTTTCTCACTGCATGACCCCTCACAAGAGCTTGTAGTCTCACCAATCCTTTCAGTGCTCGTAGGGCCCGCCTAGCCTAACCATATATTATTATAACAAAAGTAGCTCATGGTCAAAGGTCAAATACGATAAATGACTATTTTACCCTTATCTGGTATCATGGTGAATGATGTATATATATAAGTACCGAGTATATGTGAAAAACTGTAAAGTCATAAAAGTAAAACATAGTGGTGAAATAATTATTACCAAAAATCCACGGAAAGCTGTTTGGATGTGTGTAGCAGCCCACTCTTCTCTCCTATGTTGTTCCATTTCAGATGAATTTTGCACTTCAAGTGGAGAAAAAGTATTATCTTGGATTGCACTGCTGTTGCCATCTTCATTGAGCTTATTTAAAAAACTGTCACTATTTATCTCTGTAGAGCTTCTTCTGCGGTGTCGAAACTTTCCCGAATTGCCCTTCTGAAATAGATTATGCAAATGCACACTAGATTCAAACTTATGAGCTTATTTAGAAAAATGCTATAACTGGATAGATTTTCGTTTTCCAAAGCACAATGTCATAATAGAGAGAAATGAAACAAACAATTCAATAAAAGTACATTGTTATATCTTGCATTTAGACATACAATATAAGTAAATACAAATATCCTCCTTCATCACCTTTGTATAGTGATTAGATAACTAGTTACTACTATAAATAGAAGCAAACTAACATTGTCAAAACATGTGATGGATATGCATAAAAAAATGAGCTCATGAGAACCAAGTTAAGAGTCCATCAAAAAATCTAATTTATAACTTTAACTTCCCATCATATAAGTTTCATGAAGAAACATTCTTTAGAAACAAGAAATATAGTTCAATAAGAAACATGCATATGATATAACTAAGCAAAGTGATGAGAATACTAACATGTCCATCTTCTCCAGAACGTTGTCCTTTTTCTTGTTTCTTCAAACCAATGAGTGCTTTAATCCACTTTCCAGAAACTCCCATGTTTATAGTTTATACTCACTTCAACTTCACCAACTTCAAATCTAAAAGGGGAAAGTATTTGAAGAAGTTAGATATGGATAGTTAGATACTACCAGCAATGAAGATTAGCAAAAATTTCCATACCAAAATAAGTATGTAATCAGTTTAGAAGATTTTTCAATTTAAGATTCTATACTTGAACTTTATAATCACTTTTAGCTACAAAAATTAGAGGCTAGTCATTGTATATTATTTCACATCTAAATCAACTGTCTGCATTTCTTTCAAATTTATGTACACCCACCATCAGACACAAATCTACATTAAATTTTGCAAAGTCCCAAAACCCTAGCTCATGTTGTACTTCGGTAACAGGTTTTTTCGTGTTCTGTGCAATGCCAATTGTCCTCCTTACTCTAAAATTAACAACAATGTGCTAATCTCTAGAACGTAAACGGATTCACTTAAGATTGCACAAGAAACAAGATAAGTTCTCACAGAAAAAGATAAGAAATACAGATGAGGTGATTATAATGAAAAATCTCCAGTACAGGAAAAAGCCCAAAATTCGATGAAAATAGAGTGAAAGAAAGAGATTCGAGGAAGAACAACTACCTGAAAAAACAGAGCGGCGATCCAAAGATCTAAAAAATGATATAATACACAGTTCTTCAGTCCAACTGGCACTAAATTCCGTCACACCGGCAACGAACACCAATCATGGGTTTATCTGGTTGAATGCGGTTACTTGCTTCGGATTGGTGAGGCGAGAGGGTGGATTTGCAGAGGAAGACGATGAAAATTTTTGGGGGGTTTCTTCAACTTGTGCATCTAATTGCTTCATTAATTGATAAGCGACCATTTTGAGGCATGTGAAGCGTGGTTTCAGACATGGCAAGAGTACAGATGCGGTACTCTTCCCTTTTTTTTTTTTTTTTTTTAACACATGGTAACTAATCGTTATACCGATTACTAATTATCACAGTGTGGGTGACATCACCAATATTTTGAGGCAGGTTTTGAAGATTTAGGCTGTGTTTGGCGGGTCACAGCAGCTGATAAGTTAGTTTATTTTTTGAGCTTTTTTGTGTTGTCGTGTTTGATAGGCTAAAAAGTAGCTTATAGGCTAGCTTTTTGAAAAACCACTTAAACTAGCTTTTTAGGAGCTTTTTTAAAATTTTCCAAATGCACCCCTTAATTAATGATAGAAACATATACTTTTACATGTCATTTTATGTAATTTTATATATTTCAGCTAGCTTTTCAGTTAGTTTTATCAAACGTTATTTTTTATCAATTAACTTTTCAGCTATCAGCTAATTTTTTATTTAATAGCTAACTTTTCAGCTATAAGCTAGCTTTTCAGCTGACAATTAGTTTTTCAACTAGTACGCCAAACATAGCCTTAAACATCTTTAAATATCCAGGACAAGCCAAAAAAAAAGGCCCATATCGCTTTTATAAGTTATATATATATATATATATATATATATATATATATATATATATATATATATATATATATATAATATTAAAAAAATTAGGCCCCAAAAAAATTTGGGCTGTATACAACTCCCACTTTCCCTCCTTCAATGTCCCCATGACTAACTACCATTAAAAGGTTGGGATACTCACCACTATATACCTCTTATGTTTTATTATTAAAATAAAAAATATTTTTTTAATTAATTAAATTGAAGAGAGAGGTGGAGAAAGGTAGAGAGAGATAGAGAGAGAAACAAACTGATTGGGTGTAGTGGTTCGTGCTCCCCAAAACAATTGACCACGAAAGTTGTCTATCACTAGCCACCACTAACACTTTGAGATGGTGTTTACATGTGTGGTTAGTGGCCACATAGATCACGAGAGGTCTCGTGATGACCATATCAGATGGTCTTAAGCCGGACTGAGCGTTGAAGGAGGTGCGGGAGATGTTCCCGCACATTGGAACATCGCACCGTCCCTGCGGGAAAGGAGGTACGGGAAGGAAGTGAGGGATAGAGACCTCGCATTCTTTCTCCTGTTTTGAGTGGTTATGTATTTTTTTTAATTTTTTAATATTTATTAAATTATATATCTACTAAAAAATTATAACAAAATATATCAAAATTCATCATTTTTAATTCCCTACAAAATGAGTATAATATATATATATATATATATATATATATATATATATATATATATATATATATATATATATATATATATATATATATATATATATTAAAATAAAAAAAGAGTGAAAAAATTTTCCAATACACACCTTAGGTTTTGGTGAAGGAAAAAATAATAAAAAGATTGACGTGACAAACAAAAAGTGAGGGGTGCTTCCCGCACACACCCTCGGGTCTTATTAAGATTGGGAGCTAATTCGTACACAACATTATTGGTACACAATAGTTTTTTTAATAGACAATAATTTATGCTTGAAAATATTTATAACTCTATAAAATATAAACTATGTTGTTGCGTATATAAAGAATTGATGTGTAAAAATCAATTCCTTTATTTTTTTACACGTTTAGTTACTTCAAGAAATTAAAGTTTTGATTTTGAAATTATTGGCATATTTTTCATGGAGTGTTTGAGAGTTTTTAGGTTCTAACTTTTAACAAAAAAAACTTTGTTTGAGAGTATGAGTGTTTAGATTTTAATTTAAATAAAAAATTTCACTTTTAGAAGCAACTAAACGTGGTTTTAAAGAAAAAAAACTATTGAACCTTTTTAATCAATTTTTCAGAATTGTCCTTCAAATATATTTATATATTTATCTTTTTAAAAAGTTGTCATGTAATTTTACAAATTTCAAAAGCTTTCAACTATTTTTGTCAAACATTCATATAACAAATAAAATCTATGGTTTTCAGTTTCCACCTACCAATTACCAACTAGTATTTCCAAACACATCTAAAATCACAACATTACAAATATTTTTCTATTTTTCCACTTGTTACCTATTATTATAGGTTTTCAATCTACTATTAAATAAAATTCGAAATAAAACTATTAAGTTACAAGTCTTTTATTTTTTATTTGAAGTATTTTTTTTTCCATATTGTATATATTTATACAAAAGAAAAACATATTCATATACAAAATATTAATAAATTAAACATCGAATTTACATTTTTTAATGGTATTTCTTTTCTATACAAGTTTTTTTTGCCTTTTATATGGTTTAAAATGTAAAGATACGTTTGAGGAAACATAAATATGTTTTTAGAAGTGTATATATATATATATATATATATATATATATATATATATATATATATATATATATATATATATGTATATATATATATATATAGAGAGAGAGAGAGAAATATAACTACGTATTTTAATATTTTTTATAAGTATAAATATATTTTTGGAAATATTAGTATGTTTTTTAGAAGTATATATATATATATATATATATATATATATATATATTATCTTATAAAAATCAAACATATGTATTTTATAAATTAAATTTATTAGCAAGATAATAAGTTTACATGGGAGGATATTATGGTAACATAGATTTAAATGTGGTTTTAACAATTGTTTCTCTTTTTTTTTCACATCCTTAACCACTTTTAAATTCAAGTTTTTGCTTTGCTAATATGAAACAATTTCTCATGTATCATCGATTATCATCATGTAGTTCAAAATTTGGATGAATTATTATCCAAAATATAAGATTGAGGTGACACAATCTCTTAAGTTTTCCTTGTTTTCACGTTTTCGCAAATTATTTGCATTTTTGCATGAGCCCTCCTAGGGATGTAAATGAGTCGAGCTACTTGTGAGCTACCCGAGTTCAGATCGATAATTGCTCGAAACGAGCCGAGCCTTAACGAGTCTGATCCCAAGCTCAAGCCTAGAATAAAACTAAGTTAGTTAACGAGCCCAATCTTTAGCCTTCAGATAAGAGCTCGTTTAAGCTCGCGAGCCTTAACGGGCTTTTGTATAAATATAAATTCTATAATTTTATTTTATATATTATTATTAATTAATAATTATCATATTAAAGTTGCATAAGCTTAAATATAAAGTATGTTTTAAGGTTAATGTGTATTTTTTGTGTGATTTTCAACTTCATAAATCGAGCTCCTTAATGAGCATTAACTTTGTTACTAACGAGCCGATATCGAGCTGAACTAAGCTCATTTAGACTTCACAAATAAACAAGCCTTAACGAGTCGATCCTGAGCTTTTTGTATGCTACACGAGACGATCCCAAGCTTCACACTTCATGCTCGAAATGGGCTTGAGCTCGAGCTTGAGCTTCTATAACTTCAAACGAGCTTGGCTCGATTAGTGCCAAGTTCGGCTCGGCTCGACTCGTTTACATCCCTAAGCCCTCCCATATATATATATATATATATATATATATATATATATATATATATATATATATATATATATATATATATATATATATATATATATAAACGCATGTATTTATATTTCCAAAAACGTATTTAAACTTCTAAAAAAATATATGTGTATTTAAACCGTATAAATAGGCTAAACAAACTCGTATATATAGAATTAGGATCTTTAAAATATAAATATGATGTTGAATTAAACATATTTTTATGTATAAATACTGGTTTTCTACATGAATACGTGTGTGTGTGTGTGTGTGTGTGTGTGTGTGTGTGTATATATATATATATATATATATATATATATATATAAGGATATGTTATAATGATGATGACACCTATTGTGTGACCGTAAGAACAATTACGACAGATGATCGTCCCAACCACCTGCAAAATTAACAATAAAGGCATGTGGTGTTGGGTAATCTGTGTATCTAAACACACAATCATGCGCAGCGGAAACATACAATAATCCTATGTGTTCATGCACTTTAAGGATCTTAGTTTCATGCTAATTAATGCTACTCTACTAAAACATAAAACATAAAGGAGAATAAAATACCTCTTATGTAGCTATTGATCTCTACGCATGATATCATGTCCTCCTCGAGGTTGTTTGGATGAGATGACCCAAACCAGAATCCATCTAATGGTATCACACCCAATGACACTAAAGAGTGGAATAAAAATAACTATAAGAATGGTCAAATTCATAAACCCTAAGAGTTATGAAACGTCCCTATAAAGGGAGGAAGAAGGGTGGCGAAAAAATCAAGCTAAGATGCAATGAATGATGTGATCCCAGAGGCGTTTATTTATAGTCTTGGATTTCTTCCTATGTTTTTTCCTACATCGTGTGGGACAAGAGGAAATTTTGAAATCCTGCTTATCCATAAGGAGATTTCGTCTAACCCTAATCCCATAAGGGGTTATGCAATATTCTTGATTAACCAACTTTTGATTAATTAATATTCACCATTTAATTAGTTAAATTGTCTTATTAGTTCCCAAAATATTTTCCAATTAGTTTTGATGTGCACAAAAGTACCCACTAATTTTAAATTTATTTCCTAACTAACTTAACTAACCAATGTGCACCTAGGCAGTGTACCTAGTCGGATTGTAATGTAGTTTAAGTAAGTCGGGGTCGAACACAGGGAACAGTTTTAATTAGCTAAAATAATTACTCTAAATTAATCTAAAATCAAACAATAATTAAAAAGGTTTTCTATCTAATTTTACAAGTTTAGATGAACTTAATTTATCAACAACTATTCAATATTATAAAAACACTTCTGTTAGTTTGAATCCACTTTCCCTCAATGGTTTAAGTATTAATTATGACAATTCTCGTTGGTTACCAATTAAGATATTATTAGCAATTCACTTCCAATTTAGCTAATGTTGAATTAATTCATGTAGAACTATGCATGGTCACACATAATTTAACACATAATTAACTATTGAGTATAATTGGAGCTATGTAAGATTGAGTTATCAAACACAATTATGTTCATAATATGAGTTCTCCAGCACAGCCAAGTTCAATACTTCAATTGCCTATCTAAGATTGGTTAAATCTTAGCTCTAATAATCTAATGTTCACTAAATTAACAGGTATTCAAATTCATGCAGATTAATTGTAACAACGTAAATTTCCAAAACAATTTTTCATTTTTAAATCATACTTTTAATCATAAAACAATATCAAAACATAATGTATCCAATGTCATCATCACAAAACAATTCCCAAAATCTCAACATAATCTCTATGAGTGTGTACTGATCATGTCGGCGCCTTCCCGCGATCCTCACTGGTACCTGAAACACATAACACACAACACGGTAAGTATAAATGCTTAGTGAGTTCCCCAAAATACCACATACAACACATACGCCACTCGAGGCTACAGTATGACCCTCCGGTCGATGTGTCTCAGCGGGACCCTCCAGTCCCATAGCTCGTTGGACCCTCTGGTCCGGTCATAGCTCATCGGACCCTTCGGTCCAGTCTGTGTCGTTGGACCCTTCGGTCCGGTCTATATCGTTGGGCCCTCCGGCCCGGTCTGTTCAACACATAGCATACATATAACACAATTCACATAATCTCATATATACACATAGCATACAAGACCCTTTGGTCTACGCATAAATACCGCTCTAGGTAATGTATAGTGAGAAGACTCACCTCGGGTATCTCGGATAATCTCGCACACGAAAACACTGATCTAGTCCCCGCCTAAACACATAAACAGTACTCTCGAATAAATAAAGGCTCTCAAAGACTAGATTACATCCCTTCCTACAATCCCACAGAAGGGTAAAAGACCATTTTACCCCTCCCTGACCCAAAAGTCCAAATGTTGACCAAATCCCTAAAAGTCAACGAAAGTCAACAAGGGCAGTACGCGGCGCGTACCAGCTCTTGTACGCTGGGCGTACTCCGGCGATCCAGAATCGGGGTCTCAGACCCTTACGCTGCGCGTACTAAGATTTACGCCCAGCGTAAGTCTCAGTTTCATGCATTCATGGATTTTGGTCTTAAACGGTTAAGACATAAACTCAAACTCCAAATCTGACTTCTCTAAGACCACTTAATCCATAAAGTCGAGACCTTTAAGCCTTTGCATGGCTGTAAAGGTCCCTAATCACTTTAACACCTTTCCTTCTTTCTCATAAAGTCTAGATCTCATGCATGGCTCAATATTCACGTCCAAGATTGGATTTTTATGAACCTACAACTCACTTTACTCAGAAATATGGCAGATCTAGGCTTATGGAGACCATTTGCTCATAAAGTCTCCACCTTGGGACCAAAAACCCCAAAAATTGGTCCAAGAAGCACAAATCACAAATGACAAGGAAAGCTTTGAGCTTTTTACCTCAGAAAGAAGCTCCAACCTCTGTAGAACTCAGATCTACTCTTGTCCACCAACTTCTAGCTCCTAAAATGGCCTCCTCTTCTCTTTCACCACCTTGAAATGGCACTTTGAAGCTTAGAACGCACACACACAAGCTAGGAACGAAGGGTATCTCTCTATTAGGGTTTCACTCTCTAAAATGGTGGCTGAGGATAAGGCCTTAATATTCCTTTTATAGTGCACAAGCCACAATTTAGGGTTTGCATCTGGGCCGGTTACGCCCGGCGTAACCTTGGGTACGCCCAGCGTACCTAGGCGAGTCCGCGTCCAACTTAAGCGCATGAGTACGCGCAACTTACTCATTTGCCTTAATGTTTCCTTTAAGGGCCAAACTTGACAACTTGGAAAAGAAGAAGGGTATAAGAGATGTACCTGAGTTTCGGGATGTTACATTAATGGTCACTAACTACACATAATAAGAATTTAAGGCAATCTAGTATCAAATTAAGCATGCTAGGTATAATCAATCAAACACAAGACATTAACCAACAAGAAAAGTCTAAGTTTTTATAAACAAACTACGAGTTCCAGCTTCATCTAGCTAACAGAAGCAGCTAGATTTAGCTACTCATTCTAACAAGTAACATAAACAATTCATAATAAAAAACATTGTAAAGTACCACGACTTAGAAAGTAATTATGCACTTCTTATTCTTCCTTGGTATTCAAACCAATTTCCTGACCTTCTAACCTTCTGAATATCGACTTCTGGAAACCTTTTTTCACCAGCCAACCTCCTAAATTCGTAGAGATCAAGAGTATTTATAGTTGTCATAAAATTATATTCCACGTCGTGGAATAGAGCTCCATGTCGTGGACCTGGACGAATCCTTATCGGGCAAGGATTTCAACTTTGCGCGTACTCATCTTCCAAAATTTCCTTTTCCACATTGTGTAAGTAAGCTCCACGACGTGGATCCAGCTATTTTCATGGGTTTTTATCTTCTTTAATCTTCCAAGCCTCCAAAGTTTCTTCTTTTTCCACTTTTAGTCCTTATTCTTCAAAATGACTTATTTTGGCTGCAAAATACAATTTAATCTCACAAGTACCATTATTCCATGCAAATAACCAAAAATATGTATAAAAATGTATTCAAATATTGCCTAAAAGTATGTATAAATATGACAATATCAAAATACCCCACACTTATTCTTTGCTTGCCCTCAAGCAAAACTATTTATTTTTAATTTAAACATTCATCACTAGCATCACATAGAACAATCCATTTTGAACTCAGCCATTATACCAAGACCTCAATGCGCATATTTGTGTCTATAATTCCTAAAAACTCCCCATTCCTAATACTCACAATCCTTATGAACTTTCACCTCTTAGTTTATACGACACTCATTTCTGGAACCCTCCGAATCAATCCTCAGAACTCTTTCTTAACCTCAAGGTATTTTTGGTTAAGCAACCCAAGCATACGTAATCTAGAAATTACAACTTTAGATACCGAATTGAAGCTCTTGGAATTCTTCACTTCTTTGATATTTGATCTTTGATTTCTTTGAATTCACCACCTTTTTGACTTTTGGTATCTTCAAATTTTTCTCTTTTGAAATTTTGATCTTTTGATCTTTTGATCTTCATACTTGATAGCTCCAAAATTCTTCAACTTTTTTTTTTGGTAATTTCTCTCTTTTTTTTCACATGTATCTCACCCCTTTTTTTCACTCAAATCCTACATGCTTAAGCAAGGGTGCTTAACTTCAACCTTTATTGGTTAATGGTATTAGTCTATGTGCAATGACTACATAAGCTTCCTGGATAGATTTCAGGTTTAGGCTGCAAAACATATTATGCCATACAAACTACCAGACTACCTTTTCATAACTCATGGCTTTTCACTAAGACTTGGGAAGCCACAAATATACTATAACATATATTGGCTCGGTTAAACATTTGAGCTCTCATTGGATCATCCTATATAATACTAGCAACTTAAGTTCAAATTATTACTACATTTAATTTTTAGATTATTATTTAAAATCCATTTTTTAAATTTTCTAAATTTTCTAGCAATTTACTTTTTCAACCCCCTACCCCACACTTATTACATATAATTCCCTCATTGTATGCATAAAAGAAATTAAAAGCAAGAAAATGGATAAAAAGGAACAGAATCCCCTGGGGTAGTAGTGGCGAGATCGAATTCTTCACGTGTGAGTAACTTGAGCATCTTGAACAAGGACTTCTCCAAATATGGAACTTGAAATTTCAATGTAAATGTGCCGACGAAATTTGAAATCGAGACTTCAATCTTCAACAAACGTGGTGTAGAAAAGAGGAAAATTGAACTTCTAGATTCCACGTCGTGGTGTAGAAGTACACGAGGTGGTTTTGAATAATTCCATTTTCTGAAATCGCGTATTGAACTCAATCCATGACGTGGAATTGGTTTCCGCGTCGTGGAAACTGGGCATCACAGAAAGCACTTTTCTTTAAATGAGTGTAATGTGCACTTGTGTCTTAACATATTAAGACCCTCCTGAACTGCATATATCTTGACTCTTTCCTAACTCGCTTCTCTCTCGATTAACCCCACACTTATATTAGATTGTGGGTCTCGACTCTCGACTCTAAATGACACGGCTAATCGTGTTAATGCTCTCATATCTCTAAGGTTCCTTAGTCGCATTCTTTCTCTAACCAAATCTGAAAATAACACCCAAAAGAAGTATACAAGAAGCATAACAATTTATATAGTCTTTACACAACCAAATGAAAATAATTTCAAAATAAACAAACCCTAAAATAAACTAAATGAAATAAAAAATAAAATAAAAGGATAAACTAATCATCTTCTTCATCATGGTGTGGTCCACTAGTTCCGGCACCATCTCCTGGTCGTGATCATAATTCTTCCCACGTTGGAATGTACGGGTCTTGAGGAGGCATCTTAGGGGGTCGAACCAAGTTCATATATGTAAACTGTTGGATTAGTATCTAAGCCATTAACTATATTTGGTATGTACTTGACCCGGTTGTGCATGGTCCTTTTGGGTTGCCTTCACCAAAGCAACTTGATAGGATGATTTGTGGAGAGAAAGATGTTATTATGATTTATTAATATATTATATGAATAATATATTAAAGGATAAATCATATTGTTTAATTAATATTAGTCAAGAATTAATAAGAATTAATTTTGTGGCTAAAAGACATTAATTAAATAAAGGGGACTAGAATTGTCAATTGTGCGATAGTTGAATGTTGGGCTAATGGACTCCATAGAAGTTGGAGTGGACGAAATCTATGGGGAAACCCCATTAGAATTCGTCCAAGGCTTCTAAGGAGGGAGTTCATGGGTTTCTTAGGGCCTAAGCAGCCAGATTAGGGTTTCCTGGTTGAAAACCCTAATAGCCTAACTATATAAGCAACCCCTAAGGCCCCAAAAACGTGCGGAAGTAATCCTTAAGGGTTCTTAGTCATTTTTGGTGCTCCTCCTCCCTCTCATAAGTTATTCTCTTGCTTGTGGTGTTTGTAAGTCATTAGAAGAGTGACATTTGTGACTCTAAGCTCCAAGACAAGAAGATTCAAGCCATTCTTGTAAAGGTAATCATCTAGATCTGATCTTATATGATAATTTCGAAATATGTATGCTAGATCTATGGTTTATGAGCTTTGGATGATTATTGCATGTTCATTAGACAAACTAGATCCAAAAGCTTTAGGGTTTGCATGTACACCATAGGATTGATGTAGTGCTCAAAACCCATCAGTGGTATCAGAGCATAGGCTGTTTGTATAATGTATTTGATGTATTTCATAATCATTCAAGCTTAAAATCGCAAAATTCTGCTTTCTGGGGGCTGGACTCGCCGAGTCCATGACTGAACTCGTCGAGTTCACTGGGAACTCGACGAGTCCAGTGCTGACTCGACGAGTTAGAGTCGCAGATGCCTGATTTTGCGGGATTTTGACCTATTTTGCTGTGGGATAATTACCAAAAATGTTTTTCATTAATAAAATCCGAATTTTATCAATATTTGGTGATTATCCTTACCAATATAGAAGATAATTGTCAAAATTAAGATAATTACTTGTTTTATAATATAAATATTAATTATTTGTAATTTTTGTTTTGAATTATCTTGTAAGAAAGTGAATTAGGTCAAATTTAGATAATCACCAATTAACTGTTTAATTGTTATTATTTGTAATTTGATCTAGAATGTTCTTGATAATGTTTTTGAAAAGTTTCAAAACTTGCCCTCAAGTTTTGGAATTTAAATTTTTGATTAAAAGTTTAATTTTGAAATATTAAATTCTAAAACCCTAGTTTTTGAAAAGTTCAAATTACACCCTTATGGTTTTATTAAGTTAATTAGGTGTATAATTAAAAGAGAGTTAATAAATCCATAATAATTTGGTTTACATTTAATTAAATTAAAAGTATAATTTATTAAATTGGACCACATAGTATTTTAAAAGTGAAAAATACACCTTATACTATATAACATTTAAAAGGTTTAACATATTATATATGTATGAGTAAAGAGTCAGTCTTACCGTTAGTAGGCCTCATTCACGAAGCTAGTCTCTAAGGGGTGTTCAAAGGAAATTGCCTATAAAATGGTGATTGAATGTGTATCCACTCTTACCCACCGCACTCTTGACTAGTGGAGGTTCGTTAGCCGAACGGGTAGGATAGGACACAACCTTCCATTATAAGTATAATGAAATACGAAGTAACTAAACGCTTTTATAAACTCCCAAATCTTAGTTACTTTAGGAAAAAGTGAATTTGATGCAATTCCACGGAATTACACTTTGTACCCTTGCCGAGACAATTAGTGGAGCGTGTGTGGTTAACAGGCACACTAAGTTGGGTTAGCATTGGTGGCAAAGGGTGACTCGATGTTTTTCATATATCGATGGAGCGTGTGTGGTTAACCGGCACGTCGATTAGGTGACTGTAACATTGAGGGCACCTCGTACATTTGCATGGTTATTCACACCTTATTTGTGATCCTCAGCATCCCAGTCACAAATGAAAGGGCATAATCGAGATTAAACATGCCATTGAAAAGTTCGATGAATCTCAAAAGATCTAGGAGTTTCAATTCATTTAAAACTTAAACTTTCAATTTTCGTTTTTCATTGTGGAAATTGGTAAATCGTCATTTATCTACCTTCAAATGTTCTGCAATTTAGATTACGACATCCCTCTTCCAAGTTGTAGAATATTGTGTTGGGTCCTAGCCTTAATATCTCATTTGGGTGTTTTATTAAGGACTCAATCAACTAACTTGAATTTCTCCCGTTTTGTAGATGTCAATGTCTGACAACTATGGTCTTCCTGCATCCGTTGGGAAAAGTTTTCCACATGAAGATGATGTTCCACGACTGGATTGTGGAAATGGAAATCATGTTTCACTTCCTCCACCACCTCCTATAATTCTCCCTGACCCACGTGTTCGAAGACTTGAAAAGTTCAAGGTCACTCAAGCCTTATTGGCGAAAAGACACGAAGATGGAAAGTCGGTATGCGCTCATGTCTTGGATATGAAGTTGCATATTGATAGATTGGGAATGTTGGGTGTCGATGTCTCAAGGAAGTTGGTTGTTGACTTGGTTCTTCAGTCACTTCCCGAATCATATAGTGAGTTCATTAGAGAGTACTATATGATGGACCGAGATGTAACCCTCATTGATTTGACTTATTTGCTTGTTGCTGTTGAATCAGAAATGATCTGGCGGACTGGTCAAGAAAATTTGTCTTGTAAATCAATGTCTCAACCTTCTATGGACAATGGCAACATTGGAAATCTAGAAACGTTTTCTCTACGCAAGAGAAAGGCTAAGTCTGAGATAGTCCCTTGTGCCATTCCCGAAGAATCTGTGTGTTTCTACTGCCAAGAGAAGGGACATTGGTTGCGAAGCTGCCCTGACTACCTGAGAGATCTAAGAGATGGGAGAGTCAAGATGTATGACTCTACTTCAGGTGAAATCCACTATCTGACTCTATTAAGTTCCTTTTTAGATTCTTAATACATGATGTGATAAGATTACATTTAGTGTTTTGTAGGATCGAAGAAAAAGGAAGCTTAAAAAGAAAGAAGTGAGCTGAATCTGGTCATGAAGAAATGAATTTCGATCGCATGATTCAAAGATCAGATTTTTTGAGCTCCTACTTTAGAGTTAGTACAGATTGCTAAATAATATTTACATAGTTTTCATTTGTAATCGCATTGTAAGGACAAGATTTTTCCGCAATAAAATAAAATTTCATTTTGTCTTATTTATGTTTCCTTGCAACGGATTTTATGAAAATTGGTGTTTGAATGTTTCTATTGTTAGCAATTTTGTGAATGGATTTGATTCTTAGTTATGTTATTTGTAGTAATGTCAGAAATTTACCAAATAAGGAAAGATTCTCATCACCCAAGTTTCAATTAGACAGAAACTTGGAATCATGCAACTGGTATTGTATGATGAATGAGAAACTTCGTATTTGGGAAGCTAAGACTAATTTCTTGTTCACATAAGTATGTGAGTCAAGTGATGGACTAGGAGATCTAGTACGCATTGTTGTGCACTAGGTCAAGTCCGCCACAAAGAACGATAAAATATTCGTCATGATTTGCTAAAAGATTAGTAAATATGGTTATACTTAAAAGTTTAAGTATAATTCTGAATCATTGAAAAGTTTCAATGAATGGCAGAACGAATAAGAAAAATCAATTAGGCAGAAAGATAAAGGTTTCTCCAATCTGAAAAGATGGGAGAGTACTTAAGTATCTATTTTATGATTAACTTAGTGTTTTGAAACCGTATCACAATTGATCCTCTGAGGACACCTTAGTACACTAGTATGGCTAAGAAGAGGAATCAGAAATTGTTGAAATGGTTAAATCAATAGGTGAATCATACTTCGTTCTGAAATCAAGTCTTAGAGTCGTACTCCAAAATTGTGATTTGAGTGACATCATCTTAAGAAATTTTGACACACTCATCAAATGTGAAGTAGGAAAATGTTTTCTTGCTCTTGCACGTTTGAAATTGGTAAGTTGTGATGTCTTGGATAAGACTAAGACCAACTAAGCCCAATTATGTGTAGTATTTGCCTTGATAAGGACCTACACTAACTCTTGAATATTTGTTTTGTCAAGAAATGTTTCTTGCAAGCGAATCTTATATGTCAAGATGTCAGTGGGAGTCTAAATGATATTGAAAAGTTTCAAGAACTAATTAAGGGTAAACCTATTGTTAAACACTAGCACACGACTTGAGGTTTGTAACCTATCGTGTTGACAAAATTTTTGTTTCTGTGCCATTCCAGTTTAAGTCAACTATGCATATGAGTTCTATGAGTTCTCAATTTATTGCATAGAGGCAAGGCATCCTGATCAATGGAAAGTACATTGATAGGTAGGGGTGAGCTGCTCGAAGACTTGGAAGAAATCGTGGGACCCTTGATGGCAAGAAATAAAGAATGAACAAGTTCTGTCCATAAGAATTTGGATTTGTCACAAACATTATCTTATGATTATGATTATGACAAATTTACATGGATAGGAACACATACACCATAAAATCTAAGTGTCATAAGGTTTCTCTCATTCATGAAAATGATTGTGAGGAAACGCTTTCACTAAGAGAGATTTTAAGGAGATAGCGATTGTGTAAATTGCATTCTCAAATTCGATTATGACTACGACATCCCTCTTCATAGTTCGAATTGTGAGATTTGGTAATTAGTTTGAACATTCGAGACTTATTGTTATAAGTTCTAGAATTGTCTAGACACACATGTGAGCTATCTAAGGAAAGGTGTATGAGTTGTTTTCTAGAAGCTTAGATAAAAGATTGTCGAAGCATATCATATTAGAAATATGATCTTTGGAAATCAATAAGTATTGTTTTCTAGAAGTTTAGCAGATTTCTGAATACATGTCAAAGCTAGTGGGAGCATAAATGTTATGCTGATTAGGATATAATCATCATGTTAGTGGGAGCATGATTATTATTTTAAGTATTGCAAGTTAGCAATATTAATTATAGAAAACAAAAATTTCACTTTGCAAAGTTGCAGGGGGTTGAAAAGTTGTTTTGCTATAATTAAGGGAGAGAATATTATACTTCGTTTCAAAAATCTAAAAGTTTGGATCGAGAAATTTTAATTAAATTTAGTCAAAGGACATATATGGATGTTATGTTGAAAAGATTCAACATATGGGAATCCTATATGTGGCAATATTATAGCAAGAAACTGGTAAAGTATCACGTTTTTCATTATGAATCGTGTCCCATACGCTTCGGGTATAGGTTCGATTGCATATGTTGTAATATTTGACTGTTCTAAAATTTTCCAAATGCATAGGGCATCAAGAGGGAAAAAGGACTAGAACCGAATTTGACTAAAATAATTAAACAACTGTCAAGGACAATCTAAGGTTCGCTAAGGATTGGTCGTTTGTGAGCAGTTGGAAGTATAGTAATGAATGGGCCATAATGACATTATTATGATTAGATATGATTCTATTAATAATGAGTTGTCATATGGAAAATATGGAAATGTTTCCATATTGAGAGTTGGACGTTAAGAACTTATGTCTAGATTAGAAACCTTTATGCAAGAAGGATGTTCAAAGGAATGTACTTTGAATGTGAGACTTCATATCTATGGAATTGTCTTGTGACAATATCCAATAGAACACTTTGTAATTTCGTTGGCAAAGTCTTGGTGACTTTTGTGCAATAAGACTACAAAAGGATCATTGCATAAAATGTTAGAATCTAACATATTCTAGTAGTGGCGAGAATTTTGTGTTCTTACACTAATGATAAGGATTAGGAATTGTGAAATGAGCATCGTTGGAAATGTTTTCAATTTATCTATTTCACAAAGTATGGACCACAGGTAAACAGAGTGTGCATGCTTGGAGCATGGGACAACTGTTGTTATAATTCAAGTAATAAGTTGATTACCCGAAACAATGAATAATGAGTAATCAATATGGTGATTAAGTAAATGTGCCTTATTTACACTCAAAAGTTTAGGGCCATATGGGATTAGTATTATTCTTGTGTTTCACTTTGCATGTTTTGACTTCCCGAATAATAAAATTATTCAAACCATCCACAATTGATCATACTTTGGAAGTAGGTATGAAAGAAGACTGTCATGAATCTGACTGTAGATTGTCTAAAGTGTTTTAGACATAGCAAAAGTTTGCTGCAGGGTTCATGAGTGCTCCTATAAGATTAGAGTATTGGATTAAACCCACGCTCACTTGAATCACTTCATGGATTTTATCACGGGTGATTAGTGAGACGATAATATCTTATATTCTTGAAACCGAGACGTGTGAGTTGTATTCTGCAAGTTGGTTGCACATTGATAATATGTAAACGCACCAGTAACTTGGTGTTATAAAACATATTGGTGTATGTGATTTGATGAGTAGGTACAAGCGAGCATTGAGTCAAAGTTTATCCATTCCTTTTACCGAAAGTGGGATAAAAGCGATATCCGTGGCCCCCTCGATGATTTAGTGATGACACCCCTAAGCGCTTGGCCAAGCCGGGACTGAATTGATGTGTTCAATTGTAGTCTGTTGTCAGTTGTCATAAATTGGAAATCGGGAAACAACACATGAACATAGAGTATGATTAAAATCCATGTCTCAGTTCATACGATATCTAGAATGGAGGAATATATGATCCCTTATCTAAAGGACAGGTTGCTGATAAGATCAGAGTCCGACAGCGTCTTTAAGAGCTACGATTGCTAATCGAATTGTACTTGCATTATAGTTACTAGACTTATCCAAGTGGGAGACTGTTGGATTAGTGTCTAAGCCCGTAACTATATTTGGTATGTACTTGACCCGGTTGTGCATGGTCCTTTTGGGTTGCCTTCACCAAAGCAACTTGATAGGATGATTTGTGGAGAGAGAGAGAGAGAGGTTATTATGATTTATTAATATATTATATGAATAATATATTAAAGTAGAAATCATATTGTTTAATTAATATTAGTCAAGAATTAATAAGAATTAATTTTGTGGCTAAAAGACATTAATTAAATAAAGGGGACTAGAACTGTCAATTGTGCGATAGTTGAATGTTGGGCTATTGGACTCCATAGAAGTTGGAGTGGGCGAAATCTATGGGGAAAACCCATTAGAATTCGTCCAAGGCTTCTAAGGAGGGAGTCCATTGGCTGCTTAGGGCCTAAGCAGTCAGATTAGGGTTTCCTGGTTGAAAACCCTAATAGCCTAACTATATAAGGAACCCTTAAGGCCCCAAAAACGTGTGGAAGTAATCCCTAAGGGTTCTTAGTCGTTTTTGGTGCTCCTCCTCCCTCTCATAAGTCATTCTCTTGCTTGTGGTGTTTGTAAGCCATTAGAGGAGTGGCATTTGTGACTCTAAGCTCCAAGACAAGAAGATTCAAGCCATTCTTGTAAAGGTAATCATCTAGATCTGATCTTATATGATAATTTCGAAATATGTATGCTAGATCTAGGGTTTATGACCTTTGGATGATTACTGCATGTTCATTAGACAAACTAGATCCAAAAGCTTTAGGGTTTGCATGTACACCATAGGATTGATGAAGTGCTCAAGACCCATCATAAACATGGTTTCAAGAATTTGAGTGTTGTAAGTCACTCCCCCGCGAAGATTGTCCAAGTACAAACCAACCCGTCTTTGAAATGGGTCGGACGGTATACCGCCCTCAAATGGTTGGGGTGGTGGTTGTGGATGTCCCCGTTCTCCTCGACCTCTCACATTCCTTCGCCTTGGCCGAGGATGTTCTTCTTGTTGCCCAATTTGTTGCTCTTCATCTTACCGGCATATAGGCTCCTCGCACATTCACTACCACTCGCATGATACCCAAGACTTGGATAGTTAAGTCACTATCCTGAAAACATGTGAGATGTAGGGTTTTGAGCATTGTAACACTCCTATGGTGTACATGCAACCCTAGAAACCTTGGATCTATGTTTTATCTATGATACATGCAAAATTGTTTTTCCAAGGTTCATAACCTATCTAGCATACATGGGGAACTTTTAAACAAAAAAGTTAGTAGGAAATACATACCTTGTAGTAGTTAGGATTTCTTGAAAACCTTGTGAGCCTAGCACCTCAAGTGTGATGCCTCAAATGTCTCACACAACACCAAATGCAATTGGAATAACTTAGAGAGAAATGAAGAACACTTAGAAATCGGCTAGCCCTCACTTGTATACTTAGTGGCCGATTTTGGTGAATAATATGTAGCTTATATAGTGTGTTACAATTAGGGTTACACCATGTAAACCCTAATTGTCATGACTTTTCATTTCGATGACCCATGGGTTCTAGAACCACCATGGAGCATCCATGGAGCATCCTATGGGTTTTAGCCCAACTTGATAATCCATGAAGCATTAACCCACTATATAAGTATGGATGATTTACACAATCAACCCATATATTTAATTAGTCTTCTTTTGATCACTTAATTAATTCCAAATTAATTCTTGATCAATACTAACTAAATAATACTATTAATATATTAGAACTTATAATATATTAATAAACCTTAAGTGTTATTTCTCTCATTTTAGTCTATCCAAATGCATGATGCCATGCAACCCAAATGGACAATGCTAATCGGGTCAAGTACATTCCAGAAATAGTTATGAACTTAGACACCTAATCCAACATGAGATTCCTAATAAAATTAGGAGTTAAGATGTCATATGACCGGGCAAGTCGGGTGACTAGATGTCCACCTGTGATGAGACTGTCGGGTCTAGAGTTGGTCGCTTTTCTACCCATAAATCGCGCAAGCATATACGGAAGATCACAACAAACACCGGGGGTGACAATGCTCCATAAATAAAACAAGTTTTGAAGAGGGACTATCTCCATGGTTTTTATGATTTATTGTGAAGGTAAGGAGGCGATGCAAGAAACGATACACAAGATTCCGAATTTTCCCCTCAGCTGCTTCACTAGAGTTGTACTCATGGTTCGATATAGTCCTCCAAAATTGAACATAAAAAATCCCTGAAGTAAAGTCTCTAACACATCCCTGCAAAAACAAAACAAAGAATGGGGAGAGGGTATCCTGCTCGGTATAGAGTCCCATATGCCACACGAACTCTCGAAGACTGCATTCTCGGTACTCGCCCCCCAGTCTAAAAAAAGTGCCCGGTTGTAGGTTGGATCAACAGTTTTATCCTCAAAACTCACGGTGGTAAAGAACTCCACCGATAATTCCCGGTAGACGGGTTCTTGAAGAGCAAATAGATTCCTCCACCCATTGCAAGTAAATGAAAATCCATTCCCCATAAACACCTTCGTCCAACACCTCTCCAATTCCGCAACCATGCCTGTGACATCCCCATTTTCACGGCCAGAAAAGACCGATTTTTTTGTGTATGCTTTATAAAAATCAGAGTACTTTTGTTCATAAAAATGTTGCGGAATTTGTTCCCAGTAAAACATGATAAATACGTTATCAAAGCATTTCCGAAGAAATGTATTTTTATTCATTTTAAAACATTTGGGATGTCATTGTCAATACAGAAACATAAGCATAAACAGAACTTACATTCATTTACACTAGTGATCTACACCTCTTTAATCTCTAAGTGTAATGTAACTTCATATCGACACCTGTGATACAAATAAGCTTGAGTGGGTCAGGTTGGGAAACCTGGTGAGTACATAGGGTTTTCAACCCACAATAATATAATTATTATGTTTAAACATTAAACAATCAACCCAATTACCCATCCCTATTATCTTCTTTACTCTTAAGGATCTACCTGAAGAATCAACTATTCCTCGTTCATTCATTCCTAAGGATCATCCTAAGGAATCAGCACGAAGTCCATCGTCACCGGGGTTTAGGCACTAAGTCTGCATAGTCGCTAGGATTTATACAACAGGCACTAAGTCCGCATAGTCGCCAGGGTTTAGGCATTAAGTCTGCATAGTCGTCAGGGTTTATACAACAGGCACTAAGTTCGCATAGTCGTTAGGGTTTTGGCACCAAGTCTGCATGATCACCAAAGTTTAGGCACCAAGTCTGCATGATCGCCAGGGTTTAGAGTACACCGGGTGAACACATCGTTCACAACACCTACAGGCTGCGAGCCTGCTAGTGTACCACTGGACTGTCTAGAATAGTCCGTGGTTGTCATCCATACTCTGCTAGATGACGGGGCCAACATTTGGGAACAAGGCTTCTTTATATCCATGCGTAGGTAAAAACAAGATCTAAAACTTTCATTTAGACTCCGTCGGCTAATTCTCGACCGATCTTAAATTTAACAGTAGGAGGAGATTATACTGTTAAATGCCCGCGTAAAATTCATAACTTCTACATACGGACTCCGTTTTCGTCTGTCTTTTTACCGTTGAGTTCCTATTAATGAGATCTTCAACTCTCATTTAGGCCGCATAGGCCAAAAACCGCTCGAACTAAAAATCGAGTTTCGGGCCGTGCACTGTTATGCCAAATCTTAGAAAATTCATAACTTCCTCATACGAAGTCAGATTTGGGCGTTATTTTTTTGTATGTTCTCGGTTTAACGTATACTACAAATTTTTTTTAGATCAATAAGGCTAAAAAGTCTTCTACCGTAAATTCACTATTTACGTCTCCCGGTGCCGTGCCGGTTTTGCCGAAAAACTTCGACGGGCCATAACTTCTTCGTTATAACTCGGATTTTGGCGTTCTTTATATGTACAGAACCCTTGTAACATATAATACAACTTGGTTAAGACTAATCCTTCTAAATTATCTTCCATCAAAAACTCATTTTTGATGCTCATCGTCTCTAAATTGACTAGGCCGGATTTGCGGGCGTTACAATGCCGACCCCACGTAACCACACCCAATCCACAGTAGGAGCAATTGCAAACTCACGATTATATAATCATCCCAAACGATTTTCATAATTGTTCAACATTGCACGGGAAATATTTTGCGGAAACCGGTATAGCGGGTGAATGCTCGCCACATCAATCGGGTCTTGAGGTTGGGGAACTGCCCTTCTTGGACCCATTTTCCTGAAATGACCAACAAAAATGAAACAAACAAAAAACAACCAAGATATCAAATTAAAAAGCAAAACAGCAAACTGGTTGCCCAGTTTCCACGTCGTGGGTTTCATCTCCACGTCGTGGAATCGGTCCGAGGTGTGGTTCTGGAACGGCCATATATGGGAAAAACCAACCATCAATCCTACTTGGGGTTTGTTTATTTCATCAATCTATGGCCTAACATTACACATGCATTCAAAAATACCCAACTAGTGATCTTAATTTTGAGTTTTTTCATATCTAAAGAAACCCTAACCTTCAAATGCATAAGAATGAAGAAAACTATAAACTTTGTAGAAGTAACACTTAATAGTTGGAGTTTGAGAACAAATTGATGCAAGAAATTTAGAAGAAAATGGCAGGAAGTGGCAGGAAATCAATGGTGGGGCTAATTTTGTTCGTGTGCTCAATAAACAAATGGGGTAATGGTCAAAGGGCTTGGCTTAAAACTGGTCCCCATCCGTGATTTTTAAAGTCCACGTCGTGGTGATGAATTCCACGTTGTGGGCATGTAAATTGGGCCTTATCGTTTTCAGGCTAATTCTTTTCCATGACATGGGCTTGTAACCCACGACACGGAATAATAAAAAAAATACTTACTTTTTATGTCCAATTTTAAATATAAAAACCTTAAGCCATTTACCATAAAAAATATTTAGAACCCCACACACGATTTTCACCAATGCCTTTAGTAACTATGATAATAAGATGATTAATTATCCTACAACTCAACTAAAATGCAAAAATTAAACTAAGTTCAAAAACGAAAAGAAATGCAAACCAAGCTCGGGTTGCCTCCCGAGAAGTGCTTCTTTTTTGTTGGAGTCTTGAGTCGGACTCCGTGCCACCTTACGTTGAATTAGTCAGAGTATCCATTACCAATTTCACCTTTTTCTCCTTCCATTTCCTTTTATAAGCTTGAACTCGTCTAAGATACGCCTTTTTGGAATTTTCCTTTTTACCCTTTACATCTCCTTCTTCGAGCTTTCTTTTAACTCCCTTATTTTCCACATATTTAACTTCTTCTTCTTTAAGCTCCATGGGCACCATCTTTTCATCCACATTTGAACTCTTTAATTTAGAAGTAACTTCCTCTTCATCACTGGACACCAATTCTTCACTATCTTTACTCACCCAAGATGTTGGAGTTTTATAAGCAATTACTTCAAAGACCATAGGAATAGATGCTCTTGGTTTGGTGCAGTTGATTTATCGAATCTCTTCTTCCATAAGCTTTTCTAATTCTTCAAGTTCATTCTCGTCATCGACATTGAAAACTTCATCTTGAACATCACTTCCTTGGAAACCATCTTCTACTCCAAAAGTAGCTTCATCATCTCCCACTCTCAAGGTAAGCTTGGATGCGCGAATATCAACCAAGGCACTAGCAATATTAAGTAGAGGGCGACCCAAAATGATTGGAACATTATGATCTTCTTTCATGTCCATTATGACAAAATCAATTGGAAAAACGAATTTTCCAATTTTAACTAAAATGTCTTCTACAATGCCTCTCGGATATGTCACTGAATGATTGGCCATGTGAATTATCATTTTCGTAGCCTTCAACTTTGGAATATTAAGCTTTTGATAAAATGAAGAAGACATCAGATTTATGCTAGCCCCAGAATCAGCTAATGCATAAGTCTTCAGATTATTCCCAAATTCACATGGAAGAGTGAGGCGACCAAGATCTCCCATCTTCTTTGGTAACTCCCCCATAGTTACTTTTGAACTTTTCTCACTTAGAATCACCTTGGAATTTTTCCTTAATTGCTGGCGAGTATCTATTAAATCTTGCAAGAACTTGGCATACTCGGGAACTTTAGATAACGAATCAATGAAAGGTGTATTTATTGGAATACCCTTCACTTGTTGCATCAGCTTCATATGCTCCTGTTCCAATGGCTGGAAATTGGCTCGGGAAGGAAACGGGAAAGGAGGACGATAAGTACGAACATTATCCAAATTTTTCTGATCAGACCTGATCCACGTCGTGGAAATTGGATCTCCACGTCGTGGTTTCAGTGTTTCAGCAACTCTATTTTCTTCGAGTTTGGACTTCTTTGGCTTTGGTTCAGACTGAGATGGGTCGACTTCTAATGCTTCAAGGAACTCAGAAATTGTATCCTCTTCAAAAATGTGTGCATATTATCTGTGTTCCTGATATCTATGTGTCACACCCCCGAACCAAGGATGGCGGAAACATCCGGGGGTGGAGGACTTCATGTATAGTATCACAACAACGAGTATAATAGTGCTCATAGTAAAAACAACCATCATAAATATAACTGAAAAAGTTACACCATAGTATGAGTTTACATGTTTCAAAATCAATTACATTATGATGACAAAATGTATAAATTGACGTCTTGCGTCCCATCCTCAAAAGTAGTTGTTTACATGTTTCACTGGTTTCCTAAGAATACAAGTAGTTTTGAAAGAGTGTCAACAATTAAGTTGGTGAGTTCATAAGCTTTTGGATGTAGAGTTTGAAAACCTTTGTTTGTAATGGTAATGTATGCTTCAAGAAAAATCCCTTATTTTCCTTATAAAAAGTCTTGTAGTCTTAAATCCCAAGACCGAGAGTATGTGTGTATTTTGTACTTATAACGTGGTTGTAGTTTTAAATAGATAAAACCCCTTTTTAAAGTAGAATTTTCCCGTAAACTTGAAATGTTGTTAACTCCCTATGTGAGTCGTTATAACCATACTATAACTAGAATTAACCTGCTACAACGTTTTTCAGACGTCAAGATCCTATGACTTTTGTCACCCGTAGACCTGCAGGTCCTGCTGTAGCTAGCAGCGAGGTGTGGGGTGTCAATCCCAATATAGATCTATACACAATTATCACGCTCTCCCTACAAGAGACTCTGGTTATAACTTGCAGGAATTTTAACCCGTACTCTAAGAGTACAATTGAAGAATTGTCTCACAACTTACGTTAACGAGTTTACATGTAGCATGTTTAGTAATGCATAACTATGCTTCTTATGTTTTATCTTGTATGTTTGTAATGTGAAAGGACTCTTACAATTCAGGAAGTAAATTTCTGTTATTTAACCATAACTTAACAGAAAACATGTGTAAATTATAAAGTCATCAAAGACAAACACTTTGCTCAACATGTTACAAAGTGTTATGAAAATTGTAAGCTGTGAACTAGTTTTTAACCTTTCTGCACTGTTTTAGAAAAATCATAGAAAAATCATACGAAGTCGAAAACTGAATCCGTAAACTTTGAGAGTTTAGAAAATATGTCTAGTTTATCCATAATTTTTAGTATGATTTTTAGAAGTGTCTAACTTATGTGAAAATGTTCATATTCACAGACTGGTCCGAATTCGTTTCGAAAATGATAGACAGTTTTATAAAATTCACCATAAATTGTAGAAAAATTGTATGGAGATGTGCAAGTAGTCATTAGAAAGGTATAAACCTGAAATACTTGCATATGAAACAGTTTTGAAAGATATTAAGTTTAAGATGGTCAAAACAGTCCGTGAATAGGACTCAACTTTTCTATGAAAAGCTGAAGTATGAGTTTGAGTTATATTAAGGTGTGTTAACTTGTATTCCCCCCCCCCCTAAAAGTTGAAGAAAACATGAAAATGTAGGGGTATGAACTCACCTTGAGTGATTCTATGAGGTGGAAGGTTGAGGAAATGGGAGTTTCAAGTCAAGAAAACTTGGAGGATGCTTGAAGGTTTGATGATCCTAAGAACAAATGTGACGATATTTGTGTAAATGATCCATGATTTGTATGAATAAAATCTAGAGTATTTAGAAGTTGAATGAAGGAACTTACCAAGATTGGATGAAAACTCAAGAGCACTTCTTTCCAAGAAAATCGTGACTGTGAAAGAGGGAGAGAGAGTAGTGTGGTTTTGGTGGAGGCAAATGAGACCTTGAAGGTGAGGAATAAGATCTCTTGGGTGGATTTGGTTAAGGAAATTTTGATGGAGTGTTGGGATGAGTTGAAAAAGGACAATGATTTGACTAGGTAAGGTGTGAATAGGGACACAAAGTGGATGATTACTTTATGAATAAAATAATGAGTCTTAGACATTTTTCATAAAAAAATGTGTTCTAACTCTTCAAGGTTGGCATAAGTCAGGTGTGTCAGGAGCGTTCGGAAGTCAGGAGCGTCCGTCCGGAATCAGGAGTGTCAGGAGCGTCCGGAGTCAGGAGCGTCCGTCCGGAGTCAGGAGTGTCAGGAGCGTTCGGAAGTCAGGAGCGTCCGTCCGGAATCAGGAGTGTCAGGAGCGTCCGTCCGGAGTCAGGTGTGTCAGGAGCGTTTGGAAGTCAGGAGCGTCCGTCCGGAATCAGGAGCGTCCGGAGTCAGGAGTGTCAGGAGCGTTCGGAAGTCAGGAGCGTCCGTCCGGAATCAGGAGTGTCAGGAGCGTCCGGAGTCAGGAGCGTCCGTCCGGAGTCAGGAGTGTCAGGGTTCCTTATGAAGAGGTTCAGGGTTCCTCATAAGGCATTCTGGACTAAGAAGGTACTTGGAGAGATTTGGGAGAGATTTCACATACTTGGAGAGATTTGGGAGAGATTTCACATACTTGGAGAGATTTGGGAGAGATTTCACATACTTACTTCTTTTAAAATTTTAGATTTTCTGAATATTGTAAAACTCAAAGTGATACTTTATATTAAGATAACGAGTTGTACAAAGTAAGCATAATGTAAATCCTAACATACGAAAAGTTAATTGAGTTGACCGGTTTGACTTGTTGACTTTCTTTGACTCTGACTCGACCAGAAAGTGACGGTTGTCACACTATGCTAGATGAACGATTTATACATGTTTACGTGATTTAAACAGTATATGTATTTTTATACTTATAAATATATATTGGGTAGCGACGGGTGATGATAGAAAGGTGATGATAACTAGGTGATGATAGATAAGTGATGATAAATAGGTGATGTAAGATGAAAGGAGAGGAGATGCCATAACCTTGACCTGCGATGTTGCGATTTGGCGATGTAGTCATCTACAAGAGTATAGATGGCGTCCACAGACTATTCTAAACAGTCATTTAGAAACACCAGCAGGCTCATAACCCGTAGGTGATAAATTACGAGTTTAGGCGATGTTGTAACTACGTATTCATGCGATGATACTCTAACCCTTACTATGAATTACAAGTTCAGGCGATGTAACTACGTATTCATGTGATGATACTCTAACCCTTACTATGAATTATGTAATGCCCGTGTTTCTAGGCTAGGCATTAATATTGATGTGATAGTCTAGGTTAACCTTTGTAACTCATTTTGAACAAATGAAAAGGAATTATGTGAATATTATGTGTTTTATGTGGTTTATGCTTAATTACTAGGAGTTATTTAATTAAGAATAAAAATGAGCGTCGAAAATAAATATTAGATAAAGCCGATATCTATTAAGAAAGTTGTAGTGGTCGTGACAAGGATTACGGATATATAAAGAATACCAAAATCCGAGTTATAACGAAGAAGTTATGACCTGTCGAAGTTTCGCGACAAAACCGGCACGGTGCCGAATGACGTAAAAAGTGAGTTTTTGATAAACTACTTTTTAGCCTTAGTGATCTAAACGAAAGTCGTAGTGTTCATTAAACCGAGAGTATGTATAAAAAGAAAGCCCAAATCTGACTTCGTATGAGGAAGTTATGATTTTTCGAAGCTTCAGCTTAGCAGTAGACAGCTAAAAACTCGAATTTTAGATCGAGTGATTTTTAGCCGACACGACCTAAACTAGAATCGAAGGTCTCGTCAATAGTAGCACAACGGTAAAAAGACAGACGAAAACGGACGTCGGATGAAGAAGTTATGAATTTTTAACGGATTTCCTGTCCCGGTCTGTTAAAAATAATAATATAAAAATTAAAGTCAAAATTAGCCGACGAAGTCTAAACAAAAGTTGTAGAGCGTAATTTTACCTACGCGTGCATATAAAGAATGTCAAAAACGGAGCTCGTATGTGAAAGTTATGGATTTTAGAAGTTTTGGCACAAAAATCGAGAAAAATGTCAAAACCGAGAAATTTCGCATACGTGGACTTCGGCCACGTCACCCTCGCTCAAAACGTGCCACGTGTCCGAAATTGTTGTGTCATCAGAAGCGTGTCCGAACCGGAGAAGCCATCCGAAGTGGTCCAATAAGAATGCGACGTGTGCCCCTTTCTCGCGCATCCGAGCTTCGCAGGGTGCCACGATCCCCCCTCCTCGGACCCAGACTTCGGTCCAATCAGGAGCCTCCAGCGAGACCCTTGCATGCGCAACCCACGTGCTGCCTCTTCGGATCTGTTGCCACCTGGAAGCCTCTCAGCCGTCCGATCAGAAGCCTCGCCCCTATAAATAGAAGGGTGCGAGACCTCCCGGGGAATATTTGGAAATTTGTCACTTTTAGCCCCTCTTTCAATATTTCTTTCATTCCAACTTCCCCCAAAGCCCCGGTATCAATTATAACACCCGAAACACGTCCCGAAGTGCCCGAGAAGCCCGAGAAATTTATCTTTTCGGTTTTGAAGCCCGACCCTCGCAGAGCCCGGTTTCTTAATAAAACTCCCGGTTTTATTAGAAACGATCGTTTTAGGAAACGAAGTGCTGCCCGATTATCATCAAATCAAGTTAGTGTGTAGTCACTTTCATCTTACACCTAGATATGAAGTATTTTCTATAAAATACGTGCTATGTGTAATTATATTAAGTGTTTATTTGAGGTGACTGTTGAACAGATGTTTTATACAAATTTTAAACTGTATATGTATTTTATCTACAAATATGTTGGGTAGAACATGGGTAGACAAAATAGTCGATGTGTGTTAAAATGGTGAGAGGCCTCGATGTTGTTGTTGTTGTTGTTGTTGTAGTCGTCTAGCGGAGTATAGATGACGACCACAAACTTTTCTAGATAGTCCGGTGGCAGACTAGCAGGTTCGCAACTTGTAGGTGTTGATGAACTAAATGTTCATTGGCGTACTCCATCCCCCTCATGGTTGCCTTTAGGACATGTATGGCTAAGGAGTCCCCTTAGCAGTAGTGTCCATCCCGATGATATTCCTTAGGCTAGGTCCCTTGTGATAGGTGTTTAGGGACGTAAAGTGAGGACAACGGGAATGGGTAATCAGGGTTATTGTCGATTGGTGAACTTAATAAGTTTATTATTATTGTGGGTTGAAAACCCTATATGCTCACCAGGCTCCCAAGCCTGACCCACTCAGCTTTCTATGTTACAGGTAGTGGACCCCGAGCATAGTCGGAGGATGATGAGAGATTTTTGGATTATAGGCCAGTAGTTGTAAATAACTGTTGTAAAGCTTATAATGTCTTGTTTATGATTTTGATCTGTATCAGAACATGACATCCCGAGGTTTTGATATAAAAGGAAATTATATATTTCTTAAAGAAAGCTTTTGATAAACTGCTATCATGTTTTGTTTTGGGGACCAATTCCGCAACATCTTTTAAAAAGATTTCTCTGAATTTATTTTAAAAAGCGTAAATTAAATCGGTCTTTTCTGGCCGAGAAATTAGGGGATGTCACAGTTGGTATCAGAGCATCAGTTTAAGCGAACTAAGAAATTGTAGGATTTCTAGACTTAAACTTAGAATGCTAAGTGATGATTGTGAGATGAGTGTCTACCATATTTTAGACACGAGCACTAGTTTATTTTAGGAAAGATGCCTAAAATGCTTTTATGTGCTAAATGCTATATGTTGCCATATATGCCATTATTTGTTCGGATCTATGGTCTGTTGCCGACCGGATCTGGAAACATTATGTGTGTAGGATTCTAAGCGTATGATTACGAGATTAGAACTAACATGTAAACGTTTCGGAGTGATAAGGGAATTGAAATATCTATCAAGGATAAAGACCTAAATTCGCATTATTCGATATATAGATTATAATGGCAAGAACTCAAAGTGGAGCGGGAAATGCAAACAGAAACCAATAACCTCAACCTCAAGTGGTGGAACAGGTGCCTATAGTAGGAGCTGCACCAGAACCCATCACCATGGCTGGAGTGCGAACTATTATTCAGACCATGATGGCTGAACAAAGGGAGGATTTGAGGCAAATGTTGCTGAACAACAGGGATGAACCTTCAGTTCCTGTTGAACAACGCGAACGGAGTAACGATCGATCTGAAGAAGGAAACAACAGTAGATCGGTTGGTCATAGTGAACCGCTTGTGGTTGGGAGAAATAACCACGAGGATAGAGTGGAGAGAAATGGGTGCAAGTATAAGGACTTTATGACTTGCAAGCCATCGACCTTTACTGGAAAAGAAGATCCTGTCGGAGTAATGGATTGGATCTCCGAAATGGAATTGGCTTTCATGACTTGTGGTTGCCAAGGCAAGTTACAAACCACATTTTCAGTGCGTCAGTTCAGGGGTAGTGCTGCTCGTTGGTGGAACACTTTGGGGGAAACCCTAAGCCCTAATGAGCCACTGCAACTGACTTGGGCAGAGTTCTTGGTGCACTTCAAGCGCAAGTACTGCTCGGCCCAAAACGTGCTTGAGTTAGAAAACCAATTTCTAATGTTGAAGAAGGGGAGTATGACCATTGATGAATATACAAATAACTTCACAGACAAAATGGAGTTTGCTTTGCGTATTGTCCCAGATGAGCTGGCAAAAATTGACAGGTACGCAAAGGGACTTCCATGGGAGTACGCGGTGCCAGTACGTCAGACACTTACTTTGGAGGCAGCTATCTGGGCTGCCAAGTCTATTGAAGATATGATTAAGGGGAGAGCCGCCAGCAAGGTTGAAGTTGGCGAAAAGAGAAAGTTTGAAGGAACTTCAAGTTCCAATAAAAAGAACAAGTTCTCGAAGACTGGTTCGAGAAAATTCGGAGGAGGAGCCGAAGCCAAGTGGTGTGACAAGTGTAAGAAGAAACATGCTGGGAGGTGCAGCGTGGAAGTCACTTGTTACAAGTGTGGAAAGCCAGGGCATTATGCCAATGAATGCACCTTCGATAAGAACGTTTGTTTTGGGTGCCATGAAGAAGGGCATATTTTGAGGGATTGCCCGAAGAAGAAGGACGTAGCAAAACCCAATCTTCCACCAAAGCCGAAGGCGAGAGCCTTTCAGATGACACTTGAAGCTGCGAAAGAAGAAGCCGATGTCGCTTCAGGTACCTTTCTTGTAAATGAATTGCCTGCCCAAATTTTGTTTGATTCTGGAGCCAATTACTCATTTATTTCACATGAATTTGGTAGAAAACTAGCTTTGCTTGTAGATAGACTAGTTAATGCTATAATAGTCGAGATTGCTAGTGGCAAGTTTGTACCTGTTAGCCATCGTATGAAAAACATCTTCATTGACTTGAATGGGAATAAGTTCCACGAGGAATTATTGCCTATCGAGTTAAATGGATTCGACATAGTGTTAGGAATGGATTGGCTTAGCGCCAATGATGCCGAAATATTGTGTAGGAAGAAGATAGTAAAAGTAAACCCGCCAGGGAAAGAGTCGTTTATGGTGTATGGATACAAACGCAGAGTAAACTCTGGAATCATTTCCCTAATGAAAGCCAGAAAGTGTTTGGCCAAGGGATGTACTTCATATCTAGCGTTCGTGATCGATGCTAAGAAGGAAAATAAGGAGGTGCATAATATTCCGGTGGTGTGTGATTATCCGGAAGTCTTTCCTGAAGATCTTCCCGGATTGCCCCCTGATCGACACGTAGAATTTCGTATCGACCTGTTACCAGGAACGACGCCGATAGCAAAAGCACCGTATCGACTAGCACCAACAGAGATGAAAGAACTTATGACACAACTTCAGGAGTTATTGGACAAAGGTTTCATTCGACCTAGTTCATCACCCTGGGGAGCCCCAGTGTTATTTTTAAAGAAGAAAGACGGGAGCATGAGAATGTGCATCGATTACAGAGAGCAGAATAAAGCGACAATAAAGAACAAGTACCTGTTGCCGAGGATCGATGACCTGTTCGATCAGTTGCAAGGTTCGAGCTATTTTTCAAAGATCGATCTTAGGTCAGGATACCATCAACTAAAGGTGAGAGAGCAAGATATCGAAAAGACTGCGTTCAGAACAAGATATGGACACTATGAATTTTTGGTTATGTCGTTCGGACTAACCAATGCCCCAACAGCTTTCATGGATTTGATGAACAGGGTTTGTAAACCATACTTTGATAAATCCGTAATAGTATTCCTAGACGATATCTTGATTTATTCGAAAAGCAAGCAGGAGCATTGTTAGGGTGCAAAGTCACTCTTGGATGTAGTGTTTTAGGCTTTCGCCTTTGTATGTGTAAATGGGTTGAGTCTTTCCTATAAATAGGAAGTGAGTGACTCCCATTATGTAAGGAACCATTTGGAGTGTTAGACTAGAGAGAGAAATTGTGTACAAACCCATTTGTATATCCTTTCTAGATCTAATATGAGCTTACACAGATTTATTTACTCCTTGTGTTCTTGATTTTACTTGATGATTCACTAGATCTTTCTAATTCCGCACATGCTATCATAATCAACACAACTACAATTGGTATCAGAGCAGGTGTTCTTGATTGGATCAAGAATTGATCCTTGATGGCGATTTTGATTTAGTGATTCATTTTTTGATCTTTGATCTTCATGTTTTAGAGAGTTTTGGATTCTAGAAATCGAATTCATCTTTGATTCTATTCATAATTCGATTTTCTTCACTAGAATTCAAGTGATTTTTGCTTTCTCTCTCTAGAAAACCCATTCAAAATCACTTTCTCTCTCTAGAAATCTTCAAGTTTTTGTAATCATGGTGAATTTGCCTTACAATTCTTGGATTGTGATCGTTGAAGATATCAAATACAAAGTCAATAAAGATCAATATTATGGGTTGGTATTAAACAATTCGATATATTGGGAAACTATGGTTTCTTATGGAGGTTTGAAGGATGATCATGGAAGCTTGATATTTCAACCACTTTGTGAGATCAAATGGTTGGCTGATATTACATGGTCCATATCATCACGTAGTAGTGATAAGATTGGAGAAGAAAAATATTTGTTCAGAAAGAAATATATTTCTCTTGTTGAAGACCCAAATGATCTTCGTGCTCTTAAGGTTGTTGAAGTTGTTAACAATGGAGTTCAATGTGATGTTCTTGATGTTCTTGAAGTTCATGATAAGAAGATTCAAGTTGATTCTCAAGATGAAAAAGTTTTTTGCTCGATTGGAGTTCAAACCGATGATATTTTGTGTTCTTGTGATTCGTTTGAAGGAATGATTCCTTATCGGAAGCTGGTGATCCAAGAAATTCACAAGTATCAAACTCCAAAAGATTTGATTCAAACTCATAAAGTTGATGTTGTGGAAAGTGGGTTTGTTCATGAGATCAAGTCTTCAAGATGCAAAAAGATGAGAAAGAAAAAAGAAGAAGAAGATCAATCGCAAAAGTAAGCGGGTTCACTCACAAAAATCGTCAAATGTTGTGAAGTCGAAATCCGTGAAGCAAATTTGGGTTCCAAAGCAACAATCTCCAAAGGTTGCATTGAATTTGAAGTCAAAACCCAAAAGTGTTGGTGGTTCTTTTGAAGATGTTCTTGGATCGTTGAAGAACACGAAGAACACGAAGAACGAGTTGTACATCTCACATAGTGGGTGGTACAATGTTCAAATTGGAGATTTTCTCATTCCAACAAAAGAACCAAGATCTTCTAAATTCGATTCGTTTGTTGAAAACGGAACTCGATTCGTCAAAAAGGTATCTCAAATTCTCAAATGGATTCCAAAACATCCATGATTTCGATTCGTATTTTACGTTTTTCATTTTTGATCGATTTGCCTCATTGGATCAAAT
This sequence comes from Lactuca virosa, assembly GCF_052849685.1. Classification (NCBI taxonomy): domain Eukaryota; kingdom Viridiplantae; phylum Streptophyta; class Magnoliopsida; order Asterales; family Asteraceae; genus Lactuca; species Lactuca virosa. The sequence continues at coordinate 340,558,674 of NC_136428.1, read as the reverse complement.
CCGTTTCAACCCCATTGATTGATCCAATTATTTTTGTTTAGATCAAAACCAAAATCAAACTCATTTTGTTTAATCTTCGAATGTTACTGTTCTTATAATTCATTGTTGAGCCCAATTCTAATTCATTTGAAATTCTGTTCATCCAAACAAATAATTTTTTTTAATATCATCCAATTTCATGATTTGATCAATTTTGAGTCCAAAACTTCAATCAAAATTTTGAGCCCAATCATATCTCGTTCTTTACTATTCATGTAGTCCAAAACATTACCCAAAATTGAATCCAAAACATTAACCTATTACTGTTCATTGATCCATAGTTTTTGAATCTAATACCGACCCGAATCAATTCACATTTGTTTTTCTCTCAACTTGTTCATATAACTTTGATTCACTTCTGCTTAAAATCGACATTGGTCAGAAGAGTCGGAAGACTCAAAACTCATAAGTTGAAATTAGATAGCTTATGAGTCAAATGATTATGAGTTCGATTTCAACTGATGAAGTATTGCAGTTGAGCGAAGGTACTTCCGATGTAGGGTCAAATTCAATTGAAGGTTGTTTTTCGATTTGGATGTCAAACTCTTGAGTTTGATATGTGAACAAGTAATTTCGATGTTGAGTTGATTTGGTTTTAAGATCGAAATCCGTTTCAAGGTATAGTGTATCAGATTGTTCAATGGTGTATGTGTTTGGAGTCAAGAGTCGATTTTGATTTTGACCTTTCGAATCTGATAACAAATTGGGAACGAAAAGAACTTGGACTTGGATTCGTTGATTTGGAAACGAAATAGGATGGGTTGTTCAGTGATGACGAAGGCTTGATTGAAGATTGATGATTTGTGAAATCGATTATTGGCAAACGATGTTGATTTTGGTATGGTTTACTGATTCGTAATCGATGGAATTTTGGGGTCAATTTCTTGAAAATGAACGAAGCCTTAGTTCACTGTAAGTTGTTTGCAGATAGTCGACTGGGAAATCGATGTTTGCAAAAGAACGAAATTTTGATTTTGGGTCGATTGATTGAAGAACGAAGGGATGGTTGAATCTGATTTCGAATGGTTAATTTGGGGTCAACCATCGATGTTAAAACGAAGCCAAAAACAAAATGATTTTGATGAATGAATAGATTTTGGGGTCTAAATCGAGTTTGTTGTTGGTGTCGATTTTGATTGCCTAAAAACGAAGCCCTACTGATTGCTGTGTAAAGGAGTGTTAATTGTCGATGTGTAAAGAATCGACTGTTGATTTTGGTTGTTAACCAGTCAAGAATCGATGTCGACTGGGATATATTGGAATCAAAGAACGAAGGATCAATGTTTGTTTCCAGTCGATTTGTGATTAGGTTTTTGGTGATATGGATTCGTACAAAGGGTGCTCTGATTGAACGAAGAGTTACTGTTCATGGATAAGTCTTCGTATGCTTCGTATGATTGAGAATTTTTCGTTTGATTGGGGAAGATGAAGTTTCATACGAAGAGGAGAGAGAAAATGGAAATGATGATTTCGTACGAAGGGTAATAAAATTTATATGAAGGGTTATTTGGGTATCTAAACTGATGAATATTCGAAGACGTTGTTTGTGTACGCAATTGGGGAAGAAAGAAAGAAAAGTTTTGCATATGGCCCTTATAGTTTCGACTGTTTGACAAATTTTAAACACCCCTTCGTATGATTGGTAAAGGATTCGTATGATTGATCACAATTTCGTATCTTTTGACAAAAGAAGCAAAAGTTTTGAAAACAACCCCTGAATCTTCGAAAATTTGACACTTAGAGAATTAATTGAAGTTTCGAATGTTTGACACTTTTCACCCACATTCAAAATTTTTTGAAGCTTCGTATGTTTGGGGTGATTCTTCGTATGTTTGGAGCACAAATGGCAGAATTTTCGAAAATAGTCCCTGAGGCTTCGAATGTTTGGCGGTTCATACCCATTTTCGAAAAAGGACTGTTTTTGCTGAAAATTGAAGAAAATGCATTTCAAGCCCCTGTAGTTTGTGCAAATTGACGCTTTCTACCCAGCTCTGAAAAAGGAGAAGTTGTATGCAAAGTTCTCCAAATGTGAATTTTGGATTCAAGAAGTCCAATTTTTAGGTCATGTGGTTAACCAAGAAGGAATAATGGTTGACCCAGCAAAGATTGAAGCTGTGATGAAGTGGGGACAACCAAAAAGTCCTACGGAGATTCGAAGCTTTTTAGGATTAGCCGGATATTATCGCCGATTTATCCAAGGCTTTTCTTCGATTGCTACTCCATTAACACCTTTGACCCACAAAGGAGCTACTTATACTTGGAATGAGAAGCACAAGGAAGCCTTTGAGAAGTTAAAGAAGAGATTGTGTGAAGCACCGATTCTTTCGTTACCTGAAGGAGTTGATGACTTCGCAGTTTATAGTGAGGCCTCTGGAGTTGGGTTAGGATGTGTTCTGACCCAAAGGGATAAAGTGATAGCGTATGCATCGAGGCAATTGAAAGAGCATGAAAAGAACTACCCCACTCATGATCTGGAGTTGGCAGCGCTAGTATTCGCCTTAAAGATATGGAGGCACTATCTTTATGGTACTAAATGCAAACTTTTCACTGATCATAAGAGTCTTCAATATCTCTTTAATCAGAAGAAATTGAACATGAGGCAACAGCGCTGGCTAGAATTACTCAAGGACTACGACTGTGAGATACTTTACCACCCTGGTAAAGCAAACGTTGTTGCTGATGCTCTTAGTCGGAAGGTAAATCTTGAAAAGAAAAGGCCAAGAGCGTTGAGAATTGAAGTTGTCTCGACAATTGTGGAAAGTATAAAGAAAACTCAGGATGAAGCAATAAGAGAAAAATGACCAAAAGGAGGAACGTTTGGGCAAAACGTTGGTGTTTGATACAAACGGTCAAGGACTGAAGGTATTCAAAGATAGGATTTGGGTACCTAAGATGGGAGGAGTAAGAGATCTTCTGATGGAAGAAGCTCACAAGACCATGTACTCGATTCATCCCGGCAGTACAAAAATGTATAGGGATCTAAAACCCTATTACTGGTGGCCGACGATGAAGCTCGATGTTGCTAAGTATGTGGCCGGGTGTGTAACTTGTGCTAGGGTTAAGGCACAACATCAGAAACCGTATGGGAGTTTAGAACCTTTACCTGTACCCATGGGTAAATAGGAAGATATTACCATGGATTTTGTGACTAAACTGCCCAGAACAAGGAACGGTCACGACATGATTTGCATGGTCGTTGATCGCTTCACTAAGAGTGCGCACTTCATAGCAGCCAACGAGAAATGGTCTATGGATAAACTTGCGAATTCTTACGTGAAGGAAATTGTGAGGCTTCACGGTGTTCCATTAACGATTGTATCCGATCGTGACAGCCGTTTTACCTCAAGGTTTTGGAGGAGTCTACAAGAGGAATTGGGTACCAAGTTGTGTTTGAGTACAACTTACCATCCCCAAACTGATGGTCAGAGCGAACGAACAATTCAAACATTGGAGGATATGCTGAGAGCATGTACCCTAGAATTCCAAGGTAACTGGGATGAACACTTACCTCTAGTAGAATTTTCCTATAATAATAGTTTCCACTCAAGCATCAAGATGGCACCTTATCACGCTTTGTATGGAGAAAAGTGTCGAACGTCGTCATGTTGACTGGAAGCTGGGGAAAAGCAGTTTATGGGACCTGAAATAGTCCATCAAACTGCTGAAAAGTTGAAAGTGATTAGGGAAAGGATGTTAGCAGCTCAAGATCGACAAAAGAGTTATGCTGACAAGAAAAGACAACCGATATCCTTCGAAGTTGGAGATTCGGTTTTACTTAAAGTCTCGCCGTGGAAGGGACTTATAAGATTTGGTAAAAGGGGAAAATTGAGTCCAAGGTTTATTGGACCATTTAAAGTTCTTCAGAGGATCGAGGAATCAAGCTTACAAGCTAGAATTACCGGAAGAACTGGAGGGTATTCATAACACCTTTCATGTGTGTTATTTGAGAAAGTTCACGAGAGATGTACCCGACATAATTCCCATTTCTGAATTAAGGTTTGTTGAAAACAAGAGGTTGATTGAAGAACCTGAGGCAATCGTTGACCGTAAGACTAAGAAGTTGCGACGCAAGATGGTCGATTTAGTGCTTGTGCGTTGGAAACATACGAATGGGCCAAATCTCACCTGGAAAATGGAGAGTGACATGATGAGTCGCTACCCGCAGTTGTTTGTTGATATGTGATTCCGGGGACGGAATCATCCTAAGGGGGAGAGAATTGTAATGCCCGTGTTTCTAGGCTAGGCATTAATATTGATGTGATAGTCTAGGTTAACCTTTGTAACTCATTTTGAACAAATGAAAAGGAATTATGTGAATATTATGTGTTTTATGTGGTTTATGCTTAATTACTAGGAGTTAATTAATTAAGAATAAAAATGAGCGTCGAAAATAAATATTAGATAAAGCCGATATCTATTAAGAAAGTTGTAGTGGTCGTGACAAGGATTACGGATATATAAAGAATACCAAAATCCGAGTTATAACGAAGAAGTTATGACCTGTCGAAGTTTCGCGACAAAACGGCACGGTGCCGAATGACGTAAAAAGTGAGTTTTTGATAAACTACTTTTTAGCCTTAGTGATCTAAACGAAAGTCGTAGTGCTCGTTAAACCGAGAGTATCTATAAAAAGAACGCCCAAATCCGACTTCGTATGAGGAAGTTATGATTTTCCGAAGTTTCAGCTTAGTAGTAGACAGCTAAAAACTCGAATTTTAGATCGAGTGATTTTTAACCGACACGACCTAAATGAGAATCGAAGGTCTCGTCAATAGTAGCACAACGGTAAAAAGACAGACGAAAACGGACGTCGGATGAAAAAGTTATGAATTTTTAACGGATTTCCTGTCTAGGTCTGTTAAAAATAATAATATAAAAATTAAAATCAAAATTAGCCGACGAAGTCTAAACGAAAGTTGTAGAGCGTAATTTTACCTACGCGTGCATATAAAGAATGTCAAAACGGAGCTCATATGCGAAAGTTATGGATTTTAGAAGTTTTGGCACAAAAATCGAGAAAAAATGTCAAAACCGAGAAATTTCGCATACGTGGACTTCGGCCACGTCACCCTCGCTCAAAACGTGCCACGTGTCCGAAATTGTTGTGTCATCAGAAGCATGTCCGAACCGGAGAAGCCATCCGAAGTGGTCCAATAAGAATACGACGCGTGCCCCTTTCTCGCGCATCCGAGCTTCGCAGGGTGCCACGATCCCCCCTCCTCGGACCCAGACTTCGGTCCAATCAGGAGCCTCCAGCGAGACCCTCGCATGCGCAACCCACGTGCTGCCTCTTCGGATCTGTTGCCACCTGGAAGCCTCTCAGCCGTCCGATCAGAAGCCTCGCCCCTATAAATAGAAGGGTGCGAGACCTCCCGGGGAATATTTGGAAATTTGTCACTTTTAGCCCCTCTTTCAATATTTCTTTCATTCCAACTTCCCCCAAAGCCCCGGTATCAATTATAACACCCGAAACACGTCCCGAAGTGCCCGAGAAGCCCGAGAAATTTATCTTTTCGGTTTTGAAGCCCGACCCTCGCAGAGCCCGATTTCTTAATAAAACTCTCGGTTTTATTAGAAACGATCGTTTTAGGAAACGAAGTGCTGCCCGATTATCATCAAATCAAGTTAGTGTGTAGTCACTTGATGGGTTTTGAGCATTCTAACACTTCCTAAGTGTACATGCAACCCTAATAACCTTGGATCTATGTTTGTCTAATTATCATGCAAAGTTGAATTCCAAGGTTATATTCCTATCTAGCATACATGGGGAACATTTTTAACTTGAATGAAAGATAGAATAACTTACCTTATTGTTGATTATGATCCTTGAAACCTCGTGAGCCTAGCACCCCAAGTGTGATGCCTCAAATGCTTCACACAACACCAAATGCAAAGGAGTAAACTTTGAGAGAATCTTACACTTGCAAAATCGGCTCTAGCCCTCTTGTTTCTTAGTGTAGCCGATTTTGGTGGAGAATGGGTTTCTTATATAGTGTGTCACATCTAGGGTTACACCATGTAAACCCTAATGTGGCATGACTCTTCATTTCCATGACCCATGGGTTTGTAACTCCCATGGAGCCTCCATGGAGCATTCAATGAGTTTAACCCAACTTGATTATCCATGGAGCCTTTTAGCCCACTATACAAGTTATGGATGATTTACATGATCAACCCATATATTTAATTAGTCATCTTTTGATCACTTAATTAATCCTAGATTAATTCTTGATCAATACTAATTAAATAATACTATTAATATATTAGAACTTATAATATATTAATAAACCACAAGTGTTATTTCTCTCATTTAGTCTATCCAAATGCATGATGCCATGCAACCCAAATGGACCATGCCGGGTCGGGTCAAGTACATACCAGAAATAGTTATGGACTTATACACCTTATCCAACGGTCTCCCACTTGGATAAGTCTAATAACTATAACTGCAATACTTCAGGAACCGATCGGCAATCGTAGCTCTTTCAAGGTCTCTCGGAACTGAGAAGATGATGATACGCCATTTAAGATAAGTGATCATATAATCCTCTGTTCTAGATATCAGCCGGACAAATACATGGAACAATGTCTTACTTATTGTCCAGCAGTTTGTTTCCCGATTTCCGATTTGTTTGACAAAAAACTTAATTGAACACATCAACTTAGTTCTGACCGGGCCCGGTACATAGGTCAAAACAAAATCATCAAGGGGCCCAGATATCAGCTTCTAATCCAAGAAGGAACAGATAAACTTCGACTCATATGTTTGTTCTACCACTCATTGAATTATACACAAAAGCACGTTTTATAACATCGAGTTACCAATGCGTTAACGTACAATCAATGCATAACCAACTCATAAGTAACAAATCATATCTCTAGGTTTGAAGACTTATATGATATTACCGTCTCACGATCACTCGAGATAAATTCCATGAAGTGATTCCAGTGAGCGTGGGTTGAGTCTAATGCTCAGAACTTATGAGCACTCATGAGTGTTGTAGCCATGTCCAACAACTTAGACCTCTGCAACCAATCATGACAGTCTTGATTCATACCTACTTCCGACATATGACCGACTGTGGAGGTTCGAATAATATGATATACCAAACATAATTATTCTGGAAGTCAAAACATGCAAAAGAAATATAGTAAACGATCGACAAGAGATAACAACACTTTACTCATAAATAAAACACCTTTTATTCATCATCTAATGTCAATTACACTTTACAAATTTCAAGGTTATCTAACTACTAAATCTAATATCATCCTTCAGCCCTATGCTCCGAGCATGCTGGAGATGCTTAACCCGAGTCAGTCCCTTCGTGAGGGGATCTGCTGGATTCTCATCCGATGATACCCTCTTTGCCACGAGGAGTCCTTCTTCTATTCGATGTCTGATGAAATGGTATTTTCTGTCGATGTGTCTGGATCTCCCGTGATCCCTTGGTTCCTTGGCTAAGGCAACTGCACTTTCACTATCACAGAAAATTTCCATTGGCTCTTTAATAGTTGGTACAACTCCAAGGTCTCCAATGAAGTTCTTCAGCCATATCGCCTCCTTTGCTGCCTCGCTAGCTGCTATATACTCTGATTCGCAAGTTGAATCAGCCACTGTCTCTTGCTTGGAACTCTTCCAAGAAATTGGTCCTCCATTTAAGGTAAAGACCCAGCCTGAATGAGAGCAGAAATTATCCCTATCAGTCTGAAAGCTAGCATCACTATACCCTACAACTCTCAAGTCTTCACTCCCACCGAGGGTAAGGACCCAATCCTTAGTCCTCCGTAGGTACTTGAGGATATTCTTTACCGCAGTCCAGTGTGCCTTGCCAGGGTTCCCCTGATACCTGCTAACCATGCTCAAAGCAAAGGCTACATCAGGTCGAGTACACGTCATAGCATACATGATCGATCCTACAGCCGAAGCATAAGGTATTCGACTCATTTCTGCTATCTCAGCCTCAGTACTAGGGCTTTGTGTCTTACTCAATCTGGCATTACTCTGGATGGGTAACTCTCCTTTCTTGGAGTCCTGCATGCCGAATCTCTTCAACACCTTATCCAAGTAAGTACTCTGACTAAGTCCAATTAGTCTTTTACTCTGGTCTCTCAAGATCCTTATCCCTAGAATATAGGCAGCTTCTCCTAGGTCCTTCATAGAGAAACACTTCCCAAGCCAGGACTTAACTTCCTGCAGAGTTGGGATGTCATTTCCTATGAGTAGTATGTCATCCACATACAATACCAAAAAGCTAACTATACTCCCACTAGCCTTGACATATACACAAGATTCATCTTCACTCCTAGAAAAGCCAAATTCCTTGACTTTCTCATCAAAGCAAAGATTCCATCTGCGAGGTGCTTGCTTTAACCCATAAATGGATTTCTCAAGCTTACACACTCTATTAGGGTACTCTGTGTTGACAAAACCCTCTGGCTGACTCATGTAAACATCCTCAGCCAACTTTCCATTAAGGAAAGCGGTTTTGACATCCATTTGCCATATTTCATAGTCATTAAATGCGGCTATGGCTAACAGAACCCTAATAGACTTAATCTTGGCCACTGGAGAAAAGGTCTCATCATAATCAACTCCCGGAGTTTGTGAGAAACCCTTTGCAACCAGTCGTGCCTTATAAGTGTGTACGTTACCATCCATGTCGGTCTTCTTCTTGAAGATCCATTTGCACCCTACAGTCTTATGACCTGGTACATTCTCAACCAAGTTCCAAACTTGATTGTCATACATGGACTGTATCTCGCTGTCCATTGCCTCTTTCCACTTGGCTGACTCAGGGCCTGCCATGGCTTCCGCGTAACTGTTAGGTTCATCCATACCTATCATTGTCTCATCACTGATAAGTGTATCACCTTCCGCAGTAATATGGAATCCATAGTAATGCTCAGGTGCATTCCTAACCCTTGTGGAACGCCTTAGAGGTACAGACTTGTCAATTGGCTCAACAGAAGTTTCCTCCTCAAGTTGAGTGCTAGGGTTTGAAGTTCCTTCACCACTTGACTCTTGAATTTCTTCAAGGTCAACTTGCCTCCCACTGTCTCCTTGGCTTATGAACTCTCTCTCTCGAAAGAAAGCCCTCCTAGCTACAAAGACCACATTCTCACTAGGTCTGTAGAAGAGGTAACCAAAGGATTTCTGTGGGTAGCCGATGAAAATACACCTCTCACTTCAAGGTTCGAGCTTATCATGAGTCTCGCGTCTCACAAAAGCCTCGCAACCCCAAATCTTAATGTGGTCTAGTTTGGGTACTTTACCAGTCCACATCTCATGAGGAGTTTTGGCAACTTTCTTTGTGGGAACTAGATTAAGGATATGGGCGGCAGTCTCTAAGGCATACCCCCAAAATGAGATTGGTAGCGAAGCTCGACTCATCATGGAACGAACCATATCCAACAAGGTTCGATTACGCCTCTCAGCTACACCATTCAACTGCGGTGTCCTGGGAGGTGTCAATTGTGAGACAATCCCACATTCCCTAAGATAGTCGAGGAACTCTGAACTAAGATACTCACCACCTCGATCGGATCGAAGCATCTTAATGTTCCTGCCCAATTGATTCTCGACTTCCTGTTTAAACTCTTTAAACCTCTCAAAAGTCTCTGACTTATGCTTGATTAAGTAGACATATCCATATCTACTGTAATCATCAGAAAAGGTCAAATAATAACGATTAGCATCCCTTGTGGCATGTTTGAAGGGCCCACACACATCCGTGTGTATAAGATCCAACAAACCTTCACCCCTCTCACAAGAACCTGTGAAGGGTGACTTTGTCATTTTTCCAAGTAAGCATGATTCGCAACTATCATCTGACTTTAGGTCAAATGACTCCAATACTCCATCCTTTTGGAGTTGGCCTATGCGTTTCTTGCTTATATGTCCAAGAGGACAATGCCATAATGATGCTTTATCCAAGTTACTATCATTAACAGAATCAATACATAATACATTATTTCCTAAGTTATCAACCACAGATACAGTTTCATACACACCATCACAAGGTAATGCTTTAAAATAAAGAACATTATTAAAGAAAGCATTAATCGAACCAACTTCATTATCAAATGAAAAGGTGAAACCTTGTTTATACAATGCATGAAAGGAAATAATATTTCTTGGCATTTCTAGCGAATAACAACATTTATTCAAATCTAAACTAAACCCACTACTTAGCGATAAAGTATAAACTCCAATCTTGGTGACAGGTAAAGTTTTCCTATTCCCCATGATTACGTTTATTCTTCCATGCTCCACATTCTCACTTCTTCTTAGTCCCTGCAAATCAGAACAGATATGAATACCACAACCGGTATTAGATAAGATAGTGTAAATGCCTGCATGGTTGGGTTTAACTTTCCCATCCTTCACATCTTGCTGGTACTTTGGGCAGTTTCGCTTCCAATGTGACTTTTCATGGCAATAGAAGCATTCAGCCTCTTTAGGGTCAGAAGAAGGAGTGAGAAAACCTTTCTTGGTTCCACTTGAAGAAGAGCCATCAAGGGTCCTAGCCTTGGTACCCTTCGAAGAGCTCTTCCTCTTCTTCCCTCTACCTTTCCCGATTGCCAAAACTGGGGCAGAGTTTGGAGTAGGAGTGTTAACAACTGACTTACCCTTAAGACCTGTTTCTGCGGTCTTGAGGAGTCCCTGAAGTTTGCTGAGTGTGACCTCTTCCTTATTCATGTGATATGTCATGCAGAATTGATCATAGCACGATGGTAAGGAGTGCAAAATGATATCTATTGCAAGCTCCTCAGGGAAGTTCACATTAAGCTTCAGCAACCGATCCACATACCTTTGCATTTTCTGCATGTGGCTCGTGACGGATTCCCCGTCCTTCATCATGGTTGTTATGATAGAGCATATGATTTCATACCTCTCTTGTCGTGCACTTTGATGGTATCTTTCCATCAGATCTTGGTGCATTTCAAAAGGGTAGAAGTCCTCATAGGACTTTTGGAGTTTCGCTGTCATGGTGGCCAACATGATGCATGCCACTTTTGTAGCATCCCTTTCATGTGCCCGAAAGTCAGCGATCTCCTGGGGAGTTGCAGTGGTCTCATCAATCTCCTTAAGCTCCTTGTCAAGGACATATTCTTTGTCCTCGTAGCGGGTAATCATCCTGATGTTTCTGATCCATTCATTGAAGTTGGATCCATCAAAAGTGACTTTCCCACACAAGTTCATAAGGGTGAAGGAGCCATTAGGATTAGAGCCAAAAGCAGCATTGTTTGAAGACATCTGAAAGAAGAGAACAAGATTAGTTTAGATATTAAGAGAGTCCTTAATAAAACACCCAAATGTAATATTAAGGCTAGGATCCAATCACAATATATTATAACTTAGAAGAGGTATGCCGTAATCCAAGCTATAACATATTTGAAAGGTAGGTGAATGACGATTCACCAATTTCCACCATGAAAAACGAAATATAAATATTAGGTTTTTAATTGGTTCTTAGAAATTCCTAGATTCTTTTGAGATTCAATGAACTTTTCAAAGGCATGTTTCAATCTCGAGTGTGCCCTCCAAGTTTTGTGACTGGGATACCGAGGATCACAAAACGAGGTGTGAAGTAACCATGCAAATCACTTGGTACCCTCAAGGTTTATCACTCAATCGATGTGCCGGTAAACCACACACACTCCACCGATGCTATGGTAAACCTTAAGTCACCCTTTACCTACCTTGTTAAGTCCAAGTTAGCGTGCCGGTTAACCACACACGCTCCACCAACGACTTAAACAAAGTGTAAAGTGTAATTTCATGGATTAGCACCTTATTAACATTTTCCTAAAGTAACTAAGATTGGGAATTTAATAAAAGCATTTAGTTACTTTATAATATTCATCATACTTTTAATGAGAATTTATAAGTCCTTGTCTTACCTGTTCAGCTAACGACCCTCCACCGATCAAGGAAGCGGTGGGTGAGAGTGGACACCCATTAAGTTGCCATTTTATAGGCAACAACCTTATACCCCCCTTATAGACCGGCTTCGTGAATGAGGCGTACTAGCGGTAAGACGACTTGTTGTTATACATATATATATATATATATATATATATATATATATATATATATATATATATATATATATATATATATATATATATTAGTAACTTATAATATTATAAAGTATAAGGGTTGAATTTTAACTTTTAAAATTCTAAAGGTTGGAACTAAAGTTTTAATCAAGACTTTACATGTTCCAAAACTTGAGGGCAAGTTTTGTAAACTTCCAAAACTTTTCATTTCTTATAACTTATGAATTAATTGAGTAATAAAAATGAAGACTCTTCATTTTTATCACTCTTGTGTTCTTTTAATGGCTTTAATAAAAGTGAGACTTTTGGTTTTCCATAACTTGAGGACAAGTTATGGACTCCATTAAAACACATTATGATCATGAATTAAACTACCATGAAGGTTACAAACAATTCCTATGATCATCTAATCTTCATAAGTTCAAGAACATGAATATGAACACTTTCAAGAATCAAAAATTACACTTAAAAAAAACTTGTAATTTAACGATTTTTTTTTCAAGCTGTTTGCACACACAAAAAAAACAACAAACAAACCTAGGCTCTGATACCACTGATTGGTTTTGAGCATTCTAACACTTCCTAAGTGTACATGCAACCCTAATAACCTTGGATCTATGTTTGTCTAATTATCATGCAAAGTTGAATTCCAAGGTTATATTCCTATCTAGCATACACGGGGAACATTTTTAACTTGAATGAAAGATAGAATAACTTACCTTATTGTTGATTATGATCCTTGAAACCTCGTGAGCCTAGCACCCCAAGTGTGATGCCTCAAATGCTTCACACAACACCAAATGCAAAGGATTAAACTTTGAGAGAATCTTACACTTGCAAAATCGGCTCTAGCCCTCTTGTTTCTTAGTGTAGCCGATTTTGGTGGAGAATGGGTTTCTTATATAGTGTGTCACATCTAGGGTTACACCATGTAAACCCTAATGTGGCATGACTCTTCATTTCCATGACCCATGGGTTTGTAACTCCCATGGAGCCTCCATGGAGCATTCAATGGGTTTAACCCAACTTGATTATCCATGGAGCCTTTTAGCCCACTATACAAGTTATGGATGATTTACATGATCAACCCATATATTTAATTAGTCATCTTTTGATCACTTAATTAATCCTAGATTAATTCTTGATCAATACTAATTAAATAATACTATTAATATATTAGACCTTATAATATATTAATAAACCACAAGTGTTATTTCTCTCATTTAGTCTATCCAAATGCATGATGCCATGCAACCCAAATGGACCATGCCGGGTCGGGTCAAGTACATACCAGAAATAGTTATGGACTTATAAACCTTATCCAACATCACTTTCATCTTACACCTACATATGAAGTATTTTCTATAAAATACGTGCTATGTGTAATTATATTAAGTGTTTATTTGAGGTGACTGTTGAACAGATGTTTTATACAAATTTTAAACTGTATATGTATTTTATCTACAAATATGTTGGGTAGAACATGGGTAGACAAAATAGTCGATGTGTGTTAAAATGGTGAGAGGCCTCGATGTTGTTGTTGTTGTTGTTGTTGTAGTCGTCTAGCGGAGTATAGATGACGACCACAAACTTTTCTAGACAGTCCAGTGGCAGACTAGCAGGTTCGCAACTTGTAGGTGTTGATGAACTAAATGTTCATTGGCGTACTCCATCCCCCTCATGGTTGCCTTTAGGACATGTATGGCTGAGGAGTCCCCTTAGCAGTAGTGTCCATCCCGATGATATTCCTTAGGCTAGGTCCCTTGTGATAGGTGTTTAGGGACGTAAAGTGAGGACAACGGGAATGGGTAATCAAGGTTATTGTCGATTGGTGAACTTAATAAGTTTATTATTATTATGGGTTGAAAACCCTATATGCTCACCAGGCTCCCAAGCCTGACCCACTCAGCTTTCTATGTTACAGGTAGTGGACCCCGAGTATAGTCGGACGATGATGAGAGATTTTTGGATTATAGGTCAGTAGTTGTAAATAACTGTTGTAAGGCTTATAATGTCTTGTTTATGCTTTTGATCTGTATCAGAACATGACATCCCGAGGTTTTGATATAAAAGGAAATTATATATTTCTTAAAGAAAGCTTTTGATAAACTTCTATCATGTTTTGTTTTGGGGACCAATTCCGCAACATCTTTTAAAAAGATTTCTCTGAATTTATTTTAAAAAGCGTAAATTAAATCGGTCTTTTCTGGCCGAGAAATTAGGGGATCTCACAGTTGGTATCAGAGCATCAGTTTAAGCGAACTAAGAAATTGTAGGATTTCTAGACTTAAACTTAGAATGCTAAGTGATGATTGTGAGATGAGTGTCTACCATATTTTAGACACGAGCACTAGTTTATTTTAGGAAAGATGCCTAAAATGTTTTTATGTGCTAAATGCTATATGTTGCCATATATGCCATTATTTGTTCGGATCTATGGTCTGTTGCCGACCGGATCTGGAAACATTATGTGTGTAGGATTCTAAGCGTATGATTACGAGATTAGAACTAACATGTAAACGTTTTGGAGTGATAAGGGAATTGAAATATCCATCAAGGATAAAGACCTAAATTCGCCTTATTCGATATATAGATTATAATGGCAAGAACTCGAAGTGGAGCGGGAAATGCAAACAGAAACCAATAACCTCAACCTCAAGTGGTGGAACAGGTGCCTATAGTAGGAGGTGCACCAGAACCCATCACAATGGCTGGAGTGCGAATTATTATTCAGACCATGATGGCTGAACAAAGGGAGGATTTAAGGCAAATGTTGCTGAACAACAGGGATGAACCTTCAGTTCCTGTTGAACAACGCGAACGGAGTGACGATCGATCTGAAGAAGGAAACAACAATAGATCGGTTGGTCATAGTGAACCGCTTGTGGTTGGGAGAAATAACCACGAGGATAGAGTGGAGAGAAATGGGTGCAAGTATATGGACTTTATGACTTGCAAGCCATCGACCTTTACTGGAAAAGAAGATCCTGTCGGAGTAATGGATTGGATCTCAGAAATGGAATTGGCTTTCATGACTTGTGGTTGCCAAGGCAAGTTACAAACCACATTTGCAGTGCGTCAGTTCAGGGGTAGTGCTGCTCGTTGGTGGAACACTTTGGGGAAAACCCTAAGCCCTAATGAGCCACTGCAACTGACTTGGGCAGAGTTCTTGGTGCACTTCAAGCGCAAGTACTGCTCGGCCCAAAACGTGCTTGAGTTAGAAAACCAATTTCTAATGTTGAAGAAGGGGAGTATGACCGTTGATGAATATACAAATAACTTCACAGACAAAATGGAGTTTGCTTTGCGTATTGTCCCAGATGAGCTGGCAAAAATTGACAGGTACGCAAAGGGACTTCCATGGGAGTACGCGGTGCCAGTACGTCAGACACTTACTTTGGAGGCAGCTATCTGGGCTGCCAAGTCTATTGAAGATATGATTAAGGGGAGAGCCGCCAGCAAGGTTGAAGTTGGCGAAAAGAGAAAGTTTGAAGGAACTTCAAGTTCCAATAAAAAGAAAAAGTTCTCGAAGACTGGTTCGAGAAAATTCGGAGGAGGAGCCGAAGCCAAGTGGTGTGACAAGTGTAAGAAGAAACATGCTGGGAGGTGCAGCGTGGAAGTCACTTGTTACAAGTGTGGAAAGCCAGGGCATTATGCCAATGAATGCACCTTCGATAAGAACGTTTGTTTTGGGTGCCATGAA
The DNA here is from genome assembly GCF_052849685.1 of Lactuca virosa. Classification (NCBI taxonomy): domain Eukaryota; kingdom Viridiplantae; phylum Streptophyta; class Magnoliopsida; order Asterales; family Asteraceae; genus Lactuca; species Lactuca virosa. The sequence continues at coordinate 340,542,866 of NC_136428.1, read as the reverse complement.
GAAGGGCATATTTTGAGGGATTGCCCGAAGAAGAAGGACGTAGCAAAACCCAATCTTCCACCAAAGCCGAAGGCGAGAGCCTTTCAGATGACACTTGAAGCTGCGAAAGAAGAAGCCGATGTCGCTTCAGGTACCTTTCTTGTAAATGAATTGCCTGCCCAAATTTTGTTTGATTCTGGAGCCAATTACTCATTTATTTCACATGAATTTGGTAGAAAACTAGCTTTGCTTGTAGATAGACTAGTTAATGCTATAATAGTCGAGATTGCTAGTGGCAAGTTTGTACCTGTTAGCCATCGTATGAAAAACATCTTCATTGACTTGAATGGGAATAAGTTCCACGAGGAATTATTGCCTATCGAGTTAAATGGATTCGACATAGTGTTAGGAATGGATTGGCTTAGCGCCAATGATGCCGAAATATTGTGTAGGAAGAAGATAGTAAAAGTAAACCCGCCAGGGAAAGAGTCGTTTATGGTGTATGGATACAAACGCAGAGTAAACTCTGGAATCATTTCCCTAATGAAAGCCAGAAAGTGTATGGCCAAGGGATGTACTTCATATCTAGCGTTCGTGATCGATGCTAAGAAGGAAAATAAGGAGGTGCATAATATTCCGGTGGTGTGTGATTATCCGGAAGTCTTTCCTGAAGATCTTCCCGGATTGCCCCCTGATCGACACGTAGAATTTCGTATCGACCTGTTACCAGGAACGACGCCGATAGCAAAAGCACCGTATCGACTAGCACCAACAGAGATGAAAGAACTTATGACACAACTTCAGGAGTTATTGGACAAAGGTTTCATTCGACCTAGTTCATCACCCTGGGGAGCCCCAGTGTTATTTTTAAAGAAGAAAGACGGGAGCATGAGAATGTGCATCGATTACAGAGAGCAGAATAAAGCGACAATAAAGAACAAGTACCTGTTGCCGAGGATCGATGACCTGTTCGATCAGTTGCAAGGTTCGAGCTATTTTTCAAAGATCGATCTTAGGTCAGGATACCATCAACTAAAGGTGAGAGAGCAAGATATCGAAAAGACTGCGTTCAGAACAAGATATGGACACTATGAATTTTTGGTTATGTCGTTCGGACTAACCAATGCCCCAACAGCTTTCATGGATTTGATGAACAGGGTTTGTAAACCATACTTTGATAAATCCGTAATAGTATTCCTAGACGATATCTTGATTTATTCGAAAAGCAAGCAGGAGCATTGTTAGGGTGCAAAGTCACTCTTGGATGTAGTGTTTTAGGCTTTCGCCTTTGTATGTGTAAATGGGTTGAGTCTTTCCTATAAATAGGAAGTGAGTGACTCCCATTATGTAAGGAACCATTTGGAGTGTTAGACTAGAGAGAGAAATTGTGTACAAACCCATTTGTATATCCTTTCTAGATCTAATATGAGCTTACACAGATTTATTTACTCCTTGTGTTCTTGATTTTACTTGATGATTCACTAGATCTTTCTAATTCCGCACATGCTATCATAATCAACACAACTACAATTGGTATCAGAGCAGGTGTTCTTGATTGGATCAAGAATTGATCCTTGATGGCGATTTTGATTTAGTGATTCATTTTTTGATCTTTGATCTTCATGTTTTAGAGAGTTTTGGATTCTAGAAATCGAATTCATCTTTGATTCTATTCATAATTCGATTTTCTTCACTAGAATTCAAGTGATTTTTGCTTTCTCTCTCTAGAAAACCCATTCAAAATCACTTTCTCTCTCTAGAAATCTTCAAGTTTTTGTAATCATGGTGAATTTGCCTTACAATTCTTGGATTGTGATCGTTGAAGATATCAAATACAAAGTCAATAAAGATCAATATTATGGGTTGGTGTTAAACAATTCGATATGTTGGGAAACTATGGTTTCTTATGGAGGTTTGAAGGATGATCATGGAAGCTTGATATTTCAACCACTTTGTGAGATCAAATGGTTGGCTGATATTACATGGTCCATATCATCACGTAGTAGTGATAAGATTGGAGAAGAAAAATATTTGTTCAGAAAGAAATATATTTCTCTTATTGAAGACCCAAATGATCTTCGTGCTCTTAAGGTTGTTGAAGTTGTTAACAATGGAGTTCAATGTGATGTTCTTGATGTTCTTGAAGTTCATGATAAGAAGATTCAAGTTGATTCTCAAGATGAAAAAGTTTTTTGCTCGATTGGAGTTCAAACCGATGATATTTTGTGTTCTTGTGATTCGTTTGAAGGAATGATTCCTTATCGGAAGCTGGTGATCCAAGAAATTCACAAGTATCAAACTCCAAAAGATTTGATTCAAACTCATAAAGTTGATGTTGTGGAAAGTGGGTTTGTTCATGAGATCAAGTCTTCAAGATGCAAAAAGATGAGAAAGAAAAAAGAAGAAGAAGATCAATCGCAAAAATAAGCGGGTTCACTCACAAAAATCGTCAAATGTTGTGAAGTCGAAATCCGTGAAGCAAATTTGGGTTCCAAAGCAACAATCTCCAAAGGTTGCATTGAATTTGAAGTCAAAACCCAAAAGTGTTGGTGGTTCTTTTGAAGATGTTCTTGGATCGTTGAAGAACACGAAGAACACGAAGAACGAGTTGTACATCTCACATAGTGGGTGGTACAATGTTCAAATTGGAGATTTTCTCATTCCAACAAAAGAACCAAGATCTTCTAAATTCGATTCGTTTGTTGAAAACGGAACTCGATTCGTCAAAAAGGTATCTCAAATTCTCAAATGGATTCCAAAACATCCATGATTTCGATTCGTATTTTACGTTTTTCATTTTTGATCGATTTGCCTCATTGGATCAAATCCGTTTCAACCCCATTGATTGATCTAATTATTTTTGTTTAGATCAAAACCAAAATCAAACTCATTTTGTTTAATCTTCGAATGTTACTGTTCTTATAATTCATTGTTGAGCCCAATTCTAATTCATTTGAAATTCTGTTCATCCAAACAAATAATTTTTTTAATATCATCCAATTTCATGATTTGATCAATTTTGAGTCCAAAACTTCAATCAAAATTTTGAGCCCAATCATATCTCGTTCTTTAATATTCATGTAGTCCAAAACATTACCCAAAATTGAATCCAAAACATTAACCTATTACTGTTCATTGATCCATAGTTTTTGAATCTAATACCGACCCGAATCAATTCACATTTGTTTTTCTCTCAACTTGTTCATATAACTTTGATTCACTTCTGCTTAAAATCGACATTGGTCAGAAGAGTCGGAAGACTCAAAACTCATAAGTTGAAATTATATAGCTTATGAGTCAAATGATTATGAGTTCGATTTCAACTGATGAAGTATTGCAGTTGAGCGAAGGTACTTCCGATGTAGGGTCAAAGAACGAAGCCCTACTGATTGCTGTGTAAAGGAGTGTTAATTGTCGATGTGTAAAGAATCGACTGTTGATTTTGGTTGTTAACCAGTCAAGAATTGATGTCGACTGGGATATATTGGAATCAAAGAACGAAGGATCAATGTTTGTTTCTAGTCGATTTGTGATTAGGTTTTTGGTGATATGGATTCGTACAAAGGGTGCTCTGATTGAACGAAGAGTTACTGTTCATGGATAAGTCTTCGTATGCTTCGTATGATTGAGAATTTTTCGTTTGATTGGGGAAGATGAAGTTTCATACGAAGAGGAGAGAGAAAATGGAAATGATGATTTCGTACGAAGGGTAATAAAATTTATATGAAGGGTTATTTGGGTATCTAAACTGATGAATATTCGAAGACGTTGTTTGTGTACGCAATTGGGGAAGAAAGAAAGAAAAGTTTTGCATATGGCCCTTATAGTTTCGACTGTTTGACAAATTTTAAACACCCCTTCGTATGATTGGTAAAGGATTCGTATGATTGATCACAATTTCGTATCTTTTGACAAAAGAAGCAAAAGTTTTGAAAACAACCCCTGAATCTTCGAAAATTTGACACTTAGAGAATTAATTGAAGTTTCGAATGTTTAACACTTTTCACCCACATTCGAAATTTTTTGAAGCTTCGTATGTTTGGGGTGATTCTTCGTATGTTTGGAGCACAAATGGCAGAATTTTCGAAAATAGTCCTTGAGGCTTCGAATGTTTGGCGGTTCATACCCATTTTCGAAAAAGGACTGTTTTTGCTGAAAATTGAAGAAAATGCATTTCAAGCCCCTGCAGTTTGTGCAAATTGACGCTTTCTACCCAGCTTTGAAAAAGGGGGAGAGTTTTGCATATTTGGCTGTTTTGGGCGCAACGGGTCCCTGCAAGTTTCAAAAAGTGACGATTTTTACCCGGTTTCTGAAAAATCTTGCAACTTTCACCCAAAAAGTCAAAAATTTTCATAAAATGGAAAAAAAAATTGTGGCTTTTTCGTGATTGTTTTTCCGTGCAAGATTTTTGGTGATTCATTTTTGGTACACATCAAGGGGGAGTATTGTATTGTTCATTCCTCGGGCGCTTGTCACCCTTAATGGGTTTTATAATCATTTTTTTATTATAAAAAGAGGGAGAATGATGGGTATTCGAAGCGGGTTTCTCGGATATTCTTTACGGATCTTGAAGACCGGTGATAATTCGAGGGGGAGTTTGGTCTTGATCGCGCTAGCTCGTTGGAGATTGAAGCCGGACATCCAATCCTAACTTTGAGGGGGAGAATGTTAGGGTGCAAAGTCACTCTTGGATGTAGTGTTTTAGGCTTTCCCCTTTGTATGTGTAAATGGGTTGAGTCTTTCCTATAAATAGGAAGTGAGTGACTCCCATTATGCAAGGAACCATTTGGAGTGTTAGACTAGAGAGAGAAATTGTGTACACACCCATTTGTATATCCTTTCTAGATCTAATATGAGCTTACACAGATTTATTTACTCCTTGTGTTCTTGATTTACTTGATGATTCACTAGATCTTTCTAATTCCGCACATGCCATCATAATCAACACAACTACAAAGTGCTAGAAGTTCTGAAAAAGGAGAAGTTGTATGCAAAGTTCTCCAAATGTGAATTTTGGATTCAAGAAGTCCAATTTTTAGGTCATGTGGTTAACCAAGAAGGAATAATGGTTGACCCAGCAAAGATTGAAGCTGTGATGAAGTGGAATACCCCAGGCCCTCAACCATCGGGTTGGAATGCCCACATACTAGCAAACATGTGCATTTATCAAATAATCATATAATAGTCTACAAGACAATACACTAGGGCCCTATCATCCTACCGGGATGGAATACCCTCCACTACTACTCAACACGTGCACATATAACATGTAATCTCCTACCAGCATACATACAGTCAGACCAACTACAGGTCACTAAGCATAGCCACATATAACCATCCTATCTACCAGGATGCTAACTAACATATCACTGCAGTAACTATCTCAAGTACAAATCAAAGGGCCGGCCTTGGTGCCTTAGACCCTTGGGTATAGTGAGGATAACTCACCTTGCAACTGCCGAACCGAAGCACGAAAACACTGACCCGAAGCACTGCTCCAAACTCCAACACCTGATGCTATCAATGAACCATGACATAAATATCCAAAATACCATAACACCCCTGAAGGTCAAACAGGTCAAAGTCAACCTTCCTGATTGACTCTACTCGCCGAGTCAACCCGTTGACTCGCCGAGTTCCTAACTTCAGAAAATTCTTATATCACAACTCGACTCGCCGAGTCACCCCATGATTCGTCGAGTTTAACGATCTCTGAGTCCTAACATGTCCAACTCACTGAGTCACCGCTCAACTCAATGATTTGACTCTTAACCAGAAGAGGTTGGGGTTTTGCGTTCTGACTCGCCGAGTCCAAGACCAGACTCGCCGAGTCCACGACAATCTTCAACAGACTCGCCGAGTTGTTCCTCCAACTCGTCGAGTTCATGCCTATCTTCAATAGAATCGCCGAGTCCAAGAACAGACTCGCCGAGTCTCTTCAGTCCTTTATACATGCAGAGGCTTTTCGAGTCTTGCAGGGGCTCCAAACTGTAGATCCACTCCTCTAGGGCATGACTCTCACGTAAAGTTGCAAACTTTACGTGGAAACAAGGAGTTATAAGCCCAAATCACTCTAAGGTTAAGGTTTAAGACAAAAGGGCTTCACCAACAACTCAAAGACTGATGCTTTATGACTTTCTGGACCAACACAAGTCTAGATCTGAAGTAGCAACCTCAGATCTAAAATCCAAACCCAAAATAGATCTCAATCATACCAAAATGGCCCCAAATATCATTCTTGAATAGATATAAATGCAATAGAGTCAAGGTAACAACTTGTTACCTCTAAAATGTGCCCAAGCTGAAGTAGATTCTGGATTTACACCAATCCCTTGATGCTCTACACTTGATCTACAAGCCTTCTTTGCTAGAATCTCCTTCCAACGCTTCCAAGTTCACTCCAAAGGCTCACACACGATTCTAGGGTTTTCTGACTCTCAAGGGGGGTGACAAAGAGACTGAGGTGAGGACTTAAGGTCCTTTAAATAGGGTGCAAGCCCTAAGATTAGGGTTTTATCTTCCCAGCACCAACTCGTCGAGTCCAGCTTCCGACTCGGCGAGTTGGTCACTTAATTCGCGACCAAATCCCGCTCCGACTCGACGAGTACTCGAACCTACTCGTCGAATAGCTTCCTCAATGTACCCTTTGAGCCCTTATATCATATTTTCTGAAATTTGGGATGTTACAACTCTCCCCCACTTAAATTAGGCTTCGTCCTCGAAACCTACTGCAGTATACGTTCCCGAACAACTTACTCTTACTGCAGACTCCGATTTCCCAATTATCTCAGGTCCTCCCAGACCCGACCACTACACTCCCTTTAACACATCTCCTACTCGCGAGGCGCCTTTGCCAATACTCCAAGCCGACCATCGACCCTTCTTCTTGAGAACTACACATAACAACTAAGTATCACCCGATGATACTATTCCTTCCTTTCAGGAACACACTTCCGTGACGCGCAACCATTAGGTACCACCATGACTCACTGGGTCCTCCCACATCGTCAAACTACCCTTCCCTTTCCAAACTAGAGATAGCCCGAGTAACTCGCAATGTTGGAATCCAATCCACCCTCTTCTTGAATCCATTCCCTCTCGTGCTGGCAGGATACTGCATCCTTCAGCTTCTAGAAATTCCCATGAATCAGCCAGCTATATCACATAGCCATTCGTACCTAGCCCAATCAGCCTCGGGCTGGAATACCAGGTACGCCTATAACGGGTCCCGTCATCCCAAGGATGGTATACCCTCGCATTCCCGCGCATGTTTGGACCAATCAACACTCGAGTTGGAATACCAAACACACTAGGTCCAATTAATCGTAGGGTCCGGTCATCCTCATGATGGAATACCCTAGATTGGAATACTACTACTCACATACCCCATGCCTACAACCATACTTGAAGCCCAAGGATCCAACCTTGCAGCTCCCTCTATCTACTCTGACTCGACACAACCGAGTACAACTTACCCAAACTTAACAATACGTCTACCTCAAACCCGCTACAGCAGGGAATATAACTATCACGATCTCTACGCCCACGACCTACGACTGGAATACCCTTACGCGGTTCTCAGCATAAGTCTAGATTGCTTCTGAGCCCACATCATGAGTCTGGTATGCCCTCCCCGGCCCTCAGCTCTGATGGGTTTTAGGTAAAACAAATAAACCAGAAAACAATTCCTAAGTTCACATGCAACCTACTTTGGATCTATGTTTTAACTATTGAACATACAACTTTGAATTGCAAAACAAGAACCCTATAGGAGGAGGCTATTTTCGAAAATAGTAAACTAGGGTTTAGGAGTTACATACCTTTCAATTGTTATAGCAAACAATTGATAATTCCCTTGATCTTGATCTTGATCTTCTTGGAAGCTTAGCACCACAAGTGTAATGCCTCTAATGGAATCACACCCAAGAACTAGCAAGAAGGAAACTTGGAGGAGAGAGGGTAGAGAGAGTATGCAATTTCGGCCTAGGGTTTCTTCCCAGAAGTGGTGACCGATTTTGAGAGCTGGGAGGCTCCTTATATAGCTGAGGGATCTAGGGTTTTGGGAAAACCCTAATGCTCCTTTGCTTAGGGCCTAAGCAAACCCAAGGGCCTTATCCAAAGCCCCCTTGGACGAAATCCTTAGGGTTTCCCCTATAGATTTCGTCCACCTCCTTCCAAAGAGGTTCTGGAGCCTTCCACTCAACTATCTGATAATTGCAAACTAGTCCCTGCACTTTATAATTAATACTTTTAACCCCAAAATTAATTCTGATTAATTTCTGGCTAACTATTAATTAAACATAATGATTTCTAATTAATATATTAATCTTTTAACATATTAATAAATCATTTATATTAATTTATTAATCTTATAAATTAATATCTCTCCTTTCATAATTTCCTTGTCCAGTTGCTAGGTTGAGGGCAACCCAAAAGGACTGTGCTGCTATCAATTCAAGTACATACCAATTATAGTTATGGGCTTAGACACCTAATCCAACAGTCTCCCACTTGGATAAGTCTGTAACTATAATTGCTAGTATGCCTTCTAAATTTGACCAGCAAATTGTAGCTTCCAAAAGCTGCTGCCGAACTCTGACCCAGTCAGTTACGTGTCCTAAGATAAGCGATCATATAATCCTTCGTTCTGCTAGATATCCCTAGACATAAGACATGGAATGTAATCAATCTCTTTGTCCAGAATCTATGTTTCCCGATTTCTGATTTGTGATGATGTAGGACTTCTAATTGAACACATCAATTTAGTCCTGGCTGGGCCCAGCACATAAGTCAACACCAAATCATCGAGGGGCCCATAGATATCGCTTTTCCGGTTAGGGCAAAAGGAACGAATAAACGTTGACTCATATGCTTGTATCTTTTACTCATCAAATTATACATGACAATACGTTTTGTAACACCAAGTTACTGATGCGTTTTCGTATCACCAATGTATAACCGACTTTGTATATTACAACTCATATATCTTCGTTTCAAGATTATAAGATATTATCGTCTTAGTATTACTCGTGATGAATTCCATGAAGTGATACTCTGAGCGAGGGTTTATCCAATACTCAAATCTCAATTTCTGAGTACTCATGAACGTTGCAGCAATTCTATTGCCATGTCTATCCTTAGACAATCTACAATCCAGTTCATGACAGTCTTAATTCACTACTTACTTCCAAAAGTATGAGTGACTGTGGAGTTTGAATAATCTTATTATTCAGGAAGTAAGACATGCAAAATATGAAACACAATAATAAACAATTGACAAAAGGCAGAAACCAAACTTATAAATAATACTTTATTATTTAATCACCAAAAGTCAATTACATTTACTTTTTTACAAGTTTCAGAACAAAACTAACCTAACTACTAAAACTAATATCATCTTTCAGTCCTATGCTCCGAGCATGCTGAATATGCTTAGCCCTACTCAGACCCTTTGTCAGGGGATCTGCTGGGTTATCTTCAGATGACACCCTCTTTACTATAAGATGGCCTTCTTCTACTCTATGTCTGATGAAATGGTACTTTCTGTCGATATGTCTGGTTTTACCATGATCTCTCGGTTCCTTTGTCAAGGCAACCGCTCCTTCATTATCGCAGAACAGTTCCATAGGCTCCTGGATGGTTGGAACAACTCCGAGATCTCCGATGAAGTTCCTCAACCAAGCTGCTTCTTTCGACGCTTCACTCGCTGCTATGTACTCTGATTCACAAGTAGAATCAGCCACCGTATCTTGCTTGGAACTCTTCCAAGTAACTGCTCCTCCATTCAGTAAAAATACCCAGCCTGACTGAGAACAGAAGTTATCTCTATCCGTCTGAAAGCTGGCATCACTGTAACCATCTACTCTCAAAGTATCATTGCCACCAAGCACAAGGACCCAGTCCTTTCTCCTTCGCAAATACTTGAGTATATTCTTAACCGCTATCCAATGAGCTCTACCTGGGTTTCCCTGATAACGACTGACCATGCTCAAAGCAAATGCCACATCAGGGCGAGTACATGTCATAGCGTACATGATCGATCCGACAGCGGAAACATAAGGTACACGACTCATGTCATCTATTTCCTCATCTGTACTCGGGCATTGAGTCTTACTCAATTTGGTATTGCTCTGGATAGGTAGCTCTCCCTTCTTGGAATTTTCCATACTAAACCTCTTTAGTACCTTATCCAAGTATGTGCTCTGACTAAGTCCAATTAGTCTCTTCTTTCTATCTCTCAATATTCTAATCCCAAGAATATAGGCAACTTCTCCAAGGTCTTTCATGGCAAAACACTTTCCAAGCCAAGACTTAACTTCTTTCAAGGTTGGAACGTCGTTACCAATGAGTAATATGTCATCGACATATAACACCAGAAAAGTTACTATACTCCCACTAGCCTTGATATACACACAAAACTCATCTTCACTTCTAGAGAAACCAAACTCTTTGACTTTCTCATGGAAGCAAAGATTCCAGCTGCGAGATGCTTGTTTCAATCCATAAATGGATTTCTCAAGCTTGCACACCCTATTGGGAAACTTTGCATCAACAAAACCCTCTGGATGATTCATGTAAACATCCTAAGCCAACTTCCCGTTAAGGAAAGCAGTATTGACATCCATTTGCCAGATTTCATAGTCATGAAAGGCAGCTATAGCGAGCAATATCCTAATAGATTTAATCTTAGCTACTGGCGAAAAGGTCTCATCATAGTCAACCCCTGGGGTTTGAGTGAAACCTTTTGCGACCAGTCGAGCCTTGAATGTATGCACATTCCCATCCATGTCTGTCTTCTTCTTGAAGATCCATTTGCACCCAACTGTCTTACGACCTGGTGCACTATCAACCAAATTCCAAAGTTGGTTGTCATACATGGACTTAATCTCGCTGTCCATTGCCTCTTTCCACTTGGAAGCCTCTGGGCCTGCCATTGCTTCCTTATAAGTGACTGGTTCATCTAAGTTTACCAGTGTTCTGTCACTTATGAATGTGTCACCATCTGAAGTAATATGAAAACCATACAACTCAGGTGGCACACTCGCCCTAGTGGACCTTCGAAGAGGTAATGAGTTATCAACTGGTTCAATAGGAACTGTTTCCTCTGGTTGAGTGCTAGTGTCATCTAAGGTTCCTTCATTGGCTAACTCTTGAATTTCTTCAAGTTCAATGGTGCTCCCACTGTCCTCTTTGAATATGAGCTCCCTTTCTAGAAAGACTCCTCTTCGTGCTACAAAGACCACGTTTTCACTAGGCCTGTAGAACAAATATCCAAAATACTGCTTTGGGTAACCAATGAAAACACATTTCTCACTTCTAGCTGCTAGCTTGTCTTGAGTCTCTCGTCTTACGAAAGCTTCACAACCCCAGACTTTAATATGTGCCAACGAGGGAACTTTCCCCGTCCACATTTCGTGAGGTGTTTTGGCAACCTTCTTTGTAGGGACAAGATTGAGGATGTGGGCGGCTGTCTCTAAGGCATACCCCCAGAAGTGAATAGGAAGCGAAGCACGACTCATCATAGAACGAACCATGTCTAACAAGGTTCGATTACGCCTCTCAGCTACACCATTTAACTGAGGTGTCCTAGGAGGAGTCAATTGTGAGACTATCCCACATTCTTTCAGATAGTCGTTGAACTCGATACTAAGATACTCCCCACCTCTGTCGGATCTAAGTATCTTTATCTTCCTGCCCAATTGATTTTCGACCTCATGCTTAAACTCTTTGAACTTTTCAAAGGTTTCTGACTTATGCTTGATCAAGTAGATATAACCATATCTGCTATAATCGTCAGTGAAAGTCACATAGAATCGATTAGCATCTCTTGTAGTTGATCTGAATGGCCCACACACATCTGTGTGTATGAGATCCAATAGACCTTCACCTCTTTCACAAGACCCTGTGAATGGTGATTTTGTCATCTTTCCCAAAAGACAAGATTCACACATATCATCTGATTTTAGGTCAAATGATTCCAACACTCCATCCTTTTGGAGTTGGGCTATGCGTTTCTTGTTAATGTGTCCAAGACGACAATGCCACAAGCATGCCTTGTCTACACTATTAGACAAGTCAATATTAAGTACACTATTTCCTAAGCTATCAACACAAGTCACTGTTTCATACACACCATCATAAGGTAAAGCTTCAAACATAAAAACACCATTCTTATAAACAGAAATTGAACCATTCAAATCATTAAAAGAATATTTAAAACCTTGTCTGAACAATGCATGAAATGAAATAATGTTTCTCGTCATCTCTGACGAATAGCAACAATTTATCAAATCTAATCTAACATCATTACTAAGTAAATGCTGATAAACTCCGATCTTGGTTACTGGTGAAGACTTTCTGTTTCCCATGATCAAGTTTATCCTTCCTCGCTCTATCTCCTCACTTTCCTTTAGCCCCTGCATATCAGAACAGATATGAAAACCACATCCTGTATCAAGGACCCATGAACGAGAAGATAATGAGTTATTAGCAGAAATAGTGTAAATACCTGCCGCAGATGGCTTCACTTTGCCATCCTTGATATCTTGCAGATATTGTGGGCAAGATCTCTTCCAGTGCCCCTTTTGATTGCAGTAAAAGCAAACGGCCTCTTTTGGATCATAAACATGGGGAGTGGAACCATTGGGCTTAGCCTTTGGGCCATTGCTAGATGACCCAGCTTGAGCCTTGCTCTTCCAGTTTTGCTTAGGAGGACCTTTCCTCTTTTTCCCCTTTCCCTGTCCAATAGCCAAGACAGGGGCACTTGCAGGAGTGGAGGCTATACTTTTACCCTTCATCCCTGCTTCAGCTGTCTGCAACAAGTTGTGCAATTGGGCCAGAGTCTGCTCAGTGTTGTTCAAATGGTAAGTTAGAATAAACTGACCATAACAATCAGGTAGAGTTCAAGACCATGTCAATGGCCAATTCCTCATCAAAGTGAATGTTGAGCTTGACCAAACGCTCTATGTAGCGTTGCATTCTTTGCACATGTGACACAACCGACTCCCCTTCTTTCATCTTGCAAGCCATGAGTGACTTGACTACTTCAAACTTTTCTTGACGAGCTCGCTTATGGTACTTTTCCATAAGGTCCTTGTTCATCTCGAAAGGCCAGTAGTCCTCATAGTACCTTTGCAGTTCTGGGGACATGGTTGCCACCATGATGCACGCCACTTTGGTAGCATCATCGTAATGTTTCTTGTAGGCAGCATATTCTTCAGGAGTAGCTTTTGACTCATCAAGTTCTTTGAGCTCCTTTTCAAGGACATATTCTTTGTCCTCAAATCGAAGCGCCATCTTGATGTTTCGCATCCAATCGTTATAGTTAGAGCCATCCATAACGACTTTGGACCAGATGTTGAGCAAAGAGAAGTTGTGGTTGGAGGAGGATAAAGCAGAAGTGTTTCCAGGAGTAGACATCTTGAAAAGAAAGAAAGGTTTAGTTAGATTTCAAGATACCTTAATATAATAACCCAAAGATATAATATCAAGGTTAGGATCCAACTATGAAGATTCACAACTTAGAAATGGGATGCCGAGATCCAAGTGTAAATTTCATAAAGGTAGGTGAATGACGATTCACCAATTCCACCATTAGACGAAATAAACGAAGTGAAATTCCTAATTCTTTTGAGATACATTGAAACTATTCAATGGCATGTGTTAATCTCAGATTATGCTCTTCTATTTGTGACTGGGATGCCGAGGATCACAAACAAGATGTGAATAATCATGCAAATGTGCTTGGTAACCTCATTGTCTTTATCATTAACTATTGATGTGCTGGTAAACCACACACGCTCCATCAAAATGACAATTATGAGATACACATTACTACTCTTTATTAGTGCCTTTTAGTGTGCTGGTTAAGCACACGCGCTCCACTAACGACCAACAAAGCATAATGTGCAATTTCATGGATTAGCATACTTTTCACATTTTTCCTAAAGTAACTAGAGTTGGGATTTTGTAAAATAATGTTCTAGTACTTTCTTTAATAACATTATACTTTTAATGAGAAGTAGTTGTCCTATCAAATCCGTTCTGCTAACGACCCTCCACTAATCAAGGGAGCGGTGGGTGAGAGTGGACACCCATTCAACTACCATTTTATAGGCAGTTTCCTTATACCCCCCCTTATAGACTAGCTTCGTGAATGAGGCATACTAGCGATTTGACTGACCATATTCTTATACATATATAATATTAAACATTTAATCATAATACATATATAAGGTGTGTTTTAAAACTTTTTAAAACTTCAAGGTTTATATAAATTTCGAAATTCAAACTATTAAATTTAAATTTAAATAAACCAATTAACTAGATTTAATATTTATCTATTAATTAACTTTTAATCAATTTATTAAATCTTGTAAGGATTATCAAATCAAATTAATCAATTAATTTAATCCTAATCCTTATCCCTCTAAATTTCGACAAATAGGGTAAGGATAATTATCCAATTAATCTAATCAAGTAACAATTATCCAAAACAAGAAACCCTAAAACAACTAGGCATATTTCGAAATTCTTAAGGGAGGTGGCTAGGGTTTTTCAAAACCCTAACCCTAATTTTGATTAGGGTTCTTTGGAGGCTAGGGTTTTCGAAAACCCTTTTATCCAAAACCCTAATTTCGAAAATTTGGCCTTTAGGGTTTAATAGCTATAAACCCTAATTTGCAATTCAACAATTATAGCAATTCAATTTAAAACAAACAATGGCTCTGATACCATTGATGGGTTTTAGGTAAAACAAATAAACCAGAAAACAATTCCTAAGTTTACATGCAACCTACTTTGGATCTATGTTTTAACTATTGAACATACAACTTTGAATTGCAAAACAAGAACCCTAGAGGAGGAGGCTATTTTCGAAAATAGTAAACTAGGGTTTAGGAGTTACATACCTTTCAATTGTTATAGCAAACAATTGATAATTCCCTTGATCTTGATCTTGATCTTCTTGGAAGCTTAACACCACAAGTGTAATGCCTCTAATGGAGTCACACCCAAGAACTAGCAAGAAGGAAACTTGGAGGAGAGAGGGTAGAGAGAGTATGCAATTTCGGCCTAGGGCTTCTTCCCAGAAGTGGTGACTGATTTTGAGAGCTGGGAGGCTCCTTATATAGCTGAGGGATCTAGGGTTTTGGGAAAACCCTAATGCTCCTTTGCTTAGGGCCTAAGCAAACCCAAGGGCCTTATCCAAAGCCCCCTTGGATGAAATCCTTAGGGTTTCCCCTATAGATTTCGTCCACCTCCTTCCAAGGAGGTTCTGGAGCCTTCCACTCAACTATCTGATAATTGCAAACTAGTCCCTGCACTTTATAATTAATACTTTTAACCCCAAAATTATTTCTGATTAATTTCTGGCTAACTATTAATTAAACATAATGATTTCTAATTAATATATTAATCTTTTAACATATTAATAAATCATTTATATTAATTTATTAATCTTATAAATTAATATCTCTCCTTTCATAATTTCCTTGTCCAGTTGCTAGGTTGATGGCAACTCAAAAGGACTGTGCTGCTATCAATTCAAGTACATACCAATTATAGTTATGGGCTTAGACACCTAATCCAACAAGCTCATGACTGGAATGCTCCCGATGACCGATCGACACTACTGTCGACACTTCAGGTTCCCAACACTTCGACCCCACAAATATCCTCCTTCCTCCGCCACTCGAGGGGCCTAATCGACGCTCCTCTCATCAACGCACAACATACGATGCGAAAATTACTACCACACACGCATCACAAAGGCTCAAACCGGCAACAATATACCTACCACTACCGGCCGACCAGCACGGTCCTCATATCCAACCCATACCGCTTCCTCCGGGTTAGCATACCAACATGTCTAATCAATTCAACTATCGAGTCGAAAATTCTCGGGGTTTGTTGGCCTACCGCCTCAACCCTACTGCTCCCTTCAAGCCTTTGTACCTACGACTTATAGTCGGGCCGCATCGGGTATCTTGGCCTACTGCGTAGAGCAGGACCGCCTCAACCCCATTCAAATGCCATAACCGATCAAGAAAAGATATAACCCGGCTCCCAAAACCTGAATGACAGGATATTCTAATCCCAGACCTTCCCAAAACTGACTAATACCCATCCGGATCCACTCTCAGTCCCCAATTGGAGCATTACCCGATCCAAGAAGATGAAACCTCGGAGGTACTCCGAACTGATGGGATCGCCAAGATCCTTTGAACTCCGTCCGACCTTTAATAACAATTTCCAATCAGCCAAAATACACCGGAGTCCCCAGTGTACCGGACCGCCTCATTGCACCACTTCCCGTAACCGACATCCAAACTGCGTCAGGCGACATTCTTCCAAACCACGCCCCATCCGAGAATTTCCAATTCTCCCCCACTTAGAGCACTAACTACTGTCTACCGGCGGCGAAACTGGTATGCGGCTCAATCGTCCCAATCCGAGAAGACGAACTTCAAGGGATCCGAGTTTCCGCTGGTGATTTCGAATCTCTGAATCATGACCCTCCTCTCTCTTGAATGCGTCATCAGATACTACCCCTCTATAATTTCTCAATAATAACTTCTCACTATCATCTACTATGCTCTAATAACTTATGCAGGAAACAAACAACTCATAATAACATGAACAAGATATAGAAGGAAAAGACATACCGGCTGTCACCTCTGGCGCTGTCCCGATCTCCTCGGCCACAAGCTGATAAGCACGCCCTGGAGCCTTCGGAGGCTCTGCTCGACCCTGACCCCCGTCAGTAAGTCTCAACGTGGCTGGTACTGGGACCTGCACTGGCCTGGCAGCCAAGAGAGGACACTGGGCCTTCATATGGCCCACCTGATCACAATGATAACAAAGTCGGACTCCGACAGCTGGAGCCTGCTGCCTACAATCCCTGGCTATGTAGCCCTCCCTGCCACACTTGTGGCACCCAGAAGAAGATCGACAAACTCCATCATGTACCTTACCGCACTTCCCACAAGTGCGACTCCTCTGGCTTTCTTGACGATAATCAGCGGCCCTCATCCGTTTCGGCGCAGGCTGCGACTGCACCGGGGCCTGCCTCTGCTCTCTCAGCTGGAGCTCAATCTCTAGCTCGCGCCGCCTGGCGGCCTCCTGCAACTCCAACAAAGTATCACATCTCGGCGTGGACACAAACTGTCTGATGTCCCTCTTGAGCATGCTCAGATACCGGGTCATCTGAGCCTGCTCCGAAGCAAACTTAGGGCAGAACATCGCCCTCTCCGTAAACATCTTGGTGATCTCCGTCACCGACTCTGAATCCTGTCTAAGCTCCAAAAACTCCTGAGCCAATCTACCCCGCTCAACCCGCGGAACATAACGGGTACTGAACATGTCTCGGAACTGATCCCAAGTAACCGCAGCCCGCTGCGCGTCAGAATATTATCCCGTAGTCAACCTCCACCAATCCTTCGGCCCGAGCCTCAAAAGGTTTAGAGCACACCTCACCCTCTGCTCAGTAGGGCACGGACACGTGAAGAAACATCCTTCCACGTCCGACAACCATCTCATCGCAACAATCGGATCCTGAACTCCGTTAAAGGTAGGGGCTTCGTATTATCAAAGTCCCGATATTGAAAGCCCCGACCGGCTCCTCCCCCTGCCGCTGTTACAGCCGCTGTAGCTGCCGCGACAGCCGTCTCAGTAAGAGCTGCATAACGATCATCGAAGTACTCCCTCATAGCGGACTTAATAGTCCCAAACAACTCCGGAATCTGACCCCGGACAATCTCGACCACCTCCTCGCGGATGATCTCCCTGACCCTATCCTCTGTCAACATTGGCCCCACCTGACCGACAATCTCAGGTGCCACTGGGGCCCCTTGATCACCCTGACCTGATCCCGATCCGGATCCAGTCACGACACGCCTCGTAACCACCATACTGAAAATAGAAGAGGAAAAATATCAGACAATACGCCTAGATAACCGGGAACCAACTCTCTTCTAAACCCTAGGGGTTGTGACTTCCTTGTTACGCGTATGGGTCCTGTGCTTTCAGTAGTACGGGCCCATACTACCTTCCACACCTACCCATATTTGTCTCAAGTATCACCACAACACCCTAACAATATACATAACACAACGAATGCTCAATCCTCACTCCCAGAGGAATGCTAACTATCTCGCAACTGGCCTACCAGACTCACACAACCCACCCATCCATGAAGCTTCCACCAACCCTGCAGCACTAGTGTATGCTAGCCATACATAACGCTGGACCCCATAGACTTTCGAATATTCGATCCTACCCTAAGCCCTAACCAATAAGAATAGAACATAAGGCCGAATTAAACCTTCTCAGGCTATAAGATCTTAATTATATACAGCCGTGATGCATACACAAGTAACTACAGTAATGATGTCAATTTCATACAAAGGTAACCCTAGGCTAGCAGACATCATGTAATCAGGCAATTCTATCATGCAATTCCTGAAGATCCCTAGCCTAGTACTAGCATGCTGTTCTAATCATATCACATAATCAAATAACTTGTATAGTAATTTGGGTCTACTTACTGGCTCCGGCTGATCGTACCCTCTGCATCCTCCTCTACTTATTTTGAAAACCATTTGAAAATCTTTCCTTGATTTGAGACTAGATTCACACGGATGTTCCTCCAATTCACTCAAACCAAGGCTCTGATACCAACTTGTAACACCCATAAAATTCAAGCCAATTTAAACATTTTAACCCATTCAAAAACCATTAAGTTATTACAGCTTGTTTTCAAAATAGTTTAAACATCAGAGCATCCCCAGAACCAAATCACAAAATCATAAAATATGAGGAGCGGTACGATCACGCCTTTGCCTTGCCACGATCACCTGATGTACCTGAAACAATAAACTGAAAACCGTAAGCTCGAAAGCTTAGTGAGTTCCCCCAAAATACCCGTACACACATAATCATACACATACAACAATGAACAGCATACTATGGGTCCAATCAACCGACAGGTTGGAATACCCCAGGCCCTCAACCGTCGGGTTGGAATGCCAACATACTACGAGTCCAATCATCCTCGGGATGGAATACTCTCGGCCCATAACCATCGAGTTGGAATGCCCACACACCTATACATACAATAACTACTATGGGTCCAATCATCCCTCGAGATGGAATACCCCAGGCCCTCAACCATCGGGTTGGAATGCCCACCTACT
The DNA here is from genome assembly GCF_052849685.1 of Lactuca virosa. Lineage (NCBI taxonomy): Eukaryota > Viridiplantae > Streptophyta > Magnoliopsida > Asterales > Asteraceae > Lactuca > Lactuca virosa. The sequence continues at coordinate 340,523,694 of NC_136428.1, read as the reverse complement.
ATGAGTCCAATCATCCTACCGGGATGGAATACTCCTGGCCCACAACCATCGGGTTGGAATGCCCACATACTAGCAAACATGTGCATCTATCAAATAATCATATAATAGTCTACAAGACAATACACTAGGGCCCTATCATCCTACCGGGATGGAATACCCTCCACTACTGCTCAACACGTGCACATATAACAGGTAATCTCCTACCAGCATACAGACAGTCAGGCCAACTACAGGTCACTAAGCATAGCCACATATAACCATCCTATCTACCAGGATGCTAACTAACATATCACAGCAGTAACTATCTCAAATACAAATCAAAGGGTCGGCCTTGGTGCCGTAGACCCTTGGGTATAGTGAGGATAACTCACCTTGCAACTGCCGAACCGAAGCACGAAAACACTGACCCGAAGCACTGCTCCAAACTCCAACACCTGATGCCATCAATGAACCATGACATAAATATCCAAAATACCATAACACCCCTGAAGGTCAAACAGGTCAAAGTCAACCTTCCTGATTGACTCTACTCGCCGAGTCAACCCGTTGACTCGCCGAGTTCCTAACTTCAGAAAATTCTTATATCACAACTCGACTCGCCGAGTCACCCCATGATTCGTCGAGTTTAACGATCTCTGAGTCCTAACATGTCTAACTCACTGAGTCACCGCTCAACTCAATGATCTGACTCTTAACCAGAAGAGGTTGGGGTTTTGCGTTCTGACTCGCCGAGTCCAAGACCAGACTCGCCGAATCCACGACAATCTTCAACAGACTCGCCGAGTTGTTCCTCCAACTCGTCGAGTTCATGCCTATCTTCAACAGACTCGCCGAGTCCAAGAACAGACTCGGCGAGTCCAAGAACAGACTCGCCGAGTCTCTTCAGTCCTTTATACATGCAGAGGCTTTTCGAGTCTTGCAGGGGCTCCAAACTGTAGATCCACTCCTCTAGGGCATGACTCTCACGTAAAGTTGCAAACTTTACGTGGAAACAAGGATTTATAAGCCCAAACCACTCTAAGGTTAAGGTTTAAGACAAAAGGGCTTCACCAACAACTCAAAGACTGATGCTTTATGACTTTCTGGACCAACACAAGTCTAGATCTGAAGTAGCAACCTCAGATCTAAAATCCAAACCCAAAATAGATCTCAATCATACCAAAATGGCCCCAAATATCATTCTTGAATAGATATAAATGCAATAGAGTCAAGGTAACAGCTTGTTACCTCTAAAATGTGCCCAAGTTGAAGTAGATTTTGGATTTACACCAATCCTTTGATGCTCTACACTTGATCTACAAGCCTTCTTTGCTAGAATCTCCTTCCAAAGCTTCCAAGTTCACTCCAAAGGCTCACACACGATTCTAGGGTTTTCTGACTCTCAAGGGGGGTGACAAAGAGACTGGGGTGAGGACTTAAGGTCCTTTAAATAGGGTGCAAGCCCTAAGATTAGGGTTTTATCTTCCCAGCACCAACTCGTCGAGTCCAGCTTCCGACTCGGCGAGTTGGTCACTTAATTCGCGACCAAATCCCGCTCCGACTCGACGAGTACTCGCACCTACTCGTCAAGTAGCTTCCTCAATGTACCCTTTGAGCCCTTATATCATATTTCTGAAATTTGGGATGTTACAACAGGTGAGAGTCGCGCCTCAACTAGTGCATTGGGTCATGCCGGTCACGTTAGTTGTGAACGAGATACTTGCCTTGGGGTTTTTGCGGTGAATAAATAGACCTTAACTAGGAAGTATTACCATAATAATTACAGTGATGGTAAGCGGTGAATAATTATTAAAATAAAGCGGATATAAATATTACTTAATAATATTTTAGAGGTGAAAAGATAGAAAAGTAGTTTCAGTGTGGTTGAGGAGAGTAACTAAAAAAAAGCTCTAAAAGAAGAATAAAATTAATTGAGCTAAACAGTGTTGGATATGCGGTGTAATGTTTGTTTTTCTTGTGAGTATTTGACTGTGTGGGAATGTGTTGTGTGATCCATTTTTGATATGTGTGTTCTTTTAACATTATACTATAATTGACTCACTTAGCTTATGCCAACACTTGTTCTTTGCTTGTTGATCGATGTGCATTGGAACAGGTAGCTTGACATGATGCCTTGGTGAGGATGGGGAACCCTTTTAGGTAGTTATATTCTAGTTTATGTCTTAGTATTGATACCATTTTGGGCTTGTTGTTAAGCTTTCATCACATTACTTTTGAGAATCTACTATCGTGTAAGTTTTGAAAACTTTTATTTCGATGGACTTGTTTTGATAATAAAGTAACATTGGTGATGTTTTCATAATACTTAAAATAAGCCTTCCGCTAACGTATTATGGTTAAAACGTGTTTAAAATAAAAAGAAAAAATTGGGTGAAAAATCACGATGTTACACTAGTTATTAAAGTTTGTTTATTTTGGTCCCATAGTCTTGGATCTTGGGAGTTTAAGCAACTCCAAACATAACGAGGAGTGTTTCTCTTCATTCTAGAGCCTTGTGATCCATAAAAATGGGATATTGGTCTTTCCCTTTCATCCATGCTAGATCTATTAAGCTTATGGGTCATGAATAAGACTTAGGGTTGGATTTTGGTCCCATTGTAGCCATGCAAAGGCATAAAGGTTGCAACTTAATGATTCCAGACGTTCATTAGGGTGAGAATTGAAGTTTGGACGTTAGGTCTTTATGCATTAAGAACATTGGTTAAGAGTTTGGGCTTCAGTTGGTTACGTCGGGCATAATCCTTGAGTACGTTGGGTGTAGTAGGCTGTTGCCACGTAATCTTTCCAAGATCAAGCTGGGGCGTAACCATTGAGTACGTTGGGTGTAGTAGGCTGTTGCCATGTAATCATTTCAAGATCAAGCTGTACGTTGGGCATAATGGGGAGTATGCATGATGTAGTCCCATAAACCCATTTGGGCCATTTTTAGGCCTTAGACCATTAGGGGTTTTGGGCCTTGTATAGTTGTGTCATGTATAGGAAGGGCGAAATGGTTAATGGTCTTTTACCCTTAGTAAGATAAAAGATGATTTGGACCATTGATTATGGGTTAAAACCCCGATTATTAATTAGGGTTGACTTTGGGTTATGACCAGTGTAAGGAGCCGTGGTAGCAGTAGCTCGAGTGTGTGATTTGTTTATCTTTAGTTAGAGGCGAGTCTTCTCACTGTGCTAGTGGGTCGAAAGGACCAATGCCGACCCACTAAATTGTGTATGCAAGATACTAACTGTCTTTGTGATTCTTGCATGTTTGTATGATTGGTTTGAAATAAACCCCAGGGCTTGGCTCATTATTTTATGATTATGTTGAAACAAACCCCAGTGTTGGGTCCAAGGATGGGCCCATGAGTATATGATGGGTTGAAAGAAACCCTAGGGCCGGGCCCATAATTGTATGTTGGGTTGGAATATACCCTAGGGCTAGGCCCGGTTGTATGTTTAGTATGTGCTACTTTGGGGAACTTAATAACCTTTGTGCTTATAGTTTATGTTTATGATTTCAAGTACTTCTGGTATGAAAGGGAAGGGCCCGACGTGATGACACAACAACCCCTCATGATTCCGCACTTGTTTTCATCTGTACTCTGATGTTTTTTTGATAATTTGTTTTGTGGTTGACTTTGTGATACCTGATGTAAGAAACTATTGGTTTTTAAAACGAAAATTTTTATCGTTGTGTTTGGGTTGTTTCAAATTCCCTCTTCACGAACATCATCTCATACTCCTTGATCTTAAAAACCATTTCCTCTACTTCGCTTTGAGGAATTGTCACAACTTATTTGCAAAACACGTAATGTGAAAGTAAAGGACCCCCTCTATCCTGGCATGAATATCTAACCACCTACGAAGACATGTTTTTTCAGAACATAGCCATGCATGGCTGTCGGTCCCTGAGTCTCGCAAGAATATCCGCAGCAATAACATGTTTGCAAGGTAGTGTAATAGAAGCATAAAAAACCTTGTCATGCTGCAAAAGAAAAACTACTTGGAAGCTAATTCAGGGGTGTAAATAGTGTTTTAGAACGAAAAGCGATGACAATTCCAGAATTGTTCTGCGCATTCCTGACTTGTTCTTCACATTCCAGAATGGTTATTCACATTCCAGACTGGAATACCATTCAGTGTGCCGGAATACCGAATTTCGATGTACAATAATGTAAGACACTAACTAAACTAGTTTTTTTTGGGTTAGTCCCCACACTAAATAACATTTCTACAACACTGTCCGACAAACATGTTTTTCGTGTTCCAGAGTAACTATTTTACACCAATAATCATAAAATTAAACAACTACAAGTGAAGGAGTCAAGAACTGACACGTAACTCTTCAAATTTATCAGAATTGTATGCCATATCTTCTTTGCCTTTTTAGTCTGATAAATATTTCGACATATGATTTTGTACAAATCTGTCCGGAACGTGTCGGAATAGATAACGGGCATTCCGAAATGTGTTGGAATGGTCCTGCGGGGCAGATCACTGGAGTCCAAAATGATCTTCGGAATAGGTGATTCCAGGATCGACGATCGAGACTAATGCACATTACACCCCTTACTTATTCATAAGTAGTTTTGCATATAAATGGGCCATAATTGTTTACTCTTAAGTATTTTTTCATTTAAATGGGTCAGGGTACTCGCCAACCCAATTGAATAGCCCATATCTTACTTGACTACTAACTACTCAGAAGTCAGACCTCGGTGGCTGCTTCCTCTCTCAACCCTAAATCTTCGTATCTTCTACGTCCTGCGACCACGAAAGAGACATAGCGATGTCAATGGAGAATCCTCCAGGGAAACAAGGAGTTGAATCACTATCTCTTACTGCAGGGGATGAATCCTCCTCTTTGAATCCGTTGAATTGTACCACACAGTAAGTTTCATCTCTAATCTACCCACGTAGGGTGTTTTTTTTGGCTATACATTGAGATTTTCAAATGTGTTTGAACTTAATTTGATTGGATTGCGACTAAATTGGACCCCTGTATCATTTTTCCATGAGCGTACCAGTAATCATTAATTTGTTTTATAGAATCAACTTCATTTTTGTAACTTGATGAAGATGTACTTGCTTCTATTCTCTCCTCCCATTTCTAAGTTATTAAACAAAAAATTCGGTGGTGTTTAGGATGAGTGTTGAAGAAAAATTCAGGATTGTGAGGAGTATTGGAGAAGAATGCATCCAGGAGGAAGAACTGTTGAATCTTCTTACCAAAAAGCCCCAACCCATCTGCTATGATGGGTTTGAACCCTCTGGCCGAATGCATATTGCTCAGGTATGTATGTGGATTTAACTATCATCTAAAGAAGGTTTAAATTTCAATATTGGGTGTTTCTTGCTGTATAGGGTGTTATGAAGACGATCAATGTTAATAAACTGACTTCAGCTGGTTGCAAAGTAAAGATTTGGATAGCAGATTGGTTTGCTCAATTGAACAACAAAATGGGTGGAGATTTAAACAAAATCCAAACTGTTGGACACTACTTAATTGAAATCTGGAAAGCTGCAGGCATGAATTTGGAAGATGGTAAAGTAGAGTTTATTTGGTCTTCTGAAGAAATTAATTCAAGGGCACATGAATACTGGCCATTAGTCATGGATATTGCTAGAAGAAACAAACTTCCTAGAATAATGAGGTAGTTATAAATAAATTAATTTGTTAATTTTTATAGTAATATCCTAATTTTATTAATCTTGTTATCTTAATTGTACTTTTAGGTGTTGTCAGATTATGGGTCGAAGTGAGCAGGATGAACTGACTGCAGCCCAAATCTTCTACCCATGCATGCAATGTGCTGATATTTTTTTCCTCAAGGTTCTTGTTTAAATCTTTTTGCAAGGGTAAAATAGTCATTTTATAGTTTATGATTTTATTTAGTTATTAAAGAAACAAATTTGGTCATTTGAATAGGCTGATATCTGTCAATTAGGCATGGATCAAAGAAAAGTTAATGTTCTTGCAAGGGAGTACTGTGATGACATCAAAAGAAAAAACAAGCCTATCATATTATCTCATCGTAAGGGCAATTTTGTAAACTTGCTTTTATTTCCAATTTTACCATTTTTACTTGAAATATCAAAATGGTTGTTGTTTATTATGTAGATATGCTTCCGGGTTTGTTACAAGGACAAGAAAAGATGTCAAAATCTGATTCTTCTTCTGCTGTTTTTATGGAGGATGAAGAGGTAAAAATTTTTCAATTTTGGGAGTAAAATATAAATAATATGAAGTTGTAATTAATTTGTATGAATGATGAATTTGATAGGCTGAGGTTAATTTAAAGATAAAGAAAGCATATTGTCCACCCAATATTGTTGATGGGAATCCATGTCTTGAGTACATTAAATACATTGTATTCCCTTGGTTTAATGAGTTCAAAGTTGAAAGGAAAGAGGAAAATGGAGGCGAAAAGTGAGTTTTAAAATAAAAATAAAAATAAAAATAAAAAACCTTTTTTCTTTTAAATTTTATTAACATTTTTCTTGAATGTCAGGGTTTTTACCAGTTATGATGAATTAATTGATGCTTATGCAAAAGGGGAGTTGCATCCTGCTGATTTGAAACCTGCACTATCCAAATCTTTGAATAAGATATTGCAGGTATAAAATAATAAAATATGCATATTTGGTATTTTTATTTTAATATTTTTTTTTGTTGTATGTGTGTTGTAGCCTGTGCGTGACCATTTCAAGAATGATGAGAAGGCCAAGGCTTTACTGAAGAGGGTTAAGGTATGGTTTGTTCCCATGCTAAAATTTATAATGCATAAAGTATTCTAATTGGCTTAAATTAAAAAAAATAAGTTGTTAATATAGTATTAATAATCTTTGTGGTTTAATGTAGGCTTTCAAAGTTACAAGATGATGGAAGTCTTTTAGTGAGTGGATGAGAAGATGGGAGTTTAGTCATATTAAACAAATTGTTCAAATTTTCTTCACATTATATTTTATATTTTGCATCAACTGCTTTCATTACTTTTTGGAATAGTAACACTTGAAACACAACCTTTTGGAATACTAACACTTTAAACACAGATTGGTTTTAATTATTTTGGAAGAATAACAACATACTCTCTTACTGCATAAGAAAATAATTATTTTGGAAGAAATAATATTCTTAGGTATATTTGTTTGTATTTTTGATTATATAAACTAGTATACGACTAATACAACTGTTTTTAAACTAGTAATCGGCAATAGAAGTAAACCTTAGGACAACTAACTTATTGTAGCATAGAACAATAAGAAGTTTTTTTTTGTTCAAAATAGTGAATTATGAAACTTTTGTATTTTTCTTTAAAGACAAAACAATTGATTTGTTATGTGCTTTTAAGAAAAATCATTTATTTCCGATCTATACCTAAAAAAAAAAAGTTTCTGTTGATGACTTGATGTTATGGAAAGCCCATTGCGGTTTTATTAATTAACTAAATAAATAAATCGATGTGTGCTAAGTTAACAAATTATGTTGTAGTCGAGTTGGTTAGGATATTCGCCGGGTTTAAGTCCCAACGGAAGATAATTCTTTGGACATTTTTATATCAATTAAACTTTCTATCAGTACATTTCTACTTTATTTTTATGAAGGAAATCATCACAATTTTGCTATTTGATTATTCTCGTATCATATCAAATTCATGTAATTATTTTATCATATTACGAAATTTCTGTTGGTAGCATTTATACAATAATCCAGCCTCTTATTATTATTATTATTATTAGTTTTTGCTATACAATCATCTTCAAGAATATATTCTTCAAAATTCAAACCAATTCTACCTCTAATGCCAGAAAAACATCAAACATAAAGGCAAGACAACATAGTTAGTTAGATCATTCTAACGTTATGATCATCAACCAAAGGGCTTCTAGCCCAACGGTATCCAGTGTTGTCCTCCCTCCTTGAGGTTGAGGGTTCAAGTCCCGTCGTGGACATAAGTGGATTTAAGGAGTAGTTTAGATTTGCTGTTTCAAAAAAAAAAAACATTATGATCATCAATCTACATCCACATATAAGGTTGAAAAGGCAAAAATAAAAACATAGTTTTTTTTTCCCAAGAAAATGATTTAGAAGGTAACAAAATTCTAAATTTTTTAAAATATACCATTTTACTTTGTTTTGTATAAAATTTACCAATAAACTAAATCATTTGTACACTTACGACCCTTAAAGTTAACCATTTGTTCATAAAACACATTTCCATCATCGACTGTAATATATGGTTAATGAAACCTAATAATGTGTATAAATATTGTAGTTTGTTGGTGTTTTTTGAACAAACTGTAAAATTTAATGGTTATGTGTACAAATGTTATGGTTAGTCGGTATTTTTTGTACCAAGGAAAGTCGAATGATATTTTTTGTACAATTTTAAAATTTTATTACTCTCCTAAGTCATTTTTTCGTGTTTTTTTTTTCAGAACAAACCCCACCACACCCAAAAACATAAACAAATTAACAAACCCTATCTTTGTCCCTTCTTTTTCCATAAATCACCAAACATCCTAATCCAAGAACCCTTTCTCTTCCCATTCCCTAACCCATCATCACAATAATCACCCAACCCTGGTGAACCACAAAACTACCATACCCATCAAACACGTCATCGTAATGTTTATCCATTGAACCAAATCTTTCGGATACCCTTCTTCCATCGTTCATCTCAACCCTACCAAATAAAATGGTTGCTGTTGTATCTATTGCTTTCTGTTACTATTCTATTTGTACTCTCAACTTCTTCATTTATGTTTCTAAGGCCTCTTTTGCTCCTTCAACATGTTCTAGCTTTTTACTTCAGTTGAATCCCATCGTTTTTACTCTTTTCCAACTCTTCTTCAAGCTGTGTCATCTTTAATCCATTTTTTCTCTTCTTTTGATTTAGCAAATGATATCTACACATTAGCTTAAATCAGTTGATGTTTTAGATTTTTGTTTTCTTGTCATAATGCTTTTAAATCCTCCCCCCTCTCATCTATTTTCAATTTCACCAGACTTACCTTTATTATGACAAAAGTAATCAAACACGAAACATAACAAACATAAATTCAAATAAATTGAATTTTATATACAAGATTCATAATCAGAAACATACCTGAATGTTGATGTTTACAATAGAATCACAAAACATGAAAACATGTAGATTGAGGCCTGCGAATTGTAGTGTCCCAAGACAAAAAAGTTGCCTTGGTATGGGTCTGCCTTGAGGATACAACAATTAATCAAGAGAAGATCTTGATTCTAGCGAAATTCTCTATGTTCCCATCTTGATCCTTGAATTTTGAAAATATATGAAGAGTGAGCGTTTTTCTGTAACCCCCAAATCTGACTTTTGGTGATGTATTTAAAAGCTTTATATTGGCATTTAAACAATCCCAACCAACACACATGTTCAATGTGAAATTAATTGTCTAACAGTTAATTAACAATTAACAGATTTAATAAATAAATAAAGTTAATATTCGGAATTAATATAAAAAAATATTAATCAATCAATGAGACCCCAAGAGCCCAAAGGCTCAAGGCCAATTAATCACCAAATCCAAGTCTTTCAAGACCAATTAATCACAAAATCCAACTCAATCCCTTTATCCCAAATATTTAATCATATTAATAAAATACTAATAAAAGGCTTTATAAGGGAATAAAAGTTCTTCTTACTTTAAATGTGGGACAAGTCTGTTAGGTGCATAAATTGCACCTTTTCATAAGCTAATTTCATGTTTATTTATAGCATTGCATTGCATTTTTAGTGTAATATTCATTCATTTTGCATTAAAGGGCATTATCGAGGATCTATCGATATTTCACCGTTTTTTGTGGATGTTTCAGGGTGATTTGAAGATTGGAGCATGCTTAGGATGGTCAAGGGAAGCTCTCGGTGAAATTTCGGAACTTTCGGAGCTAAATTGAAGAAATGAAGAAAATCAGGAATTGACTTTTATGAACTGCATTACACGGCCCGCGCTTTGGCAAGGCATACGTTACGCGGCCGTGCTTTGGAAGTATTTCAGCACATCAGAGTCATTACACGGCCGTGCTTTGGCAAGGCATACGTTACACAGGCCGTGTAACGTGATCTGATCAAAATTTGAATTCTTAACTTCCGATTTATCATGTTCTTCTGGCATGTTAAAACATAACCTCGACTTGGAACTGTAGGGGGGCGATTTTGGTGTATCATATCATCATCTAGCATCTTGGAAACACATTATTTTACATTTTGTAAGTTAATTTGAAGATCAAACTAGTTGAATTTGTAGTTTCACTTAGACATGTGTGGCTGATTTCTTTATCATTTCTGATTCTGGATTCCTAAGTGTTTGTTGTTAAGTTGTAATTTGCATTTGATTTTATGTTTATCATCTAGTAATCTTTGATTTGATCTTAATTATATGTTTGATTGGTTCTCTTTTCACTTGATCAATGAATTAGGGTTCTTATCAATCTAGTTAATCAAATTATGAAATTCGTATATGTTTTATGATTTGATGTTAGTAACATGCACTTAATTGGTTGTAATTAGATCAAAAATTAGTGTAATCAAAGATTAGATGTTCATATTCCCGAACTTATGAGGAATGTTGGATATTGTTGGTAATTGTTGCAAGATCTTAATGTCATTTAATGATTTGATGCAAGAGCTTGTTTGAATTGAATCAATTAAATGAAGTTTTATTTAAAGAACATGTTTTGAATAAAACACTTTTGTCAACTTGGGTATTAGAGCTTGTTAATATCTAAATTACCAACCTAGATTGAACATGAATCACCGTCATATTACATCCTACAACATAATGCATGTATAGGAATCCGAATCGGAAATGTATTTCTTTTATTGATTTTTAGTATTAATCTTGTTTACTTATGAAGTTTAATTCTAGTTCAAACATAACCCCACCCCCACTTTAATATTATTTGTATGATGTGTGAGAATATGGCTAAATAAGAAGTCCCGTATTCCTGTGGATCGACCCTGCTTATTCTATACTATCTTTAGTGTAAGAAGTAGCAGTGATTTGAGTTTTATTTTATTTTATCCCATTATTTGTTGGTTTGACAGCCAAACAAAGTCCCATAAAGGTTATTTTTTTTAAACAAAGTTCTAACAATACCCTATATTTTCTATTCAAACTGCAAGAATAACCCATATTTGAATAGAAGATAAGTGAACTTTGATATCCAAATAAGGGAATTAGATATGACATGCATCTAAATAAGTAAGATATGCCATGCATCTGAATAAGTGTTGTAAAACTTGAACCTTTCATAGTGAGTACTACTTGGATTTACTTTGTGGGTAGTGAACTAGAGTCTCGAACTAACCAATTTTTATAGTAGAACTAAAACAAGAAGTATCACACATATTATATCTAAGCATAGATCATTTCTTACTGCTGTGTTCATCATCTAAAGTTCTTTTCCTAGAGCAGGAAACCACTTTCCCTTTATCCTTAAAAGGAAAAATATTTTCAAAGAATTCAGCCTTTACGGATTCCATGATGGTTTGATTATGGATATCATCAACATGTGATTTATACACAAGAAACCTATAGGCTCAACTATTCATGGTAGGGCCAAGGTAGATGCAATCTATGTTTTTTGGTCCAATTTTAGTCCTCTTAGGAAGATGTACTTGTTGTTGGATAAGGTGTTTAAGTCCATAACTATTTCTGGTATGTACTTGACCCGACCCGGCATGGTCCATTTGGGTTGCATGGCATCATGCATTTGGATAGACTAAATGAGAGAAATAACACTTGTGGTTTATTAATATATTATAAGTTCTAATATATTAATAGTATTATTTAATTAGTATTGATCAAGAATTAATCTAGGATTAATTAAGTGATCAAAAGATGACTAATTAAATATATGGGTTGATTATGTAAATTATCCATAACTTGTATAGTGGGCTAAAAGGCTTCATGGATAATCAAGTTGGGTTAAACCCATTGGATGCTCCATGGAGGCTCCATGGGAGTTACAAACCCATGGGTCATGGAAATGAAGAGTCATGCCACATTAGGGTTTACATGGTGTAACCCTAGATGTGACACACTATATAAGCAACATGTTCTCCACCAAAATCGGCTACACATAGTTATAAGAGGGCTAGGCCGATTTTTGAAAGTGTTACAATTCTCTAAAGTTTACTCCAAAGCATTTGGTGTTGTGTGAAGCATTTGAGGCATCACACTTGGGGTGCTAGGTTCTCAAGGTTTCAAGGAATCATAACAACTACAAGGTATGTATTTCTAGCTATCTTTTATATTATAAAGTTCCCCATGTATGCTAGATAGGTTTATGAACCTTGGAAAAAGTATTTTGCATGTATTTTAGACAAACATAGATCCAAGGTTTTCTAGGGTTGCATGTACACTTAAGAGTGTTAGAATTGCTCAAAACCCTTTAGAGGTATCAGAGCCTAGGCTTGCTTGTCAATACTTGATGCAAAATAGTATTAAAAATCGATTTTTGAGCTCTCTGCACAGGGGACTCGCCGAGTCCATGGGGGGACTCGACGAGTCCAAGTGGAAATCGAACCAACTCGGCGAGTCAGTTCATGCACTCGACGAGTTGGTCATGCAGAGTGCTATTTTTCGTTTTTTGCTGCTGGAAATGGACTAGAAACATTACCCTAAACTGTTTTGGTGTTTTAAAACTTGTTTTAGATGGTGTAATGGTTGTTCTAATCCATTTACAATGGCTAAATATCAAAAATTCATGATTTTATGTGTTCTTGAATTTTGATGTTCATATTCATGTTCTTATGAGTTTAGATGATCATAGGAATTATGTGTAACTTCTTGCTAGTCTTAATTCTTGATCATCATGTGTGTTAATGGAATCCATAGTTTGTCCTCAAGTTATGGATTACCAAAAGTTTTATCTTTTAATGACCATTAAAGAAACACATAGGTTACATAAAATGAAGAGTCACTCATTTTAATGAACTAATTAATCTCATAAGTTATGAATTGAAGAGTTTTGTAAAGTTACAAAACTTGCCCTCAAGTTTTGGAACTTGTAAAGTCATCTAATTAACTTTAGTTCCAATCCCTAGAATTTTAAAAGTTAAAATTTAACCCTTATACTTTATAATATTATAAGTTTAATAATATATATATATATATATATATATATATATATATATATATATATATATATATATATATATATATATATATATATATATATATAAGATCAAGTCGTTTTACCGTTAGTAGGCCTCATTCACGAAGCCGGTCTATAAGGGGGGTATAAGGTTGTTGCCTATAAAATGGCAGCTTAATGGGTGTCCACTCTCACCCACCGCTTCCTTGACTGGTGGAGGGTCGTTAGCCGAATGGGTAGGACAATGACTTAGAATTCTCATTAAAAAATATAATGATTATTATAAAGTTACTAAATGTTTTATAAATTCCCAATCTTAGTTACTTTAGGAAAATGTGAATAAGGTGCTAACCCATGAAATTACACTTTGAACTTTGATTAAGTCGTTGGTGGAGCGTGTGTGGTTAACCGGCACACTAACATGGACTTAACAAGGTAGACAAAGGGTGACTTAAGGTTTTTCATAGGTCGGTGGAGCGCGTGTGGTTAACCGGCACATCGATTAAGTGAAAAACATTAAGGGCACCAAGTAATTTGCATGGTTACTTCACACCTTGTTTTGTGATCCTCGGTATCCCAGTCACAAAACATGAAGGGCACACTCGAGATTGAAACATGCCATTGAAAAAGTTCAATGAATCTCAAAAGAATCTAGGAGTTTCTAAAAACCAAATAAAACCTAATAATTTATATTTCATTTTCATGGTGGAAATTGGTGAATCGTCATTCACCTTCCTTTCAAATATGTTATAGCTTGGATTACGGCATCCCTCTTCTAAGTTATAATATATTGTGATTGGATCCTAGCCTTAATATTATATTTGGGTGTTTTATTAAGGACTATCTCTATATCTAAACTAAACTTGTCTTTCTTCTTTTCAGACGTCTTCTAACAATGCTACTCCTGGCTCAAACCCTATTGGCTCCTTCTCTCTCATGAAACTTTATGGGAGAGTCATTTTTGATGGATCCAACTTTACTGACTGGATCAGAAACATCAGGATGGTCACTCGATACGAGAACAAGGAATATGTTCTCGACAAGGAGCTTAAGGTACCTGAGCCAACTGCTACTCCTGAGGAGTTTGCTGAATATGAGGCACATGAAAGAGATGCTACAAAAGTGGCATGCATCATGATGGCCACTATGACAGCCGAGCTCCAAAAGTCCTATGAGGACTACTATCCTTTTGAGATGCACCAGGATTTGATGGACCGCTACTATCAGAGTGCTCGTCAAGAGCGATATGAAATCATCTACTCTATGATCACAACCCGAATGAAAGATGGTGAACCCATCACGGGCCACATACAGAAAATGCAAAGGTTTGTGGACCGATTGATGAAGTTGAATGTGAACTTCCCAGAGGAGTTAGCAATAGATATTATTTTGCACTCCTTACCTTCGTGTTATGATCAATTCTGCATGACATACCACATGAACAAGGAGGAAGTTACACTTAGCAAACTTCAAGGACTCCTAAAGACCGCAAAATCAGGTCTTAAAGGTAAGTCGGTTGTGACCACTCCTACTACTACTCCAAACTCAGCATCTGTCCTGGCAATCGGGAAAGGTAGAGGGAAGAAGAGGAAGAACCCAACGAAGGGTACCAAGGATAAGACTCTTGATGGCTCCTCTTCTAGCAGAACCAAGAAAGGTTTCGTTACACCTTCTTCTGATCCCAAAGAGGCTGAATGCTTCTATTGCCACGAAAAGGCGCACTGGAAGCGGAACTGCCCAAAGTACCAGCAAGATTTGAAGGATGGGAAAGTTAAACCCAACCATGCAGGTATTTACACTATCTTATCTAATAACTCACCCTATTCTAACTCTTGGGTCCTTGATACCGGTTGCGGTATTCATATTTATTATGATTTGCAGGGACTAAGAAGAAGTGAGAATGTGGAGCATGGAAAGATAAACTTGATCATGGGGAATAGGAAAGTTTCACCTGTCACCAAGATTGGAGTTTATACTTTGTTGCTAAGTAGTGGGTTTACTTTAGATTTGAATAAATGTTGTTATTCGCCAGAAATGGCAAGAAATGTTATTTCCTTTCATGCTTTGTACAAACAAGGTTTTACCTTTTCTTTTGATAATGAAATTGGTGGAATAAATGCTTTCTTTAATAATGTGTTTTATTTTAAAGCATTACCTAGTGATGGTGTGTATGAAGCTGTGTCTGTTGTAGATAATTTAGGAAATAATGTGTTGTGTATTGATTTTACTAATGATAATAACTTGGATAAGGCATCATTATGGCATTGTCGTCTTGGACATGTAAACAAGAAACGCATAGGCCAACTCCAAAAGGATGGAGTTTTGGAATCATTTGACCAAAAGTCAGATGACAGTTGTGAATCATGCTTACTTGGAAAAATGACAAAGTCACCCTTCACAGGTTCTTGTGATAGGGGTGAAGGTTTGTTGGATCTAGTGCACACAGATGTGTGTGGACCCTTCAAAACTGCCACAAGGGATGCTAATCGTTATTATGTGACTTTTACAGATGATTATAGTAGATATGGATATGTCTACTTAATCAAGCATAAGTCAGAGACTTTCGAAAGGTTTAAAGAGTTTAAATAGGAAGTCGAGAATCAATTGGGCAGGAACATTAAGATGCTTCGATCCGATCGCGGTGGTGAGTATCTTAGTACTGAGTTCCTTGACTATCTAAGGGAATGTGGGGTTGTCTCACAATTGAGACCTCCCAGGACACCACAGTTGAATGGTGTAGCTGAGAGGCGTAATCGAACCTTGTTGGACATGGTTCATTCCATGATGAGTCGAGCTACGCTACCAATCTCATTTTGGGGGTATGCCTTAGAGACTGCCGCCCATATCCTTAATTTGGTCCCTACAAAGAAGGTTGCCAAAACACCTCACGAGATGTGGACTGGAAAAGTTCCTAGTCTAGCCCACATCAAGATTTGGGGTTGCGAGGCTTTCGTGAGACGCGAGACTCACGACAAGCTCAAACCTCGAAGTGAGAGGTGTATTTTCATCGGCTACCCATAGAAATCCTTTGGTTACCTCTTCTACAGACCTAGTGAGAATGTGGTCTTTGTAGCAAGGAGAGGTGTCTTTCGAGAAAGAGAGTTCATAAGCCAAGGAAACAGTGGGAGGCAAATTGACCTTGAAGAAATTCAAGAGTCAAGTGGTGAAGGAACCTCAAACCCTAGCAGTCAACTTGAGGAGGAAACTCCAGTTGATCCAATTGACGAATCCGTACCTCTAAGGCGTTCCACAAGGGTTAGGAATGCACCTGAGCACTACTATGGTTTCCATATTACTGCGGAAGGTGAGACACTTATCAGTGATGAGACACTGGTAAGTCTAGATGAACCTAATAGCTATGCGGAAGCCATGGCAGGCCCCGAGTCTGCTAAATGGAAAGAGGCAATGGACAGCGAGATACAGTCCATGTATGACAATCAGGTCTGGGACTTGGTTGACAATGTACCAGGTCGTAAGACAGTAGGGTGCAAATGGATCTTCAAGAAGAAGACCGGCATGGATGGCAATGTACACACTTATAAGGCACGACTGGTTGCAAAGGGCTTTTCTCAAACTCTAGGAGTTGATTATGATGAGACCTTTTCACCAGTGGCCAAGATTAAGTCTATTAGAGTATTGTTAGCCATAGCTGCATTTCATGACTATGAAATATGGCAAATGGATGTCAAAACCGCTTTCCTCAATGGAAAGTTGGCTGAGGATGTTTACATGAATCAGCCAGAGGGTTTTGTAAGTACAGAATACCCTAATAGAGTGTGTAAGCTTGAGAAATCCATTTATGGATTAAAGCAAGCACCTCGCAGATGGAATCTTTGCTTTGATGAGAAAGTCAAAGAGTTTGGTTTTTCAAGGAGTGAAGATGAATCTTGTGTATATGTCAAGGCTAGTGGGAGTATAGTTAGCTTTTTGGTACTGTATGTGGATGACATACTACTCATAGGAAATGACATCCCGACCTTGCAGGAAGTGAAGTCCTGGCTCGGGAAGTGTTTCGCTATGAAAGACTTAGGAGAAGCTGCCTATATTCTAGGGATAAGCATTATGAGAGATCGGAGTAAAAGACTAATTGGGCTAAGTCAGAGTACATACTTGGATAAGGTGCTGAAGAGGTTCAGCATGCAAGATTCCAAGAAAGGAGAGTTACCCATCCAGAGTAACGCTAGACTGAGTAAGACTCAGAGCCCGAGTACCGAGGTTGAGATAGCAGAAATGAGTCGAGTACCTTATGCTTCTGCAGTAGGCTCGATCATGTATGCTATGACCTGCACTCGTCCTGATGAAGCCTTTGCTTTATGCATGGTTAGCAAGTATCAGGGGAACCCTGGTAAGGCTCACTGGACAGCGGTAAAGAATATTCTCAAGTACCTGCGAAGGACTAAGGACCGGGTCCTTACCCTTGGTGGGAGTGATGACTTGAGAGTTGTAGGGTATAGTGATGCTAGCTTCCAGACTGATAAGGATAATTTCCGCTCTCAGTCGGGCTGGGTCTTTACCTTAAATGGAGGAGCTATCTCTTGGAAAAGTTCCAAGCATGAGACAGTGGCTGATTCAACTTGCGAATCAGAGTATATAGCGGCAAGCGAGGCAGCAAAGGAGGCGATATGGCTAAAGAACTTCATTGGAGACCTTGGAGTTGTACCAGCTATAAAAGAGCCCATAGATATTTTCTGTGATAGTGAAAGTGCTGTTGCCTTAGCAAAGGAACCAAGGGATCACGGGAGATCCAGACACATTGACAGAAAATACCATTTCATCAGACATCGTATAGAAGAAGGACTCCTCGTGGCAAAGAGGGTATCATCGGATGAGAACCCGTCAGATCCCCTCACGAAGGGACTGGGTAGGGTTAAGCATCTCCAGCATGCAAGGAGCATAGGGCTGAAGGATGATATTAGTTTTAGTAGTTAGATAATTTTGAAATATGTAAAGTGTAATTGACATTTGATGATGAATAAAAGTTGTGTTTATTTATGAGTAAAGTGTTGCTATCTTTTGTCAATCGTTTACTATTATTTCTTTTGCATGTTTTGACTTCCAGAATATTTATGTTGTGTTTACATATTATTCAAATTATCCACAGTCAGTCATATGTCGGAAGTAGATATGAAGTAAGACTGTCATGGGTTGGTTGTAGAGGTCTAAGATGTTGGACATGGCCTCAACACTCATGAGTGCTCATAAGTTCTGAGTATTGTATTCAACCCACGCTCACTGGTATCACTTCATGGAATTTATCTCGAGTGATCGCGAGACGGTAATATCATATACGTCTTCAAACCTAGAGATATGACTTTTTGACTATGAGTTAGTTATGCATTGATCGTGCGAAAACGCATTGGTAACTCGATGTTATAAAACGTGCTTTTGTGTGTGATTTAACAAGTAGTAGAACAAGCATATGAGTCGAAGTTTATCTGTTCCTTCTTGGATTAGAAGCGATATCTGGGTCCCTCGATGATTTTGTTTTGACCCATATACCGGGCCTGGTCAGAACTAAGTTGATGTGTTCAATTAAGTTCTATGTCAAACAAATCGAAAATCGGGAAACAAACTGCTGGACACAAAGTAAGACATTGTTCCATGTATTTGTCCGGCTGATATCTAGAATAGAGGATTATATGATCACTTATCTAAAATGGCGTACCATTATCTTTTCAGTTCCGAGAAACCTTGAAAAGAGCTACGATTGCTGATCGGTTCCTGAAGTCATACTTGCAGTTATAGTTATTAGACTTATCCAAGTGGGAGACTGTTGGATAAGGTGTCTAAGTCCATAACTATTTCTGGTATGTACTTGACCCGACCCGGCATGGTCCATTTGGATTGCATGGCATCATGCATTTGGATAGACTAAATGAGAGAAATAACACTTGTGGTTTATTAATATATTATAAGTTCTAATATATTAATAGTATTATTTAATTAGTATTGATCAAGAATTAATCTAGGATTAATTAAGTGATCAAAAGATGACTAATAAAATATATGGGTTGATTATGTAAATCATCCATAACTTGTATAGTGGGCTAAAAGGCTTCATGGATAATCAAGTTGGGTTAAACCCATTGGATGCTCCATGGAGGCTCCATGGGAGTTACAAACCCATGGGTCATGGAAATGAAGAGTCAGGCCACATTAGGGTTTACATGGTGTAACCCTAGATGTGACACACTATATAAGCAACATGTTCTCCACCAAAATCGGCTACACATAGTTATAAGAGGGCTAGGCCGATTTTTGCAAGTGTTACAATTCTCTCAAGTTTACTCCAAAGCATTTGGTGTTGTGTGAAGCATTTGAGGCGTCACACTTGGGGTGCTAGGCTCTCAAGGTTTCAAGGAATCATAACAACTACAAGGTATGTATTTCTAGCTATCTTTTATATTATAAAGTTCCCCATGTATGCTAGATAGGTGTATGAACCTTGGAAAAAGTATTTTGCATGTATTTTAGACAAACATAGATCCAAGGTTTTCTAGGGTTGCATGTACACTTAAGAGTGTTAGAATTGCTCAAAACCCTTCACTTGTACCTTAGCAAGGCAACCCCACACTTTCATCCTTTTGTAAGAAGGTAATCTCCCTTTCCATAGATGATAGGGTGATTTATCATTTTTTATGAGTAATTCTATTAGGTATTAAATTTCCTTGCTGTATCAATTAAAGTATGATTTCGCCGCTCCGCTACGCCATTTTGTTGAGGTGTCCGAGCAGCACTCGACTGACGCAGTATACCTTTTTCAACAAAAAAGTGATCCAGGACAGCGTTCTTGAATTCTGTGCCATTATCACTTCAAATCCCCTTCACCTTCTCGTTGGTCTGATTTTCAATGAGCACAATAAACCTCTTGATAAGTTCAGCAGTTTCACTCTTTTTGGACAAGAAGAAAACCCAGGTGAACCGTGAGTAATCATCAATTACAACCAAGAAATAAGAGTTCTTGTTGATGCTCAGAACATTCATGGGACCAAATAAATACATATGTAGCAGCTGGAGGGTTGTGTTGATTGTGTTGACCAATTTAGGATTGTGTGGCTTGCGATGATGTTTGCCTTGAGCACAGGCCACACATTTCTTAAAAGTGATGAAGTCCTTTATTGGAAGACCACGAACAATGTCATTCTTAGCAAGATGATTGAGGTTCTTACCGTTTGCGTGACCGAGACGACGATGCCAGAGCATAACATTGTGTTCTGAGACCTTTGAAAATAGACATGTGACTTGGTCGGGAATGTTGTGATTCATGTCGATGATGTAAGCATTCCCTTCGCATTCTGATCTCACCAAAATCGAATCCTCTGGTATGATGAATACAATATTCAAAATTAGATAATCCTTGTTTGTGAAATGAGTTGAAAAACCTTTATCACAGATCTGAGAGACGCTCAGCAAAATGCGTTTCAAATCTGGAGCAAAATTAACATTCTTAAAGCTCAAAACGCCGTTAGTAACCGTACCCTTCTGAGTGATTTTTCCTCCTTCTCCTCCCGCAAAGGAAACATACCCTCCATTAAAGTTCTGAATATCATGCAGTTGAGAGATGTCTCCTGTCATGTGCCTGGAACAACCACTATCAACATACTAAGGTCTGATGATATTCCTCCATAGCTGTTCCTGCACAATTTGCGAGATTAGTTAGATTTGGGAACCTAATCCATAGTGACACTGGGTTGACCATTTCCATCTACACATGAAACTTCTTGCCATACCATATCCTTTGAATCAAATAATGTACATGACAAATTTAAAGGACGGTGAGGTGATTGGGCCACAAGACTTTTGGGCACCCATCTGTAATCAGGTTTAAGAATTTTATTACTGATACAGATGGGGGCTTTGACATTTGATTTTGATGAATTTTTGTCCTTTGTGTTTGATCTTGTGGGTATCTATCTATGGTTAGATGATGACCCATGAGATGACTTTGGTGACACCGATCTTGGTTTGACCAATTTTGGTTTCGCTAAATTATCTCTTGAATTTTGTTTCAAAATCTTTTTGTCCTTATTTTCTTTGACAGCCTGATTTCTGTCCTTGTTTGCATTCCAATCACCATCACTAGAACGTGGCCTCGAGGAATTTCTTTTGAAAGATCTTCCTCGTGATACGTTCTGCCTACCTTGGGCATTGTAGGGAACATATGCATGATTTGGGCAGTTTCTGGCAATGTGTCCAGGTGTTCCACAGTGGAAACATGTTTGTTTCTTCACATAAAGCCTGTTACCGCTTGTCCCTGGTTGCGTGTCCAGATTGTGTCCACAAGCACACTTACAATTAGTAGTCTGTTTGGCTTGTTTTGGTGGCTTATATTTACTAACAGTGGGTCCATTAATATTGGAATTCACAACCACATCATCAAAAATATTAGAAACAAAAGAAGTATCCGTTTTCAAAGAGACGTTGTTTGAACAATCAACATAATTAACGAAAATAGCAGTATCAGTTTTCAAAACATTATTTTTCAAAGGGGTGTCATTTTCAAAACAGAAATACTTTCTTCATCCTCTATTCTTCTTTCCTGTCTTGTACTAGGGCTTCGTCTGCATATGAGTTAGAAACATTAGTATCGTTCACCTTATCATTATTGACTAGCTCCATTACAGTAGGTTTGCCATACTATAGGTGTGCTTCCCTTACCTTTTCTTCTTCAGTCATAGGAGTAAAAGTGTAGTTATCATTGAATGGAGGAGGAACACTATCATAACCAAGACCTACATTCTTTTTACCTTGCCATCTAAGTTGCTTTTCAATCATTGTCTCATATTTCTTACTTGACACATCAATTTTTTTAAAATTAAAATCTGCATTTTCAAACTTGATTTTCAATGTGTCAAGCTCGGCAGTTAGACTGTCAATCTTTTCTTGAGCATAATCACAGTGTTCACATTTAGTGCTATATTCTTCCTTAATTCTTTTTAGATCTTTGGTTTGGGCCTCTAAATTTTCTTTTAAGGGTTTTTGGGCCTTTCTGAGAGTATATCCTTCATATTTAAAGTCCTCAATTTCCCTAATTAATAAATCATGTTGATCGCGATAATGTTTAATTGTATCACTACAGGCTTGAGTACAGAAAGTTTCACTAACCTCTTTTGTGTCAGGTGTGGTGGAGACCATGAAGGCGAATTGCAGCTCCATCATCTCTTCTTTAGCTTCATCCACCTATGAACTCTCACTGATATGCGTCAAATTTGCTGTTTCATGTCCTGTCAAATTCAGCGCCTGCATTTGATCCTCCCAGTCGAATCTTTGTGTCACCATCGCTAGGTTAGTTGTTTCATTTTTGGCTGCAGCTCCTCTGTTGTTCCCTGCAGGCACCAGCGTCCTATCGGGATTGTTCCTGGTATTTGGCTTGGTGCATTCACGAGTAAAATGACCTGGCTCGTGACAGTTGTAGCACCAGAGCTTGCTCTTGTTGAACCCCACCTTCTTCTCCATGTTCATTCCACAGTTGTTCTTCCCTGTGCACTGAGTAAATTTCTTTTCCCTGAACACATCCATAGCTATTTGCCACGTGATGTCCATCTCTTCCACGTCCTCAGGATGAATCTGATCCAGTTCTCCAACCATGATTGGAGGAGCTAAATCGCCTGCCAAGAGAGCATTGTAGCAATTCATGAACCCAACCATTAAAGCCATGTTCTCTTCAGCTTCTTTTGGAATTGATGAAGTTTAAAATGTAGATGTGGCTTTAGAAGTTGAACTAGACGAACTTGAAGGTGCCAGATGTTGATGAGGTACAATAGGATGAACAAAATGTGTCTGTTGAGTTGAGAAGGCAGATTGGCAGTAGAATAGGAATTCACATGGTTGATTTCATGTTGCTTATCATCCATTTTACATTCCTTGATTATAGCCATCACTTCTGCAAGGGAAAGCTTGCTTAGATCTCTAGTCTTCTTGATCACTGACACATTCATGTCCCAGCTACGTGGAAGAGAATTCAGCAGCTTCTTGTTAATCTCTGTACATGGTAGATCGATCCCAACCGTACTCATCTCTGTAGTGAGAGTAACAAATCTTTGCAGCTGAACTTCAAGAGACTCCCCTAGAACATGATTAAATATGTTGAACCTCTGTCGAAGCAGGTCTTGTCTGCTCTGCCTCATGTCCTCATTTCCCTCATAAACCTCAATCAAAGCCTCCTATAAATCCTTTGCAGACATATATTGCTTAAAGCCTTGGTCAATTTCAGAAGATAAGGCCATGGTAAGAGTGACAAGAGCTCTATCATGTTCTTCAATCTTTTCAAAGTCCTCATCCGTGTAGTTCTCTATCTTTTTATCAACAACAGTTTTAGCTGCATCAGCCAAAGTTGTTGTAATCCTGACTGGTCCTATGAGAATGCTCCTCCATATCTTGGCATCCTTCATTTTAATGTACTTCTCAATTCTGAATTTCCATTTCGGAAGCCCATCAGCGGACAAAAGACGAGGAATTCGAGTGGAAGTCCCCATAATAGAATCCAACTCCTGATGCACTGAAATGTTGTACTGAGATTCCATTTTAATTAACAAAACCGAGAACACCCAACAATAAAAAATTGACTAAAAACAAGGAAAGTCAACAGGTGAGTTGACCAAAAACTCCAAAAAATGTTGACCGAGAACTGTTGATTTCGGTCGAGAACGAAAACCGAAAAACACTTATTTCTTGTACAGATTTCGGTCAAAACGTTGATCGAAAACCTTCAACTTTGACCAAGACCCACCGAAAATCCTTAAGATTTTAGAACCGAAAAATCTTTCTTTCTTATCAGGAAGTCATCAAAAACCCTTAAATTTCGTGATTTTAATTGATAAGGATCCAAATTAATCCCGAAAATTTAGATGAAGATCCACGAAGAACACGATGAATACGAAGAATCCCAAGAACAGTTAATCGATGAAAAACAAATTTTTTTAATCAATTTAAATCGAAACTTATCAATTTTCGATTAAACTAATGATCTCAAAACAACTAAAAACGAGTCCCCAAGGTCCTTGAATCGATTGATACATATTCAAAGCTCTGAAACCAATTGTAAGTCCCAAAATACTTAGATCAATACGATATCAATCAAACTATCTAAAGAATGCAGAATATAAATCAGATAGTGATTCAAGAACACAAAAATAACTCTTAATGCACATGATTTATTAGTTGAAATCGTTTGGTACACCAAGAACTTCTTAACAGCCGAATACAATAATGATGAATCACTGGAACTCCTAAACGGCTGAAAAGCTATTTATACAAACCTAGTACAAAGCCTTAACAGGCCCAAGCCCAAGCTGACCGAAATCACTATGTGATTTCGGTCCCCATAACCAAAAACACCATAAGCCCACTAACAATAAACATTCTTAAGCCCAAGTACAATAATGAACTAGAAACCTAGTATAAACCATTTAAATATGACCCAACAGAATACGAACATCAAATGCTCAAAAAGTTACTCTAACTCTACAACCTATCCCTATTTATAGGAACTCAGAAGTAACAAAAAAATACATAAGAGCAGAACAATAACGCTTCGACATAATGAAGTGCCCTTATGCAATACACACAAACAGACTTCGATACTAATACAAGAGAAAGAACATTTCGACACCTCATAACTCATTTCGACCTCAACATTCTCCCCCTTTGTGAGTAGTGTCGAATCCTAAGTCATTAGCATCTGAGGAGCTTGATGTAAGCTCTTCTTATCTCCATATACCACATGATTGTCTTCCTGATATCAGCTTTATCACCATCATTGTTCCTTTTGCAATTATTCATATGAACTAGAAGATTCGTATATTAAGAGTTGGTATATTTTTCGACATCACATACTTGAAACAAAAATTGGTATTGTTCCCTTTCTTGTTCTTCCCAATGAATACTATTCCCAATGGTTTCACACAGATCTCTCCATCAACAAAATTTTTAAGACCCCCTTCACCCTTCAACATTGATTAAGGCATAAAAACTTGTTTACCTATTGCAAGTGCAAGTTCCACATCTGTCATTGCAAGACACTCAAAGTAATTGTCGATGAACAGCTTAATGTGTGTGAACCCAAGTAGAAAATCTTATTTGTTGGTCAACTGAAGCTTCGAAACATCTGTGCACTTCAAGATCTTAGCAACATTGATGAGATCATTGATATTCATCAATGGGAAATCTGCTACTGAAAAATCGAATGCAACATTGTTGGCTCGAACATCATGAAATCTGAAATTCTACAATACCCCTACGAATAGAACATCCTTTGAGATATTCAAAACTTTCACTATCTTCACCAAAGACCAAATTTATTCTTCTTTTTTTCCAAGAACAACATGGAATCTGAGCTTCAATCTCTTATATTCTTCCTTATCTTCAAATTTATCAACAATTTGATATTGAGCAGAAATGAACATCATTTCGTTGATAGGAAAATCCAACTGATTAAAATTAGAGTTTTTGATATCAAAACTCTTTTTAGGAACTTTAGCAAATTCATGCATGACTCCACTGAAAACAGAAGCTTTGATTGTTTCATAGCTGTAGTGTTTTGTTGGATCACCCTTCTCAAGGACAGGAGGATCACTTTGTCTTTGTCGAAGAATGCTTTAAATTTTCATTTGCTTCTCCATTTCCCGCTCTAAATCCAACTTCTTTTCTTCTGCAGTTGGTTTAGTCAAAATACCATTTCCTTTTCCCTTCATTTTTTCTGTTGATGGAGGTGGCTTCGAACTTGATCCACCAGCAGATGAACCAATTACAACACCTTTAGTTAAAGGCTTCGAAGTCGTGGTTGTTGAAGTAGTTGTTGCAGACATAGAAATTGTATTAGGAATCTGTGTTGACTTAACCTTCCCAATAACTTTTCCATCATCTTCACCTTTAGATAAACCACTACCAACAAACTTTGACGAACCCATACCAACACTCGATTTCATGCCAATACTCCTTTCTCCCCTTGCACCCCTGTATGAACAGGTGGGGCATCAGTTGGCATTAGATGAACAAGCTTCATAAGTGGGGCCAATTCAGCCTTGAGTGTGGACTCCAAAGACAAAAGCTTTTGAGATAAAGAGTCTAGAGTAATCGAAGACTGTGACGAAGACCCAAGTTTCAAAACTAATTCTGTCAAACCGCCTAAGAGTTCTTCCAACTTTGCAAAACGTTGAGTATCAGAATCAAACTTTGTATCAACTTTGGGAAGTAAGGAAGTGTAAGATTCAACAACCTTAGTCACAACAGCAACAATAATATCCACCTTAGTGTGAAGAGATGAATAATTGTGAGCAAGTTTTGCAACCTCTTTCGCCATATCAGAACGAATCTCCTTAGGCTTGAAATTAACATCCTCTCTTACTTTCTTTACAGCTTCAACAAACAAAAGGCGACTTTCTTTGGCAATATGTCATAAATCTTTGACTTCATGAGTAAATGAATCAGAATGAAACTTTAAACGTAATTCATTATTCTTATTGATCCTATCCATCATTTCCTTCAACCAAAGTTCTTGAGCTTTCAATATAACATCTACTTCAATCCTATATACGCTATTTCTATTACTAGTATCAGCTTGAAGTTCTAACAAGGAATTGAGCTTCCTATTCAGAATTTTGAACTGTTTCCCAGACAGGAGCATTGATCTGAAATGTTTGCTTCTAGATCAAATTGTATATCAACAAATGAAACACAAACATCATCATCATCTGTGGTATCATCCGGAATGGATTTGGGTTCTTCAGTGGATTGAGAAGGAAATAACGAAGTAATGGGTTGACTCATGATGTTCGAAAATGTAGGTGAGACAGTTGAAGCGGGTAAGGATGTAGGATTGGGTGAATCAAATGGTGGTAGCGAAGTAGAAGTATCTATATGTGTGGTTTCAAAAGTAGAAGAGATGATAATGGAAACAAGAACAATGGTAGTAGAGACATTCGAAATACCATGGGCTTCGGAAGTCGACACCCCATCACCCATGTTGACATTTGTGTCCATATTAGATATGTCCATAGTGATGCCTGAAGTTCGAACCTCCTCTATATTGGACTTGGCAATCGAAACTTGAGGTGGTATGACCGAAGTCTGCTCATGGATAGATAACATAGATTGTTCACCAAGATTAGTGGTTGTGTCCACATGAGATGTTTCCAAATTTCCACTAAGACTACCAGTCGCCTTGACAGTCGACTTGACTGGTGAGTCCCTCTGAGGTGAATCGAAACCAAAATCACTTTGTAAAATTGGAGAATCAGTACCTTCAAGACCAGTCTCGACAAAGTCTTCATCCAAATCATCATCCACTTGCTTTCGCTTCTTGTTAATTTTCTTCACCGTTTCATGAGCTCGATGCTTCTTAGATCCTGGAGAAACAGGAGCATGAATTTCTCTAATAATAACCCCCTTTAGATTGATCTGGGGGTTTCCGAATTTTCTTTATCTTTGCAGCAAAAGTTGCTTTTGCAGAAGAAATAGACTTCTTAGGAGCAGATTCGATAATAGGCCTTTCAAGAGCATGCCGAGGCCAATGAGCCATTTTCTTCAATTTCTTTAGAAATCTAGATTTCAAAGGCACGGCTTCCTTCGCAGACTCTTGACAATCTTGAACTGGAATAGGCTTTGTAACCTTCTTCGAAGTAGAAACAGGACCAGGCTTCGATGGACTAGCTTTGGTAACCTTATTTGAAACCTTACCACGTTTTAAAGTACGAACAATTCCTTCTGGAAAAAGAACACCTGTTTCGACAGAAGGATTGATGCGTTGAAGATAAGCTATTAAAACAGGATCAACCTTTTGAAGCATAACATCTGGGATCCTTGCAACATTTGGGAAAACCGTAGGATCATCCTCCACTGTCTTGGGATGTTGATACAAAACAAAATCAGCCGTTGGATCATCTTCTGGAACCATGAAACCTTCTTTTTCATATATATACTTTAAGATCAGACTCCAATAGCGAGCACAACATACACCATTCACAACATTGGTGTTAGCAATACTATTTCCAAAATCATGCCACAATTGAGTTGCATAATCGACTTGCAAATCATAGTACAACCCAGCTACCATAGCATACACCTCGAGCTTTGCCTTATCCAACTCAACACTTCGACCAGTCAAGCATCGAAGAAAAATTCCAAAGAGGAAATTCTAGATACATGGGAGGGATGATTTCTTGAAATCACTCATCCTGGTAAAAGGTGGTTGATGACCCATCTCGTTGAACATATGAACAACCTGTTCATTCGTGACCTCATAGAAAGGTTCAACGTTAGGGATATTCAAGATTTGGGCAAATTGCTTCTTGAACAACTTGTACTTCTTCTCGTTGGTAAGTTTGAAGATAACCACCTTGGTCATCTTGTTAAAGACTGCAGTTGGCCCAACAAGAGACAACCATGTCATCAGAACAGAAAAAGACGATGACATCACAGTAGATAACACCGAGTGATTCAATGCAACAATCAGCATCTTCAGTTCATCTAGATAAACGTCAACATTTAGTTGAACCCTGTAATTATTACTCTGAATCTTCAAAAGAGGTAGTGGTATGGCCTCGTCAGTGGTTTGAGAAGGATCAACATTCATGTGAATAGCCGCCATTTTAGGGTTTGAAGGTCTTTGAAAGAATAGAACGTATTAGGAAAGTGAATTGGGGAAAACTTAAGCTTGATCGCATAAAGTTTGAATGAGTTGACCCGAAAATACTTTTATACATAAACCCCAAGTTTGAATTTGAAGCGGTTAAGCATTAAAATCATGCCACGGGTTGCCTTGAAAATCGGGCCTATAGCCGTAAAAGTAGCCACGTCTGAAAAGTGATGAGCACTCTTTCCTTGAAAATTGTGAAGCAACCAAACTGTCACATCAAACACTCGTTTTGCGTTCCCCAAGGGGATAAGAAGCATCAGAGAACCTTCGGCATTGAGGCAGGGCTCTTTCGCTTTTGGGTTGAGAAGTGAAGTCATATGCCAAACCTTTCGAAATCATCAGCCTGAGTTGGTATTACTCAGAACCTCAAGGATTTCAGTGCATGCAAAAGTGTGTCAAAGACTTAGATGAGAATGAGAAGAAGAAAAAAAATTGGTTCTATGATGTCAATTAAGAATCAACATAAAGGCAGTAAGATCCCAGACAAAGATCGCTTCGTTGTACATCAAGAGAGATGTCGAACAAATTGAGTGGCTTCCCATGAATTTCAATCCAATACTCATAGAGGAGTATCGAAGGGCTTCTTTTTCAAGGATTCGTTCGTAGGAAATTTTTTGTTACATATCGCAACTTAACATAAGTGTGAGAAATTGTAAACAAAATTACTTATTTGACCAGTGTAGTCAGTAACAAGTGGGATTTGGTAAAATTTTGTAAGTAACGAAAGTTCAAACATATATTCAGACGGAAATCATATTCTATAAAAAATTAAGTACTGGATCTTGTTGTGCAAAAATGTCTTAGGTTTAGAGAATTTTATTAAGACCACTCATATCGAAAGAATATGATTTTGAATATCGAAATGTGGTACTGAAACAAATATTTCGTTAAAATCTTGAACTTGAAGTTCACCGTCAATTCCTTAAAGATTTTGAAGTTTTGGGTTTCACCATCATCATGGTCTCATGAATCAGGATCATTAACACAGACTTTTGATAAACCTAAATCCTGGTTGGTTTGAACCAGAGATCTCTTGGGTATATGTCATTGTGTGTGATCGTGAAAGAACTTTATGGTGATAAAGATTGGTTTAAGAAACGATTTGTATCTCTGATAAATGTGGACCAAGCAGAAAACTCTTAACTCATTATGAAAAGAGTAAGGTAGCTCATTGACTAATGCAAATATAGCCTGATTGGGAAGGAATCCTCGTGATGTGAGATCCATTAAAGCTTCAAAACACATTGATTCTAGGAGGCTTAGGACAACATGCTGCAACATGCTTCTAGGGACACCTAACTAGTGTAAAGTATCGAAGTAATACCTTTCCCTAAAGCTGCAAAGCAAGTTCCACCAGTAGATTTCGATAGCGAGCTACATCAAATCTTGTTAACCATAAGAACAACAAACAAAAAAAATATTTGTATTTTTATTTTTGAAATGAAAATAACAAAAATAAGTAAATCTTTTTGGTATTTTTGTTTTTGAAAAGAAAATAACAAAAATAAGAAAATCTTTTTGGTATTTTTGTTTTTGAAAAGAAAACACAAATTAAGCAAATGTTACTGGACTTACGAAGTAAGAAAGATCTAACACAAGAAAAGATGCAACATCCCGACACTTGTTTTTGGAGAACGAAGTGTGTTCTGAACCAGTCAACGAAAAGTTGAAATCGAAGCATGTCGAACGTTGAACAGTAAACAGTAACTTCTGGATCATTCAGCGATATATCGACACACAATGATTTTATGACGAAGTCAGACTTGGAACAACATTTGCATCAATCAAGCCTAAGCCCGACAAAATTTGTACAAAAGTCTTTTCATCCAAAGGTTTAGTAAAGATATCAGCAAGTTGATCAGTTGTCTTTACAAAGTGAACTTCAATATTTCCATCTTCTACGTGATCTTTGATAAAGTGATAGCGAAGAGCTATATGTTTGGTCTTCGAATGTTGCACTGGAAAATGGCAGATGCGAATAGCACTTTTTGAATCACAATACAACAGTATCTTCTTCATGTTGATTGCATAATCATGCAATTGACTTTGAATCTATATGATTTGAGAAGTGCAAGCTGCAGCAACAACATATTCTGCTTCTGCTGTGGAAATCAAAACACAAGTTTGTTTCTTTGATTGCCAGCTAACAAGATTATCATCCAAAAGTTGACATCCACCACTTTTGCTTTTCTCGATCATGTTGACAACCTCCAAGATCCGCATCAGAAAATGCATGTATGAAAAACCCTATTTTCGAAGGATTCCACAAGCCCAACGAAATTGTGCTTTTGAGATAGCAAAAGATGTTCTTGACAGCAGTAAGATGAGGTTCCCTAGGATTCGACTGATACCTAGCACAATTGTACACATCAAACATAATATCAGGTCGAGTGGCAGTTAAGTATAGTAACGAACCAATCATGTTCATGTACAATGTGAGATCGATAACAGACTTGTCTAACGAAGGACCAAGATGTATGCCAACAACCATAGGTACTCTTAATTTTGAACTATTCGTCATGCCAAACTTCTCAAGCAGATTGCGAGAATACTTCTCTTGATTGATAAAAATTCCTTCTTTGATTTAACAAATGTTTAAACCCAGAAAATTGTTGATCTTCCCCATCATGCTCATCTTAAATTGGATTTTCATCATATTTTCGAACTCATTCGACAAATTAGGATCAGTAGAACCAAAATAATATCATCAACATAAATTTGAACAAGCATGAGATGATTCCCAACTTTCTTTCGAAAGAGAGTGGGATCAACAGATCCTTGTTTAAATTTCGATGATTTTGAGAAATTAGTAAGAGTGGCATACCAGGCTCTTGGTGCTTATTTGAGACCATAAACAGCCTTATCTAAAACATACAATGATCAGGGTATTGTGTACTTACGAAACCTGGCGGTTGTTCAACATACACCGTTTCTTCCAAGACACCATTGAGAAATGCACACTTGACATCCATTATTTCGATTCAAATCTTGTTGAGTATTCGAAAACTTTTGTTTGTTTGTTAATATGTTCAAAATCCCTCTTATGTTGAAAACTTACTTTGAAAATTATGTTGAGAAAACCTTGTATTTTGATGATTAGGAACATAATTCCTTTGAGATTCATTTTGAACAACATTATGTAACTTTTAGTTTTTGAACATTCGAAGATTGATTTGGTTTTTGAACTCTTGATTGATCTTTTGAAAATTTTTGTTTTTGAGTGGGATTTGTCTGAACAAAAGACTTATTTTGAGAAGAAGTCTTAACTTGTTCAATCATTTTCTTTTCAGAATGTTTTGTTAATAAAACTTTTTGTTTCTTTCGAGACTCAAAATTTTTCCAATAAACCTTTTTCCTTGCTTTAGACATTGAAATTCCTTCATCTTTTGAAATCTTTTGAATTTGTTCATAAAACATTTGT
Source organism: Lactuca virosa (assembly GCF_052849685.1). Taxonomy (NCBI): domain Eukaryota; kingdom Viridiplantae; phylum Streptophyta; class Magnoliopsida; order Asterales; family Asteraceae; genus Lactuca; species Lactuca virosa. The sequence continues at coordinate 340,491,525 of NC_136428.1, read as the reverse complement.
GCTGTTGGGGTTAGTGTTGGAGAATCAGATTCATTTGAAAGTTTTTCATCAACTATTTTTGCTTTCTTAACCTCCCAAACTCTTTTTGGCTTTTGTCTTTGAAATGTGAATGAATTCTTGTTAAGATTATATTCAGCAGTACTTTGATTAGAGAAAAATCCTTCTTTTGTTGCTTCTTTGTTGTCGTTAACAAAATTTTTGTTGTCAGGATTGACTTTTTCTCCATTTCCTGTCGTAACAAACACTTGATTCGGAAATACCAAGTTATCGGTGCATTTGAAGTTTGGATAAACCACCGAAATCGATTCTGTAACATCCATAAAATTCAATCCAATTTTAAACTTTTTAAAACATTTAAAAACCAATAGTTATTACAAATTTGTTTTCAAAATGGTTTCATGTAAGAGTATCCCAAAATCAAATCACAAAAATATAAGGAGGTGCACGATCACGTCTTCGCCTTCCCACAATCATCAAAAGTACCTGAAAGAAAATCAACAACTGTAAGCCCGAAGCTTAGTGAGTTCCCCTAAAATACCAACGTCATACAATCATAATCGTATCATATAACAAACATCATGCATAATGATCCATCAGATTGACCGGATCGCCTCGCATGGCTATCAATCTATCTGGACCGCTCTCCGAGCCATCGACACGTCTGGACCACCTCTCAGGGCCTTCAGCCTATCCGAACCGCTCGCTGGGCCTTCGTTCTGACTAGTATGCCCTCCTGGGTCTGCAATCTATCTGGTCTGCCCTGGGTATGTTGGCCTTCAACACAAAGCAGGTCCGCCTCAACCCAACCCCTAATCAAAAGTAGCTCGAGATGATACCAGGATACCGACCTAACCATGTCACTAAGCATATCACCATCCTAACTACCAGGATGTAAATAAATAAGCATATCATGCAATAAACCCAGATACAAATCCGACAAGGGTCGACATTGGTGCCTTCGACCCTGTTAGTATAGTGAGGACAACTCATGTAACATCCCAAGTTCGGAAGCTAGAAGTTGGAGGGTGCTAAGTGTAAAATTAGGAAAGGGACTCGACGAGTAGGTCCGTCTACTCGCCAAGTCGGAACGGGATTGATCGCGGTATTAAGTGGCCAACTCGCCGAGTCGGCGGCTTGGAATCGACGAGTTGGTGCTGGAATGAGAAAACCCTAATCCCGAGGGTTGCACCCTATTTAAAGGACTTTATGTCCTTCTCCCAGCCTCCTAATCCCCCTAAAGAGTTCCAGAAACCCTAATTTCATGTGAGCTTCCATTAATAGAGAGAATAGAGCTTTGGAAGAGGAAATCTTGGAAAGAGGCTTGAAGATCAAGAGGCTTGCTGCAAAGGAGTGGTGTAGATCCGGGATCTACTTCAGTTGGAGCTTATATTGGAGGTAATAATCTGTTGCTTGGGCTCTTTTGCATCTAGATCTATTATCATTTGAGATTTGGGGCATTTTTGGTATGATTATGAGCTAATTCGAGTTAGAGGCTTAGATATGAGGTTGCTACTTCAGATCTAGACTTGTGTTGGTCCAGAAAGTTATAAAGCATCAGTCTTTGAGTTGTTGGTGAAGCCCCTTTGTCATAAACCCTAGCCCTAGAGTGTTTTGGACTTATATCTCCTTGGTTTCACGTAAAGTTTGAAACTTTATGTGAGGGTTAGGCTGTAGAAGAGTGGATCTATGGATTGGAGCCTCAGCATGACTCGAAAAGCCTCTGTATGGATTGAGAACTGAAGGGACTCGACGAGTCACATGGGTGTACTCGACGAGTTGTATGAACATGTGCATGGACTCGGCGAGTTGAAGAACAACTCGGCGAGTCTGTTGAAGATTGCCTTGGACTCGACGAGTATGTTCTGGACTCGGCGAGTCTGGTCGCAGAACCCCAATCTTTTCTGGTCAAACCTTGAAGCAGTGAGTCGGGAGGTGACTCGGTGAGTTGAGCAGGACGGGACTCGGAGATCGTTGGACTCGACGAGTCTTGGGGTGACTCGGCGAGCAGAGTCGTGTTATGAGAGTTTCTGAGTATAGGGACTCGACGAGTCGACGGGTCGACTCGGCGAGTAGAGTCAGTCAGGGAGGTTGACTTTGACTGAGGACTTTGACTTTGACCAAGAGTTGACCAGTTTGTCTACCAAGGGTATTTTGGTAATATTGGGCTTATGAATCTGGTTCTTGGTAGTTTACGGTGGTGGAGTTCGTGTCGGTGGTCGGAGCAGCTGATCTTATCCTTCCAGTCGGCAATTGCGAGGTGAGTTATCCTCACTATATCGACAGGGTCTACGGCACCAAGGCCGGCCCTTGATCGGATGGGAATCCGGGTATTGTTGTTATGTTATTGTTTTGTTAGAATTGCATCCTGGTATTTAGGATGGTATTATGTTAGTGACATGGTTAAGGTTGGTACCCGGGATATAGGGTAATGTTATGCTAGTGACCGGTTAGGTCGGAATCCTGATTAGGATGTTGATATGCTATGTGATCTGTTAGACTGTTTGTCTGGTTGAGGATTGTTATGCGATTAAATGTTTTATGTGCACATGATTGTTTGACGGGGGTTGGGTTGAGGCGGGTCCTGCTTTGTGCTGTAGGCCAACATACCCAGGGCGGACCGGATGTTCCGAAGGCCCAGTGAGCGGTCCGGATAGGCTGAAGGCCCCGAGAGGGCGGACCAGACGTGCCGAGGCTCGGAGAGTGGACCAGGCCGACTGAAGGCTCGGTGTGGGTGGACCAGTCATACTGTAGACTCAGAGAGTGGACCAGGTGGATTGAAGGCCCGGTGCGGGCGGACCAATCACACTGTAGACTCGATGTACATGGCTAGACTCGGAGGGTGGACCAGGTGGACTGAAGGCCCGGTGCGGGCGGACCAGTCACACAAGTAGACCCGATGTGCGTGGCTGTTCTATTTATGATATGTTATGAGTATGTTATGTGTGGTTGGTATTTTGGGGGTAACTCACTAAGCTTTCGGGCTTACAGTTTCAGTGTATTGTTTCAGGTACTTCAGGAGATTGTGGCAAGGCTAAGGCGTGATCGTACCGCTCCTCATGTTTTATGATTTATATGATATGGTTCTGGGGGATACTCTGATGTTTAAACTATTTTGAAAACAAGTTGTATGAACGTAATGGTTTTTGAATGATTTAAAATGTTTTAATTTGGCTCAAATTTTATGGGTGTTACAACTCACCTCACAAGTAGCTCGAGATGATAAATGTCAAACTCTCCGAATGCAGATCCAAACTCAATCACCTACATCCACCCATGATACATTTCCATAAATACACAGTTTACTAAAAATACCCTCGGAAGTCAACTGGTCAACCTTTGGTCAAAGTCAAAGTCAACGATCAAGAACAGTTCATGTTGACCCACCTCGTCGATTGTAGCTCACTAACTCGTCGAGTCCTCCCAGAACTCGAGAAATCGTGAAAACCCTAGTTGACTCGCCGATTTTCCAGACAACTCGTCGAGTCCATGCGGTGTCCAAATTGTCGGGAAAACCCTAACTGACTCGTCGAGTCGTCTCACTGACTCGCCGAGTCCATGCAGAAACCAAAACGACCAATCTTCATCTGACCCGTCGAGTTGACCATGCAACTCGTCGAGTCCCTTCAGTCCATTTCTCATTCAAACGTTTTTAAGCTACCCCAAAGCTCCAAATTGTAGATCTAGCTTCCTAAGGCACAAATTGCACGTAAAGTTGCAAACTTTACGTGCATGCAAAGTCTTAAATGTCAAAACTAAGCTAAGGAAGAGGTTTAAGCCAAAGAGAAGGGCCTAAGCTTGATAAATTCAATAACTTTATGGCTATAAGGACTTAGAGGAGTCCAGATCTGAAGTTACAACTTCAGATCATGCCCAATACCCGAAATGATCCACATATATGCTAAAAATAGCCTTAAACCCAAGAATAAGGAGATCTAACACTAGAATGATCAAGGTAACAACTTGTTACCTTCAAATGGTAGCCAAAACGATGTAGATGCTGGATCTACAAGCTCCTTCCTGTTCCAAGCTTCTCATTCTTCAAGTTTCCCTTCCAAAATCAACAAATGACACCTTTCAAGCTCTCATAACACACAATGGGGGTTTCGGAATCGATCTAGGGTTTCCTATGGCTGTAATGACAACGAGGGAGGATATAAACGACCCATAAGTTCTTTAAATAGGGTGCAAAACCTCAAATTTAGGGTTTCCATGCACAACCTCTACTCGTCGAGTCGGGGTCCTCCGACTCGTCGAGTAGACCACATAATTCACGCGGGTTGGCTAATCTCTACACGACGAGTGGGTCCCTCCAACTCGTCAAGTAGGTTTATTTAATTGCATGAAAATCTCTAGAATCTTATTCTCGGAAATCAGGATGTTACAACTCTCCCCCACTTGAACTAGGATTCGTCCTCGAAGCCTGCTGCAGTGGGCAAATTCGGACAATGCTTTTGCATTCCCGCCTCCGACTGCTAAACCTACTCGGATCCCTTCTGATGCTGCCATTTGTACCTTTACCAACGGTACCTCCTTGCTATGCATAACATTTACATCTCATTCCAAGACGGCCACCGGCCTCTCGACGTAGTTCAGGCGCTCATCTTCCTGAAGATCATCCAATGACACCACGGCGTCCTTGCCCGACACACACTTTCGTAACTTCAAGACATAGGAAGTGCTATGAATCTGACTAAGCTCCTCTGGGAGACCCAGTCGATACGCTGCCTTTCCAGCCTTGGCAAAACCCAAAATAGTCTGAAATGTCGGGAACCCAAATTCCTTCTTCCTGAAACGGATCACACCCTGAAAACTTGGAGTTCTTGCCAAAACAAAATCATAGATCATACGCGGCTGCCGTTAATTCTTTGCTGGAGAAGAAATTACATATTCTTTCAAGGGAAACTCATTCTATGGCTGAATCTTCAGGGGTAACACAAATTACGGGAGGCAAACTAGGAGAAGAACCCTTTTTGTGTTGACAGGATAATGCTTCTTTCAGTTCCCGAATCTACATACAGTAACAGTTAACTGCTAACGCAGAACCACAAACATCTATAGCTGGCCCGATCAGCCTCGGGCTGGAATATCAATATGTCGAGTCCAATCAACCACCAGATTGAAATCCCCAGGGTTTGTCGGTCTACCGCCTCAACCCTACCGCTAATCCTGACCTTCGTGCCTACGACTTACAGTCGGCCCGCACCAGGTATCTTGGCCTACTGCTGCAACCCTACTACTCCTCTTGAGTCTCCGTGCCTACGACTTACAGTCGGCCCGCACCGGGTATCTTGGCCTACTGCATATAGTAGGACCGCCTCAACCCTCCCAACACGATGTGTTGCCATAGATAATCAGGAGAAAGATCTAACCCAGTTGTTAGGACCTGAAAGACAGGGACGCTCTAACCCAGCAACCCTCGATTTCCCATAGATGATATCATACCTCTCGCCTGCAACTCGCGATTCACCCTACAAACAAAAGGTTCCCCCTTTTTACCTTACTGACATCCAGAGTGCATGCCTCCCACGGATATACTTGCGATCCCCAACGCAAATTTCCACTATAGGCCATCCCGAAATGGCCTTCCATGAATCCCTCCCAAGTTTCTGACTGAAACTCCCACAAATCATGCAGAGAAGACCCTCAAACAGGTCGATAGCGAGCCTTTCCCAATCCGAATCCATATGATACACCAAAACCTTAAAATACCATTGACTCTCTATCATGTCATTACTAACCTTCAAAGTGACGAAAAGGAGATGATCAAACCAAGAACATACACATTTCATCCGGTCCCTAACAACAACTTGCGAACAATCAGGAATACGAGGAAAACATTTTGCAGATTCAATCTGATACCCGACTGACACTCCCAACGGCCCTTGACCGTTCCCTATCCAAACTAACTAATTGATGGGTCTTCCAATCTCCATCAACGCATCACATTGAGAGTATCACAAGGAGATTAAATGAATAATCCTGGCCATTTGGCCTGCAACCCATGACTGGTATGCCCCTACCAGGTCCTCAATCCATGGATGAAATGCTCATGATCTCATACCGACCTTGTCGGTATTACATTGCTTGTCCACCCTCATGAGTCCTAGAGAGACTCTCCTCCTTTTACTGCCTTGAGGGGTCCTAATCGCCATCCTACACAACACCAAACAAGCATCACAATACGGAAATCCTAACATACACGATTTCCTTATAGAACAAATTGTTGCCCAAGAGTTTTCAGGCTCTCCTACATGACCACCGACATTCCCTAAGGGTACTCCATAGGTGATAACCAACAAGAACAGATAACGTACAGTTCCACAGGTTATTATCACAAGGCAGCATGCTCAATATCAGGAGACAGACCTACTGATTGCTACAACATAGCAGCACACTCAATACCTGAACGTATTTCTAACAGATCACATACAGAGTCTTCAGCATGACTGGACCGCCTCACCGGGCCTTCAGTCTATCTGGACCACTCTTAGAACCTTCAGCATGTCTGGACTGCCTCTCCGGGCCTTCAGCCTGTCTGGACCGTTCTCCGGGCCTTCGGCCTGACTGGTACGCCCTGCTGGCCTTTAGTCTATCCGGGCCACCCTAGGTCTGTCGAGCCAAAATCCTGGACCCATCCTGGTGCCCTCTCCCATATAGTCAGCTCTCCCCCACTTGGGGTTTCGAACTCCTGATCTAATCCGCAGACTATAATCTCGACCTAACTCTAGAACTCATGTTGATCGCCCACCCTCTTAGGAAAACGTGCTCTGAACCCTGACCCGTGTATCCACCACATACGCTAAATAACCCGTACACCCGTGATGAATGTACTGCCGAGCCCTGGCAGCTAAACAAAACCCTCAATGGATGATGCTCTATCTGAAAATTCCCCATTCTCCCCCACTTGGGACACTAACCACTACCTACTGGTGGCGAAACCAAAACACAACTTAACCGTCCCTACTAGGTATTACCATACTTAACCTGGAATGATTAACCCTGGAATGAATAACCTACGCAGAACAACCCTCCCAACATGGAGCAACCGAACTTCGAGACAAACCTGAATCCCAGCTGAATACTTTTGAATCTCCAAATCACAACTACTGACCCTGGAATGGTGATTCTCTATCCTAAATTCTAATCCTCAACGCATCCCTGGATCCAACCATCTACAACCCTTCGATACTAAATTCCCTTGTCCCTCCTATGTCCTAACGTCTTATGCAGAAGGTAATGGAAAGTTCACAATATAATCATAAACAGTAAGATAAGTGGTAGAAACATACCAACAACTACGTCTGGTTCTGCCCTGGCCTCCTCTGCCGTAAGCTGGAAGGCGTGTCCCTGAGCCCTCGGGGGCGCTGCTCTACCCTGACTCCCATCAGTAATCCTCAGTGTAGCCGGTGCTGGAGCCTGCGCCGGCCTGGCAGCGAGCTGTGGAAAATTGGTCTTCACGTGACCAACCTGATGGCAGTGGTAACAGATCCTCATATCCTGAACCGGGGCTGGCTATCGGAATCCCTCACAAAGTTCCCCTCTTTGCAACGTTTGCGGCACGCACTACTAGATCTACAAACCCCCGAGTGACCCTCCCCGCACTTGCCACAAGTGTGGCCCTGTTGTTCTCCTATCCTGGAATCAGCAGTCTTAGAACGCTTTGGCGCCGGCTGTGACTACGCCGAGGCATGCCTCTATTCCCATAACTGTAACTCGATCTCAATCTCATGCCGCCTAGTGGCCTTCTATAACTCGAACAGTGTATCACAACATTGGGTAGCAACAAACTGACGGATGTCAGTCTTGAGCATGCTCAGATAACATGTCATCTGAGCCTGCTCAGAAGCGAACTCTGGGCAAAACATCGCCCTCTCAGTGAACATACGAGTGATCTTCATCACCGTCTCAACATCCTGTCTCAACTCCAAGAACTCCTGAGCTAACCGTTCCCGCTCGACCCGTGGAATGTAGCGAGCGCGAAATATATCCCTGAACTGCCCCAAGTAACTGTAGCTCTCTGATCATCAGTATACAACCCAGTCATCAACCTCCACCAGTCCTTTGCCCCGGACCTCAGCAGGTTCAGAGCACATCTGACCTTCTGGTCAGCAGGACACGAGCAAGTGAAGAAACACCCCTCCACGTCAGACAAAAACCTCATGGCTCTGATCGGATCCTGAGTCCCACCAAATGTAGTGGGCTTCGTGTTATCGAAGTTGCGGTACTGAAAAGCCCGACTGGCTCCTCCCCCTGCCGCTGTTACAACTGTTGTAGCTGCTGCGGCTGCCGTCTCAGCAATGGTTGCATAGCGCTCGTCGAAGTACTCAATCATGGTGGTCTTAATAGACCCAAACATCTCCGATAACTATGACCGAAACAGTGCAGCAACATCATCCTGCAGGATCTCCCAAATCCTAGCGTCCATCTCATCCGGTATCATCTAACCGATAGTCTCGGGTACTGCTGGTTCCTCCTGACCGCCCCCTCCTCATCCTGACCCGGATCCAGTCACAAATCTCCGCGTAACCACCATGCTGAAAATATACCAAGAAGATATTAGACATTCCATATAATAATCCGGGAACCAACTCCCAATAGAGCCCTAGGGGTTGTGACTTCCTTGCTATGCATATGGGTCCTGTTCTTTCAGTAGTACGGGCCCATACTACCTTCCACACCTACCCATATTTGTATCAAGTATCACTACAACGCCCTAACAATATACATATGCATGGCGAATGCTCAATCCTCACTCTCAGAGGAAGGCTAAATATCTCATAACTGGCCTACTGACCCTGCACAACCCACCCATGAAACTTCCACCAACCCTGCAGCACTCGTGTATGCTAGCCATACATAACGCTGGACCCTATAGACTTTCGAATACTCGATCCTACCATAAGCCCTTCATCAAACAAGAACAAGAAATAAGGCCAAACCAAACATTCTCAGGCTATAAGATCTTATTTACAGTATCAACAAGATCATTTGCATCTAAACATTCATCAATTTTAACTATATCATATGCATATGAATCATTTGGTACCTTGTCAAACTCAAATATTTTTCTCTCACAGTCATATGAAGTCGAATCAAATTTCTCCCTTTCGAAGTCTATAAAGGGCAAAAGCTTCCTATGCTGTTCTTTGCTAATGTCCGACGAATGATGCAAATCAGTCAATTTGCCATAAAGGCACTTAGCATAATTAAAATATATATTTCTCTGTTTTAGCAAAATACAATTATCAGTACGAGGACTATCTCTGTCACACATAACATTTGTCAATTGTAATTCTATATTATCTATCCTACTACTCTTTGACTTCAGTCTTTTCTAACAATCTAGTAGTAATGATTTGAATTTTTCAGCATCACTACTAATAGAAATAAGCATGTCATTAAATCAAGACTGGGTATTATCGAAATCAGACAAAATATCATCATATGAACGAAAAGGAATTTCAAAGGATTCGAGAAGAGCACGTACCTTAGAAGTCATAGGAGACTTGTCAGCAACAGTAATGACGAAACATGCGCCAGTCACCATTTCTTATTACACATTTTCCTCTTCGAAATTGGCATACATAGCACAATGCGTTGGATTTCGCATCTCCTCATCGTCTGATCCAGATGAACATATCTGATATGTGCCATCCTCTTCGCCACTCCCTTAAGCCACTAAATACATGCGTTTCGTCTTTGCTCTTACATCTTCAAGCCTTTCTACATAATAGGCTTCTTCTTTCACCATATTCTTCTTCTCGTCTCTTTTCCTTAACATACAATCACTTGCCATGTGATTCGCACCATTGCAATAATGGCAATCAAATCCAGAGTCACCCTTTAGCTTTTTCTCCTTCTTCGTATCCTTAGAATTAACTTCCTTTTTCTCCTCTTTATTCTCCTCTCTCACACTCTTCAAAAAAGAACTTCCTTTCGAATCACTTGTTTTAGACTTCGAATTAAATGGCTTATTGTAAAATTTCTTCACCTTATTTTTTGAATAAACGCCACTGCTTCGTCATCAGAATTTATAATAAGACCTTCATTTTTCGAACCTTTAATCTCAGTTGATTCAATCTCAGCATCTCTATTTGTCACCTTTGACATCAACACTAGAGGACCACCCAAACCTAATCTCTTTTCCTCTTCTATTTTAGTGACTTCGCTTTCATGAGCCTTCAACTCATTGTAAAGATCACCGAGTGAAAAGCTGTCGAAGCATTGTTGAGTTTTTATCATCAAACTGACATTGTGCCATTCCTTACGAAGCCCCATTACGAACGTCAAATTGTACTCCATAGTATACCTGTTGACTCCATATCTGCTACACTTAAAGATTAACTCATTTAGACGATCGTAGTAAAGCTCAATGTTCTCACCTTCTTTTTGTTTGAATTCACCTAACTCAAGTAGACATTGCTTAACTGAAATCTTTTTTGTTTTCTCACTCCCTTAGTACTTCTCCTTCAACGTATCCCAAATTTCTTTTGCAGTAGAACATCCACCGACATAGTTATACACCACAGGTGGAAGAGCACCTCACAATTCACGCATACACCTCTTATCGTTAGCTTTGCACTTTGCTGTTTAAGTAGCAACATCTGATGAAGAACCAACACTTTCAATTTTAGAAAGCATTGACAGATGAAAATTGCCACTCTTAACACATCTCCATAAATCTTCATCTATTCCTGTGAGATAATCCTCCATCCTGTCAGTCTGTTGATCATAATACTCGGGGATTAACATAGGAATTTTGGTTGAAGAGCCCAAAAGATGAAAAAACCTTGTCATTGTGTTCATATTGAAGTTAGCCATTGTTATGCATACGATATTTGAGAAAAGCTTCAGAAATTTAAGATCTGATGGATGAAACTTCCAGAAAACAAACACGGAAGACTCGATTTTAGAAACTAATAGCAGAATCGAATCAATATAGATGACCTGAAATGATTTTCATAATCAAAAGCGCAGAATATTTTGAATCTAGAACGAGATTCAAAAACTTTTGAAAACTAGAGAAAATCAGAGATCAACTATATGAATCCTGCTCAGATACCAAATGTAGTTGTTATTAATTGAGTATTGGAAATGAAATCAGAGTTTAGATTGAATGATAAGCACAAAGAGTAAATAAGATCTGGATGGCTCGATTATACTTCTGAAGGTTACAGAGAATGAATAAAGTACGAACAAAAAATGCTCAAAAGTTACTCTAACTCTACAACCTATCCCTATTTATAGGAACTCAGAAGTAATAAAAAATACATAAGAGAAGAACAATAATGCTTCAACATAATGAAGTGCCCTTATGCAATACATACAAACAGATTTCGATACTAATACATGACAAAGAATATTTCGACACCTCTCAACTAATTTCGACCTCAACAAATAGTACCAGAAATCAGATTCTTAGTAGTTTTAGTAACACACAAGGCATCACTTAGCACAAGTTCTTTGTCAGAAGTCAGTTTCAGCTTCACTTTGCCCTTTCCTTCAATTTTTGTAGTGGTAGCATTCCCCATAAATATTGGTTCAAAATCAGATACTTTCTGGTATGTTGAGAACATGGTTTGAGAGTTGCACATGTGAATTGTGGCTCTAGTATCAATCCACAAATCCACACAATTGCTAACTATATTGGTTTGAATCACATCAACAAACTGATTTGGTGATTCAACCATGTTTGGTTTGACCAGAAGTTACTCCACCAAAATTTCCACCATTGTCTCCATTGTTTCCTCCTCTATTTCCTCATTGTCCCTTCATAAATATGCAATCTTTGGCCTTGTGTCCAGTTCTACCACAAACATAACATGGATTCGAATTCTTCTTGAAATTCTTCTTGTTTGGGCCATGATTTTTACCATCTTTAGAGGAGTTTTTGGAGCTATTTTTCCCTTTCTTGCTGTTATGCTTTGTCTTGGAAGTACTTACTTATCCAACAAAGTTTGCACTTGGTTCCAAGGAATTTGCATCATCCTTCTCATTCAATCTATTATCTTCTTCAACACGAATTGTCAACATAAGTTTCTTAAAACTTATACCATCAGTAAAGTGCTTAAGATATAATTTGAAAATTTTTCAATAAGGAGAGAGTTTTTCAATGATTGAACCAAAAAGAAAGTTAGAGTTTATTCCTATACCTTCAACTTCAGGATCATGAGCAATTACTTGAAGTTCCTCCATTTTTTTGAGGACAGTTTTGGTATCCACCATCTTGAAATTAATGAACTTTCCAATCACGAATTTCTTGGAACATGCGACTTCTGTTTTGTATTTTTTTTCCAATGATTCCCATATCTCTCTTTCATTAGTCATGGTAGAGTAGATATCATAGATGTAATCATCTAAGGCATTCATAATATAATTTCTACAATTATAATCACTTATGTTCCAAGTTTCCACAACCCTTTGATGTTCTGCCAATTGGGCTGCAGTGGGTGGATTTGTCCCTTTAGTAGTGGTCACACTAGTAGGGGGAAAGAGAATCATCAGTGAGAACATTGGAAACATGAAGAGTTGTCAAGTAAAACAAAATCTTCTATTTCCATCTCTGAAAATCCGAGCCTTTGAATTTCTCAGGCTTTTCCACATGTGATTTGATGATGAAATTCTGAAGAGTGTTTAAATCGAGTTTAGAATACAAAATCAATCACTGAAAGCAATAAGAACACAATCGTAAATAATATCTGATTGGCTCATTAATCATCCGTAAGAGTACACAAGCTAAAGAGATAGAATATAAGAAAGAAACGTGCAAAAGCTATTCTTTACCCATATACTTACACTATTTATAGAGTGTTATAGGCACACAAAAAATATTCAAGGACTAGACATTGGACATCGACATCAACAGGTGACTTGAAAAATACATACACTTCGAAGTACATGAATTCGAACCCAAGCAGACTAAAACTAATTTCGACTTTTCACTAGACATTTCGCACGCTACAATCTCTCCCTTAGTTAGAAAAGTCGAAATTATGTCATTAGCTTCATAATCTGAAGAAGTACACCGCGAATCTCCATATACCAAAGTATTGTCTTTCGAATTTTAGCTTTGTCAACTGCGTCATTCCTTTTGCAGTTGTTAACTCGAAAAAGAAGGCTTGTATATTGGGAATTCGTATACCTCTCTACATCGCATACTTGAAACAAAAACTTTGCCATCCTCCCGTTCTTGTTTTTGATATGAAAAACCACTCCCAAAGGTTGATGAATGATTTCCCCATCTTCATATTCATCAATGTTGATCTTCCCCTTTAGCAAGGCTTGGGGAACTTTTGAACTCTTGTTGACAGCCATAGCCAGCTCAATATCAGTGATTGCGAGGCAATCATAATAGTTATCAGTAAGAACCTTGATATGAGAAAATCCATTGAGAAAATCATCCTTGTTGTTCTATGGCAACTTTGTAACATCCACACTGCTTAAAATCTTTGTCACAGTGACGAAGTCATTTAAGTTCATCCATGGCAAATCAGAAATCGAAAAATCACAGACCACATTATTCGCTCTAACAACCACATAGCGGAAATTCTGCAGTATGCATTCGAACAAGTTCTCACGTGAAATATACATCACTTTTATGATCTTCACAGATGACCAAACCTCCTCTTTACTTTTCCCCAAGACTGCATGAAATCTTATCTTCAGTCTTTTATATTCTTCTTTGTCATTAAGGTGATCATCCAACTTGTATTGAGAAGATATGTACATCATATAATTTATTGGGAAACCAAGTTGATTAAAATCAGAGTTCTCAACCTCATAACTCTTCTTTGGTACTTTGCGAAATTACTAAAACTTCCCAATTGAAACAATTTCCTCAATAGTTTCGTAGCACCAATGCTTGTTGGGATCACCTTTGTTCAAGCCTAGTGGATCATTCTGCCTTCTCCTCAATATACTATTGACTTGACTTTGCCTTTCGATCTCCAAGGCTTGTTTCTTCTTCTTTTCTTCGTCTGAAGGAGTAACCTCAACACCTTTTCCCGTGTGTCCCTGCTTGTTTTTCGAAGGAGGTGGCATAGAGTTCGAACAAAAACTTCCAACACTATCTCCTATAACAATCCCTTTCGTAATAGGTCTTGTTGTGGTTGTAGTTGAGGTTGTTGTTAATGAAACTAGAAGTGAAGTGGGTATCTGAGTGGACATCACCTTCCCAACAACCTCTCCTTTCTCTATATCTTTTGAAGATCCAACGCCTCCACATTCTTTCTCCCCTCCTTGTGCCACTTGCTTCGCAGATGGGCATTAGTTGGTAAAAGAAGAACCAACTCAAGGATGGGAGCAAGTTCCGCTTTGAGATTTGTCTCAATAGATGAAATCAACTGAGAAATTGATTCCTGAGAAACAGAATATTGATTTGAAAGAGTATTTTTCGAAATGGATTCCTTGATACTACTTAAGAATTCCTCCAACTTTTCAAATCCTTAGGAATCCTTTTCCGTCTTCACATCAAGCTTAGTTGAATAAGCGGTATTGTATTCAATCAACTTTTCAATAGCATCAGCAACAACATCAACTTTTCTGTGCAGAACAAAATAACTTTTCTCTATATTCTCAACCTCTTTGGCAATCTCTAATTTAAGTTCAGCCATCTTGAGATAAACAGACTCTTTCATAGTTTTCATGTGCTCAATGAAAAGTTCATGATGCTCCTTAGCAATTTCACGAAGCTTAAGAATCTCATACTCAAAACTTTTGGCATGAACTTCCAACCTTTTAACTTGTTGCTTCTCAATATTTTACACCAAACTTCTAAGACGATTCTCTTGTGACTTTAACATGTACTCCATTTCGACCCCATAAACGAAATTTTGACCCCCAATATCTGCTTGGATATGTATAAGAGAATTGAGTTTGTTGTTGAGGATCTTGAATTGTTTACCTGACGTTATCATGTTATCAGGAACATTATTTTCCTCTGGATCAAATTGCAAGTCAGTAAAAGAAACCATGATGTCATCGTCATTTGGTTCATTGTCCTGAACTATCCTCTCAACTTTTGTAGATTGCGAAGATAAGAGAGTAGTAACTGGTTCTTGCATTATTGTGGAATATGTTGGTGAGATGGTGGAAACAGGAAGTGAAGATGGGATAGGTGAAGATAATGGTGGTAACGAAGTTGATGTGTCAAGGATTGAGGTTTCGATGGTGGATGAAAGCATGAGCAATGTAGAAATAGTAGATGTTTCAAGATTTAAAGTAGCAAAGGATTTGTTGTTCAACATCCCTTTACCCATGATGACATTTATGTCCGTATTAGATATGTTCAAATTGATGTCTAAGGTTATAACCTCCTCCGTATAGGACTTAGTTAGCGAAACCTCGGGTGGTATGACCTTGGTCTTCTCAGGGATGGATTTAGACGTGGGATCACTCGATTTGGTGATTGTATCCGTATTAGATACATTTTCATTTGCACTGGGACTTCCATTCTCTTCGGAAATCGATTTGACAGGAGAATCCCTTCGAGGTGACCCTAGCCCAGAGTCATCAATACGAATATCAGACCTTTCGTTGTCACTTCCATGATCCATTTCTATAATGGCCTTATCAAGTGGGTCTTCAAGTTATCTATTTAGCGTGCGCACCACCTTCAGCCAAGGGAGTACAACTCTCGTACTCATTAGTTGTGGGCTTGGACTGTTTTGGGCCTCGGGTTGGGCCAGGCAGTGGACTTTGGGCCTTTGGACCTTAGTGGACCATTAGATGTCAGATGTTTTGGGCCAGGAATATGTTTGGGCTTAAGGTAAGGCCTATTAGAGGGATTGGGTCCAATTTAGCAAATTGGGCCATTAGTGGGCCACTAGTGGGCTTGGAAAGCCTACCTAGTGTTGGGCTTTTGTTTTGGGTTGGGCCTTAGTTTTGGATCATACTAGGCCAGGGGTAGAATGGTCATTTTACCCTATGCATGGATTAAGGATTATGGTATGGGACCCAATTGCTAATTGGGTATATTAATTGGTATTGATAGCTCGGGAAGTGGACAGGGTAGCAGCTAAGGATTTCTTTCGGGAGGCTTCTGCATTCGAGGTGAGTCTCCTCACCATACCAATGGGTCTAAGGCACCAAGGCCGGCCCATTATGCATTATGTGATATACTAGTTGATTTCGTGTTATGTGGTATGCTAGTTGATTATGTGGTATGTGATATGCTATTTGTTTCTGTGTATCGTGTATGGAAGACCTCGGGGGGTTCCCGAGGCACTTAGGTGTAAGACCTTGGAGGGTTTCCTTGGCTTCCTAGGTCAAAGACCTCAGGGGGGGGGGTTCCCGAGGCACTTAGGTATAAGACCTTTGAGGGTTTCCTTGGCTTCCTAGGTCAAAGACCCCGGGGGGTTCCCGAGGCATTGGGCTAAGACCATGCCGGTTCCCATGACACCCGGAGTAAGACCCTGGAGGGTTTCCAGGGCTTCCTTATGTGTTGTTTTGTATGGCTTATGTGTTATGTATAGCTGTTTAGCTAGCATGATATGTTGTACGTGTTTATGTGTGGGTGTGCTCTGGGGAACTCACTAAGCTTCGTGCTTACAGTTTTATTTATGGTTTCATGTATCTTTGTTTTGGAAAGGAAGGGCTCAGCTTGATCGCAACGCACACACCCATGTTTTCTGCAATGAAGGATTTTGGGTTGAACTCTGATAAATGTTTTTAATTAACAATGTTTTGGAATGATTGGAATAAATGATATCTATGTTCGGGTTGTATTAAAAATGAAAATTTTACCCCCCGCCCCCCCCCCCCCCCCCCCCCCCCCCCCGATTTTTGGGTCGTTACATGTTGGTATCAGAGCCTTGGTTTGAGGGATTCGGGGATACCTTCGGGTGTGTCTGAACTCAAACTGAGGATCTGTAAGGTTTTAAAAAAAAATTCAAAGGAAAATGTTTTAAGTAAAGAATTTTTAAGACAAGAAAGGGTGTGGTGCATGCAATCAACCGAGCTCAAGTAAGTTTTCCCAGAATACCCATATATGTTATCTGTTATGATTTGGTTTATGAATCTGAGAATCGCATGCTAGTTAGGGCTAGGAGAGATGCCTTTACATGTTGTTTGAGCTGGCAGACTTGCATGCTAGTGCTGAGTAGTCAGCAATAGATTGGCCTGATATGTGATGCTGGTAGCTTTGGAAATATTGTATGCCATGCTTGAATGAGAAGGATTATTGGTATTTGTAACTGCTAAGTGTATGTTTTAAAAATTATATACGGTTAGGATATTATAGCCCTAGAATAACTGATTTGACCTTATTTCCTGTTCCTCGTCTGGTTGTGGTCCTAGGGTAGAGTATATTATTCAACAGTCTATTAGATCCTGTTCTGTGTATAATTTGCATGCATAAGGCAACCGACAACGAGAGTGGATGTGGACATAATGGGTCATGGTTTATGGGCAAAATTTTGTATGATAGTTCGTGGGTCGGGGATTACCCTAGGGTAAGCCCAGGATGAGATTAGTGACATGAGTCACCTGATTATGAATTGTATGCATAGGTAGAATTGTTTGTTTGGAATATGTGGTTAGTTTTCCGTTGTCTGAATGATGCTTGCTTTGTGCTTTGTGGGACTTCTAGCAATGCGAGCTAGCTACTAAGTGAATATGCTAGGTCACATGTGGCACAGGTTGGATAATCTCAGAGTGATTCTGGCCCTATTGCACAGCTCTTGTTTGAGTCTAACCGTTATAGGATTGAGTCTTTTACTTGAAGGATTATCTGATCTCTGCTACATGTGGCTATATTCATAAGGTAGCTAGTTGACATTACTGGGAATCTTTCAGCAGCTGAGGACTGGGTAGGTTGGGAACCTAGGGGGAGCCTAAGAGGTGCTTCGGTGTATATTGTGATGCTGTTTAGCAGACATTTGGTACATCATGGGAGTAGGTGACTTAGAGGATTCAGGAGGATTCCGGAGGAAAGTATGGATAGGTGTGGAAGGAAGTATTGAGCCCGTACTACTGAAAGCACAGGATCCATACTCGAATCGGGAAAAGTCTTGGAGAATCTAAGAAGCCTTGGAAGGAGAATTCTTGGTTATGATTGGACTGTGGGGATAGATGCTATGCAAAATGTGGATGAGCACGCAAGGGGAAGGACCAGGGTTTGGTCCCGACTCCGGTGGTGAGCCAGTTAGCGGAATGATTGCCAAGATTTCGAGTTTGCCTTGGATCTCTTGTATTAGGCGGCAAGGGTTGATTGTGCGATTTATTGAGCTTTGGGATTTGAATCTATGTCTGGGAATAGTTTATAGCCGGTTTAGAGCAGAGGTTGCTCCAACTTCTGAAGTTCAGCCGTTGGCGTTTGAGCTGATGATTGTGTCGGGGTGCGAGACCCTGAATGATATGGGTATCAGAACCAAGGACGGAAGATTGATTAGGAGTACCTCAATGAGAGAGGTTTGGGTCAGGTGAATTTATTGGAGGGTCTCGGGCGAAGACCCAAGAGTTTGGATCAGGTTTTGTGAGGACAGCAGGGTCGGATCCAGTGCAACGTTTGTAGGAACTGCGTGATGAAGTTTCGTTCCAAGGGTTTGGATTGTCATTGGGATCGGAATAAGGTGTTACATCATGCTCTCAGGGTGGTCGAGGTATCACAGGAGGAGGTGGTCAATATCCCTTCAAATGTTTGCGGATATGCTATCTTCGGCCATTTCCAGTGGATACCGGGTATTTGTATCGCTTGGGAATTGTGATAAGTTGGATCTCGGATTGGTCTTCAGCTATCGTATGGGTTAGCAAGGGTTTTCAGATGCCAATCAGCACGTCGAGGAATATTTGAGAGATCTTCAGACAAATGTATCTTGCGGAACGGATTCCGCGTGTACCGTGATTGCTCTGAGTCGTTGTCGGAATCTGTTCAATGATCTGGGTTGCTACGGGTGTAGCAGGTTTGGTCACGCCTTCAGGGATTTCCCATAGGGAGCAAGCCCGTTATGTTTTTGTTGTGATCAGGTGGACGACAAGGAGGTCGACTGTCTGACGATCAGGGAGGAGCAGTGAGTGCACCTGCTCCAATCATTTTCAGGGTTGGTTTAAGGGCTTGAATGAGGGAGTTATGACTAGTTTTCAGTAGCCTTAGTATTTATGTTTGGAAGATCCATCAGGATTGCCGAGGGAAGAGGGAGTTATTGCGGAGGTTTTGGTTAGACTATCCGTTCATTGGAATCCGAGATCTGAGCGTAATATCGATTTTAATCGTTTGAAGTCATTGATGTTGTTGGGATACGAGAAGTGTTAGCTGGTTTTTAGGAGTTGTGTTGTTTTGGGCAGGGTTTCTTATGGTGCACTAGTTTGGTAAGCATCGGTCGTCAGCAAATTAATTATTGGAACGTAAGAAGGATTGAGGATCCTTCAATTTTCATGGACCAAGCGGACTTAGTCGATTCTAAGTGGGGGAGAATCGTGCAGGTGTTCAGGACAGGGGCAGGTATGAGACCGGGATGTGTTTCTCATCCTCATCGAGGAAACTGTTGGATTAGTGTCTAAGCCCATAACTATTTTGGTATGTACTTGACCCGATTATGAGCATGGTCCTTTTGGGTTGCCTTCACCATAGCAATATGTAGGATGAATTAAGGAGAGAAAGGTTTCATTATGATTTATTAATATATTATAAGAATAATATATTAAAGGAGAAATCATATTGTTTAATTAATATTAGTCAAGAATTAATTAAGAATTAATTTTGTGACTAAAAGAGATTAATTAAACTTAGGGGGCTGGAGTTGTAATTATAAGATAATTACAATTGGGCTATGGATCACCTAATAATATATAGGTTGGATGAATTCTATGGGAAGCCCATAAGGAATTCGTCCAAGGGATATGTTAAAGGAGTCCATGGGCTGCTTAGGGCCTAAGCAGTCAGATTAAGGTTTCCTAGTTGCAAACCCTAATAGCCTACATGTATATAAAGGACCCCTATGCCCCAAAAACGTGGCTAAGTGTTCCTTTAGGTTTCCAGCCGTTTTTGGTGCCTCCCCTCTCTTCTCTCCTTCATCCAATTGCTTAGTGGTGTTTGTGACTCCATTAGAGGTGCAACACTTGATGCACTAAGCTTTCTGAAGCCAATCAAAGCAAGGAATTGATTGTTATTACTATATAACAATCAAAGGTAAGATCTAAACCCTAATTTCAGTTATAGTTTATTAGATCTAGGGTTTATGGCTTTGGATTATCAATTGCATGTTCATTAGACAAACTAGATCCAAAGCTATTAGGGTTTGCATGTACACAATAGGATTGATGTAGTGCTCAAAACCCATCAGTGGTATCAGAGTCTAGGGCTGTTTGTTAGTGAATTTGATGCTTATTTGATCGAATTTTGGCTGAAAATCGATTTTTTTTGAGGTTTTTCGACTTGACTCGCCGAGTCAACTGGGTGACTCGCCGAGTCCATAGTGAACTCGACGAGTCCAAGCCTGACTCGACGAGTCAGAGGGTCAGATGGAGGATTTTTCGGGTTTCTTGCCTATTTTTGCTGTGGGATAATTACCAAAACGTTTTTTATTGATAGAAATCGGATTTTTATGATATTGGGTGATTATCTTTGCCAAAATAAAAGATAATTTCATATTAATTGAATAATTACTTCCTTCTATGATTAAATTCTAAAAACCCTCGTATTTTTTTTGAAAAGGTTCAAATTACACCCTTATGGTTTTATTAATTAATTAAAGTGTATAATTAAAAGAGAGTTAATAATTTCATAAAGTTTTGGTTTACATTTAACTAAATTAAAAGTATAATTTATTAAATTAGACCACCTAGTATTTTAAAAGTATAAAATACACCCTTATAAGATATGTAACATTAAAAGTCTAATATTATATATGTATGAGTAAAAAGTCAGTCTTACCGTTAGTAGGCCTCATTCATGAAGCTGGTCTATAAGGGGTGTTTAAGGAAATTGCCTGTAAAATGGCGATTGAATGGGTATCCACTCTTACCCACCGCACTCTTGACTAGTGGAGGGTCGTTAGCCGAACGGGTAGGATAGGATGAAACCTTCCATTATAAGTATAATGAAGTACAGAGTAACTACATGCTTTTACAAATTCCCAAATTCTAGTTACTTTAGGCAAAATGTGAAATTGTATGCTAATCCATGGAATTACACTTCGTACCCTTGTCAAACGTTAGTGGAGCGTGTGTGGTTAACCGACACACTAATTTGGGATTGACATTGGTGGCGAAGGGTGGCTCGATGTTTATCATAGATCAATGGAGCGTGTGTGGTTAACCGACACATTGATTAGGTGATAGTATCATTGAGTGCATCACGTAGATTCGTATGGTTATTCACACCTTGTTTGTGATCCTCGGTATCCCAGTCGCAAATTTGAAGGGCATAATTGAGATTAAACATGCCATTAAAAAGTTCAATGAATCTCAAAAGATCTAGGAGTTTCAATTCATTTAAAACTTAAACCTTTTTGTTTTTCATGGTGGAAATTGGTAAATCGTCATTTACCTACCTTCAAATATTCTGCAACTAGATTACGACATCCCTCTTCTAGGTTGTAGAGTTTTGTGTTGGATCATTGCCTTGATGTTTCATTTGGGTGTTACATCGAGGATTCTTATCAACTAACTTGAATCTTCTCCCGTTTTGTAGATGTCTAAATCGTACAATGGTCTTCCCAAGTCCCTTGGAACAAGCTTTCCAAATGAAGATGACGTTCCACGATACGATCAAGGAAATGAGAGTCATGCTTCACTTCCTCCACCTCCTCCAATTATTCTCCCTAACCCACAAGTTCAAAGGCTTGAAAAGTTCAAGCTCACTCAAGCCCTATTAGCAAGTAAACACGAAGATGGGAAACCTGTGTGTGCACACGTCTTGGAGATAAAGTCACACATTGACAGGTTAAGGATGTTGGATGTCGATATTTCAGGTGAGTTGGCTGTTGACTGAGTTCTTCAGTCGCTTCCTGAATCATATAGTGAGTTCGTTAGAGAGTACTATATGATGGACCATGACGTGACCCTCATTGATTTGACCTATTTGCTTATAGCTGCTGAATCAGAAATGATTTGGCGTGCTGATCAAGCAAATTTGTCTGATGAATCAAACTCCCAAACTTTAATGGACATTGAAAATGGTGACATTGGAAATCCAGAAAAGGTAAATTCTGAGATAGTTCCTTGTGCCATTCCAAAAGAGTCCATTTGCTTCTACTGCCAAGAGAAGGGGCATTGGAGACGAAGCTGCCCTGTTTACCTGAGAGATCTAAGAGATGGGAGAGTCAAAACGTATGGCTCTACTTCAGGTAAAAAAATCCATTAACTAACTCTATAAGTTCCTATTCTCTGATTCCTAATATGTAATGTGATAATATTACATTTTGAAGTTTTGCAGGATCGAAGAAAAGAGAGGAAGCTTAAGGAAGAAGCGTGTTGAATCTGATCATGAAGAAATGGATTTCGATCGCATGGATTCGAAGATCAGATTTTTGAGCTGCTACTCTAGAGTTATGATAGATTGATAAGAAATATGTAATAACATAGTTTTTCAGTTGAATTGCATTGTAAGGACAATTTTTTTTCCGCAATAATATAAATTTTGATTTTGTCTTATTTATTTATCCTTGCAATGGTGTGTATGAAAAATTGATGTTTAATTGTTTCTATTATGAGCAATAATGGATTTGATTCTCAATTATGTTATTTGTGGAAATGTCGAGAATTTGCCAAATAAAGGAAAATTCTCATCACCCAAGTTTCAATTGGACAGAAACTTGGAATCATACAACTTGGTTGCGTGATGAATGAGAAACTTCATATTTGGAAATTAGACTAATTCTTTGACAAAGTGTCAAGAGAAGGACTAGGAGATCGAGTACACTAGGTTGTGCGTTGATCAAGTTCCCCACAAGAGTGATAAAGATATTCGTCATGATTTACTAAAGTTTAGTAAATATGGTTATACTTATAAGGTTAAGTATAATTCTGAGTTAATTGAAAGAGTTTCAATCAATAGCAGAACGAATAAGAAGAATCAAGTAGGCAGAAAGATAAAAGTCTCTCTATTCTAAGAAGAAGGGAGAGTACCTTTTATTGTGTTTTATGATAAGTCTTAATGATTAAGAACTATTTCTCAATTGGTCCTCTAAGTGAGTCTTAGTGCATTTGTATGTCTAAGAAGTGGAATCGAGAATTATGGAAATAGTTAAATCAATAAGTCAATCATACTTCGTTCCAATATCAAGTCTTAAGAGTCATGTTCCAAGATTGTGAATTGAGTGACAAGTCTTAAGTAGGTTTATAACACTCGTCAAATGTGGAATTTGGAAAAGTTTTCTTATTCTTGCACATTTGAAATTGGTAAGTTGTGATGTCTTGGATAAGACAAAGACCAACCAGGACCAATTGTGTGAAGTGTTAAACTTGAAAAAAAGGCTACACTAACTCTTGAATATTTGTTTGTCAAGAAATGTTTCTTGACAAGAGAATCTTATATGTCAAGGAGTCAGTGGGAGTCTTAATGGTCTTGAAAAGTTTCAAGAACAAATCAAGAGTAAACCTAGTTAATCATCACTAGCGCATGACTTGAGGTTTATAACCTATCGTGTTAACATTATTTTGTTTCTATGCCATTCCAATTAAGCTAAATATGTATGTGAGTTCTATGAGTTCTCATTTGAATGCATAAAGACAAAGCACCTTGATCAATGGAAAGTACATTGATAAGTAAGGATGAGTTGCTAAACCACTTAGAAGACATGGTGGGCACTCGTGTTACCATGAGGCAAGAAATCAAGATTGAACAAGTTCAGTCCATATGGTTTTGGATTTGTCGCAAGCTTTCATTTTAACAAATTCACATGGATAGAAACACATACACCATAAAATCTGAGTGTCATAAGATTTATCTCCTTCATGAAAATGATTATGAGGAAATGCTTTCAATAAGAGAGATTTTAAGAAGACAACAATTGTGAAAATTGTATTCTCAAATTCGATTATGATTACGGCATCCCTCTTCATAGTTCGAATTGTGAGATTTGGCAATTAGTCTGAACATCAGGGACTTAGTAACATAAATTCTGAATTGTTTAGACACACATGTGAGCTATCTAAGGCAAAGGTGTATGAGCTTAAAAAAAGCTTAGATAAAGGCTTATCGAAGCATCAAGTATTAGAAGTATGAACTTAAGGAATTCAATAAGCATTGTTTTCTGGAAGTTTAATTGCTTTCTGAATACATGTTAAAGCTAGTGGGAGCATAAGTGTTATGCTGGTAAGAAAATAATCATCGTGTTAGTGGGAGCATGATTATTATGGTAAGTATTGCAAGTTAGCAGTATTAATTATAGAAAACAAAGATTCACTTTGCAAAGTTGCAAAGGTTGAAAAGTTGTTTTGCTATAATTAAGGGAGAGAATATTATACTTCGTTTCAAAATTCTAAAGCTTAGATCGAGAAATGTTAATAAATTTAGTCAAGGATACATAGTGCATTCTCAAAATTCGATTATGATTATGACATCCCTCTTCATAGTTCGAATTGTGGGAATATGGCACATAAAATATTATGGCAGAAGGATGATAAAGTATCACGTCTTTATGTGATAAATTATGCATCGTGTCCATACGCTTCAGGTATAGGATCGATTGCATATGCTATAATATTTGACCGTTCTAAAATTTTCCAAATGCCTAGGGCATTAAGAGGGAAAAAAGGACTAGAATCAGTTTTGATTAAAATAATTACACAACTATCAAAGGACGATCTGAGGTTCACTGAGGATTTGTCTCTTGTGAGTAGTTGGAAGTATAGTACTGAATGGACTATATTGACATTATTATGAATAGATAAAATTCTATTAAGAATGAGTTGTCATATGACAAATGTGGAAAAATTTCCATTAATGGGAGTTGGATATTAAGAAATATGTCTAGATTAGAAACTTTTATGCGAGAAGGATGTTCAAAGGAATGTACTTTGAATGTGAGACTTCACGTCTATGGAATTGTCTTGTAACAATTTCCGATAGAATACCGTGTAATTTCATTAGCCGGGTCTTGGTGACTTTTGTGCTGTGACATTACGAAAGAATCATTGCATAAAATGTTAGAATATGACATATTCTAAAAGTGGCAAGAATTCGGTATTCTTATACTAATAATAAGGATTGGGGATTGTGAAATGAGTTTCATTGGAAAAGTTTTTCAAATGATATATTTCACAGAGTATGGACCATAGGAAACCAAAGTGTGCATGCTTGGAGCATGGGACAATTGTGGTTATAATTCGAGTAATAAGTTGATTTTCCGAAACATTAAACAATGAATAATGAGTAATCAATATGGTGACTAAATAAAAGATGTTTTATTTATACTCAAGAGTTTGGGGTCATATATGATTGAGTATTATCGTTGTGTTTCACTTTGCATGTTCTGACTTCCAGAATAACTGGGTTATTCGAACCTCCACAGTCGGTCATACGTTGGAAGTAGGTATGAAGCAAGACTGTCATGAATTTGTCTGTAGATTGTCTAAAGTGTTTAGACATAGCACAAGTTTGCTGCAGAGTTCATGAGTGCTTTGATAAGATTAAAGTATTGGATTAAATCCACCCTCACTTGAATCACTTCATGGATTTATCACGGGTAATTAGTGAGACGATAACATTGTATATTCTTGAAACCGAGACGTGTGAGTTGTTATTTGCTGGTCGGTTGCACATTGATGATAAGTAAACGCACTAGTAACTTGGTGTTATAAAACTTATTGTTGTGTATGATTCAATTAGTAGGTGCAAGCAAGCATTTGAGTCGAATTTTATCCATTCCTTTTACCCAAAGTGGGATAAAAGCGATATATGTGGGCCCCTCGATGATTTAGTGATGACACCTAAGCGTTTGGCCAAGCCGGGACTAAGTTGATGTGTTCAATTGTAGTCTGTTGTCAGTCGTCATAAATCAGATGTCGGGAAACAATACATAGACAGAGAGAACGATTTAAATCCATGTCTCATGTCTATACGATATCTTGTAGAATGGAGGAATATATGATCCCTTATCTAAAGGACACGCGTATCTGATAAGATCAGAGTTGACAGCGGCTTTTGAAAGCTACGATTGCTGATCAGGTTCTGAAGTTATGCAAAATAGTTATTAGACTTATCCAAGTGGGAGACTGTTGGATTAGTGTCTAAGCCCATAACTATTTTGGTATGTACTTGACCCGATTATGAGCATGGTCCTTTTGGGTTGCCTTCACCATAACAATATGTAGGATGAATTAAGGAGAGAAAGGTTTCATTATGATTTATTAATATATTATAAGAATAATATATTAAAGGAGAAATCATATTGTTTAATTAATATTAGTCAAGATTTAATTTTGTGACTAAAAGAGATTAATTAAACTTAGGGGACTGGAGTTGTAATTATAAGATAATTACAATTGGGCTATGGATCACCTAATAATATATAGGTTGGACGAATTCTATGGGAAGCCCATAAGGAATTCGTCCAAGGGATATGTTAAAGGAGTCCATGGGCTGCTTAGGGCCTAAGCAGTCAGATTAGGGTTTCCTAGTTGCAAACCCTAATAACCTACATGTATATAAAGGACCCCTATGCCCCAAAAACGTGGCTAATTGTTCCTTTAGGGTTTCCAGCCGTTTTTGGTGCCTCCCCTCTCTTCTCTCCTTCATCCAATTGCTTAGTGGTGTTTGTGACTCCATTAGAGGTGCAACACTTGATGCACTAAGCTTTCTGAAGCCAATCAAAGCAAGGAATTGATTGTTATTACTATATAACAATCAAAGGTAAGATCTAAACCTTAATTTCAGTTATAGTTTATTAGATCTAGGGTTTATGGCTTTGGATTATCAATTGCATGTTCATTAGACAAACTAGATCCAAAGCTATTAGGGTTTGCATGTACACCATAGGATTGATGTAGTGCTCAAAACCCATCAGAAACATGGCGACCCAAGTGGCTATTTGGTTTGAGGGTTGTGTGAGTTTGATGTTTGGTGAAATTTCCCAGCATATGAATCGCGTCTCATTGGTGCTTGATAGCAAAATTTGGGGAATCAAGTTGCGGTTCCGGTCATGGATTGAGTTCAGTTGGGGTGTTTAGTCGAGTGCGTTCTTGACTCTCTATGCAATTTGAATTGATAGGTTAGGGGTAAGGGTTTTGGGTTGTGCTGATGTTAGGGCGGGAAGTGTTGTAAGACTATGGGGGTTCCGTAGCATTCACTAGCAGCCAGATGGTGCGGGAAGTGATGTAAGACTACAATTATTCTGGTAGCATTCACCTTTTGTGTTGGATTCAGTGGCGACAGGTTGTCGGCCTATCATGATCGGATGGATGGAAGGAGCCATGAATGGCTGTATAGATTGGGCAGCTATTGTTAGACGAGGTATCCTTCAGAGATCATGTGGGACTGCTGTGCGTGCGTTTCAGGCTCAGTGATCGGGTAGGTGTCCGGTGGTTCAGACAGTTGGCAGAGAAGTTGGGACCAGGGAGGTCCCGGTTGTTCTTCGGGAAAGCGGCTATGTGGCAGCAAGAGGAGTTGGAGCGACTTCAGTAATTTGGGGTCCGTATGTGGAATTGCTTGTTATTTGGTAGCCGCAGTTGACCGGTGATTTTGCTCTTTTGGAAGCCTCAAGGTATTACGGGTGGAAAGTATTCTAGTTAGGATGGTTTTCTTATAGAATTAGTTCGATGATGATTCGATGTGGGCAGTCTGTCAGGGAGGCAGACCATCTCGGAACTTCAGATTTCAGATGGAGCAGATGTGATCAGGTTGCAAGGAATTCGTTCATCTTCGGGTTCTAGAAGCCTACGAGGGTTGGTTTCAGTTGCCTTGGGATATTTGTGGGATTCTCGGGTTTGTGGCGGTGATGCTCAGGTTGTCTGGTATGACAGGGGTGGTGATGCATGATTTCGAGGACAAAATCTAATTTAAGTGGGGGAGAGTTGTAACGCTCTGTTCCGAATTGACTCCTAGTCTGAGGCCGTGACTCGAAGGTCGGTAATTATTAGGATTATGGCTCTTGGGAAGGTAAGGTCTAGGCCCATTTGGGTGCGGGTGATGCATTAGAAGTGATCTGGGTGTTCGGTTCGTATTTTGGGAGCCTAGGGGTATTTCGGTAAAGTGTCAGTTCGGGCTTTTGGGGAAAATAGATTTTTGTTCGGATGGTCTTAAGAAAGGTTTGAGTTGTTAGTAGTGTAGGGCTTCTCGTCACCTTTCCGTGGATATAAAGATCGTCAGAATCGGGTTTATAACGAAGAAGTTATGGCCTTCGGAAGTTTCATGGTTTTCAGGCTTAGCCGAGCACGCGGGGTGTACACAAAGCGTACGCGGGGCGTACTAATGAAGAAGGCAGTATGCTGGGCATACCTTGGAGTACGCTGGGCGTACTGACCAGGATGGTCGCGAAGGTTCCCAGGAGTACGCTGGGCGTACCATATGTACGCTGGGTGTACTCCAGTCAGATCAGAACCCTAATTTAGGGTCTTGGACCCTATTTAAACTCCTTATCTCATAACCTAACCCTAATATCTTCAGCCTCCATCCCTCTAAACCCTATAAATCGACCCTTAGCCTCCATTTGAGTGATTCTTGAGCTTTTTGGTGATTTAGTGGGTTTTTGGTGCTTATTGTGGAAGGAGTTCCTTGAGGAAGCATTGCTTGGCTTGAAGCTTGTGGATCCAAGCCCTAATCATATTGATCTAACTCCAGAAAGTATAAAGTTTGGATCTTGGTGGCTTTCTCATGTGGATCTAGTTGGGTTATGACTTGTTATGTTTGGACCTTGAAGAAGAAGGAACTTGGTGATCAAGCTATGGTTGGAGTCAAGCTTCTAGATCCAGAACCTTCATCAACTTTGCAAGATTTTGGAGGTATAAAGTCTCAACCTTGACAAATCTTTCATGTAGATGTAGCTAGTTGGTTTTTGGTTATGGGTTTGGTCCCTTTGTGGTGGTTCTAGTGAGTAGAAGTTACTCCAGAACCTTTGAAGCTCTATATTTGGTCCTTGTTGAGGTTATAGAGTCACAAAGTTTGGATCTTGATGAGTATAAACCTTCCATGCATGATTTATTGGTCATTTGATGAAGTTTGGGACTTAGGGTTTTGGTTTGGACCCCATTGAGTTATGCTAATTCATAAATTTGGAAACTTTATGACTTAAGCGGTCCCTTGAAATCAGATTTGGGAGTTTGGACTGAGGTCCTAAGGTATTAAGAAGTTTTGAGACATTTTGGGAGTGATTTTGACCTTTAGGAATTTATCTTTGGTGTTTGGGATTCATTAAGTCATGCAAAGGCTTAAAGCATTCGACTTTATGGATTAAGATTTCGAAGAGGACTTGGATCTATAATTGTAGCTGCTGGAATGGAGTATTAAGCACTTAATGAAAAAGTAGCTTAACAGAGGAGTATGATGGGCGTACATGCAGGTACGCGCAGCGTACACCACCTTCAGCCAGTACGCTTAGCGTACAAGGGAGTACGCCCCGCGTACTCATCAGTTGTGGGCTTCGACTGTTTTGGGCCTCGGGTTGGGCCAGACAGTGGACTTTGGGCCTTTGGACCTTAGTGGACCATCAGAAGTCAGATGTTTTGGGCCAGGAATATGTTTGGTCTTAAGGTAAGGCCCATTAGAGCGATTGGGTCCAATTTAGCAAATTGGGCCATTAGTGGGCCACTAATGGGCTTGGAAAGCTTACCTAGTGTTGGGCTTTTGTTTTGGGTTGGGCCTTAGTTTTGGATCATACTAGGCCAGGGGTAGAATGGTCATTTTACCCCATGCATGGATTAAGGATTATGGTATGGGACCCAATTGCTAATTGGGTATATTAATTGGTATTGATAGCTCGGGAAGTGGACAGGGTAGCAGCTAAGGATTTCTTTCGGGAGGCTTCTGCATTCGAGGTGAGTCTCCTCACCATACCAATGGGTCTAAGGCACCAAGGCCGACCCATTATGCATTATGTGATATGCTAGTTGATTTCGTGTTATGTGGTATGCTAGTTGATTATGTGGTATGTGATATGCTAGTTGTTTCTGTGTATCGTGTATGGAAGACCTCGGGGGGTTCCCGAGGCACTTAGGTGTAAGACCTTGGAGGGTTTCCTTGGCTTCCTAGGTCAAAGACCTCGAGGGGTTCCCGAGGCACTTAGGTATAAGACCTTGGAGGGTTTCCTTGGCTTCCTAGGTCAAAGACCCCGGGGGGTTCCCGAGGCATTGGGCTAAGACCATGTGGGGGTTCCAGGGCTTGCTTATGTGTTGTTCTGTATGGATTATATGTTCTGTATAGCTGTTTAGCTAGCATGATATGTTGTACGTGTTTGTGTGTGGGTGTGCTCCGGGGAACTCACTAAGCTTCGTGCTTACAATTTTGTTTATGGTTTCACGTATCTTTGTTTTGGAAAGGAAGGGCCCAGCTTGATCGCAGCGCACACACCCATGTTTTCCGCAATGAAGGATTTTGGGATGAACTCTGATAAATGTTTTTAATTAACAATGTTTTGGAATGATTGGAATAAATGATATCTATGTTCGGGTTATATTAAAAATGAAAATTTTACCCCCGATTTTTGGGTCGTTACATTTGGTTTTGGTTCGGGGAACTTCAAGGCTTTGAAGGGTTGCTAGAAGTGTAGGGCTTGTCGTTATCTTTTCGTGGATATAAAGAACGTCGAAAACGAAGTTTAAACGAAGAAGTTATGGCCGTTTGAAGTTGGAGTCGTTCGTGTGAGTGATCATTGACTTGTTGACCACGCCCATTTAAGGCTCATGACGTGAGCATGAAGTGCTCACGATGTGAGAGGCACCTGATGCCCCAAAACCCAAATTTTCTGGTTTTTAAAGGTAGAAGATGATTGGGGTTGCTCCTCCTTAGCCTCCTTCACTCCCAAGACCTCTGAAAACCCTAATCTCAGCCCCCATTGAAGTTCTTGGCCATTCTTAGTGTTATTCAAGAGATTTTGGGTCTTTGGAGCCATTTGAGGAAGAAGAAGATCATTTGTGGTGCGTTTGTTAGCATCTTGGCTTCATCATCAGCTAGTTGTGTGTGACAACCCGGAATTTAGGGCTGAATCTGTAAACGGTTAGATCACCGCGAACCTTTTGTATACTGACCGGTTGAATTTTAATGCATATTTTAGCAGAATTATAACGTCTTCCCAAATAAAATAAGATATGAAATGGTATCTTATCTCAAATTATGGAAAATGTTGAGCGAAACGTAAAGCACAAACTGTAACTCTGGTTAATGACTGAAAAACTGAAATTTTGTATCAAGTGCCTGTGAACAAAGAAAATATTCTAGGCTCGTAGTACATGTTTCCCTGATCGCGGATATATAAAGAACGTCTAAAACGGGGTTCATATGCAAAAGATATAACCGTTTTAAGAAACCAAACCGATATAACACTGACATTATCTGATTTCATAAACCGTATCGATCCTTTGAGGCACTTGCACACCTTAGATATAAATTCTGAGAGCGTTTTTAGTCTAATATTTTATTTACTTCTCGGAATATTTTTAATAAAAATATTTGTAAAAGTCAGAAAAATCAGACGTTTCAAACCAATTAGACGCGAAACTTCGAACGATGTTTCACGGTGATTCGTATATCAGATTTGAATTTCGCTTAGATATTTGAAATCACCGCGACCGTGACATCCTCAAGGCACCTTCGAAATATTTTTTACGATCTCCGAAATTGATATCACGTAAATCGAGGTGGCTTGTAAATAAGACAAATTAATAAGACAAAAAAAAGGGCATGCTGGCAGCTTGGCATGCATGGGGAGCTTTCAAATAAGAGAAGTCAGCCAATTTTTGTGGACTTATACAGAGTCAACGTCCATTTCCCTCTCAACTCTCTCTCTCTCTCTCTCTTATCTCACTTCCTTTTCTTTTCTTCCCCATAAACGATGTTGGTAATCAACCTTCCTTTAACCCAGCTGCAAACAACCCCAGAACATACATGCTGACAACGACTCTCATATATTGCTCAAAGTAATTGTTCTCACTGCTATATTACTTTCAAGAAAGAAAAACTGATTACATCTACAAAACAAATGACAACCTAATCTATTTATAAACTATTGTATCTACAAAATAGGCACACATCCTAACAGAAACGTGGGTATACAAATGACCCGGTCCATTCCCATGCATATCAGTAAAGTTATGACCCATTTTTTTTTTTATTCAACTCAATCTTCCACATCAAGAATATATCCAACAAACGACACCTTCGTCTTTTCTTTTGTGAGACCCAAAAGGAGGCAGCAGCCTCCATCACTCACTCATCGGAGAAACACCACCAAGTACCCGGCGTCGTTGCTGCTTCCCCTTGGTCAGCTAACAGCAAACAAAGAAGCAAGGCCGCCATTGCCATCGCCATCCACCACCTTCGTTTTGTTTATGACTCCCTCGTTCGACTCAGTCAAGATTGAAGAGACCAAAGAAGTAGGTCTCGTCCCCTCTCTCTAGTTGAGCTCACCGGAAAAGAAAGGAAACGAAGGCAGTGAAGCTGCCATCACAGCTCCGTCACCAGCCTCGTTTCCGCCTCTTCTCCTGTTGAATGGAGTTTTGTGTTGATCTGCTGCCTTCCTCCTCGTCGGGAACGGTCGGACACAAGAAAAACCAGAGAGCAAGCTGCCGTACCAGCTCTGTTATCGTCGAACACCGCCGCCGCTGCTGTGGAGGTCCGGCAGCGAGCCACCATCATCGTCACCTTGCTAGTGTGGAGTATCTCCAGCTACCTTTATGCCACTGTGAGTAAATCGACCACCACCGTTACCTTATTTTTGTTCCGTTCGAACTCTATTTCCCGATGAAGCAAGGACCCAGTTTAGTTTTGTAATTGTTTGCATACTGTAAATCCCGATATGGTGTAAAGGATGACACTGTACAAACCTTGATTCCATTTAATTAAATATAACCCTAAAGAATGCTGATTTCACGAATCTAGCCCCTCATGGGAATTAAATTCCCATTTAAGTCAAACTGCCATTAAAATGACCGAGAATAGTCCCTCCCTCCGAAAACCTTAACAGTTTTCGTCCTGAAACTAAAATTAATCCGAAAAATTTTCACATTCAGCCCCTGGTTTTGAGAATAAGTTGCAAAATCAGTCCCTGGAGTATGATTTTGGCAAAATCAACCACTAAACTTTATTTATTTTAATAAATACCACCCTATACTTAATAATTAATACTAAAACTACCTTTTTGGTTTATTAGGTAATTTAAGTAGAACCGGTGATTCGTTTTAAGAGCACGGAACGTCACAAAACGAATTTCACGACAAGTTTCACCCTCGAGACTCGTTCACGCTTCAAGGGTGAGTGTTACGGCCCCTTTTTATGTTTTAATATTTTGGGGGGGAATACATGTGAAATATATATTTAAATATATTTTTCGGTTATGAAATGTGTTTATAATCATGCAGAATATATATATATATATATTGGCTATGGAATACGCATATAAAACATATATCTAGTTTTAATACTTAATATTGTCAAAATAATATATTATAAACCGATTTCTTTACGATATACATGCGTTTAAAAATATTATTAGTCATGTGCATAATTTATTTCACTTACATCGGGCATGTACAAACATATTTATCAATTATATATGTACAATTTATAACAATTATATCTTGGAAATCATTCATGCATGTGAAGAAACATTTTATCTATTTAAGCGAGTGACATACATTTTTACGGATTTATCGAACTTATTCAGCTTTTATAGTGAAACTTTACCGTATAACCTAGTTAATGGCCTCTATAGTGAGACAATATTCATTACCTAAGTTTAAACACTTAGTATTCCCATTTAACTATAACTGTTAATCCTCGGAGCGAGATACGTATGTATAGATCTATACGGGTTGACACCCCCACATGCGGTTGCTAGCTACAACCTCGACTGATCAATCGAAGCGGGTGCATATTTATCTTTAGTATAACTACGACGTCTAATGAAGCGTCGTGCAGGGATTATAACTGGTCACATAGCTTGGTTATAGGACTCACTATTGGCATTAACCAGACTCTTTAACTAGAAACCACGGATTCGGTTTCTCTGTTTATCAAGCATTTTAAGTATGGACTTACTTATGGTATAACTCTTTATCAAGCATTTTAAGTATGGATTTACTTATGGTTTAACTCTTTATCAAGCATTTTAAGTATGGATTTACTTATGGTTTAACTCTTTATCAAGCATTTTAAGTATGGATTTACTTATGGTTTAACTCTTTATCAAGCATTTTAAGTATGGATTTACTTATGGTTTAACTCTTTACCAAGCATTTTAAGTATGGATTTACTTATGGTTTATCTATTTATCAAGCATTTTAAGTATGGATTTACTTATGGTTTAACTCTTTATCAAGCATTTTAAGTATGGATTTACTTATGGTTTAACTCTTTATCAAACATTTTAAGTATGGATTTACTTATGGTTTAACTCTTTACCAAGCATTTTAAGTATGGATTTACTTATGGTTTATCTATTTATCAAGCATTTAAAGTATGGGTTTACCTATGGTTTATCACTTTATCAAACATTTTAAGCATGTATTTACTTATGATTTATCTCTTTAACAAATATTTCAAGTATATATATACTTGTGATTTAACTCTTTATCAAACATGGTTTTAACCACAAAAGAAATACTTTCTAGACTTATAAAGTATCATTCCATTTTCTTAGATCTTCAAGTGTTCTTCATTTCACCAAGAACACCAAGAACACACACTAGTGTTTTGGGCCGAAAACACCCTTCCTTGCTTCCATATTGTAAGTATCTATCTCTTATACTTTTTATCTAGTAAGGATACTTAATTTAGAGCCTTGAAAGCAGCCATTTATCCAAGAACAAAGGTGTTTTCGGTCTAGTGCATCTCCTTAGACCAAAAACCCTTTATGAAAGGTGCAAAATGACTTTAAACTTTCCTAATGCTTAGTATCGAGTCTAGAACACTTCTTTACTGGTTGGAAGCCCTTGGAAAATCACCTTATGCATCAAAGAACAAGAGTTTTCGGCCAACCTCTTGGACCGAAAACCTCCATGACCGAAAGGTCATTTGGACTGAAAACCTCCATGACCGAAAGGTCATTTGGACCGAAAACCTCCATGACCGAAAGGTCATTTGGACCGAAAACCTCCATGACCGAAAGGTCATTAGGACCGAATACCACTTGGACCGAAAACTCCTTTAAGTGGCTATACAACCCTTAGATGCAACCCTTGGTACTTCTAGCACTTGAATCAAAGTGTTTTCCATGTCCTAGGGTGTCTTAACTTGGTTAATTAGTTGTTAAATGACTAATTGTATACATATATGTGTTATTATATGTTAAATAGGATCCGTGTGTGTGCTCAAGTCTTCACTTGACACTTAGCATCCTATACATTCCGTTCATCCAAACCACTCACTACAGGTGAGTTCATACCCCTTAATTAACCTTTTAAATGTTTTTAAATGCTTTTATGGGGGGGGGGGGAATACAAGTTGAACAATTATAGTTATTATATCAATCACATGTGATTAATAACTACTAAACAAGTGGATTCTTACTTTTCAAACTGTGTTACCAAACTGTTTTACTTCAAACTGTTTTACAAACTCTTTTCATACCAAATGATTTTATCAAACTCCTTTACAGGTCAATTACTGTTACTTAAACTCTTTTAAACTTATATTCTTTATATCTATGTAGATATAGTTATATAAGTAGGATTGAAAGGACTTAGGACTGATAGCCTACCTTACTTCCTGTTCCTTGTTTGGTTGTGGACTTAGGGTATCAAGGTTATTTGTCCGAAGGTCGTTTGAATCCTAGTTATATATCATGTATATGTGTATAGATATAAAAGGTTACTTCTTTCATTCAGTTCAATGCCTTTGGGTAGCAAAGGTATACAAACATGTTCATATACACAAACAATATTACTAGTAAACTATAATAGGTATAGTTTAGGAAGATACTATTACTAGAACAATGAAACATACAATGAGTCAGTTCATTCATGAGTAATACATAGTGATGAGAAACAAACATAATACATAGTGATGAGAAACAAACATAATACATAGTGATGAGAAACAAACATAATACACAGTGATGAGAAACAAAACATACAGGCTAGACAGAGAAAGAACACACAATACAGCTAGCACATACATATACATATACATATACATTACTTACAGTTATGTGAGCCACTTAACGGGGGCATGGCACTACCTGTCATGACCCGTTTTCTATCCAGAATCTCCTTAAGTGGAGAGCGTATGACTTTGTGTATAGATCTATACTGGATTGACTATCCTACACCCTGCTGTTCGGTACAGTGGGACTTGCAAGTCTACGGGTGCCAAACGTCATTTCTTACGACGTCTTACATCGTCGTTTTACTATAGAGTCGGTAGCAGGATACAGGCCGATCACATGGTACTTTAAATAACAATAGGTTTAAAGTAATTAGTACAGCAGTAGTTATTTAATACAACACTACAGTACTATTTCATTTTCCCTTTACATTTACTTTGTGATATTCACACAATAAAC
This sequence comes from Lactuca virosa, assembly GCF_052849685.1. Taxonomy (NCBI): domain Eukaryota; kingdom Viridiplantae; phylum Streptophyta; class Magnoliopsida; order Asterales; family Asteraceae; genus Lactuca; species Lactuca virosa. Next base: position 340,454,935 of record NC_136428.1, on the reverse strand, counting down.
AATAATGTAAAAACTATATTTTTGGTTAATGATAGTCAGATTTGGGAAAATACACACTCTTACAAGAGACACACACACAGATACTAGATGCCTTGGTAGAAGGCTACTGTTAGTAGGAAACATAGAGTTTTCTAGGAGAGTTCAAACAGTTACAAACGTTTACAACTTATATACAAACATCTTACAAACATCTTACAAATGCTTTCATACAAATACAGACACTAATATACTTATGATCTCACCAGCTTTAAAGCTGATAAACTCTTTCAAAATAACTTGTATTCTCAAGTCGCCAGTAGACAGGTACCGGAGCCAGGTTTTGAGAAGACGGAGCTCGTTCAAGACTCATCTTTATTTTTGATGTATATTTTTGGTGTATATATAACTTGACAGAACACACTTGTATGAAATTATATTATTAATGCAATGGATGATGTTGTTGCTTGTTTATTACTTTGCATTGTTGTGATACTGAACATGACGTCCTCCACCCCCGAACGTTTCTGCCATTCCGGTTTTGGGGTGTGACAGTGTTTGGCCAAGCCAGGACTGATTTGATTTGTTCAATCAGTCAGTCATCATAAATCGGAAATCGGGAAACAACAAATGGACAGAGAGAATGATTGATAATCCATGTCTCAGTCCATATGATATCTAGAATGGAGGAATATATGATCCCTTATCTAATGGACAAGTCATTGACAAAGGTCAGAGTTTGTTGACAAGATTAGAGTTCGACAGCGGCTTTAAGAGCTACGATTGCCAGTTAGGTTTTGAAGTCATACTCAATAATAGTTTTAGACTTATCCAAGTGGGAGACTTTTGGATTAATGTCTAAGTCCATAACTATATTTGGTATGTACTTGACCCGACCCGGCATGGTCCATTTGGGTTGCACTTCACCGGCACAATTTATATGGATAGTCTTTTGAGAATAGTATATTTATGATTTATATTAATATATTATAAGTTCTAATATATTAATATGGAATCATATTATTAAATTAGTATTGATCAAGAATTAATTTAGAATTAATTAAGTGATCAAAAGGAACTAATTAAATATGGACTCTTATATATATATATATATGGAATGGGCCAAGTTCATTGAGGTTGGGCTAAGCTTTCATGGGTAGTCCATGGAGCTTTTAACCTATGGATCCTATGTAAATGAAAGGTCATGGGTATTAGGGTTTACATGGATGTAACCCTAATCCTCCATAATATATAAAGGGGTCCTTGGCTCACAAAATTGGCACTAGTGTATGAAAATAAGAGTGGGCCGATTTTAGTGTGCATACATATTCTCTCAAGTTCTTCCAAGGTGCTTTGGTGATTTGTGATTCCACTTGAGGCTTCCACACTATTGGGGCTAAGCTCTTAAGCTTGAAGACATCAAGCTACATCAAAAGGTATGTCATCTAACTAGAACTTTGTAGTATAGATGGTTCATAATATGCTAGTTAGGATGAAACCTTGGAATATTTAATATTTGCATGTATAATAGAGAAAACATAGATCCAAGGTTTATAGGGTTGCATGTACACCATAGGAGTGTTAGAATGCTCAAAACCCAACACCTTTAACAGAAGATTTGTTCATGGATTTTCGGGCAATCTAGTCTCATTTAGTTTTTGTTATGTCGGCCTACTTGTTAAGGTGAATTTATGAACCTATTAATATATGTATGAAACTTGTATTCGAACTTTAAATTTGAATGTAACTGCTATGTTGTTATTGTTGTAACTTGTGATGTATATTCAATTTGCTCGGGATCCATGAACTAAGTCGCACAGCCCGACGTATTCCGCCGCCTCAGCCGGGGGTGTGACATTGTGGAGCTTTTGGACCTTTGTAAGTCCTCAAGCTCGTGTCTTTCCTTTCCTTTCTTTCTGGATTTTGGTCATGGTTTTGGACTCCAAGCTTGAGTCTTGGCCTTTTTTCCTTCATTTTGACCTAATATGGTGTTTGAGTCATGCATTAGACATGCATGACTGAAAAGCTTCAATTTTTATGGTACTTGGGGTTAAGGGAGACCCTCTAGACTGTCCCATGTTAAGGCTTAATGGATTAGGAGCTTAATGCTCATTTTTGGTCAGATCTGGCCTCACAACGTGAGGAATAAGGTCTCACGACGTGAGAACGTGTTCGAGGAAGTTTCTGGGCAAAAGTCACGACCTCACGACATGAGCATAAGGTGATCACAACGTGAGCATCTCCTGTGCAAGTTTTGGGCTCTTTGATTGTTGGATAGCTTGGCCTTGGACTTATCTTTTGGTTTGGGCTCATAATGGACTAAGGATTTTAGAGTAATGGACTTCTGGTTGGGCTTGCCTTGCTAGGCTTGCCCTAATGGACCTTGGATGGTGAAATTGGCTTGGGCCAATTGTGGGCTTGGTTGTTTTGGGCCATGTTCGGCCATCTGGATTGTATAGTTGGGTTGTTGTGTTTTGCTGGAATTTTCTTGGGTAAAGGCCCATAAAAGGAATTGGGCCCAATTTGGAAAATTGGGCCATATTTGGGTCTTAGATGTTTATTTTGGATCTTGGGCCTTTGGTCATCTAGTTTGAGCCTTGGCTTTGGGCCCAAGCTTGTGGAAGGGTAAAAAGGTATTTTACCCAAATTTGGACTCATAGTGTGAGTCGGGGTTTAGATATTGATGGATTGTCGTCGTGGTATTTGATAGAACATGGATTTTAGCGGACCTGCAGTCAGAGTCTATTCGTGAGATCAGCTGTGATGGGGTGTTGTCTTGATGTTGGCGGTTCGGGGATCTGTCAGCCAACAGGCAATGATCGTCTGTATGATTCGGCAGTGCGAGGTGAGTTTTCCTCACGGTACTTATGGGTCGAAGGAACCACTGCCAACCCTTTGGATTGTTATCTTGTTTTATCGTATGATTGAGTACTGTGGTGATCTGTATCCTGATAGATAGGATGATGCTATGATTAGTGATCTGTTAGATCTGCCTGTTATCTGTTCTTGCTATATGTTTACCGGTCGCATGTGTTGATGTAGTGTGGTTGGGTTGAGACTGTACTGCTTTGTGCTACCAGTCAACAAACCTGGTAATATTTGTATTGGTATGTTAGATGTATGCTTATCTGTTATGTATATGTCGACATGGTTTGTGTGTGTGGTTGGGTTGAGGTGGTCCTGCTTAGTGCTAAAGGCCAACAGATCCAGGGCGGCCCAGATAGGTTGAAGGCCAGTAGGGCGTACTACTCAGGCCGAAGGCCCGGAGAACGGTCCAAATAGGTTGAAGGCCCGGTGAGGCGGTCCAGTCATGCTGAAGGTTTTGTGAGCGGTCCATATAGTCTGTAGGCCGGTGGGGCGTTCGAGTTAGGCTGAAGGCTCTATATGCATGTTGTTTGTTGTGTGTTGGTACTTTGGGGGAAACTGATCACTAAGCTTTGTGCTTACAGTTTTTGGTTTATGGTTTCAGGTATTTCAGAGATTCGTGGGAAGGTAAAAGCATGACCGTACACATCCTGATTTTATATCATTGATCTTGGGAGGCACTGATTTTCAAATAATGTTTTCAAAACACCATTTTGTAAACATTTTATTAGTAAAAGGATCGTTTTGAAAAATTTAAAATTATTGAAATTTTTGGGATGTTACAAGTTGGTATCAGAGCCTTGGTTTGAGTGAATTGGAGGAACACCCATGTGAATCCAGTCTCAAACTAAGGAAAAAGGGTTTTCAAAATGGCTTTCAAAGTAAAGATTTTAAAAATAACTTTCAAAGTTTCTATCAAAATAAGCAAATTAGGATGCAATGTGTATGATCAGTCGAAGCCAGTAAGTAGACCGCAAATTACCACACTATTATTTGATCTTGTGATATGTTAGAAAAACATGCTAGTGATAGGCTAGGGATCTTCATGAATTGCATGATAGAATTGCCTGATTATATAATGCCTTATCTCTTATAGAATCCCTGATTGATTGTGGTATGAATCTTTCGCGTGTGAATTGGCTACTGAGTGAACATGCTAAGTCACATGTTTCATGCTTTAAATGATCTTAGGATAAGGGGTTTGGTCATGCTGCGCAACTCTTGTCTGAGTCCAACCGTCGTGGGATTGAATCTGTTAGCCTAAGATTGTTTAAACTATATGGTATGTGACTGTATTCATGCAATATTCATCCGGCACCAATAGAGAGTCGTGCGGCAGTTAGTGGTATGGTGAATCGTGTGGGGGTCAGCCGGTCAGTTGCATTATTGGATGAGGAGGCGGTGGTTTCCCTAGAATGGGTGCGGTTCATAGCAGGTCGGCGTGAGGAATGATTAGCCACTCTTGAGAGAGTGAGGTCAGGGCGAAGGTGCGCTCGAGATCTTGGGAGTCTGAAATCGAGAGTTCGTATGAGAATCCGTTTGATTTTATCGTGCTTTAGTGCCAGTCGGCTCCTCTACTCGAATGCTGCCTGCTTCGTGCTTTGTGGGACCCATTTCGATGAGAGTTAACCATCAAATGAATACATTAAATTACATGCTATGAGGGTTAAATAATCTTAGAATAAAGGACTTGGACCTATTTCACAACTCTTGTCCGAGTCCAACTGTTGTAGGGTTGGGTCCTTTAGTCGAAGGATTATTAAAGCTTTGTTGCATGTAATTGTATTCATGAAGTGATTAGATGACATTGGTAGGGGTTCTTCAGCAGCTGATGGCAGAGTATGTGTGGGTGGAATCCTAGGAGAGCCTAGAAAGTTTTTAGTGCAATTGTTTCCCTGTAGAGCTGGTATTGAGAGTATTTTAATGACTAGGACTTAGAAGGCCATAGATGATTCTTGAAGAAAGTATGGATAGGTGTGGAAGGTAGTATTAGGCATGTACTACTAGAAGCACATGATCCATACTCGAATCAAGGAGAGTTTCGGGGATTCTAAGGGCTGGTCTGGGTGATAGCATGGTTTGGTACCATGATTCGTGGTAGGGGTTCCGTGCTTGTTGATCTTTTGGTTATGGTTGTCCAGGCATGGGGATGGGCCTGGTAATTGTTTTGGGCCCCAGTGGCGATATCGGTTTGGGTTGAATGTTTCAGACCTTGATGAGCTTGTTGGTTTGAGGTCTCGAAGGTTTCGCTTGAGGCCGTCTATTCGAGTCGCAAGACTCAAGGATGGAATGGCCATTATGATCGGCTTGGACATTACATCTGGAAGTGGAATGGTCGATTGATGGATTGGAATGTCGCTATCTATGGCAAGGATTATGCCCTTTCAGTTCTCCGAGTTCGGAGGAGTGAGAAGGCTTGTGACTTCCAGTGTAAGGTTGTAACTCAGTTTGGGGTCTGTTGGTCGCGGTGGTGGGCGACAATATATTAGCGCCCGTATGCGTAAGTGTTTAATGTAGTATGGGTACTTTGTGATGCGAGCAAGGGTCCATATTCTTAGGATATGTGAGATCTAGGTGTCAGATTGTCGTTGGGGTTGCAAGAAAGTAGTTATGTTTGGAGTGTAAGTCGGTAGTTGCTTATGCTTTTCTGTGAAACCTTTAATTTTAAGTGGTTACGATTGGGGATTTCAGAGGCCTTAAGCTGAAATTCATGATTCTCTTGAGATTCGTTTGATCCGTATCTGGAGGATCATTCTGTAGGGATTTGAGCATTCTAACACTCCTAAGGTGTACATGCAACCCTAAATACCTTGGATCTATGTTTTCTCTATTATACATGCAAACTTGAACTTTCCAAGGTATTACCCTAACTAGCATACAAAACTTGATACTTGGGTAATAAGACAAGTTAGATTACATACCTTTTCTTGTAGCTTGTTGGAAACCTTGAACCTTTAGCCTTTAAGAGCTTAGCACCAATAGTATGAATGCCTTAAGTGGAATCACAACACACCTAGAACAAAAGGATAACTTGAGAAGAGATTCCTTGCACACACAAATCGGCTATCCCTCTAGTATTCCACTTAAGTCTTGCTTAGAGCCAATTTCATGAGCTAGAGGGGTTCTTATATAGTGTGGAAAACTAGGGTTACACCATGTAAACCCTAATGACTTTACATATCCCTCATGCTCCATGGGTTACCACATGGGTTTAGCCCAACATGAAGAACTATGGATAATAAGCCCACTTTATAAGAATGAATGATTTACCAAATCAACCCCTTATATTTAATTAGTCTCTTTTGATCACAAAATTAATTCCAAATTAATTCTTGATCAATACAAATTAAATAATATGATTTCATATTAATATATTAGAACTTATAATATATTAATAAACCATAAATAACTTCTTCTCAAAAGTCCATCCTATCAAATTGTCCTGATGATATGCAACCCAAATGGACCATGCTACTCTTGGGTCAAGTACATACCAATTATAGTTATGGACTTAGACACTAATTCAACAGTCTCCCACTTGGATAAGTCTAATAACTATTATTGCATGTACGACTCTACAACCGACTAGCAATCGTAGCTCTTAAAAGCCGCTGTCGAACTCTGACCTAGTCAATGACACATCTATTAGATAAGGGATCATATATTCCTCCATTCTAGATATCATATGGACTGAGACATGGATTAAAATCATTCTCTCTGTCCATCTGTTGTTTCCCGATTTTCGATTTATGATGACCGACTAATTGAACAAATCAAATCAGTCCAGGCCTGATGTCATAACTAAATCATCGAGGGGCCCATAGATATCGCTTTTATCCCTTCAAGGGTAAAAGGAATGGATAAACTTCGACTCAAATTCTTGCTTGTACTTAGTCATCAAATCACACACAACAATATGTTTTATAACATCCAAGTTACTGGTGTGTTTACATATGTCAATGTGCAACCGAATCGCAACTACAACTCACATGTTTCCGTTTCAAGAATATAAGATATTATCATCTCATGATCACTCGTGACAAAATCCATGAAGTGATTCAGATGAGCCTGGGTTGAATCCAATACTCGAATCTTATTCCAGGAGCACTCATGAACACTGCAGCTACCTTGTCCTAGACAAACTACAGACCCATTCATGACAATCTTGCCTCAATACCTACTTCCAAAGTATGATCAACTGTGGATGGTTTGAATAACCTAGTTATTCGGGAAGTCAAAACATGAAAAGTGAAACACAATAATGATACTAATACTGTATGGCCCAAAAACTTTTGAGTCATATTGATTACTCATCATTCATTGTATAATGTTTCGAATAATCAACTTAATACTTGAATTAAAACAATAGTTATGCCATGCTCCAAGCATGCACACTAATAGTTATGCCATGCACCAAGCATGCGCACTATGTTTGTCTATGGTCTTACTTTGTGAAATAGATCAATTGAAAAAAACATTTCAATGATGCTCATTTCAAAATTCCAAATCCTTATTGCAAGTGTAAGAATTCCAAATTCTTGTCACTGCTAGAAAGTGTTAGATTCTAAACTATCATGCAATGATTCTTTTGTAATGTCTAGGTGCCAAAAGTCACAGAGACTTGACCAATGATATTACAAAATATTCCTTTGGAGATTGTTACAAGACAATTCCATGGAAATGAAGTCTCAAATTCAAAGTACATTCCTTTGAACATCCTTCTTGCATAAAAGTTTCTAACTTTCTCATCTATTCTTCAATACCCAATATGGAAACATTCCATATTTTCCATACGACAACTCATTATTAATAGACTCCTGTCTATTCATAATAATGTCAATATGGTCCTTCCATTACTATACTTCCAACTGTCCTTAAGCGACCAATCTTTGGCGAACCTTAGATTGTCCTTAACAGTTGTTTAACCACTTTAGTCATATCCGGTTCTATTCCTTTTCCCTTCTAAATTCCCTAGGCATTCGAAAAATTAGAACACAAGAATATTATAGCATATGCAATCGATCTTATACCCGAAGCATATGGGATACGATTCATAATGTCTAACATAAAGACATGATACTTGATCAGTATTTTGCTATAATATTTCTATTTTCCATGTTCTCATAATTTAGATTATTAAGAGGGATGTCGTAATCATAATCAAATTTTGAGAACGCAATTAACATTTCCATATATAGAATTTCCTTATGTTGAACCATTCCAACATAACATTCATATATATTTGACTAAAATTGATTAAAATCTCAATCTAAGCTTTTAGATTTGAAATGAAGTATAAATTCCTCTCCCTTAATTATAGCAAAACTACTTTTCAAATCCACAACTTTGAGAATTGAAACTTTTGTTTTCTATAATTAACATTGCCAACTTGCAACACTTTCCATAATAATTATGCTCCTACTAGCATAATAATTATTATTTTACTAGCATAACACTTATGCTCCCACTAGCTTTGACATGTATTCAGAAAACAGTTGGACTTCTAGAAATCAATACTTATTGACTTTCATTAACAACGTTCAAATTGCTGATATGAGATGCTTTGATAAGACTTTATCTAGGCTTCTCAAACTCATACACCTTTCCTTAGATAGCCCACATGTGTGTCTAAACAATTTAAGAACTTACAACAATAAGTCTCAAATGTTTAGACTTTTTGCCATTCCTCACAATTCGAATTATGAAAAGGGATGCCGTAATCATAATCAAATTTGAGAATTCAAATATCACAACTGTTATCTCCTTAAAATCTACTTAGTGAAAGCGTTTCCTCACCATTATTTTCATGAATTGGAGAGAAACCTTATGACACTTAGATTTTATGGTGTATGTGTTCCTATCCATGTGAATTTGTCATAACCATAATCACAAGACAAGGTTAGTGACAAATCCAAACTTCTTTTGGAAACGAAGTATTACTCATCTTCTTGATTTAAACTATTTCAACAATTCACGATTCCTCTTCTTAGCCATACAAATGCACTAAGATGTCTTTAGAGGATCAATTGTGATATGGTTTTTCCATAAACATTAAGATGATCGTAAAACACGATACTAAAGTACTCTCCCATCTTTTCAGATTGGAGAAACTTTTATCTTTCTGCCTAATTTGATTCTTCTCCTTCGTTCTGCTATACATTGAACATTTTCCAATGTTTCATAATTATACTTAAACTTGTAAGCATAACCATCTTTACTAAACTTTAGTAAATCATGACGAATATTCTTATCGATCTTTGTGGTGGATCTTGACCAGCGCACACCCAGTGTAACCGATCCCCTAGTCCTTCACTTGACTCACATATACATGTGAAGAAGGAATTAGTCTTAATTTACCAAAGATGGAAATTCTCATTCATCATACAATACAACTTGCATGAGTCCAAGTTTCTGTCCAATCGAAACTTGGGTAATGAAAATCTTTCCTTATTTTGGCAAATACTCGACATTACCACAAACGAAAGAATCGAACTCATATTGCTAACATAGAAACATACAAACATCAATTTCACAAATACCATTGCAAGTAGATATAGTAAAATAAAACAAAATTTTATTTATTTATAAAATACGGAAAAAACTTTTCCTTACAATGCAATTACAAATGAAAACTATGTCATTACATATTTCCTAGCAATCTATCATAACTCCTAAGCTGCAGCTCAAAAATCTGATCTTCGAACCATGCGATTGAAATCCATCTTCGCGATCAGATTCAGCATACTCTTCCTTTAAGCTTCTTTCCCTTTTGCATGATCCTACAAAACATCAAAATGCAACCTTGTCACATCATGTATTAAGAATCAACAATTAGGAACTTAATAGAGTTAAATAGTAGACTTACTTGAAGCAGAGTCAAACTTTTCGATTGTACTTTTTCTCATATCTTTCAGGTAGTAAGGGCAGCTTCGCAACCAATGCCACTTTTCTTGGCAATAGAAACATATAGACTCTTTGGGAATGGTGCACGAGACTATCTCAGACTTAGCCTTTCTCTTTGCCTTTTGGTCAACCGGGTTGACCATGGCTGATCCCTTTCCTTTGGGAAGAGAAAACTTTTATGGACTTCCAATGTTTCCATTTTCAATATCCATGGAAGTTTGGGGAGTAGATCTTCCCATCAAATTTGCTTTTCCAGTGCGCCACATCATTGCTGATTCAACAACAACAAGCAAATAGGTAATATCAATAAAGGTCATGTCGTGGTCTATCTCATAGTAGTCCTTAATGAACTCACTATATGACTCAGGAAGTGACTGAAGAACCCAGTCAACCGCCAACTCCCTCGAGACAACGACACCTAATATTCTCAGCCTGTCAATATGTGACTTCATCTCCAAGACGTGAGTACACACAGGACTTCCATCTTCATGTTTCATTGCAAGTAGGGCTTGAGTGACCTTGAATTTTTCAAGTCTTTGAACTTGTGAATTAGGGAGAATAATTGGAGGAGGTGGAGGAAGTGAAGTATGACTTCCACGATCCAACCGCGGGACATCATCTTCAAGAGGAAAACTTGTTCCAAAGGATTTGGGAAGACCATAGTTGTCTGAACTAGACATCTACAATGAGAGAAATTCAAGTTAGTTGATTTAAGTCCTTAATATAACACCCAAATGAAATATTAAGGCTAGGACCCAACATAATATTTTAAAATTTGGAAGAGGGATGTCGTAATCCAAACTGCAAAATATTTGAAGGTGGGTAAATAACGATTTACCAATTTCCACCACAAAAAACGAAAAAGAATTTCAGGTTTTAAATGAATTGAAACTCCTAGATCCTTTGAGATTCATTGAACAAAGCAATGTCATGTTTAAATCTCGATTGTGCCCTTCAAGTTTGTGACTGGGATGCCGAGGATCACAAACAAGGTGTTAATAACCATGCAAATTAGTTTGGTACACCCAATGTTACACCACCTAATCAATGTGCCGGTTAACCACACACGCTCCATTGATCTATGATTAAAATCAAGCTACCCTTTGCCACACACTGTCAGTCCAGATTAGTGTGCCAGTTAACCACACACGCTCCACTAACGACTTAACAAGGTGCAAAGTGAAATTTCATGGGTTAGCACCATGTTCACATTTTACTAAGTAACTAAGATTTGGGAATTTATAAGTGTTTAGTTACTTTATATTTATCATTATACTTTTAATGAAGGGAGAATTAGAGTCCTATCCTACCCGTTCAGCTAACAACCCTCCATCAGTCAAGGAAGCGGTGGGTGAGAGTGGACACCCATTAAACTGCCATTTTATAGGCAGTAACCTTATACCCCCCTTATAGACAGGCTTCTTGAATGAGGCCTACTAACGGTAAGATTGACTTTGTTCTTACACACACACACACATATATATATATATATATATATATATATATATATATATATGTATATATATATATATATATATATATATATATATTAAACCTATAATATTATAATAGTATAAGGGTATAGTTTTAAACTTTAAAATTCTAGAGTTTGGAATTAAATGTTTCAAAAGTTAGACTTTTACATTTACAAATTCCAAAACTTGAGGGCAGCTTTTGAACTTATTAGAAAACTTTTGGAATCCATAACTTATAAGTTTAATATAGGTTTTAATGAAAAGACTCTTGAAAATCCATTACTTGAGGACAAGTTATGGAGTTCATACAAAATTTATGGAAAAAGACTCTTCAAGTTCATAACCTATAAGTTTAATGATCTCTTTAAAAGAAAAACTTTTCATTTTCCATAAATTGAGGACAAGTTATGGAACTCATCAAAACATTTAGATCGACTATTGTAACTAACAAAAAAACAAACAATTTTGTCTATGATCTAAATTAAACTCATAAGAACAATACAATTCATATCAAACAAATTTCATGTAATTAGCCTAACCATATAAACTAATACAAAACATGAAACTTTGACAATTATCTTTTAAATTGGATTACCATGATCATTACCACATCAAAAACATGTTTATAAGTTCAAAAACAACTTAGGGTAATGATCCTAGTCCAATTCCAGCCAAAAACATCGAAAATCTGCACTCAGGGGCTCCAACTCGTCGAATGTATGAACAAACTCGGCGAGTTGGCCTGTTTTGTGATGGAACTCGGCGAGTCCCCCAGTGGACTCGGCGAGTCCACTGTCCAGACAACAGATTTTTGATTTTTAAAGCATTTCCAAGCAAGTAGCATCAAGTATAATTGAAAACAAGCCTAGGCTCTGATACCACTGTAGGGATTTGAGCATTCTAACACTCCTACGGTGTACATGCAACCCTAAATACCTTGGATCTATGTTTTCTCTATTATACATGCAAACTTGAACTTTCCAAGGTATTACCCTAACTAGCATACAAAACTTGATACTTAGTAATAAAACAAGTTAGATAACATACCTTTACTTGTAGCTTGTTGGAAACCTTGAACCTTTAGCCTTTAAGAGCTTAGCACTAATAGTATGAATGCCTCAAGTGAAATCACAACACACCTAGAACAAAAGGATAACTTGAGAAGAGATTCCTTGCACACACAAATCGGCTAGCCCTCTAGTATTCCACTTAAGTCTTGCTTATAGCCAATTTCATGAGCTAGAGGGGTTCTTATATAGTGTGGCATGTTGGGTTTTGAGCACTATAACACTTCCTAAATGCACATGCAACCCTAAATGCTTTGGATCTATGTTTTCTCTAATTATACATGCATTATCATTTTTCCAAAGCATTGTCCTAACTAGCATACAAATTGTCAAATGAACAATACAACTAGTTAGATGACTTACCTCTTAGAAGGACTTGTAGTTATTGACCTTTGAAAGTTTGAGCACCTCAAGTGTGATGCCTCTAATGGTTCACAAACACCATATGCAAGAGGATGGATTAAGAGAATAATCTATTTATCTCAAAGAGAAGAGGCAACCAATTTTGGTCTATGGAGGGTTCTATTTATAGTGTTAGACATGCTAGGGTTACACTTGGTAAACCCTAATAACCTAATGACTTTCCACATTCTCATGCTCCATGGGTTTAACCTCCATGGACTATCCATGGATTAGTTTAGCGCATAATCATGGATCATTAGCCCACACTACAAGAATGATTGATTTACATAATCAATCCCCATATATTTAATTAGTCTCTTTTGATCACAGAATTAATAAATTAATTCTTGATCAATACTAATTAAATAATTCCATATTAATATATTATACTTGTAATGTATTAATAAACCATAAATAACCTTATTCTCAAAATTCATCCTATCAAATTGCCCTGGTAAAGACAACCCAAAAGGACCATGCTACAGTCGGGTCAAGTACATACCAGTTATAGTTATGGGCCTAGACACTAAATCCAACAGTCTCCCACTTGGATAAGTCTAATAACTATTACTGCTTATGTACTTCAGGATTTGACTTAGCAATCATAAGCTTTCAAAAGCCGTTGTCGAACTCTGACCTAGTCAGTGACTCGTCCTTCAGATAAGGGATCATATAATCCTCTGTTCTCAAGATATCAGCTGGACAAATACATGTAACAATGTCATACTTATTGTCCAGCAGTTTGTTTCCCGATTTCCGATTCGTCTGACATAGAACATAACTGAACGCATCAATTTAGTTCTGACGGGGCCCGATACATAAGTCAAAACAGAATCATCGAGTGGCCCAATATATCTCTTTTAATCCTCCTAGGATAAAAGGGAACATATAAACTTCGAATCATATGCTTGTACTAACTATTCATTGAATTATACACAACAACACGTTTTATAACATCGAGTTACCGATGCGTTTTCGTACTATCAATGTACAACCAACTCATAGTCAACAACTCATATATCTAGGTTTGAAGATTTATATGATATTATCGTCTCACGATCACTCGTGATAAATTCCATGAAGTGATTCAAGTGAGCATGGGTTGAATCCAATACTCAAATCTTATTTCAGAAGTTCTCATGAATGGTGTAGCAAACCTGTTGCTATGCCTAACTCCTTAGACAATCATACAAGCCAACTCATGACAGTCTTCTTTCATATCTACTTCCAAAGTATGATCGACTGTGGATAGTTTGAATAATCTTATTATTCTGGAAGTCAAAACATGCAAAGTGAAACACAAGAATAATACTAATCCTATATGGCCCCAAAACTTGTGGGCGTAAATAAAACACCTTTTATTTAATCACCATATTGATTACTCATTATTCATTGTATAATGTTTTGATTGATCAACTTAATACTTGAATTAAAACAATAGTTATCCCATGCTCCAAGCATGCACACCATGTTTACATATGGTCCTTACTTTGTGAAATAAATCAATTTGATTTCCAATTAACCTCATTTCACAATTCTAAATCTTCAAGTGTAAGAATGTCAAATTCTTGCCACTATTAGAATGTGTTAGTTCTAAACTATTATGAAAAGATTCCTTTTGTAATGTCTAGGTACAAAAAGTCACAAAGACTTGACCAACGATATTACAAAACTTTCCACTAGAAATTTTTACAAGACAATTCCAAGGAAGTGAAGTCTCAAATTCAAAGTACATTCCTTTAAATATCCTTCTTGCATAAATGTTTCTAACTTTTTTAATATCCAACTCCCATTATGGAAACTTTTCCGTAACTGCCATATGACTATCCATTCTTAATAGAATCCTATTTATTCATAATTATATCAATATGGTCCATTCATTACTATACTTCCAACTATTCATAAGCAACCAATCCTTAGCGAACCTTAGATTGTCCTTGACAGTTTTTTAACCACTTTAGTCATATCTGGTTCTAATCCTTTTTCCCTCTTAATGCCCTAGGCATTTGGAAAATTAGAACACGTGAATATTATAACATATGCAATCGATCCTATATCCGAAGCATATGGGACACGATTCATAATGTCTTACATAAAGACATGATACTTGACCAGTCTTTTGCTATAATATTTCTACTTGCCATATTCTCACAATTCGAACTATGAAGAGGGATGTCGTAATCATAATCGAATTTTGAGAACGCATTTAACATTTCCATATATAGAATTTCCTTATGTCGAATCTTTTCAACATAACATTCATATATGTCTTGACTAAATTTGATTAAAATTCTCAATCTAAACTTTTAGAATTGAAATGAAGTATAAGTTCCTCTCCCTTCAATATAGCAAAACAACTTTTCAACCTTGCAAGTTTGCTAATTGAAACCTTTGTTTTCTATAATTAACATTGCTAACTTGCAACACTTACCATAATTAATTATGCTCCCACTAGCATAACAATTATTTTTGTTACTGGAATAACTTTTATGCTCCCACTAGCCTTGACATGTATCCAAAATCAGCTGGACTTTTAGAAATCAATACTTATTGACTTTCTTACCAAAGTTTAGATTTTTTATATGAGATGCTTTGATAAACCTTTATCCAAGCTCATACACCTTTTATTAGAAAGCTCATATGTGTGTCTAAACTATTTCAGAACTTACAGCAATAAGTTTCGAATGTCCATACTTTATTTGCCATTTCTCACAATTCGAACTATGAAGAGGGATGCCGTAATCATAAACGAATTTGAGAATGCAAATATCATAATTGCTAACTCTTAAAATCTACTTAGTGAAAGCATTTCCTCACAATCATTTGCATGAATTGGAGAGAAACCTTATGACACTTAGATCTTATGGTGTATGTGTTCTTATCAATATGAATTTGTCATAACCATAATCACAAGACAAGGTTAGTGACAAAATCTACCTCATATGGACTGAACTTAATCAATCTTAATTTCTTGCTACTTGGCAGCACAAGGGCCTACCATATCGTCCAAGTGGTTCAGCAGATCATTCTTACTGATCAATGAACTTTCACCGACCAAGGTGCTTTGCCCTATGCAAACAGTTGAGAACTCATAGAACTCACATGCATAGTCAACTTTAACTAAAATGGGCACGGAAACAAGAATATGTCAACACGATAGGTTACAAACCTCAAGTCGTGTGCTAGTGATTAACAATAGGTTTATTCTTGATTAGTTCTTGAAACTTGTCAAGATCTTTAAAACTCCTACTGACCTCTTGACATATAAGATTCTCTTGTTAAGATACATTCTTGACAAACAAATATTCAAGCGTTAGTGCGGATCCTCATCAAGAATAACACCTCACTCAATTGGTCTTAGTTGGTCTTTGTCCTTACTATGACATCACAACTTACCAATTTCAAATGTACAAGAGTAAGAAACATTTTACTCTTCATTTGATGAGTGTTATAAAACTTTTTAAGATATGTCACTCAAGTTACAATCTTTGAGTATGACTCTAAGATTTGATTTTGGAACGAAATATGATTCACCTCAATTGATTTGGCCGTTTCAACAATTTCCCGATTCCTCTTCTTAATCATACGAGTGCACTAAGATGTCCATAGAGGATCAACTGTGATATGGTTTTCCTAATCATTAAGATGATCATAAAACATGATACTCAATGTAACGCCCGTAGATCAGCGCTAGTCAAATTAGAGATAATAGGGGTCGAAAACGACTTTTCGACAAAAGATTATGTAGAATAAATAATCTTAAATAAGTTGTAGAATATGTCTCAAGAGTTCCGTACATATAAAGAACGCCGAAATCCGAGTTATAACGAAGAAGTTATGGTCCGTCGAAGTTTTACAGCAAAACCGGCACGACATCGGGAAGCGTAAAAAGTGAATTTACGATAGAATACTTTTTAGCCTTAGTAGTCTAAACCAAAGTCGTAGAGTATGTTAAAACGAGAAAATCCATAAAAAGAACGCCCAAATCTGACTTCGTATGAGGAAGTTATGATTTTTCAAAGTTTCGGCTTAGCAGTGTACAGCTCGAAACTCGAATTTTAGTTTGAGCGGTTTTTGGCTTACGCGACCTAAATGAGAGTTGAAGATCTCATTAATAGGAACTCAACGGTAAAAAGACAGAAGAAAACGGAGTCCGTATGAAGGAGTTACGAATTCTTCGCGGTCATTTAACAGTCTAAACTCCTCCTACTGTTAAATTTAAGATCGGTCGATAATTAGCCGACGGAGTCTAAATGAAAGTTGTAGATCTTGTTTTTACCTACGTGTGGAAAAAAAGAACGTCGAAAACGGAGCTCGTATGCAAAAGTTACAGGGTTTAGAAGTCGGCAGGGTGCTGCTGCAAAAGGGGTGACGTGGCTGAATATGGGCCAAGGCTTTCTCCCCAAGGAAAGCCATCAGGTGATGACACGTGGCACCGACTCGGCGAGTCCGTGAACCGACTCGGCGAGTCCGTCAGGATTTCACCCTATAAATAAAGGTGCCGGGTTCCCTCATTTCCTCACCCCTCAACCCTCTTCTTTCTCTCTCTAAACTCTCTCTCTAAGCCTCCCTAACCCCCCAAAGCCTAGGGTAACTCCCTAACACGAGGCGGAAGCCCCGGAGCGCCCGACAGCTCAGAGAAAAGAGCCTTTCGGCTCGGGAACGCTGCTCCAGCGAAGCCCAGTTTTGCGAAAAATCCGCTGTATGTGGGCTACGCCTACGCTATTTTTAATATAGCTTCTAATTAATTATAGTAACATTATTAAGACCTTAAAATAATTATTTGGGCTATTATTATGAGTTATATAGTGTTGTTTAACGCTTATATAATAATAATAACAGCTAGGCTATTAAATTAGTCTCGGTAAATACTGAACTAAACCCTAGTGGTAATGATACTGGGTTTTGTCGAGGGAAATTGTTTTAAGAGTAACGAAGTGCTGTCCAAGTACCGAGTCACCACCGTATCAGGTGAGTGCATAGTCCCTTTCATGAACATGATTTTAATACAAGTATTGATTGAAGTATTAATTATATGTTTATGTGCGAGTTAATTAATGTTGCCGAAATACGTGTTAAAGAACATACTTGATTATATATGATGATTTAGGATAAAGAGTAGACCTAAATTAATTATGAGGAATATTGGGTAGTATTTTCTTACGAGTACAAGTGAGTTATACTCAGAGAATAGAACCTTAGTATATGTCATTTATCCGGGAGCATGGATTAGACACAGTCATTGTCCATAGTCCGAGAGTATGGATTGGACATAGTCAACTATCGTTAATTCGGGAGTATGGATTAAGACATAGTCAATTGTCCTTAATCCGGGAGTATGGATTAAGACATAGTCATTCGTCTCTAGTCCAAGAGTATGGATTAGGCATAATCATTCGTCATTAATCCGAGAGTATGGATTAGTCATTCGTCCCTAGTCCGAGAGTATGGATTAGGAATAACCATTCGTCATTAATCTGAGAGTATGGATTAGGTAAAGCCGTTTATTTCTGATCCGGGAGTATGTATTAGGTAAAACGGTTAATCTTAGGTTTGAGAGTATGGATAGTCTCGTTGTGAGGATCGACGGGGTGGAATAAGAGTTGCTTATACATATATGGTGAAATTGTATATTTTGTGAGTTCTAAATTATATATATGATATAACATTGTGGGATTGAAATCCCTATGTACTCACCAGGTTTCCCAACCTGACCCACTCAGTTTATTGATATCACAGGTTTTGATATGAAGTCACATTACACTGAGAGATTAAGGAGATATAAATCACTAGTGATAATGAATGTAAGTTCTGTTTATGCTTATGTTTCTGTATTGACGATGACATCCTAAATGTTTTAAAAGGATTAAAAATACTTTTCTTCGGAAATGCTTTGATAACGTATTTATCATGTTTTCCTGGGAACAAATTCCGCAACGTTTTTCTTAAAAAGAGATACTCTGATTTTTATAAAGCATAAACAAAATCGGTCTTTTCTGGCCGTGAAAATGGGGATGTCACAGTTGGTATCAGAGCATTAGTTTAAGCGAACTAGGAATATGGATTTATTTCTAGACTTAAACTTAGAATGTTAAGCGATGATCGTGAGGAGTGTGTCTAGTATATTTAGGTAATACACCTGAATAGACACAAGCACTAGCTTATTTAGGGAAAATTCCTAACATGCTTTTATGTGCTAAATGATTTATGATGCTAAATGTATGATCGGATCTATGGTCTGTTGCCAACCGGATCTGGAAACTTTATGTGTTCAGATTTCTAAACGTTTAATTACGGTATTAGAACTGGCATGTAACTTTTCGGAGTAATAAGGAGGATTACACGTCTAAACCCTCCTCTATCTATATTCTCGTCTCGATACACCGAACGCCTGCTTTGGTGTATAGAATGTCATGGTGAAGACTCGTAGTGAATTGAGTAAATGAAGGAAATGAGAAGGCTTACGATAGTGAATGATACCTATCGGAAGATATCGTAAGAGTGGTATCTTGCCTTTAGAGTACGCAAGGAAAAATAACAGTACGTTTAGAGGAGTACGGTACGTCCGAAGTACACCTTCGATTGACAGGATGATGAAACGATTGGCGTAATTCCTGAAGCTATCCTACCCTCTGGCATTTTCACCACTGAGTTGCAGCAGAATTGATTATTGAAGATACACATGGAAGAAATCCTAGTAGAGTCTATGGAAAATTTTATGATTGATTGGACACATTTTTATGTGTTAAAATTGTTTTTGTGATAGTAACTTGGAAAGCTGCGAGACAATACTTGGGACGAGTATGAGTAGGTGTGAATGGTAGTAGAGGCCTATACTACCGGAAGCACAGGACTCACGCTTGGACCAGGGAAAGTCACAAGGTTACCAAGAAGCTAGTAATTGGTTCCGTTTTATTCAAATATGTCGTTACCATCGTTTCGGTAATGACTAAGAAGATGATTGTTATTCCGACCCTAGTGGTCATACCAAATTGTGTCCGACTACGACGAGTCTGTTACGTGGTTCCGAGAACCAAGTTCGATGTAGCACCTGACTTAAGCCGGAAGAATTAATCAAAGCGATCAGTAGAGGTATCGTGACGGTTGCTTGTAGCTAGAAATGTTACCTTTTAAGATGAGATTAGAACATGAAGGAAAATATATTCTGTTCTGGAAGACTCTAAGAGACCTGAGTCTAAGCATTGCAACATAAGATGATAGGTCATTAGAATTTGACACATCATTCCATTGTAGTAATAAAAGAACTTATCTTAAGTTTGTTAAGAAGAAGAAGGAGTCTCCAATAAGGATCGGGAGTGTGAATCAAAGGTCATGATTAAAGGTCTAACACGAGACAGAGAGCGGGAGCGAGATCGAGCGCCGCCTGCAGTCAAGGAGTCCAAGAGTTAGATACTCATTCGAAAGAAACAAAGAAGTTACGATTATTACCTAGGATGAAGAGATAACGTATGGAGTCATTATACTGTCCTGTTTCGTTGATGATTCCGGGACGTAATCATCCTAAGGGGGAGATAATTGTAACGCCTGTAGATCCGGGCTAGTCAAATTAGAGATAATAGGGGTCGAAAATGACTTTTCGACAAAAGATTATTTGAATAAATTATCTTAACTAAGTTGTATAATATGTCTCAAGGGTTCCGTACATATAACGAACGCCGAAATCCGAGTTATAACGAAGAAGTTATGGCCCGTCGAAGTTTACAGCAAAACCGGCACGGCACCGGGAAGCGTAAAAAGTGAATTTACGATAGAAGACTTTTTAGCCTTAGTAGTCTAAACCAAAGTCGTAGAGTATGTTAAAACAAGAAAATCCATAAAAAGAACGCCCAAATCTGACTTCGTATGAGGAAGTTATGATTTTTCAAAGTTTCGGCTTAGCAGTGTACAGCCCGAAACTCGAATTTTAGTTTGAGCGGTTTTTGGCTTACGCGACCTAAATGAGAGTTGAAGATCTCATTAATAGGAACTCAAAGGTAAAAAGACAGACGAAAACGGAGTCCGTATGAAGGAGTTACGAATTCTTCGCGGTCATTTAACAGTCTAAACTCCTCCTACTGTTAAATTTAAGATCGGTCGAGAATTAGCCGACGGAGTCTAAATGAAAGTTGTAGATCTTGTTTTTACCTACGCGTGGAAGAAAAGAACATCGAAAACGGAGCTCGTATGCAAAAGTTACGGGGTTTAGAAGTCGGCAGGGTGCTGCTGCAAAAGGGGTGACGTGGCTGAATATGGGCCAAGGCTTTCTCCCCAAGGAAAGCCATCAGGTGATGACACGTGGCACCGACTCGGCGAGTCCGTGAACCGACTCGGCGAGTCCGTCAGGATTTCACCCTATAAATAGAGGTGTCGGGTTCCCTCATTTCCTCACCCCTCAACCCTCTTCTTTCTCTCTCTAAACTCTCTCTCTAAGCCTCCCTAACCCCCCAAAGCCTAGGGTAACTCCCTAGCACGAGGCGGAAGCCCCGGAGCACCCGACGGCTCCGAGAAAAGAGCCTTTCGGCTTGGGAACGCCGCTCCAGCGAAGCCCGGTTTTGCGAAAAACCCGCTGTAAATGAGCTACGCCTACGCTATTTTTAATATAGCTTCTAATTAATTATAGTAACATTATTAGGACCTTAAAATAATTATTTGGGCTATTAGTATGAGTTATATAGTGTTGTTTAACGCTTATATAATAATAATAACAGCTAGGCTATTAAATTAGTCTCGGTAAATACTGAACTAAACCCTAGTGGTAATGATACTAGGTTTTGTCGAGGGAAATTGTTTTAAGAGTAACGAAGTGCTGTCCAAGTACCGAGTCACCACCGTATCAGGTGAGTGCATAGTCCCTTTCATGAACATGATTTTAATACAAGTATTGATTGAAGTATTAATTATATGTTTATGTGCGAGTTAATTGATGTTGCCTGAAATACGTGTTAAAGAACATACCTGATTATATATGATGATTTAGGATAAAGAGTAGACCTAAATTAATTATGAGGAATATTAGGTAGTATTTTCTTACGAGTACAAGTGAGTTATACTCAGAGAATAGAACCTTAGTATATGTCATTTATCCGGGAGCATGGATTAGACACAGTCATTGTCCCTAGTCCGAGAGTATGGATTGGACATAGTCAACTGTCATTAATTCGGGAGTATGGATTAAGACATAGTCAATTGTCCTTAATCCGGAAGTATGGATTAATACATAGTCATTCGTCCCTAGTCCAAGAGCATGGATTAGGCATAATCATTCGTCATTAATCCGAGAGTATGGATTAGTCATTCGTCCCTAGTCCGAGAGTATGGATTAGGCATAACCATTCGTCATTAATCTGAGAGTATGGATTAGGTAAAGCCGTTCATTTCTGATCCGGGAGTATGGATTAGGTAAAACGGTTAATCTTAGGTTTGAGAGTATGGATAGTCTCGTTGTGAGGATCGACGGGGTGGGATAAGAGTTGCTTATACATATATGGTGAAATTGTATATTTTGTGAGTTCTAAATTATATATATGATATAACATTGTGGGATTGAAATCCTTATGTACTCACCAGGTTTCCCAACCTGACCCACTCAGTTTATTGATATCACAGGTGTTGATATGAAGTCACATTACACTGAGAGATTAAGGAGATATAAATCACTAGTGATAATGAATGTAAGTTCTGTTTATGCTTATGTTTCTGTATTGACGATGACATCCCAAATGTTTTAAAAGGATTAAAAATACTTTTCTTCGGAAATGCTTTGATAACGTATTTATCATGTTTTCTGGGAACAAATTCCGCAATGTTTTTCTTAAAAAGAGATACTCTGATTTTTATAAAGCATAAACAAAATCGGTCTTTTCTGGCCGTGAAAATGGGGATGTCACACTCAAGTACTCCCCCATCCTTTCAGATTGAAGAAACTTTTATCTTTCTGCCTAATTTGATTCTTCTGATTCGTCCTGCTATACATTGAAACTTTTTTCAATGATTCAGAATTTTACTTAAACTTGTAAGCATAACCATATTTACTAAACTTTAGTAAATCATGGCGAATAGTCTTATTGTTCTTTGTGGTGGACCTGACCAGCGCACAACCAAGTGTACCCGACCCTCTAGTCCTTCACTTGTCTCACATATACATGTGAACAATGAATTAGTCTTAATTTCCCAAAGATGAAGGTTCCCATTCATCATACAATACAAGTTGCATGATTCAAAGTTTCTATCCAACTGAAACTTGGGTGATGAGAATCTTTCCTTATTTGGTAAATTTAGACACTACCACAAACGAAAGAATCAAATCCATATTGCTAGAATATACATAAACATCAATTTTTCATAAATGCCATTGCAAGGAGATATAAAATAAGATAAAAAAAACAAAATTTTATTTATTTATAAGATGCGGAAAACTTTTCCTTACAATGCAATTACAAATGAAAACTATGCTATTACAAATTTCTAAGCAATTTATCATAACTCCTAAGCAACAACTCAAAAATCCGATCATCGAACCATGTGATCGAAATCCATCTCTTCGCGATCAGACTCAACTTGCTCTTCCTTTAAGTTTCCTTTCTTTTCTTCGATCCTACATAACTACAAAATGTGACCCTGTCACATCATGTATTAAGAATCTCCAAATAGGAACTTAGTAGAGTTAGAAAGTGGACTTACCTGAAGCAGAGTCAAACCTTTTTGACTTTACCTTCTCTTAGATCTTTCAGGTAGTCTGGGCAGCTTCGCAACCAATGCCCATTCTCTTGGAAACAGAAACATATGGACTCTTTGGAAATAGTACACGGGACTATCTCAGACTTAGCCTTTCTCTTTACCTTTTGGTCAATTGACTTGACCATGGCTGATCCCTTTCCATTGGGAAGAGAAAACTTTTCTGGACCTCCAATGTTTCTATTGTCAATGTCCATGGAAGTTTGGGGAGTAGATCTTCCAATCAAGTTTGCTTTACCAGTACGCCAAATCATTGCTGATTCAGCCGCAATTAGTAAATTGGTAAGATCGATAAGGGTCCTGTCGCGATCTGTCATATAGTAATCTTTAATGAACTCACTATATGACTCACAAAGTGATTAAAGAACCCAGTCAACAGCCAAATTCCTCGAGACAACGACACCCAATACTCTCAGTCTGTCAATGTGTGACTTCATTTCCAAGACGTGAGTACACACAAACCTTCCATCTTGATGTTTCATGCAAGTAGGGCTTGAGTGACATTGAACTTTTCAAGTCTTTGAACTTGTGGGTTAGGGAGAATAATTGGAGGAGGTGGAGGAAGTGAAGTATGATATTGTGGAATATCATCTTCATGTGGAAAGCTTTTCCCAACAGATTCGAGAAGACCATAGTTGTCTGATCTAGACATCTATAAAGTGAGAAATTCAAGTTAGTTGATTTAAGTCCTTAATATAACACCCAAAACGAAATATTAAGGCTAGGACCCAACACAATATTTTACAATTGCGAAGAGGGATGTCGTAATCCAATTGTACAATATTTGAAGGTAGGTAAATGACGATTTACCAATTTCCACCATGAAAAACGAAATAGATTATTAAGCTTTAATTGGTTTGAAATTCCTAGATCTTTGAGATTCATTGAACTTTTCAATGGCATGTTTAAATCTCGAGTGTTCCCTTCAAGTTTGTGACTAGGATGCCGAGGATCACAAACAAGGTGTGAATAACCATGCAAATTAGCTTGGTACACCCAATGTTACAGGTCACCTAATCAATATGCCGGTTAACCACACACACTCCATTGATCTATGTTTAACACCAAGTTACCCTTTGCCACACATTGTCAGTCCCAGATTAGTGTGCCAGTTAACCACACACGCTCCACTAACGACTTAACAAAGGTGCAAAGTGTAATTTCATGGATTAGCACCATTTCGCATTTTTCCTAAAGTAACTAAGATTGGGAATTTTAATAAAAGTTTAGTTACTTTATACTTTTATCATTATACTTTTAATGAGGGAGAACTAATGTCGTATCCTACCATTCGGCTAACGACCCTCCACCAGTCAAGGAAGCGGTGGGTGAGAGTGGACATCCATTAAACTGCCATTTTATAGGCAATAACCTTATACCCCCTTATAGACCGGCTTCGTGAATGAGGCCTACTAACGGTAAGACTGACTTGTCTTATACATATATATAAGTATTAAACTTTAATATTATAATAGTATAAGGGTAGAATTTTAACTTTTAAAACTCTAGGGTTTGATTTGGAATTAAAGTATTCAAAGGTGAGACTTTACAAATTCCAAAACTTGAGGGCAAGTTTTGAACTATTCAAAAAAAATTTGGAATCCATAACATATGAGTTTAATATAGGCTTTAATGAAAAGACTCTTGAAAATCCATAACTTGAGGACAAGTTATGGAGTTCATAAAACTATTTATGGGAAAAAGACTCTTCAAATACATAACCTATGACTTTAATGATCTTATAAAAAGAAAACTTTTCATTTTCCATAACTTGAGGAAAAGTTATGGAGTACATTACAGGCCATAAAGATCATCAAATAAACTAACAAGCATGTCAAATAATGTCCATGATCTAGATTAAACTCATATGAACAAGATAATTCATATCTAACAAATTTCATGTAATTAGCATAATCATATAAACAAATACAAAACATGAAACTTTGACAATATCTTCTAAATTGGATAAGCATGATCATTACCACATCAAAAACAGGTTTATAAGTCGTAAAACAGTTTAGGGTAATGATTCTAGTCCAATTCCAGCCTTAAAAGTCGAAAACTGCACTCTGGAGCACCAACTCGTCGAGTGAAAGAACAAACTCAGCGAGTTGGTCAGAATTGTGCTTGGACTCGGCGAGTACCCCAGTGGACTCGGCGAGTCCACTGTCCAGAATAGCAGAAAATCGATTTTTCAAGCTTAAACAACAAGTAGCATCAAGTATAACTGAAAACAACCATGGGCTTTGATACCACTGTTGGGTTTTGAGCACTATAACACTTCCTAAGTGCACATGCAACCCTAAATGCTTTGGATCTATGTTTTCTCTAATTATACATGCATTATCATTTTTCCAAAGCATTGTCCTAACTATCATACAAATTTTCAAATGAACAATACAACTAGTTAGATGACTTACCTCTTAGAAGGACTTGTAGTTCTTGACCTTTGAAAGCTTGAGCACCTCAAGTGTGATGCCTCTAATGGTTCACAAACACCATATGCAAGAGGATGGATTAAGAGAATAATCTATTTATCTCAAAGAGAAGAGGCAACCAATTTTTGTCTATGGAGGGTTCTATTTATAGTGTTAGACATGCTAGGGTTACACTTGGTAAACCCTAATAACCCATGACTTTCCACATTCTCATGCTCCATGGGTTTAACCTCCATGGACTATCCATGGATTAGTTTAGCCCATAATCATGGATCATTAGCCCACACTACAAGAATGATTGATTTACATAATCAATCCCCATATATTTAATTAGTCTCTTTTGATTACAAAATTAATAAATTAATTCTTGATCAATACTAATTAAATAATTCCATATTAATATATTGTACTTGTAATATATTTATAAACCATAAATAACCTTATTCTCAAAATTCATCCTATCAAATTGCACTGGTGAATGCAACCCAAAATGACCATGCTACAATCAGGTCAAGTACATACCAGTTATAGTTATGGGCTTAGACACTAAATCCAACATGGCAAACTAGGGTTACACCGTGTAAACCCTAATGAATTTCCATATCCCTCATGGTCCATCGGTTAAAACCTCCATGGAGTATCCATGGGTTACCACATGGGTTTAGCCCAACATGAAGAACTGTGGATAATAAGCCCACTTTATAAGAATGAATGATTTACCAAATCAACCCCTTATATTTAATTAGTCTCTTTTGATCACAAAATTAATTCCAGATTAATTCTTGATCAATACTAATTAAATAATATGATTTCATATTAACATATTAGAAATTATAATATATTAATAAACCATAAATAACTTCTCAAAAGTCCATCCTATAAACTTGTCCTGATGATATGCAACCCAAATGGACCATGCTACTCTCGGGTCAACTATATACCAATTATAGTTATGGACTTAGACACTAATCCAACACATTCTGCGTGTATTAATCATTCCAGGGTCAGGTAGGGTTGTACGTGGTTGAGCTGGTTTGGGTTATGATTTGGTTTCAAAACTAGTGGGTGGTAGTTTTAGCCCTAAGTGGGAGAGAACTGGGATTCTCTGGTTGAGTATCGGTCATTAAGGGATTTTTCAGTTCGTTGTTGGATTGATGTTTTCAGATTAGTTCCAGGCAGATGTTGATCGTTAAATCATTTACAGAAGTGGGTATGTTCAGTTCCGAGTGGGTTTTGATTCTCTAGATTAAGTGTCATGTGTCCTCGACCACTGGTCGTCGAGTTCTTCATTCAACGGGGGTTATCCGAAATATTCAAGAGGTGACAGTTAAAATCCAAGGAATATGTCAACCTATCATCAAGTTCAGTATGTTTTATGTTCCCTTGGCCTCGGGTATGTTTATCCTCTTCAGGGGTGTGAAATTTTAGTTTGTAGCAGGATCAGGTTTTTGGTAGCATTCAGGAAGCCTCCGGGTACTAGATGCATATTGGTGGAGTCTGTTCAATCTCAATCAAAGTATGAGGTCTTATTCCGATAGTTCATGGGGATGTATTCTAGTTATGTTGAAAATTATCCATTTGTTGGAACCTTGGTATTTCTTCCTTTGTTGATTGAGGTTATGGGTTTTCTAAGGATGTGCATTGTGGTAAGTTCAGGTTATGTTGCCAAGTAGGGTGTTTATGGGTTGTGGGCCCACAAATCATGATTGCTCATTTTTCCTGCTTGTGGTACTTTCGGTATTGGCGTTGAAGGAATTCGGGAAATCTCTCAAATCAGCTGGTTTAGATTTAGGAACAATTAAGGCTTTTTGGGAGTATCAGTCAGGTATTAGAAAATCTTTGTGGAATGTATGCATTACAATTCTGTTGGTTCGCAAGCTGCTGTTAGGGGTTGATTATCAAGTTGGAAATTGGTTATAAGGTCGCAATCATAAAGCCATTCTATGAAGGTCTCGATTGGTTTTCCAAGTGGGGGTACACCTTAGCGGATAAGGGTTGGATGCAACGTGGAAATTCTTGGATTGAGCGTCCTTGCTCGTCGGAGCAGTGGTTGGTAATGGCATGACAGAGATTCAAGGGTCATTTAAGGTTGTGGTACATCATATGGTTTGGTTTTGGTTGAAGTTCGCGGTCGGTATGTTTTGTGGATCATTTCTACATGTCTCTGGTAGTGTCCTCAGTTAGGGACTGGGGGTAGATTCAAGTGGATGCTCATCAGTTTTAGGGAACGCTCTGCGAGAAGATATTATGAGTGGCTATTTTCGAGTAGGCTTTTGGTGGAAACTCACGTTGGGAATCGCGAGTGTATATGTGCAAGGTCTATAACCAGAGAGATGTGGGTTAATAAATTTGTATGTCAAGGCATTAGTCGGAGGGTTCAGGATTTAGCTTATGTATCTGTGTTCTGGGATGGTTCTATATGTGTGAAGGTCGAGCAAGTGATGAGGTTTCAGCATCTTAGCAGTAGCATGTCGATCCGACGATTAAGGAAATTTATATCTTGTATCTTTTTGTGTTAATGGAATTGCTATCATCAGGAGTTGAATAGATAGTGTCATGGATTTAGCATTGGTTCAGTTTCGGCGGTCTGTCAGGGAGTCAGACCAGTTCGAGACTTCAGGTTTCAGATAAAGTAGTTTAGATTTCTGCATGGGATTATGGATTCGTCTTGTTCGAGTGGGAAATTCTGCTAGGTTCAATTGTCTTGGGAAGGAAATTGTTTGTTCAAGGTTGTGGTTGTGTCCCTCAGGTTGTCGGGCACGCCAGAAATGATAAGGAATGATTTCGAGGGTGAAATCGAATTTAAGTGGGGGAGAGTTGTAACACTCGGTTTCGAATCGCTTCATTATTCGTGGCTGCGGCCCGATAATCAGTTATCATAAGACTTGGGAGCTTGGAAAAGAGAGGATTTGGCCCTTTTTGGATGAGGATGTTAAAGTCTAAGTGATCCGACTGTTCGATGGTGTTTCGGAGCCCAAGGGCATAATCATAATTTATTATCTCGGTCCTTTGTGAATTTTGGTTTTGGTTTGGGGAACTTCAAGGCTTTGAAGGGTTGCTAGAAGTGTAGGGCTTCTCATCACCTTTTCGTGGATATAAGGAACGTCGAATGCGGAGTTGAAACAAAGAAGTTATGGCTGTTTCAAGTTGGAGTGGTTCGGGTGAGTGATCGTTGACTTGTTGACCACGCTCATTTAAGGCTCACGACGTGAGAGGCACCTGCTGCCCCAAAACCCAAAATTTTCATGTATTTAAAGGTATAAGATGATTATGGTTGCTCCTCCTCACCCTCCTTCACTTCCAAGACCTTGTAAGTTGTTTTTTTTTTTTAATCTAAGTTTTGTTTTTTTAATCTTGGTTGTTTTCTAGATTTTTTTTTTCATCTGATTGTTTTTTATTTATCATTTTTTTAAATAATGAAATATTTTTATTTCAATTAATTTTTAAGTTTATTAATCGTTTTTAAGGAATTATATTTATTATTTGAATTATAAAGCTTAAAATTAAATTATTTTTATTTAAAAAAAGTGAAATATAGTAAAAAAAATGATAATTTTCTAGCTCTTGACGCGAATAGACCCATTATTCTAACTACACGGACTAAAAATATGTTTATTTATTTATTTATTTTTTTCCACATAACACTTTTGTCATACCCCCAAACCAGAACGGCGGAAACATTCGGGGGCGGAGGACGTCATGTACAATATCATAACAATGCACAATAGTAAACAAGCAACAACATCATCCATTGCATTAATAATATAATTTAATACAAGTGTGTTCTGTGTATAGTTTGAAAGACACCAAAATATGAATCAAAATAAAAGACGAGTCTTGAATGTGCTCCGTATTCTCAAAACCTGGTCCAGTGTACCTGTCTACTGGTGACCTGAGAATACAAGTTATTTTAAAAGAGTAGATCAACATTTAAGCTGGTGAGTTCATAAGTATTTAGTGTCAGTTGTTTGTATATGTTTGATGAAAGTGTTTGTAAATGTTTGTAAGTGTTTGATGTAAATGTTTGTATCTCCTAGAAAATCCTATATTTTCTACTTTAACTGAAATGTAGTCTTCTACCAAGACACGATTGTTTTGTATGTTTGTTCTTTGTAAAAGTGACTATTTTTCCCAAGTATGACTATCATTACCAAAAATATAGTTTACATTACCGTTTATGTGAGAAGATCACAATGTGAATGTAATGGGAAAATAAAGATGTATTGTAGTATTGTATATAGCAACTACCGTTGTACTAACTACCTTAAACCAATAATTAAGGTAAAATGTGATAAGATTATAACCATACTTGATTGACTAGTAAAACACGACGATCAAAACGTCGAAATGGTATGACATTCGTCACCCGTAGACCTGCATGTCCCACTGTACCTAGCAGCAAGGTGTAGGATGGTCAATCCCGTATAGATCTATACACAAATTCACGCTCTCCCTCCTGGAGACTCTGGTTACAAAACGTGACACAACAGTATATTGCCATGCCATGAAGTAGTGGCTCACATTAATGTTATAGTGTTCTTGTGTTTGTATAGTATGTTCTAGTGTATTGTATGTTCTCTCTGTTCTAGTGTATAGTATGTTCCTCCTTGTTTCTCATTATAGTATGTTCTTTCTGTTTCTCGTTATAGTATGTTCTTTCTGTTTCTCATTATAGTAAGTTTGATCTGAATCATGTATGAACTGACTCTTGTATTTTTCATTGTACTAGAAATAGTGAGTAGTAATCCTCTAAACTATACCTATTATAGTTTACTAGTAATATTGTTTGAATGACTGAGCATGTTTATACACCTTTGCTACCCAAAGGTGCTGTACTGATGTAAGAACTTTTATATCTATACACATATACATAATATATAACTAAGATCCAAACGAAACTCGGACAAACAACCGATGCCCTAAGTCCACAACCAAACAAGGAACAGGAAATAAAGCGAGTTATCATTCCTAAGCCTTTTCAACCTTATTTATATAACTATATCTATATAGACATGATTTTGACAATATATATGTTTAAAAGAGTTTAACATATAAAAGAGTTTTAACATATAAAGGAATTTTAACCATTTGAATGGTTACAGATGACTTGATGTCAGTTTATAAAACATTTTGAAATAGTTTGTTTGATAACACAGTTTTGAAGTATAAGAAATCCACTTGTTTGATAGTTATTAATCACATGTGATTGATATAATAACTATAATGTTTCTACTTGTATTCCCCCCCCCCCCATAAAAGCATTTAAAATCATTTAAAAGATAAGTTAAGGGGTATGAACTCACCTGTAGAGGGTGATTCAAATGAAAGATCGATATAGGATGCTAAGTGTCAAGTGAAGCCTCGAGCAAAAACGGATCCTATTAAGCATATAATGACACATATATGTATATAATTAGTGTATATAACAACTAATCATGATAGGGAACCACCTTAGGGACTAGGAAACACTTGGAATGAAGTGTTATAATCACATATGATTGTTCTAACGGGTTTAATGTCACACAAGTGTGTTCACGGCCATGGTGTTTACGGCCATGGGAGTTTATGGTCAAGATGTTCACGGCCAACACATGAAATGGTTTGTGTTTATGGCCAAATGTGTTCTTGATAGGGGTTTACGGCCAAAGGAGATGCTATGGCCGTAAACTCTTGTTGTTCTTAGTGAAATGGTTGATTTCAAGGGTGTAATTCAATAGCTTCTAATGGATAATTAGTATATGGAAAGGATACTTACGTTTTGAAGCTTGAAGGGGTGTTCACGGCCCTAAGAACTAGTGCGTGTTCTTGGTGCTCTTGAAGATCTAACCCAAAAGAGATGATTTCATGGATAAAATCAAGGGACTTTAATAGATTAAGAAAGGTATCAACTAATAAATGGAAGAATCACTTACAAATTTGTCGGGAAATAGAAGTGATCTTGATGATACTTGAGAGAGAATTGAGATTTATTGAGTTGAAAGTGTAAGAAATGAAGAATAATGAAGGAATATCCTACATAAGGAAGGAGTTCACGGCCAGCCAAGAGATTACGGCCGTAATCTTTAGTTTACGGCCGTAAACTCCAAGCGTTGGGGTTTTCCGGCTTGAATGCTGCACACTGAACTCTCGTAGATACTTCCTAACACTCAATCCATGAATGTACTAAGCTTAGAACACTCAAACAGACCCTTAACAATGCTAAAAGATAGCAGAAACAAGTCTGACTTGTTATTGAATTGAACGGTTTTACAAGATAGAAATTTCGGGTTGTCACAACTTTCTTTAATTTTTAACTAGGAAAAGATGGAAATGTTACATTTTTTAAAAAAAAATTGGCCCATTATCATTAAATAATAAACTGCAAATAACTCATTTCCATTAAAAAAATATTGTTAAGCATTTGTAGGGTTTGGAATATGAAGGAACTGAACTTTGTCATGCATTTGGTTGGCAAGTAACAACAATTGTTCGGTGATGAAATTCAAAGGCCAAAGGAATTAATATTATCGTAAGTTTGAACATGCAAAAAAATTCACCTCTATTCTTCTTATTTCTGCTTTAAGTTTCGGTTTGTGATGACCTACCCATGCTTGAATTTTTATCTGTTTGTGTATAAATCTGAACACACATCATAAATAATGCTTATAAAAAATATTTAAAAGGTGAAATAACGTTAATAAACAAATAATAGTAGATAAGTGTTTTTCTGTTGTGATCTTCCCACGTAACCACCCATTTCTCAAACTCAACTCTCAACGCCTCCTCGGCCAAAATGTGCCCCTCATCACTTTCTTTTCTGTGTCGTCTTTATTTGCCTACGCTGCAATGTTCATCTTTCCAAGTTTGTACCCCTACCTGTAAAGGCTCCTTTCGTGTTGTAAGTTTATTCGAATTTCGACATGGTATACGAAAAAAGAGCATATAAAATGACCAATTTGCCCTCAGTCAATCCTGTGCTACGGTGAAAGTGACTAACGATTAAAATATGTTAAAAAGTCGAAAA
Source organism: Lactuca virosa (assembly GCF_052849685.1). Lineage (NCBI taxonomy): Eukaryota > Viridiplantae > Streptophyta > Magnoliopsida > Asterales > Asteraceae > Lactuca > Lactuca virosa. The sequence continues at coordinate 340,422,072 of NC_136428.1, read as the reverse complement.
TAGTCATTGTATCTTTTTTAAGAGTCAAGAATGTACTGTTTTGACTTTCAAAAGTCAAATTTACCATGTCACAAATTGAGAATATGTCTGAAGTATAAAAGGGTAACATCAACATTTTACTATTTTGTGATGCTTAGAGTCACATGTTATATAAAAAAGTAAGGAAAATGTTAATATGCATTTTCATTTTAGACATATTTTATATATGATCACCTTCAATTTTAAGATTTACTTTTCTAACTTCTTCTTCAAAGTTCTTATTGTCTAAAATACTCTTTTTCTTGGTGAAGCAAAATTCAGTACAATCAACTGTTTGTAATGATCAGTGTGTGGAATTTGGTAATTTTAACTTATAGCTTTGTAAACCACGGACCTGCATTTCAGACCAGTCCTTAGATAATATATAACATAGTATAATGAAAGTATAATGTAAGTAACAACAATGTACTTGCATTTTTTTGTGGATAGTGTGTGTGTTGACTTAAGATTGTGAGAGTTTTACCATACTGCCACTACAACCATTGGGATTGAGATCAAGTTGTATAACCCAAATACAATGTTTGGCTGCTAGGTGGACGGAATCCAAATATCCAATCCCGTTGGAATCGTTCAAGTTTCATGTTTGCGACTCGTTGTTCTTCTCCAGACCAGTTTACCTCTATTTTTACTCTGTAATAGCCATGACTAGATTGGCCAATCTCAAAGGCCATTGACATGATATCCATGATTCCCCCTGTTTTTACGACCTATTGTATATAGACCAGCCTCAGTTTCCGGTCCAAATCCCCTGTAGAAGACATCAGCCATCAGTCATAAAAATCAGAAAAAAAAAGTTCCAATCAAAATCAATTACAAACTATCTCAATACTATGCTGACAAATTAGATAATTGCTTCCATTACCAGATCAACCTAACATCTATTACCAGATTAAAAAAAATGTCATATTAAATGAATATAGGGCTTATTGAGACTGCTAATAACACCATAGATAACACCAACCTTCCTTTTTATTTGGTTGATCATTGGAGTATGAATCCACGTTTCCAAACTAAAAAAAACAATTACTTTGAAGGATGACGAAAAGAAGGAAACACCAATTCGAAACAGGAAGGCATAATTGAATTAAAAAGGGATATAATTGAATTGAATAACTGTTTTGATGTTGTCAGATATGAGTGACAAATCGATTACGATACATGGTGTAGAGGCGGCGTTTATCTGATATCATAAATTTTAAACAAAAAATATATTTTCATGGAAGCAGGAAGAACCGAAAGGGAGAAGGTAGATGAAGACGGACTCTCTCATCACATCCGACTGCTTTTTCCTCCATAGGTCCGACAATATGGATAAGCCCCTGTTATCACCAGCAAAATCAAAATAATTAAACCATCAGGTTAAAGTGAAACCATAAGAAAACATGGATATTAAAACAGAAGGTGTGTTGAAGTGGGGAAGAAAGCAAGAAACCCTAAGGGTGCGTTTGGTTGTGGAAAATTGCTTTCATTTTCTAGGAAAATGTTTTCAGAAAATAGAGTTGAGTTTTCGCTTTCAATTTTCAATGAAAATTTTAGAAAACGTGTTTGGTTGAAACCGGGGGTGTTTTCATTTTCCATCTTAGAAATTTGGAAAACTTTGGAAAACTGTAAAAATCACTTTTCTAATTTACATACAATTTGGAAAACTGAAAATTTTCATTTTCTTGGAAATTTTGGAAAACTGAACGAACCAAACGCGTTTTCAAAATTTCTGTTTTTCTTGGAAAATTTTCCACAACCAAACGCACCCTAAGTTTCTTCGATTGAGATTTTGTTTGCTATCGCCTCCTTCTCCGACGATCACCAAAGCAGTTCCGTGAGTAGTTCAGGAAAACAAAAACGTCTCCCAAGAGTCAGAAGCAACGAAGGATCAAGGTGGAGAGGAGCCGTAATCGAGGATTTGGAGAAGATGGAGATGAACTGGAGGGTACAATCAGCAGTGAGGTTGTTTTAAGCCTGAGTCGAACAGGGGCGATGCTGGTGGTGAAAATCGGTGGAAGAGACGGTGAATAAGAGAAGAGACTGGAAGGATGAAGACAATTAAGTCGATGGCGGTGGATAGAGTCGGTGAAGGGTAGAGCCTAAAGTAAACCTGTGTGATCAATATTTGAATGACTCAAACTTCTGTGGCCAATATCAGAATGAGTCAAAAGTTATGTGGCAAAAATTAAAAGTCCAAAAGATCATTGTTAATACTTGCCATGCGCTTTAATATATATATATATATATATATATATATATATATATATATATATATATATATATATATATATATATATATATATAGAGAGAGAGAGAATAAAAAAGGTTAAGAATGGGGGAATCATTCTCAGCCAATCATTTATCTAACATCTTCACCTTAAAAAAAATGCGCGTGTCTATTTTTCATTAAGGGTATCTTTGTAAATTATCAACGTTTTTATATAGAACTTACCTGTTCGTTGTTATCAGTTTCCAATTTGATGATATATTTAGCTCGTTTGAATCGGATATGATGAATTCATTATCAATATTTTTTTCTTTATATAACCGGTTAGCAATTATACGTATTTTTTCCATTAATCGTGAAGTTTCGCATCTGTGTTTCAGTTTTCTTCTTCGTATTCAGTTTCCGATTTGATCAGGTATGTATATCGTTTGAATTGGATATATCGGAGTTCATTATCAAGATTATTGCTTTATATAATTTGTTTTGAATTACGCGTATTATTTTCGTTTTGGAGTTGTTTCATCGGAGTTCATTATCAAGATTATCAAGTTTCGAATATGTATTTGTGTTGTTTCATCGGATTTTTGTTATGTAGTTTGAGATATTTATTTCAAATTGGAGCTGATTTAATTTTCAATTTGATATATCGTTGTAGTTTTTACGATCAAAACTAAGAGAGATTGCTTAATTACATCATCTGATCGTGTTGATTTAAGTTTCTTTCAGATATTTTGTACGTTGAGGTGAAATATATTCGAAATTAACCAGGTTTTCATATTTACGACTTTTTTGTGAGATATATTCGATATTAAGATTGTTTTTGTTTATTTATACAGATCATTTGGTTTATTATGTCGAATTCTAGCGTTATTGATGGTGATTTGTATTCTTCTATGTGTAAGAGTGAAGAAGAAGAAGATGTTGAGAACTCATTTTTTGAAGGTATCAGTTATTGAATTATTTTGTTTTTTTAATTTTGTTGATTATCATTTATTGACATATGAATATTTTAATATGAATAAATTGTTGTCTTATTCATATATGAATAAACGTGTGATAATTGTATTTTCGTTTTATTCATATATGAATAAGTTATGTTTATTTTATATATTTTGAATTCTCATGAATTTTATGTATTCATATATGAATGCTTTATTAATCCATTAATAAACATTGTTTTTTGTTTTATTCATATTTATTTCATGTATTCATATATGATTGTTTTATTCATGCATTATTATATTGATTTAGATTTAATATTTTTTAGGTGGCGAATCTTCGAGTTCAGTAGATGATGTGCAATATTGTGGTGATATAATTGGAGAACATGTCCATAAGCCAGATGTACATGTTCAACTTATTCCATTTAAAGGTTTAATCTTCAAATCATTAAAGTTGGCCATCAAAATGTATTATGAGTATGCTAAAATTGGTGGTTTTGATGTGAGACTGAGCACGCAGTCAAGCTTTGATAACAAGATTATAAAGAAGAAACATGTTATATGTAATCGTGGTGGCAAACAGAAAAAGAAATCTTGTGACACATTGGGTACAAGTGGTGTTAGGAGGAAACGAAATTCAAATTCAAGAGTTATTGGTTGTCAAGCAAAGATTATATTTGAACTAGGCGAATGCTCGCGCGTTGCGCAGAAACACCTATATAGTTGAAATCTTTACAAATATATGTTTTTTTAAATATAGCAATAACGTTGTTGTTAAATTTGATATAATAATTCGTATACTAAACTGATATAAATATTGATTATTTTGAATTATATGATAATATATACATCTATTATAACTGTATTATCTCAACTGTTTAAATGACTTCTACCTGTAAGTTATTCATGAATAAAATTAAATATAAAAGATGGCTTAATATTATTTATAGTTTTTGTTATTGTTAATTAATTTTAAATTTTTTTTCTTAACATTTTAATTTCTATCATTATAACTATTTAAAACATCATACATTGTTTTTTGATTTTATAGGTAACAATATAATCATTTATATAGACTTATTTTTAACTTTTGTTATTGTAAGTTATTTTATGCTACTTATTTTAAAACTTTTAACGATTATACAAATATCTTTAGGAAATATTTTAGTTAAATTGATATTATAATTTAGATTTTGCATTTAGCACTACAATTTATCACTTTTAACTATTCACAAAATATTCATTGGGTTTTTTTAAGTGGAACTGAAATTTATATTTAAGTTGACACTGTAATGTTATAATTAAACTAACAGTTTAAGTATTTTGTCCAAACTGTTCCAAAGTTGTAGCTTTAAATTGATAATGGTTTACATACAACGACATATTAAATCTAACAAATTAAGTATAATATGTTAAAAGTAAAAACATAACTTTATAAGTAGAGTAAAGATATTATTTTCATATTGAAATTTAGTTTATTTATGATTACACTTTAGGTTTGATATTTATTTAACCTTATTAACCAAATTATAATCATTATTAGAAAGACACTACAAATTATCACTTTTAACTATTTACAAAATATTATTTGGGTTTTTTAAGTTAAACTAAAATTTATATTTAAGTTGGTCCTGTAATGTTATATTTAAGTTTATAATTTAAATATTTTATACAAATTGTTCAAAAGTTGTAGCTTTAAAATGATAATGGTTTACACCAAAAAATATATTAAAACTAATAAATTTAGTATAATATGTAAAAAGTTAAAAAACATAACTTTATAAGTAGAAGTAAATATATTCTTTTAATATTGAAATTTAGTTTATATATGATTATACTTTAGGTTTGATATTTATTTAATCTTATTAATCAACTTATAATCATTATTAGAAAGAAATTGAAAAGTCATGGGAGTTTCAAATGAATGTGGTGAAAGAAAAAATGTATGGGAGTTTCAAATGAATGTGGTGAAAGAAAAAATGCTTCCTTTATAATATAGTATGATCTGTGTATGGAACTCCATATTATAAAGTTTTTCAGTTTGATGAATTTCACAACCATACACTTGAGAAGAGAAGTGATTTAAAAAAAGCGAGGCAAATGTCATATTCAGAAAAAGAGTTTATAGTGCGTGCTTCCACGTCAAAAATAGGCCCGACTATGGCTCATAAGTTGAGGGCAAGTCTGAGAGGTGGGTATGAGTTTGTAAAGCCCAAAGTAGTTGACTATAAAAATTTAAGGAGAGATATCAACAGGGTTATAGGTTATAAAGATGCCCAAATGATAGTAAACACAATGAATGACCATCGAGCTCACTATCCAAATTACTCATTTGAGTTTAACTGTCAAGATGATGTTTTGGACTGTATGTTTTGGGCTGATGAAATGGAGAAGGCATATTATGCTGAATTTGGTGATGTTATCTCGTTGATGCGACTTTCCGAACAAACAAGTAAGTTATTCTATCTACTTTTTTATTGCTTATTCATATATGAATATTTTAACTTTTACTTTTCATGTTCAATTTTTATTGTTGAAATTATTCGAATAATATACTGTAATTGTATTGATAGATGAATATTTTTATTTTTACTTATGAATACATCAAAAAATGAACACTTTTTTTGTGTGTTAGGTATCGAATGGTTTTTGTTCCATTTACTGCTATTGACCATCATAAAAAATCAGTTACTGTTGGAGCGGGTTTGCTAAGCAATGAAAGCATTGAGTCTTACTCTTGGTTGCTTAAAGCGTTTCTTAAAACTTATGGGAAAGAACCAACACTTGTTTTAACCGATCAAGATGCAGCAATAAAACAAGCTATTGAGAATGTTTTTCCTAATTCAAAGCACCGATTATCTATGTGGCATATAATGAAGAAGTTGAAAAACAAGGTAATATTTTAATATATTTCAAATATGTTACATAGTATTTAGTTATTCATAGATGAATATACTAATTTTTTCAAATATTAGCTTATTCATTTATGAATATTTATTGATATTTTACTTATTCATATTTATTCATTTATGAATAAATATAGAAGTTTATATTATTTTTGTTTTAATACAGATATCAGATGATTTATTTACGAACACAGACTTTAGAAAAAGATTCTCGAAGCTTGTTTGGGACATGAATATGAAACCTGATGTATTTGAGGTGAAATGGGGTTTGCTTATGAAGGAATTCAATCTTGAAGACACGAGATGGTTTAAAGACATGTTTACAAAACGTGATTCATGGATACCTGGATATTTTAATGATATTGCAATGTGTGGTTTGATGAAGACTACGTCGAGGTCAGAGAGTATGAATTCATTCTTTAATACCTACTCAAAAAGTGGAAATTTACTTTTGAATTTCATGATGAATTACGACACTGCCATTCAAAAGCAAAGGAATACTCAACGAGAGCTTGATAAGGCATCAAAGAAAGCATCATATAAAATGCAAACACCTCGAGAAATAAAACTACAAGCATCAAAGGTTTATATAAGTACATTATTTTTTGAGGTGCAAAAGGAAATATATAAAGCAAGTTTTTTTCTGTACATACTCGTATGTTGGTATTGAAGATGGGTGGGAAATTTATATTGTGCAACACAACAACACTAAAAGCGAATTTAAAAATGAATTTAAGGTAATTTAATAGTTTTTTTTATGAAAAATGTAATGTTTATATATATTCATATATGAATACTTAGATATGATTGTTCATATATGAGTATATGAATGTACATGTTTAATTTTTGTTTAAATTGTTTTTTCATTTTTTTATTATGTTTTTTTATCAGGTTGGAATAAAAGCTGAAGAGAAAGAAATAAATTGCAGTTGTGAACATTTCAAGCGTATGGGTGTTTTATGCAGACATGCTTTTACAATAATGATGAGATGTGGTGTGAAATAAATTCCTGAAAGGTACATTCTGAAAAGATGGAGAAAGGATGTGATATCAAGAAATTATCGTTTTAGTTCTCTTCAATCTGATTCAGGGGATTGTGAGAATGTGAAGCTAGTCAATGATTCATATTATAATTTTGAATCATGTTTGGATATTGTAAGAGATGACAAAAAGAAATTGGCTTTGTTTGCTGAGAAACAACAGATGTTGTTGAAGGAATTTGAGAGTGAGAGTGATTGTACATCTGCTGGATTGAGAAGCAAGACGGATGGTGAAGTCGTATGCAAGCTTATGGGTGTTTCTATTCCTATTCCAAAAGAGATTAATATTCATGTTCCTCAAGTTCAAAGCAATAAAGTTTCTGGAATCAAGAAAAGAATTCGAAGTGCAGGTGAAGTAGTATATGAAAATTCTAAAAAAGAACATAGAATGTGTTCAGGATGTGTAAAACGAGTTCCTCACAATTTACGTACATGTCCAGTAAGAATTGCAGCTGCTTAATCAACAAAAGACATTTAGGGTTTTTTTTTATGTTTTTTGGTTTTATTCATTTATGAATATATGAATATATGCATATAATAACAATAAACAATAATATTCATGTATGAATAATACACATTTATATTGATATGGTAAATTGAGATTTGAAATATATGTTCTTTTAAAATGAATATATCATATTTGTTTTTAAATAAGTTATATTAAATAAGTTATATTGATATGGTAAATTTATATGTGAAATACACATATTATTTGTAAATTATTCATAAATGAATACATAATATGTTGATTCATTTATCATTGAAGATGTTGTTATTTACATATTAAAGGTGAATGAATATACAATGTTGGTATTCAATTATGAATAAACTTAAATAAAATTGAAAACTAGTATAAATGAATATAAATATGTGAACTTTGTTATACTAATAAATAAGTTATATTCATATCTGAAATTTTTTATGTTCATATATGAACTTTGTTATACTAACATATTACTCCTAACTTAATCATAAATGAGTATATCATATTCGTATTCATTTATGAATAAAGAGAAATAAAATTTGAAAATATATGAATATAAAAAATGACAGAAATAAGCTAACTTGTTTCTACTAATAAATAAGTTATATTCATACCTGAAATTTGTTATATTCATATATGAACTTTGTTATACTGACATATTACTCCTAACTTAATCATAAATGAATATATCATATTCGTATTCATTTATGAATAAACAGAAATAAACTTTGAAAATATTTGAATATAAAAAAATGACAGAAATAAGAAAACTTGTTTCTATTACACAATCATTCAACACAAGATAATAAAACTTGTTCATAAGCATTTCACAAACTATTTAAACGATGTTCAATAACATTTAACAAACCATTTAAAACTTGTTTCGTAGAATCATCTTACATGTACTTCAAATTCATTTATCTTCAACACAAACTATTCTATAGCATCACACTTCATCACAAGCAATCATCAATATTCTTTTAACCTTTTTTGAATTGTTTGCATAGCCTTGTATGCATGATCGGTACACACTTTGAATTCAACTTTTTGATATTTTTCATCAAGATCCAACACCTTAGCCTTCAACATGTTAATTTCAGAAGTTAGCATTCGGTGTGCATACCTTTGCCTGAGCTTCTCTAAAGTAGTTTGTTGAATTGCACTTTCTTTATGAAGGCCTGGTTTCCACTTTGAGAGTGGTTGTCCCATATAGGTCTCCATATGTCTCGTTGCAAACACCCCACAATCAACTTTGTTTTTAACTGTTCTCCATGGCATTTCAAGTCGTTGGGGTGTGATACTTTCTTTCGAGATTGCATTTGCTCTTGGATGGTTTATTTCTTTAAAGTATCTCACAAACAAATTTTTCTGATAATTAAATAAAATAAAAGTTAGATATGTAATAAATTGGTTCTTTTATGTTATTGTGAATTGTGTACATACCAAAGGTTTCAATAGTACTCCGTATTTCCCTTCATAATCCCCCTCAATTGCACTGTTGTTCAGAATTTCAATTGATGGTTTCTTTAAGTTGAAGACAATCACAAAAATGTGAGCACTTCTAACAACTGGAAAGAATACCTATTTTTATGTATATAATGGTAAGTATTTTGTTGATAAAATATATATATAAAAAAACAAGTTTAATTAACATACCATGTCAATATCTTTTATGTTCAAGATTTTTTTGTACCCATCGGTACTGTTATGAAAGTGCTCCTTGAATTTTTCGTACTTTCTTTCATCAGACAATGTTGAAGTTAGATAAGCAGTTTGTAACCAATATAATTTTGAAGGATTAGTAAATTGTTAATCATAAATGAATAGATCATGTTCGTATAATAATCATAAGTATATAGTAAAGATATTTATTTTTGATTTTTTTATTCAAAGATGAATACATAATCATATGTGAATTTCAGTTGAATATACATAATCATATTAAAGAATACATCATATTGGTATAATCATATGTGAACTTCAGTTGTAAAAAAATATAATATTCATAAATGAATACATCATATTGGTGTATTCATTTATCAATAAAGAAGAAATTAAGGTTAGAACATAAACTTACAGAAACTGCAACTTTCAAGAAGAGTCTGTATGGTGAATTTCCAAAATCCCTTTCCAGTTCTTGGTGGTTAAGTAAATCAGCCCAAGTGTCAAAAACTTCTCCAAAAATCTTTGTGCTTGCATATAGACTTTCCATAATTTCTCTTTTTGTTATCTGACCATATTTTTTCTGGACAACCACATCTCTGCAAATATATAATCAAAATGTCATACATTATTATCTATATAATAATCATATATGAATCTCTATAAAATAAAGTTACTCACGATGTATTCCATTGCAAGTTGAACAACCACGCACAGACAATACTCTCCTGATGTGTCAGTTTAGGTTTTGTGTCTATTATTCTGCATTTGAAAGGTGATTTGAAAGCATCGACAAGCTTCTTCTCCCTTGGTTCATCCAGATCATGCTTTGATGGTCCTATGTCAGTAGGAATTGCTACAGAGATTGGTTTTGGATTAAGAACATTTTTGTTTGCTAATCTGATAACAACCTTGTGATGGTCGTCTTTGATTTGTTTCTTTGTAAGTGGTTTTTTTGGTGAAGATTCATTGGATTTTTTACTTGAAGTTTGATATGAGTCTTGACTGAGACCTAGACTAAAACTTGGATGAGTATCTGCATGCCAGGAGATTTATCATATAAATAGTTGTAAGTTAATTATAATATATTTTTATATTTTGAAATGTTTTTCCAAATTGTTACCTCCTTCATTTCCTTTTGTCTTGTCAGCTTTTTGTCCTTTTTTGTTTTCATTTTCTGACTTTTTCTTTCCTGAAAGATAAAGAAATTTGATTAAGTAATTCATTTGTGAATAAGTAATGTATTCATTTATGAATACGTAATGCATACCATTATTTATGAATAAGTACTACTATATTTTGTATTTATTCGTATATTGTGTTATTTATTTGTGAATAATAAAACTTATTATATTCATTTATTAGTGAATCAACTATTTACCTCTATCTTCTGCATTTCCTTTCTCAATTTCTGTTTGTTTATCTTCACCTGCATCTTTCGTGTTCTTAGCTTCTGCTCCTCCTTTATTTCCATGTTCATAGTTTTCCTTGCCTAAACATATACATCATATATGAATATTTTATATTTTTTACTCGTTTATATAGTGTATTATTCACTTATGAATAAACAATGTTATTTAAACAATCAATATAAATATTGTAATATATTTTAAATCATTCATTTACCTGTATCATCTCCCTTTCTTTTTTCAACTTCTTTTCCTTGTTTATGTACACATTCTGATTTTTCCTTTTCTTCAAGATCCATTTAATGTTATTTATTAAATATAATTAATTAATGAATTAGTGAATAAATAATAGGTTGATTGTAACATACCTTGAATAACTTGACTGATCAGAGTATTAGTTTTACTTCTAGTCATTGGTGACCCTGGTCAAAATTTAATAAACAAAATTGTTATCGTGTATTAATATTTTTACATATTTTTTTAAAAATAAAAGTAAGACAAAATTTACCTATATCAATATTATCAAAAATAGTTTTCATTTCAGGGTCATTCCAGATTTTATCTTCTTGACTATTTAAACTTGAAAATCCAGTTCCAAGGACATTATCCACAATGTTGTCAACAACTTTATCCAACAAATTTTCATTTTAAGTTTGTTGAATAGTCTCTTCATGATTATTTGTTTCTTCAGCATCATCATCTTTTTTCTCTTCATCATTGTCATTTTCATTGTTCTTTCCATCTTTCTCTTTTACTTCAGTTTCACTTTCTTTTTTATTCTTATCTCCATCATTATTTATTGCTTCATTCTCTGCTTCATTTGAATCAAGCAAGTAATCCACTTCCGGTTGACTTCCATCATTATCATTTTCTTCTTCATGATTTTCTTCTTCATCTTCATTTTCTTTTTGATCATTTGTTTTTTGACCCATTATTGGTGTCAAATTGATACCTTCAACTCCAGTTTCATTACTTGGAAATTCAAAAAGTGTTGTGCTTTCAGTTTTTTCTCCAACAATTATATTTGTCATCTTTTCTTTGAAAATCCTAAAACTTTCCTTTTTAGGGAACTTTGTTATCGCATCATTGAGATTTGAATTCAGCTTTTCCTTCATCCTCTCAAAACTATTAAGCATTTTAGATATTTTTGATTCATATGCCTATGTAATAAAAAGAAGTATGATTAGAGATTAATATAAGAATTTAATGTAATCATATATTATTAACATGTTCAAACTAATTACCTCAACATAATGATATTCATCTTTATCAGAATCACTGTCTTCAAGATCTGTATCTCCTTCATCTTGTTCATTAACAAATTCTTCATTTAATTCTTCAAGTCCAAATCTACCTTCTTCTTGTTCAAATGTCTCTCGATATCTAATCTTCTCTGAACTCCAATAACAAATTGTTGGACGTTTACATGTTATTGTTAAATCTTCTGAGTGGATGTTATCAGCATAGAACAACTGCACATAAATGATAACTGATTAATATTCATATATGAATAACTAATGTAAAGAATTACATGTGAACAAGTATATTTTTCTTATTCATATATGAATATGTGATATTCAGTTATGAATAATTAATATTATTAAAAATTGAGTATAAACATTATAATAACTTACCACCAAGAAAGCTGAAGGTCCAACAAAGTAGCTGTTATCTGAGTATGGTATGTATGAGTTCTTTGTTTTGACAAGACAGTCCAAAACATAGCTGCACCAATCTATGTTGCTGATATCTGTTTTTCTTGAAATATAACTCAAAGGAAACAGGTTGCATCTTCCCATTGATGTTGACTCACAAAATTTGTTGACAAAAAGAACTAAGAAGTTCAATTTGAAATTGAAATCAGCTTCTGTGGTATTAACGATAACTTTTTTGATCGCATTCAATCGGATGATTGATCCTTCTTGAAACTGTTGCTTCCATTCATCATAACTAGTATCATCTTTAGGCCATTGATCAAGTTGTGTAAGTATGGTTCCACTTATTGGAATGCCCAACATGTCATGAACAGACTGTGATGTTACTTTCAGTTCCTTTCCTTCAAAATCTATCAGCATTCTCTCAGAATCAAATTTTTGAAGAATATAAAATCCCAGCTTCAGTGGTATATCTGTGATTTTCATTTTTAGCAAACTTCCAAAACCCATAGATCTTACACACTCTTTTTGTTTTTTGCTCAACCCAAGGATTATAGATAGTAATGCCTCTGGTGAACATCTGTTTTTCATCGAGTAAAATTCCTTTACCACTAGTTTTTTTTCTCTTTCTTGATTGGTGACTCCTTTTTTTTACCTTCTTTGATGGACGACTACTTTCAAAATCTGATTCTGAATCATGTAGTTGTCGTTTTTCAGGAGTTTTCCTTTTTGATGGACTTTTTCTTCTTTGATGCTTTCTTTTCTTTGGTGTTTTTGTTTCTTTTTTATCTGGTAAATGAAAACATATAATATTTGAATAAGTTATTGACATATGAATATGATATATGCTCGTTGATTTATGAATATTTATTTACTACAAAAATATAACTAGTATATACAATTTTATTCATATATGAATATATTAGATATGATAGGAATTTTGTACCTTTCGCATTTTTCCTCTTCAAATCTGTTTCTATCATTGTTGTGGGGTCTTTATCAGAAATACAAATCTTCTTACCTTCATGAATTAGTGAGTAGAATATAAATAATTTTGGAATACATTTTACAAAGAAAATATTTTATATTCATAAATGAATAAATGAAGATAACAGTTATATATATATATATATATATATATATATATATATATATATATATATATATATATATATATATATATATGTCACACCCCAAAACCGAAACGACGGAAACGTTCTGGGGCGGAGGACTTCATGTACAGTATCACAACAAAGCATAATAGTAAACAAGCAACAACATCATCCACTGCATTAATAACATAATTTTAATACAAGCGTGTTCTGTATAGTTTATAAGACACCAAAAATATGAATCAAAATAAGAGATGAGTCTTGAATGTTCTCCATCTTCTCAAAAGCTTCATCGGTACCTGTCTACTGATGACCTGAGAATACAAGTTATTTTGAAAGAGTTTATCAGCATTAAAGCTGGTGAATTCATAAGTATTTAGTGCCATGGTTTGTATGAAAATGTTTGTAACAACGTAATGTAAGTGTTTTTGAAATGTTTGTAAAAGTTGCAATTGTTTATACTTCCTAGAAAATCCTATATTTTCTACTGAAATGTAGTCCTTTACCAAGACCCGACTTTTGTATGTTTGTTCTTTTGTAAATGTATGAGTTTTCCCAAGTATAGCTATCATTATTAAAATATAGTTTACATTAACATTTATGTGAGAAGATCACAAAGTAAATACAATAGGGAAAATAACGTTTTATCTCAGCAGTGACACTACTGACTGTAAAGTGATAAAATGAAGACTCCAAGTCGTATTAAATGTACTATACTCCTTGGGGAGTCTTATTGCCTTTAATTCTTATCCGATTAATTAAAGGTTTAGATGTGAACTAGTTTGTAACCATGCTGATTGACGACTGAATACATGACGGCCTTTCAGTGTCATAAAATAGTGAGGTGACATTTTGTCACCCCTTGGTCTTACCGGTTGGGACTGTAGCTAGCAGTCGGGGTGTGGGAGTGTCTCTCCCGTATAGATCTATACACACGATGCCCGCTCTCCCTCCAGGAGACTCTGGTTATAATACGATACAACAATGCCTTGTTGTATCCGAAAATAGTATTTCACATTCTAATTATCGTATTCTAATGTTTGTGTAGTATATTCTCCTGTATGGTATAGTGTTAGTTCTCTTAGTTTCTCATTATAGTATGTTCTCTTGTATAGTGTATAGTATGTACTGTTTCTCGTTATAGTACGTTTGTAATGACTCATAAATGTACTGACTATTGTATGTTTCGTTGTACTAGTAATAGTGAGTAGTAATCTCTTAAACTATACCTATTATAGTTTACTAGTAATGTTGTTTGTATGGCTGAGTGTTTTGAACTGAAATAACAGCTTTTATGTCTATACATATATACAAAATATATAACTAAGGATCAAACGACACTCGGACAAACAACAGGGTACTCTAAGTCCACAACCAAACAAGGAACAGGAAATAAAGTGAGTTATCAGTTCTAAGTCCTTCAAACCTTACTTATATAACTATGTATGCATTAGACATGGTTTGACAATATATACATTTGAAAAGTTAAAAGAAAAAGGTTTGGCATATAAGAACAAGTTTCATAAAGTGTTTATTATGTAAAAGAGTTTGATAAACATTTTGAAGTAGTTTGTTTGATAAAGCAGTTAAAAGTATAGTAAATCCATTTGTTTGACAGTTATTAATCACATGTGATTGATATAATAACAATAATGTTTCAACTTGTATCCCCCCCCCCCATGAAAGCATTTAAAATCATTTGAAAGGTTGATTAAGGGGTATAAACTCACCTGTAGTGAGTGGTTTGGATGGAAGTAAAGACACCCTAGGACATAGAAAACACTTTGATTCAAGTGCTAGAAGTACAAAGGGTTGTATCTAAGGGTTGTAGGGCCTCACATTGGAGTTTACGTCCCACGGGTAAACCCCCATGAGTTTACGGCCCATGGTTTTACGGCCCTATGAGTTTACGGTCGTAAACTCATGGTATCTTGTACCATTTTGATGTTTAAGGTCCTATACTCATCTTGGAAGTGTTCTAGGCTTAGTTTCAAAGCTTAGGAAGGTGTTGTGGCAACTTTGCACCACAAACTAGGGTTTACGGCCAAGGGAGATTGCCTTGGCCGTAAACACCCTTTTGATCATGATTTCTTGATGTTTTCTAGATGTTTAACATGTGATTCTAGTATACAACAAGATAAGGGTAGTGTACTTACGTTTTGAAGGCAAATGGGGGGTGTTTTCGGCCCAAAACACTTAAGTGTTCTTGGCGTTCTTGATGATCTTGAAGATCTAGACCCAATAAGATGAATTTGTGGATGAAATCAAGAGTAAAACAAGGAGAAGTGATGTATTAACACATAGATGGAATGATTTACTTACATTTTTGATGTTTGGAAGCAAAAACACTATGATCCTTGGGAGAGAAATCCGATTTCTAGGCTTGGAAGGGTGGAAAATGATTGAAAATGACTAAGGATCATATATATAGTATGGAGTTTACGGCCACCATGAGTTTACGGCCGTAAACTCATGGTCCTTGGCCGTAAACTCCTCTTTTGAGGGCTTATGGCTTGCTTGATAGGTTACAATTTCAATTGGCACTTCCATTTACTTATTCTTTTGATGTACTAAGCTCAGAATGCTCAAACAGACTCTAAACAGTGCTAAAAGTTAGCAGAAGCAAGTCTGACATTGATTGAAATGTAGGGTTTTGTACAAGATAGAAATTTCGGGTTGTCACAATATATATATATATATATATATATATATATATATATATATATACATATATATATATATATATATATATATATATAGGTTTAGGTTCTATAGAAAACAAAAAACCCTAAAAATCATTAAAATGCATAAAAAAAATACTTAGAGATCACAAAACTTTTTTTTGAATTATTTTTTTCAAAAAATCGCAACTTTTAGGTCAAAATCGTTGAAAAAAAATTTTGAAAATTTTTTTTTTTTACAAAAAAAAAATGATTTTTTATTTATTTTTTTTCAGCGAAATTGTAAAAAATGCTGCGATTTTTTGATAAAAAAATTCAAAATTTTTTTTTGTGATGTCTTGGTATTTTTTTATGCATTTTTATAATTTTTAGGGTTTTTTTAGGGTTTTTTTGTTTTCCAAATAACCCTTCCCTATATATATATATATATATATATATATATATATATATATATACATATATATATATATATATATATATATATATATATATATATATATATATATATATATATATATATATATGAACATAAATGTATGAATAATTGTTTCAATAAAGATTAGCTTTTGAATACAAACAAAGCTAAGCCATATACATTTATTATCATATGAATACTGGAATTCAATAGTTTTTTTATTATAAAAATATCTAGATTGTGACTGAATTATTCATATGTTAATAGAAGAAAATTATAGCTGGGATATATAAGTTATTCATAAATGAATATAACAGATGTATATATATTTATGTTGTTCCAAAACAAAACAACATAAAGGTATGGGTACTTGTTTCCATTCACATATGATTAGCTTTTGAATACAAACAAAGCTAAGCCATATATTTATTCATATATGAATACAAGAATTCAATAGTTTTTTTTAATATAAAACATATACAGATTGAATTATTCATATGTTAATAGAAGAAAATTATAGGTGGGATATACAAGTTATTTATAAATTATAGCAGGGATATAAAAGATATGATATGTATTTTATACCTTTTTGATTTTTCTGCATTGATCGTGTTTCTCTCATTGTTGGTGAATCTTTATCGGAAATGTTAGTTTTCTTACCTTCATTCAATAGTGAGTAGAAGATAAATGAGTTTGATATTCACAAATGAATATTTGAATAAAACATATATATTCATGTTTTTTATTCACATATGAATATGTATGTTATATTCATATGTGAATAGAGCATATATAAGTCATTTTTGTTTTATTCATATTTGAATAATGTATATATGACAGCAAATTATGTTCTATTCATATGTGAATATAACATACATATTCACAAATGAATATTTGAATAAAACATATATATATATATATATATATATATATATATATATATATATATATATATATATATATTCATACTTTTTATTCACATCTGAATATGTATGTTATATTCATATGTGAATAGAACATATATAAGTCATTTTTGTTGTATTCATATTTGAATTTTGTATATATGACAGCAAATTATGTTCTATTCATATATGAATATAACATACATATTCACAAATGAATATTTGAATAAAACATATATATATATATATATATATATATATATATATATATATATATATATATATATATATATATACCATTATATAAACCATACATAATAATGTCTTAAGTACAAATTTTAAAGGCAAAGGTACAAAAAATTAAGCATGTTATCTTAAAATACAAGGAAAGTTGATCTGGACCGTTGAATATTATTTGAATGGTGGGGATTAAAAACACAGGACTGTCACACGGATTTCCAACGTGTTATAATCCAAGGCGGACAATTCAAATATTTTTGAGATCGAATTTTCATATGTCTGGAACCAAAATGGCGTTTATTTCTCTTTCTCGCTCGCTCCATTCAACATCAGGACAAACCATTCTTCCTGAAAACCTTAGCCGCTAGCAATCTCTCCTTCATTATGTCCTATGTTGGACCGCCAACAAATCCTTTGTTCATTGGTCATGTCTGGTTCTTAGAAGTTCCGATTCAGGTAAGAATCCTCTTCTTGATTTCCTTTATTTCTCTCTCTCTAAAAACACCGATTATCTCGAATTGTTCAGGTTATCATCTAAATCCCATCCCCACCTACGCAACGATTACAGTGGATTCAGAGATAACTTGCATCCCAACAACGATTAAACACCACTGCATCAATCGACTCCTTTTTCTTACTTCTTATTTGTTTGTATCCTCAAATGGAATCACAAATCAAAGCTTCCAAATCTAAGCTGGAGTTTTTGAGGTATAGATCGATTTTTTGAGTTTATATTTTGTTTTTTGGTAGTTTATTTTAACCCCTTTTTCTCCAAACCTCAATAGCAGGTCTTGAAGATATGGTTTTTTGAATAATAGCTTTCCCAGGTATGAAGATTCTGTATCGTTTAATCGATATGGGCCTCAGATTTGTCAATACACCTTGGTCTTTCTCGCTTTCTCCCTCTTTGTCTTTCGCTGAAAACCACCACCCTCTCTCTACAGGTATAGGTTTAATTTTATGTTTGTGTGGATTTAGTGCATTTGGGTCTAGATCTCTATATATGTATGATTAACTGTGCATGTATGTTTAATTATGTGTGTATGTCGATTTCGTAGGTCTGCACATCAGCCTCTTTTTGGGCAAGAGACGCCTCAATCAGAGAGAAATCATGGTAAGCTTGCCTTTAACATATTTTTTAACGATAATGGTCTGTTTGTTTACCGATTTTGCTGTGGTTTTCAGTTTTATGTGCTAGGAATCAAAAGAAACTTCAATTCTTCCAAGATTTTGCTGGAAAGGTTTGTTTTTTTACTTGGTTTCATTTTGTTGTTCTGTATGTTAACCGATATTTGACCCAAATCCAAATAATTGGAACTTCAGTCAATATCAAATAACTAGAATTTCAGTCAAAATGATTTGAATGGTCTGAAATTAGGGCTCTTACAAAGAAAATGAGGACGCAAGGTTCAGCCCCAAAACAGCTTATTGTGCCTTCGTTGTTGTTACCATCAGAATACACATACCAAGATGACACCTTCAATTTATTTCATTTTGTGTGGTTGTAATTTATTTTAAATATTTGAATTATACATAAATCATTCAACATGCTAACTGATATAGTCTTTTGTATGGGTTTTTAGGTGATGAATGGATGTTGTTCTGATTTGATCTTCATTGATGGATTTCTTCTCTAGATCTAATTATTGGTATATTACTTTTGAATACAAATGTTTTCTTCTGAAGAACTTAAGTCTAGAATCTTAGGACCTGGAAAGTGGAAACCTGAATACATGAAGGATCTGAATTATGTGTGTGCTTAACAGATGAACTTGAAATTGGAGGTTTGAAGAAGGTTGGAGACGATGGTAGAAAAAAATGCGATGCAGAGGTATGTGTAGGTGTCCATGTATGTGTGTGTGTATATGTTTGTATGTGTTTGTCTGTATCTATATGTAGGTGTATGTATGTATGTGTGTGTTTCTGTATCTATACGTATGTGTATCTAATGTTGATGTTTATAAGTACTACATAGGAAGAAGAAATGATAATGAAAAGATGTGACAACCACCACATTTGACCAGAAGGTGAGCTTTTTACTCATTACTGTTCCATCTTGTGGTTTTGATTCTACTGGTATGTGTAATTTGTAGACATTTTATGTCCTTTTTTTCATTTAAAGTATGTAAATTTACTTTTGATCAATTGTATTACTATTTGATTTCACATATATGCGAATATTGTTGATGGGTTTTTTATTTCTAAGTTGATACCCCTTTTATTTGTCTTTTCTTAGACCTTCAACATATTTGTTTTCTTTGAATCTTGATTTGTTCATTTGCTTTAGAAGGACTCCAAATTTCATGTTGATCACAACTAAGATGAAAAGGCATATTATTATTCACAGGCGGTTATAAGTTATATGTTCCAATTTTTTACTTCGGATTCAATGCTAATAGATATGCTAAAATCAAGATTATCATGGTTGGATCTGTAGGTGTAGATGTGGATACCGTTGCCAGGATGCCATTGATGTTGTTATTGTTATTATGCTTGTTGATCCCAATTCAATGAGTCATCTATGCAAAATCCAGTTGTTTCACAGACAATTCATAATCTACTTCAAACCCAGGGAACATGAATGAGGTACTTATTTTACTCATGTTTCTTTTCTTTTTTGTGAGGTTGTGTAGTTACTAAAAATATTTATTGTTTTTAGATACTCGCGATGAATCCACCGATGTGAATATGCTTGAATCAAACCCACAAAGGTGAATGCTCTGTTAGCATTTCTTAAATCTTATTTGAACTTTGGACAGTTTTTTTATCATATCTGTTGAGTTGTTCCATATTTTTGTTGAAACTTTCTACCGGATTGACATGAAAGCGTTCACTAAAGAAGCATGTTGGTTAGGTTATATTAACATGTTTAATTGTAAAGTATAATTTACATAATGAAATAGAATAAAAATTATGGCCTTGATTGCTTTTTCCATTACATTGATACCATCAAAACTGTTTATGGCCATTTAATGGTCTAAATATTTTTTTGCAATACATTCTCGTCAAAGTTCCAGTGTTCTCAAATCAAATGCAAGATCATAGTTTTCATAATTTGTAATTTTTTTTAAACCAATAATGATTTGTTGTGTGTTTGGACTAAAAAGTTGATTGATCATATTAAATTTATAAGGAGAAAAGCAAATAATACAAAAAAATTGAATTTATTGTTGGGGGCTTACTTCTTCCTGTTTTGCAGATTGAAATATGAAAGACGACAAAGAAATAAAGTTGACGATGTTCTTTTTTTTAATTATGTGATTTATTGTTTTTAATTTCTATTCAATTTTTGTGAAATTTTTGTTTTTCTTTTTAAATTATGTGAATTATGTTTTTTTTTCCTTTTCAGTTTATATGAAACTATAAGCATATTTGAGTTGATAGATTATGTTAAAACTTTTCCCAAAAAATATCCATTACAAAAATTATTAAAGAAAATTTATCAATTACCAAAGAAATTTTAATTACCAAGGAAAGTTATGAATGATAGTTTTTCATTAGTTATTTTAACTTAATAATATTAGATTTTTTTTTTCAAAACCTTTTAACGATTTGAGTCTAAATTGTAGTTTTTCATAAAATGTTTAATTAACCCATTAGATTTTAATCTCAAGTTGAGTTTTTCTGTCTAAATGATAGTTTTTCATAAGACATTTAGTCAACCCCTTAGATAAAGTTGATTTTTTGAACGAAATATATAGTTATTAGGAATTTAATCAAACGATTAAAATTTTAACTTCATGTTTTAGTCAAACCATACCTATTTCCACAAATATAAATCTTAATATCTACAACATACAAAAAATCAAAGTAGTAAGTTGTGTTTTATAAAACAAATCAAATAAATAATCATCTTATTTATATCAATTAATCTTTTATTAAAATAAGGATTGCTTTCATAAAATTTGAAACAAAGTAGTCATTTTAGTATATTACCTCTACCTAATATTAGTTATGTCTATTTTTATTTTATAAATGATTTCCAATATATTTTTATTTTTATTTTGATCCGCTAACGTACTTATATTTATAAGCCGGAATGATCTATGAAAATTATTAAAGGTAACTAATCAGTGCCGAAAAATATTCGCCAAAAAAACTATTTGTCGCCGCTGCATCTTGAAACCATCTGTCGGAAGGGAATGAATATCCATCCAGAAACCATTAGCCAAAAATAAACTATTCATCTAATCGTCGTCCGCTAGCAGATAAAGAGTAATAGACGGAAATTAGTACTTGTTGCCCCTCTAGAGATAGCTGATTATCGAAAGGAAACAATTTGACGATCGCCGAAATGACACTTTCGTTCGGAAACAAATCGCCGGAATAAAACAAATCGCCGCCGCCGCATCGCGCGGGTACGCTATATATATATATATATATATATATATATATATATATATATATATATATATATATATATATATATATATATATATATATATATATATATATTCATATTTTTTATTCACATATGAATTTGTATGTTTTATTCATATGTGAATAGAACATATATAAGTCATTTTTGTTGTATTCATATTTGAATATTAGTTTTTCTTGTGTTCAGAAGTAAACAAAACACATCTAAGTTAATCAGATCTTAATGGAATAACTATTTTATTTACCTTTTTGATTTGTTTTTGTTTTTCGTTTATATATATGCTTCATTGTTGGTGTTGTTTCTGTAATGGTAAGTAGTTAATATTAGGAAAACGTAAGCGAAATGTGAAGTAACGTTTATATTTTGACAGAAAGTTGTGAATAAGTATGAAAAATGAAGAGAAGATGTAAAATCATTTGTATATCAATTAATAATGGATGATTCTTACAAAAATTTCAAGTAAATCAAGTAATAACGAGGGAGGGTTACGAGAATGAACGATTATCACAAAATTTGAAGTAAACAATCTAGTTTGAAGAATGAACAGTGTAAAAACAAAATTTTTAGTTATAAATCAAGTAATAATGAACGAAGATTACGAAAAATTTCAAGCAATCAAGTGATAATTTTAGAAATTATTAGAAATCGTTAAAAATTGAAGAAAAAAACGCCGATGGTTACCTTTCATAGTCAAGAGTGAGGAAATGGTTTCGTTCATGTTTTCATCGGAAGACATTTTTCTTCGTTTTTACTCTTATCGATGTTGAGAATCGTTTACGTTACTGAATGTTTCTGCAAATGGTTTTTGTGTTATGGGGTATCGAAGAGGGAAATGATGGTTTTCTGTCGAAATTTGATGTGTGATGAAATTACTCAAGTGCCCTAACGGTTTAATGTTTTTGGGTTATTTACAAATTTGTCACCGCTCATTAATATATTTGGATTATTTACAAGTTTGCCACCGCGCGTTTTTTTAGCTAATTAAATGATTGGCTAAGAATGGTTCCCCCATTCTCAACCTTTTTTTTTCTCGATTGAACCCTCCTCTCCTCTCTCTCTCTCTCTCTCTCTCTCTCTCTATATATATATATATATATATATATATATATATATATACTAGGTTTAAACCCGTGGAACTCCACGGTTGATAAATTGAAATAGAATTATACTTTTGATAGTGTAATAAAAAAAGATATCAAATTTTAGAAATAATGAAGAATAATGATATTATAATTAATATGAATAAATCAAATACAATAAAGTATTATAAATTCCCAAAAACGTCCTTATAAACGACATTGGAAGTTTTATTTGTGAGAGTATCATATTTATCTAAAATTAACAATTTTAATCCGTCCCTGCTTTGAACTCTAGGTTTAAATCCGTGAAACCACGATTGACAAAAAGAAATTCAGTTTTTATAATTCGAAATCGGTAATGACTAATCAAATATTTGCAAAAAAATTATTAATTTACAAGAATAGAAGTTTGGTTAGTAAGTTTATAATATTGTTTTAAAATAAATATATAATCTATTATGAATATCAAATTTACGTTTTGTAAATTTAGATATTTAATAAAATCATGAGTTTGTAAGATGTAATATACATTTGAGTATAGTGAAAAAAAAAACAATAAATCATGGAAATGAGATTAAATTATTGAAATAACATTGATATGTTGATATATGACAAGTTAAACATGACAGTAATATAATAAACATATATGAACACAAAACTGAAAATAATAATCTTGTACAATAAAATATACAATGTAATGCAATGTACTTTCTTTGGGTCAAGACTAATGATAAAATAAGCATATTGTACAATGAAATATACAATGTAGTAGAATGAAAGTAAGGAAAAATATAAGAAACATATATGAATACAAAATTAAAAAAATAAATTATTAATGGGACAAAGTGAAAGACCAGTAAAATACAAAATATAAATTTTATATACTGGTATAGAAAAATGAATTTAGCAAGAAACATATACATCACAGAAATACACACACAAATACATGTAATATTTATAATATTTAATATAAATGGATAAATATATAAAATGATTATAAAAAATATATCCATATAACAACAATTACAAATAATTATTTGGCTTGTGTTTTAAGTTATGTTATTTTTCTCTTTTAAATTATATAAAAAAGATATAGAAAATGGTGAAAGCACATTCATTCACGAAAACATAAATTGTTATTTGATTTATCAACCAATTATAAAATATATAAAAAAGAAAAAAAATAATATTAATGGGTTTTAGATTTGGTTATTTTAAATAGTAAAATAAGTAAATAAAAGAAGAAAAAAAGGAAATCAAAACCTGCTTGCCTCATGTTCCATTGGAAGCAGTGAATAAGAACATAAAACAAAAAAAAAAGTGCTTGTGTGTATCGTGTGTTTCATATACGATCAGAAGAAAAAAAAAAAAAAAAGAGGAAGGGGAAGCCAAAGTCAGGCTCCTCATCGAAAAAGATGGTTGCGAAGCAACACGGAAACCCCTTGTCCCTCCTCTATGTGGTGCTTGATGGAGGACTGAAACCGAGAAATAAAAGCAAGAGCAGTGGTGAGGGGTGGTCGTTGGGGATGTTACAGCCGACCAGTAGCGGTGTCGTTGGTCCAGATGAGGCTGGTGGTGGTCGGACTCCATTTTTTCTCAATCTTAAATCTCCAATTCCTGTCATGGATTCAGTTCATGGAAGGTAATTTTGAACACATATCATTTACAGAAACAACACCATTTATGCATTGTACTTTTAAAACAATGTTGAATTTCTAATTTTAATTCGTATTTGCAGGTCTCACTAAAAATGTTTTCATGAAAAACATATTCAAATAAGATGCATAAAGGATTATCTTATTCAAAACGGATTAACCAGGTGTGTTTTATCTCGACAGCTGTGATAATTATTTTTATGTCCCTGATCTTATACATTATAGACTATATTATAGAGTATGATTATGAAGCAAATAAAGGAGAAGATGAGTACCTGATTGAGTATGCAGTCCACAAAAAAAACATCGATGAGTATACCTGGAGATATGAGAAACAGAAAGCAAACACCAGTGATGAAATCGATTATGAATGTGGATGAAAAAATAACATGTAAAAGGTAAAGAACATTGTAGTCTTCTTAACCCGATGATGAAAATCGATCTATGAAATTGTGTTGAAACAGAAACGTAAAGACGAAAGAAAAGATGTATATATAATCGATATTAATTATGTTATTGTTATTTTAAAGAAATTTAATCATTTCCCTGATTTATTGCCATTGATACCGTATGGTAATCAAACAGTAGATACGGTAAATCATTAGATAGAGATGTATAAATTTAAAACTCATTTTTCTCCAGAATTGTAGGAGATATATATGGTATAATTGAAAAAAAAATGAAAGTTGGCATTTGAAAAATGCAGAAAAATAAGGGCACGATTATATTTTGAAATGAAGGGTAAGGTTGGAATTTCAGTTAGAAGATTTGAGCGGGAAAAATGAAGGTGGAGGAGCTAAAAGAATGCCAGGTGGCGGGTTTGGCAGGTTTTGTACTGTTTTATTAGAATATATATATATATATATATATATATATATATATATATATATATATATATATATATATATATATTTCTTCTGCATCCTCTATTCTAACTAGACCGACTAAAAATATGTTTATTATTATTTTTTTTCGACATAACTCTTTCTTTAGTTCACTTTAATTTCTTCCACTTTTACTCCCCAAATCTCATTTATTTTCCTTCTCTTTCGAGACCTCCGTGTTACTGCCTGGGATTAATATTCGATAATCATAAGGAAATCAGGATTATATGGAATCGTTTATCTCTATCCAACATCATTATTTTTCAGATTTTAAAAATCCATCCTTATCCCTGTTTTTCGTATCATGTTATCTTTTTTTCACCGTTGTAAAAGGATCTATGCACTTCCTTTCACCTTCCTCCACTATCAGCCACCTGTTAGATTAATTCAGAAAAATAAGGATAAATGGTATATTTGGAACATTACCATATTTTGGTTTGGTGTTCATCTCATGTGTAACTTTTTGAGCTTGATTAGGTTACTACTTAGTTAGTATATTTAAATGTAATTGTTGATGTTATTTCTTTCAGATCTTTCCTCAATAAAAAACGTACGCAACAAGTTTTTTTTATTCTTCCGCTTATTCCTCTGTACGTCCTTCTTCAACTTTCCCTCCTGTTCCTCTGCATGTTTATTTTAACTTGGTGCACAAGAGCCACCACCGGTGAATCGAGAATGACGATTTTAGCAAAAATTCTCACTGCTATGTTCCTCCTCTTCTTCTTCCCTGCACCATTGAAGGCTGATATCATATCCGTGAAGCTCCGATTTGATAACAGACATATGATCCTTTTCTCGGAGTTCGAATTCTCACAGGCCGGCTACGTATCTTTCGGGATATCCTCCGTTAGTGTCACCTCCACCTCATCACGTCAACCTGATCCTTCACGTATTGGTTTCGTCCTTCAATCACATGAACTACAAAACCAACACCCCTTAGAATTCCAACAAAATACTATTTGCCCCTTGGATTTCAAATTAAACTCGGTCCTCTTTACCTTCCTGATCCTCAGTTTTCATTCAATAAATCATACCATATTACATATCCCGGTATGAACTCACTCTTCTTCGTAAATTGCAAAAACGAATCCATGGTGACCATGGATGGTCGTGCAGAGCTCTACAACATCGATGATGGCACCACCAAAAACTATTTATCAGCAGGGCTAACACAGCTCCCGTTTCTTTACTTCTTTGCCTCCTTCATTTATTTATGTTTTCTAGGGTTTTGGATCTTATTATGCTTCAAGAACCAGCAATGTTTTCACAGAGCCCATTTACTAATGGGTGGGTTGCTTGTTATGAATTTTGTTCAGTTCATCTGTTTGGCGGCGGATCTCTACTGTGTGAAGGTTACAGGCACTCCTCATGGATTGGATGTCTTGTTTTATATCTTTCAGCTTATAAGGACTGTGCTTTTGTTCACCATGATCGTGTTGATCAGTACTGGATGGTGTTTTTGGAAGCCATTGTTGGAAGGAAAGGAAAAGTTAGTTTTGATGATTGTGATCCTACTTCAGCTTTGGGCTAATGTATATTCTATATTAGCATGGAAAGTCGCCGGACCTTATAATAAAGACTGGATAGAGTGGATCCAAGATTCTGCAGGGGTAGATATCATCTGTTGCTTTGTTATTTTCGTCCCTATGGTGTGGTCAAGTAAATGGTTGAAGGAGAATAGCGAGAATGATGGGAATACTGCTATGAATGCTATGAATGGGGTGAGGTTGGGTTTATTTGGGTTGGTAGTTTTTCTATATGTGCTCTTTACGAGGGTTTTGGCTCTTGTATTTTTTTCTGGATGGGTGAATTATGGGGTACAGGAAATCAGCATTCTTGTATTATGTATGGTGATGTTTTATATTTTCAGGCCATCTGATTATGATGAAGACAAAGCAGCCAAGTACTTGGCTGCGTGGAAATCGAGTGACCCTTCTTGTTTTGATATTTTTGATATTCTTAGTAATGTATAGGTGATACGGCAGCTGAATCTTCAAGTAGTTTTTCTCAGAACAATTTGATGTGTAACGCCTGTTTGCACACTTGCATTTGTAAATTATCATCCTTAATACTTTTGGATTATTTCTATGAACATTCTTCCCATTTATTCACACTTCACTTTTTCTTGGATTTAGAACATGAACTCTTTACTAATCTTTATTTATTTTTTCTTTCTATTTAGAAAACAACAAAGGAACTTAATTTATTTTATTTTTGCTGATCATACGCATAACAATTTTAATTCTGTAAATTCTACAAACCAAGGCCGACTTATACAGGGTGCACATTATGAAGGTGATTCCGGATCCTCGTAGAATAGCAATCATGAATTTCATTCGATTTTATATATATATATATATATATATATATATATATATATATATATATATATATATATATATATATATATATATATATATATATATATATATATATATATATATATATATATATATATATATATATATACTAGCCGTCTACCTGCGCAAAGCGGCGGGCAGCGAATAGTTTGATCTCTTTAGAGTTAAAACCATTTTGCGTTCACTTCGAGAAATGAATATTAAATGACATCTATTTTTCAAGAGCATTATCATACCATATTAAGGGGGTGTTTGGCTAAGCTTTTTTAAAACAACTTATTAGGTTCCACATCACTATAAGTTAAAAAAGTGTTTGGATTAAAATAACTTATTCCAGTGGGGAACCTCTAATACGTTATTTTTTCATAAGTTACCCTACACTTACTTATTAACTTATAAGCTAATAAACTAATAAGCAATAAGTTTTTTTGCCAAACACCCCCTAAATGGTTATTACTTCCATTTATACATACCCAAACCACTTGTACTGTTTATCGTCCTCTTTTTTTTTTCGTTTTCCTTAATTCCTTTATTAATTTAATGTCCTACTAAGTAAAATGCTAAAATATATAAATAATAGTTTATAAAAATAAACCTTTAAAATATCAGGTGTTGTGATTCAAAAGTCGATAAATAGGCCTTTGAGAAGGCCAAAATACTCAAGTGTCAACTTGTTCATTGTGATTTTAAACCAAGTTTGGTCACAAATTAAAACATTTTTAACGATGGTATGTAATTCAAGGATTCATATTGATTTAGGTTCTCGAAACCTTAAAATATTGAACAAAATCTATATAGAACCTTATAATAAGGACAATAATCACCGTAATCAAGAAGTCCATGTGATGAAACTTGATATTATAAGGACCAATGATGAAAAAGGTTTCATTTTTAGACTAAACAAGATGAAAAATATACAAACTACCTTAATCATGTCAAATCTTGTGTTTAACCGTTCTTTATTGCAAAAGTAAGATGCCAAAATATACAAACTAATGATAATACAATGCTCTAACTGGCCCTCTTGGTTGAGTTCTTTGAACCTGCAAAGCCAACACATTAAAGAAACATAGTAAAAACCTTTTTAGGAACAAACCTGATATAATAAAGCCTTCACCCAATATATTTATAAGATAAAAATACAAAAAGTTAAAAATGATGAAATCAATTACAAGTAAGGATTAAAATAATAAACCTGTTAAGATAAGGCCTTTGCCCTATCCAGTCTCAAAATCATTTTCTTGATCCATTTTTTATGCATATTGATATCGTTATTGATAAAGCCTCTTGTACAAAATGGTTTGTCCGAACCTAAATAATATGTAGATCAAGATACACATGAATTTCTAGCAACCTTACATGGTTAGCCCCAACCCTTTCAGAAGTTCTAATCAAATTTCCAATCCATTCATCTTCAATGACCAACACTATGGTTTATACGACCTTCTTTTCAAGTTTCTAGACATCCTAGGGCAGCTTCAGCAAGAAGCCTTCTACATACATAATAATAAAATTAACAATGAAGACCTAATATCATTAATCATAAAAGAAGATCAAATATAAAGTAATAAAAACCCCAATTCTTGGACTGAAGCGACAAAAAAAAAAAAAAAAAAAAAACTAAGAATGGGATTTACCAGTTTCACTTGTCTGAAAGTTAATTATCAAGGGAAGAAGAGCCGTATAGACTTTCTGGTGGGCTAATGGTCAATTTTCAATGAGTTGAGGCGGGTGAGGAAGTGAGGAAATAGAAAGCAAGGTATTCTCAGATAGATGGAGAAGATTAGGGTCCGTGGATTGAGAGTGAGGTTTTCTACCATTCCCAGAACCATCACATCCATAAGAAGATCAAAAAAAAAATCAAGTTTTTTGAAATCAAAGCATGTCTAGGTCAAAAATGTCACCTGAAAGTGGAGCAATGAAAACACTTTGTTGACATATCTGCAACAACAGAAATCCGAGCTTTCTGTTACCAAAAAATCACATACAAATTGATCATATGTCTAAATAAGGGGAGAGGTAAACAAAATCTTGAAGCTCTATCATTTGATGTGTAGCAAATAACAACTCCAAATAAGATCTGGGTGTTTTGATTTGCGATTCCAACTCAAGATACAGACAAATAAGAAGTACTAGGAAGGAGTCGCCTGATGCGGTGGTGTCTGATGGTTTTGACAGCGATGATGGTTGATCTTGTGAATACAATGGTGGCTGATGTTATTGGTGAAGACATGTGAGAATATAGGGGTGCAAGATAACCTGAACGATTCGAGATCATCATTGTGTTTAGAGAGAGAAAAAAGGATTCAAGAAGAGGATTCTTGCCTAACTATGATAGAATTTCAGATCTTCAACATCAAAAATATAACATGCTATACTTTGCAAAATGTTGTAAAACCTCCATTAACAATAGATTCACGGTAGGCTTTATAGCAGGGGATGTAAGAAAGAGCCATCTGTAGGAGGGATATTTGAATCAACATGTATTTTCTGGTGGTTTCAAATTTTGAATTATCCGAAATTCAGGGAAGGAGATAGAATTTGTTGAGAAATTAAGGATTCAAAACACAGGTTAAAATTTAATATTATTTTATTGATGACTACTTGTACTATTAGCTTAATGATTTGAACGTCTTAAAAAAATAATATTATTATATTTAATCTATTTTTAGAAATAGTGAGATTTCTTTTATAAGATAATAAAGATATATATATATATATATATATATATATATATATATATATATATATATATATATAAAAGTTCAATTGAGAACCATAATTATTGGTTCTCCAAGAAACCAATTTTTTTTTTCAAGATTTAGAGCTTATTGTTTATAAAAAAATACTAAAAATTTCTAAATTCATAACTTTACATTGTGAATGCTAAATAATAAATTATATATTTTTTTGGGTTCACCGTGTGAATTCTGATTCACAGTGTTCGTCCAATGGCTGTTTTGAGTGAATGTACCGGAGAAAACAACTGAAATCTTGATCTAGGGTTGAGATTTGTTACTGTACGTTTGTTATGTTTCTTTCCTTCTTCTTCTTATATCTCGATTGTTGTTGTTGGGTTTGTCTGAAATATTTGTTGATGTCAATTCAGGTGGTGGTGAAGGGCAGTTCACCAGATCAGAAAAAATGATTTATGGGTTCGTGAATGATTTCTAGGTTTGTGAATGTGATGTTCTTGTTCTTGAAATCAGGAAAAAATGAGTGTTCTTGAGATTCATATTCATATTAATGTATGTATGTTTTTAGTTCTAATAGACTTCACAACTAATGAGATTGAGCTTTGTTTTCTTTGTTTAAATCAAATTAATCTTGATGTATGTGTAACTGTGTATTTGTGTGTTTGAAGTCTGGAACATTTGTAAACTTAATCTAATAAACTGAACAAAATCGATAAAAGTGAAGGTTTTTCGCTTTGCAAATCCACTTCCAGACATGTTTTAATTTTGTTTGTGGTAATATTAAACCTAGAGAGAGAGAAAAAAAAAATTTATTTTGTTTTATTTTTAGTTACCGGTAATAAAACAAAAAAATTCAAATCAAATTGGACCATTGATGCTAACCCAAACCGTTTTGGCCCAAACATGCTAGTTTTAACATACTACATGGACCATTCTTGCAATTTTTTCTATGAATTAACCAGAACAGTTTAGCATTTAAATGTCAATGCAAAGCACCATATAAACCTAAATTTATTGTTGAAAGGTGGTATATATGTTTGACTTGAAAGTCAAATGGCAAGATTCAAATATAAGGGCTACAATCTATATTACCTGCAAGTATATATGCAACTGATCAAATGCAAATAAGACATCATATACTTCGAAATGGTTTTATTTGGTTGGATTCAAAATACATTGTTATTTAAGTTGTATCATTTTTTTTTGTCGATTGTCACTTTTCCTTTTAGTATTTTGATATTACAAATTACCTATTTTTAGTTGTCTTTTTAATTTAAGGAAAATATGTTGCTATTTTTACTTAATATATACCTTACCAGTTTCAGTCTAATGTGTGGCTATTTCCATACGTAAAACATATAAGGTATGTACTAGGGATGAGCATTTGGACTGGGAACCGCCGGAACCGGTACTGGAACCGGAATCAGAACCGAATAGAACCGATCGGGCTGGGACCGGGACGATATTCTTGTGGATTTTTGAAACCGAGAACCAGTAAGAAACGGAACCAGTAGAACCGGCAAAAACCGAAACCGTATATTTTTATTTCTCGAGGACCAGTTCTAGCATTGAAGACACGACAAGAACCGGTAGCAACCGGAACCGGCAGAACCGATGGTCCGGTTATGTTTCAATTTTCCACCAAGTTCGGTTCCCAGGCCGGTTCCGGCCGGGCCGATTCCGGCCGGGCCGATTCTGATGCTCATAGCTAGTATGTACAAAATATTAGGAATGCACTTTCTTATTATATATTACTTACATACCCGAACAAATTTATTTACAGACCTTGGACCTTTAACCAAAATCTATAGACCATTTTCTGAAGAAAAAAAATTATAAATAAGAAAAGTTTTTTCGGAAACTTTTATAAATATGAACTCCGTTTCTACAAAAAGGTAAAGTAATGTTTGTTCAGATAAAAGAGAAATCTCCAAAAAAAAGTCTCAAACCTTTGGGAAAAGTTTCTATTTAGCCAAGAATTTTTTTAATAGAAAAACCTAAGGGAGACATGAACGTGCGTCTCTCGTTATTGGAGCTTTTTAGTTTTTTAAAACGAAGCAAGGAGTATTAGATCTTGTGTCCCTTCTTTACCAAACAAGGCACCTTCAATTCAACAGGAGGAATTACGTGACTTTGTTCCATAGTTTTAAATTCATTTATTATTATTATTATTATTATTATTATTATTATAAGCGAAAATCATTAAAAAAATTAAATTCTTTTTTATCAATATTATTACATAAATAAAAATATAAATATATTTTAAACACGTGTTTATATGTAAAAAAATATATAAATATAATAAATACATAAAGAAAATGTATTTGTGTGTTTTTATACTTTAAAAAGAGTTTTTAAAGTTTGTTTTTCCAATTAAACGTATTTATACATATTTTTCCCAATTAAATGTATTTATAAAAAATATTTATAAATACATTTAATTGGAAAAAAAATTAAAAACCGTTTTTAAAATATAAAAAGATATAAATACATTCTCTCTATGTATTAATTACATTTATATGTTTTTTACACATAAATACGTATTTAAAATGTATTTATATATTTATTTATTTAATAATATTGATAAAAATGAATTTTTTTATTATTTTCGCTTATAATAATAATAATAATAATAATAATAATAATAATAAATGAATTTAAACTTTAGCAAATAATAGTTATATATAATACTAATGGCATAAAGTCTATGTAATTCCTCCGGTTGAATTGTTAAGGTGCTTTTTTTTGGGACGCAAGATCGAATCCACCTTGCTTCGTTTTAAAAAAAATAAAAAGTTTCAGTATTTGATAGATATATATATATATATAGGAGCGAAGGATTAAAATCAGATAAAGCCTTTGGCTCCGTTGGTATGTAGTTGGCTTTGTGGAAGGGGAGATGCAGGTTTGGGTCTCCCTCCCTGCATTTTCAAAAAAAAAATCTGATTTTTTATATTAGTAAGAAAAGAGCTGACATTCCACGTCAATAGTGTTTCTAAGGTGGAGTGCCACGGTGACAACCTAAATAGGTTTAAATGGATTAAAGTGTAAGAATTTATTGATTTATTGAGTTTTTCTAATAAAAAAAATTCGAAACTAAATTGAAACTTTTGCTAAAAATTTAGGATTTTTCTGGAGATTTCCAGATAAAATTTTGAAAATATAGTGACTTTTTTGAAAATTTCTTCCTTGAAAAGCTACTAAATACAAGTTTTGTATTTGAAAATCTATATAAGTTAGAAAAAACAGAATATACTTATAATATGTTTTTGTGTTTAAAATATTATAACATGTTGGAAAGTATTTAATGTTTATACCATTTTTTATATCATTTCTATCAATTTGATATAAAAAAATGTTATAGGCTCGAATTGGTATAAGTAAATATTTGTCGAGGTGCCCATGTTTGCGAAGTAAGTTTAAATAGGAAATGATTGGGATCTATGCAGGATTTTAAGATAAGGGGGGCTTTGACAATCAAAAGTTATTAAATAATTAGGAGGGGCTATGAACAAATTTTGATGAATCGATAGGCTATAAATCAGTAATTAAAATAAAAATAAATGTGATGAAGGTGGTGTGATTACGTAGGGCTCAATTTTGATTATCTCTTATATGTTATTGCACTCATTGTTTTTTCACTATAAGAATTGTTTTTTAATAAATAACCTATTAAGTTCAAGTGGATGTGAACCTAAGTATGATGATATGAATTATAAGTTGTTGCAAAGTTAAAGGTTAGTAAATGTAATATTCAACAAAATAGATATGAAAATAATCGGTAAAAATAAAGCTATATTTACTCTTTTGTAGTTTGCTCATGGTGAAAGCAAATGAACCGTAAATAGCCTCACAAAACACCCTACAAATTTATACATATATATATATATATATATATATATATATATATATATATATATATATATAATTAGGAGTAGTGGACATTATCTCTAAATATTATTAAAAGAGAACCTTTAATTCACCAATGAAGCAATCAAGGCCCTTGATTGTATTTCAATCATATGATTTTCACCATTAGATCAAATTGATGACATCATCTTCTCAAAATAGAATTCAAACATTTAATTATAGAATCTTTAAATTTACCAATTACATTTCAATCACAATTACATTAAATTATGGAATCTTTAATTATAGAATCTATTCATATTTAATTATAGAATCTATTCATACTTTTGAAAATATATTTCACAATTCGGGCATAATTACATTTAATTGTAGAATCTTTAAAATCAGCATTATGTTATCAATTAAAGCATATCATTCTATTTATATATGAGATATCGGTTTCTCCATAAATCTGGCCAAAAATATGAATAACCGCCTCCATCTTTCTCCTCTATTTTTCTCTTAAACCAGAATTCCTAATCCTCTTCTTCTTCGTGTCAATGGTTGTGCTTCAATTAATGTTTTGTGTGTTCATAACAGAATGTAGCACCATAAGGTGGTTCCTTTTTCTCATGTATTCTTAGAATTTGCATATTGCCTCTTCTTTGCATCTCCAATTATCACACCTCTGTTTTGGCTTCACACAAATCTCTACAAACTGAAGCAAGCATCTCCTTCAAGACATCTTTTGACGATCTATGTCCTCATTAACCCTAATTAATATTGTTCATAATTTAATTCCATTATTTATAGTTTTTGGCTTCAAAATTTAAACCTGATTAGTTTTTTCTTTTTAAAAAAACTCATTAAATAAACATATCAATAATTATGTTATCTTTAATATATATTAAAACAAAAATCTTATGATATCATCTGAAACAATTTGGGTCATTGATTGCATTTCAATCTTATGTTTTTGTGACAACCGTCAAATTTCGGTCAAGTCAAAGTCAAACAAAGTCAACAAGTTAAACCGGTCAACTCCAATAACCCTTGTATGTTAGGGTTTACGTTATGTAATCACTATACAATTCGCTATTTTAATGAGAAATCATCATTTGGAAAGTTCATGTGTTTGATTTTCCTTAGCCTTAACAGTGCTAAACAACGAACCAAAGCGATAAAACACTATTGCACAATCATCGGGATTGTGTACGACACTAAAACACGGTTTAACGGGGTTTACGAACCTTGCGTTGTGAAGCCGGACACTCAAATTAATCACAAACGAAACCTCTCTAAATCGTTTTCACTCTATCTCTTTCTATTTGAAATCTCTCCCAAATCTCTCTCGCAGACGACCCCTTTTTACCGGTTTTTCGACTACGACTTCGTTTTAACTCCGTTTTTCATTATTTTAACGTGGGATTTTCACCAAAAACTTTATTTTATAAACTAAGGCCCCAAAATATATAAATCTCCAGGGTTTTTATAAAAATGTATTAAAAGAATTGGTGGTTGGACTAATTATTGAGGGAATATTTGCTTTTCCTTATTTTATGACAAAAGCAAGCCACCACCACCTCACTCTATGATCATCCACTCTTTCCCACTACTCTTTGTCACCTTAGTGGACCTTTACACCCAATCTCCAGCTCTTCCCACGTTCTAAGAGCTGGAGGATTGATCCTCTCTCCTCATTCTCCATAAAGTTCTTTCATTCTACACTTAGCAACCAAAGGACTCTCCAAAATTCTCTCATCTTTTCTCTCAACTTCAAGAACTTCAAGGCTTTCTCCAGGGATTTCTTCCTTCAATTAGTAAGTATCTTCATCATTCACATAATTATTAAACTTCATTCTACTCAAATCATTGATATCTTACACAAATTCCATCTTATTCGGTGTTAGATTCTCGAATCATCAAGACATCTTCTTAGTGTTCTTGGGTTGAACACTTCCTCTATCTCACTTTCATCTACTGAAATCACATAAGGCGAGTTCATACCCCTACATTTACATGTTTTCTTAAGTTTTAAGGGGGGAATACAAGTAAAATCATCAAGAACACAATTAAACTTTTTCTAACAGATTACATCAGAAAAGATGGACTTTAATCACAGACTGTTTTGGTCAACTTAAATATTTTAGTTTTCAAAACTGTTCCAGGTGCAAGTAGTTCAAACTCTTAGCTTTAAAATGGCTACTTGCACATCTCCATATGATGTTTCTACAATTTATGGTGATTTTTACAAAACTGCCTATCATTTCAGAGGCAAACCTGGACCAGCCTGTGATTATGGACATTTTGACCTCTGTTAGAGATCACTAAAAATCATGATAAAATTTATGAACAAACTAGACTCATATTCCAAACTCTCATAATTTGTGGATTTGGATTTGGAGCTTTGATGATTTTTCTATAAATTTTCTAAAAACAGTAACAGAAACTGTATTCAACGAAAAGTTGCTGTCAATTTCATTTCACCTTGTAACATGTTGAGCAAGGTGTATATCTTTATGTGATTATATGTTATTGCAATATATGACATTTTATCTTAATATTTAGACACACATCAATTTACAAATGGATTTGGACATATAAAATATAAAGAATAACAAGTGATTATAATCAAAGTACAACCGATACATTCAAACATTTAATAAACTATTTTGAATATAGTTTGCATACATTACTACGTACTACCCTTGGTTGATAAAATATAATAGGTATAGTTTATGATACATTACATAACACATACATTTAAAAAGGGTACATTTATACAAAGGATATTTTCATTAAGCAAGGTACGGCCATATGGTACCAAGTTTTCATAACACGTAATTCCGTTAATGACTTTGTGAGACATTTACTTCAAATTACCATTAAGTCCTGTATTGTAACCAGAGTCTCCTTGAGGGAGAGCGTGATAGTTGTGTATAGATCTATATTGGGTTTGACAAACCCACACCTAAACTGCATGCAACAGTTAGACCGATAGGTCTGGGGTGACAAATGTCATAACATTTCCGACGCCCGAAGAACGTCGTTTTAGGCAACCTTGGTCATAGCATGGTTATAATAAACTCACACAAAGTATTAATAAATATTGGAATTTACGGGAACTTCATTAAAATTAAACGAGTTTATGTCGATTTAAACTTACATTATTTATTATAAGTAAGAAAAGTTACTTATACATTTCGGTCTTTGAATTTAAGACTACATATACATTTTAAGGAAAATATTGGATTTTCTAAAACAAATACTACTTTTACAAACGAAAGGCTTTTAATAATACCAAACAAAAGCTTATGAACTCACCAACCTTTGTGTTGACACTCTTTCAAAACAACTTGTATTCTCAGGAAATCATTAAACAGGTAACCAAGTGCTTTTGAGGATGGGGCGCTAAGGCGTCTACTATTTCATATTTTGTCAACATATTGTAATTGATTCGTAAACATTTAATTCATACAATGATGTAACTTTTTCAATTATATATATGTTGGTTGTGTTTGCTTCAATTACTATTACAATTGTTGTTATGATACTATACATGAAGTCCTCCACCCCTGGACGTTTCCGCCATCCTTGGTTTGGGGGTGTGACAGATTGGTATCAGAGCATAGTTTATAGTGAATTAAGTATATCAAACCACATAAGATATACAAACTATAAACACAATTGGGACTAATAGTCTCTGATTTGTGCATTTTTCAAATAAATATACTCTTAGAAAATAAATGATTTTCTTGATTAAAGTATACATACATACATTACATGCTCACATGGTATCATAACTAGCGAAAACATAAAGCAAAAGAAGAAGAGTTGAACATTTTGAGTATGCCTTAGTATATGTGGATTAAATCTGGGAAGAATATAGCCTGATCAACTATATATGTCCGGGAATTAACTTGCATATACCGGGGGATGGTCAGGATGGGCAACAAATCTAACAAACCTAATAACACACTACAAAGGATATTTTAAGAACTCAAAACTAAACATTTACAAATACTATAGGAGTATTTTGTGTTACTATAATAAATTATCTGAGAATTAAATAGGTCTTTATTTATAGATCAATAGCTGCTAAGTGGATGCGCTAAGGTCATATGTAACTAAGATGCTATAGACTTAGAATTTATGTATCTTTGTTTCACTTCCTGTCCTTGTTTGGTTGTGGTCTTGGAGTTAGGGTCATCTATTCGAAGGACTATTATATCTTAATCACATATGACTGGTAAGCACTTTGCAACTAATGAAGTAACCGATAAAGATCTTTTAAAACATAAATATATTAATTATGTCTCGACTAAATTAGTATGTGTGAAACTTTTACAAACGGTCATATACTTGGAAACAAGGAAACTCAAATAAAATATTTTATACTTTCATTTTACCTCATAACCCAATGTATTGGGTCAATTAAAAGTATAAAATCGTATGTATCATAAACATACCGGAAAACAACGTAATAATATACTTTATGTATAAAATATTTTCCTATAAATATACTTTCACTAAAAGAACATTGGTTTACAACTTATGACAGAACCATGCCGCCAAGGAAGGAGACTAGACTATCTAGCAGCACAGCACCACCCCCACTACCACTACCAACACCACCATCACCATCACCGACACTTCCACCACCACTACCAACACCACCATCACCGACACCTCCACCACCATCACCATCACTGACACCTCCACCACCATCACCAACACCTCTGCCGCCGCTTCCACAATTTGATCCAACAATACTCCAAGCTGCAATAGCAGCAGCAGTAGCGGCAGCCGTGTCCCAAATTGTCTCTAATGGGAATGGTGGATCTGGGCCAGGTGTTACACCCTCTAACCAGGGCGACAGATGGGTGCGCACAAGAGAGTGTTCTTACAAAGACTTCACCAATGGCAAACCCGACAGTTTCAATGGGAGCGGGGGAGTCATCGCTTTAATGCAATGGTTTGAAAGGACCGAAGTAGTCTTTTAAGTGTGCTCTTGCCCCGAAGCGAACAAAGTTAAGTTCGCAGCCTTCACATTCATCGGTCGGGCCCTTACTTGGTGGAACTGCCGGATTAGTTCACTTACTCTCGAAGTGGCTAGCTCCATAACCTGGGCAGAACTAAAAACCTTGATGATGAAGGAGTACTGCCCGAGAGGCGAAATTCAAAAGCTGGAACAAGAACTTTGGAACCTCAGGATGACAGGCTCCGACCTTGAAACCTACACCACCCGATTCAATGAATTGGCCCTCCTCTGCCCAGCAATGGTAACTCCAGAAGATAAGAAGGTGGAACGATACCTCTGGGGACTAACATCCCGGATTCACGATAGCGTACTAGCCTCGAAACCCACTACTTTTGCAAGTGCCAAAGAATTGGCACAACAACTTATCGACCATAGAGCCAGCCAAGGAACTATAGCGACCACCACTGATCAATCAAAAGGGGGAAACAACAAAAGGAAGTTTTGGAACCAAAAGAAGAGCCAACCAGCACAAGACCCCGCTAAGAAGCAACAAACTGTTGCTGTCTATGCTGCCACTACTGCTACCACTCCAGCACCACCGAAGCCATATGCTGGAACCCTACCCAAGTGCAACAAGTGCAACTTTCACCACAATGGTGCTTATAGGGAGATGCACTGTAACAACTGCGACAGGAAGGGGCACACTGCTCGTTTCTGTAAAGCGCCGGCTCGACCAATCAACCAAGTCGCCAGTACGGGGGCAACCCGAACCTGCTACAACTGTGGAGACGCCGGTCACTTCAAAAGAAACTGCCCCAAAGCACAAGCCCCTAATGCTGGTGGAGTAGGAAGAATTCTGGCAATAGGACATGGGGAAGCAGTTGAGGATCCCGCGGTGGTTACCGATACGTTTCTCCTCAATAACTCTTATGCATGCGTACTATTCGATAGTGGAGCGGAGAGGAGTTTCGTGAGCCACCAATATAAACAATTACTTGAACAAAATCCCCAAGCACTAAAGGATACTTATGTAGTAGAAATGGCAAATGGGAAAGTAGAACGCACTAGCGATATATACTCAGAGTGTACTCTCACTCTAGACAACCATACATTTAAAATTGACCTGATGTCGGTCACCATAAAAAGCTTCGACGTAATCATCGGGATGGATTGGTTAGTTCCTCACCGTGCCGACATTCTATGTTACGAAAGGGCCGTTCGCCTCAATCTGCCAAATGACGAAACCCTTCTCATCTATGGTGACAAACCTAGTGCGAATTTACAAATCATCTCATGCATCAAAGCCCAAAAGTATCTCCGGAAGGAGTACCACGCCTTCTTGGCCCACGTAGTAGACAAGAAACAAGACGTGAAAGACATCAAAGACATCCCCGAAGTGTGTAACTTCCCGGATGTGTTCCCAGAAGATCTTCCTGGTGTACCACTCGCACGACAAGTCGATTTCAGAATTGACTTAATACCCAGAGCTACCCCCGTAGCCAGAGCTCCATACCGCCTCGCACCAACAGAAATGCAAGAGTTGTCCAGTCAGTTGAACGAGCTTTTGAGCAAAGGGTTCATCAGACCAAGCTTCTCACCTTGGGGAGCACCAATCCTTTTTGTAAAGAAGAAGGACGGATCCTTTCGCATGTGCATCGACTATCGGGAACTAAACAAACTCACCATCAAGAACCGATATCCTCTACCCCGAATCGACGACCTTTTCGACCAACTCCAAGGAGCAAATTTCTTCTCAAAGATCGACCTAAGGTCAGGTTACCATCAGCTACGAGTTCAAGAAGAAGATATTCCCAAAACTGCATTCAGAACTCGCTATGGGCACTACGAGTTTGTGGTGATGTCCTTCGGTTTAACAAACGCACCTGCGGTATTCATGGACCTAATGAATAGAGTGTGTCGACCCTACCTAGACAAGTTTGTAATCGTATTCATCGACGATATCTTGATCTACTCGCGAAGCGAAGAAGAGCATCGCCTACATCTACGCCAAGTGCTAGAGACACTAAGAGCGGAGAAGCTTTATGCTAAGTTCTCTAAGTGTGAATTCTGGATTAGAGAAGTGGATTTCCTTGGCCATGTGGTAAGTGAGAAAGGCATACATGTGGATCCCTCCAAGATCAAGGCAATCGAGAATTGGTCAGCACCCAAGACGCCAACCGAAATTCGACAATTCCTTGGGCTTGCTGGCTACTACCGAAGATTTTATACAAAACTTCTCCAAGATTGCGAAACCACTCACCACCTTGACGCAGAAAGGTGTGATATTCAAGTGGGAAAATAAACAAGAAACTGCTTTTCAAACGTTAAAACAAGCCCTATGCAGCGCACCGATCTTGTCTCTCCCAGAGGGAACCGAAGACTTCGTAGTGTACTGTGATGCTTCGAATCAAGGCCTCGGATGTGTGCTCATGCAGAGAGGGAAGGTTATCGTGTATGCATCAAGACAGCTTAAGACGCACGAGGTTAATTATACTACCCACGACCTGGAATTAGGAGCAGTAGTATTCGCTTTGAAGATCTGGAGACACTACCTCTACGGCACGAAATGTACTATCTTCACTGATCACAAAAGTCTTCAGCATATCCTCAATCAGAAAGAGCTCAACATGCGACAGAGGAGATGGGTAGAGTTGCTGAATGACTACGAGTGCGAAATTCGTTATCATCCGGGCAAGGCCAATGTAGTGGCCGATGCTCTAAGCAGGAAGGAGTACTCGGGCCGCCGAGTAAAATCCTTAACAATGACA
Source organism: Lactuca virosa (assembly GCF_052849685.1). NCBI lineage: Eukaryota > Viridiplantae > Streptophyta > Magnoliopsida > Asterales > Asteraceae > Lactuca > Lactuca virosa. The sequence continues at coordinate 340,379,724 of NC_136428.1, read as the reverse complement.
ATCCATTCCCACCTGACCATACAAATCAAGGAAGCTCAACTGGAAGCTTTGAAACCAGAAAAGGTGGCAGGAGAGACATTAAGGGGAATGGATAAAAACTTAGAAGTCAAGGATGATGGAGCACGTTATATCATGAACCAGATTTGGACACCGAAGTTCGGTGGACTCCGAGACGTCGTCATGAATGAAGCACACAAGACTCGATACTCCATCCATCCCGGGTCGGATAAGATGTATATGGACCTCAAGAAATTATACTGGTGGCCGAACATGAAAGCTGAGATTGCTACCTATGTGAGCAAGTGTCTGACTTGCGCCAAGGTCAAAATCGAATACCAGAAACCATCCGGGCTATTACAACAGCCGGATATACCTGAGTGGAAGTGGGAACGAATAACCATGGACTTCATAACCAAGCTGCCTAAGACATCGGGCGGGCTTGACACCATATGGGTAATCGTAGACAGATTGACCAAATCAGCACACTTCCTACCGATAAAAGAAACCGACAAGATGGAGAAGCTGACTAGAACGTACATCAAAGAGATTGTACGACTCCATGGTGTGCCGATATCCATTATCTCCGATAGAGATAGTAGATTTACCTCACGGTTTTGGCAGTCTCTACAAAAATCATTGGGAACTAGGCTTGACATGAGTACGGCCTACCACCCACAAACCGACGGACAGAGCGAACGAACCATTCAAACGTTGGAAGACATGTTAAGAGCTTGTGTGACAGACTTCGGTAAAGCATGGGATACCCATCTACCGCTTATCGAATTCTCCTACAATAACAGCTATCATACTAGCATCAAAGTGGCTCCATTCGAAGCTCTTTACGGTCGCAAATGCAGATCACCCCTGTGTTGGGCTGAGGTGGGGGATACACAGCTAGCTAGAGGGCAAGTCTCTAATAGCACCCTCACTGGCCCTGAAATCATAAGGGAAACCACAGAAAAGATCGTTCAAATTCGAGAAAAACTGAAAGCGTCTCGCGATCGGCAAAAGAGTTACGCAGACAAACGACGCAAACCCTTGGAATTCCAGGTGGGTGATCGTGTAGTACTAAAAGTTTCCCCTTGGAAAGGAATGATACGATTCGGAAAACGCGGGAAACTAAATCCAAGGTACATCGGGCCATTCGAAATCCTTGCTAGGATTGGGCCAGTAGCATACAAACTTCGATTACCTCAGGAACTCGACAAAGTACATCCCACATTTCACGTGTCGAACCTAAAGAAGTGTTTGTCTGATGAGACACTCGTAATACCACTCGACGAAATCGAAGTTAACGAAAATCTCCACTTCGTGGAGGAACCAGTCGAAATCATGGATCGGGAAATCAAACGAACGAAACAAAGTCGTATTCCCATCGTGAAGGTCCGTTGGAACGCTAAACGAGGACCCGAATTCACCTGGGAACGCGAGGATCAGATGAAACAAAAGTATCCACATCTCTTCCCAAACTCTTGAAATCCCAGTCAAAATGAAAATTTCGGGACGAAATTCCTTCTAACGGGGGGATGATGTGACAACCGTCAAATTTCGGTCAAGTCAAAGTCAAACAAAGTCAACAAGTCAAACCGGTCAACTCCAATAACCCTTGTATGTTAGGGTTTACGTTATGTAATCACTATACAATTCGCTATTTTAATGAGAAATCATCATTTGGAAAGTTCATGTGTTTGATTTTCCTTAGCCTTAACAGTGCTAAACAACGAACCAAAGCGATAAAACACTATTGCACAATCATCGGGATTGTGTACGACACTAAAACACGGTTTAACGGGGTTTACGAACCTTGCGTTGTGAAGCCGGACACTCAAATTAATCACAAACGAAACCTCTCTAAATCGTTTTCACTCTATCTCTTTCTATTTGAAATCTCTCCCAAATCTCTCTCGCAGACGGCCCCTTTTTACCGGTTTTTCGACTACGACTTCGTTTTAACTCCGTTTTTCATTATTTTAACGTGGGATTTTCACCAAAAACTTTATTTTATAAACTAAGGCCCCAAAATATATAAATCTCCAGGGTTTTTATAAAAATGTATTAAAAGAATTGGTGGTTGGACTAATTATTGAGGGAATATTTGCTTTTCCTTATTTTATGACAAAAGCAAGCCACCACCACCTCACTCTATGATCATCCACTCTTTCCCACTACTCCTTGTCACCTTAGTGTACCTTTACACCCAATCTCCAGCTCTTCCCACGTTCTAAGAGCTGGAGGATTGATCCTCTCTCCTCATTCTCCATAAAGTTCTTTCATTCTACACTTAGCAACCAAAGGACACTCTCCAAAATTCTCTCATCTTTTCTCTCAACTTCAAGAACTTCAAGGCTTTCTCCAGGGATTTCTTCCTTCAATTAGTAAGTATCTTCATCATTCACATAATTGTTAAACTCCATTCTACTCAAATTATTGATATCTTACACAAATTCCATCTTATTCGGTGTTAGATTCTCGAATCATCAAGACATCTTCTTAGTGTTCTTGGGTTGAACACTTCCTCTATCTCACTTTCATCTACTGAAATCACATAAGGTGAGTTCATACCCCTACATTTACATGTTTTCTTAAGTTTTAAGGGGGGAATACAAGTAAAATCATCAAGAACACAATTAAACTTTTTCTAACAGATTACATCAGAAAAGATGGACTTTAATCACGGACTGTTTTGGTCAACTTAAATATTTTAGTTTTCAAAACTGTTCCAGGTGCAAGTATTTCAAACTCTTAGCTTTAAAATGGCTACTTGCACATCTCCATATGATGTTTCTACAATTTATGGTGATTTTTACAAAACTGCCTATCATTTCAGAGGCAAACCTGGACCAGCCTGTGATTATGGACATTTTGACCTCTGTTAGAGATCACTAAAAATCATGATAAAATTTATGAACAAACTAGACTCATATTCCAAACTCTCATAATTTGTGGATTTGGATTTGGAGCTTTGATGATTTTTCTATAAATTTTCTAAAAACAGTAACAGAAACTGTATTCAACGAAAAGTTGCTGTCAATTTCATTTCACCTTGTAACATGTTGAGCAAGGTGTATATCTTTATGTGATTATATGTGATATCGCAATAATTATACATATATTTCGAGCGATATTTATGTATTTTTAGCTATATTTTGGTATGATTTAAGATAAAAGGTACTTATAAAGTTTGAAATTCCATTTTACAGCTAAAAATCATTTCTGAAGAAAAAGGAGAAGAAAATGTGCAAAAATCCGCAAAAAGAAGTGAAAGAAATTACACGAAGAAAAACGAGATCAAAAAGTCAAAGAATTCAAAGATAGCCGCGTTGGAAAGACGAGAAAACAAAATAAAAATATAAAAAAAAAAAGAATTTAAATTAATTAATGAGGTTTAATTAAAATAAATTATTGGGAATTAATTATTTAATTTCTAAATAATTTATATTAATTAAATTAATTTAATTTAATTTAAATTGGAAAAAGAAACAAAAAATAGAAAAGAAACAAAAATCTAGCCCAAACCCGGAAGCCCAAAGGTCTGATCCGTTCTCGCAGCCCAGATCCGGAAGAACCCGAACCGAATCCGAAAACCGACCCGCAACCATTTCGTCTCACATGAAGATCCGCGCCTTAACCTGGTTTCCGACCCGACCCAGAGCTCCGACCCACTTTGGATCCGCGTGTTTCTTCGTTGGTGACGTCATTTGTGACGTCATAGCACCCGATCCATGCCCAACTCCATACCCGTCCGCCCCGAGAATCCGATCCATTTCCTCTCACATAAGGTCCGCGTGTCGACCCGATTCCGACCCGATTTCAGACCCAAGTCCGATACGGTACTGTTCAGTGCTAAACGACGTCGTTTTGAACTCCAGATTTGCCAATTCCGATTCCATTCCGTTTTTAACCATTTTTTCCCCACTTTTTCTTATTTTAAACCCATTCCTTTCCAACCAATACTCAATAATTCACCACCTTTAAACTTTCCAACCTTTTATTCCCATCTTTTTATTTCTTTTGAATTCTTTTTCATAAGATTTAGATTGGATCTTAGATCCAATCTCAATTTATTTCTTTTTGGTATTTAATTCTCCCAATTTTTTCTATAAATACCACCATTTTTCACCACAAAGGGGGAGGAAGAAAAGAGAAGACATTGCAATTATGCATTTTGATACACAAATTTCTTCCAACCTTTGAACCAATTTTCTACAATTGGGGATTCACGAGTCAAAGAGCTAAGGAATTGAAGATTGCAGTGGCATTAGGGACTACATCGGGTTTGTTTTATCGAAAATGTTTAACATTCTCAATATGTTTTCTATATATGTTGTAACTTTAATTATGGGCTAAAATTCCCTTTGCTTTCACTTGGATAATGAAACCTTGAAAATATGATTTAATTTATATTATTCGGATACTAATTGTTATTTATTTTATCATGCATATTTGATCATTTATTTTTATACGTTGAATTTTTGTAATAAATTTTCCTATAACTAAGTTAATATTTTTAAAGGATCAATTTAAATATATTATCTTGAATCATAAATTTTTCATGACCATTGATATTTATGACTAGTGATGGACAAAATCCTAGGATTAGGCAAAATAAAATACTAAAAATTTAACATGTATATTTTGTATCGTATGACCAACTTACGATTCCTATTAGTTTTACGACCACTAAAATTAATAGTTTGATCAAATGTTTGCATGATACGAATTAATTATTGTTAATAAAATTGTTAATTGCATGACAATTGTTTTTAATTATTTTTATTATCAAAACGGTAAAAATTAGATCATGATTTTTAACCAATTTTAGAAATCGGTAAATAACTAATAATATCCATTGCACTTAATATAAATCATTCATTACTAAAAGGTGGAATTAAATCTAAGTGAAAGCATCCTTATCATTCTTGATTCTTAAAAACCAATTCTTGTTCTATATTTGTTTTTACACTTTAATCGTTAAAATTCTCATTATTTGTCTCGTTACTAAAAATTCCCCCAAGTTTCTTATCTTTTAAGTTAATTAGCGACAAATAGTCTAAACGTAAATCGTACTCGTTTCCCCAAGTGTTCGACATCCGTTCTTACCATTGCTATATTACAATTACAATTAGGTACACTTGCCTAAGTCGTGTAGTAAATTCTAGCATCGGTAATTTCGACCTTATAAATTTAAGACTAGAGTGAATTTTACACATCAATATGTTATTGCAATATATGACATTTTATCTTAATATTTAGACACACATCAGTTTACAAATGGATTTAGACATATAAAATATAAAGAACAACAAGTGATTATAATCAAAGTACAACCGATACATTCAAACATTTAATAAACTATTTTGAATATAGTTTGCATACATTACTACGTACTACCCTTGGTTGATAAACTATAATAGATATAGTTTATGATACATTACATAACACATACATTTAAAAAGGGTACATTTATACAAAAGATATTTTCATTAAGCAAGGTACGGCCATACGGTACCAAGTTTTCATAACACGTAATTCCGTTAATGACTTTGTGAGACATTTACTTCAAATTACCATTAAGTCCTGTATTGTAACCAGAGTCTCCTTGAGGGAGAGCGTGATAGTTGTGTATAGATCTATATTGGGTTTGACAAACCCACACCTAAACTGCATGCAACAGTTAGACCGATAGGTCTGGGGTGACAAATGTCATAACATTTCCGACGCCCGAAGAACGCCGTTTTAGGCAACCTTGGTCATAGCATGGTTATAATAAACTCACACAAAGTATTAATAAATATTGGAATTTACGGGAACTTCATTAAAATTAAACGAGTTTATGTCGATTTAAACTTACATTATTTATTATAAGTAAGAAAAGTTACTTATACATTTCGGTCTTTGAATTTAAGACTACATATACATTTTAAGGAAAATATTGGATTTTCTAAAACAAATACTACTTTTACAAACGAAAGGCTTTTAATAATACCAAACAAAAGCTTATGAACTCACCAACCTTTGTGTTGACACTCTTTCAAAACAACTTGTATTCTCAGGAAATCATTAAACAGGTAACCAAGTGCTTTTGAGGATGGGGCGCTAAGGCGTCTACTATTTCATATTTTGTCAACATATTGTAATTGATTCGTAAACATTTAATTCATACAATGATGTAACTTTTTCAATTATATATATGTTGGTTGTGTTTGCTTCAATTACTATTACAATTGTTGTTATGATACTATACATGAAGTCCTCAACCCCTGGACGTTTCCGCCATCCTTGGTTTGGGGGTGTGACAGTTTTCCACCCTTAGATCAAATTGGTGACATCATCTTACTTAAATGGAATGTATTTAATTCCAATAAAAGTTTTCCAATTGTCAAACAAAATTAACTTAAATCCATTGAAATAGAATGTATTTAATTTTAATAAATTTCCCCCTATTTTAAATCTTGAATTTTTGGTTATAAAGGTTTTAAAATAGTCAACTTTAAAAACATATTACTGAAAACCATTTCAATTAAAACATTAAATATCAACCATTAATATAAATCCATTTATATTAGCAAACCATTAATATAAAATCCATTTTTATTAGGAAACCATTAATACCAAAATATCATATTCAAATTATCACATACATATACGATTCATCCTTGAATTTGTGGCTCACATTTATTTTCGATCGTTGCTTTTCTTCAGACCTTCTCCTACAACATCATTCTTATTGTTTATCACTTCCATCATCATTATCTGCTTCAATCCTTCATTGTTGTGCACTAGAAGGTCAGTACCTTCTTTCGCTTTTTTATATTATTTTTCGATTATTTTTTGTTCCCGTATCAAATATACGTATTCATATATATATTTTGATATTCTTTGTCACAACTTACATGAAATCGATTAATGTCATTCAGTCTAGATTAAGTCAAACAAAACAAAATTGTATAATTTTTCATATTAAATTCTTAACCTATTAACTTGGACTCGATACTCAACAACCTCTACAAACTGCAATAGCTATGTGATTTTTTTTACAATTTATAGCAACATAATTACCATGAAAAAAGAACTTTTAATTTAAACTACAACTTAGTTTTTTATCGGTAACAACAATATACAACACTTAATATCAACATCATTACCTACCGGTTTCTCTAGATATTAATACATGAACCATATCAAAAGTAGGCTAAGAAGTTAGAATCTAAACTAGGAATAATCTTATTTCCTTAAATATCATATTTACGGTATTATAGAAATTTTTTATTTGATTGTAGAATCAAATTGCATAATTACAATTAACATTGTTTTTATTAAACTTTGTATGTAGGTATGAAACAACAATAAGTATATTTTTGAAGAAACATTGTTTAAAATAATTTGTATAATCTAAATACATGTTAATTTAGTTCATTTTTATACTTTCCTGTAACATTGGATTTTTTTGTCATGTTACATTCAAAATATGGGTTATTAGAACAGACACCTTAGGTGTTTGACGAAATGTCTCAAAGAATCTGACACAAGTTCTCTACGCTCACCTCACAACCATGTATAAATTTTGGTTTTTTTTTCTAGATTTTTAGCATCATGTGTTTTTTATGTTTGCAACTTTGTAGTGTTACATGTTTTTTTGTCTCATCCTCAGGTTTTTCTATCTCTGATAGGGCTTCATTTTTTATATTTATTGTAAACTATCGATTCAATCTATGTCACTTTGTTATGACTTTTATCAGCGTGATAAGATTTTAATAAATTGTCCATTTCTTGATCTTTTAGAAAAAGATGTTCTAACTGGATTATCATCTACGACCGTGGTATTCTATTTTGTTGATGAAGCGATCTATGATTTGGCCATGATGGTTTTTACGGATTATTTTTGGACTGATAATTGTTCTTGTCATCAAAAAAATACATCCAACAAAAAGTGAAAGATAATTTTTTTAATTAATACCATCATTTAACTTTAAAGGATTTTTTTCAACTTTGATGGCATGTAACAGAGTTTTGGCTGAAATTTTCAATTTTGTCGGCATATAACAGGTTATGACTTAAATAATGATATTAGATATCTGGGCAATCAGGTTTTCTTCGGTTCTTAAATTATTTTGCAGAAAGTTGTTCAATTTGGTATTATTGATCTCACAAAAGGCAAGTCTCATGTCTCTTTTAGCATATCCATTGAGTTTAATAGTTTATTGTTCATATTTGTTTTTTTTTTTAAATGTTAAATCTTGTTTTAGTGAATGCAAGTCAGTAGGAAGTAAAGGTGCAAGAAAAGAAAAATACTAAATATGGGATGATCATGGTTATTTCAAGCCAAAATAAAATTCTAAAGTAACAAATGCTAAATTTAAAAGATAAACACTTGTAATGCATAATACATATTATACTTCCCAAATAAGTAACCAAAAACTAACCTCATCCCCAAATAAATTACATATTAACTAACATCAATAAATTATGATTATAGTGTCTTGATTTTTAATTATACATTATAGAGAGTCGGTTAATATGTAGTCATTATTTTTATATTCGTATCGGTTTTGAACTACAAAAACTATATTCAAATAATAAAAATGAAATGTAACATATATGATGGTAATAATGCAAAAATAACCTTCAAATTTGGTTTGATACAAAAAAATAGTCTAAAACTTATTTATAAAAGCAACAAGAAATAACAACGAACTTTCAAAAAGAAATGAGAAATTGCAACTAACTTTTAAAAACTATCAAGAATGTATAATATAGGATGATAATAATGCTTAAAAACACCGAATTTGGTCTGATGCGAAAAAAGTAATTTTATATGAAAGTAGGATTGCAGTAATACTAAAAGAACCTATATGTTTTTTATCTGATGCAAAAGTGGTCGAAACATACTTCTAAATTGGCAAGAAATAGCAATGAACTTTTAATTCATCTTGAATAACCATTTAATAGATATATGTGAAAGATATGAATACTCAGCAGTTAAGACCATAGACCTTACTCAAACGTCCGCAAATGTCTTGAAGTAAGCATTTATTTTTCCATTATTTTATCATTGTCATAAAATAAAAATAAAAAATCATCATTTGTTTAAATTGTTTAATTCGTCTCATAATAACAAGTAAGTTGTGTGTCAATTATGTATTTTGACATTTTCAATAAGTTATGGGCAATATCTAAATCGAGCAAGCATAAATGTTTTTATATTTCTTTGTCAGAGTTTTTTTTTTTTTTTTTTATATTTAATATTGTACGTGTGTATGTGTGTGTGTGTGTGTGGGGGGGGGGGGGGGGGGGTTATGTGGTTCATTTCAAATAAACATAAATAAGTTGCTATTTTTTAAAATAAACAATTCTATTTCGCAATATAACCATAAAATAACAATGTATTTTGAAAGTACATTGTCAAACGTTGGATTATACTTGCGTAGACCCGTTTTGCGCATGGTTAACTATATGTAGCTGTTTCCGGTGTCACAAGTAAAAAAGGTTTGAAGGTACTTTGTGGCGATGAAGGTCGTTCAACTAATAAAACAAAAAATATTGTCTACAAAGAGGTCCTTCAACGACTATATATATTTACCAACCTCAGTGTATTTTATACACATTTCAATAATATCAATAACCCTGATTTTTTTATAATTATTCTGCAATATCTATATACATTTATATTTTATTTATGTGTTTCCCGCGTTTAACGCGGGTCATAATCTAGTTAATAAACTATAGGCTAAATATTTGATTCATATTCATTTTATCTCCAATATAATTGAGTTTATTAAAACATTGGCAGGGGCAGGACATCTGGCAGTCCCTCCACTGCCTCCGCCACTGGATCTATGAGTGGAAAACTAGGCTTTATTCAAGATTTTAATAAAAAATTATATTTTATTAAGTGAAATAGAGTGCATCAAGTGAGTAATGACACTTTTTAATTAAAAATCAAGAAAAAAGTATCTTAGATTATAAAACAAAGATGACAACACATTTTAAATCAAAAACAAAAATGTTCTCACTCTTATATAGAAAAAATGTGTTAAGTTAAATTCGACCTCATAAAAATAAAACTAATAACAATAAAAGACCACATATTTTAGAAGTTTGATGTATTATTATACATGGTTGGTCGCGTTCCAGTTTTGTGTGGTCATGGGCATCATGGCAACCAAGGTTTTCTTTTTTATATCATGAAAAGCTTTTTCGATATTACCTTTAAAGTTTCAACAAATAATTTTAATTTATTTGCTTATAATACGACTTAAACAAGCTTCTATTTATTTAGTTTTTAAGCATTCTAAGGAGATTTTTTGTTCAGCATAATGTGAAGCAAAGGCTTGTTTCTGTCGTATCGAATTGACCAAACTGATTCTGAAAATTTGGAATGTGGATCTGAATACTGCTTCACAAACTGAATATATAATAGCATTGAAGCTATTTGTGTTTATTTCAACATCTACAAAAACAAAGTCCATTACTCTCTAGTGACCATGATCACCATCGAACCACTATTCTTTTTATGATAATATCTCTTTCATTCTCTAATCTATTATACAAGTTATCTTCTAATTGTTATACAATGATTAATTTGGTGTTCACATTGACTTCAGATGGATGAAGTTTTCTCTGTTATTCCAAGTTAGTTCTCTTTCTTCGTCTCGTTTTTCTTATGTGCTTTTGATTAGCTCTATATATAAGTCAAATAATATTCCCCATTTATATAAACGCAATTCTTATAAACATAATATTTTATAGGTGTAGAGGACTCTAGTGATGGTGGAAACTTGTGAAGTAGAGGGTTTAACAAATCAGTTAGAGGTCGACTGAAGTCCTTAAAAAGTTACATTTTCATGTGTAGGCACAAAATGATTTGTTTCCATCATTTGGAAAATCATTTCAATTAATTTACGAATCAGAGTTTCTTGGAGATGAAGGCTCTGTCATTTTATTAAATGCATCAATATAGACTTTGGTGACACATTATGGATCGCCCCTTGGAATTAAGTTGATTTATCTACTTGTGGAGAAGATATGCAGAAATCAGGAATACGTCTTTTCTGCTCACACTTGTCTGCAATTGACAGATTTGCCTCAGAGAGCAATTTCAAATCATTCCCAATTTCACAAATGAAATTTCTAACCTGCTATTTTTTTAAAGTAACTTTTTAATCATTTAGTTACAATATTCTGCAATCCATCATATCCCTTCCATTTTTACAACTAAATGATATTTTTTTAACAAAAGAAGTTCCTGATATTGTGACACAAATTTATTTTTTATGCTAAAATAATCTCTAGGGGCTGCTTTTATAGTGCAAGCAAAATGTATGATTAAGTTTATGTGTATATAAACCAAAAGAAGTCAAAGGCAGAGGTAGGGGCTACCTTTTTATTTGTATCATCATGTTTGGGAAGTGAATCCAAGTTTCTCAATTAAGTGGCCTGCCAAATTTCAGAAAGCAGGATGAGTTAATAAAGGTATAAAACTGTTTGTCCATGTTTACAACCATATATTGACATGGAAACAATTTCTTTTATTATATACATGCTTATGTTGGATATAATATTGGCATTTTGTTGGTTGAAAGAAAGCAAAATTAAATATTATATTTATAATTTATCATTTATCATCAGCGGAGGGAGGAGCATACCTTCAGATTAAGTTTGTAACTGCTCAGGGTATGTAAGTTTGAGGGATACGTGAGATGAGGGGCCAGTAGGAGCCTCTTTTACTACTCCTTTCTTTCAGATTTGGGCATCCTCCAATTCCCAAACTCAAGAGTGAAGGCAGCAACATTTCTGGTAGATCAATTATCTTTGGGCAGTTGTAAACGTGGAGACCCTGGAGGGAGGTGAGGTGTTGGAGTCCCATTGAAACTGATTCCAGCTTCTCAAATTCATTTATTTCAAGAGAAGTAAGAGATGAAGGAAGAAGATGGGACATCTGACTGAAATTACTCACATCATCATATGGTCCGCCATATAATCCTAACTGCACAAGTGAGGTTGGAAAAGTCTGTGGGCCCCACTTTGAAATGGGCTTCTTCAACCCCCCTATTTTAAGAGAAGACAGCTTTGGAGGCCAAAGCCCACCAGAAAAGGAAGCATCCATGCTCGGACATCTTGCTATTGCCAGAAATGTTAACACATTGAGTTTCGGCAACTCATGGTCAGGAAATGACTCCAGATTTGGACAATCGCTTATTTCGAGTTTCAAAAGGTGATTGAAGGAACTCAAAGCAGTGATCGATTTCAGATTTTGCCAACTAATTATACATACGGATTCAAGCATCAGTATGTTTGAGTTGATCAGAGGCTTCTTTCGTGCACCTACCAACTCCTTCTCCAATAATTTATTACAATTCTTGATGGTAAGTGACTTGAGGCTGTTTGGACAGCTGCAATGCTCCAAGCTGTCACAACCCAATACGGACAAGCTTGTAAGAGATGTTAGGTTGCTCCCACAATTCTCCTCGTCCTCTTTCTCTCCTAATCTCACCAAATTTGAACAACCTTCTACTTCCAATGTCCTTAAATTCACAAGAACCTTACTTGCCTCTGCTTCTGATTCCCACAAGTATCTTATTTCATTACACCTTGCAATACATAATTCTTCAACTGCCCCAAGATGCTCTATAACACCTCCCCACACCTGATCATTAAGTCCTGAAATTTTATCTATAACCAAATCGGTGACTGATGAAGCTACACGAACCAGACTTCCTAACACTTCATGACCGCACCCACTTATCCATAGAACCCTCAGTGAAGGTAATGCTTCAATTGAGACTCTAACCAAATTAGGACAATCATCTAACGAAAGCTTCTGAAGGCATGGAAATGTTGTATCCACAAGTACCCCATTATTATTGGTTGACCATACCTCCCACTGCTTCATATCTCTAAAACTTAGAAACTCAAGTGAAGGGAATGCAGGACTAGTAGTCCCAAGAAACTCCAAACCAACAACTTTCACCTCATCCATGTCTTCAATAACCAACTCCTTAAGGAATGGTAGCTGCCCAAGTAGCGGTAGAGATGTACACTTCTTACAGCCATTTAATGTCACTTGAGCCAACCGATGAAATGAGGGATCCCCAACCCAACTCGGAAACTTTGTACCTCCATATGACACAATGCTGAGATGTTTTAGATTTTCGTTATGAGGCTTCATCGCATTCAGGACCTCCTGTTCAACTACTTCCTTTCGAGAATTATCAAATACATCACTCCATTCCACCACTAACTCACTTAGCCTCCTGCGGGATAAGTTCACTTCCTGTGCGTGCATTGGATTTTGCACTTTGTCAAGCCCCTTAAAGGAAATTTTACCTTGGAGATCCTTTAGATCTTTAAGCTCAGTTATTGAAAAGCCGCTGTCTCCTTCAATAATGATCTTAGAGAGAGTTCGTAGGCTTTTCAACTCACCAATCCCTAAGGGCATCTTCTTCAAAAGTGGAGTATCCATACAGTCAAAATGCCGCAAATTTTTTAGATTTGAGAAGCTGTCAGGCAACTTTTTCAAACGGTAACAGCCCGAAACAATCAACGTCTGTAAATTATAAAGGTTGCCGACATTATCTGGTAAATGTGTGATTTTGGTTTGAGATAAATTAAGATACCGTAGGTGCTTCAGACTGCCAACGAATTCTGGTACCTCGCTTATCATAAGATTACTCAAACTTAGGACCCTTAACAATGGTAACTCCTGAAGTAAGTTATCTAGAACCTTATTTGATAAGTAGAATATTTGCCAACTGTTTATCATCCCAACAGATAAGGCTAATAATGTTCTCAAACTATTAGCTCCTTTGAATGCCTCGAACTTTGTGTAAATCATATACGTCTCACAAACAAATGACATATGCCGGTACTTACCCGAATCTTCCTTCCGAATTTCCTTCTTTGTTTCAATGTCTAACCTTGAAAAAAATTCTCCCGCAACAGACATGGCCAAGTCATTCATCAGGTCATGCATAACAAATAACGATTTGTCATTAGGTGCCCGTTGGAAAAATGACCTTGACAACAAGTCTTCAAAACATTCAACACCCATGCGTTCCATTAATTTCCCTGTAGTATTTGATTGATGCAAAAACCCTTCCGCCATCCATAATAGAATCAACTCCTCCATGTCAAACATGTAGTCCTTAGGGAACAAGGAACAGTATGCGAACAACAGCTTCAAATTAGCAGAAAGATCATGGTAGCTTAGCCTAAGAGCCGGAATAATCTTATCTCTATTTCCCAACCTCCATATCTCACTATTAAGCAGCTCCTTCCATTCTTCCTCGTCTGATTTTGCCCTCAATAACCTCCCAAGTGCTATCAAAGCCAATGGCAGGCCATCACATTTTTCGACAATACCTTCACCATGTGGTTTAAGTGTTGGATGGGAATCGAAGTTATTTTCACCAAATGCATGTTGACAAAATAAAGATACAGCATTCTCATGTGACAAAACAGAGAGACTGTAAGGTTGATTGTAACCCAGTTGGGTTAGCAATGGCAGCTTCCGGGTGGTCATGATAATCTTACTTCCGGGTGCTCCTGCTAGAAATGGGCGTTCTAGAATTTCCCAATCGGTATAGCTTTCACTCCACACATCATCAAGAACAACAAGAAATCTCTTCTTTGATATCTTCTCTTTTAAAGCTACTTGAAGAAGATTTAAGTCCTTAAATTCTTGGTTTCCCCCGCCTATCGCTTGAAAGATAACTTTGGTTATATTGAAGATATCAAATTCATCAGAAACACAAACCCACGCCTTGAGTTCAAAGTGAGCCTTCCCTTGCATTTCGTCATACAAAAGTCTAGCTAGAGTGGTCTTACCCACCCCACCCATACCAACTATGGGCACGATGCTATAGTTTCTATCACATGGTTCATATAGCTTGTGGATCAAAGCATCCTTTTCATCTTTGCGTCCAACAATACTAGATGCATCTACCAGAGAGGTCTCTAACCTTCTATTCATATGTTTTGGGCTTTCATCTTTCACACTTAAACCAAGATTTTCTTTTTCCTCTACCAGTTCTTGTAACTTGGTGGTAATAGCATCTAACTTGCTACCCATCCTAGTACTCAGTGAGAAATTTGTGCAACAAGTTGGTATTATCTTTCTTACCAAGCTGGTGGAGGCTCCAAATTCATCGGTCAACTCACGATGTATACCTTCTGTTGCCAAGTCATCAAGTAGGTCGTCTATGTCGTAAGCCAGATGTTGGAGACCATTCAACCACTCTTTAACAGCTTCATCACTTATTTCCTTCTGAGAAGCATCATTAAGCAGAGCTTTAATCTGGATTAATGACCTCTTCAGTTTCCTGAGCTGGGAATCAATTCCCTTAGCGCGAGCAATCTTCTTGATGGCTTCAGAGGCCAGCTTTTCAAAGAACACCGAGAAGAAGGCAGAAACAACGATTTCAGCCATTGTTTATGATAATTAAGAGTAGAGAATATTAGTAGAAATGGGGAAGAAATGGATATGCGGAGAGAATGATTTCAATTATTGTTTATAGCAGAGATGTGATTGCTCATGGAAAGAGAAAGGTTTCAATTATTGATGAGGGCATAGATTCGGATAAAATCAATGTACACCACAATTTTTGTGGCCCCAAAAGTTGCAAGTGCTGTATTTTGAAAAATAGTTACCAAAACATTGCGAATTTTAATTAATTTATCAAAAGGAAAATCAAAGAACATTCAAACCTCAGTGCTCAACAGCTCATGGGGTCGATGAGGTCCGAGTTGGTATGGTGGCCTGGTGGGTCCAGATAGTGACTGACGGATCGACGAAACCATCCTTCACCTCCGACTCTCCGTTCGACTTTTCCATGGCCCTCATCTTCTTCTGCTCACTGTTCTCTTCTTCATCGTCTTCTTTTCTGAAATTGTGTTTAGTAAGAATTTCCGCTGCATGTGTGGGATTCAGAGAGTAACGAACCGAGTGGATTAAAATCTGTTCTTGTAAGGGGTGTAAATCTGTTCTTGTTTTTCACTTTTTGCCTCATACGCCACTTTTTTCCAAGTTCTTTTACTCACCGAAACTCAAAAAATCATCTTCACTATCTTTCACTTTCATTTTCTTTTAAATAAAAATAATTGATTTTTAAGTTATAATTTTTTTTAAATGACTAATAAATATAAAAATTATTTAAAATTAAAACACCACTTCGTTAATTAAAACTAGGAATGTTTTGCGCATGGACCGGATTGTTTTAAGGAGTTTGTTGTTGGCTTATGCTCTGCTGAATATCCATTTTGTTATTGGGCTAATGGTGTGTTCAATATTTATTTTTAATGTTATAATTGTGGGGTTTTTCTTTTAATTTATGAGTGTAACGGTTGTTAATTTAATTTGTTTTTTTATATATATTGTTTGTGACATTGTTGTTTAAATTTCTTTCTTATGGACTCATCATCATTCCTAATGCTTGTCCTACAATAAACGTGTTTTGGATAAAATAAACATATTTTGGTCATTGTTACTTGTTAGTCTTCATTTCTTTTACTAAGAATAGGAAGGAACTTTTTTGGACTTTGTTATTGGGTTGTGGGTGATATCTGATGGGTTTATATTTATTGACAGTAAAAAACATTTGAGTGCATGCAAAAAAAACACCAACTACATGGAAAAAATTAACAAAAGACTTCGTTTACACTTCCTCTTAGATTATTCAGTGCACTTTTCAATAGGGTTTGAGCATCTCTTTATGGAGGATTATCGAAAGGCAGATGCACCTCAACAGCAAAGGCAGGCATCCAAGACTTTGAGGAAGTGGTCCTCTAATAAGACTGTCTTCCATGACCCTAAAGGTCAAAACAGGAAATTCATTGTAAGGTCTCACGTAGGGTAGACATGAATGATAAGGATTTTTACTTATAACTCCTCAAGTGTAGAAATATCACCTAGTGCTTCAGGTATAGAACCATTGATGCGGTTCCCAGAAAACTCCTATGGAAATAGTGTCAAAGGTACATTCAGAAGGGCAAAATGGGAAATTTGAAAGAAAAAAAAAAGTAACATGTTGATATGTTTATGTTAATAACAGACTGACAGTTTTATGTTAAGCTACTTTGCACTTTTCCATCATAACTATCGATAGCATATTATAATAAAAACAAATGAAAAGTAGATTGTTTCACACACACATCCATACAGCCACACACACACATTAAATACACATACATTCTTTGTGCATTGTACTTTCCTATTTCTTGCATTATAGTATTGTAAGTTCAAAGTACAATGCTTAAGTATTAATCTAAAACTAAAAACTGAAATTACATAAACGCAAGTAAGGTACTTCTATTGCTTTTGTTTAATTAAGATATTATAATAAAAAAAAAGTAATAGAAATACATGCTATTCCATAACTTTTCAAACAACCTTCATTTAGCTTTAAAGTGTTTGTTAGGTATATAGATGTTAAAACAAATCAAATTGACATATTACCCACCTCTTAAAGCGGCTGCAGAAGCATAAAGAATGAAAATGCATGACAATGAACTACAAAATAAAATAAGAAAATTGTTTCTGCTCTAAAAATAATCATCAAATAGCAATTGGTAAATTAAAGACCTCCATTCCAATTCACAATTCAATGTAAAGTTGGATTGAATCGTTTTTAACTTCAAAATTGACAAAAATACTTCCTTTGGTAAAAAGAAACTTCAAAAGTACATTAAACTATCTGAAGTAGTAAAAGTTACAGACATTTTAGAGATAAAAACAAAATCCATGTTAATATAGAAATTATCTAGGTTTGAAGCTCTAAATCATAAGTGGGTTGAATGATGATACCTGTTAATAGAGTACATGCAACACAACCTCACTAAGAAATCTCCCTATAAATCATGCCTGTAGATTCAAAAGAAGATTGGTATGTCCTGTCATTTAATTATAATTTAGTTTTTTTATCATGAAGATAGAATAAAAAGGTTATGTAGAAAGTGAAATATCAAACTACACTCTTAAAAATTGTATTTAAGATCACTTATTGAACCTAATGCTCTTTCAAGTTTCCTAATCATAGTTTAAATGCATAAATGTAATTCAAATTATGAATTATAATCAACAATGCTACTCTATGGATTTAGAACAACATTAAGAACAAATTAGAGGTGTAACCCATATATATTGTTCTCTTATAACATGTGCCACCTAAAAGATTCGGACCAAATTTCCTTGGATAAGTGAAAATCAAATAATATTAACAAAAAATTATGAACATACTCATATTTAGAAATTAGTTCTTGCCTAAATTGAAGGATTGAAAGGGGTATTACACCTGAGAATATTCAATACCTGCTGCAGCTGTTGGTGTATTCGAGTTGTGTTCTAATCAAATGCCTGCACAGCAGAAGCCATCATCATTAAGATTTCGAACACAAAAAAATAAGCGATAGAAAAGATCGTTTATTAAAGGTAAAGAAAGGGCAAGGAGGTACGTGGCCATTTGTTCATTCGACTTTGCTCCAGCAAGTGCTGCTTCAGATGACTTTCCAAATGCATCCCAAAACGGATTATGATGCAGTCTGTCTAAAATCAATAAGAACTGATTCAAGTTTAGATAGGTAATCGAGATTTGAATGTAAAAAACTTATAGAAAACTCACATGCTATGAACCATGTTTTTAGGGCATGTTAGGGTTAAGATATCGGCTCGCTTTCGCTGTGAACTTTTTTTAGGGCATGTTAGGATTCCACTACTGGTGTGATATCACCAACGAATTAGGGCAAGAGAATCCTAAACCTGATTGAAATGAAATTAAAGCAATGGATACCCCAAGATGTGGAGGGAGCAAAAGTGGATGTCGGAAATCAGAAGCCGAGAAAATGTCTACAAGACGATTGACGCCGAGATTTCCCTTCGGAAGGAAACGGAAGGTCTTCAGATGCGTCGACATGAAGACCTAAATTAAAAGAGGGCCAGTGGTTGAAGACAGACGATGCAAGAGGAAGAAGAGCCAAGCATTCGTCAGCGAGGAGTGATTTTTGAGACGAACAGGAGGCACAAAGTCAGTGCAAGCGGTGGAACTGGAAGTTTGTTTGCTAGAAGAAGGTTGAAAGCGATGCAATAATATAACTGTACCGCCCCCATTTATTTAAATAAATTAATAAATAAGTGGAAGTCCCGACTAATTTGCGAAGAATTTTGATAGTTGGGGGTTGTTTAGTAAGTTATGGAGTTGTTTTGAGAAGAATTTTAGAAGCAAGGGTATGTTTGGTAATTATTAGGATTAAATTGAAAGGATTGTAAATGCTAAGGGTTTAAAGGGGAACTTATGGGACTTGTATTGTAATAAATTATTAATGATAGGGACTGTTTAGTAAGTATGGTACTTAGTTTGTAAAAAGAAGGAGATGGAGGCGCTGGAAGTGTCATTATGGCAGAAGTTTGAGAGGAGCTGGAGTATATATGCCATCCACCGTCTAACCCTAAACCCTAGCCCAAGACTTTGCAGCCGCCATCGTCGGAGGGTCCTCCGGCACCGCCTCCCTGTTGTTGAAGCCGTCGTGCCGCCTCCCGTGCCGACGAGGGCAAACTCGACTGCCGCTGCTACGGTCGTGGTTTGAGGAAGCAACTCCCCCCGTCGGTTGCGAGCATCCTAGTCGCCGCTGCACCGCCTCTGTGAAGAAGACGAAGCCACCGCCGGACGCCGCATCTGCCATTCCAAGCGACGTCGGTGGCCCTGGTGCCGTCAGTGAAGATCGAGCGGATGCTCTCCTTCGTAGCTGTTGTTGATGTTATCCGCTTCATCCCTTCTACCCCGCCTTCTTCTGCCATCGCAATGTCGCTGTAGCAGCCACTCCGGGCGGCTGTTGCGGCTGGTGTTCTTCTTCAACTGCCTTGCGCCACCACGAGGGTGGTTGAGGTCGGGGTGCGCTTTGGTGTTTGGCTCGCGACAATCATGCTCAGGTGGTCGTGTGTTGATAGGCTGAGACTCAAGGAAACTCGCCACCACTGTGAGGTGGTGGCTGTCGATGCAAACCACCGCTTGCCGCCGCTTCTACTTCCTCCTGCCATGTCATGTCACCACCAACCGTCGTGGTGGTGGCTGTGAGATTGTGTGAGTGTATGATTCCATTTTAATGTGTGTTATCTCGTGTGGTGTGTGTGATAGTTTATGTATGGGGCGTTTGTCTAACCGGAAAGTCGGGAATAGCCACCGCCACCACCGTGAGGTGGTGGCTGTCGCCAAGCGCCACCGCCGGCCACCACGGTGTGGTTGTGTGTGTGTTGGTTAGTGTGTGTTAGTGAGTGAGTGTCTGTTATTTTGGATGAAAACCTTGTAACTGTAATTAGCTTTGAATAATGAAATAATAATAATAATAATAACTACCGTATCGTGGTGGCCGCCGCCACGAACCGCCATTGACCACCACTATCCGAGGTGGTAGTAGGTGGTACCCCTCTAGCAAAACCCTAATGGACCTAGCCAAACCCTAATGGGCTTAAAAGATTAATTTTGGGTCTATTGGGCCATGTTTGGGTGGAAAACCCTAATTGTGAGTATTTGGGCCTTGGACTTATTAGAACCCACTTTTGAGCCATTGGGATTGGATTGTGTATTAAGCCCAAATTATTCCATATCATTTATCTAGTAGAGTAAAGGACTTAATTTATTCCATATCATTTATCTAGTAGAGTAAAGGACTTAATGAAATTAAGTCCTTAATGGGTTAAGTGAGAAACACTTAACCATAATTGTCATTTTATGTGAAACCCTAATTTCACTTGGACTTTGAGTTGGGCCTTTCTTTTGGGTTTGACGATTGGGATGATAATGGGCCATTCAAGAACAAGCAGTTGGACTTAGAATAATTTAATGGGCCTAGAGTAAGACCCATGTGAGGGTTTGGGCCCAAATTGGAAAATTGGGCCATAGATGGGCCATAGTCTGGGCCTTGATGATTATGAGATGTTGGACTATGAGAATGTCAAGTGTTGAACCAAGAATGAATGATTGGGCCTTTGATCAAGACCATGTAGAGACTTGGGCCCAATTGGGAAAATTGGGCCATAGATGGGCTATAGTTGGGCCTTGGTCCATTATTAGACTTTTGGGCCTTTAGATTGGGCCTTGGGCTTGAGTCAAGCTAAGATATGGGTAATGTAGTCTTTTACCCCAAGTATGGACTTATGGGTATATGTGTTGGGACCCAATTATTAATTGGGTATTATTTTGATATTGACAGACCTGGAATCTGTCATCCAGCAGCTATGGTTTTGTCAGCGGGACTTCAGCAGTGTGAGGTGCGTTTCCTTCCAGTAGGAGCGGGTCTACGGTCATAATACCGGCCCGTTTAGATGATAGTAGTTTCGGACTGTGGTCCGATGTCGGGGTAGTCCCGAGAAGTAGTTTTGTATGCTTGATGTCTTTGTAATTTCGTGCATGTATATGTGATTATGTTATATGTTTACGATTATGTTTATGTTATGTTCAGTTTATTCCGGACTTCGGTCTGATGCAGCGGGCAAGGCCCTAGTTATTCCGGACTTCGGTCTGATGTAGTGGGTAAGGCCCTAGTTAGTCCGGACTTCGGTCCGATGCAGCGGGCAAGGCCCTAGTTATTCCGGACTTCGGTCTGATGCAGTGGGCGAGGCCCTAGTTAGCCTGGACTTCGGTCTGATGCAGCAGGTAAGGCCCTAGTTATTTCTGACCTCGGTCCGCTGCAGTGGGCGAGGCCCTAGTTATTCCGGACTTCGGTCTGATGCAGTGGGCAAGGCCCAGTATTTGCTTTATATGTTATTGTATGGTATGTGGTAGTTTGGGGAGACTCACTAAGCTTCGTGCTTACAATTTTCAGATTTGGTTTCAGGTACTCAGTTTTCAAAAGAGGAGCTCGGGAAGATTGCAGTGCACACACCATCTGTTCAGCCTGGGATGTTTATACTCTGATATGCATGACAGTTGTTATAGTATTCTGAGATACGTTGTTTATGATTTTTTTATGACGCATGATGTTTATGGTTTTTATTATTAAATTAAAACGAAAATTTTGGCTTGTATTTTTGGGATGTTACAATAACCCAGCTCGGTAACCCAATGAACAGTGCCGAGAAGAATAAAACGGTGAGTCAAAAAGCATAGGAATATAACACGTGTTTTGGACACGTATCCAATCATTGAACATCGAAAAGGAAGACGAAGATGGTGATTAGAAGCACCTGTAAAGGGACATAGGGTAAACGGGATAACATAAAAGAAAATAAAAAGAAAAAAAAAATTATAGGAGCGGTGCAATAGGATTAATTTGCTGATCCTAAGGGAACAAGAAATTAATCTATATATAATATATAATAAAAGTTACATAAAAAAACTAAGATCAAAATAACTAGAAAAACCAAAAAAAAAAAAAAAAGCTAACCAACATTTAAAAAAACAAACCAATCTATAGGAAATATTTTTTCATGATCTTGTTTTTCTTCTTTAAAACTAGTTCGAGGGTCATTCCCGAAAGATGATTGGTGTTTTCCATCAAGAATTTCATATCCTCCATTTCTTGTCTTTTTTTTTCCGGCTTCTTTTTCTTTGTCGAATGTCAAACGTTCAGCGAAGTTCATATTGTATCGATCAAATATCGCCGTCATTTTCCGCATTTCATCCACGTCCATGCTAAAATCCGATTTACCAGAGGAAATCCCTTCCCCTTCCATTTTGCTTTGTCCCTACCCATCGGTCGGACAATTTCTTCTAGCTTCAATTCGGCATGTCACTTAAATCTACCCCGATACGAGCATAAGAAAAAGTTGTGAATCAACTGGAGCCCATTTTTGTTCTTTTTTATTGGCCTTCTTCTTGTAGTATAAAATGTTGTTCGTATTGTTTCCACCTTGGGCTAAGAATTAATAATTTCCGATATTCGTGCGACCTGAATGTTTTTCCCGTTTCCACGCGAAAAAAATGCGAAGCCTCTTGAAGAATTTATTCATCTCCTTAACCGCTTTTCCTTTGGATTTTTAGGTTGTTGTACAACTCGTTCATTTTTTAGATAGCTTTCTCTATTTCTAAAAACTTTGAACTAAGTTGGTGTTTGGTAAGGTACTCTTCATCTTCTTTACCCAACTTCTTGAGGAATCTCTCAAGAATGTGAATCCAAAAATGATCTG
Source organism: Lactuca virosa (assembly GCF_052849685.1). Classification (NCBI taxonomy): domain Eukaryota; kingdom Viridiplantae; phylum Streptophyta; class Magnoliopsida; order Asterales; family Asteraceae; genus Lactuca; species Lactuca virosa. The sequence continues at coordinate 340,356,611 of NC_136428.1, read as the reverse complement.
CAAGTTGTGCACTTATCTTCGTTGAATACTCTAAAATGTCAACCCAAGCTTTTGTCAAAACTAGCTCTTCTTGCGGACTCCATGATATTGGCCTCTTGCGTCGATTGTTTTCCTTTGTGGTGTTGGGGGTGGTATGGATTGAGTTTCCCATACAACCTCGTCCTCCGACTCATCGAGGCTTTGGTATTGTGGTTGAGAGTGAGAGGGTTGTGTTTGGGTTTGGGTTTGAGGTTGATTTGGAGAAAGCTGATCGGGAAAAACAGCAAAGTTTGTAAACATATTTAGAGTAACATTTGGAACTTGCATGGGGTAGAATGCCTAACATTTCGGTATTGCAATTGTGGAGGAGATTAGATGGGAGCATCTAGTTTGGGGTGATAAACCCCTTGAGATGAATTGATAGCGAAAGTATTTTGAATTAGGGTGCTTGAACTCGAAACAATGGTGTTTTTTTTTCTTCTATCGGATTTTGGGATTAGATTGTTGTGATTCATTTTTTTGAACAAAATAGAGAGAATTTGATAGAAGAATGTGTGGGTTTGAAGGTTAAAATAGATAGGTATTTATAGTTGTGTAAAATGGTGTATGTATGTGTGTGTGTGTGTGTGTATATATATATATATATATATATATATATATATATATATATATATATATATATATATATATATATATATAAAGCGTTTTTCTAGTTAATAGACGTTAGTAAAAAAATTAATTTGTTTTTAAGTTATAACCGTTGGAAACGGCTAATAAGAAAAAAAAAATATAAAATCGAAATGGACCAATGAATGAAGGATAAAGAATGCGAGGACTCTTCCCCCAGTGCCCTGCACAGGCTATCCCGCATCCTCGGTGTTGTGTTCCGAGGTGCGGGTTCGATTCCCGCATCGGTTTCCCGCTACACTCCGTGTAGCCTTATTATTTATTTTTGGAAAAACTCGCCAGATGCTTGTAAAGACGTTATGTTATTCTAATAAAACCAATTTATAATTTAACTTTTGTTAAATTAATGAACTGGATAACCAAAAATAGTTGAGATTATGTGGAGTTATAATAATTACATGACGTATTTTGTTTAATTATAGGTTTGATAGGTTTAAACATGTGGAAACCACCGTTGATAAAGAAAAACATTATTAATAAAAAATCATGAGTTTGTATGTTGCAAAATACATTTGATAATAGTGAAAAAACACAAAAAAAAATATGTAAATAAAATTGATATATTACAAATTAAGCATGTAGGTAATATAATAAACACAAATAAAACGAATACAATAAATTATAAATTAATATGATGCATATAGTGTGATTTACTATTGTTTGATTTTGACCCATAATACTACAACCTTTATAACTAATACCATATCTGGTTTTTTTTATGATATAAGTTTGGCCTTATTTTAGTAGATGTTGAAATTTAAAAAAGTTATTATTAAAACTAGAGATTGGAATTTGGTACCCAGTGAAATAAAGGAAAATTAGATTTGATTTTGGAATGAGTGTAATGATTTTTATAATGAAATAAAATTATATAAAAAATTGTAAACAAATTCTTCATCCATGACAATCATTTCGATTGACAAAACAACAATATTATTTTGTAAAGTTTCATAGCTTCGGTACTTAGACCTTGATGTGTATATCATCATTCACTTTTTGTCCGCCACGTCATCTTTTACCTCACTCTTCTTTCCCTCACTAAAACCCGAAACCCATCAAGGTCTTATCGAGATTGTTCGTATTATGGTTCAAAATGAACTATTGATATGAATTAGAAAACGAGTTCAAAACCATGTCAATGGTCAACTCCTTTGGCAACTCGATACTAAGATTCCCCAATCTATCATCCATATTTAATGTCAAAACCACCTATATAATTATAAACAACAAATTTGTGCTTAAAATTTTATACAATTAAGCTAAAACTTTAATTAAAGAGAAAAAAACTCCATAAAAGTCCTTATATTTTTGTCTGATAATCGATTGAGTCTTTATATGTTATTACTATTCAATTAAGTCCCCAAAACTGGAAATTGTATTAATTTTGACCATTTTACCCAGTCAAACAGGTCATCTCACCTTCAAAATTTACAATTTTGGCTTAGATTTTAAAATTTTATTACAATTTTGGTCAAAAGTTTACACTTTTGGCCCAGATTCAAAACTTTGTTACAAACTCATCCTAAATTTAGTTTTTTTCATCTTTTATTTTAAAATTTTGTTTCAAATATGTTTTTTCCACTGTATAAAATCATATTTATAAAAAAAAAAGCATATTTCACATAAAAAAAACCTATTTTCTATATAAAAACTTTTTTTTAAAAAAATATTTGTTTATGCAAAATACTTATATAAAAACCTTCTTTTAAAAACACTTTTGTATGCATAATAACTATTTATAAAAACATATTTTTATTTTAAATACCTATTTATAAAAACATAGATATGTGAAAATGCATGAAATACATTTATGTAAAATACATTGTTATATTCATAAAAAATATATACAAACATGTATTTTAATATATATATATATATATATATATATATATATATATATATATATATATATATATATATATATATACGTGTTTATATATATATATATATATATATATATATATATATATATATATATATATATATATATATAAACATCTATTTCATAGTAAACATATTTGGATATATTTATGTATTTATATGTATACAAATAGATGTTTGTATAATTTAAAAGAAAAAAAAAGTGCTTATATATATATATATATATATATATATATATATATATATATATATATATATATATATATATATATATATATATATGGGGTTAGGTTCAAATGTTCTTAACATTTATTGTGTACTCGTAAGCATAGATCTGGACCAACGGATGAAATAGAATCAATGATCAAGATTTGAGGGTTTATGATATCATAATAGGGTAACATGTACCCTATAATCACATAAATTTCAGCATAAAAACATTTTGGTCAATTAAACTATATTAAAAAAGGAAATTTTCGGATTTTAAGGGATAACTAGTTCCCTTATTTTTAAATTGATTCTAATTTAATTCTGATATAATTTTTAATAATAACTGATTTTATTCTTGCAAATATATTTTTGATTTTATTCTTGCAAAATATGGTTTCATTCAAGATATTTTTTTATAACTAACATGCTTAAAGAATTATACAACATATTGTCAATAATACATTTTCTAAAGAATACAAATTTAATTTTTAAGAATCACTAATTACATTAATTTGTAAATAATAAGACTATAATAATTATTACATTCATTCTGAAAAAAAATATGACTAATAGTGGTTTGAGAATTACACATTTCTTAAATATTAAAACTAAGAATGGTTAAAAAAAATCAAAATTTAACAAATACATAATTCATTATGAAATAATATTATTGTTGAGAAACACTTTACACATTCTGACAGAATACATTCTGCAAGAATACACTCTTGTTCTTCATATTTTCTTTATTTTTCACATCAATGGCAGCATCTTCAAAACCTAAATCCACAAAGAAAACATAATCAAATTTCAAATATTAAAAAATTCAATGCATTCTAAGAGAATAAAAACTATATATTCTGATAGAATGTAGTAAACATTAAAGAATTGTAATTTATTCTAATAGAATGTAATCTTCAAATCAGTATATTCTAGCAGAATTTTTTTTTGTTTTTCTATCTTGCAATGTTTTTTATTTTTTCCTATATTGACAAATAAACAGATTGAAATCGAATTTTGTAATAATAACATACATTCCTAGAGTGTTGACATACACAAGTTGCATATATACTTTTTAACAAAATAAGCTCTGTATACGCACATACACTACAGTTAAATACACTACTGTTAATTGAATATACAAGGTATATGAAAATTAGTCCATGATATCATCTTCCACCTTAAAGTCCTTAAACCCTATAAAAAATTCTAATAAGAAAACCCATACAAAAAAATATAATAAAAAATCCCACACAAACCCACTGCATCAAAATAAACATATAGGCATCAAATTTAATCAATTCCAATTAACACTGTTGTCCCAAACAAAAAATAATCTAATCAAAGAAAACCCAACTTTCCATGGATTGTAATGAGATGTATGTTCGTTGATTTTGGAAAAAAGAATGATAGTTGATTTTGGAAAAAAAAAAGAATGAATATTTAAAATCAAAGGAACCTTAACAGTAGGCGATGCTTTTTCCTTGATTCAATCTAAAAAATGAGCACATACCTTCCGATGTTTTGCCAGTGGCTATAGGGAAATAATACGTCGGCATCAGTGGCTATGAGGAAGAAGGAGGGTGTCGTTGGTGGCTGCATCCGATGGTGTGGCCAACGTTTTTAGAGAAATAGGAGGAACGGGTGGCGGCGTTTATAAGTGGACTAGGGTTTTAATAGGTAAATAAGAATTAATCCCTTAAATAAAGGGATATCAATTGTTAATTTTAAATATTAATTAATACATATATGTAATATTACTAGTCTACTCTTATTAACTTAATTAATAATTATATTATTGTTAAATTCTCATTGATCCATACATGCATACAATATATATATATATATATATATATATATATATATATATATATATATATATATATATATATATATATATATATATATATATATATATATATATATATATATATATATATATATATATAAACATGTTTATATACATTTTTATAAAATGCGTGTTTATATACATTTTTTATATAAAAATGTATTTGCATATAAATTCATTTATTATAAAACATGTGTTTATAAAAAAAGGTATATAAATACGTTTTTATATGAAATACGTTTACTATGAAATAGATGTGTATATATTTTTTATAAAATTACATTGGTATATATTTTTCTATATAAATACGTTTATTACAATATAAGTGTTTATATATATATATATATATATATATATATATATAAACATGTTTGTATACATTTTTATAAAATACATGTTCTTATACAAATGCATTTATTATAAAATACTAAAATAGGTTTATATATATATATATATATATATATATATATATATATATATATATATATATATACATGTTTGTATATAGTTTTTTTATAAAAATTAATTTATGTATATTTATGTATTTATATACACAAAAAAATTATACTTAATTACTATCTATTTTATAAAAGCTTTTTTACGGTATATATGAGTATAAAAAATGTTTTTATAAATATATATTTTGCATACCAACAGTTTTTTATATAGAAAAAAGATGATTTTTTATGTGAGAACATGTTTTTTTGTATGAATATGATTTTATACAGTAAAAAAACATATTCGAAACAAATTTTGAAAAAAAAAGATATAAAACCACTAAATTTAGGATGAATTTGTAACAAAATTTTGAAATTTGGACCAAAAGTGTAAATTTTGGACCATATTTGTAATAAAATTTAAAATTTGGGCTAAAAATATAAATTTTAAAAATGAGATGGCATGTTGATGACTTGATAAAAGGGTCAAAATGAATATAATTATCCGTTTTTAGGACTTAATTGAATAAAAAAACATATAAATAGTAAATCGATTATGAGCCCAAAATATAAGAACTTTTATGAACTTTTTCCTTAATTAAATTGTCAAATATATCTGTCTATCTATATCCAAGTATATATTTACCTGGGTGGTAAGAAAATATAAATTCGTAAGTGAGGTTTTAGCTTTTAGGTTCATTCTTGAGCATCAGTTTCTTTGTTTGGGGGACATGTATGCTTGGCATTTCACCAAGAAAGTAAGCATAAGGCCATCCGGTATGAGAGAGGAAACCACACGTGAATACTGATGTGACACCTTTTCCCACGCATGAACATCGCCCTTAAGGAGCATGTGTGTGTGTGTTGTGGAGTGACCGGTTCCACCGGCGAAGACAGTCAATAAGGGAATAACTTTGCAAACGACCAATGAGATTCGTTGATTCCAAACGGTCAACTGGTCGTTGTTCATGAAGGAAGGTGCCGAGAATTCTTGAATGAGGCTCACCGGAAAAAGAATTACATCAAGAAAAGGTGTTGTGAAAACCAGAAAGAAGAAGAAGAAAATAGGCAATGGCTGAAGAAGAAGAAAAAGAAGAAGAAAAAAGGCGATTAGGAAATAGGGTTTAAATTAAAAAGATTGAGTTTAATTAAATTTAAGTGGGCTAGACATATTTTTAGTGGGCTAACATTTTTGTGGGTTAAACTTGGTTTTGATAATATGAACTAACTTTTTGGGGGTTTAATTGATTTGGTAATATGGAATAATATGGAGTATATATATGTGTGTTTATATAATTTTAAAATCTAATAAAATGTTTATTTAAATTTTAAAAATTATATTTTGTTTATTTAATTTAAGTAAAAAAAAAACTATAAATAATATGGAGTGGTAACCACATTATTTATAAATGTTATTTAATTTCAGTAATTATGTTTTTTTTTCAATTTAATGAACTTTTTATTAATAAAATATTTTTTATGTTTAATAATTATGTTTTTTATTTACTATAATGTCAAAAAAAAAGATAAATAATATGGAGTAGTAACCATTATCAATGTCTAGTGGTTTGGTAGTGAACATGTAGTAGAGCTGACGTGACGCTGAGTTGACAACACTTTTCTAGTGGGTTGGTGGTGACCATACCATTAACTTAATGTTTACCTATCAATAGATTCATACAAGTCTAAACTTTAAGCATAGAATACATCAAACTTCTAGAAAGGCGAGCAATAAGCAAAAGAACTGTTGACAGAGTATGTATAATGATCGGGCTAGAAACATAAATATGTTACAATCAATCATAATAAAAGCATGAGAAAATAAGAAAACATCATAAATGATCCTGTGTTTTTAGAAATCTGACATTTAGTTGTTAAGTTTAATAAACCTCACAAATAGTATGTGTGTTTTCAAAAAATTTGATGTTTGGTCGTTATGTCTCACTCTGTCAGCTTTCTACCGTTAATTAAAGGGCATTTTCGTCATTTCACTACCTAAGACCAGAGGTTTTCTCTTATTTTTTAAAATAGTAATAGTAATTATTTAATATAAAAGCCTCTCTCTCTCTCTCTCTCTCTCTCTCTCTCTCTTTCTCTCTCTCAACGAACCAAAATGTCCCACAAAACAAACCACTTCGTCTCTCACTTCAAGTTGTTTACAAAATCGGTGGAATTAGAACTATTCCAATTGTGCGGGTCGAAGGGTATGCCACCAATTGGAACTTTCTCTGATGATGTGCGTGTATAAGGTGTATGTGTGTGTTCCAATGGTAGAAAGCACAAATTAAAACAATCTGGAGAGTGTGTGTGTATAAAATCAGATCTGTTTATTGATTGCTTTGTGTTTCCTTTATCAGATACATCCTTGTGGTTTAAAGCTATACCTTCATAAACTTCCATTGTTCATAGAATAATCCATCTATAATCTTACTGATTTTGTGTTTCATAGGGTACAACTCAATGATTTCAGTTCATATTTGTTATAACAAAGGAGGATATAAGCTCAAAATCATAACAACCATGGATTATCGGAGGATGCCAAAAGATGCAACTTGAAAGATGCGATAATTGTTATTTAAGAGTCAGAGATAGAAAACAAAACAATGTTGCTCGGTTCCTTCCACTTCTAGTTCAATTGGCATCATAAACCTGCAAATCATTTTGTATCATCTTAATTTAATGGAGCTTCTTCTCCGTCGTCACAGCCTACTCCGATTTCGCTTTAGGGTTCTCGGTTTAGTGAAGCTTCTTTTTCACGATCTGTTTTCTTCAACGTCTAGCCTTCGTCTTCTCCGGTTAGGTTGGTAGGAGAATAGTGAGAGAACTCCATGACTAAAGCCATTTTCTGGGTTTGTTCTTTTTCACACTCCCCACTTTGAGTTCTTGTTCCTCCTTATTTTCTTGGTTTGTTCTTAAATGCACACACATACACACACCCCAGATTTTTGGATTTGTTCTTCAATACACACATGTTTACATTATAGGTTCTTCCATGAATGAACACAGATTTCGAGTAAAACCCGTAAATTATTTTTGATTTCAAAAAAAACCCATAAACGATTACTCATGAACACACACTTTATGTGTATGTGTGTGTGTTCATCCTCATGTTTTGAATCATAGGAACAATAATGCCAAACCCTCCACAATTTGTTGGCTATGATATCAACAATGACTTCGATATCGAATTTCCGTATGGTTTTCTTAATCCATTCCAGTTTGACTTGAGGATTTAGGCTGAAGATCTGTGAAATGAGTGAGAGAGAAAGAGAGAGAAAGAAAGAGAGAGAGAGAGAGAGAGAGAGAGAGAGAGAAGACCATATATATATATATATATGTATATATATATATATATATATATATATAGAGAGAGAGAGAGGTTTATATGTTTCTGATAATTATTGTGTGCTTTTAGGAACCAATAAGAATTAAGGAAATAATAAATAATTAATTAAATTGATAAGAGTATATTAGTAACTTAGCTGTAATTATTTATGGTAAATAATTAAAATCTTTAATTACCTTAATTGATCCCTTAAATCATAATTCCTTCATCCTCATAACCCTAATTCTATATCACAGTATTCATCAAACTCCAATACGATTATCTTCTTCACCCACCATAGCCGAAATATACAACCACGAGATAGCCATCTCCACCATATACAAATATGTACCAACAGATCACACCACCACCTCTATACTATTGGAATAAACAATTTCAGTGGCAAGGATAACTGCGACCGCAATTTAATCCAAATCAAAAATTCATGACATCTCCATTTTTCAATCAACGCCAACAACAACCAGATTTTGGTAAGAGCCGATAGTTTCGAAAGCAAGGATAGCCACCACAACATTATGGACAATTTTGGCGACCGATAGTTCGAGTCACAGCAATGCATTACTCTTTTGAAGCTGCTAAACACACGGTAATTTCAAAACTTTTTATTTTTGAATTCACACTTCCTATTTGAAATCTTATTTGAATGTTAAACACACGGTAATTACTTCCTATTTTTTAATTGCCACTATTCTGTACAGGTAAACATATTCTTATATATCTTTTCGTTGCAAAACATCATACGGACTTCCTCTATACTTCTAATCACAGGTAATCATATTCTTATATCCTTTTTAGCAAAATTTTGATATGTAATTTGGTAATGGTGTTCAAGGTGTCTTTATTTTTAATTCCTTTTGATGTGGGTGGATTTAGTTCATTTCATTAGTGATATTCTATAAAGCATGATGATTTGGGTGTTCCCTAAAGGTGTTTGACGGAATGCCTAGTAGAAAAGATGTGGGTGGACGCTCCACATATGAGTAATTGATAACACAGGTGGGATCGACCTTGGATGTGTGCAACCTGTAGAGTGGAACAGTGATATAAAAGGGTGGAAATCTCACCTTCATCGACCCGGTATTAAACATCCAATCAGGTATGAAATTATACTTCTCAATATTCTAAGTTCACCAAATCGTCTTTATTACCACCGACCTTTATCATTGAAATTTTGAATTAGATAGAAATTGTAAATTTATGGTATTGAAATTTTTTTTATGGATTTTGTTATAAAAAAATCAAAGTGGTTCACAAATAGATCATAGAATTTGTAATTTTTATGAAACTATACACATGGGGTTCGACACGATTGTTAATGTAAACTCCTTCAACAGTTTCATTTACAAACAATTTGGTTCTCAATTTTGATAATTTTAAGAATGCATGTAAAGTTACAAAATATTAACCATAAATTAATGTCAAGAATTTTGAACGTCACATTCTAACAGAATATGATTTCATCAACATCAATTTAACAAAATGAATTACTAATGTCTACTACATTCTATCAGAACTTATAATTTTTATTCTCTTAGAATACACTTAATTTTTTAATCTTTGAAAGTTGATTATGTTTTCTTTGTGGATTTAGGTATTAAAGAGGCTTTCATTGATGTGGAAAAGAAGGAAAACATAGAGAACGAGAGTATTCTAGCAGAATGTATTCTGCCAGAATGTATAAAATGTTATTAACAATAATATTCTTTCAGAATGGATTAGTATTTTTGTTAGATTTTGAATTTTTTTTTCTTTTTTAACCATTATTAGTTTTAGTCTCTAAAAATAAATGTAATGCTTAAAACATTATTAGTCATATTTTTTCAGAATGAATATAATAATTGTCTAATTTTATTCTTTACGAATTAATGTAATTAGTGATTCTTAAATAATAAAATATGTATTCTTTAGAAAATGTTATTCTTGATAATATGTTGTATAAATATTTAAGCATGTTAATTATAAAAAATATATTGAATGAACCATATTCTGCAAGAATAAAATTTAAAATATATTTACTAGTTTATGTTTGACTCTCTGTCATTCTGACAGAATAAAATCGGTAAGTATTAGAAATTATAATAGAATTAAATTTGAATTAATTTAAAAAATTCAGAATTAAAGAAAGGAAATTAATTATCTCTTAAAATCCGAAAATTTCCTTTTTTAATATAGGTTAATTACCAAAACACCATTCTGTTGAAATTTGTGTGGTTATATGGTACATTTTATCCTATTATAATATCGTAGACCCTCAGATCATGATCATTGATTTTATTCATCCATTGGTTCAGAATTGTGCTTACATGCACACAATAGATGTAAGAAACAAAATAACCTAGCTCTCTCATTGGTTCAGAATTGTGCTTACATGCACACAATAGATGTAAGAAACAAAATAACCTAGCTCTCTCTCTCTCTCTCTCTCTCTCTATATATATATATATATATATATATATATATATATATATATATATATATATATATATATATATATATATATATAGGAGGGTTCATGTGACAACCCGATATTTTGAGACAATAAAATGTAACACCAGTCAAATTTAGGCCAAAATATAAATTTCCTAAAAATCTTATTTGGGTTAAATAAAGTAGTAGGAATCGTATCAAGGTTTTCGTACATATAAAGAACCCTAAAATCCGAGTTATAACGAAGAAGTTATGACCAATCTAAGATTCGCGGCAAAAACCGGCAACGCTGATAGACGTAAAACGCAAGGTTTCGATACAATAATTTTTAGCCTTAGGTATCTAAACGAAAGTCGTAGATTTCGTTAAACCGTGATCATGCATAAAAATAACGCCCAAAACGGACTTCGTATGAAGAAGTTACAAATTTTCTAAGTTTCGTAACAACGATAGACAGCTAAAAACTCGAAATAAAGATCGAGCGATTTTTAGCCGACACAAGTTAAACGAGAGTTGAAGGTCTCGACAATAGTAGTTCAATGGTAAAAAGAAAAACGAAAACGGACATCGGATAAAGAAGTTATGGATTTTTAACGGAATTATCGTGTCCCGGCCTATTAAATAAAATATAAATAAAAATAAAATCAAAATTAGCCGACGAAGTCTAAACGAAAGTTGTAGAGTATTTTCTCACCTTCGCGTGGATATAAAAAACGTCAAAAACGGAGCCCGTATGCGAAAGTTATAGATTTTACAAGTTTGAGGCACACACACCAAGACGATTTACGCCCAGCGTACTCGGGTGCTAGGCCTCGGTTCGTCCACGTCGCTCCGGGTCCCATCCAATGCTCCGTCCGAGGATGCGGTAAGCGCTGACGTCGCGTACGCCCAGCGTACTCCGAAATTACGCCCAGCGTAACGAGTACGCCCAGTGTACTCCGAAATTACGCCCAGCGTAACGAGTACGTCAGCGTACTCCGAAATTACGCCCAACGTAATCCCTCTTTCAGCACCTATAAATATCATACGAGGCTGCCCGGATTTATTTGCTTCCTTACTCATTTCTTTCACCTTGGAACCCCTCTAAAGCCCCTCTAAACCACCCGAAAGTCCCGGTACACCCCTAGTACACGACGCAAGGTCCGAAGCCCCGAGATTCCCGAGAATCTCACCACTTTCCGGTCGGAGCGTCGCCCGAGAAAAAGCTCGTTTTCTTCAAATCACGCACTTTCTTCGGTGAGTTCATACCCCTATAAACTACATTTTCAAATGTGTTATCAATGCTTTTTATACACTTTTAAGGGGGGGGGGGATACAAGTAAACACACAGTTATTATCGTGTGTAACCTAAAGTTTCACTATATACTCTTTTTATCAAGTAAATCATATGTGATTCATAACTACTACATGCAAACTTTCGTACGCAAAATATATCACAATAACATCTTGTCTTTTTAAATTAAATATGTTGTTATACATATACGAATCAAACACTTTATTTATACTTTGAGTATATGTGTTCCTTTATGTCACTACAAAAGTTACACTTTACATAACGAGTGAGCATTTCACTAGGGTTTACTATACAAACGAAACAAACTTTTGGAAAAACTATAATAGTTTACGACAAACATTTTTACATGTTAAAACCTCTTTATCAAACTGTCTTACATACTTTATGTTTCCTTTCAAACGCTGTTAGAATCGTGTTTCAAACAAAGGTCTTCTTATACTTAAAATTGTTCTTATCAAACAAACTACTTTCAAATCGTTTTATAAACTGACATCAAGTCATCATTTCTTATTTATTAAACTTTTCAAAGGTTTTACAAAACTTCTTTTATATTTTTATTGTCAAATGCATGCCTATATATGAGTATATATATATATATATATATATATATATATATATATATATATATCATGTATACATATATAGACATAAAAGTTTCCATCAGTTGGTTCAGTACCTTTGGGTAGCAAAGGCATACTTCGGTTATACCCGTATAATACTAGTAACTATAATAGGTATAGTTAGGAGATACTACTTACCATTCCAAGTACAAGGAATCACACCAGAGTCAATTTATCCATGAGTCTATACTAATACATTACATACTATATGAAGAGATACGATTACATACAATTACAAGGCATACAATTTCAAAACATACAATTACAGGAGATACGATTACATAAGATAGTGTACTAGATATTCACGAAATTTTACATACTACAAGTACTATATCAAGGAAATACTTTCATATACAAAAACAAAGTGGACTTTCATATGTAAATCTATTTAATACTAAGAATTGTGAGACATTTCAGCTTCACGTACTTTCGAGTATGCATTTCAAGTCCTGTATTATAAACCATAATCTCTTGGAGGGAGAGCGTGATGCTTGTGTATAGATCTATACGGGATTGACAATCCCGCACCTAAACTGTTAGCTACAGTTAGACCGGCAGGTCTGGGGTGACAAACGTCATAACATTCCAACGCTTGAAGAACGTTGTTACAGGCAGTCTGGGTCATTAGCATGGTTATAAAACTCACATGGAGTATTAAAAACACGTTGATTTACGGGGTTATCAAACACCTTAGCGATTTTATACGTACACAAATCTACTAATTTAGGCATGAAAAACACCATGGTAGTTCATTTTTTGGGACTTTTAAAAATATTGGATTTCTAAAAGCAAACATTCAAAACAGTCGGGTCTTGGTAGAAGGCTACTTTTTATACTAGTAGAAAATATGGGATTTTCTAGGGTTTTCAAACGTTTACAATTACTTACAAATATGTTCATTGGTACAAACTTTCCTTCAAACATTTACAGGTCTTTCTTTACAAATCAAAGTCACATAAATACTTATGAATTCACCAGCATTATTGCTGATACTCGCTTTCAAAATAACTTGTATTCCCAGGTCCACAAATAGACAGGTATGACTACCAGATTTTGTGAAGACGGTGCGGTCAAGACTCGTCTTTTATTTTGAATATTCATTTTGTAGAATTATACTATGAAAGAACTCACATGTAATTAAAATTATACTATTAATGCAATGGATGATGTTGTTGCTTGTTTACTACTTTGCATTGTTGTGATACATTACATGACGTCCTCCGCCCCAGAACGTTTCCGCCGTTCTTGGTTTTGGGGTGTGACAGATTGGTATCAGAGCATTGTTTATAGTGAATTGAGTATATCAACCCATAAAAGATATACAGACTATAAATGCAATAGGGATTAAAATACTCTGATAAAGAGCCTATACTTTTAAAATAATAAAATATTTAATTAAGTATACATGCCTACATTTATACTAAAATCAGTGTCACTAGGACAGAACAAAAGTATTACGATTGTTGGGCAGCACAAGTAGACTTAGAGACATATAGTCAAAACTGGGATGATATAGCCTGATCAACTATATTATCTGAGGGTTGACTAGCATGTGCCTAAGTGTGGCTGTGAGTTGCAACAAGTCTAAAAACTTACCCACAATACCACAATGAGAACAATAGAACATAAACCTAAAATACTATAGGAGTATTTTGTGTATTACTATAAACTACTTATGTGTTAGATTCTTATACCCCAATTATCGCATAGATAACATAGCTGGACCCTATCCCCACGGCGACCCGTACTTCCCGAACGAAGGCAATGCTGGATGGTTCAGAGAAGAACCAGAGAATGATCATCCAATCCATTTTGAATGATCACCATGCTGCAGACCTTTCGGATGATGATAACTCCGAACTCGAGAAAGAGAACCTACCCCCGGTAGCTCCCAATTCAAACCCTAACCCTCGTCCAGCTCTTCATGGCCCGACGCCTCATTGGGTAGAATGCCTGGAAACATGGAGCGAAGAGCAAGATCAACCTATGCCGTTTAAAGGAGACCGAAGCTGCTACAACTTAAGGGGAACTCAGCAGACAGAGTTCTACCAATCCTGATCCGTAAAGTTGCCGAAACGAAATTCAGGGCAGGACGACTCTCCATTGTATCGAAGAGGTTAAATGCCAATGCAAGAATGCATACCATCCGGACCAATCATCTTGAAAACACTCGTGAGAGATATGAGAGAGACCATGAGACCCTGCTGCAAGCATTAGCTGAAAAACGAGCCGAAGTCATAGAACTCCGAGTACGCCAAAGGGTGTACGAAAGACACCTACTTGATATGGAACGTCAACTGGCTAAGCTGAGAGTTCACCAGAGGGATGACCGTCGCCAATAGTAGATGTCTTACTTTATTTTCCTTGTTAAAGGAATTATTTTTCTGTCTATGCCCGATGTGGCATTTTCTATGAAACTATCTTGTACTGTAAGTACTTTTAGTTAGGTCTTTATGCTGTCAAGGACTTTCTACTTGAGATATGATGTAAGACCTTCTTCAAGGTCAAATTTTCCTAAACTTATTACATCTTAAACATCGATGATATTGACAGTCGGCTAACTTCCGTGTCACTCTTTGTTCAAAAACCCTCATCATACCTTCGTTGGAGTCTATCTGAAACATGCTTTAGTCAAGTCATTGGACTATAGTAATTTAACTCCGGAGACATTTCCAAGTCTCTTTTAGTGGTTGGATCATGTTATTCACCAACCAACGATACCTCGGCTTGAACGACAAATGTCTTACGACCATTCTACAAACATACTTCTACTCTGTACTAGGACTGCATCATAGGGATGTAGGTCAAACCATCATGAACATACTTCCAATTCGTACTAGGACTGCATCATAGGGATGTAGGTCAAACTTTCGAGAACATACTCTTACTCTTTACTTAAGCGATCGAAGTACATTTAGGGTCAACCAAAATCGCTCACAAAATCCTTATCTTTCGTGTTACAGAATCATGTCGTCATCCGAAAACAATCAGCCGAGCAACGAAACCCCTATCCTCCATATCGACGCCGCTACGTTACAAGCTGCAGTAGCAGCTGCTGTGACAACCTTCCTTACACACATCAACTCCGGCAACACAAACAAGACTGACAAAGGAGTCGAGAGTTCCGATTGTAGTACCAATCCGGGAAATCAACAAATGACAACAGTCACGGACTTGCGAAGCCGTAAGACCGAAAAGATGAGACGATATCGCCAAGCCAGAAGTGAGCGAAAGCGATTCCAAAGACTTGCCATGCAACAGCAGCAAGTGACAACTCCTGTCCCTTCAGCACCAACACGACCCATTCCTCCAGTCCCTGGCATCAGGACCAATCCTACACACAAAAGTAGTGATAAAGCCAGACTCTTTAAGAGGAAATTTTCAAAGTGGAGTAATGAGGAAGGCACCCGTGTCCACGTAACTCTGACTAAACACCTCACTCCCACCACCAATGCTAGTACTAGCCAGTCATGCCACCAATGCGGTGAGATAGGGCACTTCAAGAAGGATTGTCCTATAACAAAGAACTCCGGCGCAGACGGGAAAATACTAAGGATCACTGCTGCGGGAGAGACTACTTCGGACCCACATAAAAGTAATTAAGGCGTTCATTGTAACAGACTTATAAATTGTTTAAAACTAGTGCAACTAGAGTCTTATCTTTTGCGAGATCCCGTTGGTTAAGGGACCCTCGTGCTGCGTATACTAGTCTTTTGTAGTATACTTTGTTCGCAACAATATTCCTATAGTTACTCTAAAGTACTGTAACCCTGTTAAGAGTTGCACCATTGTGTTTTATCTGTAACGCCTTATGTTCAAATCTAATGTCGTTTACTTCTAAGTAAGTCCGACATTATCATACAACTTGAGTCAATTCGATCCGCACAATACTAGTTTCGTGCGTACTTCTCCTTCTCCGAAAACGTCTTTCTAGCGAAGCCGTTATTCCAGAACACCGAAGTACTCATGCATAGAGTACCTCATGTTTCTTATCCTTTCCAAAGAAACCTCAGCAAACCTCCCCAAAGTACCACTCGTGCAGTACGTCAAGTTCAATCCAAAGACCCACCTTTTCAATCTTAATTATATACGACTCGTATACCCGAGACTGTGATCGATAAACCAGGTATGAGTTCTACTATGAACTTCAGGACGGAGACTGCCCAAGACTGCGAGTGATCGTGCTTCTGTGAGAATAAACTTAGAAATACCTATCCTTTTCCCTAATTCATGAGTAGTCATACTTTCTTTTAGATCTTCACGACAGCTAATCCACCCCAAGGTTTTGACATCATAATCAGTAGGAGTTGGTTAAGTCTACATCGAGCCGACATCAGGCGCTTTGATAAAGCAGTTCGTCCTAACCTCCCTAAACAACGAAACTCTAGTTATTTGCTGCAACGAATCAAGTACGAACCCTCTCATCATTTCGTGTATTTAAGCTCAAAAGCGCTTACAAAAGGAATATCATGCATTCCTTGCACACATCGTCGAGACGTGCCGAGAAGTGAAGGACATTCAGAACATCCAAGAAGTACGCGGCTTTCCCGACACCTTTCCAGAAGGACTACCGAGACTACCACCACAGCGTCAAGTCGAATTTAGAATCGACTTAGTTCCAGGGGCTACCCCAGTAGCCAAATCACCTTATTGTCTAGCTCCAACCGAGATGCAAGAACTTCCTAGCGAGCTTAACAAACTCCTCAGAAGGGGATTCTTTAGGCGAAGTTTCTCACTTGGAGGAGCACCGGACTTGTCTGTAAACAAGAAAGAGCGTTCCAAACGCTAAAGTAAGCCTGATGCATTGCACCAATATTATCCCTCCCAAAGGGGATAGAATATTTTGTGGTGTAATGCAATGCATCCAACCAAGGGCTTGGTTGTGTTCTTAAGCAAGAGGAAAAGTCACTGCCTATACCTCAAGACAGATTAAGACACAGGAAGTTAACTATTCAACACGTGATCTTGAGTCATGAGCAAAGGTAATTGCTCTGAAGATCTGGAGACACTACTTGTAGGGTACAAGGTGTAATACTCTCACAGACCACAAAAACACTCAACACACATTCGACAAAGAAAAGTTATCATACCAGTGAAGTCAAACGAAAGAAGCAAAGTCGTATCCCGATAGTGAAAGGTTCGCTGGAATGCCAAGCGAGGACCAGAGTTCACTTAAGAACACGAGTAGCAAATAAAACTTCTATCCGTAGCATGATTATTAATTCTGCTTAAACTCTAATTTCGGGACGAAATTCCCTCTAACAGGGGGATGATGTGACAACCCGATATTTTGAGATAATAAAATGTAACACCAGTCAAATTTAGGCCAAAATATAAATTTCCTAAAAATCTTATTTGGGTTAAATAAAGTAGTAGGAATCGTATCAAGGTTTTCGTACATATAAAGAACCCTAAAATCCGAGTTATAACGAAGAAGTTATGACCAATCTAAGATTCGCGGCAAAAACCGGCAACGCTGATAGACGTAAAACGCAAGGTTTCGATACAATAATTTTTAGCCTTAGGTATCTAAACGAAAGTCGTAGATTTCGTTAAACCGTGATCATGCATAAAAAGAACGCCCAAAACGGACTTCGTATGGAGAAGTTACAAATTTTCTAAGTTTCGTAACAACGGTAGACAGCTAAAAACTCGAAATAAAGATCGAGCGATTTTTAGCCGACACAAGTTAAACGAGAGTTGAAGGTCTCGACAATAGTAGTTCAATGGTAAAAAGAAAAACGAAAACGGACGTCGGATAAAGAAGTTATGGATTTTTAACGGAATTATCGTGTCCCGGCCTATTAAATAAAATATAAATAAAAATAACGTCAAAATTAGCCGACGAAGTCTAAACAAAAGTTGTAGAGTATTTTCTCACCTTCGCGTGGATATAAAGAACGTCAAAAACGGAGCCCGTATGCGAAAGTTATGGATTTTACAAGTTCGAGGCACACACACCAAGACGATTTACGCCCAGCGTACCCTCGTACGCCCAGCGTACTCGGGTGCTAGGCCTCGGTTCGTCCACGTCGCTCCGGGTCCCATCCAATGCTCCGTCCGAGGATGCGGTAAGCGCTGACGTCGCGTACGGCCAGCGTACTCCGAAATTACGCCCAGCGTACTCCGAAATTACGCCCAGCGTAACGAGTACGCCCACTTACTCCGAAATTACGCACAACGTAATCCCTCTTTCAGCACCTATAAATATCATACGAGGCTGCCCGAATTTATTTGCTTCCTTACTCATTTCTTTCACCTTGGAACCCCTCTAAACCACCCGAAAGTCCCGGTACACCCCTAGTACACGATGCAAGGTCCGAAGCCCCGAGATTCCCGAGAATCTCGCCACTTTCCGATCGGAGCGCCGCCGGAGAAAAAGCTTGTTTTCTTCAAATCACGCACTTTCTTCGGTGAGTTCATACCCCTATAAACTACATTTTCAAATGTGTTATCATTGCTTTTTATACACTTTTAAGGGGGGGGGGGGATACAAGTAAACACACAGTTATTATCGTGTGTAACCTAAAGTTTCACTATATACTCTTTTTATCAAGTAAATCATATGTGATTCATAACTACTACATGGAAACTTTCGTACGCAAAATATATCACGATAACATCTTGTCTTTTTAAATTAAATATGTTGTTATACATATACGAATCAAACACTTTATTTATACTTTGAGTATATGTGTTCCTTTATGTCACTATAAAAGTTACACTTTACATAACGAGTCAGTATTTCACTAGGGTTTACTATACAAACGAAACAAACTTTTGGAAAAACTATAATAGTTTACGACAAACATTTTTACATGTTAAAACCTCTTTATCAAACTGTCTTACATACTTTATGTTTCCTTTCAAACACTGTTAGAATCGTGTTTCAAACAAAGGTCTTCTTATACTTAAAATTGTTCTTATCAAACAAACTACCTTCAAATCGTTTTATAAACTGACATCAAGTCATCATTTCTTATTTATTAAACTTTTCAAAGGTTTTACAAAACTTCTTTTATATTTTTATTGTCAAATGCATGCCTATATATGTGTACATATATATATATATATATATATATATATATATATATATATATATATCATGTATACATATATAGACATAAAAGTTTCCATCAGTTGGTTCAGTACCTTTGGGTAGCAAAGGCATACTTCGGTTATACCCGTACAATACTAGTAACTATAATAGGTATAGTTAGGAGATACTACTTACCATTCCAAGTACAAGGAATCACACCAGAGTCAATTTATCCATGAGTCTATACTAATACATTACATACTATATGAAGAGATACGATTACATACAATTACAAGGCATACAATTTCAAAACATACAATTACAGGAGATACGATTACATAAGATAGTGTACTAGATATTCACGAAATTTTACATACTACAAGTACTATATCAAGGAAATACTTTCATATACAAAAACAAAGTGGACTTTCATATGTAAATCTATTTAATACTAAGAATTGTGAGACATTTCAGCTTCACGTACTTTCGAGTATGCATTTCAAGTCCTGTATTATAAACCATAATCTCTTGGAGGGAGAGCGTGATGCTTGTGTATAGATCTATACGGGATTGACAATCCCGCACCTAAACTGTTAGCTACAGTTAGACCGGCAGGTCTGGGGTGACAAACGTCATAACATTCCAACGCCTGAAGAACGTTGTTACAGGCAGTCTGGGTCATTAACATGGTTATAAAACTCACATGGAGTATTAAAAACACGTTGATTTACGGGGTTATCAAACACCTTAGCGATTTTATACGTACACAAATCTACTAATTTAGGCATGAAAAACACCATGGTAGTTCATTTTTTGGGACTTTTAAAAATATTGGATTTCTAAAAGAAAACATTCAAAACAGTCGGGTCTTGGTAGAAGGCTACTTTTTATACTAGTAGAAAATATGGGATTTTCTAGGGTTTTCAAACGTTTACAATTACTTACAAACATGTTCATTGGTACAAACTTTCCTTCAAACATTTACAGGTCTTTCTTACAAATCAAAGTCACATAAATACTTATGAATTCACCAGCATTATTGCTGATACTCGCTTTCAAAATAACTTGTATTCCCAGGTCACAAATAGACAGGTATGACTACCAGATTTTGTGAAGACGGAGCGGTCAAGACTCGTCTTTTATTTTGAATATTCATTTTGTAGAATTATACTATGAAAGAACTGAAAGATCCCAACTTTCGTATTTATGAAAGACCCAAACTTTCATACTATTCCAGAAAAAAATTCTTAAGTTACTTCCTCAAAACATGCTACATGCATATTTATAAAACAATATTTTATATTGATAAAGTGATTACAAAAGATTGGATACAAACCGACTAAGTTTTAGTACATTTCATGTCTACCCAAGAATCTACTATTCATATACATACATGAACATTAAAATACAGAGAAATAGTATTAACTATTCTAAATCTTTCAGCAGTATAAAACTATATTGGATACTCATCACCTGCAATTGTTAAACATTGAGAGGGATAAGCGATAACGCTTAGTGAATTCAATAAATAGATACAATATAATCTTATGCCTTATATATACCAATATGACTGAAGCAAAAGGGAACAAGAACAACAATAGCATATGCGTATCATATGTCACGCTTTCAATATCAACTCAAGATTTGATTCAAAGATTTACGATCAATGAGACATAACAATTTCAATACTTGATATGCATCAATAAAGCTTTGGCCCAAATGGCACAGAAGACATATAATTTCTGATTATCAATATGATAGATTTCAGGTTTTCACGCCCTGTTTAGCATTTCGGTAGATTTCAGGTTTTCACGCCCTGTTTAACATTTCAGTAGATTTCAGGTTTTCACGCCCTGTTTAACATTTCAGTAGATTTCAGGTTTTCACGCCCTGTTTAGCATTTCGGTAGATTTCAGGTTTTCACGCCCTGTTTAATCTTCTGCCAATGCCATTTAAATATAAGTCATTCACTTACGGGGAATATGCTCTACATGGCCAGAGGCTTCGTACCATTACCAATGTGAATCTAAGTCTTTTCACTGATCACATGGTCAAAGGTATTACTTTTGCTATCAAAATAGCAGAATAAAAATAACACAAAAAAAATACCTCGGAATAATAACACTGAAAAGCACATAGCACATATAACACATAACATACAATTATTCCTATATATTGAACTCACCTTAAATTAATCGGGGGTTAAAATAGTAATTTGGACAGTATTTCAGCTTTAAATATGACTTTCTATGTTGAAAACCGGGAGCTTAATTGAAAACCGGGCTCTGCGAAGGCAGGGCTTCAAAACCGAAAAGATAAAATTTTCGGGCTTCTCGGGAGCTTTGGGACGTGTTTCGGGTGCTAAAATTGATACCGGGGCTTCGGGGAAAGTCAAAATAGTGAATATATGAAATTAGGGTGAAAAAGTGTCAAATTTTCAAAGTTACCCGGGAAGGCTCGCAGCCTCCCTTTATATAGGGCCGAGGGTTCGGACCTTGTGGCTGAGAAGGGTCCACGTTGCATCTGCGAGGTTCGGTCAGGAAGGAGAAGACGTGGCTCATGCGAGCTTCGGACATCTGGCAGGAGGAGCGAAGGCCACGAGGCCGCTGCGAGGCTCGGACGTGGCATCTGCGAAACGGAGCACGTGGCTCGCATGCGAGAGGGGGCGGCGGTGGCGAAGCGAAGCTCGGACACGCGTGCGACACACGTCGCTCTTCGGACGTGCCACGACTCCAGTGACGCACCTGCTTCGTGCGAGGTGACGTGGCCGGTACTATTCATGCGAGATTTCTCGGATTTTGAGCCCCGAACTTCTAAAATCCATAACTTTCGTATACGAGCTCCGTTTTTGACGTTCTTTATATGCACGCGTAGCTAAAATTACGCTCTACATGCGAGAAACCCTAGTGGAACTCTTAGCCACGTTTTTGGGGTTTAAGGATACTATATATACATGTAGGCTATTAGGGTTTTCAACTAGGAAACCCTAATTTGACTGCTTAAGCCCTAAGCAGCCCATGGACCCTTTTAGAATATCCCTTGGACGATTTCTAATGGGTTTCCCCATAGAATTTGTCCAACCTATTATTCCAAGGTAATCCATAGCCCAAATGCAATTATCTTATAATTACAGTTCCAGTCCCTTAAGTTTAATTAATCTCTTTTAGCCACAAAATTAATTATCAATTAATTCTTGACTAATGTTAATTAAACAATATGATTTATCCTTTAATATATTATTCTCATAATATATTAATAAATCATAATTAATCCTCTAATATCCATAATTCATCCTATCAAGTTGCTTTGGTGAAGGCAACCCAAAAGGACCATGCATCATCGGGTCAAGTACATACCAAAATAGTTATGGACTTAGACACTAATCCAACAACAATAAGATAAGAATATTTACATCTATTTGTTTCATTGTTTATATACATCAAAAGTATAACACAATATAAAAGACGTGTCCTTATAAGCTCCTTCTTCTCAAAATGTTGTAGGAGTACCTTTCTACTGATTCCCTGAGAATACAAGCGGTTTTAAAAGAGCGATAATATCAGTTCCATCTATGACCACTTAGTTTATGCTAGTTGTGTATAAACCAATATCGAACAGACAGTTGATTATATGGATCTGCCCTAAATCCACAACTAAACAAGGAACAAGAAATGAGGCGGAAACCACACATTCCACAGTCAATCGAATATTCTCCATACTTAGCCTTGATGCCTAAACTAAGGAATTATAGAGTTAACTATGAATGTTTGTTACTGTATCCTGTTGTAGTATAGGAAAACATTAGTTTTTATGTCTGGTTACTACCAATCGTAGTATGTGTGTGTATTCTTGTACAAAATCCTTTGTATAGTATGTTCTGTATGAAACCCTGACTACCACCAGTATGTATAGCATGTTCTTGTTTGAAAACCCTGGCTACCACCAGTATGTATAGTATGTTCTGTTTGAAAACCCTGGCTACCACTAGTATGTATAGTAGTTTTATTAATTAAAATAAAACTAATGAATAATGGAATCCCGTAAACAATGATTAGTTTATACTATTGTGAGTTCGTATAACCATGCTTGATATGACTTAGAGACCTTTACGACGTTCTTCAGGTGTCGGTTAAATGACATTTGTCACCCCAGGCATGCCTGCCTAACTGTAGCTATCAGTTCAGGTGTGGGATTGTCAGTCCCGAATAGATCTATTCACAAATCTCACGCTCTCCCTCTTGGAGACACTGGTTATACTATGATAGGATTTAGTTTTACACATAAGGGTACAATTTTGAAGTAGAGTCTCACAATTATGTATAATCTAGTTTACATGCAGTCATGTATTGATCTACTATATTGAAATTTGTGGTATGCTTGTAGTGTAATAATAATTATACATAAATAATTATTAAATTTTGTACACTTGAAATCCAAATGTAGTAATGTATATCATAAACTAAATCTACCATAGTTTATGTGTTTAGCAATGTTTAACTTTGCATTTGTAAAACTGTGTATTGAAAACCTCGAACTATACCTATTATAGTTTGCCTGAAATGTGTTGTACTTGGTTAGTGTATTGTTTATGGAAACTATGCAATTATATATTTGTTTAACGTAAAGAGACCCTTATGCTCCTCATAATACAAAAGGGATAAAAATATCTATGTATTTTGTAGAAATCATTGGACTAAATCAATTGCATATGTTTTAAACTTATTGAAATTCTTTTGTTTTTGTTCACAAAAATCGTTTGTGTTTGGGTTGTATTCCCCCCTGAAAACGTTTAAAAATCATGAAAGCGTAGGGGTATGAACTTGATGGGTTTTAGCCATAAGAACATCCTATGTGCTAATACAAACCCTAATGCTTGGATCTAGGTTTCTCTATTGTACATGCAATTCATCCAAGACTTTAAACCCTAGATCTAGCATATGATAGTCAATATTAACATAACAATGGGTTTAAGATATTGCCTTGATTGTTATGTAGCAATAACAATCTCAAATCCTCCTTGTAATGACTTTAGAAAGCTTAGAGTCACAAATGTCACTCCTCTAATGGTTCACAAACACCAAGAGCAAGAGGATGAAGAATAAGGAGAGGGGAGGCTACCCAAAACGTGTGTAAACCCTAAGGAATAAGTTCACCACGTTTTTGAGTCTCAAGGGTCCTTTAAATAGTGAGGCTAATAGGGTTATCTAACAAGGAAACCCTAATTTGGATGCTTAGACCCTAAGCAACCCATGGACTCCCTCCTTAAAGGCCTAGGACGATTTCTAATGGGTTTCCCCATAGAATTCGTCCACCCCTCTAATATGGAGTCCATTTAGCCCAATATTCAACTATCACATAATTGACAGTTCTAGTCCCTTAAGTTTAATTAATGTCTTTTAGCCACAAACTTAATTCTTATTAATTCTTGACTAATATTAATTAAACAATATGATTTCTCCTTTAATATATTATTCTCATAATATATTAATAAATCATAATTAATCCTTTCTCTCCATAATTCATCCTATCAAGTTGCTTTGGTGAAGGCAACCCAAAAGGACCATGCACCATCGGGTCAAGTACATACCAAAATAGTTATGGACTTAGACACTAATCCAACAGAACTCACTGTTAGTTGTGTGCAAGCATTGAACTGGAAACGAAGACCCTCGAGTTGTTGTACGTGGCACTTAACAAAATCCTAATATCAAATAAATACATATATGTATCTAAATTAGCGATTTCGTTAGATAAAGTGTTAGAAAAACACTTGCTTTCGGTTAAGGAATGTTACCGGGATTGATCGAATCGAGGAAATGGGTTTTTCACCACTTAAGAGGTGTGTACGGCCGTGAACAGGGGTTTACGATCGTGAAGAGTGGTTTACGGCCGAACAGGCAGTTTACGGCCGTGAAGAGTTTACGACTGTGAACTCCTCTATGAAGGGTTTACGGCCTTTGCAGATTTGAAGGGTGTACGACCATATACTCAAGAACAAGGGTGTTTGATTTCGAAGAAAACGTGTTCCAGATGCTCCAAATCGACACCAAATGAAGATTTTTTGATGATTTTCGGGAGAAAAGAGGTGTTTTTAGTGTGTACGGTCAGAGGTTCTAGGGAGAGAATGAGAGAATTTTCGGCCAAGAAGGTTCAAATGAAGGTGGAGGTCCCGTATATAGGCTAGGGGTATGGTCGGTGGTGGGGTCCACTTGGCACCAACCGTACACGGGTTTACGGCCGTAAACTCGTTCTGGCCGCAAACTTGCTGTTTTTCAAGGAACTTCGGGTTTTTCGCGTGTTTTTCGATTTCGACTCGTATATAAAATTTAATTATATAAAACTAGATGATTTTCTAAACCAAGAAATTTGATGGAAAATTAATAAAAATTCAAATTTTATTAACGAAAATCTGTTAAAAGTAACGGAAAAAGTTTCGGGTTGTCACATTTACCAATGGAAGGGGATGATTTGAGTAGAATGCCTTACTGTGAAACCGGTAATGAGAATCTAGAAGAATGGAAAGCACAAGAAGTTTCATGGTGAAGCATATGTGAAACATATTAGAAGTATAGAAGAAGACAATATGATATTCAGGTTGAACTTTCTTATTATGTTCATTAACACCTTCATAGAGTCAATGGTTGGTGGTACCAATAATATCAAAGTGGTTGAGAAGTTAGTTCTAGTAAAGGACTTTTCCAAGATTGATCGGTGTAAATACATGTTGGACACCCTACGAACTAGAAAGGATATGTGGAGAAGGGATGACAAAACATGCTACTACTCGGGCCCTATTACTTTGTTATTGGTAAGGGATTGATTATTTTAGATTTAAATGTGATTATTTGAATATAAATTATAAATTTGAAGTTTTTTTTAACTTTTTGTTTATGTATCCATTTTATTTCAGCTATCATATGTGTATAACATGAGGTATGAAAATATAAAGTTGGATAAAAGGATACCATTTATTACACATGTTAAGGGTGATATGCTGATACAAATACAAGAAATGGAAATTAAGTTGGGAGGGTTCGGGAGGCAATTCAGAGATAGTAACATAAATGATGAGAGAATGGGATGTGAAGAAGAGGAGGAAGAATGCAAACTTTATTGGGACATTGAGGTAGAGTTAATATTGTTTTGAATTCAAGATTTTTTTTTGTGTTAATTTTTTTAAGTGTTAATTTGTTTTGATTAGTTATAATACAACATGTTCTGTAATTAGAAGGTAATTGATTCTAGAATTGTTGTTAACTACTTTAGTTATTTAGAATAAGCACAATAAATTATTCATATTGCAGGCATTTGCTGCTGTATTGGTGTAGCACCTGGTTCTTGGTACGTACTCTGTTATTAAATCTTCATTTATTTTTGCATTTTTAGCCTTGGACTCGGCGAGTCGAAGGACTGACTCGCCGAGTAGAAGCGGGATGAGGCGCGGGGTTTGAGCTGCGGACTCGGCGAGTCGGGTCCCGGACTCGGCGAGTAGCCGCTGTTTGGACAAAAACCCTAATCCAGGGGTTTGCACCCTATTTAAACGACCTTATGCAGCCTCCTTTCCCCCTTTTATGCTCCCAAACGCTCCTCATAGCAAATCCTAGCCGTTTTTGTGAAGATCTAAGGTTTTTTGAGTGATTCTTGTGAGTTTTGATCTCAAGGAAGAAGGAAGAGCATAGAAGGATCAAGAGGGGACTAAAGGATTCGAGTTTGGCTCATCATTTGCAGTCTTTGGAAGGTATAAAGTCTGAACCTTGCTCATTCATTTGTTAGATCCCTCTTTGAGGTGATTTAGGGCTTTTTAAGCCATTTTTGGTGGCCAATCATGTTTGCAAACATGGTTGGGGGTTTGGGCTTCTGTATCACATCATTTTATGAGCCACAAGTCAGATCTAGGTTGCTTTTTGCACCAAGGAAGGCCCCATGCAACAAAAGAACCATTTTAGAGCCTTTTAAGCTCTTATGTCCCATGCATGCACGTAAAGTTTGTAACTTTACGTGCTAGATCGAGTTTAGGGGCCTGGATCTATCATTTGGTTAAGTGTTGTACATCAGAAATCGAAGTTCTTGGTAAGGAATGAGATAGGCTCGGTGAGTCCATTCCTGGACTCGGCGAGTCCAGGGATTTTGGTCCCATATCAGTGAGGGTCATAAGGACCAGTTGAGTGTGGAAGGGTTTTTAGGAGTCCCGGGGAGTGACCCAACGTTCTGGACTAAGCAAAGTGTTCTGGGAATTCATAGTACTCGGCGAGTGCATGAACGGACTCGGCGAGTCCAAGGCAATCTTCATGGTACTCGACGATTTGTTCATACAATTCGGCGAGTCGGATGTGGATTCAGTCGGTGTTCTGTTAGAAGGAAAACTCGTCGAGTCATCGCCTAACTCGACGAGTAAAGACGGGTTTGAGGTCTAATGGAAGGATAGGGACTCGGCGAGTTGGCGAGCCAACTCGGCGAGTCAGGTCAACTAGAAGCTGACTTTGACTTTGACTTGGTCAGGGGTAAAATGGTCATTTTACCCTAAGAATAGATGTCAGTTTCTGACTGAGTGTTTTGTGGAAATTATAGCCGGAGGATTTCTGGAGCAGTAGCAGCGGCAACATTCAGAGGATTCCCGCACAGTTCAGCAGCTACTACGAGGTGAGTTACCTTCCAGTAGCAGTGAGTCTAAGGCCACAATGCCGGCCCACTAGTAGGAGTGTATGTTTAGATGATTGTCTCTGTGATATTCATCTAGGGCTGCTACTACCTGTGTTATGTTTATGTGCTAGTATGATATGATGCTATGTGCTAGTGACAGTAGGGGAAATAGTCCCCAGAATACCGGTCGATAGGACCGAAGGGGCAGATATGCCCAGCCATGCTAGATAGATTATGTGATACATGTTATGTGGTAGTGGTAGGGGTGAAATAGTCCCCAGTGCCCGGTCGAAAGGACCGAAGGGGAGACCAGCACCCAGGTATGCTAGTCAGTATCCGGTCGAGAGGACCGAAGGGGAGACCAGCACCCAGATATGCTAGTCAGTATCCGGTCGAGAGGACCGAAGGGGTAGGTCGGGCACCCAGATATGCCTGACAATATATGTATGTTATGTGGTTGTTTGGTATGTGGTACGATGGGGGAAATCACTAAGCTTCGTGCTTACGGTTTTCAGTTGTTGTTTCAGGTGCCTCTTCAGCGAAAGGGAAGGAGCTGGCGCGGTAGCGGCATATCACACACACGCTCTTTGTTTTCCGCACTACGAGATATTCTGGGATTTGTACTCTGACATTATGGTTGTTTTTATGTTTTGGTTTCGAACACGAAATACGTTTATGAAATGATGATGTTTATTCCCCAAATGTTTTCCAAAGTGTTGATTTGAAAATGAAATTTTTGGCTGTGAAAATTGGGTCGTTACAAGTTGGTATCAGAGCCCTGGTTTGAGGGATTCGGACACACCTTCGAGAGTTTCTGAACTCAAACCAAGGGATTAAGGGATTTCGAAAAAGAAAAAGTTTTCTAAAAGATTAAGTAAAGAGCTTTAAGAAAGAACGAAGTGTGTGATGTGCGCGACCGGCCGAGCTCAAGTAAGTATTCCCCAAAGTACCCATACAATGTTATACTATGTTTATCAGTTTCAGTAGAATAACATGCTAGAATAGGACTAAGGATCTAGGAGGATGCCTTATGTGCCTGCTTTTGTGTTCCAGCCTTATGTGAATTGCATGCTAGAAATTGAGTAGACAGCAGTGATGGGTTTTGAGCAAAACATCATTCCTATGGTGTACATGCAAACCCTAATAGCTTTTGGATCTAGTTTGTCTAATGAACATGCAATTAAATATCCAAAGCTATAAACCCTAGATCTAGCATACAATTAATCATATTAACATAAGATTGGGGTTTAGATCTTACCTTGATTGTTATGTAGCAATAACAATCTCAAATCCTCCTTTGTAATGGCTTTAGAAAACTTAGAGTCACAAGTGTCACTCCTCTAATGGCTCACAAACACCAAGAGCAAGAGGATGAAGAATGATAAGAAAGGAGGCACCCAAAAACGTGTAGAAACCCTAAGGAATTAGTTGGCCACGTTTTTGGTGCCCTAGGGGTCCTTAAATAGTGAGGCTATTAGGGTTATCTAATAAGGAAACCCTAATTTGATTGCTTAGGCCCTAAGCAACCCATGGACTCCCTCCTTAGAGGCTTTGGACGTTTTCTAATGGGTTTCCCCATAGAATTCGCCCACCCCTCTAATATGGAGTCCATTAGCCCAATATTCAACTATCATACAATTGACAGTTCTAGTCCCTTAAGTTTAATTAATGTCTTTTAGCCACAAAATTAATTCTTATTAATTATTGACTAATATTAATTAAACAATATGATTTCTCCTTTAATATATTATTCTCATAATATATTAATAAATCATAATTAATTCTCTCTCTCTCTCTCTCTCTCTCCATAATTCATCCTATCAAGTTGCTTTGGTGAAGGCAACCCAAAAGGACGATGCACCATTAGGTCAAGTACATACCAAAATAGTTATGGACTTAGACACTAATCCAACAGTCTCCCACTTGGATAAGTCTAATAACTATTCTACGTATGACTTCAGATCCTGATCTGCAATCGTAGCTTTCAAAAGCCGCTGTCAACTCTGATCTTATCAGAAGCGTGTCCTTTAGATAAGGGATCATATATTCCTCCATTCTAGATATCGTATAGACTGAGACATGGATTTAAATCATTCTCTCTGTCTATGTGTTGTTTCCCGATTTCCGATTTATGACGACTGACAACAGACTACAATTGAACACATCAAATTAGTCCCGACTTGGCCAAGCGCTTAGGTGTCATCACTAAATCATCGAGGGGCCCACAGATATCGCTTTTATCCTACTTTGAGTAAAAGGAACGGATAAACTTCGACTCAATGCTCGCTTGCACTCACTCACCGAATCACACACAACAATATGTTTTATAACACCAAGTTACTGGTGCGTTTACAAATTATCAATGTGTAACCGACTCGCAAGATACAACTCACACATCTCGGTTTCAAGAATATAAGATATTATCGTCTCACCAATCACTCATGATAAAATCCATGAAGTGATCCAAGTGAGTGTGGGTTTATTCCAATGCTCAAATCATATTCATAAGCACCCATGAACGTTGCAACAAACATTTGCTTATGTCTAATACACTTTAGACAATCCACACACCAATTCACGGTAGTCTTCATTCATACCTACTTCCAACATATGAACGACTGTGGTCCGTTCGAATAATTTGATTGTTCTGAAATAATTTAATTATTCAGGAAGTCAGAACATGCAAAGTGAAACACAAGAATAATGCTAATCCTATATGGCCCCAAACCTTTGAGTATAAATAAAACACCTTTTATTTAATCACCATATTGATTACTCATTTTTTTTTTTGTTTCGGGTAATCAACTTTTTTTTACTTGAATTACAACAACAATTGTCCCATGCTCTTAGCATGCACACAATGTTTACTTATGGTCCTTACTTTGTGAAATAGATCAAATGAACACATTTCCAATCATACTCATTTCACAACTCCCAATCCTTATCATAAGCATAAGAATATCAAATTCTTGCCACTTATAGAACATGCTAGATTCTAACATTTTATGCAATGATCCTTTCGTAAAGTCATAGCTCAAAATCATCAAGATTTGGCGAATCTCTATCAGAAACAATTCTATAGATATGATGTCTCTCACTCAAAGTACATTCCTTTGAACATCCTTCTTGCATAAAAGTTTCTAATCTAGTAGATTCTCAATATCCAACTCCCAATATGGAAACATTTCCATATTTGTCAATTCATTCTTAATAGAATCTTATCTATTCATAATAATGTCATCTAATACCATACTTCCAACTACTCACAAGCGACCAATCCTCAGCGAGCTTTGGATCGTCCTTTGATAGTTGTTTAATTATTTTAGTCAAAACCGATTCTAGTCCTTTTTCCCTCTAAATGCGCTAGACATTTGGAAAATTTTAGAATGGTCAAATATTATAGTATTTGCAATCGATCCTATACCGGAAGCGTATGGGACACGATGCATAATGTCTTACATAAAGATATGATACTTTATCAATCTTCTGCCATAATATTTTATGTGCCATGTTCTCCTAATTCGAATTATGAAGAGGGATGCCATAATTATAATCGAAATTGAGAACACATTATGTATCCTTGACTAAATTTATTAAAATTCCACAATCTAATCCTTTATATTTGAAATGAAGCATTATATTCTCTCCCTTAATTATAGCAAAACAACTTTTCAACCCTTACGACTTTGCAAAGTATAACTCTTGTTTTCTATAATTAATATTGCTATCTTGCAATACTTGTCATAATAATCATATAAGCATAACACTTATGCTCCCACTATCATGATGATTATTATCATACAAGCATAACACTTATGCTCACACTAGCTTTGACATGTATTCAGAAAATAGTTGATAAGCCTTTATCAAGCTTCTTAAACTCACACACCTTTCAATAGATAGCTTATATGTGTGTTTGAACAATACTAAGTCCTCAAATATTCAGACCAATTGCCAAACCTCACAATTCGAACTATGAAAAAGGATGTCGTGATCATAATCGAATTTGAGAACGCAATTTTCACAACCACTATCTTCTTAAAATCTCTCTTAGTGAAAGAATTTCTTCACGAACAGAGAGAAATCTTATGACACTTAGATTTTAAGGTGCATGTTTTCTTATCCATGTGAATTTATCAAAACAAAATTCAACTCTTATGGATTGAACTTACTTAATTTTTGATTTCTTGTCTCATGGCAGCACGGGTGCCCACCATGTCTTCCAAGTTGTCAATAAGATTACCCCTTCCTATCAATGTACTTTCCATTGATTAGGGCGTCTTGACTCTATGCAATCCACATGAGAACTCATAGAACTCACATTGCATAGTCAACTTAAACCAGAATGGCACAGAAACAAAATTATGTCAACACGATAGGTTACAAACCTCAAGTCGTGCGCTAGTGTTTACTCTTGATTAATTCTTGAGTCCTTTAAAGATCTTCAGACTCCCACTGACCTCTTGACATATTAGATTCTTTTATCAAGAACATTTCTTGATAAACAAATATCCATGAGTTAGTGTGTGTCTATATCAAGACAAAACATTACACAGATTTGGTCTTAGTTGGTCTTTGGCTTCTTCAAGACATCACAACATACCAAATTCAAATGTGTAGGAGTAGGAAAACAGTTTTCTACTTCACATTTGATGAATGCGTGTCACTCAATTCACAATCTTGGAGTACGATTCTAAGACTTGATTTTGGAACGAAGTATGACTCATCCTTTTTGATTTAACCATTTCAACAATTTACGATTCCTCTTCTTAGCCATACTAGTGCACTAAGATGTCTTAGAGAATCAATTGTGATATAGTTCTTAATCATTAAGATGATCATAAAATCTGATACAAAAGTACTCTCCCTTCTTCTTAGATTGGAGAAACTTTTATCTTTCTGCCTTCATTGATTCTTCTTATTCGTTCTGCCATTCATTGAAACTTTTCAATTATTCAGAATTACACTTAATCTTGTAAGTATAACCACATTTACTAGACTTCTAGTAAATTATGCCGAATAGTCTTATTGTTATTTGTGGTGGACTTGACTAGTGCATAACATTGTGTTCTATTCCTTTAGTCCTTTACTTGACTCACATACTTGTGTGATCAAGGAACTAGTCTTAATTTCCTAAGTACCTAGATTTCCATACATCACATGATTCAAATCATATGATTCCGAGTTTCTGTCCAATATAAGCTTGGGTGATGGGAATCTTTCCTTACTTAGAAAATTTTGACACTACCATAACATAACTAAGAATCACATCCATTTATAGAAATACACAAACATCAATTTTTCACAATGATTTTATTGCAAGGATATACATAAATAAGATAAATCAAAATTTATTTTACTCATAAAGCAGCGGAAAACATGTCCTTACAATGCAAAATCAACTGAAAAACTATGTAATCAAATATTCCTAACAACTCTATCATAACTTTCTAAGCTCAAAATCTGATCCTTGAATCCATGCGATCATGATCCATTTCTTCGTGATCAGACTCATCTTGCTCTTCCATCAAGCTTCCTCTCTTTTAATTGATCATGCAAAACATTCAAATGTAATCTTATCACATTATGTATTACGAATCAATGAATAGGAACTTAATGGAGTTAGATAGTGGATTTTACCTGAAGTAGAGCCAAACGTCTTGACTCTCCCATCTCTTAGATCTCTCAGGTAGACTGGGCAGCTTCGTCTCCAATGCCCCTTCTCTTGGCAATAAAAGCAGATTGACTCTTTTGGAACAACACACAGAACTACTTTAGACTTTGCCTTTATCTTATGAGAAAACTTTTCAACCATGGCATGCCTTTCATTGCCATTGCCTATATCCATAGAGGTCTAGAAGGCAGATCCACCAATCAACCTTGCTTTTCCAGTGCGCCAAATCATTGCTGATTCAGCAGCAACAAGCATATAGGTGAGATCGAAAAGGGTCACGTCGTGGTTCATCATATAGTACTCTCTTACGAACTCACTATATGAGTTAGGAAGCGACTGAAGAACCCAGTCAACAGCCAGCTCCTCACAGACAACAGATCCCAACATTCTTAACCTATCAATGTGTGACTTCATCTCTAGGATGTGAGCACACACTGACTTTCCTTCTTCATGTTTACTTGCCAAAAGGGCTTGAGTGAGTTTGAACTTTTCAAGCCTTTGAACTTGTGGGTTAGGGAGAACAATAGGAGGAGGTGGAGGAAGTGAAGCATGATCTCGTGTTCCTTGATCGAATCATGGAATATCATCTTCATGTGGAAAGCTTGTTCCACGAGATTTGGGAAGACCATAGTTGTCATACTTTGACATCTACAAAACGGGAGAAAACTCAAGTTAGTTGATTAATTGAGTCCTTAATAAATCACCCAAATGAGATATTAAGGCTAGGACCCAACACAACACTCTACAACTTGGGAGAGGGATGTCGTAACCCAAATTGCAGAACATTTGAAGGTAAATGAATGACGATTCACTAATTTTCCACCATGAAAAACGAAAAGGAGATTAAGTTTTAAATGTATTGAAAAACTCCTAGATCCTTTGAGATTCATTGAACTTTTCAATGGCATGTTTAAATCTCAATATGCCCCTCGATTTGCGACTGGGATGCCGAGGATCACAAAACAGGGTGTGAATAACCATGCAAACTTACATGGTGCCCTCAATGTTACAATCACCAATTCGATGTGCTGGTTAACCACACACGCTCCACCGAACTATGACAAAAATTAAGTCACCCTTTACTACCTTTTCTTAGAACCATTTAGTGTGCCGGTTAACCACACACGCTCCACTAACGTCTTTGCAAGGGCACAAAGTGTAATTTCATGGAATTGCATCAATTCACTTTTGCCTAAAGTAACTAAGATTGGGAATTTTGTATAAAACATTTACTTACTTTATACTTGATTATACTTTTAATGGAAAGGTGTGACAACCTGAAATTATTCCGTCACCGTAACCCGTTTTCCGTTAATAGAACTCGTTCTTATTAAACTTTTCCGTTAACATTGGGATCAGACAAATAAAAATTTGAACTTTTATTATGACTTCATAAGGATCAGAATAAATTAAGAATGCGGGAAATACCCTCAATATTCTTTTAAAAAGTTTTAGTTACAAACAAGTTAAAATACGACCATTTAATCGGGTACGGCCATAAGCCCCGTTTAACGTCGGTATCGGGTAGAATTCCACCTGGCCACAAACTCAAACCCTATATAAGGGTTGAGTGGTCACCAAGTTAGACTTTTTACCACTCTAGTCACTCTCTCTCTACTCTCTCTCTTCAAGACCCGATTCTTCCAAAAATCCGCATGTTTCCGCTTCCAAACTGTAAGTACTCTTACCCTAGATTGTTCTACAACTCATTACATGTCAATATACCTTGAAAATCATCCAAGAAGGCCAAGAACAAGGAGTTTACGGCCCAAGAACACTCTTAGGCCGTAAACCCCTAAAAGTGTGCCAAAATGCCCCCAAATCTCTTCCTTAGGCTTAGAGGCTAACTTAGAACATACCCTAGGAGTGTTTTAGACATTAAACCTTATGTTTGGAGGCTTAAAAGAGGGTTTACGGCCCAAGAACACTCTTAGGCCATAAACTCCCTCAAACTATGCAAATTGAGCCTTTAACCCCCTATTTAGCCTTGGACCTTCACATAGAAACTTGTAGGAGTAAGCTAAGGACCTCAAAAACGAAGTATAAGGGGTGTCCAAGGGTTTACGGCCGTAAACCATGGGGTTCACGACCGTAAACTCCCAAGGAGTGGTCCTAGGACCGCAAACTCCAAGGGAGTGTCTGTTTTGAACCCTAAACACCCCTCAAGCCTTGGAATTTACCTTGGAACCCTTCCTAGTGATACAAGAGACTTGAAAGCACACAAATACACTCCTCCCATGAGTTTACAGCCGTAAACTCATGGGGGAAGTGGTCCCTCAGCCGTAAACTCACCCAAGGTGAGTATTTGAGGAGTAAACTCCATAGTGAGGCCTAACACTCCTTCCTTGGAACCCAATAACCTCCTAGCACTTGACCAAAGAGTTTTTCTTCGCATTAGGATGTCTATATGTGTTTAATTAGAGTCTTAATCACTAATTACTTGTAAACATATGTCTTCATATGTTACTAGGGTCATAGAGTGTGTTCAAGTCTTTACTTGACACCAAACGCTCATCCGACACTTCCACCCGATCTACTCGCTACAGGTGAGTTCATACCCCTTAATTAACCTTTTCAAATGTTTTTACATGTTTTAAGGGGGGAATACAAGTTAAATGCAACAAGTTTTAGTATCAAATCATATGTGATTTATAACTTGCAACCAAAAAGGATTTTCTATACTTTTAGCTACTTGTCAATAAAACTGTTTTAAATAATTATCAAACGTATTTTCTAGCTTAAATTGATGTTAAACTAATTTCAAACTGTGTTTAAACTACTTTTCTTTTAAACTATATCTACACCAATATATTTATATAAGTAAGACTTGAAGGACTTAGGACCGATAGCTCGCCTTATTTCCTGTTCTTGTTTGATTGTGGTCTTAGGGTATAGTGTTATCCGTCCGACTGTCGTTGA
Source organism: Lactuca virosa (assembly GCF_052849685.1). Lineage (NCBI taxonomy): Eukaryota > Viridiplantae > Streptophyta > Magnoliopsida > Asterales > Asteraceae > Lactuca > Lactuca virosa. The sequence goes on along the minus strand of NC_136428.1, from coordinate 340,319,612 downwards.
ATTCTTAGTTATGTATCATATATATTTGTGTTAGATATGAAAGTCTTCATCTTATTCAATACCTTTGTAAAACAAGGCATGCAATCCCACACTCTAATTAACTATAATAGGTATAGTTAAGACTACTGTTCATTACCTCTATCACTGTGATACCCACTATAACTCCTACTAATACAAGTTAATACATGTTAAAGAGAACACACTATATACTATACTAAAAGTTCAATATACTATAATATAATAGAATACACTAAACTAGAATATGACACACTATCTCTCTATATGACACTCTACTGCGCGAATACCATGTAACCAGAGCTTCCCGGAAGGAAAGCAACACTACATGTATAGATCTATACAGGACGCACACTATTACATCCCGACTGTTAACTACAGTATGAGCCGACTAGACCCAGGGGTGACAAATCATCGCTACACTACGCATGACCGGGAAGGTTATCGGACTCTCTATTATCACTCATATTGGTTACATGAGAAATCAATTCCTTATCCAAATTAATACACTAAGAATTAAAGGTTAAACTAACCTCCCGAAGTAAATAAAAATATATTACTTTTCGAAGTTTGCAACACTACTACGGCCAGCCGGAAATACTTTTATACATTTGAGTGATTAAACTTACAAATACTCGAATCTGGAAAATATAGGATTTTCTAGGGATTTTTACTATTCTCAAACATTAATCACAGCTTTTACATTATATGATTGTAAACACTTTTATACAAGCAACGACATTAAAATTCTTATGAACTCACCAGCTTTATGCTGATACTCGTTTTCAAAATAACTTGTATTCTCAGGTTAAAAATAGATAGGTACTGGTGCTGCTTTTGAGAAGATGGAGCATATACAAGACCCATCTTTTATTTTTGTTATACTTTTGGTGTCTATTAACTGTACAGAACACGTTTGTATTTACAATCACTATATTGATGCAATGGTTGTTGTCGCTTGTTTTTACTATTATGCATTTGTTATGATACTGTACATGACGTCCTCCACCCCAGAACGTATTCTGCCGTTCTCGGTTTTGGGGTGTGACAGATTGGTATCAGGGCATTGTTTATAGTGAATCAAGTATATCAACCCATAAAAGATATACGAACTATAAACACTTCGGGACTAAAACACTCTGACCAAGAATATATACTTTTAAATACTAAAATATTTAATTAAGTATATATATATATACATTCACCAATACAAAGGGGTCAGTATCATACTAGAACAAAACAAAAGTATTAAGATTGTTGAACAGCACAATTAGGCTTAGAGACATATAGTCACATCTGGGTGGATGTAGCCTGATCAACTATATTTTTCCAAGAGTGACTAGCATGTGCCTAAAAGTGATTGTGGTGTTGCAACAAGTCTAAAAACTTACCAACACTACCACAAGAACATTAGAACAAGAATACTATAGGAGTATTCTGTATTCTACTAACTGCATATGTGATAACTAAAAGGGTCGTTACTAGTAGGGCAATAGTTGCTAAGTGGATACACCACAGTTACATGTGACTAGGGCGCTATAGACTTAGAATCTGTGACCTTTGCTTCATTTCCTGTTCTTGTTTGATTGGGGATCTGGAGTTAGGTTCGCTTATTCGAAGGACTATCTTGCTTCGGTTACATGTAATTGGTATGCACTATGCAAGTATTGGGTCGCCTAATAACAATCATCTTATAAGTATCCTAGATTAGTACGTCTATTAACCTTTCTTTCCCCATTCTCGCGTAGATAACATGGCTGGCTTCCACCATCCCGGCGATCCGTATTATCCGAACCAAGGCAATGGAGGATGGCTCGATGAGGAGCCAGAAGATGATCACACGATCCCTTTGGATGATCACCGTGCTGAAGGTTTTTCGGACAACTCCGACTCCGAACCAGAAGTCAACAATCTACCCCCAGTAGCTCCAAACCCTAATCCCCGCCCGACATTTCAAGGTCCCACCCCCATGTGGGCAATAACTTTGAACCGATGGAGCAATGAGCAGGGTCAGCCTGCACCCTTCGACGGAGACCGAAGCTTCTACAACATAAGCGAAGGAGGATCAGTGGACCGAGTCTTGCCCATCATGGTCCGTAGGATTGCCATGAACACCGAACAAGGTCAAGCAGCCATCGACAGAGTCGTAGAAATTGATGCCAACTCCAGCCTTAACACTGCCCGCATCCGCCAACTGGAAGAAGCCATGGATAGGACTAGGAGGACCAACGAGGTTCTGCAGCAACAACTAGCTGCATCCCGAGCCGAAGTTAGGGAACTCCGAGCATGTCAGAGGGTTTAGGAGAGACATCTTCAGGAAGTTGTTCGCCAACTGGCTGATCTTAGGGTTCGCCCAATGAGTAACCGTCGTCAGTAGAAGATATATGCTTATCTTTCCCTTTTGTTTAAGGAATAGCCTTTCTCTTTCTATGCTCGCTAGAGCACTTGTTTGTAAACATTCCTTACTTTGAAAGTACTCTAATTAGGCCTCTAGGCTGCCAACATTTTCCCTTATGGTTTGATGTAAGACCTATTGTTAGGTCGCTTTTCCCGAATTCATTTTACATCATTAATACCAGTAATATTGGCAGCTACACACTTTGTGAGAAAGTCTGAAGTTTTGTGTTTTTTCTACTCTATTGCTATGATTCTATCTGATAACTGAACTATGTCAGTTTGTGTGACATCCCAGAATTTTGGTCAAAGATTGTGAACGGTCAAGTTCACAATAAGTCTCTTTGTAGTTTGAATCATTGAGTTTTCGTGCATCTAAAGTAAAATAAATGAGTTATTTGAACTATTATAAGATACGAGATGGTATCTTACTTCCAAATGTGTAATTTGACAAACAAATCAAACAGCTCAAACGGCAACTGTAGGAATGCGTTGGAAAACTGAAATTTCGTAACAAGCCGTTGGAAGAAATACAAACATTCTAGTCTTGTAGTACGTGCTTCACTGATTCCGAAAATATAAAGAACGTCTAAAACAGAGTTCGTATTCAAAAGATACGACTATTTTAAGAATCCAAAACCAGTATAATACCGATTTCAAAAAAAAATTGTATGATTCTATCCGTTGAGGGACTTGCACACCTCAAATGGTAATTCCGAAAACATTTTTGGACTTAGGATATAGCCTAATATTTAATTTGATATTGAAATATTTTGGGTAAAAATAATTATAAATGTTGACAAATCAAACGTTTTTAGGATTTTTAATCGCGAAACATTAAACTATTTATTTCGACATGATTTATATTATTAGTTATGTATTGTAGAATAATATATATACATCCAAATCCGGTAGATTTGGAATAGCCTAATACTAAAAAAAATCATGAACGACTAGATATATGTATGTATATACAAGTATGAGACATGTTATATACAAGTATGAGATATGTTATATGGTCAAATGCAAAACGTATTTACAAGATTTTTGATAAAATATACAATATGAGACAATCATGCAATTCATATATGTTATATAATTAAAATTATATAACAACACTGAATATATAAATATTTATATAAATCATGTATCAATTTTCCAAATATATATGCTAGTGTATATAACTAGTAAAAATAAATCAATACTCATCCAAATACACAAATAATTGGGGTATTACAATACTTCTAAATCCAAACCAAACAAGATACATATGAAAATTTATTAATTACAAGTACACTCATTTGATAATGAAACAAATACACACAATACATCACATAATGAACCAATACATTATACAACTTGCGGACTACTCAACTATTTTGCACAGTCAACTTTGTATAACTTGCGTCTTAGCCTTCAGCTTATACAAAACCACACTCAACCATTTCAACAGTTAGTTCACAGGTATGAGACATTAACTGCAAATGTCCTCTAAAAACCTTGGTTTGAAGCTCCCCTTGTAGAACACACAAACTACTCAAACTCAAAAGGATAAAACGTGTTCCTTTTCTCAAATGAAGCTATCTCAAGAACAGCCCCTCACCTCCTTTGTCATTCCCCATTCCCTGCAATGAAACTTTCAACCAATACAACATCACTATCCGCCTTAGTCCCTTCCTGTGTCGATGGCCAAGCCCCAATCCGAACACCCAACTGATTTCAATCACAAACAAGAAGAGATTAAGAATTTGTGTTGTTCTTCTCCATCTATTTCCATTAAAAATCAAACAAAAGAAAGAGAAACCTTTACCTGTTGCATCCCGTTCACTTTTCTGTTGAAGAAGAACCAGCCAAACACCCCTTTAATTCGTCACTATTGCTGCTAGCATCTCCATTCCCTCTTTGCGTTTGGCTGCCGGACAGAAGAGGGGAAAGCCAAGAACCGATCGGAGTAGAAACCCCCATCCGTTACCTACAATCGTCGGAGGACCGAAGTCCTTTTCCCTTTCTCATATATGTTACTGATTTCGATCAAACGCCTCATGACGACCCTCTTACCATCTTCTGACGATCTATTCTTCTTCCCTTTGATTCGTGACCACCGGTGACGAAGCAGATGGACCAAGGAGGAGTGCGCTGGAGATCGATTGCCCCTCCCCCTCCACTTGCAATTTCTTGGCTACGACCGATGCTTCTCTAATGGCTGCTTCAATCGTGTTTCGTTCTCCCCTGATCAACCGACGAACCTTCGTTTCCCCCTTCTAGTCGCCGATTGCTTCCTTCGCGTTTTTCTCCCGTTCATCTGTTTCCTTCGTGGCTTCAATTGGGATCGATCTGTAACCCTTACCCGATCAGACTAATGAATACGAGGTAAGAGCCTGATATTTTGTAAATGGATCCACTTATGTGGATCGAACTTGGAGCCTCTATAAAACAAATGGGTTTTGATTTTGACCGGTCAAAGGTCAAAGCTAAATCAAACTTGTATTTAAATTAAACAGAAATGGTCCCTCCTCCAGAAAAACCTAATAAATTAAGTCCTAAAACCCTACAACAGTTTCAAATACACATGTTTAACCCCTGTCTTGAGAATAGTTCTCAACATCAGTCCCTGAAGTATGATTTTGGTAAAATCAAACCCTAGAGTTTATTAATTTAAAGAAAGACCACCATATATTTAATAATTAATATCAAAACTACCCTTTGGTTTATTAGGAAATATGAATATCCTCGGTGATTCGTTTTAAGAACGAGGAATGTCACGTAACAAACCTCACGACAAGTTTCTCAAAAGAAACAGACTTCGAACGATTGGAACTCACGCTTCAAAGGTGAGTGCTTACGGCCCCTTTTCAATATTATTTCGGGGGAGAATACATGTGCCTATATATTTTGTTTATACAAATATATTACATTTTTATTCGAAAAACCTAGTTTATAAAAATATTATTATTTAACAATTTACTATATTGTTACGAATAAACTAGTATAAATTTTCGTATACGTATTATGGTTATTTTATTGTGAAATAACCATTTCACACAACAAATACTACATGATACAAAGTTTTATGATTTTTTTATATTATAACAAGTACGTTATGAAATTGTGTAGTATTTCAATGGTTCAAGATATTACTATACATGTATATTTATATGTTTATATGCATAAAGTTTATACATGTACATATGTTCATTAATTCGAAACATTCATTTTTAGTCTTATATGATATGCATACTACCAGTTTAAAGTATTTCAAAGTTTCAAGACTTCTATACATGAATACTTTTATGCATGGCTTTACACACATATACAAGTTCGTTATGTTGAAATACATATCTCTATAAAAGCGAGTAATTTATACTTTTATAAATACGTCAACCATACTCGGCTTTTACAAATGCTATACTTCAAAATTCATTATGCCCGGTACTTAACTATAATTAAGTTAGGGCTGAGAGTTATTCACAAACTTTTCGTTAATGGTTTTTGAGTGAGACGCTACTATTCATTCGCTGAGTTTAATTACTTAGCCTGCCCCACACTGCTATAATCGTTAATCTTCGGAGCGAGGTACATATGTATAGATCTATATGTGGTCGACAACCCCACCTGCGGTTGCTAGCTACAACCATCAACTGATCAATCGAAGCAGGTGATATGTGTCTACGATCGTTACTACGACGTCCAATGAAGCGTCGTAGGGAGGGGTACTTTTCGTCCATAGCTCGATTATAGAACTCACTAAAAACATTAACACGAATCTCTCTCACTTTTTCATTTCAACCATAGGTTTGGTTGCTGTCGGAACTATTTTTAAGTATAGTGGTTACTTATACAATGGATATATTTAAACTTTCATGAAGTTATTACAAACACAAATTTCTCTCTCTCTCTTACTACAACCATAGGTTGGGTTGCCTTCATGTATATATTTTTAAGTATGGAAATTACTTATACAAAGCATTCATTTCGACTTTTAACAAGTCATTACAAGTACATTTTATGTAGGGAAATTACTTATGGAACATAATGTTTTGGCTTTCAAAGATTCATTACAAACGCAGTTTTAAGTATGGAAGTTACTTATACAAAGCATTCATTTTGACTTTCAATGAGTTATTACAAGTACATGTTAAAAGCATGAATTTACTTATATCAAAATACATTCTTGGCTTTTAAAGACTCTTTGCAAATACTGTTTTTTTTAACGATCGTTATACATACAAATATAATACTTTTTAGACTTATTAAAAGTATTACTGCGTTAGCAGAAAACCTGTGACACTCACCAACCTTGTGTTGACTTTCAAAACTACATGTATTCTCAGGAAACTACTAAACAGACATTCAAGACAGATTGGATTACAGGTGACCAAGTTTATTTGTTGTTGTATCATATGCCTACCTGTTAAGGCAATTAATGTATTATCATTATTATTTGTAAAAACATTGTATTTAAATATCAAGATGGAACATGAATGCTATTTTGTTTATTGTTGTACTTGTGCTATATATTCAATTTGTCTATGATCCATGAACTTAGTCATACAGCCCGGCGTGTTCCGCCGCCTCGGCCGGGGGTGTGACAGTTTGGTCTGTGAGACTCTCACAACTTATTTACAATCGATTCTCACTATTATCTTCATCTTTATAAATTTACAGTAAAAGATGCCTCCCCGCAAGCGTCCGAACAGAGGCAGACCTGCAACTCAAACTCCACCTCCACCACCTCCTCCTCCACATATCGATCCTGTGATATTCCAAACAGCTGTAACTGCAGCTGTAACAGCCGCTATGGCTCAAATGATCTCCGATGATGCCAGTGGAGCTGGAATGGGCATCAACTCCAGACACGGTGAAATTCCCTCACGTACACAGGGGTGTACTTATAAAGACTTTATGAACTGCAAACCGACATTTTTCAATGGGACCGGAGGAATCCTTGCTTTGTCCCAATGGATTGAAAGGACTGAAGCTGTCTTCGAAATGTGCTCATGCCCCGAAGACAGCAAAATAAAGTTCGCTGCTGCCACTTTCACCGAAAGGGCCTTGACATGGTGGAATGGCCATGTCAAATCACTCTCTTTGGTAACAGCCAACGCCATGGGCTGGGACACACTGAAGGACCTGATGATGAATGAGTACTGCCCTAGGGGCGAAGTTCAGAAACTACAAGAACTTTGGAATCTCAAGATGAAGGGGACTGACATAATAGCTTATACTGTCAGGTTATGCGACCTGGTAGCTATGTATCCCAATATGATCCCTTCTGAAAGCAAGAAGATAGAACGATACATCTGGGGTTTAGTGCCCCCGTATCGAGGAAATATGTTAGCATCACGTCCTACAACCTTTGATAGTGCCAAGGAATTGGCCCAGAGGTTAATTGATCATGAAACTCCCTCCACCCCCATCAACAACCACGACGATTACTGCTGCACCACCCAAATCAACTGACAACAAGAGGAAGCGTTGGGATCAGAAAAAGGGCAAGAAAACTCAATCCTCCTCCAAGAACCAACATATCGTGGCCGTCCATGCTGCCACTACTCCTGCTACCCCCGTACCAGCCAAATCCTATGCTGGAAACTTACCCAAGTGTCCCAAGTGCCCCTTCCATCACAACGACCCTTGCCGTGAATTACACTGCACCAACTGCGACCGGAAGGGCCATACTGTCCGGTTTTGCAGATCCCAACCCAAACCTATCTCCCAAGTCCCCAGCTCGGGAGTGAGCCAGGCCTGCTATGGCTGCGGTGAAGTTGGCCATTTCAAGAAAAACTATCCGAAGGCCGGGAATACGGGAGGAACGGGAAGACTACTCGCTATTGGCCACAATGAAGCAGTAGCGGACCCCACAGTATTCACGGGTACGTTCCTTCTCAACAACTCTTATGCTTGTGTCTTATTCGATAGTGGAGCAGAAAGAAGCTTCGTAAACCAAAACTTTAAACACTTACTTAAACAATCCCCACAACCACTAAAAGAAACATTCGTCGTAGAAATGGCTAACGGAAAGACAGAGAGCTCTAACGAAATCTACATAGGTTGCACCCTCACACTAGATGATCATTCATTCCCAATCGACCTCATACCAGTATTGATCAAGAGTTTCGATGTCATTGTGGGCATGGACTGGTTGAGCCTCCATCGTACTGATATTCTGTGCTTCGATAAAGCAATCCGTCTAAATCTACTGAATAACGAAACTATGTTAATCTACGGAGACAAACCCAGTACGAGCCTTCGCATCATCTCGAGTATTCAAGCCCAGAAGTACTTGCGTAAGGAATATCGCGCATTCCTTGCTCACGTTGTCGATACGAGCCAGAAAATGAAAGATCTAAAAGACTTCCCCGTCGTATGCGACTTCCCCGACGTCTTTCCAGAGGAACTCCCAGGTTTACCTCCCAAACGTCAGGTTGAGTTCAGAATCGACCTAATCCCAGGGGCTACCCCTGTAGCTAAATCGCCCTATCGTCTAGCGCCTGCTGAGATGCAAGAACTGTCCGGTCAACTTAACGAGCTGCTCAGCAAGGGCTTTATAAGACCAAGCTTCTCACCCTGGGGAGCACCGGTCGTGTTCGTAAAGAAGAAGGATGGATCATTCCGTATGTGCATCGACTACAGAGAACTCAACAACCTGACGGTCAAAAATCGCTACCCTCTTCCCCGCATAGACGACCTATTCGACCAACTGCAAGGGGCGAGTTACTTTTCCAAGATTGATCTTAGGTCCAGGTATCACCAGTTACGAGTGCTTGAGGAAGATGTTCCGAAAACAGCCTTCCGAACTCGTTACGGACACTACGAGTTCGTAGTAATGTCGTTTGGACTGACCAACGCGCCCGTAGTATTCATGGATTTAATGAATAGGGTGTTCCGTCCTTACTTGGATCAGTTTGTCATCGTCTTCATTGATGACATACTCATCTACTGTGACAACCGTCAAATTCTGGTCAAGTCAAAGTCAAATAAAGTCAACAAGTCAGACCAGTCACCTCAGTTAACCCTTATATACTAGGGTTTACGTTATGTAATTACTAAACAACTCGTTATTCGAATGAGAGATCATAAATTGAAAAGTTCGTACATCTAGATTTCCTTAAGCAAAGACTGTGGTAAGTAACGAACCAAACCGATAAAACAATGTTGCATACTCATTGGGAGTGTGTAAAATCCTTAAACATGGCTAAATGGGGCTTACGGACCTTGCATTGCGAAGCCGGACACTCACAAATGTCACACACGAAACCTCTCTCAATCGTTTTCACTCTATCTCTCTTTATCGAGAAATCTCTCCAAGAATGTGAAATCTCTCCCAAATCTCTCTTTGTATGAGAAATCTCTCTAAGAATGTGAAATCTCTCCCAAATCTCTCTCTGTATGAGAAATCTCTCCAAGATTGTAAAATCTCTCCCAAATCTCTCTCTGTATGAGAAATCTCTCCAAGAATGTGAAATCTCTCCCAAATCTCTCTTTGTATGAGAAACCTCTCCAAGAATGTGAAATCTCTCCCAAATCTCTCTTTGTTTGAGAAATCTCTCCAAGATTGTAAAATCTCTCCAAAATCTCTCCCGAAACCTCTCTTGAAAGTTTTATAAGCAATTGGGGCATCCCGATACTTGGTTTGATGAGAAATCACTCAAAGAAGGGAAAAAACCTTGGAAAATAACCCTTTAGGACCGAAGCCTCCTCATAAGGGTCAAGTCTTCTTGGATCCGAGGTCACCTAAACCGAGTCCGAGGCTCCTATCTAGCCGCAGCCATCCAGCCGCAGCCACCGAGCCGAAGCCCAGAGCCGCAGCCGTCAAGACCGCAGCCACGAAGCTGGAGCCACCGAACCCGGAACCAAGCCCCGCAGCGAGCTTCACTTCGGACCGCAACGCCTTTCCTTCAGCATCCGTGACACAGCTCACTTCGGATCCTCCTCAGCAGCCGAGCCACTCCGGTTCCAAGGCTGCTGATGACCGAGCCTTAGCATCTCCGGCCCAGAACTTCGGATTTTGGCATTTCCTACCCGGTTTTCAATATTTTTAACATTTTAAGCCCGTTTTTCATCCTTTTAACGTGGGATTTTCTCCAAAAATCATATTTTAACATATAAGACCCTAAATATTCATAATTTAAACATATTTTTATGGAAATATCTATCTAAGAATAAAATCTAGTGGGTGAATAATTGAGGTGGAGTGTTGACTTTAGCTTAGTGTTAGACACAAGCAACCACCCCCATACCCACTCCATGACTAACCCACACCTCTCCCCACCATACCTGGTCATTCAAGGGTACTTTCCCCACCATTTGACCAGCCATACTCTTAGTCAAAGGCTGAAAATCCACCCTCTCTCCTCACTCCCACTCATTTCATTCATTTCCACCAAAGATCAAACACATCTTTTCTCTCTTTTTCTCTCATACAATTTCGAGATTTCCAAGTCATTTTTCAAGCTTTCCATCTTCATTTAGTAAGTATCATTACTCTCCTTATGATTATTACATTCCTTTTATTCAAATCATTGATTCCTTACACAAACTCCATCATTATTGTGTTAGATTCTTGAATCTTCAAAGGAATTCTTCAAGTGTTCTTGAGTTGAACACTTCACTTCTTCAACATTCACTCACTGAAATCATATAAGGTGAGTTCATACCCCTATATTTTCATGTTTTCTTAAGTTTTTAGGGGGGGAATACAAGTTAAAACACTAAGAAGATAACTAAACTTTTCTAACAGCTTTCATCAGAAAAGTTGGACTCCATTCACGGACTGTTTTGGACAACTTAAACATTTTAGTTTTCAAAACTGTTTTAGGTGCAAGTAGTTCCAGTTCTTAGCTTTAAAATTACTACTTGCACATCTCCACACGATTTTTCTACAATTTATGGCGATTTTTACAAATCAGCCTATCTTTTCAAACACAAATCCGGACCAGTCTGTGAATTTGAGCATTTTAATACGAGTTAAAGACTTCCAAAAATCATGATAAAAATTATGAGTATAATAGACACATTTTAGGAAATCTCAGAATTTAAGGATTTAGTTTTCGACTACGTATGATTTTTCTATGAATTTTCTAAAACAGCGCAGAAAGGTTAAAAACTAGTTATCAGCTTATAACTTTCAAAACACTTTGTAACATGTTGAGCAAAGTGTTAAATCTTTGATGACTTCATATTTTACATGTATTTCTTGTAGTGGTATAATTATATAATAGAAAATACTCACTGAATTTGTAAGAACCCCCCATCATTACCATTAGTACAAAACAAAGCAAGATAAACATAGCTATATTGTGTTATACATTTGACTTACATAGGAAAGGGTTCTTATACACCACAAACAAACATACTAAACTATAATAGGTATAGTTAGGTTGCTTATACATTTCAAACATCTTGATAAACTATAATAGGTATAGTTTATGTTCATTTACATTACAAAAGGTTTTTATACGAAAAGGGGTACAAATACAAAGTACCGGTTTTATACGAAAAGGGGTACATATACAAAGTACCGGTTTTATACAAAAAGGGGTACAAATACAAAGTACCAGGTTTTTCATACGAAAAGGGGTACAGCTACAAAGTACCGGTGTTATACAAAAGGGGGTACAGATACAAAGTACCAGGTTTTTATACAAAAAGGGGTACAAATACAAAGTACCGGTTTTATACGAAAAGGGGTACAGATACAAAGTACCGGTTTCATCTAGGATTGTTAGACTTCAGCTATAATTGCTAAGTGTATATGCTAGAGTTATATAAGAATCTAGTCACAATCGACTTAGAATTGGTGGGCCCGCCTTATCTCCTGTTCCTTGTTTGGTTGTGGACCTGAGGCAGACCCATTATATTCAACGGTTTATTTAACGTAATTTTTATATAATTTATATACGCTGAGTGATTATAGAAGGAATCTATGGGTCTTTCTAGGATTTATTATCGCCTAACATAGAAGCATTCATTCCATACATAATGAGGAAAATATTAAATTTTCTGGAAACATACTTTGTTACTTTTACAAGGAAAACGGTTTCATTTTAAAACAAAACTCTTATGAACTCACCAACTTAATTGTTGACACTTTTTCAAAACTACTTGTATTCTCAGGAAATCAGTGAAACAGGAAAACCAACAGCATTTTGAGGATGGGACGATAAATCGTCAAACATTTCATTTTGTCATCATAATGTAATTGATTTTGAAACATGTAAACATATACTTTGGTGTAACTTTCTCAATTATATTTATGATGGTTGTATTTACTTTGAGCACTATTATACTCGTTGTTGTGATACTATACATGAAGTCCACCACCCCCGAACGTTTCCGCCATCCTTGGTTTGGGGGTGTGACAGATTGGTATCAGAGCATTGTTTATAGTGAACTAAGTATATCGAACCACATAAGATATGCAAACTATAAATGCATTGGGACTAAGGTCTCTGATTTAAAGTTTTCAAAACAACTATACTTTTAGAAATAAATAGTTTCTTGTTAAAAGTATACATGCATGCATACATACTAAGGTCAGCATCATTCTAGAACAAAACAAAAGTAACAATTGTTGAATATCACAGGTAAGCTCGGGGATGTATGGTCAGTCTTGGGAGTGGCATAGCCTGATCAACTATGCTGGTCCGAGGAGTGATTAGCACATGCCCAAGAATGGTTGTGATATGGCAACAAGTCTAAAAACTTACCAACACTACCACAATGAGAACATTAGAACAGAACATGAGTTTAAAATACTATAGGAGTATTTTGTAATATCATAACTTATATGAAAACTAAATAGATCCTTAATAATAGGTCTATAGTCACTAAGTGGATACTCTAAAGTTATATATAACTTAGAAATCATAGACTTAGAATTTGTGGTCATTGCCTTACTTCTTTTTCCTTGTTTGGATGTGGATCGAGGGTAGGATCACTTATTCGAAGGTCTATCATATCTTGTCATATGTAATTAGTATGCACTATGTCATTATAGAGGTAACTAATAAGGATCACCCCTATAAGTAATTACTTATAGAGTTAGACGCCTAGAAATTATCTCTTCCACTCCTATTCTCGCACGTACAACATAGCAAGATCCTACTTACCAGACGACCCCTACTTTTCCAATCAGAGAAATGGTGGACGGTTATGAGGAGAATCAGAACCGGAACCGGAGGTAATCAACCCTTCATGCATAGCAAGGGTTCCCGCGAACCGTTTCGACTACATCGAACCTGTGCCCCGTTGGACGACCGTGATCGAGGGTTGAGGTCGACAGCAATGACAGCAACCACCATGTGGAGACCAACGAGGGTGCTATGACCCCAGCCACAGGGGACCGACTAACAGAGCCCTCCCAGCGAAGGCCCAGCAGATCGCGAACATCGAGGATTTAAAACAGGGAGACTGCAAACCGAGTTTGAAAGTTGCGCGCTACTGCGGATCCCACCGCCTCACGTACCCGAGACTCGGAATTAGACTACTATTCCCGAGACCAACTCTCTTTTTAGGACCTTATTGCCACTCGTGAAGATGAAAGAGAGTAACAGGGTAGACACACGACATTCAAAGAGAGGATGATTACAGCCAAGCGTCGAATTGCAAAGCTGCAAGGTGCATTGATTTTGCCTCGGGCATCACAAAGGACGGATCGTCGTAAGTGAATCCATACCGCTCACGAGACCCTGTAAATTAGGTTCATGAGTATGCGTTGGTGCTACTCTATTATAGGTGAAAGCACGACACTGCAAATTAAGTGGTCATAATAATTGAGAGATTTAGTTGTTATCAAAACTTTTCCTTGCATATAGGTGAGACAGACCTGCAATTAGGTCAAAACTTTCTCTGAAACCAAAATCTCTAGAATCATATTAACAAAATGGATTTACTGCAGATCCATCAGACTCAAGGGTCTATTAAGTCTTAATCATACCACTAAGCATACACCAAATGGTCGTAAGAAAGGCCTAGCTTGGATCAAATTTCAAGGCTTCACTTGGATACAAAACCTACTAAACTCATGAAATTCATTCATATGGACTTCCTTTATGAATTACATGCAAGACATTCTTAAATCGGAGCATAATACAGAAAAATCTAGTTCAATAACAACCGACTTGTCTTTACTATTGGGAACTTACCATCTGATAATTTTTTTTGCAAACTTATGACAGAACTATGCCACGAAGGAAAAGACCCAGACCTTCCGGCAGCACAGCACCACCACCTCCAACGCCACCTCCACAGTTTGATCCCGCAATGTTCCAAGCTGCAGTAACAGCAGCCGTGGCAGCTGCAATGTCACAAATTGGTACAAATGGTACTGGTGGTGCTAGATCTGGAGCCACAAACTCTAACCACGGGGACAGTACAGGACGCACAAAGGAATGCACTTACAAGGACTTCACAAATGGCAAACACGATTCTTTCAATGGAAGCGGGGGCGTCATCGCACTAATGCAATGGTTCGAGAGAACCGAAGCAGTCTTCAAAATTTGTGCTTTCCCCGAAGCAAGCAAAGTCAAGTACGCGGCATTCACCTTCATCGGAAGAGCTCTCACTTGGTGGAACGGCAAAGTTAAGTCGCTTATGCTTGCAGTGGCTAACTCGTTAAGTTGGGAGGACTTAAAGAAGATGATGCTGAAAGAATATTGCTCAAGAGGCGAAGTGCAAAAGCTGGAGCAAGAACTGTGGAATCTCAGAATGACAGGCTCCGACCTTACAACTTACACCAACCGATTTTGTGATCTAGCACTCCTTTGTCCCGCTATGGTCACCCCGGAAGACAAAAAGTTGGAGCGATACCTCTGGGGATTGTCCCCCGAAATTCAAGATAGCGTGTTGGCCTCAAGACCAACTACCTTCGACAGCGCCAAGGAGTTGGCACAACAACTCATCGACCATCGTGCCAGCCATGACACTACGACAACCACCCTTAACCAAGCAAGAGGAGGGAACAACAAAAGAAAGTTTTGGGACAACAAGAAGGACCAACCAGCCCAGGACTTTGCTAAGAAGCAACAGATTGTTGCTATTCATGTTGTCACAACCCTCACCACGCCAACTCCCATGAAACAATACGCTGGAACCCTTCAGAAATGCAACAAGTGTAACTTCCATCACACTGGGGCTTGCCGGAAGATGCATTGCAAAAATTGCGACAGAGAGGGGCACACTGTCCGTTTCTGTAAGGCACTAGCACGACCTATCAACCAGGTCCCTGGCTTTGGAGTAAGCCCAGCCTGTTACAAGTGTGGAGAAACGGGACACTTTAAAAGGGACTGCCCAAGAGCAAGAGATGCCAGTGATGGTGGAAGGGTGCTTGCGATCACCGAAGGAGAGACCACCCCGGAACTGCCCGCAAATATCAGTACGTGTTTCTAACATCGACGTTTAAATTCTAAATTTCTTTATATGCTAAATCTAGCATCGATTAAAGTATATCGACCATGAATCTCGAGAACACGACAAAACTCAAATAAGTCTTATCACGTATATAAAAACACAGGGTTTTTACTAGTGAGTCTATAATGGCTAGTGTAAACATTATGGTCATATATCATTAAGATTTTATGGACTTAGAATGCGTGATTCCGCCTCATTCCCTGTTCCTTGTTTGGTTGTGGGCTTAAGGCGGGGTCACCCATCCGAATGCCCTTGCAATCTTAATGATATGCGACTAGTATACACCAAGCGGTTATAAAGGAACTGGTAGGATTTATAATACAAATTTCGTCACAATTTGTGAATCAATCGTAATGACGAAACTCGCTAACTACGTTATAAAGTATTCATAGTAGTAATGCCAAGGATTAAACAGAGAGCATAAACAATAAGAAATTCCAAGGTCGTCATGTGACATCAGGCGGGTTGTTCCTCACCATAATCAATTACTTGTACTACGAAAAGTTTCCCCCATCTTTCCTCCGAATTCTTGGATCCCCAATCAAAATGTAAATTTTGGGACGAAATTCCCTCTAACGGGGGGATGATGTGACAACCTTCAAATTCTGGTCAAGTCAAAGTCAAATAAAGTCAACAAGTCAGACCGGTCACCTCAGTTAACCCTTGTATACTAGGGTTTACGTTATGTAATTACTAAACAACTTGCTATTCGAATGAGAGATCATAAATTGAAAAGTTCGTACATCTAGATTTCCTTAACCAAAAATTGTGGTAAGTAACGAACCAAACCGATAAAACAATGTTGCATACTCATTAGGAGTGTGTAAAATCCTTAAACATGGATAAATGGGGCTTACGGACCTTGCGTTGCGAAGCCGGACACTCACAAATGTCACACACGAAATCTCTCTCAATCGTTTTCACTCTATCTCTCTTTATCGAGAAATCTCTCCAAGAATGTGAAATCTCTCCCAAATCTCTCTTTGTATGAGAAATCTCTCTAAGAATGTGAAATCTCTCCCAAATCTCTCTCTGTATGAGAAATCTCTCCAAGATTGTAAAATCTCTCCCAAATCTCTCTCTGTATGAGAAATCTCTCCAAGAATGTGAAATCTCTCCCAAATCTCTCTTTGTATGAGAAACCTCTCCAAGAATGTGAAATCTCTCCCAAATCTCTCTTTGTTTGAGAAATCTCTCCAAGATTGTAAAATCTCTCCAAAATCTCTCCCGAAACCTCTCTTGAAAGTTTTATAAGCAATTGGGGCATCCCGATACTTGGTTTGATGAGAAATCACTCAAAGAAGGGAAAAAACCTTGGAAAATAACCCTTTAGGACCGAAGCCTCCTCATAAGGGTCAAGTCTTCTTGGATCCGAGGTCACCTAAACCGAGTCCGAGGCTCCTATCTAGCCGCAGCCATCCAGCCGCAGCCACCGAGCCGAAGCCCAGAGCCGCAGCCGTCAAGACCGCAGCCACGAAGCTGGAGCCACCGAACCCGGAACCAAGCCCCGCAGCGAGCTTCACTTCGGACCGCAACGCCTTTCCTTCAGCATCCGTGACACAGCTCACTTCGGATCCTCCTCAGCAGCCGAGCCACTCCGGTTCCAAGGCTGCTGATGACCGAGCCTTAGCATCTCCGGCCCAGAACTTCGGATTTTGGCATTTCCTACCCGGTTTTCAATATTTTTAACATTTTAAGCCCGTTTTTCATCCTTTTAACGTGGGATTTTCTCCAAAAATCATATTTTAACATATAAGACCCTAAATATTCATAATTTAAACATATTTTTATGGAAATATCTATCTAAGAATAAAATCTAGTGGGTGAATAATTGAGGTGGAGTGTTGACTTTAGCTTAGTGTTAGACACAAGCAACCACCCCCATACCCACTCCATGACTAACCCACACCTCTCCCCACCATACCTGGTCATTCAAGGGTACTTTCCCCACCATTTGACCAGCCATACTCTTAGTCAAAGGCTGAAAATCCACCCTCTCTCCTCACTCCCACTCATTTCATTCATTTCCACCAAAGATCAAACACATCTTTTCTCTCTTTTTCTCTCATACAATTTCGAGATTTCCAAGTCATTTTTCAAGCTTTCCATCTTCATTTAGTAAGTATCATTACTCTCCTTATGATTATTACATTCCTTTTATTCAAATCATTGATTCCTTACACAAACTCCATCATTATTGTGTTAGATTCTTGAATCTTCAAAGGAATTCTTCAAGTGTTCTTGAGTTGAACACTTCACTTCTTCAACATTCACTCACTGAAATCATATAAGGTGAGTTCATACCCCTATATTTTCATGTTTTCTTAAGTTTTTAGGGGGGGAATACAAGTTAAAACACTAAGAAGATAACTAAACTTTTCTAACAGCTTTCATCAGAAAAGTTGGACTCCATTCACGGACTGTTTTGGACAACTTAAACATTTTAGTTTTCAAAACTGTTTTAGGTGCAAGTAGTTCCAGTTCTTAGCTTTAAAATTACTACTTGCACATCTCCACACGATTTTTCTACAATTTATGGCGATTTTTACAAATCAGCCTATCTTTTCAAACACAAATCCGGACCAGTCTGTGAATTTGAGCATTTTAATACGAGTTAAAGACTTCCAAAAATCATGATAAAAATTATGAGTATAATAGACACATTTTAGGAAATCTCAGAATTTAAGGATTTAGTTTTCGACTACGTATGATTTTTCTATGAATTTTCTAAAACAGCGCAGAAAGGTTAAAAACTAGTTATCAGCTTATAACTTTCAAAACACTTTGTAACATGTTGAGCAAAGTGTTAAATCTTTGATGACTTCATATTTTACATGTATTTCTTGTAGTGGTATAATTATATAATAGAAAATACTCACTGAATTTGTAAGAACCCCCCATCATTACCATTAGTACAAAACAAAGCAAGATAAACATAGCTATATTGTGCTATACATTTGACTTACATAGGAAAGGGTTCTTATACACCACAAACAAACATACTAAACTATAATAGGTATAGTTAGGTTGCTTATACATTTCAAACATCTTGATAAACTATAATAGGTATAGTTTATGTTCATTTACATTACAAAAGGTTTTTATACGAAAAGGGGTACAAATACAAAGTACCGGTTTTATACGAAAAGGGGTACATATACAAAGTACCGGTTTTATACAAAAAGGGGTACAAATACAAAGTACCAGGTTTTTCATACGAAAAGGGGTACAGCTACAAAGTACCGGTGTTATACAAAAGGGGGTACAGATACAAAGTACCAGGTTTTTATACAAAAAGGGGTACAAATACAAAGTACCGGTTTTATACGAAAAGGGGTACAGATACAAAGTACCGGTTTCATCTAGGATTGTTAGACTTCAGCTATAATTGCTAAGTGTATATGCTAGAGTTATATAAGAATCTAGTCACAATCGACTTAGAATTGGTGGGCCCGCCTTATCTCCTGTTCCTTGTTTGGTTGTGGACCTGAGGCAGACCCATTATATTCAACGGTTTATTTAACGTAATTTTTATATAATTTATATACGCTGAGTGATTATAGAAGGAATCTATGGGTCTTTCTAGGATTTATTATCGCCTAACATAGAAGCATTCATTCCATACATAATGAGGAAAATATTAAATTTTCTGGAAACATACTTTGTTACTTTTACAAGGAAAACGGTTTCATTTTAAAACAAAACTCTTATGAACTCACCAACTTAATTGTTGACACTTTTTCAAAACTACTTGTATTCTCAGGAAATCAGTGAAACAGGAAAACCAACAGCATTTTGAGGATGGGACGATAAATCGTCAAACATTTCATTTTGTCATCATAATGTAATTGATTTTGAAACATGTAAACATATACTTTGGTGTAACTTTCTCAATTATATTTATGATGGTTGTATTTACTTTGAGCACTATTATACTCGTTGTTGTGATACTATACATGAAGTCCACCACCCCCGAACGTTTCCGCCATCCTTGGTATGGGGTGTGACATCTACTCTCGAAGTAAGGAGGAGCATAGCAATCACCTACGACAAGTCCTAGAAACCCTACGGTCAGAGAAGCTATATGCGAAGTTCTCGAAGTGCGAATTTTGGATCCGAATAGTCGAATTCTTAGGACACATGGTTAGCGAAGAGGGAATCCACGTGGATCCATCCAAAATCAAAGCTATTGAAAACTGGTCAGCACCGAAGACGCCTACAGAAATTCGTCAATTTCTAGGCCTCGCTGGCTACTACCGCAGATTCATTCAGAAATTCTCTCGGATTGCGAAACCCCTCACCACATTGACTCAGAAAGGCGTGACGTTTGATTGGGGAGAGAAACGGGAGAAGGCATTTCAAACCTTGAAGCGAGCCCTATGCACCGCACCGATACTATCGCTCCCCGAAGGGACAGAAGACTTCGTGGTATACTGCGATGCATCAAATCAAGGGCTTGGTTGTGTTCTGATGCAAGGAGGTAAGGTCATCGTCTATGCCTCAAGACAGATGAAGACACATGAGGTCAACTACACCACGCACGACCTCGAATTAGGAGAGGTTATGTTCACCCTAAAGATCTGGAGACATTACCTGTACGGTACGAAGAGCACGATATACACCGACCACAAAAGTCTACAACACATATTCAACCAGAAGGAGCTCAACATGAGACAGCGACGATGGGTCGAGCTACTTAATGATTACGAATGCGAAATTCGTTATCACCCGGGTAAAGCCAATGTGGTAGCGGACGCTCTAAGCCGGAAGGAACATTTTGGTCGAAGAGTCAAGTCGTTAACAATGACTATCCATTCGCATCTCTCCGCACAGATCAAGGAAGCTCAGCTCGAAGCGTTGAAGCCTGAAAATGTGGCGGGAGAATCCCTACGAGGAATGGATAAGAACTTGGAAGTCAAGGGTGACGGAGCTTTATATCTCATGGACCGAATCTGGACACCGCGTCACGGTGGCTTCAGATACTTGGTCATGAAGGAAGCCCACAACACTCGATACTCCGTTCATCCAGGATCAGATAAAATGTATCTGGATCTTAAAAAGTCGTATTGGTGGCCTAACATGAAAGCAGAGATTGCTACCTTCGTGAGTAAATGCCTTACTTGCGCTAAGATCAAGGTCGAATACCAGAAGCCATCAGGTCTTCTACAGCAACCGGAGATACCGGAGTGGAAGTGGGAGTGGATTACTATGGATTTCATAACTAAGCTACCTAAGACAACAGGTGGACTTGATACCATATGGGTCATCGTCGACAGATTGACCAAATCCGCACACTTCCTGCCCATCAAAGAAACAGACAAGATGGAGAAACTCACAAGGACATACATTAAGGAGATCGTACGGCTGCATGGTGTCCCTATATCTATCATCTCCGATAGAGATAGTAGGTTTACTTCGAGATTATGGCAATCACTGCAAAACGCATTAGGGACGAGGCTGGACATGAGTACAACCTACCATCCGCAGACTGACGAACAAAGTGAGAGGACGATCCAAACCCTGGAAGATATGCTGCGAGCCTGTGTGATCGACTTTGGTAAGGCATGGGATACCCACTTACCCCTTGTCGAGTTTTCCTACAACAACAGTTATCACACGAGCATCAAGGCAGCACCATTCGAAGCCCTCTACGGCCGGAAGTGCAGATCCCCTCTGTGCTGGGCTGAGGTGGGTGACACTCAATTAGCTAAAGGACGTGTTCCTGACAGTGCTCTCACGGGTCCGGAAATAATTCGAGAAACGACCGAGAAAATCGTACAGATACGTGAATGACTAAAAGCCGCTAGAGATCGACAGAAAAGCTATGTAGACAAACTGAGAAAACCATTAGAATTCCAGGTGGGAGACCGAGTCCTTTTGAAAGTCTCTCCCTGGAAGGGCACGATACGCTTTGGGAAGCGTGGAAAGCTGAATCCAAGATACATAGGGCCTTTCGAGATTCTCGCTAGGATCGGTCCCGTAGCCTACAAACTTAACCTACCCCACGAACTCGGTAACATACACTCAACCTTTCACGTCTCGAACTTGAAAAAGTGCCTATCCGACGAAACCCTAGTAATCCCACTAGACGAGATCGAGATCAACGAAAGCCTCAACTTCGTGGAAGAACCTGTGGAAATTATGGATCGGGAGGTCAAACGAACGAAACTAAACCGCATCCCAATTGTGAAGGTTCGATGGAACGCCAAGCGAGGGCCGGAGTTCACTTGGGAGCGCGAGGATCAAATGAAGCTTAAGTATCCCCATCTTTTCGCTTAGTTATCTTGTAATAACATGACTGTTTGAACTCTAATTTCGGGACGAAATTCCCTCTAACGGGGGGATGATGTGACAACCTGAAATTATTCCGTCACCGTAACCCGTTTTCCGTTAATAGAACTCGTTCTTATTAAACTTTTCCGTTAACATTGGGATCAGACAAATAAAAATTTGAACTTTTATTATGACTTCATAAGGATCGGAATAAATTAAGAATGCGGGAAATACCCTCAATATCCTTTTAAAAAGTTTTAGTTACAAACAAGTTAAAATACGACCATTTAATCGGGTACGACCATAAGCCCCGTTTAACGTCAGTATCGGGTAGAATTCCACCTGGCCACAAACTCAAACCCTATATAAGGGTTGAGTGGTCACCAAGTTAGACTTTTTACCACTCTAGTCACTCTCTCTCTCTACTCTCTCTCTTCAAGACCCGATTCTTCCAAAAATCCGCAAGTTTCCGCTTCCAAACTGTAAGTACTCTTACCCTAGATTGTTCTACAACTCATTACATGTCAATATAGCTTGAAAATCATCCAAGAAGGCCAAGAACAAGGAGTTTACAGCCCAAGAACACTCTTAGGCCGTAAACCCCTAAAAGTGTGCCAAAATTCCCCCAAATCTCTTCCTTAGGCTTGGTGGCTAACTTAGAACATACCCTAGAAGTGTTTTAGACATTAAACCTTATATTTGGAGGCTTAAAAGAGGGTTTACGGCCCAAGAACACTCTTAGGCCGTAAACTCCCTCAAACTATGCAAATTGAGCCTTTAACCCCCTATTTAGCCTTGGACCTTCACATAGAAACTTGTAGGAGTAAGCTAAGGACCTCAAAAACGAAGTATAAGGGGTGTCCAAGGGTTTACGGCCGTAAACCATGGGGTTCATGAGCGTAAACTCCCAAGGAGTGGTCCTAGGACCGCAAACTCCAAGGGAGTGTCCCTTTTGAACCCTAAACACCCCTCAAGCCTTGGAATTTACCTTGGAACCCTTCCTAGTGATACAAGAGACTTGAAAGCACACAAATACACTCCTCCCATGAGTTTACGGCCGTAAACTCATGGGGGAAGTGGTCCCTCAGCCGTAAACTCACCCAAGGTGAGTATTTGAGGAGTAAACTCCATAGTGAGGCCTAACACTCCTTCCTTGCAACCCAATAACCTCCTAGCACTTGACCAAAGAGTTTTTCTTCGCATTAGGATGTCTATATGTGTTTAATTAGAGTCTTAATCACTAATTACTTGTAAACATGTCTTCATATGTTACTAGGGTCATAGAGTGTGTTCAAGTCTTTACTTGACACCAAACGCTCATCTGATACTTCCACCCGATCTACTCGCTACAGGTGAGTTCATACCCCTTAATTAACCTTTTCAAATGTTTTTACATGTTTTAAGGGGGGAATACAAGTTAAATGCAACAAGTTTTAGTATCAAATCATATGTGATTTATAACTTGCAACCAAAAAGGATTTTCTATACTTTTAGCTACTTGTCAATAAAACTGTTTAAAATAATTATCAAACGCATTTTTTTAGCTTAAATTGATGTTAAACTAATTTCAAACTGTGTTTAAACTACTTTTCTTTTAAACTATATCTACACCAATATATTTATATAAGTAAGACTTGAAGGACTTAGGACCGATGGCTCGCCTTATTTCCTGTTCTTGTTTGATTGTGGTCTTAGGGTATAGTGTTATCCGTCCGACTGTCGTTGAATTCTTAGTTATGTATCATATATATTTGTGTTAGATATGAAAGTCTTCATCTTATTCAATACCTTTGTAAAACAAGGCATGCAATCCCACACTCTAATTAACTATAATAGGTATAGTTAAGACTACTGCTCATTACCTCTATCACTGTGATACCCACTATAACTCCTACTAATACAAGTTAATACATGTTAAAGAGAACACACTATATACTATACTAAAAGTTCAATATACTATAATACAATAGAATACACTAAACTAGAATATGACACACTATCTCTCTATACGACACTCTACTGCGCGAATACCATGTAACCAGAGCTTCCCGGAAGGAAAGCAACACTACATGTATAGATCTATACAGGACGGACACTATTACATCCCGACTGTTAACTACAGTCCGAGCCGACTAGGCACAGGGGTGACAAATCATCGCTACACTACGCATGACCGGGAAGGTCATCGGACTCTCTATTATCACTCAGATTGGTTACATGAGAAATCATTTCCTTATCCAAATTAATACACTAAGAATTAAAGGTTAAACTAACCTCTCGAAGTAAATAAAAATATATTACTTTTCGAAGTTTGCAACACTACTACGGCCAGCCGGAAATACTTTTATACATTTGAGTGATTAAACTTACAAATACTCGAATCTGGAAAATATAGGATTTTCTAGGGATTTTTACTATTCTCAAACATTAATCACAACTTTTACATTATATGATTGTAAACACTTTTATACAAGCAACGACATTAAAATTCTTATGAACTCACCAGCTTTATGCTGATACTCGTTTTCAAAATAACTTGTATTCTCAGGTAAAAAATAGACAGGTATTGGTGCTGCTTTTGAGAAGATGGAGCATATACAAGACCCATCTTTTATTTTTGTTATACTTTTGGTGTCTATTAACTGTACAGAACACGTTTGTATTTACAATCACTATATTGATGCAATGGTTGTTGTCGCTTGTTTTTACTATTATGCATTTGTTATGATACTGTACATGACGTCCTCCACCCCAGAACGTATTCCGCCGTTCTCGGTTTTGGGGTGTGACAAAAGGGTTTGCCCTATCCTACCCGTTCGGCTAACGACCCTCCACTAGTCAAGAGTGCGGTGGGTAAGAGTTGATACCCATTCAATCGCCATTTTATAGGCAATTTCCTTAAACACCCCTTATAGACCAGCTTCGTGAATGAGGCCTACTAACGGTAAGACTAGCAGTTTAACTTATACATATAATATTAGACTTTTAATGTTATATATAGTATAAGGGTGTATTTTACACTTTTAAAATACTAGGTGGTCTAATTTAATAAATTATACTTTTAATCTAACTAAATGTGAACCAAAACCTTATGGATTTATTAAATTTCTTTTAATTATACACCTTAATTAATTAATAAAACCATAAGGGTGTGATTTGGTTTTTTCAAAACAATACTAGGGTTTTAGAATTTAACATTTTTAAATTAAACTTTTAATCAACTTTTAAATTCCAAAACTTGAGGGCAAGTTTTGAAACATTTCAAAACATTAGGGTTTAACTTATTTAAATTTCAAAAACAAAACTTTTAAGTTCAAATTTAAACTATAAAACCTAAAGGGATTAATTTGAAACTTTTCCAAACTTTATCAAGAATATTCTAGATCACAAAAT
The DNA here is from genome assembly GCF_052849685.1 of Lactuca virosa. Classification (NCBI taxonomy): domain Eukaryota; kingdom Viridiplantae; phylum Streptophyta; class Magnoliopsida; order Asterales; family Asteraceae; genus Lactuca; species Lactuca virosa. The sequence goes on along the minus strand of NC_136428.1, from coordinate 340,294,127 downwards.
TCAAATAAGGCAATTAACAATTAATTGGTGGTTATCTAATTTGACCTAGTCCAAATTCTTGCAAGATAATTCACCAAATAATTAAATCTAATCATATAAGGAAATAATTATTTAACTAATATGAAGTTATCTTTAATTTTGGCAAAGATAATCACTCAATATCATAAAAATCTGATTTATATCAATAAAAAACATTTTGGTAACTATCCCACAGCCAAAATAGCACAAAATCCCGGTTTTCCATCTTTCTGACCAGCTGACTCGTCGAGTCAGGCATGGACTCGGCGAGTTTACCATGAACTCGGCGAGTTCATCTATGGACTCGGCGTGTCCAGCCCCCAGAAACCCTAAATTTCGAATTTTAAGCAAGGATAATCCATAATAGCATCAAATACATCAAACAAACAGCCATGGCTCTGATATCAGTGATGGGTTTTGAGCAAAACATCATTCCTATGGTGTACATGCAAACCCTAATAGCTTTTGGATCTAGTTTGTCTAATGAACATGCAATTGAATATCCAAAGCTATAAACCCTAGATCTAGCATACAATTAATCATATTAACATAAGATTGGGGTTTAGAACTTACATTGATTGTTATGTAGCAATAACAATCTCAAATCCTCCTTTGTAATGGCTTTAGAAAACTTAGAGTCACAAGTGTCACTCCTCTAATGGCTCACAAACACCAAGAGCAAGAGGATGAAGAATGATAAGAAAGGAGGCACCCAAAAACGTGTAGAAACCCTAAGGAATTAGTTGGCCACGTTTTTGGTGCCCTAGGGGTCCTTAAATAGTGAGGCTATTAGGGTTATCTAACAAGGAAACCCTAATTTGATTGCTTAGGCCCTAAGCAACCCATGGACTCCCTCCTTAGAGGCCTTGGACGTTTTCTAATGGGTTTCCCCATAGAATTCGCCCACCCCTCTAATATGGAGTCCATTGGCCCAATATTCAACTATCATACAATTGACAGTTCTAGTCCTTTAAGTTTAATTAATGTCTTTTAGCCACAAAATTAATTCTTATTAATTATTGACTAATATTAATTAAACAATATGATTTATCCTTTAATATATTATTCTCATAATATATTAATAAATCATAATTAATTCTCTCTCTCTCTCTCTCCATAATTCATCCTATCAAGTTGCTTTGGTGAAGGCAACCCAAAAGGACCATGCACCATCGGGTCAAGTACATACCAAAATAGTTATGGACTTAGACATTAATCCAACAAGCAGTAGGATAGCCTGTTTAGGTTATGCCTGATAGTATGAGTTCAGCATTGAATGCTAGTGTAGTTTCTCGTTATGAGAATAGATTTCCTTGAGTAGTTCCTATATCCGAATGTTGCTTGCTTTGTGCTTTGTGGGACTCCAAGTGATGGGAGTTAGCCATTAGGTGAATACGTCACATCACACGGGATCATGATGGGATAATCTCAGAGTGTTGGATTTGGCCCGGCTGCGCAGCTCTCGTTGGAGTCCAACCGTGGTAGGGACGAGTCTTTTACTCGAAGGATTATCCGAGCCTCGTCACATGTGATGGTATTCAGGTGATGGCTAATTGGCATTACAAGAGGCCTTCAGCAACTGAGGATTGGTTTAAGTGGAGTCAAAGATTTTCCTAAGGGTAAGCCTAGGATAAAGATAGCAGTGATCAGCAGTGGGAAAAAGGGATCTGGTGGAGTCAAGGCAGTCCTTGAAGAAGGTACGGATAGATGTGGAAGGTAGTATGGGCCCGTACTACTGAAAGTAGAGGATCCGTACCCGAACCAAGGAAGGCCGAGGTAAGACCAGGGAACTTGTAGTGGATGTGGTTCCTCAAGAGGTATCAGTATCGCTAATAGTCGTTTATATATTGCAGAATGGTGGTACTACGATCTAGGCCAGCAGTTGGCAGTTCAGGAGAGGGATCAGGTTCGGGATCAGGTTCCGAGCTAGGGGATGAGAGGCTACGCGAGTTCATCGCGTCAGAGATCACCAGGGGCATCCTTGAGTCGACTCCCATTATCTTCGGGTCGATCAAGGAATGGATAGTTGAGTTGATGGAGGATCGCCTCAGGGCATTCAGGAGCGACATGGCATCTGGCCAGCCGGGATCTCGTACGCTGTCCTTTAAGGACTTCAGGGGCAGTGGTGCACCAGATTTTCACGGGGCGAAGGACCCCATAGCTGCCAGGCGGTGGATTGCAGACATCGAGTCTGCACAGTTGACTAGCTTCTACCCCGAGGGGTCGAAGGTGAGATACGCAGCAAGGTGTTTGAGAGACAAAGCTAGAGACTGGTGGGATTCTGTTGGTGACTCATTGGGAGCCTCGGCTGTCGAGGCTATGACCTGGTCGAACTTTGTGACCAGGTTCAGGGCAGAGTTTGCGCCGGCTGTCGAGCTTCAGCAGCTGGCCAAGGAGTTTTTAGATATGAGGCAGACGACGGAGACCGTGGCGGAGATCACCGCCAAGTTCCGGGAGAGGGCGTTGTTAGTGCCCCAGTATGCAGGTGATGAGGATATGAGGCGGACCCGCTACCATGACATGCTATGGGCTCACAGCATGTTAGTTTTTCAGCTTGCCCTACCCTGGATTCCATGATTGCTAGGGCTAGGGAAAGGGAGATTGATCTGGAGCATATCCGGAAGAGGAAGGCAGAGTAGGGACAGGTTACAGGGGCTTCGGGGAAGAAGCCCAAGGGATCAGATGCTGGGCCAAAAGGCCAACAGGGGCGAGGCCGCTGCAGGAAATGCGGCAAGACGCACGAGTGAGCGTGCAAGTTGGGATCATCAGGCTGCTATAAGTGCGGCAAGTTAGGGCATTTTAGCAGGGATTGTACCGCCCCTGCACCTGTCTTCTCGACGTCTGAGTTGCTGTGCTTCCACTACAACCAGAGGGGCCACAATAAGGCCAATTGCCCCCAGTTGACAGCAGCTTCAGCGCCAGTGAAGGCGCCAGCTCCAGCGACCCTGCAGATCACTGATGGCCGGCAGGGCAAGGCAGAGGCTCCAGTGGTGAGGAGCCGGGCATTCCAGTTGACTACCGAGGAGGCACGCGCCGCACCCGATGTGGTGACTGGTATGATTCTTTATTTATGCTTTTATGTTATGCTGCTGTAATGTTGATATGTTATATGTATATGCTCTGCTTAGGATCGTTCCATGTGAACGGTATCCCAGTTCAGGTGTTGTTTGATTCGGGGGCTACCCGATCATTTGTTTCTCTTGCGCTTAGCAAGAAGTTTCCTGAGTCTCCGGGCAGGTTGGATTGCCCTTTAGAGGTGAAGATTGCCGACGATCGATCGGTGCGAGCATCAGAGGTTTTCCGGGATTGTGTATTGAGATTGTTTGAGGAGCGTTATCTGGTGGATCTGGTTCCCATACCTTTGCGGGGGAACAAGGTTATTATCGGTATGGATTGGTTAAGCCCCAATGGGGCAGTGATAGACTGCGCGCAGCAGCTAGTGCGAGTCAGAGCCCCAAGTGGGGGAGAGTTGGTGATTCAGGGCGAGAGACCACAGGGAGGGCCAACCTTATGTTCGGCGGCGAGGGCAAGGCGCTACCTCCAGCAAGGTTGCGCAGGTTATGTCGTGTATGTTATGGATACCCGGGAGGCGGGTAGAGCGAAGGTGGACGAGGTGCCCGTAGTACGAGAGTTCGCGGATGTATTCCCCGAGGAGCTGCCTGGGATACCTCCGGAGCGCCAGGTGGAGTTCAGGATCGACCTAGTCCCTGGTGCGGCTCCAATAGCCAAGGCACCCTATCGGTTGGCTCCTCCCGAGATGCAGGAGTTGTCTACGCAGCTGCAGGAGCTGCTAGACAAGGGATTTATCAGGCCGAGCAGTTCACCCTGGGGAGCCCCGATTTTGTTTGTGAAGAAGAAGGACGGGTCGCATCGGATGTGTATAGACTATCGAGAGCTGAACAAGGTAACAGTGAAGAACCGTTACCCACTCCCGAGGATTGATGATCTCTTTGACTAGTTGCAGGGAGCATCTTGGTTCTCCAAGATCGATTTGCATTTAGGTTATCATCAGATGAGGGTCAGAGAGGGGGATGTGCAGAAGACCGCGTTTCGGACGCGCTATGGCCATTATGAGTTCGTGGTGATGCCGTTTGGGCTCACCAATGCTCCTGCCGGGTTCATGGACCTCATGAACCGCGTGTGCAGACCGATGTTGGATCGGTCTGTGATAGTTTTCATTGATGACATCTTGGTTTATTCCAAGACGCAGGAGGAGCACGAGGGGCATCTCCGAGAGGTTTTGGAGACCCTGAGGAGAGAGAGCTTATATGCTAAGTTCTCCAAGTGTGAGTTCTGGTTGCGCGAGGTGCAGTTTCTAGAGCACCTTGTCAACCAGGATGGGATTTCAGTAGACCCGGCCAAGGTAGAGGCCATGATGAGATGGGAGGTTCCGAAGTCTCCATCTGAGATTCGAAGTTTTCTGGGTTTAGCGGGCTATTATCAGAGATTCATCCAGGATTTCTCCAAGATAGTCGTACCATTGACCAGGCTAATAAGGAAGGTCGTGGTCTTTCGTTGGGGGCCTGAGCAGCAGGCAGCGTTTGAGACACTGAGACAGAGATTGTGCGAGGCGCCAATCTTAGCCCTGCCAGAGGGCATAAAGGATTTTGTTGTGTACTGCGATGCGTCCATCTCAGGTTTGGGCGCGATATTGATGCAGAGAAGGCATGTCATCGCCTACGCGTCGAGCCAACTGAAGCCTCACGAGGCGAATTACCCGACGCATGACTTGGAGCTGGGGGCTGTTGTGTTCGCCCTCAAGATTTGGTGTCATTACCTCTATGGGGTTCGCTGTACCATTTACACGGACCATAAGAGTTTGAGGTACCTCATGGATCAGCCAAATCTAAACATGAGGCAGCGTCGGTGGTTGGATGTGGTAAAGGATTATGATTGCGAGATCCTTAATCACTCAGGGTAGGCCAATGTGGTGGCCGACGCGCTTAGCCGTAAGGCAGCGCCGATCCGAGATATCTGCCTACGGATGACCGTAGTGACTCCGCTGTTGGAGCGGATTCGGGAGGCTCAGCAGGAGGCTATGAAGGAGGAACATCGGAAGAGTGAGCGGATTGTGGGACAGGTTTCCTCCTTCGACTATGATAGTCGAGGGTTATTGACTCTTCACCATAGGGTGTGGGTCCCTTATCATGGAGGCGTGCGCCAGGTTCTGATCGAGGAGGCGCATAAATCTCGGTCCTCTATTCATCCCGGGGCGACGAAGATGTATAGGGATCTTCGTCTAGACTATTGGTGGCCCTGTATGAAGCGGGATGTGGCTTGGTACGTTGAGCGGTGTTTGACCTGCAGGAAGGTCAAGGCCGAGCATCAGAGGCCGCACGGCAAGATGCAGCCGTTGGACATCCCATTGTGGAAATGGGAAGATATTACGATGGATTTTATCACAAAGCTTCCCAGGACCGCGCGAGGAGTGGATTCGATATGGGTCATCGTGGATCGATTGACCAAGAGCGCCCATTTTATTCCAATTCAGGAGAGCATATCGGTCGAAAAGTTGGCCGACATCTATATCAGGGAGATAGTGGCGCGACACGGGGTGCGAGTATCCGTGATTTCAGATAGGGATGTGCGTTTTACTTCAAGGTTTTGGAAGAAATTTCATGACGAGTTGGGCACTCGTCTGCATTTTAGCACCGCTTTTCACCCGCAGACAGATGCTCAGAGTGAGCGAACCATCCAGACTCTAGAGGATATGTTGCCGGCATGCGTGCTAGACTTCGGTGGTAGCTGGGATACCTACCTTCCTCTAGCTGAGTTCTCGTACAACAACACCTACCACACAAGTATTGATCGACCTCCCTTCGAAATGTTGTACGGAAGGAGGTGTCGGACCCCGATATGTTGGGGTGAGGTTGGCCAGAGGGTCATGGGGAGCACCGATGTAGTGCTAAAGACGACCGAAAAGATTCAGCAAGTTCGGAGCAGGCTTCAGACTGCACAGAGTCGGCAGAAAAGTTATGCCGACAAGCGTCGTTCAGACTTGGAATTCCAAGTCGGGGATATGGTTCTACTGAAGGTGTCGCCATGGAAAGGCGTCATCCGATTCAGAAAACGAGGCAAGTTGGGCCCAAGGTACATCGAACCGTTCAGGGTTGTAGCCTGGGTGGGCAAGATGGCGTACCGGCTGGATCTGCCAGTCGAGCTCAGTCAGATCCACAACACTTTCCACGTCTCTCAGCTGCGGAAGTGCCTAGTGGACGATACGGCGGTGGTACCCTTGGAGGACATTCAGGTTGATGGCAGCCTGAATTACATCGAGCGGCCTGTAGCGATCCTTGACCGGAAGTCGAAGGATCTGAGGAACAAAAGAGTAGAACTCGTGAAGGTGCAATGGCAGCACCGGAAGGGGTCGGGGTGTACTTGGGAGCCGATGGATGAGATGATGGAGCACTACCCCGAGCTGTTTCAGGATCGTGCGGCAGACTTCGAGGACGAAGTCTAAAATAAGTGGGGGAGATTTGTAGCACCTAGTTCTTGGTACGTACTCTGTTATTAAATCTTCATTTATTTTTGCATTTTTAGCCTTGGACTCGGCGAGTCGAAGGACTGACTCGCCGAGTAGAAGCGGGATGAGGCGCGGGGTTTGAGCTGCGGACTCGGCGAGTCGGGTCCCGGACTCGGCGAGTAGCCGCTGTTTGGACAAAAACCCTAATCCAGGGGTTTGCACCCTATTTAAACGACCTTATGCAGCCTCCTTTCCCCCTTTATGCTCCCAAACGCTCCTCATAGAAAACCCTAGCCGTTGTTGTGAAGATCTAAGGCTTTTTGAGTGATTCTTGTAAGTTTTGATCTCCAGGAAGAAGGAAGACATAGAAGGATCAAGAGGGGACTAAAGGATTCGAGTTTGGCTCATCATTTGCAGTCTTTGGAAGGTATTAAGTCTGAACCTTGCTCATTCATTTGTTAGATCCCTCTTTGAGGTTATTTAGGGCTTTTTAAGCCATTTTTGGTGGCCAATCATGTTTGCAAACATGGTTGGGGGTTTGGGCTTCTGTATCACGTCATTTTATGAGCCACAAGTCAGATCTAGGTTGCTTTTTGCACCAAGGAAGGCCCCATGCAACAAAAGAACCATTTTAGAGCCTTTTAAGCTCTTATGTCCCATGCATGCATGAAAAGTTTGTAACTTTACGTGCTAGATCGAGTTTATGGGCCTGGATCTATCATTTGGTTAAGTGTTGTACATCAGAAATCGAAGTTCTTGGTAAGGAATGAGATAGGCTCGGCGAGTCCATTCCTGGACTCGACGAGTCCATGGATTTTGGTCCCATATCAGTGAGGGTCATAAGGACCAGTTGAGAGTGGAAGGGTTTTTAGGAGTCCCGGGGAGTGACCCAACGTTCTGGACTAAGCAAAGTGTTCTGGGAATTCATAGTACTCGGCGAGTGCATGAACGGACTCGGCGAGTCCAAGGCAATCTTCATGGTACTCGACGAGTTGTTCATACAACTCGGCGAGTCGGATGTGGATTCAATCGGTGTTCTGTTAGAAGGAAAACTCGTCGAGTCATCGCCTAACTCGACGAGTAAAGACGGGTTTGAGGTCTAATGGAAGGATAGGGACTCGGCGAGTTGGCGAGCCAACTCGGCGAGTCAGGTCAACTAGAAGCTGACTTTGACTTTGACTTGGTCAGGGGTAAAATGGTCATTTTACCCTAAGAATAGATGTCAGTTTCTGACTGATTGCTTTGTGGGAATTATAGTCGGAGGATTTCTGGAGCAGTAGCAGCGGCAGCAGTCAGAGGATTCCCGCACAGTTCAGCAGCTACTACGAGGTGAGTTACCTTCCAGTAGCAGTGGATCTAAGGCCACAATGCCGGCCCACTAGTAGGAGTGTATGTTTAGATGATTGTCTATGTGATATTCATCTAGGGCTGCTACTACCTGTGTTATGTTTATGTGCTAGTATGATATGATGTTATGTGCTAGTGACAGTAGGGGAAATAGTCCCCAGAATACCGGTCGATAGGACCGAAGGGGAAGATATGCCCAGCCATGCTAGATAGATTATGTGATACATGTTATGTGGTAGCGGTAGGGGTGAAATAGTCCCCAGTGCCCGGTCGAGAGGACCGAAGGGGAGACCAGCACCCAGGTATGCTAGTCAGTATCCGGTTTAGAGGACCGAAGGGGAGACCAACACCCAGATATGCTAGTCAGTATCCGGTCGATAGGACCGAAGGGGTAGGTCGGGCACCCAGATATGCCTGACAATATATGTATGTTATGTGGTTGTTTGGTATGTGGTACGGTGGGGGAACTCACTAAGCTTCGTGCTTACGGTTTTTAGTTGTTGTTTCTAGTGCCTCTTCAGCGAAAGGGAAGGAGCTGGCGCGGTAACGGCATATCACACACACGCTCTTTGTTTTCCGCACTACGAGATATTCTGGGATTTGTACTCTGACATTATGGTTGTTTTTATGTTTTGGTTTCGGACACGAAATATGTTTATGAAATGATGATGTTTTATTCCCCAAATGTTTTCCAAAGTGTTGATTTGAAATTAAATTTTTGGCTGTGAAAATTGGGTCGTTACAATTGGAGCACAGTTATGGTAAATTGCTATCAGAGAAGAGTAACATGGAAGTTGCATTAAAACATGGTTTGCAAAATTTTCCTGAAAGTAAAGTACTGAAAGAGTGGGTAATTAAGAAGAATGAGTTGTTTAATTAGATTGATTCTGTTAAGGAGAATGATAATGAAAATGATATTCCATACCATGGAAAAGAAGTTGTTGAATATCAAAGACATTTGTCACCTATTAGAGGTTTGGTACGTAAGAGCAAGGATATAGATGAAGGATGTAGTTATGTGGAACCACGTATGGAAAATGAATTGACACAAGATGATCTTACAATGACTCAGTTTTATAAGATACCAAGTGTGATGGATGAAATGATAGATATGGCAAGTAAAACAGAGATGATGTTTTCAAATAGTAAACATATAGAAGAAGAAGAAAATCCAACTGTTGTGGTACGATTTAATTCGACTGAAGGAAGAAATCTAGATGAGGAGATGAACAATGTTGCTAATGTAGATGATAACGGTAAAAAGGGGAAAAGGGAAAATAAATCTACAAATTTATTTCATTCCTCTTTTATTGAACGGGTGATTAGAGTTGGTGATAAGTTGGAGAAGGAGGATATTGATATGTGCACTTCAATATTTGCATCTAAAAGAAATAATGGGTTACTGCAAAATATATTATATACTCATTAATTGTAATATAGTATATGATATTATTAATTTTATTAATATATTTATATATGTAGGGACCCGATTTGGGATATTGGAGTTGGTGAAGTTTTGCACCAAGGATTCGTGTACCATTTTAAGAGGGATGTGTATATCCATTCTAGAATAATAGATTGTTGGGCAATATTCCTTAATAAGATGGAGGAGTACATGGACAAAGGATCGATAGTTCGATTGTTCTTGGACACAAAATTTATGGTATGGAATGTACATTATATTTTGTAAATTTCAATGTAAATAATTTAGTGTAATACTGAAGTTTGTGTTTTTCTTATTGTTACAGACTAGTGAAATGTTGACCAAATCGGGCGTAGGAGTCGAAACATACAGATTGTTTGATGGATTGCTGAGAGTTTACACTAATAAGTTTAAAGTGTTACCAAGTTTGAAAGATGTTGGGCTGGTTAGTTCATTTGGAATTAAATTTTTTTTTACACATTCTTCAAAATTTAATATTAAGATTTTGCGTGTTTGTAACAGGTTTTCAGCCTAGTAGTGGATGTGGCTATGTATTACGTGGTGTGTTTTGATCTGAGGATAGGAAAGTGCTTCATAATTGATCATGTGAACCAAAAAGGAAGCGTTGACAATGTATATGGAACAACACCTATGGTTTTGGTAATAGTACAATAATATAACCATTTATAATCACTATATCACTGAATATATATCTATTTTATTATTTTATATTAAATGTTTATTTTATTATGACAGTTGAAACTTTTGTGCAACTACTTATCAGTACAACATCATTCAATAGTAAAAGCTTTAAGTGGAGTCGAACCACATGTGATGAACATTCGTTGGCGTGTAGCGAAACCAGGACCAAATTGTGGATTATATCTTATGAGACACATGAAAAGTAATATGGGAGAAGGTGAAGGGCGATGGGATTCTGGTTTTACATGAAAAGGGAATGCAGATACAGTTGCACTTATGAATTTAAGGACCAGGTATTTGGCTAGAATGATGAAAGCCGAATTCATTGTGCATAAAAAAAATGCTAAAGAGGGATTGTGCTGAATTCTCAAAGTTTGATGTACTTGAAAGAGAGTTACTTATGCAAAAATCAGCAGTAGAAAGGAAGAAAACAAGAGCAAGGCGTCGACGTTGACTTTGTAGTCCGGTTTCATTAGCCTTTTTATTTTTTGGTATTAAGAAGTTAAATGAAGTGTTCTGAATTTGGTTTTTTTTTATATGTTTTTTTTAAGGGTTCGGTATTAAGTAGTATTTATTATGAATTATAAAAAAGTGTGTTTTATGGATGAATATAGATGGTAGTTTTTAATCATAATATGTGGTTAACAGTTTAACTATGATAGTCTTTTGAAATTTACTGATATTTTATGTTTTGTATGTTATATTTTTAGCAGAATAAACAAGTAACTAGTGTTTCCACCAAATGTAGAATGGATTGTTGATAATGTTCTGGTAGATAGTGTGTGGGGAATGTACATATTCTGTTAGAATATATTAAGAATGTAATGAATTTGGAAAATTGAAAATTATAATTTGTGTATTATATTAGAATGATGTTAATTTGATATTATAATGTAAAGTATAATTTGTTTGTAACTATGTATATAGTAGGCATCCGAATTTGGTATAGTAGGCATTCAGAATTTGATATTTTGTAGTATGCACCATTCATTGGTTGTAGGAAAAATATAGTATGTGTATTCTATTAGAATGATGAATGTTTGATAATTGTTGTTTTCTATTCTATTGATGTTATTGGTAGTTATGATGTGGTGATTGTACATATTCTACTAGAATATGTAAATACTTTATTAAATTAGGTAGAATGAAATGTGTAATTCGTTCATTCTGTTAGAATGATGTTATGTCAATATTAGATGGTAAATTGTAATTTGTTTATAACCCTTGTTGTCATAGGCATCTGGCTTTGGTGTACTAGGCTTCAAAGTTTGGTAGTTTGGAGTAGGCATCATCTTTTGGTGTGTCGAAATGGTTAGTATGTGTATTCTAATAGAATGATGAAAAATCAAAAGATGTTAACTCGGTATTCAATATAAAGTGTACTTTGTTTTCTATTAGAATGATCTAAAATTGAGTTACGTTGGATTTTGTAGTTAATATAGGCATCGGTCTTTACTAGTTTATAGTAGACATCAGACTTTGGTACAAACATTATGTTGGCATATATGCTATATTAAATCTAAATTGTATTCTATTAAAATGATGGTAAATTGTTCTTTAATTGAAAAAGTATACGTAATTCTAAACGAATGTAGAATGAATAAAAAACATTTGAAATATGATAAAATAGTTTAATAAGCAAAAAAACAAGAAAATAACAATAAAATAAAGTCATTGCAAACTAGTTATCTTTATTCTTAAGAGGACAATTTCGCTTGTCATGATTAACCATCTGTTGACATGATGCACACAATCTCTTGGGTTTCAATCCTTGAAGTTGAAGCATTTCTTTCTTAGATTTCAATCTTTCCCTCTACTGCCAGAACCTTTGTTCCGAATATCTGATGGATTCTCAATGTCCACCACATCAGGAATAGTGACTTTTAGAAGGTTCTTATAGTAATTGTCTCTGGTGGGAAGTTCATTTGATGGACAATCGTCTATATATTTTTTCTTCAACTTATGTTGATCATCGAGATATGCTTGTAACTTTTCAGGATCATGACTTAAACTTGATACACAATTGAAAAAATTTCAATGGCATACTTGTCGGTATGTAAGTCATATCCGGAGTCCGAGAGTCGCCTTTTAAGTAATTCTGTTGGAATAACATCCCTTCTCCAACATTTCAATATGTACCGTGATGGAATTTCAACACGACTGTAATATTTTAAAACACAAAAAATGTGTCTACACAAAGAGCCAACATGTTCGAAATTCATACAACTGCACACGAAGGTGTTGGAATAGTGTCTAAGGCTGCAACTATATTTGGCAAGTATTTGACCCGGTTGTGCATGGTCCTTTTGGGTTGCCTTCACCATAGCAACTTGACAGGATGATTTATAATGAGAGAAGAAATATTATTAATATATTATGAGAATAATATAAGGAATAATAATATTGTTATTTGATTAATATAAGTCATAAATTAATTAGGAATTAATTTGGTGACTTAAAGAGATTAATTGAATAAAGGGGCATAAACTGTCAAATGTATGATAGTTGTACTTTGGGCTATTATCCCTTATAGATAAGGGGTGGACGGTTTTGGGGCTTAGGATAGACCTAGAATTCGTCCAAGGCTTATCATTAGGGTATTGGATTGCTTAGGGCCTAAGTTATCCAATTAGGGTTTAAGGGTGAAACCCTAGGAGCCTCACTAGTATAAATAGACCCTAGGGGTCAAGGAAAATCGGCACTCTTGTCTTTGAAGAAACCCTGGCCAATTTCTTGCTCCCCTCTTCTCTCTCCATAATCATCCTCTTGCTAGTTGGTGTTTGTAAGCCATTAGAGGAGTGACACTTGTGACTCTAAAGCTCCAAGGACAAGAAGATTCAAGCAAGTGATACAAGGTAATCTTCTAAATCTGATTTCTCATTGTTTTTATACTAGAATTATCATTAGAAGTCTTGGATACAATGCATGTTCAATTAGAGAAACCTAGATCCAAGCATTAGGGTTTGTATGTGCACATAGGAATGTTCTTATGGCTCAAACCCATCAGTGGTATCAGAGCCTTGATTGGTTTCTATTGAATTGATGCATTAGTTGCTTGATTGTTATTTGAAAAATTCGATTTTTGTGTTTCTGCCTGATGAACTCGGCGAGTAGGCCTCAACTCGGCGAGTCCATTGTGGTACTCGGCGAGTTCGAGCGTCAGAAAGAGCTAAGTTCGGGATTTCTTGCTGTTTATCTTATGGAAACTTGCCTTTATCTTAATGGGTCAATATAAATCAATAATTTAACATATATTTGAGTATATCCTTGACCTAATTAAAGATATTTACCAATAAATTGAATAATAATTTCCTTATGTGATAATTGATTGATTATTTTATTAAATTGGTAAATTGTTTTGCAAGAAATAATTAAATAAATCAAATATGGATAATTATGTGATTAAATGTTAATTTGGATTATTTTTTATTTGATCCCTTATGTTTTGAAAAGTTTAAAACTTGTCCTCAAGTTTTGAAATTTATGTTTTGTGATTAAAAGTTTAATTTAGACAATTTAAATTTCAAACCCTAGAATTTTACAAGTTTAAAATTCAACCCTATACTAATATAATATTACAAGATTAATATATATATATATATATATATATATATATATATATATATATGTATAATTAAAATGCTAGTCTTACCGTTAGTAGGCCTCATTCACGAAGCCGGTCCATAAGGTGGGTATAAGGTTGCTGCCTATAAAATGGCGTTTAATGGGTGTACACTCTCACCCACCGCTTGCTTGATCGGTGGAGGATCGTTAGCCGAACGGGTAGGATAGGGCAACTCTCTCTCTCCTCATTAATAAGTATAATGAACCTATAAAGTAACTAAACTATTTTATAAAATTCCCAATCTTAGTTACTTTAGGAAAAGTGAATTGATGCAATCCCATGAAATTACACTTTGCACCCTTGCTAAGAAGTTAGTGGAGCGTGTGTGGTTTACCGGCACACTAATTGGTTCTAAGCATAGGTGGCAAAGGGTGATTCATTGTTTATCATAGTTCGATGGAGCGTGTGTGGTTTACCGGCACATCGAATAGGTGATTGTTACAATGAAGGCACCATGTACATTTGCATGGTTATTCACACCCACTTTGTGATCCTCGGTATCCCAGTCACAAACGAGAGGGGCATATCGAGATTTAAACATGCCATTGAAAAGTTCAATGAATCTCATCGAAACCTAGGAATTCTCAATACATTAAGAACTTAAAGTTAGGATTTCATGGTGGAGAATTAGTGAATCGTCATTTACTTACCTTCAAATTGTTTGCATGTTGGATTACGGCATCCCTTTTCTAATATGTAAATAATGTTGTTGGATCCTAGCCCTAATTTTTCTTATTGGGTGATTATTAGGGATTCAAATTCTAATCAATCTTTGTCCTTTCTATTTGTAGATGTCGAACGCGAACAACGCTGCTGCTAGTTCATTCACATTGATGAGCCTTTGCCAAAAGGTGACTTTTGATGGAACGAACTTTAGCGAATGGATAAGATACATTCGCACGATTGCTCGCTACGAGGACAAGGAGTATGTCCTCGACGAAAAGCTCGAGAAGATCAATCCAGAAATCGCTACTCCGACTGAAATGGCTGCTTTTGAAACTCATGAGCGTGATGCAACGAAGTTTCATTGCATCATGATAGCCACAATGAACGCCGAATTCCAAAAGTCCTATGAGGACATGTACCCGTACGAGATGCACCAAGACTTATTGGAGAGATACCATCAAAACGCGAGGCAGGAGCGTTACGAGATTTTCACTAACATGATCTCCGCTAAAATGGGACATGGAGAATCTCTAACCGTAAACTTGCAAAAGATGCAAAGGTATGTCGATCGTCTTCGCAAGTTGAATGTTGACTTTGGGGAAGACTTGGCTATCGACATGGTCCTTCACTCCTTGCCTCCGTGTTACAACCAATTTAGGATGACCTACCACATGAACAAGGAAGAGGTCACCCTAAGTAAACTCCAAGGTCTCCTTAGGGTTGCTGAGAGCAACCTCAAGGACAAGTCTGTTGCACCCACTCCCAATCCACCCGCTGCTCCTGTTTTGGCTATTGGGCAGGGAAGGGGTAAGAAGAGGAAGGCTCCGTCTAAGAGCCACCGCAAGGGAAAGTCCCGAGATGGTTCCTCTTCTAGTGGGACCAAAGTTGATCCTGCTAAGCCCAACCCAAACCCAAAGGAGGCAGAGTGCCACCATTGCCACAAAATAGGGCATTGGAAGAGAAGCTGCCCAGAGTACCTGCAAGCTATCAGGGAAGGAAAGATCAAGCCGTCTTTCGCAGGTATTTATCCAATTAAATCTAATGATTCATCTCATGATATTTCTTGGGTCCTCGACACCGGTTGTGGTTACCACATTTGTTCTGAATTGCAGGGACTAAGAAGAAATAGGGATGTGGAGCATGGAAGAATAAATCTAATCATGGGGAACAGAAGATCGTCGCCTGTGACCAAGATTGGAGTGTATTCTCTAGTGCTTAGGAATGGTTTATGTTTAGATTTGAACAATTGTTGCTATTCGCCAGAAATGGCAAGAAACATCATTTCATTTCATGGTTTGTTTAGACAAGGATTTAGATTTTCTTTTAATAATGAGAATGGTTCTATTTATGCTTATCTAAATGGTGTCTTATATTTTGAAGTAATACCATGTAATGGAATTTATGAAACTGTTATGATTGTAGATAACCTAGGAAATGATGTTTTATACATGGATTCTTCCAATAGTATGGATAGAGCATCCTTGTGGCATTGTCGTCTTGGACATGTCAACAAGAAGTGCATAGCCCAACTCCAAAAGGATGGAGTGTTGGAGTCATTCGACCTTAGGGAAGATGACACATGCGAATCTTGTTTACTTGGAAAGATGACCAAGTCACCCTTCACTAGCACATGTGAAAGGGGTGAGGGTTTATTGGACCTCATACATACGGATGTATGTGGACCCTTTAGATCAACCACAAAGTATGGGAACCGCTTCTATGTGACTTTTACCGATGACTATAGTAGATATGGGTATATCTACTTAATCAAGCAAAAGTCAGAAACGTTTGAAAAGTTCAAAGAGTTCAAGAATGAAGTGGAGAATCAATTGGGCAGGAAAATCAAGATGCTTCGATCCGATCAAGGAGGAGAGTACCTAAGTCTTGAATTCCACGACTATCTAAAAGAGTGTGGAATAGTTTCACAATTGACGCCACCTAGGACACCGCAGTTGAATGGTGTGGCAGAAAGGCGTAATCGAACCTTGTTAGACATGGTCCGCTCTATGATGAGTCGTGTTTCACTATCTATCTCATTATGGGGGTATGCCTTAGAGACTGTCGCCCATATCCTTAACCAAGTCCCTACTAAGAAGGTTGCCAAAACACCTCATGAGATGTGGACAGGGAAAGCTCCCTCGTTTGCACATATCAAGGTTTGGGGTTGCGAGGCTTTCGTAAGACGAGATACTCACGACAAGCTCGAACCTCGTAGTGAGCGATGTATTTTCATCGGCTACCCGCAGAAATCCTTTGGATATCTCTTCTATAGACCAAAGGACAATGTAGTCTTTGTTGCGAGGAGAGGAGTTTTCCGAGAGCGAGAACTCATAAGCCAAGGAGACAGTGGGAGGCAAATCGAACTTGAAGAGATTCAAGAATCGATTGATGAAGGGAACCTCTACCGCTGGCACTCAACCCGAGGAGGAAACTCCGGTTGAACCTATTGACCAGTCCTTACCTCTTAGACGTTCCGAAAGAGTTAGAGTTCAACCCCAGTTTTATGGTTTTCATATTACTACCGAAGGGGACACGTATATTAGTGATGGTACACTAATAAATCTAGATGAACCTAATAGCTTTAAGGAAGCCATGGCAGGCCCGGAGTCTGAAAAATGGAAAGAGGCAATGGACAGCGAGATCCAGTCCATGTATGACAACCAAGTTTGGAATTTGGTTGATAATGTGCCCGGACGTAAGACCGTTGGGTGCAAATGGATCTTCAAGAAGAAGACCGACGTGGATGGAAATGTACACACATATAAGGCGCGATTGGTTGCGAAGGGCTTTACTCAAACTCCCGGAGTTGACTATGATGAGACCTTCTCACCAGTTGCGAAGATAAAATCTATTAGAGTGATGCTAGCTATTGCCGCATTTCATGATTATGAGATTTGGCAAATGGATGTCAAGACCGCTTTCCTTAACGGGAAATTGGCTGAGGATGTCTACATGGCTCAGCCAGAGGGTTTTGTTGATCTGAAGCATCCAAATAGAGTGTGTAAGCTTGAGAAGTCCATTTATGGACTTAAGCAAGCGTCTCGCAGATGGAATCTTTGCTTCGATGAGAAAGTCAAAGAGTTTGGATTTGTACAAAGCGAAGATGAATCATGTGTATATGTCAAAGCCAGTGGGAGCATAGTTAGCTTTCTCATTTTGTATGTCGATGACATACTGCTCATAGGAAACGACATCCCGACTCTGCAGGAAGTTAAGTCCTGGCTCGGGAAGTGCTTCGCTATGAAGGACCTCGGAGAAGCTTCCTATATCTTGGGAATAAGGATAGTGAGAGAACGAAGTAAGAGACTAATAGGACTTAGTCAGAACACTTACTTAGATAAAGTACTAAAACGTTTTAGTATGGAAAATTCGAAGAAGGGAGAATTACCGATACAAAGTAATGCCAAGTTGAGTAAGACTCAAAGTCCGAGTACCGAAGCCGAAATAGCAGAAATGAGCCGAGTACCATACGCTTCCGCAGTTGGCTCAATCATGTATGCTATGACTTGTACTCGCCCTGATGTAGCCTTTGCTTTGAGCATGGTTAGTAGATATCAAGGGAACCCTGGCAGAGCCCATTGGATTGCAGTCAAGAATATCCTTAAGTACCTTCGGAGGACCAAGGAATGGTTTTTAGTCCTCGGAGGGAGTGATGACTTGAAGGTAAGAGGGTATAGTGACGCCAGCTTTCAAACCGACAGGGACAACTACCGTTCGCAGTCGGGATGGGTCTTTACCCTTAATGGAGGAGCAGTAACTTGGAAGAGTTCCAAGCAGGAAACCGTAGCTGATTCAACGTGCGAATCAGAGTACATTGCAGCGAGCGAAGTGTCGAAGGAGGCAATATGGTTAAAGAACTTCATTGGTAATCTTGGAGTTGTGCCTACCATCAAAGAGCCTATGGAGATTTTCTGTGATAATGAAGGAGCGGTTGCCTTGACCAAGGAACCGAGGGATCATGGTAGATCTTGTCATATCGACAGAAAATATCATTTCATTAGACATCGAGTAGAAGAAGGACACCTCATGGTGAAAAGGATATCATCAGAAGATAACCCAGCTGATCCGCTTACGAAGGGACTAAGTAGGGTTAAGCATTTGCAGCATGCTAGGAGTATTGGGCTGAGAGATGATATTAGATTAGATTAGATGATTTTAGAAACTTGTAATAGATAAATGTAATTTAACATTTGATGAATAAATAAAGGAGTATTATTTATAAGTAAAGTTACTGTCTTATGTTAAATGTTTAACTATTGTTTCACTTTGCATGTTTTGACTTCCAGAATAATTGAGTTTATTTAGAATAATCGAATTATTCAAACAATCCACAATCGTTCATATGTTGGAAGTAGGTATGAATGAAGATTATCATGAATTGGTATGTAGATTGTCTAAATGGTATTAGACATAGCAAAAGTTTGCTGCAACGTTCATGAGTGCTTATGAACTAGTTTTGAGCATTGGAACAAACCCGCGCTTGCTGGAATCACCTTATGGAATCTGTCAAAAAGGGTGATCGCAAGACGATAATATCATATGGTCTTAAAACCTAGATATATGGTTTGTTATTTGTTAATTGGTTGTACATTGATAATGCGAAACTGCATCAGTAAATTGATGTTATAAAACGCATTGTTGTGTATGATTGATTAATGAATAAGTAAATGCATATAAGTCGAAGTTTATCTGTTACTTTTATCCTAAGAGGCTAAAAGCGATATCTCGGCCGCTCGATGATTTGATTTGACTTATGTGTCGGGCCCGGTCAGAACTGAATTGATGTGTTCGATTAAGTTCTATGTCAAATAAATCTGAGATCGAGAAACCAAATGCTAGACAATTGGTTCCATATAAATGTCTGCATGATATCTAAACAGAGGACTGTACGATCCCTTATCTAAAGGACAAAATTGATAAGATCAGAGTTTGACAGCGTCTTTGAGAGCTACGATTGCTAATCGGATTATACTTGTATATATAGTTACTAGACTTATCCAAGTGGGAGACTTTTGGAATAGTGTCTAAGGCTGCAACTATATTTGGCAAGTATTTGACCCGGTTGTGCATGGTCCTTTTGGGTTGCCTTCACCATAGCAACTTGACAGGATGATTTATAATGAGAGAAGAAATATTATTAATATATTATGAGAATAATATAAGGAATAATAATATTGTTATTTGATTAATATAAGTCATAAGTTAATTAGGAATTAATTTGGTGACTTAAAGAGATTAATTGAATAAAGGGGCATAAACTGTCAAATGTATGATAGTTGTACTTTGGGCTATTATCCCTTATAGATAAGGGGTGGACGGTTTTGGGGCTTAGGATAGACCTAGAATTCGTCCAAGGCTTATCATTAGGGTATTGGATTGCTTAGGGCCTAAGTTATCCAATTAGGGTTTAAGGGTGAAACCCTAGGAGCCTCACTAGTATAAATAGACCCTAGGGGTCAAGGAAAATCGACACTCTTGTCTTTGAAGAAACCCTGGCCGATTTCTTGCTCCCCTCTTCTCTCTCCATAATCATCCTCTTGCTAGTTGGCGTTTGTAAGCCATTAGAGGAGTGACACTTGTGACTCTAAAGCTCCAAGGACAAGAAGATTCAAGCAAGTGATTCAAGGTAATCTTCTAAATCTGATTTCTCATTGTTTTTATACTAGAATTATCATTAGAAGTCTTGGATACAATGCATGTTCAATTAGAGAAACCTAGATCCAAGCATTAGGGTTTGTATGTGCACATAGGAATGTTCTTATGGCTCAAACCCATCAGAAGGTATCTTCTACTGTTGAATGTGTAACCTGTAAAAAATGGAATATTAAAAATTGAGATGATGTAATTAAATTTCACTTCAATGAAATGAAATATTATAAAATAATAAAGTATATGTACCTTTAATTCAATATCCTTGAGAATTCTATCATAATGATATTCCTGCATGTTTCATCACCTATTTCCTTTTGAGTTTGCCTAGTTATAATGTTTTTTTCTCCAATATAGTAATTGTGTCAACACCATCTTCAGATGACACACAATTTTGGAAACAGGTTTCCTCAGATTTTAAAATCTCTTCCTGAACTTGGTAAAAAATGGTACGGGTGTACACTTTGGATGCATGAATTTCATACGGAATATGTTTGATTATTTTAGGAAAAGTGTTGGAAGTCTTAAAATCATTGAGAATCTGATTATGTCTTTGTCGTTCCAAATTAGTCTCAAAAGACATCATAAAAGCGACAAGATACAAACCAGAAAGGGTATTGTTTTGAAATGACCAGTTTTGGCTTTCGGATAATGACGTAGTTCGCATAAGACTAGACATTGGTATGTCCTTGAAGAATGTTGGGATCCATAATCTATGCAACCCGTATATAGCATTCAACCACTTGTTATTTGTAATATTGAAATCCCTCAACAAACATTCCCAACCAGCCTCAAATGCTTGTGGCTCAATTTTAGAATTCCATATTAAACCATGGAAACGATTACGAAACTCTGAATTGGTAGAAATTTCAATTGATATCTGTTTAACATACCTATTTGTGTTGAACGTGGCATCAAGTGATACAACATCCCCAAAAGCATTATAGTTAAACTTAGCTGTCTCGTCCGCCCAAAAAAGTGTATTTAGCTTCTTGTCGACAATTCTATACTCAAAAGTAAAGTTTGGGACATATTTTTTCCTTTCGTTCATTTTGTCAACAAGAAATTTGGAATCCCTCCCACCTATGAAACAATTAAGATTTCTCGTACTATTTTTGAAGTCAGAAACCAAGCCTCGATCAGAATGACAACCAGGTATGCCGGTATAAAATCTATGTGCTTTTGTCGCACCAATGTTTTGTTTGGACATGTTGTGAATAAAACTTTCATGTGCGTAATCAAGTTTTCTCTTGGCACGTGATAAGTGAATAGTTTCCTTACTAAACAAAGCGTGAGAATGTTTATCGGTAAAATCATGAACCACATACTTTACAGTGCCATGTATTATCTTTAAAACAATCTTTTCTTTGCAATCCACCCTGAATGAAACTTAGAATTCCATATTAAACCATGGAAACGATTACGAAACTCTGAATTGGTAGAAATTTCAATTGATATCTGTTTAACATACCTATTTGTGTTGAACGTGGCATCAAGTGATACAACATCCCCAAAAGCATTATAGTTAAACTTAGCTGTCTCATCCGCCCAAAAAAGTGTATTTAGCTTCTTGTCGACAATTCTATACTCAAAAGTAAAGTTTGGGACATATTTTTTCCTTTCGTTCATTTTGTCAACAAGAAATTTGGAATCCCTCCCACCTATGAAACAATTAAGATTTCTCGTACTATTTTTGAAGTCAGAAACCAAGCCTCGATCAGAATGACAACCAGGTATGCCGGTATAAAATCTATGTGCTTTTGTCGCACCAATGTTTTGTTTGGACATGTTGTGAATAAAACTTTCCTGTGCGTAATCAAGTTTTCTCTTGGCACGTGATAAGTGAATAGTTTCCTTACTAAACAAAGCGTGAGAATGTTTATCGGTAAAATCATGAACCACATACTTTACAGTGTCATGTATTATCTTTAAAAAAATCTTTTCTTTGCAATCCACCCTGAATGAATCTTTTCTTCTTTTAGGCTTATTGTGTTGAATGTCCAAAGTATCCACTTTACCAGTGTTGGGCTTGCCTTCACGGTTGCAGAATAAATGTCTTTCAGTAATAACTTTATACATTGATGTTCTAAGAGTCCTAAGTCTCACATCAAATCCAACTTCTAATGCATAGTTTTTATACATTCTAAGAGCATCAGCATATGAATCATATACTGATTTGATCTTTGGCGTAATATGATCAGATACTTCGGGAGCCCAATACAGTGAGCGACCAGGTGAAACGTAATCATGATCAGCAGCTGATTGTTCTGAAAGTAATAAATCATAAATAGGTATACAGTCAAATTATTGGGTTAAAATATATGTTACCACGTAGTAGATCGATATTTTGTGCTATATCATCGTCATCAGATGAGTAATTGTCGATTTCTGCATCTTCAAATTCTACTAACAAAAGGAATGAAATTAAAATATATAGAGTTAAATTCTATTGGTATTGAGAACATTAAATAATTAAAAGAATCATCTTCATTAGATTTACTACTTTCACCAATTGACAATTTGTCGTTGTAGAGTGTGTTAGAACCAAGGTTGGCATATGAATAACCGCCTTACAAGAAACAAATTCATAATTGACATTTAAATGTTTATTACAGAACACATTATGAAAAATGAGATACTTCATATATAACAATAAACTCACAATCATTGATGTTACTAGTATCAACAATCTGCAAAGTTACATTGTCAAGTGTATCGTACTCAGAAAATTCAAACTCTTCTTGTTGTTCTTTATAATTTATAGGAATTACTTGTTCATCAATTGAAAGTACTTGCTCCTCCATTAGAATGAATATGATAACATACACCGATCTGTAGAAAGAATAGAAAAATGAAAAAAAATCGACTTGATCAATAGGAATTTCAAAGAACAAACAATCCAAATCGGTGTAACTGGTAACACGTGATATCAGGGACTATTAAGTTAATAATGATTTTATGATTTTAATATATATATATATATATATATATATATATATATATATATATATTTAAAGATATCATTCATTAATTGATAATATCTTGTTTTATGAGAATATTTTGTTAATTAGTTTTAGATTTGGTAACTTGGCTCCTTGACATTATGTTCTAAAAATTGAATATATTATCTAAAATTGAATGGTGATCTGAAATCAAAAATAAATTACTCATGTAAAAAAATTATGGTAATTACACGGAATTTTGACAGAATGTCTATAATATTTATATTTTAGCAACTAAATACCTGATTGTTATAAACAAATTACATGAAAAAAACCTTATAAACAGAATTATACTAATAACAATAATATAATTTTGTTTCACTTTTCTTCCAGAGTACTATTGAACTTATGGGTTCTTTTATCCTTATAAGCCCATAATTTTGGCAGAATTGCAGCAACATTTTACTTTTATTAAATACGTATATTAATTCTGTAAACGATTTAAATTACAAATATTCTAAAACATCAATATACAATGGTAAGACTATAAATCTGTTTCCTTTTCTTTCAGAATCGCAATGTATAAATTCATACAACTTCACATTGCATTATCACATTTACAATATTATTGAGCATTTAAGTTTACATTGTTGAATAATTCAAACATACTTGTGTAACATTAAAACAAAAACGATATTGCTCATTATATAGACTAAAAAAACACCAATTAATATAATAAAATCTACCCATACATCAAATAATGTATGGATTTATTTGAATTACATGATGAAAATACCTAAAGCTTCTAAAGCTTCTTTGATAGAATCAACCCATATATATATATATATATATATATATATATATATATATATATATATATATATATATATATATATATATATATATATATAAGCGAAAACTTATTTTTATTGAAACATAAACTCCAAACAACTAAAGTTCTAAGTTGATTTACTGGCAAATGGGTAATTTCGCATGTCATGATTCACCAACTTATTACAAATCGAACATCTTCTTTTTTGAATCTTACTTGCATTTGTCGGAGGAAGATCCATTTGAACATTGAAATCGTTGTTTGGATGTTGTTGAAAAAAAATATGATACTAACACATATTGTATCGAATTTGTTAATTATATAAACACAAACTGTAATTCATTTGTACCTGATCTTGATTATTGTTTGGATGCTCCATTGCAATTTCAAAGAAAAAAAACGAACGAGGATGGTATACATGAAGTCAGACGTACAAAGATTACATATGGGTTAAAGGATAAAAAATTACAAATTAAAATTATATCTCTAATTAGGCTAAAAACAAGGGATTTGATTGGGAATAATATCTTAATTAATTAATTAATTAATTTGGTCTAGAATGATCCCTACATCCACACAATATATGTGGGATCCACATTTGAACCTCTCTCTCTCTCTTTCTCTCTCTCTCTCTCTCACTCTCTCTCTCTCTCTATATATATATATATATATATATATATATATATATATATATATATATATAATTGTAATACCATACCAATTAATATCCGTAATTAATAGGGACAAACTTTGTTTTTGTTCCGATTTTATATAGTCATTCGAATTTATAATGCCCGATCTATAAAATGTTGTTTGAAATTTATAATAATAATAAAAATAATAATATTAATATTAAAATATAAAAAATATTTAAAAACTGATTTTATATAGCCCTTTAAATTTATAATATCGCCCAAATGTTAAAATTTTGTGCGAAATTTATAATAATAATAATAATAATTAAAAACAACAAAAAAAGGAAGGAAAAAGAAAAGACAAAAAATCAAATAAGAGTGGTGGAATTGGGAAAAAAGAGGGTACTTATAAAAAAACCCAACAAAATATTGTTTTCTAATTATTTTAAAACGATTACAAAAAACCAAGGTTGTAAAAATCGTTCGGCGGTCGACTGGCGATAAGCGATTAATCGGATTAGGTGGGGATTAATCGGAGATTAATCGAGGACCCTTAATTATTAATAAAATTATTTAAAAAATTAATATTCCCTAAAAAACTAAGTATTTGAAAATTTAAAAATTTAAAAATTTAAAATTTGAAAATTTTAGTTTCATATTTTAAAATTTGAAAGCATAAAAATTTGAAATTTTAAAATTTTGGTGTAATATTTGAAAATTAAAATTTTTTGAATTTTTTAAAAAATTCCCGCCTATGACCGCCGAGACCGCCAAGGCTGACTTTGACCGATTTTGACCAATTTCCGTCAAGCACCCTAATCGTAGTCGGTTTAAGGCCGCCAAACGATTAATCGGCCGCCAATACCGATTTCTGCAACATTGCAAAAAACAAGCAATTAGTGTGCTCAATTGGGGTTTTAGACATTTGACCTCCGTCACTAATAGAGATTTATAGTACCTCACATGTCATATATTTTAATATAAGTGTTTGACTATTAGTCAAACTGGATAGAATCTTTAAAACATGGCATAAGAAAAGGAATCTACTGTTACTACCACATAAAGAAGACATGAGCAAATAGACAATTTTTGCTTACAACCGGCAAAAAAAAAAAAATACATTTAACTGTTTTGGCCTAAAATGAAAATTTTTTGCAATGTTTTTACATAACCAATGTAACAGATAAGGCAAAGTTGGTGTGAGGAACCAACTTCTTTCGCATGCTATGTAACCAAACATTCGCTTGCACCATTAATGAGAATACAATTATACAATACACTGTAAAAGCATTACCTTTAGAAAACCAAATACCATCTACACCGTAAAACAAGGAGCATCAACTCCTTCCTTTGGCACAAGTTTACCAATCAACTTAAGCAAAGAAGCATCTAAAGACCTAGCTTTGATATGATCAAGTAATAGTGATACAGTTGTAGCATCAAGTGTGAAACCTCTTCCTTCCACTTCTTTTAAAAGCATCTCTACCAAATCATGTTGTTGGTTTTTGAGAATTCCTTGGAGAAAAACGTTGCAAGTCACACTATCCAGAAAAGCTGATGTGTGCTTCCTCCACTTGATTATTGTTGCATAGACCCTCCAAAACTATTGTGTAAGTGCATTCATCTGGAATCTCGTTGTGTGCTCGCATCTCATTAAAGAGATCATATGCATCTTTACAATGTCCAACTCGAAACAATCCTTGTAACATGGTGGTGTAAGTGATTACATCGGGTTTCATATCTTTTTTAATCATTTCCTGAAACATATGCATGGCATCTTCTATCTTTAAATTTTTACAATACCCATTCAATAAACTACTATAAGTAATAATATTAGGGACCACACCATGAATTTCAACCGAATCAAAAACTTCCCTAGCTTTGCTCATTTCACCTCGCAAACAATACCCATCAATAAGTGAAGTGTATGTCACCACATCAGGATCAATCCCTCTTTGGATCATTAACTTGATCACACCATTTGCATCTTCCACCATTCCTTCTTTGCAAAGCGCATCCACTAATATATTATATGTTTCAACACATGGAGAGATCTTTTCCTCTTTCATTTCTTGGAGCATTTTAGAGACCTCATTCCAACGGCATAAGTTACAAAGTCCATGAATCAAAGAGTTGTAAGTGACAACATTAGGTTGGATGTATTTGTGGAAGACCATTTTTTTGAAAAGCTTTAAAGCATCATCTACCATTTTGTCCTTGCAAAGACTATCAATGATGGTGGTATATGTTACCACATCAGGTTTACAACCCCTTTCATCCATTAGTTCAAGCAAAGCAATGGCTGTATCGTTAATGCCAGCCAATTTTGCAAAGCCCTTTAATCATAGTGTTGTACATGATTGTATCAGGTTCAAAAAGTTCCTTTTTTATCAGTTTCTTGAATAACCTTTCTGCTTTGATGATTTTATCTTCTAGGATGAGTCCATTTAATAGTGTACTGAAAGTCCAGACATTAGGTAAAACAGCATGTTTGAGGCCATAGCCTAGGACTGCAAAACCTTCTCTGGTATGATACATTTGGCAACAACTATTTATCACAATGGTAATAGTGTACACATCTACAGGAATACGAATCACGTTCATTTGTTTAAAAAGTTCAATTGAACAAGAATAGTGCTTCATTTTGGTAACAGCTTGCAATAACTGGTTGAATTTAACAACAGATGGC
This sequence comes from Lactuca virosa, assembly GCF_052849685.1. NCBI lineage: Eukaryota > Viridiplantae > Streptophyta > Magnoliopsida > Asterales > Asteraceae > Lactuca > Lactuca virosa. Next base: position 340,267,136 of record NC_136428.1, on the reverse strand, counting down.
AGAGGTTGCCTCTGTGTCATTTCATCAAACAGTTTGAGGGCATCGTCGATATTTTCAAACATAGACTGATAATTATTATGCAGTCTTCGAGGACGAGAAGAAAAGGCTGAAAGAAATGAACCTAAAATCGTTTTGGGGGAGCAGATTCCGATTCTGAATTCAAAAATTGAAGAAGGATTTCTACAAAAAAGAAGGGAAGAATGAGTAGTGAAGGAACCTTTGAACTTTTTGAGGTGATGGGAGACGATAAAAGAAGAAACGATTTTTGGGTTTGTCATCAATACCATAATCACGGGCAACTAAAATTGCGAGCTAAACGACTTGCAACTGCTAGCATTTGTTAGCAGTAAACCGCATTTAGGTTTTCATCATATTCCCAAGTCAACTTTTTTTTTTTTTTTTTTTGACTGGCGTAATTTAATAAATGTCACGTTTATTCCTAATTTGTAAAATATGGAAATAAAGTTTTGGCTCCCAAATTGATCATTAATTTATTTTTATTTTTTACTTTTTTTTTTTGCAATATGTCATTAAAGTTATAAAATCAACGGAAATTATACCGTTTTTAGCAAGCAAATTAAGTGACCAGTTAGCAGTTACATTGTTTACGTGTTAATTCTAAACCAGAGATATACTACGTGTTTATTAGAAACTAAGGGATATCCTCCGAGGAATATCCTACGTGTTAATTAGAAACTAAAGAATATCCTCTGTTTCGCGGCGGGTAGAAATGATCATTTTGTCAATTTATATTAAAATTAAGAAATTAAAAATGGTGAGCCCATATATATATATATATATATATATATATATATATATATATATATATATATATATATATATATATATATATATATATATATATATATGAATTATCTTATTATTTTGAAAGAAACTACCTAATGATTTTTGAAAAAAAAAATATCAATGAGCCTATATTTTTTATACCCAATAAACATTTTAAATAGCCAAATGTCTGAATATATCTGGTCCATCTAAAATTAAACAAAAAAAATGGAAATATCATTCAATGATTCAGCCACTTCCATTCCTTGCGGCTTCAAGTGTTGAATTGTTTCTCCAACTAACTTTCATTCGTCACTCACCGTCTGGCCATGCCATCGGCCGCCGCCCCACCGCCCTCTGTTGCTGCTCATTTCTTCCACCGACCACAATCAATCCACATGTTTACAATCAGACCCACCACCACCCGTACGTTTTACTCTTTCATATTTATAATTTCATTTACATTAGGAATCATATGGTTTTTGGTTCTATATTCGCCATAATTAGAGGCTTACCTTCTCAAATTGAACAAGCACATGTAATACTGCTAATACATAATATGTATGTTGATATATTAGTTTTCCGTAATAATCTATGTCAAAAGATTATGAGATATACTCAATGATATAGCATAACTAACGTAATGTCAAACTAGTTGTCAAAATTCAAAAGCATGGAATATATAAAAACTAAGGGTATCAAAGTAAATTTCAATTAGAAATGTTCATCATTTCTACAATTTGAACCAAACTACCAACGTACTCAATTACATATTGTCAATCGTAGAATTCTAGCTAAAAGATAATATTAATGTTTGTAGCATAATTTATCTCAAAACAAAGGAATTATGTATGGCCTCCGAGTAACTAATAAAGCCAACTAGAGTATAATCAAAAGAGAATAAAACATGTCAAAACAATAGTTCCAATGAATTTAGTAAATCATCGAACACTTGGTGGGCATAAAAATGTGGTTGCTTAATAACATAAAATTTACCATATTTTCTCAATATCTTCACTTCGTTTGAGGGCTTCCACAATCAACCATTATATTTACCATCCCTTTTTATAATTGTGGATGCAAAATCAAAAATCATCAAATATCATAAGTTCATCGAGAAATCCCAAATCAAAAGTTAAGAAATCAAAACTTAATAATGGAATTGATTTCAAACTTCAGTCTTAGAAAATCGAATCTTTAGAATTAGAACTTCAAAATTAGAAACTGGAGGATTTAAAATCGAACTCGATATATATTACTCAACATTGTCTATTGTTTACCATGTATGAATGTTATCACTGAGAAGTCGTTTAGGAAACGATGATTCATTTACTGTCGTTTTAGGAGAATTGAGATATTGATTCCCCCATTTTATCATGAGATACAAAAAAACTATCAAAAATTGTAACTGGCGAAATTTAAACATAGGCCTCTTTTATTTCAAAAGTTCGTGCAACTCAACCATTTCAACTTGAAACACTTTTGATTTTGTATCGCACATTCTATTGTATATCACCTAAACTATCTCCCTATTTGTCACTCCCCCGAACCAGACGGCGGAAACATCCGGGGGCTCGTGTGACTAATAATTGAATTATCATCACAATGAATACACATGAAACGTAACACATTCATCACCAACATTTCATATTACAACCAACATTGTTCACATCAAGTACATTTGTAACATCCCAAATTTCAAGCCCAAATTTTCATTTTTAATTAAGTAATTCTCAACATAGTTTACCAAAACGTTTCCCATGCCATATCATTTGCAAACAGAAATATAACAATGTGTCTGAAAATCATAATGTCAAAGTAAAATAAATCAGAGTACAATCCCAGAAAACTCCATGCGAAAATCATGTGTGTGTGTGTGTGATGCGCTGCTACACCGCCGACTCCTTCCCCTTAGACGAAGAGGTACCTGAAACCAAAACTAAAATTGTAAGCACAAAGCTTAGTGAGTTCCCCCATCATACCACATACCATACAATCACATAGCATATATATATATATATATATATATATATATATATATATATATATATATATATATTGTCGGGCCATTCTGGGGCGCCCGTCCTACCCATGTCAAGCCATTCTTGGGTGCTGACCTACCCATGTCAAGCCCTTCTGGGGTGCTGACCTACCCATGTCAAGCCATTCTGGGGTGCTGACCTACCCGTCGGTCCTAACAACCGAACCTCGGGGACTATTCCACCCCCTACTGCTACTATCATATATATCATAACATAAACATACTATCAGACATATCTGGGGTGTCCGACCTACCCTTCGGTCCTAACAACCGAACTTGGGGACTATTCCCCTCCTACTACCACTATCACATATAACATATCATGCCAGCATATAAACATATCATAACATACTGTCAGACATATTTGGGGTGTCCGACCTACCCTTTGGTCCTAACAACCGAACTTGGGGACTATTCTCCCCCTACTACCACTATCACATATAACATATCATGCCAGCATATAACATATCAGGTAGTAGCAAACCTAGATGAATATCACAAAGACAATCATCTATCATACAACTCCTACTGGTGGGCCGGCATTGTGGCCGTAGACCCACCGCTACTGGGAGGTAACTCACCTCGATGTCGTGTAGTGTCTGAACTGTCCTTGGCGTGAAGGTCGGCTCTCCTCGACTCCTCAATCCCTACACGACAACCCTCAAGTCATCAAACAGAACAAACAACCCTAACCAGGGTCAATCCTTAAACCAAGCAAGTCAACATTGGTCAAAGTCAACACCCAGTTGACCTGACTCGCCGAGTTGGTCTACCAACTCGTCAAGTCCATGCTCCACTAACCCGGTCCAACCCCGACATCACTCGTCGAGCCTTGCGAGAACTCGACGAGTTCACCTTCATTCAAACCATCGGGACTATCTTCATCCGACTCGCCGAGTTGTATGAACAACTCGTCGAGTTCATCCCCATCCTATGAACAAGTCCGCCCTTGACTCGCCGAGTTGTATGAACAACTCGTCGAGTTCGTCTTCATAAGTTTGGAGATTGCCTTGGACTCGCCGAGTCTGTTCATACACTCGTCGAGTCCCATGATTCCCAGGTCCCTTTCATGACTAAACATCTACGGGACTTTTCCTTGCTAACAACTGCTTCCTTCACAGAAAGTATTTGGTGGTCAATACACCGCGACTCGCCGAGTCCCTCTATGACCATTACTATACAGTCGATTTAAATGGTTCTTAACACCTTAAAACCATAGATCTGTCCTCCTAATGTCCATTTCACACGTAAAGTTCCAAACTTGGTGCACATACAAGGGGTCTTTGGCTCAAAAATTCATAAAAGGAGCTTGACAATGTGCATGGGGCTCTCATGGCCATAGAGTTGGCACCTTTATGCCATGAGACCCCTCCAATGACTCAGATCTGGAAGTAGAACTCCATGAAACACTTCACAATTCGAAAATGGCTTGGAAAGCCCTAAATGCACCCAAAAATCTAAGCCCTAGAGATGAACAACCAAATGGAAGACCAAAACAGGGGGCATTTACCTTGCTTAAGCTGAAAATGGAGTAAGATCTCTGGATCCACAAGCCCCAACTCGAATTCCCAAGCTTCTTCCTTCCTTCCAAGCTTCACAAACTATTCAAAAGCACCAAAAATGGCCTTAGATCACTCAAAGCGGCTAGGGTTTCTATCTGAGGTGTTCTAGGAGTGATAGGGGCGATGGAGGCTGAGTTAAGGCGTTTAAATAGGGTGCAAACCCTCAAAATTAGGGTTTCACTCAAACAGCACCTACTCGTCGAGTCAGTCTTCCGACTCGTCGATTAGGTCACTTAAACTTCCCGCGGATCCCGTCTCTACTTGACGAGTTAGGCCACCAACTCGTCGAGTCCAAGAAAATATACATAAAACTTTGAATTAAAGACATACCAGGAATCGGGTGCTACAAATCTCCCCCACTTATCTTAGACTTCGTCCTCGAAGTCTGCTGCTCGATCCTGAAAAAACTCGGGGTAATGCTCCCTCATCTCGTCCTCCAGCTCCCAGGTCCACTCCGAGCCCTTGCGGTGCTGCCACTGCACCTTCACCAGCTCCACTCTCTTGTTCCTCAGATCCTTTGACTTCATGTTAAGGATCGCCACTGGCTGCTCAATATAGTTCAGGCTGTCATCAACCTGAATATCCTCCAAAGGCACCACTGCCGAATCGTCCACCAGACACTTCCGCAGCTGGGAGACGTGAAAAGTGCTATGAATCTGACTGAGTTTGGCCGGCAGATCCAGCCTATACGTCACCTTGCCCACCCGGGCTATAACCCTGAAGGGTCCAATATACCTGGGCCCGGCTTGCCCCGCTTCCTGAATCGAATGACGCCCTTCCAAGGCGACACTTTCAGGAGCACCATATCTCCGACCTGGAATTCCAGGTCCGATCGACGCTTGTCGGCATAACTCTTCTGCCGACTCTGAGCAGTCTGAAGCCTGTTCCGAACCTGCTGGATTATATCCGTAGTCTTGAGTACCACCTCGGTACTCCCCATGACCCTCTGACCAACCTCACCCCAGCATATCGGGGTCCTGCACTTCCTCCCATACAACATCTCGAAAGGAGGACGGTCGATGCTCGCATGATAGCTATTATTATATGAGAACTCTGCCAACGGAAGGTAAGTATCCCAACTACCTCCGAAATCTAAAACACATGCCCGCAGCATATCCTCTAGCGTCTGGATGGTCCGCTCGCTCTGACCATCCGTCTGCGGGTGAAAGGCGGTGCTAAAATGCAGACGAGTACCCAGCTCGTCATGAAACTTCTTCCAAAACCTGGAAGTGAACCGCACATCCCTGTCGGAAATCACTGAAACTGGCACTCCGTGCCGAACTACTACCTCTCGGATATAGATGTCGGCCAAATTCTCGGCCGAGATGCTCTCCTGGATCGGTATGAAATGGGCACTCTTGGTCAATCGATCCACGATCACCCAAATCGAATCCACTCCCCGTGCAATCCTGGGAAGCTTGGTGATGAAATCCATGGTAATATCTTCCCATTTCCACATGGGAATATCTAACGGCTGCATCTTGCCGTGTGGCCTCTGGTGCTCGGCCTTGACCTTCCTACAGGTCAAGCACCGCTCCACATACCATGCCACGTCCCGCTTCATGCAGGGCCACCAATAGTCAAGACGAAGATCTCTATACATCTTCGTCGCTCCGGGATGGATAGAAAATCTGGATTTGTGTGCCTCCTCCATCAGTGTCTGACGCACGCCTCCATGATAGGGGACCCACACCCTACGGTGGAGGGTCAACAACCCTCGACTATCATAGTCGAAGGAGGAAACCTGACCCACAATACGCTCGCTCTTCCGATGTTCCTCCTTTATAGCCTCCTGTTGGGCCTCTCGGATCTGCTCCAACAGCGGAGTTACTATGGTCATCCGCATGCAGATATCCCTGATCGGCGCTGCCTTGGGAAGATGACCAAGTCACCCTTTACCGGCACATGTGAAAGGGGTGAGGGTGTATTGGATCTCATACACACAGATGTATGTGGACCCTTTAGATCCACCACAAGGGACGCTTGTCGCTTCTACGTGACTTTTACAGATGATTATAGCAGATATGGATATATCTACTTAATCAAGCAGAAGTCAGAAACCTTTGAAAAGTTCAAAGAGTTCAAGAATGAAGTAGAGAATCAGTTGGGCAGGAAAATCAAGATGCTTCGATCTGATCGAGGGGGAGAGTACCTAAGTCTTGAGTTTCACGACTATCTGAAAGAGTGTGGAATAGTTTCACAATTGACGCCTCCTAGAACGCCACAATTGAATGGTGTGGCTGAGAGACGTAATCGAACCTTGTTGGACATGGTTCGCTCTATGATGAGTCGTGCTTCGTTACCAATCTCATTCTGGGGGTATGCCTTGGAGACTGCCGCCCATATCCTTAACTTAGTTCCCACCAAGAAGGTTACCAAAACACCTCACGAGATGTGGACAGGGAAAGCTCCCTCGTTAGCACATATCAAGGTTTGGGGTTGTGAAGCTTTCGTAAGACGAGAGACTCACGACAAGCTAGAACCTCGTAGTGAGAAGTGTTATTTCATCGGCTATCCACAGAAGTCTTTTGGTTATCTCTTCTATAGACCAAATGACAATGTTGTCTTTGTTGCTAGGAGAGGGGTTTTCAGAGAAAGAGAACTCATAAGCCAAGAAGACAGTGGGAGTCGAATTGACCTTGAAGAGCTTCAAGAGTCAGGAGAAGAAGGAACCTCTGACACTGGCATGCAACCTGAGGAGGAAACTCCTGTTGAACCTATTGACCAGTCCTTACCTCTTAGACGTTCAAGTAGAGTTGTTGTTCCACCCCAGTTTTATGGTTTCCATATTACTACTGACGGGGATACGTTTATTAGTGATAGTACACTAGTAAATTTGGACGAACCTAACAGCTACAAGGAAGCCATGGCAGGCCCAGAGTCTGTTAAATGGAAAGAGGCAATGGATAGCGAGATTCAGTCCATGTATGACAACCAAGTTTGGAATTTGGTTGACAATGTGCCAGGTCGTAAGACGGTCGGGTGCAAGTAGATCTTCAAGAAGAAGACAGACATGGATGGGAAAGTGCACACTTATAAAGCGCGATTGGTCGCGAAGGGCTTTACTCAAACTCCTGGAGTTGACTATGATGAGACCTTCTCACCAGTTGCGAAAATAAAGTCTATTAGGGTAATGCTTGCGATAGCTGCGTTTCATGATTATGAAATTTGGCAGATGGACGTAAAAACCGCTTTCCTAAATGGGAAGTTGGCTGAGGATGTTTACATGAATCAGCCAGAGGGTTTTGTCGATGCAAAGCATCCAAATAGAGTGTGCAAGCTTGAGAAATCCATTTATGGATTAAAGCAAGCATCTCGCAGATGGAATCTTTGTTTTGACGAGAAGGTCAAAGAGTTTGGTTTTCTGCGAAATGAAGATGAGTCATGTGTATATGTCAAGGCCAGTGGGAGTATAGTGAGCTTCCTCGTATTGTATGTCGATGACATACTACTCATAGGAAACGACATCCCAACATTGCAGGAGGTCAAGTCCTGGCTTGGGAAGTGTTTCGCTATGAAGGACCTCGGAGAGGCTGCATATATTCTGGGAATAAGGATAGTGAGAGACAGAAGTAAGAGACTGATAGGACTCAGTCAGGATACATACTTGGAAAGGGTACTAAAACGTTTTAGTATGGAAAATTCCAAGAAAGGGGAGTTACCAATCCAATGCAATACCAAACTGAGTAAGACTCAGAGCCCGAGTACAGAGGCAGAAATAGCTGATATGAGCCGAGTACCTTACGCTTCCGCAGTTGGCTCAATTATGTACGCTATGACCTGTACTCGCCCTGATGTGGCTTTCGCTTTGAGCATGGTCAGCAGATATCAAGGGAATCCTGGTAGGGCACATTGGATTGCTGTCAAGAATATTCTTAAGTACCTACGTAGGACTAAGGAATGGTTTCTAGTCCTGGGTGGGAGTGATGACTTAAGGGTGCGAGGGTACAGTGACGCTAGTTTCCAGACAGATCGGGATAATTACCGATCGCAGTCGGGCTGGGTCTTTACCCTGAATGGAGGAGCAGTGACTTGGAAAAGTTCCAAGCAAGAAACCGTAGCTGATTCAACGTGCGAATCAGAGTACATTGCGGCAAGCGAGGCGTCAAAGGAGGCTATATGGTTGAAGAACTTCATTGGAGACCTTGGAGTTGTGCCATCCATAAAGGAGCCCATGGAAATTTTCTGTGATAATGAAGGAGCGGTTGCCTTAACCAAGGAACCAAGGGATCATGGCAGATCTCGACATATCGACAGGAAATACCATTTTATTAGACATCGGGTAGAAGAGGGACTCCTCGTTGTGAAGAGGGTATCGTCAGAAGATAACCCAGCAGATCCCCTCACGAAGGGACTGAGTAGGGTTAAACATTTGCAGCACGCTAGGAGCGTAGGGCTGAAGGACGATATTAGTTTAGATTAGATAGGTAGGAAACTTGTAATGGATGATCATGTATTCAACATTTGATGATTAAATAAAGGTGTGTTATTTATAAGAAAGCTTCTATCTTGTGTTGATTATTTATCTATTGTTTCAATTTTGCATGTTTTGACTTCCTGAATAATAAGATTATTCGAACAGTCCACAATCGTTCATATGTTGGAAGTAGATATGAAGGAAGATTGTCATAAATTTGTTTGTAGATTGTCTGAAAAGTTTTAGACATAGCAAAGGTTTGCTGCAAAGTTTATGAGTGCTTATGAAATTTGTATTGAGCATTGGAATAGACCCACACTTGCTGGTATCACTTCATGAATGTTATCACAAGTGATCGCAAGATGATAATATCATATAATCTTTAAACCTAGAGATATGGTTATTGGTTGCTAGTTGATTATACATTAATAATGCGAAAACGCATCAGTAACTTGATGTTATAAAACGCATTATTGTGTGTGGTTTAACTAGTAAATGATAAAGGCATATTAGTCGACGTTTTTTCTGTTCCTTTTATTCTATGAGAATAAAAGCGATATCTTGGCCACTTGATGATTTGGTTTGACTTATGTGCCGAGCCCGGTCAGGATGAAGTTGATGTGTTCAACTGAGTTCTATGTCGAACAAATCAGAGATCAAGAAATAAAATGCTAAACAATAAGTATTGTTAGCATGATATCTAGAACAGAGGATTATACGATCCCTTATCTGAAGGACAGATTATTGGTCAGAGTTGACAGCGGCTATTGAAAGCTACGATTGCTAATCGGATACGGAAGTCATATGTGAGATGTGGTTACTAGACTTATCCAAGTGGGAGACTGTTGGATTAGTGTCTAAGTCCGTAACTATATTTGGTATGTACTTGACCCGAGTGTGCATGGTCCTTTTGGGTTGCCTTCACCAAAGCAACTTGACAAGGTAATTTGATATGAGAGAGAAGATATTATGGTTTATTAATATATTATAAGAATAATATATTAAAGGAGAAATCATATTTATTTAATTAGTATTAGTCATAAATTAATTAGGAATTAATTTGGTGACTAAAAGAGATTAATTAAATAAAGGGGTATAAACTGTCAAATGTGTGATAGTTGAGCTTTGGGCTGGGAAACCTTATGGACTAAGGGGGAACGAAATTATGATGAGGGATCATCATATTTTCGTCCAAGGGCCTCATTCCAGAAGGTTCCTTGGGCTGCTTGGTGGCTAAGCTATCCATTAGGGTTTAGACTGAAACCCTAGCACCCTACAGTATAAATAGATGCCCTATGCTTCAATTTTAGGCCACTTGATTCCAAGGGAAACCCTAGGGCCGAAATTAGCATCCTTCCCCTCTCTCTCTTAATTGCCTTCTTGCTTCAAGGTGTTTGTGAGCCATTAGAGGCACTACAATTGTGGTGCTTGCTTTCAAGAGTTCAAGAGATCAAGGAAACTAGTTGTTATTGCAATATAACAACAAAGGTATGTCTTCTACACTTCTATATGATTTTCGAAAATTATAGAAGCATGCTAGGGTTTATTATGTGTTCATATAGTTGTATGTCTTATAGTGAAAACATAGATCCAATTAGGGTTGCATGCACACATAGGATTGTTTGTATAAAACCTATCAGTAAGATCACTAGATGATGAAGGATATCAACTAATTAAGGCAAGAAATACTTACAAAGTTGAAGATCAAGAAGGAAAATCGGATGCTACTTGAGAGAGAATGAGTTTCTAGGCTTGAAATGGTAAAAAAAAGTGTATAAAATGACTAAGTGTCATATTTATACTCCTTAGAGTTTACGACCGTAAACTCATTTTTTGGGCCGTAAACTCCAAACTCTTGGAGTTTTGAGACTTTATTGATGCACAATAAACTCTAGAGTACACGTCCTATAATTTCCTTTTTGATGGTCTAGGCTGTAGAACACTCAAACGGACTCTAAACAGCTCAAAAGTTAGCAGAAACAAGACTGACTTCTATTGAAGTGAATGGTTGTACAGAATAGAAATTTCAGGGTGTCACATCATCCCCCCGTTAGAGGGAATTTCGTCCCGAAATTAGAGTTTAAGCAAATAAGTAGTTACAAATAACTAAGTAAAAAGATGAGGATATTTTAGTTTCATCTGATCCTCTCGCTCCCAAGTGAATTCAGGTCCTCGCTTGGCGTTCCAGCGAACCTTCACTATCGGGATACGGCTTTGTTTCCTTTGCTTGACCTCCCGGTCCATGATCTCCACAGGTTCTTCCACGAAGTTGAGGCTCCCGTTGATCTCGATCTCGTCGAGTAGGATTACAAGAGTCTCGTTGGACAGACACTTTTTCAAGTTCGAGACGTGGAAAGTAGAATGTACGTTACTGAGTTCGCGGGGTAAGTTAAGTTTGTAAGCTACAAGGTCGATTCTAGCAAGAATCTCGAAAGGCCCTATGTATCTTGGATTTAGCTTTCCACGCTTTCCAAAGCGTATCAAACCCTTCCAGGGTGAGACCTTCAGTAGAACACGGTCTCCCACCTGGAATTCCAACGGTTTCCTTCGTTTATCTGCGTAGCTTTTCTGTCGGTCTCTAGAGGATTTCAATCGTTCATGAATCTGAACGATCTTCTCTGTCGTTTCCCGAATGATCTCCGGACCCGTGAGAGTGCTGTCAGGAGCTCGTCCTTTAGCTAACTAGGTATCACCCACCTCAGCCCAGCACAGAGGGGATCTGCACTTTCGGCCATAGAGGGCCTCGAATGGAGCAGCCTTTATGCTCGTGTGATAACTGTTGTTGTAGGAAAATTCGACAAGGGGTAAATGAGTATCCCATGCATTCCCAAAGTCGATCACACAGGCTCGCAACATATCTTCCAAGGTTTGGATAGTTCTCTCACTTTGTCCGTCGGTCTGCGGATGATAGGCTGTACTCATGTCCTACCTAGTTCCTAGGGAACTTTGTAGCGACTGCCAGAACCTCGAAGTGAATCTACTATCTCTGTCCGAGATAATGGATATGGGAACACCGTGCAGTCGTACAATCTCCCGAATGTAGATTCTTGTAGGCTTCTCCATCTTGTCTGTTTCTTTGATAGGCAGGAAGTGTGCGGACTTGGTCAATCTGGCGACGATGACCCATATGGTATCAAGTCCACCCGTTGTCTTGGGAAACTTGGTTATGAAGTCCATAGTGATCCGCTCCCACTTCCATTCCGGTATCTCCGGCTGCTGTAGTAGACCTGAGGGTTTCTGGTATTCGACCTTGACCTTGGCGCAAGTAAGGCATTTACTCACGAAGGTAGCAATCTCTGCTTTCATGTTAGGTCACCAGTATAGCTTTTTAAGATCCATATACATCTTATCTGAACCTGGGTGGACGGAATAACGAGTGTTGTGCGCCTCGGTCATGACCAAGTCTCTAAAACCACCGTGTTTTGGTGTCCAGATCCGATCCATGAAATAAAAAGATCTGCCACCCTTGACTTCCAAGTTCTTATCCATCCCTCTCAGGGATTCACTCGCCATATTTTCAGGTTTCAAATCGTCGAGCTGAGCCTCCTTAATTTGCGTGGACAAGTGTGAATGGATAGTCATAGTCAATGATTTGACTCTACGACCAGAGTATTCTTTCCGACTTAGGGCATCAACTACCACGTTGGCTTTACCCTGATGATATCGAATTTCACATTCGTAATCACTGAGTAGCTCGACCCATCGTCGTTGTCTCATGTTGAGCTCTTTCTGGTCGAATATGTGTTGTAGGCTTTTGTGTTCTGTAAAGATAGTGCTCTTCGTACCGTATAGGTAGTGTCTCCAGATCTTCATAGCAAACACAACTGCTCCTAGCTCAAGATCGTGAGTGGTGTAGTTGACCTCGTGTGTCTTCAGCTGCCTCGAGGCATAAGCGATGACCTTACCTCGTTGCATCAGAACACAGCCGAGCCCTTGATTTGAAGCATCGCAATAGACAACGAAGTCTTCTATCCCTTCGGGGAGGGATAGTATTGGTGCGGTACACAACGCTCGCTTGAGCGTTTGGAACGCTCTTTCCTGCTTCTCTTCCCAGTCAAAGGCCACGCCCTTCTGGGTCAGTGTTGTAAGGGGTTTCGCAATTCGGGAGAAGTTCTGAATGAACCTGCGATAGTAGCCAGCGAGGCCTAGAAATTGACGAATTTCTGTAGGCGTCTTCGGTGCTGAACAGCTCTTAATGGCTTTGATTTTGGACGGGTCCACGTGTATACCTTATTCGCTAACCATGTGTCCTAAGAATTCGACTCTTCGGATCCAAAATTCACATTTCGAGAACTTCGCATAGAGCTTATCCGATCGCAGCGTTTCTAAGACTTGTCGCAGATGTTGACTATGCTCCTCCTTACTACGAGAGTAGATAAGTATGTCATCGATGAAGACGATGACGAACTGATCCAAGTAAGGACGACACACCCTATTCATTAAATCCACGAATACTGCGAGCGCGTTGGTTAATCCGAACGACATCACTACGAATTCGTAGTGTCCATAACGAGTTCGGAAGGCTGTCTTTGGAACATCCTCCCCTAGCACTCGTAGTTGGTGATACCCGGACCTTAAGTCGATTTTTGAAAAGAAGTTCGCCCCTTGAAGTTGGTCAAATAAATCATCTATGCGAGGCAGAGGATAACGATTTTTAACGGCCAGTTTGTTGAGCTCTCTGTAGTCGATGCACATACGAAACGATCCGTCTTTCTTCTTGACGAATAAGACTGGAGCTCCCCAAGGTGAGAAGCTTGGTCTTATAAAGCCCTTGCTGACCAGTTCGTTAAGTTGACCGGACAGTTCTTGCATCTCTGCATGTGCTAGACGATAGGGCGATTTGGCTACTGGGGTAGCCCCTGGAACTAAGTCAATTCTTAACTCGACTTGACGTTGCGGAGGTAGTCCTGGGAGTTCTTCTGGAAAGATGTCGGGAAAATCACGTACTACTGGAATATTCTTAATAGATTTCGTTTCTTGGCTCACATCGACAACATGAGCAAGGAATGCGCGACATTCCTTTCGCAAGAATTTATGGGCTTGAATGCTCGAGATGAGGCGAAGATTAGTGTCGGGGTTGTCGCCGTAGATTACTAGAGTTTCACCAGACGGTAGATTAAGGCGAACAACCTTTTCATAACACATGATGTCGGCACGATGTAAACTCAACCAATCCATGCCGATAATGACGTCAAAACTTTTAATTGAGACCGGCATGAGGTCGATCGAAAATGAATGGCTATCTAAAGTTAGAGTACATCCTATGAATATACTACTAGTGCTCTCTGTCTTCCCATTAGCCATTTCTACAGTGAACGGTTCTTTAAGTGCTCGTGATTTTTGCTTAAGTAAATGAGCAAATTTTTGGTTCACGAAACTCCTCTCCGCTCCACTATCAAATAGTATGCATGCATAAGAGTTATCGAGGAGAAACGTACCAGTGACCACTGTGGGGTCGGCAACCGCTTCCTCATGGCCTATAGCCAGAACTCTTCCTACTCCGCCGGCGATCCCTGCCTTTGGGCAGTTCCTTTTGTAGTGGCCCACTTCACCACAATTGTAGCAAGCTTGGCCCACTGCAGCGCCGGGGACTTGGTTGACTGGCCTTGCCGGAGCTTTGCAGAAACGGGCAGTGTGCCCCTTCCTGTTGCAGTTAGAGCACTGCATTTCCCGGCAGGCTCCTGTGTGGTGGAAGTTGCATCTATTGCACTTTGGCAAACTTCCATCATACTGCTTTACCGGAGCAGCAGCGGCAGGTGCTATCGCAGTATGAATTGCCACGACCTGCTGCTTTTTGGCAGCCTTCTTCTTCTTCTTGTCATCCCAGAATTTCCGCTTGTTGTCAGCGGCTTTGGAGGGTTCTGAGATGGCTAGGGTTGTTGTTGCTGCTGGGGTACGGACCCCATGGTCAATGAGCCTCTGTGCCAACCTCTTGACACTATCGAATGTAGTGGGGTTTGAAGCTAAAACATTCCCCTGAAATGGAGGCACCAGCCCCCAGATGTACCTTTCGATTTTCTTTCCATCTATATGAACCATGTTGGGACAGAGGGCCACTAGCTCGCAGAATCTGGCGGTATAGGCCACAATGTCGGAGCCCTTCATGGTCAGGCTCCAAAGTTCTTGCTCCAGCTTCTGGATTTCGCCCCTCGGGCAGTATTCTTCAATCATTAGCTCCCTCAGAGCTTCCCAGCCCATAGCATTAGCCACTATGAGAGATAGTGACTTGACATGGCTATTCCACCATGTCAGGGCTTTTGCCTCGAAGGTGCACACAACAAATTTGACTTTGCTTCCTTCTGGGCATGAGCAGATCTCGAAGATCAACTCCGTCTTTTCGAACCATTGCGAGAGGGCAATGACTCCGCCAGTCCCTTTAAAGGACAATGGCTTGCAGTTGGTGAAGTCCTTGTAGGAGCACTCTCTCAAGCGCGCAGGGATTTCACCATGAGTAGATTGAACAGGGGTTCCTCCTCCAGTGGAACCGGCAGAATGATATTGAGCCATGGCTGTTGCCACAGCCGCAGCTACTGCAGCATTTAGAGCTGCCGTATCGATTTGGGGAGCAGGTGGTGTTGCAGTTATCGGAGGATCGCGTCTCGTTGATCGGCGCGGAGGCATCTTTTAACTATAAGTTTACAAAGATGAAGATATTGATAAGAATTTAATAGGGAGACTTTGATAAGAATGACTCATGGACTAACTCTCCAAAGCCCAACAACACAATTGAATAGTATGATTGAATGTAGATCTAGTACTAACAGATGAAAGCATTTGGAGAATAATTTCCATGAGATTAGATATCTGTCAATAACACTGGTATTACAGATGTAACAAGTTCGGGAAAATGACCTAGAAGTAGGTCTTACATCAACCAGATGGGAAAATTTTGACAGAACTACGACCTAATCAAGACCTAACAGGTCCAAGTTTTAACAAAGATAGGAAATTAGACTAGAGTTTTATATAACTAAGTTATATCCAAAAGAGAAGGTTGTGACATCCCCATTTTCACGGCCAGAAAAGACCGATTTTGTTTATGCTTTATAAAAATCAGAGTACTTCTTTTAATAAAAATCTTGCGGAATTTGTTCCCAGAAAAACATGATAAATACGTTATCAAAGAATTTCCGAAGAAATGTATTTTTATTCATTTTAAAACATTTGGGATGTCATTGTTAATACAGAAACATAAGCATAAACATAACTTACATTCATTTACACTAGTGATCTACATCTCTTTTAAATCTCTCAGTGTAATGTAACTTCATATCGACACCTGTGATAAAAATAAACTGGGTGGGTCAGGTTGGGAAACCTGGTGAGTACATAGGGTTTTCAACCCACAATAATATAATTATTATGTTTAAACATCAAACAATCAACCCAATTACCCATCCCCATTATCTTCTTTACTCTTAAGGATCTACCCTAAGAATCAATTATTCCTCGTTCATTCATTCCTAAGGATCATCCTAAGGAATCAGCACGAAGTCCATCGTTGTCAATGACACAGCTGTCAAGCATAGCTGCTAGTTCTATCACTTAGGCGCAGCTGCCAGAATTGTGACATTCTATGTGAGGCGCAGCTACCAGTATTATCCTTCGAGCACAAATGCTAGGGTTATCTCGTTTATTGACAGTATCGTTTTCGAGAGTCCACTCGCAATACATGTCAATGGGTTTTTAGAGTACACCGGTGAACACATCGTTCACAACACCTACAGGTTGCGAGCCTGCCAGTGTTCCACTGGATTGTCTAGAATAGTCCATGGTTGTCATCCATACTCTGCTAGATGACGAGGCCATCATTTGGGAAAGGCTTCTCACATCGTCCACCTCTCACACTTACCTCGTGGTCTATAACACCTCTCAACTCATCATCCAACTCATATTCCATCTATTACATCTACCCATGTTTTACCCAACATATTCTCGTAGATATATATATATACAGTTTAAATCATTTAAAACATGTATAAAAATCGTTCATCCAGCATAGATAGCAAGTATAAAGATAATATGCACACATAGCACGTAATTTATTTAAAATACTTCATATCTATGTGTAAGATGAAAGTAACTATGCACTCACTTGAAAAGGTGGTGAATCCGAACTCAGACAGCGCTTCGCTTCTTAAAAATAATTTCCTTCGACGAAACCTAGTATTAATACCACTAGAGTTTAGTCTATTATTCGCCGAGACTATTTAATAGTCTAGCTATTATTACTATTATATAAGCGTTAAACAATACTTATATAACCCATAATAATAGCCCAAGTACTTATTATAAGTTCCTAATAACGCTACTATAATTAAATAAACGATATATTAAAAATAGCGTAGGCGTAGCTCACTTACAGCGGGTTTTATAGAAAACCGGGATTTGCTTGTAGCAGCGTTCCCGAGCCGAAAAGCTCTTCTTCTCGGAGCCGTCGAGCACTCCGGGGCTTCCGCCTCGTGCTAGGGAGGTTCCCTAGGCTTTTCGGGGGGTTTCGGGGCTAGAGAGAGGTTCTAGAGAGAGAGAGTAAAGAGAAGAAAGAATGGGAAAGGTGTGAAGAAAATGAGGGTGGGAGAGGTTCTATTTATAGGGTGAAAAATGGCTGAACTTGGTGCCACATGTCACCATCTAGTGGCAAGACTTGGGGAGAAAGCAATGGCCAAGATTGTGCCACATCACCCATTTTCGCACAACACACTTCCGACTTCTAAAATCTATAACTTTCACATACGACCTCCGTTTTTGACGTTCTTTATATCCACACGTAGGTAAAAATAAGATCTACAACTTTCATTTTGACTCCGTCGGCTAATTCTCGACCGATCTAAAATTTAACAGTACGAGGAGATTATACTGTTAAATGTCCGCGTAAAATTCATAACTTCTACATACTGACTCCGTTTTCGTCTGTCTTTTTACCGTTGAGTTTCTATTAATGAGATCTTCAATTCTCCTTTAGGTCGCGTAGGCCAAAAACCGCTCGATCTAAAATTCGAGTTTCGGGTCGTGCACTGCTATGCCAAATCTTAGAAAATTCATAACTTCCTCATACGAAGTCAGATTTGGGCGTACTTTTTTTGTATGTTCTTGGTTTAACGTTTTCTACGACTTTCGTTTAGATCGCTAAGGCTAAAAGTCGCTCTATCGTAAATTCACTATTTACGTCTCCCGGTGCCGTACCGGTTCTGCCGTAAAACTTCGACAGGTCATAACTTCTTCGTTATAACTCGGATTTCGGCGTTCTTTATATGTACGGAAACCTTGAGACGTATTCTAAAACTTGGTTAAGATTATTTATTCTAAATAACCTTTTGTCAAAAAGTCGTTTTCGACACCTATTATCTCTAAATTGACTAGCCCGGATCTACGGACGTTACAAAGGTTGAGTAGGCTTTATCTACGACGAGAACCACTCGAATGAGTCCTTGATTTAGACAGACGGCGCTCTATCTCTCGCATGCGCCTTTCATACATTGACTGCCTAACCCGAAGTTCCCTAACTTCAGCTGGGGATGCAGCTAGCTGTTGCTGCAGAGTCCCATTGGTTATCCTAGTCCTTTCCATAGCTACCTCAAGTTGGCGAATGCGGACCGTGTTAACGCCAGAGTTGGCGTCAATCTCCATGACTCGGTCAATAGATGCTCGACCTTGCTCGGTGTTCCGAGCAATCCTACGGACCAGGATGGGCAGGACTCGATCAGCTGAACCTCCCTCGCTTAAGTCATAGAAGCTTCGGTCTCCGTTGTAAGGTAACGGCTGACCTTGCTCGTGACTCCATCTGTTCAAGTTTGTTGCCCACAGAGGTGTGGGGCCTTGAAATGCTGGACGAGGGTTAGGATTTGGGTTTGGGTTTTGAGCTACTGGGGGTAAGTTGTTGACTTCTGGTTCGGAGTCAGAACCATCAGAAAAGCCTTCAGCGAGGTGATCATCCAAAGGGATTGGATAATCATCATCTGGCTCTTCTTCAAGCCATCCCGCATTGCCGTTGTTGGGATAGTACGGGTCTCCGGGAAGATGGAATCCAGCCATGATATCTATGCGAGAAAAGGGATATAAGAAATAAGCACATAAGTAATTTATAGTAACATAAAATACTCCTATAGTATTTTAGGTTTATGTTTTGTTCTAAGGTTTTCGTTGTGGTATTGTTGGTAAGTTTTTAGACTTGTTGCAACCTCACAACCACACTTAGGCACATGCTAGTCACTCCTCGGATAATATAGTTGATCAGACTATATCTTCCCAGATTTGACTATATGTCTCTAAGTCTACTTGTGCTGCCCAACAATCGTAATACTTTTGTTCTGTCCTAGTGACACTGATTTTAGCATGAATGCAGGTAGGTATACTTGGTTAAATATTTTATTATTTAAAAGTATAAACTCTTTATCAGAGTATTTTTAAATCCCGCTGTGTTTATAGTTCGTATATTTTTTATTGGTTGATATACTCGATTCACTATAAACAATGCTCTGATACCAATCTGTCACACCCCAAAACCAGAACGGCGGAATTGTTCGGGGGTGGAGGATGTCATGTACAGTATCACAACAATGCATAGTAGTAAACAAGCAACAACATCATCCATTGCATTAATAATATAATTTCATACAAGTGTGTTCTGTAAAGTTATAAGACACTAAAAATGTAAATCAAAATATGAGATGAGTCTTGAACGAACTCCATCTTCTCAAAAGCCTGGCATCGGTACCTGTCTACTGATGACCTGAGAATACAAGTTATTTTGAAAGAGTTTATCAGCTTTAAAGCTAGTGAGATCATAAGTATTTTAGTGTTTGTAATTGTATGAAAGTGTTTGTAAGTACTCGATGTATACGTTTGTAAATCTTTTATGAATGTTTGTAATTGTTTGAACTCTCCTAGAAAACCCTATGTTTTCTACTAAAAGCAGCCTTCTACCAAGGCATCAAATGTTTGTATGTAAGTCTCTTGTAAGAGTATGTATTTTCCCAAATCTGACTATCATTAACCAAAAATATAGTTTTTACATTACTGTTCATTGTGTGAAGATCACAAAGTGAATGCAATGGGGAAATAAAATAGTACTGTAGTGTTGTATTAAGTAACTACTGCTGTACTAACTACCTTAAAGCAATTGTTATCTAAAGTACCATGTGATCTGCATGTACCATACTACCGACTAGAAACACGACGATGTAAGACGTCGGAAGAAATGACGTTTGGCACCCGTAGACTTGCAAGTCCCACTGTAGCGAGCAGCAAGGTGTAGGATAGTCAATCCAGTATAGATCTACACACAAACTCAACGCTCTCCACTTAAGGAGATTCTGGATACAAAACGAGCCATGACAGGTGATGCCATGCCCCGTTACGTGGCTCACATAACTGTAGTAGTGTTCTTGTATATGTATTGTGTGTACTAGCTGTATTGTATGTTCTCTCTATGTCTAGTATGTATGTATGTTCTCTCTGTTTCTCATAATAGTATGTTCTCTTGTATAATGTATAGTATGTACTAGCTGTATTGTATGTTCTCTCTCTGTCTAGTATGTATGTATGTTCTCTCTGTTTCTCATAATAGTATGTGTTGACTCATGTATAAACTGACTCATTGTATGTTTCATTGTTCTATTAATAGTGTTAGTAACTTCCTAAACTATACCTATTATAGTTTACGAGAAATGTTGTTTGCATGTATGAACATGTTTGTATACCTTTGCTACCCAAAGGTATTGAATAGAAAGAAGGAACTTTTATATCTATATACATATACATAATATATAACTAGAATTCAAACGACCTTCGGACAAACAACCGATACCCTAAGTCTACAACCAAACAAGGAACAGGAGGTAAGGTGAGCTATCAGTCCTAAGTCCTTCCAATCCTACTTATATAACTATATCTATATAGATACACATTTAACAAAATATAAGTTTAAAAGAGTTTAATAAAAGTATTTAACATGTAAAAGAGTTTGTAAAACAGTTTGAAGTAGTTTGTTTGATAACTCAGTTTGAAAAGTAAGAAATCCACTTGTTTGGTAGTTATTAATCACTTGTGATTGATATAATAACTATAATAGTTCAACTTGTATCCCCCCCATAAAATCATTTAAAATCATTTAAAAGGTTGATTAAGGGGTATGAACTCACCTGTAGTGAGTGGTTTGGATGAACGGATGGTATAGGATGCTAAGTGTCAAGTGAAGACTTGAACACACACACTGATCCTATTTAACATATAATGACACATATATGTATCCAATTAGTCATTTAATAACTAATAAATCAAGTTAAGACACCCTAGAACATGGAAAACACTTTGATTCAAGTGCTATAAGTACCAAGGATTGCATCTAGGGGTTGTAGGGCTTTGCTTTTGAGTTTACGATCCAAGGGTAAACTCTTCATGAGTTTACGGTTTAGGGTTTACGGTCCTAATGGGTTTACGGACGTAAACCCATGGTAACTTCTACCATTTGATGTTTTAAGGTCTTACAAGTCAAGGTTAAGCATGCCATGATCAAGTCCAAGCCTTAGGAAGTGATTGTGGCACCATTGCACCACCTTTTAGAGTTTACGGCCCATGGACCATTCCTCATGAGTTTACGGCCGTAAACTCATGTGTGCTTGGTTCTTTTGTTTGTTTAAGGTCCTATACTCCACAAGGAGGTGATTTAGACTTGTATCCAAGGCTTAGTAAGGGACTAGGGCTCACAATGGCCCTTTCATTAGAGTTTACGGCCCAAGGAGATTACCTTGGCCGTAAACACTTATGATCTTATGTTTCTTGATGTTTTCTAGTTGCTTAACAAGTGTATCAAGCCTATAAAAAGCTAAAGTAAGAGTACTTACAATATAGAAGCTTGTAAGGGTGTTTAAAGTCCAAGAACACTAGTGTGTGTTCTTGGTGTTCTTGGTGAAATGAAGAACACTTGAAGATCTATCAAAATGAAGAGATTTCATGGATGAAATCATGTAAGATCACTAGATGATGAAGGATATCAACTAATTAAGGCAAGAAATACTTACAAAGTTGAAGATCAAGAAGGGAAATCAGATGCTACTTGAGAGAGAATGAGTTTCTAGGCTTGAAATGGTAAAAAAAGTGTATAAAATGACTAAGTGTCATATTTATAATCCTTAGAGTTTACGGCCGTAAACTCATTGTTTGGGCCGTAAACTCCAAACTCTTGGAGTTTTGAGACTTTATTGATGCACAATAAACTCTAGAGTACACGTCCTATAATTTCCTTTTTGATGGTCTAGGCTATAGAACACTCAAACGGACTCTAAACAGCTTAAAAGTTAGCAGAAACAAGACTGACTTCTATTGAAGTGAATGGTTGTACAGAATAGAAATTTCAAGTTGTCATAGAGGTTAAACCCATGGAGCATAAGAATGTGAAAAGGTCATGGAGCATTAGGGTTTGCATGAATGTAACCCTAGCTTAGCAACACTATAAAAGCATACCCCTAGTCCCAAAATCGCCACCCCATTCATTTCTAAGAGAGTGAAGTTGATTTTGTGCTAAGTAATCTATTCTCTCAAGCCTCCTCTTACATATTGGTGTTTGTGAACTATTAGAGGCATCACACTTGGGGTGCTCAAGCTTTCAAAGGTCAAGAACTACAAGTCCTTCTAAGAGGTAAGTCATCTAACTATATGTATTGTTCATTTGAAAATTTGTATGGTAGTTAGGACAATGCTTTGGAAAAATTGAAAATGCATGTATAATTAGAGAAAACATAGATCCAAAGCATTTAGGGTTGCATGTGCACCATAGGAGTGTTATAGTGCTCAAAATCCAACAATTATTTCCTTTTCCTAATAAAACTACATATGAGGCAGACAACGATTTTGTATTTAATGACCTTAACTTACAATATAGTGAAGATATTGATAGTATGTTGGTGTATAATATTGAGGATGATTAATCTGATGATGTGAGTCAAACTCTAACTCTAGTAGTGAACTATATTAATGATGTTCGATATATAGACGTGGAAAACAACATTTATATAGCTGTTTGTAGTGTATAATGAAACAAAATAAGGTTAGGAATGCAATTTAAAATTAAGGCATATGTAAATAGGCAGTAACTCTTGGGTCGATCTTCCAAAATAGAGAGTTTAAAGTGTACAAAAGTAAAATTAGCTCATGGTTAGTTAGGTGCAAGAATGTAGATTAAATAGAAATCTCTAATATTATTTACTACACACCATGCTATGTGATAGACATATGTTTATTAGCTAGACCCGTCTGCCTGACACATCGGTTTGCCTGGTGCCTCCGCCAGGTAGCCTCGCTATCCTGGTGCCTCCTCCATGAGGCCTCCCCTGTCTTACGCTCCAGCCTGACGCTCCAGGATTTCCGATGAAGTTAAAGTAATTGGGAATTTTACAAAAGGGTTAATGTCTCCGGTTGACACACTACCCTTATTTATTGCGGTTGATATATGTGTCTGTGATATTTGTGGTAACCTTCCCATCTTACCCTTGATTTTGATGAATATGATGAAAGTGGATAAATGGTCAAGGTGATTCATGGTGGAATAAGGATGATTCACGGTGGTGAAGGATTGATTGTAATGGAGAGATAAGGTTGGTAATAGGTGGTGTTTGGTAACAGGTCAAGTGACCTTAGTAATAACGGGTGAAAACAGACTTCATTTCTTAAAAATACAAAAAAATAAAATAAAATTAAGTGACATTTTAAAACAAACTTGAAAAATTTGTTGTGTTAAAGTGATATTAACCCTTAAAGAAATAGACCTTAAGTTTGTATTAAATAGTAAAAGAAATACATTGCTATATTATTTTTTATAAAATACACCTGAAGTTTGTATTAAAAAGTAAAAGAAATACATTGCTATATTATTTTTTGTGATTTGGGTGAAAAAAGAAAGAACAGCCCTAAGGCCCTTAACTAAGCAAAATGCTTTAGCACTTTCAAATTCGTTTCCGCTTATCGCTCCCCTTTACCACCTAGACGTCATCACTCGACACCACAAATCGGAAAATTTGTTAAACAAAAAGCCCTAATTGTCAAAACTCACTCCCTCCCAAAATTCCCAAGTCAGCGTAACCTTCGATCCTTGTCAGAAACGCTTCCATTCTGGCATGAGATCTCATTACCACACCATTTTCAACTGTTTATATTAATCAGTTTGCTTTTAGCTTCTGGGTTTTTCTTCGAATTGTTAGTTGAAGAGGGTTCTTCTTTAGCCTAGTCAATCAACAATGTCAGAGGACGTGCTTCTACACCTCGCCTCAAACTCCTCTAATCAATCCGATCAGTCTCTGCCATCAAAAATTGCAAAACTCGAAGCCAGAATGGTGGGTAAAACCTCCACTGCCGTGGTGTCTACTCTCCAGCTTCCTGCTGCCCAAGCCGCAGCAACGCGGTCCTCAATTTCTTCTTCTTCTGCTGCCAAGTTCGGAGCTAATGCTGCTGGTGAGATTTATGCTGAATCATTGGATTCTAGCGATTCGGAAGAGGATGATAGTGTGAGTCTTTTGAACTTACTCTGCTGAAAATCATCTATACTTTTGTAAACATGACATAATTTTTGCTTTGCATAATTTTGCATATGCTTTAGTTTTAAGTATGATTTGATAACAACGACAAATTCTGATTTCAATGTAGAAGTCACGTCAATGCCCTCTTTAGCATAAGTAGTTTACCCAAACACTAGTTGCAATAATGTGATAATCACTTTCAAAGTTCATATCCAAACACCACTGAGCATGCATTACACATAGACTTTAGACGTGATAGGTTTATAGGTGCACGCTCCAGAAAATTTAGTTTCATTTTAGGTACTACGACCCAAATGTTTGTTCGAACTCTATAAGTTTCTTTTGGTACTATACTTTCAATCTCTTCTTATTTGCTTGTTAACTCTTCCCTAGAAGTGATTGTTTGTGACTTTTTACCACTGATCACAAACATAAGCAGTAGATCACTGTCAAGATCCACAATCAACTGCAAATCATGAGTTTATGAGCTTAAAGAAGTTATATAGATACATGGTTGTATAGAACGAGCTTCTTCTCAGCTCCATAAATCCACAAGAGATGTTAAATTTGTCTGTTAATCCTTCTATGTACATATAGTATAGGGCTGAAGCCTGAATGCAAGAAGCAGTAATGTATTTTCATATATTTGTTTATTACAACATTCTACTTTCATTTCTTTCTATTACAAAAACTACCCAACTATAGCACTGTACTTTTCAACTTTTTTCTTATTATAGCAGTCAAATTGCTTTGTATTTGGATGACCTTGCTATAATTGGGTGGATTTTTCAAAGTAAATGTTGAAGAAATGAAAGTAGGATGCTATAATAAACAAACCAATGGAAGTACATTGCTATTTCTTGCAATTAACCCTGCTAGTATGATACTACCTAGCACATGGCACAAGGCTACAACACTTATGATTAACAAAGCAAAATGCACCAAAAATAGACATACATTAGAGTAAGAGTCTGTTGTTTATTTTGTCTCATTAAGTGTGGTCTGGAAAATGACATCTGTCTAGAGTAGACAGTTAATGAAAATTGTTGCTTTCTTCGTTTGCTGAATAAACAGTTTGAATTCTATTGAATGACCATTTTACCCCTATGTGAAGAATCCTATGTAAGAAATTAGTGCTGAATGAACAATGGCTGTTTGATTAATGCTGTGAATGAAAAGTTTAAAATGGTAAAAACATGTGAACCTATAAATTATCTAGAAAATATTTATATATGATAATGTATGATATAATGATATGAGTTCAATGATTTGTGATCTCAACATCATTAATAATGCAAAGTGCAAGCTGTTCAAATGTCCAACCATATAACCAATAAATGCAAAAGTAAAACATAAGGAGTAAAATATCGGATCAAGTTATCAACATCTAAATTACCATATAACTAATAAAAACGAGATATAAAACAGTTGTTGTTTGTTTAAAAACAGTTAGATTTTCATATTAGCTAATCTTTAATCTTCATTTCTTTGCTAGAATGGGAGAGAGTTTCTCATACAAGCTAACTTTCAGAAGCGTAGAAAGCTTGCAGATGATGCTGACTCAGCTGCATCCGGACAGATTAAGGTTGATTTATTTCTTGAAATCATTAATATTAGTTTTACTACTACAAAAACCATATTATCCTTGTTTCATTTTCATTATATCTCAAACTTTCATATTCTTAATTTTTTATTAAGAATATGATGGGTTGCTACCCTACTTTCATTATTTATGCTACAACATTGTACTTTAGAAAATCCATCCAATTATAGCAATTACATTCAAATTGAAAGCAATTTTCACTACTATAATTGGGTAGAGTTTTCCAAGGATAATGTCTTAATAAGAAAAAAGTTGAACACATGATGCTATAATTGGGCATGATTCTAGAATACAATGTTGTAAAGGAAATAAATGAAAGTGGGTGCTATAATAAATAAATAAATAAAAGTATGTTGCTATGTCTTGAATTTAGCCTTTTTTATAATTGGTTTAAGAGTATCTTTTGTGATTGGAAAAAATCCAGGTGGCGGTGGATGCGAGGCAAAAAGTTGTGGAAGCAGTGGAGGTTAAGAGTGGCACAGATGTAAATAAGAGGAAACAAACACGTGGCAAGGGAAATTCTACTCCAGCTAGAGGACGTGGTTCCAATGATCAAACAAGAATACAAAACTCTACTCAATTGCTTACATCATCAAATGGTCTTCTCGAGAATTCACATCAAAAGGTAACGTTTTTGTGCATAGTTACATACATACATAGATGCATACATGCTTATATACATACATATATAGATACATACATATTTACACATACATACATACATACATACATACTACATACATATATACTTGCATACATACATACATACATACATACATACATACATATATACATACATACAACGCATACATGCTTATATACATACATACATATATACTTACATACATACGTACATATATACATACATGCATACATACATACATGCATACACACATACATACATACATATATATTTGTTTTGCATTGATCACATTGAAGTAACTACCAAGTTGTTTGTGTATAATTTTTATGGTTATTATACATGACTGAATGTAAGAGTTTGGTTGTTAGTCATATGTCTAAAATACCCTTTAACAATGAGAAATCTTACAGACAAAACTCAATACTACTTATGTGAAATAGGTATTTTTAACATGAAATCTTCCCTAAAGGGAATCATGATTGTGAATAAGGAATGAGACATCTCAAAAGTAGAAAGTAGAGTAATTTTTTAAGACTTGAAAGGCTAGTAAAATTAAATTGCTATATATATAAAAACAATATTGTTGACTTTGAGGAAAGTATATTGTCATTTATGTACAATATGGAAGTTGCAAGTATGAGGTAGATAAAGGAAACAAATCTATATATAAAAACTAAAAAGAATAAAATCATCATTTCTGAATTTCTGATGCTGACTCTCCCCCTAATTTATTTGTCTTGTGGAAATGTGCAAGTCTATAAAATCCTAAATTTCTTTTTTATTTTTACATTGCTCAGTTACTCTTATTTTAAAAATAACATCATCTCCATTTTTGTTTTATTGTGTAATAAACTCATAATCGCCCTTTTTTTTTTTCTAAATATATTTGCAGGAGAGTAGTTGGCTAAAAGAGCAACTTGGACAAAATGAACGTGCTTTGTTAGAGGTATGATTGACTAAACAAATTACTGGCATTTATCATTATTGTTTATTTGTTTTCACCTGATCATTATTATTTTTTTTAAAAAACAAATTAGGAGGAACTTACATCACTACGTGCCAAAATAATAACTCTAGAGGAGGACTTAAAGAAAGCTCGCCAAGAGGCCTCAGAATATCAACATCTATGCCAACAGTTGGAAAAGGTACTTATTTACTGTATTCTCTTTACAACTATTCCATATAATATTATTTCATATTTATGTTTTTCTTGTGATTTACAGGAGCTTAAGGAGCTTAAAAATAATGAACAGCAGGTGAAACCAAAAGTGAGTTTTTTGTTATATGTTATACTGTATGCTCATTTTTTATTAACTAGAATTTCTACAAAAGTAGGCCAACACATTCTGGAATTGTTCCTATACATATCCATTTGAGAAAATCTACTTTTTTTTTTACTTGTGTAATAAGATAATTACATTTATGACCCTGTATTGCAGAGAATGAAAGTCATATCTGATCTGTTGATATCTGTGTCTAAAGCTGAGAGACAAGAAGCAAGAACAAAAGTAAGACAAGATTCTTTGCGACTTGGCAACGTGGGTGTTATCAGGTAAAGTATCTAATAAATTACAGAAATGGTCCCTGTATTTTCTGATTTTTACAGTGTTTAGTCTAAAACGGTAAAATCAAAACCTTTTTCAGTGTTTGTCCTTATTTTAAGTTCTCATATTATGATATCAAGCTTGCAATAAGGACCAAAATCAATTAGAAACCATGAAATAAGGAGCAAAAATTAAAGGAAAGTTTCAATCTTGGACTAAACACGGTCAAACCAGAAAGAATAGGGACTGTTTCTGTAAATTACTCTTTTGGATATCTAATTTTTTGCTTTTTTGGTAAAATGCAGAGCTGGAACAGTCATATCTGAGACTTGGGAAGATGGGCAAGCCATTAAGGATCTTAATGCTCATCTGGTCTGTTCTATTTGATGCTTAATTTTTTTTAATCATGTTTCCATTATGTTAATAAAAAACATTTGAAAAAAACCCCTTCAACTTTGAAAAAAAAACAAATGAGAGCAAATCTATAAAGAGGGATGACTTTGACTTATATTGTGGAAAGTCTATATTCCCTGACTTTCTCTTTTAAGTCATTTTTTCTGCACTAAGTAAAAAAAGTAAAAGTAAGAGCATCTATCTATGATCTATGACATGTACACTATGACTTACAATTTCATATTGTGATTCCTAGAGGCGTTTGTTAGAATTGAGGGAGGCTGTTGAGAGGCAACGAAAGTCACTAAAGAAAAAGCAACCAGGTAAATCTTTATCTGTTAATCTGTTTCTTATTTTTTGAAAAATCTACCCAATTATAGCAATACCTTACAAATACAAAGCAATATTCACTACTACAATTGAGAATATTCTTTTCTTTAAAGTAGTATGTATATATGTATTAAAAGAAAATTAAAAGTAGTGTTATATTTCAGTAGATTTTTCAAAGTACAATGAAAATACATTCTTTAGTAAAAAAAACCGAAAGTAGGAAATGCCATAATAAACAAATAAATGAAAGCACATTGCTATTTATTGCATTTAGAAAGAAGCAACATGAACATCATTTCCTAGATTTTAATATTGAGTAAATTACACAAATGGTCCTTATGGTTTGGGGTAATATGCACGTTTGGTCCGTAGCTTATTTTTGTTGCGCGTTTGGTCCCTGTCTTACCTAAAAAGACTATTTTGCCCTTGATTTTTTAATTTATTTAAATAAGGTGGGCTAGGCAAGGTAATGTAAGGTGGGGTTGGGGGTGTGTTTATTTAAATAAATTAAAAAATCAAGGGTAAAATAGTCTTTTTAGGTAAGACATGGACCAAATGCGCAACAAAAACAAACAGTAGGGACCTTCCGAGTTAAAAAAAATAAGTTAGGGACCAAACGTGCAAATTACCCCAAACCATAGGGACCATTCGTGTAATTTACTCTTTAATATTTTGGTTCTAATTTCTAACCAAGTTTAAAGCCATTCATCTTTATATAAAGATAAAGGCGAAGGAACAGAAGCCGAATCTACAGAAGAAGACATCATCATCCAGGATGAAATTTATAAATCCCGCCTCGCAAGCATTAAACGTGTAAGTTTTTTTTTTATTATCACTACATATTTTTTTTTTTTCCAATATAATTAATTTCCACTTTTTTAAATTTGATGAAATATAACAACAGGAAGAGGAAAGCTATGTGCGTGAAAGAGATCGATATGAACTAGAAAAAGGACGACTTATACGTGAAATGAAACGTATAAGAGATGAAGATGGGTCCCGCTTTAATAATTATCAGATCCTTAATCATCGATATGCCCTCTTAAACCTTCTTGGAAAAGGAGGATTCAGTGAGGTTTACAAGGTCAGTTTTATTTTTCCTTTAAAAACATGTGACAACACCTAACCAACATTTTTTTTTTTTTTTTTTAAATCAGGCATTTGATTTGGTGGAGTATAGATATGTTGCATGTAAGCTTCATGGTTTAAACGCCCAATGGAGTGAAGATAAGAAGCAAAGCTACATACGTCATGCAATAAGAGAATACAATATTCATAAAACTTTGGTTCATCATCACATTGTTCGCCTGTGGGACATCTTTGAAATTGATCAAAATACTTTTTGCACCATTTTGGACTATTGCAGTGGTACATATATTCTAAACCCTAAAACCCTAAATTGCAAAAGACGTGAATGCCCTCCTCATTCTCATCATTGTAAGCTATATTATACAGGTAAAGATCTTGATGCTGTTCTTAAGGCAACCCCTATACTACCTGAGAAGGAAGCTAGGATAATTATTTATCAAATATTTCAAGGACTTATTTACTTGAACAAAAGAAACCAGAAGATTATTCATTATGATTTGAAGCCTGGAAATGTCCTTTTTGATGAATTTGGTGTTGCAAAAGTAACTGATTTTGGACTTAGTAAGATTGTAGAGGATGATGTTGGATCCCAAGGCATGGAGCTTACTTCTCAGGGAGCTGGAACATATTGGTGAGAGCTTTTTTTTTTTTTTTTTTTTTTTTTTTTTTTTTTTTTGTCATATATTATTATTAATAATTCATTTCCTACATATTCTCAGGTACCTCCCTCCAGAATGCTTTGAGCTAAGTAAGATCCCCCTCATTTCATCAAAGGTCAGTCATTCATACATATTTCACTTTATGTCATTCTCACTAATTAAAAAACGTAAATGCCCTCATCATAAAAAATGATTGTGTGTGTTGACTTGTTTTATTGCGAAAAATGAAAAATGAAAAATGAAAATAGGTTGACGTGTGGTCAGCTGGTATCCTGCTTTACCAAATGCTATTTGGGAAACGACCTTTTGGACATGATCAGACACAAGAGCGCATATTGCGTGAAGATACAATAATCAAAGCTCGAAAAGTTGATTTCCCTTCTAGACCTTCTGTCTCAAATGAAGCAAAGGTTAGTAGCATTTGTTTCATATTAATTTTCCTATTATCAGTCAATAAATTAATATGAACAGAATATTTTATTTTTTTCTTTCAGGAATTTATTCGGAGATGCTTAACATATAACCAAGAAGAAAGACCTGATGTGCTAACAATCGCTCAAGATCCCTACTTAATATACTCCAAGAAATGACCCCTTGTCAACAAAATATTGGAAATTTTCCTGAGTAATTGTCAAGTGTAGGGTTTCCCTTTTTTAAATTGCCCAAAAATTGGGCTTTTTGTTATGCGTGTTTTCAGTCCCATGACACCCTACAAAACATTTCTAGTCTCTTTTGTATGGGTTTCCTTAGTTGGACCTTTTTTAATGTAAATATAACAATGGGGTGAAGTGGGGTATTCAAGCAATGTATCATGTTATTCTTTTGTGACATGACATGAAACTTAGACTTCTTGTTTTCGTGACTGCATGCATGTGAAATGGATTTCAATTGGATGGTTGTGTAAGCATGTTAGGATCGATAATAAACTAACTGTTTGGGTTTTCTGTTTTTTTATTTTTAATAAAAATTCATAAATTTTGAATAAACAATACTAATTAAAATAAGCAACAACATTAAGCACATGCATGATAAGATCAAACAATTGAACAAATGGGTTAACTGTTTGAAATTTCTCCAAATTAGGAAGTTCTCCACAAACGAACATGTTATTGTATGACTGTATCTCTACCCTCTAGGTTGCAAGTTGCAACCCATATCATCTATCTCACAGTCCCCTTTAGACATAAATAATAAGTAGAGATTATGAAAATAATCAATATGGTAGAAGCAACTTACATGTCATCACCTCTAGAATTTCAATTCTCTCATTCATCCATCATAACAAAACAAACACACGCGCAAACACATCTCCTCATGATTTATAAAAACCATCCTATGATCCTATCAAGGGCGGAGCCACCCAAGGACCAGGGTAGGCTCAGGCCACCCTCAAATTTTCAATTTTTTTTTTCGAAATAAGATAATATTTGGGTGTAAGTTATTTCAAAAACATATGTAGTTCTAGTTGCGTTGGCAAGACACATAATATCACATCCTTAAACACTATGAGATCGATTCCATGGCCTTATATTTTGGCATGCTTTTTTTTTTAAATAATTCATTTTTAAAGTTACATTTTGGCCCCTCGTATTTAGAAGTTAAATTTCTATAGTAAGTTAGTTTTTAAAATTTACATATCTCACACCTTAAATTTTATAAATTTGCATAATTCCATTCTTAGATAAGTTTATTTATTTTTTAGTTTTTCTTTTTCAGATTTATTTTACTTATATATAAAAAATTGAATTTAAGGGGCTATTTTACTTTTCGCATAGAGCCTTCAAAATCAACGGACCGGCCCTATATATATATATATATATATATATATATATATATATATATATATATATATATATATATATATATATATATATATATATATATATATATATATATATATATATAAAAGTGCTAACTCCGTTGAAGGCGGCTATGCCACTAACTATGGTCTCCGGTAAGTCGATGGGATCGTCGGCAATGGAAGCCAATTCCGACCTTGGGTACGAAGAAGATTGGTGATGGGGATCGGTGGAAGTGGTGAGGCGTTGTTGTAAATCGAGGGGGTGGTCGTCGGTGGAAGTTTTTTTATGGTGGAATTGAGTTTTTGATAGTGAACGGCCGTATATAAGAATGTGAAGAAATTAGGTCAAAGTCAAAATAACTAGCATAATTATAGGAAGTATTTGTGGAAGTTATTTATAAAATTACTTTATTACCCTTATTTATTTATTTAATTATTTAATTATTTATTTAATTTTGATTGGCCCACATTTATGCATACAATAACACAATAATTACTTTAAATACCTGAACCTAGCTCTCTCTCTCTCTCTATATATATATATATATATATATATATATATATATATATATATATATATATATATATATATATATATAGGGCCGGTCTTTTGAAGGCGACGACCACCCCCTCGATATACAACAACGCCTCACCACTTCCACCGATCCCCATCACCAATCTTCTTCGTACCTGTCACACCCCGCTAAAGCGGAAACGCAAGATATGACAGCGATAACGGTTTCATTGCAAAAGATAAAGATACATCACCATAGCAATATTCAAAAGTTTACAACCCATAGCTTAATAGAAACAAGTACAAGTTTTTCCAAAATAACATTGTTCAAAATATAACTTCATAAATAACTTCAACACGATGCAGCATGCTCTATGATGATGAATCTTTATATCCACTTAGTAATTATTTCCTGAAAAAGCATGTAAAACGAGCGTCAACTATGAAAATAGTTGGTGAGTTCACAAGTTTATAAAATCAAGATTTGGAATAAGGCTTTTCATAAATACAAGTACATTGCTTTAA
Organism: Lactuca virosa; assembly: GCF_052849685.1. Taxonomy (NCBI): domain Eukaryota; kingdom Viridiplantae; phylum Streptophyta; class Magnoliopsida; order Asterales; family Asteraceae; genus Lactuca; species Lactuca virosa. The sequence continues at coordinate 340,233,720 of NC_136428.1, read as the reverse complement.
TGAGAAACAAAGTTGATTGCTATAACGAGAAACGAGTTTGTATGTGTATGAGCAAACAATGAGTCTCAACCAAACCTATGACTGAAGCCCTATCAAGATCTATGCTTATCGTTCCATAGATGAATATGATATCATGCACTCTAGCAATAGGGCGAGTGAGGAGTTGTCAATTCCTAATAGCGCTATCCATAATGACCATTGGCTCAAAGAGTTAATGGTTAGAGATAAGGGAAGGGCCTTAGTACGATAAGTTCTCATGTTCCGTGTTGCATAGACATACATAGAGAGACATAGCAATAAAATAGCAATCATGTTTGATACAAATCAATTTAAATACAACATTCAAATAATAGTTTTTTGGGACATGCTTTTCCACCCCAAAACATAAAAACTGAAAATAAGGGAGTGCGTGAATACTCACAATGTTTCGAGTAGGTACAAGTGGTGCCTCGGAATACACCAACGTCTTAATACCGAGATCCTACGACATCAAACACACACTAGTGAGTTTCCATGTCGAAACCTAATGCTAATATACTAAACTCTACATATAGTGAAATGCCAATTTTATGTTTTAATATTGGATTTTATATTAATTGGTTACAAATTTTCTGAAATGATGAAATTCTAATAGTCATGCAATTAATACTATTTGGGATATTAATTTTCCAGATTTAGTAATATAAATTTGATGGTATTTCAACACATTTAAAGGTGTTTTAAATTCCTAAAAATGTAAAATATTATCAAACAGTTTCCAAAAATTGTCAAACCTTGTATTTTTATTCTAAATACAATAGAGGTTTTCCAGAAAATTTTCCTTGAATTTTTGATATGGTTAACTATTTTTCCAAATTTCTAAGCCTTCATAACAAAATAAATTCATGAAAAATAGCATCCAAAGGATAAAAATTCTCAAACGTTTTATATTACTGTTATTACACATTACTAAGCTAGGAAAAATATAAAAAATGGATTTCCAAGCTGTTTAACCCAATTTTATGATTTTTGAGCATTTATTCCAATAAAAATTGAAATAAATAGAAAACAGTTTCCAAAATTACCCAAACTTTTTATTTTACTGTTTTTGTACATATAGAAGCTGGGAAAAATATAAAAGATATTTTTCAGTTGGTCGTTCTATTTTTCTTTGTTTTTATCCCCTTAAATAATCATTAATTGAAGAATAAATAATAAACAGTTAAAGTAAATACCAAAAATTTTTGTAACATCATTTACAGTGTAAGTAATCTGGGAAAAATACCAAAGGTGGTTTTCATATTGTATAATCCGGTTTTGGGTATTTAAGTGTATTTAAGTGTATTTAAGTGTATTTAACCTTAGAAAATAAGAGAAAAATAGTATACAGAAGAGAAAAATCATCAAAATTTGTATGCAGCCTCCTAATGTACAACAAGACGTTCTGGTAAATTTTCATGAATTTTGGATGATCAGAACTATTTTTGTTTCTATTTTTAAGCCATTATAAATACAAAAATTGGGGAAAAATAGAAATGCATGATGAAAAATTCTGAAATTATTTTTCTGAGTCTCCCACCTCTGGTAAGAGATGCGAAAATTGTTAGATACAATTTTCACACTATCTAAAGTGGTTTTGTGATTTATTGGAACCAAACAAAAAGAAAATCAAAAGTCATACTAAACAGAAACATAAATCGATGAAACTTAATGAGAGGTCATTATTCACCATAGGGGTCATCCACGAATTTATTCAGGATTTATAGACCTCTGGAAGTATTTTATGTGATTTATGCCCTTGTTTTCTTGTAACAATTTTAATAAATCAAGGAAATGATAAAAACTCTTGGGATTTTCCAGATATTCATATCATCTCACTGGGAATCTGGGGAAATTTTATTTCGAACTGAAAAGAATTTTTAGATTTTTTTTATAAATAAAATCATTTACATGCACTATTAACAATGTACTTTGATCATCAAGTTCTTTAGCTTGGTGTTCATCACATGCATCACGGTTTGAAGACCATGCATGGACATATGTTGGTCATAGTGATGTTTTCAAAGGAAATACTTGAATGCATAAGGTATATGAACCTTTAAAACTTGTAAAAATCCGTATTTTAGTGTTTGACATAGGTTTTGGTCCTTGGATTTCACCATTAAACAACATGTATGTTGTTCTTGGGTGAAACCCTACCACCATCATCATCAAACTTGACATTCATGGATATGTTCATGAATGTTCATAAAGAATGGTGTAGAAGAATGAAAAGTGCAAGAAAACTCTTTAAAACAAGAAAGAAAAGTGAGGGAAGATGAGGGATTTTCGTGAATACCTTGAAGAACAACCTTAAAAGATGAAGATTTGAGTGTTGAGAGGTGTTCTTGACTAGAGATTTTCATGGGTTTGGAGAGAGGAAGAGAGAGTTTGAGTGTTGTAAAGAGTGGAGTGTGAGAGAGAGTGAAGGGGAAGTTGAAGTGTAAGAGAGGGATAAAATGATTAAGATTTTTGGGGAAAAGAGAGCATGGGAGAGAGTATGGACGAAATTTATGAGTATAAGAGAGGTCCTCTCTCTCCTAATTCACATTTATATAATTTCCCCTTAATTTTTATAAAACCCCAACTTTTATAAAAAGGCTTCTTTATTTAATTCTTGATTTATTAAAAATCTTTGTTTTTAACTAATAAATTATGATTAATGTTTGATAATTAAATTTTTATGTCTTTCATTATATCCCATAACTTAATTATTTAAATTTGATATAATGAGGTTCATAACAAATCTTATAGGGCTTTTAGGTTTTAAAGTTTATAAATTTGGATTTTTGGGTTCTTTAGGGCTTTTGGAACTTTGTTAGATATTTACCATCATAATGAAATGAAATTAGAAAATTTTAATTTATTTTTAAGGTTTTGATACTCTTTTTCAATTGTAACAAATGTTTGGAGTTTATTCTAATTATGGTATTGGCATTTCCTATTGTAGTTAAACAACTTACTAGAATCGTAAGAGTCAAGTATATTAGTCCTAGATCTTAGTTGGATCCTAGTTTATGCAAGATTTTGACCTAATTTATACTACTAGGCCATGGCATGTTGTGCATGAATGGTTTTTATAAAGATGCATGAGTCCGAGAATGACCTGAATTGACAGTTGTCACAGTATCCCCCACTTAAAAAGAATTTCGTCCCGAAATTCATTCTATGTCATCGTTTGTCATCGCATGGGAAAAGTTGTGGATACTTTTCCTTCATGAAGTCCTCACGCTCCCAGGTGTACTCCGGCCCGCGTTTTGAGTTCCATCGAACTTTCACAATCGGAATCTTACTCCGCTTAAGTTGTTTCACCTCTCTGTCAAGGATTTCTATCGGTTCCTCAACAAAGGTTAGCTTATCATTGATCTTAATTTCCTCCAGAGGTACTATCAATGCTTCGTCGGTTAAACATTTCTTAAGATTGGAGACGTGGAATGTGTCGTGAATGGCGCTTAACTCTTGGGGTAATCGGAGTTTATATGCCACCGGACCAATCCTTTCAATGATCTCGAAGGGTCCAACATATCTCGGGCTTAGTTTTCCTTTCTTACCAAAACGTACAAGCCCTTTCCAAGGCGACACCTTTAGAAGTACCTTGTCTCCAACTTGGAATTCTAATGGTTTTCGACGATTATCCGCATAACTTTTCTGACGATCTCTGGCGGCTTTAAGCCTATCTTTGATGATAGCAATCTTGTCAGTTGTTTCCTGGATAAGGTCGAGTCTAGTCAATTGTCTATGTCCGATTTCTGTCCAGCATAAGGGCGAACGACACTTGCGTCCATACAATGCTTCATATGGAGCACACTGGATACTCGTGTGGTGACTGTTATTGTAAGAAAACTCAATTAGAGGCAAATGAGTATCCCAATTTCCTTTGAACTCAATGACACACGCCCGTAGCATGTCTTCCAATGTTTGTATTGTTCTCTCTGTCTGCCCATTTGTCTGAGGGAGGTAAGCTGTGCTCAAATTTATCTTGGTTCCTAGTGCCTTCTGTAACATCCACCAAAATCGTGATGTAAAATGACTATCTCTATCAGAAATGATAGATAGGGGTACACCATGCAGAGAAACAATTTTGTCGATGTAGATTTGGGCCAATTTTTCCATCTTGAAGTCTTCCCGAATGGGGAGAAAGTGAGCAGATTTCGTCAGTCGATCCACTATGACCCAAATTGAGTCATGACCTTTAGCAGTTCTAGGAAGTTTGGTAACGAAATCCATGGATATCTGCTCCCATTTCTATTGGGGAATTTCAGGTTGTTGCAATAAGCCGGATGGTTTTTGATGTTCAGCTTTGACTATTGAGCAAGTTAAACACTTCCCAACATATAAGGCAATATCCCTTTTTGATGTCCAACTTTGACTATTGAGCAAGTTTTACCAACATTATTCTTTTAGAATGAATTAATGTATTTTGTTAGATTTTGATGTTTTTTTTTCCCGATTTGAAAATTTTTAGTTTTATTCTTTAACAATAAATGTACTTCTTAGCAATTGTTACATGTATTCTATAAGAATTAATGTATTTTTTGTTTTAATTATTCAATTGATGGTTCGAGAATTTTGTTATTCTACAATAAATTTTTAAAGTCATGGTCAAGAAATATGTTCAAGAATATTTTTATTATTTTATGGTTCAAGAATATTTTTATTTTTGAACATACTCAAACATATTCTGTCAGAATGTCCGAATTAAAAACCTTATAATTCGTAAAATCGGTTTTTTAAAATTAATAGAATCTATGATCCCTTAAAATATGCAAATTTCCTTTATTAAATCTATATTAATTGACTAAAATACCTTTCTAGTTAAATTAGATGGTATTTTTCAATTATATTTAATTCAATAATATGTATTAATCACTTTCTTAAAATAAGTAAAATGATTGGCCACATTTATACATACAATAACACAATAATTAGCTTGAATAGAATAACCTAAGCCTATATATATATATATATATATATATATATATATATATATATATATATATATATATATATATATAATCCGTCCCTGGATCCTATTACATATATAATAAGAACGTAGAAAGGTCTCAACTAAAAAGTCCAAATAATTTGAAAAAAAACACGAGAAAATGCCACAAGTCCATATAAGTTTAAAATTTTTTAGTAGTTTTACTTGAACATCATTTTTTTTGTGTGTAAAATTTGAAACTTGAGAAACTTTTTTCATTTATGGCAAATTGAAGGTTTCTTTGATTAATACTCCATATGACAGCCAACGCGGGAGAAAGTGAAAGGAAATGAGTTTGCTTGGAATCGAACCCACGACATCCCGGCTTGGGTTTTTCGTGTTCTTCCCTTGCAAACTAAATATATTATGTATGTAGTTATGTACTCTATCGTGAACTTATTTTATTTTATTTTTCTATTTAATCCCTTAATACCTATTTTTGTATTTAATCCATTGTGACCTATATGTGTATTGCGTATTAATAAGTTTTTATATGCATATTTATAAGTTTTTTTCCTGTATTTTTGTATTTAATACGTACCTTTATATGTAACATATTTATATATTAATACTAGGCGAATCCCCGCGCGTTGCGCGAGAATAGAATTATATAGTTAAAATAATAACTTTTACCAAATTATTATTTAATATTTTTACTTTGAAACAAAATGTTAGTAGTAAAACAAACATATAGTTAACATATTAGTTTTATTAAACATTATAGTTTAATTTTTAAGTCATTGTGATATATACAATTATTTGATAATTTTATAAACCGTTTAAAATTGTGTAAATTATATATCAAATAAATGATAATATAACGGGTAACAAAACGTATGAACAAAAATATGAACTGCAAATTTTAGTAACATAAAAATAGAAAAACATCTATTATAACATTTGTATTAAAAAAAAAAGATATATATACAACGAATAATAAAAAATATGAAAAATAAACACTATAACTTTTAATAACATAAAAACACTAAAACATTCTATTATAACATTTATATTAACTCTTCATATTTAAATCACAAATCTCTTCAAATACATTAATGTTTCTAATGAGCAAAACTTTACAACCTTATAAAAGAAAGGAAAATAAAAAGTTATTAGTGATTGCTAATTAATAATTATAAGTTCAAAAACTCTTGAGTTGTAACTAATAAATATACATAAATTAGAAAACTCTTGAGTTGTAGTGTGAGTTTTAAATGAATGCGGTACTTGGAAATGTATATTTATTATTATTATTATTATTATTATTATTATTATTATTATTATTATTATTATTATATTCGTCTAAATAATTGGTTTTGATGCATCATTTTAATCCCTTCAATTATTAAACATAAAGATATTTAATTATAAATTTATAACATACATAGGTGCATATACATATTAAACAAATCACATATAATATATATATTTTCGTAAATGTCATATGTAATTCATGTCGTAGTAATATGGATAAATTACTTTCATATGAAGAAGATATCATGATAAGTCTATCATAATTACATATCAAATGTTTAAAATTATGTTATCTTTTAAATATTGTCTTTTAAATATGTTGTGTAAGATAACCCAACAAAAAAATAATAGAAAATAAACATAATCAAAATAGAAAAACTACAATCAAATAAATAAGAGCATTGGGTGGTTGAATATATAAATAAAGATGTTACATAAACATACATTTAAATCAAAAGAAAAAACTAACATTCGTCAACTTTGCTCAAACAAAAAAGTCTATATCCATTTTATGAATCTTCTTTCTTCATTTAACACCATTCAACCATAGAAACTTGATGACAATTCTTCACTAACCTGCAATCAAAATATTTTTTTGAAAAAGAAGAATCAGAAAGATATTCCAAACAAAACATTGATGTTTGGAGAGTCACATTCAAGATTAAGTAATACACACAAATCACCTATAAAGATTAAATTAGAAATTGAATATAAAGAAAGAATAGAAAAGCTTCATTTGCTTTGGTTGAAAGAAAAAATCATATTACAATTACCATCGATGTGACATAACCCATTTCTTCAAATCATCATATTTGGATCGTGAATGCTTCAACTATATGAAAACTTTTGAATCACAATATTTTCAAATCCTTCTAACATGTAAGATTTTATATAACAGATAAGACACAAAAGATTGGCCTTTTTATAGTAAACTTTTTACTAAATGCTAATTAAACATAATATAAGTTATAAAACTTTTGAGTGTTAAATCATAATTAAGAAAACTTTTGAGTTGCATTAGTTAAAAAATGGGGTTTTAAATGAATGTGGTTTGAGAAAGTTAAAAAATAGGGTTTCAAATGCATGAGATTCAAGAAAAAATGCTAGCTTTATAAGTATGTATGATATGATGTATAAATGTATTTTAGATTAAAACCATACAATCATATATATATATATATATATATATATATATATATATATATATATATATATATATATATATATATATATATATATATATATATATATATATATATATATATATATATATATATAGGGCTGTAAACGAAATGTTCGTGAACCGTTCGGCAAGAAGTTCGTTTATGTTCGTTTATTTAATAAATGAACGAACATGAATACAAATTCTCGTTTGTTTAGTTAAACGAACGAACATGAACAGTAGTCTCGTTCGTTCATTTATGTTCGTGAACGTTCGTTTATGTTTTTTGTTTACGTTTGTTTATGTTCGTTAATCTGTCCTTTTATGTTCATATATGCTTAATTGTGTTTGATTATATTAATATATCATATGTTCATATATATTCAATTATATTTATTTTATCTTTTTTCATTTATGTTTGTTCGTTTATGTTCGTTTAGCATGTTCATGAACATAAACGAACGAACATGAACAATGTAATTTGTTAAACGAACAAACACGAACAAGAAAACCCGTTCATTTATCCGTTCGTGTTCTTTTATTTGTTCGACTAACTTAAATGAACGAACATGAACAAACCTTGTTCGTGTTCGTTCGGTTCGTTTATAGCCCTACATATACATATTTTTAGCCCATGTTTTTTAATATATTTTTTGTAAAACATTTTAATGTATTTATATGTGAATTAGACTATTAGTAAGTTTTTTATATACATATTAGTAAGTTTTTTTTTTTTTTTTTTTTTTTTTTTTTTTTTTTTTTAAATTTTAATAAATACCTTTTAATACATATGGATACATATTTATATGTAAAAAAATGTATACATAAAAAAATATGTTTTATATATGTGTGTATCTATAAAAAATCGTTTTTATACACAAAAAATCGTTTTTAATAAAACAAAGAGAAAAATAGGAAGAAAATACATAAGATATGTTGAAATACATTGAAAAGACGTAGAACACGTAGTTATATATATATATATATATATATATATATATATATATATATATATATATATATATATATTGTATGGAAGTGAGTTTAATAAAAAAAATCCTCTTCTTTTCTTCCCTTTTTAATTATAAAGTTACGGCTATGTTGGCTAGCCATATGGGATGGTAACCAGAGATACGTAATTAAATTACTATAAATGAAAAAAACTTCTCAAATTTCAAAATTTTACACACAAATTTTGTTTGATGTTGGGGTAGAAGTGTTAAAATTTGCCAAACTTAAGACCTTGTGGCATTTTCCCTAAATAAAATCAACTAATGTCGATTACTAACAATTTCATCAATTATAAACATTTTCAATTTGTTAAAAAAAGATTTTTTCAACACTTTTAAAAGAAATGCAGACCAGAATAGGAGTTGATTAGATTTCGAGTTCTCTTACTTTCAAAATTTGATTTAAAGGTCTAACACAATTAAAATTTTAGCATGTTTTTATCATCCATAAAAAAACTACCTACTAACCTTTTTCTCATTTCAGGTTTTTGTTTAAAATATATGAACCGATATATTCAACAAAACCCATAAAATATATATGCATTTTGGTCCATTGACCAATCATCCACAATTCAAACTTATATTATTTCCAATAGCTTCCTGGCTTGCTGTGAACTGAACTGAATCCTACATTCACGCGGAAAAGCATTCAAGCTTCCTCCAATGGCGTCCTCTCTCTACTAACCTACACAAGACTCCCCTTTCTATTTATACTTGTTTCTTCATTCTCTTCAAACACAAAGAGATTGGAAAAAAACAACCAACAATGTACAAGAGTAAGCTCAACGAATTCTGCCAGAAGAACGGATGGCGAAACCCAAAGTATTCCTGCATCAAAGATGGCCAAGAACATACACCACTTTTCAAAGCTTCTGTTCTCGTCAATGGTGAAACTTTTACTTCCCTATCCGTCTTCAAATCTTCCAAATCCGCTCACAATGATGTAGCTGCACTAGCTCTCTCTCACTTCACAACTTCTTCTCGTATGTCCTTCTATTACCATATACCCTAATTACATTCATCAATCTTTTCTTTTGATCTATAATTGTTCGATTTATGGTTATCTTACAGAATCTCTTTCGTTCTGTTTCAGGAGAGTTAAGCAAGAATAGCGAGCTATGTTTGCCGGTTTTACCAGAAGAAAAAGCCATGGCAACTGCATCTCTTCCTAGTGAAACAACCCTTTCAATCAAGGAGACTAATTCGAAAAAGTTTAAGGAGAGTTACTTGATATGCAATAAGGTGAGAGTGCACACATCCATTCCTACTACGGTGTTGCCTAATGGAACTGTGATGCTTCCCATTGGAGAAGACAAATGGACGGTTGTGAGCTTGGAATCTGTGTAGCTATAATGGTTATGTAAATGATCATATGCTTGAATGCATATGATATTAAGTATTTATTGCCCTGTTAGTTTAAGCATCCATGACTTGGTAGTTGGTAATGATATTTTTAATAGAAACACATATTATATTTTGTGAAGATGCATGGGTCCTAAAAATTAGAAAATCATACTTGCTATCTGGTTATTGATTTTTTTCGATAGTTTCCTTATTTTTCTAGCTTATTGTCAAACATAAAGAACTTATTCGAAGCATTTTCGACCAATTTGTGTTGTAAACTAAGACCAAACGGTATACCGACGACGAGGGCCATTGTGGTATACGTGGTCACGAAAACGAGTCATGCACACTACCCCGGCCATTAGTGGTCGTGCGAGCACGTTGTGGGTCGTGTTCCGGACGACAAAAGCAAACGGCCAATCATGCCCTCTCTCTCTCTCGATTTGGAATGGATGTAGCCGTTAAACCACTACTTTTTTTTAGAATTTTTTTTTCTGGAAACAAACATTTTATACCTATAAAAACTAAACTAAAAACCCTCATTTCTTATACCATCCCTTTCATTTCTCTATACACAAAATACACACAACCTTTTCACAATCATCAAAAATGGATCCCAGCCAAAATATCCACCAAACTTTAGAAATCGCAAACCCGATAACGCTTTTGCGTTAGATACACCCCTCGCCAATTTCCGACCATGGAATCACCTCAAGGTGGTTTTGTCAATTTGCTTCAAACCGGTTCCCCTATCCAACAAACACCACTTTTCCAACAACAATACCAACATTTCCCGACCTTTCAACAACAATTCCACCAATTTCAACAATTCCAACAAAAAATCAACCCACAATCGTCACAACATCCAACTTCACAACCACAACAATCACAACCATCTCATTCGCCGGATTTCGTTTCGGAAACGACACATTCACCACCACCACCTCAACCAAAAAAGAAGAAAGGAAAAAAAACCCGGTGCAACGCACTACTACCCAAGAAAGGGTGACATGGACAAAAGAGGAAGAAGAAAAGCTAGCAGATGCGTGAGTTTTGGCTTCCCAAGACCCAATTGAAGGAGATAATCAAACATTCAACTGTTTTTGAGAGAAAGTTCGAAGCGTGTTCTATGAGTTCATGGGAAGTGAAAGTCGAAATCCCGATCAGATTAGCTCCAAGTGGCGTGATATTCAACTAAAATGCACCAAATTTGGAAGAATTTACAACAACCTCCAACATACGCAAAAGCGGGTCAAACGATTTCGATGTCTTCAAGGCGGCCTTGGAACAATTTGAAAAAACAACGCCAACCCGCAAAAGTTTTCCATATGTGAAAGCGTGACTAAAACTGAAAGACGCTCCAAAATGGATAAAACAATCAGAAGGAACTTCACAAACCTCTTCCGGTTCAAAGCGTTTAAGAAACTCGGATGCACACATCGACATCAACGATGATCCCCTCGATCTTGAAAACGAGCAACCCTTTCGTCGGCTCGTTGGAAGAAATAAAGCAAAAAAAGCGGCTTCGACGTCTTCGGGATCTAGTGTTATGAATCCTTTTGGAGAAAAAATTGATCGATATGTGCAAGTTAAAGAGAACAAGGCCGAGATTATGAATCGGGTGGAAAAAATGATTGAAGCGCAAACGTCATTTGAAAAGGCACAAGCGACACTTCAAACAAAAACCGACACGGAAATCTTGAAAATGAAAGCGGGCGACCTCAAAGGCGAAGATTTGGAGCTTTTTCTCGCGATGAAAGAGTCCGTTCGAACCCGACGTAGGAATATGGGGTATTTTATTTTAGTTATGTTTGGTATTTGAAGGTTTTTTATTGTTATTTTTATTTTTTTATTTTAATGAATTCAATTTTTTTAGTGTAATGTGGAATTTTAATTTAATGAAAAAGTAGTATTAAAAAAAGTTATATGTTTTTTTATGTATTTTTATAATCAAATTTAATTAAAAAAATCAGGTGGAGCCGTGTGTTTATGGTAAGTATCCCATATGTTTAGTGGTGCTTACCGGTGATAATGTGACACCCACCATTATAGTGGTTAGTGGTGGATATATCGGGTAGCCTAATGATTATGGTTGTATAAATTTAGAGTACTATATATCTAATAATATTAATATATATACATAAAATACTACACATTTTAGAACAGGCTGTAATAAAAAAATATTAAGATTTCCAAATTTCTATTAAAATAAATATGTTAGAAACGAATTTACAAAATAGTGCAAATTCGTCATAATTTATATACAAATTAATTTTATGTTCCTTTACTAACAGGAAATGGTTCCTATTGGACCACCATTATTTTTTATTCACCCTCTCATATTTAATACATGTTTGATACGTGTTGTTACCTACATATAATCCATTTGCTTACTCACCCTTACACGTGTTTTGTATCTACTTCCTCCACCGCTTTTGTTAGCCAAGATGTTCCTAATTTTTATCTTGAAATTTTGGTCCATTTTCTTTAATTCTCCTTCTCATGCCATCGGTTCACGCTCTACCTAATTATCTCTGCATTCGATTATTCTCTCTCAAATTCATCTCCAAAGGTTTACTCTCTCCACCGCCATCAATCTCCAATGCTTCTCATCTGCTTTGGTGATGACTGGCGAAGGAGTCGAGTGCGAACAGTCGGCTAATTGCCACGGACCTAGCACAATTTCAATCGAAGAAATTTAGGGTTTCTTGCTTTCTTCCCCAATTCTATTTCAATATCCACGTACCACAGAGATAAGAGATAAGAGACTAGAGGAAGCACACACTTAAGAATTTTGAGTCAGGTACTCAACAATTTCAACAATTTCACATCGGTCTCCAATTCTTCTTCTCAGTATTTCCGTTTCTTCAAAAATTCGTTTTATTTCAACTTTTAATTATTTGGTTTGAAGATGCAGGCAACACTTGATCTGAAGTGTTCACCTGTTATCTCATACAGTTGATCAGAGGAATAATATTTGGTAGAATGAGGGCTTTGTTCTGGTAACTCGAGTGGACAGGGTTTGTCATTGAGATAAAATGGCTCTTCACAAACAGCTTAGCATACCTTCATAGAGGTTTAATGGCGGAGCATTGCCCTTTAACTCTAATTCCAACGCCAACTCTGTTTCACCGTCATCTTCAACACCGATGAGGTAAAAAACACATAACGTATGCTTTTACTTTGAAGTGATTCATATCAATTTATTATTATCATATGATTTTAGCCAGACCATGAAACCTTTTGTTGATTGTTTTTGAACAAGAAATACAATTGATGAAGACGTCCAAAAATCATAGATGATTCTGTGTTTTCCGTTGTGTTTTCCATTTTTGATAATAACCACAACTTCAAATGATTCTTCTTGAACTATTTCTGATTTTCTAATCTGCAATTTGGAGATGGGATTTGTTTTCGTTCAATTATTAATTGACAGGGTTCTTTTATATGTTCTTTTTCATCATTTACCATCCATACAAGTCAATTTAGTCATGTATAGTTCTAAATAAATGTGACAACCCATACTTTTCTAGTCAAGCAAAGTCAATTCCGTTAAAATAAAATTTCGAATTTTATATATTCCGTTAAGCTCGTGAGGGTTAGTAAATGATTTAAAATATATAAATAAAATTCGTGTAAATTTCGGAACCAAAAACACTTGAAAAACTAAGATTTTTCCTCGAAAATCAACTGATCTCGTTCAGCACCACGTTTTCGGCCGAAAACCCTCAGGCCGAAAACGGATTTCAGCCGAGAGCCCACTTTCCGGCTGAAAACCCAACCGCTATAAAGGTTTCCACCCGAAGACTTGATCATTTCTTCCCCTTTCCACTCGAAAACTCTCTCAATTCTCTCTCAAGGATCATCCACAAACGCCCAGATCTTCAAAGGGAATCCATTGAATCTTCATATTTTTCCTCAAAGAACACCAAGAACACCAATAACACCAAGAACAGCCTTCATATCTTCAAAGAGCCGAAAACACCAGCAAAACTAAGCACCTGTTTTCGGCTGCAAACCAGTTTTCGGCCGAGAACACCCTTGGAACCGAAAACCCCTTTGACACTTACACCATTTTCGGTAACTATTCCTAACATAAAGACAAGTGTTTTCTAACACTTTAAATTAATGGTTTCGCTAATTTAAATACAATTATGTGTTTAATCATCATTAGGATTCCGTTAATTCCGCGTACAACAACTCGAAGGTCATCTTTTCAGTCCGCTATCCAGCTGCAAGCACACACTATCTGTGAGTTCATACCCCTACATTTTCACCGTTTTTAATGTTTTCAAGGGGGGAATACAAGTAAAACACAAGGATTTTTGTGTTATTATACAAACGATTTCAAACAGATTAAAAACATTTGCAATTGACACAAACCGAGAAATCACTACATTTTATAAATACTCATATATTTTATCCCTTTTGTAACATGCTGAGCATAAGGGTAGTTTTCAACATACAACCATAATTGCAAGGTTTTCAGTACAATACATAACATACAATCAGACTATGGTCGATATAGTTTGGGAACATTACAGAACTTTTACAGAATTCAATATATGAAGCAAGAACATACATACAAACTATAATAGGTATAGTTGGGATACATTATATTATTTTACAAGTTCAAGAACATATTTCAGAAACAAACAAATAAGCTATGGTAGATATAGTTTATGGATCACTATACTATTTCCCGGGGATAAGGGATGCATTACTAAATAATTATTTTACATTACAAAGTACATTACTACAAGGTTATACAAACATTTTCAAGTACAAGAGAACAATACAACACTACACGTAAACTAGCTAATACAGGGTTGTGAGGCACCACTTCAATTGTATCCCTCCGGGGTGCGGAACTAAATCCTACTACAATATAACCAGAGTCTCCTGGAGGGAGAGCGTGAGATTTGTGTATAGATCTATACGGGACTGACAATCCCACACCTGAACTGCTAGCTACAGTTAGGCAGGCATGCCTGGGGTGACAAATGTCATAACATTCCGACGCCTGAAGAACGTCGTAGAGGTCACTAGGTCATATCAAGCATGGTTATACGAAACTCACAACAGTATAAACTAACCATTTGTTTATGGGATTTCAATTCTTCAAATAGTTTTATTTTAATTAATAGAACTACTATACAATACAACTGGAGGATTCCAGGGAGTACAAACACATGGTTTTATTTTAAGTAATAAAACTACTATACATTACTGGTGGTATCCAGGGTTTTCATACAGAACAATAATATACATTATTGGTGGTATCTAGAGTTTTTATACAAAACAATACTATACATTACTGGTGGTATCCAGGGTTTTTCATACAAAGGTTTTCATACCAAACAACACTATACAATACAGCTGGTGGTAACCAGTCATTCATACTAACACTTTCATACACAACTACAGAATACAGTAACAAACGTACATTTTGGTCTTAAGGCCTAAGACTACTTTTCATTACTAAAGAAAATATTGGATTTTCTTGAGGAACAAATGAACATATTTCAAAGATCAAAGGCAAGTTTCCATTACAAAAACGTGCTTATGAACTCACCAACTTAAATGTTGATACACTTTCAAAACCACTTTGTATTCCCAGGGAACCGGTAGACAGGTACACCCGCATGTTTTGAGAAGACGGAGCTTTTAAATTCGTATCTTTTATACTTTTGTTATACATTTTTGATGTCATACAAACTATGTATTGAACAGATGTAAATACTATATTCCATCAATGTAATGGTTGTGTTTGCTTTGATTACTATTATGAAATTGTTGTGATACTGTACATGACATCCTCCACCCCCGAACGTTTCCGCCGTCCGGCTTGGGGGTGTGACAATAAACTATGGAGTTTTAGTTTTACTTAAAAGTGTATTGGATATGTCTCTCTTCTACTTGAGCACATGAATGATTCAATAAAGACATTGCCAAAAGCAAGGCATGAGGTGTTGGATTTTGAAAATGGCATTCTTTCTTATGTTTTCTAATTGAAGCCCACTAAATCTGCCTTCGATACCATGTCCACCAGGTGCTCGATGTAATGTCACTCTCAAGAATCACTCTACAAATGTTTTTTCTAAATGTTCTTCATACATGAAAGGAAATAGCTGATGTCTTTTGGTCTTTTCAAGAAAACCAAGCAAAAAGGTAAACATAATAGCGTATGTTATCTTTAAATTGATCAGATTGTGAATAATCATGAGATGAATAATACTTGGGAAGGACCTGTGGCTACCTTTACATGCTCTTTTTATCATAAGATCTAATGAGGTTCTGAATATTGATATATGGATGTGTTAGGCAGAAATGAATCAAAGACCAGTATAAATGTACATATTCTTTTGTAGGTATTTTCCATTAAGTCCCCTGGTTGTGGAGAAAACCAGAAGTCAAACTTGTAGGACCTTACAACTTTGACCAAAGAGGAGGTGAGTCTCATTTGCTCCATAACTTCTTTTTCTCTGTTGGTTGTATTCTGACTTATAATATTTCTATTTATGAATTTGTTGTAGGTCACAAGTGACGAGCTTTACATAAATCTTGATAAAATGGCTCCAGAAATGATAGGTACTTGCCAAAGGGTAAGCCCTGGATTTCCTACCACTTCTCTTCCTTACTCAAATATGGTGTGAAATATATAAGCTTTGGTGCTTTATATTTAGATGGATTTGTATGTTGTAGTGGTGTCCTGACAAGCGTTCTGTGTTTGCGAGTTCAACACAGGTACATTGCTTTTTCCTGCATGAAACTCTTTTTTTGTTTTGTTCCATGTTCTTTTTACAAAAATTATAAATAATTAACATGTTAACTTAATACGATTACAAAAACTAATTATTATATATAATTCAGTGACAAAGTGGTGGACTTACATTGGAATACTTTGATCCACCAACTGTTGGGAGTGTATTATCCTAATACTTTTTTATAATCAGTTTGATTTGTTGGCAAGTTGCACGTCCTCTTAATAAATAATACTTAAAAGTTGATGCCATATTTATTTATTTCTTGTTTATCAATTATTGAGCACAATAAAATTAGAATCCGACATAGCCAATGATTAAAACAAGTTGAATTTAGCTTCAATAAACCTCATAAGTTGATTTTTTGTTAAAATATAACAAAATATTTCTAGATAAATTCTGATTGTTTACCCTTTTGTTACAGTTGGATTGTATACAAATTTGATTTTATTATGTACATTTGTCGTCCTACTATAAACGATTTATGATTCTATTTTGTATAAGTTCCTTTTTAAACTTGTATGTTTTCTTATGTTTTTGTACTATATAGAAATACTATTATATATTACATTTTCCGCCTAGATCCCACTGTTAGAAAGATTGTATCCATGTATAGGTATAAAAATTGAACCGATTAATGAGTTTTTTGATTTTTTTTCTAAGTAGGTATCCGGTCTCATTTCTTCATACAAAGAAGGAAATGGTTAAATGAAGTTGGGAAGGATGGTTTACTCGACCAATTGTGCAGTTTTGTTGATTTTCCACATCTGATTTTCAAATAACTTTATCAAATTTAGACATAAAATCTCAGGGAAACACCACAGAAGATATGGAGGTGAAGGAATATGCAAGTGTAATCCAACCACCTCAGTAATCAGCGATTCCATTCTCCCTTCTGACACCCGCAACGACGTGGAACCTTCACTAGTTATAATCAAATTATATTATTTTAATGGATACTTAAAATGACCACTAAATTTTGTGATTCATCAAAATGACCATCGAGTTACAAATGACAATTTTCAAATTTCATAGTTATTTTCGAATTCAATTATCATTTTGGAACATGCTTTTTTTAAAAAGGTAGTTCAAATTTTGAACTTGACAAAATTTTCGAAACTTTAATATGGTTTTGGCCTATTTAACGGTGTTGTTTTTATTATTTCAAATGAACAACCTATTTCAACTTACAAATTTTGAACATGTTCAATGAAACAACTTTGGAAGCTTATAAGACTTCATTTAAAACTTTAAGAACCCTTTGAGACCTTTGAAATTCATCCAAGAAAACCTAGAAGGGAAGAACAATCTCATTTTCCAATCTGGTTATGGGCATGGCCCTTGGAGGACCTATGTACATTTTCCTTAAGAAGTGCTCAGACCGCACCATTAATGACTTGGTCTAATACTTCCTATTTCTAAGGGAGGAGAGAGTCCATCCCTCCCAACCCACTCAACCCACTATCACATCAACTTTTTTCTCTTCTCTCTCTTCTGTTGAGTATTTTGTATTGCGTCTTTATGGACTTTTGTATTAGTCGTTTGTGTATCCGGGTTGGGCCTATCCACCCGTGATTAATGATTAGGGTTTTACTATTTAAGGTGTATGCATGCATTGTGTATTAGTTAATCGTGTCATTGTAAACCCTATATAGCCTCTATAGTAGCAGTTCTTTACCGAGCTCTTCTGAGGCTGTGACTTATAATCATTCGACACATTCTTGATTCATATTCTGTGTTTGATTGTTTTTCCTGATTGAATCTATTCAATCTTTAGAGTTTTGAACTCAACAATTGGTATCAGAGTAGGAGACTATGTAATCTATATGCATCTCTTCTGTTGAAAGAGTTTTTAGGGTTTCCACTATTATTGGATCTGGTTCAACCGTCATCTTTGTTATTGACGCTGATATTTGTTCTTGATATTATCCAAAAACAATTTTAGTTTACCCATATGATTCATACAGGTTATAATCGATCTTTAAACATATTAGACGATTCTCACGTTAACTCCATAAATCTTTCAAGCAGCATTGGATCCACAACCAACATCCCTATTCTTTTCCCCAATGATTATGAAGTGCGGGCGTTGCATTTTGAAGACTACATCCTTGGGCTTGAAGACAATGGCTATTTGATATGGGAAGCCATTACTGTCTAGACGTTTACTCATACAGGAACAAGAAGAGAAATTAAAACTCAAAACGACTACAACAAACTTCTTCTTGATGTAAAAGACGTATCACAAGATGAGAAGGATAGGCTGATAAGCAACGTTAAAGCAATGAGGATCATCAGGTTTTCTTTTCCACCAGACACTTTTCGTTTGGTTAGTTCATACGACACAGAAAAAGCCATTTCGGATAGGCTTAAGGAACTATATTCAACTGACACTGATCTTAAGTATTCTACTCAAACTCTACTGCTTTCAGAGTTTGGAGCATTTGTACAAAAGCCTAAAGAGAGTCTAGATCAAACTTTCAGTCGCTATAATCATCTTCTCAGAAGGATGATGAAGCACAAGATTGGACGTGAACTGATCGAGCAAAAAGTCACGTTCATGAACGGGCTAAGATCTGAATGGAAGGTTGTTGTTTCTACCGTAAAAGCACATGAGCAGTTTAAGAACTACACATTGGCGAAGCTAGTTGGAATACTGAGGTCACATGAAGATGAAGTGACGAAAGAAGGGAAGATAGTTTCTGGGATGGGATGACTGGCCCTTGTTGCGAAGGGTAAAAAGGTTGTAGATGATGATGGTTCAGAATTTGATCTCTCCGATTGTGAACTTTCCAAGGAAGAATATGCATTCATGGTGTCCAATCCAAAGAAGTTTGAAAAGAAGAACTTCAGTCGCAAAAAAACCAAAATTGGCAGGCCAGTTATAGCTCTGAAAAGGTAAAGGAGGAGAGTGCGAATAACTCTCAGAAAGAAGAACAGAAGAAGGATAAAAAGCTTATGGTGACTTTGGCTATGACTGTAATTACTGTCATGGCAAAAATCATCTGGCCAAGGAATGCATGCTGAGAAGATTGAACGAGAAGAAGGAGGGAGAGGATGACGAAACATATTATCTCCGAAAGCTAGAGGCAATAAAAAAGAAGAAGAACACTGATAACACCATGTCTGCTTTGATTGTGTAGGAAAACAAAGTTGAAGATGAACTTGGCAGAGTCGAGGTCTAGTCAACTGACTCTGAAGATGAAGAGGTTCACAAACCTACTCATGGAAGGAGATTTGTAGCGAAGGATGAAGTTTCGCAGTTCAATGGAGGTGTTTGATGGTTACCAATGAAGTGTCAGAGATGAGAGGTTATGCAACTGATGGTGGACGTAGCGCTGATAGTTGTTTCGCTGCGAAACCAGTTCTTGAGCAGATAAGCGAGTGCGAGCAGGTGATCAACAAGGTAAACACTATTCTTGAATCTTTAAATATTCCTATGTCTAGATATGAAAATGAATTGAACGACTTAAAATACACATTTTCAAGTTTTAGTGATAGTCTAAAACAAACTCGTTTAAGAAATTCTAACTTAATTGATCAACTCGGCAAGGTTTCGTCAAAAAGTGAAGAGAGACGCATGTGGATTGAAAAGTTGGAATCTGATTTGTCTAAGTCTAGGGATGAGTCACTTTATTTGCAGAGAGATAATTTAGATCTTTTAAAACAGGGTAACATTTTTTGTATAATTGCCAAAAGACTTTATTTTAATATTACTCAGTTGCATCTTAGTTGTGAGATTGGAAAGAAAATTCACAAGATGATTTTGCCATTCCTTGAATTAAAAGAGGACGAAATAGATGCTGAATGCTACAGGTGCGAATCCATCGTCTCATCAAACGAAGTTTCAGATGCATATAAAGTAGGACTGGACAAAATCGAATCTTATATACAGTCCAAAGACCACAAAAACATGCTTAAACAACTTTTGGATGAAAAAGACAAAGAGCAAATCAAATCCGAAACTGTACATTAGTTTGACTCATTAAGCACCAAGTTGAGTTCAGAAAATAAACTTGATGTTGAAAACGTTTCTGAATTCGACGATGAAAGTGATATGAGTGAAATCTCCGTAAAGGATGAGGTTGGCTGCTCTGAATTTGTTAAAAGAGAACCTGAACCTGTGAAAGTTTTAATTTTTGAAAAGTCAGTTGAGTTCGCACGTATTTCTGAGAACAAATCCAAAGTTTTGACAGAAAAAGCAGTTGTTTTCCAAAAGGTTCGTACTGTACCTAACCAAGTTTTTACAACTAATGGACTGAACAAAAATCAAACATTTGAATTAACGTCCATGGTATAAGATGATAACAAAGATGGTTGTGATGAGTTCTTCTGGTCTGCTCCAATCGACAATGCAGATGAAACCAAAGGTCTATCTGAAATGACCTCGTGGAAAACGAAGAGCCGATACATAGCAAAACCCCTAAACAAAGTCAATTCAAGCTACGAAAAGGGAAGTCCCAATGGAACTAAGAACGTTCCAAGTGACAAATCGTCAGTTCGGACTGAAACCCCTACCAGAAAGCCAAAACCTAGGGCTAGTATTCAGAAATCCTCTGAGCAGTTCGCAACTCAAAAATGCCAAAGGAATGCTAGATACAACAAAAATCTCAAGGAAAGAAAGTAGTTCTGGCAGTCTAAGAATCCCAACTTTGTTCATAAATAAAAATCCAATCCAAATGCAAAAGTCTCTTCACCTGCGAAACCGAAGAATTTTCAACGAAATCAGTCTCCA
The DNA here is from genome assembly GCF_052849685.1 of Lactuca virosa. Taxonomy (NCBI): domain Eukaryota; kingdom Viridiplantae; phylum Streptophyta; class Magnoliopsida; order Asterales; family Asteraceae; genus Lactuca; species Lactuca virosa. The sequence goes on along the minus strand of NC_136428.1, from coordinate 340,212,449 downwards.
CAGGTTGCGAAACAAAAAGTTTTTCAAAAACCATCCTTTTCAACTCATGCGAAACCTGTGCAGAAAACCAAGTCTCACTTTTCTCCTAACACGAATGTTTCACATTCAACCAACACATCGCAAGATGTTAAAGGCAAAGGAAAGATAGTTTCGGAGCCTAAAGTTCATCTCAAAAGATCCGAAACTAATCCCAAGATAGTTGAGAATAAAATTGTCAAACAACAAATCCAAAATAAACAAAAGAAACTATCCACCAAGGATACGAACTCAAAAGACAATAGGATTATTGTTTCAAATAACAAAGAAAAACAAAACAACCTTAATAAAACAAACTTATCTGGTTGATCCTAGTATTTCTTTCCCTGTATCTGTGAAAACCTCACGAGGCCCAAATAACTTTGGGTTTCTAAATCTGCTTAACTTTCGCAGGTAATACGTGACGAGCAGTTCGATTCGGAATGGTACATCGACAGTGGCTGCTCACGTCACATGACGGGGAGAAAGGAAGAGTTACGAGAGTTTAGAGCACTAAAGGATGGAGGACGAGTGAAGTACGACAACAATTCACTTGGTGAAATCAAGGGTTATGGGATGATAACCAATGGAGAGTTTTCAATTCGCAAGGTCGCGTACATGGAAGGACTGCAACACAACCTCATTAGTGTTTCACAGCTAGTAGTTGGTACAGGACTAAAAGTATCATTTGACGATGAAGGATCGAATATAATCGAAAAGAAGTCCAAAATTGTGCTCCTGAAGTCAAAACGAAAAGGCGAAATGTATCCGCTGAATCTGAATCCCATCAAAGGGAAGCTGCAATTTGCTTACTTGCGAAAGCTTCTACTGATGATAGGTGGCTTTGGCACAGGAGACTCTCGCATCTCAATTTCAAAGATATCAACAAGCTTGTTCTTGGTGATCATGTGTAAGGGTTGCCACTCCTGAAATTGACAAAGAACATCTATGTGCAGCCTCCGAAATGGGGAAACAGAGCAGGAAGAGTCATCCAACGACTGTGAATACGAAAGTCATTGAGCAACTTGAACTTTTGCATATAGACCTTTGTGATCCTTCTGCAATTGAAAGCATTGGTGGTAATAGATATATTATCGTAATTGTAGATGATTTTTCCAGATTCACTTGGGTGCATTTTCTTAAACAGAAATCAGAAGCCACTCCCAAGCTCAAGGACTTCATAAAGCAGATAGAGCTATAATTGTGAAAGCTGGTTCGTAACCTTCGCAGTGACAACGGTCTGAAATTAAAAAACCAAGCATTTGAAAAATTCCTGACTGCGAAAGGAGTAACTCATAATTTTTCAGCTCCTTATACTCCTCAACAAAACGGGGTAGTCGAAAGATGAAACCGTTCCTTATGCGAAGCTGCGAGAACCATGTTTTCATTCACGAATCTGCCACTTTACTTCTGGGCGGATGCGATAGAAACTGCTTGCTTTACCCAAAACCGATCTATCCTCAATAAGTGATTCTCTGTCACCCCATATGAAATCATAAATAATCGAAAACTTAATGTCAAGTTTTTCCATGTTTTTGGTTCCAGGTGCTTTATTTTCAACTCAAAGGAGCAACAGAGCAAATTCGATGTGAAGGCTGACGAAGGTATCTTCCTGGGGTATTATTTAACTTCTAAAGCATATAGGGTTCTCAACAAAAGATCCAAAAAGATAGAAGAAACCTACTATGTCACTTTCGATGATAATTACTTGAAGAAGTTTCAGAAGAATGACAGTCCATCAAAGGAGTTCTTTCCCAAAACGAATCCTTCTACCATCCCACTCTCATATCTTTACGAGGAGTTCTTGAATTTATTTACAAACCAGAAAAGGCAATCTCCTGAGAGTCCAAAGCAGCAGACAATAAGGAAGACGAACTAAAGAAAATCATTGATGATGTTGCGAAAGATATGGAACATGAACACCTCACTACAAAGGACCTGGAAGCTTTGTCTCAATCAACAGTTGCGAATGCTACACCGTAGGGGGAGGGCTCAACGTCAACCTCCACATTTAGTCCACCAGTTCAGGACGAGAACGAAACCCCTAAAGTTAGCTTAGAACCACCTTTCCAGGGGAGAATCCAAATCCAGAAGAAGACACATATACATCATTCGAGGGGGAGAATGGAAATACGAATGATGATTCAGATGTACAATCAAATTTTGAAGAAGTGAATGCCGAATTGGATCTAACATATGATCCTAATTACCCTTCATTGAGTAAATGGACCAAAGATCATCCAAAAACTCAAGTCATAGGAGATTTGTCTTCAGGAGTTCTTACGAGAGCACAACAAAATGCGAAACGAACTGAATTGTTCTCTAAAGTGGAATATTGCATGTTCAATTCATTTATCTCCAAGATTGAACCTAAAAATGTTCAAATTGCTCTTGATCATTCGGATTGGGTGCAAGCAATGCAGGAGGAGCTCAATGAATTCGAACGAAACAAGGTCTGGAGACTTAATCCCACTCCAAAGGATGTATCTGTTGTTGGTCTTAAATGGGTTTTTTCGCAACAAGATGGATAAGGAAGGTAATGTGATAAGAAACATGGCGAGACTCGTTGTTAAAGGGTATTGTCAGGAAAAAGGCATTGACTACGAAGAAACCTTCACACCCGTTGCAAGGTTGGAATCTGTTTGCATCTTTCTGGCATACGCTGCACACGAAAACTTTGAAGTTTATCAGATAGATGTCAAGTGTGCATTCCTAAATGGGGAACTAGAAGAAACAATGTATGTGGAACAACCACCAGGGTTCATCAACGAAAAGTATCCGAACCACTGTTACATTCTGGACAATGCAGTGTATGGTCTAAAGCAAGCTCCAAGAGCCTGATACGAAACTCTAACTCCTTTTTTAAAACAAGCTAAATTTAAACAGGGATCGGTCGACCCAACCTTCTTTCGCAAGAAAGATAGTGACCACTTGATGATCGTCCAAATTTACATTGATGACATCATCTTCGGATCAACTAACCCCAGCTTAATAGCTGAGTTCCGAAAGTTGATGGAAACTAAGTTTGAGATGAGCTCCATGGGTCAGATTAATTTTTTTCTTGGCTTGAATATAAGACAGAGTCAGGAAGGTATCTTTATTAATCAGGAGGCTTATACAAAGACCTTACTCTCCAAGTTTGGAACGGTGGGAGATTCAAAAGTGAAGGTTCCAATGACATTAGGAATGAAACTTACTGCATCTCTAGACAAGTTGGTTGCTGATATGACACTCTATCGTCAAATGATAGGTTCATTGATGTATCTGACTGCTAGTCGTCCACATATCATGTTTTCGGTTTGCTATTGTGCCAGGTTTCGAGCGAAGCCTCGCGAACCTCACATGACAACTATTAAGAATATCTTTAGGTATCTCAAGCGAACATCCTCATTGGGAATATGGTACCCTTCGAGTTCGGGTTTCTTTGTGCAAGCGTTCTCGGATGCTGATCTTAGAGGTTGCGGTCTGGATAGAAATAGTACAACGGGAGGATGCCAATTTCTTGATGGTAAACTCGTGATTTGGCAATCTAAAAAGCAAACTTGCGTCTCCCTATCAACTGCTGAAGCAGAGTACATAGCCGCTGCCTCTTGTACTTCACAAGTAATCTGGATTCAAAGTCAGCTTCGTGACTATGGCATCAACATGAAACGAATCCCCTTGTATTGCGATTCAGAGAGTGCCATTCACATATGTCACAACCCAGTGCAACACTCAAAGAAGAAACACATAGCACTGAGGTATCACTTCATCAAAGATCATGTGGAAGATGGAAATGTCGAGATACACTTTGTAAGATCCGTTGATCAGTTAGCCGACATCTTCACAAAAGCCTTACCTGAACAATCCTTCAATCGCATTCTACAAGGCTTCAGAATGATAGAGGCTGAATCTGTTCCGAAACCACCTTTGCAGCCATAAGTTTTTGATAGGCCTGCGAATTGGTGCGAACGCTCGCAGTGACTCGCAGTCATCTTTTCATCCTGCGAATAGGTGCGAACGCTCGCAGTGACTCGCAACCAACTGTTCACACTACGAATTGGTGCGAATGTTCGTAGTAACTCGTAGTCTACTGTTCATTCGTGGTTTGGAACTTCTTGTATCCTTTATACATTTTCTTTATTTGTTTTATTTCTTTCTGTTTTTAATTTCTTTTTCAGAAAAATCAAAAATCCAAAAATATTTTATTTCTTTTTCTTTCTGTTTTTAATTTCTTTTTCAGAAAAATCAAATATCCAAAAATATTTTATTTCTTTTTCTTTCTTTTTTTAATTTCTTTTTCAAAAAATCAAAAATACAAAAATATTTTCTTTATTTATGTCATACTTTTATAAAATACCAAAAATATTAGCTAACTGAGCAGGTTTCAAGGAAAACATCTTGGTGATCTCAATTACGAATGATGGGGCAGGTATAAATTCTAAAACTTGGCACTAGTTAAGTGTCCCTAGAAGCATGTTGCTGTATGTCGACCAAAGCCTCAAAGACTTTATATGTAGAAGCCTTAATGAATCGATAACACCAATCGTTTCTTCCCAATAAGGCTGTTCATTCACATAAGTCATGAGCTACCTGACTCTTCTCACATCGAGTTAAGAGTTCACTGCTTAGTCACTTTCGCATAACAGAGGTACATTCTGTCTATGGAACCACCTCATACCATTTTTCCATCACTTTCACGTTCATAAATATAACCCTTGAGACTCTCAGAAATTACCACTGAGGCTTATGGTTATAAGCAATTCTGTGTTTATGATCTTAAATTTGTTATAACCACGAATTGAGTGAAACCCAAAATCCAACACATATATACGAATTGACAGTGAACAATATACATGTTCTAGATATTTCACCTTGGAATTAATGAATGTCCACCTTCGTGGTCAGTACCAAGAAATCTCTTTTTCTTTTTGTGTAATCTTCATGAGACATTCTAGACCTAAGACGTTTCTTCCCAATAGATCCAGTTTTTATTTTTCTTGAGATTTCTATATTTATCCTTGTCACTTAAAATAATTCCAAATATACTTGTTTTTATGGCTACACCGGTCAGAAAAGTACTTCACTCGAACGTTCGGACTTATATCAAGTTTCGTAGTTTGGTTGAAGATAAAACCACCCTTAAATCCTAATGAAAAGATGCCTTTCATTGTTTCTCAACAAACATGTGATCGTAATTCAACGGGAAACCACACAGACACTTTAGAGTCTCTCTTGACTCCGAAGGAAGAGATCATTGGCTGGGATCCATCTGTTTCGTGTCCTAATAAGACATCACTATAATCCCTTAGAATAATATTGATTTATTTCTTTATATTTGGCACACTCTCACACGAAGATCCTTTTGATTTTCCAAAGTCTGGTTCGTGGTCATCATATTTACTTTTAGTTTCAAAGACAGATTGATAGGTATTCATTGCGAAAGTTCATAAAAGAATCAACTGAGAAAGCACGTAACTGACGCGACATCTTAAAGGATAAGATTGGGCGCGAGAATTTGAAACGACGCTAATTTGACGCCGCCTGACACATGTAACAACTGTCAGTTACGCATTTTTAGGCGCCTTTTCACTAACCGATGCAACCAATCGACAATTTTCTCTCACCTAATACTCCGTATAAAAGGATTTCGACGCTTCATTAATTAATTACTACTCTCAAAAAGCAAACAAATCCTCCGATGATTATAGTCTCTACTGTTCATCGTCTTCTTCATCAAGCTTCAATGGCAGCTTCTTCAGAGACTCCTTCAGTTGCAGAAAACGTGGCCCAGTCCTCAATCCTCAACCTGAAAGCCAATCAAAACTTGATCCTCGATCTTGACCCAGCGAAATATGAAGTGTTTCTCCAACCAATCGTCGAGTGCCTGAGGTACTCTCCGCTCGTTATCGCGCTTACCAAGTCTGAAATTGTTCCTCTGGTGCATCTCTCAAAGGCTTACTCCATTGCCAATTATACAAAAGGGGAAGAACTGATCTCGTTCGAGATCTTCAACCGTAACATCCCATTATTTTCTGTCTTGTAAAGTCAACCCTAGTCAACCAAAGTCAAACGGGGATCAACTAAGGTCCTTTTTATTGTTTGGGTTTTTATTTAGGTTATAGTAATAACCTTTACTTGTTAAAAATCCTTAAAATAATTGTGGTTGAAATAGGAAGGAAATTCTTAAAAACCATGAAATTTCGCATCTGATTCCTTTGCTTCTGACCGCAAACACTTCGGGCTGCAAAGGGTTTACGGCCGTACACTCTTCGGACCGTACACCCCTCGCAGCCGCACACACCTCAGATCTTATCACATTGGGACTCGTTCTCGGTCGTAAACACTAGCCGACCTTGGACCGTAAATGAGGTTCACGACCGTGAACCCCTCGGACCGTGAACCCTCGCATATATATTCATTTCAGCCGACTTTTCTTCATTTCTTACACTTCCAAACACAATTCTAAGCCTTTTTCTCTCAAGTATCATCCACCAAGAACATCATATCTCCTCAAGAACACACCAAGATCATGTTTGTTCATTTTATTCAAGTGTTAAACACTAGTTCTTCACAAGATCTAACAGGTATCAATTATTGATCTTGTTATCACTTCAAGAACACCCTTCTATCTTCATTTACTAGGCTAAAATCCATTGATTTCACTAATTTTCATGAAGAACGCGAAGAACACGTGAAGAACACGAAGAACAAGTACCTCAAAACCTTTGAATCTTCTTAGAATCTGGTCTAGAATCATCAAGTGTTCTTCATTCTTCAAGAACACCTGGCCGTGAACTCCTGGCCGTAAACACCTGGCCGTGAACACCTATCAGTTTCCAATTTAGCTTCTAACACTTCCAATTTGTAAGTTATACTTACAAATTAATACAATTTCTAATCATTCCTATGATTATTTTAGCTAATTGGAATGCACATATGTTATACAAATTATTATATAGGACTTGTTTTGTTGCGGGATTTCACTCGTGGAACTAAACATCCTATACCGAATCATCATTTGAATCACCCTCCAAAAAGTGAGTTCATACCCCCGTATTGTCATAGTTTTTACTGTACAAGTCTAACACAAAGATTTTGTGTTATAAACAAATGGTTTCAAAATATCTTATCAAAATGGATTTCAAATATCATCAAATGAAATGGTTTCAAAGATTGTGTTAAAATGACATTAAGTTATCAAAAGTATTTCAAAATATTATACTTCTTTTAAATGGTTTTATAAAAACTTATATTTATCCTCAGAAATCATATATATATATATATATATATATATATATATATATATATATATATATATAAGATTTAAAAGGCTTAGGACTGATAATCCACTTTAGTTCCTTTTCCTTGTTTGGATGTGGGATTATAAGTATCGGTTATTTGTCCGAGTGTCATTTAAATTTTACTTATATATATTTGTATATGTATATAAATATAAAAGCTATTTCATTCAATTCAAATACCCTTTGTAACATGTAGAGCAAGGGGTTGTATTCATGAACAGTTAGTATCAATTCAGAAAGTACATATAAATTATAATAGGTATAATTTATGATTCATAGAACATTAATTCACGATTCAAGTATACTAAAGTACACTATTTACAAGAACAAGGGTTTTGATTCAAAACTAATCAAGAGTATACATTTTTCATATACTAATTCAAGGGCATACTGTCAATCATTCATTTCAGAATGATTGAGTTTTCATAACTATTATACATGTAACGTTTATATGCTTTTTATGAGTTATTTGATTCAGGTTGTTTAATTCATTTAAACAATATAGTTAAACTCCTGACTCTCCAGTCGGGGATCGAAACAATGTGTGTATAGATCTATATTGGGATTAACAACCCCGCACTCAGACTGCTAGCTACAGTCAGGCATACACGCCTACGAGTGACAGTTGTTATCAACAGCTTTCAGCGTACTCATAGCGTTGGGTCAAGCCATCTAGTCAGTATGGTTATAATAACTCATTAAAAAGATATTAACAATATGTTAGTGTATAATTAACTAAACATAAGTACCTTTTCAAAGTACTAGTTTACAAGATACAATTTACATGATTACATTACAGTTTACAATAACAGCTGGTGGAACCAGGCATACTCACTAGAACAAGTTTTACATAAAGGAATACAAATACAGAACATTGGTTTACAAATAGAACGGTTTTATGAGATTAAAACTACTTGTCATATACAGCAGAAAATATAGGATTTTCTAGAACAGTTTACATATTCAAGAAACAGAAACATACTTTCAAACATAAATACTTATGCACTCACTCAACTTTATGTTGATACTCTCTTTTCAATTACTTGTATTCTCAGGGAATCAGTAGACAGGTACTCCCCGAGCTTTTGAGAAGACGGAGCTACTTTGAGTCATATCTTCTTCTTTTGTATAACTATTTTTGGTATCAATATACAATGATTGAACACATGTAAATATTTATACTTTTTAAATACAATGGTTGTTTGTACTTTGATTACTATGATGCATGTGTTGTGATACTGCAAATGAAGTCCTCGACCCCCAGACGTTTCTGCCGTCTGGTTTGGGGGTGTGACATCAACAAAACGACCCAAATAACAAAATTGAGGTATGTCAACTTCTAGGGCTTCCACACGGTCGTGACCTAATTGACCTTGAGAGTGTTTCTAACTCAGCAATCCTGGAGATGTTCTACCAGATGGGCTACAAGGAAACATTGGTAGCAGTTTCTAAGTTCAAGAAGCCTAACTTACCGCCGATGTGGAGCTGTCTATTCATGATGATCTTCAAGAGCCTCTCAGAAAGGGTTACTGGCTCGGACTGTGCAAGCAAGATGTTCATGACTGTGATGTACGACATCTACTCCGGCATCAACTTGGATTACGGGTCTGTTCTTTGGTCTCAGTTGGTTCAAAGCACTCTTTCTACCACACGACACAGTGAAATCTTCTGTGCTCGTTTCTGGACTATCATCGTTCAAAGGGCGATTAGCAAACTCAACGTTCCTGTCTTGGAAGGGTCTTGTATGGCTTCGATCCAGATTTTCCACACAACGAACATCATACTCGCTGATAAGTCAAAGTTCAGCTTTATCGGTTCCATTCCTGAAGCAATGCTTCGTGATGTTCCGGCAGCAAGTGATGTGCTGCGAGCGTATCATAGTTTGCCCGTCTCAGGCTTTCGCCCCTTGTCTGAAGAAACGCGAAAGGTCCTCGATGAGGCGGACAAACCCAAGAAGGGAGGCAAGAAAAAGGCTGTGAAAGTTGGTCCATCTGAATTAGTTCAATCGCCAAAGAAGAGCAGTAAACGAAAACCCGATGCGGAACCTTCCGAACCACTAAAGGCTCCAAAAAGGAAGAGAGTCAAGAAAATGGCTCGTCGACCACGAACGCCGACACCAAGTGATCAAGAGGATTCACAATCACAAACGGATTCGGAAGTTCCAATTCAGAAGGAAGTTCATAATGAAGAAGATGTTACATCTCACCGAAGGTTTCGGAGCCGGCAACTACGAACCCTGAGGTAACTTTCGAGATTCCTACCTCAGTTCCCATCACAAATGAATTCTTTGAATACTTTTCTGTTCCTTCACCCACTGCCACTATCTCCACTCCTATTATAATTGCTCCATGCCCACTAGTTTCATTGAGCGTTTCGTAAGTCCAAACTCCATTCTTCACTGATTCCACCGCCACCACCACTACCTCAACTATTGATCCTCTAGTGACTGTCAACGCATCTGACGCGGGGGCAGGTGCTTCGGGATTCATAGTTGGTCATTCCACTCCACCTATCTCTCCTTTCCGCCATGATGATCCAGACATAATTTTTGGGGGTGATGACGATGACTTCGCAGGATTCACCTACAGTCCATTTAACATTCGGACTGAAAGTGATGACGAAGCCCCCATCACAAAAGGGCAACTCAAGGCAATCAATGAGAAACTGGATTCCTTGCTCCAATCATCTAAAACATCATCCAGTGATGAGTATTCTCAAGCAACGATCAAGTCCTTCCTCAAGACCCTCATGAAAGAACACTCCGCCAATCTGGAGAAAATAAATAAAGATGTGGATGCTTCAGCTTTTGTATGCAACGAGATGACCAAAAAAGTCGATAAACTAATTATAGATGCTCGTTCGTTCATGGAGAAATTTCAGAGCTCATTCGAGTCCAACACATCGAAGGCTAATGAAGTTATTTCTAGCCTTGGCTCCACACTAAAAACGGAGAAAGCGAAACTCGAAGAGGTTCGCACTGGTCTTCAAATAGATAATGCCGAGCTCAACTCCTTTATTTCATTGAAGATCACGAAACTTCAAGATGACTTGGCAACTGAGAGTAAAATCATGGATGCTCTCGCAATGAAGAGTGAAAATGTGAAACTCTTAACTGTCCAAATGTAGAATACTGAGAAACGAATCAATGATTTGTTGTCTGAAAAAAAGCCGTTATGAAAAGTTGTATAGAAGATGTGAATGCACTGCTTTCGGACATCATGGAGACTCGTGACTCGATGATCATGATAACAATCAAGAAGCATCTTTCCGAAAAGCTCAGGTCAGTTTTCGCAATGCTCAACCGACTGGAAGGTGTTCTGGAATCCAACTCAATTCCGAAACAAGGGGAGAAGAAGTGAAACAATCCAAGAAGGAAAACCCCAAACCTTCAGTCAAGCCCACTGTCAAGCCTAAAAACGAAAATGAACCGAATGGTAATGTAGCTTCGGATTCTAAAGGCAAAGAGAAGATGATCAATGAAGAACCAATCATTGATAAAAGTGAAGATGAAGAGCCAGACGAACATGAACTAAAAAGAAGAAGAGATCGTGAAGCTCAGATAGATGAGCATCAAAGAATTGTTCGCGAGGCTGAAGAGAAGGAAAAAATCGAACGCGAAGCTCAAGTCACGCTGGAAAGCCGAAAGCTTTTGTTTCTAGTATGGAATATGAAGTGAATTCTTAGTGAGGTTGTGGATATGCCGAGCCTTTATTGGTTGGAACCAGTTGTGTCTTTTGATCTGAAAAATTCGCAAGATTCGCAACTGGATCTTCCAATCACTCCGAAAGCCTTCAAGTTTCACAGTTTTGTGAAATTGCGAATGCTCCTCCAACAGAAAGCGGTGCAGACCACTTACTTTTCTCGTTCTACCTCAAGCACATGAAGCCGCAGTACGAAACCTGGAGCGCAAAAAAGATAAATGATGTGAAGGTTGTTGGTCCAATCGAAACTGAAAGCTTCCCGAATGCAAAATTTAAGGTTGCTAGAGGTTCAACGAGTCAGCTGTTTGAGTTTACCCTTGCCGATCTTCCATGTCTGAACTCATATGATTGGATCATGCTGTACAACTTCTTGTTGATGGATGAACAGAAATACGAGCCCATTGTTTCTCACCTCAAACAAATGCTCGTTTCGTACATTCAAGAGGTTGGGAACATGGATGTTGAGATAGCTACTGTACTGCGAAAGAAGCCAACTGTACTCCCCAAAGATAACCGTGATGGTTTTGACAAAATGAAGCCTGGGAGGATACGAAAGGACGGATGGTGTGTGACCTTTCAATTGAAGGAGCGAACTGATGCAGACTTTCACAAAGTTTGTTTCTTTCTCGACGACAAACATTTATTCACCACTTCGTGCAAGGAGTATATCTTGGACTTCGTACGCAAATTCAAAGGGAACAGCAAGGGTGACAAGAAGTGCTTTTTGGATATGATTCAATGGTATATACAAGTTCGCAAGGTTCTGCTGAGCGTCATTCCGAAAGTTTTTGAAGTGCAGAAGCGAACTCATTAGTGAAGGACTCCCTCCCAATCGACACAAAGGGGGAGATTGTTGAGTATTTTGTATTGCGTCTTTATGGGCTTTTGTATTAGTCGTTTGTATCTGGTTTGGGCCTGTCCACCCGTGATTAATAATGAGGGTTTTACTATTTAAGATGCATGCATGCATCGTGTATGAGTTAATCGTGTCATTGTAAACCCTACATAGCCTCTACAGTAGCAGTTCTTTATTGAGCTCTTCTGAGGCTGTGACTTATAATCATTCGACACATTCTTGATTCATATTCTGTGTTTGATTATTTTTCCTGATTGAATCTATTGGATCTTTAGAGTTTTGAACTCAACATCTTCTATATTTTTCCAACCCACAACACATGGAAAATCTATCTTTCCCAACCCACTCAACCCACTTTCCACATCATTCTTTTTTATTTAATTAAATTAGAAAATATACAATAAAATAAAACATAATAATTTTTCATTTAAAAATAATTTTTTGCTAATTTAAAACAAAAAAAAATCTAAAATAATATTAAAAATAACATTTAATTAAAAAACCACACTACAAAAAAATACACAATAATTATAAAACACGATAATTAAAAAGTACACTTAGAAAAATAACATAATTTAAATCCTAAAACGACAAGTAAAATTAACTAGTTATTATCCATAGTTGGAATGTAGACATGTTCAATGTGACCAGTAAGACTGGATCGAAGTTGGTGGTGAGTTTCAACGTTGCGCAATTCATGTACTATTTCTTGGTCATCGACTTCGTCGGTGGGGGGTCGGGCTGATACACAGGAGATATCACATCACCCTCATCTTTCAATATCGTATTGTGTAGTATAATACAAGTGTACATTTGTTTTTGTTTTCTTCATCGTCATAGCCCATGCGGACATTTTAATATGTCATAATGTCCTTTAAGGACCCCAAAAGCACGTTCAACGTCATTTCTTGCTGATTCTTGTGTCGCCTTGAACCGTTGTTTTTTTTTGTTACTGGATATGGATATGCCTTCACAAACACAACCCATGATGGATATATTCCATTTGCAAGATAGTAACCATGCTTGTAGTGTTCATCATTCAGATAAAATGAACAATTGGGTCCTGTTCCATGATATTTCTCATCAAACAACAATGATTGGTAGTTGACGTTTAAATCATTGTTCAAACCGGCTACACCATTGAATGCATGCCAAAACTATAAATCTTGTGATATCATCGCTTCTAGTATCATTGTTGGGTACTGATGGTCACCATTCATGTATTGGGCTCTCAATCCCGTTGGACAATTCCTCCAATTCCAATGTGTGCAGTCAATGCTACTAAGCATTCCGGGGAATCCATGCCTAGTTTCATGTGCTTCATATAAAAGTTGAATGTCAGTGGATGTTGGACGACATAAAATATTCGGCCTTATACATTTGGACAACACCATAGCAAAACTTTTAAAGAGCTTCACGAGAAGTTCTTTCTAACATATTCAGATACTTATCTAACGAGTCTGGGTTATAACCCTTCGCTAATTGACGTATTGCTGATGTGCATTTTGTAGCCCATTAAAACTTCTCTGATTTTTTCATCCCATGTTGTTTGAAAATCAGGATAATTCATCTCCATGTCACCAACAAGTCACATAAACAAACCTTTGCTCATACGGAACCTTCTGCGGAGTTGCGTGTGACCATAGGTTAAATCATCCGCAGAGTAATGTTGGATCAATATTCCTTTACCCTCTAAACGATCTCTTTGGATTGTGTTTCTCCTTTTAATGTTGCTTGAACTAGCATTATATTAAAGAAGAATTTGTGTCATACGAGACAATGCATGTAACAAATTATTATTGATAAGTTCATCCTAAGATGATGAATTATCGTTGTTACCTTCCATTACTATTTTTTGAATGTTTGGATTCATTTTGAAAAGAGAGGAAAGATGAGAGAAAATGAAACCAACATATATATATATATATATATATATATATATATATATATATATATATATATATATATATATATATATATATATATATATATATATAATAAAACAAGCGTACATATAGATAATCTTAATAAAATAGAAAAATAAAAATAAAAGAAAAATGAAAAGAAATAGAAATTGAAAAAATATAATAATAAAGAGAAAGATTATCCAGTCAAATGATGTCGACATTTTGAACTTCATGGGTTCTACAACTCCCAACCATATTTTGTTGCAATTTGTCGTTTCCTTTCAAGCACCGTGCGCAAAATACCTGTTATCAAATGATCATGCGGTCGGAGAAAATACTCCATATCTTGGTTCTCTATCTCTGGATCCAACAATTGAGCTTTCCGTTCTTCATTAGCTTTGAGAATGCGTAATATTTTTTTCACGGTACCGTTGTCTTGGTGCCGACAATTTGTTTGACAAGATCAAACATTTCATTTTCTATTGACATGCCGATGCCGCTTTCTTTCCTTTTCTTTTTCTCTGAGGTGGTGAGTCTTCAACACTAAACGACTGTTGTTATTGGGGGGGGGGGGATCCAGGAGGATACTGTGGATCGAAAGATGTTGTGTAGGAGTTAGATGAAGATGTTTTGGTTCGTTTTGAAGAAGGAGGCGGGGGGAGTCTTCACCAACCTTTTTTAACTAGTGCCCATTTCGCGTTGTATTTCAACCACTCCCAAGCTCGCTGATGAGGAAAAGATTTATGATTAATAGTCCACCGATACTCGCTTAGTGAAGATTGTAAAACATCAGCCTCAGATCTCCCACTAGCCATACTGTTCATCTTATAGTTATAAATGCAGATGAAAGCATTACGTTTCTTTTGAAGGTCTTTCCATTTTGAGTTTACTTGGTGTTGTGACCGATCCGAACCTCCCATTTGAATATTAAAATTCTCTAGAACCCTCTGCCAAAATGCATTGACACTTTGTTGATTTCTGCGTTCTTGATCTTTAGAAACATCGACATATGCCCTAGCCAAAGTCAACTCTTCGCGTTCTACCCTTTTCTTTCGCTTTTGGCGGTGTGTATAGTTGCGTTTTTTCTCAGCAACGGTTTGCAACTCCTCGCCGGTTTCTTCTTTGTTGCTTTTGGGACACGGGTCGTTACTAGAACTTTCAGATTCTATGTTATGATGATCACGGAACTGGAAATTCTCGGGTTGAGAAGAATGGAAATGGGTTTTTGGAACCCTTTGAGAAAATTGATGACATGGATTGTAACTCTGATTTTCCTCTAGAAGCCTAAATGTGTTGTAAGATTGTTACACCGGGAAATATTATTGTGGGTACGTTTTGGTTCTGTTGGTAGTTTTGGTATTGCTTATAGTTTGGATTTTGAAATTCTGGAAAAGAAAATGGGATATTTTGACTTGAACCGCCTTGTGTGGATTTGTGTTTTTTGCTAGAACTGGTTTGTTTAGCTTTGCCTCGGGAATCCATTAAATGTAATTGAAGGAATTAAACAAATATAAAATTTCTCAGAATAAACAAACTACAAATGAATAAAATGTGTATTCATCTTTAGAAGCTTAAATAAAACAAAAAAATAAATAAAAAATAAAGAAAAGCACACGTATGAGTATGGTCAAAGTGAAATACATTCAAAATAATATGGTCAAAAGTTAGATGCACTAAAATAAAGTGCCCAGGATAATCAATTCTATGTATAAATCAATTCTATGTATAAATTAATCTGGCATGGAATAAAGTTGGTCCCATGCATTGAATTAACTTGGCATGTTATAAAAGTCACATGATTTGTACAATACAAAAAAAGGAAAATAAAAGTAAAATAAAAAACTAACAGATTCAATGCAAAAGTTAAAGTGGACAACCTTTATTTTTCTGCATCATGCATGTGGAGCCTTTATTTCTCTGCAGCATGTATTCACACATGATTCTTGAACTCCGTTTAATTATCACTTTTGATATGATGAACTTTCTTCTTTAGATTAAATTCATACTTTTAATGAAATCAATCATCACTTGATCAGTCTTAGTTTCTGTCTAAGAAAATGAACCCAAGTAAAGCGAGAAAAATCATCCACAATGACTAATATATACTTCTTGCCATTGATATATTCAATAGTCGAAGGTCCACTTAAGTCAATATGGATGAGTTCCAAATGTTCAACTATCTTCGAGTAGATGATGATTGGATGACCTTGTCGATGTTGTTTGCTTTGTTCACAAGCTGCACACAAAGATCATTATTGAACTTTAGAACAGGTATACCTTGAACCAAATCATTTAAAACAAGTTTATTCAATTTTTTGAAATTGGGATGAGAAAGTCTTTGATGCTAAAGCCAACTAAGATACAAAGTAGCCTTCAATAGCAAACACACTGACGGTAAACCAATAATTGGTTTTATGTCCGGAGTGAACATATCTCCTTTCCTCTTCGACTTTAGCAAAACTTCCTTCGTTTCTTTGTTTGAAACAACACTTCCTTCTTCATCAAACAAAACTTGATTCCCTATGCCAACAACCAACTGAGATACGCTTATAAGGTTGTGCTTCAAGCCGTCAACATAAGCAACTCGATTAACTATAAACTTTCCATGTGTCACTTTTCCATATCCCTTAACCTTGCATTTGTGATATTCCCAAACTTCACCACTCCAACATTCTCTAACTTCCTAAAATCTCATAAGTTCTCTTTCCTTCCAGTCATGTTATGCGAGCATCCACTATTGATATACCAATTTTCATCATATAGCTCATCACATAGTACCTACAATCAATCAGAGAGATTTAGGTACCTAAGGATTTTTGGGTCCTTGTGTATTAGTGTGAAATGTGGTGTGAAGTGAAGAGTTAAAAATCCAATTTCTAACCTTCGATTTGAGTTTGCCAATTAAATCAACCACATCAATTTTTGGCAAAGAAACATAATCATTCAATATCGAACCATCAACTTTGATTTTCTCTTTTTCAACCTTCCTTTCAGAAAATTCAACTTTGGTATTTGTTTTAACTGCTTTCCATTTTGATGTCTTCGACAATGATTCTTGTAACGAAGTACTTCCACTAATTGATTCACTCAAGTAACTCTCATAAGAATGTTTGATTTTTTCTTCAGAAAACTCTTTTGATTGGTACTTCTTTCCTTTATACTCAAATGAATGATTGGAAATTTTAATTTCATTTTTTCCTTTAACAAATGAAACTTTTGATTTTTGCATTAAATTAGGATTTGGAAATCGTGGACCATCAGGTTTAAATGGTATATTTTTCTTATTCACACTCGCTGGTTTTAATTGACTCGTTTGTGAAAAATATTGATGTGGTTTTTGTTGAAAACGTGTTTGATATTGATTTTGATACCCAAAACGTGACCCTTGTTGAAAGCTTTTGTGATTTTGCGAAAAAAAAATCCTTTGAACACTTCTTTGACGATGATTTTGAAACTTATGATCTTGATCAAGCTTCAATTGTTGAATAAAACCATTTTTATTTTTGTTTTGAACACTAATGTTCCCACCTTTGTGAGAAACTTTTGATGATTCTTTTGAAAAATGAATTTTAGAAGAATTTGAAAATTTCTTTTGTTGATTTTGTGGTGACTTATGTTGTGATTGTTTTTTCTTTTGAAAATCTATTCGTTTATTCCAATAATCTTTATTCTGGGCTTTTCGTTTTGAAAGAGACTCTATCAAATATGATTTGTCAACTTCCTTTTTGAAATTTTGAACCTTAACTTCTTGATCTTTCAAGTCATCTGTTAAAGACTTGTCAACATATTTTGACTTAGCTTCGACATAAGATTGAGTTCCTTTGACAACCCAAACACGAAATTTGTCATTTTTATTTTCTTTGGATAAAGATTTTGGACTCTTTTGTCTTTGAAAAGTTTTCGATCTTTCATTTAAACCATTTCCATAAACATTTTGATTCGAGTAAAAACCCTCATTAATCACTTTCAAATTATCTTCTTTTAACAATTCATTCGACTTTGGATCAATTTATCATCATTTCTTTTGTGAAAAAAACTTGATTTGGAAATTCTTTGAATTGTGGATAGAGCACAAAATTTTGTTCAAGAAAATGTTTTCATTTTTCTTTCAAAATTTTTGAATATTCTTTTGTATCCAAAAAGAGTTGTGCTTCAACAACTTGTGGAATTTCCTTTTTACTGGAATCACTATCATAAATCACTTTCATTGTTTGTTATATTTTCAACAATAACAAACTCTTGAGTTTCATCAGTTTCGGTTTTCGAAGATGAATCATTGTTTAGGTTCGGTTTGAATCAATATTATCTTCTATTTTAGCTAAAGAAGTGATCTTCATTACAGACAAATTCAAACAATCAACACATTTCTCTTCGTCAATTTCACCGATATTGTCAGAATCATCTTCCATATCAACAAAATTTTGTTGAGAGCATTGTGTCGAAGATTTAGCTTTGTTCAAAATTTTCATTTGTTCATTTTTGGACAAAGTATCATTCAAAATATCAACCAAATTATCAGCATCCAAACATTCATCAATATTGACTATTCCTATGCATACAAATCATTTGGTACCTGATCAAACTTAGCTACCTTAACAATTATATGTTATTTCATCAACTGATTCTCTTTTAAAGTTAATAAAAGGAAGAAGTTTATGATGTTGTTCTTTACAAATATAAGAAGAATGGTAAAGAAGAGTAAGCTTTCCATACAAACATTTTGTTGTATTACAATAAATGTTTCATTGTTTTACTAGCAAACTATTGTCCATCCTAATTGAATCCATATCAATCATAATATTCATTATTTTCAACTCTAAACACTCAATCCTAGACTTTTTCTCTTCAATCTTATTTTTGGCTTCATAAATAAATGCTTTGGTTTTCTCCAACTCACTACTCATGAAAATCAACATGTCATTCACATAAGAATAGGTATCATCAATATTAGATAAAACAATATTGTAAGAATTTAAAGGAATGTTAAGAGAGATTAATAGATCATGTACCTTCTCAGTCATATGAGACTTTGAAGTGGTGGAAACGAAGCATCTTCCTTCGATCATCTCTTCTTCTTCCTCATCACTCTCTCCATCACTTCCATCATCAAACTCTTTCCACACCCTCTTCTCATCCAAATGATCACCATGATGCTTAGCGAATATGACACCATGCGTTGGATAACGCATCTCTTCATCATTTGATCCAGATGACTAGATTTGGTAGGTGCCTTCTTCCTCATTTGAATTTTTTGCTACCAAAGAAAGATTTTTCGATTTTGCCCGAAGCTCTTCGATTTTCATCGCGTAATAAGCTTCGTCTTTCACTTTCTATTTCTTCTCCTCTTGCTTCTTAAGTATACAATCTCTAGCAAGATGATTCTTTCCATTGTACCTGTTACAGTTATAACCAGAATCTACTGTTAACTTCTTCTCAAACTTCTTCTTCTCCTTCTTCTCTTCAACTTTCTCAACACTCTTTTGTTGAACACCAAAATTTGAAGATGAATTCTTAAAAGAACTGTTTTTGAAATTTCCACCAATAGCCTTCTTGTAAAATTTCTTAACACTATTATTTGAATAATAGGCCAAAACTTCGTCATCAAAATTCATCAAGAAACCTTCTTCGTTATCGTCTACTTCACCATCAGAACACACATCTTTCATGGTTGTTTTTGAGACTAAAGCTAAAGGACCACCAAAATTCATTTTGTTTGTCTCATCAGCTATCCCTTTTAACTCAGGCTCATGCGCCTTGAGTATGTTGTAGAGTTTCGACAACGAGTAAGTGTCGAAGTTCTCTTGCATTTTGATCATCAAGCAGATGTTCTTCCACTCCTTCTTTAAGCCAAGAATGAAGGTAATGTTGAACTATAGAGTAGTACAAACAACATTATACCTTGTGCACTTGTAGATCAGCTCGTTGAAACGATCATAATATGATTTGATAGATTCATTTTCCTTCTGCTTGAAATCAGCTAAGTCAGACAAGCATTGAGTCACCAAATTTTTTTTTCGTTCGCTTATTTCCTTGAAATTTCTCCTTTAGAGTGTTCTAAATCTCCTGTGTAGTGTTGCAACCACGAATGTAATGATATACAATCGGTGGCAAGGCTCCACGCAACTCATGAATGCATCTTTTATCTTTGGCTTTTTTCTTGTTACACAAAGCAATCATATCTTCATTTTGACCTACTATTCCCACTTCTTGAACACGATCTTCACGAAATGGATCTTTAGTAATCGATCTCCACAAACCTGCAACGATTCCGTTTAGATAATCGTTCATCCGATCAGCCTACTAGTCATAGTATTCCGAAAGCAGCATTAGAATCTTCGTGGATGAACCAACTAGATTAAAGAAATTCATCATAGTATTCACATTCAAAATTTCCCTTAATTCGATTTGAAAAGAAGAAAAGGTTGCAAAGATGGAAATATGATATAAACGATTGATTAATGATTGTAGAATCGCTAGATCACAGAGATCAATCAAAGAATTATGTTTTCACTTACGAAAAATGTTGAATCGATGAATTGATTCAATAAAATGAAAACAAAAATAAAATTCTTCAATTGATCTGTCGATTCCTGCTCTGATACCAAATGAAGTGTTACGAAATCAATCGAATGAGTAATCAGAGTTAATATGAACACAATGATGTAAATATAATCTAGTTTTGAGCTCATATTATCCGGAGACGATACAAGTACATTTGAGAGTAAATGAAAGCACAATGTTACCAAACGTTACCAATGACTTAAGTACCTACACTATTTATAGTGTATTCGGCAGATAGAAAAAGTATATCAGGACTTCAACATTAAAAGAGATACAACATAAATGCCTGATAAAATACATAGTGAATCGAAGTCATGTAGACCTTCGATATAGACACCCTAAACATAACTTTGACTACTACCTAAGTCATCGATATATTACAACACCTTTGACTCTACAGAATGCTATGGTCCACCCATAGTCTTATAATCACTTCCGTTGCTACAACCCAGTTGCAGTCTATCCTGCCATGGTCCACCCACGGTCTTTCTTGCAATACCGTAAAAATAATCTAACATACACATACATAAAATGAACCCCTAGTCTTCTAGACCCGATTAGGTGTTTGGGTCGTTATTCGAACCCCAGAGCCTTCATAAAACAATAATAGTTAGAGAGACTCTTACACAACCCTCGTCCCGATCCTAATTACTAACTCTATCATGCATCACCACCGATGCTCCTAGTCTTCCCGACGAGATAACCCTGAATCCTTGGCATCTTCTTCCTTGGTCATAAACTGATTGGTGAACAAAATTCCTTACAAGAGCTTCATCCTTGACAAAAATCAAAACCTGCTACCCTCCATCCTTAAATATAAACTTTGAGATGACTAACAACTTTACAATCCTGCGTCATGAATAAGTAATTCTCCCGCACTTGGAGTTAACTAGATTCCTATAACTTCATAACCATTAAAAATTCTGGGCCAAATGACACAACAAAAAGAAAACCATCGCAAACAATCATTTAATGCAGAACCAAAGTCGATAAAATAAATATCATTCAACAGATCATTCAGGATTACAATAAAACAACGATCATAAATGATACTGATAACACTAGTGAATGATGCACCCCACCGAACTGAAGAATCCCGTAACTCAAACCCTAGCCCTTGGGACTCTAAATGTCCCATTCCATCCATCCGGTAACTACCAAACTAAAGGTGTTGGATCCAAAACCATCCCACCCGTTATTTGTGGACAATCAACTTTAACACGACATTGATGATGTGACAACCGTCAAATTCAAGTCAAAGTCAAAGTCAACAACTCAAACCGGTCAAACTTAACTAGTACTTGTACGTTAAAAGTTATTCTATGTATAATAATGTGCATTTGTATGTCAAGAATTCAAGTGTCTCGGAGAATCTATGTGTTTATCAATGTAAAACCCTAAAAAGGGAGTTAAACGCATCAAAACACGACTATGGACCCTTTTGGGGACTTAAAACAATCATAAACGAAGCCTAACGGGGTTCACGAACCTTGCATTACGAGATTATACACTAATATTGACTAAAATTAAATCTCTCCCAAATCTCTCTCAAATTTTTATAGTCATCCGGGTCATCCCGACCCTTAACTTGGCCAAAAACCGCTTGAAACGGGAAGTTTACGTGAAAAACAGCTAATTAGGGCCGAAACCCTCTGAGGAACCGAACCCTCTTAGAGGCGAACCTCTAAGAGCCGAACCCTAAATAGAACCGAAGGTCCCTTGTGAGGACCAAACTTAGCCTCTCAGGACCGAACTAAGCCATCTCAGACCGAACCTCCTGCGAACCGAAGCCAGTCAGAGCCGAAACCTCCCTACACCCGAAATAGACCGAGCCCTCGGTCCATTTCGGTTCCCTGTCACCTTCGGGCCCGAGCCTCCACCTTCGGTTCCTTCTCCCTTCTCTCGGTTCTCATCTCCTAAGGACCGAACCTCGCAGGTTCGCTCCTAATTCCCGGTTTTCGACTACTTTCGCCTGTTAAGCCCGTTTTTGACGGGGATTTTTCACCAAATTCATATTTTTACCATTTTAAACTCCCTAAACTCTTATTTTATTCATTTCTCAAGGATTTATTAATTAAAACTCATTAAGAAGAATATTCTACCTCACAAGTGGGTCAAGTGTCCCCACTTGCCTTCCATGTGTCACGTCCTCATTAGCCAACCCTATCCACATTACACAAACGAAGGCAACCATCCCCTCGTCCTTGCAACTTGCTCCAACAACATCTATATAAAGAAACCCCTAGAGGATTTCTTGGCTTACTTTGATCACTTTCAAACACTTATACACTTTTCTTACACCCTTCTTATCAAGCAAGAGAGCCTCTTTTCTCTCTACTTCCAGCCACTTTTTGGAAGTGTTCTTGAGCTACTACTTCACTTTTTGGTAAGTATTCCATATAAACTCAAGTGTTATTCCATGTTTTCATAACATCCTTGAATCATCTACACACGTTTTAACACCAAAAATCATTCTTAGGATCATCCAACACTTCACGTGTTCATCAAGTGTTCTTGACTTGATACTCCTCGTCTTCGACCTTCCACTCTTCAAGAAATCACTCAAGGTGAGTTCATATCCCTACATTTTCCAGTTTTCTTTTGTTTTCATGGGGTAATACAAGTTAAAACACCAAAACATATTTGAAACTTAACTTGACAGCTTACAACAGAAAAGTTGTGACCTGTTCACGAACTGTTTTACCGAACTTAAACTTAATATTTTTCAAAACTGTTTAATATTCAAATAGTTCAAGTTTATAAATTTAAAATGAGTAATTGCACATCTCCATACGATTTTTCTACAAATTATGGTGATTTTTACAAAACTGCCTATCACTGCAGCAACAAAGTCGGACCAGGTTGTGAAAATGAACATTTGCACACTGGTTTGAGACCACCAAAAATTATAGGAAAATTTATGAACACTGTAGACTCTTTTCTTAAACTCTTCGAGTTTACGGATTCAGTTTTCGACTTACGATGATTTTTCTATGAATATTCTAAAATAGTGACAGTTAAGGGTAAAACTGTCAAAACATGTTTAAGAGTTATTCTCACCTTGTAACATGCTGAGCAAGGTGTGTACGATTTACACTTAGTATTTTCAATGTCATTTTATTGAAATACAAAGACATGCATAACAAGGTTTCATTCAAACACACAACACTTTTGATAAACTATAATAGGTATAGTTTGAGCACTTCGTTTAACAAAGAAAACAGTAACACAATCGATTTACAAAACGGGTATTTCATTACAAATTACGTGAACTTGTTAATGAATAAATTTGTGAGACATTCTCCTTCGGGGTACTCTTAAGTTCCACAAAAAAGTCCTGTAGTTACAATCAAAATCTCCTAGAGGGAGAGCGTGATAGTTGTGTATAGATCTATATTGGGTCTGACAAGCCCGCACCTAAGCTGCTTGCAACAGCTAGACCGACAGGTCTGGGGTGACAAGTATCATAACATTCCGACGACTGAAGAACGTCGAGTACGAGGTATTCGAGTTTTAACATGGTTATAACATCTCACATGGGGAATTAACAAAAACATACAGTTCACGGGATTTAGGGAGTTTTATTTAAATATAAAACCACACACATAAGTATGACGATTTACTTACGTATACTAAATCTTGGTTCAGTTAAGACTACAACAAACCTTTTAGAAAATATTAGATTTTCTGGAAACAAACTGTAACAAACTTTAAGGAACAACATGCATTTTTTTTCATTCATAAATTGCTTATGAACTCACCAGCTTTATGCTGATACTCTTTCAAAAACAACTTGTATTCTCAGGTATTCATTAATACATGTAACCACAAGATTTTTGAAGGCCAGATGCTAATGCGCAGATTTCTTTTTAACTATTTTAACATCATATGTAATTTATTTGGAAACATGTATTTTTGCAACGATGTAACCTTTTAAATTATATTTATGATGGTTGTGTTTACTTTCTTCACTATGGTTATGATACTGAGCATGACGTCCTCCGCCCCCGAACGTTTCCGCCGTTCCGGTTTGGGGGTGTGACAGATTGGTATCAGAGCT
This sequence comes from Lactuca virosa, assembly GCF_052849685.1. NCBI lineage: Eukaryota > Viridiplantae > Streptophyta > Magnoliopsida > Asterales > Asteraceae > Lactuca > Lactuca virosa. Next base: position 340,188,066 of record NC_136428.1, on the reverse strand, counting down.
TTGTTTATAGTGAACTAAGTATATCGAACAACGTAAGATATACAAACTATAAATACAACGGGACAAAATTCTCTGACATAGCTTTTCAAAAATACTTTAAAAATAGAAATTAGTGTTTTTATAAAAGTATTCGTACTATCGCACTCATTAAATTCAGTATCATAATGGCAATAACATAAAAGTATCAAGACAAGTTGGACACCATGATTCAGCTTCGGGGTATGTAGTCAGATCTTGGATGAATATAGCCTGATCAACTATATTTAGCCAAGGTAGGACCAATGTATGCCGATGAAGGATCATGATGAGCAACAAGTCTTCAACTTACCAAAAACTTCAAGAATCAAACATAAAATACTATAGGAGTATTTTAACTCAAAATAGTAATAACCACAGTATAAAATGTGATAGCTGACTTCTTATTCCCAAAAATTTCTCGCGATATCCTTCTTATCCCTATTCTCGTACAGGCGCAATGGCAGGATTTCACTTGCCGGGTGATCCCTATTTCCCCAACCAAGGAAATGCCAGTTGGATTGAGGAAGACCCAGAGGAAGACTCCGAAGAGGAACCCATCGAGGATGAAGAACCCATGGAGGATGAGGAACCCATGGAAGAGGAAGAATCTGTAGACGGCGAAGAAGAAGAAGACTCAGATGGAACCGACTCCGAACCCGAAGTTTACAATCCACACCCTGCCCCTATTCCTCCACAACACTTCCAAGGCCCGACGCCCCAATGGGCCGAAACTATACATCGATGGAGCCGAGAGCAAGGCCAAAGACCTCCCTATGGCATGTAACGAAGTTTCTACGATCTCAGCAGAGGAGGGTCAGCCGATCGTGCCCTTCCTGTCATGGTTCACCGTGTCACACGCCACGAAGAGAAAACAAGAGTAAACACCCGCCACCTCATGGAAATTGGTGCAACCAGCCAAGTCAACTCCGTTCGCATTCGCCGGTTGGATGATGACCACGATCGAACTCGAGACCACACCAAACTTCTTCGACGGAAAATGGCCGAAACCCGAGCCGAAGTACAAGAACTTCGAGAACACCAAGCCGCTCTAGAAGGACTTCTGGCAGACACAGAACGCCAGGCGGCTGAATCAAGAGCCGAAATGAGGAACTTCGTGTCTTCACTTCGTGATCCTCAGAGCTTCAACCGCTGCAAGTAGTGTTTGCACTGCTCGCTTCAGTTTAACCCGGTTTTGCGGATAAATACTACTACTATTATCTAAGTATTTTATGTCCGATCTTGCGATTTAAGTGTTTACACTTCCGGGATCAATTAGGCGGTCAAAATTTTCCCATACATTGATATAGCATAGACCCCTTGTAGGGTCAAATTTTCCCCAATATTGTATACTAAGTTATATCAATGGAATTGACACGCTATTTGCTTTACTACATCAAGTTCATAACAAGGATTATTCTCACATTTACTGGTGGAGAAATTCATGATTGTTTGATGTATAAATCAAAGTTATATAATTAAGACCATGTCGACCTAGAAATGGTGGTTCCGCCTTGGATCCTGTTCCTTGTTTGGTTGTGGGCCCAGGGCAGACCCATTAGATTCGAAAGTTTATTAAATCTTAATCATATATAAATATTATACCTCAAACGATCGATGGATGGGCCCGATATGGATGCTATTACAGACATTTCATGTGAATCAAAACTATCAACATTCATAAAGTCTACATTTCATTATCTATAGACCTCTAGTATGAATGGATTCACACAAAATCGTTACAAGTCGGAATCATAATGCATATAAAGAACATATAATGTTTAGTTTTAACTCTCGACTTGTGAGTGTTATCAAAGACTTATGGTCTTTTTGTTGGGTTATGAGCATTCTAACACTCCTAAGTGTACATGCAACCCTAAATACCTTGGATCTATGTTTTCTCTATTATACATACAATTATGAACATCCAAGGTATTATCCTAATCTAGCATACAAAATAATAAATATAACAAGATAGAATACATACCTCTTTGATGTAGAATGTCTTCATGAAGCTTGAGTGCCTAGTGCCCCAAGTGTGACACCTCAAATGGTTCACACAACACCAAATACACTTGGAATAACTTGAGAGAAACTTGAACACTCCTTGAAATCGTCTAGCCCTCACACTCACACATTAGTTCACGATTTCTTGAGCCATGAGATTCTTTTATATGGTGGCTATTAGGGTTACACCATGTAACTCATAACTTTACCCATTCCTTATGCTCCATGGATTTTAACCTCCATGGAGTATCCATGGGTCACCCCATGGACTTAGTCCAACATAAGGAATCTTGGATCACAAGCCCACATATATAAGAATGAATGATTTACACAATCAACCCATATATTTAATTAGTCTCCTTTTGATCACTTAATTAATTCCAAATTAATTCTTGATCAATACTAATTAAATAACCTTATTAATATATTAGAACTTATAATATATTAACCAACCTTAAGTGTTATTTCTCTCATTATAGTCTATCCAAATGCATGATGCCATGCAACCCAAATGGACCATGCCGGGTCGGGTCAAGTCTTACCAATTATAGTTATGGACTTAGACATTAATCCAACAGTCTCCCACTTGGATAAGTCTAAAACTATTATTGCGTATGACTTCAGGAACCGATCAGCAATCGTAGCTCTCAAAAGCTTCTGTCGAACTCTGACCTTGTCGATGAACTCTGACCTTTGTCAATGACTTGTCCATTAGATAAGGGATCATATATTCCTCCATTCTAGATATCATATGGACTGAGACATGGATTATCAATCATTCTCTCTGTCCATTTGTTGTTTCCCAATTTCCGATTCATGATGACTGACTGATTGAACAAATCAAATCAGTCCTGGCTTGGCCAAGCACTCACATGTATCATCTTTAAATAATCGAGGGGCCCACAGATATCGCTTTTATCCCGAAGGTAAAAGGAATGGATAAACTTCGACTCATATGGCTTGTTCTACTACTTGTTGAATCATACACAAAGGCACGTTTTATAACATCGAGTTACCAATGCGTTTTCGTGCAATCAATGTATAACCAACTCATAGTAACAACTCATATCTCTAGGTTTGAAGAATATAAGATATTATCGTCTCATGATCACTCGTGATAAAATCCATGAAGTGATTCAAATGAGCGCGGGTTGAATCCAATACTCAGAACTTATGAGCACTCATGAGTGTTGTAGCACCACTTTGTCCACCAACTTGGACCTCTACAAACCAACCCATGACAGTCTTGATTCATATCTACTTCCAACATATGACCGACTGTGGATGGTTTGAATAACTTAATCATTTAGGAAGAGCGACTTAGTTATTCTGGAAGTCAAAACATGCAAAGTGAAACACAAGAATAAATGAATCAAATATGGTATCAAACCCTATGAATATAAATAAACACTTTTATTTATCACCAAACTGATTACTCATTATTCATTGTTTCGGTTTTATCAACTTTATACTTGAATTTAAAACAATAGTTTTCCCATGCTCCAAGCATGTACACTATGTTTTCTAAACACTAGTCATGCCATACACCAAGTATGCATACTATGTTTTTCTATGATCTTTACTTTGTAAAATAGATCAATTGAACATCACTCCAATGATCCTCTTTTCACAGTCCCAAATCCTTACTGCAAATGCAAGAATTCCAAATTCATGCCATTTACTGAAATCTGTTAGATTCTAAACTTATATGCATTGATCGTCTTAATGATTATACACGAAGTCAGAAAGACTTGACAACAATAATTACAGAGCATTCCAAAGGAGATCAGCTCCTTGGAAACATCCTTCTTTCATTAAGTTTCCTAATCTTACACAGATTGAATAATTTCTAACTGTGAAACATTTCCATATTCCATTTTGACTATCACTTCTGAACAAGAGTTGCCTCCTTACAGATTATGTCAATATGGTCCTTCCAGAATTAACATCATACTTCCAACTGTCCTTGAGCAACCAATCTTTGGTAAACCTTAGATTGTCCTCGACAATTGCTTAATCATTTTAGTCATATCCAATTCTAGACCTTTTCCCTTCATAATGCCCCAGGCATTTGGAAAATTTTAGAAAGGATGAATATAGCACATGTAATCGATCCTATATCCGAAGCATATGGGACACGATTCATGATGTCTCACATAAAGACTAAACCAGTCTTTTGCTATAATATTTCCATTTCAATTTGCCAAGTTCTCAAAATTCAGATTATGAAAAGGGATGCCGTAATCATAATCGAATTTTAGAACGCAAATAATGGACCCATATATAGAATTTCCTTATGTTAAGCCATTCCAACATGAAATTCATATATATATATATATATATATATATATATATATATATATATATATATCCTTGATTAAATACGATTAAAATCTCAATCTAAGCTTTTTAGAATTGAAATGAAGTATAATTTCCTCTCCCTTAATTATTGTAAAACAACTTTTTCAACCCCTGCAGCCTCACGAATTGAAACTTTTGTTTTCTATAATTAACATTGCTAACTTGCAACACTAACAATAATTATCATGCTCCCACTAACATGATGATTATTAGCATAACACTTATGCTCCCACTAGCTTTGACACATAGTCAGAAATCAGCTGGACTTCTAGAAGTCAATACTTTATAGACTTTCTTACCAAAGTTCAGATTTCTGAGACGAGATTACCTTGATAAGACTTTATCAAAATCATACACCTTTCCTTAGATAGCATGCATGTGTGTCTAAACAATTTCAGAACTATGAAAAGGGATGTCGTAATCATAGTCTCAATTGTTTAGACCTTTTGCCATCTGCTTCAAATCTACTTGGTGGAAGTGGTTCCTCACCATCATTTTCATGAATCAGAGAGAAACCTTATGACCCTTAGATTTTATGGTGTATGTGTTCTTATCCATATGAATCTGTCAAAACCATAATTACAAGACAAGGTTAGTGACAAATCCGAACTCATATGGACTGAACTAAATCTTAATTTCTTGCCATTTGGCAGCTCAGGTGCCTGCCATTGCTTCCAAGTAGTTGTGCAACCAATTGAGAACTCTCAGAACTCCTATGCAAAGCCAACTTGAATAGGCACAAAAATTTCAACACGATAGGTTATAAACCTCAAGTCGTGTGCTAGTGAAGGACTTTAGGTTTTATTCTTGATTAAGTCTTGAAACTTTCAAGAGCTTTAAGACTCCCACTGTCCTCTTGACATATAAGACTCCCTTGTCAAATATTCAAGAGATAGTGCGGATTCTTTATCAAGACTAACACTTTACACAATTGGCCTAAGTTGGTCTCTGTTTTATCCAAAACATTACAACTTACCAATTTCAAATGTACAAGAGTAGATAACCTTTTACTCTTACATTTGACTAGTGTTAACAAACCCTCTTTAAGATATGTCACTCAAGTTACAATCTTGGAGTATGACTCTAAGAATTGTTTTGGAACGAAGTATGACTCGTCTTTTTGATTTAACCATTTCAACAATTCATGACTCCTCTTCTTAGTCATAAGAATGCACTAAGATGACTTTAGAGGACCAATTGTGATATGATATCTTAATCATTAAGATGATCATAAACATGATACTAAAGTACTCTCCCATCTTTTCAGATTTGAGAAACTTTTATCTTTCTGCCATACTTTGATTCTTCTTATTCGTTCTGTCTCACATTGAAACTTCTCCAATGCTACAGACTTATACTTAAACTTATAAGTATAACCATATTTACTGAACTTAAGTAAATCATGACAAATAGTCTTCTTGATCTTTTGTGGTGGACTTTGGCTAGTGCACAAGAATGTGTACTTGATCCCTTAGTCCTTCACTTGAGTCATATATACATGCGAACAAGGAATTAGTCTTAATTTTCCAAAGATGGAAATTCTCATTCATCATACTATACAACTTGAATGATTCCAAGTTTCGGTCCAATTGAAGCTTGGGTGATGAGAATCTTTCCTTATTTGGTAAATTTAGACATTACCACAAACGAAAGAATCAAATTCATATTTCCAATATTACTATCAATGGAAACATGTAAACAACAATTTTTCACAAATGCCATTGTAAGGATACTTAATATAAATAAATCAAAACTGTTTTTTATTTTAAAACTTCTGGAAAAACTTATCCTTACAATGCAAATGCATATGAAAAACTTGTTGTTATCTATTCCTAAGCAATATATCATAACTCCTAAGCAACAGCTCAAAATTCTGATCACCGAACCATGCGATCGAAAACCATCTTCGTGATCAGAATCAGCATATACTTCCTTTAAGTTTCTTCACTTTTATTTGATTCCTAAAACATCAACATGTGACCAAGTCACATCATGTAATAAGAATCTCATAATAGAAACTTAATAGAGTTAGATAGTGAACTTTACCTGAAGTAGAGTCAAACTTCTTGACTTGATCAACCTTATGATCTTTCAGGTAAATAGGCAGCTTCGCAATCAATGCCCCTTCCTTTGGCAAGAGAAACATATGGACTCACTGGGAATGGTACATGGGACTATCGCAAACTTAGCCTTTCTCTTTACCATTTGGTCAACCTAGTTGATTATGGTCAAACCCTTTCTTTGGGATGAGAAGGATTTTCTAGATATCCAATGTTACCATTGTCAATGTCCATTGGGAAGTTGATCTCGTAATCAATTTGCTTTACTAGTCCTCAAATCATTGCTGACCAAGCAAATATATAAGATCATTAAGGGTCATGTTATAGTCTGTTTCATAGTAGTCCCAAAGGAACTCACTAAGTGACTTAGAAAGTAATTGAACATCCAACCTTCTTAAGACTTTGACACCCAACTATCCCGGCTTGTCAATATGTGACTTCATCTCCAAGATGCGATCACACATAGACCTTGCTTGCCAATAGGGATTGTGTGACCTTTGAACTTGTGGGTTAGGGAGAATAATTGGAGGAGGTGGAGGAAGTAAAGTTCCAAGAGATTTGGGAAGATCATAGATGTCTGAGCTAGACATCTTTTGGGAGATATTCAAGATAGTTGATTTAAAGTCCTTAATATAACACCCAACATGAAATATTAAGGCTAGGATCCAACATCCTATTTATAACTGGAAGAGGGATGTCGTAATCCGAGTTATAAAATAGTTGAAGGTAGGTAAATGACGATTTACCAATTTCCACCATGAAAAATGAAATATAATTAAGTTTTAATTGGATTTGAAACTCCTAGATCTTTTGAGATTCATTGAACTTTTCAATGGCATGTTTCAATCTCGAGTGTGCCCTTCAGGTTTTGTGACTGGGATGCCGAGGATCACAAAACAAGGTGTGAAGTAACCATGCAAATATACTTGGTACCCTTAATATTTACCCCTCAATCGATGTGCCGGTTAACCACACGAGCTCCACCGATACTATGATAAATATTAAGTTACCCTTTGCCTACCTTGTTAAATCCAGGTTAGTGTGCCGGTTAACCACATACGCTCCACTAACGACTTAAGCAAAGTGCAAAGTGTAATTTCATGGGTTAGCACCAAATTCACATTTTCCTAAGTAACTAAGATTGGGTATTAATAAGAGTTTAGTTACTTAGTATTTATCATTAATACTTTTAATGAAAGGAGAATTATAGTCCTTGTTCTACCCGTTCGGCTAACGACCCTCCACCAGTCAAGGAAGCGGTGGGTGAGAGTGGACACCCATTAAACTGCCATTTTATAGGCAGTAACCTTATACCCCCCTTATAGACCGGCTTCGTGAATGAGGCCTACTAACGGTAAGACTGACTTTACTCTTATACATATATATAAATATTATTAACTTATAATATTATAAAGTATAAGGGTTGAATTTTAACTTTTTAAAATTCTAAGGGCTAACTTGGAATTAAAGTATTCATAAGTGAAAACTTTTCAAATTCCAAAACTTGAGGGCAAGTTTTGAAACTATTCAAAACTAATTAATTCCATAACTTATGAGTTTAAAGTAGTTTTAATTAAAAAAAAAAAACTCTTCAAGTTCCATAACTTGAGGACAAGTTATGGAAGACTTTAAACTAATTAATAAAAAAAATAACTTTTTTTTATTGTAACTTATGGAACTAATTAAGGTTACACTTTTTTTTTAATTTAATGAAGAGACTCTTGAACCTCCATAACTTGAGGACAAGTTATGGAGTCATAAAACCATTTAATTAGAACTAGACTCTTCATTTTGTAACCTTTGCCAACTTTTATGAGTTTTATGATTCTTAAATGTGACTTTTCATATAACTTGAGGACAAGTTACAAAAACACACTTTGGAATCAACTCTTAGATTAAAATGGATTGAAAACAACTATTTCACACAACTTTTCTATTAATCTAAGAACCTCATAAGAACAAGATAATTCAAATCATCAATCTTCAAGAAATTAGCATGAACATACAAACTAATACAAATCTTGAAATTATGACAATTATCTTAGAAATTGGATTTAGCATGAACATTACCACATCAAAAACAAGTTTATAAGTCCAAAAACATCTTAGGGTAATGTTCCTAGTCCAATTCCAGCCAAAACAATCGAATATATGCATCCAACTCGATTTTTCAGCTACTTTTGCAAGTATAACAAGAAAACAAGCCTAGGCTCTGACACCACTGTTGGGTTATGAGCATTCTAACACTCCTAAGTGTACATGCAACCCTAAATACCTTGGATCTATGTTTTCTCTATTATACATACAATTATGAACATCCAAGGTATTATCCTAATCTAGCATACAAAATAATAAATATAACAAGATAGAATACATACCTCTTTGATGTAGAATGTCTTCATGAAGCTTGAGTGCCTAGTGCCCCAAGTGTGACACCTCAAATGGTTCACACAACACCAAATACACTTGGAATAACTTGAGAGAACCTTGAACACTCCTTGAAATCGTCTAGCCCTCACACTCACACATTAGTTCACGATTTCTTGAGCCATGGGATTCTTTTATATGGTGGCTATTAGGGTTACACCATGTAACTCATAACTTTACCCATTCCTTATGCTCCATGGATTTTAACCTCCATGGAGTATCCATGGGTCACCCCATGGACTTATTCCAACATAAGGAATCTTGGATCACAAGCCCACATATATAAGAATGAATGATTTATACAATCAACCCATATATTTAATTAGTCTCCTTTTGATCACTTAATTAATTCCAAATTAATTCTTGATCAATACTAATTAAATAACCTTATTAATATATTAGAACTTATAATATATTAACCAACCTTAAGTGTTATTTCTCTCATTATAGTCTATCCAAATGCATGATGCCATGCAACCCAAATGGACCATGCCGGGTCGGGTCAAGTCTTACCAATTATAGTTATGGACTTAGACATTAATCCAGCACTTTTCATTCTTGATTTGGCAGAAAATGCCACCTCGTAGAAATCCTAGATGTGGCGGCGCCGCAGGAGCTACAGCGCCACCACCACCTCCACCACCCCCTCAGTTCGACCCAGTTATGTTTCAGGCGGCCGTAACAGCCGCAGTAGCAGCGACAATGTCCCAAATCAACACCAACAACATGGGTGGTGCGGGTAATGGTGCCGCAAATTCTAACCACGGGGACAGCCAGGGACACTCGAGAGAGTGTACCTACAAAGACTTTACGAATGCCAAACCCAAAACCTTCAATGGAAGTGGAGGTGTCATAGCATTGCTGCAATGGTTCGAGAAAACCGAATCCATCTTCGAAATATGCGCATGCCCTGAAGCAAGCAAGGTCAAATTTGCAGCATGCACATTCTCTGAAAGGGCCCTCACCTGGTGGAATGGCCACGTCAAGGCATTGACACTTCCGGTGGCTAACTCGATAACGTGGGAAGACCTGAAAACCATGTTGATGAAGGAGTACTTCCCAAGGGGCGAGATACAGAAGCTGGAAGAGGAACTTTGGGGTCTTAAAATGACAGGCTCTGACATCTTGTCTTATACCTCAAGGTTTAGCGATCTAGCCATGCTGTGTCCCGGGATGGTTCCTTCGGAAAGCAAAAATGTGGAAAGATACATATGGGGATTATCTCCCCAACTTCAAGGAAACGTATTGGCCTCAAGGCCAACTACCTTTGACAGTGCCAAAGAACTAGCACAACAACTCATCGATCATAAAGCCAGCCATGACACTGTGAGAACCACCCCCGAGCAAGCTAAAGGGGGAAACAACAAAAGGAAGTTCTGGAACAAGAAGAAGGATCGACCTGCTCAAGACCCTGCCAAAAAGCAACAAGTGGTTGCTGTACACGCTGCCACAACCACTGCCAACCCAACTACGATAAGGCAATACGCCGGGAACCTACCCAAGTGCAACAAGTGCAGCTTTCACCATAACGGCGCATGCCGTGAAATGCATTGCACCAACTGTAACAAAAAGGGGCACACCGCTCGATTTTGTAAGGCTCCAGTCCAACAAAACGCACAAGTTGCCAACGCCGAAGCAAGTCGAACCTGCTATGGTTGTGGAGAAGCAGGACACTTCAAGCGAAACTGCCCGAAAGCAAGAAACCCCAACTCTGGTGAAGTGGGTAGAGTTCTGGCGATAGGACATGAGGAACCAGTTGCAGATCCAACCGTGGTCACCGGTACGTTTCTCCTCAACAATACATACGCATGCATTCTTTTCGATAGTGGCACAGAGAAAAGCTTCGTGAGTCATCAATTTAAACGCTTGCTTAAACAAACACCACAAACACTAAAAGACACATTCACCGTAGAAATGGCTAACGGAAAATAGAGAACACTAACGACATTTACACCGGGTGTACCCTCACCTTAAACAGTCACTCTTTCCAAATCAACCTTATGCCGGTCACCATAAAAAGTTTTGATGTCATCATTGGCATGGATTGGTTATGCCTTCACGATGTTGAAATCTTATGTCACGAAAAGGTCGTTCGCCTTAATCTACCAAATGGCGAAACTCTCGTCGTTTATGGCGACAAACCTAGCTCAAACTTTCAGATCATTTCTTGTGTCAAGGCTGAAAAGTATCTCCGCAAGGAGTACCACGCCTTCCTAGCCCACGTCGTAGACAAGAAACAAGAAGCGAAAAACATAAAAGACATTCCGGAGGTTTGTAACTTCCCCGACATATTCCCGGAAGACCTTCCTGGAGTGCCCCCTGCTAGACAAGTCGAATTCCGAATCGACCTAATTCCTAGAGCTACCCCCGTAGCCAAATCGCCATACCGTCTAGCCCCAGCCGAGATGCAGGAATTGTCCAGTCAATTGAATGAACTGCTAAGCAAAGGTTTCATTAGACCAAGCTTCTCACCTTGGGGAGCACCGGTCTTGTTCGTTAAGAAAAATGATGGGTCGTTCCGTATGTGCATCGACTACCGTGAACTAAACAAACTCACCATTAAAAACTGATACCCTTTGCCTCGAATCGATGACCTCTTCGACCAGCTGCAAGGAGCAAGTTTCTTCTCAAAGATTGACCTTAAATCAGGGTACCATCAACTACGAGTTCAAGAGGAGGATATTCCCAAGACTTCCTTCAGAACGTGCTATGGTCACTATGAGTTTGTAGTGATGCCTTTCGGCTTAACAAATGCACCCGCGACGTTTATGGACCTGATGAATCGGGTGTGTCGACCTTACTTAGACAAGTTTGTGATTGTTTTCATCGATGCTATACTAGTCTACTCCCGAAGTAAGGAAGAACACAACCATCATTTACGTTAAGTCCTGGAGACACTGAGGGCGGAGAAATTGTACGAAAAATTCTCAAAGTGCGAATTCTGGATTCGAGAAGTGAATTTCCTCGGACATGTAGTCAGCAAGGAAGGAATACATGTGTACCCTTCAAAGATCAAAGCAATCGAAAGTTGGCCAGCACCAAGAACACCCACAGAGATCCGACAATTTTTAGGACTCGCCGGTTACTATCGAAGGTTCATTCAAAACTTCTCCAAAATCGCAAAACCACTCACCACCTTGACTCAAAAAGGGGTTACTTTCGTCTGGGGGGATAAGCAAGAGGCTGCGTTCCAAACGCTGAAACGAACTTTGTGCAGTGCTCCGATCTTGTCCTTACCGGATGGGACCGAAGACTTTGTCGTTTATTGCGACGTGTCAAACCAAGGTCTAGGATGTGTGTTAATGCAACGAGGAAAGGTCATTGCCTACGCCTCAAGACAGCTGAAGACGCACGGGGTAAATTACACGACGCACGATCTCGAATTGGGAGCAGTAGTTTCCACCCTAAAAATCTAGAGACATTACCTCTACGGCACTAAGTGCACCATCTTCACCGATCACAAAAGCCTTCAGCATATTCTCAATCAAAAAGAACTCAACATGAGACAAAGACGATGGGTGGAATTACTAAACGATTACGAATGTGAGATTCGTTATCACCCCGGAAAAGCCAAGGTGGTTGCGGACGCCTTGAGCAGAAAGGAATACTCGGGCCGCCGAGTAAAAGCATTAACCATGAGCATCCATTCACAGCTGTCCGCACAGATCAAAAAGGCACAGTAAGAAGCCTTAAGAGCAGAGAACGTGGCAGGTGAAGCGTTGAGAGGAATGGACAAAAATCTTGAAGTCAGGGATGACGGAGTTCGTTGTCTCATGAACCGGATCTGGACACCAAAATTTGGTGGATTCAGGGACGTTGTCATGAACGAAGCTCATAAAACTTGTTACTCAGTGCATCCCGGCTCAGACAAGATGTATTTAGACCTCAAGAAGTTGTATTGGTGGCCGAACATGAAAGCCGAAATAGCTACCTTTGTGGGCAAGTGCCTGACTTGCGCCAAGGTTAAGGTGGAATATCAAAAGCCCTCAGGACTACTTCAACAGCCAGAAATACCCGAGTGGAAGTAGGAGCGGATTACAATGGATTTCATTACCAAGTTACCCAAGACAACGGGTGGACTTGACACCATTTGGGTAATCGTCGACAGATTAACCAAATCCGCACACTTCCTACCGATAAAGGAGTCAGACGAATTGGAGAAACTGACAAGGCTCTACATTAAAGAAGTAGTGCGACTTCACAGAGTACCAATATCCATTATCTCCAATAGAGATAGTCGGTTCACGTCACGATTCTGGCAGTCACTGCAGAAAGCTATGGGAACTAGGCTGGACATGAGTACAGCCTACCACCCACAGACCGACGGGCAGAGTGAAAGGACCATTCAGACGTTAGAGGACATGCTAAGAGCTTGTGTTATAGACTTTGGTAAAGCTTGGATGCTCATTTACCCCTTATCAAATTCTCATACAATAATAGTTATCACACTAGCATCAAAGTTGCTCCGTTCGAAGCCCTCTATGGCCGTAAGTGTAGATCACCCCTGTGCTGGGCTGAGGTGGGCGATACGCAACTAGCAAGAGGGCAAGTTCCTAACAGCACACTCACTGGCCTGGAGATCATCAGGGAGACAACAGAGAAGATCGTCCAAATTCGAGAACGAATGAAGGCTTCGCAAGACCGACAAAAGAGCTACGTGGATAAGAGAAGAAAGCCCTTGGAGTTCCAAGTTGGGGATCGAGTACTACTAAAAGTATCACCTTGGAAGGGATTAATACGTTTTGGAAAACGTGGGAAATTAAATCCAAGGTATATAGGACCATTCGAAATCCTCGCCAGGATTGGCCGGGTGGCATACAAACTACGATTACCACAGGAACTCCATCACGTTCATCCTACCTTTCATGTGTCAAACTTAAAGAAATGTTTGTCTGATGAGACCCTTGTCATTCCTTTGGAAGAAATTGAGATCAATGAGAACCTCCACTTCGTAGAGGAACCTATTGAAATCATGGATCGAGAGGTCAAATCGACGAAACAAAGCCACATTCCCATCGTAAAAGTCCCCTGGAACGCCAAGCGAGGACCCGAATTTACTTGGGAACGTGAGGACCAAATGAAACAAAAGTATCCACATCTATTCCCCAACCCTTGAAGTCTCACTCAAAATGCAAATTTCGGGACGAAATTCCTTCTAACGGGGGGATAATGCGACAACCGTCAAATTCAAGTCAAAGTCAAAGTCAACAACTCAAACCGGTCAAACTTAACTTGTACTTGTACGTTAAAAGTTATTCTATGTATAATAATGTGCATTTGTATGTCAAGAATTCAAGTGTCTCGGAGAATCTATGTGTTTATCAATGTAAAACCCTAAAAAGGGAGTTAAGCGCATCAAAACACGACTATGGACCCTTTTGGGGACTTAAAACAATCATAAACGAAGCCTAACGGGGTTCACGAACCTTGCATTATGAGATTATACACTAATATTGACTAAAATTAAATCTCTCCCAAATCTCTCTCAAAATTTTATAGTCATCCGGGTCATCCCGACCCTTAACTTGGCCAAAAACCGCTTGAAACTGGAAGTTTACGTGAAAAACAGCTAATTAGGGCCGAAACCCTCTGAGGAACCGAACCCTCTTAGAGGCGAACCTCTAAGAGCCGAACCCTAAATAGAACCGAAGGTCCCTTATGAGGACTGAACATAGCCTCTCAGGACCGAACTAAGCCATCTCGGACCGAACCTCCTGCGAACCGAAGCCAGTCAGAGCCGAAACCTCCCTACACCTGAAATAGACCGAGCCCTCGGTCCATTTCGGTTCCCTGTCACCTTCGGGCCCGAGCCTCCACCTTTGGTTCCTTCTCCCTTCTCTCGGTTCTCACCTCTTAAGGACCGAACCTCGCAGGTTCGCTCCTAATTCCCGGTTTTCGACTACTTTCGCCTGTTAAGCCCGTTTTTGATGGGGATTTTTCACCAAATTCATATTTTTACCATTTTAAACTCCCTAAACTCTTATTTTATTCATTTCTCAAGGATTTATTAATTAAAACTCATTAAGAAGAATATTCTACCTCACAAGTGGGTCACGTGTGCCCACTTGCCTTCCATGTGTCACCTCCTCATTAGCCAACCCTATCCACATCACACAAACCAAGGCAACCATCCCCTCGTCCTTGCAACTTGCTCCAGCAACATCTATATAAATAAACCCCTAGAGGATTTCTTGGCGTACTTTGATCACTTTCAAACACTTATACACTTTTCTTACACCCTTCTTATCAAGCAAGAGAGCCTCTTTTCTCTCTACTTCCAGCCACTTTTTGGTCGTGTTCTTGAGCTACTACTTCACTTTTTGGTAAGTATTCCATATAAACTCAAGTGTTATTCCATGTTTTCATAACATCCTTGAATCATCTACACACATTTTAACACCAAAAATCATTCATAGGATCATCCAACACTTCACGTGTTCATCAAGTGTTCTTGACTTGATACTCCTCGTCTTCGACCTTCCACTCTTCAAGAAATCACTCAAGGTGAGTTCATACCCCTAAATTTTCCAGTTTTCTTTAGTTTTCATGGGGGGAATACAAGTTATAACACCAAAACATATTTGAAACTTAACTTGATAGCTTACAACAGAAAAGTTATGACCTGTTCACGAACTGTTTTACCGAACTTAAACTTAATATTTTTCAAAACTATTTAATATTCAAATATTTCAGGTTTATACCTTTAAAATGAGTACTTGCACATCTCCATACGATTTTTCTACAATTTATGGTGATTTTTACAAAACTGCCTATCACTGCAGCAACAAAGTCGGACCAGGTTGTGAAAATGAACATTTGCACACTGGTTTGAGACCACCAAAAATTATAGGAACATTTATGAACACAGTAGACTCTTTTCCTAAACTCTCCGAGTTTATGGATTCAGTTTTCGACTTACGATGATTTTTCTATGAATATTCTAAAACAGTGACAGTTAAGGGTAAAATTGTCAAAAACATGTTTAAGAGTTATTCTCACCTTGTAACATGCTGAGCAAGTTGTGTACGATTTACATTTAGTATTTTCAATGTCATTTTATTGAAATACAAAGACATGCATAACAAGGTTTCATTCAAACACACAACACTTTTGATAAACTATAATAGGTATAGTTTGAGCACTTCGTTTAACAAAGAAAACAGTAACACAATCGATTACAAAACGGGTATTTCATTACAAATTACGTGAACTTGTTAATGAATAAATTTGTGAGACATTCTCCTTCGGGGTACTCTTAAGTACCACAGAAATGTCTTGTAGTTACAATCAGAATCTCCTGGAGGGAGAGCGTGATAGTTGTGTATAGATCTATATTGGGTCTGACAAGCCCGCACCTAAGCTGTTTGCAACAGCTAGACCGGCAGGTCTGGGGTGACAAATATCATAACATTCCGACGCCTGAAGAACGCCGAGTACGAGGTCTTCGAGTTTTAGCATGGTTATAACATCTCACATGGGGAATTAACAAAAACATACAGTTCACGGGATTTAGGGAGTTTTATTTAAATATAAAACCACACACATAAGTATGAGGATTTACTTACGTATACTAAATCTTGGTTCAGTTAAGACTACAACAAACCTTTTAGAAAATATTAGATTTTCTGGAAACAAACTGTAACAAACTTTAAGGAACAACATGCATTTTTTTTCATTCATAAATTGCTTATGAACTCGCCAGCTTTATGCTGATACTCTTTCAAAAACAACTTATATTCTCAGGTATTCAGTAATACAGGTAACCGCAAGATTTTTGAAGGCAAGACGCTAAGGCGCAGATTTCTTTTGAGCTATTTTAACATCATATGTAATTTATTTGGAAACATGTATTTTTGCAACGATGTAACCTTTTAAATTATATTTATGATGGTTGTGTTTACTTTCTTCACTATGGTTATGATACTGAGCATGACGTCCTCCGCCCCCGAACGTTTCCGCCGTTCCGGTTTGGGGGTGTGACAGATGACTACAAAAGAAACATACCCTCGATTCCCTCTGACTATATTCCCAGTTGTAGTGACCCTCCTGAGTGTATTTAAAACAACCAGAAACCGATGCACCAAAAATAACCCCGTGTGCCAAACCACACACACCACATAACCCGTGAATCCCTAGATCTCCGGACTGAATGTCAGTCCCCCTGGTCTTCTTCCTGGCTGATACTAATGCACGAACCTGATCCTACTTCCACTTCTATTATTGGGTCTCCAACTCCAGCTCTCTGTCCCTGGCTGCCTCCACTAGACATGAAATAGTCTTATGCTCAGAAATGCTTACGAACTCTCTTCTCTCCGTCCTCAGCATATCATGGTAGCGAGTCATCACATCTCCTCCGTAGCTACATATTGTGGGAAAAGAAATGCTCTCTCTCTTTCTCTCTCTCTCTCTATCTATCTCTCGCCCTCTCTAAACTTGGCGGTGATAGACTTGACCATACCTAGTTTGAGGCCTAGAAGAACTTCGCGCCACCAAACCCTAGCTTCATCGCGCAACAGACACGTTGCAAATTTGAACTTGGTCTCCATCGGACAAAAGCCGGCGAGAAAGGTACTCCCCACATCGACGATCCAAGAATACTGATAATAGGCTCCCTCTTTCCTATGTAACAAGGAGACCCACAAGCATCAAACTCCATGAAGGTAACCTCGCAATCCCATGCTAATCGGCCTCCAACTCGGCCCATATAACCCTATAGCGCTTGTACATCACCGAAATCAACTCATCCATGACTGTGTTGATCATATCAGGCAAATCTTCAATCCCATACCTCGAAACCTCTGCAACAATGATGTCGCGGACATCCCTTTCACTCATACCTGAATCTCCATAAAAAAGTCACCATCCCGAATCTGAAAGATAACGGGAACACATCAAAATCAATACACAACGTTAACGTACACTATACGTACCCACCTACAAGTTTTGTGGTATTCCTGTAACACTTCCTTGGCCCAAGTATGGATCCTGTATTTTCAGTAGTATGGACCCAGTACTACCTTCTACACCTATCCATGCTCGTTCCAAGTACTCCAAGACTCCCAAGTCACTACGCATCACTCCGCTAAACTCATTATATACATGCATACGTCTAGCTATATGGATAAAACTATATTTCCTAGACTCTCTCTGGGATTTTTCCTTTCTCATAAACTCGCAATCCGAACAAACATCAAATAACATCACAAGAAATGTCTCACGAATATGCGATCATATATAATCCATAATGAAATAGACATTCAAATTAGTGTCTCTACCCTAAAACCATAACCAGAAAAGGAACATGTAATAAGACTAAAATAGAAATTCTAAGGCTATTAGATTCTAGTTATGTACAATCCCTATGACTTTCGATTAATAGTTCAACAATATCAGACAAAGATTCCAAAACACATACTGCAATTAGCACATATGAGGCATACGCGGCTTCTATACAAATCGGACAATTCTAGCATGCAATTCTTGAACGGATCCTTAACCTACAATCTAGCATGCATAAGAATCCATAGCACAAATACATAATCATATGGGTATGTTGGGAATCACTTACTTCTTGAGCTCCGACTGACTGTATGCATCACATCCTGCTTTTATAACTTGGAGCTAGATCAAGAAACCATATTCATGATCTCATGCCAACAATCAAACAAGAACATAGCAAAAGACCGAGCTCATGTTTCTGATCCAACTATTTCTTAAATTTATTTGAGTAAAACATTCTCTTTCAAAAAATTAGTTCTAAAGATCTCTCAATCCTCAATTTGAGTTCAGACACACCGTAGGGTGCACCTAAATCCTTGAAACTAAGGCTCTGCTACCAACTTGTAACATCCTTAAAATTACAAAGAGATATTTCATTTTAAACCAAATTAACCAATTAAACCTTTAAACTTAAAATCAATAAGTGACACTCATTTGTTTGAAACTATAATGTTATCAAAGTCGAATTACAAAAATAATAGAAATCAATATCTTCGATGCGTGTGGACAGTCCCGTCGTGGTCCTCTCACGAACAACCTATAAAACATTTAATCCACAACTGTGAGTATAAAGATTAGTGAGTTCCCCAGTATACCACATACTCCACCATACATAAAATGCATCCACATAAAGTCCTCGGCTCTAGCGCCGATCTGGCAACTCTCCTATTATTGTGATATGCCAAAAATGGTACTATTGAGATCAAGGATGGGTGTCGAGCAGGTCCCTTCTCCTGATATCATAGTACAAAGAAAAGAGATGATCGCTAGACAACGCCCGAGAGTGGTTCCTAGGACGAAGCTCCGACGATCAAGTTAGAATTGATTGAGAGAAGATAGGGTAATGACTAAGAGAAAAAGAGTCCAGTCCCCTTCTCCATGGGGAAGAAGGGTCCTTTCATTCTTGAGTGAGGAGAACGTGCCTCCTAACTGACTCTGTTGAGCCTTCCCTCGTGAGAGGAGACGTGGTGAATCTGTATTGAAGGATTCTTTATTACGTGTTTCTATATCGTTCCCCCATTGGCTAGAGAGGAATCTTCTATGTAATGATGATCGTAGCTGTCGTCAGATGGGCAGGGGGAGCTCTCTGATTGGCTCCACGTTTGCTGGGGTATTTCTCCTGAGGAGAGGAGGGTAAGGTGTTGTTCTGCCTCTTATCCTCCGTACCAGTGAGTCCATGCAGGCGGAGGCCCGGCCTTGGCCTCAGACTGGGCACGACCAAATTTAAACTAAGCCAAGCTTGGCGCTAGTTTGACTTTTCTTCTTTAATGTTTTTCCTAAGGCATACATTAACAAGTCCCTTAGGCTTGTAGGCATATGCATTATTTTGATAGCGTCGCCGTTTGAGCCTACATTGCAACACGTGTATGTCTGCGATTATTTCTGGCGTTCGAGAAATTTAGACAACGCCGTTGATATGTGTCAGATCAATCATGAGACGGTTCGTGACACCAATTTTACCTTTAAAATCCCCCCTTTACTCTAGACCTTTCACCTTTTCCTTCTTTTCTTGCTTTCATTGGGGATTTTTTTTCTTTTTCATCACACGTTCGCTCTTAATGATGGATCGTTACGGCATAGTCCCTACCGTAGAGGAATTTCGACTACTGCAAGAACAATTTGGTTTCTTTCCGGAGCATGACGTGATGATGCCGGAGAAGGGATCATCGATCTATGACAACCCTCGAGGGAAAGTAGGGGTTCCTGTTCCTCTGTTTGAAGCGGGGTTGCATCTGCCAACGTCTGACTTCTTTGATATAATTGTGCACCATTATGGCTTTTCTGTTGACGAATTAACCCCAAATTCCGTCAATAAGATCGTGGGCTTCGAACTGATTTGTCGGTCCCTGGGTTATATACCCATTTATTGGGTCTTTATTTACTTCTTTTGTGCGTCTACAAACTCTGGCGTCCGCATGCTGGCGAAAAGGCGGGGCATCCATCAGTTGATATCTGAGCAAGATAATCCGAAGAAAAATTGGCAGAGACAATGGCTCTGGGTCAATCGAAACCTTGTGGGGAATGGGTTTCGGAAGACCCGAGACTTTCCCGACCGTCTTCCCAAGCTATTCGGGGACAACCTAGTTCTTGGTAAACATCTGGAAAACATTACCGTTGTCGGGGAGAACTGGAAAGATTTCATCCTTGCCGCAGCCGGCATGAGTGCTTCCTGGAGGGCGCGTGGGAAGATGGTGCAATTATTCATTGTGAGGAATGGTATTCGCTAATCTCCCCCCTCACTTTTTTGACAAGGATAATAACAGAGTATTTTATCGGTCTGCCAGTTCTCATGTTTGGTGCTTGCATTTGCAGGTGTCGAAGCTGAGATTTCCTTGGAGATGGCCCTGCGTGGTCATTATCGGGTTAAGCTTTGTCACTGGGAGGTTGACCTTGTGGAGACTCTTCCCCCTCCCATTTCTGAGAAACGTATGCGGGAGCTTGCTGGATTAACCCCGCCAGAAGGGGGAAATGTTGGTTCTAGCGGACCTACCTCATCTTCTCAACCGTGTGTTGGGGCTACTTTCCCAGCCCGTCATCCGGTTTCTGCCTCTGCCGATATTCCTGTGGTGGGTCAAGAAGGTAGAAGTACTAATCCTATCTGGAGAAAACGAAGTGAGCGCGTCGTGTTGTCGTCGGACGAAGAAACCAGATCTGATGACATGGGTCTCCATCCTCATAAGAGGCGAAACACAGTGTCCATACCCAAGCTTCTTGGCAGCATTGGGAATGTTTTTGGTGATGGGTTTTCTGTTCCCTGGCAAGGAGAGATAGTAGTGGAGCCCAATTCTCCAAAGACATCACCTTCCCCGGTTATTGACTCGCTCAAGACTGATCCTGGTACTTGTTCTGTGTTCGGAGGTGCATTGGGCATGTCAGGAGGCTTCCATCCGTCGGGCATACCTCACATGGTTGAAAAGATGAAGACTGCGTCCCATCTCTTGGCTTCCAAAACTTACAATCCAGGTTGGGCGGTTACTAGAGACTCATTACTTTCGGAAGACATTACCGCCCAGGAGTGGAGTTGTTGTGCCCATCCTCCGGCCACTATGAAGTTTCTTGTGGCCCAATCTGGTGCACATATGGCCGGCGATCTTTGGTATGCAACCACTCAAACCTCTGCCCTCATGGTTGCTGCCGCTGAGCGGATTTTCTGCCATGGCATAAGTGAAGCTCAGCTAAAAACCTCGCAAGACGCTATTGCTAGCTTCAGAGAGGGGAACTCCGTGATTCAAAGGAAGAACGCCGGAGGCTATTCGAGCAATATTAAATTGTGGTGTGCGAGAAAGCCACTCTGGAGGATCACGTGGCCACTCAGGATGACCAAATGGAGCAACTTCAAAATCAAGTGAGTTCTCTAGCTCGAGAGAAGGGTGTTCTGGCGGGGGAGTTGGCCAGGTGTCAACGTCAACTGGCCCGTGCGCAGGTTGACGGTGCTATTGCCCGTGGAAACTTGCAATGGTTGTTGGAAAAGGGCATGGTCCGAGTGATTGATAAGGTTATCAAAAGTGAGGAATTTTCCAGTGGGATCCAAGGCTTACAGAAGGCGTACGAGGCCCTTGGACTGGAAAAAAGAAATAAGCTGACCCGTCGTCTGGCAACCATAGTGAATCTAGCGCCCTGGAGCTTAACCGTGTCTCAAAAAGGGCCAAAGAGGTGAATGATGCCCTTTTGTCCCTCGCTGAGATGGATTTTGCAAGCCATTTTCGCCTGGGGGAGCTGGACTATGACAGCTTCCGCCGATTCTGTCGTAGGCCGGGTTCGGGAGGTTCTTCCTTGGACTCTTGGGACTGGTTCTTGTTTTTCCCCTTTTGTTTGTTTTGTAATGTATCCACACTCCCTTGTATTGTATGTTTAACGAAACATGTTGGTTGCCAACAACTAAGAAGAGTGTACTTCGTGTTTTGTACTTGGTATATAAATGCTTTTCTTATTTGTATTTTTCATTGACCAGTGATGTCCTTACACTAGAATTATTTGACATTTCTATTGTAACTCTTGTCTACATGTTCCCTTGTTCCAGGGTTCGTGTTAATTAGTTAGTGTATGTTTTGGATGTCGTATAACCGCTACCGTTGGTTTATATGCTTTCGACAACCATTGACTTGTATGTTTAGTCGAGTTCTTATGTTAATTCGCGAAATGTTTGCCTATGTTCTTGGCTATATATGTTTGAGGTTTAGCTACCTGCGCTTTGGCCGAGATCGTCACCTCAAGACCTTTTACTGTCTGACTTTCAGGGGAAAGGTTATGAATCTTTTTAGGACCCCGTTTTACATGCCATTAATTGAATTTTATATATTCTCAGCTCTAAGATTTTATTGGCAAATTTTAGGTAAAGATTATGATTCTTTGAGACCTATGGTTGCATCCTTGTATAGATTTTGCTCTTGTAGCGTAGGTGATCAGCCATTGTTGCTACTTGGAAAATATACACAACCTCTTTACATTGTGTTTTTGCAATTGGTTAAAGAGAATTCTGGAAAGCTCTTTCAAAGCAAAAATTATATTGACTCTAAAAAGGAAAAACACGAAACATTAGAATCTAAATGTTTAAGTGCCAGGACGCGAGCCTGGTCTCCGCATCGGCACTTGGAGTATGGTTATCCTATGCGGAGTTTGACCATACTCCCTATTCTCAGCCTTCGCTTTATTTTCGTTTGGGTGCTACGCTGTGGCTGCCTCGTCATAGTCATGCGTCTGTTTCTAGGTAGCTTGGGGTTCCTTCATGTTTCCATTACCGGGTCTTGGTGTGGAAGAGCTGAATTTCGTCCTCCATGCTCTGCAGACGCTCGCACTTCCCCTTTTCCTTGGCCCAACATGTGTTGCGACCTTAGGAAGCGTCTTCCCTTGACTGTGTGAGAATGTTTCTTGCTCTTCTCTGCACGCCAATCAATCTTGCATTTTGCACGGTTATTCGGGGTTTTGTTATTTTCATCAGAGACCCTGCTTGGTTCCCTTCTACAATGAAGCTTACGTGTTGGAGTGATTGATGCCATGTTACTATATGTGTTGTTACTAGTGCTTATCTTCTTCATCCCAAAGGGGTTTGGTTCATCTTCAATACTGGTGAAGAGTCAATTCGAGTCTCGAATCATTCTTTGTCTAGGCGTGGCTTGGCCATTTATTACGGGTCGGACTGATGCTCCTGCCCGTGGGTATGCATTCCCTTGCCTTGCGATTTTTGCTCCGTGTTCTGGCTGGACTGTCTTCGGATCAGTGTTCGCTTCTTTCCGTGACTGGGATGTTGCGAGTTGTCTGAATGCATCTATGTGCTTTTCCATTGGCTCGTTGGCCAGTGTTTCTGCCGCCGCTGATCTCCTACGTCGATTTCCCAAATTTTGAAAACTTTCACTTTGACACGGTCTGATTTCCTGCTTTGTTTCCTATTGGGTACTACGCTCATTATCTGGCCTCGTTGCTATGACCGTTACCGACCCATCACTTGTGCTGAACTTGAGAATGCCATGGAGGGTGGACGGAATCACTTGTAGTTGAAATAGTGTGGGTCGGTCCAGTAGGATATTATGCTCTGCCGGATAGTCAACAACCCAGAACTCGAGCACTCTCGTTATCTGCTCTGCCCCATCGTGACTGACTAGTGTAAATGGGAGCATGATTATGCCTTCTGGCCAGATTCCATGATCGGTAAACCCAACGAGCGGGCCCTGTTGTGGAGGTTGGAGATACTTTTTCCACTCGAGTGGCAACCGCCGAAGGCGGTGCTTATAGATTACGTTGAACCTGCTTCTATTATCAATGTATACATACTTAACACGTTTTTGACCAATGAACCCTATGATGTGTAATGGGTCGTTCGGATCCCAATGTTTTGTTCTGGGATCACTCGTTGAAAAGGCCATGTTAAACATGTTTTGATTTTATACCATCGTGCTGGCTTGTTGGCCTTGACAATTCCTGCATGGGTGAGGCCCGGTGATGGTTAGTATCTTTGGCCTCTTATCATGGCCCTTTCCTCCATCTTTTTGATTTCTAGACTGGTGTTGGTCTTCATAAAATTTTTTTCTGAGCTCTTTTGCAATGTCAAGTATGTTTCCAACCAGCTGCTTCTCGTCTATCTCCCTTTTCAACACCGTACATTCGGTGGTATCATAGGTTTTTCTCTTGTGGTACTATCAGAACTTGGCATTGCCCTTGCTCTCCTTTGATGGAGTTTAGTTGATTGAATGGAAATCTGCATGACCATTCCTGTTGTCGTCTTTGTTGAACGGCCTGTATCTCCTTGACATGTGTCTAGAGTGGCGATTGTGTTTCTGTTGCTTACTCTCTTGCCTCTCTTGCTGAGTCGAACTTGGCCGGGACGCCTCCTCCTCCTGTTTCATGTACGCTTTGGCTACAACTTTGATATTGGCCTCCTTTCGCTCTTCGCCTTCAATTTGTCTCAGGTATTTTTCCACTCGGAACTTGAGCTCGTCCCTGGTTCTGGGGACCGTCCCTTGCATCTTCTTAGATAGGGGCCCCGGAAGCAGACCTTGATCGAAGCCGTCCGTCACAGGAACTCTTCATGTCATAGAACGTTTAAGGTAGCTAACGTGAATCGATTGTAGTAGGCACGAATCGACTCTCCTTCTTTTTGCTTACACACCATCACATAGTTGGCGTCCCCTTTTTCCTTTCCTCAACTGCATGAAGTTATTGAGGAAGAGGAACTTTAGTTGCTCAAAATTCGAAATACTAGCTGGTCTCAGAGACTTGAACCATTTTCCTGAGTTTCCTGTTAGAGTGCAGGGAAAATAAGTGCAGGTGAAGCGACGATCCATCTTAAGGGATGTCATCGTCCACTCGTAGTTGTCGATGTGGTCGTCTGGGTCGGAAGTACCGTCATATTTCGGTATGTTCGGTATCATCGCAGTGTGTCGGATCTTGTATTGTAGTAGTGCATTACTGAAATTAGAGCTTGCACTTTGCATGGGATTGTCCATGTACGAGTACGACATACCACCATAGGCCATATACTGATGCGCCTGAGAGGGGTTCGCGTACATAGGTTGTACATGGCTGCTAGCGAGATGTACGGTTGATACTATTGCAAGTTGGCTGTGACCCAAATTGATGAAATGCCTACTGCCCTGTTGGGTGAACTATGTATGGGTTTGCTCCCCTGCTCTGTTGTGCAGACGATTTCAATGGTTGAGCAGTCGCCATGAAAGGGATGAATTTCGGTGTTGCTGAAAAATGAACTTCAGGTCTATAGGAGCTGGATCCCTGGCCGATCGAAGTCTGCACGCCTGTGACTTGCGGCTGAGAAACTTCTGGAATTAGACCTTAAGTCTGTTGTACGAAGGGGTTGAACACCGGTGGTTGCTGCATTAACAATGGCACGTGGGGCATGCCCGCCATGGCGACGTGTGAGTAAAACATCGATGAATATTATGATTGCGGTTAGATATTATGAGGGATCCAGGTTCTGGTGCCCGAACTGTGTGGAACCGATTGTTGCTGAGAAACAAGTATCTCTGTTTGTTGTGTTGCGACGATCTGCAGAGTTATGGTTACGATTGCTACTTGCTGATATGGGTTAACTGTTGGACGCCATAGATTAGTTATGTAGGTTGCTGCCGTTTCAGCTGCAGAGCTGAATGGTGTCTATGAGACTGGCGTGCGATTTGAAGCGTGTTCTTCCTGGACGGAAACTTGCCCTCCATCTAGCGACTGCATTGGACGCACCAGACTTTTCTCTGCTGCCCCCGATGCCGCCGAAATTTCGCCTGCCATCTTTGCTCTTTGGGTTTGCTTCGTGGATGTATCGTTCTAGAGATACGTCCGCATGGCGCCAAATGTTGTGATATGCCAAAAATCGTACTATTAAGATCAAGGGTGGGTGTCAAGCGGGTTCCTTCTCCTGATATCACAATACAAAGAAAAGAGATGATCGTTAGACAACGCCCGGGAGTGGTTCCCAGGACGAAGCTCCAACGATCAAGTTAGAATTGATTTAGAGAAGATAGGGTAATGACTTAGAGAAAAAGAGTCCAGTCCCTTCTCCGTGGGGAAGAAGGGTCCTTTTATACCTGAGTGAGGAGCACGTGCCTCCTAACTAATTCTGTTGAGCCTTCCCTCGTGACACGAGACGTGGAAAATCCGTATTGAAGGATTCTCTATCACGTCTTTGTATCTCGTTCCCTCATTGGCTAGAGATGAATCTTCGATATAATGATGATTGTAGCCGTTGTCAGATGGGTATGTGGAGCTCTCTGATTGGCTCCATGTTTTATGGGGTATTTCTCCTGAGGAGAGGAGGGTAAGGTGTTGTTCTGCCTCTTATCCTCCGTACCAGTGAGTCCATGCAGGCGGAGGCCTGACCTTGGCCTCAGACTGGGCACGACCGCTTAAACTAAGCCAAGCTTGGCGCTAGTTTGAATTTTCTTCTTTAACGTTTTTCCTAAGGGATACGTTAACACCTATCCACAAGCATACAACATACCTACTATCATACGTATCAACTACTGGCACTCTGCCACTGGCTCTCAACCACTACTACTTACCGGCTCTCAGTCGTCCTAGTATGATCAGCCTCTCGTCGGAATCATATTGGCTCCCATCTTCCATGCTATCATTGGCCTCTTGCCAATACCATATCCATACCTGGGCCAATGCAAATACTAACAACCACGTTATGGATACATATTCTCATGTAGTCGGGATCCAGATAGACAGTCGAACAGATGATCCTACCCGGAAGCAATATATCAAACAAAAACCATGCAATAAGGCTTTAGACCAAGAGTTCTCAAGCAATCTAACTTAAACTATATCCAATCCCTATGATATTCACTTAACGATCAACCAAAACTATCATCATCCTAACCAATCATGACACATGACAGTATCGTACAATCAACATACAAGACCCTACCAGTCTAGAATACCATGACACCAAGTGTCCTATACCATACATACATAACAGGAAGTTATCCTAGTCAACTAGCATACATGTACTCTAACAGTACCACTATCCTAACATACAAAGGATATATAATGTCATATGTGGCATAATGAGAAGACTCACCTTAATCACAAAACTGGAGAAGCACAACAACACTCTCACTTCCTTGTACTGATCAAACTGTAAATCGACTAACACCAATCCTTAATCAACAACTCAAACCCTTCAAGTTTGATCCAAGGTCAATCTGGTCAAAAGTCAATGGTCACCACACCGCGGTGACCTCTTGGCCATGTCGTAGGCAAGTCGGGACATACATTCTCGATGGAGAGCACCACCACGTCATGGGCCTTCCTTGGTTACGTCGTGGTTTCTGGCAGAATGCTCTTTTCTTCATTAAGAGTTTAAGCCTTATAGATCAAAGCCCAAAACTTCACATCTGGTCCTTTTCATTGACTTAATGGATAAATTTTCCAACTTTACCAATTAAGACAACACCACAAAACAAGATCTACAACCCTAAGCCCATTAAACCCTCACAATGACCAAAACTTGTACATGGTCCAAAGGGAACCATGACCCGACTCCTTTTCCATCAGATTAAGCCTAGAAATGGTCACCAAGAAAGTCTAAGGCTTTAGAGTTGCTCAAAACTCCAAGAACATCCCTTCAAATGATTAAAAGGACCTAAAAGCATGAAAATAAGAGCACAAGAATGATGAAGTTGGAAGCTTTATACCTTCCAAAGCTCCACAAGATGTAGAAGATGCAAGATTTGAAGTAGATAACACCTCTCAACCAACAAGCACACCACATTCTTATCTTAAAATGTATTTCAAGGCTTAAAACTTCAAGAACATCACACAAACATCAAGAACACTTAAGTGGGGGTTATGGTTTCGAGTTAGGAGGGTGGAGGCTGAAGAGAATGACCTAAACCAAGAGTTAAAGTCTTTAAATATGGGAGAAACCCTAAAAATCTTAGGCTTGGACTGCAACAGACACCACGTCGTCGTCATCCTCTTGCCACGTCGTGGTGCCCAGTTAGTCACGATCCTCATTTAAATGACGTGGTCACGCTGTGGCCAGATACTTGCCACGCCGTGACATTAGTTTTTTTTCCCAAAACCTTATCTTTGAAATCCCTAAGTCTTCAGATGTTACATTGCAGCTGAAAAAACAAATGACATGAACAGCCGACTAACTTACTATTTTATGTAAAATTTCAAATTTAATCAACTAATATTTGGCCGTACACTATATTAATTAGTATTTTTTTTCCGGCATTAGATCCGAAGTGGCAAATACTTTGACAAATTTTATGAATAATCCTTTGACCTTTGTAAAACACAAGGGCACACATAAGTAAATGAAATTATCATTTTTCTTTTTTCAAAAAATTAATTTGAAACTTGAATTAAACTTTTACAATAATAAATTTAATAGTAATCCTTAATAACCATTTTTAAATTAATCGATTAACTGGATAATAAATCAAAACTTAGGCTTGACAATCGTTTCGTGTTCGGGTTGGCGGGTCAAAATATACCAATCCGAACACGACCCATTTAACTATAAAGGTCACGGGTTGGCGGGTTTGGAACATAAACCCATATATGACCCGTCAACCCACTTATTTATACGAGTTCACAGGTTGGTGGGTTCGTTGGTCAGATTTGGGTTCGGGTGTTCGTGGGTTAGATTGCAGCAAATCGATTGCCTATTGTGTTGTGCGTTTGTCGTTCACGTTCAGGTGTCGACATCGTTCGATAATGATTCAATCATTGTCACACCCCTGAACCAGGACGGCGGAAACGTCCAGGGACGGTTGATGTCATTGTATAGTATCATAACAATTGAATATGAATGAAACATAACAACCAAACATCATACATTACAATATACCGACATTCATTGTTACAAAGTGTACTTGTTCTTCGATTACACAGAAATAACATAAAGTATGATGTCTCAAAAAGATAGTAAAAATATCCCAATCCAATGCTCGAGTACCTGTTCACTGAGTCACTGAGAATACAAGTCGTTTTGAAATGCGTCAATATAGAATGTTGGTGAGTTCATAAGTATATTTGTAAGAAAAATTTGTAATATCTTGGTTTATAGTAAGTTGTAAAACTCCAGAAAATCCAATATTTTCTAAAAAGTAGTTTGTGAGTCTCGTTCCAAAACCGTGGATAGTTGCATGCATGTTATTTATTCTCCTTTGATTGTATTAGAAAGAGTGTGATCCCAGAAAATCCTATATTTTCTGTATATAAAAGAGTTGTGGTCTTAAAACCCTAAGACCCGAGTGGTGAAACCAGTTTATAAAGTATACGAAACATAGTTTGGTGTTTTGTAAAACTAGTAGAGTGTAATTTCTTCGTAAATTCAAATAATGTTGTTATTCTCTATGTGAGTCACTATAACCATACTAATGACCTAAAGCGCCTGGCTTGACGTTTTTCAGACGTCGGTTTCTTTAAGATACTTGTCGCCCTAGACTGGCGTAGTCTAGCTGTAGCGAACAGCTCAGGTGTGGGGGTGTCAACCCCATATAGATCTATACACAATTACCTTAGTCTCCCTCCAGGAGACTCTGGTTATAACTAACAGGACTTACTGCGTACGCTAGGTAGGTACGACTAAAGGAGAGCCTCACAAGAGCCTTAACAGATTTACGTGAACTATAACTCCGTCTTACTTGCAAAACGACTTGAGTGCATCTAGTGTGATTGAAAACTATGGATATAATCAAACATATAAGCATATGCAAGTTATCATGTCTAGGTGTCTTTAAAAGATTACAACCTTGAAACTTACATATAAACACAAGTATAAGCACTTTTAGTATGTTAAAACAATTTTCTAGTTTTTGACTTTTCTATCTCTGTTTTTAGAAAAATAATAGAAAAATCATCGTAAGTCGAAATTTGGATCCGTAAACTCTGGAAGTTTGTACATTGAGTCTAATTTGTTCAAAATGTTTCTAATAATCTTTAATGGCCTCGAACCAGTGTGAAAAGGTTCATCTTCAGAGGCTGGTCCGAGATTCTTCTTGAAATGATAGGCAGTTTTGTAAAGATCGCCAAAAATTGTAGAAAATCGTATGAACACGTGCGAGTAGTCATTAGAAAGGTATAAACATGAACTATTTGCATGTAAACATTTTTGAAAATTATTACATTCAAGGTGGTCAAAACAATCCGTAAATGGACTATAACTTTTATGTGGAAGGCTGGGGATTAAGTTTATGTTACACATGTTTGCACACAAGACTCATTTTTGCTACTTTTGAAGTGTATAACCCCATATTTATAGTTTTCAAGAAATATATATGTTAACAACACTTTTCTCATGATTTTAATGAAGATCTATGTGATAAACTTCATGTTCAAGTAAACACCCAAAAATTAAACACACAACACAATGGTCCATGCAATTATCCAATGGTTAATCGAAACTTTGACTTGAATTCCCCCCCCCCCCCCCTCCCCCAAAATTGTATGAAAACATGAAAAATAGTGGGGTATGAAGCTCACATTTGGGTTTTCAAGATGTAGATGTAGAAGAAGATGAAACTTTGAACCTAGCTTGGGTTCTTGGAGAGATCTCGAAATGGTGGTTGCTTTAAGATCCATATTTACAAAAATGAGGGAGTAAGTGAAAGATATTTAACACAAACTTGGAATAAAGCAAAAGAGTTTGTCATAAACTTACCAAGGGATGAAATTTGAAGAAAATCCTCTTGAAAACACACACACAATTCACGATGTTTGAAGAAGAAATGAGAGAGTTTCTTGAGTTTTTTTTAAAGAGAGAATGAGATAAGAAAGTAAGTTAGAAGTGAAGAGTGGAGAGAGGATGGTGGTGGTTTGGCCGAGTTTAAGGGAAGAGAGGGAAGGAATGGATGCATTGTTACATGTTGGACAATTCTTCCTTCCTAGATGTATGGGATGTAATGACTTTGATATTTGTTGTGTAATTTTGATGTGGCAACTAATTAGGAACTCTTTTTTTTTGAAAGTGGGCTAACCGAGTTTGGAGGGGTTCTCAGCCCACATGATGGCCCAAAAGAATAATGGGCTTCGAACTTAACTTGGCCCAAAGAAGTTTTACGCCCACAAATGTTTTAGGAAGGTTATTGGCCCAATTACGGGGTTTTCGGCCTGAAATAGAGCCCAAGTATGAGTTTATGGAATTTAAATGAGAACTTTTGGCCCAATAAGGGCCCGATTGTGGTTTTCGGTTTCACAAGACCCATTGAAGAGATATCGGCCCAATAAGGCCCAAAGGAGAAGTCTTGGTCCAAAAGGGGTTTTGGGCCGAGAATTCATGGGCTAAGGCCCAAATTTGATTGGACTTAGTTATTGGATCATGTTTTAGGCTTGTATGAGGCTCTTATAACTTGGTTCTCCATGTATGAACGTATGAACTCGAATAACATTGTAGTTTGAATTTCACTAAACGGGGTGTTGCAAGGTTATGTGGAGGAAATTGTTGTGGACAAGCTTCGCATCTTAAACCCTAAGTTGTTGGTTGTGACATCATTCCCCTGTTAAAGGGAATTTCGTCCTGAAATTCATTCGAGAGTTGTCCTTAAGAACTAGAGAAGAGATGGGGGCATTTTTGCATCATCTGGTCCTCGCGTTCCCATGTGAATTCAGGTCTGCGTTTGACACTCCATCGAACCTTCATAATAGGAATGAGACTTTGTTTCGTTTGTTTTACTTCTTTATCCGTAATTTCGACTGGTTCCTCGATGAAGTGGAGATCTTCATTCACCTCAATCTCGTCTAGCGGGACAACGAGGGTCTCGCCAGACAAACATTTCTTCAATTTTGACACATGAAAGACAGGATGTACTCGGTTGAGTTCAGGAGGTAGCTGGAGTTTATAAGCCATTGGACCAATCCTTAGCAAGGATTTTCAAAGGTCCGATGTGCATTGGGTTCAATTTCCTATGCTTTCTCAGAGCGTATTATCTTTTTTCAAATGGGGCTTTTAGTAGTACACAATTACTGACTTGGGGTTCCAAGGGCTTCTGTCGCTAGTTTGCATAGTTCTTTTTGTCAGCTTCTAGATGCCTCTAGTCATGCTCGAGTTTGGGTGATCTCTTCGGTTGTCTCTCTAATGATTTCAGGGTTGGTGGCAGCGTCGTAGGGTACTCGTCCTTTGGTTAGCTAGGTGTTGATCATCTCAGTCCAACACATAGGCATTCTGACTTTGCGTCCTATATGGTGAAGTGAATGGGTGGTCATGGTTAGTGAGGATCGTGTACTTGACGCCCCAAAAGTAGTGTCTCTAACCTTAAGGCGAACACTATTGTCACTAAAGCTAGGGTCGCGTGATGTAGTTGGTCTTATAATTCTTAGGCTATCTTGGGAGTTTCTTACTGCGAGATTCTGGACTAGTGGGAGGTCGATCTTTGCTTGTTTCTGAGGGTAGGTTGAGTAAGTCTTCGATTTGGGATAGGAGATATCGATCCTTGAGGATGGTTTCGTTCGATTCTTAGTAGTTAGTGGTCCCATGGACAATTAGTCTTTCCTCTTTATGAGTCGGATGAGTGTTCTCTGAATTTCAATTCTTGGTC
Source organism: Lactuca virosa (assembly GCF_052849685.1). Taxonomy (NCBI): domain Eukaryota; kingdom Viridiplantae; phylum Streptophyta; class Magnoliopsida; order Asterales; family Asteraceae; genus Lactuca; species Lactuca virosa. Next base: position 340,155,200 of record NC_136428.1, on the reverse strand, counting down.
TAATAATTCTCATACTTACAGGGTCGTTCCATCGACCGGGCACTTCCGGTGTTTATGTTGGTGCTAAGTGGCCTTGGTGGTCTGGCTATGGAAATGGCTCCATGAGTTGAGTCGATCTCCGATCTCAACTTGGCATATAGGTAATATATTCGAAAGACCTTCTAGGAACTACTTCGGAAGGGTTATAATTCTCTAGGTTACCCTCGGTGTCCTTTGCTTCTTTTTTCCAAATTCTATTGTGGCTAGGAGGAGCGTGGTATTTCTTACATAGGTAGTTAGGAGTCTAGATGCCAGGGATGATTCGAGGATTTGTCATTATAAATCGTAGGGGTTTCCTTAATCGATTGGTTAAGGCGAAGGGTCTCTTTGTGGCACATGAATTTCGTATGGTGAAGATCAAGCCAGCCCATGTCAAATGACACTGTTGGGCTCCTTGTTGTACTAGATGTTGGATTGATCTGAAAGGGATGGTTGTTCGAAATGATAGTGTGTTCTATGTACACGTTTTTAATGTTACCAGTTTCGTCCTTGTTGTCACTACTGCGAACGTTTTGTACCACATTTAACGAGTATTAGCAGTATGAGTGCTTCGAGTATTAGTGATGAAATTTGATAGTATGTTCCCCACCAGACCTCTCTATAATCGCTTGGTGTATACGAGTCATGTATAATTAAAAATGGAAGACCTTCGACTGAGTGACTCTGTCCTAAATCCACAACCAAACAAGGAACAGGAAATAAGGCGGAACCACACACTCTAAGCCTTTAAAATCTCAATTATATATGACCCTAATGTATACACTAAGCCATCATAGCTTACCTGCAAGGACCCTTAGTTTTTATACAATGATATGTTTTCATTCGGACGAGAGAGTAACTTATAATTATCGACTAAAGCCTTTAAATATCTCTATTGGGAAAACATATCGCTACTTGCAGGTGATTTTGGGAGGGTCTCTCCTGTAGTGATTGTCAGCACTCTTCCCTCCCTGCCAGAGTTCCATGTTATTGGACAGTCCTTCCTAAAGTGTCCAGATTCATCACACTCGTAGCAGGTCAGGCTTATTCAAATGTTGGGGATCTGGGGGATTGGTAGTGCTGGTGCCCTGCAAAAATGGGTAGTGTGCCCCACCCTGTTGAAATTCTTGCAGTGTAACTTTTGGCAGGCTCCATAGTGATGAAAATTACACCTGTTACACTTTGGGAGGGTTCCAACGTATTGACAGATCGTTGTTGGTATGGCAGGTGTTGTGGCAGCATGAACCGCAATAGTATGTTGTCTCTTCGAGGGATCTAGTGCTGTTTTACTCTTCCTCTCTTTCCGGTACTTTCTTTTCTTGCTCTTAGGTTTGTGGTCTGGAGTGTCCTTGTGGGCAACCCCTTGTTGGTGCCCCTGGTTATTACTACGGTTGGAGTTGTTGATACATTTTCCGTTTTCATTTCCCTTTGTGTTGTTGAGTTGTGCCATGACAGCTGTCACAGCAGCTATCACTGCGGCTTGGAAGGTAGCAGAGTCTGTTCGTAGGATTAGTGTTTCGCTGGTTGGTTGGTTGTTTCCATGGGAGGACATAATTCTGTTGCATGAGGAGAAACGAGCGCGTGAGTAACCACGGTCAGTTTTAGTTGTATCCATCCATTTATATTTACATATAAATTTCACGTGTGGTTGTACAATTCTCAATGCTTCGACCTACATCCTGATGATGTATTTATAGTAAAGAATAAAAATAGACATTGTACGAACGCTAAGTTAATCATAATAGAATATAGCTATCAATACAATTTAGTGAATTTGGATTACATGGATTTATGGAGGGCGCACCTCTCTTAATTCTACTACTACTAGTTGTACTGAAGACATAATAAACCTAAGACGTAGTGCGAGTAGTGTAGTGATGCTCATATTCCGAAATAGCGCACAAGGTGCCCAACCATTTCGCTCAATTCACGAGTGGCCTTTTCCGCTCTCTGTTATGCTAAGGCTGCCCTAGCCTCCGCTGCACCGAGTTGTTGTCTTAGGGTGGCCACTTCCTCCTCTAAGGAGCGTTGACGGTCGGTGGGGTCCTCCTGCTCTGCGGGCTGGATTGGTATTGCTCCCGATGGGTAAGGCTCGCTAAGGATCTCTCGGGCTCCTTCATCCTTGTCTGACTCCTCATCAGAATCGTCTCCCTCGTAGTCCATCTCCAGGTACTCCTCAGGACCCACTTCTAGGTTTTCTTCATGCGCCTCTCCCGGTTCTTCCTTGATCCATTCATTGGCCACTACGGCAGGGTAGTAGGGGTCTTCATGGTGAAATTCAGCCATGTTGCCTGCGCGAGAAGAGAGGGATGAGATGCATGTAGAAGATCTAAGGGCGGTGGTTATATGGTATTCTAAAATACTACTATAGTATTACATGTTTGATCCTAGGGCTTCCTGGTGTACGGATTCGGTGAGTTTTTAGACTTGTTTGTTATTGTTTAGTATCATAAAATACTCCTATAGTATTTTTAAACTTTAGGTTTGGTTCTAATGTTCCTTTGCATGTAGGGTTGGTAAGTTTTAGACTTGTTGCCACACACTATCTCTCCCAAACACATGTTGGCCGTATCTCAAATAAATATAATTGATCAGGCAATATTTATCCTAGATATGATTACATAACTGTCCAGGTTTGACCGTAGTGTTCAACACCTAAATACTTTTGTTTCGTTCTTATTATGATACGGTTCTAGCAAGTATGTATACTTTTAGAAGATACTTATATCCTTAAGGTATACTTTTAGTCAGAGTGTTTTAGTCCCATTGTATTTATAGTTGTACACCTTTTATGGTTAGATATACTAGTTCACTATAAACAATGCTCTGATACCAATCTGTCACAACCCCAAACCAGGACGGCGGAAACGTCCGGGGGCGGTTGACGTCATTGTGTAGGATCATATATGAATGAAACATAGCAACCAAACATCATACATTACAATATACCGACATTCATTGTTACAAATTGTACTTGTTCTTCGATTATATAGAAATAACATAAAGTATCAACATAGAATGTTAGTGAGTTCATAAGCATATTTGTAAGAAAACTTTGTAATATCTTGGTTTATAGTAAGTTGTAAAACTCCAGAAAATCCAATATTTTCTAAAAAGTAGTATGTGAGTCTCGTTCCAAAACCGTGGATAGTTGCATGCATGTTCTTTATTTTCTTTTGTTTGTATTAGAAAGAGTGTGTTCCTAGAAAATCCTATATTTTCTGTCTATAAAAGAGTTGTGGTCTTAAAACCCTAAGACCCGAGTGGTGAAATCAGTTTATAAAGTATACGAAACATAGTTTGGTGTTTTGTAAAACTAGTAGAGTGTAATTTATTCGTAAATTCAAATAATGTTGTAATTCTCTATGTGAGTCGCTATAACCATACTAATGACCTAAAGCGCCTGGCTTGACGTTTTTCAGATGTCAGTTTCTTTAAGATACTTGTCACCCTAGACTAGCGTAGTCTAGCTGTAGCGAACAGCTCAGGTGTGGGGGTGTCAACCCCGTATAGATCTATACACAATTACCTCGCTCTCCCTCCAGGAGACTCTGGTTATAACTGTTGGATTAGGTGTCTAAGCCCAAAACTATTTTGGTATGTACTTGAACTGACTGTAAGCATGGTCCTTTTGGGTTGCCTTCACCAAAGCAACTTGATAGGATGATTTGTGGAGAAAAAGATTAATTATGATTTATTAATATATTATATGAATAATATATTAAAAGAGAAATCATATTGTTTAATTAATATCAGACAGGAATTAATTAAGAATTAATTCAGTGGCTAAAAGACATTAATTAAATAAAGGGGACTAGAACTGTCAATTGTGTGATAGTTGAATATTGGGCTAATGGACTCCATAGAAGATTGGAGATGGACGAAATCTATGGGAAAACCCATTAGAATTCGTCCAAGGCTTCTAAGGAGGGAGTACATGGGCTGTTTAGAGCCTAAGCAGTCAGATTAGGGTTTCCTAGTTCAAAACCCTAATAGCCTCACTATATAGGGAACCCCTAAGGCCCCAAAAACATGTGGAAGGAATCCCTAAGGGTTCTTGGACGTTTTTTGGTGCCTCCTTCTCTTCTACTAAGTTATCCTCTTGCTCTTGGTGTTTGTGAGCCATTAGAGGTGTGACACTTGTGACACTAAGCTTTCAGAAGTCAATTACAAGGAGGAATTGATATTGTTATTGCTACATAACAATCAAGGTAAGATCTAAACCCTAATTCATATGTTAATTTGATTATTGTATGCTAGATCTAGGGTTTATTGCTTTGGATGATTATTGTGTGTTCATTAGACAAACTAGATCCAAAGCTTTAGGGTTTGCATCTACACCATAGGAATGATATAGTGCTCAAAACCCAACAGTGGTATCAGAGCCTAGGCTGTTTGTTTGATGTAATTGATGTTTTTCATGATCATTCATTGCTGAAAGTCGAAAATTCTGCCTTCTGGAGCCTGGACTCGCCGAGTCCATAAGTGCACTCGCCGAGTCCAGTGGGAACTCGACGAGTCCATCCCTGAATCGACGAGTCAGATGGTCAGAAGGAGGAATTTTCGGGATTTTGCCATATTTTGCTGTGGGATAATTACCAAAAATGTTTTTCATTAATGAAATCCGAATTTTATCCATATTTGGTGATTATCCTTACCAAAATAGAAGATAATTGTCAAAATTAAGATAATTACTTGTTTTATAAGATAAATATTAATTATTTGTAATTTTGTTTTGAATTATCGTGCAAGAAATTGAATTAGGTCATATTTAGATAATCACCAATTAATTGTTTAATTGTTATTATTTGTAATTTAATCTAGAATATTCTTGATAATGTTTTGAAAAGTTTCAAAACTTGCCCTCAAGTTTTTAGAATTTAAATTTTTATTAAAATGTTTAATTTCGAAATATTTAAATTCTAAAACCTAATGTTTTGAAAAGTTTCAAAACTTGCCCTCAAGTTTTGGAATTTAAGATTTTGATTAAAAGTTTAATTTTAAAATATTAAATTCTAAAACCCTAGTTTTTGAAAAGTTCAAATTACACCCTTATAGTTTTATTATGTTAATTAAGTGTATAATTAAAAGAGAGTTAATAAATCCATAATAATTTGGTTTATATTTAATTAAATTAAAAGTGTAATTTATTAAATTAGACCACATAGTATTTTAAAAGTGTAAAATACACCTTATACTATATAACATTTAAAAGTCTAACATATTATATATGTATGAGTAAAGAGTCAATCTTACCGTTAGTAGGCCTCATTCATGAAGCTGATCTCTAAGGGGTGTTTAAGGAAATTGCCTATAAAATGACGATTGAATGGGTATCCACTCTTACCCACCGCACTCTTGACTAGTGGAGGGTCGTTAGCCGAACGGGTAGGATATGACACACCCTTCCATTATAAGTATACTGAAATACGAAGTAACTAAACGCTTTTATAAATTCCCAAATCTTAGTTACTTTAGGAAAAGTGAATTTGATGCAATTCCATGGAATTACACTTTATACCCTTGCTGAGACAGTTAGTGGAGCGTGTGTGGTTAACCGGCACACTAAGTTGGGATTGGCATTGGTGGAAAAGGGTGACTCGATGTTTGTCATAGATCGATGGAGCGTGTGTGGTTAACCGTCACGTCAATTAGGTGACTGTAACATTGAGGGCACCACGTACATTCGCATGGTTATTCACACCTTATTTGTGATCCTCGGCATCCCAATCACAAATGAAGAGCATAATCGAGATTAAACATGCCATTGAAAAGTTCAATGAATCTCAAAAGATCTAGGAGTTTCAATTCATTTAAAACTTAATTTTCAATTTTCGTTTTTATGGTGGAAATTGGTAAATCATCATTTACCTACCTTCAAATGTTCTGCAGTTTGGATTACGGCATCCCTCTTCCAAATTGTAGAATATTGTATTGGGTCATAGCCTTAATATCTCATTTGGGTGTTTTATTAAGGACTCCATCAACTAACTTGAATTTCTCCCGTTTTGTAGATGTCAAAGTCTGACAAATATAGTCTTCCCGAATCCTTAGCAAAAAGTTTTTCATATGAAGATGATGTTCCACGATTAGATTGTGGAAATGGAAATCATGCTTCGCTTCCTCCACCTCCTCCAATAATTCTCCCTGACCCACGTGTTCGAAGACTTGAAAAATTCAAGGTCGCTCAAGCCCTATTGGCGAAAAGAAACGAAGACGGAAAGTCGGTATGCTCTCATGTCATGGATATGAAGTTGCATATTGATAGATTGGGAATGTTGGGTGTCGATGTCTCGGGGAAGTTGACTGTTGACTTGGTTCTTCAGTCATTTCCCGAATCATATGGTAAGTTCGTTAGAGAGTACTATATGATGGACCACGATGTGACCCTCATTGATTTGACTTATTTGCTTATTGCTGCTGAATCAGAAATGATTTGGTGCACTGGTCGAGCAAATTTGTCTGGTAAATCAACATCTAAATCTTCTATGAGCAATGGCAACATTGGAAGTCCATAAATTTTTTCTCTACGCAAGAGAAAGACTGAGTCTGAGATTGTCTCGTGTGCTATTCTGAAGAGGTCCACTTGTTTTTATTGCCAAGAAAAGGGGCATTAGTTACGAAGCTGCCCTGACTACCTGAGAGATCTAAGAGATGGGAGAGTTAAGATGTATGACTCTGCTTCAGGTAAAATCCACTATCTAACTCTATTAAGTTCCTTTTTAGATTCTTAATACATGATGTGATATGATTACATTTGGTGTTTTGTAGGATTGAAGAAAAGAAAGGAAGCTTAAAAGAAAGAAGTGAGTTGAATCTGGTCATGAAGAAATGATTTCGATCGCATGATTCAAAGATCGGATTTTTAGCTGCTACTTTAGAGTTAGGACAGATTGCTAAATAATAATTACATAGTTTTCATTTGTAATCGCATTGTAAGGACAAGATTTTTCCGCAATAAAATAAAATTTGATTTTATCTTATTTATGTTTCCTTGCGATGGATTTTATGAAAATTGGTGTTTGAATGTTTCTGTTATTAGCAATATTGTGAATGGATTTGATTCTTAGTTATGTTATTTGTGGTAATGTCAGAAATTTACCAAATGAGGAAGATTCTCATCGCCCAAGTTTCAATTGGATAGAAACTTGGAATCATACAACTTGTATTGTATGATGAATGAGAACCTTCATATTTGGAAAATTGAGACTAATTCCTTGACAAAGAGTCAAGTGAAGGACTAGGAGAGCTGGTACACAATGTTGCGCACTGGTCAAGTCCAACACAAAGAACGATAAAATACTCGTCATGATTTACTAAAAGTCTAGTAAATATGGTTATGCTTACGAGATTAAGTGTAATGCTGAATCATTAAAAAGTTTCAATAATAGCAGAACGAATAAGAAGAATCAATTAGGCAGAAAAAGTTTCTCCAATCTGTAAAGATGAGAGAGTACTTAAGTATCTGTTTTATGATTAACTTAGTGATTGTATAGCCGTGTCACAATTTATCCTCTAAGTAAATCTTAGTGCACTAGTATAGCTAAGAAGAGGAATCGGAAATTGTTCAAATGGTTAAATCAATAGTTGAATCATACTTCGTTCAAAAATCAAGTCTTAGAGTCATACTCCAAGATTGTGACTTGAGTGACACATCTTAAGAAGTTTTAACACACTCATCAAATGTGAAGTAGGAAAATGTTTTCTTGCTATTGCATGCTTGAAATTGGTAAGTTGTGATGTCTTGGATAAGGTAAAGACCAACTAAGACCAATTGTGTGTAGTGTTTGCCTTGATAAGGACCTACACTAACTCTTGAATATTTGTTTGTCAAGAAATGTTTCTTGACAAGAGAATCTTATATGTCAAGAGGTCAGTGGGAGTCTAAATGATCTTGAAAAGTTTCAAGAACTAATCAGGGGTAAACCTGTTGTTAAACACTAGCTTGAGGTTTGTAACCTATCATGTTGACACAATTTTTTTTTTGTTTCTGTGCCATTCCAGTTTAAGTCAACTATGCATATGATTTCTATGAGTTCTCAATTGATTGCATAAAGGCAAGGCATCCTGATCAATGGAAAGTACATTGATAGGTAGGGGTGAGCTGCTCAAAGACTTGGAAGCAATGGCGGGACCCTAGATGGCAAGGAATAAAGAATGAACAAGTTCTGTCCATTAGAGTTTGGATTTGTCACAACATTATCTTATGATTATGGTTATGACAAATTCACATGGTTAGGAACACATACACCATAAAATCTAAGTGTCATAAGGTTTCTATCCTTCATGAAAATGATTGTGAGGAAACGCTTTCACTAGGAAGATTTTAATGAGATAGAGATTATTTAAATTGCATTCTCAAATTTGATTATGATTACAACATCCCTCTTCATAGTTCGAACTGTGAGATTTGGCAATTAGTTTGAGCATTCGAGACTTATTGCTGTAAGTTCTAGAATTGTTTAGACACGCATGTGAGTTATCTAAGGAAATGTGTATGAGATGCTTAGATAAAGGCTTATCGAAGCATATCGTATTAGAAATATGAACTTTGGAAGTCAATAAGTATTGCCTTCTAGAAGTCCAATGGTTTTCTGAATACGTGTCAAAGCTAGTGGGAGCATAAGTGTTATGCTGGTAAGAAGAAAATCATCATGTTAGTGGGAGCATGATCATTATGTCAAGTATTTCAATGTAGCAATATTAATTATAGAAAACAAAAGTTTCACTTTGCAAAGTTACAGGGGTTGAAAAGTTGTTTTGCTATAATTAAGGGACAGAATATTATACTTTGTTTCGAAATCTAAAAGCTTAGATCGAGAAATTTTAATCAAATTTAGTCAAGGGTATATTAATTGCGTTCTCAAAATTCAATTATGATTACGACATCCCTCTTCATAGTTCGAATTGTGAGAATGTGACAAATAGAAATATTATGGTAAATGGCTGATAAAGTATCATGCTTTTATGTAAGACTGATGAGAATTAAGTTCTCTAAGATCGTTTAGATTCGTAACAGATTTAGAAAAACACAATAAAAGCAATGAACACACGATGAATCAAACAAGAGCTGAATGATTAATATGCTCCACCTCAGAAGAGCTCGACAAAGAACTTCTACTGTAGAGGTGTGCTAGGGTTACAGTACGATGAAAAGAATAATTAATCAAAAGCGTACAGAGAACGATGCATGCATGCATCTTATATACTAAACCCTAATGACATAAACACGGTTGGACAGGCCCAAACCGTGATAACAATGGACTGAAGAAACAGGCCCAATGACACAACTCTTAGACCCAGCAATCTCCCCCTTTGCATCAATTGAGGCGAGAGATCATTTCGGTGGAGTAAGAGTAGATTTCTTCACAGTCTTGAATAGCTTCGGTATGATGGCGAGAAGAGTCTGTCGGAAGTCAATATACCACCGAAACATATCCGAATTTTTTTTCTTATCAGCTTCACTGTTTTGCTTACACCTGTGAGTGATATCCAGAATGTGCTCCAGACAAGAAGTAGAGAATAGGTGTTTATCATCAAGAGCGAACAAGCACTTTTGGCCTTCGGCTCTGGTGAACATGACTGTGTGATACTTTGGGTCAATTTTACCCATCTGCATCTTGTTCACGTCGCTCGCCTTCCTAATTGGTCTGATTGTGGGCTTCTTCCTCAAGGCAGAGGCGATCTCTTGATCCATCTTGGCAACCTCATGATGTAAGAAAATAACATTCGCTTGATGTGATCTATGATAGGCTCATACTGTTGTTGATCAGTAAGCAGAATGTTGTTCAAGAGGATCCAGTCATGTGGATTTAAGTTTGGCAAATCAGCAAGAGAAATCATATGAACCGAGTTGTCAGAGCTTCGGGTCACTTTGAATTTCACATTTATAAAATTCCTAGCTGAAGTTGGTTTCAATACCTTGACTGTTGTGATCTTCTGTGCGCTCCAAGTCAGGTATTGCGGTTGAGAGAATGCGAGATAGTAATCAATTAATTCTCGATCAACCTTTGGGTCAGGAGAAGGAATAGAAGCGATTGGCTCAAAGCAATGAAACACAAATGCCTTTCGGGTTATAGGCATATCAAATTGAGAGTCTTTTGAATTCTCACGATCAAACGAGGTGACTGGTTCAAGCCAGTGAGTGCTCGGAGACTCGATTGCTTCTTTTAACAGTTTCTCCAATGTCCACAAAGGAAATAGAGTTTTTCTACTTTCCAATGCGTCATGAGCCTCTTTGCTTTTTCTTTCCCTCTCTACTTCTTCTTTTGCAATACGAAGATTTTCGTCAAGCTCTCGATCACTTTGTTTTCTTTTAAGAGCGTCTTCTTCAGTTTCTTCCTCATCACTTTCACCAACTATCTTCTTATTTTTTTCCTTCACACTCGAACCCGAAGCTTCATTATCCTTCGGTTTAGTGGTGACTTTCGGTTGTGGAGGTTGATTTTTACTTGCTTCTCCCCCTTGTTTCGGAGGGACAACAGGCTCCGGAACACCTTCTATACGACATAAAATGTCAAGAGCTGGTCTCAGCTTTTCAGCTAAGTGGCGTCGGATTGTAAGAGTAAGAACCGAATCATGTGCCTCGAGGAGATTATACAAAAGAGATTGCACATCACCAACACAACTTTTAATGACTGATCGCTCAGTCTTCATATCATCAATTTCCTTGGTTGCATGAGTTAGCTTCAAGGTCTGAGTTTTGAGTTGAGCAGTGCGACGATCCAGTTCATCCATTACTTTATTTTCCACAGCTAGTTCGATCTGGAGTTGATCAAGACGAGCCTTAACGCAAGATACAAACTGTGCATTATCAGCTTGAATTCCCGTTCGAATGCTTTCAAAATGCTTATGCTCCTCCTGAAGCGTAGAGGTGAGTTCCTTAATCGTAGCATTCACCATATTGGCATTCTTTTGAGCAGCTGCCTGTAGAGAATCCAAAAACACTTGAGCATCTACAATGATTTGTGTGACATTGTCGGTTGCTTTCTGACAAGAAGAGGTAGAAACATCCACAAATTTAGTAGCTTTAGCAATTGAATCCTGATGCTCTTTGACCAAAGTAGAGAACAGAGCCTTGACCGCTGCTTCTGAATATTCAGTAGTGGAAGAGGAAGATGCAGAAGCAAGAAGCTTGTCAACTTTCTCGTTAAGATCCCGTAAATACCGTTTCGTGACAGGAGCATCATCATAATCATCATCACTCTGAACTCTGTAAGGGCTAAAATAGAAGGAATAAAAGTCAGCATCCTCCCCACCGAGAACGGTATCAGATTCGTTTGAAGGAGGCAGAGATAGAGGTTTAGATGTTATCGGGGTTTCGGTCCCTGAAGTAGATGCCCCTGTATTAGATATGTTGACACGAACTTGAGTTTCGGTTGGGGTAGTGGTAGTGGTGGTAATTTCGGTGAATAAGGGTGTGGGTATGGGAGTAGAAGATGTAGTTGTAGAGGAAATTGGAGGAGGGCATTGAGCAATAGTGATAGGAACAGAGTGAGTAGGAGAGAGAGGAGGGGAGTTTCGGTTACCCGGAGGACCCGGTGAAGGTGGAGGCGAATCTCCACTGAGCGAACTGTCATCATTATAATGTTCACTATCGCTTGACTCTTGTTCGGGATGTTGGTCGGAAGGAACATACTCTGAATCACTTGATGATAGAGTCTTTTGCTTGGGCGCCTTTTTCTTGATCTTTCGCTTCTTAGGAGCGGAAGGAGCTGCTTGTTCTGACTTTTCGTTTTTTAGGCAGAACAACTTTAGAAGATGGTCCTTCCTTCTTGCTTTTTTGTTGCTCGCCTTTCTTCCCTCGTTTCGCTGGTTTATCAGCTGCATCCAGCAAGGTTAGCATTTCGGGGGTGAGCTGCGTCGGTCCCATACGAGGAAGCTTATTGTATTCACGAATGACCTTGCTTTCCCCAGAAACACAATGGTACATTGACTCAAGAACCGAACCGATAAACAGAAACTTGGATGGATCGGTGACAATAATCTTCGTCGTGTGAAAAGCGGTGATAGATGACATCAAAGAGTCTGCCATTGTAGGAATGTGGAATTTCTCCATTGCCCATTGAGTAACTAGAGTCCAAAACCTTCCACATGATATTTCAGAATAACGAGAAGATGAGGTAAGACTTTGTACCAGTTGAGTCCAGAGAATAGACACATAGTCCATATTGAGCCTGTGGTAAAGACCATAGAGAATAGTCATAAACGCTTTGCTTGCCCCATCAGACCCTGCAACCCTCTCCGATAAGCCCTTGAACAGAATAGTAAATAGACCATTCCACTGTGGAGGAAGACAAAACTTCTTGAACTTTGTCACTGTCGTAAGAACTTCTGTTTACCCCATATCGTAGAACATGGTGAAGAGCTGAGTCATGTTGATCGAGTCTGGATTGATCATGGAGTCGTTGATGAGAAGCCCTAGCAATGAGCAAAACCTAACCTTTAAAATCGAAGTCTTCTGATCCAAAACCTCAAAGAAAATCCGCTCCTTGGCTTTATCGTATGATTCCATTGAATAAACTTGAGAAAGAAAAGACATCAGAACAGACTCCACCTTGGTTAGATCAATCACAAGTGGTGAATATTTGAGGCATTCAACCACCTGAAGCATGTAAGGATCATACTGAAAAGGGGAGAGTTTGATAATCAGATTTTGATTCGGCTTGATGGTGAGAAGCGTGGACTGTGCGCTTTGTTCTTGAGTAGAAGATGAGTAAGCCATTGTTGAAGCTTGAAGTGAAGAAGATGAACAGTAGAGAGAAATCTCTGTTTATTGCTCGAGAGGATTTTGTTAGGGTAAAGAGGTTAAAGTGAGGAGAGTAAACCCTTTATACGATTACCACGAGAGAGAAAAATCTTAGGTGATGATTACACGATTTTCTGAATCGACGCCATAAAAAGCGTGATTTGACAAGTGTTACTCCGAAAAGTGTGTCAATGGCGTCAGGCGGCGTGAGAAAAGGAAACGGTTCAAATTCGCGCGCCTTTTAAGATCTTATCCATTCACCGCCTCTTTGATTTTTAAATCGTTCAAATTCCCTTTGAAATGTGGACTCCCCCTTTCGCTTTCATTGGTATGGACTAGCCTTCACTTCCAAACATACTTTAACAACGTAACATATTGAACCGAAACGTCAGATCTGAGAAAAAGCCATTAGTACCACGATTAAGACTTTTTGGAAAATCATAATGATCTTCATGTAAGAGTGTGCCAAAGAAAAAGAAATAAAACAAAGTATTTGTGGGATATAAGTGATGTCATTTAAGACACAAAAACTGTGGATCCCGGGCACGAATCTCTTCCTTCAAAGTCAAGAGAGACTTAGAAGTGTCTGTGTGGTTTCCCGTTAAAATACGATAAAATGCTTATTAAGAAGCATTGAAAGACATCTTTTCAGTATAAGGATATTAGTGTGGGTTTCACTTCAATCGAACTACGGAACTTGATATAAGACCGAAATTTGGATGAACTACTTGTGAGACCGGTGTAGCCTATTAAACAAGTACGTTTGAATAATTTTCAGTGACTTGGTGATTGAGTAGAAATCTCAAAAAAATAAATTGGATCTTTTGGGCAGAAAAATCTTGGTTTGAGATAATTTCATAAAGATCGCTCAAAAATAAAAAGAGATTTCTTGGTACCTTCCACTAAAGTGGTTTCGTTAATAGTTGGGTAAAAGCTAGAACGTGTAATTGTTCACCGTCAATTCATTGTAGGTGTTGAATTATGGGTTTCACGTAGATCGTGGTTGACGAAACTAAGATCACAAACACAGATGTTGTGTAACCATAAACCTCAGTGGTAAATGCTGAGAGTCTCAAGGGTTACGATTATGAACCGAAATGTGATGGAGAAAAGTTCGAAGGTGGTTAAAGAACCGAAAGTACCTCTGCTAAATAGTAAGGACCGAGCAGAAAACTCTTAACTCAGTATGAGAAGAGTAAGGTAGCTCATGACTTGAGTGATTTTAGCAGCCTTATTGGGAAGAAACAATTTGTATATATTGAATCAATAAGGCTTCACTTAGAGTCGTCGAGGCTTTGGAAAACATGCAGCAACATGCTTCTAGGGATACGTAGCTAGTACAAAGATCAAGAAAGGTATACCTGCCCCAGCTCCATCAGTGGAAGTAATCCAAAAGTCCTTTCATTGTGATATTTTTTTGGTATTTTTCTTTTATATTAACGAAATTAAAATTAAACACAAAATAAAATATTTTTGATCATTTGGATTTTTCTGAAAAAAAATAACAATAAAAACAGAAAAGAAAATATTTTTGGATTTTAGGAAAAGAAATAAACAAAATAAAGTGAGAAAAGTATACATAGTGTATAGCGGATACAACCGAAACTTCACCCTTGGAGAGATGAAGCGAAATGGACCGAGCGTTAGGTGCATTTCGGTTCCCAAAAAATCTGGACCCGAAATAGACAAAGCGTTCTCTCTATTTCGCTTGCTTAATTTTAAAGAAGCGAGAGAGGTTTCGGTACTGACTCAGCTTCCATCATCCCTAAGCCTTGGAGTATTTTATTGAAACTTGCTTCGGGTAAGGCTTTAGTGAAGATGTCAGCTAATTGGTCAGCAGATCGAACAAAGTAGATCTCAACGTTACCATCTTCTACGTGATCCTTGATGAAGTGGTATCTCAGTGCTATATGTTTCGTTTTCGAGTGTTGCACTGAGTTGTGACATATCCGAATAGCGCTTTCTGAGTCACAATAGAGTGGAATTCTCTTCATGTTTAGGCCATAGTCTCTAATTTGACTTTGTATCCATATGACATGTGAAGTGCAAGATGTTGTTACAATGTATTCAGCTTCGGCTGTAGAAAGAGACACGCAGGTTTGTTTCTTAGATTGCCAACTAACGAGTTTTCCATCAAGGAGTTGACACCCGCCAGTCGTGCTCTTTCGATCTAAACCACATCCTCCAAGGTCAGAATCAGAGAATGCTTGAAAAAAGAAACCTGATTTCGCAGGGTACCGAAGACCGAGAGATGATGTTCGCTTCAAATATCTGAAGATATTTTTCACAGCCACCATATGAGGTTCGCGTGGATTAGCTTGGAACCTGGCACAATAAGAGACAGAAAACATAATATCCGGTCTGCTAGCTGTTAGATACATTAGAGACCCCATCATTCGACGATAGAGGGTCATATCTGCAGCCGGTTTCTCCAGAGATGGTATTAGCTTTGTTCCGAATGCCATTGGAACTTTTACTTTAGAATCTCCCATCATGCCGAACTTCGCCAGTAGAGTCTTCGTGTAAGCCTCCTGATTAATGAATATGCCTTTTAGTCCCTGTCTTATGTTCAGTCCAAGGAAAAAGTTAATCGAACCCATAGAACTCATCTCAAATTTAGTCTCCATCAACTTCCGGAATTCAGCCGTTAAGGTAGGATTCGTAGACCCGAAGATGATGTCATCGACATAGATTTGGACGATCATTAAATGGTTACCCTCTTTCTTGAGAAAGAAGGTTGGGTCGACCGAACCTTGTTTGAATTTTGACAATTTAAGAAAGCGAGTTAATGTTTCATACCAGGCTCTAGGAGCTTGCTTTAGACCATAAACTGCTTTGTCCAGAATGTAGCAATGATCAGGATACTTCTCATTCACGAAACCCGGTGGTTGCTCCGTATATACAGTCTCTTCTAGTTCTCCATTCAAGAATTCACACTTGACGTCCATTTGAAAAACTTCGAAATTCTTGTGAGCAGCGTATGCCAGAAAGATCTGAACTGATTCCAACCTTGCAACAGGAGCGAAGGTTTCTTCATAATCTATACCTTCTTCCTGACAATATCCCTTAACCACTAGTCTTGCCTTATTGCGTATCACGTTCCCTTCTTTGTCCAACTTGTTCCGAAATACCCATTTTAATCCAACCACAGATGCATCCTTTGGTGTAGGAATCAGTCTCCAGACGCGCTTTCGCTCAAACTCATTTAGTTCGTCTTGCATAGCCTGTACCCAATCAGAGTGATCAAGTGCAATGTTAACTGTTTTCGGCTCAATCTTGGAGACAAACGAATTAAACATGCAGAATTCAACATGAAAGAATAGAGTTGTTTGCTTCGCTTTCAGTTGAGAGCGTATGAGTACTCCCTTAGATGATTCACCAATTACTTGAGTTTTTGGATGATTTTTTGTCCATTTTGTGAGAGGAGGGTAATTGGGATCATAATTAGGATCCAATTCGGCATTGACTTCTTCTCCAAGTTCTTACTGAGTGTCGTCGTCATTCGTATTACTATTGTCCCCTTCGAATGATGAAACAATTTTAACATTAGGATCAGAATTCTCCCCCTCGGTTGGACGTCCATGGTCCATTGTTGGAGATGGGTTCTCCCCCTGGAAAGGAAAATCAGGTTGCTTTGATGTAGATGAACCTTCCCCCTAGAAAGTGGTGCGATCATTTGTGGGTTCGCTTGGACCTTTGGGTTCGCTAGGAGTTTGAGGTTCGCTTGGCATGGATTTTGCTGCATCGTTGATTATCTCCTTCAGGTTGTCAACCTTGTTATCAGCCGCTTTCACTTCAGAAAGATTGCATTCTCCGGTTCATCAAAGAGCAACATGTATTCCTCAAACAGATTTGATATAGGAGCCGTGACTAGACCTGTTTGTGGAAAGATCCCCTCCATTGGAGTTTCGCTTGGTTGAAGTTTCTTCACATAATTTTCATCAAATGTGACATAGTAGGTTTCTTCAATTTTCTTGGATCTTTTATTCAGAACCCTATAAGCCTTGGATGTGAGAGAGTAGCCAAGAAAAATCCCTTTGTATTCCTTCACATCAAACTTGTTTCGGTTCTCTTTGGAGTTAAAGATGAAGCATCTTGAACCGAAGACATGGAAGAATTTAACGTTAGGCTTGCGATTATTTAAATTTCATACGGTGTGATAGAAAACCGCTTATTGAGGAAGGTTCGGTTCCGGGTATAGCAAGCAGCGGAAATCGCATCAGCCCTGAAGTACAGAGGAAGAGAAGCGCAGCTGAGCATGGTTCGGGTGGCTTCACACAACGAAAAGTTTCGCCTTTCAACGACACCATTTTGTTGTGGAGTATAGGGAGCGGAGAAGTTGTGAGTTACTCCCTTTTCGGTCAGAAATTCTTCAAAGTCGTTGTTTTTGAACTCTAAACCATTGTCACTTCAGACATTTCTCACTATCTTTCTCAGCTTTACTTCAACCTGTTTGATGAAAATTTTGAGTTGTGAAGTTGCCCCTGATTTCTGTTTAAGAAAGAAAACCCAAGTGAAACGTGAAAAATCATCGACAAAAACAAGAATATACTTATTACCACAAATACTTTCTATTGCCGATGGACCACATAGATCGATGTGTAATAGCTCAAGAGGTTCAATGATCTTTGTGTTAACACGTGTGGGATGACTCTTTCGGCTTTGCTTTCCCATTTCGCATGCAGCACATAAATGTTCCTTGTCAAACTTGAGAAGTGGCAATCCTCGCACATGATCACCAAGAACCAGCTTGTTGATGTCTTTGAAGTTAAGGTGTGAGAGTCTTCGATGTCGTAGCCAACTTTCATCAGAATGAGCTTTCGTTAGAAGCCATACAGCTGGCTTCCCTCGTATCGGGTTCAGGTTCAATGGATACATTTTGCCTTTGCGCTGGGACTTCAACATAACTGTTTTAGTTTTCTTTTCAACAATCTCGGAACCTTCATCATCAAACGAGACCTTCAGGCCAGTCCCTACTACTAGTTGCGAAACACTTATAAGAGTGTGTTGCAATCCTTCCACATAGGCCACCTTGTGAATGGAAAAATCTTCGTTCGTTATCATTCCATAGCCTTTTATAGTGCCATATGAATTGTTACCATACTTGACACATCCACCATCTTTCAGGGCCCGAAACTCCCTCAGCTCTTCCCGTCTCCCTGTCATGTGACGCGAGCAGACACTGTCAATTTACCATTCGTCGCCGAACTTCTCGTCAAAAATTAAGCAGATTTAGGAAGCCAAAGTCGCTTGGGTCCACGTGGGCCTTTTACAGAAGAGGGAATTGCAATAGAAAGATCAACCAGATATGTTCGTTTTATTAAAGTGGTTTCGTCTTTCCTTTTGATGGTGAAAACTTTAATTTTGTTAGCTTTTTTTGGTTTGAATCAGATTGTTGAGTTTTATTTTGATTCTTAACAAAAACTTTCTCTTGTTTCCTCGGGTTAGTTGTCGTCTTCTTCGTTTGCACTTCGCACTCTGAGACGATCTTTCCTTTTCCCTTGCCATCCTTGTTAGGATTTTGCATTGTTTGAGAATGAGGAGGATTGGATTTAGGACCAAAACTACTCTTTCGGTTCTTGTCACTGCTAGATTTGGGAACGAAACTGCTCTTTCGTTTCGTTTGATTGCAGGACTGACAGTGAGTACATGTGTTAGAGTTAGCCTTTGGACTTTCTTTCGCCTTGTGATTGGAAGCCTTTTCCGTGCGAACATAATTAGGGTTTTGGGAGTGCCAAAACTGCTTCCTTTCATTGAGATTCTTTTGATATCTTCTGTTTCGCTGGCGTTTTTGTTCAGCAAGCTACTTTTGAGATTTGTGAATGTTTGCTCTCGGCTTAGGTCTCTCAGCATGAGTTTCACTCTTCAATGAAGAGGTTTTGCTTGCTGCATTCGAAGGTTCACTTGGAATTTCTTTAGTACCACTTGTGCTTGGTACATCAAAGCTTGTTGGCTTGTTGAGTGGTTCTGCCACATATCTGCCTTTGACTCTCCATGATGTTCTTTCTGATAAGCCGACAGTTTCGTCTGCATTGTCAATTGGATCAGACCAAAAGTAATTATCACAGCCACCTTTGTTGACTTCGTTTACTATGGCTGTAAGTTCGGATGTGTGTTTCTGAGTGACTCATGTTGTGGTGTATACCTGATTTGGTACTGTTTGTACATTTTGATATACCACTGCCTTTGGTTTCAGAACTTTGGATTTATCTTGGGATATTCGTGCGAACTCAACCGAGTTTTCAGATATAAGACCTTTGGTGGGTTCGGTTTCGCTTTTGACAAATTCTGAACAGTCAATTACATCCTCCACAAATATTTCACTCATATCACTGTCCTCATCAAATTCAGAAGTGTTTTCTACATTTATCTTGTTTTCTGAACTCAACTTGGTACTCAATGAGTCAAATTTCTGTACAGTTTCCGTCTTAATTTTAAATTTGTCATTTTCGTCCAAAAGGTTTTTAAGCATGTTCTTATGGTCTTTGGATTGGATAAAGGACTCGATTTTGTCCAGACCGATTCTGTAGGCATCAGAAATCTCATCCGAAGAGACAATAGATTCACATTTATAGCAATCAGGATTAATTTCATCTTCCTTTATTTCAAGGAAAGGCAAAATCATTTTGTGAATCTTATCTCCAATCTCACAATTTAAATACAACTGAGTAATATTGGAATAAAGACGTTTAGCAATTAAGCAAAAAATATTCCTTTGTTTTAAAAACTTCAAATTATCACATTGCAAATAAATCAGTTCATCTCTAGCCCTAACTAACTCTAGTTCCTTCTTCTCTATCCACATCCTTCGCTCCTCACTCTTGGAAGACACCCTGCTGAGTTGATCAGTTAGGTTAGAATTCGTGAGGCGAGTTTGTTTTAAGCTACCACTTAAACTAGAAAATTTTAATTTCAATTCGTTTAATTCCTTTGCATAGTTATTAACTGGAATTTTCAGTGATTCAAGGATAGATTGTACCTTCTTGATCAACTGATCACATTCATTGATCTGCTCACCCATTGGTTTGGCGACGAAGCATTTGCCTTCTCTTTCCTTCGCTTCATCAGACCCGTCATCCGTTGTGTAGCCTCTTATGCGTGATACTCCAGCAGACACCATTAAGCACCTTCCAGCAAACTTAGCCTCATATTCCTTTGCCACAAAAGCCCTACCATGCGTAGGTTTGCGAACTTCTTCATCTTCAGAGTCAGTAGACCAAACTTCTACTCCTCCGAACTCATCATCAATCAAGTTCTCCTACACAATCAAAGCATTCATAGAATTGTTAGAGGTTTTCTTCTTCTTTATTTCCTCCAGTTTTCGCAGGTGATACGCTTCATCATCTTCTCCATCCCTCTTCTCGGACAGCTTTCTCAACATACAATCTTTGGCAAAGTGATTTTTGCCGTGGCAGAAATTGCAGTCATATCCGGAGTCACCTACAAGCTTGTTCTCATTCTTCCCTTCATCTTGTTGAGGAGTGTTTTTAATCTCCTCTTTTGCCTTTTCGGAACTGTAGCTCCCTTGCCAGTTTCGGTTCTTGGAGGTGGGAAACTTCTTATGAGCAAACTTCTTAGGATTAGAGACCATTAATGCATATTCTTCATTCGTCAGATCACATTCAGAAAGGTCCAACTCTTCTTCTTCTTCAGCCACGTTCTTGCCCTTTGAGAGAAGAGCCAAAGATCCCATGCTAGACACCACTTTCGTTTCCTTAGTCACTACACTTTCATGTGACTTGAGTATTCCTACAAGCTTTGCTAACGAATAGGATTTGAACTGTTCATGAGCTTTCATAGTCGATACCACATCCATCCATTCGGGTCTTAAGCCATTCATAAAAGTGACCTTCTGTTCGATCACTTCTCTTCCAATTCCGTGCTTGATCATCTTACTGAGAAGATGATTGAAACGATCGAATGCCTGAATGAGTTTTTCTTCTTGTTTTTGCTTGAAGTCACCAAATTCTGAAAGCAGAAGAGTTTGAATCGAATGCTCTAGATTCTCATCGGTGGAATATAGCTCCTTAAGCCTATCTCAGATTTGTTTTGCCGTCGTGCATGAACTGACCAGACGAAAAGTATCTGATTGCAAGGCAAATCTGATCATCCTCATAACTTTGATGTTGCTCATCAGTCTATCCTTCTCATCTTGAGGAACTTTCTCTACGTCGATCATCAGCTGATTGTACTCCTTTTGAGTTGTGATAACTCTATTAGTTCCAGTGTGAGCAAACGGACCCAAGGTGATAGCTTCCCAGATTAGATACCCGTTATCCTTTGAACCAAGAACATAGTCTTCAAAGTGATGCGTCCATACTTCATAATCTTGAGTGTATAAAATTGGAATTCTCATAGTAGATCCGATGCTGTTGGATATGTTGATCAGGTTTGTTTGTGAATTTTCGTGAGACATGATGACCTATTTTGAATATCTATCAAGAACCAGACTTGTAAGGTTGAATTAGGGTTTTATTAAAAACGTGGAACTACGTCAATAATGAGATGACGGCTTCAACGATTTTAACAAAAGCGGAAACCCTAAAGAGATTCTTCCAACAGAATAGATGCGTATGAATTACACAGTCTCTTGCTCTGATACCAATTGATGAGAATTAAGTTCTCTAAGATCGTTTAGATTCGTAACAGATTTAGACAAACACACTAAAAGCAATGAACACACGATGAATCAAACAAGAGCTGAATGATTAATATGCTCCACCTCAGAAGAGCTCGACAAAGAACTTCTACTGTAGAGGTGTGCTAGGGTTACAGTACGATGAAAAGAATAATTAACCAAAAGCGTATAGAGAACGATGCATGCATTCATCTTATATGCTAAACCCTAATGACATAAACACGGCTGGACAGGCCCAAACCGTGATAACAATGGACTGAAGAAACAGGCCCTATGGCGCAACTCTTAGACCCAACAAAGACATTATGAATCGTGTCCCATACGCTTCGGGTATAGGTTCAATTACATATGTTGTAATATTTGACTGTTCTAAAATTTTCCAAATGCCTAGGGCATCAAGAGGGAAAAAGGACTAGAACCGGATTTGACTAAAATAATTAAACAACTGTCAAGGACAATCTAAGGTTCGCTAAGGATTGGCCGTTTGTGAGCAGTTGGAAGTAAAGTAATGAATGGACCATAATGGCATTATTATGATATGATTAATAACGAGTTGTCGTATGGCAAATATGGAAATGTTTCCATATTGGGAGTTAGATATTGAGAATCCATGTCTAGATTAGAAACTTTTATGCAAGAAGGATGTTAAAAGGAATGTACTTTGAATGTGAGACTTCATAGAATACATTGTAATTGCATTGGAAAAGTCTTGGTGACTTTTGTGCAATAAGATTACAAAAGGATCATTGCATAAAATGTTAGAATCTAACATATTCTAGTAGTGGCGAGAATTTTGTGTTCTTACACTAACGATAAGGATTAGGAGTTGTGAAATAAGCATCATTGGAAATGTTTTCAATTGATCTATTTCACAAAGTATGGACCATAGGTAAACAGAGTGTGCATGCTTGGTGCATGGGACAACTACTGTTATAATTCAAGTAATAAGTTGATTATCCGAAACATTATACAATGAATAATGTGCAATCAATATGGTGACTAAATAAAAGGAGTTTTATTTATACTCAAAAGTTTGGGCCATATTGGATTCGATTATTCTTGTGTTTCACTTTGCATGTTTTGACTTCCCGAATAATAAGATTATTTAAACGTTCCACAGTCGCTCATACTTTGGGAGTAGGTATGAAAGAAGATTGTCATGAATTGGTTTGTAGATTGTCTAAAGTGTATTAAACATAGCAAAAGTTTGCTACAACTTTCATAAGTGCTTATGAATTAAGATTTGAGCATTGGATTAAACCCACGCTCACTTGGATCGCTTCATGGATTTTATCACGAGTGATTGGTGAGACGATAATATCTTATATTCTTGAAACCGAGACGTGTGAGTTGTAATTTACAAGTTGGTTGCACATTGATAATATGTAAACGCACCAGTAGGTTGGTGTTATAAAACATATTGTTGTGTGTGATTTGATGAGTAGGTACAAGCGAGCATTGAGTCAAAGTTTATCCGTTCCTTTTACCCAAAGTGGGATCAAAGCGATATATGTGGGCCTCGATGATTTAGTGATGATACCCTAAGCGCTTGGCCAAGCCTGGACTAAGTTGATGTGTTCAACTATAGTCTGTTGTCAGCCGTCATAAATCAGAAATCGGGAAACAACATATGAACAGAGAGTATGAATAAAATCCATGTCTCAGTTCATATCATATCTAGAATGGAGGAATATATTATCCCTTATCTAAAGGACGTGTTACTGATAAGATCAGAGTTCGACAGCGGCTTTTGAAAGCTACGATTGCTGATCAGGTTCCGAAGTCGTATCTGTAAAATAGTTATTAGACTTATCCAAGTGGGAGACTGTTGGATTAGGTGTCTAAGCCCAAAACTATTTTGGTATGTACTTGACCCGATTGTGAGCATGGTCCTTTTGGGTTGCCTTCACCAAAGCAACTTGATAGGATGATTTGTGGAGAAAGAGATTAATTATGATTTATTAATATATTATATGAATAATATATTAAAGTAGAAATCATATTGTTTAATTAATATTAGACAGGAATTAATTAAGAATTAATTTCGTGGCTAAAAGACATTAATTAAATAAAGGGGACTAGAACTGTCAATTGTGTGATAGTTGAATATTGGGCTAATGGACTCCATAGAAGATTGGAGTGGACGAAATCTATGGGAAAACCCATTAGAATTCGTCCAAGGATTCTAAGGAGGGAGTCCATGGGCTGCTTAGAGCCTAAGCAGTCAGATTAGGGTTTCCTAGTTCAAAACCCTAATAGCCTCACTATATAGGGAACCCCTAAGGCCCTAAAAACGTGTGGAAGGAATCCATAAGGGTTCTTGGACGCTTTTTTGGTGCCTCATTCTCTTCTCCTAAGTCATCCTCTTGCTCTTGGTGTTTATGAGCCATTAGAGGTGTGACACTTGTGACACTAAGCTTTCAGGAGTCAATTACAAGGAGGAATTGATATTGTTATTACTACATAACAATCAATGTAAGATCTAAACCCTAATTCATATGTTAATTTGATTATTGTATGCTAGATCTAGGGTTTATTGCTTTGGATGATTATTGCGTGTTCATTAGACAAACTAGATCCAAAGCTTTAGGGTTTGCATGTACACCATAGGAATGATGTAGTGCTCAAAACCCAACAATAACTAACAGGACTTACCGCGTACGCTAGGTAGGTACGACTAAAGGAGAGTCTCAGAAGAGCCTTAACAGATTTACGTGAACTATAGTTCTGTTTTACTTGCAAAACGACTTGAGTGCATCTAGTGTGATTGAAAACTATGGATATAATCAAATATATAAGCATATGCAAGTTATCATGTATGGGTGTCTTCAAAAGATTACAACCTTTAAACTTACATCTAAACACAAGTATAAACACTTTTAGTATGTTAAAACAATTTTCTAGTTTTTGAATTTTCTGTCCCTGTTTTTAGAAAAATTATAGAAAAATCATCGTAAGTCGAAATTTGGATCCGTATACTCTGGGAGTTTGGAAATTGAGTCTACTTTGTTCACAGTTTTTCTCATAATTTTTAATGGCCTCGAACCTGTGTGAAAATATTCATCTTAACAGGCTGGTCCGAGATTCTTCATGAAATGATAGGCAGTTTTGTAAAAATCGCCAAAAATTATAGAAAAATCGTATGAACACGTGAGGGTAGTCATTATAAAGGTATAAACCTGAACTATTTTCATGTAAAACAGTTTTGAAAATTATTACATTCAAGGTGGTCAAAACAGTCTGTAAATGGACTATAACTTTTCCAGTGGAAGGCTGGGGATTAAGTTTATGTTACACATGTTTGCACACAAGACTCATTTTTGCTACTTTTGGAGTGTATAACCCCATATTTACAATTTTTAAGCAATATATATGTTAACAACACTTTTCTCATGATTTTTATGAAGATCTATGTGATAAACTTCATGTTCAAGTAAAAACCCAAAAATTAAACACACAACACAATGGTCCATGCAATTATCCAATGGTTAACCGAAACTTTAACTTGCATTCCCCCCCAAAGAGTATGAAAACATTAAAAATAGTGGGGTATGAAGCTCACCTTGGGGTTTTCAAGATGTAGATGACGAAGAAGATGAAACTTTGAACCTAGCTTGGGTTCTTGGAGAGATCTCGAAATGGTGGTTGCTTTAAGATCCATATTTACGAAAATGAGGGAGTAAGTGAAAGATCTTTAACACAAACTTGGAACAAAGCAAAAGAGTTTGTCATAAACTTACCAAGGGATGAAACTTGAAGAAAATCCTCTTGAAAACACACACACAACTCACGATTTTTGAAGAAGAAATGAGAAAGTTTTTTTTTTTTTTTTGAGAGAGAGAGAGAGAATGAGATAAGGAAGTAAGTTAGAAGCGAAGAGTGGAGAGAGGATGGTGGTGGTTTGGCCGAGTTTAAGGGAAGAGGGGGAAGGAATGGATGCATTGTTACATGTTGGACAATTCTTCCTTCCTAGATGTATGAGATGTAATGACTTTGATATTTGTTGTGTAATTTTGACGTGACAACTAATTAGGAACTTTTTTTTTGAAAGTGGGCTAACCGAGTTTGGAGGGGTTCTCGGCCCACATGATGGCCCAAAAGAATAATGAGCTTCGAACTTAACTTGGCCCAAAGAAGTTTTCAGCCCACAAATGTTCTAGGAAGATTATTGGCCCTATTACGGGGTTTTCGGCCCGAAATAGAGCCCAAGTATGAGTTTATGGAATTTAAATGAGAACTTTTGGCCCAATAAGGGCCCAATTGCGGTTTTCGGTTTCACAAGATCCATTGAAGAGATATCGGCCGAATAAGGCCCAAAGGAGAAGTCTTGGTCCAAAAGGGGCTTTGGGCCGAGAATTCATGGGCTAAGGGCCAAATTTGATTGGACTAAGTTATGGGATCAAGTTTTGGGCTTGTAGGCCTATAAAAAAAATCCTTAATATCCAATAAACCTATAAATTTCTAATTTCTAATTCTATTCATTGGTCAAACATTCCAAAAAGGCAGGCAGAGGATACGTTGCCGTGAATTGGAAGTTCATCCGTACACCACGTGAGACGCAATGATGAAACCTGCTCCAATGGCGTCCCCCCGCCCCTCTCTCTAAAATCTACACCTAGTCCTCTCCCCTTCATTTCTACACACAGTCTCCTTCCTTTAAACACACACACACATAAGTTTGAAGAATTGAAGTTTTAGAAGAACAATCAACAATGTACAAGTGTAAGCTCTACGAATTATGCCAGAAGAACGGATGGCAAAAACCAGCTTATTCCTGCAAAAAAGACGGCAAAGACCACAACCCACTTTTCAAAGCTTCAGTCGTCGTCAATGGAGTCACTTTTGCTTCTCGATCCTTCCTCAAATCTTCCAAATCCGCCGGAAACGATGCAGCCGAAGTCGCTTTCACTCACTTCACTACGTCTTCTTGTACGCCCTTTCATTTCTCCATCATCGTTTTCTTTTCAATCTCTAATCGTTCGATTTGTATATACATTTTTTGAAAGGGATTGTTGGTATATGTTTTGATTTATAGATAAATATGAGTTAATTTGGGCATAATGGTTATCCTACAGACTCTTTTTGTTCTGGTTCAGGTGACGTAAGCAAGACCGGTGAGGCTGGTCTGCTCGTTTCGCCGGAAGAGAATATGACGTCGGTGACGGTGGCAACGACGGCGACACCTCTTGATCAGTCTCATTCGTCGATCGAAGAGGGTGATGAGAACAAGTCTATGGAGAGTTACTTGTTATGCAACGAGGTGAGAGTGTACACATCCATTCCTGTTACTGTTTTGCCTAAGGGAAATGTTGTGCTACCCATCGGAGAAGACAAATGGGCTGTTGTGAGGTTGGAATCTGCGTAGCAAATTAGGAACATAATTTAGCGTTTTGTGTTGTTTTGATATTATCACAATTTGAAGACGTGTCTTGGAAATATTTTGGAAACAATGGAAATTTCGTAGTTATATATGTTAGATGCTCTTTATCTATTATTGATGGAGTTTGTTTTATTTGGAGAAAATGTTCAAATATTGAAAAGCTGACGTATGCGTTGTGTGCAGAAAAACTTAAACCTAAGTAAAAAATTGAAAAAACGAAAATTTATGGCTATAAATTGATTTGTTTTGGAAAACAAAACGACAAAACTGCAAATTCGGTGGTATTCAAAAAACTTAAAAAACTTTGGATAGGATCCAAAAAGTTTTCAACTTGCATGGAAAGTCGAAAATCAAGGTTTTTTTTTGGGTTTTTGGTTATTGATACACTTGAAAAGTCGATTTTACCATTTTCATTTTCTTTTTTCTATTTTCTTTATTTATTTTGGTATTTAAATAATTAAAAATAAAAAATAAAATCACACCCAACCCCTCTCTCTCTCTCTCTCTCTCTCAATTCTTTAGGCCACCCTTCCCACACTCTATTTCCTTTCCTCTGGCCGACTGTCTTCTTCATCTGAAGATCTTATTTTCTCCGATCCAATTTCGACCAAGAACTCAATGAACACCATTTGGCAAGGACTAGAACAGAAACACCAACAAATAAACCTACAGATTGAACCTTAATTCAAACCAAAAAACCCCCCACAAAATTACAAATTGAATGTTGAGTAAGACAAACTCAAAAGAAAAAAACCAGATGAATCAGTTCACACAAACCACACTAGATGCCATGTCCAATTCCAAGAATCTGATTAATTGGACTAAAGAAGCATCATGATTTCTTCCAACAACTAAAACACAGGCTCATTTTTGCATTTCTAAAATCATACATCCAACTACAACACCAATTGTTTTGTTTTTGGGTGACAAATCAATATGCATCTAATAAAGATGAAGTTGTAGTGAATCCTCTGTTTTTTTAAGCCATTGAGTTGGAGAACTTTGGGAAGGGAGAGCCACCCATAAACCAAAATTTCAATCGGTATTGCAGCCATTAAAGATAGATCAGAAGAAGTTTAACCTTATTGACCCTCTTGAAAGAATACGATTGGTGTGCCTTCTGGTAGTTGGGTTTCTATTCGGTCTCGAACAAATAATCCAGGTGTATGATTCTTGAATTGTCACTTGGAAGTGCATACGGATGAATACGTGTTAGTGAGTTGGAACTGAAAATGAGGGAACACCACTCACCTGCGATTACAATATCAGAGAATAGGGAAAATCGATATAGGGCTAGGGAGAAACACGTGAGAGAGAGAGAGAGATGGGGATAAAAAACTAAACTGAAGCTCGAGATTCAAAGGTGAAGTGTATGTGTGTGACTGTGTGTTTGATCTTGAAGAACATAAATGTGGTTTTTTGAAGCTGGGCAAAAAAAATTGAAGAACCTGGTTTTTTGGGGTCTCCTTGTGCGTATAATTTGCTCGCCAAGTAGCAAAACATTTGGGTTTTCTTCCTGATTTGATAAATGAGGAAGAAGAAGATGGAAAAAGAAAGAGAAAGAGAAGGAGAGAGAAAGAGTCAGAGAGAGAGAGAGAGAGGGATAGAAAGAGAGGGTACGGTGGGGGTCGGGGTGGAAATTTTTTATTTTTTTTTAAAATCAAAATAGCATTAAACTCTTATAAAAAAAGGAAAAAAGTAATTAAAAGGGCATAACGGTCTTTTTAAGTTTTTTTTTACCAAAAACCGATAAAACCTTGATTTTGGATCTTCCATGTAAGTTGAAAACTTTTTGGATCCTATCCAAAGTTTTTTGAATACCACAGGGACCAAATTTGCAGTTAACCAAAATCAAAGTCTTATTTTTAGAAATTTAGAAATAAGACATTTAAATATGGTTTAATATATGTCATGCGTGCAACATATTCATTTTAAAAACCTTAAAACCTCTTAATTTTCAATCGATTAATAACAACCATTTACGAGTTTTAACTTATTCCTTAGACTAAACTGCATGAATGTTAGTTGAAAATTGTTATTTTGGTCCAAAAAGGTTTGGATTAGAACCATGAGATCCAAAGTTTTTATTTTGTTGTAAGTTTAATCCAATTTACTTAAGTTTTCATTTTGTTGCAAATTTGGTCCAATTTACTTTAAACTTTTTTTATAATGACGATTTTATCCTTGTTTTTTTGTTTTTTCAGTTTTTTATTTATTTAAATATTTTTATGAATAAAAAAATTAATAAATCGCTCTCTCTCTGTCTCTCTCTCTGTCTCTCTCCCCCTACCAAGAACACAATCCAAAACACACCATAATTTCTAATGTTCTTCAAAAAAAAAACATACACACATACAAAACAAACACACTCATAAACATTTCTGGAACTAAACACACAAAAAATCCTATGAATCTGAAACACCAAAAAAAACCCAAAAAATGATTATGAAATCGTATGTTCTTCAAAATTATTTCTTTACAGAAAATTATCGAAGCTCACGACACCCATTTGATAGGATCCACTTAATAACATTTGGTTTCCCCCTTGAAATCTGATTGTAAGAAAGATCAGTAACCTGAATAGAAAACCCAATCGGCTTCAACCCACCATTAAAAAAGATTTACAGCCAAATCGAGCTTGTCGTCAAAGGTGGTAGCACTGGAAAAAACAACGACAATATCTCAGCTACACAAAGAACTCGAACTCTAAACCAAATAAACCCTATTCCCACCTTTTTCAGCCAAATAAATGGCAGCGGCTCTGCTGTCACACCCCCGAACCAAACGGCGGAAACGTTCGGGGCGGGTGACTTCATCTTGTAATATCATCACAGTGTATATAAATGAATCATAGACAACATCATCACCATACATTCAATAATACAACGTACCTGGTTTACATCAATATGTTTGTTTACAAATTACATCCCAAAATATCAAATGTATGATGAATGCAAAAATACAATAAACATCCACATTCTTTAGCGGTCAACCTGCTTAACGAGTCCTTGAGAATACACATGTTATTTTGAAAAATGTCAACATATAAAATGTTGGTGAGCTCATAAGCACGTTTGTATGAAAAGTCTTGTAACAGTTTGTAAACACAAGAAAATCCGATATTTTCCGTAAAAATAGTTTAAGAGTTTTGTTTCAAATCTTGTATTAAAGCATGTGTGTTCTTGTTTGACAGGGTATAAAGAGAGATTCCCAGAAAATCCTATATTTTCTGTTGTATGAAAACTGTAGTGAGTAGTGTATATTTCCCAGAAAATCCAATATTTTATGTTTATAAAAGAGTGGTGGTATCAAACCCTAAGACTCAAGTGGTGGAATTAAATGTTAAATAGTGATTGTATAGTTTCGTTCTTCGTAACACGAGTAGAGTATGTGTATTCCCTAAATTTATTGTGTCGTTATTCTCTATGTGAGTCGTTATAACCATGATTGATGTGACTGATATGCCTGTCATGACGTTCTTCAGGCGTCAGTTTAGGTAATATATTTGTCACCCTAGACTGGCCTCATCTAGCTGTAGCGAACAGCTCAGGTGTGTGGTGTCAACCCCGTATAGATCTATACACAAACTCTCGCTCTCCCTCCAGGAGACTAGTTATAACTATAGGACATACTGTGTACACTAGGTAGGTACGAGTGAATGAGTGTCCAACGAGAGCCTTAACTAAATTTCCGTGAATAGTGTATCTCATTATTTAACGCTTTAAATAATGTTTCGAGTGTGTATTTTGACTATAAACCATTTGTGATAGAAATATGATTGTTTTTATCCAAAGTGTCAAAATATCTATTGTTATCGTGGATAACTCATCGTTACCCTAAAGTATCGTGAATGATTCGAGTGTATTAGAATTTTCACTAGCGGCCCGATTAACATAGAATTTGTCAAGAAAAGGGCCCAATTTGAATAAAATTATCATATGTGGCCCAATAAGAATGTAAATGGGCATATAAGGCCCAATTTATATAAAGTTCTGTTATGTGAGGCCCAATTTGATAAAAATGTCGTAAAGAGTCTATTTGTATAAAAATAATCGTTTTAGCCCAAATAATACCAAAAATGACATAAAAGGGCCCACTTTTATAAAAAATTCCCATTTTGACCCAACAATACCGAAACTGACATTTTTCGCCCATAAAATCGTGAGTTCTCAAATAAAGCCCATTTTTATCAAATTTGACACTTTAGGCCCAATAAACCGTGAGTTTTCAATTTAGGCCAAATAAACCGTGAGTTGTCAAATAAGGCCCATTTTTATGAAAAATGACACTTTTGGCCCATAAATCCGTGAGTTGTCAAATAAAGCCCATTTTTATCAAATTTGACACTTTAGGCCCAATAAACAGTGAGTTGTCAATAAAGCCCATTTTTATCAAAAATGACACTTTTGGCCCATAAAACCGTGAGTTGTCAAATAAAGCCCATTTTTATGAAAAATGACACTTTTGGCCCATTAAAACCCAAGATGACAATAAGAGCCCATTTTCTTTATCTTGATGGTCAAGTATGGCCTATTTCTATATTTTCTTTAGTTTTCTAGTAACTTTTAACATGTTTAATCTTTTCAAACATCATAGTGAGTTACATAAAGTAACTTGTGTCCTAATATCTTCAAAACTTGGAAGATATTTCGAGTTTATGAGTGTTTAACATATTTTCATAACATATTCACACAACATGTCATGAAAAATATACACATGCATGCATAAATACTTAGATTAAACACAAGACTTGCTTGTATTCTCCCCCAAAAGATAGTAAATCACGAAAAAGAGGGGTAAGAAGCTCACCTTGAGGTTTGATCGGTTTTGAAGAGAAAAGAGAAGGAGATTTTCGGCATAGCTAGCTCTTTTGAAGGGATTTTTCAAAACTAGGATGATCCTAGGAAGCACAACACAAAAATGGTGCTGTTAAGGAATGATGTTAGTGTAAAATGGAAACAAAACATCTTGAGAGTGATAATAGCTTACCAAGTTACTGGAAACTTGAAAGAACCTCCTTGATACACACTCAATCCTCGAAAATTTTGAAGGGAAGGATGAAAGAATTTCTTGTGTTCTTGCGAGGAAAGGAGATAAGTGAGTGAATTTATAAATGAAGATTGGAGAGGGGTGGGGGGTCTCGGCCGAATTTAGAGAGGAGAAGGGGGAGAGATTTGATAGTAATTGCATGTTGGTTTAACATCTCACCCTAGAAGTATGGTGGGTAGTGCATGGATGTTCTCCATGAAAAGGTGATGTGTCACCTTATAATCTGTCACACCCCAAAACAGGAACGGCGGAAACGTTCGGGGGTGGAGGACGTCATGTTTAGTATCACAAGACATGCATCATAGTAATCAAAGTAATAAACAACCATTTCTTTAGAAAGAAAGTGTTTACAAAGTATGTGGTTCACATAACATAGACTACAAAGTAAATAACAAAACAAGACATGAAGCTATACTGCTCCATCTTCTGACTCCCAGTGCGCGTACCTGTCTACTGGTCTCCTAAGAATACAAGTTATTTTGAAAGCGTAGATCAGCATTTAAGCTGGTGAGTTCATAAGATTTTAGTGATGTAAGTAAGTTGTAAGAAAGTTGTAGTAAGTTGTAAGTAAGTTGTAAGTTCCTTTAGAAAAGTTCGCCTGTTCCTCCAGAAAATCCTATATTTCCTGCTTTGATGAAAGATAAGTAAAAATGACTCTACAATCTTTTCTATATAAATGGATACAAGTTATATAAAAATCAGAGTAAACAAACAATCGGTTGTGTGTATCTTCCCTAAGCCCACAACCAAACAGGGAACAGGAAATGAGGCGGAAGGCACACATCCCATTGTTTGTTAGATCTTCGTTGTATATAAACCTGGTGTATTCACTTGGTACTCACGGAGTTAAATGTAATAGTTCCTTTATATTTGATGAAAAGATTCTTTAAGAAAACCCTTATTTCTTTTAGTAAAAATGCTAACCACAATAGTTCCTTCTATAATCACTTAGTATATACTAGCTATATATAATCTAATATCGAATAGATATTTAATTGTGTGAATCTTCCCTAAGCCCACAACCAAACAAGGAACAGGAAATGAGGCGGAAAGCACACATCCAACTACCTATCGGATATTAATTATATATAACCATGATGTATCAACTAAGGTATTATAGATTTAACCACTAAAGGTCCTTTAAGTTATACTGGTTTAATAAAATGGATTAAACCTTTTACTGGTAAGTTTCTAGTTTTGTTTATCAAATATTCTATTTGAAAAGTATGTTTTGTACTAGAAAACGGTGCATTGAATTAGTGTCCTATGACCTGACCCATACCTGGTACTCCTTATGATTACTTGGTGTATACGGAATATATATAGCTAAGATCGAATAGATAGTTGGCTGGGTGAATATGCTCTAAGCCCACAACCAAACAAGGAACATGAAATGAAGCGGAAAACACACATCCTACTACCTGTCGGACCTGATTAATATACATCCCTGATGTATAAACTAAGGAATCATAAATTTAGCATTATAGGCATAAGCAATCTGTTAAAATGATGTTTATAACAAAACATTTACACAAATATCATTGTGTTCTACTTGTATCCCCCCCCCCTTAAAAGCATTTAAAACAGTTTAAAATATTGATTATAGGGGTATGAACTCACCTTATGTGGGTGATTCAAACGAATGTGCACGTAAGGATGAGAAGTTCCACGAATGAAATCCCAAGACACAAACGAGTCCTAAATGACATATATGGCATGTATTGGCATGAATATAGTGTTTATAAGAAACTAACATGCAAGGAAACACCCTTAGGGACTAGGAAACACTTGGACTAAGTGTTAGAATCACATGTGATTCATCATAGGGGAGTGTACGGCCACAATAGGGAGTTTACGGCCATTGTGTTTACGGCCTAAGGGAGTATACGGCCAAGGGAGAGTTTACGGCCCTAGAGTGTACGGTCAAGGGGTTTACGGTCGTACACTCATGGGAGGACTTGCAAACGAGGTGTTTTATGGTCCTATCAAGTATTCAACAAGTTCTTTCGATTCTAGGCTCAAATATAAGGGAGTTTAAGGGCCATAACATCCACCAACACAAGAGTTTACGGCCATGCAAGGGTTTACGGCCGTAAACTCTTGATGCTCATGTATTTTATGATGATCTAAGGCTAGAATCAAGATTTTAACAAGTCTAACTAGGAGATAGAAGATATACTCACGTTTTTGAAGCTTGGGAGGGGGTTCACGGTCCAAGAACTAGTGAGTGTTCTTGGTGAAAGTGTGAATACTTGAAGATCTAACCAAAAAGAATGATTCCATGGATGAAAACATGAATCTTCACTAGATATAGAAGAATATCAACTTGAAAATGGAATGATTACTTACAAGATTGAAGATCAAGATGAAATTTCTTGATGATACTTAAGAGAAAAACGAGTTATTGAGATGGAAGTGTGAGAAAAAGGTGAAAAATGAAGGAATATCTCATGTGAAGGGAAGAATTCACGGCCAAGGAGGTGTTTACGGCCGTAAACTCTAGTTTACGGCTGTAAACTTCTTATGGTGGAGTTTCCGGCTTGCATGCTGCACAATGAACTCTATACGATACTTCCTAACACTTTATCCTTTAAGGTACTAGGCTTAAAACACCCAAACAGACCCTTAACAGGGCTAAAAGATAGCCAATAACAAGTCTGACTTTGATTGAATTGAACGGTTGTTCAAGATAGAAATTCCGGGTTGTCACATCATCCCCCCGTTAGATGGAATTTCGTCTCGAAATTAGCTTTCTTAGCAGTACTACAGGGGTTGTGTTCTTCTGATTGGCAGAATACCCACTCGTAGACCTGGGCAACTTTGCCCTACTGTTCATGATAGGATTCATACCTGGTCCATATATCATTACCTCGTGTATACAAATCGTATATAATTAAGATTAATAAGACGGTAGGATGTGCGACTCTGCCCCAGGTCCACAACCAAAAAAGGAACAGGAGATGGGGCGGAAACATACATACTAAATCTGCATAATCATAATGATATACCACCCTCACGTATACACTTATTAGTGATAGGTGGCCTGTATTTGTCCTTAGCCTCTGTGCTTGAACTTGGTCTGCTGAACGAGTGGTATTTCGGGAAGGTCTGCTGAACATAATACATCAAGGCTTCGGAGGGCAAAGTACTCTTCGCATGAGTTCTTCTAGGTTTAGAATATGAGGTAGACGATTCCGAGGTCTGGGTCGGACTGTCGTTACGAATGACGAAGGTTTCATGAATTTGACGGTCAAGGTGATAGAAACATATGAACTTAGTATGGTGAGGACCACGTCAACTCATGACGAATGATAGCAACAGACTCTTTACTGAATAAAAGTTTGGCCGATTTTAAAGAAATGTTTGTTATATGATGATGTTCCCCTAGTGTGCTCGACAATGTACTCTTTGTAAACGTTCTAGTGCTTTCTGTTTTATCCTTGATGTTAACACTTCTACGTATCGTACCGCGATGAGCGAGTACATACAATGAAAGTGCTTTGATAACTAGTGTCGATACTTTATACTACGATCCTCCTTGGTACCACTATGATCACCTGTCATATACAAGTTATGAATAATTAAGATGAATAAGACTGTCGACTGAGTAACTCTGCCCCAAATCCACAACCAAACAAGGAACATGAATTAGGGCGGAATCACTCACTCTAGGTCTGCAAAATCTTAGCTATGCACAACCCTGATGTACATACTCAGCCATCATAGCTTCTCTGAACGGATCTTTTAGTTCTCTTGAATACTGTGACTTGTTCCGATAAGTGAGTTATTATAATTACTTTTAAATGTTTTCCCCAAGTTTTAATCTTATAAAATATAAATTAATTTTTAAAGAAATTCTTTAATTCGAAAACGTACCGCTGCTCGCTGGTGACTCCGGGGTAGATTCTCCTGCGGTGATCATCAGAATTCGTCCATCCGCTCCTGAGTTCTTTGTTATCGGGCAGTCCCTCCTAGAGTGTCCAGTCTCACCACAGCCATAGCAGGCTTGGTTTTCTTCAACTCCGGGGACTTAGGAGATCGGTTTAGTCGGTGCCCTGTAGAAACGAACTATGTGTCCCTTTCTGTGGCAGTTCAGGCACTGCATTTCCCGACATACTCCGGTGTGGTGGTAGTTACAACCATCACACCTCGGGAGGCTTCCAACATATCGACTGGCAGGTTCTGTAGTAGCAGGCGTTGTGGCGATGTATATAGTACTCATTTGTTGCTCCTGCGGGGGTTCCTGTGTTGTTCGCTTCTTCTTCTTCTTGTTCCCCGAATTCTGTTTATAGTCCTCTCCCCTTGATGGCTCGGGAACGGGGACTACCATGCCATGGCGGACTCCGTGGTCAACGAGTCGCTGAGCCAGGTAGGGATGAGCATATGGACCGGGGAACCGGGCGGAACCGGTACCGGAACCGGAACCGGCACCGGAACCGGAACCCGATGGAACCGGTCGGGCCGGGACCGGGACGTTATTTTTGTGGATTTTTGGAACCGGTAGGAACCGGAACCGATATAACCGGAACCGGTAGAACCGGCAAAAACCGGTAGAACCGACAAAAACCGGAACCGTATGATGCTATTTTCCAAGGACCGGTTCCAACATTTGAAGACACGACAAGAACCGGTAGGAACCGGGAACCGGTAGAACCGCCGGGCCGGTTCGGTTCTTGATTTTGGCCGAAGGCGGTTCCCGGGTCGGGTCCGGTTCCGGCCGGTTCGGTCCTTTTGCTCATCCCTAGAGCCAGGCATTTGGCACTATCGAATGTAGTTGGGTTAGAAGACAGTACATCTCTCTGAATCGGGGTAGATAAACCCCAAATGTACCTTTCTATCTTCTTACTTTCCGGGGTAACCATCCCGGGGCATAATGCTGCTAGGTCGCTGAACCTGTCAGTGTAACTCACTATGTCTGAACCGACCATGGTGTGCTCACATAGTTCTTGTTCCAGCTTTTGAACTTCGCCCCTCGGGCAGTATTCTTCCAGCATCAACTCTTTTAGGTTCTCCCAACCTATTGAGTTAGCCACTGATAGGGTCAGTTACTTAACATGGTTATTGCACCATGTTAGGCCTCTGTCGGAGAAGGTGCAGGCAGCAAACATTACTTTACTCCCTTCTGGGCACGAACAAAGTGTGAAGACCGAATCTGTTTTCTCGAACCATCGCATCAGAGCGATGACTCCACTATTTCTATTAAAGGAATTGGGTTTGCAGTTCATGAAGTCCTTATACGAACATTCTCTTGGGTGTCCATGAGTAACTCCGGGGTTGGTTAAGTGGGTACCGCTACCAGATCCGAAGGTACCACTTTCGCCGATGTGAGCTAGAGCAGTTGCCACTGCTGCTGATATCGCTGCGTGGAGAGCAGCAGGATCAAATTGTGGCGTTTAAGTTGGAGTTATCAGAGTAGTGCGTCTCGCTGATCAACGAGGAGGCATATTTTCTAAAAGAATACAAAGATGAGATGGAATAAATCTATAGCAGTGGTTTATAAGCCAAAAGCTGAAAGACAAGGTTATCCTAGTTTTGAGTGTATCTGGTTTTGGAAACAATTCATAAAGGAAGTCTATACAAAACAAACTTTATGAATCAGAAGTGGCTATCCTCGAATGAATATCTGTGAATTTAATAACTGTTACCAGTTGCATGAAAGAAAATAATTCTAACAAATAGTGTGAGCAGTGTCTCCACTCGCTCCTTAAGTTATACAAGATTATTATTTATTAGTGTGACGCATAGGACGTTTTGGTTACTTCAGCTGATCCTTCTTTGAAAACTTCTCATGAACATGCTCTTGTTCCTCCTTGACTCTTTTGTTGACTGCTATGAGGAAGTGGTTACATCTATCTGGGTTTGTCGTGCGAGAATGGAAGTGTCTAAAGAATCTATGAGGTTAAGTGAAACATTATGGGGTGATCTTTACAGAGTCCTCCTATAATTGCAAAATGTATACAAGTTGTATATAATTTAAGATTAAATAGACCTTCGAATAAGTGATCCTACTCCAAAACCACAACCAAACAAGGAACAAGTAGTGAAACATAGATCACAAATTCTAAGTCTATAAAATCTCAATTATATAAAACCTTGGAAGTATACATTGCAAGATTATATATCTATCCGTAAGGGTCTTTTAAGTTATCACATAAGTTATTTATATAGTGCCTAAAATAATCCTATAGTATTTTAATGTAATGTACTTGATATGTTTTAAACTTGTTATCGTGTTATAGTGTATCATAAAATACTCCCATAGTATTCTAACTCTACGTACTGATCTAGAAATCTCTAGACTAGCGTTAGGTAAGTTTTAAGACTGTTGCAACACCACATCACTCCCAAACACATGTCGGTCACATCTCGAATGAATATAGTTGATCAGGCTATATTGATCCTAGATATGATTACATAACTGTCCAGGTTTGACCGCAGTGTTCAACCTTTAAATACTTCTGTTCTGTTCTTCTTATGATACTTGTTCTAGTATGTATATATCTATAAGCATGTATGTATACTTTTATAAGGTATTGTTATATTTTTAAATATAATATTATCCAGAGCACTTCGGGCCCCATTGTATTTATAGTTGTATATCTTTTATTGGTTGATATACTTAGTTCACTATAAACAATGCTCTGATACCAATCTGTCACACCCAAAACCGGAACGGCGGAAACGTTCGGGGGTGGAGGACGTCATGTTTAGTATCACAAGACATGCATCATAGTAATCAAAGTAATAAACAACCATTTCATTAGAAATAAAGTGTTTACAAAGTATGTGGTTCACATAACTTAGACTACAAAGTAAATAACAAAACAAGACATGAAGCTATACTGCTCCATCTTCTGACTCCCAGTGCGCGTACCTGTCTACTGGTCTCCTGAGAATACAAGTTATTTTGAAAGCGTAGATAAGCATTTAAGCTGGTGAGTTCATAAGATTTTAGTGATGTAAGTAAGTTGTAAGAAAGTTGTAGTAAGTTGTAAGTAAGTTGTAAGTTCCTTTAGAAAAGTTCGCCTGTTCCTCCAGAAAATCCTATATTTCCTGCTTTGATGAAAGATAAGTAAAAATGACTCTATAATCCTTTCTATGAGTACTAAATGGATACAAGTTATATAAAACTCAGAGTAAACAAACAATCGGTTGTGTGTATCTGCCCTAAGCCCACAACCAAACAAGGAATAGGAAATGAGGCGGAAGGCACACATCCCATTGTTTGTTAGATCTTCATTGTATATAACCCTGGTGTATTCACTTGGTACTCATGGAGTTAACTGTAACAGTTCCTGTATATTTGATGAAAATATTCTTTAAGAAAACCCTTATTTCTTTTAGTAAAAATGGTAACCACAATAGTTCCTTCTATAACCACTTAGTTTATACTAGCTATAGATAATCTAATATCGAATAGATAGTTAATTATGTGAATCTGCCCTAAGCCCACAACCAAACAAGGAACGGGAAATGAGGCGGAAAGCACACATCCAACTACCTATCAGATATTAATTATATATAAGCCTGATGTATCAACTAAGGTATTATAGAATTAACCACTAAAGGTCCTTTAAGTTATACTGGTTTAATAAAATGGATTAAACCTTTTACTGGTAAGTGTCTAGTTTTGTTTATCAAATGTTCTATTTGAAAAGTATGTTTTGTACTAGAAAACGGTGTATTGAATTAGTGTCCTATGACCTTACCCATACCTGGTACTCCTTATGATTACTTGGTGTATACAGAATTTATATATATAGCTAAGATCGAATAGATAGTAGGTTGGGTGAATCTGCTCTAAGCCCACAACCAAACAAGGAACATGAAATGAAGTGGAAAACACACATCCTACTACCTATCGGACCCGATTAATATACATCCCTGATGTATAAACTAAGGAATCATAAAGTTAGCATTATAGGCCCCTTTCTACTGAATGTACTAGACTCGACTGTTCTGTTTGTCGCTTGAAAAGATGTAAGTTTTCCCTGGTTTATAACTATCTTAACTCCAAAATAGTTTGCATTAACTTTCAAGTGGAACTGTCACATTATGAAAGTAATGGCAAAATGTAAGTACACAGTTGTCTTTTAAATTGACGTCCTTAAGTACTGATTACCTTAAAACAAGTTTGTTTTATTAAGGTCATAATGTGATGTGGTTGTACCCATACTATACGTTCTCCCTGCAAGAGATTCTAGTTACAAAACGCGTCTTCAGCAAACAAATTGCTAAGCCGTGAAATAGTCTCACATTAAAGTTATGTTGATCTTGTATACCACATTTATTATCACCTTTTGTTTAGAACAATGAGTTAGTGATCATTGGTATATTTTATTAATCATGATTTGTTCTTCTGTTATAGTGTATAGTGTTCTCTCTATTATAGTGTATAGTGTTCTCTCTGTTATAGTGTATAGTGTTCTCTCTGTTATAATGTATAGTATTCTCTCTGTTATAGTATATAGTGTTCTCTCTGTTATCGTGTATTGTATCTACCTCCCTGTTTCTCTTTATAGTATGTTCTCTATGTTATCGTGTATTGTATCTACCTCCCTATTTCTCTTTATAGTATGTTCTAGTATCTAGTATGAACTGAACCCCTAAACTATACCTATTATAGTTTACTAGTATGTTTACTTTGAACTGTTACTGAAAAGGACTCATTTATCTACTAAGTTATGATTGTACTTTAAAAACGGAGTTTTATAAACTATAAAGTAACATAACTTAAAAAGAGTTTTTGAAATGTTTTAATCACTTATAAAGACATAAGCAATCTGTTAAAATGATGTTTATAACAAAACATTTACACAAATATCATTGTGTTCTACTTGTATCCCCCCCTTAAAAGCATTTAAAACAGTTTAAAATATTGATTATAGGGGTATGAACTCACCTTATGTGGGTGATTCAAACGAATGTGCGCGTAAGGATGAGAAGTTCCACGAATGAAATCCCGAGACACAAACGAGTCCTAAATGACATATATGGCATGTATTGGCATGAATATAGTGTTTATAAGCAACTAACATGCAAGGAAACACCCTTAGGGACTAGGAAACACTTGGACTAAGTGTTAGAATCACATGTGATTCATCATAGGGGAGTGTACGGCCACAATAGGGAGTTTACAGCCATTGTGTTTACGGCCTAAGGGAGTATACGACCAAGGGAGAGTTTACGGCCCTAGATTGTACGGTCAAGGGGTTTATGGCCGTACACTCATGGGAGGACTTGCAAACGAGGTGTTTTATGGTCCTATCAAGTATTCAACAAGTGCTTTCGATTTTAGGCTCAAATATAAGGGATTTTAAGGGCCATAACATCCACAAACACAAGAGTTTACGCCCATGCAAGGGTTTATGGCTGTAAACTCTTGATGCTCATGTATTTTACGATGATCTAAGGCTAGAATCAAGAGTATAACAAGTCTAACTAGGAGATAGAAGATATACTCACATTTTTTATGCTTGGGAGGGGGTTCACGGTCCAAGAACTGGTGAGTGTTCTTGGTGAAAGTGTGAATACTTGAAGATCTAACCAAAAAGAATGATTCCATGGATGAAAACATGAATCTTCACTAGATATAGAAGAATATCAACTTGAAAATGGAAAGATTACTTACAAGATTGAAGATCAAGATGAAAGTTCTTGATGATACTTGAGATAAAAAAGAGTTCTTGAGATGGAAGTGTGAGAAAAAGGTGAAAAATAATGGAATATCTCATGTGAAGGGAAGAATTCACGACCAAGGAGGTGTTTACGTCCGTAAACTCTAGTTTACAGCTGTAAACTCCTTATGGTGGAGTTTCCGGCTTGCATGCTGCACAATGAACTCTATATGATACTTCCTAACACTTTATCCTTTAAGGTACTAGGATTAAAACACCCAAACAGACCCTTAACAGGGCTAAAAGATAGCCAATAACAAGTCTGACTTTGATTGAATTGAACGGTTGTTCAAGATAGAAATTCCGGGTTGTCACATAATCCAATGCCATCCTTTTTTTTATTATTATTACCGAGAATAGGAGAGGGAAGGAAAGAAAAGGATGTTGGGCTTGGGTTTGAATTGCAAATCTAAGAATACAATAGCCCAATAGAGATTTTTCGGCCCAAAGGAAACAAATTGAGAGGTTATCGGCCCAATAAGGCCCACGAAGGGTCTTATGGCCCAAAATACTATTGCTTAATGAATTTTGGTCCAACTAGGGCCTAAATGTGGATTCTTGGCTCGAAAGAACCAAGTTGAGGGGTTACCGGCCCATTAGGCCCAATAAGAGAGTCCTAGTCCATTAAGAGGTTTAAACCAGGAAGTCAAGGTTAAAACTCAAAGCCGAGTGAATATAGCTTAATGATTTATATTTTTGGGCTCACACGAGGAAGTTTCGACTTGAGTTGTCGTTTTGGAATGAGTGAACTTGTATAACATAAAAAATTTGGGTTACAAGATACACCAGGAGTTATTTACACATGGACAAAATTTCCTAGCCCCAAAAT
This sequence comes from Lactuca virosa, assembly GCF_052849685.1. Classification (NCBI taxonomy): domain Eukaryota; kingdom Viridiplantae; phylum Streptophyta; class Magnoliopsida; order Asterales; family Asteraceae; genus Lactuca; species Lactuca virosa. The sequence continues at coordinate 340,112,861 of NC_136428.1, read as the reverse complement.
GCTAGTTGTGACATCATCCCCCCGTTAGAGGGAATTTCATCTCGAAATTCTTTTGAAAGCTATTCTTAGGAACTAGAGAAAAGGTGAGGGTACTTTTGCATCATTTGATCTTCGCGTTCCCATGTGAATTTCGGTCCGCGCTTTGCATTCCATCGAACCTTCACAATTGGGATGCGAATTTGTTTCGTACACTTCACTTCCCTATCTATTATTTCAACTGGTTCTTCGAAGAACACAAGATTCTCGTTCACTTCAATTTCGTCGAGTGGAACCACGAGGGTTTCATCCGAAAGGCATTTCTTTAAATTTAACACATGGAATACGGGGTTTATGTTGCTAAGTTCCGCGGGTAGCTGTAGCGTGTAGGCCACCGGACCGATCCGGGCAAGGATGTCGAATGGTCCGATGTACCGTGGGCTTAGTTTTCCCCACTTCCCAAACCATATCGTCCCTTTCCAGGAGGAGACCTTTAATAACACCCAATCTCCTACTTGAAACTGTAACACCCGGTTCCTGGCAAGCAGTCTTAAATGAATATTTATCATTTTAGCAAAGGGACTCGACGAGTTGAGGGACCAACTCGTCGAGTAGGAATGGGCGTGGACGCGGGAGTTAAGTGACCTACTCGGCGAGTCGGTATACCGACTCGGCGAGTAGCAGCTGTCTGGATGAAACCCTAAATTTGAGGGTTTGCACCCTATTTAAACGTCTTATTGCAGCCTCCTTCGTCCCTTATGCTCCCAAAACACCTCATATCGAAACCCTAGCCGCTTTGAGTGATCTAAGGCCATTTTTGGTGCTTTTGGTGGTTTGTGAAGCTTGGAAGGAAGGAAGAAGCTTGGGAATTCGAGTTGGGGCTTGTAGATCCAGAGATCTTATTCCATCTTCAGCTCAAGCAAAGTAAATGCCTCCTGTTTTGGCCTTTCATTTGGTTGTTCATCTTTAGGGCTTAGATTTTAGGTGCATTTAAGGCTTTCTAAGCCATTTTCGGGTTTGTGAAGTGATTCATGGGGTTCTACTTCCAGATCTGAGTCATTGGAGGGGTCTCATGGCATAAAGGTGCCAACTCTACGGCCATGAGAGCCCCATTCACATTGTAAAGCTCCTTTTATGGATTTTTGAGCCAAAGACCCCATGCATGTGCACCAAGTTTGGAACTTTACGTGTAAAATGGACATTAGGAGGCCAGATCTATGGTTTTGAGGTGTTAAGACCCATTTAAATCGACTGTATAATAATGGTCATGGAGGGACTCGACGAGTCACTCTTGGGACTCGGCAAGTCGTTATGAAATGACCACCAAATCCCTTCTGTGGTTGGACTAGTGGTTCGGGAAGGAAGTCCCGTAGATGTTTAGTCTAAAAAGGGGTCTGAGAATCATGGGACTCGACGAGTGTATGAACAGACTCGGCGAGTCCAAGGCAATATCCCAACCTTGAAGATGGACTCGACGAGTTGTTCATACAACTCGACGAGTCATAGACTGGACACATTCTTATGAGGGAGATGAACTCGCCGAGTTGAAGGAAGAACTCGGTTAGTCGGATGAAGATAGTCCCGATGGTTTGAATGAAGGAGGACTCGACGAGTTCTCGCAAGACTCGACGATTGGTGTCGGGGTTGGATCGGGTTAATGGAGCATGGACTCGACGAGTTGGTAGGCCAACTCGGCGTGTCAGGTCAACTGGGTGTTGACTTTGACCGAAGTTGTCTTGCTTGGTTTACGGATTGACCCTGGTTAGGGTTGTTTTTTCTGATTGATGACTCGAGGGTTGTCGTGTAGGGATCGAGGGGTCGAGGAGAGCCGACCTTCACACCAAGGACAGTTCAGACACTACGCGATATCGAGGTGAGTTACCTTCCAGTAGTGAGGGGTCTACAGCCACAATGCCGACCCATCAGTAGGAGTTGTATGTTAGATGATTGTCTTTATGATAATTATCTAGTGTGTTGCTATCTGATATGCTTTATGTGCTAGGATGCTATGATATATATATATATATATATATATATATATATATATATATATATATATATATATATATATATATATATATATGTAGTAGTGGTAGGGGTGATATGGCCCCTAGTTACCGGTTGAAGAGACCGAAGGGGGAAGATAGTACCCATGCATGCCTAGGAGTGTGAACATGATATGTTATTATGTGATAGTTGTAGGGGGTGAAATAGTCCCCGGATTACCGGTTGAAAGATACCGAAGGCAGTTACCGATTGAAAGATACCGAAGGCAGTTACCGGTTGAAAGATACCGAGGGATAGGCATTATGTGGTATGTGGTATGATGGGGGAACTCACTAAGATTTGTGCTTACAGTTTACAGTTTTGGTTTCAGGTACGTCTTCAGCGAAGGGGAAGGAGCCGGCGCGGTAGCGGCACATCACACACGCACACTGGATTCCGCACTATGATATTCTTGGGACTGTACTCTGATTTTTATCACTTTTGACAATATGGTTTTGAGACATGTTGCTACAGTTTATAAATTGATTTGACATTGGTAATGTTCTTGGTAAACTATTTTATGGGTTACTTAATCAAAAATGAAATTTTTGGTCTTGAAAATTGGGACGTTTCAAGTTGGTATCAGAGCTTTGGTTTGAGGGATTCGGGCACACTCTTGATTGCGTCTGGACTCAAACTGAGGACTTGGTATAAATTTTTCAGAAAAAGGAAAATCATTTTTATAAAAGAAGTTTGAAAAGAGAAAAGAACTTTGAAAGAGAACAAGATGTGTGATGTGCATGACCGACCGAGCTCGAGTAAGTTTTCCCCAAGATACCCATACTTGTTATGTTATGATATGATATGATTATGAGAACTGCATGCTAGATTAGGGCTAGAGGATCTAGGAAGGATGCCTTGTATGCCTGCTGTATATGAATGAGAATTACATGCTAGATTAGGGCTAAGGATCTAGGGAGATGCCTGATATGCCTGCTATATGTGTTTTTGAGCTACAAGTTGTTACTGATTAGTCAGTTATGTGATAGCTTGGATAGACGATGATTGGAATGGGTTACTCAATGCCCGAATGCTGTTGCTTTGTGCTTCGGGAATTCTAGTTATTTTTAGCTAACTAGTAAACGAATACGTTAAGTTACATATTCCAAGGACGAAATAATTTCAGAAGGTTAGGTCTGGCTCTACTGCGCAGCTCTTGTTTGAGTCCAACCGTTGTGGGGTAGGACCTTTCATTCGAAGAATTATCTGGTCTTAGTAATATGTAATGGTATTCGCAAGCTAGGTAGGTAAAGGTAGCCGGGGTTCCTTATGCAGCTGATGGCGGAGAGTAGGTCGGAGAAGTTACCCTAGGGTACGCCTAGGACGAGATTGGAAAAGAGTGCAACAGTAGTAGAAGGGACTTGGTGAAGTCGAAGCAATCCTTGAGGAAAGTACGGATAGATGTGGAAGGTAGTATGGGCCCGTACTACAGAAAGTAGAGGATCCGTACTCGAATCAAGGAAGGTTGAGACAGAACCGGGAAACTTGGAGAGTGTGTTAGACCTCTCGAGAGTATGCATGATCCTGACATTGATGCGCTTATTCTTCAGTATGGTGACCACGCGACATGGAGCAGGAGGTTCCGGATCAGGATCAAGATCAGGCTCGGGTGCAGGATCTGAGCAGGTTGATGACGGGCTGCGCGAGTTCATCGCGTCTGAGATCACGAGAGGCATCCTTGAGTCGACCCCGGTCATTTTCGGGTCGATCAAGGAAGGGATTGTTGAGCTGATGGAGGATCACCTCCGAGCATTCAGGAGTGATATGGCGTCTAGCCAGACGGGTACGCGCACACTGTCCTTCAAGGACTTCCGAGGGAGCGGTGCGGCGGATTATCACGGGGTGAAAGACCCGATTCCTGCCAGGAGATGGATCGCATACATTGAGTCTGTGCAGTTGACGAGCTTCTGCCCGAAAGGGTCGAAGGTTTGCTTTGCTGCGAGATGTTTGAGGGATAGAGCTAGAGACTGGTGGGAGTCGGTTGGTGACTCGTTGGGAGCCCCAGCCATCGAGGCTATGACGTGGTCAGATATCGTGACCAGATTCAGGGCTGAGTTTGCGTCGGCTGTAGAGCTTCATCAGCTGGCCAGAGAGTTTTTGGATATGAGGCAGACTACGGAAACTGTGGCGGAGATCACCGCCAAGTTTTGGGAGAGAGCATTGTTGGTACCCCAGTATGCGAGGGATGAGGAGATGCGGAAGACCCGCTACCATGATATGTTGATGGCTGATATTCGGGAGCATGTCAGCTACTCAGCCTGCCCGACCCTGGAGTCCATGATTTCCAGGGCGCGGGAGAAGGAGCTCGATTTGGAGCACGTCAGGAAGAGGAAAGCAGAGACAGAGCAGGTGACAAGGGTTTCAGGGAAGAAACCCAAGGGCTCCGACGTCAGGTCGAAGGGCCAGCCAGGCCAGAGCCGCTGCAGGAAATGCGGCAGGCCGCATGAGGGAGCTTGTAGAGCGGGATCGTCAGGCTACTACAAGTGCGGCAAGACGGGGCACTTTGGTAGGGATTGTACTGCGCCCGCCCCTACAGTACATATGTCAGATCTAATTTGCTTCCATTGCAATCAGAGGGGCCATAAGAAGGCCAACTGCCCTAGATTTACAGCAACGAGAGTAGCAGCGCCAGCGGCGGCGCCGACTCCAGTAACAGAGCGGGTCACGGATGGCCGGAAGGCCAAGGTAGAGGCTCCAGTGGTGCGGAGCCAAGCATTTCAGTTGACAGCCGAGGAGGCACGCGCTGCACCCGATGTGGTGACGGGTATGATTTCTTCTCTTTGCTCTTTTATGTTACGTCGCTGTGATTTTGATATGATATATGTACGCTCTGTTTAAGACCGTTCCATGTGAACGGTATCCCGGTTCGGGTGTTGCTTGATTTGGGTGCTACTCGATCGTTTGTCTCTCTTGCGCTTAGCAAGAAGTTTCCTGAGTCTTCGGGCATGTGGATTGCCCTCTAGAGGTCGAGATCGCGGACGACCGGTCAGTGCAAGCATCAGAGGTCTACCGAGATTGTGTTTTGTGGCTGTTTGAGGAGTGTTATCTGGTAGATCTGGGTCCCATACCTTTGCGGGGGAACAAGGTTATTATCGGTATGGATTAGCTAAGCCCCAATGGGGCAGTGATTGACTGTGCACAACAGTTGGTGCGGATCAGGACCCCAAGTGGGGGAGAGCTGGTAATTCAGGGCGAGAGGCCACAGCAAGGACCAGCTTTATGTTCAGCAGCGAGAGCTAGGCGTTACCTTCAGCAGGGTTGCGCAGGATTTGTTGCCTATGTTATGGATACCCGGGAGATGGGTAAGACAACGGTGGGCGATGTGCCCGTGGTACGAGAGTTTGCGGATGTATTTCCCGAAGAGTTGCCCTAGATACCTCCGGAGAGGCAGGTAGAGTTCAGGATCGACCTAGTCCCTGGTACGGCTCCGATAGCCAAGGCACCATATCGGTTGGCTCCTCCTGAGATGCAGGAGTTGTCTACACAGCTGCAGGAGCTATTAGACAGGGGATTCATTAGACCGAGCAGTTCACCCTGGGGAGCCCCGATTCTGTTTGTGAAGAAGAAGGACGGGTCGCATCGGATGTGTATAGATTATAGGGAGCTGAATAAAGTAATGGTGAAGAACCGTTACCCACTCCCGAGGATTGATGACCTCTTTGACCAGCTACATGGAGCATCTTGGTTCTCGAAGATCGATCTACGTTCAGGGTATCATCAGATGAGGGTCAGAGAGGAGGATGTGCAGAAGACTGCGTTTCGGACGCGTTATGGCCACTATGAGTTCGTGGTGATGCCTTTCGGGCTCACCAATGCTCCTGCCGCATTCATGGACCTCATGAACCGCGTGTGCAGACCGATGTTGGACCGGTCCGTGATAGTTTTCATCGATGACATATTGGTTTACTCCAAGACGCGAGATCAGCATGAGGAGCACCTGCGAGAGGTTTTGGGTACTTTGAGAAGGGAGAACTTGTATGCTAAGTTCTCCAAGTGTGAGTTCTGGTTGCGCGAGGTGCAGTTTCTTGGGCACCTTGTCAACCAGGACGAGATATCGGTTGATCCGGCCAAGGTTGAGGCCGTGATGAGATGGGAGGTTCCGAGGTCTCCATCTGAGATTCGGAGCTTTCTGGGACTGGCAGGTTACTATCGGAGATTCATTCAGGACTTCTCCAAGATAGCCGTGCCCCTGACCCGGTTGACAAGGAAAGTCGTGATCTTTCGCTGGGGGCCTGAGTAGCAGACTGCGTTTGAGACGTTGAGACAGAGATTGTGCGAGGCGCCGATCTTAGCCCTGCCAGAGGGCATGGAGGATTTTGTTGTATATTGAGAGGTGTCCAACTCGGGCCCGGACGCGGTATTGATGCAGAGGGGGCATGTTATCGCCTACGCTTCGAGGCAGCTGAAGCCTCATAGGCCTTGAATTTTATGATGTTATCGAAAAGCAAGAAGGATTGGGAATCCTTCAATTCCCACGCGCCATGAAGACTTAGTCGAATCTAAGTGGGGGAGGATTGATCAGGTATTCAGAAGCAGAAATAGGTGTGAAACTAGGAGTTTTGCATCCCCGTCAGGGAGGAAAGGCGGTCAAGTGGTCGTCGAGGTTGAGAATTGGGCGAGTTGGGAGTTCGGAGAACGTTCCAACGGTTGGTTCGCTCCTTTGCTTGGCATCGAGAAACAGATTTAGGAACTAGGTCAGAGATCCGATTGGAATTCAAGTTCAGTTGAGAGTTAGGTCGAGTGCGCGTTCGACCCGGTTCGGGAAGTGTTGTAAGTCTGCAGGTGCAGCCGTAACATTCACAAGGTTCTCAGATAGTATTGGAAGTGTTGTAAGTCTGCGAGCGTAACTGTAGCATTCACGAGGTTGTTGGATAGACGTAGCTTTCACCAGGATGACAGGTAGTATGGAGTGATGTCAGATCACGAGGAGAACAGTAGTACCCATCAGTTTGGGGTGCAGCAGTGGGGACACAGAAATCATGAATCAGATTTCGGATTTCTCCGATGAATTAGATCTGGTTGATCCGGTGGTGAGACTATAGGAGCACCGCTACAGTACGGGATCAGGGAAGCAGTCCCTTTGGGCCCGTATAAGGTTGCTTGTGATATGCGGCTACCATTGGTCAGCTAGCAGTCCCTTTTAGCCGTGGATGCGGTGAGGACGGGATTCGACGCATGGACCCGATTGGTTGGACCAGGAGGCTGTTAGAACCATAGCAGTAAGATAGATAACGATAACTATTGGCATATAAGGATTCCGATCAGAAGTTGCGAGGGGCGACTGCATGGGAGCCTTGGGCTCAGTAACCAGGTGGGAACTTGGTGTTTCAGATGACTGGTAGAAGTGGGTTGTGATGATTCAGAGGGTTTCGGGCGAAGTGTAAGGATATGTCCTTGGATCTCAATTTATGGGTTTAGCCCAAGTACGTAAATAGTAGTACTCAATCTAGGGTATTCCATCGTGAGGATGAATGGACCCTATGATTGTTTGGACTTGACGTGTTTGGTATTCCATCCTGAGGGTTGATTGGGCCAAATGTGTGCATCATACGAGGGTATTCCATCCTAGGGATGAGTGGACCCGTCGTAAGCATGCCTGGTATTCCAGCTGAGGCTGATTGGACCAGGTATGAGTGCTCCATGAGATAGCTGGTTGTTTATGGAAGCAGTTGCGGGGGAGGAAGGATGTAGGATCCTGTCAGCACAAAAGGATTCATTCCAAGGAAAGAGGAGTAGAGAACCCGATACCTTGGATCATCAGGATTGTTGTTAGAATTAGTCGGATGACACATGGGGAAACCTAGTTAGATTCGTAGTACACTACACGTCTTGCTATCGCGGTAAGGCTCATATTGGCCGGGAAGGCAGCTGTCTCGCTGTATGATAATCAGGCCGGAGAGTGCCTGAACTACGTAAGGAAACCAATAGTTGTGGTGGTAGGAAAGGCGAAGATTCTGCGTAGCCATGTAATACCCTAGGAAAGGATGTAATGAGAACGTCGAAGGGAATTCAAGTAGACTTGGGGGTCGGAGGCCGATAAGCGATACCGTTCCAAAATTGTTCGCCGCATTAGACTTCGAGGACGAAGTCTAAGATAAGTGGGGGAGATTTGTAACACCCGGTTCCTGGAGAGCAGTCTTAAATGAATATTTATCATTTTAGCAAAGGGACTCGACGAGTTGAGGGACTAACTCGTCGAGTAGGAACGGGCGTGGACATGGGAGTTAAGTGACCTACTCGGCGAGTCGGTATACCGACTCGGCGAGTAGCAGCTGTCTGGATGAAACCCTAAATTTGTGGGTTTGCACCCTATTTAAACGTCTTATTGCAGCCTCCTTCGTCCCTTATGCTCGCAGAACACCTCATATCGAAACCCTAGCCGCTTTGAGTGATCTAAGGCCATTTTTTGTGCTTTTGGTGGTTTGTGAAGCTTGGAAGGAAGGAAGAAGCTTGGGAATTCGAGTTGGCGCTTGTAGATCCAGAGATCTTATTCCATCTTCAGCTCAAGCAAGGTAAATGCCCCCTGTTTTGGCCTTTCATTTGGTTGTTCATCTTTAGGGCTTAGATTTTGGGTGCATTTAAGGCTTTCTAAGCCATTTTCAGGTTTGTGAAGTGATTCATGGGGTTCTACTTCCAGATCTGAGTCATTGGAGGGGTTTCATGGCATAAAGGTGCCAACTCTACAGCCATGAGAGCCCCATGCACATTGTAAAGCTCCTTTTATGGATTTTTAAGCCAAAGACCCCATGCATGTGCACCAAGTTTGGAACTTTACGTGTAAAATGGAAATTAGGAGGCCAGATCTATGGTTTTGAGGTGTTAAGACCCATTTAAATCGACTGTATAGTAATGGTCATGGAGGGACTCGACGAGTCGCTCTTGGGACTCGGCGAGTCGTTATGAAATGACCACCAAATCCCTTCTGTGGTTGGACTAGTGGTTCGGGAAGGAAGTCCCGTAGATGTTTAGTCTAAAAAGGGGTCTGAGAATCATAGGACTCGACGAGTGTATGAACAGACTCGGCGAGTCCAAGGAAATCTCCCAACCTTGAAGATGGACTCGACGAGTTGTTCATACAACTCGACGAGTCATAGACTGGACACGTTCTTATGAGGAAGATGAACTCGCCGAGTTGAAGGAAGAACTCGGTGAGTCGGATGAAGATAGTCCCGATGGTTTGAATAAAGGAGGACTCGACGAGTTCTCGCAAGACTCGACGAGTGGTGTTGGGGTTGGATCGGGTTAATGGAGCATGGACTCGACGAGTTGGTAGGCTAACTCGGCGAGTCAGGTCAACTGGGTGTTGACTTTGACCAATGTTGTCTTGCTTGGTTTACGGATTGACCCTGGTTAGGGTTGTTTGTTCTGATTGATGACTCGAGGGTTGTCGTGTAGGAATCGAGGGGTCGAGGAGATCCGACCTTCACACCAAGGACAGTTCAGACACTACGCGATATCAAGGTGAGTTACCTTCTAGTAGTGAGGGGTCTACGGCCACAATGCCGGCCCATCAGTAGGAGTTGTATGTTAGATGATTGTCTTTGTGATAATTATCTAGTGTGTTGCTATTTGATATGCTTTATGTGCTAGGATGCTATGATATATATATGTAGTAGTGGTAGGGGTGATATGGCCCCTAGTTACCGGTTGAAGAGACCGAAGGGGGAAGATAGTATCCATGCATGCCTAGCAGTGTGAACATGATATGCTATTATGTGATAGTTGTAGGGGGTGAAATAGTCCCCGAATTACCGGTTGAAAGATACCGAAGGCAGTTACCGGTTGAAAGATACCGAAGGCAGTTAGCGGTTGAAAGATACCGAGGGATAGGCATTATGTGGTATGTGGTATGATGGGGGAACTCACTAAGATTTGTGCTTACAGTTTACAGTTTTGGTTTCAGGTACGTCTTCAGCGAAGGGGAAGGAGCCGGCGCGGTATCGACACATCACACACGCACACTGGATTCCGCACTATGATATTCTTGGGAATGTACTCTGATTTTTATCACTTTTGACAATAGGGTTTTGAGACACGTTGCTACAGCTTATAAGTTGATTTGACATTGGTATTTTTTTTGGTAAACTATTTTATGGGTTACTTAATCAAAAATGAAATTTTTGGTCTTGAAAATTGGGACGTTTCAGAAACTCCAGAGGTTTTCGCCTTTTATCTACATAGCTCTTTTGTCGGTCTTGCGATGCATGGAGCCGTGCCCTGATCTGGACTATTTTCTCAGTTGTTTCCCGAATGATTTCGGGTCCTGTAAGAGTGCTGGTCAATGTTTTCCCTCTTGCCAGCTAATTGTCTCCCACCTCAACCCAACAGAGCCGAGTTTTGCATTTTCTACCGTACAAGGCCTCGAAAGGAGCGACTTTAATGCTTGTGTGATAACTGTTGTTGTACGGAAATTCAATTAGTGGCAAGTGGGTATCCCATGCCTTGCCAAAATCTATTACACAAGCTCGGAGCATATCTTCTAGTGTTTGAATGGTCCGCTCACTTTGGCCGTCAGCCTGGGGGTGGTAGGCAGTGCTCATATCCAGTTGTGTTCCCAATGCATTCTAGAGCGACTGCCAAAATCAAGACGTGAATCTATTATCTCGATAAGAGATAATAGATATCGGTACTCCATGTAGCCTTACCACTTCTTTTATGTAGATCCGGTCGGTCTTTCCATCTTATATGTCTCTTTTATTGGCAGGAAATGGGCGGATTTGGTTAACCGTTCAACAATCACCCAGGTAGCATCCAATCCCTCTGTTGTCTTAGGTAATTTGGTTATGAAATCCCTTGTAATCCTTTCCCATTTCCACTCGGGTATTACTGGCTGTTGTAACAATCCCGAGGGCTTCTGATTTTCTACCTTTACCTTTGCGCAAGTCAGGCACTTACACACGTAGGTAGCAATCTCTGCTTTCATGTTCAGCCACCAATATTTGTTGGATTAGATTTCTAAGCCCATAACTATTATTGGTATGTACTCTACCCGAGAGTAGCATGGTCCATTTGGGTTGCATATCATCAGGACAATTTGTTAGGATGGATTCTTGAGAGAAGATTATATATGATTTGTTAATATATTATAAGTTATAATATATTAATATGAAATCATATGTTTTAATTAGTATTGATCAAGAATTAATTTAGTGATCAAATGAGACTAATTAAATCTATGGGGACTAATTATGGTAATTAGTTATATTTATATGTGTTGGGCTTATCATCCATGTTGGACTAAGTTTATGTATGGATACATAAAGAGTTGGGCCACATGAACCATGGATCATAAAACCCATGGGTATGGATTTGGGTTATACCCATGACCCTTGGAATTCACAACATATAAATATGTACTCCTTAGCCAAAAAAAGGCCTACACACATGTACTTGGAGTTCATGGAGGTTTTTGGTGCATGGAGATTCGCTCTCAAGAGCCATCTTTGTTCATGATGTGTTGTGACTTCATTTGATGCTTCCACACTATTGGGGCTAAGCTCTTAAGGCCAAATACATCAAGACTTCAAGCTACATAAAAGGTATGTTACCCTAACTAGTATCTTGTATGGTATATGTCAATTGCATGCTAGTTATAGCATCAATACCTTGGAAACACCATTGCATGTATAATTTGTGAAAACATAGATCCAAGGTATTTAGGGTTGTATGTGCACCATAGGATGTTGTAGTATGCAAAACCCAACAGTGGTATTAGAGCCATGGGTGGTTTTCAAATTATATTTGATGCTACTTGCTAAAAAATGCTGAAAAAATCAAATTTTTTGCTGTCTGGACAGGGGACTCGATGAGTCCATTGAGGGAATCGACAAGTCCATGTGTAAACTCATCCAATTCGTCAAGTTGGTTCTTGCACTCGGCGAGTTGGAGCCCCTGACATCATATATTCGAGTTTTTTTTGGCCTGTTTTGGATTAGATCATTACCACAAAATGTTTTTGTTCATAAAATTTGATTTTGTTGTAATGGTAATGATGATTCTCATCTAATTAAAAGATAATTGTCATAATTTCAAGATTTGTATTAGTTTATATGTTTATGCTAATTTCTTGAAGGTTGATGATATGATTTATCTTGTTCTTATGAGTTAGTTTAGATTAATAGAAAAATTATGTGATAATTGTTTTCGATCCACATTGATCTAAAAGTTGTTCATTATATGTGTTTTTGTAACTTGTCCTCAAGTTATATGAAAATTATCATTTATGAATTTTAAAACTCATAAAATTTCCATAAGTTATGAAAATGAAGAGTCTCATTTTTTAACTGTTTTTTAAAGTCTTCCATAACTTGTCCCCAAGTTATGGAACTTGAAGAGTTTTTTTTTCATTAAACTACTTTAAACTCATAAGTTATGGAAACAAAAAGTTTTTGAATTGTTCAAAACTTGCCCTCAAGTTTTGGAATTTGTAAAGTTACCCCCCATGTATACTTTAATTCCAACCCTCAAAATTTTGATAGTTTAAAATTCAACCCCTATACTATTATAATATTATAGGTTTAATATATACATATATATATATATATATATATATATATATATATATATATATATATACATATATATATATATATATATATATATATATATATATATATATATATATATATAAGAGTAAGTCAGTCTTACCGTTAGTAGGCCTCATTCACGAAGCCGGTCTATAAGGGGGGTATAAGGTTACTGCCTATAAAATGGCAGTTTAATGGGTGTCCACTCTCACCCACCGCTTCCTTGACTGGTGGAGGGTCGTTAGACGAACGGGTAGGACAGGACATTAATTCTCCATTCATTAAAAGTATAATGATAAATACTAAGTAACTAAACACTTATAAATTCTCAATCTTAGTTACTTAGGAAAATGTGAATTTGATGCTAACCCATGAAATTACACTTTGTACCCTGTTAAGTCGTTAGTGGAGCGTGTGTGGTTAAACGGCACACTAACCTGGGACTGACAGTGCGTGGAAAAGGGTAGCTTGATGTTAATCATAGATCAATGGAGCGTGTATGGTTAACCGACACATTTATTAGGTGGTTGTAACATTAAGTGTACCAAGTGAATTTGCATGGTTATTCACTCCTTGTTTGTGATCCTCGGCATCCCAGTCACAAACTTGAACGGCACAATCGAGATTTAAAATGACATTGAATAGTTCAATGAATCTCAAAAGATCTAGGAGTTTCAATCCATTTAAGACCTAAAATTTCTTTTCGTTTTTCACGGTGGAAATTGGTAAATCGTCATTTACCTACCTTCAAATATTTTGTAGCTTGGATTACGACATCCCTCTTCTAAGTTATAAAATATTGTGTTGGGTCCTAGCCTCAGTATTTCATATTGGGTGTTATATTAAGGACTTAAATCAACTAAACTTGAATTTCTCCCTCATAGATGTCTAGTTATGACAACCATGGTCTTTCTTATCCTTTTGGATAAAGCTTTCCTAATGAAGATGATATCCCAAATGGCAATCAAGGTGAAAGATTAATCCCTTTGTTGTGCATTAATGGGACTGGAAATCATACTTCACTTCCTCCACCTCCTCCAATTATTCTCCCTAACCCACAAGTTCTTGAAAAGTTCAAGGTCACTAAATCCCTATTGGCAAGCAATGTCTATATGTGCTCACATCTTGGAGATGAAGTCACATATTGACAAGTTGGGAGATTTGGGTGTCGAAGTCTCAAGGAAGTTGGCTGTTGACTGGGTTCTTCAATCACTTCCTAAGTCATATAGCGGGTTCCATAAAGGACTACTATGTGACAGACCGCGACATGGCCCTTAATGATCTTACCTATTTGCTTGTTGCTATTGAATCAACAATGATTTGGAGCACTGGTAAAGCAAATTTGGTTGGAAGATATACTTCCCAAACTTTCATGGACATTGACAATGGAAACATTGGAAGTCCAGAAAAGTCTTCTCTTCCCAATGGAAAGGGATCGGCCATAGTCAACCCGGTTGACTAAATGGTAAAGAGAAAGACTAAGTCTGAGATAGTCTCATGTACCATTACTAAAGAGTCCATATGTTTCTATTGCCAAAAGAAGGGGCATTGGTTGCGATGATGCCTTATTTACCTGAAAGTTCACTAGGATGGTAAAAGTCAAAAAAAATTTTGACTATGTTTCAGGTAAAGTCCACTATCTAACTCTATTAAGTTCCTATTTGGATATATTCTTATTACATGATGTGACTAGGTCGCATTTTTATGTTTTGTAGAATCGAAAAAAAGAGAGGAAGCTTAGAAGAAGAGTATGCTGAATCTGATCACGAAGATGGATTTCGATCGCATGATTCGAAGATCAGAATTTTGAGCTGCTGCTTAAAAGTTATGATAGAGTTTTCATATGTATTTGCATTGTAAGGATAAGTTTTTCCATAATTTTTTTAAATAAAATAATTTTTTTTAATTTATTTTAAGTATCCTTACAATGAAATTTGTGAAAATTGTTGTTTATATGATTCCATTGATAGCAATGTTGGAAAATGGATTTAATTCTTTCGTTTGTGGTAGTGTCATAATTTACCAAATAAGGAAATATTCTCATCACCCAAGTTTCAGTTGGATAGAAACTAGAATCATGCAACTTGTATTGTATGATGGATGTGAATTTTCATCTTTGGGAAATTAAGACTAATTCCTTGTTCACATGTATATGTGAGTCAAGTGAAGGACTAGGAGATCGGGTACACTTGGTTGTGCGCTGATCAGGTCCACCACAAAGAACGATAAGGATATTCATCATGATTTACTAAAGTTTAGTAAATATGGTTATGCTTATAAGTTTAAGTATAATTCTGAAACATTGGAAAGTTTCAATGTATGGCAGGACGAATGAGTAGAATCAAATTAGGCAGAAAGATAAAAGTTTCTCCAATCTGAAAAGATGGGAGAGTATTTTAGTATCATGTTTTATGATCATCCTAATGATTATGAAAACCATGTCACAATTGATCCTCTAAGGATATCTTGGTGTATTTGTTTGGCTAAGAAGAGGAATCATGAATTGTTGAAATGGTTAAATCAAAAGATGAATCATACTTCGTTCCAAAATTGAGTATTAGAGTAACACTCCAAGATCGAGCCTTGAGTGACACAATGTTAAGAAGGTTAAAACACTTATCAAATGTAGAGTAAAATGTTTTCTACTCTTGTACATTTGAAATTGGTAAATTGTGATGTTTTGGATAAAACAAAGACCAACTAAGACCAATGGTGTGAAGTGTTTGTCTTGATAAGAATCAACACTAACTCTTGAATATTTCTTTTGTCAGGGAATGGTTCTTGACATGAGAAACATATATGTCAAGAGGACAGTGGGAGTTTTAAAGATCCTGAAAAAAGTTTCAAGAACTAATCAAGAATAAAACCTTTTGTTTATCACTAGCACACGACTTGAGGTTTGTAACCTATCGTGTTGACATATTCTTGTTTCTGTGCCCATTCTAGTTAAGTTGATTATGCATGTGAGTTCTATGAGTTCTCAGTTGTCTGCATAACTACTTCGAAGCAATGGTAGGCACTTGTGCTGCCAGGTGGCAAGAAGTTAAGATAGAACGAGTTCAGTCTGTATGAATTTGGATTTGTCGCTAACCTTGTCTTGTGATTATGGTTATGACAAATTCACATGGATAGGAACACATACACCATAAAATCTAAGTGTCCTAAGGTTTCTCTTCGATTCATGAAAATGATGGTGAGGAAACGCTTTCACTAAGTAGATTTTAAGCAGATAAAAATCATGATATTTGCACTCTCAAAGTCGTTAGTGGAGCGCGTGTGGTTAACCGGCACACTAACATGGACTAGTGAGAATGGCAAAAGGTCTAAACATTATGATTACGACATCCCTCTTCATAATTGTTTAGACACACATGTGAGCTATATAAGGAAAGGTGTATGATTTTGATAAAGTCTTATCAAAGCATCTCGTATAAAAAATTTGAACTTTGGTAAGAAAGTCAATAAAATATTGATTTCTAGAAGTCTAGCTGATTTCTGAATACATGTCAAAGCTAGTGGGAGCATAAGTGTTATGCTGATAATAGTTATTATGCTAGTAGGAGCATAATGATTATGGTAATTGTTGCGAGTTAGCAATGTTAATTATAGAAAACAAAAGTTTTAAGTTGCAAAGTCGCAGGGTTTGAAAAGTTGTTTTGCTATAATTAAGGGAGAGGAAATTATACTTCATTCCAATTCTAAAAGCTTACATTGTGAGTCTTTAATCAAATTTAGTCATGATTACATTATTTGCGTTCTAAAATTCGATTATGATTAAGGCATCCCTTTTCATAATTCGAATTATGAGAATATTGCAAATAGAAATAGAAATATTATAGCAAAAGACTGGTCTAGTATCATGTCTTTATGTGAGACATCATAAATCGTGTCCCATATGCTTCAGATATAGGATCGATTACATGTGCTGTAATATTCATCTGTTCTGAATTTTCCAAATGCCTAGGGCATTAAGAGGGAAAAGGACTAGAACTGGATATGACTAAAATGATTAAGCAATTTTCAAGGACAATCTGAGGTTTACCAAAGATTGGTTGCTCATGGACCGTTGGAAGTATAGTGTTAATTTTTGGAAAGACCATATTGACATATTCTGAAAAGAGGAAACTCTTGTTCAGAAGTGATAGTCAAAATAGGAATATGGAAATGTTTCTATAGGTGGAAGTTGTTCTTTAAATCTGTGTAAGATTAGAAAACTTAATGCAAGACGGATGTTCAAAGGAATGTACTTTGAATATGAGACTTCGTTTCCATGGAATTGCTCTCCATTGGAACACTTTGTAATGTCTGTTGCCAAGTCTTTGTGATTTTTGTGCATAGTCATTACAAGTAGATCATTGCATATAAGTTTAGAATCTAACAGATTCCAGTAAATGGAAAAGAATCTTGTATTCTTACATTTGCAATAAGGATTTGGAATTGTGAAATGAGTATCATTTGAAATGTTATCAATTGATCTATTCCACAAACAAAGGACCATAAGTGAACATAGTGTGCATGCTTGGAGCATGGGACAACTATTGTTTTGATTCAAGTATAAAGTTGATTATTCGAAACATTATACAATGAATAATGAGTAATCAATATGGTGAGTAAATAAAAAGTGTTTTATTTACTCTCAAAAGTTCTGGGGCCATATAGGATTAGTATTATTCTTGTGTTTCACTTTGCATGTTTTGACTTCCCGAATAACTAAGGTTATTCAAACTCTCCACAGTCAATCATACTTTGGAAGTAGGTATGAATCAAGAATGTCATGAATTGGGCTTGTAGATGTCTAAGGTGTTTAGACATAACAAAAGTTGTCGCAACATTCATGAGTGCTCCTGGAATAAGATTCGAGTATTGGATTAAACTCACGCTCATTTGAATCACTTCATGGATTTTATCACGAGTGATCATGGGACGATAATATCTTATATTCTTCAAACCTAAAGATATGAGTTGTTGACTATGAGTTGGTTGTACATTGATTGTACGAAAACGCATCAGTAACTTGATGTTATAAAATATGCCTTTGTGTATGATTCAACAAGTAGTTAGTACAAGCATATGAGTCGAATTTTATCCATTCCTTTTACCCTTGGAGGGATAAAAGCGATATCTATGGGCCCCTCGATGATTTAGTGATGAGAAACGTAAGTGCTCGATCGGGCCTGGACTGATTTGATTTGTTCAATTAGTCGGTCGTCATAAATCGGAAATCGGGAAACAATAGATGGACAAAGAGAATGATTATAATCCATGTCTCAGTCCATATGATATCTAGAATAGAGGAATATATGATACCTTAACTAATGGACACGTCATTGACTAGGTCAGAGTTCGACAACGACTTTTAAGAGCGACAAATGCTAGTCGGTTTTTGGAGTCTTACTTGTAATAATAGTTTTATACTTATCCAAGTGGGAGACTATTGGATTAGATTTCTAAGCCTACAACTATTATTGGTATGTACTCGAACCAAGAGTAGCATGGTCCATTTGGATTGCATATCATCAGGACAATTTGTTAGGATGGATTCTTGAGAGAAGACTATATATGATTTGTTAATATATTATAAGTTATAATATATTAATATGAAATCATATGTTTTAACTAGTATTGATCAAGAATTAATTTGGAATTAATTTAGTGATCAAAGGAGACTAATTAAATCTATAGAGACTAATTATGGTAATTAGTTATATTTATATGTGTTGGGCTTATGATCCATGTTGTACCAAGTTTATGTATGGATACATAAAGAGTTGGGCCACATGAACCATGGATCATAAAACCCATGGGTATGGATTTGGGTTATACCCATGACCCTTGGAATTCACAACATATAAATATGTACTCCTTAGCCAAAAAAAGGCCTACACACATGTACTTGGAGTTCATGGAGGTTTTTGGTGCATGCAGATTCTCTCTCAAGAGCCATCTTTGTTCATGATGTGTTGTGACTTCATTTGAGGCTTCCACACTATTGGGGATAAGCTCTTAAGTCCAAATACATCAAGACTTCAAGCTACATAAAAGGTATGATACCATAACTAGTATCTTGTATGGTATATGTCAATTGCATTCTAGTTATAGGATCAATACATTGGAAACACCATTGCATGTATAATTAGTGAAAACATAGATGCAAGGTATTTAGGGTTGTATGTGCACCATAGGATGTTGTAGTATGCAAAACCCAACAACATTGTCGCTTGATATCCAGGTACATTTTATCGGAACCCGGATGGACGGAGTATCGCTTCTTGTGTGCTTCGTTCATGATCACCTCTCTGAACCCTCCAAATTTTGGAATCCAGATTCGACTCATGAAATAGTAAGCTCCGTCTTCCTTGATTTCAAGATTCTTTTCCATCCCACGCAGTGCTTCATTCGTGGCATTCTCTGGCTTCAACGCTTCCAATTGAGCTTCCTTGATTTGTGAAGTCATGTGAGAATGGATGGTTATTGTTAGTGTTTTTAGTCGGCGACTCGAGTATTCTTTTCTGCTTAAGGCATCAACCACTATGTTAGCCTTGCCTGGATGATAATTGATCTCGCATTCATAGTCATTTAGCAGCTCGACCCATCGCCGCTGCCTCATGTTCAGTTCTTTTTGATTCAAAATATGCTGGAGGCTTTTGTGATCTCGGAAGATGGTGCACTTTGTACCATAAAGGTAGTGCCTCCAAATTTTTAAGGCGAATACCACATCTCCCAGCTCGAGATCATGGGTGGTATAGTTTACATCATGGATCTTCAATTGCCTGGACGCGTAAGCTATCATTTTTCTACGCTGCATAAGAATACAGCCTAACCCTTGATTTGAAGCATTGCAATATACTACGAAATCTTCCGTCCCTCAGGCAAAGATAACACCGGAGCACTACAGAGGGCTCGCTTCAGGGTTTGAAAAGCAGCTTCTTGTTTGTCAGTCCAGTTGAAGGGTATTCCTTTTTGGGTTAGAGTGGTGAGGGGCTTGGCGATCTTGTAGAAATTCTAAATGAACCTTCTATAATAACCAACAAGGCCCAAGAATTGACTGATCTCCGTTGGCGTTTTCGGAGTTGCCCAACCCTCAATAGCTTTGATCTTGGAAGGGTCTACATGTATCCCTTCTTCATTGACTACATGTCCCAAGAAATTCACACTGCGAATCTAGAACTCGCATTTGGAGAATTTTGCGTATAACTTCTCTGCCCTTAATGCCTCTAACACCTGTCGTAGGTTCTGGACATGTTCTTCCTTGTTCCGAGAGTAAACGAGTATGTCATCGATGAAAACAATTACAAAGTTGTCGAGGAATGGGCGGAAATCGGTTCATGAGGTCCATAAATGATGCGGGGGCATTTGTTAGAACGAAGGGCATAACAACGAATTCATAATGACCATACCGAGTTCGGAAAGTAGTTTTGGGAATATCTTCTTCTCAGACTCGCAGTTGATGATATCTGGACCTTAGATCTATTTTGGAAAAGTAATTGGCTCCTTGAAGTTGGTCGAATAGATCATCAATCCGAGGGAGTGGGTACGGTTCTTAATAGTGAGCTTGTTTAACTCCCGATAGTCGATGCACATTCTGAAGGATCCGTCCTTCTTTTTGACAAACAAGACCGGAGCTCCCCAGGGTGAGAAACTCAGCCTTATGTGTCCCTTGTCCAGAAGTTCACTTAATTGGCTAGATAACTCCTGCATTTCGGCGGGAGCTAACCTGTTGGGTGACTTGGCAATTGGTGTGGCTCCAGGTATAAGGTCAATTCGGAACTCGACCTGCCGCTCGGGGGGTATTCCTGGGAGATCTTCCGAAAATACATCAGGAAAGTCGCACACTTCTGGAATATCATAGATGTTGTTTTCCTCTTTTTTCTTATCCACAACGTGGGCGAGAAAGGCGTGATTTTTTTTATGCAGTCATTTTTGTGCCTTGACGCATGAAATAAGATGAAGATTAGCACCAGGTTTAGCGCCGTATATGATTAGGGTTTCGTTGGTGGGTAGGTGAAGGCGAACAACCTTCTCATGGCATATAATATCGGCATGGTGGGAGCTTAACCAATCCATGCCTATGATCACATAAAAACTTCTAATATTTAATGGCATCAAGTTGATTTGAAACGAGTGATTATTTAGCGTTAGAGTGCACCCTATGAAAATATCTTTGGTTGTTTCAGTTTTCCCATTAGCCATCTCCACCATGAAGGTTTCTCTTAGCTTTTGGGGTTGTTGATTTAGTAGGTGTTTGAATTTATGACTCACGAAACTCCGCTCAGCCCCACTATCGAGTAAAATGAATGCGTAAGTGTTGTTGAGGGGAAACGTACCAGTAACTACAGCCGGGTCTTGAACCGCCTGCCCTTGTCCCATTATTAGGACCCTGCCTGATCCTCCTGCACCCTGAGTGTTGGCCTTGGGGCAGTTTCGCCTAAAATGACCAGTCCCTCCACATCCATAGCAGGTTTGACTAGCCCCGACATTGTTGTTGTTGGGCTGTTTGTTTGGTAGGGGCTGAGATCTGTAGAACCGGGTGGTGTGCCATTTGCGGTTGCAGTTGGTACACTGCATTTCTCGGCACTCGCCATTGTG
Source organism: Lactuca virosa (assembly GCF_052849685.1). Taxonomy (NCBI): domain Eukaryota; kingdom Viridiplantae; phylum Streptophyta; class Magnoliopsida; order Asterales; family Asteraceae; genus Lactuca; species Lactuca virosa. The sequence continues at coordinate 340,091,727 of NC_136428.1, read as the reverse complement.
GTGGAAGTTTCATTTATTACATTTAGGTAAAGTACCGGCGTAAGGCTTGGTAAGAGTTTGTGCGGTTGAGGTTGGAGCGGCTGAGGCTGGTGTGGCTTGAGTGGTAGCAGCATGGACTGCTACTGTTTGCGGTTTCTTGGATGATCTTGTAGTCTATCATCCTTTCCTTTTATTTCCCCAACTTTTCTTGTTTCTTCCTTCCTTCTTGACTTCTGTCTCAGCGGTTTTGGTGCCTTTATTGTTTCCATGATTGTACAGTTTTTGAGCTAGACGCTTTGCACTATCAAAAGTTTCAGGGTTGGCTGCAATAACATTCCCCTGAATTGGAGGAGTTAACCCCCAAATGAAACGTTCGATCTTCTTTCCTTCTGAGGTGATCATACCCAGGCACAAGAGTTTCAGTTCACTGAAACTACAGATAGGCTTCAATATCTGAATTTTGTACAGTAAGATTCCATAATTCTTGTTCTAGTTTTTGTACTTCTCCGCGTGGACAATGTTCAGCCATCAACATCTCCTTGAGTTCCTCCCACGGCATTGCGTTTGCAACCGGCAAAGTTAAGGCCTTCACATGACCATTCCACCAAGATAGGGCTTAGTCAACAAATGTACAGGCTGTGAACTTCAATTTGCTTTCATCCGGTCATTCGCATACTTCAAAAACAGACTCGGTCTTTTCGATCCAGCGTTTTAAGGCTATCACCCCACCGGTTTCGTTGAAGGTTCTAGGTTTTGCATTAGAAAATTCCTTATAAGTGCATGCTTTTGTAGGCCCTTGATTCAACCCATGGTTGGAGCTTCCTGTCCCCTGACCATTTCCACCTCCATTGTTTCCATTGCGCAGTGACTGCAGCGGAGACTGCTGCCTGGACAGCAGCGTAGTTTATTTCCGGCTGGGTCGGAGGTGGTAGCGGCGGTGCAGCCGTGTTGTTGTATCTGCGTACTGGGCTTCGAGGCATCTTCTATCATGGAATAGAAAGATGATGAGTACATAGTACATTTTGGTTTCTAGTTCCTTTATTATCTAGCGGTTTCGGTAGTTCGGTTGTACTTATAAGTGCATTCATAGAATATCATGAAATAAGGAAAATAGAAAACATAGCAGATAACAACATCATAATAAAAATACAGAATCGTTTCACTAATGATATAATTCGTAGTACAATGCATGAAAATTCGCCTTCAAAAGGCGTACAATACATAGAGAAAAGAAAGTCTGCCAGCATAACGACTCTACGCGTAGCGTAGTCACTTAATCGTAGAGTCTGTCCTACATACAATAGTAAACAAAGAGAGAGTTCTATCGATAGTGGTGGTGAGTAGAACAGATCCTAATCGCGGTGGGAGGCATCTGGTGGTGCTGATGATGAGGTGGATGCGCCCAAAAGAGTGGCCAGCTAGCGCTCAGTGACACGTAGTCGGGCCTCCAATGCTGTCTGTCTCTCCTGGTAGTCCCTAACCACCTCCTGAGTCAGTCTCTCTGCGTGCTCCACCGCATCCCTCATCGCAACCATCTGGCCAACGGTCGCCTGTGTCTGCTGACCTATATCTCGTGTCCTCCTGACCATCACTGGTTGGGCTCGATACACAGGTCCGTCGTGACTAAGGTCGTAGTAATCCTGGTTCATGCCGAATGAGGGACACATTGCCTGTTGTCTGATCCATCTCCATATCTCATGTGCCCATGGGGGCGTAGGGCCGATGGGACCCATCCTATGCGGGGGCACCCTAGCTATGTATGGCGGATTGATGACTTCGGACTCCGCGTCTAAGTCATCCTCATCACTCTCGTCGAGCTCCTCCTCATCAAAATCTATCACTGGTTCTGCGGGTCCCTCTTCGGGTTCCTCTTCTGGTTCCTCTTCTGGCTCTTGCTCCAGCCATTCGTCGTTCCCCTGGTTGGGGAAGTAAGGATCTCCGGGAAGGTGAAATCTGGCCATAGAGTCTGCACAAAAATATATAAATACAAGAAAATAGATAGCATGCTAATATACTCCTATAGTATTTTGATTATTTAAGTTTGGTTTCTTAAAACTTTTTGGATAATTAAATGGTAAGTTTCTGGATTCATTTCCCACCACGATCACTCCCAAGCACATGTTGGTCGTATTTTGAATAAATATAGTTGATCAGGCTATATTTACCCCCAATACGATCACATAACTGCCTGGGTTTAATCGTGATGTTCAACTCCTCTAAAGACTTTTATTGTTTCTTATCGTGACAATACTCTAATATGCACATATAGGTATATATTTTATTTTTGTTCAGTGTATTTTAGTCCCAATGTATTTATAGTTGCATATCTTGTATGATTAGATATGCTAGTTCACTATAAAAATTGCTCTGATACCAATCTGTCATACCCCCGAACCAGACGGCGGAAACGTCCGGGGCGGGTGACTTCATCTTGTAATATCATCACAGTGTATATAAATGAATCATAGACAACATCATCACCATACATTCAATAATACAACATACATGGTTTACATCAATATGTTTTTTCACAAATTACATCCAAAAATATCAAATGTATGATGAAGGAAAAATACAATAAACATCCACATTCTTTAGCGGTCAACCTGCTTAACGAGTCCCTGAGAATACAAGTTATTTTGAAAAATGTCAACATATAAAATGTTGGTGAGTTCATAAGCATGTTTGTATAAAAAGTCTTGTAACAGTTTGTAAACACTAGAAAATCCGATATTTTCCGTAAAAATAGTTTAAGAGTTTTGTTTCAAATCTTGTATTAAAGCATGTGTGTTCTTTTTTGACAGATTATAAAGAGAGATTCCCAGAAAATCCTATATTTTCTGTTGTATGAAAACTGTAGTGAGTAGTGTATATTTCCCAGAAAATCCAATATTTTCTGTTTATAAAAGAGTGGTGGTCTCAAACCCTAAGACCCAAGTGGTGGAATTAAATGTAAAATAATGATTATATAGTTTCGTTCTTCGTAACACGAGTAGAGTATGTGTATTCCGTAAATTTAGTGTGTCGTTATTCTCTATGTGAGTCGTTACCACCATGCTTGATGTGACTGATATGCCTGTCATGACGTTCTTCAGGCGTCAGTTTAGGTAAGATATTTGTCACCCTAGACTGGCCTCGTCTAGCTGTAGCGAACAGCTCAGGTGTGGGGTGCCAGCCCCGTATAGATCTATATACAAACTCTCGCTCTCCCTCCAGGAGACTCTGGTTATAACTACAGGACTTACTCTGTACATTAGGTAGGTACGAGTGAAGGAGTGTCATACAAGAGCCTTAACTAAATTTATGCGAATAGTGTATCTCACTATTTAACGCTTTAAATAATGTTTCGGGTGTGTATTTTGACTATAAACCATTTGTGATAGAAATATGATTGTTTTTATCCAAAGTGTCAAAATATCTATTGTTATCATGGATAACTCATCGTTACCCTAAAGTATCGTGAATGATTCGAGTGTATTAGAATTTTCATTAGCGGCCCAATTAACATAGAATTTGTCATGAAAGGGGCCCAATTTGAATAAAATTATCATATGTGGCCCAATAAGAATGTAAATGGGCATATAAGGCCCAATTTATATAAAGTTGTGTTATGTGAGGCCCAATTTGATTAAAATGCCGTAAAGAGTCTATTTGTATCAAAATAATCGTTTTAGCCCAAACAATACCAAAAATGACATAAAAGGGCCCACTATTATTAAAAATTCCCATTTTGACCCAGCAATACCGAAATTGACATTTTTGGCCCATAAAACCGTGAGTTCTCAAATAAAGCCCATTTTTATCAAATTTGACACTTTAGGCCCAATAAACCGTGATTTGTCAATTTAGGCCTAATAAACTGTGAGTTGTCAAATAAGGCCCATTTTTATGAAAAATGACACTTTTGGCCCATAAATCCGTGAGTTGTCAAATAAAGCCCATTTTTATCAAATTTGACACTTTAGGCCCAATAAACCGTGAGTTGCCAAATAAAGCCCATTTATATCAAAAATGACACTTTTGGCCCATAAAACCATGAGTTGTCAAAGAAAGCCCATTTTTTTGAAAAATAACACTTTTGGCCCATTAAAACCCAAGATGACAATAAGAGCCCATTTTCTTTATCTTGATTGTCAAGTATGGCCTCTTTGTATACTTTCTTTAGTTTTCTAGTAACTTTTAACATGTTTAATCTTTTCAAACATCATAGTGAGTTACATAAAGTAACTTGTGTCCTAATATCTTTAAAACTTGGAAGATATTTCAAGTTTATGAGTGTTTAACATATTTTCATAACATATTCACACAACATATCATGAAAAATATACACATGCATGCATAAATACTTAGATTAAACACAAAACTAGCTTGTATTCTCCCCCAAAATAAAGTAAATCACGAAAAATAGGGGTATGAAGCTCACCTTGAGGTTTGATCGGTTTTGAAGAGAAAATAGAAGGAGGTTTTCGGCATAGCTTTCTCTTTCGAAGGGATTTTTCGAAACAAGGATGATCCTAGGAAGCACAACATGAAAATGGTGTTGTTAAGGAATGATCTTAATGTAAAATGAAAACAAAACATCTTGAGAGTGATAATAGCTTACTAAGTTAGTGGAAACTTGAAAGAACCTCCTTGATACACACTCAATCCTTGAAAATTTTGAAGGGAAGGATGAAATAATTTCTTGTATTCTTGAGAGGAAAGCAAATAAGTGAGTGAATTTTGAAATGAAGAGTGGAGAGGGGTGGGGGGTCTCGGCCGAATTTAGAGAGGAGAAGGGGGATAGATTTGCTGGTAATTGCATGTTGGTTTAACATCTCACCCTAGAAGTATGGTGGGTAGTGCATGGATGTCCTCCATGCAAAGGTGACGTGTCACCTTATAATCCAATGCCATCCTCGTTTTTTTTGTTTTTTTTTATTATTACCGAGAATAGGAGAGGGGAGGAAAGAAAAGGATGTTGGGCTTGGGTTTGAATTGCAAATCTGATAATACATTAGCCCAATAGAGATTTTTCAGCCCAAAGGAAACAAATTGAGATGTTATCGACCCAATAAGGCCCATGAAGGGTCTTATGGCCCAAAATACTATTGCTTAATGAATTTAGGTCCAACTAGGGCCTAAATGTGGATTCTTGGCCCGAAAGAACCAAGTTGAGGGGTTACCGGCCTATTAGGCCCAATGAGAGAGTCCTAGTCCATTAAGAGGTTTAAACTTGGAAGTCAAGGTTAAAAGTCAAAGCCGATTGAATATAGCTTAATGGTTTATATTTTTGGGCTTACACGAGGAAGTTTCGACTTGAGTTGTCGTTTTGGAATGAGTGAACTTGTATAACATCAAAAATTAGGGTTACAATGTACACTAGGAGTTATTTACACATGGACAAAATTTTCTAGCCCTAAAATGCTAGTTGTGACATCATCCACCCGTGAGAGGGAATTTCGTTCCGAAATTCTTTTGAAAGCTATTCTTAGGAGCTAGAGAAAAGGCGAGGGTACTTTTGCATCATTTGATCTTCACGTTCCCATGTGCATTTTGGTCTGCGCTTTGCATTCCATCGAACCTTCACAATTGGGATGCGACTTTGTTTCGTACGCTTCACTTCCCTGTCCATTATTTCAACTGGTTCTTCGATGAACACAAGATTCTCGTTCACTTCAATTTCGTCGAGTGGAACCACGAGGGTTTCATCCAAAAGGCATTTCTTTAAATTTAACTCGTGGAATACGGGCTGTATGTTGCTAAGTTCCGCGGGTAGCTGCAGCTTGTAAGCCACCGGACCGATCCGGGCAAGGATCTCGAATGGTCCGATGTACCGTGGGTTTAGTTTTCCCCGCTTCCCAAACCGTATCGTCCCTTTCCAGGGGGAGACCTTTAATAACACATGATCTCCTACTTGAAACTCCAGAGGTTTTCGCCTTTTATCTGCATCGCTCTTTTGTCGGTCTTGTGATGCATGTATCCGTGCCCTGATCTGAACTATTTTCTCAGTTGTTTCCCGAATGATTTTGAGTCCTGTAAGAGTGCTGGTCGGTGTTTTCCCTCTTGCCAGCTGGGTGTCTCCCACCTCAGACCAATAGAGCGGAGTTCTGTATTTTCTACCGTACAAGGCCTCGAAAGGAGAGACTTTAATGCTTGTGTGATAATTTTTGTTGTACGGAAATTCGATTAGTGGCAAGTAGGTATCCCATGCCTTGCCAAATTCTATTACACAAGCTCGGAGCATATCTTCTAGCGTTTGAATGGTCCGCTCACTTTGGCCGTCAGTCTGGGGGTGGTAGGTAGTGCTCATATCCAGTTGTGTTCCCAATACTTTCTGGAGCGACTGCCAAAATCGAGAGGTGAATCTACTATCTCGATCAGAGATAGGGGTGGGAATGGGTTCGATTTTTTGGTTTTCTCGAATCGGTTTCCTCTGTTTGAAATTTTTTTAGTCCAATTCAAAAACCGAACCAAATCGAATTCAAATTGTCGAGACCAAAACGAAAACCGAATTCTAATTCGGTTTGGTTCGGTTTGAAACTGAGGAAACCAAATATTAAGTTAAAAAAATTTCAAACATAAATTAAAATGTTTTTAACATATAAAACTAAAGTTGCAAACAGAAAGATCTAAAGTTTCGTACAAAATGATCCAAAGAGAAAATGAATTAAAATGATTTTTACTTTATAACTGATACTTTTATTTAATATGAAATATAAAATATATTTTTAATTAATTAACTTATGAAATTTAGTTTTTCGGTTCAGTTTGGTTTAAACTTTATGAGACCAAACTCGAACCAAAAACCAAATTTACAATTCGGTTTGGTCTCAAACCAAACCAAAAACCGAATTTGAATATGGTTCGGTCTGAAATCGATTTTTGTTCGATTTGGTTTTCGGGTTTTTTGGTTCCGGACCAAATAATTCCCACCCCTAATCAGAGATAATAGATATCGGTACTCCATGTAGCCTTACCACTTCTTTTATGTAGATCCGCGTCAGTCTTTCCATCTTATATGTCTATTTTATTGGCAGGAAATGGGCGGATTTGGTTAACCGATCAACAATCACACAGATAGCATCCAATCCGTCTATTGTCTTAGGTAATTTGGTTATGAAATCCATTGTAATCCTTTCCCATTTCCACTCGGGTATTACTGGCTGTTGTAACAATGCCGAGGGCTTCTGATTTTCTACCTTTACAGTCAGACACTTGCACACGTAGGTAGCAATCTCTTCTTTCATGTTTGGCCACCAATATTGTCGTTTGATATCCAGGTACATCTTATCGGAACCCGAATGGACGGAGTTCGCGTCTTGTGTGCTTCGTTCATGATCACGTCTCTAAACCCTCCAAATTTTGGAATCCAGATTCGACTCATGAAATAGTAAGCTCCGTCTTCCTTGATTTCAAGATTCTTTTCCATCCCATGCAGTGCTTCATTCGCAGCATTCTCCGGCTTCAGCGTTTCCAATTGGGCTTCCTTGATTTGTGAAGTCATGTGGGAATGGATGGTCATTGTTAGTGTTTTTACTAGGTGACCCGAGTATTCTTTTCTGCTTAAGGCATCAGCCACTACGTTAGCCTTGCCTGGATGATACTTGATCTCGCATTCATAGTCATTTAGCAGCTCGACCCATCGCCGCTGCCTCATGTTCAGTTCTTTTTGATTCAAAATATGCTGGAGGCTTTTGCGATCTGGGAAGATGGTCACTTTGTACCATAAAGGTAGTGCCTCCAAATTTTTAAGGCAAAGACCACAGCTCCCAGCTCGAGATCATGGGTGGTAGAGTTTACTGCGTGGATCTTCAATTGCCTGGACGCCTAACCAATCACTTTTCCACGCTGCATAAGAACACAACCTAACCCTTGATTTGAAGCGTCACAATATACTACGAAATCTTCCGTTCCCTCAGGAAAAGATAACATCGGAGCACTACAGAGGGCTCGCTTCAGGGTTTGAAAAGTAGCTTCTTGTTTGTCAGTCCAGTTGAAGGGTATGCCTTTTTGGGTTAGAGTGGTGGGGGCTTGGCGATCTTGGAGAAATTCTGAATGAACCTTCTATAATAACCAACAAGGCCCAAGAATTGCCTGATCTCCGTTGGCGTTTTCGGGGTTGTCCAGCCCTCAATAGCTTTGATCTTGGAAGGGTCTACATGTATCCCTTCTTCACTGACTACATGTCCCAACAAATTCACACTGCGAATTCAGAACTCGCATTTAGAAAATTTTGCGTATAACTTCTCTGCCCTTAATGTCTCTAAAACATGTCGTAGGTGATGGCCGTGTTCTTCCTTGTTCCGAGAGTAAACGAGTATGTCATCGATGAAAACAATTACAAAGTTGTCGAGGAATGGGCGGAAAACTCGGTTCATGAGGTCCATAACTGCTGCGGGGGCATTCGTTAGACCGAAGGGCATAACAACGAATTCATAATGACCATACTGAGTTCGGAAAGCAGTTTTGGGAATATCTTCTTCCCAGACTCGCAGTTAATGATATCCGGACCTTAGATCTATTTTGGAAAAGTAACTAGCTCCTTGAAGCTGGTCGAATAGATCATCAATCCGAGGGACTAGGTACAGTTCTTAATAGTGAGCTTATTTAACTCCCGATAGTCGATGCACATTCTGAAGGATCCGTCCTTCTTTTTGACAAACAAGACCGGAGCTCCCCAGGGTGAGAAACTCGGCCTGATGAATCCCTTCCCAAATCCTTCCCGCAAATGCTAGAATTCCAAATTCCTGCCATTTCCCTAAATCTGTTAGATTCTAAACTTATATGCACTAATCCTCTTGTAATGATTATGCACAAAGCCACAAAGACTTGTCAACAGACGTTACAGAGTATTCCAATGTAGATCATTCCATGGAAACGAAGTCTCAAATTCAAAAGTTGTAGGTCATTCAGGAAGAACGACCTAATTATTCTGGAAGTCAAAACATGGAAAGTGAAACACAAGAATAATCGAATCCAATATGGTCTCAGAACTTATGAATATAAATAAAACACCTTTTATTTATAACCATATTGATTACCCATCATTCATTGCATACTGTTTCAAACTATCAACTTTATACTTGAATTAAAACAATAGTTGTCCCATGCTCCAAGCATGTACACACTGTTTTTTTAAACACTAGTCATGCCATACACCAAGTATGCACACTATGTTTGTCTAAACATTAGTTATGCCATACACCAAGTATGCACACTAAGTTTGTCTATGATCTTTACTTCGTGAACTAGATCGATTGAACATAATTCCAATGATTCTCATTTCACAATCCCAAATCCTTCCCGCAAATGCTAGAATTCCAAATTCCTGCCATTTACCTAAATCTGTTAGATTCTAAACTTATATGCACTAATCCTCTTGTAATGATTATGCACAAAGCCACAAAGACTTGTCAACAGACATTACAGAGTATTCCAATGTAGATCATTCCATGGAAACGAAGTTTCAAATTCAAAGTACATTTCTTTGAACATCCTTCTTGCATTAAGTTTCCTAATCTTACACAGATTTAATGAATAACTTCCACCTATGGGAACATTTCCATATTCTCATTTTGACTATCACTTCTGAACAAGAGTTGCCTCTTTTCAGAATATGTCAATATGGTCTTTCCAAAATTAACACTATACTTCCAACTGTCCCTGATCAACCAATCTTTGGTAAACCTTAGATTGTCCTCGACAATTGCTTAATCAAATTAGTCATATCTAGTTATACTTTTTCCCTCTCAATGCTCTAGGCATTTGGAAAAATTTAGAACAGATGAATATTATAGCACATGCAATCGATCCTATATCCGAAGAATATGGGACACGATTCATGATGTCTCACATAAAGACATGATACTAGACCAGTCTTTTTGCTATAATATTTCTATTTCTATTTGCCAAGTTCTCATAATTCAGATTATGAAAAGGGATGCAGTAATCATAATCGAATTTTAGAACGCAAATAATGGACCCATATGTAGAATTTCCTTATGTTGAGCCATTCCAACATAAAATTCATATATATATATATATATATATATATATATATATATATATACTTGACTAAATTTGATTAAAATCTCACGATCTAAGCTTTTAGATTTGAAATGAAGTACAATTTCCTCTCCCTTAATTATAGCAAAACAACTTTTCCCAATTGAAACCTTTTGTTTTCTATAATTAACATTGCTAACTTGAAACACTTATTATAATTATCATGCTCCCACTAACATGATGATTATTAGCATAACACTTATGCTCCCACTAGCTTTGACATGTACTCAGAAATCAGCTGGACTTCTAGAAATCAATACTTTATTGACTTTCTTACCAAAGTTCATATTTCTGATACGAGATGCATTGATAAAACTTTATCAAAGTCATACACCTTCCCTTAGATAACTCATATGTTTGTCTAAACAATTTTAGAACTATGAAAAGGGATGCCGTAATCATAGTCTCAATTGTTTAGACATTTTCCATTTCTCACAAGTCCATGTTAGTGTGCCGGTTAACCACACACGCTCCACTAACGACGTTGAGACTGCAAATATCATAATTGCTATCTACTTAAAATATACTTAGTGAAAGCGTTTCCTCACCATCATTTTCATGAGTCGGAGAGAAACCTTATGACACTTAGATTTTATGGTGTATGTGTTCCTATCCATGTGAATTTGTCATAACCACAAGGGGAGGTTAGTGACAAATCCAAACTCATATGGATCGAACTTGTGCAATCTTAACTTCTCGCCACCTAGCAGCACAAGGGCCTGCCATTGCTTTCGAGTTGTTATGCAACCAATTGAGAACTCTCAGAACTCATATGCAAAGCCAACTTTAACTGGAATGGGCACAGAAATAGGAATATGTCAACACGATAGGTTATAAACCTCAAGTCGTGAGCTAGTGAGAAACTACAGGTTTTATTCTTGATTAGATCTTGAAATTCTTTTAGGATCTTTAAGACTCCCACTGTCCTCTTGACATATAAGACTCTCTTGCCAAATATTCAAGAAATAGTGTGGGTTCTTTATCAAGACCAACACTTCACACAATTGGCCTAAGTTGGTCTCTGTTTTATCCAAAACATCACAACTTACCAATTTCAAATGTACAAAAGTAGGACACATTTCACTCTTACATTTGACTAGTGTTAATAAACCTTCTTCAAGATGTGTCACTCAAATTACAATCTTGGAGTATGACTCTAAGACTTGTTTTGGAACGAAGTATGGCTCATCTTCTTGATTTAACCATTTCAGCAATTCTTGATTCCTCTTCTTAGCCATAGTAATGCACTAAGATGTCCTTAGAGGACTAATTGTGATATGGTTTCTTAATCATTAAGATGATCACAAAACATGATACTAAAGTACTCTCCCATCTTTTGAGATTTGAGAAACTTTTATCTTTCTGCATAATTTGATTCTTCTCATTCGTTCTGCCATACATTGAAACTTTTCCAATGTTTCAGAATTATACTTAAACTGGTAAGTATAACCATATTTACTAAACTTTAGTAAACAATGATGAATAGTCTTATCGATCTTTTGTGGTGAACTTGACCAGTGCACAAGAATGTGTACTCGATCCCTTAGTCCTTCACTTGACTCACATATACATGTGAACAAGGAATTAGTCTTAATTTTTCCAAAGATAAAGATTTTCATTCATCATACTATACAACTTGTATGATTCCAAGTTTCGGTCCAATTGAAACTTGGGTGATGAGAATCTTTCCTTATTTGGTAAATTTAGACACTACCACAAATGAAGGAATCAAATTCATATTTCCATTATTGCTAGAAACATATAAACATCAATTTTCCATAAATGCCATTGCAAGGAGATAAAATAAAATAAAACAAAAAATTTTATTTATTTATAAGATGCGGAAAAATCTTTTTCCTTACACTGCAACTTTAAATGGAAACTATGCTATTACATATTTCCTAGCAATCTATCATAACTCTCTAAGTAGTAGATCAGGAATCTGATCTTCAAACCATGTGATTGAAATCCATCTTCGCGATCAGATTCAGCATATTCTTTCTTTAAGTTCCCTTCCCTTTGCTTGATCCTTCCATACATCAAAATGTATTAATAATCTTCAAATAGGAACTTGATTGAGTTAGATAGTGGACTTACCTAAAGCAGAGTCAAACTTTTTGACTAGACCTTCTCTCAGATCTTTCAGGTAGTTAGGGCAGCTTCGCAACCAATGCCCCTTCCTTTGGCAATAGAACCATATGGACCCTTTGGGAATGGTACACTGGACTATCTCAGACTTGCCTTTCTCTTTACCATTTGGTCAACCGAGTTGACTATGGCCGATCCCTTTCCATTGGGAAGAGAAAGCTTTTCTGGATATCCAATGTTACCAATTGTCAATGTCCATTGTAGTTTGGGAAGTTGATCTACTAATCAAATTTGCTTTAACAGAGCTCCAAATCATTGCTGATTCAGCAGCACCAAGCAAATATATAAGATCATTAAGGGTCATGTAATAGTCTTTTACACAGTAGTCCCAAAGGACACTCACTATGAGACTTAGAAAGTGATTGAACAACCAACTTTCTCAAGACTTTGACACCCAACTCTCCCGACCTGTCAATATGTGACTTTATCTCCACGATGTGAGCACACATAGACTTTGTTTGCCAATAGGGCTTGAGTGACTTTGAACTATTCAAGAACTTGTGGGTTTGGGAGAATAATTGGAGGAGGTGGAGGGAGTGAAGAATGATTTTCGGGACATCATCTTCATTAGGAAAGCTTGTTCCAAGAGTTTTGGGAAGATCATAATTGTCTGAACCAGACATCTTTTGGGAGATATTCAAGATAGTTGATTTAAGGTCCTTAATATAACACCCAATATGAAATATTAAGGATAGGACCCAACACAATATTTTATAACTTGGAAGAGGGATGTCGTAATCCAAGTTATAGAATATTTGAAGGTAGGCGAATGACGATTCACCAATTTCCACCATGAAGAACGAAATAATTTATTAGGTTTTAATTGGATTTGAAACTCTTATATCTTTTGAGATTCATTGAACTTTTCAATGGCATGTTTCAATCTCGATTGTGCCCTCTCAAATTTTGTGACTGGGATGCCGAGGATCACAAAACAAGGTGTGAATAACCATGAAAATATACTTGGTACCCTTAATTTTTACCACTCAATCGATGTGCCGGTTAACCACACGCTCTCCACCGATACTATGATAAACATTAAGTTACCCTTTGCCTACCTTGTTAAATCCAGGTTAGTGTGCCAGTTAACCACACACACTCCACTAACGACTTAAGCAAAGTGCAAAGTATAATTTCATGGGTTAGCACCAAATTCACATTTTCCTAAGTAACTAAGATTGGGAATTTATAAAAGGTTTAGTTACTTAGTATTTATCATTAATACTTTTAATGAAGGGAGAATTATAGTCCTTGTCCTACCCGTTCGGCTAACGACCCTCCACTAGTCAATGAAGCGGTGGGTGAGAGTAGACACCCATTAAACTACCATTTTATAGGCAGTAACCTTATACCCCCTTATAGACCGGCTTTGTGAATGAGGCTTACTAACGGTAAGACTGACTTTGTTCTTATATATATATATATATATATATATATATATATATATATATATATATATTATTAACTTATAATACTATAAAGTATAAGGGTTGAATTTTAACTTTTAAAATTCTAAGGGCTTAACTTGGAATTAAAGTATTCATGAGGGGAAACTTTACAAATTCCAAAACTTGAGGGCAAGTTTTGAACTATTCAAAAACTTTTCAATTCCATAACTTATGTATTTAAAGTAGTTTTAATGAAAAAACTCTTCAAGTTCCATAACTTGAGGACAAGTTATGGAAGACTTCAAATCATTTAAAAATGAGACTCTCCATTTTTCATAACTTATGGAAATCTTATGAGTTTTAATAATCATAAATGTGACTTTTCATATAACTTGAGGACAAGTTACAAAAACACATATTATGAACAACTTTTAGATCAATTTGGATTGAAAATATACTATCACATAACTTTTCTATTAATCTAAATCAACTCATAAGAACAACATAATTCAAATCAAACACTTTTCATGTAATTAACCTAACCATTAAACTAATACAAAACATGAATCTATTGACAATTATCTATGAAATTGGATTAGCATGAACATTACCACATCAAAAAACAGGTTTACAAGTTCAAAAACAGCTTAGGGTAATGTTCCTAGTCCAATTCCAGCCAAAAACTCGAAAATCTGCCAACTGGAAGCCAAACTCGTCGAGTTCCTTACAAGAACTCGTCGAGTTCATGCCATAACACATGAACTGGTCGAGTTTATAGCCAGAACTCGTCGATTTTTCAGTCTGGGCATATTCTCAGCTTTGAAAAACAAGTTTGCATCAAGTATAAATGAAAACAAGCCTCGGCTCTGATACCATTGAAGGGTTTTGAGCATTCTAACACACCTATGGTGTACATGCAACCCTAAATACCTTGGATCTATGTTTTCTCTATTATACATGCAAACTTGAACTTTCCAAGGTATTACCCTAAATAGCATACAATCATTGATACTTGGGTAATATAAACAAGTTAGAAGACATAACTTTCATGTAGCTTGATTCCATGGAGCTTAAGAGCCTAGTGCCTCAAGTGTGACACCTCAAATGGTTCACACAACATCACCAACATCTTGGAATAACTTGAGAGAAAAGGTTTATGTGCTCAAATCGTCTAGCCCTCATGTGTACACACACTAGTGTCAATTTCTTGAGCCATGGGGTCCTTATATATTTTGGCTATTAGGGTTACTCCATGTAACCCATGTCTTTCCATATTCTTCATGCTCCATGGGTTAAAACCTCCATGGAGTATCCATGGGTTACTCCATGGGTTTAGCCCAACATGAAGAACTATGGATCATAAGCCCACATATATAAGAATGAATGATTTACACAATCAATCCCCATATATTTAATTAGTCTCTTTTTGATCACAATATTAATTCCAAATTAATTCTTGATCAGTACTAATTAAATAATATGATTTCATATTAATATATTAGAACTTATAATATATTAATAAATCATAAATATCCTTTTCTCACAAAATTCTATCCAAATTGTTCCGAGGCCATGCAACCCAAATGGACCATGCCAATCGGGTCAAGTACATACCAATTATAGTTATGGACTTAGACACTAATCCAACAAATAGTTGATGATTTCACAAAAGCACTTGATGCGACTAAATTGAATAGCTTTCTAGAAATGTTAGGAATGATGAATCCTGACTCGTAATTCCTCATGAATTGATAGATACCGCAGTCCTGTGAAGAACCTGTTTCTTTTCTTTTCAAAAAAAAATCTTGAAATTTTTTCTTCACTGCGGTACTAGAACAATATATCCATCATGTCTGTACCGCAATCACATATGATCTATATATTCCTAGGGTCCTTAATTCCTTTGATTTCTAACCATTTGTTCAAGTGTTCTCTCAGCTCAAACTACCACAGTCATCTATGTCTGCATCCCAGTTTCACTTCACTGACTTCAACCGCAGTCATCAGGATCCATCAACGTACACACAAAATGATCACTTCATAAATTCTCTGGACTTTGTGTGCTATTTAATGATCTTCATTAAAAAAAACTCTTCATTAAATAAAAAAACCATTCGTTTTGTAGCATACAACGTTTCAGTTGCTTTCAAAAAATCACCTTTTGTGTCAGACCTATTTTGGGCTATAAAACAATTAAATCTCTTTCCCGTAAAAGAAATCTTTTCATTAATCTGTCATATCTTTCAAGCCCCTAAGATGTCTAATCTGTTCAAATTCTCAATTTGTTCAACGGGTTAAAAGCCCCCCTCACCACACGTTTCTCTAACGTGTGATTATGGGCCTGACAGTTAATAAATGCCCTGTTTTTCAAAAAAAAATTAATTTTTATTTAATTTATTTGTAGCTGGTAATTGTTAAAACCCAAGGGTTTTTACAATTATCAACTGTAAATAAAGTAATTTGAATAACTTTTGATATCCGGAGGTATAAAACCTCTATTTTCTTCCCAAGAAAGCTTTACGCTTTCTGAACCCCACCAGAGAACTCTCTCTTCTTCATCTTCTTGCTCAAACTGTTTTCTGCAAGTTCTTCAAACATTTTTTCAAACAATGGTGAAATCAGGCATGTCAAAGAAACAATCCAAGGCATCCGGTTCTGCTAAGCCAACTGGTTTAGGCTCCACTATGAAGAATCAGTTGCCATCAATTGCTTCAAGCAACTTTAGGGTTGTGTTCGAAGATCACCCACACTACAACGACGTCATTCGATTGATGATCAAGTTCATCCACTCTCACCCACTGTTTGGGGGGTTTGATTCCTTCACTGATGTGGGTCCTCTCCCCACCCTGTTCAAATGCGCCTTCTCCGCCTACCGTCCTAGTCACAACCTTCAGGAAGTGCACCTGCACTTGATCGACGACTCTCTAGTCTTCTTCACCAAGCCAAAATTCATCGAAGCCATCAATCTCCGAGTCCCTCCCAACACTCAATTCTTCTCTCCAAGCACCACTGACATCATCACTACTCTATACCAAATGGGGTACCAAAAGAAGCTAAAAGGTATCAGAGAGTTCAAAAAGAACCAATTACCGGTGGTATGGCAGTTTGTTTGCCATTTTGTTATTCGAAGCTTATCAGGCAGAACAGGTGGAACTGATAATATGGGAAGCAAGCTACTTGAGCTTGTATTGAGTCTATTTATAGGAAATGTTGTTAACTTTGGCCAGATTTTATGGGATGATTTCATTCAGTACATCCCCAAGGAAAACCATCGTCAAGATGCTACAGAACTCACCTTTGCATGCTTCTGGTCTGTTTGTATCTCGGACCTTCACAAGGACGCGAAGTTGGATATGGGTGACGACTCCACACTCTTCATCACCTGTGATCTCAAAAGGTACACCCCTTCCAAAGATCAATCTATGTTTGGACACCCTAGGAGACTACCCATGTATATCTTAGAGTCCATTGGACTCACAGATACCGCAATAGCTGACCACATCGTGGCTACGAGTGGTTATGAACCCTACCACTCTTCCCCGCCATGTCCCAGTCAGCCTGCAGTCACCCTGACTGCAACCCAAGGTCTATCCAGTACCGCAGTTCCTACTTTCTCACATGTCCCTACTGCTGAAGCTCAGTCGAGAAAACCAAAACTAAAACGTGTCAAACAACTTGTTCATTCCACAAAAAGTCCCCGCAATATTGTCCCAAAGAGTATAAATCTTCCCCAGAAATGCAAACCAATTGTTTTCTCAGACGAAGCTCCTCCCTCCAAAACTCCAGATATTCTGGTCAATGCTGGTGAAGACTCATTCCATGACTTTGGTGATGTCTTCAGACGTAAAAAAACTCAAACTTACCCTTAGTCCTGACAAAATGCGTGATCGGACTCATACCGCAGTCTCTCAACAGACGCCGGTAGTCCTTGGAGCCCCCGCAGGCTTATTCGCTTCGACCCTATCCAACTACTCAAATACAGTAGTGTATATGTTTCATCACAACATGGAGACAGCACCCCAGTAGGATCCCATTGGTTCCAAACTCCTTAAGGTCTCCAGGGCCACACACTTGCACGTCTTTGAGCCTGAGGAGTTGCGCTCCATCCTCCTTTCTGTAACACAAACACTACAAACACCAAACCAACTGCAGGGCAATTCATCCATCCTAGCCAGAACCGAACCGAGGCCACACTTGACTACAGGTCAAGGAGACCAAGGAAGTTTGGGAAATCCTACTCCGCCACCATTACACACAAGTGGTTTAGGCATGGTGAGCACCAATGTGCAAGGATCCATGAACCCGGGGGACACCCCGGTGCGACAAAAAGGATTTGACGGTTATCACTCCGATGATTCTTGGACTCAGTATCAACCTCGCACTGAATCTGAGATGAGGAAATACGAAGAATTTTGCAGGGCGTTCCAAGCACGTAAAGCCCAACAAACTCAACAACTTCAGAAACGGGAATGAGATCTTCAATCCATTGCTAAGTACTGGGCTGATACGATCAATAATACAAAGACGGTGTATGATATTCTGAAGATTCAAAATTCTATGTCAATAATGGAAGCTACGGAACAACATGCACATGATCAGACTGGTGGTGCTGGTACTTCAAATCAACCTCCTTCAGAAGCACATGATTTGAATAATGATGGTACTGCAGTCCTGCTCAGCTCTAGTCCTATGTTTGGTCTGGACGACATAGAGCTTGACGATGTTCATCAACCTCCTCAATCTGATGAATTCTTTATGGTTTTTGATGATGAGGTGTCAAGTGGCTCCCAACACTCCACCCATAAACCAAAAGAAAAGACGAAAAAGAAGAAAGCTGTTACCCGCAAGGAATTCCTTTCCTTGCAATCCAAAGTTGATCAAATCCTCGTTGCGGTCACCTCAAGTCAACCTCCACAGAATCCAGACCTTCCTCTACCGTAGTCACTCGCAGAAAGGGTTGAAATATTAAAGACTCGGGAACGACTTTCAGCTGAACGACTCCTTCTTAAGGTCGAAATGGGTATTCAAGCCCTCGACAACAGTTGCTCTGACCGTCGGTCTACGGATGATATGTTGTGCTAAAATGCAGCCGCGCGCCCAGTTCCTCGGGGAACTTCTGCCAGAAACGGGAGGTAAATCTAACATCTCGGTCGGAAACAATGGAGTCCGGAACCCCGTGGAAAGCGACGAGCTCGCAGACATACACGTCGGCCAACTTCTCGGCCGATGAACTCTCCCGTATGGCCAAGAAATGGAACTCTTGGTCAATCGATCCACGATGACCCATATATCAATAAACCCCTTCGCCGTCCTTGGCAGCTTAGTAATGAAGTCCATCGTGATATGTTCCCATTTCCACATGGGAATCTCCAGAGGTTGCAGCGTGCCATGCGGCCTCTGATGTTCAGCCTTGACTATCCTACAGGTCAAGCACCTCTTGACGTACCAAGCGATTTCTCGCTTCATGCACGGCCACCAGTAACTCAAACTCAAGTCCCGGTACATCTTGGTGGCCCCCGGGTGAATAGAGAAGCAAGACTTGTGAGCCTCCTCCATAACTGTCTGTTTGACCCCACCAGACATCAGAATCCATACCCGACCGCATCGGGTCAATAATCCCCGACTATCCTGCACAAACCGGGCGTTCTCGCCCCTGATCCTCTCTAGTTTCCAGTTCTCTGGTCGCATGCCCTCAACCTGAGAATCTCTAATTATACTCACGAGTGGAGAATCCACCGCTATCCTCATACATATTGTTGGGGTGAAATACCTAGCTGACTTGCGGCTCAGAGAGTCTGCCACCACATTCGCTTTACCGGGGTGGTAAAGGATCTCGCAGTCATAGTCCTTAACCACATCCAGCCACCTGCGTTGTCTCATATTCAGGTTCGGCTGATCCATGATGTGTCTCAGGTTCTTATGATCCGTGTATATGGTACAGGGGAGCCCATAGAGGTAATGTCTCCAAATCTTGAGAGCGAATACCACCGCTCCCAACTCCAGATCATGAGTAGGGTATCTCGTCTCATGGGGCTTCAGCTGCCGTGATGCGTAGGCTATCACCCGTCTTCTCTCATTGAGGACCGCCCCCAAACATGTGATGAATGCATCACAGAACACCACAAAATCCTCAACTCCCTCCGGGAGAGTCAAAACTGGAGCCTCGCATAATCGCTGTCGGAGGGTCTTAAATGCCCTCTGCAGCTCGGGGCCCCACCGAAAAACCACTCCTTCATCGTCAGACGAGTGAGGGGTACTGCAATCTTGGAGAAATCTCGTATGAATATCCGGTAGTACCCTGCCAATCCTAGAAAACTCCTGATATCTGAAGGATATCTGAAAGAGATCTTGGCACCTCCCACTGCATGACTGCCTCCATTTTGGCCGGGTCGACCAAAATCCCCTCCTGGTTAACGAGATGTCTGAGGAACTGGACCTCTCGTAACCAGAACTCACACTTCGAGAACTTGGCATACAGTCGTTACCGTCTCAGAACTCCCAATAACTCCATGAGATTCTCCTTGTGCTGCTCTCAGGTCTTGGAATATACCAAGATATCATCTATAAACACGATGACCCAGCGGTCAAGCATCGGTCTGCAAACCCGATTCATCACGTCCATAAATACTGGTGGCGCGTTGGTGAGCCCAAACGGCATCACCACGAACTCGTAATGTCCATAACGAGTCCGAAACGCGGTCTTCTCCACGTCCTCCTCTCTGACCCTGACCTGATGATATCCAGATCTCAAGTCTATCTTGGAAAACCAAGAGGCACCCTTTAACTGATCAAAGAGATCATCTATCCTCGGGAGTGGATAACGGTTCTTCACCTTCAACTTGTTCAACTCCATGTAATCAATGCACATCCGGTGCGAACCGTCCTTCTTCCTGAGGAAGAGAATCGGTGCTCCCCATGGAGAACTACTCGGTCGAATGAACTACTTGCCCAGCAGTTCCTGCAGCTGTGATGACAACTCCTGCATCTCGGGTGACGCCAATCGGTACGACGCTTTGGCAATAGGTGCCGCACCCGACACCAGGTCGATCCGGAAATCGACCTGCCTCTCCGGAGGTATCCCTGGTAACTCCTCCGGGAACACGTAAGAAAACTCCCTAACCACTGGAACCTCTAAAACTGGAGTCTGATCCCTGACCCGCGTATCCACCACATACGCTAGATAACCCGCACACCCGTGCTGAGTATACTGTCGAGCCCTGGCAGCTCAACAAAACCGTGATCCCACTCTGGTGCCCTCGCTATATACAATCAGTTCTCCCCCACTTGGGGTTCGAACTACTGCCCGCTGACCCTCGCAATCAATTATGGCACCGAATCGACTAAACCAGTCCATCCCCACAATCACGCACACATCCCCATGGGAATTAGAATCAAGTCTACCGGGAAGGACACCCCGAAGATCTCCAAATCACATCCTCGGTAGACCGAAGAAGCAGAAACCCCGTGTTTGTTGGCGATAGTGACTCGCAACGGACACTTTAGCTCGCCTACTGGCACACTGAACTCCATACTAAATATCTGAGATACAAATGACCGACTCGCACTCGAGTCAAATAAAACCAATGCAGACAAGGAGTTCACTAAAAACGTACCTAAACTCAGGTATAGACAGATAAGCATAAAACATATATAATCAGTAAGATAAAGGATAGAAACATACCAGCAACTACATCTGGTGCTGCCCTGGCCTCCTATGCATTGAGCTGGAAGGCACGCCCCTGAGCCTTCGGGGGCTCTGCTCTACGTGGCCTCCCATCCGTAATCCTCAGTGTAGTCGGTGCTGGAGCGTGCACCGGATTGGCGGCTAGTAGGGAACACTGGGCCTTCATATGGCCCACCTGCTCACAATGATAACAAAGTCTGACTCCGGGAGTCGGAGTCTGCTGCCTGCAATCCCTGGCCAGATAGCCCTGCTTGCCATATCGGTGACACCCTCTCCCTGATCGGCAACTCCCTGAATGAGCCTTTCCGCACTTCCCACAAGTGCGGCCTGACTGTCCGCCAGTCCTGGTATCAGCGGTCTTAAACCGCTTCGACACCGGCTGTGACTGTGTCGGGGCCTGTCACTACTCCCTCAACCACAGCTCAATCTCCAACTCACGCCGCCTAACGGCCTCCTATAAATCCAACAGTATATCACATCGCTGGGTGGCAACAAACTGACAGATGTCAGTTTTCAGCATGCTCAAATAACGTGTCATCTGAGCCTGCTCCGAGGCAAACTCCGGGCAAAACATCGTGTCACACCCTCGAACCGTCAGAACGGACGGCGGAAACGTCCGGGGACGGGTGACGTCATGCGTAGTATCACAACAATCGTATCATAGCAATCAAAGTAAACATAACCATTACATTATAATATGAATATTTACATCTGTTTGAAAAACATAGTTTGTACGTGTCAGTATATAACAAAAGTAAAAGACGTGACTCCAAAATGCTCCGTCTTCTCCAAAAGCTGGCAAGGGTACCTGTCTATTGTTGCCCTGAGAATACAAGCAGTTTGAAAATGTATCAGCATAAAGCTAGTGAGTTCATAAGTATCTAGTTCTGGTGAAAAATGTTTCTTTGATCCTTTGAAAAGTGTTTCCAAGAAAATCCTATATTTTCTTATGAAAGATGTTTGATTATCCATTAGTTATTTGCTAAACAGTCTGTTTATGAAAGGTTGAGTTATCCCGGGAAAATCCTATATTTTCCTTAAAAGTTGATAGTTGGTTATCTGTTCTTGTCTGAGGTGTACAAGGATCTACCATACTTGTATCGTTAGACGTAGTTTTCTTGAAAACCCTGTTTGCTCCCTGTTAGGTGTATTAGCCTTATTACATAAATAAAACTAATAATTAAGTGGTGAACTAAATCCTAAGGGTGTTCTCAATACCCTCTAGTAATCGAATCGGTTGTTACTTTGAGGTTAGTTCACTTGGTTCATTATTACAAAAGTAAATCTATGTTATCTAGGTTGCGAGTTTTATAACCATACATTAAACTGGATATGGCACGTAACGGGGCCGGTATCCTTTTATGACTTTGTCACCCCAGGCATGGCTGCCTTACTGTAGCTAGCAGTTCAGGTGCAGGATAGTCAGTCCCGTATAGATCTATACACAACAGTCACGCTCTCCCTACAAGAGATTCTGGTTACAAGTGCTAGTCCTACACTCTCGAATCCGGTGGGAGTGTTACCAAGGACGTGTCTCCAACTTAAAATAACAAATTTACAAGTAATAATATAGAAAATCCTGTTTATAGTTTGCATGAATCCCTTATAAAATAACACATTTTACGATAAGATTCACGAAGTCGTTGCTCTAGTTTTGAAAACTGTTTCTACGAGTTGATTTCTTAATCGTTTGGTAAAACTGTTTTCCGTGTTAAAAGCATACCGAAAATATAATTATTTTAAACAAAATAATATATTTTGAGCACAAGTTTCCTTGTACTTTTGCTTGTATTCCCCCCTGAAAACATGAAAAACATCTGAAAAAGTGTAGGGGTATGAACTCACCGTTTGACGTGGGATTCGGGTGTAAGTTGCTGGGAATTGCCGAGTGTCAAATAAAGTCTTGGGCACAAACGGATCCTATTTAGCATGTAGAAGTACATATATGTATTAGGCGAAGGCATAAAACTATTTGTTATGGAAAGAACCACCTTAGGGACTAAGAAACACTTAAAACTAAGTGTTAGAATCACATGTGATTGAAGAGGGGAGTTTGCGGCCGTAATCAGGAGTGTACGGTCATGGGTTTACGGTCCATGGGTTCACGGTTCCATGGGTTTACGGTTCCATGGGTTCACGGTCTAATGACCTTACGGTCATAAGGTTTACGGTCTAATGACCTTACAGTCATAGGGTTAACGGTCTTTGGGTTTACGGCCCATGAGTTTACGGTCATTGAAGGGTGTTCGGTTCATGAGTTTACGGTCATTGAAGGGTGTTCGGTCCATGAGTTTACGGTCATTGAAGGGTGTACGGTCTAAGGAGATACACTAGACCGTAAACACCTTTTGTTCATGGAAAGTGACGATTTCAAGGCAAAACTCAAGAATCCTAACTAGATATAAGTATAAGAGGATGATACTTACGATTTGGAGGCAAAGAAAGGTGTTTTCGGTCCAAAACACTAAGGTGTTCTTGAGGATTCTTGAAGATCTAGATAAATGATGAGATTAATGAGATAGGAACATGGATTTACCACTAGATAGAGGAATGAGGCAATAAATAGAGGTGAAAAGCACTTACAACTTGAAGATCTTGGGGAAAACTCGAAATTTGTAGAGAGAGAGTAGAGAGAGAAAGTCTTTGGAGTGTTTAAAGTGTGAAATGAAGGCTAAATACCCTATATATAGGGTAGAGTTTTCGGTCAAAAGGGGGGTCCACCTGACCGTAAACGGGTTTACGGTCTACACGAGTTTACGGTCGTAAACTCGTCCTGACCGTGAACTCGGTGGTTTTTGAGGAAGTTTCAAGTTTTTCGCTTGATTCCCGGTTTATTCCGAATCGAATAAAATACATACTATTTATTTAAAATTTAAGGTTCTTCCCAAACTAAGGAATTTGACGGAATTTAATAACAACCCAAATTTTATTAACGGAAACTGGGTAAGGATAACGGGAAAGGTTTCGGGTTGTCATATCATCCCCCCGTTGGAGGGAATTTCATCCCGAAATTCGAACATAGAATACAAATCATGAATTAGGAAAGAGATGCAGATACTTCTTTTTCATCTGATCTTCGCGCTCCCAAGTGAATTCAGGTCCCCGCTTGGCATTCCAGCGAACCTTCACTATCGGGATGCGACTTTGTTTCGTTCGTTTGATTTCTCTATCCATGATTCCGACCGGTTCTTCCACAAAGTTAAGGTGCTCATTGATTTCAATCTCATCGAGAGGGATCACAAGGGTCTCGTCGGATAAACACCTTTTAAGGTTCGAGACGTGGAAGACGGGATGAATGTTACTAAGTTCTTGAGGTAAACAAAGTTTGTAGGCTACGGGACCGATCCTAGCAAGGATCTCGAAGGGTCCTATGTATCTTGGATTTAGCTTTCCATGCTTTCCAAAGTGTATCATGCCTTTCCAGGGTGAGACCTTTAACAGAACACGGTCTCCAACCTGGAACTCCAAGGGTTTTCGTCGTTTATCGGCGTAGCTCTTTTGTCTATCTCGTGAGGCCTTCAGTTGTTCTCAGATTTGTACGATCTTTTCTGTGGTTTCGCGGATGATTTCTGGACCAGTGAGAGTGCTGTCAAGGACTTGCCTCTTGGCTAGCTGCGTGTCGCCCACCTCAGCCCAGCACAGAGGGGATCTGCACTTGCGGCCATAGAGGGCTTCAAAAGGCGCAGCCTTGATGCTGGTATGGTAACTGTTGTTGTAGGAAAACTCGAGCAAGGGCAAATGGGTGTCCCATGACTTACCGAAGTCAATGACACATGCTCTCAAAATATCTTCCAAGGTTTGGATGGTTCTCTCACTCTGCCCGTCTGTCTGAGGATGGTAAGCTGTACTCATTTCCAGCTTAGTTCCAAGAGCTTTATGTAGTGACTGCCAGAACCTCAAAGTGAACCTGCTATCTCGATCGGAGATAATGGACACATGCACACCATGCAGTCTAACTATCTCTTGGATGTAGATTCGTGTGAGTCTTTCCATTTTGAAGGTTTCCTTGATTGGCAGGAAGTGAGCGGATTTTGTCAATTCGTCGACTATTACCCAGATGGTATCGTACCCACTCGGATATCTGGGTAATTTAGTGATGAAATCCATAGTAATCCTCTCCCACTTCCACTCAGGTATCTCTGGCTGCTGGAGCAGACCTGAGGGCTTCTGATATTCGATCTAGACTTTGGCGCAAGTCATGCACTTTCCTATGAAGGTAGCGATTTCTGCTTTCATGTTCGGCCACCAATATAGTTTCTTGAGATCAAGGTACATCTTGTCCGATCATGGATGAATGGAGTATCTGGTCTTGTGAGCTTCGTTCATGACAACCTCTCTGTAACCACCGAACTTTGGGGTCTAGATCCGATCCATGAAATAATAGACTCCGTCTCCCTTGATCTCTAGGTTCTTTTCCATTCCTCTCAAGGCTTCACCTGGCATGTTCTCTGGTTTCAAGGTTTCCAGCTGAGCCTCCTTGATTTGTGCGGATAAATGGGAATGGATAGTCATGGTCAGTGCCTTCACTCTACGACCTGAGTCCTCCTTTCGGATGAGGGTATCTGCAACCACATTGGCCTTGCCGGGGTGGTAGCGTATTTCGCACTAGTAATCACTGAGTAGCTCAACCCATCGCCGTTGTCTCATGTTCAACTCCTTCTGGTCGAAAATGTGCTGCAGGCTTTTATGGTCAGTGAAGATAGTGCACTTGGTTCCGTAGAGATAATGTCTCCATATCTTTAATGCGAAGACCACTGCTCCCAATTCCAGGTCGTGCGTTGTGTAGTTGACTTCGTGTGCTTTCAGTTGTCTTGAGGCATAAGCAATGACTTTTCCCCGTTGCATGAGCACACAGCCTAGTCCCTGATTGGATGCATCACAGTAGACAACGAAGTCCTCCGTCACTTCGGGCAGGGACAATATAGGTGCGTTGCATAGGGCCTGCTTTAACGTTTGGAATGCAGTGTCTTGCTTTTCACTCCAACAAAAGGGTACGCCTTTCTGAGTCAGAGTGGTTAAGGGTTTGGCAATTCTGGAAATTTTTTGGATAAATCTGCGATAATAGCCAGCGAGACCCAAGAATTGACGGATTTCTGTGGGCGTCTTCGGTGCTGACCAGTTCTCTATCGCTTTGATTTTGGAGGGGTCCACGTGTATGCCTTCCTCGCTTACCACGTGACCTAGGAAGGTTACTTTTTGAATCCAGAATTCGCACTTGGAGAATTTCGCGTACAGCTTCTCCGTCCTTAGAGTTTCCAGCACCGATCGCAAGTGCTGTCGGTGATCTTCCTCAGTTCTGGAATAGACAAGTATATCGTCAATGAACACGATTACGAACTTGTCCAAGAAAGAACGGCACACCCGATTCATCAGGTTCATGAATACCGCCGGTGCGTTGGTTAGACCGAAGGGCATTACTAAAAATTCGTAGTAACCATACCGAGTCCGAAATGCTGTCTTAGGAACATCACTCTCATGGACTCACAGCTGATGGTACCCTGATCTTAGGTCTATTTTGGAGAAGTAGCTAGCTCCTTGAAGTTGATCGAAGAGATCGTCGATTCGAGGAAGAGGGTAACGGTTCTTGACAGTGAGTTTGTTTAGTTCGCGATAGTCAATACACATCCGGAAGGATCCATCCTTCTTTTTCACAAATAAGATCGGGGCTCCCCAGGGTGAGGAACTCGGTCTTATGAATCCTTTGCTGAGCAACTCATTGAGCTGACTGGATAACTCCTGCATTTCTGCTGACGCTAGGCAGTATGGGGATTTAGCTACGGGGGTAGCTTCGGGGATTAAGTCGATGCAAAACTCGACTTGGCGCTCGGGAGGAATTCCTGGGAGCTCTTCGGGAAAGACATCGGGAAAGTTGCAGACTTCGGGGATGCTCTCGAGGTATTTAACTTCCTGCTTCTCGTTAATGACATGGGCTAGGAATGCATGACACTCGTTTCGCAGAAACTTCTGGGCTTTGATGCACGAAATGATGCGGAGGTTTGAACTAAGTTTATCACCATAGATCATGAGGGCTTCGCCAGAGGGAAGATTGAGACGAATGGCTTTTTCGTAACAAAGGATATCAGCACGATTGGGGCTCAACCAATCCATGTCGATGATGACATCGAAGCTTTTTATGGAAACTGGCATAAGGTCGATGGGAAATGAATGATCGTTTAAGGTAAGGGTACAGCCTACGAATATGTCGTTAGTGCTCTCCTTCTCACCGTTAGCCATCTCGACGGTAAATGTTTCGGTTAAAGGCTGAGGTTTATGTTTGAGAAGATGTTTGAATGCATGACTAAAAAAACTTCTCTCCGCACCAGAATCAAAAAGAATGCATGCATATGAGTTGTCGAGGAGGAACGTACCCGAAACAACAGTAGGATCAGCGACTGCTTCCTCCTGGCCCATTGCTAGCACTCTCCCCGTACCGCCGGTTGTTGTTTCCTTGGGGAAATTTCTCTTATAGTGCTCGATTTCCCCACAGCCATAACAGGCTTGAACAACACTTGCTCCCGATGCTTGACTGGTTGGTTGGACGGGTGCCTTACAAACTCGAGCTGTGTGCCCCTTTTTGCCACAGCTGGTACAAAGCATTTCACGACATGGGCCGGGATTATGATGGTAATTGCACTTGTCGCACCGAGGAAGGGAACCAGCATATCTACTGGTAGGTGTTTGAGTGGCAGGAGCAGCGACAGGAGTAGTAGCAACGTGGACTGCCACCGTTTGCTGTTTCTTTGAGGGCTCCTGTGAAGACTGACCCTTTCGCTGCTTCCAGAACTTTCTTTTCTCACCACTCACCTTTGCTAGTTCGGGAGCGGTTATCTCTTTATCAAGATCAACTCCGTGATCTATGAGAGTCTGCACTAGACACTTGGCGCTATCAAAGGTGTTTGGCCTAGCAGCCAAGACATTTCATTGAGTTGGGGGCGTCAACCTCCAAATGTATCCCTGGATCTTTTTGCTTTCCGGAGTGACCATCCCCGGGCAAAGAAGTGCTAGGTCTTCAAACCTAGAAGTGTAGGCAGCAATGTCGGAACATTTCATCTTTAGGTTCCAGAGTTCGTGCTCCAGTTTCTGCATTTCGCCTCGTGGGCAGTACTCAGCTAGCATGAGCTCCTTCAAGCTCTCCCAACCCATATCATTTTCTATTGGCAGGGTTAAATATTTGACCCGACCATTCCACCAGGTCAATTCTCTGTTGGTGAAGGTGCAAGCGGAGAACTTCACCTTGTTGGCTTCGGAACAGGAACAAATTTCGAAGATAGACTCGATCTTTTCGAACCATCGAGTCAAGGCAATAACACCTCCATTGCCGTCGAAAGAGGTGGGTTTTGCATTCATGAAGTCTTTATAGGAACACTCCTTCTGGTGTCCCTGACTCCCTTCATGATTCTGGGGATGAATACCACCTCCCGGCCCGCCAGATCCACTAGGATTTATTTGTTACATCGCGGCAGCCACAACAGCAGTAATAGCTGCCTGAAACATGGCGGGATCGAACTGAGGTGGTGGTGGAGCTGGGTCTGCTGGAGGATTGTCGTTCTTTTTGTTGGGTCTTTTCTTTGGAGGCATCTTGTTCTATAATAGGAAGAAGAAGATGATAAGTCCCTCTGACTTTTGAATCAAGAGATATGAAACAAGGTATATCTCAATATGATAGCTAGAGTGTTCTACTAAGCGATAAAGAAGGAAAAGCTACCAATGCAAATAAGTTATCGCTAAAAGGAATGAGTAGCAACACTTGAAAATGAATTTCTGCAATGCATTTGACTCTAGAAAAATACTCCTATAGTATTTTAAGTTGTCTGTTTTGTTCTATCGACGTCTTGTTGTATGGATACTTGGTAAGTTTTAGGCCTGCTGCAACACCACAGTCACTCCCAAACACATGTTGATCATGTCTCGAATGAATATAGTTGATCAGGCTATATTGACCCTAGACATGATTACATAACTGCCCAGGTTTAACCGCAGTGTTCAACATCCAAATACTTTTGTTTTGTTCTACACATGATACTGTTTCTGATACGGAGGTATACTTGTATACTTTTGTAAAAATACTTATATTTTAAAAGTATACTTTTAGTTCAGAGCACTTCAGCCCTTTAGTGTTTATAGTTGTATACCATGTAAGGTTCGGTATACTTAGTTCAGTATAAACAATAGCTCTGATACCAATCTGTCACACCCACGAACCGTCAGAACGGACGGCGGAAACGTCTGGGGGCAGGTGACGTCATGCGTAGTATCACAACAATCATATCATAGCAATCAAAGTAAACATAAACATTACATTATAATATGAATATTTACATCTGTTTGAAAAACATAGTTTGTATGTGTCAGTATATAACAAAAGTAAAAGACGTGACTCCAAAATGCTCCGTCTTTTCCAAAAGCTGGCAAGAGTACCTGTCTATTGTTGCCTTGAGAATACAAGCATTTTGAAAATGTATCAGCATAAAGCTGGTGAGTTCATAAGTATCTAGTTCTGGTGAAAAATGTTTCTTTGATCCTTTGAAAAGTGTTTCCCAAGAAAATCCTATATTTTCTTATGAAAGATGTTTGATTATGCATTAGTTATTTGCTAAACAGTTTGTTTATGAAAGGTTGAGTTACCCCGGGAAAATCCTATATTTTCCTTAAAAGTTTATAGTTGGTTATCTGTTCTTGTCTGAGGTATACAAGTATCTACCATACTTGTATCGTTAGACGTTGTTTTCTTGAAAACCCTGTTTGCTCCCTGTGAGGTGTATTAGCCTTATTACATAAATAAAACTAATAATTAAGTGGTGAACTAAATCCTAAGGGTGTTCTCAATACCCTCTAGTAATCGAATCGGTTGTTACTTTGAGGTTAGTTCACTTGGTTCATTATTACGAAAGTAAATCTCTGTTATCTAGGTTGCGAGTTTTATAACCATACATTAAACTGGATATGGCACGTAACGGGGTCGGTATCCTTTTATGACTTTGTCACCCCAGGCATGGCTGCCTAAATGTAGCTAGCAGTTCAGGTGAGGGATAGTCAGTCCCGTATAGATCTATACACAACAGTCACGCTCTCCCTACAAGAGATTCTGGTTACAAGTGCTAGTCCTACACTCTCGAATCCGGTGGGAGTGTTACCAAGGACGTGTCGCCAACTTAAAATAACAAATTTACAAGTAATAATATAGAAAATCTTGTTTATAGTTTGCATGAATCCCTTATAAAATAACACATTTTACGATATGATTCACGAAGTCGTTGCTCTAATTTTGAAAACTGTTTCTACGAGTTGATTTCTTAATCGTTTGGTAAAACTATTTCCGTGTTAAAAGCATACCGAAAATATAATTATTTTAAACAAAATAATATATTTTGAGCACAAGTTTCCTTGTACTTTTGCTTGTATTCCCCTCCCCCTGAAAACATGAAAAACATCGGAAAAAGTGTAGGGGTATGAACTCACCGTTTGACGTGGGATTCGGGTGTAAGTTGCTAGGAATTGCCGAGTGTCAAATAAAGTCTTGGGCACAAACAGATCCTATTTAGCATGTAGAAGTACATATATGTAGAAGGCATAACACTATTTGTTATGGAAAGAACCACCTTAGGGACTAAGAAACACTTAAAACTAAGTGTTAGAATCACATGTGATTGAAGAGGGGAGTTTGCGGCCGTAATCAGGAGTGTACGGTCATGGGTTTACGGTCCATGGGTTCACGGTTCCATGGGTTTATGGTTCCATGGGTTTACGGTTCCATGGGTTCATGGTCTAATGACCTTACGGTCATAAGGTTTACGGTCTAATGACCTTACAGTCATAGGGTTAACGGTCCCTGGGTTTACGGTCATTGAAGGGTGTTCGGTTCATGAGTTTACGGTCATTGAAGGGTGTTCGGTCCATGAGTTTACGGTCATTGAAGGGTGTACGGTCTAAAGAGATACACTAGACCGTAAACACCTTTTGTTCATGGAAAGTGACGATTTCAAGGCAAAACTCAAGAATCCTAACTAGATATAAGTATAAGAGGATGATACTTACGATTTGGAGGCAAAGAAAGGTGTTTTCGGTCCAAAACACTAAGGTGTTCTTGAGGATTCTTGAAGATCTAGATAAATTATGAGATTAATGAGATAGGAACATGGATTTACCACTAGATAGAGGAATGAAGCAACAAATAGAGGTGAAAAACACTTACAACTTGAAGATCTTGGGGAAAACTCGAAAATTGTAGAGAGAGAGTAGAGAGAGAAAGTCTTTGGAGTGTTTAAAGTGTGAAATGAAGGCTAAATACCCTATATATAGGGTAGAGTTTTCGGTCAAAAGGGGGGGTCCACCTGACCGTAAACGAGTTTACGGTCTACACGAGTTTACGGTCGTAAACTCATCCTGACCGTGAACTCGGTGGTTTTCGAGGAAGTTTCAAGTTTTTCGCGTGATTCCCGGTTTATTCCGAATCGAATAAAATACATACTATTTATTTAAAATTTAAGGTCCTTCCCAAACTAAGAAATTTGTTGGAATTTAATAACAACCCAAATTTTATTAACGGAAACTGGGCAAGGATAACGGGAAAAGTTTCGGGTTGTCACACATCGCCCTCTCAGTAAACATGTAGGTGATCTCTGTCACCGACTCCGTATCCTGTCTCAGATCTAAGAACTCCTGTGACAACTGATCGCGCTCGACCCGTGGAATGTAGCGAGCACGAAACATATCCCTGAAATGCTCCCAAGTAACAGCAGCCCTCTGGTCATCCGTATATGACCCAGTCACCAATCTCCACCATTCCTTTGCCCCAGTCCTCAATAAGTTCAGGGCACACCTGACCTTCTAGTCAGTATGAAATGAGCATGTGAAGAAGCATCCCTCCATGTCAGATAGCCACCTCATGGCTATGATCGGATCCTGAGTACCATCAAAAGTCGAGGGATTTGTGTTATCGAAGTCTCGATACTAAAAAAACTCGGCCAACTCCTCCCCCTGCAGCTGATACAGCTGTTGTAGCTGTTGCGGCAGCCGTCTCAGCGAGGGCTGCATATCTGTCATCGAAATACTCCATCATAGCGGTCTTGATAGACCCAAACATCTCCGGAATCTGACCCTGGATCCTTCGTCAACGCGGATGATGTCCCTGACACGATCCTCCGTCAACGCTGGCCTATCCTGGCCGATAACCTCAGGCGCTGTCGGGGCCTCCTGATCGCCCTGCCCTGATCCCGACCAGGATCCAGTCACAAAAAGCCTCGTAACCACCATACCAAAAATATAACAGGAAGATATCAGACAATCCGCATAAATAACTGGGAACCAACTCCCAACTAAACCCTAGGGGTTGTGACTTCCTTGCTACACGTATGGATATTGTGCTTTTAGTAGTACGGGCACATACTACCTTCCACACCTACCCATATTTGTCTCAAGTATCACCACAACACCCTAACAATATACATATACATGGTGGTCACTCAATCTCACTCCTAGAGGAAGGCTAACTGTCTCACAACTGACCTACCGGCCTCACACAACTCACCCATCCATGAAACTTCCACCAACCCTATAGCACTAATGTATGCTAGCTATACATAATGTTGGACCCTATAGACTTTCGAATATCTGATCCTACCCTAAGCCCCCAATCAAACAAGAACAGAACATAAGGCCAAACCAAACATTCTCAAGCTATAAGATCTTAATTATGTACAGCCGTGATGCATACACAAGCAACTAAAATAATGATGTCAATCTCATACAAGGAAAACCCAAGGCTAGCAGGCATCATGTAATCAGGCAATTTTATCATGCAATTCCTGAAGATCCCTAGCCTAGTACTAGCATGTTGTTCTAACATATCACAATATCAAATAACTATATGGTATTTTGGGGTCTACTTACTGGCTCCAGCTGATCGTACACCCTGCATCCTCCTTCACTTATTTTGAAAACCATTTTAAAATTATTATGAAAATCCTTCCTTGATTTGAGACTGGATTCACACGAATGTTCCTCCAATTCACTCAAACCAAGGCTCTGATACCAACTTGTAACACCCATAAAAATCATGCCAAATTTAAACTTTTAAAAACATTTAAAAACCATTAATCATTACAAAACTTGTTTTCAAAATGTATAAATATCAGAGTATCCCAGAAACATAAACAAAAAATGAGGAGCTGTACGATCACGCCTATGCCTTTCCGCGATCCCCTGATGTACCTGAAACAATAAACTGAAACTGTAAGCCCGAGGCTTAGTGAGTTCCCCCTAAAATACCCATACACACAACAATACACATATAATCATAAACATCATACTATGGGTCCAGTCAACCATTAGGTTGGAATACACCAGGCCCTCAACCATCCGGTTGGAATGCCAACACACTATGAGTCCAATCATCATCGGGATGGAATACCCTAGGCCCACAACCAACAGGTTGGAATTCCCACATACTATGAGTCCAATCATCCTCGGGATTGAATACTCACGGCCCACAACCAATAGGTTGGAATGCCCAGGTCTATTGGCTTTCGCACAAAGCAGATAAGCCTTAACCGCCAAACAAACATGTGCACATATAACAGATAATCACATAACAGTCTATAGACAGACAAACCGATCTAAGGAACATATCCATATAATACATAATACCATCCTATCTACCAGGATACCGATCTGACAGATCATACTAGCATAACATATCCAGATAACAATCCAAAGGGCCGACCTTGGTGCCTTAGACCCTTGAGTATAGTGAGGATAACTCACCTCGCAATGTCAGATCCGAACTGAAGAATCACATTCCAGAATCACCGTCCCGCCAAGAATCCCGAACTATCCAAAATAACAAATGCTAAGTAAACATATGGGCTATTAATCTTAACTAATGGATCCATATAGTCCATTTTGCCTTTTCTCTAATTTGGGCCAAGGCCCAATACCAAATCCATGATCCACAAGTCCACATATGCAAGGCCCATTATTGGCACAATTTACCAAATTGGGCCCAACTCCCTAATTGGGCCTCTTTCCAAGATCCATATTCAAAACTAGCCCAAAACACGATATTCATAAAGTCCAGTAAAGGCCTAAATCCAACTTGTCCATAAACAGCCCAAACCTCGAAGCCCAAATGACAAAACCCAACAGAGGATGTACGCGGGGCGTACTCCTCTGGTACGTTGGGCATACTCTTCCTGATGTTGACCACCATCGGGGTGGTTGATCCAGTACGCTGGGCATATTGGATTTACGCTGGTCGTACGTAGTGATTTGCTAAAACCCTAATAAGTGCTTAATGGTTTAAGCACTTTACACCAAACTTCAGATCCAGTGACCAAATGTGCCTAGGACCCATAAAGTCACGAACTTTATCACTTTGGACGTCCAGAAAGCTCTTAATACTTGGTCTTAATCCATTAAGACCTTCTTACTCCATGCATGGGACATCTTAAGACATTGTGACCTCATTTTTATCACTCAAAACCTCTTCAAGAGTCTAGAAGGACAATTTATTTCGTCCAAATCACATCATGCACCATCTTAGGACTTTTGGGACAAGAAATGGTTCCTTAAAGCCAAAATAGAAAGATCTATAAAATGCATGTATAAAGTTTGAAGCTTTTTACCTTCTGAAGCTTCTAGGGCACCAACCAACTTCAGATCTACAAGCTTGATGTTCTTCTCCAACTCTTTGATGCAACACCTTCTTCTCAAAACACTCAAAATACACTCTATAAGCTCACACACTCAAGGAAATGGCTAGGGTTTGGGCAAAACGGCTCTAAACAGTGGAGGCAGAGGTAAGGGAGGGTTATGAGCTCATAAGGTTGCTTATATAGCCCCCAAACCCTAAATATTAGTTTTTCATCCTGACATAAGTACGCTCAGCGTACACAAGTGTACGCCCAGCGTACTAAGGCGGACCTTAGTACGCTTAGCGTACTCTTATGTACACTCAGCGTACTCCTTCTTGATCCAAGGTTGCAACATTGGCCCATATACTTATCTTGGCTCTACACTTCCAACCCCAAGGACTACAAATGACCAAATAATGATAGTAGATAGGATTCGGAAATACCTGCAAAAAATCTCGGGATGTTACAGAAATCCCGAAAAAATATATTGATGATTCACTTTTACGTTGATTTTATTGATATTCACTAAAATTGTCATGCAAGTGAATTTTTTCTTGATTTTTAATTAAAAATAAATCATGAAGATGTTTTTTTTTGGAAATTGTTTCTTGTGAATCATCTTACATTTGAATCATCTAATGATTCAATTTTTTTGTTTGTTAAAAAAATATGTGTATAAAAAATTTCTTACATTCCTATCAAAAATTTCCTTCTTATTTAATATTAGTTCTCTCTCTCTCTCTCTCTCTCTCCATATATATATATATATATATATATATATATATATATATATATATATATATATATATATATATATATATATATATATATATATATATATATATATATATATATATATACCGTTAAAAGAAAAAATGGTAATTTGAAAAAATGGTAATTTGGCCTTTTTATATGGAGCAAGGACGTGCAGTGTGATATTCACAAACCACAATGATGTAACCTATCGATTTTTAAACTTAAGGACCAAAACTGAGAATTCGACTAAACCACATGGATCATTTCTGTAATTTACTCTAAAATTAATTTCGTAAGTAAATAAATTACAATCCAAAGAAATTTTTCTTGATGTTGCTGTCAAAAATTTGAATGTGTGGAAAGTGGATTTGGCTTTGCTATCAGTGAAGCTAAGGAAATAGCAAATAGTATTGGAATTAAACCCGAATTTCCTAAAAAACGTGTGTGTGTGTGTATATATATATATATATATATATATATATATATATATATATATATATATATATATATTAAAAAGGACAAAACTGCAAATTTGGTCCCTGTGGTTAGCAAAAAAATGTGGATGGAGTCCAAAATCATTTCGACTTGCATCATTGGTCCAAAATCAGAAACTTTTTGTGGTTTTGGTCCCTGAAAAAGTTGAAAGGACTATTTTGCCCTTTTAATTTCTTTTTCACATTATTTCAATATTTACTGAATATTTATAAAATAAAAAAAAATAAAAAGTGTCTATCCCTTTCTCTCTCTCTCATCGTCTTCTTCGTTCCCTCTTCCTCCCTCATCCTCTTCAACTAAAACCCAACACATACTTCACAACCCACTAGATATAGGAAATGGTCACCACTCCAAAACATTTATCTTTTTTTTAACACTAAATTAAATAAAAAACATTATTAATAAAAACATAAATAATAATAATAATAATAATAATAATAATAATAATAATAATAATAATAATAATAATAATAATATAAAAGTCTAGGGTGAAATTTGTAAATTATATAAACCAGTTTTGAGGAAGAAAATTAGAAAAGATGTTTATTCTGCTTTTGACCTAAACTCAAGGGACTATTAATTGACATTTTTTAAAAAATGTATCTCCTTCCTGTTTATTCTTCATCGTCTTCCTCCATTGTTGAATACCTGCAACTCAACTGTGAAAGTTTTTTTTTTCTTTGTGTATTGCCCCCAAACGAATCCAATCAGTCAAAACAGGAAGCCAACCAATAGGGAGCCTCGTCTTCGTAGAGACGCCACAAGCAAGCCACCGGACTTGGGGGCGGTGTTCATGCGTGGGGAGGTGCGCCACCTCAGCCCAAGACGTGAAAAAGCCCCCATACCGGGTAGCCTCAATGTTACCGATTTTGGTTATTTGGAAGTGGGTGTATGAGTGTATGCATTTCCTAGACACGTATCTTTCACCACCTCTGCCGTCCAATGGTTTTAGTCAACATACATAACACTTGCCTGCTCAGCATTACATCTCCTTCTTCCTTCTTTACAACAAATAACTGATTTCTTTGCTCATCGGCTCCATTGCAACGTGTTCTTCTGCTCTGCTTCTTTGAGAAAAGCACCACTGCCTCGCATGTATTCTAGAGAGAATCGAGAATCGACTGCACCTCCACCTCCGCTCCCCCATGTACATCGATGCTTCCCTTCCATCTGGGTTTTCTTGAAATTGCAAAATTCGACTACATCGATGCTTCCCACCGACACCGTTAATGTTCAATTCCATCTGGAGTTTCTTGAAATTGTAAAATTCGACTTTAAGTTCTCTCATTTTTGTAGGTTATGCAGTGTCTTGCGACTCTAATTGAATGCCCTACGATTTCAGTTTTAGGGTTAATCGGTATTTTCATTGAATCAGTTTTGCTTGAACAGGTATAACCCTTTGATCTTCATTTGTATTAAATTTCAGTTTGCATAAATTGAAAGTGGTAACTAGGATTGTCATTTTGTTGCTTTCGTTCACGTCACACATCGGTTGCTTAGCGAACCAGGTAAAGTTCAACACTGTTACTTGGCTTATAATTTTCTGTGTCTGTATCTCGGAAGTTCAATCCTACTTTCTTTGAGCAGTGTTTAATGAAATTGTTTTGTTGTTGTATTGTTAATTGTAGCAGTGATTAATGAAATTGTTTTATTGTTGTATTGTTAATTGTAATTTAAGATATTAACCAAAGATCTAAAGGTACAGTTGCAGAATCGATTGAAGAGTGATAACGTTTTCATTTCAGAAACAAAGACAGACTCATCAGAGGTGATTTAAGTTTGGCAGCAGCTCATGGTAGCAACTCTTGCTTTAATCCATAAAATATTCTGAGTATTGTTCAAATGGTTTGTATATTATATTGAGAATTGATATATACAAACAACTCCACTTTTAATTTATATAGGAAATGACCACTTCACCATATCATGAAAGGGTGCAACTCCATGCATATAGCATCGTAGCAACTGATTTCCTTAGAAAGATTGATCCAACAACCGATATCGCGTTGCCTAATTACCTCAATTGTCTTGGTAAATCACTAAATTGTAATTTCATTTATTATTTTACATTATTTATTACTTTTATTATTCTTCTTCTTGAAAACGTTTTTATTGATGATAAAATAGTAAACATGAATATTACGTAACCATTGCCTAAGGTAAAGTTAGATTAAAAATGATTTGCAAAATTAATTTATTTTACATTCTTTTGGTATAAATACATTTTAATCTCTAATCAACTAAAAAGAAACTATCCCAACACTGTACCATGATGTTTTCTTCATTTGAGAACATGAAAATATTGGGGTTTTTTAAACTTGAAAAGATGTTGATTTCTACTATTTTAAATTAGATTTGATTTGGTTATATAGTTATATTTTTGTTTTCTACTGATAATTGGGTAGAATAATAATAGTAGAAAAACTTAACTAAAAAAACCGGTTAAAAACTGAATAAATTGTTTAAATTGGTTATTTGACTTGAGTATATAATGTGCG
Organism: Lactuca virosa; assembly: GCF_052849685.1. Classification (NCBI taxonomy): domain Eukaryota; kingdom Viridiplantae; phylum Streptophyta; class Magnoliopsida; order Asterales; family Asteraceae; genus Lactuca; species Lactuca virosa. Next base: position 340,053,101 of record NC_136428.1, on the reverse strand, counting down.
GTTCGTGTTCGGTCCACACAAAAACAGTTGACCAAGGTTTGACTTTGGGTTTAAGACCCAATTAAACTCATTTAGCTCTCAAAACTCCTAAACTTAATGGGTGTGGATTAACAATATTTAGTAGTCATATAGATTGAATTCAAGGTATTCACTCTTAATCTTTCATTCCAATTACTTACAATAGAGATTTGATGTATGATTATGAAATATGACTTTTGATTTTGGGTTTACATGTTATAGTTAAGCTTAGATAATGGAAGTTAGACAAAGGTTAACATGTTAATGTGTTGAACTAACATGTTTTTAAAATTTTTGTTATCAAGTTCCCATATTAATGAGATTATGAACCCTAATCTGGAAAATGTAATACATGTGAGAATTAAGGATAACAAGGATATGAGCTATCTTGACATGTTATCTACTATTATTAACAAGTTTGGACCTATTGATAAATCCACATCTATTGTAAATTCTAATTGATTGCTAAATTCTCATTAATCACAATCTACTTCTGTTTTTTATATAACATCACATTTTCATTGGGTTTTCTTACTAATATAAAATCACATATTGTGCAGGTTACATTTTTATTGACTTTTTTTATGTAAATAAATAGCAACCTACTTTTATTTCCTATTTTACCAATACCAATGTACTTTCATTTTTTTGTCAAATATAATGTCATACTTTCATTTTCTATATTGTCAAATATAGAAAAATGAAAGTAGAGTGGTATATATGGGTATATACTTAAAACTGCAAACCGCCGCACCTCATTTATAATATCCAAAGTACATTGGTATTTTTTTTTTGTCTGTTGTTTGTGTGTTGTGTGATGTATGTGTGTGCTAACTGATGTATTCTTCGATCTTGCAACTGAAGTACTAACAAGATGAATGTTCCCTTATTTGGGTGTGCACAATGACTAAGGACAAAATCATCAAAAATCTCCTTCAAGAACGAGGCTCAAACAATAACACCCTCTTTAACCTAATGTCGTGTTCAAAGTATAAACAAATAGTTCATGAAAGAATATCTACAGAGAATAAACCGAACAAAAAATCTCAGATCTGTCACTCATCTAGTTTATAATAGAACAAAACAATTTAATGAAATTCCATATACCGAAAGAGCACCAATCATATTAAGAAGCTATTAAAAGAGACTATTTTATTAATCTTGTAGATATGGATATTGTTCAATTGAAAAGTAGATAAGTAGATTTGAACAAATGAGTATTTTGAATCTATATTTTGTTTTTTGTTTGATGGTTATAAATTAGTTTCTTTAGTTGATGATGAATTAATTTTTTTTTGTTTAAATCTTGAGTCCAATTTGACAAATGGTGAAGAATATGATATTGGTGGAATTGATTTATTTATTGAGTTATAAATTTTGCAGAAAATATTATCGGATGAAGCATACAAAGGTGAAGTTCTTGGACATACATTCAAATAATGAGGTATGTAGGAACAACGTATAGATTTCCTAATGTGTTGGTTGCATATAAGATATTGTTGAAGGTGTCGGTTATGATTGCTTCTGCGGAAAAAAGTTTTTTCAAAATTGAATCTTTTGAAATCTTATATCCGAAGTACGATGACTCAAGAAAGATTGACTTAATTAACAATTTCAAGTATAAAAAGTGATTTTTTAAAAAATATTTATTATTATTAAATAGGAGATGTTTTCGCTTCAAAAATACACGAAGACATCGTTTTAGGTGATGTTTGTATTATTTGTTTGATTATAAAATTTATTATATTTTTTATTTTATAAATTTTTTACATATACATTTTTTCTATTGTACGGTACATATAAAAGGACATAAATTTTTTGTTTCACTCCGGGGTGGTAAAAAGCAATGGACCGGCCGTGATTACAAAAGATGTTAACCTTTTTGTAACTTGAATATCACTAACTATAGTTTCTTTTTTCTGGTTTTGAAATAGCTAGGGTACCATACGAAAGATTCATATTTCAATTTTCTTTTTTGTATCTATATTAGAATGTACTTCCTTCTTGCATGTTTTTGTTATTTACTTTTATGTCATCGATAACTTAACTAAATTTTCTTTATTTTTTTACAGCCGAATAGTATTGATTAAGATGGAGGATTTTTTTTGAGTTTTAGTAATTAGGCTCAAGTATATTGGGGTTTGCTCATTAAAGTTGAAATCATTTGTTTGAATTTCTCTCCATGTAACGTCCCAAAAATTATAAAGAAAAATTTCATTTTACAATAAATTAACCAATTAAAACCTTTATATCAAAAACCATTAAGTAACAACTGATTGATCGAAACCATATATTATCAAAGTTAAATTTACAAAACTATGGAAACAAACATCTTCGATGTGTGTGTACATTCCCGCCGAGTTCTTGTCACGAAAGATATGCAAAATGTTTAGTCTACAATTGTAAGCATAAAACTTAGTGAGTTCCAAAGTATACCACATATTCTATCATACATACAATGCATCCACACAAGTGTTCGGCTCTAGCGCCGAACAACCAAATCTCCTATTCGCATAAGCATACGTAACAATCATACATGAAATAATGGGTCTGCTCCAACCCCGGGTGATTGCTATAGGCCAAATTATAGTCTTACATCTTTCCATGGGCTACCCCCATGGTTTGTCCCTGCAATGTCAGGGGCCACATCCTGGTGTTACAACTGTCATGGGCTACCCTAATAGTATTTCCCTACAATGACAAGGGCCACATCCTAGTCTTACAAGCAAGTGTCATGTGCTACCCCATGGTCTTTTCCTGCAATGCCTGGGGCCACATCCTGGTCTTAAAAGTAAGTGTCATGGGCTACCCCCATGGTCTTTCCCTGCAATGTACAAAGTCATATGTAGTCAGAGATCAGATAGACAATCAAACATATGATCCACCCGAGAACTAACAATCAGACAAGAACATCAAAATCGGCATTAGTCCAAGAGTTCTCAGGCTATCCAACTTAGACCACATAGAATCCAAGATATCACCACCACATAACCATATAGCATAACTCATAACATAATCTAACATTGTATATTCCCCTGGAAACTATCATTCCCTAGTTACCTTGCCTTTGACAACTTCTTAATGGAGTCCTTCGTTGGTCAAACATACATAATCCTGATAACTAGCCTTCCCCAGTTACCCTATCCAAACATAACTCCTAACAGTACCATACGATCAACATGCAAGACCCTACCAATCTAGTATACCAAGAGACCAAGTGTCCTAAACTACACATGCATAACAAAGGGGTTATCCTAGCCACTAGCATACTTGTAATCTAATAGTACCTCTATCCAACCATGCAAAGGATATACAAAGGGATATGTGGCATAGTGAGAAACTCACCTAAACTTAAGGACAAAAGAAGCACAACAACACTCTCACACCTTGCATTGCTCAATCGTGCGAACCAACTAATCACCAAAAGAGATGAATCCTCAATCAACAACCCAAATCCTCCAAGTTTGACCCCAAGTCAAACTGGTCAAAAGTCAACGGTTAACGGTCAACCAAAGTCAACCGTTAACCAAGTAAATAGTTACCACGACGTGGATACCTCTTGGCCTTGTCGTGGGCATGTCCAGACAAAACAGTCGACATGCGGGAGACCACTACGTCGTGGCAAGCCTGTTGCCACATCGTGGAAACTGGCAGGAATTTATATTCTCACATTAAGGACTTAATCCGTTAATTCCTTTGCTCCAACTTTCCATAAGGTTTCCATGCCTTATAAAAACCATAAAAATCCTTACTTTATTGACATGCATGTCCAATGCATGTCTCTCCTAAAACTAGGTCAAAAAGGGTAAGAAATGGAGTCAAAATTCCATGCATAATATAAAAAAAAGGGAGTCTAGATCTGGAACATATTATGACCAAGGGACCTCAAGGAGTGATAAAGTTGCCAACTTTATCCAAACAAACCATTCATAACCATAAATCATGAAGGAAAAGGGATCAAAACTTAGATCCACAAGAGATGAGCCAAAAAGATAGGAACTTGGAGACTTACACAAGTCCAGAAGGTGCACCAAGAGATGAATATGAGTTTGCTAGTTGGTGAATGGCTTCACAAGTCCTTCCTTCAACCTTCAAGAGACTAAAACATCACCAAGGAGCTTACAAGGAAAGATGAAGGGCTAGGGTTATGAAAAAAGAGCATGGAGGCTGAGGGAAATGAGCTAACCCTGGAGTTAAGGCCTTTAAATATAGGGGAAACCCTAGAATTCATGGGCTTGGGCTGCAATAGCTGACACATCGTGGCCATCCTCACGCCACTTCGTGGAGCTCACCAGAGACACACATTTCATATAACTCATGCCACATCGTGGGAATCCATGCACCATGTCATTACATAGGGATTTTCTCCAAAAATCCTATCCTTGATCCCAATAAGTGTTTAGTTGATATTATTGGAAAACGGGTGTTACAACTTTCCTACACTTATCTTAGATTTCGTCCTTGAAATCTGTCCTTACGATTACTCCTAATACACCCTCCGGACCCATATATGGGTCTTTCCAAGGCCAATTCTTTCAACACGAGTTGATGCCATCCCGATTGACAAAAACTGAAACTACAAACACAAGGATTTCCAAAACCAGGCGCCAATACAATTCCTGAGCAGAAACTTCCAAAGGTTGAAATTACATCCACTACAACATTGAAAAAAATATGCTCGAAACAGACAATTCCCTTAAATCCCAAAAGCCAATTCAAACCTTAGCGAGAAACATGCGACCCGGTGAAGAGGCAACACTAACTCCTCACAACTAAAACCACATCAAGAAGAACTAACTTCCGTTCCCATAATCTAAAGACTCTGAAACCATACTTGATTTCCAAACAGACAAAGCCACCCGAACCTTAACCATGTTGACCAAGATTCATGGATATGATCCGACGATGAAACAACAGCCCGAACATTGCATCTAACCATCCTTGAAAGAGCTAACCCCTACCCTTAACTCGAAACCTTTAAGGTTGTGCCCCACAACATGGTGAACAACCCACCCTATATGTCTACCTTAATAACCGGGAGATTCGCATGTCCGATCAAACCGAGATCCTTACCAACCTTGCTTCATCCAACAGCTGGACTGAAGAATGACTTCCACGACTAATTGCTAAAACTGACGCTCGCACACATATATGCACTACAAACTCTAATCAAAATCCTAACAGGAAAATGATAACCTAGCCTATACTTCAACATGAATCTAACAACTCTTAAGTCTAGGTAAGGGAAAACTCACAAACCGATAAGCAAACAATAACAGTTCTGCTTTAACCCAAGTGAATACTATGGGCCAAATCGTAGTCTTATATCACTCCCGATCTATTTCAGTCATGTGAATGCTACGGGCCAAACTGTAGTCTTACAACACTTTCCTCCATGGGCTACCCCCACGGTCTTTCCTTGTAATACCAGGGGCCACATCCTAGTTTTACATGCAAGTGCCATGTGCTACCCCCATGGTATTTCCTTTCAATGATAGGGGCCAAATCCTGGTCTTACAAGAAATTTCCATGGGCTACCCCCATGGTCTTTCTCACAAACCTACAAGGATATAAAGCAAAGCTAACACGAGATGAACCCCTAGTTTTCTAGACACTGTTAGGTGTTCTGGCCGTGCTTCGAATCCCAAAGCCTTCTTTAGACAAGAACAGGCAGAAAGACACTCACACAACCCTCGACCTGAACCTAAACACTAACCCAAAAATTGCACCCCTTCCGATCCTTCAAACCTTCAGACAAGATAACCTGAAAATCCTTCGCATCTGCTTCCCTGATCACATCTAATTGTTGAACATCATTCCTTACATACGCTGTAATTTGTACTAGAACCAAAACCAGCTGTCCTTATATCCTTGAATATGAAACTCCAGGGTGAACTGCACTCAGAAATGTTTCCATCTTATGAAACGATTCTCCCCCACTTGAATTTAGCTAGACTCTGATGCCTTCCATCCAATTCAAAATTTTGAGTCAAACAAATAACTTCACTACTTTGGTCCATGCCACCACACCAACATAAAATGAAGGAGATTACGAATCAATTAAACAAAACCCAAGAGTTCTAGCACAAAATGCAATCCGACAATCATACCACCAATCTGAACATAATAACCAACCAAAACAGGACCAAAGTTGATCACAACAATATCATTCAATAGATGATCTAAGAATTATAACTGAAACAATGAAAACATAAGCAAATAGATACTGATGGCATCAATAGATGCTACATTTGACGAGGGATGATAACTCAAACTCCGGGCCTTGGGACTCTAACATTCCCATTCTGTCCATCCGGTAGCTGCTAAGCTAGAAGGGCTGGATCCAAAACCACCACACCCGCTTTTAGAGGACAATCAACCTTAACATGGTTTGGCTAATTGCAAAAGAAACATACCTTCAACTTCCTCTGACTAGAATCCCAGCTGTAGTGACCCTCCCGAATGCAGCTGAAACATCTAGAAACAGGCAGACGACAAGTACCCCAATGAATCCAACCACACCTCCCGCAAAATCCGCGAGTCTCTCGATCTCCTAACCGAATACCCGCCACCTGAGCCTTCTAGGATGTAGTTGTTGATGCATGAGTCTGATCCTGCTTCCTCTTTCATTGATAGGATTTCATCTTTAGTTCTCTCTCCCTAGCTACCTCCACCAAACCGGGAAGACTCTTATATATGGCTCAAGATACTCACATGCTCTAGGATCTCCATCCTTAACATGTCATGGTAGCGAGTCATCCTCATCTCCTACGAAGCCGCATACTGAGGGAAAAACATCACTCACTCTCTCTCTCTCTCCCCCCTCTCCCTCTCTCTCTCTCTCTCTCTCTCTCTCTCTCTCTCTCTCTCTCTTTCTCTCTCTCTCCCTCTCTCTTTCTAAGCTTGGCGGTGATCTTAGCCATTTTCTCTTTAGTCTGGTCCAGCAAAAAATATTCCCGAGTTAACTGCTGAACTTCAACTGCTTGCACAAAATTTCTCTTGAATCTGGTGACAAAATCCTCCCATGACATGGTCTCGACCGCATCTGGTTCAAGGCCCTGGACAACCTCGCACCACCAATCCCAAGCTCTGTCATGCATAATACATGTCATAAATCTGACCTTGTCCTCTACCGAACAGAAGTCGACGTGAAAGGCACTCACGACATCGGCAATCCAACACATACTGATAATCGGCTCCCTACTCCCAAATAAATAAGGGGCTCCACAAACATAAAACTCCCTGAAGGAAACCTCCAGAGTCTTGAGTCGACCAGCCTCCAAATCAGCCCAAAGAATCCTAAGCCGCTCATCCATTATGGAAATTAACTCATCCCTAAAAGAGTTTATCGAACCAGGCAAATCCTCTCTTATGAACCTCAAAATCTCTACAGCTATGATATCACGAACATCTTCCTCACTCCGACTCCCATCACCAACACGAAAGGCCGGTATCCAGAATCTGAACTGATATCGGAAACACATCAAAATCAATGCATAATTCAAACCCACACTATGCCGACCTACAAGTTCCTCGGTAATCCTAAAACCAAGGTTGTAGAACTCGTTACTCGGTACCTGTTCGGCCGACTACCGAGTAGCGAGTACTCGTGAGTACTCGGGGAGTACTCGTATTCGGTAATTCATGTAGAAATATTTTTAGGGAAATTATATATGTCAAAATCATAAGTTAAAATCATAAGTTGATTGAAATACTTAAGAAAATTAGATACATGTGAATACACAAAAACTAAAAAACACATAATGGTCTCACTTTATGAATAATTACTAAAAATCTAAGATATATATGTAGTAATAATCACATTTGTGTGTTAAATAATAAATCAGTAAGTATATTATACATATTAATCGTCGAGTTAACCGAGTTTTACAGCACTGCTCAGTTCAGTAAGGGGTTGATCGGGGAGTACTCGGGATTTTCTAACTCGCCTCGGTAAGGGGCCGAGTAGCGAGTACTCGGAGGAGTAATCGGCCAACTCGGGGAGTTTTACAACACTGCCTAAAACAATCCCCGATCCAAGTATGGACCATGTGCTTTCAATAGTGCGGGTCCAATACTACCTTCCACACCTATCCATACCCATTCCAAGGACTGTTCCAAGACTCCCAAGTTACTTCACATCACTCCTTTAAACTCCTCGCACACATGTATAGGTCTAATTGTATGCATAAAGCTATACTTCCTAAGCTATCTTGCTAGTATCCCCCCTTCCCGTAAACCCAAATTGCTAGAAATCTTTACTAACACCGTTGGTTGCCTTGCACATTTAAGTTATACACAATAAAATTTCAAATAGATAGTCGAATAAGTGATTCTACCCTAAACCCACAACCAAACAAGGAGCAAGAATAAGGATAAATCAATCATTATAATGCTATGCAATCCTAATCATATACAACTCTAAAACATGCACCTAGAAAATAACATTATCAATCTAGACTTCAGGAAGCACACATAAAACAATTCTCTATGCTATAAGCCATTATAGATGTCAGACAATTCTATCATGTAATTCCTGTGCGGATCTAGCATGCATAACAATTGATAGCACAAATACAAGATTATATGGGTGTATTAGGAATTACTTACTTCCTGAGCTCCGGCTGACTATACGCACCACATCCTCCACGTAGTATAAATATTTTTAATAAATCATTTTCTTAAATAAAAGTATTATATATCCCAAAAACTCATTTTGAAAATCTCTTAGTCCTCAGTTTGAGTCTAGACACACCATATGGTGCGTCCGAATCCCTCAAACCAAGGCCCTGATACAAACTTGTAACATCCCAAAAATTACAAAGAGATTTTTCTTTTTAAAATAAATTAACCAATTAAAACCTTTTATCTCAAAAACCATTGAGTAACATTTGATTGATTGAAACCATACATTATAAAAGTTAAATTAACAAAACTATGGAAACGAACATTTTCGATGCATGTGTACAATCTCGCTGAGCTCCTCTCACGAAGTATCGACAAAATGTTTAATCCAAAACTGTAAGCATAAATATTATTGAGTTTCCCAGTATACCACATATTCCATCATACATACAATGCATCCACAAAAGTGCTCGGCTCTAGCGCCAAACAACCAAATCGCCTATCCACATAAACATACGTAACAATCATACATGAAATAACGAGTTTGCTCCAAACCCCGAGTGTATGATGTGGGACAAACATAGTATTAAATCTTTCCATGGGCTACCCCCATGGTCTTTCCCTACAATGCCAGGGGCCACATCCTAGTCTTACAAGCAAGTTTCATGGGCTAACTGTTGGGTTTTGAGCATTCTAACACTCCTAAGTGTACATGCAACCCTAAATACCTTGGATCTATGTTTTCTCTATTATACATACAATTATGAACATCCAAGGTATTATCCTAATCTAGCATACAAAATAATAAATATAACAAGATAGAATACATACCTCTTTGATGTAGAATGTCTTCATGAAGCTTGAGTGCCTAGTGCCCCAAGTGTGACACCTCAAATGGTTCACACAACACCAAATACACTTGGAATAACTTGAGAGAAACTTGAACACTCCTTGAAATCGTCTAGCCCTCACACTCACACATTAGTGCACGATTTCTTGAGCCATGAGATTCTTTTATATGGTGGCTATTAGGGTTACACCATGTAACTCATAACTTTACCCATTCCTTATGCTCCATGGATTTTAACCTCCATGGAGTATCCATGGGTCACCCCATGGACTTAGTCCAACATAAGGAATCTTGGATCACAAGCCCACGTATATAAGAATGAATGATTTACACAATCAACCCATATATTTAATTAGTCTCCTTTTGATCACTTAATTAATTCCAAATTAATTCTTGACCAATACTAATTAAATAACCTTATAAATATATTAGAACTTATAATATATTAACCAACCTTAAGTGTTATTTCTCTCATTATAGTCTATCCAAATGCATGATGCCATGCAACCCAAATGGACCATGCCGGGTCGGGTCAAGTCTTACCAATTATAGTTATGGACTTAGACATTAATCCAACAGTCTCCCACTTGGATAAGTCTAAAACTATTATTGCGTATGACTTCAGGAACCGATCAGCAATCGTAGCTCTCAAAAGCTTCTGTCGAACTCTGACCTTGTCGATGAACTCTGACCTTTGTTAATGACTTGTCCATTAGATAAGGGATCATATATTCCTCCATTATAGATATCATATGGACTGAGACATGGATTCTCAATCATTCTCTCTGTCCATTTGTTGTTTCCCGATTTCCGATTCATGATGACTGACTGATTGAACAAATCAAATCAGTCCTGGCTTGGCCAAGCACTCACATGTATCATCTTTAAATCATCGAGGGGCCCACAGATATCACTTTTATCCCGAAGGTAAAAGGAATGGATAAACTTCGACTCATATGGCTTGTTCTACTACTTGTTGAATCATACACAAAGGCACGTTTTATAACATCGAGTTACCAATGCATTTTCGTGCAATCAATGTATAACCAACTCATAGTAACAACTCATATCTCTAGGTTTGAAGAATATAAGATATTATCTTCTCATGATCACTCGTGATAAAATCCATGAAGTGATTCAAATGAGCGCGGGTTGAATCCAATACTCAGAACTTATGAGCACTCATGAGTGTTGTAGCACCACTTTGTCCACCAACTTGGACCTCTACAAACCAACCCATGACAGTCTTGATTCATATCTACTTCCAACATATGACCGACTGTGGATGGTTTGAATAACTTAATCATTCAGGAAGAGCGACTTAGTTATTCTGGAAGTCAAAACATGCAAAGTGAAACACAAGAATAAATGAATCAAATATGGTATCAAACCCTATGAATATAAATAAACACTTTTATTTATCACCATACTGATTACTCATTATTCATTGTTTCGGTTTTATCAACTTTATACTTGAATTAAAAACACTAGTTGTCCCATGCTCCAAGCATGTACACTATGTTTTTCTTAAACAATAGCTTTGCCATACACCAAGTATGCACTCTATGTTTGTCTATGATCCTTACTTTGTGAAATAAACCAATTGAAACTAATTTCAATGATTCTAATTTCACACTCCCAAATCCTTATCGAAAAATGTGAGAATTTCAAATTCCTATCATTTATCGAAATCTGTTTAGATTTTAAACTTATATGCACTGACCCTCCTGTAATGAATATGTACAAAGTCACAAAGACTTGTCAACAGTCATTATAAGGTATTCCAATGGAGATCAACTCCATGGAAACTAAGTCTCATATTCAAAGTACATTGCTTTGGACATGCTTCTTGCATTAAGTTTTCTAATCTTACACAGATAACTTCCACCTATGGAGACAACTCCATATTCTCATTTTGACTATCACTTCTGAATAAGAGATGCCTCTTTTCAAAATATGTCAATATGGTCCTTCCAAAATTAGCACTATACTTCCAACTGTCCCTGAGCAACCAATCTTTGGTAAACCTCAGATTGTACTCGACAATTGCTTAATCATTTTAGTCATATCCAATTCTAGACCTTTTCCCTTCTTAATGCCTCTGGGCATTTGGAAAAATTTAGAAATGACAAATATGATAGCACATGCAATCGATCCTGTACCCAAAGCAAATGGTACACGATTCATGATGTCTCACATAAAGACATGATTCTAGACCAGTCTTTTGCTACAATATTTTTATTTGCCATGTTTTCAAAATTTGACTATGAAGAGGGATGCCGTAATCATAATCGAATTTTGAGAACGCAATATATAGAATTTCCTTAAGTTGAACCAATCCAACATGAAATTCATATATATATTCTTGACTAAAGATGATTAAGGTCTCAATCTAAGCCTTTAGAACTGAAATGAAGTATATCCTCTCCCTTAATTATAGCAAAACAACTTTTTCAATCCCTGCAGCCACACGAATTGAAACTTTTGTTTTCTATAATTAACATTGCTAACTTGCAACACTAACAATAATTATCATGCTCCCACTAACATGATGATTATTAGCATAACACTTATGCTCCCACTAGCTTTGACATGTACTCAGAAATCAGCTGGACTTCTAGAAATCAATACTTTATTGACTTCCTTACCAAAGTTCAGATTTCTGATACGAGATGCTTTGATAAAACTTTATCAAAATCATACACCTTTCCTTAGATAGCATGCATGTGTGTCTAAACAATTTCAGAACTATGAAAAGGGATGCCGTAATCATAGTCTCAATTGTTTAGACCTTTTGCCATCTGCTTCAAATCTACTTGGTGGAAGTGTTTCCTCACCATCATTTTCATGAATCGGAGAGAAACCTTATGACCCTTAGATTTTATGGTGTATGTGTTCTTATCCATGTGAATCGTCAAAACCATAGTCACAAGACAAGGATAATGACAAATCCAAACTCATATGGACTGAACTTATGCAATCTTAACTTCTTGCCACCTGGCAGTACAGGGCCTGTCATTGCTTCCAAGTTGTTATGCAACCAATTGAGAACTTTCAGAACTCCTATGCAAAGCCAACTTTAACTGGAATGGGCACAGAATATGTCAACATGATAGGTTATAAACCTCAAGTCGTGTGCTAGTGAAGAACCTCAGGTTTTATTCTTGATTAGTTCTCGAAATTCTTTTTAGGATCTTTAAGACTCCCACTGTCCTCTTGACATATAAGACTATCTTGCCAAATATTCAAGAGATAGTGCGGATTCTTTATCAAGACAAACACTTCACACAATTGGCCTTAGTTGGTCTTTGTTTAATCCAAAACATCACAACTTACCAACTTCAAATGTACAAGAGTAGGACACTTTTACTCTTACATTTGACAAGTGTTATAAACCTTTCTTTAAGATATGCCACTCAACTTATAGTCTTGGAGTATGACGCTAAGACTTGTTTTGGAACGAAGTATGACTCATCTTTTTGATTTAACCATTTCAACAATTCATGACTCCTCTTCTTAGTCATAAGAATGCACTAAGATGACTTTAGAGGACCAATTGTGATATGGTATCTTAATCATTAAGATGATCATAAACATGATACTAAAGTACTCTCCCATTTTTTCAGATTTGAGAAACTTTTATCTTTCTGCCATACTTTGATTCTTCTTATTCGTTCTGTCTCACATTGAAACTTCTCCAATGCTACAGACTTATACTTAAACTTATAAGTATAACCATATTTACTGAACTTAAGTAAATCATGACGAATAGTCTTCTTGATCTTTTGTGGTGGACTTGACCAGTGCACAAGAATGTGTACTCGATCCCTTAGTCCTTTCCTTATTCACATAAGGAATTAGTCTTAATTTTCCAAGCTGAAAGTTCTCATTCATCATACTATACAACTTGCATGATTCCAAGTTTCGGTCTAATTGAACCTTGGGTGATGAGAATCTTTCCTTATTTGGTAATATTAGACACTACCACAACCGAAAGAATCAAATCCATTTTTCCAATATTGCTATCAATGGAATCTTATAAGCAACAACTTTTCACAAATGCCATTGTAAGGATACTTAAAATAAATAAAATCAAAACCTTTTTCTTTTATTTTAAAACTTTGCGGAAAAACTTATCCTTACAATCCATATGAAAACCTTGTTGTTATCTATTCCTAAGCAATATAAATATCATAACTCTTAAGTAATAGCCCAAAATTCTGATCACCGAACCATGCGATTGAAATCCATCTTCGCGATCAGAATCAGCATGTACTTAATAGAGTTAGACAATGGACTTTACCTGAAGTAGAGCCAAACTTATTGACTTTAACATCCTTAGGTAAATTTGGCAGCTTCGTAACCAATGCCCCTTCCTTTGGCAATAGTTACCTATGGACCCTTGATAATGGGACTATCTCAGACTTCGCCTCTCTCTTTACCATTGGGTCAACCGAGTTGACTATGGCCGATCCCTTTCCATTGGGAAGAGAGAGCTTTACTGGATATCCAATGTCATCATTGTCAATGTCCATAGCGTTTTAGGAAGTTGATCTTAGCAAATAGATAAGATCATTAAGGGTCTTGTCTTAGTCTGTTTCATAGGATTCCCAAAAGAACTCACTATGTGACTTAGAAAGTAGTTGAGCCACCAACTTTCTCAAGACTTTGACACCCAACTCTCCTAGCTTGTCAATATGTGACTACATCTCCAAGATGTGATCACACCTAGACCTTGCCTTGCCAATAGGGCTTGAGTGACCTTAAACTTTTTAGGAACTTGTGGGTTAGGGAGAATAATTGGAGGAGGTGAAAGAAGTATGATATCCATGGGACATCATCTTCATTTAGGAAAGCTTGTTTCAAGAGATTTGGGAAGATCATAAATGTCTAGACCAGACATCTTTTTGGGAGATATTCAAGATAGTTGATTTAAAGTCCTTAATATGACACCCAATATGAAATATTAAGGCTAGGACCCAACAAACTATTTTAGAACTTAGAAGAGGGATGTCGTAATCCAAGCTATAAAATATTTGAAGGTAGGTGAATGACGATTCACCAATTTCCACCATGAAAAACGAAATAATTTATTAGGTTTTAATTGGATTTGAAAGTCCTAGATCTTTGAGATTCATTGAACTGTTCAAAGGCATGTTTCAATCTCGAGTGTGCCCTTCAGGTTTTGTGACTGGGATGCCGAGGATCACAAAACAAGGTGTGAATAACCATGCAAATATACTTGGTACCCTTAATATTTACCCTTTAATCAGTGTGCCGGTTAACCACACACGCTCCACCGATACTATGATAAATATTAAGTTACCCTTTGCCTACCTTGTTAAGTCCAGGTTTGTGTGCCGGTTAACCACACACGCTCCACTAACGACTTAAGCAAAGTGCAAAGTGTAATTTCATGGGTTAGCACCAAATTCACATTTTCCTAAGTAACTAAGATTGGGTATTAATAAGAGTTTAGTTACTTAGTATTTATCATTAATACTTTTAATGAAAGGAGAATTATAGTCCTTGTCCTACCCGTTCGGCTAACGACCCTCCACCAGTCAAGGAAGCGGTGGGTGAGAGTGGACACCCATTAAACTGCCATTTTATAGGCAGTAACCTTATACCCCCCTTATAGACCGGCTTCGTGAATGAGGCCTACTAATGGTAAGACTGACTTTACTCTTATACATATATATAAATATTATTAACTTATAATATTATAAAGTATAAGGGTTGAATTTTAACTTTTAAAATTCTAAGGGCTAACTTGGAAGACTTTAAACTAATTAATAAAAAAAATAACATTTTTTTATTATAACTTATGGAACTAATTAAGGTTATACTTTTTTTTTAATTTAATGAAGAGACTCTTGAACCTCCATAACTTGAGGACAAGTTATGGAGTCATAAAACCATTTAATTAGAACTAGACTCTTCATTTTGTAACCTTTGCCAACTTTTTTGAGTTTTATGATTCTTAAATGTGACTTTTCATATAACTTGAGGACAAGTTACAAAAACACACTTTGGAATCAACTCTTAGATTAAAATGGATTGAAAACAACTATTTCACACAACTTTTCTATTAATCTAAGAACCTCATAAGAACAAGATAATTCAAATCATCAATCTTCAAGAAATTAGCATGAACATACAAACTAATACAAATCTTGAAATTATGACAATTATCTTAGAAATTGGATTAGCATGAACATTACCACATCAAAAACAAGTTTATAAGTCCAAAAACATCTTAGGGTAATGTTCCTAGTCCAATTCCAGCCAAAACAATCGAGTATATGCATCCAACTCGATTTTTCAGCTACTTTTGCAAGTATAACAAGAAAACAAGCTAGGCTCTGATACCACTGTTGGGTTTTGAGCATTCTAACACTCCTAAGTGTACATGCAACCCTAAATACCTTGGATCTATGTTTTCTCTATTATACATACAATTATGAACATCTAAGGTATTATCCTAATCTAGCATACAAAATAATAAATATAACAAGATAGAATACATACCTCTTTGATGTAGAATGTCTTCATGAAGCTTGAGTGCCTAGTGCCCCAAGTGTGACACCTCAAATGGTTCACACAACACCAAATACACTTGGAATAACTTGAGAGAAACTTGAACACTCCTTGAAATCGTCTAGCCCTCACACTCACACATTAGTGCACGATTTCTTGAGCCATGGGATTCTTTTATATGGTGGCTATTAGGGTTACACCATGTAACTCATAACTTTACCCATTCCTTATGCTCCATGGATTTTAACCTCCATGGAGTATCCATGGGTCACCCCATGGACTTAGTCCAACATAAGGAATCTTGGATCACAAGCCCACATATATAAGAATGAATGATTTACACAATCAACCCATATATTTAATTAGTCTCCTTTTGATCACTTAATTAATTCCAAATTAATTCTTGACCAATACTAATTAAATAACCTTATTAATATATTAGAACTTATAATATATTAACCAACCTTAAGTGTTATTTCTCTCATTATAGTCTATCCAAATGCATGATGCCATGCAACCCAAATGGACCATGCCGGGTCGGGTCAAGTCTTACCAATTATAGTTATGGACTTAGACATTAATCCAACACTAACCTCATGGTCTTTCACTGCAATGGCAGGGGCCATATCCTGATCTTAAAAGCAAGTGCCATGGGCTACCCTATGGTCTTTTCTAGCATTGACCGGGGCCACATCATGGTCTTACAAAAGTGCCATGGACTACCCCCATGGTCTTTCCCTGCAACGGATAAAGTAATATGTAGTTAGGGATCATATAGACAGTCGAACAGATGATCCACCAGAAAGCGAACAACAAGACAAGAACATCATAATCAGGCATTAGACCAAGTGTTCTCTGGCTATCCAACTTAGACTTCATAGAACCTAAACTATCACTACCACATAACGATATAGCATAACTCATAACCTAAACTAAAATAGTACATTCCATTGAAAAGTATCCTTCCCTAGTTACCCTGTCCTTGACCACTTCTCAATGGAGTCCTTCGCTAGTCAAACATACATAATCCAGATACTTGTAACATCCCAATTTTACCATAAAAATTTTCATTTTTAATATAGAAAAACTTCAAGTATTGCAAAAACCAAGTCAATAAAATCCAAAGTGTATCAAATACAATAGCATAACTCATAACCTAAACTAACATAGTACATTCCATTGAAAAGTATCCTTCCCTAGTTACCATGTCCTTGACCACTTCTCAATGGAGTCCTTCGCTAGTCAAACATACATAATCCAGATACTTGTAACATCCCAATTTTACCATAAAATTTTCTTTTTTAATATAGAAAAACTTCAAGTATTGCAAAAACTAAGTCAATAAAATCCAAAGTGTATCAAATACAATGATCCCATATCAGAGTATCAAAATGCGGAAATCATAAAAATCTACAAGCCGAAGTGTACAGTCACGCCTTCACCTTCCCGCGATCATCAGAAGTGCATGCAACACATTTAATACACAACGGTAAGCTCGAAGCTTAGTGAGTTTCCCAAAATATTACATACATCACATCATAATAAACAACTATGGGTTATTAACAACCCTGGGGATTATCAACAATCCTAATGGGCTAACAACATGCCCTGTGGATTAATAACATGTTTAAAGGGTTGTTAGCAACCCTAGGGACTATTAGCAGTCCAGGAGGTATTAGAAACTTAGTTGTTTAAAGGGTTGTCAGCAACCCTAGGGACTATTAGCAGTCCAGGAGGTATTAGAAACTTAGTTTTACATTAACATCAATCAACAAATAAGAGCCAGCTGGCCAACATGCATACACTACCACACAAGTAAATATAGTGAGAAGACTCATCTCGCGGATAGTAGCTAAAACACAACAGCTCACATATAGGGTAGACAGGCACAACGAGACACCTAACAACAATAAAGAAGTACCCTCTCAGAGTACACCGTAAAACCATAATTTGACCAAAAGTCAACCATGGTCAAAAGTTAACGGTCAAAGTCAGCCCCGACTGATTTTCATGTCGTGGCCACTCATTGGTCATGTCGTGACATAGTTAGGACAAATCAGTCGCGAAAACGCCCGTCGTCACGTCGTTACACATAACGCGTCACGTCGTGAGAATCAATCTGTACAACTTAAGGAATTAAGCTGTTAATCCTTCAAGCCAAGCCTTCAAACTTTCCAGAAGGATTTCTCCAACCCAAAGGACCATTAAAATCACAGTGTTTTAAACATGCATGTAAAATGCATGTCTTTAACATACACTAGGTCAATAGGAAGGGAAAATGAAACCAAAACTCTTACATGTAATCCATAACTCACTAATCTTCCAGATCTGGAGCAAGGGTCACAAAGTAGTCTCAAGGACTCATAAAGTTGCCAACTCTATGAGATCCCATCACTTAAACTTCCTTAAACATCGATAAAAGTAGACAAAAGTCTAGATCTAACATGCTTGAGCTAAAAAGGCTTGAACTTGAGGACTTACAAGGGTCCTAAATGAACTCAAGATGATGAGGGAAAGGCTTTCTAGACGAGATGATGCACCAAAGCTCCTTCTCTCTTCTTCTAAGCTTGAAATCGCTAAAAAAACTCATAATAAAAAATGGAGGGTTAGGGTTTCTTGAGGGTGAAGGGAGGTGATGGAGGTTGAGGGTGTGCAAACCCTAGCTCCTCACTTCCCTTAATTAGGGCGCAAAACATGGAATTAGGGTTAACCCCTAGGTGGCCATCATGTCATGACTTACAAATATGAATCCGTGTTTCTACATTGATGGTCATGTAGTGAGGCCTCCTTCCGGAAAGTCAAGCACCACTTCACAAACCAAGCTATATGTCTCTTCATACATGGCTACCAATAGCTGTATCTCATATCATGATACATATTTTCTTGCTCCTGGATAAATAGAAAACTTCAATTTGTGTGCCTCATCCATCAAAATTTGTCGGGTCCCATCCGAATAGGGCACACAAATCCTGCCATGCAGTGTCAACAATCACCAACTATCATAATTAAAAGCTGATACCTGACCAACCACCCGCTCGCTCTTTTGATTCTCCTCCTTGATGGCCTACGAATGCGCAACCTTAATCATCTCCAAAACTGGAGTCACAATTTTCATCCTCAAGCATAGATTCTAAATCGGGGAACTAACCGCCCTGCGACTCATCGCATCGGCCACTACATTGGCCTTATGGGGCGGTAGAAAATCCCACAGTCGTAATATTTCACTACATCAAGCCATCTCCACTGTCTCATATTTAAGTTAGGGTGATCCATCAGATACCTCAAACTTTTGTGGTCCGTGTAAATGGTACACCAGACCCCGTACATTTAATGGCGCCAAATCTTGAGTGTGAAAACCATAGCCCCCAACTCCAGATCATGAGTAGGATAATTTGCCTCATGAGGCTTTAGCTGCCTTGAAGTACCGACGCCTCACAAAGCTTTTGTCGTCGAGTCTCGAATGCCGCCTCCTACTCTGCCCCCAACAGAAGGTGACATCTTTCCTCGTCAAACTAGTGAGAGGAATGACAATCTTGGATAAGTCACGAATGAATCTCATGTAGTAATCTGCCAGCCAAAGGAAATTCTTAATCTCATATGGAGTCTACGGAACTTCCCACTGCATAACAACCTCGATCTTGGCCAGATCGACTAAAATACTATTCTGGTTGACAAAGTGTCCCAAAAACTGGACCTGGCACAACCAGAACTCACACTTGGAGAACTTGGCATACAACCTATCTACCCTAAGAACTCCAAGAATCTTACGTAGGTGCTCCTCATGTTGCTCCTTGATCTTAGAATAGACCAAGATACCATCGATAAAAACAATCACAAATCAATGCAACATAGGACTACACACCTGGCTCATGAGAACCTTGAACACTATCGGTGCGTTAGTGAGCCCGAAAGGCATCACCACGAACTCATAATGCCTATGACGAGTTTGGAAGGCTATCTGCGGAATGTCCTCCTTACGAACCCTCATCTAATGGTAATTGGATGTCAAGTCAATCTTGGAAAACCAAGACGCTCCCTACAACTGATCAAAAAGATCATCAATCAGCGACCATGGGCACCGATTCTTCACTGTCAGCTTGTTCAACTCTCGGTAATCAATGCACGTCCGGTGTGAACAATCCTTCTTCCTGACGAAAAATATCGGTGCTCCCCACGTCAACTACTCGTCTAAATGAACTCCTTGCCCAATAGCTCCTGGATCTGAGAGGAAAACTCTTGCATCTCGGGCAGTGCAAGGAGATATGGCGCCTTGGTAATCATGGCAGCACCAGGGATCAGATCGATCCTAAACGCTACCTGCCTCTAGGGAGGAACACCAGGAACATCTCTAGGAAAAACATCAGGAAGTTTGCTCACAATTGGGGCGTCCGAAACTGACTTCTTTCCCTTAACCCGTAAATCGACTACATATGCTAGATACCCCATACACCCATGATGATGACACTGCCTCACCCTGGCGGCAGAATAAAAAGCAGACCCAACTCTGGTACCCTCACTATAAATAGTCAGCACTCCCCCACTTGGCTACTTGGGTCCTAAACCATCACCAACTACTTTTCACAGTCCATCAGTGCTCCAAACCGTCTCAATAATCCATACTGCAATCACGCAAACACCCTCCATCGTAATAGGGATAAGATCACTAGGAAATCCGACAACGAAAATCTCCAACACAAATTCTTGGTATATCATAGAAGCCAAAATTATGCGATCATCAGCTTTAGTGACCATCAAGGTTCGATCCAAGGCCTCACAAGTAGGACTGAAATCTCTATAAAAGGATGTCGACACAAAAGACCGAATGACACCCGAGGTAGATAACACTAAGGCAGGTACAAAATTCACAAGGAAAGTAGCTAAAGGAGCACAACATAAACATATACATACAATAACTCATCATAAATGTAAATAAACACATACCAAAAATGAAATCGGGTGCTACTTTGGCCTCCTCTGTATTCAAATGAAAAGCCTGACCTCGGGCCTTCGGACCTAAACGTTCCCCTGACGACCATCCGTGATGCGCAGTGTCGCAGGATTAGAAGTCTGAACTGGCCTAAATGCAAGTAGTGCACACTCGTCCTTCACATGGACCACTTGATTGCAGCTGAAACAGAATCGTAAACCCTTCGGGCAATCCTTCGTAAAGTTCCCCTCCTTGTTACACAAGTAACAAATCGTCCTTGCTTGATAGGGACCCGTATGAACCTTACTGCATTTTTTGCAAGTGTGGCTCCTCTAACCTCGTGGCCTTGAATTAGCGATTTTTACCCGCTTAGCCGCCGTAAGCGAATGGAATAGTCTTTTATCTCTCCTCTGCGTATCCAACTCTGTCTCTCTCACCTGCAATTCGAACTCGATCTCCCCCCTCCTATTATTGGAATGTATTAGCCAATGTTCGGTAGTAGGAGTTTGTCACGAAATCTCTGAAATCCCTCTTGAGCATACTAAAATATTGGGTTATCCATGATTGCTTAGAGGATCGGTACTTAGGACAGAACATGGTTCTGTTGTGGAACATCCTGGTGATCTCAGTCACCGTCTCCATCATCTGTCTAAGTGACAAGTACTCTTGGGAAAACCGCTCCTTCTCCACAAAAGGAACATACTCATAACGAAACATCTCAGCAGATCGATCCCATGTCTCTGCGGCCCGCTCTACAGGTGAATCACCTGTAGTCACAAATATCCACCAGTTGTTCGCTCCAAAGCGAAAAAGGTTATGTGAAAACCGAACCTTCAGATCATCTGGACACGAGCAGGTGTAAAAGTATCCCACAACATCAAAAATCCATCTCAGGAACGAGATTGGGTCATTGACCCTATCAAACTTCAGGGTTTTCGTATTGTTGAACTCCTAGTACTGCATCGAATCAACCCCGTGTGGCCTCGCGGCGACAACAACTACAGTGGCCATGGAAAAAGTAGCCTATGTGACGGCAACGTAATGCTCATCAAACATCTCGATCATCGCGATCTTGGTAGACCCAAATACCTCAGGGATAGCCTCCCTGACCACTATGATCATCTCTGGGAAAATGATCCTATAGATCTCCATCAGCACTGCTACTCTGCCTCTCTGGATTGCTAGAGCCTGAACCTCAGGTAACCACCATACTAAAATATATAAAGAAAAGTTCAAAACTAGGCTAAAGCGCACACGGACACTATACATACCCCAAATAATTCCTTAGTACCCTCAAGATTCCTTCTAAGTCGCATACATATTCTGTGATTTCAGTCGTATAGGTCCATACTACCTTTCATACCTATCCATAGTTGACTTAGAATTCCTCTCAAGGTTCCAATCTACAAAAACACTTCGCTCTCAGAGAAACAACACACATACACTTAAGTTCTCAAAGGACCATCATCTAAACCCCCTAGGTACTCCTTCTAGGTTCTTCCTCAGCTATAGCTCTGCTTCGTAAGTAGTCTCTGTTAATATCGCTGATGGATCTGCGTATACCAATTATACATAACCCAGACCTGATAGACATTCGAATAAATGATTCCACCCCAAATCCACAACTAGAAAAGGAATAGGAAGTAAGGTTAAACCATGCATTCTAAGGCTATAAAATCCTAACTATGTAAAACCATATAGTATACACAAATCAATAAGATCCTTATCCTTTTAACTAGATTGCATTTCTATCAGCTCAAATAATAGCAACTCTGATACAACATATATGAATATATGAATATTTTGGGAGATCACTTCCTCGAGCTCTGACTGACTGCACACATCGCTTCCTCCGTTTTCTTTGAAATTCATTCATTTTGTAGAAAGGTTTCTAAAAAACTTTCATATCCTTAATTTGAGTCTGGAATCCCATGAATGTTCATCCAAATCCCTCAAACCATGGCTCTGATACCAACTTGTAACATCCAAATTTTTACCACAAAAATTTTCATTTTTTATATAGAAAAACCTCAAGTATTATAAAAACCAAGTCAATAAAATCCCAAGTGTATCAAATACAATCATCCCAAATCAAAGTATCAAAATGAGAAAATCATAGAAATCTGAAAGCCGGAGTTTACAATCAAGCCTTCACCTTCTCGCAATCATTAGAAGTACCTGAAACATATTTAATTCGCAACTGTAAGCACAAAGCTTATCGAGTTTCCTAAAATATTACATACAACACATCATAATAAAAAAAACTATGGATTATCAGCAACCCTGGGGATTATCAACAATCCCAATGAGCTAACAGCACACCCTCTGGATTAACAGCACATTTCAGGGTTATCAACAACCCTGGGGACTATCAGCGGTCCCATGGACTCACAACAGTCTAGGAGGTATTAGCAACTTAGTTTCACATTAAGAATAATTAACAAATAAGATCCAACTGGTCAACATGCATACACTACCACACAAGTAGATATAGTGAGAAGACTCACCTCATGGATAGCAGCTAAAACACAACAACTCACATGCATGGTAGATAGGTACAACGAGACACCTAACAACAATATAGAAGTACCTTCTCAGTCTACACCCTAAAAACCTGAGTTTACCAAAAGTAGGCCATGGTCAAAAGTCAAAGGTCAAAGTCAGCCCCAACTGATTGTCACGTCGTGGCCACCCATTGGTCACATTGTGACAGAGTTAGGACAAATAAGTCGTGAAAACGCTAGTCATCATGTCATGACACATAACTCGTCACATCATGAGAATCGATCTAGAGAACTTAAGGCATTAAGCTCTTAATCCTTCAATCAAAGCCTTCAAACTTTCCAGAAGGCTTTCTCAAACCCAAATGGCCATAAAAATCATAGCTTCTTAGACATACATGTTCAATGCATGTCTTGAACACAAATTAGGTCAAAAAGAAGTGAAAATGAAACCAAAACTCATGCATGTAATCCATAACTCAATAATCTTCCATATATGGAGCAAGGGGTCACATAGGAGTCTAAAGGACTCATAAAGTTGCCTACTTTATGAGATCTCATCTCTCTAACTTCCTCAAACATTGAGACAAATGGAGAAAACTCTAGATCTAACCTGCTTGAGCTAAAAAGTCATGAACTTGATGACTTACAAGGGTCCTAAGGCAACTCAAGATGATGAGGGTGAGGCTTGCTAGCTGAGATGATGCACCAAATCCCCTTTTCTTCTTCTTTTAAGGTTGAAATCACCAAAAGAAGCTCACAATAAAAGATGGAGGATTATGGATTCCTTGAGGGTGAAGGGAGGTGATGGAGGATGAGGGTGTGCAAACCCTATCCCCTCACCTCCCGTAAATAAGACGTAAAACACAGAATTAGGGTTAACCTCCAGGTGGTCGTCACGTTGTGACCACTTACTCGTCACATCGTGACCCACAAAGATAAATGTGTGTTTTTGCATCGATGGTCACGTCGTGAGTCCGCCGTCATCGCGCCGTGATCTTCTTAAAATCCATGACTTTACATATTTAATTGGAGGAAAAGCATAAATGAACCATTTACCTGAAATAGATGTTACATAACTACCCTTCCCCAGTTACCCTATCCAAACATGACTCCTAACAGTACCATGCGATCAACAAACACGACCCTACTAGTCTAACATACCAAGACACCAAGTGTCATAAACTGCACATACATAACAAAGCGGTTATGTTATCCACTAGTATAATTGTACTATAATAGTACCTCTTGATGGGTTTTCTAGGTTATAAACAAAAATTATATGTGGCAAAAAAAACACTTAAACCCTTAAGTTCACATGCAACATAGAACGGATCTATGTTTACTCTATTGATAACAACTAACTATGAATATCAAGAAAACCCTAGGAGTGAGGCTATGGAATCGAAATTCATACATAAAATTAGGGTTGCATAAGTTTTGATTATTATTGTAAATAATCAAAATAGAATCCTTCTTCTAGATCTTGGAAAGCTAGTACCAAAGGAATGGATGCCTGTAATGACTTGTACCCAAAACCCTAGTAGCAAAAAGACTTGAGGAGAGAGGAGACTAGAGCATAAATTTGGCTCTATGAAAGAAAGTAAAGGTGTGTCAAAAATAGGCACCCATGGTGTCCTATTAATACTTGCTCAAGGGAACTCCCATGGAAACCAAAGAGTCCTTTGAATGATTAATTCTTATTAATGTTAGAATTAAATCCAAATCAATTATAATTAATCAATTAATCACTACTATTTCCAATTAATATATCAATCATATAATATAGTAATAAATTATATATATATTTCAATTTCCATTTAGTTTATTATTCATATAATAAACTAACAAATTATCCTCTATCTCCAACTATCATTCTAATTAGTTACTAGTTTTAAGGGCAACCAAAAATGAATTTGCTTCTAATTCTAGAATATACCAATTTAGTTATTGGCTTATACATCTTAATCTAGCAGTCTCCCACTTGGATAAGTCTATAACTACAATTGCAAGTATAGACCTTGAAATAAACAACAAAGAGTGCTTTCCAAAGCCAATGCCAAACTCTGATTCAAATCAGCTATTGGCCCTAAGATAAGTGATTAGCTATCCTTTCGTTCTTCAAGATATCATATGAACATGAGACATGGATCAGAATCAATCTCATTGTCCGAAATTCTGTTTCCTGATTTCCCGATTTGTAAAGACTTGATTACACATCAAATTTAACACATTAATTAGTCCTGGTTGGGCCCAACACTATATAGTCAACATCAAATCATCGAGGGGTCCAATGATATCGCTTTTCCTGTTAGTTAAAAAGGAATGAATTACATTGACTACATATTCATACAATTCACACATTAAATCACACTTGGAATTACACTTTATAACATCTAGTTACGAGATGCGTTTGAGTAAACCAATGCATAACTAATCTATAAACAATGAACTATATATCTCTGCTTTAAGAATAGAAGATATTATCGTCTTAGAATTACTCATGACCAGATCCATGTAGTGATATCTAAGTGTAGGTTTATGCAATACTTGAAATCTCTATTTTCAAAGTACTCATGAATACTGTAGCAGTTCAAATTGCAATGTCTTAACCTCAATCGACAGTCTACAATCAATTCATGATAGTCTTAATGCACTACTTACTTTCAGAAGTATGATCAACTGTGGAAGTTTGAATAATTTAAATTACTCAGGAAGTGTAAACATGCAAAAAAAAAAACACAAGAATAAATAATTGAGTAAGGCAGTACGATACTTATAAATAATTCTCTGTTATTCATTTACCAAATCAATTACATTTATTTTGTTACAAGTTTCAAATATATCATCTAACTACTAAAACTAATATCATCTCTGAGGCTTATTCCCCTAGCATACTGGTAGTGTTTGACCCTGCTCAGAGCCTTTGTGAAAGGATCTGCAACATTATTTTCTGATGATACTCTCTTCACCAGAAGGTGTCCTTATTCTACTCGATGTTGAATGTAATTGTACTTTCCATCGATATGCTTGGATCTACCATGATCCTTTGGTTCTTTTGTCAAAGCAACCGCGCCTTCATTATCACAGAACAATTTCATTGGTTCATGAATAGTCGGAACGACTCTGAGATCTCCGATAAAGTTCTTCAGCCAAGCCGCTTCCTTCGATGATTCACTTGTTGAAATGTACTCGGACTCACATGTGGAATCAGCCACTGTATCTTGCTTGGAACTTTTCCAAGTAACCGCTCCTCCATTTAGTAAGAATACCCAACCAGACTGTAAACAAAAGTTGTCCCGGTCTGTTTGAAAACTAGCATCACTATAACCAATCACTCTTAACGTATCACTGCTGCCAAGAACTAGGAACATGTCTTTCGTTCTTCGCAGATATATAAGAAAATTCTTCACTGCAATCCAATGGGCTCTGCCAGGATTTCCCTAAAATCGACTAATGATGCTCAAAGCATAAGACACATCAGGGCGAGTACATGTCATTGCATACATGATCGATCCTACAGCCGAAGCATATGGGACTCGACTCATGTCAACTATCTCTTCATCGGTACTTGGACTTTCAATCTTACTCAACTTAATAGTACTATGAATAGGCAATTCCCCTTTCTTTGAATTCTCCATACTGAAACGCTTCAAAATTTTATCCAAATATGTACTCTGGCTGAGACCAATAAGACGATTCTTTCTATCCCGATGAATCCTTATTCCTTGAATATAGGATGCTTCCCTAGGTCCATCATATCGAAACACTTCCCAAGCCAAGACTTATCTTCTTGCAAGGTTGGAATATCGTTTCCTATAAGGAATATTTCAATAACATACAAGACTAGGAAATTCACTATACTCCCACTAGCTTTGACATATACACATGACTCATCTTCACTTCTAGAGAACCCAAACTCTTTGACTCTCTCAAGGAAGCAGAAATTCCAACTGCGAGATGCTTGTTTTAATCCATACATAGATTTATCAAGCTTACACACCCTATTGGGAAACTTGGCATGTATAAAACCCTCTGGCTGACTCATGCATCCTCAGATAGCTTCCCATTAAGGAAGGCGGTTTTAACATCCATCTGCCAAATTTCATAAACATGACAAAGCAACTATAGTAAGCATAATCCTGATAGACTTTATCTTAGCTATTGGTGAAAAGGTCTCATCATAGTAAACCCCTTGGGTTTGAGTAAATCCCTTTTCAACCAGCCTAGCTTTATAGGTGTGTACATTCCTATGCATGTAGTCTTCTTTTTGAAGATCCATTTGCACCCGAATGTCTTTCGACCAAGCACATGATCAACCAAGTACCATACTTGGTTATCATACATGGATTGAATCTCACTGTCTATTGCCTCCTTCCATTTAACAGCCTCTGGGCGTGCCATTCCTTCCTTGTAGTTAGCAGGTTCATCCAAATTTACTAGTGTATGATCACTGACATGCGTGTTGCATCTACAGTAATATGGAAACCATAGAACTCAGGTGGCATGCAAACCCTACTGGAACTACGAAGGGGTAGTGATTTGTCAACTGGCTCAAATGGAACCTCTTCCTCATGTTGAGTGCTAGTGTTGTCTGAGGTTCCTTCATTGGATGGCTCCTAAATTTCTTAAAGATCAATAGCACTCCCAGTGTCCTCTTTGAATATTAGCTCTTTCTCGCGAAAGACTCCTCTTCGAGCTACAAAGACAACACTATCACCAGGTCTGTAGAACAAGTATCCAAAGGAATTCTGTGGATAGCCAATGAAATAACACTTCTCGGTTCTGGGTTCAAGTTTATCATGCGTCTCTCGTCTTATGAGTGCTTTACAACCCCAAAGCTTGATATGTGTGACCAAGGGAGCTTTCCCTGTCCACATCTCATGACATGTTTTGGCAACCTTCTTTGTTGGGACAAGATTCATGATATGGGCGGCTGTCTCTAAGGCATACTGTGACAACCGTCAAAATTCGATTCGATTCTAGATTTGACTATACTTAGTTGCACATATAGGCACAACACATACTAGACTTAGTAACTAGAAGCTAAGTTATAACCTACTAGAAACTTGGAAACAAGTAGGATCGAAGGATAGTGTACTTAGATTTCACATTGGTATATGAATTCTACAATTACTTAACTGTAATGACTATCCGTATTCGGGTCACTCTTTGACTCGAACACCTTTTCATGAATCCTATACACACATTATACACTTGACCTAGTTGTAGAAATTAGGTCAAAGTCTCATAGAAACTTAAGTCAAAATTTAAGACTAGGACTAGTATACTTGATTCCTCAATTTCGCTTAAATCTTGGAATCACTACATAGAATGCCAATAAACCAGTAAAAATAAATTATAAATATTGTTTCTAACTTGAATAAGAGTTATGAAACTCTAAAATGGTTTGAAGTCTCAAAATTTAATTAATTTTGACATCCAAAGACTTACAAACTCTCAAAAACCCTAAATGCCCTAAAAACTCACATTTATAAACTTTAACATTAAAAATTCTATAAAAATAATTATGAAGCTTCTAATATTATCTTATAATAATTAAAATTATGAAAATGCATTTAAGGAAATAAAATTTAACTCATTAACATTTACCCTTAATTTATAAACCAAAAATCAACACTTTTATGCATAAAAACTTAGTTAAGTTGCATCTTTTATCAATATTTGATATTTTTATAAAATATTTAAAATTTATAAAGACAAATGAAAGAGAGAGGGATATTATACCCTCAAAAGTCGGATTTCTCTCTCTCTCTCTCTCTCTCTCTCTCTCTCTCTCTCTCTCTCTCTCTCTCTCTCTCTCCTCTTCCCAACACACTCAATCACTTTCCCAACACACCCACTCCATCTCTTTCTCTCTCACACTCCCTCACTTCATTCTCTCTCTATTCTCTCTTCCTCTATCCCTCAACCACGAAATTCTCCAGAAAATGGGTCATAGAACACACCTTGAACTCTAAATCTTAACCATCTTGAGGTGTTCTTAAAGGTAAACCCGAAAATCATTCATTTTCCTTCTCTTTTCCTTCAAGTTTTACTTGTTTTTCATGGATTTTCTCCATCTTCTACTCCATTCTATTGTAAAATCATGAACACTTGCACCTAATCATGGTTTTGATGATGATGGTGGTAGGATTTCACCCAAAAACAACATGCATGTTGTAAATGGTGAAATCCAAGGACCTAAACCTAAGTCAAAATCAAGGAAATGCATTTTTCTACATGTTTTGGTGGAAAAACACCACATGCACCCTATGTTTTCTATCAAAAACGATTTTTGAACATTTTAAACTCATGAATGGTCTTCAAACCAACATGCATGTGATGATCTTCAAGCTTAGATGCTTGATGATCAAAGTTTGTTGTTAAAAACATTCAAATATGTTCATGAAGGATTTATTTCCAAATAAATATCTAAAACTCCTTTTCTGACCAAATCCGATTTTTCCCAGATTCCCATCAACAAAATAAGATGATCTGTAAATTTCTAGAAAATAATTCATATTTCTCGAATTATTATAATTAATGCAAGAAAATAGGGCAATAAATCATATAAAATACTTTCATAGGTCTATAAATCCTAGATAAATTCGTGGATGACCCTTATCGTAAGTAATGAACTCTCATTAAGTTTCATCGATTTTTGTTACTGTTTAGTATGGTTTTTAATTTTTGTTTTTTTATCACAATAAATCATAAAACCACTTTAGAGAATGTGAAAATGATATCTAACAATTTTCGCAGCTTCTACCAGAGGTGTAAGACTCAGAAAAATACGTTCATAATTTTGCATAATGCATTCCTATTTTTCCCCGATTTTTGAATTTATAATGACCTAAAAACAGAAAAAATAGTTCTGCTCCTCCACAATTCATGAAAATTTACCAGAACACCTTGTAGTACATTAGGATGCTACATAAAAGTTTTGATGATTTTTCTCTTCTGTATGCTATTTTTTTCTATTTTTCCAAGATTAAATACACGTAAACCCATTTTTATTAGAATAAATGTACAAAAATAATAAAATTGGGTTAAACAATTTAGAAATCCATTTTTATATTTTTCCCAACTTAAGAATGTTTAATAACAGTAATACAAAGAGTTTGTGTATTTTTGGAAACTGTTTTCTATTTATCTCAATTTTTATTAGAATAAATGTATAAAAATCATAAAATTTGGTTAAACAGTTTAGAAACCCATTTTTATAATTTTCCTAGCTTAAGTATGTATAATGACAGTATTATAAAAAGTTTGGGGAATTTTCTTAACTGATTGCTATTTTTCATGAAATTTTATCTATTTAGGGAATTAAATACAATAAAAATGGTTATACATGTCTTTTAATGTGTTGGGAACCAAAATCTGAAGTTTGGTAATTTTTATTAACTGTTTAGTATTTTTCATGATTTTATGGTTATTCAAGAAACTAAAATGGTGAAAAATAGTTAGACAAATCAAAAATTCAAGAAAATTTGTCTTGAGGTCTTTGACTTCAATTAAAACTGAAATGAAAAGTTTGGGAAATTTTAGAGCTTAATTGATTTATTTTTTGAATATTTGATCATTGGAACACCTCTTAAAATGTTAAATATTAGCATTTCAATAATGAGAATTTTCCACTTAAATTGTTATATAACAATTGATTCATTGAAATTTAATTTTCACATAAAAATGTTTGTAACTTATCAATATTAAATTTTGACACATTATTGACATAATTCTATTGTAGTAGTAAGTATACTAGTATTAGATTTCAATTAGAGACTCATTAGTGTGTAACGTCGTTGTAGGAAAACGATAGTGGTACGAGTGGAGCGTAGATCAAGGCATCATTTGCATCATCTCAATGCATTGTGAGTATTCACGCACTCCCCTATTTTCGGTTTTTATGTTTTGGGGTGGAAAAGCATGTCCGAAAAGCTATTTATTATTCGTTGTATTTAAAAGTGAATTGTATCAAACTTGATTGCTAAATTGTGCTATATTATGCTATGTATGTTTATGCATCTTGAAACATGAGGCCTTATCGTCTTAAGTCCCTTCCCTTATACTTTACTCCAACCATTAACTCTTTGAGCCAATGGTCATTATGGATAGCGCTATTAGGAATTGACAACTCCTCACTCGCCCGATTGCTTGAGTGCATGATACCATATAATCTATGGAACGATAAACATAGATCTTGATAGGGCATCAGTCATAGGCTTGGTTGGGAACTCATTGTTTGCTCATACACATACAAACTTGTTACTTATTATAGCAACACACTTGTTTATTAATTATAGCAATGAACTTTGTTTCTCATTACAACAACGAACTTTTATTACTGAAAACTTATATACATGTTTTAGCAATGAAATTGTTTACTCCTTGTAGCAACGAAATTGATTGCTCATTTTAGCAATGAAACTTGTTTACTCGTTTGAGTAACGAACTTTATCTTCCATGAGAATATGAATGTTGCATCTTATTTGGGCAACATACTTTATCTCTCATGATGACAAAGAACTTTGTTTTTTTTACAAACTTATTTACTCATTTTAACAATATACTTTTATTATTGGAAACTTTTATCAAAACTTTGATTTCAATTCATGGAACCAATATTATTTTGTTTATCTGTGAGTACTCACCAACTATTTTTATAGTAGACGCTCGTTTTACATGCTTTTTCAGGAATCATCGAGTAAGTGGCACTTAGGGACACTTCACTTTTAGGAGCATTCGCATGTGTTGTATTTCAATTTACATTATAATTTCTTTTAAAAGTTGTTCAAACCCATTGTAAATTTGTAATGATTTTAATACTATGGTTGGTGTTGTCTTTTAACTTTTGCTATGAAACCCTTTGTATTGCCACGCCCTGTGTTTCCGGTTTAGCGGGGTGTGACACATACCCCCAGACAACACTACAAGGAACTGAACCTCTCGATTGAATCTCGATTTTGGCTGGTTCGACCAAAATCCCATCCTGATTAACGAGGTTTCCAAGGAATTGAACCTCTCGCAACCAAAACTCGCATTTCGAGAACTTAACAAAAAGCCGTTCTCGCCTTAAAACACCCAGAAGCTCGTGTAAATGCTCCTCATGCTACTCTATGGTCTTGGAATAGACCAGGATATCATCAATAAACATGATAACCAAGCGATCAAGCATAGGCTTGCATACCCGATTCATCAAATCCATAAATATTGCAGGCGCATTGCTGAGCCTGAATGGCATCACCACGAACTCGTACTGTCCATAACGAGTCCGGAATGCGGTCTTCTCCACGTCCTCCTCCCTCACCCTGACCTGATGGTACCCATACCTCAGATCAATCTTGGAGAAACAAGATGCTCCCTGTAACTGATCAAAGAGATCATCAATCCGCAGAAGGGGAGAACGGTTCTTCACCGTCAACTTGTTCAACTCCCCATAATCAAAGCACATCCGGTGTGAACCATCCTTCTTCTTGATGAATAAAATCGGTGCTCCTCACGAAGAACTGCTCGGACGGATGAATTGCTTGCCCAGCAGCTGAGATGACAACTCATGCATCTCAGGTGGTGCCAAACGGTACGACGCCTTGGCGATAGGGGCCGCACTTGGCACGAGGTCAATCCTGAACTCGACCTGCCTCTCAGGAGGCACACCGGGTAACTCCTCCGGGAATACATCGATAAACTCCCTGACCACCGGGACCTCTGAAACTGAAGCCTGGTCCCTAACACATGTATCCCCCACATACGCCAAGTAACCCCCACACCCATGCTGAATATATTGCCGAGCCCTGGCTATTGAAAAAAATCCTGAACCCATCCTGGTTCCCTCTCCATAGAAATCAGTTCTCCCCCACTTGGGGTTCGAACTACCACACGCTGATCCTTACAATCAATCATAGCGCCAAACCGACTTAACCGATCCATCCCTACAATTACATAGACGTCCCCCATGCGAATAGGGATCAAATCGATCGGAAAGGATACCCAGAAGATCTCCAGAACACAACCCTGATACACCGAAGAAGCGGAAACCCCGTGTTCATTGGCGATAGAAACTCGCAACAGACACTCCAACTCCCCTAAGGGCATAGCAAGCTCCCTACTAAACGATCGAGATACAAAGGACCGACTCGCACCCGAGTCACATAATACAAGAGCAGGCAAAGAGTTCACTAGGAACATACCTAACAGAGGTATAAATATAAGCATAACACAAAACATAATCAATAGAATAAGGGATGGAAACATACTAGTCACAACATCTGGTGCTGCTCTGACCTTCTCAGCAGTAAGATGGAAACCGCGACCTCGAGCCCTCGGGGGCTGCGCTCTACGCTGACTCCCATCTATGATCCTCAATGTAGCCAGTGCTGGAGCCTGCGCTGGCATGGGGGCAAGAGATGGGAGTTTGCCTTCACATGGCCAATCCGGTTGCAATGATAACGAATCCTGGAACTGAGTGCTGGAGCCTGCTGGCGGCAATCCCTCGCCATGTGACCCTGCTGTCCACAATTATGGCACCCAGATTATGATCGACAAGCACCCTCATGCGTCTTGACACATTGGCCATAAGTGCATCCCATCTGGCCCCCAAATCTGACATCAACGGTCTTAAACCGCTTGGGCGCAAGTTGTGATTGCGTCGGGGCCGGCTTCTGCTCTCTTGTCTATAGATCAATCTCAATCTCATGCCGCCTGGCGGCCTCCTGCATCTCCAACAATGTACCATAGCGCTAAGTAGAAATAAATTGCCTAATCTCCGTCTTGATCATGCTCAAGTAACGGGTCATTTGAGTCTGCTCAGATGCAACAAACTCAGGGCAAAACATATCCCTCTCCGTAAATATCATGGTGATCTCCGTCACCGTCTCAGTACCCTGTCTTAAGTCCAGATACTCCTGGTCCAATCTCTCTCGCTCCACCAAGAGCACATATCGGGAGCGGAATATCTCAGAGAACTGTCCAAGTCACAACAACTCTCTGCTCAGTAGAGTAGGAACTGGTAGCGAGCCTCTACCGGTTCTTCGCTCCGGTCCTTAAAAGGTTCAGGGTGCACCTGACCTTCTGGTCAGCAGGGCATAGGCAAGTGAAGAAACATCCCTCCACGTCAAATAGCCATCTCATAGTAATGATCGGATCCTGCACTCCGTCGAAAGTTGGGGGCTTCGTGTTGTCGAAGTCCCGATACTGAAAAACCCGACCCGGTCCAACACCCGCAACGGCCACAGCTGCAGAGGCTGCAACAGTAGCAGTCTCAGCAATAGCTGCATATCTGTCATCAAAGTACTCCCTCATCATGGTCTTAATAGACCCAAATAGCTCCGGTATCTGATCCCAGACAATGGCCACAAACTCCTCGTGGAGAATCCTCCTAATCCTGACATCCAACTCATCTGATCCAACCTGTATGTCAGCCCCTGATCCCGATCCAGATCCGGTATCAACTCGTCTTGTAGTCACCATATACTGAAATACACCATGAAGATATCATATAATACACATATCGTAACCGGGAACCTACTCCCAACAAAGCCCTAGGGGTTGTGACTTCCTTGCTACGCATACGGGTCCTGTGCTTTCAGTAGTACGGGCCCATACTACCTTCCACACCTACCCGTATTTGTCTCAAGGGTCATCATAACACCCTAAAAATACTCAAAAGCATAACCATACACTTAATCCTCACTCCATAGAGGAAAGGCTAAACATCTCACATCTGGCCAACTGACCCCACACTACTCATCCATGAAACTTCCACCAACCGTGCAACACTTGTGTATGCTAGCTATACATAACGCTAGACCCTATAGACATTCGAATATCTGATCCTACCCTAATCCCTTCATCAAACAAGAACAGGAAATAAAGCCAAACCAAACATTCTCAGGCTATAAGATCTTAGTTATGTATAACCATGATGCATACACTAAGTTGATGGGTTTTGAGCATATCTATATTCCTACGGGCACATGCAACCCTATTTGCTTTGGATATAGGTTTTTCTCAATTTATACATGCAAATTAATTTTCCAAAGCAATAACCCTAATCAAGCATACAATAAAACGAGATCAACAATAAACTAAAGTTAGAAGAATACCTTTCTTGTTAATAGCTTGATCTTGACCTTTAAGAGCTTAGTGACTCAAACGTTGCACCTCTAATGGAGTCACAAACACCACTTAGAAAAGGATGAAGGAGAAGGAGAAGGCAATGCACTTAGAAATCGTCTAGGGTTTCTCTTAGAAGCATAGGGATGATTTCAAGATGCTAAGGGGTCCTTATATACTTGTGGTTGCTAGGGTTTTCAGGTGAAACCCTAATTCTCTGCTTAAGCCTTAAGTAATCCATGGAAACCTTCTACAAGGCCCATTGGATGAAATTTTGTATGGGATTCCCATAGATTTTGTCCAACCCCTTCCAAGGTGATCCAACAGCCCAGTTTACAACTATCAATGATTTGCAATATCAGTCCTTGTTCTTTTAATTAGTTCATTTAATCCCAAAATTAATTCCAAATTAATTTCTGATTAATACTAATTAAATAATATGATTTCTCAATTAATATATTATTCCTATAATATATTAATAAATCGTTTATCGACCTCTTTCTCTAAAAGTCATCCTATCAAGTTGCTATTACGAAGGCAACCCAAAAGGACCATGCTACTATCGGATCAAGCACATACCATGCAATTATAGTTATGGGCTTAGACACCTAATCCAACAGTCTCCCACTTGGATAAGTCTAATAACTATAACTGCCAATGCAACTCCAGAATCTGACTAGCAATCGTAGCTCTCGAAAGCTGTTGTCTAACTCTGACCTAGTCAATGACGCGTCCTTTAGATAAGGGATCATATAATCCTCTGTTCTTTAAGATATCATGTGGACAAAGACATGGAATAGAGTCATACTCAATGTCCACCAATTCGATTCCCGATTTCTGATTTGTTTGACAATGAACTTAATTTAACACATCAATTTAGTCCCGAACGGGCCCGACACATAAGTCAACACAAAATCATCGAGGGGCCCAAAATATTGCTTTTAACCTCTTATGATAAAAGGAACAGATAAACTTTGACTTATATGCTTGTACTCTTTACTCATCAAATCACTACTAGAAAACAGCCCTTTAATGACGCACAAACAATGACACGCAGTAATTTACGATACGCAAAAGAGTGCACCCTAAAAATAACGTCATCTCTTCTTAAATTTGAAGGATAGAGGACACGCATTTATGCGTGCCCTGAAATTAGTGTCAGAAAAGAAAAAAAAGAAATACGGAGGGCACCTATCATAAAAAGCGTGTCGTGTAAAGGTGTCACTTTATATTTTTTTTAAGAAGGCACGTTCTCAGTATTTTTTTTGAGAAATGAAATCCCAAAAAAATTAAATACCCCGCCTGATACTCCTTCTTCTCCTTCTAAAATCCTCTACTAAGAACCCTAAATCATTCATAACCATTTTCCATTCCTAAAAAAAAATTAAACATCCCGCCTACTACGACTCCCCAAATCACCCTAAATCATAAATCCCTAAATATTAAGAACCCTAATTTGTTCTTGAGAAAGGGTGCCTTAGATCAAAAACTGTGAACTCAACTTCGAATTAGTTCAGGTTCTCTCAATCAAGAACCTCCCATTCTATAACTCAGAAAAAGCATCAAGAACCTCCCGTTCGTTTTCCCATATGGTCATCGTCACAGCCTGGGGCTTTATCAACTCCTTCCGCAAGATCTTTCTCGTAAATTCTATCAATCCTAACCTTTCTCTCAATCAAGAAACCCTAACCTTTCTCTCTAGTCACGAGCCAGTAATCGCGGCAAAGAAGATCAACAACAAAGACCAACTGGTTCGATTTCTCCCTAAAACCGGTACAACTTCTCCTAAATCCGACTTCACTTCCCTCTCTGAGTTTTTTTTCTCCGTAATCGATGCATCCACCAAGTTTGAATTCGCTACGTTTTCATCTCTTAAAACACACGTCATCAACAAAGTCCAAGAAGAATTCATTAACAATGGTGGTCCTGGCGAAGGCATCCTCAGCGAACTTCAAGGAGTGAGTGTTTTTTTTCGATGTCGACCAAATCGGGCATATTTTTTCTAGTATAGATCTAGTTTTACGGGGTTTTGATTTCGTCACTGTGATGTTTATTTGGATCTGTTATTGTGAAATTCGTACCGTTTGTTTACTGTTTTGGTGGTTCTGGTATTTTGGTTAGTTATGGGAGTTGAAGATGATGCAAGCTGGGGCTATAGTGGGTCCGATTGACAGATCTGTTGTCACCAAGTCGATGGCCCCTGGGGCTACATCGAACACTGTTCATGATCTTAATGTTCCATATGAAGGGCTGGAAGAGTATGAAACTCCCACCGTTGATTTACTTTTCCCTCCGGTAAGTATCTTTTAGCTCATAACTTATGCGAACAATATACCTACATGTACTGGATGCTTGGACTTCTTCATAAGTGGATACCATGCAATTGTTCATGCTAATTCATTGCTCTTAGAAAATTACAACATATAGAAGTTAGACCTTTGTTGCTTTCAGATTCACCTAGGGTAGATGAGTATATAAAGAATCTCCGAATGAGTATACATTTCCTGGTCATAATTGTGTATATTAGTTATTGGAAAGAGAACAACTTTGTTGAGAGTAAAGAAGGAAAATTGGTTATGCATCCGAAATTCGGGGGTCAACCAAGTGTATTTATCATGAAATATTGGGCTGTCTTTATTTCATTTATTGTTCATACTTTCATGGTTTGTTTCCTTAAGTGTGTTGTTATCTGCAGACACCATTGCAGAATCCAATGCAAACACCTTTGCCTGTTCAAACACCATTACCAGGAACAGCTCCAACACCTTTACCAGGGACCATGGACAACTACAATATACCTACTAGAGGTACCCCCATTACCCCAAGTGTTTATCCTTCTATAAACGAGAATGGAGTTTCAGATGGAAAATCTGGGAGGCCTAACACATACATGGCAAGTGCATCTTTCTTATCCTCTTCATTGCTTTGTGTAGAATCATTCCATTATTATATTACATTGGTATCTTCATTTTCATTTGAGATGATTATATGGGTACTCTACATCCCCCATTTAAAACAAAAATTTATCGGATGTAATTTCTTTTGTGATTGAAGTTGTAGAGGTTATACATTAAAGTTTTATTTTCTGTACAACAACCACCATCTCCTTGGTTGAACCAAAGGCCCCCTCTTGATGTGAATGTTGGTAATGTCTCTCACTCACTCACTCACTCTCTCTCTCTCTCACTCTCTCTCTCTCTCAATGGTGATATTAAACATGTATAAATATTTAAACGTATGCATGTATCATCAGTTGAAGTACCACGACAGTGGAAAACAGAAGGAAGTTTTACCTCAAATGGGACAATGGAACATGAAAGATAAGGTAATCCACGCTCTATATATTAATTACTTGTCATTTTCAATTGCTTATAATATAATTAATATTATACTATTTTTATGACACATAAAGTTATAAATGGAAGTGTTGTTAATTACTGGGCTTGTATCAACTTCTCAAGAACTGTTCCAGATAGTGCTGCTCAAAGTTTTTGTCATCAGTTGGTCCAAATGTGCCAGGAATCTGGTATGGTATGTATATAATCAACTCAAATATTATCTTTCATAAATTAAATATTTAAATTATATACAAATTGTTGGAAATTTCAGGAATTTAAAAGTGAAAGTGTGGTTCCAGTCTACTCTGCAACACCAGATTAGGTCAAGAAGGCTTTAAAGCACGTGTATACAGCCACTGTAAGGCTTTAAAGCACGTGTATACAGCCACTGTGTAGCTCTTTCCATAAACATCTTGTGAAAATGGTTTCTCAGTGTTTCTTTCATGGATGCAGTTTCTTGGAAATTGATCTAGGCCATTTGAAAGTGACCAATGAAGTTAGTTGGCATGGACCTGCTGAAGATCAAGCATCTGTTCATCGTGACATTATGCACGCACAAATACTACTTTCTCAGATTTCCTTTTCACCAGCTGTCTTGCCTTGAATTTGGGTGAACAACCTAACCTCCATCCTCCTTTTCGTGACATAAACTCTGACAACTCGGATACAATACGCCTCCTGGATGATAAAGTCAACATAACCAGTCAAATTTTCTTGTCACGTTCAGTCAACATAATGACAGTTCAGATGGATCATCCACTGCTAGAGTTGTGCAATGGCATTCAAGAGGATACACCTTTAGCACATATCACTGTAAGTAAAGAAAAACATGAGACGTCATGTCCCTTTGTATATGTTTTCTGAAATCTTGGTTATTTATTTTTTCTTCAGCTGGAGGGTATTGATGGATCTCAGAATGAGGGCATCATCTCAACTGCTTGTTTGGACAATTGACCCAAAAATGTCTACATGGGGTAAAATGTCTATTTGATTCTGCCATTTTTTATCATTTTGCCTAAGGTATCAATCTTTTGGGTATGGTGCAATTAGTCAACTTTGTTCATGTTTTGGGATCTGTGTGTCTATGTGTATAATGTTTGAGTGCTTTTATGTAGTTGGCTGAAATGAGACATTTTAGTTTTTTCATCCACAAATCTGTCTGATGCAATGGATATTACAGGTAAACAATAATAAAATCCTGGAAACTGCTAGAAATTGGTTCAATAATCAAGAAGGAGATGATTAAGCCCTATTTCTCTGTCTGGAATTGTGGTAAGTCTTAATATTCTAACAAATATTTCCTCAAATCCTCTTCTTTTGCCTGCTCTTTTCTAAATTACATCAAGATGACACT
Source organism: Lactuca virosa (assembly GCF_052849685.1). NCBI lineage: Eukaryota > Viridiplantae > Streptophyta > Magnoliopsida > Asterales > Asteraceae > Lactuca > Lactuca virosa. The sequence goes on along the minus strand of NC_136428.1, from coordinate 340,012,834 downwards.
TAGTGAAAATCGTAAACCCTTCCCCAAATCCGCTTACAAGTCTTCTTCTTTTGTCTGTTCTTCTAAAAAGGAAGCTTTAAATACATTGTATGTATTTATACTTGGTTGTAAATCGTATCTTTTTTATATACGAGCTATATAATCAAAGCCAGAATGTGAGTTCTAAATTTTTTTGTTTGAATGAGAGAATAGTAAATGGAAACATCACATAGGCATGGATAAAATGACTTACTGCATGAAAATTATCCCAAAGTTTTGGTATATGGTTATAAAAGTAGCATGATTTTGATGGCATAGACAGCTTGGTCAAGTACTATCTCCAAAATTTTGAAAAGAAAATCTATATATTTCTTTCTCTTCTTCCATGTCATAATCTCATAATTGAAAAAAAGCATATTTCTCTACTTTCCCATAAAGAAATGCTACTTCTTGCATTATATAACTTGTATCTTGACTTTAGAACGTTTGTACAAACCCAAATCCTGGTATTCTTGCAAAAACATTGTGAACCTCAGGTTCCACAAGAACATTCATGTTCACTTGCTTTAATCGAGCTAAATACAAGAAATAGCTATGTAGTTTCATTTTCATATATTGGTGTATTATATTTAAAAGTTATAAAATAATAATATAATATAATATCCCCTGATGCCAGGCTCACACTGTGCTGGAAATGAACTACACTGACAAGCAACTGACAGCAGCTGTTGTGTCTAAAGGGTTAAGACCTGGTCTTGCAGGGACGGAATCATGTGCACCACCAAGATTACTATCTCTGGTACAAAGATGTTGGGATGCTGACATGCACAATAGGTCTTCATTTGATGATATCATCTCCACACTTGATCTCAGCATGGTTTTGCCATGTTGCCTGTAACAGGCCTCTAAAAGATTCTCCTGTTCTTATGTATTTGCCTGGTAATTTGTGTTTGGTTATAAGTTTACACAAATTACCATTTTACCCCTACAAGATATGCTTATATTTACTTCCTAATTGGATGTGATACTTTGTGTAGGGTTGGAAGGAACTGGAACTGGCCTTGTTGTACATGAGAAAGCTCTTGGAAAGTGAGTTGAACTTGATCTTCATCTTCTCTTTGAACATTCTTTCTTATAAACTTTTGTTTTATAGAATCTTTAATAGGAGTATTTAAATGTTTGCCTAAATTTTATACAATGACAGGGTTTTTCATGTTCAATGCTTGCATATTCCTTCTCATGATCGAACACCATTTGAAGGTTATCATCTTCTCTTGTATTTATATTATGTTAAAACTTCTAGGAACCAAATGAGAGAGTAAATGACCATTTTACCCTTATATTTGCATGAAGGGTTGATTAAAATTGTGGAAAAAAGTGTAAATATTGAATAAAATTTGTCCCCAAATGGCCAATAATGATCTTTAGGGTCTGCGACATGGCATTTATGTCTTTTCACCAATCTTGTTGCATATTCTTAACTTATCCAATTTTGGCAGGTTGATCCTGCTACATGGCCAATAATGATCTTTAGGGTCTGCTAGAAGGATTGGAGATTGCAGTTAAGCTTCTATCTAATACTTCACGCCAAGGACTTGAATTTAAGCTAGCAATGTTTCACTTGATTTGGACATGAACCCTAAGATATCATACTTTGGCATGGCTAGAAGCTTTGGAGGAAACGAGACTCAAGCAAAAGCAAACACACAGAGAGTTGTTGGCACATAGTAAGCTAGATAATGCAATTGTATATAAATTTTGCTTCTTTTGAGTTCATTTTTTTATAACATTTACTCACTATTGGAATAATTATTTGTATTTGACATATTAGTGAAATGAATTATCTTTGTTATTTATGGTATTTTATTTTGTATTATGAGATTTTTAATGTGTTATTTAATTTGAAAATTAGTAAATCTATCAAAATATATAATTTTTAAAATATTTAACTTTATGACACGTAAAAATGTGTGTCGTCTTTCTTTATGACAGGGGCTTTAATGATACGCAATGCGCATCGTAAATGTACGTCTTAAGGTTACGACACACAAATGCGTGTCGTCTTCTTTATGACAGGGCCTTCCTTGACACGCATTGCGTGTCGTAAGAGCGCATCGTAAATGCGCGTCGTAAATAGACGACGCGCAAAAGCGCGTCGTCTCTCGTTATAACAGGGCCTTCCTTGACGCGCATTTGCGCGTCGTCTGAGCGTTTTACGGCACGCATTGCGCGTCGTAAAAGGCTGTTTTTCTAGTAGTGAATCGTACACATTAATACATTTTATAACATCAAGTTACTGATGCGTTTACACATTATCAATGCACAACCAACTCGTAAACAACAACTCATATATCTCGGTTTGAAGATTATGCGATATTATCGTCTCACAATCACTCGTGATAAATTCCATGAAGTGATTCATATGAGTGTGGGTTTAATCCAATACTCAAATCCTATTTCAGGAGTACTCATGAACGTTGCAGCAAACCTTTGCTATGTCTAAGCACTTAGACAATCTACAAGCTAGTTCATGACAGTTTACCCTCATTACTTACTTCCAAAGTATGATTGAATGTGGATAATTTGAACAATCTTATTATTCTGGAAGTAAAACATGCAAAAGTGAAATACAAAATAAACAATTGACAAAAGATAGTAAATTTTACTCATAAATAAAAAATTTATTAATTAATCATCAAATTTTAGTTACATTTAAATTGTTACAAGTTTCTAATTGTCTATCTAATCACTAGAACTAATATAGTCCCTCAGACCAATGCTCCTAGCATGTTGAATATGCTTTACCCTACTCATACCCTTTGTGAGGGGATCTGGAGGATTCTCTTCTGACGATACCCTCTTGACCTAGAGGAGTCCTTCTTCTACTCGATGTCTAATGAAGTGGTATTTTTTGTCGATATGTCTGGATCAACCATGATCCCTTGGTTCCTTGGTCAAGGCAACCGCTCCTTCATTATCACAAAAAATATGGATAGGCTCCTTTATGGCTGGTACAACTCCAAGGTCTCCAATGAAGTTCTTCAACCATATTGCCTCCTTCAACGCTTCGCTCGCTGCTATGTACTCTGATTCAAACGTTGAATCAGCCACAATCTCCTGTTTGGAACATTTCCAAGTTACTGCTCCTCCATTCAGGGTAAATACCCAGCCTAACTGAGAGCATATATTATCTCTGTCGGTCTGAACACTGGCATCACTATACCCTGTCACTCTCAAGTCATCACACCCACGAAGGGTAAGGACCCAGTCCTTAGTCCTTCGCTTGTACTTAAGAATGTTCTTAACTGCTATCCAGTGAGCTCTACTAGGGTTCCATTGATATCGACTTACCATCCTCAAAGCAAAAGCCTCATCAGGGCGAGTACATGTCATAGCGTACATGATCGAGCCAACGGAGGAAGCATATGGCACTCGACTCATTTCCACTATCTCGGCATTGGTACTTGGACTCTGAGTCTTACTCAATTTGGTATTACTTTGGATAGGTAGCTCCCCATTTTGGGAATTTTCCATGCTAAAACGTTTCAGCACCTTGTCCAAATAAGTAGTTTGACTAAGTCCTATTAGTCTTCTACTCCTATTTCTCAATATCCTTATCCCCAGAATATAAGCAGCCTCTTCTAGAACCTTCATAGAGAAACACTTCCCAAGCCAGGACTTAACCTCCTGCAAAGTTGGTGTCGGGTTTTGAGCACTATAACACTCCTATGGTGCACATGCAACCCTAAGTGGTTTAGATCTATGTTTTCTCTAATTATACATGCATTTTGTTATTCCAAAGCATTCACCTTTTTGGTAGGGACTAGATTAAGGATGCGGGCGGCAGTCTCTAAGGCATACCCCCAAAATGAGATAGGTAACGAAGTTCGACTCATCATGGAACGAACCATGTCTAGCAAGGTTCTATTGCGCCTCTCAGCCACACCATTAAGCGGTGGTATCCTAGGAGGTGTCAATTGTGAAATAATTCCACATTCCTTAAGATAGTCAAGGAACTCAATACTAAGATACTCTCTTCCTCGATCGGATCGCAACATCTTTATCTTCCTGTCGAATTGATTCTCCACTTCCTGCTTAAACTATTTGAACTTTTCAAAGGTTTCTGACTTATGTTTGATTAAGTAGACATAGCCATACCTACTGTAATCATCAATAAAAGTCACATAGAAGCTGTTTGCATCCCTTATGGCGGTTCTGAATGGTCCACACACATCAGTGTGCATGAGATCCAACAAACCTTCACCCCTTTCACAAGTACCAGTGAAGGGTGATTTGGTCATCTTTCCAAGCAAACAAGATTCGCAAGTGTCATCCGACTTTAAGTCGAATGACTCCAAAACTCCATCCTTTTGGAGTTGGGCTATGCGCTTCTTTTTGACATGTCCAAGACGACAATGCCACAAGCATGCTTTATCCAAATCATTGGAAGAATCAATGTGTAACCCATTATTTCCTAAGCTATCTACAACATTCACAGTTTCATATACACCATTGCAACGTAATGCTTCAAAATTAAATTCACCATTACAATAAGCATAAATACCACCATTTTCATTATTAAAAGAAAAGGTAAAGCTTGTTTATACAAACTATGAAAGTAAATAATATTTCTCGCCATATAGGCTGAGTAACAGCAATTATTCAAATCTAAATTTAATATATTACTAAGCAATAAAGAATAAACTTCAATCTTGGTCACAGACGACACTTTCCTATTTCCCATGATTAAGTTTATCTTCCTGTGCTCCACATCCCTACTTCTTTTTAGTCACTGCAAATCAGAACAAATGTGAATACCACAACCTGTATCAAGGACCCAAGAATTAGCATGTGATAAATTATTAGATTGAATAGTGTAAATACCTGCAAAGGAAGGCTTGATCTTGCCATCCCTTATATCCTGCAAGTACTTGGGGCAGCTTCGTTTCCAGTGCCCTTTTTCATGACAGTGGAAGCACTCTGCTTCCTTCGGATTGGAAGAGGGATTAGTAGAACCAACTTTGGTCCCACTTGAAGAGGATCCATCAAGAGACTTTCCCTTACGGCTCTTGCAGGGAGCCTTCCTCTTCTTTCCCTTCCCATGTCCGATTGCCACAACAGGGGCAGAAGTAGTAGTAGTATGAGTAGACACAACCGACTTGCCTTTCAGGTTGCTTTCTGCAGTCCTTAGAAGGCCTTGAAGCTTGCTAAGAGCGACCTCCTCCTTTTTCATATGATAGGTCATACGAAACTGATCATAACAAGAAGGTAAAGAGTGTAAAATTATATCTATGGCCAACTCTTCATCAAAATTGACATTCAATTTAAGGAAGCGGTCCACAAATCTCTGCATCTTTTGCAAGTGGGTCGTGATGAGTTCACCATCCTTCATTTTGGTTGTGATCATGGAGGCAATGATCTCATACCTCTCCTGCCGAGCACTTTGATGGTATCTTTCCATCAAATCTTGATACATTTTAAAAGGATAGTAGTCCTCATAGGACTTCTACAGCTCAGCAGTCATGGTAGCAATCATTAGACACGACAGCTTTGTTGCATCTCTCTCATGAGTAATGTGTTCATCAATTTGTTTGAGAGTAGAAGTGGTGACATCAATCTCCTTAAGCTCTTTATCTAGGACATATTCTCTGTCCTCATAGCGAATGGCCATTCTGATGTTATGAATCCAGTCATTGAAGTTCGAGCCATCGAAAATGACTCTCCCACATAGGTTCATGAGGGAGAAAGAGCCTCAAGGAATTAGTGTGGAAGCATTGTTTGGGATAGACATCTGAAAAGAAGAAGAACAAAGTTTAGGTTAGATGATTATCCTTAATATTACACTCAATATGAAATATTAAGGCTAGGACCCAACACAATATTCTACAATTGCGAAGAGGGATGTCGTAATCCAATTCTAAAATATTTGAAGGTAGGTAAATGACGATTTACCAATTTCCACCATGAAAAACGAAATAAGTTATTAAGTTTTAATTGGATTTGAAATTCCTAGATCTTTGAGATTCATTGAACTTTTCAATGGCATGTTTAAATCTCGATTGTGTCCTTCAAGTTTGTGATTGGGATGCCGAGGATCACAAACAAGGTGTAAATAACCATGCAAATTAACTTGGTACACCCAATGTTACAAATCACCTAATCAATATGCCGGTTAACCACACACGCTCCATTGATCTATGATTAACACCAAGCTACCCTTAGCCACACATTGTCAGTCCCAGATCAGTGTGCCGGTTAACCACACACGCTCCACTAACGACTTAACAAGGTGCAAAGTGTAATTTCATGGATTAGCACCATTTCACATTTTTCCTAAAGTAACTAAGATTGGGAATTTAATAAAAGTTTACTTACTTTATATTTATCATTATACTTTTAATGAGGGAGAATTAATGTCTTATCCTACCCATTCGGCTAACGACCCTCCACCAGTCAAGGAAGCGGTGGATGAGAGTGGACACCCATTAAACCACCATTTTATAGGCAATAACCTTATACCCCCCTTATAGACCGGCTTCGTGAATGAGGCCTACTAGCGGTAAGACTGACTAGTCTTATATATATATATATATATATATATATATATATATATATATATATATATATATATATATATATATATATATATATATAACCTATAATATTATAAAGTATAAGGATTGAATTTTAACTTTTAATACTCTAGGGTTTGGAATTAAAGTTACATTGATGAGACTTTACAAATTCCAAAACTTGAGGGAAAGTTTTGAAACTTGTCAAAACTCTTCACATTCATAACTTATGAGTTTAATAGGATTTTAATGCATGTGACCTTTCATTATCCATAACTTGAGGACAAGTTATGGAGGTCATTAAAATTCATTTAGATCATTTTCTAACAACAATAATTAACACATAATTCATATATGATCTAATAAACTCATAAACAAGATAATTCTAAGTCAACAATTTGCAAGCAATTTTGTTTATCATATAAAACCACAATTATTTAAAACTATGACAATTATCTTGTGGTTGGATGATTACAAGCTCTACAATATCATAAAAAACATTTCCAACGATCAAAAACAGTTTGTGGTAGTGTTCCTAATCCAAACCAGGTCAAGAAACTCGAAATTCTGCACACATAGCCATCAACTCGTCGAGTGCATGAACTTTACTCACCGAGTTGACACTTTACTGAGTGGACTCGTCGAGTCTGCTAATGGACTCGGCGATTTCATCTGTCAGAGTGCAGAAAAACAAATTTTCCAGCTTTGAAAATTAAACTAGCATCAAATATAATAGAAAACAATCCTAAGCTCTGATACCAATGTCGGGTTTTGAGCACTATAACACTCCTATGATGCACATGCAACCCTAAATGTTTTGGATCTATGTTTTCTCTAATTATACATGCATTTTATTTTTCCAAATCATTCTCCCTAGCTAGCATATAGTTGAAGCTATATAATATAAAAACTTAGTTAGGATGATTACCTCTTGAGTAGGGTAGAGTTCTTGACCTTTGAAAGCTTGAGCACCTCAAGTGTGATGCCTCTATTGGTTCACGAACACCAAGATGCAAAAGGATGCTTTTAGAGAATAAGTTACATAGCTTCAAAAGAAGGTGCAACCGATTTTGGCTATGAGGGGTTCTATTGATAGTGTGACAAATGCTAGGGTTACACTTTGTAAACCCTAATAACCCATGACTTTTCATTTTCTTATGTTCCGTGGGTTTAACCTCCATGGAATATCCATGGACCATTTCATTGGTTTAGCCCAAGTTGCATAATCATGGATCATTAGCCCACATTTATAGAATCATTCATTTACATAATCAATCCCCACATATTTAATTAGTCTCTTTTGACCACAAAATTAATTCTAAAATTAATTCTTGATCAATACTAATTAAATAATATGATATTAATATATTAAACTTATAATATATTAATAAATCATAAATAACCTTATTCTCTAAAGTCCATCCTATCAAGTTGCACTGGTGAAGGCAACCCAAAAAGGGACCATGCTACAATCGGGTCAAGTACATACCAGTTATAGTTATGGGCTTAGACACCAAATCCAACAGTTGGGACGTCATTTCCTATGAGAAGTATGTCATCAGCATACAAAACTAGAAAGCTAACTACACTCCCACTAGCTTTGACATATACACAGGACTCATCCTCGCTTCTAGAGAAACCAAACTCTTTGACTTTCTCATCGAAACAAAGATTCCATTTGCGAGAAGCTTGCTTCAATCCATAAATGGATTTCTCAAGCTTGCACACTCTATTAGGGTACTTAGCATCTACAAAACCCTCTGGCTGACTCATGTAAATATCTTCAGCCAACTTTCCATTAAGGAAGGCGGTTTTGACATCCATCTGCCATATTTCATAATCATGAAACGCAGCTATGGCCAGCATTGTTGGATTAGTTGTCTAAGCCCATAACTATAAATGGTATATACTTGACCCGAGAGTAGCATGGTCCTTTTGGGTTGCCTTCACTAGAACAATTTGATAGGAAGGATATTTTAGAAAGAGGTTATTTGTAATTTAGTAATATATTATAAGTATAATATATTAATTGAGAAATCACATTATTTAATTAATATTGATCAATAATTAATTTGGAATTAATTTAGTGATCAAAAGAGACTAATTAAATAAACGGGGACTAAGTATGTAAATTAGTGATACATATGGTTAGGGATATTGATCTATGATGGGCTAAGTTCATGTAAGAATCCATGAAGAGTTATTCCACATAAGTTATGGATCATAAGCCTAAGTGTAAGAATTAGGGTTACATGTGACTCTTGGATTCTAACACTATATATATGTAACCCCCTTGGCCTAAAATTGGACACACTAGTGATCTTTAAGATATTATAGTCGAATTTTGGTGCCTAGAAGCTCTCTCTCATTATCCTCCAATTGTTGGTGGTGTTTGTAATTTCATTAGAGGTGCAACATTTGAGGCACTAAGTTCTTAAATGCCAAATACATCAAGCTACAACCAAGAGGTAATCATCTAATCTAATTTTATGATTCAAGTATAAAATTGTATGCTAGTTGTAGACTTCATGCTTTGGATATTTTCTTGCATGTCTAACTAGAGAAAACTTAGATCCAAAGCATTAGGGTTGCATGTACACCATAGGGATGTTAGAGTACATAAAAACCCAACAGTGTGAACTCGGCGAGTCCACTCATGAACTCGACGAGTTCATCATGAGCTCGACGAGTCCACTCATAAACTCGACGATTTCATCATGAATTCGATGAGTCCATTATCTGACTCGACGAGTTCAGCAGTCTGGTGGCAGATTTTCGGGTTTTTTGGCCAAAATTGGATTTGGATCATTACCTTAAACTGTTTTGTATCATAAAATTTGTTTTTTCTGATATGGTAATGGTTATCCAATCCAATTAAAAGATAAATTGTCAAATCATGAAATTATTACTAGTTTATATGATAAGAAAATTGTTTGTACAATTTTGATTTAAAGTCATCTTGCTTTAAGAGTTGCATTAAGTCAATTTGAAAAAGATAAAATTATGATTATTTTATTGGTTTTAAAATTTGATCTAAATATTTTTAGGAGTTACAAAACTTGCCATCATGTTTTGGAACTCAAAAGTTTTTTTATGGAGTTACAAATCTTGTTATCAAGTTTGGAACTCAAAAGGTTTTCAAGAGTTACAAAAATTACCCTCAAGTTTTGGTATTTGAAAAGTCCCAAATTATGAAACATTAATTTCTAAAACTCTTGTAATTAAAAGGTGCAACTATTGGGTTCATAACCTAAACATTAATTAAATAGTTTTTAATTTTGAATTTGATATTTAGAACCTTGATGTTTTTTTAATAGTTCAATTAGACTCTTATGGATTTTATTAAGTTAATTAAAGTGTTTAATTAAATGAGAATATTAATAAATCTATAACAACATGGTTTAAAGTTTTATTAAATTAAGAGTATAATTTATTAATAGATTAAACCATCAAGTATTTTAAAAGTTTAAAATACACCCTTATACTATATGAAATTTAAAGTTTAATATATTATATATGTATAAGTAAAAAGTCAGTCTTACTGTTAGTAGGCCTCATTCACGAAGTTGGTCTATAAGGGGTGTTTAAGGAAATTGCATATAAAATGGCGATTGAATGGGTATCCACTCTTACCCACCGCACTCTTGACCAGTGGAGGGTTGTTAGCCGAATGGGTAGGATAGGACACAAACCCTCATTAAAAGTATAATGACATACAAAGTAACTAATTGTCTTAAAAAAATCTCAATCTTAGTTACTTTAGGAAAATGTGAATTTGATGCTAATCCATGAAATTGCACTTTGCACCTTGCCAAGTCATTAGTGGAGCGTGTGTGGTTAACCGGCACACTAACTTGGACTAACAAGGGTGGCAAAGGGTAGCTCGATGTTTTCCATAGATCAATGGAGCGTGTGTGGTTAACCAACACATTGATTTGGTGATAAATGACATCGAGAGTACCAAGCTAATTTGCATGGTTATTCACACCTTGTTTGTGATCCTCAGTATCCTAGTCACAAACTTGAAGGGCATAATCGAGATTAAACATGCCATTGAAAAGTTCAATGAATCTCAAATAATCTAGGAATTTCAATTCATTTAAAACCTAAAGGTAATTTTCGTTTTTCATGGTGGAAATTGGTAAATCGTCATTTACCTACCTTCAAATATTTTGCATTTGGATTACGGAATCCCTCTTCCGAATTGTAAAATATTGTGTTGGGTCCTAGCCTTAATATTTCATTTGGGTGTTATATTAAGGACTTAAATCAACTAACTTGAATTTCTCCCTTGTAGATGTCTAGGTTTGACAACTATGGTCTTCCCGAATCTTTTCGAAAAAGCTTCCTTATGAAGATGATTTTCCACGATTGGATCGTGGAAATGGAAATCATACTTCACTTTCTCCACCTCCTCGAATAGTTCTCCTTGACCCACAAGTTCAAAGGCTTGAAAATCTCTAGGTCACTCAAGCCCTATTGGCTAGCAAACACCAAGATGGAAGGTCTGTGTGTACACATGTCTTGGAGATGAATTCACACATTGACATGATGGGAATGTTAGGAGTCGGTGTCTCAAGGAAGCTGGCTGTTGACTGTTGGATTACATGTCTAAGCCCATAACTATTATTGGTATTTACTCGACCCAAGAGTAGCATGGTCCATTTGGGTTGCATATCATCAGGACAATTTGTTAGGATAGACTTTTGAGAGAAGGTTATATATATGATCTATTAATATATTATAAGTTCTAATATATTAATATGAAATCATATGTTTTAATTAGTATTGATCAAGAATTAATTTGGAATTAATTTAGTGATCAAAAGAGATTAATTAAATCTATGGGGACTAATTATGGTAATTAGTTATATTTATATATGTTGGGCTTATGATCCATGTTGGACCAAGTTTATGTATGGATACATAAAGAGTTGGGCCACATGAACCATGGATCATAAAACCCATGGGTATGGATTTGGGTTATACCCATGACCCTTGGAATCCTACATATAAATAGGTGAGTACATAGCCAAAAACGTGACTCATGATCTTGGAGTTCATATGGATGGTTTTTGGTGTATGAAGATTCTCTCTCAAATGTCTACCTTTGTCCATGATGTGTTGTGACTTCATTTGAGGCTTCCACACTATTGGGGCTAAGCTCTTAAGACCAAACACATCAAGACTTCAAGCTACATAAAAGGTATGTTACCCTAACTAGTATCTTATATGGTTTATGTCAAATGCATGCTAGTTATAGGTTTAATGCCATGGAAACCATTTGCATGTATAATTAGTGAAAACATAGATCCAAGGTATTTAGGGTTGTATGTGCACCATAGGGGGTCGTAGTATATTAAAACCCATCAGTGGTATCAGAGCCTAGGCTTGGTTTTCAATTATACTTGATGCAATTGCTGAAAAAATCAAAATTCTGGCTTTCTGGACTGTGGACTCGCCGAGTCCACTGGGTGACTCACCGAGTCCAAGAGTAAATTCATCCTACTCGTCGAGTAGGTTCATACACTCGACGAGTAGGAGGCCCATAATGCATATTTTCGACTTTTAAGGCTGGAATTGGACTAGAATCATTACCCTAAGCTATTTTTGAACTTATAAACCTGTTTTTGATGTGGTAATGATCATTCTAATCCAATTCAAAAGATAATTATCAAAAGTTTCATGTTTTGTATTAGTTTAATGGTTAGGCTAATTACATGAAAATTGTTTGATTTGAAATGTCTTGTTCATATGAGTTTAATCTAGATCATAGTTTTCTTGACATGTTTGTTAGTTTATTAGATGATCTAAATGGCCTTTAATGGATTCCATAACTTGTCCTCAAGTTATGGAAAACCAAAAGTTTTTGTTTTAAATATTCACTAAAAGCCATACGTTACACACTTGAAGAGTTTTTTTCCATAAATTGTTTTTTGACCTCCATAACTTGTCCTCAAGTTATGGATTTTCAAGAGTATCTTCATTAAAGTTTTTAAAACCTATATTAAACTCATATCTTATGAATTTGAAAAGTTTCTTCTTTGAATTGTTCAAAACTTACCCTCAAGTTTTGGAATTTGTAAAGTTTCCCCCCATGAATTCTTTAATTCCAAGTTAAACCCTTAGAATTTTAAAAGTTAAAATTCAACCCTTATATTATTATAATATTAATAGTTTATATATATATATATATATATATATATATATATATATATATATATATATATATATAAGAACAAAGTAAGTCTTACCGTGAGTAGGCCTCATTCACGAAGCCGATCTATAAGGGGGGGGGGGGGGGTATAAGGTTACTGCCTATAAAATGGCAGTTTAATGGGTGTCCACTCTCACCCACCGCTTTCCCTGACTGGTGGAGGGTCGTTAGCCGAACGGGAAGGACAGGACATTAATTCTCCCTTTATTAAAAGTATAATTATAAGTCTGAAGTAACTAAACTTTATTAATTCCCAATATTAGTTACTTTAGGAAAATGTGAATTTGGTGCTAACCCATGAAATTACACTTTGTACCCTGTTAAGTCGTTATTGGAGCGTGTGTGGTTAACAAGCACACTAACTTGGGACTGACAGTGTGTAGCAAAGGGTAGCTTGATGTTAATCATAGATCAATGGAGCGTGTGTGGTTAATCGGCACATTGATTAGGTGGTTGTAACATTAAGTGTACCAAGTTAATTTGTATGGTTATTTACACCTTGTTTGTGATCCTCAGCATCCCAGTCACAAACTTGAAGGGCACAATCGAGATTTAAACATGCCATTGAATAGTTCAGTGAATCTCAAAGGATCTAGGAGTTTCAATTCACTTAAGACCTAAAATTCTTTTATGTTTTTCATGGTGGAAATTGGTAAATCGTCATTTACCTACCTTTAAATATTTTGTAGCTTGGATTACGGCATCCCTCTTCGAAGTTATAAAATATTGTGTTGGGTCCTAGCCTTAATATTTCATATTGGGTGTTATATTAAGGACTTAAATCAACTAAACTTGAATTTCTCCCTCATAGATGTCTAGTTTGTCCTTTTGGATAAAGCTTTCCTATTGAATATCCCACATGGCGATCAAGGTGAGAGATTAATCCATTTGTTGTGCATTAATGGGACTGGAAATCATACTTCACTTCCTCTACCTCCTCCAATTATTCTCCCTAACCCACAAGTTCAAGGTCACTCAAGCCCTATTGGCAAGCAAAGTATGTGTGTGCCTGTATCTTGGAGATGAAGTCACATATAGATAGGCCGAGAGAGTTAGGTGTCAAAGTCTTGAGGAAGTTGGTTGTTGACTAGGTTCTTCAATCACTTCCTGAGTCACATAGTGAGTTCTTTCAAGACTACTATGTGACGGACCATGACATGATCCTTAATGATCTTACCTATTTGCTTGATGCTGCTGAATAAGCAATGATTTGGAGCACTGGTAAAGAAAATTTGATTGGAAGATCTACTTCCCAAACTTCCATGGACATTGACAATGGTAACATTAGAAGTCCAGAAAAGCTTTCTCTTCCCAATGGAAAGGGATCAGCCATGGTCAAGTCATTTGACCCAATGGTAAAGAGAAAGGCTAAGTCTGAGATAGTCTCGTGTACCATTCCCAAAGAGTCCATATGTTTCTTTTGCCAAGAGAAGAGGCATTGGTTGCGAAGCTGCCTTATTTACCTGAGAGATCATAAGGTAGGCAAAGTCAAAATGTTTGACTCTACTTCAAGTAAAATCCACTATCTAACTCTATTAAGTTCCTATTTGGAGATTCTTATTACATGGTGTGACTAGGTCGCATTTTGATGTTTTGTAGAATCGAAGAAAAGAAAGGAAGCTTAAAGGAAGAGTAAGCTGATTCTGATCGCGAAGATGGTTTTCGATCGCATGATTCGAATATCAGAATTTTGAGCTGCTGCTTAAGAGTTATGATAGATTGCTTAGGAATAGATAACAACATGTTTTCATTTGTATTTGCATTGTAAGGATAAGTTTTTCCGCGATTTTAAAATAAAAAGAAAATTTTTGATTTTATTTATTTCAAGTATCCTTACAATGGCATTTGTAAAAAATTGTTGTATATATGTTTCCATTAATAGCAATATTGGAAAATGGATTTGATTCTTTCATTTGTGGTAGTGTCATAATTTACCAAATAAGGAAAGATTCTCATCGCCCAAGTTTCAGTTGGATAGAAACTTGGAATCATTCAACTTATATTGTATGATGAATGATAATTTTCATCTTTGGGAAATTAAGACTAATTCCTTGTTAACATGTATATGTGAATCAAGTGAAGGACTAGGAGATCGGGTACACTAGGTTGTGCGCTGATCAGGTCCACCACAAAGAACGATAAGACTATTCGTCATGGTTTACTAATGTTTAGTAAATATGGTTGTGCTTACAAGTTTAAGTATAATTCTGAAACATTGGAAAATTTTCAATGTATGGCAGGACGAATGAGAAGAATCAAATTAGGCAGAAAGATAAAAGTTTCTCCAATCTGAAAAGATGGGAGAGTACTTCAGTATCATGTTTTATGATTATCTTAATGATTATGAAAAACCATATCACAATTGATCCTCTAAGGACATCTTAGTGCATTTGGTTGACTAAGAAGAGGAATCATGAATTGTTGAAATGGTTAAATCAAAAGATGAATCATACTTCGTTCCAAAATTGAGTCTTAGAGTAACACTCCAAGATCGAGCCTTGAGTGACATAATGTTAAGATGATTAAAACACTTATCAAATGTAGAGTAAAATGTTTTCTACTCTTGTATATTTGAAATTGGTAAATTGTGATGTTTTGAATAAAACAAAGACCAACTAAGGCCAATTGTCTGAAGTGTTTGTCTTGATAAGAATCCGCACTAACTCTTGAATATTTGCTTTGTCAAGGAATGGTTATTGACAAGAGAATCTTATATGTCAAGAGGTCAGTGGGAGTCTTAATGATCTTGAAAAGGGTCTCAAGAACTAATCAAGGGTATTGTTTATCACTAGCACGCGACTTGTGGTTTGTAACCTGTCGTGTTGACATATTCTTGTTTCTATGCCCATTCTAGTTAAAGTTGACTATGCATATGAGTTCTATGAGTTCTCAATTTTTTGCATAACAACTTGGAAGAAATGGTAGGCCCTTGTGCTGTCGGGTGGCAAGAAAACTAAGATTAAACAAGTTCAGTCCATATGAGTTTGGATCTATCACTAACCTTGTCTTGTGTTTATGGTTATGACAAATTTACATGGATAGAAAAACATACACCATGAAAATCTAAGTTTCATAAGGTTTCTCTCCGATTCATGAAAATGATGGTGAGGAAACGCTTTCACTAAGTAGATTTTAAGTAGATAGCAATTGTGATATTTCCATTCTTAAAGTCGTTAGTGGAGTGTGCGTGGTTAACCGACACAATAACATGGAATTGTGAGCAATGGCAAAGGTCTAAACATTTGAGACTATGATTACGGAATCCCTTTTCATAGTTCTAAAATTGTTTAGACACACATGTGAGCTATCTAAGGAAAGGCATATGATTTTGGGAAGCTTAGATAAAGTCTTATCGAAGCATCTCGTATCAGAAATCTGAACTTTGGTAAGAAAGTCAATAAGTATTGATTTCTAGAAGTCCAGCTGATTTATGGATACATGTCAAAGCTAGTGGGAGCATAAGTGTTATGTTAATAATTATCATGTTAGTGGGAGCATGATTATTATGTTTAGTATTGCAAGTTAGCAATGTTAATTATAGAAACCAAAAAGTTTCATTTCGTGAAGTTGCAGGGGTTGAAAAGTTGTTTTGCTATAATTAAGGGAGAGGAAATTATACTTCATTCCAATTCTAAAAACTTAGATTGTGAGTTTTTAATCAAATTTAGTCATAATTACATTCTTTGCATTCTAAAATTCGATTATGATTACGGCATCCTTTTTCATAATTTGAATTATGAGAACATGACAAATAGAAATAGAAATATTATAGCAAAAGACTGGTCTAGTATCATGTCTTTATGTGAGACATCATGAATCGTATCCCATATGCTTCAGATATAGGATCGATTACATGTGCTGTAATATTCATCCGTTCTAATTTTCCAAATGCCTAGGGCATTAAGAGGGAAAAGGACTAGAACTGGATATGGCTAAAATAATTAAGCAATTATCAAGGATAATCTGAGGTTTACCAAAGATTGGTTGCTCATGGACAGTTGGAAGTATAGTGTAATTTTTGGAAGGACATATTGACATATTCTGAAAAGAGGAAACTCTTGTTCAGAAGTGATAGTCAAAATGGAGTATGGAAATGCTTCCATAGATGGAAGTTATTCATTAAATCTGTGTAAGATTAGGAAACTTAATGCAAGAAGGATGTTCAAAGGAATGTACTTTGAATGTGAGACTTCGTTTCCATAGAATTGCTCTCCATTGGAATACTTTGTAAAGTCTGTTGCCGAGTCTTTGCGACTTTTGTGAATAGTCATTACAAGAGGATCAATGTGCATATAAGTTTAGAATCTAACAGATTTCGGTAAATGGCAATAATTTGGTATTCTTACGTTTACGATAAGGATTTTGAATTGTGAAATGAGCATCATTGAAATGTTGTCAATTGATCTCTTCCACAAAGAAAGGACCATAGGTAAACCTAGTGTGCATGCTTGGAGCATGGCATAACTATTGTTTTAATTCAAGTATTAAGTTGATTATCTGAAACATTATACAATGAATAATGAGTAATCAATATGGTGATTATATAAAAGGTGTTTTATTTACTCTCACAAGTATTGGGGCCATACAGGATTAGTATTATTCTTGTGTTTCACTTTGCATGTTTTGACTTCCCGAATAACTAAGGTTATTCAAACTCTCCACAGTCAATCATACTTTGGAAGTAGGTATGAACCAAGTCTGTCATGAATTGGGCTTGTAGATGTCTAAGGCGTTTAGACATAGCAAAAGTTGATGCAACATTCATGAGTGCTCCTGGAATGAGATTCGAGTATTGGATTAAACCCACACTCATTTTAATCACTTCATGGATTTTATCACGAGTGATCATGAGACGATAATATCTTATATTCTTCAAACCTAGAGATATGACTTGTTGACTATGAGTTGGTTATACATTGATTGTATGAAAAGGCATCAGTAACTTGATGTTATAAAACGTGCCTTTGTGTATGATTCAACAAGTAGTTAGTACAAGCGTATGAGTCAAAGTTTATCCATTCCTTTTACCCTTGGAGGGATAAAAGCGATATTTGTGGGCCCGTCGATGATTTAGTGATGACAAATGTAAGTGCTCGGCGGGGCCTGGACTAATTTGATTTGTTCAATTAGTCAGTCGTCATAAATAGGAAATCGGGAAACAATAGATGGACAGAGAGAATGATTACAATCCATGTCTCAGTCCATATGATATCTAGAATGGAGGAATATATGATCCCTTATCTAAAGGACATGTCATTGACTAGGTCAGAGTTCGACAGCGGCTTTTAAGAGCTACGATTGCTAGTCGGGTTTTGGAGTCATACTTGCAATAATAGTTTTAGACTTATCCAAGTGGGATACTGTTGGTTTAGATGTCTAAGCCCATAACTATTATTGGTATGTACTCGACCCGAGAGTAGCATGGTCCATTTGGGTTGCATATCATCAGGACAATTTTTTAGGATGGACTTTTGAGAGAAGGTTATATATATGATCTATTAATATATTATAAGTTCTAATATATTAATATAAAATCATATGTTTTAATTAGTATTGATCAAGAATTAATTTGGAATTAATTTAGTGATCAAAAGAGACTAATTATATCTATGGGGACTAATTATGGTAATTAGTTATATTTATATGTGTTGGGCTTATGATCCATGTTGGACCAAGTTTATGTATGGATACATAAAGAGTTGGGCCACATGAACCATGGATCATAAAACCCATGGGTATGGATTTGGGTTATACCCATTGTTGGGTTTTCTACGCATCAAATACACTCTAAAACTAGGTAGCAGAAAAATCGAAACAACGATATACCTAAGTGTACATGCAACCTATGGATCTATGGCTTCATGCTAATTACATCAACCCTAGAAAACTAAAACATAAGTAAGAAAACATACCTCTTATGTAGCCCTTGATCTCCATGCTTGAGATCTTGAACCTCCATGAAGTTGCTTGGATGAAAGGATCCAAACCAGAATCCCTCTAATGGTATCACACCCAATGACACCAAAGAGTGGAATAAAAATAACTAGGAGAAGGGTCAATTTCACAAACCCAAAGGGGTTAGAAATCGTCCCTAAGAGGGGGAGGAAGAAGGGATGGCGAAACTTCAAGCCAAGGTGTAAGGAGGAATGAAATCCCTAAGGCCCTATTTATAGCCTTGGATGCCTCCTAGGGTTTAGTACTCCTTCCCATGTGGGATGGAGGTCTAACCACGAAATTTCACTCCTTTCCCATGTGGGATGGAGTGATTTTCATCCAACCCTAATTCCATAAGGTTCTGGAACATTCCTGATTAACCAACTATCGATTAATGAACATTCAACCCTTTAATTAATTAAACTGTTAATTAATTCCCAAAATATATTTCCAAAATATATTTCCAATTAGTTTCTAATTAATTATTAACCATAATAATTAATAAACCAATTTCTCCTTTATTTATTCTACTCAATTTGGGTCTTGAGGGCAACCCAAAAGGACCCTGCTATTATTAGAAATATTAGCAATAGTTAATGACCTTGGACACTATTCCAACAGTCTCCCACTTGGACAAGTCATCAACTATACGAGGACTAATATTTCTCCAATAATCAACAGAGAGTTAGCCATCCAATGCAACTACCGAACTCTTGATCTAGTCAATATTCAGCCCTTAGATAAGTGATCAACTATCCCTTCGTTCTATGATATCTTTATGAATTCGAGACATGGATAATGGTCAATCTCAAGAATTCAAGATTATGTTTCCCGATATAGATTTGTGACGACTGCATCTGACTACTAAATTGAACACATCAATTCCAGTCAGGGCTCGGCCAAGCACTTTAGATGTCAGCACCAAATCATCGAGGGGCCCAAAGATATCGCTTCTCCTATTAAGGCAGAAGGAACGAATAAACTTTGAATACATAGTTTTTGTCTATTTCATCATGTCACACATGGACATACCCTTTATAACTACCAGTTACGGTTAGCGTTGGAGTAGACCAATATGGGCGTTGGAGTAGACCAATGCATAACAGAATCATAGAGCAAAACCCCGCATGCATGTAGGTTTGAAGAATAGAAGATATTATCGTCTTAGAATTACTCGTGACTGAATCCATGAAGTAATCTCTAAGCGTGGGTTGGTCCAATACTTAAATCTCTATTAAGCACTCATGAGTGTTAGCGCAATCTCTTTGCTATGTCCAATCGATATGGACAATCCACTAATACTCATGACAGTCTTGAATCACTACTTACTTCCAAGAGTATGACCGACTGTGGACGTTTGAGTAAATTAATACTCGGGAAGTGGGTTCCAAACATGCAAAAGTGAGAACGCAGTGATAGGCTAATTGAAATGACCGAAATCCATCATATATTAAGATCACCACTTAATAATCGCCAAATCAAATTAAAACTTATACTGCTTAAAGTTCTCGGGTTTTAAAACAAACCAAACTAAGAGTGTTTAAGCCAATTCATTTGCAAATCTAATGCCTCTCGACCTTTTCTGACTGTCAGACATGGTCAATGACATCGGCTTATGGAATGGGTCGACAAGATTATCTTTCGATATGAATCATTGACTATGATGTCTTTACATTTGACTCACTATCAAATGTGTTGGTACTTACTGAGTATGTTTCATGTGAGCTCGTGTGACTTGGGATCCATACTCGAGGTAAGTTCACCCAAAGTCACAAGAAACTTCATAAGGACCATCGATGATTGAATTTCAACAAAGATGTCACTAATGAATCGCTTTCAGTCACATTGTCCACTAACCAACTGCAATATACTCTAAGTATGTTAAATCCACTATGGTGTATTACCTGGTACTCTTTCAAGCTAATATATCACCATTCAGTAAAAGCACGAATTCCGACTGCGAACGGAATTGCCTTTATTAGTGCGGAACTTAGCATCAATGTCACTCTTACAATGATCTCTTCCATACTATCAAGATCATCTCTTCTATCCTCCAAGGTCACTTAAGAATGTTCTTGATCTTGATTCATTGATTCTTGCCAAATTGATCTAATCAAAATTGTCATGCTCAAGGCATACGAGTCATTGGATCAAGTACATGTCATGGCATTTATGATCGATCCCATAGCAGAAGCATGTGGGACACGACTCATTTGCTTTAGCTCAGTAGTAGAACTAGGACATTAGCATTGCTCAATGTCATGCCAGCCTAAACTCCTTTTTGAGTTTTGCATGTCGATTTTCCTCAACATTCAATGTACTTTGGCTTAATCCAATGAATCACTTTGATCTCTCTCCATAGATCCTTATTATGCACGTGTCTTGTATCTCCCATGTATATCATAGCGAAACAGTTCTCATACCAAGCCAAGCTTTTACACCTGCTAAGTTAGAATATAGTTTCCTATAAATCGTACATTGTCTATGTACAATACAAGGGTAACTACAGTGCTCCCACTAGCACTGACATATATATGGCTTATCTATGTTTCTCGAAATTCAAACTCCTTGAACTTTTCTCATTGAAACAAAGATTCCAATTACTCCCACTAGCTTTGACATATGTATGGCTCATCTTTATTTCTCGAAATTCATACACTTTGAACTTTCTCATTGAAATAATGATCCATCTTGCGAGATGCTTATTTCGGTCCATAAATGAACTTGTTAAGCTTACACATCTTTCAAAACCTATCTTGGTTTAATTATGTGTTTGTTCCTATCCATGATTGTCTCTACTTGAAGATCCGCTTGCACCTAAGGGTTAAGGTCAAGTGCTAGGTCTACCAAATAACAACATACATGGATTGAATCTCGCTTTCCAATTCCTCTTTCTATATTGTTGCCTTTAGGGCCTACCATAGCTTCCGATAGCTGGTACACTCTGATTGCTATCTACCAGTGACTCAAATACCTTAGCAATATAAACTCTTATATAACTAGGTCCATGACGTCTTCTATCAGATCTATAAGGAAAAATGGAAATATGTCAGTTTCCTTAATAGCTCTTTCAATTCCAAATTGAATGTTATGTCCAACTTTAGGCTCTTCGTTGGTTGGATCTTGAATCTTATCAAGATCAATGTGGCTCCCACTAGCCCTTTTGGAAATCAGCTCCCTCTCTCGGAAGACTGCCCTTCGAGCAACATACATTTTGTTCTCATAAGGATTGTTAAACAATTATCCAAAATGATTGATAGGTTCTCCAACGAGATAACACATCTCTATTCAATGTCCCAGATTGTCGAGCGCTTCAACGACGAGCGTAAGCCTCATAATCGTAGACTTACATATATGGAAGTGAGGATAGAATCCCACTTCACATATCATAGAGTGTTTCAGGAACCTACTTAGTTGGCACAAGACCAAAGGACTTCTTGTAACACTATTCATGGTACAATCCACAATTTGTTAGCAAATACAGTGCGACTCATCTAGTACAAAATCAATGAACGATTTGTTTCTCTATCCAACTAACACTTCCTAGTGGCAGTGTTTTGGGAGGAGACAGATCATGAAACTCTTTCACAATTACTTAGATGATCGATAAAGTTTGCACTGAGATTCTCACTATGAGTGTCTCATCCTATTGCCCAATTGATTCTCAACTTCACTTTATGAGAGCTCTGAACATCTGAAAGGTTTCAGACTCACATTCATACGAAGTTGGTATCACCATGTATTGCGATTAATCTGAACAGTCCATTAGTGTAAACTAATTCCAACAGATACTCACATCAACCAGTGAAACATTCATCATCTATCTTGATAAACAAGATTTGCATTTATCATGAGACTCGAGGTCAAATGATATCCAAAATCCGATCCAACTGGATACTTGGTAATGCATTCCTCGTTTATGTATCCAAGACTATGATTCCACAAATACATTTCACCCAAAACTTTGGATGTATTTGAATCAGTACATATTGTGGTCATTCTGAACGATCCATTAGTTGAACTAACATCAACAGATATTCACAATAATACACCTTATTTAAATGTTCGAATCAATTTTGAACGATTGCTACTATACTAGCATCATAGATTTCATGACTTTCTTTTAACATGTTAGAATGCTCTACATTTAAATAAGTCAGAACTATCTCATGAATTATAGTATAAAAAATTTTAGTTATATTACCATAGACTAAACTCTTGAGGAGAATTGTCATTTGATCCCATGAATGTAGCAAGGGCTTGGCATTCATGATCAAATTATATTCTCCATGTTCTAGTCTTCTTACTTCATTTTAGTAACTGCACATTCTTGCAAATGTCAGTACTAATCCTCAGTAAAATACTCAAGGTTTAGAAGTAATGTTTTGATGGCATTATAAATTCATATATTTTTTTTGAATAACAAACATGAAAGAACTAGTTATCTTTTGATCCAATGGAAAGTAGCACGGGCTCGTGATCCATGATCAAGTTTAACTTCTTCATGTTCCAGTCCTTTCACCTCAAATATACATTTGGGCAAGTTTGATTTCTTAGTCCTTTTCTTGTTATGGAAACGAGCAACTATCAGAACATGTCTTAGAATGAGCCTTCCTTTGTCCTAGGTATTAGGGCCTAGATTAGGTATACCCACACTAATCGCCTTTTAAACCGT
This sequence comes from Lactuca virosa, assembly GCF_052849685.1. Lineage (NCBI taxonomy): Eukaryota > Viridiplantae > Streptophyta > Magnoliopsida > Asterales > Asteraceae > Lactuca > Lactuca virosa. Next base: position 339,989,457 of record NC_136428.1, on the reverse strand, counting down.
GTGCAATTGGCTTTCTTCTTCTTGACACTTCTATTAATGATAGTAAAATATGGGAGTGTTTTGAAGTTTGAGTTTCTATGACTGCCATGTTAATTCCAAAAGGAAACTTTAACATGCTCCACAACTCCTTCATGGTCATTCCAAGTTGTTCATATCAAAATCAAAATGAATTGATTATATGTACATGTCAGCTAGTCAACTCCTAACTCAAGGAAATTCCATTTTACTTCAATATGTCATTTTACAACGTATATTTGACAATTTCTCTTTCTAACACTTTAGAATGCAATGTTTGAAGTAACCAAGGAATAGCTTTAACAAAGGCATGATCTTTCTTTTCGTTTATGAGAACTACTCCCAAACTATGAATTTGACAAGATTGATCATCCTCATAGCTAATCCTTTCAAAGGTTTTATAGCAGTAGATTTTAGTGGATAAGGTTATAGACATCATTCAATAACAAATTCCATTATAGTTTGTTTTACTTATCCTTAGAAAATAATCACCCTAAATAAAATTATTTTATAAGGCTAGGATCCATATTTGGCTCCATGATGTGTAAAGGGATGCCGTAAACACACCATAAAGTTATTTAGGTAGGCAAAGCCCTTTGCCAATTTCGATCACCACGAAATTCCTAGATCTTTGAGATTCATTGACTATCAATGACATGTTAATCTCGAATTATGTTCATCTCAAATTCAATGACGGGGTCGCCGCGGATCATTGAACAGATGGTGAATCGACCATACAAAACCGCATGGTCCCCGGCTCAAGTTACGCTTGAGATTCGCGAGTTCCACATCATTCTCTACTTATACTCTCCAATTGACGTGCCGGTTAACCACGCGAGCTCCATCAACAAGTTATAAAGAGAATGTGCAACTTTTATGGATAACATAAAATTCACATTAAATAGATTGAGAATTAACCTTGCAAAATCGCATGGTCCCCAACTCTTGCGAGTTCCATATCATTCTCAACTATACCCTATATTGATGTGCCGGTTAACCACACGAGCTCCATCAACAGAATATAAAGAGAATGTGCAATTTTCATGGATAATATAAACTCACATTCTATTAATAAAACGGGATTTTGTTTTATACTTGTATTTAAAATACTTTTAGATTGACCATTATCACTATCAAACCCTTTCGGTAACTCCATTCACAAAATGCAATTGGGCGGTGAGGGTGGTAAGCGCGAAGCATATTAAAAACCGACCTCATTAGGAATCAAAGAGACCTCCTTAAACCCCTACATTAGAACGGGTGAGCCTAGTCGATGTAAGACTGACAATGTCAATATTTAAACACGCGAGGGCGCATGTTGTAACTTTCTTATACATATAATAGACACAATTCTAATATATATAAATATAAGGGGTAAATTTAAAACTCTTTAAATTTAGTTGTCAATTATTAATTCTAATTAATTGCGAGGACGCAATGTAACAATTAATAAATCAGAAGGGGGGTAATATTCAAATTTATAAATCTCTTTTATAAATAATATTAAATATTTAAATTCACTATTTAAATAATAGATAAATATTCAAATTCAAATAAACACATAAATATTCAAATTCAAATAAACATATTTAAACAATATTTATCTATTAATAAATATTCAAATTCAAATAAACACATAAATATTCAAATTCAAATAAACATATTTAAACAATATTTATCTATTAATAAATATTCAAATTCAAATAAAACATTTAAATAATATTTATCAATTTCCAGATTTAAAACATTTTAAAATTTGGTAATTATCCATATTTGATAAAGCTTCATATTTGAAAAATGGAAAAAATCTGAAAACCCTAATTCTGTTGAGCTCACGTCGTGAGCTCTAAGCTCTCACGTCATGAGCTGCGACTAAGGTATTATCAATTACGAATTTTTCAATAATCCTTCTACCATTCAATTTCAAACAAAGTTTTACAGAAAACATGGATCTAGGGTGAACATAACCATGAACCAATGGCTCTGATACCACTGTTGGGTTTTCTACGCATCATATACACTCTAAAACTAGGTAGCGGAAAAATCGAAACAACGATATACCTAAGTGCACATGCAACCTATGGATCTATGGCTTCATGCTAATTACATCAACCCTAGAAAACTAAAACATAAGTAAGAAAACATACCTCTTATGTAGCCCTTGATCTCCATGCTTGAGATCTTGAACCTCCATGAAGTTGCTTGGATGAAAGGATCCAAACCAGAATCCCTCTAATGGTATCACATCCAATGACACCAAAGAGTGGAATAAAAATAACTAGGAGAAGGGTCAATTTCACAAACCCAAAGGGGTTAGAAATCGTCCCTAAGAGGGGGAGGAAGAAGGGATGGCGAAACTTCAAGCCAAGGTGCAAGGAGGAATGAAATCCCTAAGGCCCTATTTATAGCCTTGGATGCCTCCTAGGGTTTAGTACTCCTTCCCATGTGGGATGGAGGCCTAACCACGAAATTTCACTCCTTTCCCATGTGGGATGGAGTGATTTTCATCCAACCCTAATTTCATAAGGTTCTGGAACATTCCTGATTAACCAACTATCGATTAATGAACATTCAACCCTTTAATTAATTAAACTGTTAATTAATTCCCAAAATATATTTCCAAAATATATTTCCAATTAGTTTCTAATTAATTATTAACCATAATAATTAATAAACCAATTTCTCCTTTATTTATTCTACTCAATTTGGGTCTTGAGGGCAACCCAAAAGGACCCTACTATTATTAGAAATATTAGCAATAGTTAATGACCTTGGACACTATTCCAACACCCATGACCCTTGGAATCCTACATATAAATAGGTGAGTACATAGCCAAAAACGTGACTTATGATCTTGGAGTTCATATGGATGGTTTTTGGTGTATGAAGATTCTCTCTCAAATGTCTACCTTTGTCCATGATGTGTTGTGACTTCATTTGAGGCTTCCACACTATTGGGGCTAAGCTCTTAAGGCCAAACACATCAAGATTTCAAGCTACATAAAAGGTATGTTACCCTAACTAGTATCTTATATGGTTTATGTCAAATGCATGCTAGTTATAGGTTTAATGCCTTGGAAACCATTTGCATGTATAATTAGTGAAAACATAGATCCAAGGTATTTAGGGTTATATGTGTATCATAGGATGTTGTAGTATACTAAAACCCATTAGTGGTATCAGAGCCTAGGCTTGGGTTTCAATTATACTTGATGCAATTGCTGAAAAAATCAAAATTCTAGCTTTCTGGACTATGGACTCGCCAAGTCCATTGGGGGACTCGCCGAGTCAAAGAGTAAATTCATCCTACTCGTCGAGTAGGTTCATACACTCGATGAGTACGAGGCCCAGAATGCATATTTTCGACTTTTAAGGCTGGAATTGGACTAGAATCATTACCATAAGCTGTTTTTGAACTTATAAACCTGTTTTTGATGTGGTAATGATCTTTCTAATCCAATTCAAAATATAATTATCAAAAGTTTCATGTTTTGTATTAGTTTAATGGTTAGTCTAATTACATGAAAATTATTTGATTTGAATTGTCTTGTTCATATGAGTTTAATCTAGATCATAGTTTTCTTGACATGTTTGTTAGTTTATTAGATGATCTAAATGGCCTTTAATGGATTCCATAACTTGTCCTCAAGTTATGGAAAACCAAAAGTTTTTGTGTTAAATCTTCATTAAAAGCCATAGGTTACACACTTGAAGAGTTTTTTCCATAAATTGTTTTTTGACCTCCATAACTTGTCCTCCATAACTTTTCCATAAATTGTTTTTGACCTCCATAACTATGCATGTGAGGTCTATGAGTACTCAATTTTATGCTAAACAAACTTGGAAGACATGGTAGGCCGTTGTGTTGCCAGGTGGCAATAGATTAAGATTGAATAAGTTCAGTCCATATGAGTTTGGATTTGTCACTAACCTTGTCTTGTGATTATGGTTTTGACAAATTCACATGGATAGGAACATATACACTATAAAAATCTAAGTGTCATAAGGTTTCTCTCCACTTCATGAAAATGATTGTGAGGAAACACTTTCACTAAGTAGATTTTAAGGAGATAGCAATTATGATGTTTTCATTCTCAAATTCGATCATGATTACGGCATCCCTCTTCATATTTCGAATTGTGAGAAATGGAAAAAGGTCTAAACATTTGACACTTATTGATGTAAGTTCTAAAATTGATTAGACACACATGTGAGCTGTCTAAGGAAAGGTGTATGAGTTTGAGAAGCCTAGATAAAGTCTTATCGAAGCATCTTGTATCAGAAATTTGAACATTGGTAAGAAGGTTAACAAGTATTGATTTCTAGAAGTCCAACTTATTTCTGGATACATGTCAAAGCTAGTGGGAGCCTAAGTGTTATGCTAATAAGAATGTAATTATTATGCTAGTGGGAGCACAATTATTACGTTATTTGTTGCGAGTTAGCAATGTTAATTATAGAAAACAAAAGTTTCAATTCGCAAAGTTGAAGGGTTTGAAAAGTTGTTTTTCTATAATTAAGGGAGAGGAATTCATACTTCATTTCAAATCTAAAAGCTTAGATTGAGATTCATACTTCATTTCAAATCTAAAATCTTAGATTGAGATTTTAATAAAATTTAGTCCAGAACATATATGAATGATTCAACATAAGGAAATTCTATATGTGCAAATATTATAGCAAGAGACTGGTAAAGTATCATGTCTTTATGTAAAACATTATGTATCGTATCCAATATACATCGGGTATAGGATCGATTACATATTCTATAATATTAATCTGTTCTTATTTTCCAAATGTCTGGGGCATTAAGAGGAAAAGGGGACTAGAATGATATATGACTAAAATGGTTAAGCAATTTTCGAGGACAATCTGAGGTTTACCGAAGATTGGTTGCTTATGGACAGTTGGAAGTATAGTATAATTTTGGAAAGAACCATATTGACATATTCTGAAAAGAGGTAACTCTTGTTCAGAAGTGATAGTCAAATGGGAATATGGAAATTTTTCCGTAAGTGGAAGTTATTCTTTAAATTTGTGTTAGATTAGAAACCTTAATGCAAGAAGGATGTTCAAAGGAATGTACTTGGAATATGAGACTTCGTTTCCATGGAATTGATCTCCATTAGGAATACTTTGTAATATCTTTTGCCAAAATCTCTATGACTTTTGTGCATAGTTATTACATGAGGATCATTGCATTTAAGTTTAGAATCTAACAGATTACGGTAAATGGCAAGAATTTGGTATTCTTACATTTACAGTAAGGATTTGGAATTGTGAAATGAGTGTCATTTAAATGCTTTCAATTGATCTATTTCACAAAGAAATGACCATAGGCAAACATAGTGTGCATGCTTGGAGCATGGCATAACTATTGTTTTAATTCAAGTATAAGTTGATTAATCGAAACATTATACAATGAATAATGTGTAATCAATATGTTGATTAAATAATAAGTGTCTTATTCAAACTATTCATAATCAATATTTTGAAACCATATTGGATTCGATTATTCTTGTGTTTCACTATGTATGTTTTGACTTCCCGAATAATAAGATTATTCAAACTATTCATAGTCGATCATACTTTGGAAGTATGTATTGAGGTAAGACTGTCATGAATCTGACTGTAGATTGTCTAATTGTTTTAGACATAGCACAAGTTTGATGCAGTGTTTATGAGTACTCCTGTAATAAGATTTGAGTATTGGATTAAACCCATGCTCATCTAATCACTTTATTGATTTTATCACGAGTGATTGTGAGACAATAATATATTATATTCTTGAAACGGAGAGATATGAGTTGCAGTTTACAAGTCGGTTACACATTGATAATATGTAAACGCACCAGTAACTTGGTGTTATAAAACATATTGTTGTGTGTGATTTGATGAGTAAATAGAGCAAGCATATGAGTCTGATTTTATCCATTCTTTTTACCCTTAGAGGGATAAAAGCGATATCTGTGGGCCCCTCGATGATTTAGTGATGACACCCTAAGCGCTTGGCCAAGCCTGGACTGATCTGATTTGTTTAATTAGTCGGTCGTCATAAGTCGAAAATCGGGAAACAACATATGGACAGAGAGAGTGATTATAATCCATGTCTCAGTCCATACGATATCTAGAATGGAGGAATATATGATCCCTTATCTAAAGGACGCGTCGTTGACTAGGTCAGAGTTCGACAGCGGCTTTTAAGAGCTACGATTACTAGTCGGTTTTAAGTCGTACTTGCAGTTATAGTTATTAGACTTATCCAAGTGGGAGACTGTTGGATTAGGTGTCTAAGCCCATAACTATAATTCATATGTACTTGACCCGAGAGTAGCATGGTCCTTTTGGGTTGCCTTCACCAGAACAATTTGATAGGAAGGATATTTGAGAAAGAGGCTATTTGTGATTTAGTAATATATTATAAGTATAATATATTAATTGAGAAATCACATTATTTAATTAGTTATGATCAAGAATTAATTTGGAATTAATTTAGTGATCAAAAGAGACTAATTAAATAAACGGGGACTAATTATGTAAATTAGTGATACATATGGTTTGGGCTATTGATCAATGATGGGCTAAGTTCATGTAAGAATCCATGAAGAGTTAGTCCACATAAGTTATGGATCATAAGCATAAGTGTAAGAATTAGGGTTACATGTGACTCTTGGATTCTAACACTATATATATGTAACCCCCTTGGCCTAAAATTGGACACACTAGTGATCTTGGAGATACTATAGCCGAATTTTAGTGCCTAGAAGCTCTCTCTCATTATCCTCCAATTGTCGGTGGTGTTAGTGATTCCATTAGAGGTGCAACATTTGAGGCACTAAGTTCTTAAAGGCCAAATATATCAAGCTACAACCAAGAGGTAATCATCTAATATAATTTTATAATTCAAGTATCAAATTGTATGCTACTTTTAGGCTTCATGCTTTGGATATTTTATTGCATGTATAACTAGAGAAAACTTAGATCCAAAGCATTAGGGTTGTATGTGCACCATAGGGATGTTAAAGTACATAAAAACCCAACAAGCATAACCCTCATAGACTTGATCTTAGCCACTGGTGAGAAGGACTCATCATAGTCAACCTCTGCGGTTTGAGTAAAGCTCTTCGCAACCAGTCGTGCCTTGAACGTGTGTACCTTCCCATCCATGTCGGTCTTCTTCTTGAAGATCCACTTGCACTCGACTGTCTTATGACCTGGTACATTGTCAACCAAGTTCCAAACTTGATTGTCATACATGGACTGAATCTTGTTGTCAATTGCCTCTTTCCACTTTGCAGACTCCGGGCCCGCCATGGCTTCCTTGTAGTTGTTAGGTTCATCCAAATATAATAGTGTGCTATCACTGATAAAAATATAACCCTCAGCTGTTATATGGAAACCATACAAAACAGGTGGAACACTAACTCTACTGGAACGTCTAAGAGGTAACGACTCGTCAACTGGTTCAACAGGAATATCTTCCTCAGGCTGAGCGCTAGTGTTAGAGGTTCCTTCATCACTTCACTCTTGAATGTAACATCCCAAATTTCAAGCCTAAAAATTTCATTTTTAATTAAGTAATTCACAACATAGTTTACCGAAACATTTCCCATGCCATGTCATTTGTAAAAAGAAACTTAACAATGTGTCTGAAAATCATATCGTCAAAAGTAACATAAATTAGAGTACATTCCCAGAAAATTCCTTGCGGAAACCATGTGTGTGTGATACGCTGCTACACCGCCGACTCCTTCCCCTTAGACGAAGAGATACCTGAAACCAAAACTAAAACTGTAAGCACAAAGCTTAGTGAGTTCCCCCATCATACCACATACCATACAATCACACAGCATACATACTGTCGGGCAATTCTGGGGCGCCCGTCCTACCCATGTCAAGCCATTCTGGGGTGCTGACCTACCCATGTCAAGCCATTCTGGGGAGCTGACCTACCCATGTCGAGCCATTCTAGGGTGCCGACCTACCCTGCGGTCTTTCAACCGAACACGGGGACTATTTCACCCCCTACTGCTAACACATAATATCATCTCTACCCGACGAGTTGGGCCACCAACTCGTCGAGTCCCAGAGAAAATACATACAATTCTTGAATAAAATTCATACCAGGAATCAGGTGTTACAAATCTCCCCCATTTATTTTAGACTTCATCCTCGAAGTCTTCCATTGGGTCCTGAAAAAGCTCAGGGTAATGCTCCCTCATCTCGTCCTCCGGCTCCCAGGTCCATTCCGAGCCCTTGCGGTGCTGCCACTGCACCTTTACCAGCTCCACCTTCTTGTTCCTCAGATCCCTTGACTTCCAGTCAAGGATTGCCACTGGCCGCTCGATGTAGTTCAGGCTATCATCAACCTGAATATCCTCCAAAGGTACCACTGCCGAATCGTCCACCAGACACTTCCGCAACTGGGAGACGTGAAAAGTGCTATGAATCTGACTGAGTTCAGCTGGCAGATCCAGCCTATATGCCACCTTTCCCACCCGGGCTACAACCCTGAAGGGTCCAATATACCTGGGGCCCAGCTTGCCCCGCTTCCTGAATCGAATGATGCCCTTCCAAGGCGACACTTTCAGGAGCACCATATCCTCGACCTGGAATTCCAGGTCCGATCGACGCTTGTCAGCATAACTTTTCTGCCGACTCTAAGCAGTCTGAAGCCTGCTCCGAACCTGCTGTATCATCTCCGTAGTCTTGAGTACCACCTCGGTACTCCCCATGACCCTCTGACCAACCTCACCCCAGCATATCGGGGTTCTGCACTTCCTCCCATACAACATCTCAAAAGGAGGACGGTCGATACTCGCATGATAGCTATTATTATAAGAGAACTCCGCCAATGGAAGGTAAGTATCCCAACTACCTCCAAAATCTAACACACACGCCCCAGCATGTCCTCCAGAGTCTGGATGGTCCGCTCACTCTGACCATCCGTCTGCGGGTGAAAGGCGGTGCTAAAGTGCAGACGAGTACCCAGTTCGTCATGAAACTTCTTCCAAAACATGGAAGTGAACCGCACGTCCCTATCGGAAATCACTGAAACTGGCACCCCGTGTCGCGCCACTACCTCTCTGATGTAGATGTCGGCCAACTTCTCAACCGAGATACTCTCCTGAATCGGATTAAAATGGGCGCTCTTGGTCAATCGATCAACGATGACCCAAATCGAATCCACTCCTCGCGCGGTTCTGGGAAGCTTCATAATGAAGTCCATAGTAATATCCTTCCACTTCCACAGCGGGATATCCAACGGTTGGACCTTGTCGTGAGGTCTCTGGTGCTCAGCCTTGACCTTCCTGCAGGTCAGACACCTCTCCACAACCCAAGCTATGTCCCTCTTCATACAGGGCCACTAATAATCGAGATGAAGATCCATGTACATCTTCGTCACCCCGGTATGGATAGAGAACCTAGATTTGTGCGCCTCTGCCATCAATACCTGGCGCATACCCCCATGATAAGGGACCCACACCCTACGGTGAAGAGTCAACAATCCCCGACTATCATAGTCGAAGGAGGAAACCTGACCCACAATTTGCTCGCTCTTCCGATGTTCCTCCTTCATGGCCTCCTGCTGGGACTCCCGAATCTGCTCCAACAGCGGAGTCACAACTGTCATCCTCAGACAGATGTCCTTGATTGGCGCTGCCTTGCGGCTAAGCGCATCGGCCACGACATTGGCCTTCCCTGGGTGGTAGAGGATCTCGCAATCATAATCCTTCACCACATCAAGCCACCGTCGCTGCCTCATATTCAGATTTGGCTGGTCCATGAGATACCCCAGGCCCTTGTGGTCCGTGTAAATGGTACAACGAACCCCACAGAGGTAATGACGCCAAATATTGAGGGCGAAAACAACAGCCCCCAGCTCCAAATCATGCGTCGGATAATTCGCCTCGTGAGGCTTCAGCTGCCTCGACGCGTAAGCAATAACATGCCCCCTCTGCATCAATACCGCGCCAAAACCAGAGATAGAGGCGTCGCAGTATACAACAAAATCCTCCATGCCCTCCGGCAGGGCCAAGATTAACGCCTCACACAATCTCTGTCTCAATGTCTCAAACGCAGCCTGTTGCTCAGGCCCCCAGTGAAAGACCGTGGATTTTCTTGTCAGCCTGGTCAGGGGCACGACTATCTTGGAGAAGTCTCGAATGAATCTCCGATAGTAGCCTGCCAATCCCAGGAAGCTCCGAATCTCAGATGGAGACCTTGGAACCTCCCACCTCATCACGGCCTCCACCTTGGCCGGATCAACCGAAATCCCGTCTTGGTTGACAAGATGCCCAAGAAACTGCACCTCGCGCAACCAAAACTCACACTTGGAGAACTTAGCATACAAGCTCTCCCTCCTCAAGGTATCCAGAACCTCCCACAGGTGCTCCTCATGCTGCTCTCGCGTCTTGGAATAAACCAAGATGTCATCAATGAAAACTATCACAGACCGATCCAACATCGGTCTGCACACGCGGTTCATGAGATCCATGAACGCAGCAGGAGCATTGGTGAGCCCGAAAGGCATCACCACGAACTCATAGTGGCCGTAACGCGTCCGAAAAGCAGTCTTCTGCACATCCTCCTCTCTGACCCTCATCTGGTGATATCCTGAGCGCAAATCAATCTTGGAGAACCAAGATGCTCCCTGTAGCTGGTCAAAGAGGTCATCAATCCTCGGGAGTGGGTAACGGTTCTTCACCGTTACCTTATTCAGCTCCTTATAATCTATACACATCCGATGCAACCCGTTCTTCTTCTTCACAAACAGAATCGGGGCTCCCCAGGGTGAATTGCTCGGTCTAATGAATCCCTTGTCTAACAGCTCCTGCAACTGTGTAGACAACTCCTGCATCTCAGGAGGAGCCAACCGATATGGTGCCTTGGCTATTGGAGCCGCACCAGGGACTAGGTCGATCCTGAACTCTACTTGCCGCTCCGGAGGTATCCCAGGCAACTCCTCGGGGAATACATCCGCGAACTCTCGTACCACTGGCACATCGCCCACCGTCGCCTTACTCGCCTCCCGGGTGTCCATAACATAGGTGGCATATCCTGCGCAACCCTGCCGAAGGTAGCGCCTACCCCTCGCTGTTGAACATAAAGTTGGCCCTCGATGTGGCCTCTCGCCCTGAACCACCAGCTCTCCCCCACTTAGGGTCCTGATCCGCACCAACTGCTGCGCGCAGTCGATCACCGCCCCATTGGGGCTCAACCAATCCATGCCTATAATCACTTTGTTCCATCTCAACGGAATGGGAACCAAGTCTACCAAATAACGTTCCTCGAACAGCCTCAGAACACAGTCCCTGAAAACCTCTGACGCTCGCACTGATCGATCATCCGCAATCTCGACCTCTAGAGGTCAATCCAACATGTCCGAGGACTCAGAAAACTTCTTGCTAAGCGCAAGAGAGACAAATGATCGGGTAGCACCCGAATCAAACAATACCTGAACTGGGATACCGTTCACGTGGAACGATCCTAAACAGAGCATAAACATAACATATCAAAATCACAGCAACATAAAAAAAGAACATAAGGAAGAAATCATACCCGTCACTACATCGGGTGCGGCGCGTGCCTCCTCGGCTGTCAACTGAAATGCTCGGCTCCTCACCACTGGAGCCTCTGCCTTGACCTTCCGGCCATCCGCAACTCGTGTTGTCGCTGGAGTCGGCCCCACCACTGGCGCTGCTGCTGACACTGCTGACAATCTAGGGCAGTTGGCCTTTTTATGGCCCCTCTGATTGCAATGAAAGCAAATCAGGTCTGATGTCTGAATTGTGGGGGCGGGGGCAATACAATCCCTGCCAAAGTGCCCCGTCTTGCCGCACTTGTAGCAGCCTGACGATCCCGCTCTACAAGCTTCCTCATGCCGCCTGCCGCATTTCCTGCAGCGGCTCTGACCCGGCTGGCCCTTCGGCCTAATGTCGGATCCCTTGGGCTTCTTCCCCGAAGCCCCAGTAACTTGTCCCTCCTCTGCCTTCCTCTTCCTGATGTGCTCCAAGTCTATCTCTCTCTCCCTCGCCCTGGCAATCATGGAATCCAGGGTCGGACATGCTGAGAAGCTGACATGCTCCCGAATATCAGCTCTCAACATGTCGTGATAGCGGGTCCTCCGCATATCCTCATCTCCCGCATACTGGGGCACCAACAATGCCCTCTCCCAGAACTTGGTGGTAATCTCCGCCACCGTCTCTGTCGTATGCCTCATATCAAGGAAATCACTGGCCAACTGCTGGAGCTCCACAGCTGGCGTAAACTCAGCCCTGAACCTGGTCACAAAGTCTGACCAAGTCATAGCCTCGATGGCTGGGGCTCCCAACGAGTCACCAACTGACTCCCACCAATCTCTATCTCTATCCCTTAAACATCCCGCAGCAAAGCGGACCTTCGACCCCTCCGAGCAGAAGCTCGTCAACTGCGCAGACTCGATGTCTGCGATCCATCTCCTGGCAGCAATGGGGTCCTTAACCCCATGAAAATCTGGCGCACCACTCCCTCTAAAGTCCTTGAAGGACAGTGTGCACGTACCCGACTGGCTAGACGCCGAGTCCCCCCTGAACGCCTGGAGGCGATCCTCCATCAACTCGATAATCCCCTCCTTGATCGACCCGAAGATGATAGGGGTCGACTCAAGGATACCTCTAGTGATCTCAGACGTGATGAACTCGCATAACCCGTCATCAACCTGCTCAGATCCTACGCCCGAGCCTGACCCTGATCCCGACCCTGATCCGGAACCTCCTGCTCCATGTCGTGTGGTCACCATACTGAAAATAAACACATAAACGTCAGGATCATACATGCTCTCGAGAGGTCTCGCACACTCTCCAAGTTTCCTGGTTCCATCTCGGCCCTCCTTGACTCGAGTACAGATCCTCTGCTTCCAGTAGTACGTGTCCATACTACCTTCCACATCCATCCGTACTTTCCTCAAGGATTGCGTCAACTTCACCAAGTCCCTTTACCGATACCCTTTTCCACTAATCTCGTCCTAGGCTTTCCTAGGGCACCCTCCGACCTACTCTCCGCCATCAGCTGCACAAGGGGTCCCTGCTATCCTTCCCTATCTAGCTTGCGAATACTTTTATACATTTGCTCACTAGATAGTTAAAGTTAGCCAGCACCCTTATAGCACAAATCAAGCAGCATTCGTGCATTGAGTAACCAATTCAGGCATAACCTATACAGGCCATCCTACTGCTGACTAAACAGTCCTAAGCAATCCATGGAAACCTTCTAGAAGGCCCTTGGACGAAATCTTCTATGGGATTCCCATAGATTTTGTCCAACCCCTACCAAGGTGATCCAGCAGCCCACTTTGCAACTATCAATGATTTGCAAGATCAGTCCCCGTTCTTTTAATCAGTTCCTTTAATCCCAAAATTAATTCCAAATTAATTTATGATTAATACTAATTAAATAATATGATTTCTCAATTAATATATTATTCCTATCATATATTAATAAATCATTTATCAACCTCTTTCTCCAAAATTCATCCTATCAAGTTGTTATGGTGAAGGAAACCCAAAAGCACCATGCTATTATCGGATCAAGCACAAACCAATTATAGTTATGGGCTTAGACACCTAATCCAACATAAGCAACTACAGTAATGATGTTAATTCCATAAAAGAAAGGCCATAGACTGTCAGACATCATATAATCAGGAAATTCTATCGTGCCATTCCTGAAGATCCCTAGCCTATCACAAGCATGTTGTTCTAACATATCACAATATCAAATAACAGTATGGCATTTTGGGGTCTACTTACTGGCTCCGGATGATCGTACACATAACATCCTCGTTGAGTATTTTGAAGACCATTGGAAAAATCATTTTGAAAATCCTTTACCTTAGATTGAGACTGGATTCACACGAGTGTTCCTCCAATTCACTCAAACCAAGGCTCTGATACCAACTTGTAACACTCATAAAATTCTTTAAAATTTTAAACTTTTTAAGCAAACCCAAAACCATCATTGTTTACAAATTGTTTTCAAAACAAGTTCCACATCAGAGAAATCCCAAAATCGTAAAACAAAAACATCAGGAGGTGCATGATCATGGCTTTTCCTTCCAGCAACCCTCTGAGGTACCTGAAACATAATCCAAAACCGTAAGCCCAAAGTTTAGTGAGTTCCCCCAAAATACCGATACATAAAAAATAGCACAAATATAATAACAACATGTAATGGGTCCACAGCTAATAGACTGGATTACCCATGAGTCCACATCATAAGTCTAGCTTTCCCTACGGGCCCACAGCTTATGTCTGGCTTGCTCCCTGGCCTGATCAGTCATCAGACTGAATACCGCTAAGCCCTCAGTACGAGTCTGGCTGCCATTCCCTAGCCCTCAGTTCGTATCTAGAATGCTCATGACTCCACAGTATGAGTCTGGCATGCCCTCCCTGGCCCTCAGCTCATATCTGGCATACTCCAGGTTTGTTGGGTACATCACAAAGCAGTACTACCTCAACCAACCCACACAATATGTCGACATATAACATATAATATCATATACAGATAAATATATAGTATCACAGGTAGTCCTACTGAGCTACCAGACTAGCATATCAAACTAGCATGCATATCTAATCCATACTCAACATATCACAATACTAGGTTATTAAACCAACGGGTCGGCCTTGGTGTCATTGACCCCTTAGTATAGTGACGAAACTCACCTCTCAAGTAGTGTAGAACTAAGAAGGTCTGACTCCGAATCTCATCTCCCGACTCTAATGACTACAACCACCATATGACCAATTCTATCAAAATCCCGGAATACACAAAATGCCCTCAAAAGCTAAACTTGGTCAACCATGGTTAAGGTCAAATTCAACGGTCAAGGTCAACATTCCATGTTAACCCAACTCGTTGAGTGCACCAATAAACTCGCCGAGTTCCTACATTAATCCGAAGGTCGAGAAAATCCCAGCCAACACGTCGTGTTGGCTTGCAAACTCGCCAAGTTTTCCCGAGCTTAGTACATTCAACTAATCCTACGATTTCAGGGATTCCAGGGCTCAGATCTAAACTCAAATGCTATAAAAAGGATAAAGTTTCCAACTTTATCCTTTGGGGCTACTCCAAGTGTTCAAAAACCCATCCACAAGGCTTGGAGATCCAAGGGCTTCACCAATAAGCACAAAATCCTTGAGGTCTGAAGCCAACTTTCCAGAAGAGATTCTAGCATCAAAATCAACCGAAAGGTTGGTGCTTTGTAGACATGCGTGTCCAATGCATGTCTTGAACCCAAAATGGGTCAAAAAGGGGAAATATGACCTAAACTCCATGCATGGCATCAAAACTTGGCTAAAGACCATATCCTAACCAATACAAGATCACATTGACCTGGAGATTCATAAAGTTGCAAAATTTATGAGAACCATCCATTTCAACAACCAAGAATAAGAAGAAAAAGGGACAAAATGATCTTGGATACTTACAAAGGTCCAGAAGAGTGCCAAACTAAAGATGATAGATTTGCTTGCTAGGTCCTTGCTTCCTTCTTCCAACTTTCTTCTTCTTTTACTCCAAAATATGACACTAGCTCACAAATTAGAGAAAAGGATGATTACGGCTCACACGGGCCGATATCGGGGGTTTGGAAGCTGATAAAAGATCAGCCCTGGGGACTTAAGGAGATTAAATAGGGTGCAAAACCCTAAAATTTAGGGTTTCCCATCCAGCCGCCAATACGCCGAGTTTCCCTTCACCAACATGTCGTGTTGGTCTATAAAAATACGCGGACCAAAGTCCTTCAACTCGTCGTGTTGAGGCTTTCAACACGCCGAGTTCCAATGGAAAACATGCTTAAAGGAATAAATCTCATACCTGGGAATCGGGATGTTACAAATCATATAATATATTAATAAATCATATATATTTCAATTTCCAATTAGTTTATTATTCATATAATAAACTATCAAATTATCCTCTATCTCCAACTGTCATTCTAATTAGTTACTAGTTTTGAGGGCAACCCAAAAAGGACTTTGCTTCTAATTCAAGAATATACCAATTTAGTTATTGGCTTAGACACTTTAATCCAACACCTCTATCCTACCATGCAAAGGATATACAATAGGATACATGGCATAGAGAGAAAACTCACCTAAACTGAAGGACCAAAAAAGTACACCATTCTCATACCTTGCACTTCTCAATCCCCTAACCGACTAATCATCAAATGTGATGAATCCTCAATCAACAACCCAAATCCTCCAAGTTTGACCCCAAGTCAAACTATTCAAAAGTCAACGGTCAACAGTCAACAAAATTCAACGGTCAACCAAGTCAACAGCCACCAGAATGTGGAGATCTTTTAGCCACGTCATGGGCATGCCCAGATAAAACAGTCGACATGCAGGAGAGCACCACGTCGTGGAAACTGGCAGAAAGTCATATTATCATATTAAGGACATAATCTGTTAAGTCCTTTGCTCCAACTTTCTAGAAGGCTTCCTTGCCTTATAAAGGAACAAAAAATTCCTTACTTTATGGACATGAATGTCCATTGCATTTTTCTCCAAAAACTAGGTCAAGAAGAGTAAGAAATGTAGTCAAAACTCCATGCATTGCATTAAACAACATGGAAGTCTAGATTTGTAACATATGATGACCAAGGGACCTCAAAGAGTGATAAAAGTTGCCAACTTTATCTAAAACAACCATTCATAATCACAAATCAAGAAGTAAAACGGATCAAAACTTAGATCCATAAGTGATGAGCCAAAAAGAAGGGAACTTGGAGACTTACTGAAGGTTTGTATCGATCGGATACACTTCAAGTATTAAGAACAAACGTAATACTAATCTATAAAAAACAATAAACATAAAGTAAATAATCTAGAAGTTCTCCAAATTGTTCTTTCACAAAGAAAGGGGTTTGTCTTCACCAATAAAACAAGTTTATCACAAAGACAATTGACACAAAGCCACGATCACTACATTAGGGTTTGCGCTAATGTTGTATATATACTAATCTATTCATGTATATCCCATGATTCAATAAATTGCCTCTTATCTATACTAAGAACCGGTCTTAAAACAAAGATAACGGATATTTGATCCATTCTATATTTATCTATATCATTACCTAATATACAAAAGATTACAATAGGGTAACTGTACTATATGTTGACGATGATAAGCTTGATACGCTAGCGTTGTAGATGTAGTAGACGGTGACGCTGATCTATCAGTGTGTCCTGTGTTTGAATCATCAGATCATAAGGTATGACCTTACAATCTCCCCCTATCTGATGATGTCAAAACTAATCTTGAATGAATGCTTTTGGCTTGTGCTCCCCTAAGAGTAAGAATGAAATCTCGACTCTTGCAGTTTTAATGAATGCTTCCCCTGAAAAGATGAATGACTTATCAAGCATTTATGAATTGCAGCAGACAGCAGATGAATAGATAATGAGCTTGAGCTGAGCTGAGAACGTTGACATCATCTTGAATCAAGTCCCCCTTAGAATGTGCTTTTCCATAGTTCTAGTAGTGACATTTTCAGTTTTACCAAGATTCTTTCTCCCTTTTTGACATTAACAGCTAACGTAGAAGTAGAGATCAAGCAAAATAGAGTTTCAACTGGTAGTCTATTAAGTTTGTGATGTATCTTGATAGTGTGATCTTAAAGTGCCATTCACTGACATAGGATTGTGAGATCTCATCAGCTTGTGGTTTCATACGTTGAATCATTAATCACCTTTATTAGAAAAAAAGGGCAAGAGTAGTATGTTGCGTGTAATACATTCCGGAATAAAATGTACCCATCGGAAAAGAATTTTTTGAATTCTTAGTAGCATTTGGTATCATACGCTGAATCATAAAATTCTAAAGAAGAATTATGGAAAGAATGGTTTGATGCTTGTGATAAGGTATGGTGCTTTAGCTTAACCATCTGCATAAATTCTTCAAACTCTCATCAATGTATGGTATATTACACTGAATTGTAAAGTTTTAAAGAAGAATATCACGGAAAGAATGCATTGGTGTGTGTGATAGTCTACGGTACATAGGCTAGCCATCGACACAAAATTGCAAATTTTATCAGTGTGTGATATATCATAGTGAATCTTCAAGTTTTATTAAGAAGAAGTTAAGGAAAGAAAGGATTCTTTCAATCACGCTGAGGTGGAATCAGCGTGAATCATAAACGATGTTATATCATCAACAAGAAGTGGTTTAAACTTCCATATCATAGAGTAAGAGACTTGAACAACCCTTTGTCATCAAAGGACCAGACAAGTAACTCTTACGTTGATGACTATGCAATCAGGGTAAGCCATTGGGTTCTGCTCAATGTTTCAACAGAACATGAGACTTGATGCATACACCAAGCATGCTTCCTAGGACAGGGTCAGGTGAGATGATTAATTAAAAAAACAAACACCCCATACTTTCTATCGCTTTTTTTTTGGGCCAGGAAATCTCAGTTAGAAAGTGTAGACAATGCTAGACAGTAAGCATGAGGAGGTGACTCAATGTTCTCAACAGATGGTCTCGCTAGTGAGAAATTTAAAGAGATTTTGTCACATACAACAACATGCTTCTAGGGACGATGATGTGTCAAAAGTTGCATACTAGGCTTAAAGTTGTCACCGTCAGATTCCTTTTTACAAAATAAAAATATAAAAATACAACAAAAGAGTTAGTCAAACAAGGAAAAGGTTTAAACAGGGACGTGTGTGCAGCTTTTTCAAAAGTTCTCAATATATCTTATTTCAGTAAATCTTTTTTGTAGAGTCAAATATTTCGAAATAATTACTCATTTATTGATTTCCTTTCTTTGAGATATTTATTCTTAGAAGTTGTCTATAAAAGAAAACATAAGTGAGGATAAATACATCAATATACAACTCATCTCACCATAAATCAAGAATGATGAAGTTATTTATCACTGAGACGTTGTGGATAGATTCCAAGCTTCTTATTTATCCAGAGCAAAAGAGAAGCAAAGATCGGTATTTGTAACCGGCGAGTTAACTGGATCGAATCCATAAAACCATTGTGTCTAACACGAGGGCATTCGAGGTTTTATCAGATTATGAGTCAGTATATGAAAACAAGACTTACTGTATTGATGGTTGCTCTTTGCATCCATAATAGTGAGTGGATAAGAAAAGGGGTTTTCACAAGAATAAGAGAATATGATGCCACTCTTTTTCTCAGCACCGAGAGCGTTGATATCTTTTAGGATCTTACCAATTCTGAAGAAGAAGATGCAAAAAAACTATACATAGATCTGAAAAATGAAAAGAGAGAAAGGAGAATACATGTAAATATTAGAAGCAAAAGGTTAAAGAAACTTTTGTAAAAATATGTAAAAATAATAAAAATAACATTTTTTTTGTATTTTTGTATTTTTTTTAGAAAGCAATCAGAAGCAATCAAAACAACTAGAAAGCAGTTAAATCATTGCATGCATGCCATGATCTGCAATTAATTTGTTTGAAGTCTTCTCATCCAACGCCTTAGTGAAAATGTCAGCCAACTTATTTGTGGATGGGATGTAAAATAACTCCACAACATATGTCATTGGTGTCGTCATGGAAAGAATGGATTCATGCGTGTGATAGTCTACAGTACATAGGCTAGCCATCGGCACAAAATTGCAAACTTTTATCAGTGTGTGGTATATCACAGTGAATCTTCAAGTTTTATTAAGAAGAAGTAAAGGAACGAATGGATTGTTTCAGTCACGCTGAGGTGGAATCAGCGTGAATCATAAACGATGTTAACTCATCAACAAGAAGTGGTTTAAAATTATGTATCATAGAGTAAGAGAATTGAACAACCATTTTTCATCAAAGGACCAAACAAGTAACGCTTATGTTGATAACTATGCAATCAGGGTAAGCCATTGGGCTATGCTCAATGTTTCAGCAGAACATGAACTTGATGCATACGAGAAGCATGCTTCTAGGGACAAGGTCAGGTGAGATGATTAATTAGAAGCAAAGGTTAAAGAAACTATAGTAAACATATGTAAAAATAATAAAAACAACATTTTTGTATTTTTGTGTTTTTAGAAAGCAATAAGAAGCAATCAAAATAGTTAGAAAGCAGTTAAATCATTGAAAGCTTTCCAAGATCTGCAATTAATTTGTTTAAAGTCTTCTCGTCCAACGCCTTAGTGAAAATGTCAGCCAATTAATTTTCTGCACTAGATTTTATATCATCTAAATGTCATTGGTGTTGTCACAACAGATGGGTGTCTTCGGGGATTTTAGACCATAATCTAAGAGCTGATTCTAAATCCATAGAATTTGAGCACAACACCTTCCAGTGGCAACATATTCATCCTCAACGGTAGAACTAGCCACCGATGTCTACTTTTTGTTGGACCAGCTTACCAATCTATTTCCATGCATTTGAGCTCTACCTGAAGTGCTTTTACGATCAATGCCACACCCTCCAAGATCAGAGTCAGTGTATCCCCCCCAGCTTGAACTCAGAGTCACGAGGATACCATAACCCAAGATTGGGTGATGCTTTAAGTACCGAAAAATCCTTTTGACAGCGTGAAGATGAGATTCCTTAGGACTAGCTTGACAACGATAACATAATATGGTAGCGAACATAATGTCATGGCGACTAGCTGTAAGATAGAATAGAGAACCTATTATTCCTCGAAACAGAGTTCCATTCACATTAGTTCCACTTAGATCAGTGCCAATAGACGCTGATGAAGAGATCATAGTCTTTGTCAGTTTGCAATAAGACAAACCATACTTCTTTAGCATCTTTGCAATATATTTAGCTTGACAAACAAAAATACCATCAGTTAGTTGTTTGACCTGTAAGCGCAAAAAGAAAGTTAGTTCACCCATCATGCTCATCTCAAACTTCTTGGCCATGACCTCCGCGAATTCTGAACTTAGCTTTTCATTAGTGGATCTGAAAATGATATCGTCCACATACACTTGAGCAAGAATGATATGAGATCCTGATTGCTTTATGAACAGAGTGTTACCGATATTTCTTCATTTGTATCCACTTGAGAGAAGATAACTAGCCAACATGTCATACCATGCTCTAGGAACCTGCTTTAAACCATAGACAACTATATCAAGACAATACACATAATCTGGAAACTCTTTATTTTAAAACCCTGACGGTTGTTTTATAAAGACTTCTTCTTGAAGATTTCCATGTAGAAAGAAAGTCTTGACATCCATTTGGTATAGTTTGAAGTTCTTGAAGGAGGAAAAAGCTAGAAACAAACGAGTTACTTCATGTCTTGCAACAGGAGCAAACGTTTGATCATAGTCTAACCCTTCAAGCTGATAGAACCCTTGAGCCACAAGCCAAAATTTGTTTCTTATGGCAATTCCATCTTCATCCATTTTGTTCCTAAAAACCCAACGAGTGCCAATGATAGTCTTTCCCTGAGGTTTGGGAAGAAGAGTCCACACACGATGACGTTCGAATTCATTCAGCTTGTCCTGCATAGCTTTAATTCGGTCAAGTTCTTTCAAGACATCAGCGACACTTTTTGGTTTAATCATTGAGATAAAGTATACAAACATGCATAATTTACTGTTGATTCTGCTACGAGTGAGAATCCCAGAATTTATATCTCCAATGATTTGGGATTCAGGATGATCTCAAAGGATTCTTCGATAAGAACTTTCATTTGCAATACTTTGGGTAGAGTCTTCCTGATTGGATGGTTCAACTTCTTCAGGGATAACAGGCTGATCTTCAGAGATATTTTGTGAATTTATTAATTGATAAACATTGGGAAGAATGGGATCAACGTCATTCTATAAGAGCTCAGGAACAGGATCTGGAGGACTGTAAGTAAGTTCATTCAGAATTGACGAGGAATGATCAACTCGATCATGAATGAATGAGTCCTCATCAAAAGTGACATGAACTGTTTCTTCAACAATTTGCCTTGAAAGATTAAATACTATGAAAGCCTTGGATATGCTAGAGTATCCTAGGAACACTACTTCATCAGATTTAGCTTCAAACTTCAAACACTGATCTCTTTGATTCAAGATGTAACAAACACATCCAAACACATGAAAATAAGAGATGTCCGGTTTTCTTCATTTCAGTAGTTCATAAGTAGTTTTCCTATGACACTTAACAATATTAGACCGATTTTGGGTATAACACACTGTATTGATAACTTCACCTCTAAATGACAAAGAAAGACCAACTGTAACGACCATAGTTCTTACAGCTTCAATGAGAGTCATGTTTTGTCTTTCTACAATACCATTTTGCTGAGGAATTCTAACTATAGAAACATTATGATAAATTCCTGAGAATGAGAAAAAGTCCTCCAGAGAGGAGTTTCTAAATTCGGTTCCGTGATCACTACATAATTGCCTTACTTTGTGACCATAGAGAACTTCCCACTGTTTGATGAGAGCAATGATTTCATCAGCAGCATGAATTTTCTTCCTTAAGAAGACTACCCATCTAAACCTTGAAAATTCATCCACAATCACGAGAGTGTATTTCTTCCTAGCTCTTGACTTAACTGGAACAGACCCAAAAAGATCCATGAGAAGGAGATGCAGAGGTTAGATAATAGAGGAGCATGACTTTAGCTTGAAGCAAGACTTGGTTTTCTTCCCTTTTTCACATGTTAAGCATAGCTTATCTTTGAAAAACTCCATTTTAGGAATTCCTCTTACAAGCTGATTCCCTGCAATCTTTGAAAGGTTCTTGAAGTTCAGATGTGACAACCTCTTGTGCCACAACCAATTTAGATGAGACTGAGCACGAGAGAAGAAAAAATGACAAAGAGAGTTGTCAGCAGAAAACATATCCAGAACATAAATATTGTTTTGTCGATTTGTAGTAAGAACAGCGACATTCTTTTGATCAACAACCTTTCCTTCTCTCTTCTTAAATAAAACTTCATAACCAGCGTCACATAGTTGGCTGATAGAAATGAGATTATGCTGAAGATCTTTCACGTAGGAGACATTCTTGAAAACATTAGAATTGCACTTGATGGACCATATCCCTTTGTAGATCCTTTGCCATTATATCCATATGTAATAGTCAGACCATCCTTCTTTATGAAATCTTCCAAGAGAGACTTGAATCTTGTCATATGCCTTGAGTAGCAGCCGTCTAAATACTAAATATCCTTTTTTTCCCAAAAACCAATAAATATAGTAAGACATAAAACACAAAAAAATACATATACTACACACTGACCCATTTGCAAAGGGTCACTCACAAAAAGATATTATCACAACCATCGGGGAGACAATTCAACGAGTTTGCCTTTTTAATCCACTTATCATTGCGAGTTCTGATGTTATCAGTGCGGGAAAAGTCCTTTTCAAAGGTGCACTTGCTAACTTTGTGAGAGGCATCACCACATCGATAATAGACTTTGATTCCAAAATTCTTTCCCTTAATATTAGATTTTGATTTCTTTTCAACTGTTGAATTTAATTTGAGATTTACGGGACAATGGATATCATTGATGTTATGCATAAATACTACCTTTTCATTAGGCTCATGATGCATTGAAGAGTCATTAGAAGTGGAAGACTTTGATTGATCTTTAGGTTCAGAATTGCTTACTGAGCACTGAGGAAATATGCTAAGAATCTCGTTTACAGAATGAACTTTTCCATTACAGATAGGAAAATTTAGCAAAATCTTAGTGGAGGGAAGAACATACTCACGATGAGAAGGTTGGTGAGAAGGGTCAAGAGAAGATAATTTAGAAATACATTTGGTAATGCCATTAGAATCAGTAGAGTAGTAAGTATCAATTAAATATTGATTTATAAAATGAGAACTCACAAATCTACTCTTAAAGTCTTCCTTTAAGCAGTCAACTTCATAAAAGGTTTGTTTAGTCTCAACAACTTCGGTTAAAGAAATAGCACCTTCTGTATCACCTCCACTAATTTTCTTATACTGATCTTGAATCGAAGCACTAATGATTATTATGACATTAAAGTGAGAAGATGCCTAATTTTTCAAAATAAGTTAAGTGCGATTAGCATGATAGACAACTTTTTCTTTTTCAATGTAAATAAAATTTTGGTTAGCGAGAGACAAGTGTTTTCCTTTTTTAGAGTAGAAAGAGATTGTTCAAGAAAAGAGTTTTTTCTTTGAGTTTCTTTAACTCAAGACTGAGAGACAATTGTTATTTATTTCAAACCAATAAATTTAAACGTAACAGATCAAATGATTCATTTTTTTAATATTATCAACAGAGGAGAGATTAACAACATTCTTTACCTGATACACTAAGGTATCGTCCCATTCTGACTTGAGGTCCTTTATAGCAAGAAGAGGATCATCATTAAGGATCTCAACACTATCATGATTAGTGTCAATGTGTGGTTCAACAATCTGAGCCATGAGACACTTACATTCATCGTCTGAGGAGTTATCCTTTTCAAAAGTAGATGATAGAGTGATCATCATCTCTTGAGTTGTTGAGCAGTTTTGAACCAAACGATAGACATAAAATGGGAGTGACTTTCCTTGTTGAATCCGGGAACAGTTTTTCCTTTCAGCTTGCTACCAGACGCACCATTATTGGATGATTGATGCATAGCGACGATAGGACCTTTATTGACGAAATCGAGCATATCAAGGTCCATGAACTCGAGAGCTTCCATGGCCTTTGATTTTCATGCAGAGAAGTTATGTTTATCAAATGAAGGAATCTTTTTGCAAACAGCTGATTTTCATGTACAAGAGGTTGAAATAATTGCTTGAGTGTATCAAAAACCTGCTCTGATATCAATTGAAGGTTTGTATTGATCGGATACACTTCAAGTATTAAGAAAAAACGTAAAACTAATCTAAGCAAAACAATAAACATAAATAAATAACAAAAAAGTTCTCTAAATTGTTCTTTCACAAATAAAGGGTTTTATCTTCACCAAGAATATGGGTTTGTCACAAAGACGATTGACACAAAGCCACGATCACTACATTAGGGTTTTTCCTAATGTTGTATATATACTAATCTATACATGTATATCCCATGATTCAAGGGGTTGTGTCTAATCTATACTAAGAACCGATCTTATCACAAAGATAATGGATCTGTGATCTATTCTATACTTATCTATATCATTACCTAATATACAAAAGATTACAATAGAATAATTGTACTATAATCTGATGCTGATAAGCTTGATATGCTGGCATTGTAGATGTAGTAGACACTGACGCTGATCTATAAGCGTGTCATGTATTTGACTCATCAGATCATAGGGTGTGACCTTACAATCTCCCCTTATCTAATGATGTCAAAACTAATCTTCAATTAATGATTTTGGCATGTGGTCCCCTAAGAGTAAGAATGAAATCTTGACTCTTGCAGTTTTAACGGATGCTCCCCCTGAGAAGATGAATGACTTATTAATCATTTATGAATTGTAATAGACGGTGGAAAAAAAGATAATAAACTTGAGTTGAGCTGAGAACGTTGAACAAGCTAACCGTGAAGAACCGTTATCCACTCCCGAGGATTGACGATTTGTTTGACCAGCTTCAGGGTGCATCTTGGTTTTCCAAGATTGATTTGCATTCAGGATACCACCAGATGAGAGCCAGGGATGAGGATGTGTAGAAGACAGGCTTCAAAACTAGTTATGGTCATTATGGGTTTGTGGTGATGCCTTTCAGGCTCACCAATGCACCAACAAAATTCATGGATCTCATGGACCGGGTCTGCATGCTGATGCTGGATCGGTCTGTGATTGTTTTCATTGATGATATTATAGTGTATTCCAAGACCAAGGAGCAGCATGAGAGGTATTGGAGACCCTGAGGAGGGAGATGCTTTATCCCAAATTCTCCAAATGTGAGTTTTGGTTGCGTGAGGTGCAGTTTTTGGGGCACATCGTCAACCAAAAGGGGATCTTGGTTGACCCGGCCAAGATCGAGGCGGTGATGCACTAGGAGGTCCTGAGGACCGTATCTGAGATTCGTAGTTTCATAGGTCTCATGGGGTATTATCGGATATTTATCCAAGATTTATCTAAAATTGTTGTGCCCTTGACCTACCTGACAAAGAAGAATCTGACCTTCCGGTGGTGGTGCGATCAGCAGTTAGCCTTTAAGACTCTGAGGTAGAGGTTGTGTGAGGCCGTGATTCTGGCGCTCCTCGAGGGTTTGGATGATTTTGTGGTTTACTTCGACGCCTCTATTTCGGTTTTGGGAGATATTCTTATGCAGATAGGTCACGTGATTGGTTACGCTTCGAGGCAGCTAAAGCCTCATGAGGCGAATTACACACACATGATTTGGAATTGGGGGCTTTGGTGTTTGTCCTCAAGATCTGGAGGTATTATCTATTTAGGGTTCGATGTACTATATACACCGACCACAAGAGTTTGAAGTATTTGATGGATGAACCGAATTTAAATATGCGGCAATGGAGGTGGTTGGATGTAGTGAAGGATTATGATTGCGAGATCCTGTACCACCCTGGGAAGGCCAATGTGTTGGTTGATGCTTTGAGCCGCAAGGCTACAAAATCATCTATCCGAGATATCTGTTTGAGGATGAATGTCACTTTGTCTCTGATGGATTTGATCAAGAAGGCTCAGATAGAAGGATTGAAAATGAAAATTGGAAGACCGAGTTGATTAGAGGACAAATTCCTTTATTTTTCAGAGACACTCGGGGGTTGTTGATAAAGTGTGGTAGAGTTTTGGTTCCGATATCGGGTGGAGTAAGGCAGACGATTCTAGAGGAGGCGCATAAGTTAAAGTTTTCCATCCATCCAGGGGCCACAAATATGTACCGAGATTTGAGGTTGACTTACTGGTAACCCTGCATGAAGAGGGAAATCTTGACGGAGTTGGGATACTTACTTTCCACTGGTCGAGTTCTCCTACAACAACAACTATCATGCTAGTATTTACCGACCACCATTTGAGATGTTGTATGGGAGGAGGTGCATGACCCTTGTTTGTTGGGGCAAGGTTGGTCATCGGGTCATGGGAAGCACCGAGGTGGTGCTTAAGACCACATAGTTGCTTCAGTAGGTGTGCGACAGGCTGCGGGTCGCACAAAGTCTTCGGGAAGAGTTATGTTGATTGGCGTCGTCCGCACCTGGAGTTTCAGGTGGGAGACTTGGTGTTGCTGAAGGTGTCACCTTGGAAAGGTGTCATCCAGTTTCGGAAGCATGGCAAGCTAGGCCCTCAGTTTATTGGTCCTTTTAGGATTACTGCCAGTGTAGGCAGGGTTGCATACCGGATGGATCTTCCTGATGAACTTCGTTTTTGATGTTCTTTATATCCACGCATAGATATCGACAAGATCTACAACTTTTTTTAGACTCCGTTGGCTAATTCTCACATTATTTTTAGTTTATTCTTTTAAACAAGCTTAGACTGCTAAACTTCGTTTAAAATCCATATCTTTTTCATACAACATCCGTTCTCGACTGTCGTTATATCGACAGACTCCTATTAACGAGATATTTGATTCTCGTTTAGGTTGTTTCGGCTAACAATCTACCAATTTGGATTTCGATTTCTATATCCGCATCGCTGCACTGAAACTTCGAAAAATCATAACTTCCTCATTTGAAGTCAGATTTGGATGTTCTCTATATACACGCTCTATGTTTTATGATTAATAAGACTCTTGTTTAGATTACTTAGGCTAATACACAACCTATCTAAAATTCAATTTTTACAACTCGCATAGTCTTTTTGGTTTAATCGCAAAACTTTGAAGAAACATAACTTCTTCTTACGCAGTCGGATTTTAGAGTTCCTTATATGTACAAAATCCTTGTCACATATACTATAACTTTGGTTAAGATTATTTATCTTCAATAATATTCTATTAAAATGTCAATTTATCGTTTATTATATCTTAATTGTCTAGCCCGAATTTGCGGGCGTTACATCATGCGTGGGGTATTTTGATTGTTTCATATTTATACATACATTTTTGCATTATTTTAGTACATTTGAGCATTAATTTGGTAAAATGAAAAGATATTTGGTACTTATAATGTTTAAAGTCTATCTTGTAGCCAAAATGGAAATTCTCAAGTAAAAAGGATTGAAATTGAAGGAAGCTAGATACATGGAGGTTTGGAGCTTAAATTAGGAGAAGAAACAAGAAGAAATCGAGCATCTTCTAGCCAAAATGGACATTCTCAAGTAAAAAGGAATGAAATTGAAGGAAGCTAGATACTTGGAGGTTTGGAGCTTAAATTAGGAGAAGAAGGAAGAAGAAACCGAGCATATTGGAGTTCCCACGATGTGGACGATTACTTCCCATGGCGTGGCATTTGGAATCTTCTTGATTCATGAATAAAGACCTTTCTCACAATGTGACAACATGACAAACCTAGAAACTTCTACGAACATGCATGGAAGCCTTGGCGCATACGAGATCATTAAGTTTCTCACAACGTGACACTCTTATTGTCACGACGTGAGAGCTAAATTTTGGAAAGTATAAATATCAACTTCTAGGTCAAATTCAGAAGACTTTGGTAGAGAGCTGCGATAGAAAAGTGACTAAGACCCTTCTAAGAACCCTTAGAATACTGAAGAAGATTCAAGATCTAGAGATTAAAAGATTGGAGGAATAATACTACATCATTTATTCGATTTGCTAGTTTTCACTATGTCTAATCTAGTTGAATCAGATTTAATGTTTGTTTCTGCTTTGATCATGGGTTAAAGTAATTTACTGATGATGAACCCTAATACTATGTGCTAGTTTCTATTTTCATGGATTGTTAAATTTGGTTTGGTTTGTGTTTGATAGATAGTGACATCCCCAAATTCACGATCATTTTAAAACTTTTATTTATGCTTATTTAAAAATCAGAGTATTCATTTTTAAATAATAATATTGCGGAATTTGTTCCTAGAAAACATGATAAATATATTAGCAAAGCTTTTCCGAAGAAATGTATTTTGTTTATATTAAAACTTTGAGATGTCATCGTCAATACAGAAACATAAGCATAAACAGGCCTTACGTTTATTTACACTAGTCATCTACATCTCCTTAAATCTCTCAGTGTAATGTAGCTTCATATCGACACCTGTGATACAAATAAATTGAGTGGGTCAGGTTGGGAGACCTGGTAAGTACATAGGGATTTCAATCCCATAATCTTATATATATATATATATATATATATATATATATATATATATATATATTAGAACTCACAAAATATACAATTTCACCTTATATAAGCAACTCTTACCGCACCCCGTCGATCCTCACAATGACACTATCCATACTCTTGGATCTAAAATTAACCTAAATACTTAATCCTTACTCCTGGATCAAGTAGGTCCAATCCATGCTCGCGGATCAATAACTGTGTCCATTTCATACTCTCGGACTAGGGACAATTGACTATGTCTTAATCCATGCTCCTGGATTAATGATAAATAACTATCTCCTCCCCATACTCTCAGATTAAGGACAATTGACTATGTCCAATCCATGCTCCTGGATTAATGACATGTTTAAAAGGTCTACCCTCCATGTATATTTCACTCATACTCATAAGGAGATACTACCCAATATTCCTCTTAATTAATTTAGGTTTACTCTGTATCCTAAATCATCATATATTATCATATATGCTCTTAACACGTATTTCAGGCAATATCAAATATTTCACACACAAACATATATTTAATACTTTAATCAATACTTGTATTAAACTCATGTTCATGAAAGGGACTATGCACTCATTTGTTAAAGTGATGACTCCAAACTCGGACAGCGCTTCACTTCTAACAATATTATTTCCTTCGATGAAACCTAATATCATTAATATTTATCGTGACTAATTACGAGCGATATTGTTATATAAGTGTTAAACAATACTTTTCAACCACTATGTATAGACAGGGGCCGGACATGAAACACCGGAGGGCATGACCATTTTGGCATTTAAGCACTTCTGAAATCCAACAACCCAGGCGGCCCTTCAAACTGGATTCCCCGTACCGCGAGTAGTTAAAAAGGTATTATAACAACACTATAATTATATTTTATAATATATATATATATATATATATATATATATATATATATATATATATTATAAGTTCATAATAACGATAATAAATTTAAGCATAAGTTATACCTAAAGTAGGGTAAGCATAACTAACTTATTAAGAGGTTTGGCTAGGAGCCTGGCTTTGCAGAGGCAGAACTTTCGAGTTGAAAGCTCTTCTTCTCATAGTCTTCTGGGACACCGGGACTCACCTCTAGCACTTAGGAAGTAGTATGGAAGGGGAGGGATAGTTTTGGAGTGTTGAGAGAGAAAGAAGGGTGAAGGTGTGAAGAGAATGGATGATTTGTGCGTCTATTTATAGGCTTTCTGGGGCCTCTCACATCGTGGGACATGGCTCTCACGTCGTGAGCCTTGCGTAGGCTCCAAGGTGAAGCCCGGTGCTGACACGTGGCGCCGGACACATGTAAAACATCTAATTTTAAAAAAAATCATAACTTTCACATACGAGCTCTGTTTTTGTCGTTATTTATATCCACGCGTAGGTATTGACAAGATCTACAACTTTCCTTTTGACTCCATTGGCTAATTCTTGACCAATTTAAAATCTAACAGTCTGAGAAGATTACACTGTTAACGACCGTGTAAAATTCATTACTTCTACATACGAAATTCGTTTTGTCGCAAAACTTCATCGGGTCATAACTTATTCGTTATAAGTCGGATTTCAGCGTTCTTTATATGTATGGAAACCTTGTGACATATACTATAACTTGGTTAATATTATTCATTCTAAATAATATTCTATATAAAAAGTCATTTTTGACGCTTATTGTCTCTAAATTGACTAGCCCGAATTCTGCGGGCGTTACAATTGTCTCCCCCCTAGGATGATTACGTCCCAGAATCATCAACAAAACAGGACTTGTATAATGACTCCATATGTTATCTTTTCATCCTAGGTAATAATCGAATCTCTTATGTGTCACACCCCCAAACCAGAACGGCGGAAACGTCCAGGGGTGGATGACTTCATGTATAATATCATAACAACGAGTATAATAGTGACCAAAGTAAACACAACCATCATCGATATAATTTAAAAAGTTACATTGTTGCTTGTATTACATGTTTCAAAATAAATTATAGAACGATGGCAAAATGAGTTTTAACTGACGCCTTAGCGTCCCGTCCTCAAAAGCTGGTAGTTACCTGTTTACTGATTTCCTGAGAATACAAGTAGTTTTGAAAGAGTGTCAACAATTAAGTTGGTGAGGTCATAAGAGTTTTTGTTTGCAAAATATGTCGTTTTTCCTTGTAAAATGATAGAGTTTAGTTTCCAGAAAATCCAATATTTTCTTGTAAAATGTATTGTAGTCTTAGATACTCTAAGACCGGAAATGTATAAATATTCTTGTACTTGAATGTAGTATGATATAGTTTTAATTTGATTAAAACCATTTGTATTAAAACCATTTGTAAGTATGTTCCCTGATATGCTAGTTTCATTGTACTAGTAAGTGGTATATCGTAGTTTTAATATTTAAATAAAACTGGTTGAAAATAATGTACTACTTGTAGTGTAACTGAGTGTACTTCTAGAAATTTCGTAGCTTCCTTCTATAATCCCTTAGTGTATATAAGTTATATAAAATCGAGGTTTAATAGACCATTGAATTTAATGGGTCTGCCCTAAGCCCACAGCCAAACAAGGAACAGAACCTAAGGCGGACCCACCAATTCTAAGTCGATAGCGTCTTAATCTTATATAACTCTAACGTATACACTTAGGAATTATAGACGAAATCTAGTTCTTAACTATTCTGAGACCGATATGTATGAATATTGTACTTGAAAATAGTATATTCTAGTTTACCTATATGAAACCATTTGAATGTATACTTTTAGAAATGCCCGTTGTATTATAATAGCAAAATATAACTTTATAATTATATATAAAGCTGGTTGAAAACAGTGTAACGACGTTCTTCAGGCGTCGGAAAGTTATGACATTTGTCACCCCGGACCTGCCGGTCGAACTGTAGCTAACAATTTGGGTGTGGGATTGTCAGTCTCGTATATATCTATACACAAGTATCACGCTCTCCCTACAAGAGATTTTGGTTACAATTACAGGACTTTAATGCAGTACTTTAAAAGCACCATGAAGTCGAATGTCTCACAACTTTATTCATTAATAGGTTTACGTCAAATGAAATGAAAATCCTTTTTAATGTAAACGTAGGTATTACCCTTTCAAAGTGTTTATATAGTATAAAAATAATTATATTTTTATATAACCATTTCTAAATCCCAAAAGGGTAAAATAATGTAAAGTTTCCCAAACTATACCTATTATAGTTTAGAATGTAAGTTTTGTCGAAATGAAAACCTTTGTATTTTAACAACTATATATGTAAACGTTTGTAAATTTGGTAGTAACATCGTTTTGTATATTTAACATTTTCACGTAAAAGATATATAAAATGTAAGAAAGCGTAAATAACAGTTTGTATAATAGCACAAGTTTCCTTGCGTTTTACTTGTATTCCCCCCTTAAAACATAGAAAAATCGTTGAAAGGTGTAGTGGTATGAACTCACCTTATGTGTACTCGCGGTTAGATAACAAGATAAAACGATGATTTTCAAGTTAGAATACGTAAAGGACGTCGTAATCCTAAGGGTTTAAACACATCATAATGTGTGAAATATATGAGACTAGCATTACAAATGTTATATAAACACTAGCTAATATAAAGATTACTTACCAAAGATTTATAACTATTTGACGAATGCTTCCTAGGATCTTTAA
Organism: Lactuca virosa; assembly: GCF_052849685.1. Lineage (NCBI taxonomy): Eukaryota > Viridiplantae > Streptophyta > Magnoliopsida > Asterales > Asteraceae > Lactuca > Lactuca virosa. Next base: position 339,956,631 of record NC_136428.1, on the reverse strand, counting down.
ACTTGAATAATGAAAGAGATGGGTTTTGAGTCTTGAGAGAAATGTGACTTTGAGTATTTGAGAGAAAATGGGGAATTTGGTTTACTAAGAAATGAGGTGGAATGGTATCAAATTCGTGTGTGTGTGTGTGTGTGTATATATATATATATATATATATATATATATATATATATATATATATATATAAAGGGAAGGATAAGAATGAGGTGACTTTTACTTTGGTAAGTGTGATTATATTCTTGGGAAAACAACTCAGTGAATCAAGTGGCAATATTACCTATATATTTAAGGGTTTTCGCCCAACATAGGGGTGATTTCAGCCATGTTATGACCGAAATCACCCAGTGTATCATTGCTAAAGTTGATTTTGGTCTTGGCATTAAACAAGAAGGAGATTTGGGTCCATGTATTGGAGATTTCGGCCTTAATGGGCCTAAACTTGGTGTTTTCGGTCATAGTGTGCTTCAATGATGGTGATTTCGGTCCTAACATCCTTAAATGGAATGATTTCAGTCCAAAAGTGTTTCCTAGATTCCCAAAACCGAAATCCCTAAACTACTTTACAATTTCATGCTTTTAGGCTCTTCATTTTGACTTGTGTTGACTCCTTTGATTACTTGATGGCTTGTCGACTTTATTTGACTTTCAAAGGTTCATTATAACATGGCATTCAAAGTGTATATATATATATATATATATATATATATATGTGTGTGTGTGTGTTAACTTATATAAACATGCTCTCTCGGTTTTCAAAGTTCTATTGCATCAAGTACATTGTGAATTTACTTGTTTATGGTTAGAATTTAGACCTTTTGCTTGCCCTAAAATTTTCTAGTTGTCACATTATGTCCTTTCAAATCAGTAACTAACTTTTGGACTTCTTGACTGCTGATGGTGCTCAATCTTGCACCTGGTCTTCAGACTATGTTTGTCTTTCAATTGTAACCTTCAAGTTTCAAACTCGATCCTTATTTGAGACTCCTGCTCCTTAACAAAATTAACTAAAGATAGGTTATTTCCTTCAATTATCGTAACATACCGATGGGTCATCTTCTAATGACCTCTCATCGTATGATGCAACGCTTAGAGTTAGGTCTTTTTAAGTCAGATTCCAGAATGGAATATACCTTCCTTCAGGTTCTAATGTGATATAATCACATTCTAGCATGTAGCACTTCTAGCTACAAGCTTCTTATTTTCACGGTGATTGTGATACTTTTATTGATCGATTCGATTATCCTTCACTTCAATCTTCTAGCTTAAGTCGGATGCTACATCGATCTTGGTTCTCTAAACCACGTAACATACTTATCTTAGTCGGACTCAATTTGATATGACCATGAGGGTCGAAATAACAATCATCTTCTTAGTCATTACCGAAACGATGGTAACGACATAGATGAACAAAACGGAATCAATTACTAGCTCCTTGGTAACCTTGTGACTTTCCCTGATCCAAGTGCGAGTCCCGTGCTTCCGGCAGTATAGGCCACTACTACCTTTCACACCTACTCATACTTGTCCCACATATTGTCTCGTAGTCCCCAAGACACCATACAAGAATTTCACATAGTCATTTAACACATACGAATGTGTCCAAATAATCATAAAATTTCCTAGACTCTACTAGGACTTCTTCCACGCATATCTTCAATCATCAATTATGCTTCAACTCGGTTGGTGATGGAAATGCCAGACGATGGGATAACTTCATGTATTATACCAAAAGTTCTTTCTTTCTGGTAATCGAAAGTGTACTTCTCCCGTACTAGACATATTATTTATTAGACGCATTCTAAAGGCAAGAAACCTCACTTACGATATCTTCTGATAAGTGTCATTCACTATCATAAGCCTCCTCGTTTCCTCCGGTTACTTAATTCGCTACGAGTCTTCACCACGACGTTATGTTCACAGAAGCATGCGTTCAGCGTATTGGGACGATAATATAGATAGAGAAGGTTTAGACGTGTAATCCTCCTAATTACTCTGAAAAGTTACATGTCAATTCTAATATAATAATTAAACGTTTAGAAACTGAACACATAAAATTTTCAGATCCGGTTGTCAATAGACCATGGATCCGATCAAATAATAGCATCATAAAGCATATAAGGCTATAACATAAATCATTTAGCACATAAAAGCAATTTAGGCATCTAATCCTAAAGTAAGCTAGTGTTTGAGTCAATTCTAGTGTACTACCTAAAATATAATGGGCACACTCCCCACGATAATCGTTTAGCATTCTAAGTTTAAGTCTAGAAATAAATCCTTACTCCTAGTTCGCTTAAACTAATTCTCTGATACCAACTGTGACATCCCCAAATTCACGGTCATTTTAAAAATTTTATTTATGCTTATTTGAAAATCAGAGTATTCATTTTTAAAGAATAATATTGCGGAATTTGTTCCCAGAAAACATGATAAATATATTATCAAAGCATTTCCGAAGAAATGTATTTTGTTTATATTAAAACTTTGGGATGTCATCGTCAATACAGAAACATAAGCATAAACAGACCTAACATTCATTTACACTAGTGATATACATCTCATTTAATCTCTCAGTGTAATGTAGCTTCGTATCGACACCTGTGATACAAATACACTAAGTGGGTCTGGTTGGGAAACCTGGTGAGTACTTAGGGATTCCAATACCACAATGTTATATCATATATATATATATATATATATATATATATATATATATATATATATATATATATATATATATATATATATATATATATATTAGAACTCACAAAATATACAATTTCACCTTATATAAGCAACTCTTACTCTCAGATCAATAACTGCCCATTCTATACTCTCGGACTATGGACAATTGACTATGTCTTAATCCATGCTCCCGGATTATGACAAATAACTATGTCCTCTCCATACTCTCGGACTAAGGACAATTAACTATGTCTAATCCATGCTCCCGGATTAATGACACATTTTAAAGTTCTACCCTCTGTGTATATCTCACTCATACTCATAAGGATATAGTACCCAATATTCCTCTTAATTAATTTAGGTTTACTCTGTATCCTAAATCATCATATATTATCATATATGCTCTTAACACGTATTTCAGGCAATATCAGATATTTCACACACAAACATATATTTAATACTTTAATCAATACTTGTATTAAAATCATGGCCATGAAAGGGACTATGCACTCACTTGTTAAAGTGATGACTCCAAACTCAGACAACGCTTCGCTTCTAACAATATTATTTCCTTCGACGAAACCTAGTATCATTAACACTAGATTTTAGTCTAATATTTATCGCGAGTAATTACGAACGATATTGTTTTAGAAGTGTTAAACAATATTTTTCAACCATTATGTACAGATAGGGGCCAGATATGAAACACCGGAGGTCAGGACCATTTTGGCATTTAAGCACTTCTAAAATCCAACAACCCAGGCGGTCATTCAAACCGGATTCCCCGTACCGCGAGTAGTTAAAAAGGTATTATAACAACACTAAAATTATATTTTATAATATATATATATATATATATTGTTTATAAGTTCATAATAACGATAATAAATTTAAACATAACTTATACCTAGAGTAGGGTAAACATAATTCACTTACTAAGAGGTTTGGCTAGGAGTCGGGCTCTGCAATGGCAGAACTTCTGAGCCAAAAGCTCTTCTTCTCGGAGTCTTCTGGTGCTCTGGGACTCGCCTCTAACACTTAGGAAGTACTAGGGAAGGGGAGGGATAGTTTTGGAGTGTTGAGAGAGAAAAAAGGGTGAAGGTGTGAAGAAAATGGATGATTTTCGCCTCTATTTATAGGCTTTCTGGGACCTCTCACGTCGTGATACATGGCTCTCACATCGTGAGCCTTGCATAGTCACCAAGACGATGTCTGGTGCTGACACGTGGCGCCGGACGCAGGTAAAATAGCCAATTTTAAAAAAATTATAATTTTCGCATACGAGCTTCGTTTTTTATGTTGTTTATATCCAAGCGTAGGTATTGACAAGAACTACCACTTTCATTTTGACTTCATTGGATAATTCTTGACCGATTTTAAATTTAACAGTCTGAGAAGATTACACTATTAACGACCATGTAAAATTCATAACTTCTACATATAGACTCCGTTTTCGACTGTCTTTTTGCTGTTTAACTCCTATTAATGAGATCTTCAATTCTCATTTAGAACATTTTGGCTAAAAATTGACCGATCTAAAATTCGATTTCTGAGTTGTATACTGTTATGTCAAATCTTAGAAAAATCATAACTTACTCATACGAAGTCAGATTTGGACGTTCTTTTTATGCACGCTCTCGGTTTATCGTATACTAAGACTTTTGTTTAGATTGGTAAGGCTAAAATTATTATATTGCAAACTCATTTTTTATGTCACACAGCGTCGTGCCGATTTTGTCGCAAAACTTCGTCGAGTCATAACTTCTTCGGTATAAGTCGAATCTCAGCGTTCTTTATATGTACGGAACCCTTGTGACATATACTATAACTTGGTTAAGATTATTCATTCTAAATAATCTTCTATAAAAAAGTCATTTTTGACGCTTATTGTCTTTAAATTGACTAGCCCGAATTATGTGGGCGTTACATAGATCACTACCTAGTTTGTTAAAAGTTTCAATCTTTGTTGCTTGGCTTTCAAGTTTTGTGTAGTTAGATGATCACTTTGATCGCATGAACTTGTTTACCTAGTTGTTTATGAATCTTAAATTGCTAGAGGTAGTGATTGACCAAATCTTAGATTTGATAATAAAGATAATTGCTTTAACTGTGCTAGAGAACATAATTAGATCATAATTTGTGTTTTGGTTATTTGTCTTAATCTTAGATAAATAATTTTAGATTTATCATTCATAGCCCAATAATCTTCATAACTGATTTATTGTCCCACTTGTGGAAGACCATTGTAAGGTAGTTCATAAATCAGTGAAAATATTAGGAGATCAGACCAAGACTTTTAATAACATTTAAAGTGGTAACCAACTGAAATTAATCCAAGTGTTGAAACTAACCATAGGAAAAAGGATGATTCAAAGCTAAATGGAAATTAAATGTCTTAATTATCTTGATTAAAAATCGTCTTTAATTGTTTGCTTTATTTTAAGAGTTTTTAGTAATTAGTTTAAGTTAATATGAACTTGAAAAATCAAATAAAAACCCCCAATCTTAGTTGTTTTTATTAGTTTAACTTCTAGTAGTTATTTTATTAATTTAAATATTGTTCTCTGTGATCGACACCCGACTTAATTTACTATTCTATAATCTGACTATGTACACTACCTATTTGCGTTTTAGCTAGTTAAGTTTGGTTAGGTTTATTAATTAAAAACTAATATATATATATATATATATATATATATATATATATATATATATATATATATATAATATAGGCATCAACTTGTATTGGACATGCATGTCTAAAAAGCAATGATTTTTATGGTGTAATAGAAGTAAGAAAGCGTTTTGGAAAGTATGAATGGGTTGCTTGATAGATTAAGAGCTTAATCCATTAAGATGTGGGAGCCCGATTTCCACGACGTGGCAGCTTGCTCTCCACGACGTCGCGTTGGCGTTATCACAACTATTTTGCCCTTATTTTACCACGACGTGACCAAAGGGTAGCCAGGATATGGGGGTCAGCTGGGGCTGACTTTGACCTTTGACTTTTGACTATTGTTGACTTTTTGTCAATTTAAAGGTTTTAGGGTGTAGAGTGAGAGGGTATTTCTATATTTTTATTTAGGTGTCCCGTAGTATCTGTCTTTACTATCAGAGAGTTATTGTGTTAGTATGATGTTTGCGAGGTGAGTCTTCTCATTATGTTACCTATGACAATAGTAGGGTGTATGCTAGACTAGTTGAGTCTTATTTGTTGAATGTTGTTATGTGTGCTTATTGAGGTGTTGATAACTCCATTATTGTTGATAGTCTGTCGGGTTGCTGATAACACATAGGGCTGTTGTGATCCCATAGGACTACTGATAGTCCTCAAGACTACTGATAGTCTCAGGGTTGCTGATAACCTATAGCTAATTTTGTGCTGTATGTGATATTTTAAGGAACTCAATAAACTTCTTGCTTGCATTTGTAGATTTAAATGTGTTTCAGATACTTCGGATGATCGTGGGAAGGCGAAAACTTAATTGTACACTCTCCTCGGCAGCTTTCATGATTCCACATTTTGTGATACTCTGATTTTTGAGATGTTTGTATTTTGATACTTATGATTTTCTTGACTTGGTTTTCTTGGAAACAATATTTTATTTAAATTAAAAATGAAAATTTTGGTTGAGATTTTTGGGACGTTACAACTTATTTGGCGATCGAGAAATGTAATAGCTTTGAACAGTATTTATCTAGGTCCTACATGATTCAAAGGGAAATTTCTAATTTGGATAAAAACAATGCGAAACTTTCTTCTCTTGATTGGAACACGCGGTGTACTAACCCATCATCTAGTCTACCTATGTTCTCTCAGGTGTTTTTAAGAAGAGAAAATGAAGGAACGTGAAGGAAATATATGTTTTTGAGTTTTTTAAAGGAGAAAAGGAAATGAACTACAAAGAAATGTGTTTTCAAGTTTTATTGGGATCGAATGAAATTTGAAGGAAATGGATGAAAAGTAAAACCTTTTTTCTCTTAATATATTTCTTTCCGAAAATGAGATGATTGGTAAGAAAAATGCAAGTGCATAGACGTTTTGATAGTTGTTATCAAAGACAAGTAAATAGACGTTTTGACAGTCGATTTCAACAAACTATTTGTATACGATTTGATAGTTGTCGTTAGGGACAAGCATGTTGGTGTTTTGATAGTGGTCGTCAACCTCTTATTCCGGGCAAAGCACATTGGCCAGTCGTGTAATTTTTATCTAATTATAGTTATGTTTGATTTTATTAAATTTTTGATTTCTTATTGACTTTTTATAAAATGTTTTATTTGATTCACATATATCTAATACACTATAATAAACTATCGGACGGTAGAATTGGTACCGAAAAAAGCGATGAGCTATAGGCAAGCGTACCTCATCCGCAACGCAATGTTTGCTTCGTTTTCACATGGTGGGTAGATACAGTTGGTAAACATGTTTAATCGTTCATACTTCATAGTTCCCTTTATGTTACTCAATTTCACTTTTCTCATATTTCTCCCATCACTTTCGTATATTTACTCTACAATCCCTCTAACAATTTTGAGTATTATCTTATTTTGATTTTGATTTTGTCTGCAGATTTCTTTTATAGCAATAAGTATATAGAAACTAAAAATAGGACTTCAAATCAATGATTTGTTTGTCAAAAGTAGCTTCTATTTACTAGTTGAAAATATAATTTTTATTTTTGTTTATATAGAAATGTTTGACAAAAGTTATTGAAATTAAAAGTTTTTTTTATATGTTTAAAATGACATACAATATAGACAAGATTATTTGATTGGTCCATGTGGTAATCAAAGGCCGTATGGTCTGTTCTTATCTATTTTTTTGTTATATGGATCATTCATGTGGTTTTATTTTTTTGTGTGGTTAGTCATTGACCCATATAAAAAAAATTTGTTTACTCTTTTCAATATATCTTAGACTTTTTTCTATTAGTTTTAATTTGTTTAGATATTAAAATAAGACGTCCCACCATACGGATACTTACCAACATCCCCTTCCCTTGTTCCTCTTCTTCCTTTCTGTGCCATCACATCTGACATATCTTTCCGGTCACCACAACATCATTTTCTTCACATTCCTTTCCATTTCTATAGTTTCTTAAAACTTAATTTGAAACTGAAATCAATAGTGAAACTAAAAACCTAACATCCAAATCTAAACGTGGTGCTTGGTTTTCTCCAAATGAAAGGTGACGGGCCAGATATGGATAGTGGAGAGATGAAGGTGGTGGTTCTCAAACTTAAAGTGGTGGCTCTTAAGAGAGAGAGAGAGAGAGAGAGAGACGAGGGGGTGAATGCAATGAGAGACATGCGGTCGGTAAAGAAGATATTGGTAAATATATGTGGAGTTCAAGATTGTCTTTCCAAAAGAGTCATTGTGGAGAAAAGGGGGATTCCAACATATATAATCACTTATAAGATCGTGTCACACCGATGTGGGACACACAAACAGTGAGGCGGTGCGACAAATGGCGTCCTCTTTAAACTCGTTGTCTTCTAATTTCTAGTTGGTTGTGTGTTTTAATTTTTAGTTGTGTTCTGTGTTAGTTTAATTTCAAACGTGTTATGTTTTTTAATTTCAAGTTTGTGATTTCTTTTTAAGTTAATTAGATTTAAGTTTTTTATTAAAAAAATTTGTTTATATTGATTTCTTTATATAAATTAAATATTAAAAAAATTAGCATGACGTGAATGACACAAATTTAAAGCAGTGTCACAAGTACTATGAGACACCTATATAAACTGTGACAAGTTTAACACTACTTCTTTTGGTCTAAGAAGTTCAGAATAATGTATTAAGAAATAGCGATAGAAATAATTAGTTTTTTTAAAATTAATTATTTGGGGAAAACAAATTAAACCAAGTCAAAATTTATCTTGGAATTGATTTTAAACCCATTTTTTTCATATTTTGAAATGCGTTCCGAGGAATTTATTTCTTAAGTCTTCTTTAGTAAGTCAATTCATATGGATAGAGTTATAAATCCTGATATATATATATATATATATATATATATATATATATATATATATATATATATATATATATATATATATATATATATATATATATATATATATATATATATTAAAAAAAATTTCTTAAAACTGCAAACCAACTAACCTATTCTTAAAAAAATTTGTTTATATTGATTTAAATTAAATATTAAAAAAATTAGCATGGCGTGAATGACAAAAATTTGAAGCAGTGTCACAAATACTATGCGACACCTACATAAACTGTGACAAGTTTAACAATACTTCTTTCGGTCTAAGAAGTTCAGAATAATTTATTAAGAAATAGCATTAGAAATAATTAGTTTTTTAAATTAATTATTTGGGAAAACAAAGTAAGCCAAGTCAAAATTTATCTTGGAAATGATTTTAAACGCATTTTTGTCATATTTTGAAATGAATTCCGAGGAATTTATATCCTAAGCCTTCTTTAGTGGTCGATGCATATACGATAGTTATAAATCCTGAACTATATATATTTCTAAAATTATGTGTTTATTAACATTTTTTTTTTAAAAACGGCAAACCAACTAATCTACTCTTAAATACCATTTATGTCTCTTTAGAGACTTGATTTTTCATTTGAAAGAGTTACTCCTTAGGGTTAGACAAAAAGTCATTTGATATTTATTAACATTTGATTAACTATTTCTAAATTTATCTATTTATTAACAATTGATTACACATTATGGGTGTGTTTGGTACGAAACTTTTGGAAGCGTTTGGAAGCTTCTAACTTTTAGCTTTTGACAAAATGTTCTAGTTTAAACAAAAAGTTTCGTTTGGCAATACGAGCGTTTAACTTTTAGTTTAAACAAAACGCTGCAAATCTAAAAGCTACTTCATGTAGCGTTTAACAAAACGATACTAAGCTTTTGAAATCAATTTTCATAACTATCCTTAAAAATATATTTATATATTTATTTATTTATAGTCAATTGTCATTTTATGTAATTTTATATATTCCAAAAGCTACCATCTTTTTTTGTCAAACACTAATATAATAAATAAAAGCTACAGTTTCTCGCTAGCAGCTACCCGCTACGAACTAACCGCTACCCGCTTTTAGCTAACAGCCAATTTTGCCAAACATGCCATATATATAATATTTTTGTTTTATTTTATTAAAAGATATTATATCAATTTCATAATTTCGGTTTTTGCTAAGCCAACGTTATTGCCTATATATATACATCTATATGCTTCTCTTTATCTTCCTCTCCTTCTCACCAAAAAGTTTGTCTAGAGATCAACCACTACTCAGCGGAACCTTTCCCTACTCCCCGCCGGAGTTCCACAACCACTATGAGCGGGAAAGACGGCTGTGGCCATCACCAAGCAGATGAACGCCGGAAACACTACCGCCAATTAATTGGAACCCTTATCTCAGTCATTTTCGTAATTCTCTTCGTAATCCTCCTCATATACCTCATCCTCCGTCCCACAAAACCTCACTTCACCCTCCAAGACCTCACCCTCTACGCCTTCAACATCTCCGCCGCCACCACCACCCTCACCTCCAACCTCCAAATCACGGTCTCCTCCCGTAACCCAAACGCTCGCATCGGAATCTACTATGACAAGATTGACATGTACGCCACCTACCGGAGCCAACAGATCACACTAGCAACACTAATCCCGCCGTCGTACCAAGGCCACAAGGACATCACTGTTTGGTCGCCGTACCTCTATGGAACGGATGTTCCGGTGGCGCCATACCTCGCCATGTCTTTGGCTCAAGATGAGTCCGCCGGAACTGTGTTGGTTAACGTTAAAGCTACCGGAAGAGTGAGGTGGAAAGTCGGAACTTTTGTTTCCGGTGGGTACCGGTTGAATGTGAATTGTCCAGCGTATATAACGTTTGGGAACAGCAACGGTGGTTATGCCGTTGGTCCTGCCGTTAAGTATCAGTTGGTTGAAGGGTGTACGGTAGATGTTTAATGCTACAGGTTCTAACGCCGTTAAAAAAACTGAAATGCAATTTTTGGCTTTGGTAGTATTATCGGAAAAGAATGGAAAGGAAATCAAGAGGAAGGAAATGTTGGTGGAATTTCTATTTTAATGTTTATAATCTAATTTTCTTGTATTTTTTGGCACAAATTTTCCTTTCTGATTTTGTGTTAGAATATAATAATATTGTAAATTAAGGACCGGAAACGAGGTTTTTTACATTGAAAGTTTAAGTTTAAAATTTGGATAAATTACACCAATCGTCCCTCGTGCATATGCCAGAAAACGTGTTTAGACCCTATTTTCAAAAATTAACTCAGACAGTCCCTTATATGGTAGAAAGGTACACGCTTCATCCCTCGTTAGTTTAAATTTGTATATTTCATCCCTTGTGATACATGAAATGACTAAAATGCCCTTTGTAATTTCTTTTTCATTTATTTTGACATTTACGTTCTTTTTAATTATTAATAAATATTTTAATTAAGATTATGGGTCCACGTAGCTACCAAATCACTTGAAATCTACACCACCAATAGAAACTTGCACAACTACCATCGGAAATCTACCAACACCTTGTACCACCCAACTCCCCGGTTCAAAGCTCAAGACCACCACCCTGCTTCCATCAAGCCACCTTTCACCTCCTCCTTATACCACCTGTTCAAAGCTAAAGACCACCACCGCCACCCTCCTGTACAAACACCAACAAACCAAAAAAAAACCCATTCGAACACCATCTGTCACCGCTCCATCATCACTACTGGAAAAATCCACCTCCACCCTCAAACACCACATCTGCCACCTCCATTGCTATCAACTACCACCAACAAACAAAATTAAAACAATAATCTGATGTAACAATCTTAGAAAAACCACAAACCTAAATCTACGCAGAATTATGGCAAAATTAGTTTGATTAAATCCAAAACCCAAAATCATTTAGCTCAAATATAATCAGAAGAAACACAACCCCTAAATCAGAGTTTGAAGTTGGGTTTACTGTGGTGGTCTTAAGAGAAATCAAACCCCCACCGGAAATCGACACACAACCCCTAACATACTTCGGAAAATCAACTGATATCGACACACAACCCCTCGGGATCCCCTATCGGAAATCAACACTAAGGTGATGGAAAATTTAGAGTTGCAGGTTTCCGGTCGACAGTGTAATCGTTGAAGGCGACTTCATCGTTATCAACGTCTCTCGTTAGAATCCAATTTACAGATACAAAGACAGGAGAGACAACATAGTTATTTTCCACAACGATGTCGATGGATCTAGAGTTGTAGAGTCGTAATAAGGTTTTATCTTCGGAGAAGTAGTGAGAGACGGAAGCAGAGTAGAGAGAGGCAGTCTGCCATTTTTGTTTCAGGTGAGTTTGGGGGGACGAAAGGAAAATGAGGAAAGGGAAGGGGGAGGTCCGATCAAGTGGAGATATTTATTTATTTATTATTTTCTTTAAATTTAAAATTTCTAAACAAATAAAAGAAAATTGAAAAAGAAATTATTAAGGGCAAAATAGTATTTTTATGTACGAAGGGACGAAGCACGCAAATTTTAAGCAAACGAGGGACGGTCCGAGTTAATTTTTGAAAATAGGGACTAAACACGTTTTCTGGCATATGCACGAGGGACGATTGGTGTAATTTACCCTTAAAATTTTAAAACTTGACGTTTGAGATTTATATTATTCACATCTCAACATGAATATATACATTTTAAAAAAAAAATTAGGTTCAAAATATTTATAATCACACACACACACACCACATATATATATATATATATATATATATATATATATATATATATATATATAGCTAGGTTCAAATGTTTCTAGCAACTATTGTGTGCCTAAATGCACCAATGAGAATTCAAAAAATAATAAATAATTAAATAAATCATTTAAGGATATTGTGGACATTTTGTACTTTTAATTAAGGAAATCATTTAATTGAAATCCTACAATTAAGGAAATAAAATAAATATATTTGACCTAGTCATTTAATTGAAATTCTGTCAACCATTGCCCTACCACCATCTCGTGTCGTCGCCTCCCTCTAGATCCACTTTCGTCGCCGCCTCTGACTTGCTCAACAGTTGTAGTCGCCTCCGACTTCTTCCACTGCATCGCATTCGTCCACCACCGAGCACTCCACTGCCACCCCTCTATTTCAATGGAAAATCACCGCCAACACCCTCTATTACTACTGTGATGCCGCTTTGAGAAGTCCTCCACCTCCTTTGACTTCGTCCGGCAGCAGGAGGATGCTGGCCTCCACCGTTATCATTAAACGCCCCACCACCGCCGCTCGCCGGCTGTTGCAATTCTGCCACCTCCAGCCACCCATTTCGGTTAAAGGTAACCTCGCATACCTCTATTTGCTTCCTGTATACTTAGTCGATCAATGGAAAACACAAAACGATTTTATTTTGTTACTAGTCGTGCATAGAGGTCGATACAGGAGGAAAGTCTCCTCCTGTTTATCAATTGTTTATCAATTGAACCAAACTCCCAATTCAAAATAAATTTGTTTAACCTAATTTCAAAATCTATTACAAATCTAGTCCCTAACTCAATAAACTTCATTTAATTTGTGCAAAACAAATCCTCTCCTACAAATGATTTTTATACTGGTCCTAATAGCCTAAACTAATAATTATTTTATTTACATTTAACCCTCCTTGTGATTTATTTGCAAAATAATTTCAACTCTATTGCAAATGTGTGTTTGTTTCTTGAATTCATGACTGGGAATGAATGCAGATGTGTGTTGATGATTCAATCACAGCTCTTGAATTCTGTATTCAATCACAACTCTTGAATTTTGTATTCAATCATAGCTCTTGAATTCTGTAATGTATTCTATTAGAATTTATTTATATAAACGTATTCTGTTAAAATATTTGAGAATAATTGTTAACAACAAGTATATTTGTTTAACTGGTAATGAATTTGTGATACTTTATGGTTGACTTTATAGTCTCTACTATATTCTGTCAGAATTTATAGTTTTTATTTTCTACTATATTCTGTCAAACTTTATAGTTTTTAATACATTCTGTCAGAATTTATAGTTTTTATTCTCTTAGAATGCATTAAATTTTTTAATTTTTGAAACTTGATTATGTTTTCTTTGTGGATTTAGGTTTTGAAGAGGCTAACATTGATGTGGAGAAGGAAGAAAACATAGAGAACGAGAGTGTATTATACCAGAATGTGTTATGCTACAATGTATAAAGTGTTGCTTAAAAATAATATTCTCTCAGAATAGATTAGTGTTTTTGTTAGATTTTGATGTTTTATTTTCTTTTTTCTTTCAGAATGTTGTTATTATTTAATGAATCACAATCATACAATGTGATTATTTGGTATATTATTGGTTCAAGAATTGATTTTGTGTATTCTTTTCAGAATGTATTTACTAGTTTATGGTTGACATTCTGTCATTCTAATAGAATAAAATCGAAAAATATATTTACTAGTTTATGGTTACCATTCTATCATTCTGACAGAATAAAATCGGATTTTTAATTTTGAATTAATTTAAAATATTCAGATTTTTAAAAATAAAGGAATTAATTATCCCTAAAAATCCGAAAATTTCTTTTTTTAATATAGGTTAATTGACTAAAATGCCTTTATGCTGAAATTTGTGTGATTATATGGTACATGTTATCCTATTCTACTATCATAGACCTTCAGATCATGACCTTTGATTATATTCCATCCAATGGTCCAGATCTGTGCATTCTGGCACATAATAGTTATTAGAAACAAAATAACCTAACCCTATATATATATATATATATATATATATATATATATATATATATATATATATATATATATATATATATATATATATAAACATGAATATATACATTTTTTTTAAAAAGAAAAAATTAGGATCAAAATATTTATAATCTCACACACACACATATATATATATATATATATATATATATATATATATATATATATATATATATATATATATATATATATATATATATACACCTTGTAGAAGTGGACTTTTAAGATATCAAGTTTAGTCTCTAACCTATTTTATTCTTAGTGAAAATGATTATGGTTTCAATTTTTGATTCATGTCTCATATAAAAAGATTTTTATACCATTTTATTTATTTATTTATTTTTTATTTAGTTTTAACATAAAAAATATAAAATAACAAAACTCTAATAAACCTAACCCCCACCCCCTTCTTCTTCCCCCACACTGCTTTCAATCTCTTTTGCCCTTCGTCTTCAACGGTGACAAGAAACGAAATCGAGTAATGCTTCTTTCTCCTTCTACTCTGCAATCTCCAAAGCTTTTTCTAACCTCGTGATTAGTACATCACCCTCTCTACAACTGTCTATTATCATCGCGTTCTCAAATAATGCTTCTAAAGAAAGTGGATTTTGGGTCAATATTTCTCCCATTTCATTCAACAATCTCACCATCAGAAATTTCCAATCGATGTTTTCGGGTTTGACTGAAACAAGTTTTCTCTAAAAAATATAAGCTCTCTTCATCCTCCCATGCTTCTAATTTCTCTTCAAAACTCGATTCCAAAAACTCCAATAAATTTTTTTTTTGGACTTTCTTCAAATGTTGCAGCTTTTGTTGTTATGATACTCAAGATACTTAGTTCGGCCATGGCGGCGTATTGTTGGAATTCAGAGATAACAATAGTAGCAGTGACAGAGAATACAATCACACAAGCGGCACACTTGAGGCTTTGTATGAAGGGATCATTTCGGGGTTTAGGGGTGTTTGGGATTACTTTTTACCTCAAAAGTCATTTTCTAAAAGTCCTTTTTGACTTTAGCTTTTGAAGGGAAAAAAGCCAAAAGTTGTTTTTAAAAAGTGTTTACCTTAGCAATTCTTAATTTTTGAATGTAATTTACCTTTTAAGCGACTAAAAGTCACAAAGAGAACATTTCTTGACTTTTGAAAAACCACAATTTTTTTCTTGGCAAAAAGTTTGTTTCAAAAGGACTTTTCTAATTGCAAAACATCTTTTTGAATTTTTTTACTTTTTGGAAAAGCCAAAAATCAAAGTCATTTGAAAAACAATCTCAAAAACCTTCTTAGTGGCATCGGAAGCGGCGTTGGAGTACTTGATTTTAACTATGGATTTTCTGAATTGTTTTGATTTGGGGACGAATGGGTTTGAGTTGACAAAGTTTAAGCCGAATGGATTAAAAATGGATTTTTTGGTGATGGAATGATGATTGTAATCTAGTTGAGAGCGCAGACTCCATTGTTGCAACTTGGAGCTTTTTCTGTGACTTTTAGGGTTTTGATAAGGATTTGGATTGGGAGAGAAGACAGGATATATAACCACAAAGCAAGAAAAGGATAATCAAACAAAGATACAATTATCCTTATTTGTTTTGATTTAATTTAGCGCAGATGGTATCCCCAGACCGTTCCTTCTTCTCTGTCACACCCTCGGCTGGTGTGGAACATGTCGAGCTGTGCGACTAAGTTCATGGATCACATATAAACTGAATATATAACACAAGTACAACGATAAACAAAACATCATTGGTATTCCATCATTAAGTTTGAATACGGGGTCCTTACAGATAAGAATAATACAGTAGTTTCCTTAAACAGGTAGGCAGATAACAAAAACTAAATAGCTAGGAAGTCTGTAATCCATGACCAATCTTCTGTATGAACGCTTGTCTAATGATCTCCTAAGAATACATGTAAGTTTGAGGGTCAACAAAAAGGTTGGTTAGAGTCACAGGTTTTCTGAAATAGTGATACTTTTAATATGATCCAAAAAGTATTGCCTTTTTTGTAAGTAAAACCGTGTTTGGAAATGTTTGATAAAGATAGAAATCTAAACTGTGGTATCTAGATAATGAAATCTAGTTAAAGTTTATAGTGACAAAGTTGTACGGATAATGGATAGACGGACATACAGATATATGTATAAAGTTATCTACCAAGGTTGTACTTAACAACCGCAGATACATATAAACGGATGGAAGACAAGTATATTTGACAAGTGTAAGGCCCTGTTTGATTTGCGTCTGACCGAGTCGGGTCAGACATTTTTGGCTGACTCGGTCAGCTAAATTTGTTTGATAAATCAAAATTTGTCATCTGACAGGGAAAGAAAGGTCTGATTCAGTAAGAAGAAAACAACGGACTGACTGAGAAAGGGAGAAACATTTCTGGTTGTGCCCTTCCCTACGTTCCTCTTTCACGCCTCTGCCCCCACCGATCGACTCCTTCTCCTCTTCTCATCAGGTACGCCTCATCATGAAATTGATTTCATGCCTCTGCACTATGCTTCTTCCTGTTGGGGATTTCTTCTATCATCTCCATTCTTCTTCTTTAATCGATTAATGAAATCGTTTTTGAAATTGATTCATGAATCCGTTTTTGAAATTGATTGACATCGAACCATCTCCTTCAATCGCAGGTTCTCCATCTCGTCTTCACGTTCTTCCTTGAAATTGATTCTTGAAATTAACTCTTTGATTCGATGGACATGAGTTTCCATCACAAAATGCCTCCTGCTGCTCTTGAAATACTTGATACCTCTCATCTTGTTATTGCTCTGCGTTGGAGTCCAGACTTTCAGCTGACCACAATCACAAGAGTTTTCTTTTCTCTTTCATCTTTGTTGCCTGTGGTTGAGATAGTATATGAACCTTTTCAAAAGTTAGTTTTTTTCCTGAAAAAGCATTGTTTTCCTTGGGGGATGAATTAGCTTTACTGAAAAAGCTTTGAGATTGCGATGCTTTAAAGATTTTTTGCTTTTAGTACTGTATATTGGTGAAATTTGTTTGTATAATTTGATTGCTTTTAACCTCGTTTTTGCTCCACAGGAATTAGTTGATCTAGACTAATTTATTCATTTTTATTTCTTTGTTGTTTTGTTTATTTCTTACTTCGCATAAACAAAATGTTTTTCTGTTTTTAGACTTGTAGTTTACTAAAATATTATTTTGCTTTATTTGGTTGATTAGTTCAATTGCTACTCATCCACTTCAGACTAGTGTGTTTGTTTAGGGGTAGAAATGGAAAAATAGTTAATTAAATTGAGATAAATATAGTTGGGAAATCTTTGGTAGTGGAAGGGCATTTTGGGTAATTTAGGTTTTATATATGTTAAGAGGTTTAGCCTAATGAGGGGAGGGGGGTATCAATTTTTTTTGAAATCTGCGCTTGTACCTTATGAATTAGAACAATATTGTTGTTATATATTATTGATAAGTATATATTATGTATGTTGGACCTTTGTTTCTCTATCGTATGTATCTAATAAGGTGTACAATTAAGGAGCAGGGTAAAATAGTCATTTTCGATCAGTCAGCACATTAAGTCAGATGTACAATCAAACATAATGGTTTCTTACTCAGTCAGGATTTCTTACCCACATAGACCTTTCCCAATCAGCACTTTCTCAGTCAGCAACTATCAAACGGGACCTAAGTGTAAAAGTGTACGATACTTGTTTAAACAGTTTATAAAGCTTTGGGTAGTGTACACAAGCACATATATGAGCATAAGATACAAGTTCTATAACTTGTATATATAAACCTATATATTTTTGTATATGGATGAGGTATATTGAAACTACCAAGTTGATAATCGCCTATACAGTCATAGCACATTTGTAGTCGGAATGTATATGTTATTTTTATTAGTTGTATTATTTTAACCACATAACATATGTAAATATTAATGTTTTAAAACGATTTTCATTACTTAACATATAAGCGTTTAAACAATTATTTCTCAAACTAGTAATGTGTTTACACAAAACAATGATATTTCATGTGTATTTTGTATGATAAATATTACTTAGTACACGTACTACCATGTACAGACGAGGGCCAGACATGAAACACCGGAGGGCATGATCATTTTAGCAATTAAGCCGTTCTGAAATCCAACAACCCAAGCGGCCCTTCAAACCAAATTCCCCGTACCGTAAGTAGTAGAGTACTAAATAATACTTTTGTATGACTTATATTAAATAAAAATGATAATGTTGTTTGTATAAACAAAGCATTTAGGCACACACACACACACACACACACACATATATATATATATATATATATATATATATATATATATATATATATATATATATATATATATAATATTACAAGTAGTACATGTATTCCCCCCTGAAAATATGTAAAAGTCGGGCTGTAACACTCACCTTAAAATGTGATTGACGGTTGGTTTTCGAGAATGGTTGCAAGAAAACCAGGATGTATTGCCGTGAACACGATATTCTGAGATTGATTTAGTTTCCTAAGGAAATATTAGCATAAATTAACATGTGAAGGTATTTGGTATTTTAATTAAGTAAAGGAACAATTTAATAATTTTCAAAGTTTTATTAATCCAAAAAACTTATTTAAATAATTATTTGTTTAAATAAATTTTGTCCAAAAATTTAATTTAATATGTTTCCCAAAATTTTAAGAAATTTCAAAATTTATTTAATTCAAAATATAATTAATAATTTCTACAAATTTGTTTAATCTAAAAAAATATAAATAAATAAATAACTAGGGATTTAATTGAAAATATTTTTCCAAATTGGGGGTAGGCTTTGAATATTTCAATTAATGTTTCATAGGTTTTGGATTATTTTTGAAAATAAATTGAAAGAATGAGGGACTTAAGCTAGATGATTTCGAAGTATAGGGGCTGATCTTATTTAATTTACACATGAGTTTGATTAAATGAATGAATCGGGAGGAGGTTATCCTCATGATCCTGGTACCATACGACGACGAGGAAACAAAAAAAGAAAGAAACCAAAAAAAAAAATTGATGGTCTCTGTGGTTCTCAGCGATGCACAAACGAATCAAGAGAGGTGGAGTGGACTTAACATGGTGGAGTAGCAGAAGCAAGAGGCGGTGATGGCAGTGGTTTAAAACATCGATAGTGGATGTGACAAGGATGGCAGGAGGCCACTCCGATGGTCTTCTGCTGCTTTTTTCTTGCTTCTTTCGACTGTTTTTGATGAATGGGGTGTAACGACCCAAAAATCATGGGTAAAAATTTCATTTATATTATAACTAAAACATGGATACCATTTATTTCAAACATTCCAAATCATTTTAAGTAAATCATTTATCAGAGTTTATCCCAAAATCATTCATTGCGGAAATCATAGGTGTGTGCACTGCGATCAATCCGAGCTCTCCTTTTTTAAATCGATGATACCTGAAACCAAAACTGTAAACCGTAAGCACAAAGCTTAGTGAGTCCCCCAGAGCATACCCCACACACAATCCACATAACACATATCATATTAGTTATAAAAGTTATCTCTACCACATAAGCCCTGCATATAATCATATAAGGAAGCCATGGAAACCCTCCAGGGTCTTACACCTAGTGCCACTAGAACCCCCTCATGGTCTTACCTGCAATGGGAACCCCTACATGGTCTTCCTGCCAAACAAGCCATAATGTGAACTATATATATGCAAACATATGAGCTAAACATGTAAACATATAAGGATGCCCTGGAAACCCTCCAGGGTCTTCACTGGGTGCCACTGGAACCCCCACGTGGTCTTAGCCCACTGCCATGGGAACCCACACATGGTCTTTGTTGGATTAATGTCTAAGTCCATAAATATATTTGGTATGTACTTGACCCGACCCAGCATGGTCCATTTGGGTTGCACTTCACCGGCACAATTTATATGGATAGTCTTTTGAGAATAGTATATTTATGATTTATATTAATATATTATAAGTTCTAATATATTAATATGGAATCATATTATTTAATTAGTATTGATCAAGCATTAATTTAGAATTAATTAAGTGATCAAAAAGAACTAATTAAATATGGACTCTTATATATATGGAATGGTTCAAGTTCATTTAGGTTGGGCAAAGCTTTCATGGATGGTCCATGGAGCTTTTAACCCATGGATCCTATGTAAATGAAAGGTCATGGGTATTAGGGTTTACATGGATGTAACCCTAATCCTCCATAATATATAAAGGGGTCCTTGGCTCACAAAATTGAAACAAGTGTGTGAAAATAAGAGTGGGCCGATTTTAGTGTGCATACATATTCTCTCAAGTTCTTCCAAGGTGTTTTGGTGATTTGTGATTCCATTTGAGGCTTCCACACTATTGGGGCTAAGCTCTTAAAGCTTGAAGACATCAAGCTACATCAAAAGGTATGTCATCTAACTAGAACTTTGTAGTATGGGTGCTTCATAATATGCTAGTTATGATGAAACCTTGGAATAGTTAATATTTGCATGTATAATAGAGAAAACATAGATCCAAGGTTTATAGGGTTGCATGTACACCATAGGAGTGTTAGAATGCTCAAAACCCAACAGTGGTGTCAGAGCCATGAGTTGTTTTCTGTTATATTGATGCAAATGTTTTATTTTCAAGTTGAAAAAAAAGGAAAAAAAAACATGACGTTTGTCAAATTTTAAGATAATTACTTGTTTTTGTGAAAAACTAGTTATTTGTAAAATTTGAATCATTTGTTATATGAGTTGAATTAGGTCAAATTTAGTAAAAGATAAAATGATATGATTATTTTATTAGTTTTAAAAGTTTGATCTAAAGAGTTTTTTGAAACCTCCATAAGTTATGGATATGAAAAGGTTTTAAAAAAAATTGATTCAAAGTTTTTTATGGAGTTACAAAACTTGGTCTTAATGTTTTAAAGAATTCCATAACTTGTTCTTAAGTTATGGAACATGAAAAGTTTCATCATAAAACAAGTATTTAACTCCATAAGTTATGGAATCCAAAAGTTTTCAAGAGTTACAAAACTTGCCCTCAAGTTTTGGAATTTGGAAAAAGTTTTTTATGATAAAAAAAAATTGAATTCTAAAACTCTTGGGTTCATAACTTAAACAATTAATTAAATGATTTTAATTTTGAATTTAATAATTGGAATTATGATGTTTTTATTGAATAATTCAATTAACTCTTATGGACTTTATTAATAGATAATTAAAGTGTTTAATTAAAAGAGAATTAATAATTCCATAATGACATGGTTTAAATTTAATTAAATTAAGAGTATAGTTTAATTAATAGATTAAACCACCAAGTATTTTAAATGTCTAAAATACACCCTTATACTATTATAATATTAAAAGTTTAATATATTATATGTATAAGAGCAAGTCGTCTTACCATTAGTAGGCCTCATTCACGAAGCCGGTCTATAAGAGGGTATAAGGTTACTGCCTATAAAATGGCAGTTTAATGGGTGTCCACTCTCACTCACCGCTTCCTTGACCGGTGGAGGGTCGTTAGCCGAACAGGTAGGACAAGGACTATAATTCTCCCTTCATTATAAGTATAATGATAAATACTAAGTAACTAAACACTTATAAATTCCCAATCTTAGTTACTTAGGAAAATGTGAATAAGGTGCTAATCCATGAAATTACACTTTTCACTTTGTTTAAGCTGTTAGTGGAGCGTGTGTGGTTAACCGGCACACTAACATGGACTTAACAAGGTAGGCAAAGGGTAACTTAATGTTTATCATAGTATCGTTGGAGCGTGTGTGGTTAACCGGCACATCGATTGAGGGGTAAATATTAAGGGTACCAAGTATATTTGCATGGTTACTTCACACCTTGTTTTGTGATCCTCGGCATCCCAGTCACAAAACATGAAGGGCACACTCGAGATTGAAACATGCCATTGAAAAGTTCAATGAATCTCAAAAGAATCTAGGAGTTTCAAAACCAATTAAAACCTAATAATACATTTCGTTTATCTTGGTGGAAATTGATGAATCGTCATTCACCTACCTTCAAATATTTTATAGCTTGGATTACGGCATCCCTCTTCCAAGTTATAAAATATTTTGTTGGGTCCTAGCCTTAATATATCATATTGGGTGTTATATTAAGGACTTAAATCAACTTTACGTGAATTTCTCCCATTGTTGATGTTTGGTTTAGACAACAATGATCTTCCCAAACCAAGCTTTCCTAATGAATATGACTTCCCGAGTTTAGCTCATGGAAGTCATACTTCTCTTCCTCCACCTCCTCCAATTATTCTCCCTAACCCACAAGTTCAAGGTCACTCAAACCCTAATGGCAAGGAAGGTCTATGTGTGATCACATCTTAGAGATGAAGTCACATATTGACAAGCCGGGAGAGTTGGGTTTCAAAGTCTTGAGAAAGTTGGATGTTCAATCACTTTCTAAGTCACATAGTGAGTTCCTTTGGGACTACTATGATACAGACTATGACATGAACCTTAATGATCATATCTATTTGCTTGGTGCTGCTGAATCAGCAATGATTTGGAACGATAGTGAAGCAAATTTGATTAGAAGATCAACTTCCCAAAAACTTTATGGACAGTGACAATGGTGACACTGGAAATCCAGAAAAAGCATTCTCTTCCCAATGGAAAGGGATTGGCCATAGTCAACCCGGTTGACCAAATGGTAAAGAGAAAGGCTAAGTATGAGATAGTCCCATTACCAAAGGGTCCATATGTTTATTTTCCCAAAGGAAGGGGCGTTGATTGCAAAGCTGCCAAATTTACCTAAGGATGTTAAAGTCAATAAGTTTGACTCTACATCAGGTAGAGCCTATTATCTAAATCTGTTAAGTTCTATTCTGAGATCCTCATTACATGATGTGACTGGGTCACATGTTGATGTTTTAAGAATCAAAGAATAAAGAGAAATCTTAAAGGAAATATATGCTGATTCTGATCGCGAAGGTGGATTTCGATCGCATCAGAATTTTGAGCAGTTGCTTAAGAAGTTATGATATATTGCTAAGGAATAGATAACAACAATTTTCCATGTGGATTGTAAGGATAAGTTTTTCCGAAAAGTTTTAAAATAAAAGAAAATTGTTTAATTTTGTTTATTTGAAGTATCCTTACAATGGCATTTGTGGAAAATTGTTGCTTATATGATTCCACTGACAGCAATATTGGAAAATGGATTTGATTCTTTCATTTGTGGTAGTGTCTAAATTTACTAAATCAGGAAAGTTCCTCATCACCCAAGTTTCAATTGGACCGAAACTTGGAATCATGCAAGTTGAATAGTATGATGAATGAGAACTTTCAAGCATTGGAAAATCAAGACTAATTACTTGTTCACATGGATGTGTGAGTCAAGTGAAGGACTAAAGGGATCGAGTATACATTCTTGTGCACTGGTCATGTCTACCATAAAGCTCGTTAAGACTATTTGATTTACTAAAGTTTAGTAAATATGGTTATACTTACAAGTTTAAGTATAATTCTGAAACATTGGAAAAGTCTCAATGTATGGCAGAACGAATGAGAAGAATCAAATTAGGCAGAAAGATAAAAGTTTCTCAAATCTGAAAAGATGGGAGAGTACTTTAGTATCATGTTTGTGATCATCTTAATGATTTAGAAATCATATCACAATTAGTCCTCTAAAGGTCATCTTAGTGCATTCTTATGACTAAGAAGAGGAGTCATGAATTGTTGAAATGGTTAGATCAGGAAGATGAGTCATACTTCATTCCAAAATAATTCTTAGAGTCATACTCCAAGATTGTAACTTGAGTGACATATCTTAAAGAAAGGTTTAAAACACTTGTCAAATGTAAGAGTAAAAGTGTCCTACTCTTGTACATTTGAAATTGGTAAGTTGTGATGTTTTGGATAAAACAAAGACCAACTAAGGCCAATTGTGTGAAGTGTTTGTCTTGATAAAGAATCCGCACTATCTCTTGAATATTTGGCAAGATAGTCTTATATGTCAAGAGGATAGTGGGAGTCTTAAAGATCCTAAAAAGAATTTCAAGAACTAATCAAGAATAAAACCTGAGGTTCTTCACTAGCACACGACTTGAGGTTTATAACCTATCGTGTTGACATATTCTGTGCCCACTCCAGTTAAAGTTAGCTTTGCATAGGAGTTCTGAAAGTTCTCAATTGGCTGCATAACAACTTGGAAGCAATGGTGGGCCCTGTACTGCCAGGTGGCAAGAAGTTAAGATTGCATAAGTTCAGTCCATATGAGTTTGGATTTGTCATTATCCTTGTCTTGTGACTATGGTTTTGACGATTCACATGGATAAGAACACATACACCATAAAATCTAAGGGTCATAAGGTTTCTCTCCAATTCATGAAAATGATGGTGAGGAAACACTTCCACCAAGTAGATTTGAAGCAGATGGCAAAAGGTCTAAACAATTGAGACTATGATTATGACATCCCTTTTCATAGTTCTGAAACTGTTTAAACACACATGCATGCTATCTAAGGAAAGGTGTATGATTTTGATAAAGTTTTATCAAAGCATCTCGTATCAGAAATCTGAACTTTGGTAAGAAAGTCAATAAAGTATTGATTTCTAGAAGTCCAGCTGATTTCTGAGTACATGTCAAAGCTAGTGGGAGCATAAGTGTTATGCTAATAATCATCATGTTAGTGGGAGCATGATAATTATTGTTAGTGTGGCAAGTTAGCAATGTTAATTATAGAAAACAAAAGTTTCAATTCGTGAGGCTACAGGGATTGAAAAAGTTGTTTTGCTATAATTAAGGGAGATGATATACTTCATTTCAGTTCTAAAGGCTTAGATTGAGACCTTAATCATCTTTAGTCAAGAATATATATATGAATTTCATGTTGGATTGGTTCAACTTAAGGAAATTCTATATATTGCGTTCTCAAAATTCGATTATGATTACGGCATCCCTCATGTTGGATTGGTTCAACTTAAGGAAATTCTATATATTGCGTTCTCAAAATTCGATTATGATTACGGCATCCCTCTTCATAGTCAAATTTTGAAAACATGGCAAATAAAAATATTGTAGCAAAAGACTGGTCTAGAATCATGTCTTTATGTGAGACATCATGAATCGTGTACCATTTGCTTTGGGTACAGGATCGATTGCATGTGCTATAATATTTGTCATTTCTAAATTTTTCCAAATGCCCAGAGGCATTAAGAAGGGAAAAGGTCTAGAATTGGATATGACTAAAATGATTAAGCAATTGTTGAGGACAATCTGAGGTTTACCAAAGATTGGTTGCTCAGGGACAGTTGGAAGTATAGTGCTAATTTTGGAAGGACCATATTGACATATTCTGAAAAGAGGCATCTCTTATTCAGAAGTGATAGTCAAAATGAGAATATGGAGTTGTCTCCATAGGTGGAAGTTATCTGTGTAAGATTAGAAAACTTAATGCAAGAAGCATGTCCAAAGCAATGTACTTTGAATATGAGACTTAGTTTCCATGGAGTTGATCTCCATTGGAATACCTTATAATGACTGTTGACAAGTCTTTGTGACTTTGTACATATTCATTACAGGAGGGTCAGTGCATATAAGTTTAAAATCTAAACAGATTTCGATAAATGATAGGAATTTGAAATTCTCACATTTTTCGATAAGGATTTGGGAGTGTGAAATTAGAATCATTGAAATTATGTTTAATTGGTTTATTTCACAAAGTAAGGATCATAGACAAACATAGAGTGCATACTTGGTGTATGGCAAAGCTATTGTTTAAGAAAAACATAGTGTACATGCTTGGAGCATGGGACAACTAGTGTTTTTAATTCAAGTATAAAGTTGATAAAACCGAAACAACGAATAATGAGTAATCAGTATGGTGATAAATAAAAGTGTTTATTTATATTCATAGGGTTTGATACCATATTTGATTCATTTATTCTTGTGTTTCACTTTGCATGTTTTGACTTCCAGAATAACTAAGTCGCTCTTCCTGAATGATTAAGTTATTCAAACCATCCACAGTCGGTCATATGTTGAAAGTAGATATGAATCAAGACTGTCATGGGTTGGTTTGTAGAGGTCCAAGTTGGTGGACAAAGTGGTGCTACAACACTCATGAGTGCTCATAAGTTCTGAGTATTGGATTCAACCCGCGCTCATTTGAATCACTTCATGGATTTTATCACGAGTGATCATGAGACGATAATATCTTATATTCTTCAAACCTAGAGATATGAGTTGTTACTATGAGTTGGTTATACATTGATTGCACGAAAACGCATTTGGTAACTCGATGTTATAAAACGTGCCTTTGTGTATGATTCAACAAGTAGTAGAACAAGCCATATGAGTCGAAGTTTATCCATTCCTTTTACCTTCGGGATAAACGCGATATCTGTGGGCCCCTCGATGATTTAGCGATGACACATGTGAGTGCTTGGCCAAGCCAGGACTGATTTGATTTGTTCAATCAGTCAGTCATCATAAATCGAAAATCGGGAAACAACAAATGGACAGAGAGAATGATTATAATCCATGTCTCAGTCCTTATCTAATGGACAAGTCATTGACAAGGTCAGAGTTCGACAGCGACTTTAAGAGCTACGATTGCCAGTTAGGTTTTGAAGTCATACTCAATAATAGTTTTAGACTTATCCAAGTGGGAGACTGTTGGATTAATGTCTAAGTCCATAACTATATTTGGTATGTACTTGACCCGACCCGGCATGGTCCATTTGGGTTGCACTTCACCGGCACAATTTATATGGATAGTCTTTTGAGAATATTTATGATTTATATTAATATATTATAAGTTCTAATATATTAATATGGAATCATATTATTTAATTAGTATTGATCAAGAATTAATTTAGAATTAATTAAGTGATCAAAAAGAACTAATTAAATATGGACTCTTATATATATGGAATGGGCCAAGTTCATTTAGGTTGGGCTAAGCTTTCATGGATGGTCCATGGAGCTTTTAACCCATGGATCCTATGTAAATGAAAGGTCATGGGTATTAGGGTTTACATGGATGTAACCCTAATCCTCCATAATATATAAAGGGGTCCTTGGCTCACAAAATTGAAACAAGTGTGTGAAAATAAGAGTGGGCCAATTTTAGTCTGCATACATATTCTCTCAAGTTCTTCCAAGGTGTTTTGGTGATTTGTGATTCCATTTGAGGCTTCCACACTATTGGGGCTAAGCTTTTAAAGCTTGAAGACATCAAGATACATCAAAAGGTATGTCATCTAACTAGAACTTTGTAGTATGGGTGCTTCATAATATGCTAGTTATGATGAAACCTTGGAATAGTTAATATTTGCATGTATAATAGAGAAAACATAGATCCAAGGTTTATAGGGTTGCATGTACACCATATGAGTGTTAGAATGCTCAAAACCCAACAGTCTTAACCTGGAAAGCCATGGGAACCCCCACATGGTATTATATCCAACTGCCTCGGGACCTCCCCCCCCCCCCCCCCCGGATTCTTCCATGCGAGTATCACAAAGACAACTAGCATACCAAATACCACCCAATCAACTAGCATACTGCATATGTAACTATTTGCCATGGGAAACCCCCACATGGTCTTCACATAAATGCATAATGTATTAACAGTACATTCGTAACAATCATCACAACTAAATAAATGGGCCAGCCTTGGTGTCGTAGACCCATTGGTATGGTGAGAAGACTCACCTCTCGAATGCTGAACTGATAAGCAGAAATCAGACATATCCCACACGCTAATCCTTCTCAACTGCCCATAATCATCAGGTGATTAGCTTAACACAATCCCATAAATACCCTCAGGTCAACCCTGGTCAAAGTCTATATCTGTAGTCAAGGTCAACAGTCCATATTGACCTTGACTCGTCGAGTGCAATTAGCCACTCGTCGGGTTCCCTGCTTAACTCATCGACTCGTCGAGTCATCCGAGAGACTCGTCGAATTCCTTGATGTTTACGGCCGTAAACTCCCAACCGAACACTCTTGACCGTGAACCCTTGGCCGTGAACCTTTGGCCGTGAACGAGGAAACCCTCTCGACTCGCCGAGTCTCTTGCATGACTTGCCGAGTTCACTTAGTCCATTATGTTTACGGCCTTTTCCAGTGGGACTCAAGGTCCCAAACTTCGGATCTATCCTCTACTAGTGATAATACCACGTAAAGTTGCCAACTTTACGTTCATACTAAGTCTCATAATGCCAAAACCACATCAACAAGCTTCTTACAAGTCCCAATGCATGAATAGGAATTAGGGTGCACCAAGGAGACAACTTTATGACATTTGGGACCTAAGAAGTTCCAGATATGGAACCATATCCTTGTGATAGGTCCAGATCCAAACTTGGTTCCATTTCCTCAAGGATGGCCATAATCTCCACAAAGAAATCAAAGCTTCAGGTAGCAGATTAATACCTCAGACAGATGCCCAACACGAACTAGATACTCGATCTAGTGCTCCTCCCTTGATACTTCCTCTTCAAGCTTGAAATCCTCCCCAAAATCCCAAAGACAAGCTCCCAAATGCTCTCTCTTCTCACACAAGAGGTTTGCGGCCGTGAACAACTTCTAGGGTGTAAAATGGAGGCTACTAGGGTTTATAATGATGTTTATATAGGGGGAAAACCCCGAAACTAGGGTTTTCTCTAACAGCTCTGACTCGCCGAGTTGGGCCTTCCGACTCGCCGAGTCAGTTCTGACCCGCATCCAAGACGCCACGACCCTACTCGACGAGTTGATCTCCCAACTCGCCGAGTCCAAGCATGAATCCTTTCCAAATCAAACCAGGTGTTACATGGGGTGAGGAAGGTGACTAAGCAGCTTACAGCAGTGGTAGGCGTGGTTTTTCCGACGAGAAAGTGATTTGGAAGTGGGTGGTGGGGTGCTGAAAGTGGGTGGCGATCTTGGGTTTCTTTCCCTTTTTCTTGGCAGCAACAGTGAGGGGGGAGAGAGGATACGTAAGGGAGGTGTTGGTTCATCAAGAGGGAGGTATAAGGTGGTGGAAGTGGTGGATTAATCGTGGTTAAGGGTGTAAAAGGGGAGAGATTGAGAGAGGTTTAGAGAGAGAGATATGGAGATCTTTAGAGAATAGAGAAGAGAGTTGGAGGTTGTGGTGTGTGTCTATAATCTCCAAAAGCTTCTATTTATAGTAAAATTATACTCTCACAAACCTTTTTGAGCTATACCTCAAGCACCCTTACCTTGTACCTTTTATGATGTGTGCAAGCAAGAGAATGAGGGATGGGAGAGGTGATCACGTGGGATGGGGTGAGGAGAAGAAGAAATCAGATTTTTTTTTTGCCTTGTGGGTCCCACCTTTGGGTTACATTCTCCTTTTCATGCTTAAACACACTAAAAAACGGGTGTATCGGGATCCGAACTCCGAGAATTTTTTTTCGAATGTATCGATATATAGAGTTTAAATCAAGGATTCCGGAACATCAAACGGATTAATTTTTTGAGTTACGGAACTCCGGGAGATTGCGTTCGAAGTTTCGCGTCTAAACGACTCGCGATGTCCGTTTTCACGACTTTTGTAAATGTTTTTGTTAAAAATATTTCGAGTGTGAAATTAAATAATAGACTATAGTATGATTCCAAAAACGTTCCCGGACATCCCGTCGACAATGCGTAGGTACCTCAACGGATCGATTCGGGTTTTACGCGATTAAAGAAAAACAGTGTTTTACTGTCTGTTTTCTTAAAACTGTCGTATATTTTGCATACGAACTCCGTTTTGGACGTTTTTTATATTTTCGGAAACAGAGAAACATGTAATTTAATATTTTAATGTTTTTTTCCTCAAAACTGCTTAATGCAAAATTTCAGTTTTTCAGACTCATTAAACAGTGTTGTAGTTTGAGCGATTTGATTCGGTTGACAGTTTACACATTTGGAAGCAAGGTATCATCTGACATCTTATAATAGTTTAAATGAACTTATTAAATTTACTTAAGATTCCCTAAAACTCAATAATTCAGATTATCACGAGATTCGCGGTGCATTGGTTGTCTATAATAATAGCCTTAAATTTTGGGATGTCACATTCTCTCTTCTGGCTTCAGCTGACAACCATAAAAAAAATTAAAAATCACAACCAAGACCCTCCCCTTCCTTTTTTTCTATTCTAATTCGAATCGCATGTAAGGAAAAGGTTAAGTTGAGTGATGAATATGACATTAGTGGTGGCCGGACTGGAGGTAAGGGTGGTGGTGTAAGGTTAATGGTGATACAAGTAATGGTGGTAGATACTATGATAGTAACATTTACAGATGTTAGTGGTGGTCTATTGAATATGAGTATTGGAAGAGATAGCAGGACATATGTGGGTGGGGTAGAGGTGGTATTTTTTTAATTCATGTAATAAAAATATTAGAAAATGAAAATAAAACTGGATAAATAAGTCATTTTATATGAGCTACGGACCAACCACGATAGAAATTGATACCATACAGACCTTTCACGAGACCAAAAAAAATTAAGGACTAAACTTGATATTCTGAACCACATGGATCATTTATGAAGATTAGTCTTACATTTATTAAAGTAGCTCAAAGTATTTATAATTACATATATCAAGTGGAAATGGTAAACACACCAAATTTTGGTTTGATACATGTATTGGTTCTTCTCTGGTTAAGGAAATATTCTCAAGATTTTTGCTTTACATGTAAAGCAAGATTGTATTGTCGCCAATCAGATTAGTTTGGGTTCTCAGCTTTGGTTTTTGTGTAAGTTGTCGCATGGTGGGGTGAGGAAACTTAATAAGATGAGTTGGATATGTTATTGAAGAACTTTTTGTTTACAAACATAAGGAACGATCTGCGTGGTCTCTTGATTCACATATGGAGTTTCCGGTTTTGTAAGCCAGAGCTTGTCTTGATAGTGGTACCCCAATTACTAGTGAAGTGTCAACGAGATGGAATAACTATTTCCCTATCAAGTTGAATATTTTATTATCGAGGGTTGCCTTAAATTGGATTCCTATATGCGGTAACCTTATGGATAAAGGATTGATTTGGGTTTATACTTTGTCTCATTGTGACTTGGTTGTGGAAACGATGGACCACTTTTTGTATCTTGTCGGGGGTTTATGGAAATTTGATGTCTTATTGGTAGATGGTGGGACATTCAATGCTCTTGTAGATTGATAGTTAGATCAAGTGGTCTGATAATGTGCATTTAAATTGAAAACAAAGAAAATGTATCAATGTAGTCATAATCACTACCATTTGGGCAATGAGGAAAAGTCACAACAATGTTGTTTTTGGAACGGATACACCTAAAAAATCATCTATCATCGATGATATTGTTTCATAATCTTTCTTTTGAATTAGTTATACACCAAAAACGTATAATTTTACTTGGGTTGGGTGACATCAAAAACTTTTTTTTTGCGTCTATAACTTATGTATTCGTAGTTTTAGTTTAATCATGTCATTCCAAAAAAAAGTATTTATAGCTACAATTCATAGGTGCTAAATTAAATTATACTATTAGACAATTATAAGTTTTCTAAAAACTATTTTCATAAATATAAATCGTCTAAAAAATATTTATTTATATAGAAACAGACTGTCATTCCTTTCTACTCTTATTGCATCAAATAATACATCGAACCCTTTCCTTTATTGCTCGAACTTACATTCTTGTCACCTAAGGATACATAACATACATAGGTAATCAATAATGTTTAGCGAAATCCTTGATTCCCTTTTCTAAATCTACACTATTAATAGGAACAAAACAATATTTGAATGTTAAAAATAAAGCAACACAAATAATAGTTACATTTATAAAACCATGAATAAGCTATGTTCCCGAGGTTGGTAGGGTGGGAACCTAATTAGCATAAGGTCATCCGTAATGGTGTAACACCTGGTTATTTCAGGTAAAATCCCTTCTTTAATTGGTAATTTTTGTTGTGAGTTTTAAGTCTATGCAGGATGTAGATAGACTCTACGCATTGCGTAAAAGGATGAATGATGGTGCGACATTAATGAACTACGCGGGGCGTAGTTGAGGAGTACACAGAACATACTTGTCTAAAGTGCAAACCATAATATTGAGGGTTTGAACCCTATTTAAACAAGCTTAACTCTCGTAAACCCTTCTACCTTCAGCCTCCGTCCTCCCAAACGACCCCTTGCAAACCCTAATCTCCATTTGTGAAGTTTTGAGCCTTTTAATGTTTTGTGCTCATCTTTTAAGGAAGAAAGCTCTTGGAAAGCACTTGAGAAGTTTCAAGACTTATGGATCTAGACCTTACATCTCCTTAGCAACCTCCAGAAGGTATAAAGTTCTGAACTTGATGAATAATTTACTAGATCTTGTTATTTCTAAGGTTTTTGTGCATTTTGGTTCCATAATCTTGGTATAGTTTCGTATGAGCTACTCCAGATCTTATGAGTAGCCTTTTCATACATTTTGAAGTGCATAAATTCATAAAAATATGGTCTTGATACTTTCCTTTCATCCATACATGACTTATGGGGCTTAGAATCTTGTAATAAGTTAGGGTTTTAGATTTGGACACTTTCTAGCCATGCAAAGTCATAAAGTTGGAAACTTTATGATTTAGGAGGTTATTTGGGGTTAGATATGAGATTTGGATATAAGGCCTTAAGGGAATAAACACTTAATAAGGAAGTTGGGATCTGAATGAGTATGTAGGGCGTACCTAGAGGTACGCAACACATACCATGTTTGAACCCCATAATTAGGGATGGGACTCTACGCCATGCGTAGAGATGCAGTATGCAGAGCGTACTAAACCTGTTGTGGACTTTTGACTTTTTGACTTTGACTGTTGACCGTTGACTTTGACCAAGTTTGACTTTAAGTCATTTAGGGTAATTTAAGTAGTATTTGGATTATGGTTTAAGGTGTGTTCCTTTCTTTTGTTGTATAGGTGACCTGTAGAGTTGTCATTTAGAGTTTCGTTCTTTTCAGCTATCATCTTGGTTTGAGATGAGTTTTTTCACTAATTTTTGTTCTTTTTAGCTATCATCTTGGTTTGAGGTGAGTTTTCTCATTATGCCTATGGATCGAAGGCACCAAAGTTAGCTCATTCATTGTGTTATGTACTTGATGTAGGACCCTTATATGATTAATTGTTACTTGCATATGTCTACATATTTGGATGGTTTGGTTGAGGTGGGAAGCCAACATACCCGGATGGTTGGGTTAAGGTCCTGCTTCGTACGGTGGACCAACAAACTTGAATGGTTGGGTTGAGACTCTATATCACAAACCCGGATGGTTGAGTTGAGACTATGGCCAACAAACCCTATATGCATGCAATGTAATTGTATTTCCGGAGTTTTGGGTATTTTGGGAAACTCATTAAGCTTGGGCTTACAGTTGTGGATTTCTTGTTTCACGACGTCAGATGATGGGGGAAAGGTGAAGGCTTGATCGTACACATCCTCTGCAGTTTTTGATTTCCGCCTGTTTTGGATACTCTTATTTTCGGGAAATTTTTATTTGACACTTATTTTTGTGACTCGGGTTTTATGAAAACAATGATTTTATTTAAATAAAAAATGAAAATTTTTATCGTGATTTTTGGGATGTTACAAATGGTTAACACGAATCCCTCTCGTAGCCACATGGCATGCGACTACGAGCGTTCACACCATCCCGGTGGCTCTTGGTGGTCTGTGGTCGTGATGGTCACCACATTGTACAACGTCCAATCAAATGAAGAGGGAAGAATTTGACATTTGACTTGTGTTGACTAGCCCTTCCCAATGGCTAATTACTGAGAAAAAATTGCTTTTTTTATTTTAAACATATTTTACACATATACATACAACAATACACTACCTTATTTTTTTTGTCATATCATTCTTCTATTCCTCTATTACATACCGCTCAAACCATAGGAAGGGTGAGTTGGATGAAGGGGGAAAATTGAATTTAGCAATAACATAATTTTTTTCTTCGTAAGACTCCGACATTGGAGATGCTCAAACGGAAAATTATTTTTAGGAAAAGGTCCGAACCATTTTCTATGGGTCAATGGGAAATGAAAACTGAAATCCCAACCAAATTACTTCGAAATGTCATGATATGAGGTTGAAAATTATCGAATTCAATGAAATTTTCACGAACCTCACAAACTTACACAAAAATGGGTAAAACGACTTTGATCTCTTTAGTGCGGCCATGGAACAATATGAAAATTCAACACCAACCCGCAAATCGTTTCCTACGTCCAACCTTGGCTAAAGTTGAAGGATTGTCCTAAATGGAAACATACCGAAGAATCGACTTCTTCTTCCGGTTTGAAGCATCTAAGAAATGTCAGTAGACGTATACAATCACAAGAATCATACGGCTGGACACACATCGACATCAATGATGAGCCGGTGGATCTATAAGATGAACAACATCTATGTCGACCAGAAGAAAAAAAGCAAAGAAAGTGACTTCCGGTTTGGGATCAAGAAATTCGGATATAGCGTTACTGATCATTTTTGAGAAAAATTTGATCGATATGTCAAATTATAAGAGAACAAGGCTGAGGTAATGACACGGGTGGAACAAGAAATTGCAGACATTCAATCGGCATCACGAATGAATGTTGATTTAGAGGTTTTGAAAATGAAATACAACGATTACGAGGGCGAAAATTTGAAGATATTATTTCCAATGAAAGAATCCATCTGATCAAGATCTGAGAATATGAATTAGTTTTATTTGGTAATTTTTTATGTTTGTTTTATTATTTTTTATGTTTGTTTTATTATTTTTAATTTTTTTTATAATTTTCATATTTTTTATAGTTTTGATATTGTTTTTTTTAAGTTGAGGGAATGGAAACATACAGAAGAATCGAATTCTTCTTCGGCTTCAAAGCATCCAAGAAATGTCAGTGGAAGTATAAGTATAGAATCACAAGAATCATACGGTTGGACACACATCGACATCAATGATGAGCCGATAGAGCTATAAGAAGAACAACATCTATGTCGATCGGTCAAAAGAATTAAGGCAAAGAAAGTGACTTCCGGTTTGGGTTCAAGAAATTCGATTATAGTGTTACTGATATTTTTAGAGAAAAATTTGATCGATATGTCGAACTACAAGAGAACAAGGTTGAGGTAATGACTCGGGTGGAACAAGAAATTGCAGACACGCAATCGGCATCACAAATGAATGTTGATTTAGATGTTTTGAAAATAAAATTCGCCGATTATGAGGGCGGAAATTTGAAGATATTTTTTGCAATGAAAGAATCCTTCTGATCAAGATTTGAGAATACGAATTAGTTTTATTTGGTAAATTTTTATGGTTGTTTTATTTTTATTTTTTTTACTTTTCGTATTTTTTTTTAAGTTTTGATGTTGTTTTTTAGTTTTAGTGAATGTATATATATATTTTTTAAATTACGGAACACTAACAACATCGGATATGAACATTATAACTCATGTGGAATTATGCAGTGATTTCCTATTGTACCGGGGAGACGAATTGAATGGAAATATTAGAATCGGTTTCCATTTAATTCTGGCGTTTGGTTGCAAAAGAGTACGGACTTGAATGTCATCAGTATGCGCAAAATACATCCCCATGTAAATTTCAACTTTTTATCCTAAAACCCATGGAGAATCCTCGAGTTGATCCTAGCATTTCCTACCTTGTTCTTTCTTGGTGCTTCCGAAATTCAAAATCTGAAAAAGGTGATAGATCAAGAGTAACAAAGACTGTAAATTCATACCAAGCAACGAAGAGAGCTCAAGGGGTTTGCTTTTGCAGCAGATTGATGAATCATTGAGAGATAAAGGAGTACAGTTTTGCTGGGTTCTTTGTCTCCTTAATTCATTTTTTTCAGCTAAAAGTAGTTTCAAACTTATGAAAAGAAGGGCCATAAAAAGTATTTTCTTTATCAAGAGAAAGAGATAAAGGCGTTCGGTTTTAAAACTAAAAATAGTTTTTGGTGCCCTCACATGTAACATGTAATTGGTATGCTATCCTAACATGTTATATATTTATGTCGTGAGAAAACTATTTTATATATTTATAAAAAATAATTTAACAATACACTTACAGATCAAGTCAAGTATATATAAATGAGTACATATCAAAGAATAATAATTTGGATATTATTAATATTGTAAAATGCTACTTTTTAGTTCTATTATCGTATTAACTTTTGTAATTTATCCGTTCAAATTTGTTTCAAAATTTTGTTTTAATGTGTGAAAAATCTGTATAATACATTATCCATGTTTCGTTATAATAGGTGTGTTAAACGGTTGACAATAAAACATTTATATAATACGAAAGATATCATTTTTTAATTATACAATTACAAACAACTATTTATATATAATACTTGATGTATATATAATACTTGATGTATATCGGTGAGTTTATGATTATTATCTATAAATAAAATTTTATATGGTTAAGAATTTTAAAGAATCTTATTTAGTTCATGATTAATGAGGAAAACAAAATGGTGGACCATGACACATTTGAATTTGTTATATCGAATATGACAACAATTACATATGATAGGATGATCTAACTATTATAAAACATACAAAAAAAATGTAATATAACGGAGTCATATGCACACAAAAAGAAAAATTAAATCACAACTAAAAAAGACATGGAATACTTTTATATTTTAAGTAATATAGAATTAGTTTTGTATTATGTGGAATACTTTTTGTCGAGTGAGAAAACTAGGGCACATACACCTAGATTAACGTACGTTTACACATGTTAAACAATAACAATCAACTTATTTCTATTACAGACAATAGCAACCAACTTATAAACTTATATTGTTTTAATGTTTAAAATTAGCAACATACTTCTAAGCATGTTTAAAAATAGCAACCAACTTAAAACTTTTTTTTACCAACAATAGCAACCAACATACTATTTTGGGTGGAGAAATATAAGTAAGTTGATATTATGTGTAAAAAAATAAAAATATTGTATTGTGTACATTGGTACCCATGCATAGTATGGCTCCTCACTTTCAAATTAAAATTAAAAAAAAATTTATTAGTTATAAAATGTTGGAATCCTAAGTTTGAGGATCAAGCAATCCAATTTAGGCAACTAAGTTTTAGGAAACTATTTTAACAAGTCGGATCCTAATTTCCATATTCTATTTCACATGTCGGTGTTAAAATTCTATATAATCAATTCTATAGTGAGTTATGGTATAGAGAACAATTGTAATTAGGTTTTGAGTTTTGTTTTCCTAATACAATCAAAGAGGTATTTTGATTTTGTTCTTGTTCACTTTAATTGGTATCAGAGCTTTGCTTTGAAATAAAAAAGAAACTTACATGTTGAACAAGGTGGTCGACATGGCAGGAGGTGAAGGGGCTTCAGGCGGTGCTCCGGTGAGGGAGAAGGAAATCGGAGCCACTTCAGTACAATGTCTCATGCTCAGTTCAACCAACTACACCGTATGGGCACTAAGAATGAAGGTAGTGTTATGGATTCACAAGGTGTGTACCGTAATCGATCCAGGAATAGAGAAGAATGATGAGAAGGATTACTTTGCAAAGGGTTTGATTTATCAGGCAATTCCAGAATCTCTAATTATGCAAATTGGAGATGTTGAATCCTGAAAGGCACTTTGGGAAGCGATTAAAGCTCGTCACGTTGGGGCTGAACGGGTCAAGGAAGCAAGACTGCAAACCCTAACCGCCGAATTCGACCGACTCAAGATGTCGGAGTCGGAGTCAATTGACGCATACGTCGGAAAGCTGTCTGGTATCGCCTTGAAATCAACAGCTTTAGGAGAGGTTATAGACAAATCAAAGTTAGTAAATAAGTTCCTCAAAACCTTGCCTTGTTCGAAGTTCATACACATTGTCGCCTCTTTTGAACAGGTACTCGATTTGAAATTTGTAGGATTCGAAGGTGTAGTCGGTCGATTGAAGGCTTACGAGGAAAGAATAAAGGAAGAGGATGCCGATGGGAATAATCAATCGAAGGTATTGTTTGCGAGGTCTTCCAGAGGTGGTGGTTCGAGTAGCAGTGGTGGTGGATCATCGGGGTATCAGCGAGAGGGAAAAGGAAAACGGAACTGGAAGGGGAATGGTGGGTCGAGTGGGTTTTACCAGGGAACCGAGTTGAATGGGTCAAATGGACCAGGCCCACGTGGGTTTAAAACAAAACAAGCCCAAAGTGGAAGGCCTAATAACACTCGGTCCAATAATAACCAGTCCAATAGCAGGCCTGTGACAACCCGAAATTTCTAACTTGTGTAAACATTCAAATTTATCAGTGTTAGACTCATTTTGCTTCCAGTTATCACTGTTTGGAACCTGTTTTGAGTATTCTAACTCTAGTGAATCAAAGGAATTAGTATTTGGAAGTGTCAGTTTAAGTTCTAAACTACCTAGCAACCGTAAACCTCCTCAAAAAGGAGTTTACGGTCGAGACCTTGAGTTTACGGTCAGTGTAACCATAAACTCGTGTAGACCGTAAACCCGTTTACGGTCAGGTGGACCCCCCTTTGACCGAGAACTCTACCCTATATATATAGGGTATTTAGCCTTCATTTCACATTTTAAGCACTCCAAAGACTTTCTCTCTCTACTCTCTCTACAATTTTCGAGTTTTGCTCAAGGGATCCTCAAGAACACTGTTGTGTTTTGGACCGAAAACACCTTCTTTGCCTTCAAAAACCGTAAGTATCATCTTCCCCTTCATGAATCGAGTTAAAATCCTTCATTTTGGACTTAAGATCATCACTCTTTGCTTGAACAAAAGAGTTTACGGTCCTATGAATCTTCATAGACCGTAAACCCTTATAAAGGGTGTTCTTATAGCCTTTACCCTTCCTAAGGCTAAGCATGGTCCCTAGAATCCGATGCCTTTGAATGAAGCCCTTGAAAACCATCATTTGTGCAAGATTGATGAGTTTACGGTCTAGTGTATCTCCTTAGACCGTACACCCTTCAATGATCGTAAACTCATGGACCGTACACCCTTCAATGACCGTGAACCCATGGAACCGTAAACCCATGGAACCGTAAACCCATGGAACCGTGAACTCCATGACCGTAAGGTCATTGGACCGTAAACACATGGGACCGTAAACACCTAAGACCGTGAACACTTGGACCGTAAACTCCAATGGTCATACCTCTTTGACCGTAAACTCTATAGGGTGGCCATATACCCTAGTTATGCAATCATATGTGATTGTATCCCATAAATCTTAGAGTTTCCTAGCCAATAAGGGTGTTACCCTTCTTATTTAGTTGTCTATACACTAAATTCATACACATACATGTCTATATGTGTCTATTAGGATCATTGTGTGCTCAAGGTTACACCTGACACACTACACTCCTCTTCCAACCACACGTCAGAACCACTCACTACAGGTGAGTTCATACCCCTACATTTTCCATGTTTTTAATGTTTTCAGAGGGGGAATACAAGCTAAACATATATGCTTTCAATAATATAAAACTCATGCAATTCTCATACTTTAACCCTTTTGTACTGTGTTGAGCATAAGGGACGTTTTCACTAAAATTGCATA
Source organism: Lactuca virosa (assembly GCF_052849685.1). Taxonomy (NCBI): domain Eukaryota; kingdom Viridiplantae; phylum Streptophyta; class Magnoliopsida; order Asterales; family Asteraceae; genus Lactuca; species Lactuca virosa. Next base: position 339,916,653 of record NC_136428.1, on the reverse strand, counting down.
GTTTTCCGGACTCGCTATTCACTACATTATACATGCAAACTATAATCGGTATAGTTTGGGATTTTCTAAACATAACAAGTACAGAAACTTTCACTACTAAACATATGCACTAAGACAGAAATAGTTTACAGTTTACATCACTACTTTATCATGGTATTCATAACTGTAATTATCACTACATACGGTATACATATGAATTTTCACTATGGTAGAACGCTACTACACTACATGTAAACTAGATTGTACGATACGGTGAGGCGCTACTTCAATACTGTACCCTTAGGTGTACAGGGATAAATCCTATCATAGTATAACCAGAGTCTCCTGGAGGGAGAGCGTGGGATTTGTGAATAGATCTATTCGGGACTAACAATCCCACACCTGAACTGCTAGCTACAGTTAGGCGGGCACGCCTGGGGTGTACAAATGTCATTTAACTCGACGCCTAAAGAACGTTGGAAAGGTCTCTAGTCATATCAAGTATGGTTATACGACTCACAATATGTATAAATCCCTCTTAGTTTACAAACTGTCATTCTTCAACGGTTTTATTTTTCTAAATAGAACTAATACACACTACAACTGGAGAATTCCCAGAGTTTTCAAACAGAATCGCTCATACAATGGTTTCACGTACGAAATACTTATACATCATGATTAGCATTAGCTAGTCACATGAAGTATTATTTTAGCATATCACTATCATTTTCAGTAATGAACATTCATGGTATTATACAGGATTTGAAAACACTACATACTCACTAAAGAAAATATCAGATTTTCTTGGAAACATACAATTATTCATGTTTTTATACAAAATTGAAAACACTACATTTTCACTAAAGAAAATATCGGATTTTCTTGAAACTATACGAAAACCTTTACGAGCTCATCAACAAGTTTTCACTACAAAATACTGCTTATGAACTCACCAGCTTTATGCTGATATTTTTAAACTGCTTGTATTCTCAGGAAATCAGTAGACAGGTACTTGTTGGATTTTTGAGAAGCTGGAGCAATAAGAGTTTTATGTTTATATTTTACAAACTATTTGATGTAATTCAAACAAGATTCAGACAAAGTTCCAAACTGGTGTAATCATTTCCATTTAAGTATTCACTGTAATGGTTGTGTTGCTATGATTGCTATTATTCATTGGTTGTGATGCTACACATGACGTCCTCCACCCCAGAACGTTTCCGCCATTCTGGTTTTGGGGTGTGATAAGGCCCAATTCCAATTATGATCCGAACCATAAACCGAAAAAGGACTGATCCGGAATTATTTGTTACCAGTGCGATAGACCAGGACACTTCGCGTCTTAATGTCCGGACCGACTCCAAAAATTACAAGAAAGTAATTTTACCGAATATGACGATAACGATGAGACCATATTTTTACACGAGACCGTATTTTTAAACGAAGAAAATGTGATACCGTCTCGATACGAATCACAATATAACGATGAGTGGTATTTGGATAACGGGGCAAACAATCACATGACGGGAAACCGGTCATTGTTCTCCGAACTTGATGAAGGCATAACCGGGAGGGTTAAATTCGGAGATAATTCGTGTGTAAAAATCAAGGGAAAAGTTGCTATTCTTATCCAATCCAGAAGGAGTAAACAAAGGCTGATGACGGAGATTTACTACATACCGAATCTCAAGAACAATATTATTAGTCTCGGACAAGCAACCGAAGCCGGGTGTGATACTCGAATGAAAGACAACTATTTGACCATGCACGATGCCGATAATTGCTTATTAATGAAAGTACAAAGAACTCCAAATCGCCTTTATAAAATAAAATTACAAATTGGAGTTCCTATTTACCTTCATTCGAAACTAAGTGAAGATACGTAGTGATGTCATGCAAGATTTGGGCAAATCAATTTAGAGTCAATGAAAAGATGTCCAAGAAGGGTCTAGTCGAAGGGTTACCCCAGTTTTTCATGAGAATCAATTGTGTAAATCTTGCTTGGTGGGCAAGCAAATAAGAAAGTCATTCCCGACTATGACGACATACAAAGCAAAATGACCATTGGAATTAGTTCACGGTGATTTATGCGGTCCAATCATGCCGACAACCAAGGGTCAAAATCGATATGTCTTCACACTAATTGATGATTTTTCACGATTTATGTGGATTTATCTCATGAAAGAGAAGAGAGTGACGTTTACACACTTCAAAAAATTCAAAGCTTTGGTGGAAAATGAAATTGTAAAGCCATTGAAAGTTTTTAGAAGTGATCGAGGATGTGAGTTTACTTCTCTCGAGTTTAATTCTTTTTGTAATCAAAACAGAGTCAAACGCGACTTTACCGCCCCATACTCTCGACAACAAACGGAATTGTGGAACAAAGAAACAGAACACTTATGGACATGACACGAAGTATAATGAAGCCAAAGCATGTTCCAAACTACTTATGGGGAGAAGCGGTAAATCACTCTACAAATCTAATCAATCGTGTTTACACAAGAGTCCTTGGTGATACAACTCCATACGAAAAGTTGTATAGAAGAAAAATGAATTTAGAAAATGTTCGTATATTTGGGTGTCTACCACATGCAAAAGTTGAACCAGTTGATCTAAAGAAGTTGGATGCAAGATCAAGACCACTAGTGCATGTTGGTTCCAAACCGGGTACGAAAGCTTATCGGTTATTTACCCGGTGACATATCAAATAATCTTGAGTGGAGATGTTATTTTTGATGAAACCAAAGGGTGATATTGGATTAAAGAAGCAGGAACCAACAATGAAGAATCAGGCTCATTCATAATACCATGGGACTACCCAGAGGGCGAGACGAGCAACAATCAAGGAAACGAGGTAAACAATGTGAAAGACCCACACTTTCATATTTGACAATTGTTACTCTGAAACATGCTACGTGCATATTCATAAAAACAATATTTTATATTGATAAAGTGATTACAAACTAATGGATACAAACCAACTATTTCAAAGTGTTATATATTACATAACTTCCCAGGATTCTATAGTTTTATACATATGGGAGTGCAAAATACAATAGTTTCAAACTATTTGAAAATCTTCTATCAATACAATAGTTTCAAACTATTCAAAAATCTTCTATCAGTATATAACTATACTGGATGCTTATCTCCTGTAAATTAGTTAAACAATGAGAGGGGTAAGCGGTGACGCCTAGTGAGTTCAATAATAGATACAATATAACGTTATGCCATATATATACTTCAATATGGCAGAAGCAAAGAGGAACAAGGAACAACAAAGGCATAATGCAAAAAGCTTTTCATATCAATCAATGAGACATAACAATTTCCATACTTGATATACAATCAATAAAGTTTCAGCACAAGTGGCACAGAAAATACTCAGGAATATCATTTTGCTAGAATATTCAGGCTTTCAGCCTTATCTTAGCATATTGCCAAAGCCAAAGTGATGCCTGTGTCATACACCTCATGGTCAACGGTACATACCAATACCCAAGTGATGCCTATGTCATACACTTCGTGGTCAGAGGTATAGCCTTGCTATAAAAATAGCAGATATAATAACACGAGATGATAACATGGAAAAGCACATAACACATATAACACATAACATACAATTGTTCCTATATATTAAACTCACCGTGAAATAACCGGGGGTTAAAATAGTAATTTGGGCAGCACTTCGTTACTATAATTAGCTTTCTTCGTTGAAAACCGGGAGTTTTCTTGAAAATCGGGCACTGCTAAGGTTGGGCTTCGAAACCGAAAAGATAAATTTTTCGGGCTTCTCGGGAATTTCGGGGCGTGTTTCGGGCGTTGGAATTAATACCGGGGCTTCGGGGGAAGTGGAAGTAGAAGAAATATAAGTTTAGGGGTGAAATTTGCCAATTTTCTAACATTTACCCGGGAGGTATCGCACCCCTTATATAGTTGCGAGCCTCGGATCCGAAGCGAGGGGGAGAGGGCAGGTGGCTGTGAGGCTCGGAACAGGTGATAGCTTGGACGAGGCTCAGATGCGAGAAGGCTGCGTGCCGGCTTCGGATTGGTCCAACACTTCGGACACGGGGCAGTCAGCAGCGATGCGCATCGGAAGATCATTGTACCACACCCTCGGTCGAATCAGCATGCGACACGCGAGTCGGGCACGAGGTAAGCATGCGAGGATCACGTGACCAGCTCCATTCCATGCGAATTTTCTCGAAAATTGCACCCAATCCTTCTAAAATCCATAACTTTCGCATACCGGCTCCGTTTTTGACATTCTTTATATGCACGCGTAGGGAAAATTATACTCTACGACTTTCGTTTAGACTTCGTCGGGTAATTTTGATATTATTTTTAACAGACCGGGACAGGAAAATCCGTTAAAAATTCATAACTTCTTCATACGACGTCCGTTTTCGTCAGACTTTTTACCGTTGTACTACTATTGACGAGACCTTCGATTCTCGTTTAGGTTGTGTCGGCTAAAAATCACTCGATCTAAAGTTCGAGTTTTTAGCTGTCTACTGCAAAGCTGAAACTTAGAAAAATTATAACTTCCTCATACGAAGTCAGATTTTGGCGTTCTTGTTATCAAAATTCTCGGTTTAACGAATACTACGACTTTCATTTAGATCACTAAGGCTAAAAAGTAGTTTATCAAAAACTCACTTTTTACGTCATTCGGCACCGTGCCGGTTTTGTCGCGGATCTTCGATTGGTCATAACGTCTTCGTTATAACTCGAATTTCGATGAGGTTTTCGCCTAAATGTTTCTAACGAGATTATCTACAACTTTCAATAATAAATTTTTACTTATTTCAAATTTTATATTTTCGTTAAATTTCGATATTTTAACTTTTAATTGGAATCTCATAAGACTTCCAATATTTTCTGAGTGATTCTAAACATAGTTTTACCTTATATCTAGTAAAAACTATCTGTTACAACTCAATACTTAATATCACATAATATTTCATAATATTATTTACTTAAAACACGATTTCAAAACGTGTATGTTACAACTACCTCCTCCTTTTGAGAATTTTGTCCCCGAAATTACATCGATTAAAATAAATGTGGATATTTCGCTCTTATCTCATTCTTATTCTCCCAAGTATAGTTCGGGCCTCGATGGTGTTTCCACTTGACAAGCACCAACTCTACTTCTTTATTACGTAGCTTAGTCGTTCTTTCGTTTATGATTTCTTCAGGCTCTTCTACATAAGTTAACTTATTATCCAGTTTCACCTCGGATAATGGAACTGCTTCATCATACATGCTTAAGCATTTGCGCAGATAATTCACATGAAAGACATCATGAATACCTGCCAAATCTTCAGGCAATTCCAAGCGGTATGCTTGTTTACCAATCCTCTGGAGGATTTTGAAAGGACCAACAAATCTAGGACTTAGTTTTCCTTTCTTTCCAAATCGCATAAGACCTTTCCATGGGGATACCTTCAACATTACGAAATCACCCACCTGGAATTCTATTGGTTGCCTCCTCTTTTCTGTATAGGACTTTTGTCGATCTTGGGCGACTTTCATTCTTTCTTGTACAATTTGAATCTTGTCGGTGGTGTCTTGAATCATTTCAGGGCCTCCAAGGATTTTCTGTCCTATTTCACGCCAACATAATGGAGTACGACACTTGCGACCAGATAATGCCTCATATGGTGGCATTTTGATTAAAGCGTGGTAACTGTTATTATACAAGAATTCGACAAGAGGTAAGTATTTATCCCAGTTACCACCGAACTCCAAGACACTTGCATGAGGCATATCTTCTACTGTTTGGATTGTTCTCTCCGTCTGACCATCTGTCTGGGGATGATAAGCTGTGCTGAGGGCAACTCGAGATCCTAATTCACGTTGTACACTCGCCCAAAGGTGAGAAGTGAAGCGGGTATCACGATCAGAAATGATCTTTAATGGCACACCATGTCTTGCACCAATTTCATCCAAGTATACTTGTGCGTATTTCTCCATTGGATCCGTTTCACGCATGGCAAGAAAATGAGCGCTTTTAGTCAGGCGGTCGACGATTACCCAAATGCTATCATGCTGTCTAGCAGTCTTTGGCAATTTGGTAATAAAATCCATGGACAGTTCTTCCCATTTCCATACAGGAACACTAAGACTTTCTGGGGTTCCTTAAGGCTTTTGGTGTTCCGCTTTGACTTGTAAGCAAACTAAGCATTCCTGTACATATCTTCTAATGTCTCTCTTTAATCCAGGCCACCAATAATCAGCTCTTACATCATAGTACATTTTACTTGTACCAGGATGTATTGACAATTTAGACTTATGGGCTTCATCTAAAATCTTCTTTCTTAATCCACCAATCTTTGGAATCCATAGCCGATTCTTGAATACCTTCAATCCTCTTGGATCATCAAGCAAAACATCAATATAATGTACCATCCCTTCTTTCTTCGCATTTTCTGGATTTAGGGCCTCTACTTGCCATTTCTCTAGTTCATCTAGAATAGTGAACTTTACTGTAGTGTGAGTAATAGCATAACACATACTATTACGATAAACCTTTCTGCTAAGTGCATCGGCAACTACATTAGCCTTTCCAGGATAATACAAGATTTCACAGTCATAGTCTTTGATTAGTTCCATGGATCGTTGTTGCCTCATATTCAAAGTTTGCTGACTGAATATGTACTTGAGACTCTTATGGTCGGTATACAATTGACATTTTGTACCAAAAAGGTAATGTCTCCAAAGTTTTAGGGCAAATACCACCGCAGCGAGTTCGAGATCATGGGTGGGATAATTCTTCTCATAATCTTTCAGTTGTCTTGAGGCATAGGCTATCACTTTACCACGTTGCATCAACATACAACCGAGTCCCAATCTTGAAGCATCGCTATATACGGAGAAATCAATATCACCTTCTGGAAGTGATAAGATTGGAGCATGAGTCAAAAGATCTTTTAAAGTCGAGAAAGCTTTTTCTTGGGCTTCACCCCATTCGAACTTCACTTCCTTTCGTGTAAGACTCGTGAGAGGTACGGCTATACGAGAAAAGTCTTTAATGAATCTCCGGTAATATCCTACGAGACCCAAGAAACTACGAATTTCGGAAGCATTACGGGGCACTTCCCAATTTTGAATGGCTTCGATTTTGGTAGGATCTACGGATACACCGTCACTAGAAATCACATGGCCGAGAAATTGAACTTGACGAAGCCAAAATTCACATTTTGAGAATTTAGCATATAGTTTCTCCTTTCGAAGAAGTTCTAATACCGCACGAATATGAATGGCATGATCAGCTTCAAACTTGGAATAGATTAGAATATCGTCAATGAATATGATGACAGATTTATCGAGCATTGGGCGGCACACCCGATTCATCATATCCATGAATACAGCAGGAGCATTTGTTAAACCAAACGGCATGACAAGGAATTCATAATGCCCATATCGAGTACGAAAACCAGTCTTCGGTACATCCTGCTCGTGAACTTTCAACTGATGATAGCCAGATCTTAGATCAATCTTTGAGAAATAGCTAACACCCTGAAGTTGATCGAACAAATCATCGATGCGAGGTAGTGGGTACTTGTTCTTGATAGTCACTTTATTCAGCTCACGATAATCAATGCACATCCGCATCGATCTATCTTTCTTCTTGACAAACAGTACCGGAGCACCCCAGGGAGAGGTACTCGGTCGAATGAAACCTTTGTCAAGTAGTTCCTGCAGTTGGATCATCATTTCTTTCATCTCTGCTGGCGCGAGACGATAAGGAGTCTTTGCAATCGGAGCAGCACCAGGCACAAGGTCAATTCAGAATTCTACTTGCCTGTCCGGAGGAAGTCCAGGCAATTCTTTGGGAAAAATATATGGATATTCTTTAGCAATGGGAACATCATTCACCGTTTTCTTCTCCTCTTTTGAGACATCGACTGTGTAGGCCAGATAGATAGAACACCCTTTCGATATGAATTTACGAGCTTTGAGGAAAGATATTATTTTTAAGGTTCCTTGTTCACCATAGACATAGATAGGATTCTCCCCTTCAATGGGAATACGTACTATCTTTTCATAGCACAAGAGTTCTGCGTGGTTCTTTGACAACCAATCTATGCCGAGAATAATATCAAAGTTAGGCAAGGAGATAGGGATCAGGTTAGCAAGAAAGTTATAGCCTTCCATTTCTATAATACAATCCCTATAGACTTTATCAACAAGTAATGATATACTTCCCGCAGTATCTACGTGAAATGGTTGCGCGAGTATATAGCAAGCAATTTGAAAGGAATGCGCAAATTCATAAGACACAAAAGAATCTGAGGCTCCAGAATCAAATAAGATGTGAGCAGGTCTAGAGTTGACAAGAAATGTACCCGTCACAACATTCGGGTCCTCGCGTGACTCCTCTGAGGTAATCTGGAATGCACGGCCCTTAGCTTTTGGCAGCTCCTCCTTTTTAGTTGGAGTACCCTTTGATTGTTGAACATGGGCTTGACTTCTCGCCGGTTGTTGAACAGAAGCTTGACTCCCCGCCCTTTGACTAGTAAGAGTAGGGCAGAAACGCTCCCTGTGGCCAGTAACACCACATGCAAAGCATGTAACACCTTTCATTGGACATACGGGCCTCTTATGGCCTATTTCTCCACATCCATAACAGACCACATATCCTTCCTCTATTCTGCATTCACCCGGATGATTCTTTCCACAATTTCGACAAGCTGGCGACTGAAGAGAAAAAGATTGTGACCTGCCGCGGCCACGAAAAGCACTCTGATATTGTACTTGCTTGCTAGGTTCAGATCGAACAGATTGAGTTGGTGGAATATGGGAAGCAGGAGCAGTCCTTTCAGTACGTGGATGTTTCGGAGCACTAAGAGTGGCACCACATATCTCTAAGTCATGCTCACGCCTTCGAGCATACTCAACAACTTTATCAAATGACAGAACATCCCGATTGGCTACAAAATCATGGATTTCATGTCGTAGTCCCTCTAAGAATAACTGAATTTTCTCATCTTCAGTTGGAATCTACTTTACAGCAAACCGTGCTTTTTGATTGAACTGAGTTTCATACTCAGTCACAGTCATTCCTCCTTGTTTAAGCTCGAGGAATTCCTTCTCCAATCTCCTCCTCATATCTAGAGGACAATACTTCCCTAACAAACGAGTTTTGAACCTCTCCCAGGATATATTCTCCTGGTCATACTCGTTGAGAGCTTCATATGTTGCTTCCCACCAGACCAATGCTTCTTCGATGAGCATTGCAGAAGCATAGTTAGCTTTGTCTTCATTATCAACATGAGAGATACGAAACACTTTCTCTGTGTTCTGGATCCAAGTAAGAACAACAATGGGATTAAGAACACCAGAAAACTCTGTAGCACCACTACTCTTGAAATCTTTGAACGAGGGTCGCTTCACCCCCCCCCCCCCCCTTTTGAAGATTCTCCAGTGGCTTTCTCTTTTCCTTTATCACCATTCTTTTTGTGTTCTTCGAGAGTCTGTCGAATAACACCGGTAAGTTTACCCAAGAGTCGCACCTTACGAGGAGATACTGGAGTATTCACTTCCTCAGGTTGAGGACCTCCACTAACCTCAGGGGTATGGCTACTAACCTGTTCAGCCATTGCTTTGCAATATGGAGTAACATTGTATTTTAGAATATATTAGGGTTTATCCTTACCTAATACTTTTACTTAAATATTTCCTATGGTTTGTATCCCTATACTTACAATGATTCAGTTCATATATTGAACTTCCAATAGTTTAAGTCTAAATACCAATCCGTGGAATTTAGTTCACTTAAACCACTGCTCTGATACCATGATTGAAAGACCCACACTTTCATATTTGACAATTGTTACTCCGAAACATGCTACGTGCATATTCATAAACACAATATTTTATATTGATAAAGTGATTACAAACTACTGGATACAAACCAACTATTTCAAAGTGTTATATATTACATAACTTCCCAGGATTCTATAGTTTTATACATATGGGAGTGCAAAATACAATAGTTTCAAACTATTCGAAAATCTTCTATCAATACAATAGTTTCAAACTATTCAAAAATCTTCTATCGGTATATAACTATACTGGATGCTTATCTCCTGCAAATTAGTTAAACATTGAGAGGGGTAAGCGGTGACGCTTAGTGAGTTCAATAATAGATACAATATAACGTTATGTCATATATATACTTCAATATAGCAGAAGCAAAGAGGAACAAGGAACAACAAATGCATAATGCAAAAAGCTTTCCATATCAATCAATGAGACATAACAATTTCCATACTTGATATACAATCAATAAAGTTTCAGCACAAGTGGCACAGAAAATACTCAGGAATATCATTTTGCTAGAATATTCAGGCTTTCAGCCTTATCTTAGCATACTGCCGAAGCCAAAGTGATGCCTGTGTCATACACTTCATGGTCAACAGTACATACCAATACCCAAGTGATGCCTATGTCATACACTTCGTGGTCAGAGGTATAGCCTTGCTATAAAAATAGCAGATATAATAACACGAGATAATAACATGGAAAAGCACATAACACATATAACACATAACATACAATTGTTCCTATATATTAAACTCACCGTGAAATAACCGGGGGTTAAAATAGTAATTTGGGCAGCACTTCGTTACTATAATTAGGTTTCTTCATTGAAAACCGGGAGTTTTCTTGAAAATCGGGCACTGCTAAGGTTGGGCTTCGAAACCGAAAAGATAAATTTTTCGGGCTTCTCGGGAATTTCGGGGCGTGTTTCGGGCGTTGGAATTAATACCGGGGCTTCGGGGGAAGTGGAAGTAGAAGAAATATAAGTTTAGGGGTGAAATTTGCCAATTTTCTAACATTTACCCGGGAGGTCTCGCACCCCTTATATAGTTGCGAGCCTCGGATCCGAAGCGAGGGGGAGAGGGCAGGTGGCTGCGAGGCTCGGAACAGGTGGCAGCTTGGGCTAGGCTCGGATGCGAGAAGGCTGCGTGCCGGCTTCGGATTGGTCCAGCACTTCGGACACGGGGCAGTCATCAGCGATGCACATCGGAAGATCATTGGACCACACCCTCGGTCGAATCAGCATGCGACACGCGAGTCGGGCACGAGGTAAGCATGCGAGGATCACGTGACCAGCTCCATTCCATGCGAATTTTCTCGAAAATTGCACCCAATCCTTCTAAAATCCATAACTTTCACATACGGGATCCGTTTTTGACGTTCTTGATATGCACGCGTAGGGAAAATTATCCTCTAAGACTTTCGTTTAGACTTCGTCGGCTAATTTTGAATTTATTTTTAATATTATTATTTTTAACAGACCGGGATAGGAAAATCCGTTAAAAATTCATAACTTCTTCATCCGACGTCCGTTTTCGTCAGACTTTTTATCGTTGTACTACTATTGACGAGACCTTCGATTCTCGTTTAGGTTGTGTTGGCTAAAAATCACTCGATCTAAAATTTGAGTTTTTAGCTGTCTACTGCTAAGCTGAAAGTTAGAAAAATCATAACTTCCTCATACGAAGTCAGATTTTGGCGTTCTTTTTATAAAAATTTTCGGTTTAACGAATACTACGACTTTCATTTAGATCACTAAGGCTAAAAAGTAGTTTATCAAAAACTCACTTTTTACGTCATTCGGCACCGTGCCGGTTTTGTCGCGGATCTTCGGTTGGTCATAACTTCTTCGTTATAACTCGGATTTCGATGAGGTTTTCGACTAAATGTTTCTAACGAGATTATCTACAACTTTCAATAATAAAATTTTACTTATTTCAAATTTTATATTTTCGTTAAATTTCGATATTTTAACTTTTAATTGGAATCTCATAAGACTTCCAATATTTTCTGAGTGATTCTAAACATAGTTTTACCTTATATCTAGTAAAAACTATCTATTACAACTCAATACTCAATATCACATAATATTTCATAATATTATTTACTTAAAACACGATTTCAAAACGTGTATGTTACACAATGACCCAATGGAACCGATTGAATCGGATCATGAGATTGGAGACGGAGCGGAAGTACAAGATAATGAACAACCAAGTCCGGTCAATAATAATGTTCAACAAGGAGCTACAAACCAAAGGCCCCCGAGAACAAGAGTACCTCCAAGACGATTTCAAGATTATGAGCTTGATCTTGATAATCTCGAAGAACTTCTTCTAACAACCAATCAGTATTGGTTGAAGAAGCGAAGAAAGAACCAGAGTGGGTTAAATCCATGAATGCAGAAATCAATTCGATACACAAAAATAGTACTTGGACACTCGTGAACAAGCCTATGGGGGTGAAGAAAATTGGACTCAAGTAGGTGTTCAAATTGAAGAAAAATGCAAACTGCATCATTAATAAATACAAGGCATGGTTGGTTGCTAAAGGTTACATGCAACAACCCGATATTGATTTTCAAGAAGTGTTTTCCCCGGTAGCTTGGATCGAAACCATCTGATTTGTTATAGCCTTAGTTTCTACTCATGGATGGAAGATTCACCACTTAGATGTTAAAACGACATTCTTACATAGAGGATTAAAGGAAATCGTTTACTTATCGGAATCGGAAGGCTATATAAAGAAAGGCAACGAGCATAAAGTATATCGCCTTACAAAAGCACTATATGGTCTAAGACAAGCACCTCGAGCATGGAACACAAAGCCTGACAGGATTTGGAAGAGTTTGAAATTTCAAAAGTGCATGAAAGAACCATCGATGTACTAGAAAAATGAAGGATATAACTTGTTAATTTTGGCAATTTATGTTGATGATTTATTTGTCACAGGTACGAATTGAGCATGATCAAGAGGTTCAAATTAGAGATGTCCAAGAACTTTGAGATGTCGGATCTTGGAAGATTGACTTATTAGCTTTGGATGAAGTTAATCAAGAGGAATCGGGGATTACTATAAATCAAGAAGCATATGCTCAATGCATTCTTAAAGAATTCGGTTTACATGATTGCAATCCGACCCACATTCCAATGGAACCGGGAAATAAATTGTCAAAGGATTAAGATGAACCCGAAATCGACCCAACACAATATCGAAAGGTGGTAGGATGCCTTAGATATCTCTTGGAAACAAGACCTGATATGACATATGCAGTTGGAGTTGTTAGCCGATACATGCAAAGTCCAAGAGAATAACATAGTGTTGCAATCAAACACATTCTAAGGTACTTACGAGGAACAACGGGATACGGAATCAAGTATGAGAGGATGAGACAAAGTCGACTCAGTGGTTATAGTGATAGTAGTCTCAATGTTGACCTGGATGACGGAAAAAGCACAACCGGTCACATTTTCTACTACGGGTCATCTCTAATTACATGGTGTTCGCAAAAGCAAGATATTGTTGCTTTGTCATCTTGCGAGGCGGAGTTCATGGCGGCCATGGCGACCGCATGTCAAGCAATATGGATTCAAGATTTGCTTGGAGAAATCACGAACAAAGCGCAAGAGAAAGTGGTTCTTAGAGTTCATAACAAGTCGGCTATTAAACTAACGAAGAATCCCATTTTTCATGGAAGGAGTAAACACATTCACACGAGGTTTCACTTAATTCGTAATTGTGTTGAAAACGAACAAGTGGAGGTGGAGTACATTCCTGGTGAGGAACAAAAGGTAGACATTCTTACCAAACCATTAGCTCGAACCAAGTTCAAGGAAATATGGAGCTTGATCAGGATTGAAGACGTCTCTAGAAGGACTTAGAGATTCGGGGTGATTGTTTGAATCCTAAGTTTGAGGATCAAGGAATCCAATTTAGGCAACTGAGTTTTAGGAAACTATTTTAACAAGTCAGTTCCTAGTTTCCATATTCTATTTCACAAGTCGGTGTTAGAATTATATATAATCAATTGTATTACCGAGTTATGGTATAGAGAACAACTGTAATTAGGTTTTGAGTTTTATTTTCCTAATACAATCAAAGATGTATTTTGATTTCATTCTTGTTCACATTATAAAATAATTTCATAGATGAAATGGTTGAAATAATATGAGTAGGTGCTCAACAATTATTTTTTTTTTATCTAAATTCATTATAGATAAATGTCAAAAAGTCATGGATGTATTTATTTTGTAGTAAAATATTAGGAAAAAAAAACTAGAACCGGACCGCTTGATCCAATACTAGTTCTGTAAACAATTACAAAATTTCAAGAATCGATGTAACTGGTCTAGTTTCGATTCCAAAATTTTAGGAACCTCTGATTTTGGATCCTATTCTTCACAATTTAGCGTGGGTAACGGGATCACTTGAATAAAAGTCAGATAGAGAAATTACAAACCTTGAGATTCTTTTAACGCTTCATTGACAACCTCATCTACCTGAATTATATACCAACCTATAATACATTTAGCTTTAGTGAGATTGAATTTTGAACAAACTCGAACCATAGAGCTAAGAAACAATGTAAACAATATGCTCTAGTGATTGAGCTAAAACTGCTTAATTACTTTCAAGTTTCAATATTAGCGAATCTTAACTTTTATCAAATTTGGTTCAAATATCACCCATTTTGTAATGGTCAAAAGATGAAACTACCCTGAACTTCTTATAAGCTATAGATGTACACTCCTTTATTCTATTTTTTCAATAAATAATGCTCATAATGACCATCATAGCGTACATCTAAGGACCGATTTCTATAATTAATCACAAATAACAATGAATTCACAAGCATAAAGCTACCATCTTACTGTCAATTGTTCTTATTATACCATCTACTTTCATTTCTACTTCTATTTTTATTAGAGAATTTTACTACAACCAAATGTGAAAACCTAAAAAAAATTACCTTTTTATTTTAACCAACATAATTTGATTTTTGTAAGTACTTTTAATTTATAAACTTAAAGTAAGTACTTACCTCTTCATAATACCAATATGCTTACATAATAACATGTACAAATAAAGTAAGAAAATTGAAAAAATTAGAAATGTACATTACTCTGTCTACCAATTTGTGCAATGTATACCACACAAAGAGAGATTAAAACAAATTATTACCTAATAGACAAACATGGCTCTGAGGCCATCTTAGAAAACATAAAAATGACAACAAATCAAGATTGCACAACATCAACAACTCTCATTAAATAGAACCAATTGTTTTTAACACAAACTTACAGAAGAACCTCTCTACAAAATCTCTCAACACTCTTAGATAAAATCCTCACTACAAATCACTCATCTAACCTAAAACTCAATAGAAGAATTTGTAAGAACAGATGAAGAAGAAAACCCTTGTCTAAGAGAAAACCCTAATCGACTAGAGAGTAAGACGGCAGTAATACAGACTGAAGAATAAAAAAATGACTCAAGTACACTCAAAATACATAGACACAACCATATATATACTTTGGTTAAAGTGTAGATAAAATAGATACCAAATCCATCTTCATTCAGTATGATCCGAGCAACAAAAGATCCACGTGTATATTAAGAATCAGCCAACACGAGTCGCATTCCACAAGAATTACCATATATTCACTCAGGTCCCTCCTGCAAAATAAGCTCTACAAATACAAAATAAATAATTTACAAACTAAACCTTGAACAATTATTGGTAAACAAAAAATGATACGGTTAAATGTGACTTGAGCATTTGGATCATGTTCATGGAGCATTTAGAGCACTTGGAACTAAATGGAGCACTTGGGTTTCATGGAGCATGTGACAAGGGAACGTATCATCTGAAGGAATGGATCTTCTGACAAAGGAACGGATCAAGTGCCAAAGGAACGGATCGTACAACAAGGTTCTCATCGTGGATCGAACCATGTTCAAGTAATTATGGAATAAAATTGGAAGTGAAGCTCGACTCATCATGGAACGAACCATGTCCAACAAGGTTCGATTACGCCTCTCATCCACACCATTAAGTTGTGGTGTCCTAGGAGGAGTCAACTGTGAAACAATTTCACATTCCTTGAGATATTCGTGGAACTCGATACTAAGATACTCACCACCTCTATCAGATCTGAGCATCTTGATCTTCCCGCCCAATTGATTTTCGACTTCATGTTTGAACTCTTTGAACTTTTTAAAGGTTTCCGACTTGTGGTTTCCTAAGGCATACCCCCAGAATGAGATTGGAAGTGAAGCTCGACTCATGGAACGAACCATGTCCAACAAGGTTCGATTACGCCTCTCAGCCACACCATTAAGTTGTGGTGTCCTAGGAGGAGTCAATTGTGAAACAATTCCACATTCCTTGAGATAGTCGTGGAACTCGATACTAAGATACTCACCACCTTTATCATATCTGAGCATCTTGATCTTCCTGCCTAATTGATTTCCCACTTCATGTTTGAACTATTTGAACTTTTCAAAGGTTTCTGACTTGTGCTTGATTAAGTAGATATAACCATATCTGCTATAATCATCAGTAATAGTCACATAAAATCGATTTCCATCCCTTGTGGTGGATCTAAAGGGTCCACACACATCTGTGTATATGAGATCCAATAATCCTACTTCTTTCACAAGAACCAGTGAAAGGTGATTTAGTCATCTTTCCAAGTAAACAAAATTCGGATGTATCATTTGACCTAAGGTCAAATGATTCCAACACTCCATCCTTTTAGAGTTAGGCAATGCGCTTCTTGTTGACATGTCGAAGATGACAATGCCACAAGCATGCTTTGTATAAACCATTAAATGAATCAAATTGCAACACACTATTACCTAAATTGTCTACAACCATCAAAGTTTCATACACGCCATCACAAGGTAATGCTTCAAAATAAAATACACCATTTTTAAGCATAAATAGCACCATTCTCATTATCAAAAGAATATCTAAAACCTTGTCTGTATAAACCATGAAATGAAATAATACTTCTTCTCATTTCTGACGAATAACAATAATTGTTCAAATCTAAACATGACCCACTACTAAGCACTAAAGAATAAACGCCAATCTTGGTAACAGGTCACGATCTCCTATTTCCCATAATCATGTTCATCTTCCCATGCTCCATATCCTCACTTTTTTTAGCCCCTACAAATCAGAACAGATGTGTAAACCACATCCTGTATCAAGGACCCAAGAATTAGAAGTGATGAGTTTTTAGATAGGATAGTGTAAATACTTGCCGAGGTTGGCTTGACCTTGCGATCCTTTATGTCTTGAAAGTATTTAGGGCAGCTTCATTTCCAATGCCCTTTGTGATGGCAGTAAACACAAGTAGCCTCATTAGGATCAGAGGCAGGAGGAGCATCAGAACTGGCTTTTCCTTTGGGTCCATTGCTTGAGGACCCAACTTGGGACTTTCCTTTCCAATTCTATTTTGAGGGATCTTTCCTTTTCTTCCCTTTCCCTTTCCCAATAGCCAAGATAGGAGAAGCAGCAGGTGTGGAGGCAACACTCTTTCCCTTCACTCCACTTTCTGCAGTCCTCAACAAGCTTTGAAGTTGACTCAATGTGGTTTCCTATTTGTTCAAATGATAATTCATGATGAACTTATCATAACAGCTAGGCAATGAGTGCAATACTATGCCAATAGCCAATTCCTCATCAAAGTTCACATTGAATTTCAACAAACGGTCCACATAACGTTGCATGCATTGCAAGTGGCTCATGACAGACTCTCCATCCTTCATCTGGCTGGTTATGAGGGAGATTACTAACTCGTATATCTCTTGACGAGCTCGTAGATGGTACTTTTCCATCAAGTCCTTGTTCATCTCATACGACCAGTAATCCTCATGGAACCTTTGTAGCTCAGGAGTCATAGTAGCAACCATGATGCAAGACACTTTGGTAGCATCATTACAGTGCTTCCTATACTCAGCTAGTTCTTCAGGAGTAGCTTTTGTCTCATCAATCTCGTTTAACTCTTTTTCGAGTACATATTCCTTGTCCTCGAAGCGCAAATCCATCATTATATTGCGCATCCAATCATTATAATTGGTGCCATCAAAATTGATTTTTGAGGAGATGCTCAAGAGTGAGAAGTTGTTGGAGGAACCAAAAGCATTTTTGGAAGTTGACATCTGAAAAAGAAGAAGGACAAGTTTTGATTAGTTAAGAAAGTCCTTAATATAACACCCAAATGAAATATTAAGGCTAAGATCCAACTAAATAATTTATAAATCGGAAAAGGGATGCCGTAATCCAATTATAAGTTATTTAAAGGTAGGTAAATGACGATTTACCAATTTCACCATGAAAAAAAAATGAAATTTGAACAAATTAGGTTTTAAATGAAATTCCTGGATCTTTTGAGATTCATTGAACTAGTCAATGACATGTTTAATCTCGATTATGCCCTTTCCATTTGTGACTGGGATACCGAGGATCACAAACAAGGTGTGAATAACCATGCAAATTAGTTTGGTACTCTCGATGTCATTTATCACCTAATTAATGTGTCGGTTAGCCACACACGCTCCATTAATCAATGATAATTTACGAGATACCCATTGCCACCCTTTATTAGTCCATATTAGTGTGCCGGTTAACCATCCACGCTCAACTAACGACTTTTATAAAGTGCAATATGCAATTTCATGGATTAGAATCAAATTCACATTTTCCTAAAGTAACTAAGATTAGGAATTTAATAAAAACATTTAGTTACTTTATTAATTTCATTATACTTATTAATGAGAATTAAGTGTCCAATTAAACCCTTTCGGCTAACGACCCTCTACTAGTCAAGGAAGCGGTGAGTGAGAATGGACATCCATTTAATTGCCATTTTATAGACAATTTCCTCATACCCCCTTATAGACCAGCTTCGTAAATGAGGCCTACTAACGGTAAGACTGACTTTTCTTATACATATATAGTAATTAAACTTTTAATTTTACACATAGTATAAGGGTGTATTTTAATTTTTCAAAAATACTAGGGTTTTAAATTTATTAAAATTTCGAAAATTAAAGGTAATTTTATTTAAATTTTAAAATCTAAAAACTTTGATTTAATAACTATTCATCAATTAAACCTTTAATTAATTTATTAAATCAATTAAGGAATATCCATTAAATTAAATAAATTAATTTAACCTAATCCCTTATCCCCTAGATTTCGAAAAAAAATAGGAGGGATAATTATAAAATCCTATAATTACCTAGTTAACAATTAATAAGATAATTATCAAATATAACAACCCTATCGAATCCCCATATTTTCGAAATTATCCTTTTCTTGGGGTGGAAGGCAAGGCTTTCAATATTGCCTTAATTTTGAAAAACCTTAGGGTTAGGAAACCCTAGATTTCAAATTTTAGGAGGCCAAAGGAAAGGGTTTAAAAACCCTTAAATTTTTTTCGAAAATAAGGGTTATAAATCCTAATTTGCGAAAAATACAAGGCCCGGGGTTTAATTTCCATAAACCCTAATTTTGTCAAGTTCAATCAATTGTACCAAATCTAATTGAAAAAAAAAACAATAACTCTGATACCACTGATGGGTTTTGAGCATAGTAAACAATCCCTATGTGTGCATGCAACCCGAATTGTTGGATCTATGTTTTCTCTATTAGACATACAACCACTAAACATAAAAACTAGAAACCCTAGGAGGTAATTACAATTTTCAAAATCAACAAAAAACTAGGGTTAGGTTACATACCTTGATTGTTATATTGTAATAACATTGAAATCTTTGAAGATCTTGAACTTTGAGAGCAAGTGTCACAAGTGTAACACCTCTAATGGCTCACAAACACACCAAGTAAGAGGATGAGAGGAAAGAGGAGATAATTTTTGGATTCTTCTCTTAGTAATGACGGCCAAAATCTCAAGGGGTTGGGGCCCCTTATATAGTTGAGGTAGCTTAGAGCCAAAGCCAGGGTTTTAAGGAGGAAACCCTAATTCCTTAGCTTAAGGCCTAAGCAGCCCAAGGATCCTCATCCTTAAGGCCTTGGACGAAAATTTTTGGGCCTTCCCTAGAGGTTTTCGTCCATCCCTCCTAGGATGGTCCAAGAGCCCAATTCCACAACTATCAATAAATTGCAAAATAGCCCACGTACTTTTAATTAATTCCTTTAATCCTAAAACTAATTCCAAATTAATTTCTGATTAAATATTAATTAATATTATGACTTCTAATTAATATATTATTTCCATAATATATTAATAAATCATTTCTCTCAATTTATTAATCAAATTAATAAATTCTTCCTCTTTCTCAATTAATCATCTTGTCAAGTTGCTAGTATGAAGGCAGCCCAAAAGGACTATGCTATTATAAATTCAAGTACATACCAATTATAGTTATGGGCTTGGACACCTAATCCAACAGTCTCCCACTTGTATTAGTCTAATAACTATAATTGCAAGTATAACTTCAAAAATTGACTAGCAAATTGTAGTTCTCAAAGCCGCTGTCGAACTCTGACCTAGTCAGTTATGTGTCCTAAGATAATGGATCATATAATCCTCCGTTCTGCAAGATATCATGTGGAAAAATGACATGGAACAGAATCATTCTGATCGTCTAAATGTTAGTTTCCTGATTTCTGATTTGTAATGACAAAGAACTTAATTGAACACAACAATTCAGTCCTGACCGGGCCCGACACATAAGTCAACAAATAAACTTTGACTTATATGCTTGCACTATTTTCTCATCAAATCATGCAAAACAATACATTTTATAACATCAAATTACTGATGCGTTTACACATTATAAATGCACAGCCAACTCTAAACAACAACTCATATATCTCGGTTTAAAGATTATACGATATTCTTGTCTCAAAATTACTCGTGATAAATTCCATGAAGTAATACACTGAGCGTGGGTTAATCCAATACTTAAATCTCCATTTCAGAAGTACTCATGAACACTACAGCAAACCATTGCTATGTCTAAGTCCTTATATAATCTACAGTCTGATTCATGACAATCTTAATTCATTACTTACTTCCAAAGTATGATCGACTTTGTATATTTTGAATAATCTAATTATCCGGGAAGCAAAACATGGAAAAATGAAACACAATGATAAACAATTGATAAAAGACAGTAAACAATACTCATAAACAAATCTCCATTTATTTAATCATCAAACGTCAATTATATTTATTTGTTACAAGTTTCTAAATATATATCTAATCACCAAAACTAATATCATCCTTCAGACCAATGCTCTTTGCATGCTGAACGTGCTTAACGCTACTCAGACCCTTTGTGTGGGGATTGGTAGGATTTTCTTATGATGATACCCTCTTCACGACGAGGTGTCATTCTTCTACTCGATGTCTGATAAAGTGGTATTTTCTGTCTATATGTCTCGATCTACCATGATCTCTCGGTTCCTTGGTTAAGGCAACCGCTCCTTCATTATCGGCAAAAATCTCCATAGGCTCCTTTATGGCTGGTACTACTCTAAGGTCTCCAATGAATTTATTCAACCATATAGCCTCCTTTGATTCTCGTTCGCCGCAATGTACTCTAATTCACAGGTAGAATCAGCCACCGTCTCCTGCTTGGAACTTTTCCAAGTCACAACTCCTCTATTAAGGGTAAACACCCAACCAGACTGAGAACGAAAGTTGTCTCTATCTGTCTAAAAACTGACATCATTATACCCAGTAACTCTTAAGTCATCACTGCCACCAAGCACAAGGACCCAGTCCTTTTTCCTTCGCAGATACTTATGAGTATTCTTGACCGCTATCCAATGAGCCTTTCCCGGATTTCCCTGATATCGATTAACCATGCTCAAAGCAAAAGCTATGTTAGGGTGAGTACATGTCATAGCATACATGATTGATCCAACGGCAGAAACATATGGAACTCAACTCATTTCTGCCATCTCTGCATCAGTAATAGGACTTTGAGTCTTACTTAGATTGGTGTTGCTCTGGATAGGTAACTCTCCTTTCTTGGAATTATCCATGCTAAAACGCTTCAGCATGTTATCCAAATATGTACTTTAACTAAGTCCAATTAGTCTCTTACTCCTATTTCTTAAAATCCTTATTCCCAAAATATAAGCAGCCTCTCCTAGATCCTTCATAGTGAAACACTTTCCAAGCCAGGACTTAACTTCCAGCAAGGTTGGAATGTCGTTTCCTATAAGTCGTATGTCATCAACATATAATTCCAAAAAAGCGATTATACTCCCACTAGATATGAAATACACACAAGATTTATCTTCACTTCTATAGAAGCCAAACACTTTAACTTTCTTGACAAAGCAAAGATTCCATCTGCGAGAAGCTTGTTTCAATCCATAGATTGATTTCTCAAGCTTACACACTCTATTGGGGTACTTAGCATCCACAAAACCCTCTGGCTGCCTTATGTAAACATCCTCAGCGAACTTCCCATTAAGGAAAACGATTTTGACATCGATCTGCCAAATTTTATAGTCATGAAACGCAGATATAGCTAACATAATTTAATTGATTTAATCTTAGCCATTGGTGAAAAGGTATCATCATAGTCAACCCCTGGGGTTTGAGTAAAGACCTTCGTATCCAGTCTAGCCTTGAAAGTGTGTACCTTTCCATCCATGTCAATATTCTTCTTGAAGATCCATTTGCACGCAACTGTCTTATGACCTGGTACATTGTCAGCCAAATTCCAAACTTGGTTGTCATACATGGACTTGATCTCGCTGTCCACTATCTCTTTCCACTTAGCAGACTCAGGGAACGCCAGGGCTTCCTTGTAGTTAGAAGGCTCATCCAAATTTACCAGTGTAATATCACCGATAAACGTATCACCATATGTAGTTATATAGAAACCATAAAACTCAGGTGTCATTCTAACTCGAGTGGAACGTCTAAGAGGTAAGGACTCGTCAACCGGTTCAACAGGAATTTCTTCCTCAGATTTAGTACTAGTTTTAGAGGTTCCTTCATCTCTTGACTCTTGAATTTCTTCAAGATCAATTGTACTCCCACTGTCCTCTTTGAATATGAGATCTCTCTCACGAAAGACTCCCCTTCGTGCTACAAAAACCATGTTTTCATAAGGTCTGTAGAACAAGTATCCGAAAGACTTTTGTGGGTAGCCGATGAAAATACTTCGCTCACTTCGAGGTTCAAGCTTGTCATGAGTCTCTCGTCTAACGAAAGCCTCACAACCCTAAACCTTGATATGTGCCAACGATGGAACCTTCCATGTCCACATCTCGTGAGGTGTTTTGGCAACCTTCTTTGTTGGGACAAGATTAAGAATGTAGGTGGCAGTCTTTAAAGCATACCCCCAGAATGAGATTGGAAGTGAAGCTCAACTCAACATGGAAGGAACCATGTCCAATAAGGTTAGATTACGCCTCCCAGCCACACCATTAACTTGTGGTGTCCTAAGAGGATTCAATTGTGAAAAAATTCCACATTCCTTGAGATAGTCATGGAACTCGATACTAAGATACTCACCACCTCTATCAGATCTGAACATCTTGATCTTCCTGGCCAATTGATTTTTGACTTGATGTTTCAACTCTTTCAACTTTTCAAAGGGTTCTGACTTGTGCTTGATTAAGTAGATATAACCATATCAACTATAATCATCAGTAAAAGTCACATAAAGTCGATTTCCATCCCTTCTGGCGGATCTGAATGGTCCACACACATCCGTGTGTATGAGATCCAATAATCCTTCACCTCTTTCACAAGAACCAGTGAAAGGTGATTTAGTCATCTTTCCAAGTAAATAAGATTTTCATGTATCATCTGACCTAAGGTCAAATTATTCCAACACTCCATCCTTTTGGATTTGAGCAATGCGCTTCTTGTTGACATGTCCAAGACGCCAATGCCACAAGCATGCTTTGTCTAAACCATTAGACGAATCAATTTGCAACACACTATTACTTAAATTGTCTACAACCATCACAATTTCATACACGCCATCACAAGGTAATGCTTCAAAATAAAATACACCATTTTTATAAGCATAAATAGAACCATTCTCATTATCAAAAGAATATCTAAAACCTTTTCTGTATAAACCATGAAATGAAAAAATATTTCTTGTCATTTGTGACGAATAACAATAATTGTCCCAATCTAAGCATAACCCACTACTAAGCACTAAAGAATAAACGCCAATCTTGGTAATAGGTGAAGATCTCCTATTGACCATAATCAGGTTCGTCTTCCCTTGCTCCACATTCTCACTTCTTTTTGGCCCTTGCAAATCAGAACAAATGTGAAAACCACATCCTTTATCAAGGACCCATGAATTAGAATGTGATGAGTTTTTAGATAGGATAGTGTAAATACATGCCGAGGTTGGTTTGACCTTGCCATCCTTTATGTCTTCCAAGTATTTAGGGCAACTTCGTTTCCAAGGCCCATTGTCATGGCAGTAAAACCAAGTAGCATCCATAGGATCAGAGGCAGGAGGAGCATCAGAACTGGATTTTCCTTTGGGTCCGTTGCTTGAGGACCGAGCTTGGTACTTTCCCTTCCAATTCTGTTTTGAGGGAGCTTTCCTCTTCTTCCCCTTCCCTTGCCCAATAGCCAAGATAGGAGCAGCAAACGGAGTAGAGGCAACACTCTTTCCCTTCAGTCCATTTTCTGCAGTCCTCAGCAAGATTTGAAGTTGAATCAATGTGGTTTCCTCCATGCTCAAATGATAAGTCATGATGAACTAATCATAACAGCTAGGCAATGAGTGCAAGACTATGTCAATAGCCAATTCCTCATCGAGGTTCACATTGATTTTAAAAAAACGATCCATATGACGTTGCATGCGTTGCAAATGGCTTGTAACGGACTCTCCATCCTTCATCTTGTTGGTTATGAGGGACTTTACTATCTCGTATATCTCTTGACGAGCTTGTTGATGGTACTTTTCCATCAAGTCCTTGTTCATCTCATACGACCAGTAATTCTCATAGAACCTTTGTTGCTCAGGAGTCATAGTAGCCACCATGATGCAAGACACTTTGGTAGCATTATTGTAGTGCTTCCTATACTCTGTTAGTTCTTCAGGAGTAGCTTTTGTTTCAACAATCTCGTTCAGCTCTTTTTCGAGTACATATTCCTTGTCCTTGAAGTGCAAAGCCATCTTCATATTGTGCATCTAATCATTATAATTGGTTCCATCAAAAGCGACTTTTGAGCATATGCTCAAGAGCGAGAAGTTGTTGGAGGAACCAGAAGCATTGTTGGAAGTTGACATCTGAAAAAGAAGAAGGACAAGTTTTGATTAGATAAGAAAATCCTTAATATAACAACCAAATTAAATATTAAGGCTAGGATCCAACTAAATAATTCATAACTCAGAAAAGGGATTTTGTAATCTAATTATAAATTACTTAAAGGTAGGTAAATGACGATTTACCAATTACACCTCGAAAAAAAATGAAATTTGAACGAATTAGGTTTTAAATGAAATTCCTAGATCATTTGAGATTCATTGAACTATTCAATGACATGTTTAATCTCGATTATGACCTTTATTTTAGTGACTGGGATACCGAGGATCACAAACAAGGTGTGAATAACCATGAAAATTAGCTTGGTACTCTCGACTAGTCAAACTCATTCAACTAACGACCCTCCACTAGTCAAGGAAGCGGTGGGTGAGAGTGGACACCCATTCAATCGCTATATTATAGGCAATTTCCTTATACCCCCCTTATATACCAGCTTCGTGAATGAGACCTACTAACAGTAAGACTGACTTTTCTTATACATATATAGTAATTAAACTTTTAATTTTACATATAGAATAAGGGTGTATTTTAAACTTTTTAAAATACTAGGGTTTTTAAATTTATTAAAATTTTGAAATTAAAACTAATTTTATTTAAATTTTAAAATCTAAACACTTTGATTTAATAACTATTCATCAATTAAACCTTTAATTAATTTATTAAATCAATTAAGGATTATCCTTTAAATTAAACAAATTAATTTAACCTAATCCCTTATCCCCTAGATTTCGAAAAAAAATAGGAGGGATAATTATAAAATCCTATAATTATCTAGTTAACAATTAATAAGATAATTATCAAATATAACAACCCTATCGAATCCCCATATTTTCGAAATTATCCTTTTCTTAGGGTGGAAGGCAAGGCTTTCAACATTGCCTTAATTTCTAAAAACCCTAGGGTTAGAAACCCTAGATTTCGAATTTTAGGATGCCAAAGGAAAGGGTTTAAAAACCCTAATCAAATTTTCGAAAATAAGGGTTATAAACCCTAATTTGCGAAAAATACAAGGCCTATGGTTTAATTGCCATAAACCCTAATTTTTTTCAAGTTCAATCAATTGCACCAAATCTAATTGAAAACAAAAACCAATAGCTCTGATACCACTGATGGGTTTTGAGCATAGTAAACAATCCCTATGTGTGCATGCAACCCGAATTGTTGGATATATGTTTTCTCTATTAGACATACAAGCACTAAACATAAAAACTAGAAACCCTAGGAGGTAATTACAATTTTCAAAATCAACAAAAAACCAGGGTTAGGTTACATACCTTGATTGTTATATTGTAATAACATTCAAATCTTTGAAGATGTTGAACTTTGAGAGCAAGTGTCACAAGTGAACACCTCTAATGGCTCACAAACACACCAAGTAAGAGGATGAGAGGAGATAGGAGGAGAGAGGAGATAATTTTTGGATTCTTCTCTTTGGAATGATGGCCGAAATCTCAAGGGGTTGGGGCTCCTTATATAGTTGAGGTAGCTTAGAGCCAAAGTTAATGTTTTAAGGAGGAAACCTTAATTCCTTAGCTTAAGGCCTAAGCATCCCAAGGATCATCATCCTTAAGGCCTTGGATGAAAATTATAGGGCCTTCCCTAGAGGTTTTCGTCCAACCCTCATAGGATGGTCCAAAAGACCAATTCCATAACTATCAATAAATTACAAAACAGTCCCTGTACTTTTAATTAACTCATTTAATCCCAAAATTAATTCCAAATTAAGTTCTGATTAAATATAATTAATAATATGACTTCTAATTAATATTTTATTTTCATAATATATTAATAAATCATTTATCTTAATTTATTAATCAAGTTAATAAATTATTCCTCTTTCTCAATTAATCATCTCGTCAAGTTGCTAGTATGAAGGAAACCCAAAAGGACCGTGCTACTATCAATTCAAGTACATACTAATTATAGTTATGGGCTTAGACACCTAATCCAATAATGTTCACTCAGATATGTGGGGTCCTGCACCAGTGAAGTCTCAAGGAGGAGGCTCATACTTTGTGGCGTTCATTGATGACTATTCAAGAAAGGTTTGGTTGTACTTTCTGTAGAGCAAAGATGAGGTGTTTGGGAAGTTTAAGAAGTGGAATACCATTGTTGAGAGAAGGGCCTGAAAACAGGTCAAGAATCTAAGGACTGTTAATGGGTTGGAGTTCTGCAATGCTCCATTTGACAATTTCCGCAAGACAAAAGGTATAGTGGGGCACGACACTGTACAACACACACCACCGCAAAATGGAGTTGTAGAATGGATGAACCAAACTTTCATGCAGCGTGCAAGGTGCATGCAGATATTTGCTAACTTATTCAAGCAATTCTGGGCCGAATCAGTTAACACTGCTTGTTATCTGGTGAACCGATCACCATCAACTACAACATACTAGAAGACTCCTCAAGAGGTATGGTCCGGGAAACCCTCTGACTATTATGGTTTATGTATATTTGGATGCCCCGCATATTCTCATGTGAACGATGGTAAACTTAAGCCAAAGTCAATGAAGTGCTTATTTCTAGGATATGCGATAGGAGTAAAAGTGTATCGGATGTGGTGTACAGAAGAAGGAAGAACTCCTAAATGTATCATGAGCAAAGATGTGACCTTTGATGAATCTGCCATGGGTAACCAGGGAGGAGGTGATACAAGTCAAGCAAGAAACAGAGATCTGGGTACTAGCCAGAAGGTGGAGTTTGCAACTCAAACTTGAGACAGAGTTGTGATAAGATTCAAAGAGCAAGGTGGTAGTGAACAACTTGGACAAGATGAAACCCTAGAGCAACCCACGGGATCTTCGTCCAGTGGTGCTGATGTCGTGGAGGATGATGGGTCTGAATCTATATCAAAGATAAGATCGAAGAAGGTCATTCGACAACCTAATATATATGTAGGATGTGTGAATTCAGGTGAAATTGACTCCATTGCTTTTGCTTTATCAACTGGAGGAGACATTGACACTTAGAAGCCTCAATCGTATAAAGAGGTTGTGGCGATTAAAGAAGCAAATGACCAGTTGATGGCAATGAATGAAGAAATGCAATCTTTAGAGAAGAATGAAACATGGGATCATTAACAAAGGGAGTAAAGCCAGTAGGATGCAAATGGATCTTTAAGAAGAAGGAAGGGATACCAGGAGTTGAACTAGCTAGGTTCAAGGCAAGGTTTGTGGAAAAGGGTTTTCTCATAAAGAAGGAATTTATTATCACGAGGTATTCTCACCGGTCATGAAGCACAAGAAAATTCAGGTTCTTTTGGCCATGGTGAGTGTATTTGATCTGGAGCTTGAACAACTTGATGTGAAAACTACATTTCTTCATGGAAACTTAGAAGAAAAGATTTATATGTCCCAACCAGAAGGGTTCCTTTATTCAAAGAAGGATCATGTATGTTTGTTGAAGAAATCCCTATATGGTTTGAAGCAGTCTCCAAGACAATGGTACAAGAGATTTGATTCCTTCATGATATCGAATGGCTACACTCGGAACCAGTTTGACAATTGTGTTTACTCAAAGGAATTGTCACCAGATTCCTACATATATATGTTGCTATATGTTTATGATATGCTCATTCCAACAAAGGACATGGCTGGAATAAATGAATTGAAGGTGACCCTGAAGAATGAGTTTCAAATGAAGGATTTGGGAGCTACAAAGAAGATACATGTAATGGAGATACTAAGGGATAGAAAAGAAGGGCGGTTGTGTATTTCTCAACAGAAGTACATTGCGAAAGTTCTGCAATCCTTCAGTTGTGACCAGTCCAAGCAAGTTGGAACTCCTTTGGCAGCTCAATTTAAACTTTGTCCAAACACTATACCCACTGCTAATAAAGAAAGGAAGTACATGAGCAAGGTTCCATACTAAAGTGTTGTTGGAAGTCTCATGTATGCTATGGTCTGCACCAGACCTGATTTGGCTCATGCAGTTAGTATGGTTAACATGGAAGACTCATTTAGAAGCTATAAAGTACATCTTGCGATACTTGAAGGGAACGACGGATGTTTGCTTGGTGTATGGAGCAAATAGGAAGAGTGACCTTTTGGGATATGTTGACTTTGATTATGCTGGTGACTTGTTGAAGCGCAAGTCACAGAGGTGCAACATATTCAGTTTATTCGGATGTGCCATCAGTTGGAAGTCAACGTTACAAGATATCGTTTCTTTGTCCTGAACTGAATCCGAGTACATGTCCATGATGGAAGGAATAAAGGAGGATATATGGTTGCAAGGGCTTATTCATAGTCTTGTTCTGAAGTTGGAGAAGCCTATCTTGTATTGTGACAGTCAAAGTGCTTCGAGTCTTGCAAAGAACCCTGTATATCACGAGAAGACATAGTACATTGATGTCAGGCTAAATTTTAGTCGGGATATTCCGGAAGGAGGCAAGTTTTCAATACTAAAGAATGATACCAAGGTCAACCCAACATATATGTTTACAAAGACGTTGCCTACGGAGAAGTTCAAGCTTTTCTTGGACTTGGTTGATGTTCGTAGGAGGTAGGTACCTTGTTGTTCCATGCATGTTCTTGTTGTGCCAAGGTGGTGGTGTTGCTCTAATCTTGATGTTCTTGTGCCACACTTGAAGCCTATTGCGCCATCCATACACTTGTTGCGCCATCATGGTTCAAGTTGGGCCATCTTGGTCCTTGATGAGCCAAGTATGCTATGAAGTCCTCTATGATGCTCAAAAATGTTCCAGAAGATGTTGCATGGCGGAATGTGATTGGTTGCCTCCATTCATGGGCCTGTAGGTCAATAGGTTTGGCCTATTAGGGTTTTAAGTCTGATCCCTCAAGTATAAATAGGGATGCATGCTAGGTCATTTTGTATCCTGAATTCTAGAGTGATAGGCAAATCGCTGTGTAATTGTACTAGTAACCTCTGTTTGAGAGCTCATAAATAAAAGAATACTCCCCTCCTTCCCGTGGACGTAGGTCACTTTGACCGAACCACGTAAATACTGTGTGTTGTGTGCTTATAGTTTTTGCTAGTTATCCGCTTTACTTCCTAACATACACATTAAAAGGATATTATCAATGATCAGTTTAAAACCAAGAATATTTCATATATTTCAACACCCCCAAACTGAATCAGTGATACAAAACAACTTTAACACTTTCCTTGAAATGGATCTATAAGACCCATTCATTCACTTAACACATTATGTTGCAATACTCCTAAAGACTTAGTAAAAATGTCTGTTATATTATGAACATATTCCACTTTAAAAATTTCAACAACAACTTTTGAACCATGCTCTCTTATGAAATGATTTTTTACATCAACGTGCTTAGTCTTTTCATGAAAGATTGGATTGAGAACCAGTTTGATAGCAGATTCATTATCACAAAATATTTGAACAATAATTAATTCCTTAATAGCAAAATAAAAAAAAATAATACCCTCATAACCTCACAACCTATAATACAAAGAGAACGATGCTCTGATTCCGTTGAAGAATGAGAAATAGTTTCCTATTGAACGACGAGATGCCAAACACTTGGCCCAATTGAACGACGAGATGCCAAACACTTGGCCCAATCTGCATCCACAAAACCCTTCCGTTTTAAACTTTCAAAATTTAGGACACAAATACCCTTCCTAGGATTAGATTTCAAAAATCTAAGCAACCTTAGAGCAATATTCAATTGTGACTTTCTAGGACCATGCATAAATTGACTTAGAACATGAACTGCATATGAAATATCAGGTCGAGTAATAGTCAAATAAATCAATTTTCCAATTAATTTCTAAAATAGAGTAATATTCTGTAAAAGGAATATCATTATTATCAATATCATCACTCGTAATAACAACATTGCTTCCTAGAGGAGTTTTAACTAGTTTACAACCTGACATTCCAAACTCATGCAGTAATTCCAAACAATATTTCCTTTACATAATTTATTTCATTAACACTATTACCAGTAAAAATGATATCATCCACATAAACAAGCAAAAAAACAAAACAATCATTTTTACACTTAACAAATAAAGAAAAATCATCAACACTTTGAACGAAACCAAACTCAGAAAGAGAAGTACATAATTTTTAATTCCATTTCCTAGGGGCCCGCCTAAGCCCATATAATGACTTTAACAATTTACAAACATGTTTATCTTCTTTATTATAAAAACCAGGAGGCAAATACATATATAAATCTTCATCTATTTCACCATATAAAAAGCATTATTAATATCTAGCTAAAACAATTTCCATCCAGAATTAATAGCAAGAGTAATTATAGTTCTAATTGTTACCATTTTAGCAAGTGGTGAAAAAGTTTCTTTATAGTCAATCCCCTCTCTCTGATTATATCCTTTAGCTACGAATCTAGCTTTATATCTCTCAACCTCACAATTAGATTTGTATTTAATCCTATAAACCCACTTACAACCAATAGGTTTTCTATCAGAATGAAAATTACAAACAATCCAAGTTTGATTCATATACAAAGCTTCCATTTCCTCATTTATTACTCAAATCCAATTTAGATCCGAAGTAGCTTCAAGGTAAGATTGAGGTTCAGCCGTTTTATTAAGATTAGTAATAAAGCATTTATTCTCAATACTTAAACATGAATAAGTCATAGATTTTTCAATTCCATATTTGTATTTTCCTTTTATACTATAGTCACTAATTTTTTGAGGAAATCTAGACTCACGATTAGACCTTCTAGTAGAAATAGAATATTCCTCAGAACTTCTGAGAGTCTCTGAAGTAGCCATATAAGGTTGCAAATTATGCACATTACAATCATCATACCATCTCGACCAGATTCAGTTGCATCCATGTTATGACTACCATCCTGACTAGTTCCGATTGCACTGTGGGACTGTTCAACATTGAACTCAGCATCCAGATTGCTACTATTTGTGACTCTACTAAATTGATTATCAATCATATTTTTAGAAAGAAGTATTTCATCATTGGAAAAAGGGTCCCATGAGTTATTATTATTAGAAAAAGAAGACTTATGAAACTCATGAGTTTCATCAGAAAGAGAAGACATTTTGAAAGGAGACATAGTCTCGTAAAACTTCACATCCCTGGAAAGGTATAAAACATTATTATCAAGACTGAACAATTTATAGCCTTTTTAACATTGGAATAACCAACGAAAACACATTTTTCAGATCTTTCACAAAACTTGTCATGATTATTTAATATTGTTGCAAAACATAAACATCCAAACACTCTTATATTATCATAAATTGGAAGACATTTATATATATCATTTCATTGGGAGTTTTTCCATTTAGAACAGAAGAAGGAATTCTATTTATCAAAAAAAAAAAAACAGCAGTTAAAATAGCTTTGCCCTAAAAGTTCTTTGGTAGACCAAATCGAAACAATAAAGATCCAGAAACATTAATAAGATGTTTGTGTTTTCTCTCCACAACACCATTCTGTTCTACATAAGAGGTCAGATGAATAATACCTTTTTTTTTTCAAAAAAACTTTTCATTCTAATATTCACAAACTCAGTCCTACTATCTAATCTAACATTTTTAATACTTACATTAAACTAATTTTCCAAAAAACAGATAAATACATGAAAACAAGAAACAACTTCTTCTTTAGACTTTAACAATAAACCCAAGTAGCTCTAGTAAAATCATCTACCATAGTAAGGAAAAATCTAAAACCTCCTGAAGTAAAAACTTTATAAGGGCCCCACACATACAGATGAATTTAATCACCAAGAACACTAGACTTATGTCCACTTAAAGGAAAAGGTTCTCTTGTTTGTTTAGCTTTATGAAAAACTTTACATGGCATAACATATTCATTATCAAAATTAAGAACAATTTTCCGAACATTCAAAGCTTGATCGGCAAGATGTCCAAGTCTAATGTGTCATGTGAATTTAGAAATAAAGCATTTAGAATTATGATTAACAAATTTAGACCTACCTAAAGACTAAATTTCAAGATAGTATAGATCTCCCGATTCATTACTAGTCTCCATGGACAGTGGATCCTGAACAGTATAATGATTTTCATCAAAAAATGACTTTACATTTGTTTTCC
This sequence comes from Lactuca virosa, assembly GCF_052849685.1. Classification (NCBI taxonomy): domain Eukaryota; kingdom Viridiplantae; phylum Streptophyta; class Magnoliopsida; order Asterales; family Asteraceae; genus Lactuca; species Lactuca virosa. The sequence continues at coordinate 339,883,490 of NC_136428.1, read as the reverse complement.
TTGCCAAGTTTATGAACAAAAAGAAGATTAACATGAAATTTAGGTATAACAAAAACATCAGTTAAAGATACAGAATTAGAAAAATTCATGTTTCCAATTTTATTAATCTTAGCAGTTGACCCATTAGGATGATCAACCTTAAGATTGAATTTAGAAACATCAACAACATCAACAAGTTGTGATTCAGAAGCAGTCAAATGTTGACTGGATCCTGAATCAACAACCCATTTTTTATCTTTAGAAAAAACATTGTTTCAAATAATACCTGCCATATTGGCATTTGCAGAAACAACTTCTGGAATTCTTTTTCATTAAGAAGGGCCATTAGTTTAGTGTACTGATCATTAGTCAAAACATGATGATCTGCCTTATCAAAAGGACCATCCAAAGAACTACAATAATCATTAGAAAAAGAAGCACTTCCAGAAATAGAATTAGATTTGTTAAATTCAGTTCTTAGTTTATAGTCCTTAGGATAACCAATCAATTTATAGCATTTTTCAATAGTATGAACCTTCATTCCACAACTTTTACACTGAAGACTCTGATTCTTACTCTTGAATTTTTTAGAATCATTTATTTTACCAGAAAAAGCAAAAGATTGACTCTTATTTGTTATAACAGAAACAGAACCATTTTTCGGACTAGACTCTTCCCTAAAAACAATAGAAAAAGCAGACTTAACATCAGGTGATTGTTCCATGATTAAAATGTAACTCTTCACTTGACTAAATGAATCATCAAGACCGCTCAGAAACAACATTAATTTCGTTACCTTTGAATGATTATTTTGTGGAGTAGCAGCTTCACAGAAACACTCATTATATTTAGTAAAAGCATCAAATTATTTCCAAAGACCATCTAGTTTATTAAAATAGTCATACATAGACAAGCCACTTTGAGTTAAAGAATTTATATGTTGATGTAGATTAAACACCACAGACCTATCAACTTTATAATAAGTTTCACACAAATCATTCCAAATATCAAGAGCAAAATCAGAACAAACATGGCCCATATAAATGGATTCAGATAGAGAATTAAGAATCCAAGAACATAAAATAGCATTTACTCTATACCATTTAAGAGATCTAATCTAACAACATCCTTTATATCTTTAATTTATGTACCTTCAACAAATCCAATTTTATTTCTAGCCTTCAAGGCTCTAGTCATAGATCTTTTCCATACTCTAAAATTCTTAGTACCAAGCAGTTTAAAACTAATAATTGTGGTAACAGAATTATCAAATGGATGCAAATATATAGGATCATCAAAATAAACTATATCATTTTTGTTAGAAGATTCAGCTGGTGTTCCAGTCATGATTAATAACAATCACAAAAAAGAGATGTGAACAATCGCAATCAGCAGATAGCTGATAAATCAGGATCACCAACAAAAAATAGACAAAAAATGAACAAACAAGAGAAGGTTTGCCGGTCTTACAACGATCCAAAAAAATATTGCATAGCAAGCAACAAAGTAGTTCCGATAAATCTGATATTCAGATCTACCGCTGAAGAAGACAGACATTCAAATGCCAAAACCAACACTGTTTATAGCACCTTGTTTACACACTCTTGACGTTGACCGTTGTGGATAGTGTTGACCATTACGTTTAACACAATGTTAACCCTAAATGTTTAATGCTACCACAATCATTTACTCTCAAAAGTGTGACAAGAATACTACCAAGTTGATGAACACCACCAAGCAAAAGATCTGATAATAGATCTTGAACCAATAGAACAAGGTTCGATAAAAAAAAACAAACCAAGTAAACAAATAACGATCCACAAAACGATCTAACAACAGATCAAAAGAACATGACCATATCTAGACCGAAGACCTAACCCTAAAATCTAGACCTGAAACCCTAACACGATCAAAACAATAGCCAAGCATGGCTCTGATACCCTCTTAACAAACATAAAAATGAAAACAAATCAATATTTCACAACATCAACAACTCTCATTTAATAAGAACAAGTTGGTTTTTTACACAAATATACATAAGAACCTCTACACAAAATCTCTCAACACTCTTACATAAAATCCTCATTACAAATCACTCATCTAATCTAACACTCATTAGATGAATTCGTAAGAACAAATAAAGAAGAAAACCCTAGTCTAAGAGAAAATCCTAATGGAATAGCGAGAAAAATGAGAGTAATATAGACTGAAGAATGAACAAATGACTCAGTTACACTTACATAGAGACAACAATATATATACTTCAGGTAAAGTATGCATAAAATAGATACCAAATCCATCTTAATTCATTATGATCTGACCCACAAAAGATCCGTGTGCATATTAAGAATCAGTCAACATGAGCCGCGATCAACAAGAATTACCATATATTCACTCAGGCCCCTCCTGCAAATAAGCTCTACAAATACAATCCAAATGATTTACAAACTAAACATTGAACAATAAATAATAAACAAAAAAAGGATACATTAAAAGGATATTATCAATGACCAGTTTGAAACCAAGAACATTTCATATATTTCAACAGATACACTGAATGGTGTATATTATCACATAACACAAAGCATGTGGGAAGGAGCCACATGCATCTCATTGATCCATGGTCCTTCAATATACTTAAAAAATTACAAATATTAGAATGTTGTGAAGAATGTTAGGCTACATTGTTATATAGTAAAATTAATATCGACCTTCTTATGGAAAACATTTATGGGCATGTTACTTATTTGGCTTATTTATAAATTTATCGAAAAATGTTTCTAATTACATCTCCAGATGCACAACTTTTAGGCAATCGAATTCCAACTTTCTCTAATCATCTGCTAACTAGATTATGACTCGTGGTAAATGCGGGGGAACATATAAAAAAATACATATAAAGTTATAAAAAGCCGACACAATAAGAAAATAAGATAAAGTAACATAAAAAAAATTAGTATCATAAAACAAAAAAAAACATGAGTTGACGATTAAAACTATAAATTAAAAAAAAACAAAGTATTCAATCATAAACTAATATAAAATAGTAAATATCTTCATTATAAAAAAAGATTTTCGAATGCAATTTAAAATATATACAATCAAACATTTCTATTTGACAAGGTCACAATCTCAAATTCTGAACAAAATGAAATACTTCATGAGAACGATGTGTCGGAATGACAAACTCAATCATATTTCCTTTAAAGAAATAAAGGAGATTGTTTCGATAAGCTCACCATTCATTTGCACCGGCATTGTAATTACTAACATCTACTTTAACCCACCGATTCTGAATGAAAACCCAAATATCCCACAAATGATCTCCACTTATAGAAAGATATTCTAATTTTCCTTCAAACTTGATAAGCCTTAATGCATACGAGTTGAAATCATTAATAATAGAAGGTGTGGATATCACTAAATATTCTTTTGAATATACATCGAATCGCCAAAATGCCATAGTTAGACAATAAGAAGTAAGCCCCACTTCCACTTATAATTGCATCACCCAATACAGGATAAACAGAAGATGGTAACTAGATATTATGAAGCTTCCTCCATTCCCATGTAACAGAGGCAAACAATTCTAGGTGGAAGTAATCATAGTCCACCTTATCCTTAAACATATCACTACAAAGAAAATAACATAACAATAATTAAATAAACTAAAATAATATACTCAAAATATATTATAGATAAAGTCTGACGATGACAATGCGTATGATAATCGAATGATCTTGAAATGCAAAGGCTTTGAACTCGTAACTACCATAGAAAATTTACCAAATTTAGAGATTGGAAATGATAATGATTTGCAATCTAAAGTCGTTGGTTTACAAACAAATAAAAACTTTTTTTGGATATTCATCTCCATTATCACATTCAACAACAATGAGTCCGCGCAAGGAAGATGCTAAAATTGTACACGAATTTGGTATACAAACAATGTCAAAATTCTTTCCACCACATGACGGAACAAACTGACGCTCTACAGTTCCCCATGGTTTTTTTTGCTAAACAATATCTCCAAAAACCACATTATTTCTACGCTTGTACATATCACGAACATACTTGTTTTACATTAGTTTTTCAAAATATTTACTTATACAACGTAAACTATAAAATGTATGTAATGATGTTCTTGAAAGCATTTCATTAATCATCTTAGAGTCCAATGATGATAACTGTAAAACAAACAAAATAATAAAATAATTATACAATTTTAAATTAAATAGATTTTATATAAAATAAAACATATAACATATTCATCAAAAACATTTGTATAACAATACTAATGAAGTAAGTAGAAATAAGTAACGTACGATGGATGGGTGATCTTGTGCAACATTACTTTTATTGCCCGAAGTGTGCTCCATTATTGATTTGATGAAGCAAAAAATGTGTATACCATAAACATATAATGAATTGAAGTGATATGATAAGTTGAAGGGCTAATGAATTGAAAGGGTAATGAACTTTTGATTTTGTTCACATTTAGTCACTAAACTTTTTTTCATTATCTATTTGCCACTGAACTATTGAAACTGTTCACATTTTACCCTTATGACCGATTGTTACCGGTCATAAGGGTAAAATTTGAATAATTTCAATAGTTCAGTGGCAAATAGATAATGAAAAAAAGTTTAGTGACTAAATGTGAACAAAGTTGAAAGTTCGTTTCCCTCTCAAATTATCCTAATATTATACCCTGAAAAAGGTATAAAAAAACGAATTATTTTTGTTCCTAACTATTTTAGTTATTAAGGGCTACCCGAAAAGTATTTTGTTTTTAGTTCATAAAGTTATATCAATTTAGTTTTGACTTTAGACACCTAATCTAACATTATTGGCTACCAATAGGGTGTTTTGATTCTATCTGAATATCGATGCTCAACTTCATGTTTCAGCTGATACAAGTTAGCTTGAAATCTTTATGAAGACGACATCCTTAATGTAAATCCAATAGTTATTGATGACAAATTTAAAATTGATGTTGCTGTCTAGTTTCATTACAAAATCAACTTCTTTTCCTCTCTCGGATGTTGTTGGTTAGTTCTTGGACAGTTTCAGTTTATATTTGACTCATGTGTGTTTCCTGTACAAAACTGGTCAAGAAAAGCTATTTTGTGTATGTTACAGTAAAAATACCATATTGTTATTTATCGTTTTTTCATCTTTAATGAAAATAAGATGTTTTAAACTCACAGATAAATTTATACTATACCATTTTATTTTTAAAATACAATCGTTAAAAGTGAAAAAAATTAAAATAAAAAATTTCTAACTAACGAGGAAGAATTCCTATAATAACTTTTTACATACGGGGCTAGTTTTGAAACTGTAATATAATATAGACCATTTATGTATGTTTTCAACTATATGCATGTATATTTTAACACAAGTTACATAAGAAAAATTATAAAGAATAATAATATTAAAAATACTTCTAAATGTATGTTGTGTGTAATATGAATATTTCGATATCCTTTTTAATAATAAATATACTAATATGATGTATGTCAATACAATGAGTATAACAACATATATAATGTATTAATGTACGTATGTATTCTTTTATAAACAACGTATATGATTTAATGTATGTCAATTTATATGCTGCATAATTTTATAACAGAAAATTCATATATATAATATTAGGATAATTTTTATACATATAATATTGCATAGTTTTATAACATAAAACTTATACAAATAATATTGGTTTTGTATTTTGTTTTTTATACCTTTTTCGGGGTATAATAAAACTTATACATATAATATTGGATTCGTTTTTCGTGTTCATAAAGATTTCAAGCTAACTTGCATCAGCTCAAACATGTAGTTAAGCATCGATATTCAGATAGAATCAAAACACCCTATTGGTAGCCAATAATGTAACACCCATAAAATTCGAGCCAATTTAAAACGTTGAAATCATTTAAAACCACTCAGTTATTACAATTTGTTTTTCAAAATAGTTTAAACATCAGAGTTCCCAAAAATCATATTCATCAATCGAGTAAGTGTACGGTCACGCCTTCGCATTCCCGCGGCCATCCGTTGAACCTGAAACAATAAACGGAAAGTGTAATCCCGAAAGATTAGTGAGTTACCCCCAAAATACCCATACACACAACAATACACATACAATAACAAACATCATACTATGGGTCCAGTCAACCATCGGGTTGGAATATCCGAGGCCCTCAACCATCCGGTTGGAATGCCGACATACTACGGGTCCAATCATCCTCGGGATGGAATACCCCAGGCCCACAACCAACAGGTTGGAATGCCCACATATTATGAGTCCAATCATCCTCAGGATGGAATACTCACGGCCCACAACCAACAGGTTGGAATGCCCAGGTTTCCTGGCTTTCACACAAAGCAGATAAGCCTCAACCGCCAAACAAACATGTGCACATATAACAAATAATTACATAACAGTCTCTAGACAGACAAACCGATCTAACAGATCATAACAACATGTCAACATTCTATTTACCAGGATACTGATCTAACGGGTCATAGCAACATATAACATCCTATCTACCAGGATACTGATCTAACGGATCATAACAACATATAACATCCCATCTACCAGGATGCTGATCTAACGGATCATAACAACATATAACATCCCATCTACCAGGATACTGATCTAACGGATCATAACAACATATAACATCCCATCTACCAGGATACCGATCTAACATATCATAACAGCATATAACATCCCATCTACCAGGAAACTGACCTAACCAAGTCACTAAGCATAATCATAACCTCATCCTAACTACCATGATGCTAACTAATAAACATATCATGCCATAACCAGATGGTGATCAACCCAGTACGTCTCGAACTTTATCACTTTGGACGTCCAGAAAGTTCTTAACACATGGTCTTAATCTATTAAGACCTTCCTACGTCATGCATGAGACAAATCTAGCTATTGGACATCATTTTTATCACTTAGGACCTCTTCTAAGGTCTGAAAGGACAACTCATTTCGTTCAAATCATAACATGCACCATTGGGACTTTTGAGACTAGAATGCTTCCATAAAGCTAAAATGACTAGATCTATCTCATATAAGTATAAAGTTCCAAGATTTTTTACCTTTTGGAGCTCCCAAAACAGATGATGAACCAATATCTACAAGCCAATCTTCCCTCCTTAGCTCCTTGATGCACAAGCTACTTTTTGAAAGCACCAAAAACACACTTATAAGCTCAAGAAGGATCACTAGGAGGCTAAGGTTCTCTCAAGGTGGCTGGGGGAGGTGTGGATGCTGAAAGAGATGGGAGGGTATGGTCCATAAGGTGCTTAAATACTCCACAAACCCTAAAAGTTAGGGTTCCATCCTAGCACACGTACGCCCAGCGTACACATGCGTACGCCCAACGTACTCGGGTGCGGCCTAGTACGCTTAGCGTACCACATGTACGCCCGACCTACTACTTAAGTTTCCAAACTTACCATTTTGCCACTGGGGCCTCCTTTTGCCACTTCCTTTTAAATCAAGGGCCAAAATGACCTAATTAAAATATGAGGGTTGAATTTGAAACTACTGGAAAAATGGGATGTTACAACTCTCCCCCACTTAAATTCGATTTCGTCCTCGAAATCATTCCTTACCATCCCCGGTAACCCGACATCCTGAGGGGCACCTCATACCTATGACAGCCGGCGACTTCCGAAGGAGACTAAATCCAATGGGAATCTTTTTCGTTCCAGAGAAGACGAATCCATAAACCCATGCAACACACACCCTTACTCTACGTAAACCTGCAATTTGGAAACCTGAATTCGGTCTGGCTCCCTGACAGACCACTCATACTAACCATCGCTAGTTCTCTTCCCAACACTACTAACTGACTATTCAACCTTGGGATCCTGAGGTTCCTACTCGAAAATAGAACCATGGATCATATTCTGCGGAACCCCTCAGCCTACGACTTACCGTCGGCCCGAACCGGGTATCTTGGCCTACTGCATAGAGCAGGACCGCCTCATCCCGATCAAGCACAACATGCCACCTAATAGACCATCCGGATAAGATGTCCACATAATACCGACGATAATCTACCATGTCGCTCCTTGTCGTCCACCACATCCATAGAATACAGTCCCGCAAGCGATTACCAACAACAACATACCTACCACTACCGACCAACCAGACAAAATCCTGATGATCCAAAGTATTGGAAACCCAACTTTCCCTCTTCCTGAAGCGAACCCTTGTGCTGACAGGATAATGCATCCTTTACCTCCCAAAATATCATACAAAAATCAATCCACTAATAAACACGAACACTCATGCCTGGCCCAATCAGCCTCGGGCTGGAATACCAGGCATGCCTACGACGGGTCCAGTCATCCCTAGGATGGAATACCCTCGTATCCCCACACATGTTTGGCCCAATCAACCCTCAGGTTGGAATACCAAACATATCAGGTCCAATCAATCATAGGGTCCGGTCATCCTCATGATGGAATACCCTAGATTGGAATACCTCTATGGACATAACTCGGGTCTACTCATAACTTGAGACCCAAGGATCTATCCTTGCGTCTCATCCACCATCCTCTCTGATTCGTAACAACCGAGTGCAACTCTCCCCGAATCTCAACAATACATCCAATCTGAATGAGATCCTACCAGAGACATAAACAACACAAACTCTATGCCCACAACCTATGACTAGAATGCTCCCGATAACCTATCGACACCGTTGTTGCCACTTCAGATGTACAGCACTCCTTCCTGGAGGTACTCACCTCCTCCATTGCCCAAGAAGGCCTAATCAATGTCCTTCACAACACCAACAAGTATCACAGTGCTGAAACCTCACCCTACACTATCCACTTGCAGAACAAGTTGCTACCCCATAACACATATATACTCAGAACCTGATCATATAACTAACAAAAACCATACAAAGTCTCCAGCATACTCCATAAGCATGTTCAATACTTGGGAAAAGACCTACTGATTTCTATAGCATAACAACATACTCAATACCCGCACATAGATCTACAAACACATACAGAGTCTTCAGCATGACTGGACCGCCTCACCAGGCCCTCAGTCTATCCGGACCGCTCTAAACTGTTGAGCATCTCCCTGGACCACCCCTCCTAGTGATCTTTCCTATGCAGACTGTTCTCACCCACTTGGGGTTCCGAACTTTTGATCCATTCCGTGGACTCTAACCCCGGCCTAACCCTAGGCCTCATGTCGATCGTCCACCCTCTCGTAAATCCGTGGTCTGATCCCTGACTCGCGTGCCTATCACATACGCTAAATAACCCGTAAACCCGTGCTGAAATGTACTGTCGAGCCCTGGAAGCTAACAAAACCCTCAATCTATCAATCCAAAAACCCTCAGAGTCGAGCACACCCTCGACCAAATACTCGAACTTAACTCAATTCATGACTAGAACTCCAACCTGGTTTCCCAACTTCTGCTATCAAGCACCAAGAAGAAGTGTTTCTTACACTGAGGAGTTTTACCGAACCCCCAACCATCACAACCCTCAAACCAAGCAGCCACTGGGGCTTCCATTCTCCCTGTCGGGTTGTGTAACTTATCCCCGTTCAAAACCTCTCTCGCTTCTGCATCCCGGCGGTAACTCTCCCCCACTTAGATTCGACTAAGCCTTCACAATACATGAAAATTGGAGGATTTCCAATCCTTCTCACTTCCAAACGATCGATCCGATGACAACCAACTCTTTCTCACTAGCGCTCCATTACTAGCCAATCCCAATTGATCACACACTTCTAAGAACCAGATGAACACTTTCTGAATCCCATTGAAACCGACAGTCACTAATGCTTGAATGACCCCACACTCAAGTCCTGAAGACAAAAAGATAGATGCTCCAACTAATACCTCGGCGATGAGCTACTTCCCTTGGTGCTTTCGTCCGTCAATCACGAACGGTTGCTAAAACCACTGATTCCTAACAATGCTGAATAACCCTTCTGTGGGACCCAATCCGCAGACCTCCCACATAATACCCCTTTTCAAAAAGGTGTTCCAAACAAGTCCCCCGCTCTCGGGTTCTAGAAATAATTTCATTCAGGGTTCGCACCCTGACTCACTCACTCGCTCAAACGTTCACAGCTGAAATGCTGTAGCTGAAGCAACCTCTGCCCTAAACCGGGCTACAAACTATTCCCAAGACATAGTCTACAATCCCAACATTACAATAGGTCGCATAATCAATCCTTACCGCCTGATACAAGAGATCCAAGGCAAACCGGACCTCACAAAATACTTATGCCACCTTGACCCACTTGCGCTCACCGGCGCTGAAATAATGTCGCCAATCCCTACAACCAACTGACCCCGCGCTGAAATACAACTTGATCCTGGGGTCACAAGCCTGCTCACTCCTTTGAGCTCGAAAACTGAAAGGGCACAATCCTTGCCCAATAAAACGACAGTCCGATCCTCCAATTAACCATTCTACTTCTAGTTGCAAAACTCCAGATGAACATAATAATCACTCCTTTCCGGAGTCCCCGCGACTCACATTCCGGCCTCGAGCAAAACCCCCGAAGCCTCAAATGCATACACTCCTGTGATAGCCACTCCCGCTCAGCCCGCGAAATATAATAAGTACATAATATCTCGCTGATCTCAAGTAACTGCAGCCCTCCGCTCATCAGAATATGTCCTAGTACTGGAAAGCTCGACCAGCTCCTCCCCTTGCCGTCGTTACAGCTGCTATAGCTTCCGCGGCAACCGTATCGGCAATGGCTGCATAGCGCTCGTCGAAATACTCAACCATGGCGGTCTTAATAGACCCAAACATCTCTGGAAACTGTCCCCGGACAACCCCGATCACCTCCTCCCGGATGATCTCACTGACACGGTCCTCTGAAAATGATGGCTTATCCTGGCTGCCAGCTTCCGATCGTAACCTGGATCCGGTCTCAAGACGTCTCGTTACCACCATTCTGGTAAGACACCAGAAAGATCTCGGATAATCCATATAATGACAGGGGACCAATTCCCAACCCAACCCTAGGGGTTGTGACTTCCTTGCTACGCGTATGGGTCCTGTGCTTTCAGTAGTACGGGCCCATACTACCTTCCACACCTACCCATATTTGTCTCAAGTATCATCACAACGCCCTAAAAATATACATAATCATAGCGAGCGCTCAATCCTCACTCCTAGAGGAATGCTAAATATCTTGTAACTGGCCTCCCGGCCTCACACAACCCACCCATCCATGAAACTTCCACCAACCCTGCAGCACTAGTGTATGCTAGCCATACATAACGTGGACCCTATAGACTTTCGAATATCTGATCCTACCCTAACCCCTAATCAACAAGAACAAAACATAAGGCCAAATCAAACATTCTCAGGCTATAAGATCTTAATTATGTACAACCGTGATACATACACAAGCAACTACAGTAATGATGTCAATCTCATATATGGAAAACCCTACGCTAGCATGCATCATGTAATCAGGCAATTCTATCATGCAATTCCTAAAGATCCCTAGCCTAGTACTAGCATGCTGTTCTAACATATCACAATATCAGATAACTGTATGGTATTTTGGGGTCTACTTACTGGCTCCGACTGATCGTACACTCTACGTCCTCTTTTACTTAATTTGAAAACCATTTAAAAATCATTTTGAAAATCTTTTTCCTTAGTTTGAGACTGGATTCACACGAATGTTCTTCCAATTCGCTCAAACCAAGGCTCTGATACCAACTTGTAACACCCATAAAATTCGAGCCAATTTAAAACGTTGAAATCATTTAAAACCACTCAGTTATTAAAAAAAAATTTCAAAATAGTTTAAACATCAGAGTTCCCAGAAATCATATTCATCAATCGAGGAAGTGTACGGTCACACCTTCGCCTTCCCGCGACCATCCGCTGAACTGAAACAATAAACGGAAACTGTAAGCCCGAAAGCTTAGTGAGTTACCCTCAAAATACACATACACACAACAATACACACACAATAACAAACAACATACTATGGGTCCAGTCAACCATCGGGTTGGAATACCCAAGGCCCTCAACCATCCGGTTGGAATGCCGACATACTACGGGTCCAATCATCCTCGGGATGGAATACCCCAGGCCCACAACAACAGGTTGGAATGCCCACATACTATGAGTCCAATCATCCTCAGGATGGAATACTCATGACCCACAACCAACAGGTTGGAATGCCCAGGTCTCTTGGCTTTCGCACAAAGAAGATAAGCCTCAACTGCCAAACAAACATGTGCACATATAACTGTCACACCCCCGAAACCAGACGGCGGAAACGTCCGGGGGCTCGCGTGACTTAAATTGAATACCATCACAATGAATATACATGAATCATAACATAAACATCACCATGCATCAATACATTACAACTGATATTGTTTACATCCAGTACATTGAATTAAATATTACACATTCATGACACAAATTGTTTCAGAGTTTTCAAAACAAAACATTTTAACATACTTGGTATTACCCTTCCGCTTACCTGTTACCTGAGAATACAAGTTATTTTGGAAAACGTCAACATATGAAATGTTGGTGAGTTCATAAGCAAAGTTGTGAATAAAATGATTTGTGTAGTTTGTAAAACCCAGAAAATCCGATATTTTCTGAAAAGACAATAGTTTATCAAAGTGTGAAGATCCATAAGTTGATGCATGAATGATTTCAAAACATATATATATATATATATATATATATATATATATATATATATATATATATATAAGGTGTTTTGTATTATAGTTATAGAAATTCTGAGCGAGTAGTATTGATTTCCCCGGAAAACCCGATGTTTTCCGATGTCGAAAGGTATACGTGATTACAAATTGTTATACCGCCACCACGAATGGCTTTTGATCACTCATCCTTGAATACTCGGATGGTGTTGGATAAACCTAGTGAGTCGTTGTAACGATGTCCGGTGAATACAAGTTATAACAGCCAACTGTGAATGTCCCATAGAGGTGTCGTTCGTTGTTACTCACTTAATCAAAACCACCTTGATTACTGTTGAATAACGTCCTAAATTCTGTCTACTTTGATTACTCATAAGCCTTAGCGAACGAAGAGAAGAGGAGTACGAAGTCCTGCTACTTATCGTAAGTACCTTAGGCTGTCGAGGATGCGAAGGACACATTGGCCCAACCCGCATTTGATTACTTGACCTTACTAGCAATACTAATGGACCGCTAGGGCCCAATAGCATATAAAAGCCATTGAAAGTCCTTTTACATGGAATTGGGCCATAGGAGGCCCAATAACATATAAGCGTTATCCCTTTGAGCCCAAAGATCATGTTAATGGACTTGCAAGGTCCAACAAGCATGATTTGATACTTTCAAGCCTAAAGTTTAAATAATTACTCGTCTTAGGTATCGCATATCTGTTGGAGGGTTTGATTGAACGGTTATTGTTTTTGTATCGATTCGAGACCGATCGATTCGTTTATAACGATATTTGGAGTTAAATGTGTATTCATCTTTCGATTTTTCGTAAGTCGTGGATTTGTATTTTGACTCAAGGAAATAGTTTGCTTAAGAAAAATGGTGGTTTGACCTTTTCAACACCTTTCTTTTGTGCAAAATAACAGTTTTAGTCCTTTATATAAAAGAAAAGACGTTTTTAGCCTTTAAAACATTTTCTTGACACTTTTGTATCCTAAATTTGTTGAAATGATGGTTTTAACTCAAAATTTATTTTGTAAACAGTTCAGCCCCTTTCAGAATAGTAATTTCCGGTTAAAATCCAATTATTTGCCATTTTTACAGTTTTGGCCCAAAATCCAAAAACTTTAAATTTTTGATCATTTTTCGAAATGAAAGGCATTTTTGACCCCTGAAATAGTTTTGTTACACTTTTTATCCCCTGTTTTAAAGAAATTTTCATTTCATCCCCTTGACTTGTCATTTTTCGCAATTTTAGGCTTATTGGGCCGAAAAATTCAAAGGTAGCCCATTAACCTAAAAATTTACATTTCAAGTCCTTTGAAATTTTTAATATTCAGAAAAACAATTATTTAAACTGTTTTGACTCTTTTAACCCTTAAGAAACCGTGACTTGGCATTTTTTAACCCAAGTTTTGTATATTTGACAATTTAAGCCCCAAAAATGGGTTTTATGTTGAAGTATGTTTAACACAATCTTATAAGTTATTATTCTTGACTTGTTTGATGTGAAATAACTTAGATCATGTTTGTTTGCTTTCTCATGTCATAGAGCTCGACAATTTACCCCTTTTTGGTTACATGTTCATCACAAAAACACATAAAATCATACATACATGCATAAAATCACACATAGCATACACATACACATAGATCTACACAATTTCTTGTATTCTCCCCCATAAAACATACAAAAACCAAAAAGAGAGGGGTATGAAGCTCACCTTGAGTTGTGGGTTCGGTTTTTGAAGAGAGAAATGAAGAAGATTCGATCCTAGCAAGTCCTCTTGGGGAATCTCGAACTTAGATGTTTCTAAGAGGGTGATCATGATTTTTAATATATTAGGAAGAGGTTTTTGATAAAACAAAGAGTCTAGATCATAGATCCAAGCATGAACTTACCTTAGATGATGAATTTGTGGAAGAAACTCCTTATCAAGCTCTAAATCTCGAAATTTTTGATGAAGAATGAAGAGAGTTTCTTTGAGAGAGTTTAGGTAAAATGTGTGTGTGTGTTTGTGTTGTTTCGGCCGAGAGAAAAAGAGAGAGGAGAAGAGAGAGTAGATGAAGTGATGGTTGCATGGAGATATGAGTTATATGCATGGAGGACCTATGGTTAAATGTGAGGTGGCAACACTAAAGTCAACTCTCCCTCATTTGGGTTGTTGGGCCGAGAAAGGAGAGGGGAAAGGAAGAAAATTGGGCTTGTTGCCCTTAGGCCCATCTCGTGATTTACTTAGATGATTTTCGGCCCAACTAAATCAAAGTATGATTTTTATGGCTCATTAGGGCTATATAAATTTTTTGTGACTCAATAAGGCTCATTAAAGTTAACTTAGTTTATTTTAGGCTTATAAGGCCCAAAATATTAAGTTTCATGTATATGGGTCCAATTAGGGCCCATTTGAGAGTTTTATGTTCAAAATAGTTAAATTTGAAGCTTATTGGTCCATTAGGCCCAATAAGGAAATCCTAGTCCAAAATGGACTTAAACCGGGATTTCAAGGGTTTCCAATTCTTTGTTGACTATTTGTAGTGCTTGAATGAAGTATTAGATGAAAGTTTTGTTGTTATTGAATAAGCATCATACATGCTTTCACATTGTTGGTTCATAATTGATATAATTGTTGTAGTTACAAAGCATCAAAATTCCTAGTTGTGACATCATCCCCCCGTTAGAGGGAATTTCATCCCGAAATTCTTTTGAAAGCTAGATTTGGGAATGCGAGAATAGGTGAGGGTACTTTTGCTTCATTTGATTTTCGCGTTCCCATGTGAATTCTGGTCCGCGTCGCGCGTTCCATCGAACCTTCACAATCGGAATGCGGCTCTGCTTAGTACGCTTCACCTCTTTGTCCATGATTTCGACTGGTTCTTCGATGAACAGAAGATTCTCGTTGATTTCGATTTCTTCTAATGTAATGACGAGAGTCTCGTCAGATAAGCACTTTTTCAAATTGGAAACGTGGAACACAGGGTGTACACTGCTGAGTTCAGCGGGTAGCTGCAGTCTATATGCCACTAGACCGATTCGGGCAAGAATCTCGAAAGGTCCAATGTATCGAGGGTTCAGTTTGCCCCGCTTCCCAAAACGAATCACTCCTTTCCAAGGAGAGACTTTTAGTAACACCCTATCTCCGACTCCGAATTCCAAGGGCTTCCGTCGTTTATCGGCGTAGCTCTTTTGTCTGTCTCGTGATGATTGCAGTCGGGCCCTCATCTGAATTATCTTCTCGGTCGTCTCACGTATGATTTCCGGTCCCGTTAAGGCATTGTTTGGCGTTTGCCCTCTTGCTAGCTGGGTGTCTCCTACTTCAGTCCAGCACAACGGTGATCTACATTTACGCCCGTATAATGCTTCGAAAGGAGCAACTTTGATACTCGAGTGATAAATGTTGTTATATGAGAACTCGATCAAAGGCAAGTGGGTATCCCACGATTTTCCAAAGTCTATCACACACGCGCGAAGCATATCTTCTAGCGTTTGAATGGTTCGCTCGCTTTGACCATCCGTTTGTGGGTGGTAGGCGGTGCTCATGTCAAGTTGTGTTCCCATGGCTTTTTGAAGCGATTGCCAAAAGCGTGAAGTAAATCTACTATCTCTATCAGAGATGATAGATACGGACACTCCGTGGAGTCTCACGATTTCTTTGATGTAGATTCTTGTCAGGCGCTCCATCTTGTATGATTCTTTTATTGGTAGGAAATGGGCGGATTTCGTTAATCTATCAACTATTACCCAGATGGTATCCAAACCATCCGTCGACTTGGGTAGTTTGGTCACAAAATCCATGGTAATCCCTTACCATTTCCACTCGGGAATTACTGGTTGCTGTAGTAATCCGGAGGGCTTCTGGTATTCCACCTTTACTTTAGCACATGTGAGGCACTTGCTAACGTAAGTGGCAATCTCTGCCTTCATGTTAGGCCACCAATAATGTTGCTTAACATCCAAGTACATTTTGTCTGAACCCGGATGGATGGAGTATCGCGTCTTGTGGGCTTCGTTCATGACTACTTCTCTGAATCCCCCAAATTTAGGGACCTAAATGCGGTTCATGAAGTAATTCGTTCCGTCTTCCTTCACTTCAAAGTTCTTCTCCATTCCACGCAACGCTTCGCTT
This sequence comes from Lactuca virosa, assembly GCF_052849685.1. Taxonomy (NCBI): domain Eukaryota; kingdom Viridiplantae; phylum Streptophyta; class Magnoliopsida; order Asterales; family Asteraceae; genus Lactuca; species Lactuca virosa. Next base: position 339,866,668 of record NC_136428.1, on the reverse strand, counting down.
GTTTTGTTTTCTGTCTTCATGGCATCGAACTGGGCTGCCCTGATTTGAGAGGTTAGGTGGGATCGAATGGTTATGGAAAGAGTCTTCAAACGACGATTCGAGTATTCCTTCCGACTCAAGGCATCAGCTACCACGTTAGCCTTGTCTGGGTGGTACTTGATTTCGCACTCGTAGTCGTTCAACAGTTCGACCCATCTTCGTTGCCTCATGTTCAACTCCTTTTGGTTCCAAATGTGCTGGAGACTCTTGTGGTCGGTGAAGATGGTGCACTTGGTACCATAAAGGTAGTGCCTCCAAATCTTCAGGGCGAAGACCACTGCTCCTAGTTCCAGATCGTGAGTGGTGTAATTCACCTTGTGCGTCTTTAGTTGCCGGGACGCGTAAGCTATCACCTTTCCACGCTGCATGAGTACACAACGTAAACCCTGATTTGACGCATCGCAGTAAACTATAAAGTCTTTTGTTCCTTCGGGTAGCGATAGCACTGGCGCACTGCAGAGTGCTTGCTTCAGAGTCCGGAATGCAGCTTCTTGCTTATCCGTCCATTCGAAGGGTACGCCCTTTTGTGTAAGCGAGGTAAGTGGCTTTGCTGTTTTGGAGAAGTTTTGAATGAATCTCCTGTAGTAGCCTGCGAGGCCTAAAAATTGGCGAATTTCGGTAGGTGTTGTTGGGATTGCCCATCCTTCGATGGCTTGGATTTTAGAAGGATCCACATGAATTCCTTCTTGACTAACAACATGTCCCAAAAAGTTCACACTTCGAAGCCAAAACTCGCACTTAGAGAGTTTTGCGTATAACTTTTCGGTTCGCAGGGTTTCCAGGATTTTTCGGAGATGTCGTCCGTGTTCTTCCTCGCTTCGAGAATAGACGAGGATGTCGTCGATGAAAACGATGACAAAGTTATCAAGGAATGGTCGGCAGATTCGATTCATTAAGTCCATGAATGCAGCAGGAGCATTCGTTAAACCGAAGGGCATTACGAGAAATTCATAATGTCCGTAACGAGTTCGGAAGGCGGTTTTAGGAATATCCTCCTCCCGGACCTTGAGTTGGTGATATCCAGATCGCAGATCTATCTTTGAAAAGTAACTAGCTCCTTGGAGCTGGTCAAATAGATCGTCGATTCGCGGAAGTGGATAGCGGTTTTTGATGGTAAACTTATTAAGTTCTCTGTAGTCGATACACATCCTGAAGGTACCGTCGTTCTTTTTGACAAAGAGAACCGTAGCTCCCCAAGGTGAGAAGCTGGGTCGGATGAATCCTTTGTCCAAAAGCTCGCTGAGTTGACTGGACAACTCTTGCATCTCCGCAGGAGCCAATCTGTAGGGCAATTTGGCGATGGGAGTAGCTCCTGGCACTAGATCTATTCGGAACTCGACTTGTCTTTCTGGGGGTATCCCCGGAAGATCATCCGGAAACACATCCGGGAAATCACAAGCCACAGGGATGTTTCGAATATTGATCTCTTCTTTGGACTTATCCACTATATGAGATAGGAACGTCAAGTCCTTCTTTCGTAGGTACTTTTGCGCCTTAATGCACGAAATAAGACGAAGATTCGTGTTGGGTTTGTCTCCGTAAATAACTAGGGTTTCGTGATTTGGGAGATGAAGGCGAACGGCCTTCTCGTGACACATAATTTCAGCATGGTGGGGGCTTAACCAATCCATGCCGATAATCACATCAAAACTCCTAATGGAAACAGGCATTAAGTTTATTGGAAAGACGTGATGATTTAAAGTCAGGGTACATCGAATGTAGATTTCCCCAGTGGATTCTGTTTTCCCATTAGCCATTTCCACTGTGAAGGTTTCATTAAGCTTCTGGGGTTGTTTTTTTAATAAGTGTTTGAATTTATTGCTCACAAAACTTCGTTCTGCCTCGGTATCAAATAGGATGCATGCATAAGTGTGGTTTAGGAGAAACGTACCAGTAACCACAGCGGGATCCTGAACCGCTTCTCACTGACCCATAGCTAGCACCCTCCCTGTTCCTCCATTCCAAGGGTTGTTGGTGTTGGGGCAGTTTCGATGGATATGTCCAGTCTTTCCACATCCATAGCAGGTGGGGCTTGATCCTGTGTTATTGCCGCTATTGTTGGTGTTGTTGTTGTTGTTGTTGTTGATGCAGTTATTGTTGTTGTTGTTACCTTGTGGTTGATTCTGGGGTGGATAGGTCCTACAATACCTTGCCGTGTGACCCTTCCGATTGCAACTGGTGCATTGCATTTCCTTGCATTCGCCATTGTGATGGTAATTGCACTTGTTGCACTTCGGGAGATTCCCAGAATACTGCTTGGGAGTGCTTGGATTAGCTGAGGCTGGAGCATGTGGGGTGAAGGGTACTTGGGTGGTTGCATCATTGACTGTCACTGTTTGTTGTTTCTTTGCCGATTCCGAGCCTTGTCGCCCCTTTCTCTTGTTGTTCTTTCCTTTCTTGTTGTCACTCTCTTTCTTTCCTTCAATTTCCGCTGGCTTCTCGCCCTTCTTGTTGTTGTGGTCATACAACCTCTTGGCCAATCTCTTGGCACTGTCGAAGGTTTCAGGATTTGCAGCGATTACATTTCCTTGAATTGGGGAGGTCAATCCCCAGATGAATCGTTCGATTTTCTTTCCTTCTGACGTAATCATGCCAGGGCACAACAATGACAGCTCGCTAAACCTTGATATGTATGCATCTATATCAGAGTTTCGGACGGTGAGATTCCACAGCTCTTGCTCCATCTTCTGAATTTCGCCACGTGGGCAGTATTCAGCCATCAGCATTTCCTTCAGCTCCGCCCATGGCATAGCGTTGGCGACGGGGAGAGTCATGGCCTCTATATGTCCATTCCACCAGGTGAGAGCCTGGTCGACGAATGTGCACGCGGAAAACTTCACTTTCACCTCCTCGGGGCATTCACATATTTCGAACACTGATTCCACCTTTTCCACCCATCTCTTCAGGGTTATCATTCCACCCGTGCCATTGAAGGTTCGGGGTTTGGCGTTAGTGAAGTCCTTGTAGGAACATGTTCTGGTAGGTCTGTGATTGGTTCCATTGTTCGAACTCCCAGCCCCTTGTCCATTGACTCCACCGTTGTTTCCTTGCTGGATTTGCTCCATGGCTGCAATAACTGCAGCAGATACAGCTGCCTGGAATGCAACTGAGTTGACTTCGGGTGGGGTAGGTCCAGGGTTTCCACGAGTTGGTCGTCGAGGCATCTTTCTGTCATGGAACGGAAAGACGTTGAGTGCCTATAGTTTTTGTGAGATTTTGGTCATATAGACTAGGTGTTTCGCATGAACTTAAGTGGTTTCGCAATTTAGCATATAATCAAGTATATATAACACATAGCAGATCACAACATCACAATAGAAGACATAAAGTTTTTCATTAATATTATCCGCATTTTTGATACATGAAAATTTTGCTCAGAAGAGCATACATAAGTGGTGCTAGTTCGGCAGTGTAACGGCTCTATGAGTAGTGTAATCACTTAAACATAGAGTCGATGGTACATAGTATAGATCACATAAGCCTAATATTAAAGATAGATATGACTAGTCCTAGTCATGGTGGGATGCGCCAGGGGGTGGTGCTGAAGAAGTGGACGCTCCCTGAAGGTGAGCTACCTGTCGTTCCGCATCTCGGAGGCGAGTCTCCCATCTCACCTGCCTCATGTGGAACTCTCGAATAACCTCTCGCGTCTCCTGTTCTGCACGCTCAACCCTAGTCCGCATCTGGTGTATCTGATCAGCGGTGCTCTGCGCCAGGTCTCCAGTGTTCCGCTGTCGTCTCACCATGACCGGAAGTGCGCGATCAGCTGGTCCTCCCTCCCTCAAGTCGTAGAATTCGCGTGACATGCCGAATGGAGGTCGCTGTCCCTGCTGTCTGCTCCATCTCGAAAGGTTGATACCCCAGGGGGGTATAGGGCCGGTCGGGCCCATCCGGTCAGCGGGCACCCTAGTCGGGTAAGGGGGTTGATGACTTCGGACTCTGTGTCCGAATCATCATCATCGCCAGGTTCTTCCTCGGAGTCCTCTCCGACTTCTTCTTCTTCCAGGACCTCCACTGGCTCGGCAGGTCCACCCTCGACTTCCTCCTCAGGTTCCTCTTCAGACCCTTCCTCGGGGTCTTCTTCGGGTTCCTCTTCCAGCCATCCGTTATTTCCCTGGTTAGGGAAATACGGATCTCCGGGGTAATGGAAGCCGGCCATACTGTCTGCGAGAGTATATAAATGTACTATTCATTATTTCTAAGATGTTTTACTTACTATGTAATTTGAGTTAATGTTCCTTTCTTGGTAATCAAGGGTATGTTTTTAGGTTTACTGACCATCGGGTTTTCCCGGAGCATGTGATAGTTGCACTTCGTAGGAAATGTAGTTGATCAGGCTACATTCACCCTTTACTACAACCATGCACAGTCCCGACTTAACCGAGATGTCAGTGTTATTTTGTTTGATTTGGTATTATGTTCTCTTTTTTTTCCTATATCACACAAGTAAGGATGTTTTATCGTTGTGTTTTATTTGTTTTGTTCAGAGTTATTTTAGTCCCTCTTTGGTTTATAGTTGCATATCAATGTGTGGTTAGATATGCCAGTTCACTATAAACAGAGCTTTGATACCAACCTGTCACACCACCGAAACCAGACGGCGGAAACGTCCAGGGGTTCGCGTGACTTAAATTGAATACCATCACAATGAATATACATGAATCATAACATAAACATCACCATGCATCAATACATTACAACTGATATTGTTTACATCCAGTACATTGAATTAAATATTACATATTCATGACACAAATTGTTTCAGAGTTTTCAAAACAAAACATTCTAACATACTTGGTATTACCCTTCCGCTTACCTGTTACCTGAGAATACATGTTATTTTGGAAAACGTCAACATATGAAATGTTGGTGAGTTCATAAGCAAAGTTGTGAATAAAATGATTTGTGTAGTTTGTAAAACCCAGAAAATTTGATATTTTCTGAAAAGACAATAGTTTATCAAAGTGTGAAGATCCATAAGTTGATGCATGAATGATTTCAAAACATATATATATATATATATATATATATATATATATATATATATATATATATATATATATATAAAGGTGTTTTGTATTATAGTTATAGAAAAATCCGAGCGAGTAGTATTGATTTCCCCGGAAAACCCGATGTTTTCCGATGTCGAAAGGTATACGTGATTACAAATTGTTATACCGCCACCACGAATGGCTTTTGATTACTCATCCTTGAATACTCGGATGGTGTTGGATAAACCTAGTGAGTCGTTGTAACGATGTCCGGTGAAGACAAGTTATAACAGCCAACTGTGAACGTCCCATAGAGGTGTCGTTCGTTGTTACTCACTTAATCCAAACCACCTTGATTACTGTTGAATAACGTCCTAAATTCCGTCTACTTTGATTACTCATAAGCCTTAGCGAACGAAGAGAAGAGGAGTACGAAGTCCTGCTACTTATCGTAAGTACCTTAGGCTGTCGAGGATGCGAAGGACACGTTGGCCCAACCCGCATTTGATTACTTGACCTTACTAGCAATACTAATGGACCGCTAGGGCCCAATAGCACATAAAAGCCATTGAAAGTCCTTTTACATGGAATTGGGCCATAGGAGGCCCAATAACATATAAGCGTTATCCCTTTGGGCCCAAAGATCATGTTAATGGACTTGCAAGGTCCAACAAGCATGATTTGATACTTTCAAGCCTAAAGTTTAAATAATTACTCGTCTTAGGTATCGCATATCTGTTGGAGGGTTTGATTGAACGGTTATTGTTTTTGTATCGATTCGAGACCGATCGATTCGTTTATAACGATATTTGGAGTTAAATGTGTATTCATCTTTCGATTTTTCGTAAGTCGTGGATTTGTATTTTGACTCAAGGAAATAGTTTGCTTAAGAAAAATGGTGGTTTGACCTTTTCAACACCTTTCTTTTGTGCAAAATAACAGTTTTAGTCCTTTATATAAAAGAAAAGACGTTTTTAGCCTTTAAAACATTTTCTTGACACTTTTGTATCCTAAATTTGTTGAAATGATGGTTTTAACTCAAAATTTATTTTGTAAACAGTTCAGCCCCTTTCAGAATAGTAATTTCCGGTTAAAATCCAATTATTTGCCATTTTTACAGTTTTGGCCCAAAATCCAAAAACTTTAAATTTTTGATCATTTTTCGAAATGAAAGGCATTTTTGACCCCTGAAATAGTTTTGTTACACTTTTTATCCCCTGTTTTAAAGAAATTTTCATTTCATCCCCTTGACTTGTCATTTTTCGCAATTTTAGGCTTATTGGGCCGAAAAATTCAAAGGTAGCCCATTAACCTAAAAATTTACATTTCAAGTCCTTTGAAATTTTTAATATTCAGAAAAACAATTATTTAAACTGTTTTGACTCTTTTAACCCTTAAGAAACCGTGACTTGGCATTTTTTAACCCAAGTTTTGTATATTTGACAATTTAAGCCCCAAAAATGGGTTTTATGTTGAAGTATGTTTAACACAATCTTATAAGTTATTATTCTTGACTTGTTTGATGTGAAATAACTTAGATCATGTTTGTTTGCTTTCTCATGTCATAGATCTCGACAATTTACCCCTTTTTGGTTACATGTTCATCACAAAAACACATAAAATCATACATACATGCATAAAATCACACATAGCATACACATACACATAGATCTACACAATTTCTTGTATTCTCCCCCATAAAACATACAAAAACCAAAAAGAGAGGGGTATGAAGCTCACCTTGAGTTGTGGGTTCGGTTTTTGAAGAGAGAAATGAAGAAGATTCGATCCTAGCAAGTCCTCTTGGGGAATCTCGAACTTAGATGTTTCTAAGAGGGTGATCATGATTTTTAATATATTAGGAAGAGGTTTTTGATAAAACAAAGAGTCTAGATCATAGATCCAAGCATGAACTTACCTTAGATGATGAATTTGTGGAAGAAACTCCTTATCAAGCTCTAAATCTCGAAATTTTTGATGAAGAATGAAGAGAGTTTCTTTGAGAGAGTTTAGGTAAAATGTGTGTGTGTGTTTGTGTTGTTTCGGCCGAGAGAAAAAGAGAGAGGAGAAGAGAGAGTAGATGAAGTGATGGTTGCATGGAGATATGAGTTATATGCATGGAGGACCTATGGTTAAATGTGAGGTGGCAACACTAAAGTCAACTCTCCCTCATTTGGGTTGTTGGGCCGAGAAAGGAGAGGGGAAAGGAAGAAAATTGGGCTTGTTGCCCTTAGGCCCATCTCGTGATTTACTTAGATGATTTTCGGCCCAACTAAATCAAAGTATGATTTTTATGGCTCATTAGGGCTATATAAATTTGTTGTGACTCAATAAGGCTCATTAAAGTTAACTTAGTTTATTTTAGGCTTATAAGGCCCAAAATATTAAGTTTCATGTATATGGGTCCAATTAGGGCCCATTTGAGAGTTCTATGTTCAAAATAGTTAAATTTGAAGTTTATTGGTCCATTAGGCCCAATAAGGAAATCCTAGTCCAAAATGGACTTAAACCGGGATTTCAAGGGTTTCCAATTCTTTGTTGACTATTTGTAGTGCTTGAATGAAGTATTAGATGAAAGTTTTGTTGTTATTGAATAAGCATCATACATGCTTTCACATTGTTGGTTCATAATTGATATAATTGTTGTAGTTACAAAGCATCAAAATTCCTAGTTGTGACATCATCCCCCCGTTAGAGGGAATTTCGTCCCGAAATTTTTTTGAAAGCTTGATTTGGGAATGCGAGAATAGGTGAGGGTACTTTTGCTTCATTTGATCTTCACGTTCCCATGTGAATTCTGGTCCGCGTCGTGCGTTCCATCGAACCTTCACAATCGGAATGCGGCTCTGCTTAGTACGCTTCACCTCTTTGTCCATGATTTCGACTGGTTCTTCGATGAACAGAAGATTCTCGTTGATTTCGATTTCTTCTAATGTAATGACGAGAGTCTCGTCAGATAAGCACTTTTTTAAATTGGAAACGTGGAATACAGGGTGTACACTGCTGAGTTCAGCGGGTAGCTGCAGTCTATATGCCACTGGACCGATTCGGGCAAGAATCTCGAAAGGTCCAATGTATCGAGGGTTCAGTTTGCCCCGCTTCCCAAAACGAATCACTCCTTTCCAAGGAGAGACTTTTAGTAACACCCTATCTCCGACTCCGAATTCCAAGGGCTTCCGTCGTTTATTGGCGTAGCTCTTTTGTCTGTCTCGTGATGATTGTAGTCGGGCCCTGATCTGAATTATCTTCTCGGTCGTCTCGCGTATGATTTCCGGTCCCGTTAAGGCATTGTTTGGCGTTTGCCCTCTTGCTAGCTGGGTGTCTCCTACTTCAGTCTACTACGGCCTCCTTTTTCCACTTCCTTCTAAATCAAGGGCCAAAATGACCTAATTAAAATCCGAGGGATGAATTTGAAACTACTGGAAAAATGGGATGTTACAAATAATGTTAGATTAGGTGTCTAAGGTCAAAACTAAATTGATATAACTTTATGAACTAAAAACAAAATACTTTTTGGGTAGCCCTTAATAACTAGAAATAGTTAGTAACAACTTAAGGAGCGTAATGAAATAATTCGGTTTTTTATACCTTTTTTCGGGGTATAATAGTAGGATAATTTGAGAGGGAAACAAACTTTCAACTTTGTTCACATTTAGTTACTAAACTTTTTTTCATTATCTATTTTCCACTGAACTATTGAAACTATTCACATTTTACCCTTATGACCGGCTGTTACCGGTCATAAGGCTAAAATGTGAACAATTTCAATAGTTCAGTGACAAATAGATAATGAAAATTAGTTTACGACTAAATGTGAACAAAGTCGAAAGTTCATTACCCTTTCAAGTCATTATCCCTAAGTTGAATTGACAAACAATAGAAAAACAGGAGGTAATATGTGTGAAATATTTACAAATGTCGCAAAAAAAATTAATCAAACAAATGGGAGAACTTCAATGTCTGCTAGTGTGACAACCGCCAAAATTTGAGACAGTTCTAGATTTGAATAAACTTAGTTGCACGTATAGGCATGACACATACTAGACTTTGTAACTAGGAGCTATGTTATAACCAAGTAGAAACTTGGAGACAAGTAGAATCGAAGAATAGTGTACTTAGATTTCACATTGGTATGTGAATTCTACAACAGTTAACTGTAATGACTATCCATATTCGGGCCATTCCTTGAATTGAACATCTTTGCATGAATCATGTAGACACATCATGCATTTGACCTAGAAGTAGAAATTAGGTCAAAGTCTCATAGAAACTTAAATCAAAGTTGAAACTAGGACTAGTATACTTCATTCATCAAATTCACTTGAATCTCAAAATCACTACATAGAAATGTCAATAAACCGATAAAAATAAATTACAAACAGTTTTTGTAACTTGAAGAAGAGTTATGAAACACTAAAATAGTTTGATGTCTCAAAATTCAATTAATTTTGATATCCAAGGATTTACAAAATTCATTAAAACCCTAAAAGTCCTACAAACTTAAATTTATGAAGTTTTATATTAAAATCTCATAAAAGTTTTTATAAACACTATAATATAAAATTAATATATTTAAAATGTGGAAATATAATCAAGGAATTCAATTTAATTCATTAATATTAACCTTACATTTATAAGCTAAAAAACCAAGAGTTATGAACAAAATTTATATAAAATGCACATTTTATTTAAATTGAAAGACATTTTAAAAAAATTAAGGAATTAATTAAAAAAGAAAAGAAAATAAAATCAAATATCCTCTCTCCTCTTCAAATTTCGGATTCCCCCTCTCTCCCCTCATTTCTCCTCCCAAAGTCAATCATTTTCACTTCCCATTCGCTCAACCTCCCACTTTTCTCTTTCTAAAAATTCTCTTCATTTTCTCTGCAAATGACGAATTTAGAAGCATAATAACTGGGAGAGATTTTTGCATTAAATTCTTCATGAGTTCGTAAGCATCTCTGTATTTTGGTGGAGCATAACACCAAAGAGATTACGAGTGAGATGAGTTATCCAAAGAGATAGGATCTCTCTTTTCTCTCTTTTCTTCTCTCTAAAACCCCCAAACTTTACCTCTATGAATTAGCTCCAAAACCCACGAAATATCCAGAAAATATCCCTCATTTTACTCAAAAATTTTCATCATTAGAAGTTGATATTCAAGGTAAAATTAATTTCCTTATATTTTCTTTACTTTTCTTTCAAAAATTTCATGTTTTCTTGCATTTTCTCCCTCTTCTACACTTTTCTTTGAGATTATTCACATGCATGTTCACTCATGTCGAATTTGATGATGATGGTGGTAGGATTTAACCCAAAAACAACATGCATGTTGTTAGAAGGTGAAATCCAATGATTAAAACCTAAATCAAATCCATCAAATTGAGTTTTACAAGTTTTAAAGATCCAAAACCACATGCATTCAAGTTTTTCATTTAGAAACATCATTTTGAACAAAATAAGTTCATTCATGGTCTTCAAATCATAATGCATGTGATGAACATCAAACTTAAAGGCTTGATGATCAAAGTACATTGCTAAGAATGCTTATAAAGGATTTATTCATAAATAAATATCTAACACTTCTGTTTTGCTCAAATAAATTTTTTCCCATAATGAAAACAACAAAATAAGATGATCTGGAAATGTTCAGAAAATAACTCGTTTTTTTTATTTATCGTAATTTTTAGAAGAAAATAGAGAAATAATTCATATAAAATATTTTTGATGGTCAATAAATTATGCTAAATTTCGGATATCACCTATGCACTGAGTAAAGACTTTTCGTGAAGTTGTGTATATTTATAAGGCTTTTTTTTGTTGATTTCTAATTTATTTTTGTTGAAGAGAAATAAATAGTAAAATACATTTATGAATGTCAAAAGCCATATTTCATAATTTCTCATCTTCTAGAAATCATAAAGACTCCATGAAAATTGTTTTAGATTTTTCCAAGACAATTTCTTATTTTTCCCGATTTAATGAATATTTAAGGGATTAAACTGATGAAAAATAGATACACTTATCCAAAAATTATGAAACATCATCAGAATATCGTATATTATATCTTAATTGTTAATAAAAAGTTTAGTGAGTTTTACCTACTGTTTATTAATTTTTCAAGAATTAGTTCTTATTTAAATGAATAAAAAAAAAGAAAAATATTTAAACTGTTTGAAAACCAACTTTGATATTTTTCCCAGCTTATATATGTTATATAATAGTGGAAAAAGCTTTTGGAGAATTTTATAAACTGGTCCCTATTTATTTCAATTTTTGCTATAATAAATACACAAAAATCATAAAATCACGTTAATATGTTTAAAAACCAAGTTTTATATTTTTCCCAGATTATATATGATGAATATCAGTGATAAATTTTTTTTGTAGAGTTTTCTTAACTGGTTCCTATTTTTCATAAATTTGTTGATTTGAGCAATTAAATAAAGGAAAAATAGTTAGACAAATAAAAAAATTCAAGAAAATTTATTTTAATGTCTTTTCCTTCAGTTAAAAGTCAAATATAAAGTTTGGAAAATTTTATAACTTATTTGACTTAGTTTTGAATATTTGACCATTTGAAACACTTTCCAAAATGTTATAGTTACACTTTAATTAACATTGCCAAACATAGGATTTTTCACTTAAATTTGTTATTTAAAAAATTGGTCCATGGGAATCTGAATTTATAGAAAAAAAAATTTAACTTATACAAAACCTAATTTTGGCACAATATTGGCATAAATCTATTGTAGAAATTAAGTATACTAGTGTTAGATTTTCGACTAGAGACTTACTAGTGTGTAACCTTATCGTAGGGAATCGATAGTAAGACGTGAGTGAAGTTAAATCAAGGCATCACAAATACCTTCGCGTATCATTGTGAGTATTCACGACTCCCCTATTTTCGATTTTAATTATTTTGGGGTGGAAAAGCATGTCCAAAAACTGTTTATTGTTTGTTGTATTTAATTTGACTTGTATCAAACTTGGTTGCTATATTTTTTTGTGTATGTGTATGCTATTGTTAATTCATGAGGCCTTATCGCATTTAAGTACCTGGAATCAGTTCACACAACTCATTAACTCATTTGAGCCCATGGTCATTATGGATAGCGCTATTAGGAGGTAGACAACTCCGCACTCGCACGATTCACTTGAGCGTATTTTACCATATTTCTCCCTATGTTAGCGATAGACATAACATTCAAGAAGGCATTCGGTCTTAGCCTTGGGTTGTGAAGTCATGATTTGATTACTATGCAGATACAAACTTTGTTACTTATAACAACGGACTTTTATTACTAGAAACTTATTTACTTGTCTTAACAATGAACTTGTTTGCTCTTTGTAGCAATGAACTTGTTTGCTCTTTGTAACAGTGAACCTATTTACTCATTTGAGCAACAAACTTTATTTCTCATACTATTAACAAACTTCTATTTATGGAAACTTTATTACTTGTTTTAGCAACGAACTTCTATTCGTGAAAACTTATTTAATTATTTTAGCAATGAACATTTGTTTATGGAAACTGTTATCAATATTCTGATTTTCATGACTTCAAACTATATTATGTTATAAACCTGTGAGTACTCACTAACTATTTTGGTAGTTGACCGCTCATTTTACATGCTTTTTCAGGATCTTGTCTATAAGATGACACTTAGGGACACATCACTTGTAGGAGCATTCACATGTGTTGTTTTTCAATTACATTGTAATTTCTTTTAAAAGTTGTTCAAACCCATTGTAAATTATAATGCTTTTAATATTATGGTTAGTGTTGTCTTTATCTTTTGCTATGAAACCCTTTATACTGTCACGCCCCTTATTTCCACTTTAGCAGGGTGTGACAGCTAGGTGTGAGACCCGTGTATTACACATGTTTATTAAATACAATTAATATCAAATTTTGAATATCAAGTAATTATTAAAGTAATACTTTTACATATAAGCAAAGATTTTATTGCATAAGTACGTATTTGAACCAAAATTACTAAAAATTAGTAATGACATATTCTAAATAATTGTTAAACGATCTACCGAAGGGAATAAAATAACGAATATAATATGCTGAGTTCAAAGGTTAATCACTTAATCTTGATCATGAAAAAGAACAACTTCAATGTAGTGATGAAAAACGATCGACCGAAGGCGATATTGAAGGAATGGGAAAAACGAATCAATTTGGTTTGTTTAATTTATGTTTGTTTTAACTTTTAACTTTAATGCGTCGTATTTTGAGGTCTTAATTGATTTCTGTTTGTTTTAACTTTTAAACGTAGAAGGTTAGAATAATAAGGGCTAATTCGGTAAATTTATTTTATGTCAGAAAAGGATGTGATATTTAGGGGCAATATGGGAAAAGTGATTGTCAAGTTATCTGTGTTTCAATTGAAGAAATTGAAAACAGGTAAAGGTTCTATCATATTTATCTCAAATTCAATAATCTGATTCACCAGGAACTTAATCTCCTTTGTTATATTTTATTTGTAAATTTGATTACTATTTACTTGATATCTAATAATGGAATCCCAAATTCCTTACTTGTTGCTCTAATCCCAACCATTTTAAATAGTCATATGCAAACAATTCAAATAATGAGTATTTTGAGCCATATACCTCTAATATCAATAGCAGAAGGTTTTAAGGGTATTCTTATTATCTATCATAATTATTGGATTAGGTTTCTAAGTCCATAACTATATTTGGTATGTACTTGAATTCATAGTAGCATAGTCTTTTTAGTTTGCCTTCACACTAGCAACTTGACAAGATGATTAATAGAGGAAGAGGAAGAATTTATTAATTTGATTAATAAATTGAAATAAATGATTTATTAATATGTTATGGAAATAAGATATTAAATAGAAGTCATATTATTAATTAATATTTAGTCAGAAGTTAATTTGTAATTAATTTTGGGATTAAAGGAATTAATTGGAAGTGCATGGACTAACGTGCAATTGTTTAATAGTTGGGCAAACAGGTCCAGAACCTTTTTAGGGGAAGGGTTGACGAATTATTAAGATATATATATAAGATAATTCTAGAATTTCTAGAATATCTTATCATATATGGATAATCAAAGAAGGTGGATAACTACCATATTTGAAATAATGATATTTTATTCAGATTAAGGTTATCCATAGCATCCTTGGTGCACTATATAAAGGGTTCTAAACCCTATGATTTTCGGCCAGTCCTTCTAAGAAGAAGAAACTAAAATTTCCTTCATCCTCTCTCATATCATTCTCTTGCATTGTGTGTTTGTGAGCCATTAGAGGTGTTACACTTGTGACACCAAGTTCTCAAGCTTCAAGATCTACAAGGGAATCATTGTTATTACAATATAACAATCAACGTATGTAACCTAACCCTAGTTTTACGCTGATTTCGAAAATTATAGTTACATCCTACGGTTTCTCCTTTTGTGTTCAAAGTTTGCATGTTCAATTAGAGAAAACCTAGATCCAAAGCATTAGGGGTTCATGTACACATAGGAATTGTTTTTATGCTTAAAAACCATCAATTATAAGTTTAGTTTATAAGTTATCATTGATGATAATTATATTTATATCAAATATTTTTTATTTAAATATTTCCTAAGTTCTTAATCTTTTTATTATTTCAGATATGTATTATCATAATTGTTAATTTTTACTTATAATAATTCTCTAAATATAGATAAAATAATTAGCATTTTTGTGATATATAGTTAGGTAAATTTAGATAAAAATGTATATTTTTGTAAAATTAATTTTAAATTAAAAACAAGGTTTATGTAAAGAAAGGGCATAAAAAAGAAAACAAAATCGTGTTAGTCGAGGGAGGCGGTGAAACTCTTAATGTGAATATCGATTCTTGATCTAAGCAGAATACATAACGAGTCTTTGGTCCTCTGGCGACTTTACAATTATCATCTAAATTAGTGTTTAAAATATTTTCTCTATACCTAAACAGTAATAGAAAATATCACAGTAATAGCAAATGGAACAGTAACAACAACATGAATATTAATTTAGTAAAATTACACTAAAAGAATGGACCATATCCATGAACATAGCCATGGATCTAGTAGAAGGGTATTAGACAGGATTTATGATGAAATAGAAGAACTCGTGCATGATCATCATCATTCGATGAAATCGTATAAATTCAAAGATAAATATGCCAAACGATATTCAACATTTGGCGGTTATAATTGTAATTCACTCCATTCTGCCAATGCACTGTAAACATATGAGTACATTTAAAAGACTTATATACCCCTAGAAAAAAGAGCATAGTGGTATGTATTCCAGCATAGTGAAATTCAATTTTTTAATGAACTTACCATTATACATATACATTAATTCTGCATATCAGTATCTTAGAAATACCGTTTGCTTTTATCACATATTCAACCTATCAGTCATTGAGTTCATTAAATTACTACATACCAGTATCTTTAAAGCACACAAACCTATCAAAATACATTTTGCAGAGAGATATGGACACAGAGAGATAGAATGGATTACACAAATGATTTAGATGACAAAGCAGAATTGTATAGATGTATACGAAGTAACAGAGCAAACCTGTTTTAGCAGCTGTTCTAGGCGAGGATGAATCTGGAGAAGAAACTATCTCAAAAATGGAAAAGTACTACCGATTCTGAGATTTAAAACGAATTAAATAGTCAAGAGAGATATGAGATAGTCAAGTCCGTCATAACTAGCAAGATGAGGGATGGGGAGTCCATCACGGCTCACTTGCAACGCATGAAACGTTATGTAGATCGTTTTCTCAAACTTATTGTAAACTTCGATGAGGAATTGGGAATTGACATTGTCTTGCACTCATTGCCTAGCTGTTATGATCTGTTTATCATGAATTATCATCTGAACAAAGAGGAAACTACATTGAGTCAACTTCAAAGCTTGTTGAGAACTGCTGAAAGTGGACTGAGGGGAAAAAGTGATGCTCCACTCCTGCTGCAGCTCCTGTCCTGTCAATAGGGAAAGGAAAGGGGAAGAAAACGAAAGGTCTTCCCAAGCAGAACTGGAAGGGAAAGTCCCAAGTTGGGACGTCAAGCAATGGCCCTAAAGGAAAATCTGGTTATGAAGATCACCCTACCTTTGATCCTAAAAAGGCTACTTGCTTTTAATGCCATGAAAAAGGGCATTGGAAATGAAGCTGCCCCAAGTACTTACAAGACATAAAGGATGGAAAGATTAAGTCAATCTTGGTAGGTATTTACACTATTCTATCTAAAACTCATCACATTCGTATTCTTGGGTCCTTGATACGGGATGTGGTTTTTGTTGGGTTTTGTATACTACAACATCCTATGGTGCACATACAACCCTAAATTGTCACACCCTGCTAAAGCGGAAACACGAGGCGTGGCAGTATAAAGGGTTTCATAGCAAAAGTTAAAAGACAACACCAACCATAGTATTAAAAATCATTACAAATTTACAATGGGTTTGAACAACTTTTAAAAGAAATTACAATGTAAATTGAAATACAACACATACGAATGCTCCTAAAAGTGATGTGTCCCTAAGAGCCACTTACTCGATGATTCCTGAAAAAGCATCTAAAACGAGCGTCAACTATAAAAATAGTTGGTGAGTACTCACAGATAAACAAAATAATATTGGTTCCATGAATTGAAATCAAAGTTTTGATAAAAGCTTCCAATAATAAAAGTATATATTGTTAAAATTAGTAAATAAGTTTGTAAAAAAAACAAAGTTCTTTGTCATCATGAGAGATAAAGTATGTTGCCCAAATAAGATGCAACATTCATATTCTCATGGAAGATAAAGTTCGTTACTCAAACGAGTAAACAAGTTTCATTGCTAAAATGAGCAATCAATTTCGTTGCTACAAGGAGCAAACAATTTCATTGCTAAAACATGTATATAAGTTTTCAGTAATAAAAGTTCGTTGTTGTAATGAGAGACAAAGTTCATTGCTATAATTAACAAACAAGTGTGTTGCTATAATAAGTAACAGGTTTGTATGTGTATGAGCAAACAATGAGTTCCCAACCAAGCCTATGATTGATGCCCTATCAAGATCTATGCTTATCGTTCCATAGATTATATGGTATCATGCACTCAAGCAATCGGGCGAGTGAGGAGTTGTCAATTCCTAATAGCGCTATCCACAATGACCATTGGCTCAAAGAGTTAATGGTTGGAGTAAAATATAAGGGAAGGGACTTAAGACGATAAGTTCTCATGTTCCGTGTTGCATAGACATACATAGCAGAATATAGCAAATTATAGCAAAATATAGCAATCGAGTTTGATACGAATCAATTTAAATACAACGAACAATAAATGGTTTTTCGGACATGCTTTTCCACCCCAAAACATAAAAATCGATAAAGACGAGAGTGTGTGAATACTCACAATGCATTGAGATGATGAAAATGGTGCCTTGATCTACGCTCCACTCGTACCACTATCGTTTTCCTACAACGATGTTACACACTAATGAGTCTCTAATTGAAATCTAATACTAGTATACGTACTACTACAATAGAATTATGCCAATAATGTGTCAAAATTTAATATTGATAAGTTACAAACATTTTTCTATGAAAATTAAATTTCAATGAATCAATTGTTATATAACAATTTAAGTGGAAAATTCCCATTATTGAAATGCTAATATTTAACATTTTAAGAGGCGTTCCAATGGTTAAATATTCAAAAACTAAATCAATTTAGTTCTAAAATTTCCAAAACTTTGCATTTCAGTTTTAATTGAAGTCAAAGACCTTAAGTTAAATTTTCTTGAATTTTTGATTTGTCTAACTATTTTTCACCATTTTAGTTTCTTGAATAACCATAAAATCATGGATAAATACTAAACGGTTAGTAAAAATTACAAAACTTCGGATTTTGGTTCCAACAGTATTAAAAGACTTCCAGATAAATTTTCATGGATTATAGATATGTATAACCATTTTTTTATATTTAATTCTCTAAATAGATAACAATTCATGAAAAATAGCAATCAGATAAGAAAATACCCCAAACTTTTTGTAATGCTGTTATTAAACATACTTAAGCTGCGAAAAATATAAAAATGGATTTCCAAACTATTTAACCCAAATTTATGATTTTTGAGCATTTATTCGAATAAAAATTAAAATAAATAGAAAACAGTTTCCAAAATTGGCCAAAATTTTTGTAACACTGTTATTATGCATGTAGAAGCTGTGAAAAATATAAAAGATATTTTTCAATTAGTCTTTCTATTTTTCTTTGTTTTATCATCTTAAATAATCATTAATTGGAGAATAATTATTAAACAGTTAAAGTAAATTACCAAAATTTTTGTAAAGTTCATTTATAGTGTAAATAATCTGGGAAAAATCTCAAAGGTGGTTTTTATCTACTGGAATCCGATTTCGTGTATTTAAGTGTATTTAATCTTAGAAAATAAAAGAAAAATAGTATACAGAGAGAAAAATCATCAAAATTTGTATGTAGCATCCAAATGTACTAAAAGGTGTTCTGGTAAATTTTGGATGAGCAGAGCTATTTTTTTTCTATTTTTAGGCCATTATAAATACAAAAATCGGGGAAAAATGGGAATGCATTATGAAAAATTCGGAAAATATTTTTCTGAGTCTTATACCTCTGGTAGCAACTGCGAAAATTGTTATCATTTTCACATTTTCTAAAGTGGTTTTATGATTTATTGGGACTAAACTAAAAGAAAATTCAAAACCACACTAAACAGTAACAAAAATCGATGAAACTTAATGAGAAGTCATTATTTAGCATAGGGGCCATCCACGAATTTACCTAGGATTTATAGACCTCAGAAAGTATTTTTTTTATGATTTATGGCCTTGTTTTCTTGTAACAATTTTAGTAAATCAAGGAAATGATAAAAACTCTTGGTATTTTCCAGATCCTCTTATTATCTTACTGGGATTCTGAGAAAATTTTGTTTTGAACAGAAAAGGATTTTTAGATTTTTTTATGAATAAAATCATTTACATGCACTATTAACAATGTACTTTGATCATCAAGCTCTTTAACTTGATGTTCATTACATGCATCATGGTTTGAAGACCATGCATGGATATATTTTGTTCATAGTGATGTTTTTCAAGGAAAAACTTGAATGCATAAGGTAGATGAACCTCTAAAACTTATAAAAATCCGTATTTTAGGGTTTGACATAGGTTTTGGTCCTTGGATTTCACCATCAAACAACATGCATGTTGTTCTTGGGTGAAACCCTACCACCATCATCATCAAACTCGAAATTCATGGCTATTATCATGAATGTTCACAAAGAATGGTGTAGAAGAAGGACAAGTGCAAGAAAAACCTTTAAAACTAGAAAGAAAAGTGAAGGATATTGAAGTATTTTCGTGATTACCATGAAGAACAACCCTAGAAGATGAAGATTTGAAGGTTAAGAGATGTTCTTGGCTGGAGAATTTCGTGGTATTAGAGAGAGAAAGAGAGAGTTTGACTGTGGTAATTGGTGGAGTGTGAGAGAGAGTGTAGAGAGAGAGAGAGAGAGAAGTGAACGAGATGGAGTGTGAGAGAGAAGGAGTGATTATGTGTTTTGGGAAGAGGGTGGACGGTTTTGAGTGTAAAATGCCCTCCCTCTCTTTTATTTTTATAAAAAAATTCAATTATTTTATAAAAATATCAAACTTTTTATAAAATATACACCCTAACCAAGTTTTTGCTCATGAAACCTTGATTTTTGACTTATAAATTTAGGGTAATTGTTAATGACTTAAATTTTATTTTCCTTAAATACATTTTCATAATTTTAATTATTATAAGATCATATTATAAGTTTCATAATTATATTTATAGAATTTTTAAGGTTAAAGTTTATAAATATGAGTTTTTATGGCTTTTAGGGTCTTGAGATTTAATAAATATTTGGATATCAAAATTAATTAAATTTTGAGACCTTTTAAATTATTTTTGAGTTTCATAACTCTTATTCAAATTAGAAATAATGTTTGTAATTTATTTTTACCGGTTTACTGGCATTCTATGTAGTGATTCCGAAATTCAAGCGAAATTGAGGAATCAAGTATACTAGTCCTAGTCTTCAACTTTGACTTAAGTTTCTATGAGACTTTGACCTAATTTCTACTACTAGGTCAAGTGCCTGATGGGTGTATATGATTCATGAAATGGTGTTCAAGTCAAGGAATGACCCGAGTGTGGATAGTCACTACAGTTAAGTAGTTGTAGAATTCACATACAAATGTGAAATCCAAGCACATTATCCATTGTTTCTAATTGTTTCCAAGTTTCTAGTAGATTATAACTTAGCTTCTAGTTACTAAGTCTAGTATGTGTCGTGCCTATACGTGCAACTAAGTTTAGTCAAATCTAGAACCGACTCGAATTTTGACGGTTGTCACAGTCTCCCCCGGTTGAAAGAATTTCGCCCCGAAATTCAATTCGTGACGCATTCTATTAGAACTCAGCCGAATACAACTGTATAGCTGGAGAGGTGGTGACTTTGAGAGCTCTTTGATTATTTTGGGTTAATTCCTCAAGGGAAGAGCCCAACTCTTTAGCTATAATCAATTTAGTATTTCCATAATTTGAGTTCTACAGTTTAGATTGTGGGAAATTAGGATCATGGAAATCATGATCCAACCATGGCGACCTAGTAGAAAAAGATCGTCTAGTTAGATATTATCTGACTTAAAAGAGCGCTATAATTTTTGCTGAAGCACCAACTGCATTCAACATTAAGTCTGCATTGATCCTTAAGTTGCGTTCTAAATCAACACTACGTGTAAATTTTCCGCCTAATAACGAAGAGATTAGGAACAATTTGTTTGCTTCCGGGTTGGCTACTAAATCTGGAAAAGATATATTCTGAAATAAGAAGGGGTAGCACGAATGAAAGAGAAGCGATTGAGGGTGAGTTCCTAAAAATACATACTAAGGGTAGGCAACGAAGTTTTGGTACATCTCAAATGTAAAGGCTAATTAAGTGTCGTCGACAAAATAAATTACGAAATGATTGAGCATCTGCGAGGCTATAATTACTACTATGGTTACTCTTACAATAATAAAACCTTATTCGAAGAATAAATATATTTAGAGAGTCATTGGTGCAAATGGAGGCGATGAAAATTTATGATAAATTAAATCACATTGTGTATATAGCATTTTAAGTGTTTAGAAGTGATTAAAAATCTCACTGTTATCAAAATGTGTGCTTAGAAATGATAATTAATCTCACTATTATCAAAATGTGTAATAATTCTAAGATAATGAAGATACATGTGTGGCGATCCAACAAAGTAGTAAAATAATATAAAGATTAATTAAGGTTAAAGGTTTAAGTCGTCATTAAAGGAATTTGTATAGAAATATTTGTATTAAACTTTTGAGAAATTGTCCAATTGTCTAAGTCAGGACAAATTCAAGTTTACGAGGAGTCAGAATACTTATGAAGACAAATTTGAGAGTTTAGGAACTCACTGAAAATTGCAAAGTAAAATACTATTTTAAGAAAAGTGTAAAAATATCAATCTTTGAAAATAGTGCATTCATAGTTTAGTGTTTCTACAAAAACAATAATTTAGAGAATAGATAATCGTAAAATTCAAAACTTTTGATGTATTTAAAGAAAAGAAGAAACATAAGGAAATATATCCTTCACATATATTTTCCGGATATAGAAAAATTATAAGCATAAGGGTCTTCATCTTGTGTATTAATTATAAGGAAAAATATAATGAAACTTGCATTTTAAATCAAGTTTCCGAATTTAGAACGAAAGAGCAAATGTAAATAAGGATCACTTGTTTATAGTATATTTCAAAATAAAAACAAGATGTATATGATAAAAGGCGTAATTGAATATATCAAAGTTGACTAAATCAAAATTATGTCTCGCGACTATACACGTATTAATCGCTAAAAACGAAAGGGTAGACTTCTAGTATGTATGTGTACGAACATGATACCACGAGAAGCAAAATTGACAGAAACAAAGTTAGTCAATGTATTATGTTATTATCGTGGGTGTGCAATATCTAAAATTAGAAGGAGAGCAATAAATCAAGTGCGGGGGATAGAAAAGGAAGGTACCAACGACAATGATTGCTATTGTTAAAATTTTAAGAATAATATGTATAGGTAGATTTAAAGCCAAGTCGAGATATTTTTCAAACTTCAATATTTGATGTATGTTGATGATTAAATAGACATGTGGGGGTCTTAAAATGTTTACTAAAAATCACGAGTTATCTTATTAAGTTAAAATCCATTTGTGAAAAAGAAGAAGCACTACAAACGGTAGTTGAAAATCTGACAATTTGACTTTTTAGAATGGAGTTAAATAATAGTTAAAACATATAAGGTAAAGACTCAATAGATTTAGAAGAATAATTATACATTGTTGAAGGTGCGTCACTGGAAATTTAAAATTGAACACTAAGTTTTGCAATGCTTTATATTTTAGAAGTTTTACAGATTATTTAAATAATTTGTAATAAAATATACAAATAAGGTGTGTTTTGAAATGTACGCATTAGTGATGCCTTGTAATCACGCTTGGAGTAGAAAGTTGTAAAAAAAATATCATGTTAGGTTTCAAGAAAACACATTTAAGTAAAGTACAATGCCTAAATAAGAAAGTGGTCAAAAGAGTCAAAACAAAAGTGGTTTGAAAGATCCGATGAAGCTTTTACACGTAATATGAACTTCAATGTCATATGTCTAAGTTTTATAGAATAGAATTTAAACACTTTTATAAAAGAAAATGTTTCTAAGTTTTTTCGAAAACGTGTCAAAATGGTAAGCATGGTTTAAAATGGTTTATATACCCTTAAAAGCACATCTATCCATTGAAATAGATTTGAATTGAAATTGAAATAGCAATGTTAAAACCAATATTGGTTAAATTGAGTTTACAAGAAAATTGTTAAGTTAAAGCAAGTTGTCAAAAGATTTTAGCGAGAATATGGCTTACATTGTTTGGAATGGTCTACTAAGTTGTATGAAGTGGTTATAAAATATTTTATCGATGATAAACAAAACCGATGAAGCAAAATAACTTTTCGATGGAAGATTAAAAGTAAGGGATAGGTAGATTAGTGTAGATGATCGTACCTAAATACTAAGGCGAGTAACGATGTCTTTTCCCCAAAATAAAGGACAAGAAAAATTGTTTTTAAAACGTTTTTAAGTGTCAATGCAATTTCCGACCTTTTATAGAGGTCAAAGGGATATCCTATGTTAAGTTTAAGCTCAAGGTAGAAACAACTTAAAGCTAAATCGTAGCGTAGAAATAAGGCCTCACATATGGGTTAAACCTCCTTACGCGATGCTCCAATTTTCATCTGTGTGGGTATCAGGAAGCTTTCCTAGTTGTAACTCTAGTACGAAGACGATGAAGAGGTATTGAAGAATAATTGGAATATGTTTCTACTTAAGATTATTACTTGTGTATATCTAACTACTAACCTTACATCTAAAGTCAACAGCTACCGAGGAATGCTCATTCTCAGTACTAAGTGCATTGCTCCTAGAGTGGCTAGTGATATAACCTAAGTGGTTAACCTAGCACTTGATAAGGGGTAAGAATATTTCTAAATAAAGGCATTGTTATAAAAGTGCACTTAGTTTCTAAGTGTATCTAGATGAATGCCTATAATATGCAATGCCCGTACGCACACCGAAAAATTTTGTTTTTCAAAAGTTTAAGTTGAAAATTGTTTGGAACATAATTCTAGTATAACCGTTTCCAGCCTCACATTAACCTTCCTTAATTAAGCATAGTTGGCCAGGCTATACTTAATTAAAGTCCGATAATGTGTACTCGAATTAGTTATACCAGTAGTATGTTCAGTATTTTAAAAACATTTTGAAATTTTTTTTGGCTATAGTTGTGGTTCTCCAAAGGAAAACTGGTATTCTCTATAACCTTCGGCTCTGATACCATTTCTGTCACACCCCGCTAAAGCGGAAACACGAGGCGTGGCAGTATAAAGGGTTTCATAGCAAAAGTTAAAAAACAACACCAACCATAATATTAAAAATCATTACAAATTTACAATGGGTTTGAACAACTTTTAAAAGAAATTACAATGTAAATTGAAATACAACACATGCGAATGCTCCTAAAAGCGATGTGTCCCTAAGTGCCACTTACTCGATGATTCCTGAAAAAGCATGTAAAACGAGCATCAACTATAAAAATAGTTGGTGAGTACTCACAGATAAACAAAATAATATTGGTTCCATGAATTGAAATCAAAGTTTTGATAAAAGTTTCCAATAATAAAAGTATATTGTTAAAATGAGTAAATAAGTTTGTAAAAAAAAACAAAGTTCTTTGTCATCATGAGAGATAAAGTATGTTGCCCAAATAAGATGCAACATTCATATTCTCATGGAAGATAAAGTTCGTTACTCAAACGAGTAAACAAGTTTCATTGCTAAAATGGGCAATCAATTTCGTTGCTACAAGGAGCAAACAATTTCATTGCTAAAACATGTATATAAGTTTTCAGTAATAAAAGTTCGTTGTTGTAATGAGAGACAAAGTTCATTGCTATAATTAATAAACAAGTGTGTTGCTATAATAAGTAACAGGTTTGTATGTGTATTGTGACATTCCCATTTTCACGGCCAGAAAAGACCGATTTTTGTTTATGCTTTATAAAAATCAGAGTAATTCTTTTAATAAAAATGTTGCGAAATTTGTTCCCAGAAAAACATGATAAATACGTTATCAAAGCATTTCCGAAGAAATGTATTTTTATTCATTTAAAACATTTGGGATGTCATCGTCAATACAGAAACATAAGCATAAACAGAACTTACATTCATTTAAACTAGTGATCTACATCTCTTTTAAATCTCTCAGTGCAAAGTAGCTTCGTATCGACACCTGTGATACAAATAAGCTGGAGTGGGTCAGGTTGGGAAACCTGGTGAGTACATAGGGTTTTCAACCCACAATAATATAATTATTATATTTAAACATCAAATAATCAACCCGATTACCCATCCCCGTTATCTTCTTTAATATTCCTTAAAGAATTATCTTAAGGGTCATCTCCTATATCATATTTACCTCTCATCTTTCTACCTCACATTTCCTTATATGCTCGTTCCTAAGGCATGAATACGTAGTTACAACGTCGCCTGAACTCGTAATTCATAGTAAGGGTTAGTGTTGAGTCTTGGGCCTTAGGTTTTGCATCCGGATTGGGCCTGTCCATCCGTGATTATCTAGATTAGCTAGTAGGGTTTTACTATAAATATGCATGCATGTATGCATAATACGCTGCTGATTATTACGTTCATTATTGTAACCCTAAACACCTCTACAGTCGAAGTTCTTTATCGAGTTCTTCTGAGGTGTTGAAGTATTAATCATACGACATATTCAGTGCCATACTCGTGTTCATAGTTACATTCATAATTGTTTGCTTGCATAGAATCATACGATCCTAAGAGAACTTAGTTTCAATAATTGGTATCAGAGCAGGAGACTGTGTGATCAATACACATTCCTTCTGTATTCAGAATTACTTAGGGTTTCCGCTTTTATCGTATAAATAGAAGCCGTCGTCTTGGTATTGACGGTAACTCTATTTCAGATAAAACCCTAATCTCAAGTTTACATGTTTGATTCTAGCAGCTCACCTTGTCTCACGAAGATTCGCAAACAAACCCCATCAACATCTCAAACATCATTGGATCTACAACCAGGATACCCATTCTCTATACTCAAGACTATGAAGTATGGGCGCATCACTTTGAAGACTACGTGGTTGGATCTGAAGATAATGGCTATCTCATCTGGGAAGCTATCACTCTTGGACCGTTTGTACATTCGGGAACAAACACGACTGTTAAGTCCCAAAAGGATTATAACAAGCTGGTGACGGATGTAGAGAAGATGCCACAGGATGAGAAAGACAAGCTGCTATGTAATGTGAAGGCCATGAGGATGATCAGATTCGCCTTGCAATCTGACACCTTTCGTTTGGTTGGTTCATGTACAACGGCCAAAGAAATCTGGGATAGGTTGAAAGAACTCTATTCGACCGATGAAGATCTAGAGCACTCCATTCAAACCTTGCTGCTGTCAGAATTTGGAGTTTTCGAACAGAAACCTGACGAGAAGCTCATACAGACTTTCGATCGGTTCAATCATCTCCTAAGTAAGATGATCAAGCATGGAATAGAGAGGAAGTTGATCGAGCAAAAAGTGACTTTCATGAACAGGCTGAGACCGGAATGGATGGCTGTGGTTTCTACTGTGAAAGCACATGAACAGTTTAAGTCTTACTCGCTAGCGAAACTTGTGGGAATACTTAAGTCCCATGAAAGTGTAGTAACCAAAGAAGCGAAAGTAGTTTCTGGTGTGGGATCGCTGGCTCTTGTCTCTAAAGGAAAAAGTATTGCAGAAGAAGAAGAAGAGTATGATATGGCTGAGTGTGACCTTACAAGCGAGGAGTATGCTATGATGGTCACCAATCCAAAGAAGTTTGCAAGGAGAAAATTTCCTGTCAACAAGAACCGAAACTGGCAGGGAAGTTACAGCTCTGAGAAGGTAAAGGATGAAGCGAAAGTCTCCTCTCAAAAGGATGAAGATAAGAAGGAGAGCAAGCTTGCAGGCGACTCTGGGTACGATTGCAATTACTGTCACGGCAAGAACCACTTTGCCAAAGATTGCATGCTAATAAAAATGGCTGAGAAAAGAGATGGAGAAGATGATGAGGCATACTATATGCGCAAGTTGGAAGAGATCAAGAAAAAGAAGGCAACTAACAACTCTATGAACGCCTTAATTGTACAGGAGAATGCTGGCGAAGATGAGTTCGGTGGCGTTGAAGTTTGGTCAACCGACTCTGAAGATGAAGAGGTGAGAAAGCCCACTCATGGAAAGGCTTATGTGGCAAAGGAAGTAGGTTCGGCTGGAAAGTGTTTAATTGTCACAGCTGGTTCATCAACCGAGAGTGCAAGTGGGGAACCGAACCTGACTGAAGACAAGTGGTTTGCAACAAAGTCTGTTAGTGAGAAGATCAACGACTGCGATCGGCTGATCAAAAAGGTACATTCCATCCTTGAATCACTTAAAGTTCCAATAACAGACTATGAAGAAGAACTAAATGAATTAAAATTTAAATTTTCTAACTTAAGTGGTAGTCTCATGCAAACTCGCTTAGCGAATTCTAACCTAACTGACCAACTCAGCAGGGTGTCTTCAAAAAGTGAGGAGAGAAGGATGTGGATTGAGCTGAAGGAGGCGGAATTAGTTAGGGCTAAGGATGAAAGTATTTATTTGCAAAGAGACAATTTAAAGTTTTTAAAACAAAGGAATGTATTTTGTTTAATTGCTAAGCGTTTATATACTAATATTGCTCAATTACATTTAAGTTGTGAGATAGGAAAGAAAATTCATAAGATGATTCTGCCTTTTCTTGAATTTAAGGAAGATGAGGTCATAGCCGAATGCGAATCAGTAGTGTCATCAGAAGAGACATCCATGTCTTACAAAATAGGACTGGACAAGATAGAAACCTTCATTGATTCTAAGGAACACAAATGTATGCTCAAAGATATTTTAGATGAAAATGATAGGTTAAAAATTAAGTCAGACACTATTCAATCATTTGACCTGTCCAATGTCAAATTAACTTCAGAAAATAAAATGAACTTAGAAAACACGTCTGAATTTGATGAGGAAAGTGAGATGAGTGAAATCTCAGTAGAAGACGTTGTTGATTGCTCTGAGTTTTTGAAGAGTGAAACCGAGCATGAGAAACCCCTTACTTGTAAAAATTCGGTTGAATTCGCTCGCCTGTCTAAAGACAAGAAACAGAAACTCAAAGAAAAGGCCATGGTTTATCAAAAGGTTCAAACTGTGCCAAATTAGGTTTATACAGTTACAGGGGTCACCCCAAAGAAAACGGCAGAATTGAGAATCTTGGTCGATAAAGATAATGCTGAAGGGTGCGACGACTACTTCTGGTCAGCCCCTATCGACAACGCAGACGAAACCGTGGGCCTATCTGAGCAGACTTCATGGCGGGTTAAAGGAAGATACGTTGCTGAACCCATCAACAAACCCTCGAGTTTCGACAAACCAAGCACAAGTGGAACCAAGGAAATCCCTGAAGAACCAATGGAAGAACCGAAAGTTCCAAAAAGGAAAACTGAAACTCAAAAGGAGAAGCCAAAGGCCAGTTTCAATATCCACAAATCGCAGAAGGAGCTAGCTGAACAGAAACGCTTAAGAAATCAAAGATATGCAAAGAATCTGAATGAGCGAAAAAGTCACTGGCAATCTCAAAATCCCAACTATGTCCCTCCTAAGAAAGAATCAACGGACAAAGGAAAAGAAAAATTAAAGGAAAATTTCAGTCCAAATTCCTATTATTCCAAATCCAAGAACCGAAAGTCTAGTTTCGGTCCCCAGTCTGGTTACGGTCCAAAGTCAAGTTTCAGTTCTAAACCCAGTTTCGATTCTAAGCCTAGTTTCGGTCCTAAACCCAGTTTCGGTTCTAAGCCTAGTTTCGGTCCTAAACCCAGTTTCGGTCCTAAACCTAGTTTCGGTCCTAAACCTAGTTTCGGTCCCTCCAAGTCCCAATGCAAAACAAATTCTCTTAAGGACATCAAAGGAAAGGGAAAGCTATCACCAGACTCTGAGTTGGATAATAAGAAATCATCAGCTAACCCTAGGAGTCAAAAGAAAAATTCAAAACCATCCAACAACACACCAACTAATGCACCAAAATTTAAACAAGATAAAACTAAAATCAAGGTGTATACCATTAAAAGAAAAGATCAAACCACTTTAGTAAAAAGAACATATTTGGTTGATATTTCTGCTGTAATTCCTTTTTCTGTAAAAGACTCACCAGGACCCAAGAAACTTTGGGTTCCTAAATCTGCTTGAATTTGCAGGTAATCAGTGACGAGCAGTTTGATGATGAATGGTACATAGATAGTGGCTGCTCGCGTCACATGACAGGAAGGAAGGAAGAGCTGAGGGAGTTTCGTTCCCTGAAAGATGGTGGGTGTGTAAAGTATGGAAATAACTCCTATGGAACAATCAAGGGATACGGTATGATAACCAATGGAGACTTCTCGATCAGAAAGGTGGCATATGTGGAAGGATTACAGCATAATCTAATAAGTGTGTCTCAATTAGTCGTGGGAACCGGTCTGAAGGTATCATTCGATGATGAGGGCTCAGAAATAATCGAAAAGCAATCGAAGAAAGTTCTGCTGAAATCTGACCGCAAGGGAGAGATGTATCCTCTAAATCTCAATCCCATACGAGGAAAACCAGCAATCTGCTTGCTGTCAAAGGCAAACACAGATGAAAGCTGGTTATGGCATAGACGTTTATCGCACCTGAACTTCAAAGATATAAATAAATTGGTGCTTGGTGATCACGTTCGAGGACTCCCTCTTCTCAAGTTCGACAAGGAACATCTGTGTGCAGCGTGTGAGATGGGCAAACAGAGCAGAAAGAGCCACCCCACAAGAATCAACACAAAGATAATTGAAGCTCTTGAACTCTTGCACATCGACTTATGTGAACCTTCAGCTATCGAAATCTTCGGTGGTAGTAAGTACATCCTTGTAATTGTAGATGATTTTTCACGCTTCACCTGGGTTTTCTTTCTTAAGCAGAAATCAGATGCAACTCCCAAGTTGAAGACATTTATCAAGCAAGTGGAGGTTCAGCTGAGGAAGAAAGTGAGAAACATCAGAAGTGACAACGGGCTGGAATTCAAAAATAACGACTTTGAGGACTTTCTGGCTGACAAGGGGATCACTCACAATTTTTCGGCCCCTTATACACCACAACAGAATGGGATTGTTGAAAGACGAAACTGTTCTCTATGTGAAGCAGCCAGAACCATGCTCAGTTTCGCTTCACTTCCATTATACTTCTGGGCTGATGCAATTGCAACTGCATGCTACACTCAGAATCGGTCCTTGCTCAACAGGAGATTCTCAATTACTCCATATGAGATCTTGAATAATCGGAAGCCTAATGTCAAATTTTTCCACATATTCGGTTCAAGGTGCTTTATTTTCAATTTTAAAGAGAACCGTAATAAGTTTGACGTCAAAGCCGATGAGGGAATCTTTCTAGGTTATTCTCTATCATCAAAAGCATACTGAGTATTGAATAAACGCTCAAAACGAATTGAAGAAACCTATTATGTCAGCTTTGACGATAATTACATGAAGAAAGTTCAAAGAAGTGAAAGTGACTTAGGTGACATATTTCCAGAATCTGGACAAGTATCGGTTCCCATATCCAACTTGTTTGAAGAGTACATTCGGCTATTTGACGAACCAGAGAAAGCGACACACTCAGAGGCGAAAGCAGCAGATAACCAAATTGATAATCTCAAAAAGATTATAGATGAAGTTGCCAGTAATATGGAAACCGAACCTCCTAAAGCTGCAAGTGCTCAATCCTCAACTGACTCTCCAAGCAACGACTCACAATTCAAGGGGGAGAGTTCTACAGCACCAAAGACAACCGAAGTATCTTTCGAGGGGGGGAATTCAAATCCTTCCCCAACCCATAAAGGTCCAGACGAAGGGGAAAGTACTGATCCAAAACCACACAGTAGTAGTTCGATCGAGGGGGAGAATCGAACTCCCACAGAGGATACAAACTCTGATGTTGCCTCAGGATACACTTCGCCAGTCGAGGGGGAGAAAGAAGATACAACTGACGAAGGTGATGATCAATCAGAAATTGAAGTAGAAGTGAATGCTGAATTGGATCCAACATATGATCCAAACTATCCTCCGTTAACAAAATGGACCAAAGACCATCCTAAAACATAGATTATTGGTGAATCTTCTGAAAAAGTTCTTACTCGTTCTCAAGTGAAAGCGAAACAAACCGCATTATTCTCTAAAGTTGAATTTTGTATGTTTAACTCGTTTATCTCCAAGATAGAACCGAAAACAGTAAATACTGCTCTTGATCATTCCGATTGGGTTCAAGCAATGCAGGATGAGCTACATGAGTTTGAACGCAATCGGGTTTGGAGGTTGATTCCTACACCAAAAGATGCGTCTGTGGTCGGCTTGAAATGGGTATTTAGAAATAAATTAGACAAAGAAGGAAACGTCATTCGCAACAAGGCTCGGTTGGTGGTGAAAGGATATTGCCAAGAAGAAGGGATAGATTATGAAGAAACCTTCGCTCCAGTAGCTAGGTTGGAATCACTCAGAATCTTCTTGGCATATGCTGCTCATAAAAACTTCGAAGTCTTCCAAATGGATGTCAAATGTGCCTTCTTGAATGGAGAACTAGAAGAAACAGTCTATGTTGAGCAACCGCCTGGGTTTGTGAACGAGAGATACCCTGATCATTGCTATGTGTTGGATAAAGCTGTCTATGGATTAAAGCAAGCACCGAGGGCCTGGTATGAAACTCCAACTCGCTTTTTGAAAATGTCAAAATTTAAGCAAGGTTCGGTTGACCCAACCTTCTTCCGAAAGAAAGAAGGCGAACATCTAATGATTGTTCAGATTTATGTTGATGATATCATCTTCGGCTCTACGAATCCTAGCTTAACAACTGAATTCAGGAAGTTGATGGAGACTAAATTTGAAATGAGCGCAATGGGTCCAATTAATTTTTTCCTTGGTTTAAATATTAGACAGGGACCAGAAGGTATATTTATCAACCAGGAGGCCTATACAAAGACATTACTGATGAAATTCGGTATGACGGGCGACTCAAAAGTGAAGATTCCAATGGCATTTGGCACTAAGTTAACACCATCTCTGGAAAAACCTGCTGTTGACATAACACTATATCGTCAAATGATAGGGTCCCTTATGTATCTAACAGCTAGTAGACCGGACATTATGTTTTCTGTTTGTTGTTGTGCCAGGTTTCAAGCTAATCCAAGAGAACCTCACATGGTTGTTGTGAAGAACATTTTTCGTTATCTAAGGCGAACCTCATCTCTCGATCTCTGGTATCCTGCAAGATCTGGATTCTTCATTCAAGCCTTTTCTGATGCTGATCTAGGAGGATGTGGACTGGACAGAAAGAGCACTGCTGGTGGATGCCAATTTCTTGACGGAAAACTTGTTAGCTGGCAGTCCAAGAAGCAAACCTGCGTGTCACTATCCACAGCCGAAGCTGAGTATATAGCTGCAGCATCTTGCACTTCTCAAGTGGTATGGATTCAAAGTCAACTGAGAGATTACGGACTGAGTATGAAGAAGATTCCTCTCTATTGTGAATCAGAAAGTGCAATAAGGATTTGTCACAATCCAGTGTAACACTAAAAAACTAAGCACATTGCACTTAGATATCATTTCATCAAGGATCATGTAGAAGACGGGAACGTGGAAGTACATTTTGTTCGATCCTCTGATCAACTGCCTGACATATTCACTAAGGCCTTACCTGAAGCAAGTTTCAATAAAATTTTACAAGGCCTGGGAATGATGGAAGCAGAGTCGGTACCGAATCCACAAATCTTGCACTAAAAATTAGACAAGCAAAATGGAGCGACCGCTCGGTCTATTTCGGCTCCATAATTTTCGGGAACCGAAATGAACCGAACGATCGGTTTATTTCGACTCTAGAATTTTAAGGAACCGAAATGAACCGAACGCTCGGTCTATTTCGGCTCCATAATTTTCGGGAACCGAAATGAACCGTACGCTCGGTCTATTTCGGCTCTAGAATTTTAAGGAACCGAAATGAACCGAACGCTCGGTCTATTTCGCTTCACTCAATTAAGATAAGGTTTCGATTGTATATTTTGTACTTTCTATAATATCTATTCTTTTATCTACTTTCTGTCTTTATTCTTTTTCAGAAAACTTCAAAAATCCAAAAATAGTTTATATTTCTGTTTTTATTCTTTTTCAGAAAACTTCAAAAATCCAAAAATAGTTTATCTTTCTGTTTTTATTCTTTTTTCAGAAAACTTCAAAAATCCAAAAATAGTTTATCTTTCTGTTTTTATTCTTTTTCAGAAAACTTCAAAAATCCAAAAATAGTTTATCTTTCTGTTTTTATTCTTTTTCAGAAAATTCAAAAAAAAAAAAAAAAAACCCCAAAAATATTTTCTATTTCTGTTTTTATTATTTTTCAGAAAAACTTAAATCTTCAAAAATATTTTTTGTTTGTTTTGCTTGTGTGGTGTGTTTGTTTGTTTTTTTTATTAGGTCACAAGAGTACCAGTACAACAAAATTTGGAGCTAGGGCAGATACAAATATTTCCATAAGAACTAGTTACAGGTCCCTAGAAGCATGCTGCTGCATGTTGACCAAAGCCTCTATGACTTAGAGTCGGCCTTAATGATTCGATCTATACCTATCGTTTCTTCCCAATTAGGCTGATTACATCAACTCGGTCTACAACTACCTTACTCTTCTCATATGAGTTAAGAGTTTGTCTGCTTAGTCATGTCTTTATAGCAGAAGGTACTTTCGGTTCTTTAGCCTCCTTCCTTCTATTCTCCATCTACTTTCGGTTCACCACTGTAACCCTTGAGACTCTCGGTCCTTACCACTGAGGTTTATGGTTGCACAACATCTGTGTTTATGATCTTAGATGCGTATACCACGTACTGAGTGAAACCCGAAATCCAACACCAATAATGAATTGATGGTGAATCATTATTCAAGAACTTACTGGTTACCTAATGAAATCTCTTTTTATTTTTGCATGGTCTTTTATGAAATTGTCTAACACCAAGGCTTTTCTTCCCAAAAAGATCCAGTTTAATTTTGTTTTTGAGATTTCTATTACTTCATTTGTCACTCCAACTTATATCCCACCTACTTGTTCAACAGACCACATAGGTCTCACAAGTACTTCTTCCAATGTTTGGTCTTATGTTAAGACTCGACATTCGGTTGGAGATAAGCTTCCCTAAGCCTAATAATTAAAAGAAGCCTTTTAATGTTTATTAGCAAACACTTGATCATATTTTTTGGGAAACCAAACAAGCACTTCAAGTCTTTCTTGACTTTGAAGGAAGCGATTCTTGCCCGGAATCCCCTGCTTTCTGTCTTATAATGAGACATCACTCACATCCCATACACATTTGCTTTATTTATTTATCTTTTGTCACACCAATACACGAAAATTTTAATTTTCCCACATTCTGGTCACTCATTGGTTCAATCTTTGTTTGTCTATTGGAGAAAAGAGGAGTTATTCAGAATTTCAAACGACGATTAAGGATAAGATTTGGGCGTGTGAATTTGAACGGTTTCTATACCCATGCGTGCTGACGTATACCTAGGAGTAACCACACTGTCACATCGTGCTTTTTCAAGTGACGTTTCAGTGATCGCCTCATTATCATCATGATATTTCTCTCTCCTGGCAATGGTATATAAAGGGTTTCTCGTTTCATTTGTCTTTTACCAGCAACAAATTCTCTCAAACTTACAAGGCAAGTATCAACTGTTCATCTTCCTTCTTCGATCAACAATGGCGACTTCTTCTTCAGTTCACGATCAGACTGCGTCGTCTACATTGCTTTCGATCAAACCCAATCAAAATATGATCATCGAACTTAACCCGTTTTTGTATGATGCATATATGTTGCACGTTGTGGAATGTTTGAAGTACTCACTGCTAGTTTTAGCCCTAACGCAGGTTGAAGCTGTCCCAATGTCGCTCTTATCACAAGTTTATTCTACTGCGACGTATGACAAGAACAAAGAACGCATCTACTTTCAGATTCACGATAAAAACGCTTCTATTTCCAAGGTGAAATTTTGTTCGATTTTGCATCTTGCCGTAGATTCCTCTGTCATCTCGCCGGATTTTATCACGACGACTCAATTATTCTCGATGCTCTACGAGATGGGGTATACGGATGTGCTCACCACCATTACCAAAGTAAAGAAGTCCTGTTTGCCGTCTCAGTGGAATGGTTTGCTAACTCTACTCATTAAGGGTTTGGCAGAACGAAGTGGTGGATCAGATGGCACCAGCAAGGGTTTCCTGACCCTTCTTTATGGTCTTTACAACGGCATTAATCTTGATTATTGGACGATTATTTGGTCTCAGGTGGTGCAGAGCCTCAATACTTCTACACGACATTCTGAAGTATCATGTGGCAGATTTTGGACTCTCATTATGCGAAGGGCGATCAATTCCTTGGACATTCCAGTTATGAAAGATGCTCTGCTTGCTTCTATCGCTACCTTTCACACAAAGAAGATCATTCTTTCGGATCCAATCAAGTTCCCTCACAATGGATCAATTCCTGAGTCGATGTATCGGTGTGTCACAGCCGAGAGTAACTTCATGGCTGACTATCGTAAACTCACTCCTACAGGACCGAGAGTTCTTTCTCTAGAACAGCGAGCTGCCCTGGATACGTTGGATAAGCCTACCAACCGAGGGAAAAGGATTTCCAAGAAAGAGCTAACTGAAGAGGGAAAGTCTAAATTCTCTAAGTCAACAAAGCGAAAGTCTGTTGCAAGAAAGTCCAAGAGTCCCATTCCTCCCAGTTCTGGTCATGACGAGGAAAATGAGGAAGAGGAAATTCGTCAAGACTCACCGAGAGGAAACACTCCTCCCCATTCTCCTACTCCAACCGAATCTCCTCATCACAATGTTCCAACCCCACCTCAATCACCAAAACAGACAGTTCCTGTCTCTGTTTCTATTATTCCTCCACCTATCACTTCTCAAGAAACAACTTTACCACCACCACCACCTCCTATTACTTCCATTCCTATTTCTACAACTCCATTACCAACCCCCATACTTTCATATTCCACCACAACTATAATTCCTGACCCAACAGTGGGAGTCAACGTATCTGATACGGGGGCAACTACTGCAACAGAAACTCCAATCATCACTAAACCTCTTTCACCTACCCACTCAACTGATTCCGGTGCCACTCTCGGTGGAGAGAATGATGAGTATGACTCTACATACTTCAGTCCATACCGCCTTCCAACTGATGAAGATGATGATGCTCCTATCAACAGCCAACACTTGCAGGGAATTTATGAAAAGCTGGATCGTTTGCTAGAAGACAACAAAGCTTATGGTGGTGTTGTTCTAAAAGCTTTCCTGGAGACTGCCATAGAGCAATACACAACATCCATTGAAAAATCTACTAAGGCTATTGATGAGTCTACTTCTTCCTGTAAAAAGGCAACCAATGATGTTACTAAGATTGTCCATACAACTCAGATTTTTCTTGAATCATTGAAAGCTCATGCTGATACAAGTGCAGCGAAAGTACAATCCTCTGTGGATGCCTTTTCTAAGTCTCTTCAAGAAGAAACCACCAAGTTTGAGGCTGTGCGTTCATCTATCCAAAACGAGAACGCTTCTCTCTTGAGTTCAGTGAATTCTCGTTTTGCCTCTCTTCACGCAGACCTGGCAACTGAAAGTGCTTTGAAGGCAGATCTTGCCAAACAAGCTTCCACCATTGAAGTCCAGAAGGTGAAGCTAGCCCAAGCAGAAAAAGAGATTTCTTTATTAAAGACTCAACGGGTTGTGTTTCAGAGCTGTGCAGGAGAGGTAAAGGACCTGTTGACCAATCTCCTTGGTGCTCATGATCCCATTCTAACTCTCACTATCAGAAATCATCTCACATCCAAACTTCTTCCTGCCCTTGCAATGCTGCATGAAATGAAGGGTGTTTCGGAGGGGTTCATACCTCCAAAACAAGGGGGAGAAGGTGCTCGTGTTGTTCAGCCGAGAGTGATTGTAAAGACAGAAGGTGCTCAACCAAAAGTCACAACCGAACTGAAGGATAATGTAGCTTCAGGTTCTGGTTCACAAGCTAAGCGAAAGGAGATCAATGAAGACAGTGAAAGTGATGTGGAAGAAACAATTGCTGAGGCTCTCCAAAGAAAGAAGAGAGACCGAGAGCTGGATGAGAATTTGAAAATTGCAAAGGAAGCAGAGGAGAGGGAAAGAAGAAACAAGGAAGTAGAAGAAGCCTTGAACTGTAAAAAAGGCCTTGTTTCCCTTATGGACGAAAGAGACACTTGTCAATCAGGCTATAGAGTTTCCATCAGTTTATTGGTTGGAACCTGTTGCTTCATTTGACTGTGATAATTCAAAGGACTCGCAGTTTGACATGCCAATTACCAAGAAGGCGTTCACATTCCACTGTTTTGAATCAACTGCTGAGGTTCCTTTTCCTCATCTGAAGGTTGACAGAGAGCTGATTGACTTCTATTTGAAGTATGGGCAACCGCAGTACCTGACTTGGAGTGCGCAGAAAATCATTACAGTCAAGGTACTGAAACCTTCACCTGCAGGGAGATTTATCAATGTCAATTTCAAGATCACTCGTGGTTCAGCAAACACAGTGTCGACTATCTCTCTAGCAGACCTTCCTAATCTCAATCCCTATGATTGGATTTTGCTGTTCAACATTCTGCTCACTAATCCGAAGGAATATGAGCCCATTCTAGAACACCTGAAGAGAATGTTGGCCTCCTACATCCATGAAGTTGCTACTATGGATCAGGAGATAGCAAAGGTTATGAACAAGAAGCCAACAGTCAAGACTACACCGAAACCAGGGGATGTGAATAAGATGAAGATGGGCCAAATAGATTCAACACATCTCACTGTGATGTTTACTAAAGGTGAAGCTCACAGGTTTTTGTTTGCTCTGGTAGATAAGCACTTATTTTCTACAGATTGATTGGAGCACATCATCAACATAATACATAGGTGCAAGCAGAATTCAAAGGCTGACAAGAAAATTTTTACAGACATGCTTCGGTGGTACATTACATTTTGCTATCATCTTTTGGCCATCATACCGAAGGTGTTTAAGACTGTGAAGAAGACTTCTGTTGTTCAACAAAATTGAGGTTTCGGCTCCAAAGACGCAAATGGGGAGATTGTTAAGTCCATTTGTGTTGCGTCTTGGGCCTTAGGTTTTGCATCCAGATTGGGCCTGTCCATCCGTGATTATATAGATTAGCTAGTAGGGTTTTACTATAAATATGCATGCATGTATGCATAATACGCTGCTGATTATTACGTTCATTATTGTAACCCTAAACACCTCTACAGTCGAAGTTCTTTATCGAGCTCTTCTGAGGTGTTGAAGTATTAATCATACGACATATTCAGTGCCATACTCGTGTTCATAGTTACATTCATAATTGTTTGCTTGCATAGAATCATACGATCCTAAGAGAACTTAGTTTTAATAGTTAGAGTATCATCGCATGAATATACAGTCACCACATCACCTGGACTCGTAATTCATCACCTACAGGTTATAAGTATGCTGGTGTTTCCACGGGTTGTCTAGAATATTCCGTGGTCGCCATCTATACTCTAGTAGATGACTACATCTCCAAATTGTCGGACAAGGTTATAGTATCTTTCATCCTACATCACCGATTCATCATCACCTATCCATCACCTAATTATCATCACCTTCCTATCATCACCTATCTCTCATCATTTTATTTCATCACGCACCAACTATTTCGTCTACCCATGTTTTATCCCAACGTATTTGTAGATATAAAATAAATATATATTTAAATCATTTAAAACATGTATAAAATCATTCATCCATCATAGACAGCAAGTATTCAGATAATATGCACACATAGCACGTAATTTATATAAAATACTTCATATCTATGTGTAAGATGAAAGGAACCATGCACTCACCTGTTAAAGTGATGATTCCAAACTCAGACAGCGCTTCGTTACTCTTAAAACAATTTCCTTCGACAAAACCTAGTATCAATACCACTAGGGTTTAGTATAACGTTAACCGCGACTAATTAATAGTGTAGCTATTATTATTATTATTATTATTATTATATAAGCGTTAAACAACACTCTTATATAACTCATAATAATATCCCAAATAATTGTTTTAAGGTCCTGATAATGTTACTATAATTAATTAGAAGTTATATTAAAAATAGCGTAGGTGTAGCTCACTTACAGCGAGTTTTTATTAAAAACCGGGTTTCGCTGGAGCAGCGTTTCCGAGCCGAAAGCTTTTCTTCTCGGAGCCGTCGGGCGCTCCGGGGCTTTCTTCTCGTGCTAGGGAGGTTCCCTAGACTTGGGAGGGGTTTAGGAAGGTTAGAGAGAAGTTAGAGAGAGAAAGAAAGGTTTGAAGGTGTGAGGAAATAATGAAGAGTTCATCTCTTATTTATAGGAATTGTATAGTAAAGTAGTCTCCAAGCTTCGTCCGTAACTTTCGCATACGAGCTCCGTTTTTGTCTGTCTTTTTACCGTTGAGATCCTATTAATGAGATCTTCAACTCTCATTTAGACCTTGTTGGCTAATTCTCATTCTATCTCAGATTTACAAAACTGTATCGAATTCGCCGCGCTCGAAAAGTAGAGACTAAGCTTCGTCCATAACTTTCGCATACGAGCTCCAGTTTTGTTTGTCTTTTTACCGTTGCGTTCCTATTATGAGATCTTCAACTCTCATTTAGACCTCGTTGGCTAATTCTCATTCTATCTCGGATTTACAAAACTGTATCGAATTCGACGCGCTTGAAAAGTAGAGACTAAGCTTCGTCCATAACTTTCGCATACGAGCTCCGTTTTTGTCTGTCTTTTTACTGTTAAGTTCCTATTAATGAGATCTTCAACTCTCATTTAGACCTCGTAAGCCAAAAACCGCTCGAACTAAAATTCGAGTTTCGGGCTGTACACTACTAAGCCGAAACTTCGAAAAATCATAACTTCCTCATACGAAGTCAGATTTTGGCGTTCTTTTTATGGACGCTCTCGGTTTAACGTTTTCTACGACTTTTGTTTAGATCACTAAGGCTAAAAGTCGCTCCATCGTAAATTCACTATTTACGCTTCCCGGTGCCGCGCCGGTTTTGCCGTAAAACTTCGACGGGCCATAACTTCTTCGTTATAACTCGGATTTCGGAGTTCTTTATATGTACGGAAACCCTGAGAAATATTCTACAACTTGCTTAAGATTATTTATTATAAATAATCTTTTGCCGAAAATTCATTTTCGACACTCATTGCCTCTAAATTGACTAGCCCGGATCTACGGGCGTTACATGTGTGAGCAAACAATGAGTTCCCAACCAAGCCTATGACTGATGCCCTATCAAGATCTATGCTTATCGTTCCATAGATTATATGGTATCATGTACTCAAGCAATCGGGCGAGTGAGGAGTTGTCAATTCCTAATAGCGCTATCCACAATGACCACTGGCTCAAAGAGTTAATGGTTGGAGTAAAGTATAAGGGAAGGGACTTAAGACGATAAGTTCTCATGTTCCGTGTTGCATAGACATACATAGCAGAATATAGCAAATTATAGCAAAATATAGCAATCGAGTTTGATACGAATCAATTTAAATACAACGAACAATAAATGGTTTTTCGGACATGCTTTTCCACCCCAAAACATAAAAATAGAAAAAAGGGGAGTGTGTGAATACTCACAATGCATTGAGATGATGCAAATGGTGCCTTGATCTACGCTCCACTCGTACCACTATCGTTTTCCTACAACGATGTTACACACTAATGAGTCTCTAATTGAAATCTAATACTAGTATACTTACTACTACAATAGAATTATGCCAATAATGTGTCAAAATTTAATATTGATAAGTTACAAACATTTTTCTATGAAAATTAAATTTCAATGAATCAGTTGTTATATAACAATTTAAGTGGAAAATTCTCATTATTGAAATGCTAATATTTAACATTTTAAGAGGCGTTCCAATGGTTAAATATTCAAAAACTAAATCAATTTAGTTCTAAAATTTCCAAAACTTTGCATTTCAGTTTTAATTGAAGTCAAAGACCTTAAGTTAAATTTTCTTGAATTTTTGATTTGTCTAACTATTTTTCACCATTTTAGTTTCTTGAATAACCATAAAATCATGGATAAATACTAAACGGTTAGTAAAAATTACAAAACTTCGGATTTTGGTTCCAACAGTATTAAAAGACTTCCAGATAAATTTTCATGGATTATAGATATGTATAACCAGTTTTCTTATATTTAATTTTCTAAATAGATAACAATTCATGAAAAATAGCAATCAGATAAGAAAATACCCCAAACTTTTTGTAATGCTGTTATTAAACATACTTAAGCTGGGAAAAATATAAAAATGGATTTCCAAACTATTTAACCCAAATTTATGATTTTTGAGCATTTATTCGAATAAAAATTTAAATAAATAGAAAACAGTTTCCAAAATTGCCCAAAATTTTTGTAACACTGTTATTATATATGTAGAAGCTGTGAAAAATAAAAAAGATATTTTTCAATTAGTCTTTCTATTTTTCTTTGTTTTATCCTCTTAAATAATCATTAATTGGAGAATAATTATTAAACAGTTAAAGTAAATTACCAAAATTTTTGTAATGTTCATTTACAGTGTAAATAATCTGGGAAAAATCCCAAAGGTGGTTTTTATCTACTGGAATCCGATTTTGTGTATTTAAGTGTATTTAATCTTAGAAAATAGAAGAAAAATAGTATACAGAAGAGAAAAATCATCACAATTTTTATGTAGCATCCAAATGTACTACAAGGTGTTCTGGTAAATTTTCATGAATTTTGGATGAGCATAACTATTTTTTTCTTCTTTTAGGCCATTATAAATACAAAAATCGGGGAAAAATAGGAATGCATTATGAAAATTTCTGAAAATATTTTTCTGAGTCTTATACCTCTGGTAGCAACTGCAAAAATTGTTATATATCATTTTCACATTTTCTAAAGTGGTTTTATGATTTATTGGGACAAAACAAAAAGAAAATTCAAAACCACACTAAACAGTAACAAAAATCGATGAAACTTAATGAGAAGTCATTATTTAGCATAGGGATCATCCACGAATTTACCTAGGATTTATAGACCCCAGGAAGTATTTTTTTATGATTTATGGCCTTGTTTTCTTGTAACAATTTTAGTAAATCAAGGAAATGATAAAAACTCTTGGTATTTTCCAGATCCTCTTATTATCTTACTGGGATTCTGGGAAAATTTTGTTTTGAACAGAAAAGGATTTTTAGATTTTTTTATGAATAAAATCATTTACATGTACTATTAACAATGTACTTTGATCATCAAGCTCTTTAACTTGATGTTCATTACATGCATCATGGTTTGAAGACCATGCATGGATATATTTTGTTCATAGTGATGTTTTTCAAGGAAAAACTTGAATGCATAAGGTAGATGGACCTATAAAACTTATAAAAATCCGTATTTTAGGGTTTGACATAGGTTTTGGTCCTTGGATTTCACCATCAAACAACATGCATGTTGTTCTTGGGTGAAACCCTACCACCATCATCATCAAACTCGAAATTCATGGCTATTATCATGAATGTTCACAAAGAATGGTGTAGAAGAAGGACAAGTGCAAGAAAAACCTTTAAAACTAGAAAGAAAAGTGAAGGATATTGAAGGATTTTCGTGATTACCATGAAGAACAACCCTAGAAGATGAAGATTTGAAGGTTAAGAGATGTTCTTGGATGGAGAATTTCGTGGTATTAGAGAGAGAAAGAGAGAGTTTGACTGTGGTAATTGGTGGAGTGTGAGAGAGAGTGTAGAGAGAGAGAGAGAAGTGAACGAGATGGAGTGTGAGAGAGAAGGAGTGATTATGTGTTTTGGGAAGAGGGGAAGTGTCTTGGGAAGAGGGTGGACGGTTTTGAGTGTAAAATGCCCTCCATCTCTTTTA
Organism: Lactuca virosa; assembly: GCF_052849685.1. Taxonomy (NCBI): domain Eukaryota; kingdom Viridiplantae; phylum Streptophyta; class Magnoliopsida; order Asterales; family Asteraceae; genus Lactuca; species Lactuca virosa. Next base: position 339,823,922 of record NC_136428.1, on the reverse strand, counting down.
TTTTTATAAAAAAATTCAATTCTTTTATAAAAATATCAAACTTTTTATAAAATATACACCCTAACCAAGTTTTTGCTCATGAAACCTTGATTTTTGACTTATAAATTTAGGGTAATTGTTAATGACTTAAATTTTATTTTCCTTAAATACATTTTCATAATTTTAATTATTATAAGATCATATTATAAGTTTCATAATTATTTTTATAGAATTTTTAAGGTTAAAGTTTATAAATATGAGTTTTTATGGCTTTTAGGGTCTTGAGATTTAATAAATATTTGGATATCAAAATTAATTAAATTTTGAGACTTTTTAAATTATTTTTGAGTTTCATAACTCTTATTCAAATCAGAAATAATGTTTGTAATTTATTTTTACCGGTTTACTGGCATTCTATGTAGTGATTCCGAAATTCAAGCGAAATTGAGGAATCAAGTATACTAGTCCTAGTCTTCAACTTTGACTTAAGTTTCTATGAGACTTTGACCTAATATCTACTACTAGGTCAAGTGCCTGATGGGTGTATATGATTCATGAAATGGTGTTCAAGTCAAGGAATTACCCGAGTGTGGATAGTCACTACAGTTAAGTAGTTGTAGAATTCACATACAAATGTGAAATCCAAACACATTATCCATTGTTTCTAATTGTTTCCAAGTTTCTAGTAGATTATAACTTAGCTTCTAGTTACTAAGTTTAGTATGTGTCGTGCCTATACATGCAACTAAGTATAGTCAAATCTAGAACCGACTCGAATTTTGACGGTTGTCACATAAATGCTTTGGATCTATGTTTTCTCTAATTATACATGCAATATTGTTTCCAAAGCATGAAGCCTACAACTAGCATACAATTGACATAAACGACATAAAAATGAGTTATAGATATACCTCTAGTTGTACCTTGTTGAGTTTGGCCTTTAAGAACTTACCACCCCAAGTGTTTTGCCTCAAATGGAATCAAAAAACACCAAGAGAAATTAGGATGAATATGGAGAGGTTATGGAGCAATCACATGTGATTGTAAAATCTATGGCCGTAAACACCTTTGTGTGGTCGTAAACCCCTTTAGAGCAATCACATGTGATTGTAACACTTAAATTTAAGTGTTTCCTAGTCCCTAAAGTGGGTTCCTATCATAATTAGTTGTTATAAACACTAATTATATTCATATATGTATCATTATATGCTTAATAGCATCCGTTGTGTTCAAGACTTCACTTGACACTTAGCATCCTACATCAATCTTACATTTGAATAACTTACAACATGTGAGTTCATACCCCCGTATTTTCATAGTTTTTACTGTTTTAAGGGAGGGGGGGGGGGAGGAATACAAGTCTAACATAAAGTTTTTGTGTTATAAACAAGTGATTTCAAATATCTTATCAAAATGGATTTCACTTATCATCAAATCAAATGGTTTTCAATGATTGTTTCAAAACGACATCAAGTCACCAAAATGGATTTCAAAATATCAAACTTCTTTTAAATGTTTTTATAAACTTATATTTATTCCAAAAAATCATACTAGTATATATAGATTTGTATAAATAAGATTTAAAAGGCTTAGGACTGATAACCCACTTTGGTTCCTTTTCCTTGTTTGGATGTAGGATTATAAGTATCAGTTATTTGTCCGAGTGTCATTTAAATTTTACTTATATATATTTGTATATGTATACAAGTATAAAAGTTAGTTCATTAAGTTCAATTACCCTTTGTAACATGTTGAGCAAGGGGTTACATTCATGAATACTCGTTACCAAATCTAAAAGTACATATAAATTATAATAGGTATAATTTATTATTCACAGAACATTAATTCACCATTCAAGTATCTAGAGTACATTGTTTTACAAGAACAAAGGTTTGATACAAAACTATTCAAGGGTATACATTTGTCACACCCCAAAACCAAGAACGGCGGAAACGTTCTGGGGCGGAGGACGTCATGTACAGTATCACAACAATGAATAGTAGTAAACAAGCAACAACATTATCCATTGCATTAATAATATAATTTTAATACAAGTATGTCTTGCCAAATTTAATAGACACCAAAATATAATTCAAAATGAAAGATGAGTCTTGAACGAGCTCCATCTTCTGAAAACCTGGCTCCGGTACCTGTCTACTAGTGACCTGAGAATACAAGTTATTTTGAAAGCGAGTATCAGCTTTAAAGCTGGTGAGATCATAAGTATATTAGTGTCTGTATTTGTACGAAAGTATTTGTAAGATGTTTTGTAAGACGTTTTGAACTCTCCTAGAAAACCCTATGTTTCCTACTAAAAGTAGCCTTCTACGAAGGCATCTAGTGTCTCTGTGTGTGTCTCTTGTAAGAGTATGTATTTTCCCAAATCTGACTATCATTAACCAAAAATATAGTTTTTACATTACAGTGCATTGTGTGAATGTTCACAAAGTGAATGTAATGGGAAAATGAAATAGTATTGTAGTGTTGTATTAAGTAACTAATGCTGTACTAACTACCTTAAACCAATTATTATTTAAAGTACCATGTGATCGGCCTGTATCCTGCTACCGACTCTATAGAAAAACGACGATGCAAGACGTTGTAAGAAATGACGTTTGGCACCCATAGACTTGCAAGTCCCACTGTAGCGAGCAACAAGTTGTAGGATAGTCAATCCAGTATAGATCTATACACAAACTCATACGCTCCCCAATTAAGGAGATTCTGGATACAAAACGGCCATGGCAGGTGATGCCATGCTCCGTTACGTGGCTCACATAACTGAAGAAATGTATATGTAATGTATGTGCTAGCTGTATTGTATGTTCTCCCTCTGTCTAGCCTGTATTGTAATGTACTGTGTGTACTAGCTGAATTGTGTTCTCTCTCTATCTAGCATGTATTGTAATGTATTGTGTGTACTAGCTGTATCGTGTGTTCTCTCTCTATCTAGCATGTATTGTAATGTATTGTGTGTACTAGCTGTATTGTGTGTTCTCTCTCTATCTAGCATGTATTGTAATGTATTGTGTGTACTAGCTGCATTGTGTGTTCTCTCTATATCTAGCATGTATTGACTCATGTATGAACTGACTCATTGTATGATTCATTGTTCTAGTAACAGTATTAGTAACTCCCTAAACTACACCTATAGTAGCTTACTAGTAGTATGATTTGAATGTATAAACATGTATGTATGCCTTTGCTACCCAAAGGTTTTGAATAGAAAGAAGGAACTTTTATATCTATATACATATACATAATATATAACTAGGATTCAAACGACCTTCGGACAAATAACCGATACCCTAAGTCCACAACCAAACGAGGAACAGGAGGTAGGGTGAGTTATCAGTTCTAAGTCCTTTCAATCCTACTTATATAACTATATCTATAAAGATATACATTTAACTGAATATAAGTGTAAAAGATTTGAGGTAAAAGTATTTGACATGTAAAAGAGTTTAAGTAAAGTATTTGATATGTAAAAGAGTTTGATAAAACCATTTGATATGTAAAAGAGCTTGTAAAACCGTTTGAAAAGTAGTTTGTTGAAAACACAGTTTGAAAAGTAAGAAATCCACTAGTCTGGTAGTTATTAATCACATGTGATTGATATAATAACTATAATAGATCAACTTGTATCCCCCCCATAAAAGCATTTAAAAACATTGAAAAGCATTTAAAAGGTTAATTAAGGGGGTATGAACTCACCTGTAGTGAGTGGTTTGGATGAACGGATTGATATAGGATGCTAAGTGTCAAGTGAAGACTTGAGCACACACAAGGATCCTAGTTAACATATAATGACACATATATGTATCCAATTAGTTATAAAACAACTAATTAACCAAGTTAAGACATCCTAAGACATGTAAAACACTTGATTTAAGTGCTATAAGTCCTAAGGATTGCATCTAAGGGTGGTAGGACTTGGCTATTGAGTTTAGGGTTCAAGGGGACCCTTTATTGGAGTTTACGGTTTTGTGACCATCACCCCTTGAGTTTACGGTCGTAAACCCATGAGTTTATGGCCGTAAACTCATGGTACTTACACCATTTTGCGATTTGAAGCTTTTCAAGTCATAAGGAAGCATCCTACTTCATGTATAAGCCTTAGGAAGTGTTTGTGGCATCATTTCACTCCTAAATGGAGTTTACGGCCCATGGACCACTTCTCCATGTGTTTACGGCCGTAAAACCCTATGGTTTATGGTCTTTTTGATGTTTTAAGTCCTAAGCACATCAAGGATGAGATCTAAACTAGTTTACAAGGCTTGGTAGGGACCAGGGCACACTTTGGCCCCTTTATTAGGGTTTACGGTCCAAGGTGTTCTTGGACCGTAAAAACCTTTGATCCTTTGATTCTTGGGTGTTTTCTTGATGATTAGAAGTGTAACAAGTCTTATAATACACTAGGATAGAAGTACTTACTAGGTAGAAGCTTGAAAAGGTGCTAAAAGTCCAAGAACACTAGTGTGTGTTCTTGGTGTTCTTGGTGAAACTAAGAACACTTGAAGATCTACCCAAATGGAATGATTTCATGGATGAAATCATGTAAGATCACTAGATTAGGGTAGATATCAACTAAACAAGGAAGAAAACACTTACTTTCTTGAAGATTTTTAAAGAACTTTGGATGATACTTGAGAGATAATTGGTTCTAGACTTGGAAGTGTGAAAAAAATTAAAAATAAACTAAGTGTCACTTATATAGTCATTAGGGTTTACGGCCCTAATACCATTTGGGCCGTAAACTCCAAACTCTTGGAGTTTTTGGAACTTTATTGATGCACAATAAACCCTAAGGCATCCTCTCTCCTGTTATCTCCTGAAGCACTAACTTTAAAACACTCAAACTTATTCCAAAAAGCTTGAAACTTAGCAGAAACTGTTCTGACTTCTATAGAATTGAATGGTTGTACATAATAGAAATTTCGGGTTGTCACAACATTCTTTCAGATACATGTTATGAATACTAAATTAAGAACATACTATCAATCATTTATTTCAGAATGATTGGGTTTTCATAACTACTATACATGTAACGTTTATATGCTTTTATGAGACAAGTAGTTCAGGTTGTTTAATTCATTTTAAACAACATAGTAAATTCTTGACATTATAACCAGAATCTCCAGTCGGGGATCGAAACAATGTGTGTATAGATCTATATTGGGATTGACAACCCCGCACTCGGAATGCTAACTATAGTCAGGCATACATGCCTGTGAGTGACAAATTGTTATCAACAGCTTTCAGCGCATTCATAGCGTTGGGTCAAGCCATCTACTCAGTATGGTTACAATAGCTCATTAAAGATATTAACAATACGTTAGCGTATAATTAACTAAACTTATGTACATTTTCAATGTACTAGTTTACAAGATACAGTTTACAGTATTACATTACAGTTTACAATAACAGTTGATGAAACCAGACATACTCTCAGATACAAGTTTACAAAAGGATTACAAATACAGAACATTGGTTTACAAAAGGATTACAAATACAGAACATTGGTTTACAAAAGGATTACAAATATAGAACATTGGTTTACAAATAGAACAGTTTTATGAAAATAAAACTACTATTCATATACAACAGAAAATATAGGATTTTCTGGAACAGTTTACATATTCAAGAAACAGAAAACATTCTTTTAAAACATAAATACTTATGCACTCACTCAACTTTTTGTTGATACTCTCTTTTCAAATTACTTGTATTCTCAGGGAACCAGTAGACAGGTACTCCCGAGCTTTTGAGAAGATGGAGGTATTCGTGTCTTGTCTTCTTCTTTTGTACAACTATTTAGTTTTAGTATACAATGTTGAAACACATGTAAATACTTATACTTTTTAAATACAATGGTTTTTTGTACTCTGATTACTATAATGCATGTGTTGTGATACTACAAATGAAGTCCTCCACCCCCGGACGTTTCCGCTGTCTGGTTTGGGGGTGTGACTGATTGGTATCAGAGCACTGTTTATAGTGAACTAAATATATCAATCCATAAAATATATACAAACTATAAATAAATTTGGGGCTAAGAGCTCTAACTACAAGTATACTTTTTAAAAATTTAAGTATTTTTACAAGAAGTATACTAACACTCATACCTATAAGTATAGTATCACAATCATAAGAACTTAAAGTATTTAGATGTTGAACATTACAGTCAAACCTGGGCAGTTATGTAATCATATCTGGGATTAATATAGCCTGATCAACTATATTGATTTGATATATGACCAACATGTGTTTGGGAGTGATAGTGGTATTGTGGCATGTCTAAAACTTACCATACATATTCAGAAGAATTCTAGAATAGAACATAAATATTAAAATATTATAGGAGTATTTTAGGCACTATATACTAAAAAAAACATGTGAAAACAATAGAACAATTAAGGGTACAACTATAAATATTAAGGGTATATTACAATTATATATAATTAAAGTTATATAGACTTAGAATATGTGATCTAGCTTCATTTCATGTTCCTTGTTTGGTTGTGGATGTAGGGCCAAGTCATTTAATCAAAGGTCGATTATACCCAAGTTATATAAAATTATTATACACTTTATAGTTATAGTAATACCTAGAACAAGTCATACATAATACATTACTTGATAACTGTAGGTCTCTCTTGTAGAAACTTGTATCCTTAATCAATTGTTACTAACTATATTCTATATCTCTTATCCATATTCTCGATTAGATAACAATGGCTGGATTTCACTCACCCGGAGACCCTTACTTCCCTGGTCAAGAACAAGACGCAGAACCAGAAGAAAATCATGAAATTCCCTTAGATGATGATTTTGCAGAAAATTTTACTGAAGACAATGATTCCGAATCAGAATCCTATAATCCACCACCAGTAGCCCAAAATCCTAACCCTCGTCCGGCTTTTCAAGGTCCGACGCCTCTGTGGGTAGAAATCTTGGAAACTTGGAGTCAAAAGCAGGGTCAACCTATGCCATACAACGGAGACAGAAGCTTCTACAACCTGAGCGAAGGAGGCTCAGCAGACAGAGTCCTGCCAATTCTAGTCCACAGGATTGCTCCAAATGAAATACAGGGTAGGACAGCCATCAACCGAATCATGGAAGTTGATGCCAATGCGGGAGTTAATACAGTCCGCATTCGTTGTCTTGAAAATGCTCGCGAGAGAGCTATGAGAGACAATGAGTCTCTGCCGCAAGAGTTACCTGTAACTCGAGCTGAAGTCATAGAACTCCGAGCACCCCTGACAGTGTATGAAAGACATATACTTGCTGTGGAACGTCAATTGGCTGAGCTGAGGTTTCGTTCAAATGATATCCGTCGCCAGTAGGAGATGCTTTACTCGTTTCCTATTCACTCATTTGGTGATAGTCTAAGTCTACGGATAGGTTCTAGCGTTATTTTTCATGTTTTTCAGTACGACAACGAAAATTTTATTTTCGGTAGGTCAGTATGATGTCGATGTTTTCTCAGAACTTGGTATATTGTAGACCTGTTTGGGGTCAAGTTTTCCAGACTTTATGTAATCAATATGCCAATTCAATCGACATGCATTTCATAGTCTTTGAAAAATAACCATTCAATTTCTTATCATTCTGTTACAAATTGTACTTGTCGTAGACTTCTATATCCAATTCATTACAAGATTCATGTTGAACTATATGTTTTAGTTTAGAGATATCAAAATTCATATTCACTCTTGATATCTTACCATATTTGTATCTTTTAACTTCTATAGAAAAAGATGCCTCCTCGTAGAAATCCAAGATGTAACAATGTTAATGAAGCGCCGGTGTCACCTCCGCCACCACATACTCAGTTCGATGCTGCTACATTCCAAGCATCGTTCACGCCGGCTGTAGGGGCTGCCATGTCTCATATGAATACTCCAGGTGCTAGTGGGTCGGGAACTGGTGCACATCCTTCTAACATTGGCGAGAGTCATGGGCACTCACGAGAGTGCACTTATAAAGATTTTACGAATGACAAGCCCAGGACCTTTAATGGAACTGGAGGAGTTATGGCACTAAGGCAATGGATAGAAAAGACAGAAGCAATTTTTGAAATCTGCTCCTGTCCAGAGAGCAGCAAAGTTAAATTCGCTGCTTGTACTTTTTCGAATAGAGCATTAACATGGTGGAATGGCCATGTTAAGTCACTTACTCTGGTAGTGGCTAACTCGATAAGCTGGGAGAACTTCAAAGAGATGCTTATGCGGGAATACTGTCTGTGAGGCGAAGTTCAGAAACTCGAGCAGGAACTCTGGGGTCTTACAATGGTTGGTTCTGACATATCAACCTATACCAGTAGATTCTGTGATCTGGCAATTATTTGCCCGGATATGGTTGCTCTGGAGAGCAAGAAGATTGAGAGATATAATTGGGGTATGTCGCCCCAAATTCAGTCAAGTGTCTTAGCTTCGAAGCCTGTTACTTTTGACAGTGCCATAGAACTGGCACAATCTCTTTTCGACCATGGAGCCCGTCAAAACTCAGTGGTTGCTGCACCAGAACAACAAAAGGGAAACAATAACAACAACAATGACAACAGAAACATCAAGAAGAAGGGCAGGAACAAGAGGAAGGGCAAGTTCTCACAGGATTCCTCAAAGAAGCAACAGCTAGTTACAGTCAATGCTGCTACTGTACCTGCTGCTGTTCCTGTTAACCCAACACCAGCCAAGCCTTATACTGGTAATCTCCCCAAGTGCAACAAGTGTAATTATCATCATAATGGTAATTGCCGGGAAATGCAGTGTCGTAACTGCAACAGAAAAGGGCACACTGCCCGATTCTGTAGAACACCACCTCAACCACTTAACCAAGTACCTGCTGCTGGAGTAGGTCAAGCATGCTACCAATGTGGTGAAGTGGGGCATTTCAAGAAACACTGTCTTAAAGCTGGAAATGCTGGTGGAGTTGGGAGAATTGTACCTATGGGTCATGAATAAGCGGTGGCAAATCCCGCAATGGTCACGGGTACGTTCCTTCTCAACAACACTTATGCATGCATTCTATTTGATTGTGGTGCTGAGAAGAGCTTTGTGACCCATAATTTCAAACACTTGCTAAATCAAAACTCTCAACCATTAAAAGAAACATTCATAGTCGAAATGGCTAACGGGAAGTCCGAATCCACCAACGATATATACATAGGATGTACTCTTACCTTGAATAACTTTTCGTTCCCAATAGACCTTATGTCGGTCTCTATCAAAATTTTCGACGTCATAATAGGTATGGATTGGTTGTGTCCTAACCATGATGACATCCTATGCTATGAAAGAGCCATTCGTCTAAACTTGCCAACTAACGAAACTCTTGTTATTTACGGCGACAAACCCGGACCAAACCTCCAGATCATTTCTTGCATCAAGGCACAGAAGTACCTTCACAAAGAGTACTGTGCTTTCGTAGCTCATGTGGTAGACAAGAAGCAAGAAGTGAAAGATATCGCGAAAATTCCTGAAGTATGCAACTTTCCCGATGTTTTTCCTGATGATCTTCCAGGAGTGCCTCCTGAACGACAAGTCGAATTCCGAATCGACTTAATTCCAGGGGCTAACCCTGTAGCCAAATCTCCCTATCGTCTTGCACCTTCTGAAATGCAGGAATTATCCAGCCAACTTAACGAACTCCTTAGCAAAGGTTTCATAAGACCAAGCTTCTTACCCTGGGGAGCACCGATTTTGTTCGTGAAGAAGAAGGATGGATCATTTCGTATGTGTATAAACTACCGCGAACTAAATAAACTTCCCATTAAGAATCGATACCCTCTGCCTCGCATTGACGATCTGTTCGACCAACTTCAAGGTGCGAGCTACTTCTCAAAAATAGACTTAAGATCTGGGTATCACCAGTTACGAATTTTGGAGAATGACATTCCCAAAAATGCGTTCAGAACTCGTTATGGTCATTATGAATTCGTAGTGATGCCATTCGGATTGACGAATGCACCTGTTGTGTTCATGGATCTAATGAACAGAGTGTGTCTTCCATTCCTGGACAAATTCGTCATAGTCTTCATTGACGACATCCTTATCTATTCAAGAAGTGAAGAGGAACATGGCCAAAATCTTCGTCAAGTACTGCAAACTCTTAAATCAGAGAAAATCTATGCGAAGTTTTCAAAGTGTGAATTTTGGATCAGGAAGGTTGAATTCCTAGGTCACGTGGTCAAATCTGAAGGAATACACGTCGACCCTTCCAAAATAAAAGCAATTGAAAACTGGTCAGCACCCAAAAAACCTACAGAAATCCGACAATTCTTAGGTCTTGATGGATATTATCGCAGATTCATCCAGAATTTCTCTCGAATAGCTAAGCCTCATACCACCCTGACACAAAAGGGTGTAACTTTTAGCTGGGGAGAAAAACAAGAAACAACGTTCCAAACACTGAAGCGAGCTTTGTGTAGTGCACCGATCCTGTCTCTTCCTGAAGGGACAGAGGATTTCATAGTGTACTGTGATGCTTCTAATCAAGGGCTTGGATGTGTTCTTATGCAAAGAGGAAAGGTTATATCCTATGCCTCAAGACAGCTAAAGACACATGAAGTCAACAATACAACACATGACCTTGAGCTAGGAGCAGTGGTATTTGCTCTGAAGATCTGGACACATTACTTATATGGCACGAAATGCATAGTATTCACGGACCATAAAATTCTCCAGCACATCTTCGATCAGAAAGAGCTGAACATGAGACAACGACGGTGGGTAGAGCTATTGAACGACTACGATTGTGAGATTCTTTATCACCATGGTAAAGCTAACGTAGTAAATGATGCCCTTAGCATAAAAGAATACTCGGGACGCCGAGTAAAGTCATTGACCATGACAATCCATTCACATCTATCCACACATATCAGAGAGGCTCAACTCGAGGCCTTAAAACCTGAACATGTGATAGGTGAAACCTTGAGAGGAATGGATAAAAACTTCAGAGTCAAGGATAATGGAGTCTATTGTTTCATGAACCGGATTTGGACACCAAAATTCGATGGTTACAGAGACGTAGTCATGAATGAAGCACACAAAACCCGATACTCCATTCATCCAGGTTCAGACAAGATGCACCTGGACCTCAAGAAAGTATACCGGGGGCCAAACATGAAGGCCGAAATTGCTACTGAAGGGTCCAGTTAGTGGTTGGTCTAGGCTTTCATTGTAATAGTTCTTTTGAGTCTTTATTGTGGTTTAGTAGGTTGTTAGTGTGTTTACGGCCCTGTAGTGAGTTTACGGCCGTAAACCCCTTTACGGCCGTAAATCCAGTTTCCGGCCCAAGTTCCCTATATATAGAGGTGTTGTAGGTCATTATTGGTTATTGATGCCACAGAGTTCACATCCAAGTGTAAACGAGTTGTACCCGACGTTTTCAAGTAATAAACGTGTGCAAGCTTGTTTCAATTCTTCTTCTACTCATATTCTTGTTATTTGTGATTGTGTGATTGCTTGATCATTGGTAAAGATCCATTTTAGGACCTTACAATTGGTATCAGAGCAAAACCGGTGTCAAAGCTTCATTCAATCGAGTTTTCGGCCGTTTAAACTTATATTCTTCACTGTTCGAGATTGGGTTTGGTATTTTCACTGCTAAAGGGGATCGAATCTACTCCAAAATTGTGTTTTCGAGAACTTCTGGGAGTTTACTGCCAAGAGATTATGACCGTAAACACTGTTTACGGCCGTAAACTCAAGAACATTCAAGAACCGTAAACTGTGTTCTTGGACCGTAAACAAAGCATCTTCATTAACCACTAAGCTTCAAGACCGTAAACACTCAGACTGTAAACATCCGACCATAAACTCAGTTTACATCTGTAAATAGGCTGACCGGAAACTCAAGTTTGACTTCTTTCTGATTTTTCTTTAAACTCTAAAACAATAATAAATGGATTCTCAAAGTCAAACACATCATCATGAATTGGATTCTGTCATGGGTACAACTACACGTATTCCAAGGCTGCTGTCTGCAGATGGTTTTCCTGAATGGAAATACCGGATTGAAAAGTATATTAAAATGAAAGACCTCAAAGTTTGGAGAAGCATCATCAAGGGTCCTGTCCGAATTACCACCACTGTTACAGGACAAATAATTGACAAAGCAGTTGAAAACTATACAGATGAGGATTTTGAGAAAGTTGAGGAACAGGAAAGGGAATTGGCCACTCTGACCATGGCTTTATCTCCTGATATAGCTCAAGGTTTCAGAGAGTATACTTCAGCTAAAGATTTGTGGGAAGCTTTGATTGAGGTATATGAAGGGAATGAAGATATGAAGGAAAGCCGCCAGGATATGTTGCGTCAAAAGTTTAATATGTTCAACTACATTCCTGGAGAAACCCTGGAGGCACAACTGTAGCGATTTACCACTCTCACCACTGAGATGAAGATTTCTGGAATCTTCTTAACCAAGTCAGAGATAAACAAGAAGCTACTTAATGCTCTTCCAAAGTCATGGGACATGAATGTAGCTGTCACTAAGAAGAACAAGGATTTGAATCAGCTCACTCCTGCTGAAACAATGGCGATCATCAAAGCGTGTGATATAGATGATAAAAAGCGAGAGGTTAACCATGTGAACTCGTATTCGACTGCAAACCTAGGGATTTCGTCTAACAATGCTCTTTCATCACTCATTCCTCCCTCAAGTCAAGCATTTGCTGTTCAACAACCTCAGATCCAAACCATTAATGCTGTGTCATCCATGCCCTACTCGCAAAGTCAATGTCTGTCACTCCTCAAGTTGCTTCCTCCTCCAATGTACCAGTTGTGGCCTCTTCCTCAAACACAAAGGAAGGTGATGACAATCTTGCTCTCGCCACAGGACTTGTGAACTGCTATAATTCTTTTGTTGTTGGAGAGCTTCCACCTTAGTTGTCATTTGCTGATCTGGATAAGATTCATCCAGAAGATGTGGAAGAGATGGACATCACATGACAGATAGCTATGGCAGTATTCAGGGCTAAGCAGTTTGCCAAGAAGACTGGGAAGAACAACTGGGGTATGAATGTTGATAAAAAGGTGGGGTTCAACAAAGGGAAGCTGCGGTGTTTCAACTGTCACGAGCCGGGTCATTTTGCTCGTGAGTGCCCGAAGCCGGATAGAATATTGAACAATGACAGGACAATGATTGCAGTGGGAAACAATCGGGGAGGTGCTCAAGTCAACGGTGAGAAGGCCATGGTTGCTCAGTCATTTGACTGGGAGGACCAGATTCAGGCTTTGAATATTTCAAGACCTGAGAATGCTCACCTGGCCCAAATCAATGATGATGCTCCCATGGAGAGTGTTGCAGCTGATCCTGAAGAAAAGATGATGGAGCTGCAGTTTGCGCTGATGGTATCTTCTACTCCCGAACCCAAGAATATTGAGGTAAGTTTACCTTCTTGTTCTCAAGCTTGTACTGATTACGTTAAAATTCTTCGTGACGAGATAGAATCCTTACGTAGAGAAGTAGAGGACCTTAGATATGAAGGTTACCAACTTAGAAAAGGACAAAAACCCCTAAAGGCCCAATTAGAGACAAAGATAAAGGACTTTAGGAAACTTCAGGAGGACTAGAGTAATAAATGTGAAAACTATGACTATATCAAGAGACATAATGCTAAGTTACTTACTGAGCTTGATACATTAAAAGGGAAATTTGAAACTGCCAATTTTGATTTTAAAAAGTTTGATGTATCAAGCGAAGTAGTTTCCAATATGATTGACCATTGCCTGCAGTTCAAACGAAACCAACAAAAGGGTTTAGGATATGATAATGTACCTCCTCCTTTTAATCATGCATACCAGTATAACCCTTTGTCTAAAGAGGAAATTGCCAATGAACCATTCATGGTTTATGGCAAGCCATCTGGTTTTGTTTCAGGAGGATTTATTAATGTTGAAAGTACTAACCTTTCTACTTCCCCTGCAGATCAATCTTTATATCAGTCAAAGCACACAGTTGAAGGATCTGTTTCTGATAACAAAACTGAGTCTGAACCTGATGTTTTTGTTTCCAATGAAAAATCTTTTGTTTCTGATGTTAAGAGTGACAATGTTTTTTGTGATACTTCCGCATCTGCTTCTGCTGAATTAAACTTTTTTGAAGTGTTTGATGAATTATTTAATAATCCTGATGTTTGTGATGCTTCTAATGAAAACACACCACTTCCAAAAAATCACACCATCTGATGTACCCTCACTTATCGCACAACCTGCCTCATGCACATGTTCTTGTGGGAAAAGTGAGGATGTCAGTAAAGAAAATAAATCTGAGAAAGGGAGTACCAGTTTAAATAATAACAAGCGGATTTGTTTTAATTGTGGTACTGGTGGTCATATAGCTAGGAACTGTCAAAAATAGGATTTTTGTGTATTATATGTCACCAAGAGGGGAGAACGAATCTAGAGGAAGGTCTTTAACTAGAAAGTCCTCAAGAACTCGTTCTCGGGATGATGATTGGAAGGATGATCGAAGTAGAAAAAGGGCAGTTTTTCAAAAGAATAAAAAGGTTTTTCATAACAAAGTCTCAAACAGTTTGCCAAAACCGAACAAGGCTCCGCAAAGATCAGTTTCGTCAAAGAGAAATTCTGGATCTTCAACCACTTCTGGTAGAACTTCCAGATGCTCAATGCGAACTAATAAGAAACATATTTCAAAACCACCAGTGACTGTTCGAAAACCCAACTATCAATGGATGCCTAAATTAACTTCCGATCAATCATCAGCATCCTTTGAAAAGATTTGAAATATTGATCAATCTAAGAAAGAAAAGGGAAAACCCAGGACTGTGATGACCTGGGTTCCCAAATCTAAATGATCCCGCTCATTTTGCAGGGACAGTTGCGGAGGAATGTCGTCAGACCTTGGTACGTCGACAGCGGCTGCTCCCGGCATATGACAGGAGACATCTCCCAATTGAGCAACATTCAACCCTTTAATGGGGGGTACGTTTCCTTTGCGGGCGGAGAAGGTGGCAAGATAGCTCAGAGAGGAACCGTTACAAATGGAGTGCTAAGTTTTGAGAATGTCAACTTTGCTCCCGAGTTAAAACATAGCTTGTTGAGTGTTTCCCAAATTTGTGACAAAGGATATTCTACACATTTCACCAATAAGGAGTGCATGATTCTCAAGCCAGGCATTGTCATCCCGGAAGAGTGGATTCTTGTCAAATCTAAGCGGGATGGGAATGCTTACATTATTGATATGAACAGCAACATTCCTGAACAAATCACTTGCCTCTTTTCAAAGGTCTCCGAACAGAACGCAATGTTGTGGCACCGAAGACTCGATCATGCGAACGCTAAAAATCTAAATCGTCTTGCGAAGAATGAGATGGTCCGAGGCTTACCTGTCAGAGACTTTATTACTTTTGAGAAGTGTGTGTCATGTGCCCAGGGAAAACATCATAGAAAACCACACCTGCCAAAACAAGTTAACTCAATCAGTACGGTGCTCCAATTATTGCATATGGACTTATTTGGTCTGGTCAACGTCCTGAGCATCAACAGAAGGTCGTACTGTCTAGTTGTGATCGATGATTTCTCTCGTTTTACGTGGGTCTTCTTCTTATCCAACAAAGCTGGGGTTGCTGATCTGATACAGAAGTTCATTGTGATGATTGAGAACCAAAGCAACAACCGGGTGAAGGCGCTACGTACCGACAATGGAACATAATTCAAGAATGAAATTCTTGATCATTTTTGCACAGAAAAGGGGATCTTGCGTCAATACAGCTCTGCTCACACACCTCAACAAAATGGTGTCGCTGAAAGGAGAAATAGAACATTAAAAGATGCTGCAAGGACAATGTTGTGTGACTCCAAATTACTTGTTTTCTTTTAGGCTGAGGCGATTAACACTACTTGCTACGTTCAGAATCGTGTTTTAATCAACAAAGCTCAGATGAAGACACCGTACGAGATTCTATATGGTCACAAGCCTTCAGTCAGTCATTTCCGTGTATTTGGCTGCCCTTGCACTCTTCTTAACTTGGAGTCCAACCCAAAGTTTAATGCCAAAGCCGATGATTGTTATTTCATAGGGTATGCTGCACGTACCGCGTATAGGGTTTACAATAAGAAGACGAAACAGATTGTCGAATCCTATGACGTGCGCTGGTTGGAGGAGAATGAGACGGATGCTCGAGTGGGCCCTGATTGGTTATTTGATTACACATCGCTCTTCAAGTCCATTAATGCGTCTTCAGATGATTCATTTAGGTCTTCCTCTGGTTTGAAGAATGTTTCTGAAGATGAAGACGAAGAAGTTGTCTACAGACCTCCAACGGTAACCTCTTCACCATCTGAGGGGGAGTCATCTGCTCCACCTAAGGGGGAGTCCTCTGTTCCACTTGGTAGTCCAAAATCTCCAGTTCAAGATGCTACTCCTGATGCTGATGCTACACCTCTTACCCCTGTTGAAAGAGAGTTCATGTCTAGAGATGCTTCCGCTGTCACTCCAACTTTTATGGAACTACTCTTTCCTGAAGAATTTGTTAATGAGTTTGTAGCAGATTCATCTGATGTGGAACAATCAGCAAATGATGGACGTGTCAACATTCACACTCTTCCCGTTTGACTCAATGATATCAGCCAAGAGATACCTTCAAGAATTCAACGCGATCATCCAATCGAAAACATCATTGGTCAGCTGGGTGATGGAGTTAGAACCAGAAGTCAGAGTGGAGATGTCAATACATGTCTCTATTCTTGCTTTATCTCTCAAATAGAGCCCAAGAATGTTGAAATGGCTTTGAATGAGCCCAGCTGGGTAGATACTATGCATGACGAGCTAAATCAATTTGAAAAGCTCGGGGTTTGGAAATTGGTTGAGTTACCAAAGGGCAAAAAGTCTCTTGACACACGCTGGGTCTATCGAAACAAGCAGGATGATTCTGGTGTATAGTGCACAATAAAGCAAGATTGGTGGTTCGCGGGTTTAGACAAGTCGAGGGTCTTGATTATACAGAGGTTTATGCTCCAGTGGCTCGCTTGGAGGCTATTCGTATCTTCCTTACATATGCTTCCTACATGAACTTCACGGTCTACCAAATGGATGTCAAGACAGCCTTCTTGTATGGCAAGGTGAAGGAAGAAATCTACGTTGATCAGCCCCCTGGGTTCGTTAAATCAAAGTTTCCTAATCATGTCTACAAGTTGGACAAGGCGTTGTATGGGTTACATCAAGCTCCTCGAGCGTGGTATGCGACTCTCACAAAGCACTTTCTCGAGCATGGATACTCTCGTGGCACTATTGATCAAACTTTATTCATCAAGCATGTGGATAATGATCAGATTCTAGTCCAGATCTATGTTGACGACATTATATTCGGGTCCACAAGTCCACAGCTATGCAAAGAGTTTGAAGGCGTGATGAAAAAGAGGTTTGAGATGAGTTTGTTAAGGGAAATGACCATGTTTCTGGGGCTTCAGGTCAAACAAAATTCAACCGGAATCTTGCTCCATCAAGCTAAGTATGTAGAGGATATTCTTGAGAAGTTCGGGTTTCAAGACGCAAAACCTGCTTCGACGCCGATGGCCGAAAGACCCCTGCTGAATCCAGATATTGATGGCGAATCCGTAGATCAGACACACTACAGATTGATGATCGGATCGTTGATGTATCTTACTGCAAGCCGTCCAGACATCATGTTTGCAGTTTGTCAATGCACACGCTATCAGGCTAATCCTAAACTTTCACATCTTATTGCTGTCAAGAGAATCTTTCGGTATATCAAAGGCAGCCCAAAATTGGGTCTTTGGTATCAGAAAAATTCCGAATTTGATTTATATGCTTTTGCTGACAGTAAATATGGAGGCTGTGAGCTTGACACGAAATCTACACCAGGAGGGTGTCAGTTCCTTGGAGATAGGCTGGTGTCATGGCAATGCAAGAAACAGCACACCATCTCAACCTCAATAGCAGAAGCGGAATACGTTGGTGTATCTGCTTGTTGCTCTCAAGTTATCTGGATCCAACATCAGCTGTTGGATTACAGTTTGAATTATCTAGAAACCCCCGTCTGTTGTGATAATGAGGCTGCGATTCAAATTGCTAAAAATCCTGTCCAACATTCCAAAACCAAGCACATAGATATCAAAATTCATTTTATCCGAGACTGTTATGAGCGTTCGCTCATCCGGCTGGAACAGGTTCCCACTGCTAATAATGTGGCGGATCTGTTCACCAAGCCTTTTAACAAAGCTCGATTCGATGTGCTTGTGGGATTTTTGAAAATGATTCGTTTTGAGGATTAACTTTTTATTTTTTATTTTAGGATATGTTAGTTTAAATTTGCGCATTTTAGTGATTTCATTCTCACCCATGCACAAATTTAGGGGAGAAATAAACAAAAACCAAACAAAAATTGAAAAACTAAAAAATTCAAAAATATTTTGTTTCTGTTTTATTTTTTAAAATATGAAAAACCCAAAAACATTAAAAAATCAAAAAATCAAAAATATGTTGCTAATAGCTTTGCTTGTAGGTGCTGTGTTGGGAAGTGATATTATCAAGTGATAACAGGCAATCTGAATCTGCGTAACGTACCAAAATTAAATTGTCTACGCTCTGTATTCGATGCACTGGTAGGCACGAAAGATTCTAAATGGACTTGACTAGGCAGAGTTGAACTTAAGGAATTCAGAGACTTGACAAATCTTGACCTAGTTAAATCCGTTTAGCCTGATAATACGGCGCTCGGATAGGTTGAGCAGGGAGATATACATGGGAATCTACTGGTCACATTAAAAGAACTCGTATCTAGAACTGTGAATTAACTTTTCCTCGATGTGCGGAGTCTGTCCTTAATTCCGGTATTAATGGGGTGACTGGGGAATTCCGATAAATTAGGTCTGTAGAAGATTATTTTCTTTCTCTCTATCTGTTAGTCATATGTTTCCTCCTTTGCGTGATCGGAAGATCCGACCTGGACTGTAACATATGTAACTCTATCTCTATGCATCTTCTATCTATTCAATTCTTTCTATATGTTAGCCATATATTGTCTCCTTTGCGTGACTTACAATCCGACCTGGTACACAATATATGCATCATTCTTCTTCTCAACCCCTCTAAAACTTCAGTTAGTCATATGTTTCACCCTCTGCGTGATTGGAAGAGATCCGACCTGGGTGTATAGCATATGCATTCTAAATCTATCTTCTCTCTTAATAATTGTCTGCTCACCCGATGTAAGGAGTATTCTGGAAGTCCTTGATTACTGGAGCATATCAGGAAGCGGGAAACATGTTCTAGTACAATTAAAATTGAACATTTACAGATTGTCTGTAGATCTCGCTGCTCAATTTAGGTGGACAACAATATCCCTGGTCGTCGTCAGCTAAATGGTCCCTAGGAAATTTTATCTAAGAATAAAGGATAAAAAAAATGTCTTGTCTTTCTTAGCTTGTCCAAATTTATCACAAATTTTCCGTGTTTAAGTGGATCACAATACCGACGATCGACCAGACGAAGACATGAAGGTAGAGGTACCGACAATTGGATTAAGGTTGTCTAACAACTTTGATCCCAGTGTCACAAAATTATATTCAGTGTTTGTTGAGATAAATCTAGTCTTCTTTTATTTTTAATTTTAATTTAATTTTATTTTATTTTTATAATGTTCAAAATTTAAATTTTTAATTCTTAAATTATAGAAATTATTTTTATTTTATTTTTAGTTTATTTTAATTTTAATTTTAAATTTTAAAATCCTCAAAAAGTTTTATTTTTGAAAAATATTTGGGGTACCGACAAGTGGATTAAGGTTGTCTAACAACTTTGATTCCAGTGTCACAAAATTATATTCAGTGTTTGTTGAGATAAATCTAGTCTTCTTTTATTTTTAATTTTAATTTTAATTTTAATTTTATTTTATTTTATTTTTATAATTGTCAAAAATTAAATTTTTAATTCTTAAATTATAGAAATTATTTTTATTTTATTTTTAGTTTATTTTAATTTTAATTTTAATTTTTAAAATCCTCAAAAAGTTTTATTTTTGAAAAATATTTGGGATTTGGACTGTGCCTTATACTGTGTGGAGGACAGGTAAAATCGCACAGGGTATAAAAGGTGGGTTTACAGCCGGAAACCTTTTCACTCCTCATTTTCTCTATTTCCGGCCATAAACTCTCTCCCACTCTCTCTCCTCTCGAAAATGTTTTCTCGTTTTTTGTGAAATCGTTCGGTTCATCTCAAAGGTATAGCAAAACCGACCATGAATATGTGATTATCTCATCAAATCGACGGTTTTTGGGGTTGTAATCGAAGAAACACATTCTGTTGGCGTTTACGGCTGAAGCTTACGGCCAAGGAGTTTACGGCCGTAATCTCCGTTTACGGCCCTGAGCTTACTGCCATGAGTTTACGGCCGTAAACCCAAAGTTGACCGTAAACTTCAGTTTGATCAAAATAATTTTTTTTAAGGCCAAAATTAAATCGATTAATTAAGAAAACTTAAAACATTAATTGCTCAGATATTTTTGTTTTCTCACTTGACTTGTTTTAGTGCAGATCAAATGGCAAATTTGAAGTTCGCTGATATGCACATCTTGGCCATCGTGCTAGTAGATCCACCTGCTACACATGGAGAATTCAGGTCGATGATCCATAGGCTGAGGGATTGCTGCTTGGCGTGTGCTATTACTGTGAATCCCGTGGTTTATCAGAATATCATCAGGGAATTCTGGAGGACTGCCAAACTGAAGACAGATAATGATGGAGCAGTCACTGTTGAGGCTATTGTGAAGGGTTGCAAGATTGTTATTACTGAACACTTCATCAGAGAAGCGTTGATGATTGACGATCAACCTGGTTTTCCTATTGATATCGGGATTGAAGATGCCCAGAAGGTTCTTAAGAAAATGGGTTACGAAGGCAACTTTCCTCCTACTGTGAAGAAGCTTCTGCCACCATACTGGAGATTCTTGGCTCATGTATTTGTGAGCTGCATTTCGGGCAGAAGGTCTAGTGCTGATGAAATCTCGCTAAGGAACACTGGAGCCATTGCTTCTCTTGCTGCCGGAATTGACTTCAATTTCTCGAAGTTCATCTTGGACGAGTTTGTGGTGAACATCAACGCTATAACCCGGGATACTTTCTTGATGTATCCTAGGTTCATCCAACTGTTCATTGATATTCAATTTCTGGAGATGGTCAAGGAGGGAGATACCCTAGATATGAAGTCATTAGGTCCCCATACTGTTGGGCTTATAAAGTAGAATCGCAAGGGAAAGGTCATTTTCCAAGGACTGTATCCTCTTGTGAAATTTGGAAGATTTGCTGAGCTAAACGAAGCATCCGAGTCTCATAGATCTTCAGATAAAATATCCACTGAGCCTACTTCTTCAGAAAGGTTGATTTCAGAAGATGATGTTATCACTGTGTCAGATCATGAAGAAAGAGAAGACACAGTAGTTCCAGATGCTTTTGTGGCAGAGGAACATGATTTGACATCAGATCCAGTTCAAAGTGATTACCATGAAGGGTCTTCAAAGAGTGGGACTGAGACTAATTTATATGAAGACCTTGATCTTTCTGGCTTCGATAAGGATGAAGTTCCATTGAATTTTGGAAGTAATGAAGATTTCTTGTCAGGTGAAAATCTCAACTCGCTACTTGAAAATATCAATGATGTTGGTTATCCAGCAACGGAGATACGAGAATCTGAAGACGTTCTTGAATCTACGCCTCCCACTACCAAACAAGTGGCTGAAACAACAACTCCTATGGTGACAGTGTCAGGGATTCCTCCCCTTGATATTGTTTCTCCTAAATCTGAGCCGCTTGAGAGTGATCGCACAACAACACAGACCTCTCAACCTCCTCTGAAAAGAAGAAGACGTGACCCTAGACAGAGGATTCTTGATTCTGGTGTACTTCAAGGCTTTTCAATACCACCGATAACCACTCCTGCCATTGTCTCATCAGAACCTTTTAGTGAAGGTCCTAGCACCACCTATGAAGCTAGTGGTTCTTCAACTCCCGCAGGATTTTCTCCTCCCAGGCCCGATCATGATGCTGCTTCAGTGAGGATGGCCATACATTTGGCTGAAGAACAATTCTCAAAGCCTCCCTCCCATGGTAAAGGAATATCTTTTGGGGAAGGCAACTCTGGAGAAGAGAATCCTACTATTCTTGGACTGCAGAAGGAGATCAACGTACTAAATCAGAAGAATATAGAGCTTGATATCCGGGTTACTGACCTTCAGACTGAAAACACCAAACTTACCATTCAAGTTGCTGATCTTCTAGAAGACAAAGCCCTGAAGACTCAGCAGATCACTGATCTTCAAACTCATTTTGGTCTGTTGACTGCCAGTTACTATGATCTAAAGAAGAAGCCTGGAAGAAGAACTTGGTGACAAATTTAAGACGTCTGTCGATGAGCCAAGGATCTATATTGTTGGGGTGCAAAGTTCTTCACGTATGACTTTGTAATGGTTTGACTCTTGTAGACCCACTTGCATGTGGTGCATTAGCCTTTAGACCCATGTGTTAGTGAGAGTGAGAGAGAGACATGTAAACACCTCTATATAAGGTGGGTTCATACCACTTGTAGAGGTGTGCTTGAGAGATGTAAAAAGTGAGTGTGTAAGTGTGTGTTATTTATTTAGATGTAGATCTATGTCCCTTTTTGTAACACCATACATATTCAATACATCTCTTGAACACCCAAATCACCATGTTCATTGTGCAAACTTTAATTCCGCATGCCAAACCATGTTCTTTGTCACTATAATTGGTATCAGAGCGGGTCTTCAAGATCGAGGTGATTTTTGAAGAACGATTCTCGGTTTGGCAACATTTGTCGCAATTTGAGCAATTTTGGTGAGTCTCTCTCTATCATCTCTCTTAATCTCATTGAAATCATGCGTTGCGTTCTTGATTTTTGATCGTTTGACTCGTTGGATCAAATTTTTCTTGAAAAACCCCGTTGTGTGATCTAATAATTTTTTGATTAGATCAAGCTAACCAAAATCAAAATCTCAAAATTTACTGTTCATGAAGCCCATATTGACAAATTCAAATAATATTCGTTGATCTAAGCCCAATCTCTATTGGTTACTGTTCATCTACCCAAGTCCTTTACTGTTCATTGATTAAATAGATCCAAAACTGATGTGTAAAAGAGTATCGATCTTTCTTTATTTTCTTATCAAATGATGTTTGCATCCGATACAGTCAAAATATAACAAATTGCAATTCGATTCAAGTTAAGCTTGGAATCGAGATTGAATTTTAAGTGTATTCACGTTGAACTGATGATAGTCGACTTTATCCATTCACATCGAATGCTCTTGGGGTCAATTTCGAATTTGATTGCTAGAAATTGAAATTGAATTAGGTTGAGTTCGATCGTTTATATCGAAATTGATTTCATCTGTAAACAAAATTTTGGGGTAATGTACAAACAGATTGATAGAGTTTGTGTTTGTTTGTGAATGAAATCATTTAATCAATTCGAGTTGGAGTCAAAATATCTTTGATTTGATTTTGAGTCGATTTCTTCAGTCTCATCGGTAGTTATGGGTTGATGATATGTGAAGATTTTGGAGTCGATTTTTAGTTAGATTGAAGATCTGTTAACTAAGGTTTTGTTGTTTTGAAAGAAGGCTTTGAACACGTTTGTTAATGTTGATGATTTTGGAAGAACTGAAAAGAATCGATATTTTGGATACTGATAGTTGTACGACGTGATGACGATTCTTGAATGAAAAGCAAAGTTAATGTTGGAGTCGATCGATTGGAGTCTTTGGTGTGATAGATCGATAATATCGATTTGGGATAACTTTTTAGAGTCGGTGATTTTTGGGTCAAGATTCGAATGGACGATGATTTAGAGTCGATTGCTTGTTAACGAAAGCCTTCTTAATGACTGGTTTTGGAATCGATTGGAAACGATGGTTGGGACGAACTGTAAAATCGATGAATTCGTTTTCTTTTAAGTTTTGAAAAGTCGATTTTCATTTGTTCGTTGGTATCGATTGGGAATGAAGATTCGCATGGTTTGGATGGATGTCAAAAGCGAATGGTTGATCTGAGAATAGAAATCGATTTTGATTGTTGGTTACGATTCACGACTAACGAAGGGTTAACTATCGATTTCTTCGAAGATTTGGGATTTGATGTTACTTTTGAGTTGATGTTGAACAAACGAAATTATGTTTGTGAACAAATGATCGACTGTGTTGATTTGGTGATTAAAATTCGAAGATTTGGGAATCGATGGTTTGGTGAACTGGGCAACGAACGAACAAAAAAAAATCGATTCAGAGGTATTAAGAGGTTACTGTGCATTAAGTGGCTTCGAATGCTTCAAATTCGTGTGTTTGGGAAGATGATTTTCATACGAAGAGGAAAGAGAAGGAAAATTTTCGTATGTTTGGTTGAAAAAAAATTTCGTGTGTTTGGAGGCAGTTTTGCACGAAGCGAACGAAACAAGAAAATTTTTGTGTGTTTGGATTATGATTTCGTGTGAATTGAGGAAAAAGAAAGACATATTTTCGAAAATGGTCCTTGAAGATTCGCATGTTTGTCGCCTGATAATTTCGTGTGAAAAGGGAAAAAGCAACGCTTCGTATGAATTGATTGAAATTTCGTATGTTTTGCTAAAAAATCAGAATTTTCGAATTCAGCCCCTGAAATTTCGAATGTTTGGCAAACTCAACAATTAATTGAAGTTTCGAATATTTGACACTTTTCACCCAAATTCGAAAATTTTCTGAAAATTCGAATTTTTGGGACAACTCTTTGTATGTTTGGTGCATAATGGCAGAATTTTCGAAAATAGTCCCTGAGGCTTCGAATGTTTGGCGGTTCATACCCAAATTCGAAAAAGGACTGTTTTTGCTGAAAATTGAAGAAAATGCATTTCAAGCCCCTGCAGTTTGTGCAAATTGACGCTTTCTACCCAGCTTTGGAAAAGAGGGAGAGTTTTGCATATTTTGCTGTTTTGGGCGCACCGGGTCACTGCAGAATTTTGAAATTGACAATTTCTACCCATTTTTGAGAAATTTTGTCAAAGGCGATCCGTGAACGAAGCTAAAAATTGAATATTTTTTGGGTTTTCCGGATTAAAGCACAATGTTTATGCCACATGTTAAGGGGGAGTTTTGACACGAAAAAATTCCAAATAGAGCACGTTCTCTTTCCTTGAGGTTTTATAATCAAGTTTCGATTATAAAAAGGGGGAGAAATTTATATGGAAATTTGAACTTGAATTTTTCATATTACGTGGATTTGACGACCGAAGTGACTTGAATTTTTGAAGCTTACGAAATGATGCAATTGGAAGTTCGAAAATGATTTATTTTCGAAATGGGTTTGGTTTTATTGAAGATTTTTGGGATGTGTTTTTATGCGCAACTTTTGGGTGATTATTTGGAGTTAATGATTCGATGCTGCTCGGTTTGTATGGTTTCACATCCTAGAGCCCAAATTGAAGAATCATGGAAGAATTGAAGATTGAAGTTCGTTTCGACATGTGTCACCTTTGAGGCTCGAACCGCGTAGTTGCTTGATTTTAGAAGATTTGAAGTGGGTCATCTATTCCTAACTTTGAGGGGGAGAATGTTGGGGTGCAAAATTCTTCATGTATGACTTTGTAATGGTTTGACTCTTGTAGACCCACTTGCATGTGGTGCATTAGCCTTTAGACCCATGTGTTAGTGAGAGTGAGAGAGAGAAATGTAAACACCTCTATATAAGGTGGGTTCATACCACTTGTAGAGGTGTGCTTGAGAAATGTAAAAAGTGAGTGTGTAAGTGTGTGTTATTTATTTAGATGTAGATCTATGTCCCTTTTTGTAACACCATACATATTCAATACATCTCTTGAACACCCAAATCACCATGTTCATTGTGCAAACTTTAATTCCGCATGCCAAACCATGTTCTTTGTCACTACATATATTCCTAATCAAGCTGCTCCCATAGTTCCACCACCTGTAAGGACAACCCGAGTTGTAGATCGTTTTGATAAAGAACCAACACATGCTCCAAATGTTGTGGCTTTGAAACGTGCCAAACTGGCCAAGGCAGCTGAGAAGGGTCAGCTTTTGTTTAAAAAGAGCTCTGATCAGAATGCTCCTGGGGATCAAACCGAAATCACCGTCACAGATCTTGGAGAGAATCGCTTTAGGGATATATATGGTGATAGGTCAAGGATCATCTCATGGGGATTTCACGACACTTTAAATATGTGGATCGTGAGACGGAAGAGTGGCAACACAGAACTGTATAAAAATGCTCATGACTTCCACTCCTGGACCAGGGTTGATCTTTCAGAGTTATCAAAGGCTCCTTTTGCGAATCCCTCTCAAAATCCCAAGGCTACACAATTCAAGCAGTTCTTGGAAGATCAAGTACTCAAGGGTTTTCCTTCAATGAAGACTGCATAGTCGATTATCAAAGTATACCCAAGTGTAATTGATCCTAAAACCAATCAACCTCTTCGATCTGTGATGTGGCTAGCTACCAAACAAGTAAAACAAATTCCTGTACTTCAGAATCATCCAGATGGATCTTTAAAGTCCATGCTTTACTGGGTGTTTATTGAAACTACAGCCTCTGCTATCATAAAAGATGAAAACGGATGCATTCGTTTATATGACAAAAGGGATTTACTTCAGTTTGGGAAATGGGATATTCATCAGCTGAGTCTACATCAGATCAAGGTTGCTGAAGATATCTTTGAGCATGCTGCAAAGGAGTACACAGCTATGGTTGCCGAGATTATTGCTAAGAGGATGTAGAATGGAGCTATCGGGAAGTCAGACGTGCTGGTGGTTGATAAAGACTAAGTCCAAGTTAGCACCAAACCAAGGGGGAGATTGAAGGGTCCAGTTAGTGGTTTGGTCTAGGCTTTCATTGTAATAGTTCTTTTGAGTCTTTATTGTGGTTTAGTAGGTTGTTAGTGTGTTTACGATCCTGTAGTGAGTTTACGGCCATAAACCCCTTTATAGCCGTAAATCCAGTTTCCGGCCCAAGTTCCCTATATATAGAGGTGTTGTAGGTCATTATTGGTTGTTGATGCCACAGAGTTCACGGCCAAGTGTAAACTAGTTGTACCCGACGTTTTCAAGTAATAAACGTGTGTAAGCTTGTTTCAATTCTTCTTCTACTCATATTCTTGTTATCTGTGATTGTGTGATTGCTTGATCATTGGTAAAGATCCGTTTTAGGACCTTACAGCTACCTTTGTGGGCAAGTGCCTTACTTGTGCCAAAGTCAAGGTAGAATACCAGAAGCCTTCAGGTTTATTGCAACAACCTGAAATCCCTGAATGGAAGTGGGAGTGGATTACAATAGATTTCATAACCAAGTTACCCAAGACATGGGGTGGTTATGATACTATTTTGGTAATTGTCGATAGATTAACCAAATCCGCACACTTCATACCAATCAAAGAGACAGACAAGATGGAGAAGCTAACAAGAACTTACCTCAAATAAATCGTTAGACTACATGGTGTGCCAATATCTATTATTTCTGACCAAGATAGTAGATTCACTTCTTGTTTCTGGCAGTCTTTACAAAAATCTTTGGGAACTAGGCTGGACATGAGTACAGCCTACCATCCACAAACTGACGGACAAAGTGAGAGGACGATTCAAACTATAGAAGATATATTGCGAGCTTGCGTGATAGACTTTGGTAAGGCATGGGATACTCATTTACCCCTTGTCGAATTCTCTTAAAACAATAGTTATCACACCAGCATAAAGGCTCCTCCTTTCAAAGCTCTCTATGGCCGCAAGTGCAGATCACCTCTGTGCTGGGCTGAAGTGGGTGACACGCAGCTGGCTAGAAGTCAAGTTCCTGACAGTACTCTCACTGGTCTGGAAATCATTCGTGAAACTACGGAGAAAATCGTACAAATCCGGGAGCAACTTAAAGCTTCCAGAGATAGATAGAAAAGCTACGCTGACAAAAGAAGAAAACCTTTGGAATTCCAGGTTGGTGATCGCGTCATGTTGAAGGTCTCACCTTGGAAGGGCATGATACGCTTTGGAAAGCGTGACAAGCTGAATCCAAGGTACATAGGACCATTCGAGATTCTTCCTAGAATCGGTCCAGTAGCTTACAAACTCTGACTACCTCAAGAACTAAGTAACATACATCCTGTTTTCCACGTCTCGAACTTGAAAAAGTGTCTGTCCGACGAGACTCTTTCTATACCACTCGACGAAATCGAGATCGACGAGAGCCTCAACTTCGTGGAAGAACCAGCAGAGATCATGGACCGAGAGGTCAAGCAAACAAAGCAAAGCCGTATTCTTATAGTGAAGGTTCGCTGGAATGCCAAGCGGGGACCTGAATTCACTTGGGAACGCGAAGATCAAATGAAACTGAAATATCATCATCTTTTCTCTTAGTTATTTGTAATTGCTTAAAACTTTAATTTTTGGACGAAATTCTCTCTAACGGGGGGATAATGTAACATCCCGTTATTTTCTGTTTGTAAAGTTAACTCTAGTCAACCAAAGTCAAACAAAGGTCAACTAAAGTCCTTTTTATTGTTTGGGTTTTTATTTAGGTTATGATAATAACGTTTATTTGTTAAAATCCTTAAAATATCTACAATTGAAATTGGAAGGAAAAGGCTTGAAAACCGAGAAAATTCGCAACTTATTCCTTTGTTTCAAACCGCAAACACTTCTGGTCGAAAAGAGTTTACGGGCATACACTCCTCGGACAATAAACTCTCGCAGCCGTAAACGGCTTCGGCCGTATACTCTTCGGATCTTATCTTCTCGGAAGTCGAACCTTATCGCATTGGAACTTGTTTACGGTCGTAAACTCTAACCGACTTTGGACCGTAAACGAGGTTGACGGCCGTAAACCCTTGCACATATGTATAGATTTCCTTCATTTTTCACCATTTCTCACACATTCAACCCTAGAAACTCGATTTTCTCTCAACTATCATCAAGATTTACACCTTGATCTTCAAATAAGTAAGTGTTTCTTCTATTTATTAGTTGATACCTTGCTTAAACTAGTGAAACCCTATGATTTCATCCATGAAATCATCTCTTGTGGTTAGATCTTCAAGAACACCAAGAACACACACTAGTTCTTTAGACCGTAAACACCCCATTCAAGTTTCAAAACGTAAGTATTCTTCCATATGCTAGTTATCCTATAGAAGCTCTTAACTTACAACCTTGAAAACAACCATTTCCAGGAACAATAAGAGTTCACGGCCATGAGCATCTTCCTTGGCCGTAAACTCCTATGAAGAACACCATTGGCCGTAAACTCCATGACCGTACACTCCTTGGCCGTACACTCCATGACCGTACACTCCTTGGTCGTACACTCATTGGCCGTACATTCTATGGCCGTAAACACCTTTGTGTGGCCGTAAACCCCTTTAGAGCAATCATATGTGATTGTAACACTTAATATTAAGTGTTTCCTAGTCCCTAAAGCGGTTTCCTATCATAATTAGTTGTTATAAACACTAATTATATTCATATATATGTGTCGTTATATGCTTAATAGGATCCATTGTGTTAAGGACTTCACTTGACACTTAGCATCCTACATCAATCTTACATTCGAATAACTTACAACAGGTGAGTTCATACCCCCGTATTTTCATAGTTTTTATTGTTTTAAGGGGGGGGGGGGGGGGAGGAATACAAGTCTAACACAAAGTTTTTGTGTTATAAACAAGTGATTTCAAATATCTTATCAAACTGGATTTTAGTTATCATCAAATCAAATGGTTTTCAATGATTGTTTCAAAACGACATCAAGTCAACAAAATGGATTTCAAAATATCAAACTTCTTTTAAATGTTTTTATAAACTTATATTTATCCCAAAAAATCATACTAGTATATATGTATATATATATATATATATATATATATATATATATATATATGTATATATATATATATGTATATATATATATATATATATATATATATATATGTAAGATTTAAAAGGCTTAGGACTGATAACCCACTTTGGTTCCTTTTCCTTGTTTGGATGTGGGATTACAAGTATCAGTTATTTGTCCGAGTGTCACTTAAATTTTACTTATATATATTTGTATATGTATACAAGTATAAAAGTTAGTTCATTAAGTTCAATTACCCTTTGTAACATGTTGAGCAAGGGGTTACATTCATGAATACTCGTTATCAAATAAGAAAGTATATATATAAATTATAATAGGTATAATTTATGATTCATAGAACATTAATTCACGATTCAAGTATACTAGAGTACACTGTTTTACAAGAACAAATGTTTGATACAAAACTATTCAAGGGTATACATTCTTTCAGATACATGTTATGAATACTAAATCAAGAACATACTATCAATAATTTATTTCAGAATGATTGGGTTTTCATAACTACTATACATGTAACGTTTATATGCTTTTATGAGACAAGTAGTTCAGGTTGTTTAATTCATTTTAAACAACATAGTAAAGTCTTAACATTATAACCAGAATCTCCAGCGGGGGATCGAAACAATGTGTGTATAGATATATATTGGGATTGACAACCCCGCACTCTGACTGCTAACTACAGTCAGGCATACACGCCTGTGAGTGACAAATTGTTATCAACAGCTTTCAGCGCATTCATAGCGTTGGGTCAGGCCGTCTAGTCAGTATGGTTATAATAGCTCATTAAAGATATTAACAATACGTTAGTGTATAATTAACTAAACTTATGTACATTTTCAATGTACTAGTTTACAAGATACAGTTTACAGTGTTACATTACAATTTACAATAATAGTTGATGAAACCAGACATTTCGCTCAGATACAAGTTTTACAAAAGGATTACAAATACAGAACATTGGTTTACAAAAGGATTACAAATAGAGAACATTGGTTTAAAAAAGGATTACAAATACAGAACATTGGTTTACAAATAGAACAGTTTTATGAAAATAAAACTACTATTCATATACAGTAGAAAATATAGGATTTTCTGGAACAGTTTACATATTCAAGAAATAGAAAACATTCTTTCAAAACATAAATACTTATGCACTCACTCAACTTTTTGTTGATACACTTTTTTCAAATTACTTGTATTCTCAGGGACCAGTAGACAGGTACTCCCCGAGCTTTTTAGAAGATGGAGCTATTTATGTCTTGTCTTCTTCTTTTGTACAACTATTTAGTTTCAGTATACAATGTTGAAACACATGTAAATACTTATACTTTTTAAATACAGTGGTTGTTTGTACTCTGATTACTATAATGCATGTGTTGTGATACTACAAATGAAGTGCTCCACCCCCGGACGTTTCTGCCGTCTGGTTTGGGGATGTGACACGGGTCAAGTACATACCAATTATAGTTATGGGCTTAGACACATAATTCAATAGTCTCCCACTTGGATAAGATAAGGGATCATATATTCCTCCATTCTATAAGATATCGTATGAACTGAGACATGGATTATAATCATTCTCTCTATTCATGTGTTGTTTTCCGATTTACGATTTATAATGACCGAATAATTGAACAAATCAAATCAGTCCATGCTTGGCCAAGCGCTTAGGGTTGTCTGTTGGGTTTTGAGCATTCTAACACTCCTAAGTGTACATGCAACCCTAAATACCTTGGATCTATGTTTTCTCTATTATACATACAAATATGAATATCCAAGGTATTATCCTAACTAGCATACCAAAACATTGATACTAGGGTAATCAAATAGATAGAATACATACCTTGTTGTTGTTTCTTGACTCTATGAAGCTTGAGAGTCTAGTGCCCCAAGTGTGACACCTCAAATGGTTCACACAACATCATGAACACATGGAATAACCATGAGAAGAAGACACTCCAAGCTCAAATTGACTAGCCCTCACATATGTATCACTTGTCCCAATTTCTTGAGCTAAAGGGGTCCTTATATAGTGTGCACATTAGGGTTACACCATGTAACCCATGACTTTACCCATTCCTTATGCTCCATGGGTTTTAACCTCCATGGAGTATCCATGGATCACCACATGGGTTAAACCCAACATAAGGAATCTTGGATCATAAGCCCACATATATAAGAATCAATGATTTACACAATCAATCCCCATATATTTAATTAGTCTCTTTTTGATCACTAAATTAAGTCCAAATTAATTCTTGATCAATACTAATTAAATAACATGATTTCATATTAATATATTAGAACTTATAATATATTAATATGTCACAAAATGTCTTCTCCTCACAACGGTCTATCCAAATGTTCCAATGCCATGCAACCCAAATGGACCATGCCGAGTCGGGTTAAGTACATACCAACTATAGTTATCGACTTAGACACTAATCCAACAGTCTCCCACTTGGATAAGTCTAAAACTATTATTGCGTATGACTTCAAGAACCAACTGGCAATCGTAGCTCTCAAAAGCCGATGTCGAACTCTGACCTTGTCGATGAAATCTGAACTTTTGTCAATGACTTATCCATTAGATAAGGGATCATATATTCCTCCATTCTAGATATCATATGGACTGAGACATGGATTATCAATCATTCTCTCTGTCCATTTGTTGTTTTCTGATTTCTGATTTATGACAACTGACTAATTGAACAAATCAAATCAGTCCAGGCCCGGATGAGCACTTACATTTGTCATCACTAAATCATCGAGGGGCCCACATATATCGCTTTTATCCGGAAGGTAAAAGGAATGGATAAACTTCGACTCATATGGCTTGTTCTACTACTTGTTGAATCATACACAAAGGCACGTTTTATAACATCGAGTTACCAATACGTTTTCGCGCAATCAATGTACAACCAACTCATACTAACACCTCATATCTCTAGGTTTGAAGAATATAAGATATTATCATCTCATGATCACTCGTGATAAAATCCATGAAGTGATTCAAATGAGCGCGGGTTGAATCCAATACTTAGAACTTATGAGCACTCATGAGTATTGTAGCACCGCTTTGTCCAATATCTTAGACCTCTACAAGCCAACGCATGACAGTCTTGATTCATATCTACTTCCAACATATGACCGACTGTGGATGGTTTGAATAACTTAGTCATTCGGGAAGAACGACCTAGTTATTATGGAAGTCAAAACATGCAAAGTGAAACACAAGAATAATCGAATCCAATATGGTCTCAGAACTTATGAATATATATAAACACACCTTTTATTTATCACCATATTGATTACCCATCATTCATTGCATACTGTTTCAAACTATCAACTTTATACTTGAATTAAAACAATAGTTGTCCCATGCTCCGAGCATGTACACTATGTTTTCTAAACACTAGTCATGCCATACACCAAGTATGCACACTATGGTTGTCTATGATCCTTACTTTGTGAAATAAACCAATTGAACATAATTTCAATGATTCTAATTTTACACTCCCAAATTCTTATCGAAAATGTAAGAATTCCAAATTCCTATCATTTATCGAAATCTGTTAGATTTTAAACTTATATGCATTGATCCTCTTGTAATGATTATGCACAAAGTCACAAAGACTTGTCAACAGACATTACAGAGTATTCCAGTGGAGATCAACTTCATGGAAACATCCTTCTTGCATTAAGTTTTTCACAAATTGAATAACTTCCACCTACGGAAACATTTCCATATTCCCATTTTGGCTATCACTTCTGAACAAGAGTTGCCTATTTTCAGAATATGTCAATAAGGTCCTCTCCACTATACTTCTAACTGTCCTTGAGCAATCAATCTTTGATAAACCTTAGATTGTTCTCGACAATTGCTTAATCATTTTAGTCATATCAATTCTAGATTTTTCCCCCTTAATGCCCAAAGCATTTGGAAAATTTAGAAAGGATGAATATTATAGCACATGCAATCGATCCTATATCCGAAGCATATGGGACACGATTCATGATGTCTCACATAAAGACATGATACTAGACCAGTCCTTTTGCTACAATATTTCTATGTCTATTTGCCAAGTTCTCATAATTTAGATTATGAATAGGGATGCCGTAATCATAATCGAATTTTTGAACGCAAATAATGAACCCATATATAGAATTTCCTTATGTTGAGCCACTCCAACATAAAATTCATATATATATTCTTGACTAAAAATGATTAAAACCTCAATCTAAGCTTTTAGAAATGAAATGAAGTACAATTTCCTATCCCTTAATTATAGCAAAACAACTTTTCAACCCCTGCAACTTCATGAGTTGAAACTTTTTTTTTTCTATAATTAACATTGCTAACTTGCAATACTTGTCATAATTATCATGCTCCCACTAACATGATGATTATTAGCATAATACTTATGCTCCCACTATCTTTGACATGTATCCAGAAATTAGCTGGACTTCTAGAAATCAATAATTTATTGACTTTCTTACCAAAATTCAGATTTCTGATACGAGATTGCTTTGATAAGACTTTATCAAAATCATACACCTTATCTTAGATAGCTCACATATATGTCTAAACAATTTCAGAACTATGAAAAGGGATGTCGTAATCATAGTCTCAATTGTTTAGACCTTTTCCATTTCTCACAAGTCCATGTTAGTGTGCCGGTTAACCATGCACGCTCCACTAACGACTTTGAGAATGCAAAGATCACAATTGCTATCTTACTTAAAATCTACTTGGTGGAAGTGTTTCCTCACCATCATTTTCATGAATCGGAGAGAAACCTTATGACCCTTAGATTTTATGGTGTATGTGTTCTTATCCACGTGAATTTGTCAAAACCATAATCACAAGACTAGGTTAGTGACAAATCCAAACTCATATAGACTGAACTCAATCTTAACTTCTTGCCACCTGTCAGCACAAGGGCCTGCCATTGCTTCCAAGTTGTTATGCAACCAATTAAGAACTCTCATAACGCATATGCAAAGCAAACTTTAACTGGAATGGGCACAAAAATAGAAATATGTCAACACGATAGGTTATAAACCTCACGTCATGTGCTAGTGTCAAACTACAGGTTTTTATTCTTGATTAGATCTTGAAATACTTTCAGAATCTTTTAGACTCCCACTGTCCTCTTGGCATATAAACCTTTCTTTAAGATGTGTCACTCAAGTTACAATCTTGGAGTATGACTCTAAGACTTGTTTTGGAACAAAGTATGACTCATCTTCTTGATTTAACCATTTCAGAAATTATTGATTCCTCCTCTTAGCCATAGGAATGCACTAAGATTTCCTTAGAGGACTAATTGTGATATGGTATCTTAATCATTAAGATGATCACAGAACATGATACTAAAGTACTCTCCCATATTTTTAGATTTGAGAAACTTTTATCCTTCTGCGTAATTTGATTCTTCTCATTCGTTCTGCCATATATCGAAACTTTTCCAATGTTTCAGAATTATACTTAAACTTGTAAGTATAATCATATTTACTAAACTTTAGTAAATCATGACGAATAGTCTTATCGATCTTTTGTGGTGGACTTAATCAGTACACCAGAATGTGTACTCGATCCCTTAGTCCTTCACTTGACCCACATATACATGTGAACAATGTATTAGTCTTAATTTTCCAAACATGAAAATACTCATTCAGCATACTATACGATTTGCATGATTCCAAGTTTCTATCAAACTGAAACTTGGTTGATGAGAATCTTTCCTTATTTGGTAAATTATGACACTACCACAAACGACAGAATCAAAGTCATTTTCCAATATTGCTATTAATAGAATCATATAAACAACAATTTTGCACAATTGCCATTGTAAGGATACTTAGAATAAATGAAATCAAAAATTTCCTTTTATTTTTAAAAACTTTGCGGAAAAAACTTATCCTTAAATTGCAAAAGCATATGAAAAACTTGTTGTTATCTATTCCTAAGCAATATATCATAACTCCTAAGCAACATGTCACACCCCCGAACCAGACGGCGGAAACGTCCGAGGGCTCGCGTGAATTAAATTGAATATCATCACAATGGTTATATATGAAACACAACATAAACTTCACCATGCATTAATACATAACGATTGACATTATTCACATCCAGTACATTGTTTAAATATTACATGTCCATAGCATCAATTGATCGAGTGTTTTCAAAACATAACATCCTAACATACTTGATATTACCCTTTAGCTTACCTGTTACCTGAGAATCCAAGTTATTTTGAAAAACATCAACATATGAAATGTTGGTGAGTTCGTAAGCAGGGTTGTGATAAAAAAATGATTTGCGTAGTTTATAAAACCCAGAAAATCCGATATTTTCTGAAAAGACAATTGTTTACCAAAGGTGAAGATCCATAAGTTGGTGCATGAATGATTTCAAAATGTGTATAAATGGGAAGTTTTGTATTATAGTTATAGAAAAATACAAGCGAGTGGTGCTGATTTCCTCGAAAAACCAGATGTTTTCCGATAACATAAAATATAATTGTTTTCAAATTGTTATACCTCTACACGAATGATTTTGATTACTTTTCCTTGATTACTCGGATAGTATTGGATTTATTTAATTTCGTGAGTCGTTATAACCATGCATAATAATGACTAGTTCGTCTGTCTTGGCATCCTAATGAACGCCGGAATTGATCTTAAGATTTTGTCACCCTAGACTGGCCGAGTCTAACTGTAGCGAACAGATGAGGTGTGGGGGAGTCACTCCCGTATAGATCTATACACAAACTCTCGCTCTCCCTCCAGGAGACTTTGATTATAACTACAGACTACGAACGACCCTTAGAGGTGTCGCCCGTTATTACTCACTTAATCCAAACAGAGTTGATTACTATTGATTAACGAGCTGTATTTGTTTACTTGAATTGAAGGTAATCCAAACAAACGAGGAGAAGACGATTACAAGGTCCTGCTCATTACGTGTGTTATTTAAGGTTCTTGGTTATACGAAGGACGCATTGGCCCATTTCATATTTGATTTAATTTGGAGCTTACTAGCAATGCTAATGGGCCACCAAGGCCCAATAGCTTATATATGTCATTGAGGGTCCCTTAAACATGTAATTGGGTCACCGGAGACCCAATAAACATTTTTTTATTAGTGTTAGGCCCAAAAGTCATGTCAATGGGCCACGAAGGCCCAATAAGCATGATTAGGATCTTTCAAGCCCAACTATTTGGATATTTACTTTTTTTAGGTATAGTATAATTGTTGGAAAGTTTGATTGAACGATTGTTATCTTCGTATCGGCACGAGGCCGGTCGGTTGTTTATAACGATATTTGGAATTATACGTATATTCATCTTTCTATTTTCATGAGTTGTAGTTTGGTATTTTTGACTCAAATATCTTAAAAACAAAATAATTGGTTCAAAATGTTGGTTTGACCTTTTCAGCCCTTCTTTAATAAAAATAACAATTTTAGTCCCTTATTTTGAAAAAGAAACATTTTAGGCCGTTAAACCATTTTCTTGACATTTTTGACCCATAGACTTGTTTAAATGATGATTTTAGTTCAAAATTTACTCTTTGACAGTTTCAGCCCTTCCAGTAAGGAATTTTTCAGTTAAAACCCAAACCTTTCGCAACTTTTACAATTTTGGCCCAAAATCCAAAAAGTTTACATTTTTTATCCTTGTTTGGAAAATAAATCATTTTAAGCCCTGAATTGGTTTTGTTTACCCTTTTTACCCCCTGTTTTGAGAAGTTTATCATTTCAATCCCTTCAAAATTATGTTTTTCGCAATTTTGGGCTCAATGGGCCGAAAAACTCAAAAATTTGGCCCATTAAGCTACAAATTACATTTCTAGTCCTTTAAAGATTATGATATTCATAAAAACATTTATTTTTACTGTTTTGACTCTTTTAGTCCTTAAGAAAACCGTGGATGGCAACTCTCAACTCAACTTTTAATTGTTTGACAAATTTAGCCCAAAAATGAGTTTTATGTTGCATTTTGTTTATTTTGACTTATGCTAGGAACTTTTCTTGATTTGTTCAATAAAAGTATATTAGACCATCTTTGTTTCCTCTTTTGTGTCATAGATGTCGAGATTTCTTCCCTTTTTGTTACATATTTACCACATAAACACATAAAACCACACATACATACATGAAATCATACATAACATACAAATACATATAGATATACACATTTTACTTGTATTCTCCCCCATAAAACGTGTTAAAACCGAAAAGAGAGGGGTATGAACTCACCTTTTTCTTGTGGATCTCAGTTTTGAAGAAGAAATGAAAGAAATTGGTGAGATTTTTCGGCCTAGTAAGCTTCTTGGAAGATCTTTGGCTTAGATGTGTTCTAAGAAGCAAGATCACGAATTTTGTATGAGTTAAGGGAGATTTTTGAGGTAATCAAGAAGTTAAAGTATGGATCAAACAACAACTTACCAATGATTAGTGATATTAGGAAAATATCTTCTTGTAGCCCCTTGTGAATCTTGAAATTTTGGAGGAAAAGTGAAGGAGTTCTAGAGTGAGTTTTGAAAAAACTTCGAAGTGGTGATGGGGTGTGTGTGTGTTTCGGCCGAATTAAGAGGAGGGGAGAGAAGAGAGTGTGAATTAAGTTGACATGCATGGAAGTATGAGATTTGTGCATGGGTTTCCAATGGACAAATATGAGGTGGCATATAAAAGTCAACTCATTCCCCCCATTTTTGAAGTTGGACCGAGAGAGGAAAAAGAAAGAAAGAATTTGGGGCCGTTTTGTGCTTAAATCCATATTATGGCCCATTTTGATGATTTTTCGGCCCAATAGGTCTTTGGAGATGGTTCACGGCCCAAAACAATCAAAGTACGAGTTTTATGGCCCAAAAGGGCTAATTAAATTTGTTATGGCCCAATAAGAGTATTTTATTTCATTCTAGGCCCATTATGGCCCAAAATGTTAAAATCAATGAAAGTGGGTCCAATTAGAGCCCATTTAAGAGTTCTAAGCCCAAAATAGTCAAATTGGAAGCTTATTGGTCCATTAGGCCCAATAAGAAAATCCTAGTCCAAAATGGACTTGAACCGGGATTTTTAGGGTTTCCAACTTTTGTTGACTATTTGAAAGTTTGTATAGGGTATTTGATGGGATTTTTGTTGTCATTGAATAAACACCATACATGTTTTCTAGTTTTAGCCACAATGTCATTATTTGTTAAGTGTTTTACAAGGTATCAGAATTCCTGGTTGTGACATCATCCCCCCGTTAGAGGGAATTTCGTCCCGAAATTCTTTTTAAAGCT
This sequence comes from Lactuca virosa, assembly GCF_052849685.1. Taxonomy (NCBI): domain Eukaryota; kingdom Viridiplantae; phylum Streptophyta; class Magnoliopsida; order Asterales; family Asteraceae; genus Lactuca; species Lactuca virosa. Next base: position 339,784,759 of record NC_136428.1, on the reverse strand, counting down.
AGATTCGAGAATGTGAGAATAGATGAGGGTACTTCTGCTTCATTTTTTCTTCACGTTCCCATATGAATTCTGGTCCACGTTTCGCGTTCCACCGAACTTTCACAATCGGAATGCGACTTTGCTTAGTACGCTTCACTTCCCTGTCCATGATTTCGACTGGTTTTTCGATGAACAGGAGATTCTCATTGATTTCGATTTCTTCTAATGGAATGACGAGAGTCTCGTCGGATAAGCACTTGTTTAAATTGGAAACATGGAACACGGGGTGTACACTGCTGAGCTCAACGGGTAGCTGTAGTCTATAAGCCACTGGACCTATTTGGGCAAGAATCTCGAAGGGTCCAATGTATCGAGGGTTTAGTTTTCCCCGTTTCCCAAAACGAATCACCCCTTTCCAAGGAGAGACCTTTAACAACACCCGATCCCCGACTCTGAATTCCAAGGGCTTTCGCCGTTTATCAGCGTAGCTCTTCTATCTGTCTCGTGATGATTGCAGTCGGGCTCTGATCTGAATTATCTTCTCGGTCGTTTTGCGTATGATTTCTGGTCCTGTGAATGCATTGCCTGGTGTCTGTCCTCTTGCTAGCTGAGTGTCACCTACCTCAGCCCAACACAACGGTGATCTACATTTACGCCCATACAATGCCTCGAAAGGAGCAACTTTGATGCTTGAGTGATAACTGTTGTTGTACAAGAATTCGATCAAAGGAAAGTGGGTATCCCACGACCTTCCAAAGTCTATCACACATGCGCGAAGCATATCATCTAGCGTTTGAATGGTTCGCTCGCTTTGACCATCTGTTTGTGGGTGGTAGGAAGTGCTCATGTCAAGTTGTGTTCCCATAACTTTCTGAAGCGATTGCCAAAAGCGTGAAGTAAACCTACTATCTCTATCCGAGATGATAGATAAGGGAACTCCGTGGAGTCTCACGATTTCCTTGATATAGATCCTTGTCAGTCGTTCCATCTTGTATGATTCTTTTATCGGCAGGAAATGGGCGGATTTTTTCAACCTGTCAACTATTACCCATATGGTATCCAAACCATCGTTCGTCTTGGGTAGTTTGGTCACAAAGTCCATAGTAATACTTTCCCACTTCCATTCGGGAATCATTGGTTGTTGTAGGAATCCCGAAGGCTTCTGATATTCCACCTTTACTTTAGCACATGTGAGGCACTTGCTAACGTAAGTGGCAATTTCTGCCTTCATGTTAGGCCACCAATAATGTTGCTTGACATCCAAGTACATTTTATCTGAACCCAGATGGATGGAGTATCACTTCTTGTGGGCTTCATTCATGACTACTTCTCTGAATCCCCCAAGTTTAGGGACCCAAATGCGGTTCATGAGGTAATATGTTCCGTCCTCCTTCACTTCGAAATTCTTTTCCATTCCACGTAACGCTTCGCTTGTTTTGTTTTCTGTCTTAATGGCATTCAACTGGGCTGCTCTGATTTGCGAGGTCAGGTGGGATTGGATGGTTATGGAGAGAGTAATCCTTTCAACTCAAGGCATCAGTTAATACGTTAGCCTTACCTGGGTGGTACTTGATTTCGCACTCATAATCGTTTAGCAGCTCAACCCATCTTCGTTTCCTCATGTTTAACTCCTTTTGATTTAAAATGTGCTGGAGACTCTTGTGGTTGGTGAAAATGGTGCACTTGGTACCATAAAGGTAGTGCCTCCAAATCTTCACGGCGAAGACCACAACTCCCAATTCGAGATCATGGGTGGTATAATTCACCTCATGTGTCTTTAATTGTCGGGACACATAAGCTATCACCTTCCCACGCTGCATGAGTACACAACCTAAACCTTGATTCGAAGCATCACAGTAAACTACAAAGTCCTATGTTCCCTCTGGTAGTGATAGTACCGGTGCACTGCAGAGTGCTTGCTTCAGAGTTCGGAATGCAGCTTCTTGCTTATCCGTCCATTCAAAGGGTACGCCCTTTTGCGTAAGCGAGGTAAGTGGCTTGGCTGTTTTGGAAAAGTTCTGAATGAATCTCTTGTAGTAGCCTGCGAGGCCTAAAAATTGGCAAATTTCTGTGGGTGTCGTTGGGATCGCCCATCCTTCGATGGCTTTGACTTTAGAAGGATCCACATGTATCCCTTCTTGACTAACAACATGACCTAAAAAGTTCACACTACGGAGCCAAAACTCACACTTAGAGAGTTTTGTGTATAACTTTTCGGTTCGTAGGGTTTCTAGGATTTGTCGGAGGTGTCGGCCGTGTTCCTCCTCGCTTCGAGAATAGACTAGGATATCGTTGATGAAAACGATGACAGAGTTGTCAAGGAATGGTCGGCAGATTCAATTCCTTAGGTCCATGAATGCGGCAGGGGCATTCGTTAGACCGAAGGGCATTACGACAAATTCATAATGTCCATAACGAGTTCGGAAGGCGGTTTTGGGGATATCCTCCTCTCGGACTTTGAGTTGGTGGTATCCGGATCGCAGATCTATCTTAGAGAAGTAACTTGCTCCTTGGAGTTGGTCAAATAAATCGTCGATTCTCGGAAGTGGATAGCGATTTTTGATAGTGAGCTTATTAAGTTCCCTGTAGTCAATACACATCCTAAAGGAACCGTCTTTCTTCTTAACAAAGAGAACCGGAGCTCCCCAAGGTGAGAAACTGGGTCGGATGAATCCTTTGTCTAAAAGTTCGCTGAGTTGACTGGACAACTCTTGCATTTCCACAGGAGCCAATCTGTAGGGCGATTTGGCGATGGGTGCAGCTCCTTGCACGAGGTCAATTCGGAACTCGACCTGTCTTTCTGGGGGTATCCCCGGAAGATCTTCAGGAAAGACATCCGGGAAATCGCAAGCCACTGGGATGTCTCGAATTTTGACCTCTTCCTTGGACTTATCCACAATATGATCCAGAAACGTCAAGTCCTTCTTTCATAGATACTTCCGTGCCTTAATGCATGAGATAAGACGAAGGTTCGTGCTGGGTTTGTCTCCGTATATAGTTAGGGTTTCATGATTTGGGAGGTGAAGGCGAACGGCCTTCGCGTGACACATAATTTCAGCATGGTGGGGGCTTAGCCAGTCCATGCCGATAATCACATCAAAACTCCTAATGGAAACAGGCATTAAGTTTATTTGAAAGACGTGATGATTTAAGGTCAGGGTACATCCGATGTAGATTTCCCCAGTGGATTCTGTTTTCCCATTAGCCATTTCCACCGTAAAGGTTTCATCAAGCTTCTGGGGTTGTTGTTTTAACAAGAGTTTGAATTTATTACTCACAAAGCTTGGTTCTGCCCCGGTATCAAATAGGATGCATGCATAAGTGTGGTTTAGGAGAAACGTACCGGTGACAACAACGGGATCCTAAACCGCTTCTCCCTGTCCCATGGTCAGCACTCTTCCTGCTCCTCCTTTCCCAGGGTTGTTGATGTTTGGGGCAGTTTCGACGGATATGCCCAGTCTTTCAACATCCATAGCAGGTGGGGCTTGATCCTGCATTATTGCCGCTGTTGTTGGTGTTGTTGTTGTTGTTGCGGTTGTTGTTGTGGTTGTTGTTTCCTTGTTGATGGTTCTGGGGAGGATGGGTCCTGCAATATTTTGCCGTGTGACCCTTCTGATTGCAACTGGTACAATGCATCTCCCTGCATTCGCCATTATGATGGAGACTGCACTTGTTGCACTTTGGGAGATTCTCGGAATACTGCCTAGGGGCACTTGGATTAGGTGAGACTGGAGCATGTGGTGTGGAGGGTACTTGGGTGGTTGCAGCATTGACTGTCACTGTTTGTTGCTTCTTTGACGACTCTGAGCCTTGTCGCCCCTTTCTCTTGTTGTTCTTTCCTTTCTTGTTGTCACTCTCCTTCTTGCCCTCAGTTTCCACTAGCTTCTCGCCCTTCTCGTTGTTGTGGTCGTACAGTTTCTTAGCCAACCTCTTGGCACTTTCGAAGGTTTCAGGATTTGCAGCTATCACATTTCCTTGAATTAGGGAGGTTAATCCCCAGATGAATCGTTCGATTTTCTTTCCCTCTGAAGTAATCATGCCAGGGCACAACAACGACAGTTCGCTAAACCTTGATATGTATGCATCTATGTCGGAGTTTCGGACGGTGAGATTCCATAACTCTTGCTCTATTTTCTGGATTTCGCCTCGCGGGCAGTACTCAGCCATCAGCATTTCTTTCAACTCCGCCCATGGCATGGCATTGGCTACGGGGAGAGTCATGGCCTCTACATGTCCATTCCACCAGGTGAGAGCCTGGTCAACAAATGTGCATGCGGCAAACTTCACTTTCACCTCCTCGGGGCATTCGCATATCTCAAATACCGATTCCACTTTTTCGATCCATCTTTTTGTGGTTATCATTCCGCCCGTGCCATTAAAGGTTCGTGGCTTGGCATTGGTGAAATCTTTGTAAGAGCATGTCTTGGTAGGTCCTTGATTTATTCCGTTGTTCGAACTTCCAGCCCCTTGTCCATTGCCTCCACCATTGTTCCCTTGGTGGATTTGCGCCATGGCTGCGGTGACCGCAGCAGATACAGCTGCTTGGAATGCAGCTGAGTTGACTTCGGGTGGGGTTGGTCCAGGGTTTCCACGGGTTGGTCGTTGAGGCATCTTTCTGTCATGGAACAGAAAGATGTTGAGTGCCTATGATTTTTGTGATATTGTGGTCCTATAAACTAGGTGTATTGCATGGACTTAAGTGGTTTCACAAATTAGCATACAATCATGGATACATAACACATAGAAGATCACAACATCACAATAGAGCACATAAAATTTTCCATTTATAATATCCGTACTTTGATACATGAAAATTTGCTCGAAGGAGCATACATAAGTGGTGCAAGTTCGGCAGTGTAACGACTCTATGAGTAGTGTAATCACTTAAACATCGAGTCAATGGTACATAGCATAGATCATATAAGCATAATACTAAATATAGATATGACTAGCCCTAGTCATGGTGGGATGCGCCAGGGGGTGGTGCTGAGGAAGTGGACGCTCCCTGAAGGCGAGCCACCTGTCGTTCCGCATCTCGGAGGAGAGTCTCCCATCTCACCTGCCTCATGTGGAACTCTCGGATAACCTCTCGCATCTCCTGTTCTGCACGCTCGACTCTAGTCCGCATCTGGTGCATCTGATCGGCGGTGCTCTGAGCTAGGTCGCTAGTGTTCCGCAATCGTCTCACCATGACCAGAAGCGCACGATCAGCTGGTCCTCCCTCCCTCAAGTCGTAGAACTCGCGTGCCATGCCAAACGGAGGTCGATGTCCCTGCTGTCTGCTCCATCTCCAAAGATCGATACCCCAAGGGGGTGTAGGGCCAGTCGGGCCCATCCGATGAGCGGGCACCCTAGTCGGGTAAAGGGGGTTGATGACTTCGGACTCCGCGTCCGAATCACCATCATCGCTAGGTTCCTCCTCAAAGTCCTCTTCGGCTTCTTCTTCTTCCAGGCCCTCCACTGGCTCAGCAGGTCCGCCCTCGACTTCCACCTCAGGTTCCTCTTCAGATCCCTCCTCAGGGTCTTCTTCAGGTTCATTCTCCAACCATCCGTTATTCCTCTGATTAGGGAAATACGGATCTCCGGGGTGATGGAAGCCGGCCATACTGTCTGTGAGAGTGTATAAATGTACTAATATTATTCCTAAGATGTTTTAATTATTATGTAAATTGAGTTGATGTTCTCTTCTTGGTAACAAAGGGGTATGTTTTTAGGTTTACCGACCATCGAGGTTTTCCCGGGGCATGTAATAGTTGTACTTCGGAGAAAATGTAGTTGATCAGGCTACATTCACCCCTTAATACAACTAAGAACAGTCCCGACTTAACCGAGATGTCAGTATTATCTTATTTGATTTGGTATTATGTTCTTTTTCCTATATCGTACAAGTGGAGGTGTTTTATCGTTGTGTTTTATTTGTTTTGTTCAGAGTTGTTTTTGTCCCTCTTTGGTTTATAGTTGCATATCAATGTGTGGTTAGATATGACAGTTCACTATAAACAGAGCTCTGATACCAACCTGTCACACCCCCGAACTAGACGGCGGAAACGTCCGAGGGCTCGCGTGACTTAAATTGAATATCATCACAATGGTTATATATGAAACACAACATAAACTTCACCATGCATTAATACATAACGATTGGCATTGTTCACATCCAGTACATTGTTTAAATATTACATGTCCATAGCATCAATTGTTCGATTGTTTTCAAAACATAACATCCTAACATACTTGATATTACCCTTCAGCTTACCTGTTACCTGAGATTACAAGTTATTTTGAAAAACGTCAACATATGAAATGTTGGTGAGTTCATAAGCAGGGTTGTGATAAAAAAATGATTTGCGTAGTTTATAAAACCCAGAAAATCCGATATTTTCTGAAAAGACAATTGTTTACCAAAGGGTGAAGATCCATAAGTTGGTGCATGAATGATTTCAAAATGTGTATAAATGGGAAGTTTTGTATTGTAGTTATAGAAAAATACAAGCGAGTGGTGCTGATTTCCTCGAAAAATCCGATGTTTTCTGATAACATAAAATATAATTGTTTTCAAATTGTTATACCGCTACACGAATGATTTTGATTACTTTTCCTTCATTACTCGGATAGTACTGGATTTATTTAATTTCGTGAGTCATTATAACCATGCATAATAATGACTAGTTCGTCTGTCTTGGCATCCTAATGAACGCCAGAATTGATCTTAAGATTTTGTCACCCTAGACTGGCCGAGTCTAACTGTAGCGAACAGCTGAGGTGTGGGGGAGTCACCCCCGTATAGATCTATACACAAACTCTCGCTCTCCCTCCAGGAGTCTTTGATTATAACTACAGACTACGAACGACCCTTAGAGGTGTCGCCCGTTATTACTCACTTAATCCAAATGGAGTTGATTACTATTGATTAACGACCTGTATTTGTTTACTTGAATTGAAGGTAAGCCTAACAAACGAGGAGAAGAGGATTACAAGGTCTTGCTCATTACGTGTGTTATTTACGGCTATTGGTTATACGAAGAACGCATTGGCCCATTTCATATTTGATTTAATTTGGACCTTACTAGCAATGCTAATGGGCCACCAAGGCCCAATAGCTTATATATGCCATTGAGGGTCCCTTAAACATGTAATTGGGTCACCGGAGACCCAATAAACATTTATTATTAGTGTTAGGCCCAAAAGTCATGTCAATGGGCCACGAAGGCCCAATAAGCATGATTAGGATCTTTCAAGCCCAACTATTTGGATATTTACTTGTTTTAGGTATAGTATAATTGTTGGAAAGTTTGATTGAACGATTGTTATCTTCGTATCGGCATGAGGCCGGTCGGTTGTTTATAACGATATTTGAAATTATACGTATATTCATCTTTCTATTTTCATGAGTTGTAGTTTGGTATTTTTGACTCAAATATCTTAAAAACAAAATAATTGGTTCAAAATGTTCGTTTGACCTTTTCAGCCCTTCTTTAATAAAAATAACAATTTTAGTCCCTTATTTTGAAAAAGAAACATTTTAGGCCTTTAAACCATTTTCTTGACATTTTTGACCCATAGACTTGTTTAAATGATGATTTTAGTTCAGAATTTACTCTTTCGCAGTTTCAGCCCTTCTAGTAAGGAATTTTTCAGTTAAAACCCAAACCTTTCGCAACTTTTACAATTTTGGCCCAAAATCCAAAAAGTTTACATTTTTTATCCTTGTTTGGAAAATAAATCATTTTAACCCCTGAATTAGTTTTGTTTACCCTTTTTACCCCCTATTTTGAGAAGTTTATCATTTCAATCCCTTGAAAATTATGTTTTTCGCAATTTTGGGCTCAATGGGCCGAAAAACCCAAAAATTTGGCCCATCAAGCTACAAATTACATTTCTAGCCCTTTAAAGAGTATGATATTCATAAAAACATTTATTTTTACTGTTTTGACTCTTTTAGTCCTTAAGAAAACCGTGGATGGCAACTCTCAACTCAACTTTTAATTGTTTGACAAATTTAGCCCAAAAATGAGTTTTATGTTGCATTTTGTTTATTATGACTTAAGCTAGGAACTTTTCTTGATTTGTTCAATAAAAGTATATTAGATCATGTTTGTTTCCTCTTTTTTGTCATAGATCTCGAGATTTCTTCCCTTTTTGTTACATATTTACCACATAAACACATAAAACCACACATACATACATGAAATCATACATAACATACACATACACATAGATCTACACATTTTACTTGTATTCTCCCCCATAAAACTTGTGAAAACAAAAAAGAGAGGGGTATGAACTCACCTTTTTCTTGTGGATCTCGGTTTTGAAGAAGAAATGAAAGAAATTGGTGAGATTTTTCGGCCTACTAAGCTTCTTGGAAGATCTTTGGCTTAGATGTGTTCTAAGAAGCAAGATCACGAATTTTGTATGAGTTAAGGGAGATTTTTGAGGTAATGAAGAAGTTAAAGTATGGATCAAACAACAACTTACCAAGGATTAGTGATATTAGGAAAAGATCTTCTTGTAGCCCCTTGTGAATGTCGAAATTTTGGAGGAAAAGTGAAGGAGTTCTAGAGTGAGTTTTGAAGAAACTTTGAAGTGGTGATGGGGTGTGTGTGTGTTTCGGCCGAATTAACAGGAGGGGAGAGAAGAGAGTGTGAATTAAGTTGACATGCATGGAAGTATGAGATTTGTGCATGGGTTTCCAATGGACAAATATGAGGTGGCATATAAAAGTCAACTCTTTCCCCCCCCCCCATTTTTGTAGTTCGGCCGAGAGAGGAAGAAGAAAGAAAGAATTTGGGGCCTTTTTGTGCTTAAATCCATATTATGGCCCATTTTGATGATTTTTCGGCCCAATAGGCCTTTGGAGATGGTTCACGGCCCAAAAAAATCTAAGTACGAGTTTTATGGCCCAAAAGGGCTAATTAAATTTGTTATGGCCCAATAAGAGTATTTTATTTCATTCTAGGCCCATTATGGCCCAAAATGTTAAAATCAATGAAAGTGGGTCCAATTAGAGCCCATTTAAGAGTTCTAAGCCCAAAATAGTCAAATTGGAAGCTTATTGGTCCATTAGGCCCAATAAGAAAATCCTAGTCCAAAATGGACTTGAACCGGCATTTTTAGGGTTTCCAACTTTTGTTGACTATTTGAAAGTTTGTATAGGGTATTTGATGGGATTTTTGTTGTCATTGAATAAACACCATACATGTTTTCTAGTTTTAGCCACAATGTCATTCTTTGTTAAGTGTTTTACAAGGCATCAGAATTCCTGGTTGTGATACAACAGCTCAAAATTCTGATCACTGAACCATGCGATCGTGATCCATCTTCGCGATCAGAATCGGCATATGCTTCCTTTAAGTTTCTTCACTTTTCTTTGATCCTTAAAACATCAACATGTAACCTAGTCACATCATGTAATAAGAATCTCAGAATAGAAACTTAATAGAGTTAGATAGTGGACTTTACCTAAAATAGAGTCAAACTTCTTGACTTGATCAACCTTATGATCTTTCAGGTAAATAGGCAGCTTCGCTATCAATGCCCCTTCCTTTGGCAATAGACACATATGGACCCTTTGGTAAGACTATCTCAGACTTAGCCATTCTCTTTTCCATTTGGTCAACCGAGTTGACTATGGCCGATCCCTTTCCATTGGGAGGAGAAAGCTTTTACATGGTATCCAATGTTACCATTGTGAATGTCCATTGAAGGTTTGGGAAGTTGATCTTCTAATCAAATTTGCTTTACTAGTCCTTAAATCATTTCTGATTCAGCAGCACCTAACAAATAGATAATATCATTAAGCGTCATGTCATAGTCTATTTCATAGTAGTCCCAAAGGAAATCACTATGTGACTTAGAAAGTGATGGAGCATCCAACTTTTTTAAGACATTGACACCCAACTCTACCGGCTTGTCAATATGTGACTTCATCTCCAAGACGTGAGCACACATAGACTTTGCTTGCCAATAGGGCTTGAGTGACCTTAAACTTTTCAAGAACTTGTAGGTTAGGGAGAATAATTGGAGGAGGTGGAGGAAGTGAAGTTCCAAGAGATTTGGGAAGATCATAAATGTCTGAACTAGACATCTTTTGGGAGATATTCAAGATAGTTGATCTAAAGTCCTTAATATAACACCCAATATGAAATATTAAGGCTAGGACCCAACACAATACTTTTATAACTCGGAAGAGGGATGCCGTAATCCAAGCTATAGAATATTTGAAGGTAGGTGAATGACGATTCACCAATTTCCACCATGAAAAACGAAATAAATTATTAGGTTTTAATTGGTTTTTGAAACTCCTAGATTCTTTTGAGATTCATTGAACTTTTCAATGGCATGTTTCAATCTCGAGTGTGCATTTCAGGTTTTGTGACTGGGATGCCGAGGATCACAAAACAAGGTGTGAAGTAACCATGCAAATTACTTGGTACTTTTAAATGTTTATCACTCAACCGATGTGCCGGTTAACCACACACGCTCCACCGGCCTATGATAGACTTTAAGAAACCCTTTGACTACCTTGTTAAATCAAGCTAGTGTGCCGGTTAACCACACGCGCTCAACTAACCGACTTAAGCAAAGTGCAAAGTGTAATTTCATGGGTTAGCACCTTATTCACTTTTTCCTAAGTAACTAAGATTGGGAATTTATAAGTGTTTAGTTACTTAGTATTTATCATTAATACTTTTAATAAAGGGAGAATTATAGTCCTTGCCCTACCCGTTCGGCTAACGATCCTCCACCAGTCAAGGAAGCGGTGGGTGAGAGTGGACACTCATTAAACTGCCATTTTATAGGCAGTAACCTTATACTCCCCTTATAGACTGGCTTCGTGAATGAGGCCTACTAACGGTAAGATTGACTTTCTCTTATATATATATATATATATATATATATATATATATATATATATATATATATATATATATATATATATATATATATATATATATTATTATTAACTTATAATACTATAAAGTATAAGGGTTGAATTTTAACTTTTAAAATCCTAAGGGCTTAATTTGGAATTAAAGTATTCATGAAAGAAAACTTTTCAAATTCCAAAACTTGAGGGCAAGTTTTGAACTATTCAAAAACTTTTCAATTCCATAACTTATGTGTTTAAAGTAGTTTTAATTAAACAAACTCTTCAAGTTCCATAACTTGAGGACAAGTTATGGAAGACTTTAAACCATTAAAGAATGTGACTCTTCCTCATTCATAACTTTTGAAAAACTTTATGAGTTTTATGAATCTTAAATGTGACTTTTCATCTAACTTGAGGACGAGTTACAAAAACACATTTTAGAATCAACTCTTAGATTAATTTGGATTGAAAACCACAATTTCACATAACATTCCTATTAATCTAAGCAACTCATAAGAACAAGATAATTCATTCAAACTTCTTTCATGTAATTAGCCTAATCATTAAACTAATACAAAACATGAATCTATTGATAATTATCTTTGAAATTGGATTAGCATGAACATCACCACATCAAAAACAGGTTTATAGGTTCAAAAACAGCTTATGGTAATGTTCTTAGTCCATTTCTAGCCAAAAAACTCGAAGATATGCTGTCAGGGGCTCCTACTCGTCAAGTGTATAAACCTACTCGACGAGTAGGATGATTTTCTTCATGGACTCAGCGATTCCAGTGCCCAGAACAGCAGAAAAATGATTTTTTCAGCATTTTTCAGCACTTTGCATCAAGTATAATTGAAAACAAGCCTTGACTCTGATACCACTATTGGGTTTTGAGCATTCTAACACTCCTAAGTGTACATGCAACCCTAAATACCTTGGATCTATGTTTTCTCTATTATACATACAAATATGAATATCCAAGGTATTATCCTAACTAGCATACCAAAACATTGATACTAGGGTAATCAAATAGATAGAATACATACCTTGTTGTTGTTGCTTGACTCTATGAAGCTTGAGAGCCTAGTGCCCCAAGTGTGACACCTCAAATGGTTCAGACAACATCATGAACACATGGAATAACCATGAGAAGAAGACACTCCAAGCTCAAATTGACTAGCCCTCACATATGTATCACTTGTCCCAATTTCTTGAGCTAAAGGGGTCCTTATATGGTGTGCACATTAGGGTTACACCATGTAACCCATGACTTTACCCATTCCTTATGCTCCATGGGTTTTAACCTCCATAGAGTATCCATGGATCACCACATGGGTTAAACCCAACATAAGGAATCTTGGATCATAAGCCTACATATATAAGAATGAATGATTTACACAATTAATCCCCATATATTTAATTAGTCTCTTTTTGATCACTAAATTAAGTCCAAATTAATTCTTGATCAATACTAATTAAATAACATGATTTCATATTAATATATTAGAACTTATAATATATTAATATGTCACAAAATGTCTTCTCCTCACAAAAGGTTTATCCAAATGTTCCGATGCAATGCAACCCAAATGGACCATGCCGAGTCGGGTCAAGTACATACCAATTATAGTTATGGACTTAGACACTAATCCAACATTGTCATCACTAAATCATCGAGGGGCCCACATATATCGCTTTTATCCCACATTGGATAAAAGGAACGGATAAACTTCAACTCATATGCTTGCTTTACTCACTCACCCAATCACACACGACAATACGTTTTATAACACCGAGTTACTATTGCGTTTACGCATCATCAATGTGCTACCGACTTGTAAAATACAACTCACATGTCTTGGTTTCAAGAATATAAGATATTATAGTCTCATGATCACTCATGATAAAATCCATGAAGTGATTCAAATGAGTGTGGGTTTGATCCAATACTCAAATCTTATTACAAGAGTACTCATGAATACTGCAGCAAACTTGTGCTATGTCTAACACCTTAGACAATCCTACAGACCCATTCATGACAGTCTACTTTCATAACCTACTTCCAAAGTATGATCGACTGTGGATAGTTTGAATAATCTTATTATTCTAGAAGTCAAAACAAGCAAAGTGAAACACAAAAATAATCGAATCCAATATGGTCTCAAAACTTCTGAATATAAATAAAGACACCTTTTATTAAGTCACCATATTGATTACACATTATTCATTGTATAATGTTTCGATTTATCAACTTTATACTCGAATTAAAACAATAGTTATCCCATGCTCTAAGCATGCACACTATGTTTACCTATGGTCCTTTCTTTTTGAAATAGATCAATTAAACACATCTTCAATGAAACTCATTTTACAATTCCAAATCTTTATCCCCACTGTAAGAATACCAAATTCTTGTCACTATTAGAATGTGTCAGATTATTAACCTTTATGCAATGATCCTTTTGTAATGTCAATGCACGAAAGTCAGAAAGACTTGGACAATGAAATTAGAAAGTATTCCACTGGAGATTGATAACAAAACAATTCCAAGGAAGCGAAGTCTCAAATTCAAAGTACATTCCTTTGAACATCCTTCTTGCATAAAAGTTTCTAACCTACACAAAGATTCTTAATATCTAACCCCCATTATGGAAACATTTCCATATTTTCCATATGACAACTCATTATTAATAGAATCCTGTCTATTCACAATAATGTCTATATGGTCCATCCGTTACTATACTTCCAACTATTCTAAAGCAACCAATCCTCAGTGAACTTTAGATCGTCCTTTACAGTTGTGTAACTACTTTAGTCATACCCGGTTCTAGTCCTTTTTCCCTCTTAATGCCCTAGGCATTTGGAAAATTAGAACATATGAATATTATAGCATATGCAATCGATCCTATATCCGAAGCATATGGGACACGATTCATAATGTCTTACATAAAGACATGATGCTTGATCAGTCTCTTGCTATAGATATTCCATATATAGAATTTCCAATGTTGAAGCATTTCAACATGGCCTTCATATATATATACATATATATATATATATATATATATATATATATATATATATATATATATATATATATATATATATCCTTGACTAAATTTAATTAAAATCTCAATCTAAGCTTTTAGATTTGAAATGAAGTATAATTTCCTCTCCCTTAATTATAGCAAAACAACTTTTCAAACCCTGCAACTTTGTGAATTGAAACTTTTGTTTTCTATAATTAACATTGCTAACTTGCAACACCTAACATAATAATTGTGCTCCCACTAGCATAATAATTACATTCTTAGCATTACACTTATGCTCCCACTAGCTTTGACATGTCTCCAGAAATAAACTGGACTTCTAGAAATCAATACTTGTTGACTTTCTTACCAAAGTTCAGATTTCTGATATGAGATGCTTCGATAAGACTTTATCTAGGCTTCTTAAACTCATACACCTTTCCTCAGATAGCTCACATGTGTGTCTAAACTATTTTAGAACTTACAAATAAAACAACTGTAAAGGACAAACACACAATAAATCAAACAGATGTCGAATGATTAAAACAGCAACACCTTAGAAGAGCTCGATGAAGAACTTCTACTTTAGAGGCGTGCTAGGGTTACAGTACTTGTTAAAGAAAATATTCAAGAAGCGTATCTAATGTGATGCATGCATGCACCATAAATACTAAACTCTAAAAACAAAAAACGGTTGCACAGGCCCAAACCGTGAATACATTAGACTAAACTAATGAAGCCGAATGGCGCAACCCATAGGCTCAACAATCTCCCCCTTTGTGCCAATTGAGGCGAGAGATCACTTTGGTTGAGTAACAATGATTTTATTCACAGTCTTGAACAACTTTGGTATGATGGCAAGAAGAGTTTGACGAAAGTTAATATACCACCGAAGCATATCTGAAAACATCTTCTTATCAGCTTCACTGTTCTGATTGCACCTATGTATGATATCGAGAATATGATCCAAGCAGGAAGTGGAGAACAGGTGTTTGTCAACAAGAGCGAACATGCATTTTTGACCTTCGCCCCTGATGAACATGACTGTATGAAACTGTGGGTCGATTATTCCCTTCATGATCACATCGATGTCGCTTGCCTTCCCTATTGGCTTGATAGTGGGCTTCCTTCTTAAGGCAGAGGCGATTTCCTGAACCATCTTTGCGACTTCAAGAATATAACACACCAGCATTCGCTTGATGTGATCAATGATAGGCTCATACTCTTGTTGATTAGTCAACAAAATATTGTTCAGGAGAATCCAGTCATGAGGATTCAAATTTGGCAGATCAGCTAGGGAGATCATATGAACCGAACTGTCTGAGCCTCGGATCACTTTGATTTTGATATTGATAAACTTCCATGCCGAAGTGGGTTTCAACACCTTGGCTGTTGTGATCTTCTGTTTACTCCAAGTCAGGTATTGCGGTTGAGACAACGTAAGATAGTATTCGATTAGGTCTCGATCAACCTTCGGGTCAGGAGAGGGGATGGCAACTGTTGACTCAAAACAATGAAAGATGAATGCCTTTCGGGTGATTGGCATATCAAATTGAGAATCCTTGGAATTCTCAAGATCGAATGAAAGGACCGGTTCAAGCCAATGTGTGCTTGGAGATTCAATTACCTCCTTCAGAAGCTTTTCCATTGTCCATAGAGGGAACATAGATTTCCTTCGTTCTAATGCATCATTCGCTTCTTTTTGTTTCCTCTCCCTTTCAGCTTCTTCATTTTCTTTACGAAGCTTTTCCTCAAGCTCTCGATCGGTTCGCTTGATTTTGAGGTCTTTGAATTTGGAATCTTTTTCTCTTGTTTTAGCCACATCTTCGATTTCAACCTCATCATCATCACCAATGTTCTTCTTTCGTTTGTCCTTCATACTGCCCGAAGCTTCATTACCCTTCGGTTCAGCAGTGACTTTTGGTTGGGTGATGGGTTTGCTTTTTGGAGGTTGTTGTGATTGACTCTGGGTAACATTTTCTCCCCCTTGTTTCGGAGGGACAACGGGCTCTAGAACACCTTCAATTCTGCTTATAATATCTAGAGCAAGTCTCAATTTCTCAGCCAAGTGGCGTCGAACTGAGATAGTAAGAACCGAGTCATGTGCGTCCAAAAGATGTAAAAGAATGGAATGCACATCACCAATAGAGCTTTTGATGACTGCTCGCTCAGACTTAAGTTCTTCAACTTCCTTGGTCTCCATCTTGAGCTTCAAGTTCTGAGTTTTAAGCTGAGCAGTTCGACGATCCAGCTCATCCATTATCTTGTTTTCCACAGCTAGTTCGGCTTCGAGTTGAGTAAGACGGGCATCAACTGATGTGTGAAGCTTGGTGTTGGCAGACTTGATAGCTTGGCGTGTCTCCTCTTTTCAGCTTGAAGAGAGGTGGTAAGATTATCAACATAATCATTCACCATTTGAGCATTCTTCTGAGCTGCAGCCTGAAGAGAATCAAGAAAAACTTGAGCATCAGAAATTAGTTTTTCGACGTTTGCGGTCGCTTGCTTGCAATCTTTGGTGGATTCTTTAACTGCAATAGAAGCTTTCAGGCATGAGGAAGTGGAAGCATCTATAGCTTTGACAACATTGGAAATGGAAGTGTCATGATCCTTAACAAAAGTTGCCAACAGAGCCTTGATTGCTGCTTCAGAGTATGCATTACTTGGAGTAGAAGAGGAAGAAGAAAGCAATTGGTCAAGCTTGTCATTCAGATCCTTTAAATGCTTCTTCGTGACAGGAGCGTCATCACCATCATCATCGCTTTGTACTCGATATGGGCTAAAATAGACAGAATCACATTCCAATTCTGCTCTTCCAAGAACAGTGTCAGATTTGTGTGAGGGAGGTGGGGATATAGGTTTTGAGGTAATTGGGGGTTCAGATTCTGAAGTAGGTGCCCCCGTATCAGATACGTTGACACGAACTTGAGGTTCGGTTTTAGTAGTAGTAGTTGTGGTAACTTCGGTGAATAAAGGGGTGGGAATGGGAATTGAAGTTGTAGTTGAAGATGAGATGGGAGGTGGGCACGAAGCAATGGTAATAGGAACCGATTGTGTAGGAGAAGGAGGAGGTGAGCTTCGGTTACCTTCATGAGATGGTGAGGGTGGAGGTGAATTACCTCGAAGCGAACTCTCGTTTTGAGAAACGCCATCATCACTAGACTCTGGTTCGGGCTGTGGGTCAGATGGAACGTAGTCAAAATCACTTGAAGAGAGAGCCTTCGACGTGTGTGCCTTCTTCTTGGTCTTGCGTTTCTTTGGAGCAGAGGGAGCTGCTTGTTCAGACTTTTGCTTCTTGGGAGTAGAAACTTTAGAGGATTGACCTTCCTTATCCCCTTTTCTTTCAGGCTTCTTCCCTCGTTTTGTTGGTTTATCTGCTGCGTCAAGCGAGCTTTGCATTTCGGGAGTAAGCTGCCTTGGTCCTGAAGGAGGTAGCTTCTTGTACTCAGTTATCACTTTGCTTTCACTAGAAACACACATGTACATGGATTCTGGAACCGAACCAATAAATATAAACTTCGATGGATCATAAACTATTATCTTTGTCGTGTGGAAGGTAGCAATAGACGACATCAGTGAGTCCGCCATTGTTGGAACTTGAAGCTTCTCCATTGCCCATTGAGTAACAATAGTCCAAAACCTAGCACAAGAGATTTCAGAGTAGCGTGAAGTAGAACTAATACTTTGAACTAGTTCAGACCATAAGATAGATCCAAAGTCCATGTTGACCCCATGGCACAGACCGTAGAGAAGGGTCATGAACGCCTTGCTCGCCGCATCAGACCCTGCAACCCTCTCCGATAAACCCTTGAAGAGGAGGGTAAAAATACCATTCCACTGAGGAGGAAGGCATGATTTCTTGAACTTTGTGACAGTGGTGAGAATCTCAGTGTACCCCATATCGTAGAACATTGTGAAGAGTTGAGTGGTGGTAATGGAATCAGGGTTGATCATGGAGTCGTCGATAGCAATCCTTAGCAACAAACAAAACCTAGTTTTTGAAATTGACGTCTTTTGATAGAAGATCTCAAAGAAAATTCTCTCATTGACTTTATCGTAGACAGCGGTTGAGTAGACCTGAGAAAGTAGCGACATGGGAACATACTCCACCTTGGTTGGGGCAACTACAAGTGGTGAATATTTGAGGCATTCAACCACTTGCAACTTGTAGGGTGTTGGATTAATGTCTAAGTCCATAACTATAATTGGTAAGACTTGACCCGACCCGGCATGGTCCATTTGGGTTGCATGGCATCATGCATTTGGATAGACTATAATGAGAGAAATAACACTTAAGGTTGGTTAATATATTATAAGTTCTAATATATTAATAAGGTTATTTAATTTGTATTGATCAAGAATTAATTTGGAATTAATTAAGTGATCAAAAGGAGACTAATTAAATATATGGGTTGATTGTGTAAATCATTCATTCTTATATATATGGGCGTGTAATCCAAGATTTCTTATGTTGGACTAATCCATGGGGTGACCCATGGATACTCCATGGAGGTTAAAATCCATGGAGCATAAGGAATGGGTAAAGTTATGAGTTACATGGTGTAACCCTAATAGCCACCATATAAAAGAATCTCATGGCTCAAGAAATCGTGCACTAATGTGTGAATATGAGGGCTAGACGATTTCACGGAGTGTTCCATTTCTCTCAAGTCATTCCATGTGCATTTGGTGTTGTGTGAACCATTTGAGGTGTCACACTTGGGGCACTAGGCACTCAAGCTTCATGGAGACAAGCTACATCAAACAAAGGTATGTATTCTATCCATTTGATTACCCAAGTATCAAGTATTGTATGCTAGATAGGGTAATACCTTGGAAAGTTCATAATTGCATGTATAATAGAGAAAACAGAGATCCAAGGTATATAGGGTTGCATGTACACTTAGGAGTGTTAGAATGCGCTAAAACCATCAGTGGTGTCAGAGCCAAGGCTTGTTTTCTTGTTATACTTGCAAAATTAGCTGAAAAATCGAATTGTATTAGTTTAAAAGTTATGCTAATTACTTGGAAAAAAATTTGATGTGAATTATCTTTGTTCATATGAGTTTATTAGATTAATAGAAAAGTTAATTGATTTGTGTTTTCAATCCATTTTAATCTAAGAGTTGATTCTAAAATGTGTTTTTTGTAACTTGTCCTCAAGTTATATGAAAAGTCACATTTAAGTTTCATAAAACTCATAAAAAGTTGGCAATGGTTACAAAAATGAAGAGTCTTGTCCTCATTAAATGGTTTTATGACTCCATAACTTGTCCTCAAGTTATGGAGGTTCAAGAGTCACTTCATTAAATGATAAAATGTGTAACCTTTATTAGTTCCATAAGTTACAAAAATAAAGAAAAGTTACATTCTTTTATTAGTTTAAAGTCTTCCATAACTTGTCCTCAAGTTATGGAACTTGAAGAGTTTTTTTTTAATTAAAACTACTTTAAACACATAAGTTATGGAATTAATTAGTTTTGAATATTTTCAAAACTTGCCCTCAAGTTTTGGATTTTGTAAAGTTTTCCCCATGAATACTTTAATTCCAAGTTAGCCCTTAGAATTTTAAAAGTTAAAATTCAACCCTTATACTTTATAGTATTATAAGTTAATAATAAATATATGTATAAGAGCAAGTCAGTCTTACCGTTAGTAGGCCTCATTCACGAAGCCGGTCTATAAGGGGGGTATAAGGTTACTGCCTATAAAATGGCAGTTTAATGGGTGTCCACTCTCACCCACCGCTTCCTTGACTGGTGGAGGGTCGTTAGCCGAACGTGTAGGACACGGACTATAATTCTCCCTTCATTAAAAGTATTAATGATAAATACTAAGTAACTAAACTTTTTATAAATTCCCAATCTTAGTTACTTAGGAAAATGTGAATAAGGTGCTAATCCATGAAATTACACTTTGCACTTTGTTTAAACCGTTAGTGGAGCGTGTGTGGTTAACCGACACACTAACCTGGATTTAACAAAGTAGGCAAAGGGTAACTTAATATTTATCATAGTATCGGTGGAGCTCGTGTGGTTAACCGGCACATCGATTGAGGGGTAAATATTAAGGGTACCAAGTATATTTGCATGGTTACTTCACACCTTGTTTTGTGATCCTCGGCATCCCAGTCACAAAACCTGAAGGGCACACTCGAGATTGAAACATGCCATTGAAAAGTTCAATGAATCTCAAAAGATCTAGGAGTTTCAAATCCAATTAAAAACCTAATTACATTATTTCTTTTTTCATGGTGGAAATTGGTAAATCGTCATTTACCTACCTTCAACTATTTTATAACTCGGATTACGGCATCCCTCTTCCAGTTATAAATAGGTTGTTGGATCCTAGCCTTAATATCATATTGGGTGTTATATTAAGGACTTTAGATCAACTATCTTGAATATCTCCCAAAAGATGTCTAGTTCAGACATCTATGATCTTCCCAAATCTCTTGGAACTTTACTTCCTCCACCTCCTCCAATTATTCTCCCTAACCCACAAGTTCAAGGTCACTCAAGCCCTAATGGCAAGCAAGGTCTATGTGTGATCACATCTTAGAGATGAAGTCACATATTGACAAGCTGGGAGAGTTGGGTGTCAAAGTCTTGAGAAAGTTGGATGTTCAATCACTTTCTAAGTCACATAGTGAGTTCCTTTGGGACTACTATGAAACAGACTATGACATGAATCTTAATGATCATATCTATTTGCTTGGTGCTGCTGAATCAGCAATGATTTGGAACGATAGTAAAGCAAATTTGATTAGAAGATCAACTTCCCAAAAACTTTATGGACAGTGACAATGGTGACACTAGAAATCCAGAAAAAGCATTCTCTTCCCAATGGAAAGGGATTGGCCATAGTCAACCCGGTTGACCAAATGGTAAGGAGAAAGGCTAAGTCTGAGATAGTCCTATTACCAAAGGGTCCATATGTTTATTTTGCCAAAGGAAGGGGCGTTGATTGCAAAGATGCCAAGTTTACCTAAGGATGTTAAAGTCAATAAGTCTGACTCTAATTCAGGTAGAGCCCATTATCTAACTGTGTAAGTTTCTATTTTAAGATCCTCATTACATGATGTGACTGGGTCACATGTTGATGTTTTAAGAATCAAAGAATAGAGAGAAAGCTTAAAGGAAGTATATGCTAATTCTGATCGCGTAGGTGGATTTCGATCGCATCAGAATTTTGAAGCTGTTACTTAGTAGTTATGATATATTGCTTAGGAATAGATAACAACAAGTTTTTCCGTATGCATTTGCACTATAAGGATAAGTTTTTTCCGCAAAGTTTTGAAATAAAATAAAAGTTTTTAATTTTATATTTATTTTAAATATCCTTACAAGTGGCATTTGTGAAAAATGGTTGTTTATATGATTCCATTGATAGCAATATTTGAAAAAAAATGGACTTGATTCTTTCGTTTGTGCTAGTGTCATAATTTACCAAATAAGGAAAGATTCTCATTCCCAAGGCTTCAGTTGGATAGAAACTTGGAATCATGCAAGTTGAATAGTATGATGAATGAGAACTTTCAAGCATTAGAAAATTAAGACTTGTTCACATGGATGTGTGAGTCAAGTTAAGGGCTAAAGGGATCGAGTACACATTCTTGTGCACTGGTCAAGTCCACCACAAAGCTCGTTAAGACTATTCGTCATGATTTACTAAATTTTAGTAAATATGGTTATACTTACAAGTTTAATTATAATTCTGAAACATTGGAAAAGTCTCAATGTATGGCAGAACGAATGGGAAGTATCAAATTAGGCAGACAGATAAAAGTTTCTCAAATCTGAAAAGATGGGAGAGTACTTTAGTATCATGTTTTGTGATCATCTTAATGATTAAAGAACCACATCACAATTGGTCTTCTAAGGACATCTTAGTGCATTCTTATGACTAAGAAGAGGAGTCATGAATTGTTGAAATGGTTAAATCAAGAAGATGAGTCATACTTCGTTTCAAAACAAGTCTTAGAGTCATACTCCAAGACTATAAGTTGAGTGACATATCTGAAAGAAAGGTTTATAACACTTGTCAAATGTAAGAGTAAAAGTGTCCTACTCTTGTACATTTGAAGTTGGTAAGTTGTGATGTTTTGGATTAAACAAAGACCAACTAAGGCCAATTATGTGAAGTGTTTGTCTTGATAAAGAATCCGCACTATCTCTTGAATATTTGGCAAGATAGTCTTATATGTCAAGAGGACAGTGGGAGTCTTAAAGATCCTAAAAAGAATTTCAAGAACTAATCAAGAATAAAACCTGAGGTTCTTCACTAGCACACGACTTGAGGTTTATAACCTATCATGTTGACATATTCTGTGCCCATTCCAGTTAAAGTTGGCTTTGCATAGGAGTTCTGAAAGTTCTCAATTGGTTGCATAACAACTTGGAAGCAATGGCAGGCCCTGTATTGCCAGGTGGCAAGAAGTTAAGATTGCATAAGTTCAGTCCATATGAGTTTGGATTTGTCATTATCCTTGTCTTGTGACTATGGTTTTGACGATTCACATGGATAAGAACACATACACCATAAAATCTAAGGGTCATAAGGTTTCTCTCCGATTCATGAAAATGATGGTGAGGAAACACTTCCACCAAGTAGATTTGAAGCAGATGGCAAAAGGTCTAAACAATTGAGACTATGATTACGGCATCCCTTTTCATAGTTCTAAAATTGTTTAGACACACATGCATGCTATCTAAGGAAAGGTGTATGATTTTGATAAAGTTTTATCAAAGCATCTTGTATCAGAAATCTGAACTTTGGTAAAGAAGTCAATAAAGTATTGATTTCTAGAAGTCCAGCTGATTTCTGAGTACATGTCAAAGCTAGTGGGAGCATAAGTGTTATGCTAATAATCATCATGTTAGTGGGAGCATGATAATTATTGTTAGTGTTGCAAGTTAGCAATGTTAATTATAGAAAACAAAAGTTTCAATTCGTGAGGCTGCAGGGATTGAAAAAGTTGTTTTGCTATAATTAAGGGAGAGGATATACTTCATTTCAGTTCTAAAGGCTTAGATTGAGACCTTAATCATCTTTAGTCAAGAATATATATATGAATTTCATGTTGGATTGGTTCAACTTAAGGAAATTCTATATATTGCGTTCTCAAAATTCGATTATGATTACGACATCCCTCTTCATAGTCAAATTTTGAAAACATGGCAAATAAAAATATTGTAGCAAAAGACTGGTCTAGAATCATGTCTTTATGTGAGACATCATGAATCGTGTACCATTTGCTTTGGGTACAGGATCGATTGCATGTGCTATAATATTTTTCATTTCTAAATTTTTCCAAATGCCCAGAGGCATTAAGAAGGGAAAAGGTCTAGAATTGGATATGACTAAAATGATTAAGCAATTGTCGAGGACAATCTGAGGTTTACCAAAGATTGGTTGCTCAGGGACAGTTGGAAGTATAGTGCTAATTTTGGAAGGACCATATTGACGTATTCTAAAAAGAGGCATCTCTTATTCATAAGTGATAGTCAAAATGAGAATATGGAGTTGTCTCCATAGGTGGAAGTTATCTGTGTAAGATTAGAAAACTTAATGCAAGAAGCATGTCCAAAGAAATGTACTTTGAATATGAGACTTAGTTTCCATGGAGTTGATCTCCATTGGAATACCTTATAATGACTGTTGACAAGTCTTTGTGACTTTGTACATACTCATTACAGGAGGGTCAGTGCATATAAGTTTAAAATCTAAACAGATTTCGATAAATGATAGGAATTTGAAATTCTCACATTTTTCGATAAAGATTTGGGAGTGTGAAATTAGAATCATTGAAATTATGTTCAATTGGTTTATTTCACAAAGTAAGGATCATAGACAAACATAGAGTGCATACTTGGTGTATAGCAAAGCTATTGTTTAAGAAAAACATAGTGTACATGCTTGGAGCATGTGACAACTAGTGTTTTTAATTCAAGTATAAAGTTGCTAAAACCGAAACAATGAATAATGAGTAATCAGTATGGTGATAAATAAAAGTGTTTATTTATATTCATAGGGTTTGATACCATATTTGATTCATTTATTCTTGTGTTTCACTTTGCATGTTTTGACTTCCAGAATAACTAAGTCGCTCTTCCTGAATGATTAAGTTATTCAAACCATCCACAGTCGGTCATATGTTGGAAGTAGATATGAATCAAGACTGTCATGGGTTGGTTTGTAGAGGTCCAAGTTGGTGAACAAAGTGGTGCTACAACACTCATGAGTGCTCATAAGTTCTGAGTATTGGATTCAACCCGCGCTCATTTGAATCACTTCATGGATTTTATCATGAGTGATCATGAGACGATAATATCTTATATTCTTCAAACCTAGAGATATGAGTTATTACTATGAGTTGGTTGTACATTGATTGCACGAAAACGCATTCGGTAACTCGATGTTATAAAACGTGCCTTTGTGTATGATTCAACAAGTAGTAGAACAAGCCATATGAGTCAAAGTTTATCCATTCCTTTTACCTTCGGGATAAAAGCGATATATGTGGGCCCCTCGATGATTTAAAGATGATACATGTGAGTGCTTGGCCAAGCCAGGACTGATTTGATTTGTTCAATCAGTCAGTCATCATGAATCGGAAATCGGGAAACAACAAATGGACAGAGAGAATGATTGATAATCCATGTCTCAGTCCATATGATATCTAGAATGGAGGAATATATGATCCCTTATCTAATGGACAAGTCATTGACAAAGGTCAGAGTTCATCGACAAGGTCAGAGTTCGACAGAAGCTTTTGAGAGCTACGATTGCTGATCGGTTCCTGAAGTCATACGCAATAATAGTTTTAGACTTATCCAAGTGGGAGACTGTTGGATTAATGTCTAAGTCCATAACTATAATTGGTAAGACTTGACCCGACCCGGCATGGTCCATTTGGGTTGCATGGCATCATGCATTTGGATAGACTATAATGAGAGAAATAACACTTAAGGTTGGTTAATATATTATAAGTTCTAATATATTAATAAGGTTATTTAATTATTATTGATCAAGAATTAATTTGGAATTAATTAAGTGATCAAAAGGAGACTAATTAAATATATGGGTTGATTGCGTAAATCATTCATTCTTATATATGTGGGCTTGTAATCCAAGAATTCTTATGTTGGACTAAGTCCATGGGGTGACCCACGGATACTCCATGGAGGTTAAAATCCATGGAGCATAAGGAATGGGTAAAGTTATGAGTTACATGGTGTAACCCTAATAGCCACCATATAAAAGAATCCCATGGCTCAAGAAATCGTGCACTAATGTGTTAATATGAGGGCTAGACGATTTCAAGGAGTGTTCCATTTCTCTCAAGTCATTCCATGTGCATTTGGTGTTGTGTGAACCATTTGAGGTGTCACACTTGGGGCACTAGGCACTCAAGCTTCATGGAGACAAGCTACATCAAACAAAGGTATGTATTCTATCCATTTGATTACCCAAGTATCAAGTATTGTATGCTAGATAGGGTAATACCTTGGAAAGTTCATAATTGCATGTATAATAGAGAAAACAGAGATCCAAGGTATATAGGGTTGCATGTACACTTAGGAGTGTTAGAATGCGCTAAACCCATCATAGGGATCATACTGGAAAGGTGAGAAATCAATGATGAGGTTTTGATTTGGTTTAATAGTGAGAAGAGAGGACTGGGCACTGTGTTCATGAACAGAAGAGGAATCCGCCATTGTTGAACCTTGAAGAAAGAGATGAACAGTAGAGAGAGAATTCGCCGTATAGTGCTTGAGAGGATTTGTAAGTGATAAGAGCGTAAAAGGATGTTGAGAAATCCCTTTATACGATTACCATGAGAGAGAAAAATCCAGAGTTATGATTGTACGATCTGCTGATGTATCGCCTGAAAAAGTGCGATTTGACAACTGTTACCCTGAAAAGTGTGTCACGCGTGTCAGGCGGCGTGAGAAAAGAAACGATTCAAATTCACACGCCTTTAAAATCTTATCCTTTCATCTTCTTTTCAATTTTGAAACGATCCAAATTCCCTTTGAAATGTTGAGTCATCTTTTCGCTTCATATGAAATTGCCCTTCGCTCCCAACATAGTGTAGCACTACAGCCTATTGAACCGAACGTTGTATCTGAGAAATAGCAATTAGTACCCCGATCAAGACTTGTGGAAAATCATAAAGATCTTCGTGTAAGAGTGTGCCAACGAAAAAGAAATAAAGCAAATAATTTGTGGGATTTAAGTGATGTCAATTAAGACACGAAATTGTGGATCCCGGGCACGAATCTCTTCCTTCAAAGTCAAGAAAGACTTAGAAGTGTCTGTGTGGTTTCCTGTTGAAATACGATCAAATGTTTATTAAGAAACATTGAAAGGCATCTTTTAATTGTATGGC
This sequence comes from Lactuca virosa, assembly GCF_052849685.1. NCBI lineage: Eukaryota > Viridiplantae > Streptophyta > Magnoliopsida > Asterales > Asteraceae > Lactuca > Lactuca virosa. The sequence goes on along the minus strand of NC_136428.1, from coordinate 339,758,484 downwards.
TATTAGGGTGGCTTTCGCTTCATTCAAACTACGGAACTTGATATAAGACCGAAAGTTGGATGAAGTATTTGTGAGACCGGTGTAGTCTATAAAACAACTAGGTTTGATCATTTTCAGTGACTTGGTGAGTTTTGTAGAAATCTCAAAAACAAAAACAAACTGGATCTTATGGGAAGAAAAGCCTTGGTGTCAGAAAATTTCATAAAGATCGCACAAAAATTAAAAAGAGATTTCTTGGTACCAATAACTAATAGTAGTATCGTTAATACTTAAGTGAAAACTAGAACAATTGATTGTTCACCGTCAATTCATTGTAGGTGTTGGATTTTGGGTTTCACTTGGCCCGTGGTGAAACGAAGCTAAGATCATTAACACAGATGTTGTGTAATCATAAACCTGAGTGGTAAATTCTGAGAGTCTCAAGGGTTACGATTATGAACCGAAGTGTGATGGAGAAAAGAGATAAGGAGGTTAAAGAACCAAAAGTACCTCTACTATATAGTAAGGACCGAGCAGACAACTCTTAACTCAATGTGAGACGAGTAAGGTAGCTCATGACATAAGTGATTTTATCAGCCTGATTGGGAAGAATTGATTTGTGTATATCAAATCAGTAAGGCTTCACTTGAAGTCTTTGAGGCTTTGTTCAACATACAGCAGCATGCTTCTAGGGACACTTAACTAGTACAAAGATAAAGAGATTAATACATGTCCCAGCTCCATCATTTGAATTATCCATGATACCTTTCAGTCATATTTTTGGTATTTCTGATTTTGATAAAAAGCAACAAGAACAACAAAAACAAAACAAACAAATTTTTTTTTGGATTTTATGAATTTTCTGAAAAAGAAATAAAAACAGAAAGGAAAATATTTTTGAGTTTTATGAATTTTCTGAAAAAGAAATAAAAACAGAAAGGAAAATATTTTTGAGTTTTATGAATTTTCTAAAAAAAGAAATAAAAATAGAAAGGAAAATATATTTGAGTTTTATGAAAAGAAAAGAATTAAAAAAAGATATACATAGTGTACAAAGTATACAACCGAAACTTCACCTAAAAGTAGTGAAGCGAAATGGACCGAGCTTCGGTTCATTTCGGTTCCCGAAAATCCGGAGCCGAAATAGACCGAGCGTTCGCTCTATTTCGCTTGTTCAATTTTAATGAGGGGAAAGTAGTTTCGGTACTGATTCAGCTTCCATCATTCCTAAGCCTTGGAGGATTTTATTAAAACTTACTTCAGGTAAGGCTTTCGTGAAGATGTCAGCTAGTTGATCAGCAGATCTAACAAAGTGTATTTCCACATTACCATCTTCAACGTGATCTTTGATGAAGTGGTATCTCAGTGCTATATGTTTCGTTTTGGAGTGTTGCACTGGATTGTGACATATTCGAATAGCGCTTTCTGGGTCACAATAAAGTGGAATCTTCTTCATGTTTAGGCCATAGTCTCTAAGTTGACTTTGTATCCAAATGACATGTGAAGTACAAGATGCAGCAACAATATACTCAGCTTCGGCTGTAGAAAGAGACACACACGTTTGCTTCTTGGATTGCCAGCTAACGAGTTTTACATCAGGGAATTGACACCCGCCAGTTGTGCTCTTTCGGTCTAAACCATATCCTCCAAGATCAGCACCAGAGGAAGCTTGAACAAAGAAGCCGGATTTTGCCGGGTACCAAAGGTCGAGAGATGAGGTTTTCTTCAAATATCGGAAGATATTTTTCACAACCACGATATGAGGTTCTCGTGGATTAGCTTGGAACCTAGCACAATAGCAGACAGAAAACATGATATCTGGTCTACTAGCAGTTAGATACATAAAAGACCCAATCATTTGACGATAGAGAGTCATATCAGCAGCCGGTTTCTCCAGAGATGGTGTTAGCTTTGTTCTGAATGCCATTGGAACCTTCACTTTAGAATCTCCCAACATACCGAACTTCGCCAGTAGTGTGTTAGTATAAGCCTCCTGATTGATGAATATTCCTTTGGGTCCCTGTCTAATGTTCAGTCCAAGGAAAAAGTTAATCGGACCCATTGAGCTCATCTCAAATTTAGTCTCCATCAACTTCCGGAATTCAATGTTAAGCTAGGATTCGTGGAACCGAAGATGATGTCATCGACATAAATTTGGACGATCATTAGATGTTCGCCCTCTTTCTTGCGAAAGAAGATTGGGTCAACCAAACCTTGTTTGAATTTAGACATTTTCAGAAAACGAGTTAATGTTTCATACCAGGCTCTCGGGGCTTGCTTCAGACTGTAAACTGCCTTGTCCAAGATGTAGCAATGATTGGGAAACTTTTCGTTCACAAACCCAGGAGGTTGCTCAACGTACATTGTGTCTTCCAGTTCTCCATTCAAGAACGCACATTTGATGTCCATTTGAAAAACTTCAAAATTCTTGTGAGCAGCATATGCCAGCAAGATCTGAACGGATTCTAACCTTGCTATAGGAGCGAAGGTTTCTTCGTAATATATACTTTCTTCCTGACAATATCCGTTGACTACCATCCTTGCCTTGTTGCGAATTACGTTCCCTTCTTTATCCATCTTGTTCCTGAATACCCATTTCAATCCAACCACAGATGCATCCTTTGGTGTGGGAATCAGTCTCCATACTCAATTTCACTCAAACTCATTGAGTTCATCTTGCATTTCCTGTACCCAATCGGAGTGATCAAGTGCAGTATTCACTGTTTTTGGCTCAATCTTGGAGACAAACGAATTAAACATGCAGAATTCTACTTGAGAGAATAAAGCAGTTTGCTTCGCTTTCAGTTGAGAACGTGTGAGAAATCCCTCAGATGATCACCAATTACTTGAGTTTTTGGATAATCGCGTGTCCATTTTACGAGTGGAGGATAATCTGGATCATAAGCAGGATCCAATTCAGCATTTATTTCTACTTCGAATTCTGATTGAGAATCTTCGTCATTTGTATTGTTATTCTCCCCCTCGAATGACAAAACAATCTCAACATTCGGTTCAGAATTCTCCCCCTTGATTGGACTTTCATGGGTCATTGTTGGAGATGGGTTCTCCCCCTAGAATGGTAAGTCAGGTCGCCTTGGTGTAGATGAACTCTCCCCCTGGAATGTAGAACATCTAGGAGTTGGTTCGCTCGAGCTTTGGGGTTCGCCTTGATCTTGAGGTCCGCTTGAGCTTTGAGGTTCGCCTTGATCTTGAGGTTCGCTTGAGCTTTGGGGTTCTCCTTGATCCTCAGGTTCGCTGTCCATGTCTTGTGCCGCTTTGTTTATTATCTCCTTCAGATTGTCAACTTTATTATCTGCTTCTTTTGCTTCAGAGAGAATGGATTTCTCCAGTTCATCAAAGAGCATTATGTACTCTTCAAACAAATTTGATAGTGGAACTGTGACTTGATCTTTTTGTAGAAAGATCTCCCTCATTGGACTTTCACTTGAATGAAGTTTCTTCACGTAACTATCATCGAATGTGACATAATAGGTTTCTTCAATCTTCTTTGATTTTCTATTTAAAACCCTATATGTCTTGGAGGTCATAGAGTAGCCAAGAAAGATCCCTTAATCTGCCTTCACATCAAACTTGTTTCAGTTCTCTTTAGAATTGAGGATGAAGTTCCTAGAACCAAAGACATGGAAGAATATCACATTAGTCTTGCGATTATTCAGAATTTCATACGGTGTGATTGAAAATCGCTTATTCAGGAAGGTTCGGTTCTGGGTATAGCAGGCAGCTGCAATAGCATCAGCCCAGAAGTACAGAGGTAGAGAAGCGAAACTGAGCATGGTTCGGGCTGCTTCACACAATCAACGGTTTCGCCTTTCAACTATGTCATTTTGTTGTGGAGTATAGGGAGCAGAGAAGTTGTGAGACACTCCCTTTTTATTGAGAAATTCTTCAAACTCTTGGTTTTTGAATTCTGACCCATTGTCACTTCGGACATTTCTAACCACCTTTCACAGTTGAAGCTCCACTTGCTTAATAAAGTTCTTGAGCTTTGGAGTCACCTCTGATTTCTGTTTAAGAAAGAAAACCCAGGTGAAGTGCGAAAAGTCATCAAATTCAACAAGAATGTACTTACTACCACCAATGCTTTCTATGGCCGAAGGACCACATAGCTCGATGTGAAGAAGCTCAAGAGGTTCGATGATCTTTGTGTTGATAATTATGGGATGATTCTTTCGGCTTTGGTTTCCCATTTCACATGCAGCACACAGATGTTCCTTGTCAAACTTTAGAAGTGGCAGTCCTCGCACATGATCACCAAGAACTAACTTGTTGATTTCTTTGAAGTTAAGGTGCCAAAGTCGTCGATGCCACAACCAACTTTCATCAGAATGAGCTTTCGTTAGGAGACATACAGTAGGCTTTCCACGTATCTGGTTCAGATTTAATGGATACATTTCGCCTTTACGCTGTGACTTCAGCAGAACCGTCTTAGGTTTCTTCTCAATGATCTCTGATCCTTCATCATCAGATGAGACCTTCAAGCCAGTCCCAACAACCAATTGTGAGACACTGATGAGATTGTGTTGCAATCCTTCCACGTATGCCACCTTTCGAATCGAGAAATCTCCGTTTGTGATCATTCCATAGCCTTTTCTTGTGCCATATGAGTTGTTAACATATTTGAAACATCCACCATCCTTTAGTGCCTGAAACTCTCTTAGCTCTTCCCTTCTTCCTTTCATGTGACGCGAGCAGCCACTATCTGTGTACCATTCATCGTCGAACTGCTCGTCACTTATAACCTGCAAAAATCAAGCAGATTTAGGAACCCAAAGTTGCTTGGGTCCACGTGAGCCTTTTACAGAACAGGGAATAGCAATTGAAAGATCAACCATATAAGTTCTTTTTATTAGTGTGGTTTGGTCTTTCCTTTTTATGGTAAAGACCTTGAGTTTGTTTAAATCAGGTTGATGATTTTTATTTTGATTCTTAACAGACTTGTTTTCGTGTTTCCTAGGGTTAGCTGACGTCTTCTTTGTTTGCGTTTTGTATTCAGAGACGAGCTTCCCTTTTTCCTTGCCATCCTTGACATCCTTGTTAGGATTCTGCTTTTGGTCGAGAATGAGGAGAATGGGGCTTAGGACCAAAGTTAGGCTTTCGGTTCTTTTCACCACTTGATCTGGGACCGAAACTAGTCTTTAGGTTCTTGTCGCTGCAAGATTTGGGACCGAAATTGGTCTTTCGGTTCGCTTGACTACAGGATTGGCAGTGAGTGCATGGATCAGAATTATCCTTTGATCCTGCTTTCGCCTTGAGGTTTGACGCCTTTTCTGTGCGAACATAATTGGAGTTTTGGGAGTTCCAAAACTGCTTCCTTTCATTGAGATTCTTTTGATATCTTTTGTTTCGCTGGCGTTTTTGACCAGCAAGCTGCTTTTGAGACTTGTGTATGTTTGCCCTTGGCTTCGGTCTCTCAGCATGAGTTTCGCTCTTCATTGAAGAGGTTTCTCTTGCAGCCTTCATAGGTTCACTTGGAATTTCTTTGGTACCACTCGTGCTTGGTACATCAAAGCTAGTAAGCTTGTTGAGTGGTTCTTCCACATATCTGCCTTCGACTCTCCATGATGTTCTTTCTGATAAACCAACGATTTCATCTGCATTATCAATTGGAGCAGAACAAAAATAATTATCACAACCACCTGCGTTATCTTCGTTTACTATGGCTGTTAGTTCGGTTGAGTGTTTCTGAGTAACTCCTGTTGTGGTGTATACTTGATTTGGTACAGTTTGTACTTTTTGATAAACCACTGTCTGCGGTTTCAGAACTTTGGATTTATCTTGGGATATCCGAGCGAACTCAACCGAATTCTCAGATATAAGACCTTGGGTAGGTTCGGTTTCGCTTTTGACGAATTCTGAACAGTCAACTACATCCTCTACATAAATTTCACTCATATCACTGTCCTCGTCAAATTCAGAAGTGTTTTCTACATTTATCTTGTTTTCTGAACTTAACTTGGCATTCAATGAGTCAAATTTCTGCATGGTTTCGGTCTTTATTTTCAATTTATCATTTTCGTCCAAAAGGTTTTTACACATGTCCTTATGGTCTTTGGACTTAACAAAGGACTCGATTTTATCCAGACCAATCCTATAGGCGTCAGAGATGTTATCTGAAGAAACAATAGATTCATAGTTATAACCATCAATATCAACTTCGTCCTCCTTTAACTCCAGGAAGGGAAAAATCATTTTGTCAATCTTTTTGCCGATTTCACAGTCTAAATGCAATTGAGTGATATTAGTATATAAACGTTTAGCAATCAAGCAAAAAATGTTTCTTTGCTTCAAAAGCTTCAAGTTATGACGTTGCAAATAAATAACTTCATCTTTCGCCCTAACTAACTCCACCTCCTTCTGCTCTATCCAAATTCTTCTTTCCTCACTCTTTGAAGACACCCTGCTGAGTTGATCAGTTATGTTAGAATTCTCTAGGCGATTTTGTTTTAGACTACCACTTAAACTAGAAAACTTGAATTATAAATCATTTAATTCCTTTTCATAGTTATTAACTGGTATTTTCAGAGACTCGAGGATAGATTGTACCTTCTTTATCAACTGATCACATTCGTTGATCTGTTCCCCCATTGGTTTGGCTGCGAAACACTTGTCTTCTCTTTACTTCGCTTCCTCACCTTCTCCTTCAGTTGTATAGCCTCTCATCTGTGACACTCCAGCAGTCACCATCAAACATCTTCCACCAAGCTCAGAGTTTCCTTCCTTCGCCACAAAAGATCTGCCATGTGTGGGCTTGCGAACTTCTTCATCTTCAGAGTCTGTAGACCAGACTTCTACACCACTGAACTCATCATCAGCAATATTTCCCTGCACAATCAAAGCATTCATATTGTTGTTAGATGTTTTCTTCTTCTTTATTTCCTCTAGCTTGCGTTAATAGTATGCTTCATCATCTTCTACATCCTTCTTCTCAGCCTGCTTTCTCAACATGCAATCTTTGGCAAAGTGATTTTTGTCGTGGCAGTAATTGCAATCATATCCGGAGTCACCAACAACCTTGTTCTCCTTCTTCGCTTCTTCATGTTGAGGAGCGCTTTTAGGTTCCTCTTTCGCCTTTTCGGAGCTGTAGCTACCCTGCCGGTTTCGTTTCTTAGTGGTAGGGAACTTTTTACGAGCAAACTTTTTGGGATTGGAGACCATTAAAGCATATTCATCATTCGTCAGATTGCATTCAGAGAGATCCAACTCTTCTTCTTCTTCATCCACATTCTTTCCTTTGGAAAGAAGAGCCAATGATCCCATGCTAGAGACCACATTTGTTTCCTTAGTCACAACGCTTTCGTGTGATTTCAGTATTCCCAGAAGCTTCGCCAACGAATAGGATTTGAACTGTTCATGGGCTTTTACAGTCGAAACCACCTCCATCCATTCGGGTCTTAGGCCATTCATAAAGGTGACCTTCTGCTCAATTACTTCTCTACCAATTCCATGCTTGATCATTTTGCTGAGGAGATGATTGAATCGATCAAAGGCCTGGATGAGTGTTTCTTCAGGCTTCTGCTTGAAATCACCGAACTCAGAGAGAAAAAGAGTTTGTATTGAATGCTCTAAATCTTCATCTGTAGAATAAAGCTCTTTAAGTCTATCCCAGATTTGTTTCGCTGTTGTGCATGTACTAACCAGACGAAAGGTATCTGATTGCAATGCAAATCGGATCATCCTCATAGCTTTAATTTTGCAAAGCAGCTTGTCCTTCTCGTCTTTAGCAACATCTTTCACGTCAATCATTAGCTGGTTGTACTCCTTTTGAGTCTTGATGACTCTATGAGTTCTAGTATGAGAAAAAGGACCCACGGTGATCGCTTCCCATATTATATAACCATTGTCTTCTGAACCAAGAACGTAGTCTTCAAAGTGATGCGTCCAAACTTCATAGTCTTGAGTATACAAGATTGGGATTCTCGTAGTAGATCCGATGTTGTTAGATATGTCGATGGGGTTGGTTTGTGAATCATCGAGAGACATGACGACCTGTTTAGAATGTTTGTCAAGAATCAGACTTGTAAAGATTGAATAGGGTAATATCGAGATGTATGAACAACGTCAATGAAAGAATGACGGCTCAACAGATCCAATAAAAGCGGAAACCCTAAGAAAATTCTTCAAATAGAAGAGATTCGTATGATTTACACAGCCTCCTGCTCTGATACCAATTGATGAGTTGAAAACTCTTTTAAGATCGATAAGATTCTTAACAAATAAAACAGAAAGTAAACCAAAGAACAAACACACTATGAATCAAACAGATGTCGAATGATTAAAAAAGCAACACCTCAGAAGAGCTCGATGAAGAACTTCTACTTTAGAGGCGTGCTAGGGTTACAATACTTGTTAAACAAAATATTCAAGAAGCGTATCTAATGTGATCCATGCATGCACGATAAATACTAAACCCTAAAAACAAATACACAGTTGGACATGCCCAAACCGTGAATACATTGGACTAGATTAATGAAGCCAAATGGCGTAACCCATAGACTCAACAACAGCAATAAGTCTCAAATGTTTAGACCTTTTTTCCATTTCTCACAATTTGAACTATGAAGAGGGATGTCGTAATCATAAACGAATTTGAGAATGCAATTAACACAATTGCTATCTCTTTAAAATCTAATTAGTGAAAGTGTTTCCTCACAATCATTTTCATGAATTGGAGAGAAACCTTTGTCACTCAGATTAATGGTGTATGTGTTCCTATCCATGTGAATTTGCCATAACCATAATCACAAGGCAAGGTTAGTGACAAATCCAAACTCATATGGACTGAACTTGTTAAATCTTAATTTCTTGCCACTTGGCAACCCAAGGGCCTACCATTTCCTCCAAGTTGTTATGTGTATCAAATCGTTATTTCAAACCTATGTAATAATATAGGTCAATTTGTAGTTCATTTTAAAATAATAAAAAGAAATTTTAGCATACTGTGTACATTTACATAATTGACCCTCAAAAATAAAGTATTAAACAATCTCGATTGGGATGAACAAAGTAGTAGAGATTGTAACAAGGTTTCCAAAGATATAAAGAACACTAAAATCCAAGTTATAACGAAGAAGTTATGACCAATCGAAGATCCGCGACAAAACCGGCAAAACACTGTTCAGTGTAAAAAGTGAATTTTTAATAAAAGGCTTTTTAGCCATAACAATCTAAATGAAAGTTGTAGATTATGTTAAACCGAGAACTTTCATAAAAAGAACGTCAAAATCTGACTTCGTATGAGGAAGTTATGATTTTTCTAAAGTTCAGTATAGCAGTATACAACTAAAAACTCGAAATAAAGATCGAGTGATTTTTAGCCAACACAACCTAAACGAGAATTGAACGTCTCGTCAATAGTAGTACAAAGGTAAAAAGACAGACAAAAACGGACGTCGGATGAAGAAGTTATGAAATTTTAATGGATTTCCTGTCCCGGTCTGTTAAAATAATAATATTAAAAATAAATCAATATTAGCCGAAGAAGTCTAAACGAAAGTCGTAGAGTATAATTTTACCTACCCGTGCATATAAATAACGTCAAAAACGGAGCTCGTATGCGAATGTTAAAAATTTCGGAAGTTTTTGGCTCAAAAATCAAGAAATTATAGAGAACCGGGAAATTTGGCAAGGCTGAGAACCGGCCACGTCTCCTCGCATGCGATACTGACACGTGTCGCCTCGTGCCTGCTTCTGATTGGACCGAAGTTGCGGTCCACTGCGCATCCGACACCTTCGCACGAAGACGCCTCCGAGCTTGGACCGGTGTCCGCCTGCGAGCCGAGCCACGTGCCTCCCTTCCCTCACTGCCACCTCGCCTGCTGACTCCTCGCCCTCGGTCCGAACTTCGGCCTATATAAGGCATGCGAGACTCTCCTGTTTCAAGCACATTTTCACACCATAATTTACACACTTTCATCTCTTTCACTCCCACAACTTCACCTACAACCCCCAAAGCCCCGATATCATATCTAAAACCCTAAGCAAGCCTCGAAGCCCCGATATTCTCGAGAAAAACACCTTTCCCCAGTCGAAACTCTGCCCGAATGAAGCCGGTTTTTCTTCAAATAAACTCCTTTCCAGAAAACGAAACGCTATCCAAATCACCATCTATCAAGTGAGTTCATACCCCCGTATTTTCATAATTTTTACTGTTTTAAGGGGCGGAATACAAGTATAACACAAGAACTTTGTGTTACAAATAAATGATTTCAAATCATGATAAAACGACATTAAATCATCAAAAAGACTCAAAACATTAAACTCTTTTATAAACTTATATTTTTCCCCAAAATTCATATTTGTATATATATATATATATATATATATATATATATATATATATATATATATATATATATATATATATATAAGATTTAAAAGGCTTAGGACTGATAACTTATTCTGGGTCCTTTTCCTTGCTTGGATGTGGGCTTATAGTACCGGTTATTTGTCCAAATGTCGTTTAAATTTTGCTTATATATAATTGTATATCTATATAAATATAAAAGTTATTTCATCAGTCTAAATACCCTTTGTAACATGTTGAGAAAAAGCAGTTTCATTAAAAAACAGTTAAATACCAATTCAGAAAGTACATATAAATTATAATAGGTATAATTTATGATACATAGAACATTAATACATGATTCAAGTATACTAGAATACACCGTTTTACAAGATACAAAGGTTTGGTTCAAAAAAAATCAAGGGATATACAATTTTCAAATACATGTTAAGAATACTTATTCATGAACATACAATCAATCATTATTTCAGGATGATTGGGTTTTCATAACTATTATACATGTAACGTTTATACGTTTTTTATGAGTCATTAAATTCAGGTTGTTTAATTCCTTTAAAAAACATAGTTAAACCCTGATATTATAACCAGAGTCTCCAGTCAGGGGATCGAAACAAGTTGTGTGTAGATCTATATTGGGATTGACAACCCCTCACTCAGGTTGCTAGCTACAGTCAGACATACACGCCAATGAGTGGCAATTGTTATCAACGGTTTAAACGCCTACAAAGCGTTTGTTTCAGGCCATCTAGACTCAGTATGGTTATAATAACTCATTCAAAAGATATTAACAACACATTAGTGTATAATCAACTAAACATAAGTACATCTTCAAAGTACCAGTTTACGAAATACAAACTACAATAGTACACTACAGTTTTCAATAACAGCTGGTGAAACCAGGCACATTCTCAGTTACAAGCTTTACATAAAGGAATACAAATACAGAACATTGATTTACAAATAGAACGGTTTATGGAAATAAAACTACTTTTCATATACATCAGAAAATATAGGATTTTCTGGAACAGTTTACATATTCAAGATACAGAGACATCCTTTCAAACATAAATACTTATGCATTGACTCAACTTTATGTTGATACTCTCTTTTCAAATTACTTGTATTCTCAGGGAAATAATAAACAGGTACTCCCCGAGCTTTTTGAGAACATGGAGCTATTTTGAGTCATATCTTCTTCTTTTGTATAACTATTTTGGTTTCAATATACAAAGATTGAACACATGTAAATACTTATACTTTTTAAATACAATGGTTATTTGTACTTTGATTACTATGATGCATGTGTTGTGATACTACAAATGAAGTCCTCCACCCCCGGACGTTTCTGCCGTCTGGTTTGGGGGTGTGACAGATTGGTATCAGAGCATTGTTTATACTGAACTAAGTATATCAATCCATAAAAGATATACAAACTATAAATACATCGGGGCTAAGAGCTCTGACTACAGGTATACTTTTTAAAATTCTAAGTATTTTTACAAGTAGTATACTAACACTCATACCTACAAATACAATATCACAGTCATAAGAACTTAAAAGTATTTGAATGTTGAACATTATAGTCAAACCTGGGCAGTTATGTAATCATATCTGGGATTAATACAGCCTGATCAACTATATTGATTTGAGATATGACCAACATGTGTTTGGGAGTGATAGTAGTGTTGCGACATGTCTAAAACTTACCATACATATTCAGAATAACTATAGAACAGAACACAAAGATTAAAATACTATGGAGAGTATTTTACTATCCTTACTTCTAATACAGACAATATGGCTGAACACAATTTACCTGGGGACCCCTACAATCAACAAGGTGCGGGTTGGAGTTCAGACTCAGATGAAGAACCTTTTGAAGACAGTGAATCAAGTGGTATCGACAAAGAACCACAAGTCTGCAATCCTGGGGAACGTCTCCTGAGACAAGGTGAAGCAGAACCTAGACCAGAATAGGACCAGTATATAAACCACTTGAGTCAGCAAGATGGCCAACGCCCTCCTTACGGGATGGCACAAGGTTTCTATAATGTCTCTAGAGGAGGTACAGCTGATAGAGCTCTTCCGGTTATAGTAAATCGAATAGCCCGTCAAGCCGAAAAAAGCAAGGATTTCGATCAATTGAATCCTACAAGTAAATACGGATGCGCAGGCTAACACTGTAGATATCCTTCGTCTTGATGAAATGCTGGATGACACCCAATATCATACAGAAGCCCTTCAAAGGCAAGTCAATGCTGCTCAATCTGAGATAAGAGAATTGAGAGAGCATCCAGCTGCACAAGAAAGGCGCTGGAAAGCACAAGATGAAGCGGGACCCAGCAACCGCCGTAGCAACCGCCACAAGTAGTGTTTACACTACTTCTACTTTCTATTTTAATATATCGAATGTATATACTACTTTTTCATGATATGTACAAAACCGTGTATCAATAAAATAATAAGCACTTTACTTCAACAAGAGTTATTACAATTTTCATAAACATCCTGTTTCAAAGTTTTGGTTATAGTGTAAATCTACAGATATGTTCTAGTGTTATTTTTCATGTTTTTCAATACGACCGCGAAAATTTTATTTTCGGTAGGTCGGTTTGATGTCGACACTTTCTCAATATTGTGGTATATTATAGACCTGCTTTAAGGTCAAGTTTTCCAGATTACATATACTTAATATACCAATACAATCGACATGTATTTTCATACTCTTTGAAAAATAACCACTCAAATTCATATTATCCTGTTGCAAGTTGTATTTTCAATAGATTTCTATTTCCAATCCTTTACAAGATTCATATTGAATTAAGTGTTTAGTTCAGAGATATCAAATTCATATTCATTCTTGATATCTTACCATCTTTTTGTCTTTTAACTTTTATAGAAAAAAATGCCTCCTCGTAGAAATCCAAGACGTAACAATGAAGCACCGACGCCACCTCCACCACCACCTCCTCAATTCGACGCTGCTATGTTTCAAGCAGCGGTCACGATGGCTGTAGCGGCTGCCATGTCTCACATCAATACTCCTGGTGCTAGTGGGTCGGGAGCTGGTGCACATCCTTCTAATCATGGCGAGAGTCATGAGCACTCGCGAGAGTGCACTTATAAAGACTTCTTGAACGCCAAACCCAAGACCCTTAATGGAACTAGAGGAGTGATGGTTTTATGGCAATGTATTGAGAAGACGGAAGCAATTTTTGAAATTTGCTCCTGTCCGGAAGGTAGCAAAGTTAAATTTGCTGCTTGTACTTTTTCAGATAGGGCCCTAACATGGTGGAACGACCATGTTAAGTCACTGACTTTGGTAGTGGCTAATACGATAAGCTGGGAGAACTTAAAAGCCATGCTAATGCAAGAATATTGTCCGCGCGGGGAAATTCAAAAACTTGAGCAGGAGTTCTGGGGTCTTACCATTGTTGGTGCAGACATAACAAATTACACGAATCGATTCTGTGACTTGGCGATTCTGTGTCCAGAAATGGTTGCACTGGAGAGCAAAAAGATTGAAAGGTATATTTGGGGACTGTCGCCCCAGATATAGGCAAGTGTCGTTGCCTCTAGGCCTGTTACCTTTGACAGTGCCAAGGAACTAGCACAGTCACTTATTGACCATGGAAATCGTTAAAACTCTGTGGTAGCTGCCCCAGAACAACCTAAGGAGAACAACAACAACATCAAGAAGAAGGTTGGAACAAGAGGAAGGGAAAATCTCCTCTGGAACCTTCAAAGAAGCAACAAGTAGTGGTAGTCCATGATACTACTGTACCTGCCACCATACCTGCTACTATACCTGCTGCTGTCCCTAATAACCCTGCACCAACTAAGCCCTATGTTGGTAACCTCCCTAAATGCAACAAGTGCAATTTTCACCCCAACAGAAATTGCCGAGAAATACAGTGCCGTAGCTGCAACAGGAAAGGGCATACTGCCCGATTCTGTAGAACACCACCCCAACCAATTAACCAAGTACCTACCGCTGGAGTAGGTCAAGCATGCTACCAATGCGGTGATGTGGGGCATTTCAAGAGAGATTGTCCAAAAGCTGGAAATGTCGGTGGAGTTGGGAGAATTTTAGCATTGGGTCACGAAGAAGCGGTGGCAGACCCTGCAGTGGTCACGGGTACGTTCCTTCTCAACAATACTTATGCATGCATTCTATTTGATTATGGTGCTGAGAGGAGCTTCGTGAGCCATATCTTTAAACATCTACTAAATCAAAACTCCCAACCACTAAATGAAACTTTCACAGTCGAAATGGCTAACGGGAAATTCGAATCCACCAACGATATATACATAGGATGTATCATTACCTTGAATGACTTGTCTTTACCAATAGACCTTATGCCGGTCTCTATCAAACGTTTTGATATCATAATAGGTATGGATTGGTTGTGCCCCAACCATGCTGACATCCTATGCTATGAAAGAGGTATTCGTTTGAACTTGCCAACTAATGAAACTCTTATTATCTACGGCGACAAACCCGGAACGAACCTTCAGATCATTTCTTGCATCAAGGCACAGAAATACCTTCGCAAGGAGTACTATGCATTCTTAGCTCACACGGTAGACAAAAAGTAAGAAGTGAAAGACATCGCAAACATTCCTGAGGTCTGCAACTTTCCCGATATATTTCCCGATGATCTTCCAGGAGTGCCTCCCGAACGACAAGTCGAATTCTGAATCGACTTAATCCCTGGAGCTACCCCTGTAGCCAAATCCCCTATTGTCTTGCACCTTCTGAAACTCAGGAATTATCTAGCCAGCTTAACGAACTCCTAAGCAAAGGTTTCATAAGACCAAGCTTCTCACCTTGGGGAGCACCAGTTTTGTTCGTAAAGAAGAAGGATGGATCATTTTGCATGTGCATAGACTACCGCGAGCTGAATAAACTTACCATCAAGAATCGGTATCCTCTGCCTCGCATTGAAGATCTGTTCGACTAACTTCAAGGTGCGAACTACTTCTCGAAGATAAACTTAAGATCCGGGTATCACCAGTTATGGATTTTGGAGGAAGACATTCCCAAGACCGCGTTTAGAACTCGTTATGGTCATTACGAGTTTATAGTAATGCCATTCGGATTGAAGAATGCACCTGCTGTGTTCATGGACCTAATGAATAGAGTGTGTCGTCCATTCATGGACAAATTCGTCATAGTCTTCATTGACGACATTCTTATCTACTCAAGAAGCAAAGAGGAACATGGCCAACATCTTCGTCAAGTATTACAAACTCTTAGAACAGAGAAACTCTATGCGAAGTTCTCAAAGTGCGAGTTTTGGATCAGGAAGGTTGAATACCTAGGTCACGTGGTCAGTTCAGAAGAAATACACGTGGACCCTTCCAAAATCAAGGCAATTGAAAACTGGCCAGCACCCAAAACACCTCTAGAAATCCGACAATTCTTAGGTCTTGCTGGCTACTATCGCAGATTCATCCAAAATTTCTCCCGAATCGCTAAACCGCTTACCACCATGACGCAAAAGGGTGTAACTTTTAGTTGGGGAGAGAAGCAAGAAACATCATTCCAAACGCTTAAACAAGCCTTTTGCCGTGCACCGATTTGTCTCTACCCAAAGGGACAGAGGACTTTGTAGTGTACTGTGATGCTTCAAATCAAGGGCTTGGGTGTTTTCTTATGCAAAGAGGAAAGGTTATATCCTACGCCTCAAGACAGCTTAAGACGCATGAGGTCAACTATACAACACATGACCTTGCGCTAGGAGCAGTGGTGTTTGCTCTGAAGATCTGGAGACATTACTTATATGGCACGAAATGCACAATATTCACAGACCATAAAAGTCTCCAGCACATCTTCGATCAGAAAGAGATGAACATGAGACAACGACGATGGGTGGAGCTACTGAACGATTACGAATGTGAAATTCTTTATCACCCTGGTAAAGCAAATGTAGTAGCTGACGCCCTTAGCAGAAAAGAATACTCGGGACGCCGGGTAAAGTTGTTGACCATGACAATCCATTCACATTTGTCCACACAGATCAAAGAAGCTCAACTTGAAGCCTTGAAACCCGAAAACGTGGCAGGTGAAACTCTGAGAGGAATGTATAAGAACTTTGAAGTCAAGGATGATGGAGTATATTATTTCATGAACCGGATCTGGACGCCAAAGTTCGGTGGTTACAGAGACATGATTATGAATGAAGCACACAAAACCCGATACTTCATTCATCCAGGTTCAGACAAGATGTATCTGGACCTGAAGAAACTATATTGATGGCCTAACATGAAGGCCGAAATCGCTACCTTTGTGGGCAAGTGCCTTACTTGTGCTAAAGTCAAGGTAGAGTACCAAAAACCTTCAGGTTTATTACAACAACCTGCAATCCCTGAATGGAAGTGGGAGCGAATTACGATGGATTTCATAACTAAGTTACCCAAGACAATGGGTGGTTATGATACTATTTGTGTAATCGTCGATAGATTAACCAAATCTGTACACTTCTTGCCAATAAAAGAAACCAAGAAGATGGAGAAGCTAACAAGAACTTACCTCAAGGAGATTGTTAGACTGCATGGTGTGCCAATATCTATTATTTCAGACCGAGATAGTAGATTCACCTCTCGTTTCTGGCAGTCTTTACGAAACTCTCTGGGAAGTAGGCTGGACATGAGTACAGCCTACCATCCACAAACCGACGGACAAAGTGAGAGGACGATTCAAACATTAGAAGACATGTTGTGATCTTGCGTGATAGACTTTGGAAAGGCATGGGATATTCATTTACCCCTTGTTGAATTCTCTTATAATAACAGTTATCACACTAGCATAAAGGCTGCTCCATTCGAAGCCCTCTATGGCCGCAAGTGCAGATCCCCTCTGTGCTGGGCTGAAGTGGCTGACACACAACTATCTAGAGTTCAAACTCCTGACGGTGCTCTTACTGGTCCGAAAATTATTCGAGAAACTACAGAGAAGATCGTACAAATTCGGGAGCGACTTAAAGCTTCCAGAGAGAGACAGAAAAGCTACGCTGACAAAAGGAGAAAACCCTTGGAATTCCAGGTTGGTGACCGCGTCTTGTTAAAGGTCTCACCCTGGAAGGGCATGATACACTTTGGAAGCGTGACAAACTGAATCCAAGGTACATAGGACCATTCGAGATTCTTGCCAGAATCGGTCCTGTAGCTTACAAACTTCAACTACCCCAAGAACTAAGTGACATTCATCCTACCTTCCACGTTTCGAATTTGAAAAAGTGTCTATCCGACGAGACTCTTGTGATCCCTCTTGAGGAAATCGAGTTAAACGAGAGCCTCAACTTTGTGGAAGAACACGTAGAGATTCTAGAAAGGGAATTCAAGAAAACCAAACAAAGCCGTATCCCGATAGTGAAGGTTCGTTGGAATGCAAAACGGGGACCTGAATTCACTTGGGAGCGGGAGGATCAAATGCAACAGAAATATCCACATCTTTTTCCCTAGTCTATCTGTAATGCTAATTTCGGGACAAAATTCTCTCTAACGGGGGATAATGTAACAAACCGTTATTTCAAACCAATGTAAAAATATAGGTCAATTTGTAGTTCATTTTAAAATAATAAAAAGAAATTTTAGCATACTGTGTACATTTACATAATTGACCCTAAAAAATAAAGTATTAAACAATCTCGATTGGGATAAACAAAGTAGTAGAGATTGTAGCAAGGTTTCCAAAGATATAAAGAACACTAAAATCCAAGTTATAACGAAGAAGTTATGACCAATCGAAGATCCGCGACAAAACCGGCAAAACACTGTTCAGTGTAAAAAGTGAATTTTTAATAAAAGGCTTTTTAGCCATAACAATCTAAATGAAAGTTGTAGATTATGTTAAACCGAGAACTTTCATAAAAAGAACGTCAAAATCTGACTTCGTATGAGGAAGTTATGATTTTTCTAAAGTTCAGTATAGCAGTATACAACTAAAAACTCGAAATAAAGATCAAGTGATTTTTAGCCAACACAACCTAAACGAGAATTGAAGGTCTCGTCAATAGTAGTACAAAGGTAAAAAGACAGAGAAAAACGGACGTCAGATGAAGAAGTTATGAATTTTTAATGGATTTCCTGTCCCGGTCTGTTAAAATAATAATATTAAAAATAAATCAATATTAGCCGAAGAAGTCTAAACAAAAGTCGTAGAGTATAGTTTTACCTACCCGTGCATATAAAGAACGTCAAAAACGGAGCTCGTATGCGAATGTTAAGAATTTCGGAAGTTTTTGGCTCAAAAATCAAGAAATTATAGAGAACCGGGAAATTTGGCAAGGCTGAGAACCGGCCACGTCTCCTCGCATGCGATACTGACACGTGTCGCCTCGTGGCTGTTTCTGATTGGACCGAAGTTGCGGTCCACTGCGCATCCGACACCTTCGCATGAAGACGCCTCCGAGCTTGGACCCGTGTCCGCCTGCGAGCTGAGCCACGTGCCTCCCTTCCCTCGCTGCCACCTCGCCTGCTGACTCCTCGCCCTCAGTCCGAACTTCGGCCTATATAAGGCATGCGAGACTCTCCTGTTTGAAGCACATTTTCACACCATAATTTACACACTTTCATCTCTTTCACTCCCACAACTTCACCTACAACCCCCAAATCCCCGATATCATATCTAAAACCCTAAGCAAGCCTCGAAGCCCCGATATTCTCGAGAAAAACACCTTTCCCCAGTCGACACTCTGCCCGAATGAAGCCGGTTTTTTCTTCAAATAAACTCCTTTCCAGAAAACGAAACGCTATCCAAATCACCATCTATCAAGTGAGTTCATACCCCCGTGTTTTCATAATTTTTACTGTTTTAAGGGGGGGGGGGGGGGAATACAAGTATAACACAAGAACTATGTGTTACAAATAAATGATTTCAAATCATGATAAAACGACATTAAATCATCAAAAAGACTCAAAACATTAAACTCTTTTATAAACTTATATTTTTCCCCAAAATTCATATATATATATATATATATATATATATATATATATATATATATATATATATATATATATATATATATAGATTTAAAAGGCTTAGGACTGATAACTCATTCTGGGTCCTTTTCCTTGTTTGGATGTGGGCTTATAGTACCGGTTATTTGTCCAAATGTCGTTTAAATTTTGCTTATATATAATTGTATATGTATATAAATATAAAAGTTATTTCATCAGTCTAAATACCCTTTGTAACATGTTGAGAAAAAGGGGTTTCATTAAAAAACAGTTAAATACCAATTCAGAAAGTACATATAAATTATAATAGGTATAATTTATGATACATAGAACATTAATACATGATTCAAGTATACTAGAATACACCGTTTTACAAGAAACAAAGGTTTGGTTTGAAACAAATCAAGGGATATACAATTTTCAAATACATGTTAAGAATACTTATTCATGAACATACAATCAATCATTATTTCAGGATGATTGGGTTTTCATAACTATTATACATGTAACGTTTATACGCTTTTTATGAGTCATTCAATTCAGGTTGTTTAATTCCTTTAAAAAACATAGTTAAACCCTGATATTATAACCAGAGTCTCCAGTCAGGGGATCGAAACAAGTTGTGTGTAGATCTATATTGGGATTGACAACCCCTCACTCAGGCTGCTAGCTACAGTCAGACATGCACGCCAATGAGTGGCAATTGTTATGAACGGTTTAAACGCCTACAAAGCGTTTGTTTCAGGCCATCTAGACTCAGTATGGTTATAATAACTCATTCAAAAGATATTAACAACACATTAGTATATAATCAACTAAACATAAGTACATCTTCAAAGTACCAGTTTACGAAATACAAACTACAATAGTACACTACAGTTTTCAATAACAGCTGGTGAAACCAGGCACATTCTCAGTTACAAGCTTTACATAAAGGAATACAAATACAGAACATTGATTTACAAATAGAACGGTTTATGGAAATAAAACTACTTTTCATATACATCAGAAAATATAGGATTTTCTGGAACAGTTTACATATTCAAGATACAGAGACATCCTTTCAAACATAAATACTTATGCACTCACTCAACTTTATGTTGATATTCTCTTTTCAGCTTACTTGTATTCTCAGGGAAATAATAAACAGGTACTCCCCGAGCTTTTTGAGAAGATGGAGCTATTTTGAGTCATATCTTCTTCTTTTGTATAACTATTTTGGTTTCAATATACAATTATTGAACACATGTAAATACTTATACTTTTTAAATACAATGGTTGTTTGTACTTTGATTACTATGATGCATGTGTTGTGATACTACAAATGAAGTCCTCCACCCCCGGACGTTTCCGCCGTCTGGTTTGGGGGTGTGACATTATGCAAACAATTGAGAACTCTTAGAACTCACATGCATAGTCTGTTGGATTAATGTCTAAGTCCATAACTATAATTGGTATGTACTTGACCCGATTTGGCATGGTCCATTTGGGTTGCACTTCACCTGAACAATTTATATGGATAGTCTTTTGAGAATTGTATGTTTATGATTTATATTAATATATTATAAGTTCTAATATTTTAATATGGAATCATATTATTTAATTAGTATTGATCCAGAATTAATTTAGTATTAATTTAGTGATCAAAAGGAACTAATTAAATATGGACGCTTGTATATATATATGGAATGGGCCAATTTCATTTAGGTTGGGCTAAGTTTGCACTCTTGTATATATATATATATATATATATATATATATATATATATATATATATATATATATATATATATATATATATATATATATATATATATATATATATATATATATATATATATATATATATGGAATGGGCCAATTTCATTTAGGTTGGGCTAAGCTTGCATGGATAGTCCATGGAGTTTTTAACCCATGGATCCTATGGAAATGAAAGGTCATGGGTATTAGGGTTTACATGAATGTAACCCTAATCCTCCATACTATATAAAGAGGTCCTTGGCACTTGAAATTGGCACTAGTTTGTGAGGACAAAGGGTGGGCCGATTTCTAGAAGTGCTAGCTATTCTCTCAAGTTTTCCAAGGTGTTTTTTGGTGATTTGTGATTCCACTTGAGGCCTCCAGATTATTGGGGCTAAGCTCTTAAAGTTCAAGACTTCAAGCTACACCAAGAGGTATGTTATCTAACTAGGCTTTTGTAGTATAGTTACTTCATAATATGCTAGTTAGGATAAAACCTTGGAATATTAAATATTTATATGTATAATAGAGAAAACATAGATCCAAGGTATTTAGGGTTGTGTGTGCACCATATGAGTGTAGTATACTAAAACCCAACAGTGGTATCAGAGTCATGAGTTGTTTTCTGTTATATTCATGCAAATGTTTGATTTTCAAAGTTGAAAAAAAAGGAAAAAAACATGAAGTTTGTCAAATTTTAAGATAATTACTTGTTTTGTGAAAAACTAAGTATTTGTAAAATTTGAATCATTTGCTATATGAGTTGAATTAGGTCAAATTTAGTAAAAGATAAAATGATATGATTAATTTATTAGTTTTAAAAGTTTGATCTAAAGCTTTTAAGGAGTTACAAATTTTGTCATAAAATTTTGGAGCTCAAAAGTTTTTTTTTAAAGTTGTGATCTTAAGAGTTTTGAAACTTCCATAAGTTATGGATATGAAAGTTTTTTTTAAAAAAAAAAAATTGATTTAAAGTTTTTATGGAGTTACAAAATTTGGAATTAATGTTTTAAAGAATTCCATAACTTGTTCTTAAGTTATGGAACATGAAAAGTTTCATCATAAAACAAGTATTTAACTCCATAAGTTATGGAATCCAAAGGTTTTCAAGAGTTACAAAACTTGCCCTCAAGTTTTGGAATTTGGAAAAAGCTTTTTATGAAAAAAAAAGAATTGAATTCTACAACTCTTGGGTTCATAACTTAAACAATTAATTAAATGGTTTTAATTTTGAATTTGATAATTGGAATTATGATGTTTTATTGAATAATTCAAATTAACTCTTATGGACTGTATTAATAGTTAATTAAAGCGTTTAATTAAAAGAGTATTATTAAATCCATAAATAAAGATATGGTTTGAGTTTAATTAAATTAAAAGTTTAGTTTAATTAATAGATTAAATCACCAAGTATTTTAAATGTCTAAAATACACCCTTATACTAGTATAATATTAAAAGTTTAATATATTATATGTATAAGAGCAAGTCGTCTTACCATTAGTAGGCCTCATTCACGAAGCCGGTCTATAAGGGGGTATAAGGTTACTGCCTATAAAATGGCAGTTTAATGAGTGCCCACTCTCACCCACCGCTTCCTTGACCAGTGGAGGGTCGTTAGCCGAACGGGTAGGACAAGGACTATAATTTTCCCTTCATTAAAAGTATTAATGTTAAATATAAAGTAACTAAATGTTTTTATAATTCCCAATCTTAGTTACTTTAGGAAAAATGTGAATAAGGTGCTAACCCATGAAATTACACTTTGCACTTTGCTTAAGTCGTTAGTGGAGCGCGTGTGGTTAACCGGCACACTAACCTGGACTTAACAAGGTAGGCAAAGGGTAACTTAATGTTTATCATAGTATCGGTGGAGCGTGTGTGGTTAACCGGCACATCGATTAAGGGGTAAATTATTAAGTGTACCAAGTATATTTGCATGGTTATTCACACCTTGTTTTGTGATCCTCGGCATCCCAGTCACAAAACCTGAAGGGCACACTCGAGATTGAAACATGCCATTGAACAGTTCAATGAATCTCAAAAGAATATAGGAGTTTCAAAACCAATTAAAACCTAATAATACATTTCGTTTATCTTGGTGGAAATTGGTGAATCGTCATTCACCTACCTTCAAATATTTTATAGCTTGGATTACGGCATCCCTCTTCCAAGTTATAAAATAGTTTGTTGGGTCCTAGCCGTAATATTTCATATTGGGTGCTATATTAAGGACTTAAATCAACTTTACTTAAACTTCTCCCATTGTTGATGTCTGGTTTAGACAACAATGATCTTCCCAAACCAAACTTTCCTAATGAATATGACTTCCCGAGTTTGGCTCATGGAAGTCATACTTCTCTTCCTCCACCTCCTCCAATTATTCTCCCTGACCCAGAAGTTTAAAGACTTGAAAAGTTCAAGGTCACTCAAGCCCTATTGGCAAGCAAGGTCTATGTGTGATCACATCTTGGAGATGAAGTCACATATTGACAAGCCGGGAGAGTTGGGTGTCAAAGTCTTGAGAAAGTTGGACGTTCAATCACTTTCTAAGTCACATAGTGAGTCCCTTTGGGACTACTATGAAACAGACTATGACATGACCCTTAATGATCTTATCTAGTTGCTTGGTGATGCTAAATCAACTATGATTTGGAGGACTAGTAAAGCAAATTTTATTAGAAGATCAACTTCCCAAAAGGGGTATTGTTTGCGAAGCTGCCAGATTTACCTGAAAGATATGGTAAAGTCAAAAGTTTGACTCTACTTCAGGTAAAGTCCATTAATCTAACTCTATTAAGTTCCTATTTGATATTCTTATAGATGATGTGACTAGTTCACATGTTGATGTTTTAAGAATCAAAGAAAAGAGGAAGCTTAAAGGAAGTATATGTTGATTCTGATCGCGAAGATGGTTTTCAATCGCATGGTTCGGTGATCAGAATTTTGAACAGTTGCTTAAGAGTTATGATGTATTGCTTGGAAATAGATAACAACAAGTTTTCATATGCATTTGCATTGTAAGGATAAGTTTTTCCGCAAGTTTTTAAAATAATAAAAAAAAAGGTTTTAATTTTATTTATTTTAAATATCCTTACAGTGGCATTTGTGAAAAATGGTTATTTATATGATTCCATTGATAGCAATATTGGAAAATTGATTTGATTCTTTCGTTTGTGGTAGAGTCATAATTTCTAAATAAGGAAAGATTCTCATCACCCAAGTTTCAATTGGACCGAAACTTGGAATCATGAAAGTTGTATGAAGAATTAGAACTTCCATCTTTGGAAAATTAAGACTAATTCCTTGTTCACATGTATATGTGAGTCAAGTGAAGGACAAAGGGATCAAGTACACATTCTTGTGCACTAGTTAAAGTCCACCACAAAAGATCAATAAGACTATTCGTCATGATTTACTAAAGTTTAGTAAATATGGTTATACTTATAAGCTTAAGTATAATTCTGAGACATTGGAAAAGTTTCAATGTATGGCAGAGCGAAAGAGAAGAATAAAATTTGGCAGAAGGATAAAATGTCTCAAATCTGAAAAGATGGGAGAGCACTTTAAGTATCATGTTTTATGATCATCTTAATGATTATGAGACCTTATCACAATTTATCCTCTAAGTGCATTCTGATGGCTAGGAAGAGGAGTCATGAATTGTTGAAGTGGTTAAATCAAGAAGACGATTCATACTTCGTTCCAAAAAAAATCTTAGAGTTATACTCCAAGATTGTCACTTGAGTGACATATCTTAACGAAGGTTTATTAACACTTGTCTAATGTAAGAGTAAAAGTTTTCTACTTTTACATTTGAAGTTGGTAAGTTGTGATGTTTTGGATAAAAATAAAGACCAACTAAGGCCAATTGTGTGAAGTGTTTGTCTTGATTAGAATCTACACTATCTCTTGAATATTTGACAAGAAAGTCTTATAGGTCAAGAAGACAGTGGGAGTATAAAATATCATGAAATAGTTTCAAGAACTAATCAAGAATAAAACCTGTATTTCATCACTAGCACACGAATAGAGGTTTATAACCTATCGTGCTGACATTTCTGTGCCCATTCCAGTAAAGTTGGCTATATATTTGAGTTCTACATGTTCTCAATTGTTTGCATAACTGTGACAACCGTCAAATTTCGGTCAATTCAAAGTCAACAAGTCAAACCGGTCAACTCCAATAACCCTTGTATGTTAGGGTTTACGTTATGTAATCACTATACAATTCGCTATTTTAATGAGAAATCATCATTTGGAAAGTTCATGTGTTTGATTTTCCTTAGCCTTAACAGTGCTAAACAACGAACCAAAGCGATAAAACACTATTGCACAATCATCGGGATTGTGTACGACACTAAAACACGGTTTAATGGGGTTTACGAACTTTGCGTTGTGAAGCCAGACACTCAAATTAATCACAAACGAAACCTCTCTAAATCGTTTTCACTCTATCTCTTTCTATTTGAAATCTCTCCCAAATCTCTCCCAAATCTCTCTCAAAAAGTTACTTTAACTTTTTGTAATCATTTGGGTCATCTCGACCCTTAACCGGGTCAAAAATCGCTTGAAACGGGGTAAAAGCGAGTAAAATAGCTTTAAGGATCCGAAACCGAAGCTTCAGGACCGAAGCCTCGCATCCGAGGCCTCTGATCCGAAGCCAGCAGACCGAGGGTCCGAAGCCAGCAGACCGAGGGTCTCGCGGACAGCCCCTTTTTACCGGTTTTTCGACTACGACTTCGTTTTAACTCCGTTTTTCATTATTTTAACGTCGGATTTTCACCAAAAACTTTATTTTATAAACTAAGGCCCCAAAATATATAAATCTCCAGGGTTTTTATAAAATATATTAAAAGAATTAGTGATTGAACTAATTATTGAGGGAATATTTGCTTTTCCTTAATTTATGGCAAAAGCAAACCACCACCACCTCACTCTATGATTAGCCACTCTTTCCCACTACCCCTTGTCTCCTTAGTGGACCTTTACAGCCAATCTCCAGCTCTTCCCACGTTCTAAGAGCTGGAGGATTGATCCTCTCTCCTCATTCTCCATAAAACTCTTTCATTCTACACTTAGCAGCCAAGAACACTCTCCAAAATTCTCTCATCTTTTCTCTCAACTTCAAGAACTTCAAGGCTTTCTCCAGGGATTTCTTTCTTCAATTAGTAAGTATCTTCATCATTCACATAATTATTAAACTCCATTCTACTCAAATCATTGATATCTTACACAAGTTCCATCTTATTCGGTGTTAGATTCTCGAATCATCAAGACATCTTCTTAGTGTTCTTGAGTTGAACACTTCCTCTCTCTCACTTTCATCTACTGAAACCACATAAGGTGAGTTCATACCCATACATTTACATGTTTTTCTTAAGTTTTAAGGGGGGAATACAAGTAAAATCATCAAGAACACAATTAAGCTTTTTCTAACAGATTACATCAGAAAAGATGGACGTTAATCACGGACTGTTTTGGTCAACTTAAATATTTTAGTTTTCAAAACTGTTTCAGGTGCAAGTATTTCAAACTCTTAGCTTTAAAATGGCTACTTGCACATCTCCATATGATTTTTCTACAATTTATGGTGATTTTTACAAAACTGCCTGTCATTTCAGAGGCAAACCCGGACCAGTCTGTGATTATGAACATTTTCACCTCTGTTAGAGATCACTAAAAATCATGATAAAATTTACGAACAAACTAGACTCATATTCCAAACTCTCAAAATTTGCGGATTTGGATTTAGAGCTTTGATGATTTTTCTATAAATTTTCTAAGAACGGTAACAGAAACTGTTTTTAACGAAAAGTTGCTGTTAATTTCATTTCACCTTGTAACATGTTGAGCAAGGTGTATATCTTTATGTGATTATATGTTACTGCAATATATGACATTTTATCTTAATATTTAGACACACATCAGTTTACAAATGGATTTGGTCATATAAAATATAAAGAATAACAAGTGATTATAATCAAAGTACAATCGATACATTCAAACATTAAATAAACTATTTTGAATATAGTTTGCATACATTACCACGTACTACCCTTGGTTGATAAACTATAATAGGTATAGTTTATGATACATTACATAACACATACATTTAAAAAGGGTACATTTATACAAAGGATATTTTCATTAAGCAAGGTACGGCCATACGGTACCAAATTTTCATAACACGTAATTCCGTTAATGACTTTGTGAGACATTTACTTCAAATTACCATTAAGTCCTGTATTGTAACCAGAGTCTCCTTGAGGGAGAGCGTGATACTTGTGTATAGATCTATATTGGGTTTGACAAACCCACACCTAAACTGCATGCAACAGTTAGACCGATAGGTCTGGGGTGACAAATGTCATAACATTTCCGACGCCTGAAGAACGTCGTTTTAGGCAACCTTGGTCATAGTATGGTTATAATAAACTCACATAAAGTATTAACAAACATTGGAATTTACGGGAACTTCATTAAAATTTAACGAGTTTATGTCGATTTAAACTTGCATTGTTTTACTATAAATATGACAAATTACTTGTACATTTCGGTCTTTGGGTTTTAAGACTACATTTACACATTAAGGAAAATATTGGATTTTTCTAACACAAATACTACTTTTACAAACGAAAGGCTTTTAATAATACCAAACAAAAGCTTACGAACTCACCAACCTTTGTGTTGACACTTTTTCAAACAACTTGTATTCTCAGGAAATCATTAAACAGGTAATCAAGTGCTTTTGAGGATGGGACGCTAAGGCGTCTACTATTTCATATTTTATCAACATATTGTAATTGATTTGTAAACATGTAATTCATACAATGATGTAATTTTTTTCAATTATATATATGTTGGTTGTGTTTGCTTGAATTACTATTACAATTGCTGTTATGATACTATACATGAAGTCCTCCACCCCCGGACGTTTCCGCCATCCTTGGTTTGGGGGTGTGACAGATTGGTATCAGAGCACAGTTTATAGTGAATTAAGTATATCAAACCACATAAGATATACAAACTATAAACACAATTGGGACTAATAGTCTCTGATTTGTGCATTTTTCAGATAAATATACTTTTAGAAAATAAATGATTTTTTATTAAAAGTATAAATACATGCATACATGCTCATATAGTGTCATAACTAGAAGAACATAAAATAAAAGAAGAGGAGTTGTACATTATGGGTATGCCTTGGTATATGTAAATCAAGTCTGGGAAGGATATAGCCTGATCAACTATATCTGTCTGGGAATTGACTTGCATATACCGGGGGATGGTCAGGATGGACAACAAATCTAACAAACCTAATAACAGACTACAAAGGATACTTTAAGAACTCAAAACTAAACATTTACAAATACTATAGGAGTATTTTGTGTTACTATAATAAATTATCTGAGAATTAAATAGGTCTTTATTTATAGATCAATAGCTGCTAAGTGGATGCGCTAAGGTCATATGTAACTAAGATACTATAGACTTAGAATTTATGTATCTTTGTTTCACTTCCTGTCCTTGTTTGGTTGTGGTCTTGGAGTTAGGGTCATCTATTCGAAGGACTATTATATCTTAATCACATATGACTGGTATGCACTTTGCAACTAATTAAGTAACCGATAAAGATCATTTTAAAATATAATATATTAATTATGTCCCGACTAAATTAGTATATGTGAAACTTCTACAAACAGTCATATACTTGGAAACAAGGAAACTCAAATAAAATATTTTATACTTTCATTTTACCTCATAACCCAATGTATTGGGTCAATTAAAAGTATAAAATCGTATGTATCGTAAACATACCGGAAAACAACGTAATAATATACTTTATGTATAAAATATTTCTCTTCCTATAAATACACTTTTACTAAAAGTACATTGGTTTACGACTTATGACAGAACCATGCCGCCAAGGAGAAGACCAAGACCTTCCAGCAACACAACAACACCTCCTCCGCCGCCGCCTCCACAGTTTGATCCTGCGATGTTCCAGGCTGCAGTAACAGCAGCCGTAGCGGCCGCAATGTCGCAGATAGGGACAAACGGAGCTGGTGGTTCGGGATCGGGGGCTACAAACTCTAACCACGGAGACAGTACGTGGCGTGCAAGAGAGTGTTCATACAAAGACTTCACCAATGGCAAACCCGACAACTTCAATGGAAGCGGGGGAGTCATCACTTTGATGCAATGGTTTGAAAAGACCGAAGTAGTCTTTCAGGTGTGCTCTTGCCCCGAAGCGAGCAAAGTTAAGTTCGCAGCCTTCACCTTCACCGGCCGGGCCCTTACTTGGTGGAACTGCCGGATTAAGTCACTTACTCTCGAAGTGGCTAGCTCCATAACCTGGGCAGAACTAAAAACGTTGATGATGAAGGAGTACTGCCCGAGAGGTGAAATTCAAAAGCTGGAACAAGAACTTTGGAACCTCAGGATGACGGGCTCTGACCTTGAAACCTACACCACCCGATTCAATGAATTGGCTCTCCTCTGCCCAACAATGGTTACTCCGGAGGAGAAAAAGGTGGAGCGATACCTTTGGGGACTGTCTCTCCATGTGCAAAGTAGTGTCCTGGCTTCAAGGCCAACTACTTTTGACAGTGCCAGGGAGCTGGCACAACAACTTGTTGACCACCGAGCCGGTCATAATACTACAACAACCACCACTGATAAATCAAAAGGGGGAAACAACAAAAGGAAGTTCTGGAACGAAAAGAAGAGCCAACCAGCATAGGACCCCGCAAAGAAGCAACAAATTGTTGCTGTCCATGCTGCCACTAATGCTGCCACTACTGCTACCACTCCAGCACCACCGAAGCCATATGCTGGAACCCTACCTAAGTGCAACAAGTGCAACTTTCACCACAATGGTGCTTGTAGGGAGATGCACTGTAACAACTGCGACAGGAAGGGGCACACTGCTCGTTTCTGTAAAGCGCCGGCTCGACCAATCAACCAAGTCGCCAGTACGGGGGCAACCCGAACCTGCTACAACTGTGGAGACGCAGGCCACTTCAAAAGAAACTGCCCCAAAGCACAAGCCCCTAATGCTGGTGGAGTAGGAAGAGTCCTGGCAATAGGACATGGGGAAGCAGTCGAGGATCCCACGGTGGTTACCGGTACGTTTCTCCTCAATAACTCTTATGCATGCGTACTATTCGATAGTGGAGCGGAGAGGAGTTTCGTGAGCCACCAATATAAACATTTACTTGAACAAAATCCCCAATCACTAAAGGATAATTATGTAGTAGAAATGGCAAATGGGAAAGTAGAACGCACTAGCAATATATACTCAGAATGTACTCTCACTCTAGACAACCATACATTTAAAATTGACCTGATGCCGGTCACCATAAAAAGCTTCGACGTAATCATCGGGATGGATTGGTTAGTTCCTCACCGTGCCGACATTCTATGTTACGAAAGGGCCGTTCGCCTCAATCTACCAAATGACGAAACCCTTCTCATCTATGGTGACAAACCTAGTGCGAATTTACAAATCATCTCATGCATCAAAGCCCAAAAGTATCTCCGGAAGGAGTACCACGCCTTCTTAGCCCATGTAGTAGACAAGAAACAAGACGTGAAAGACATCAAAGACATCCCCGAAGTGTGTAACTTCCCGGATGTGTTCCCAGAAGATCTTCCTGGTGTACCACTCGCACGACAAGTCGATTTCAGAATTAACTTAATACCCGGAGCTACCCCCGTAGCCAGAGCTCCATACCGCCTCGCACCATCAGAAATGCAAGAGTTGTCCAGTCAGTTGAACGAGCTTTTGAGCAAAGGGTTCATCAGACCAAGCTTCTCACCTTGGGGAGCACCAGTCCTTTTTGTAAAGAAGAAGGACGGATCCTTTCGCATGTGCATCGACTATCGGGAACTAAACAAACTCACCATCAAGAACCGATATCCTCTACCCCGAATCGACGACCTTTTCGACCAACTCCAAGGAGCAAATTTCTTCTCAAAGATCGACCTAAGGTCAGGTTACCATCAGCTACGAGTTCAAGAAGAAGATATTCCCAAAACTGCATTCAGAACTCGCTATGGGCACTACGAGTTTGTGGTGATGTCCTTCGGTTTAACAAACGCACCTGCGGTATTCATGGACCTAATGAATAGAGTGTGTCGACCCTACCTAGACAAGTTTGTAATCGTATTCATCGACGATATCTTGATCTACTCGCGAAGCGAAGAAGAGCATCACCTACATCTACGCCAAGTGCTAGAGACACTAAGAGCGGAGAAGCTTTATGCTAAGTTCTCTAAGTGTGAATTCTGGATTAGAGAAGTGGATTTCCTTGGACATGTGGTAAGTGAGAAAGGCATACATGTGGATCCCTCCAAGATCAAGGCAATCGAGAATTGGTCAGCACCCAAGACGCCAACCGAAATTCGGCAATTCCTTGGGCTTGCTGGCTACTACCGAAGATTTATACAAAACTTCTCCAAGATTGCGAAACCACTCACCACCTTGACGCAGAAAGGTGTGATATTCAAGTGGGAAAATAAACAAGAAACTGCTTTCCAAACGTTAAAACAAGCCCTATGCAGCGCACCGATCTTGTCTCTCCCAGAGGGAACCGAGGACTTCGTAGTGTACTGTGATGCTTCGAATCAAGGCCTCGGATGTGTGCTCATGCAGAGAGGGAAGGTTATCGCGTATGCATCAAGACAGCTTAAGACGCACGAGGTTAATTATACTACCCACGACCTGGAATTAGGAGCAGTAGTATTCGCTTTGAAGATCTGGAGACACTACCTCTACGGCACGAAATGCACTATCTTCACTGATCACAAAAGTCTTCAGCATATCCTCAATCAGAAAGAGCTCAACATGAGACAGAGGAGATGGGTAGAGTTGCTGAATGACTACGAGTGCGAAATTCGTTATCATCCGGGCAAGGCCAATGTAGTGGCCGATGCTCTAAGCAGGAAGGAGTACTCGGGCCGCCGAGTAAAATCCTTAACAATGACAATCCATTCCCACCTGACCATACAAATCAAGGAAGCTCAACTGGAAGCTTTGAAACCATAAAAGGTGGCAGGAGAGACATTAAGGGGAATGGATAAAAACTTAGAAGTCAAGGATGATGGAGCACGTTATATCATGAACCGGATTTGGACACCGAAGTTTGGTGGACTCCGAGATGTCGTCATGAATGAAGCACACAAGACTCGATACTCCATCCATCCCGGGTCGGATAAGATGTATCTGGACCTCAAGAAATTATACGGGTGGCCGAACATGAAAGCTGAGATTGCTACCTATGTGAGCAAGTGCCTGACTTGCGCTAAGGTCAAAACCGAATACCAGAAACCATCCGGGCTATTACAACAGCCGGATATACCTGAGTGGAAGTGGGAACGAATAACCATGGACTTCATAACCAAGCTGCCTAAGACATCGGGCGGGCTTGACACAATATGGGTAATTGTAGACAGATTGACCAAATCAGCACACTTCCTACCGATAAAAGAAACCGACAAGATGGAGAAGCTGACTAGAACGTACATCAGAGAGATTGTACGACTCCATGGTGTGCCGATATCCATTATCTCCGATAGAGATGGTAGATTTACCTCACGGTTTTGGCAGTCTCTACAAAAATCATTGGGAACTAGGCTTGACATGAATACGGCCTACCACCCACAAACCGACGGACAGAGCGAACGAACCATTCAAACGTTGGAAGACATGTTAAGAGCTTGTGTGATAGACTTCGGTAAAGCATGGGATACCCATCTACCGCTTATCGAATTCTCCTACAATAACAGCTATCATACTAGCATCAAAGTCGCTCCATTCGAAGCTCTTTACGGTCGCAAATGCAGATCACCCCTGTGTTGGGCTGAGGTGGGGGATACACAGCTAGCTAGAGGGCAAGTCTCTAATAGCACCTTCACTGGCCCTGAAATCATAAGGGAAACCACAGAAAAGATCGTTCAAATTCGAGAGAGACTGAAAGCGTCTCGCGATCGGCAAAAGAGTTACGCAGACAAACGACGCAAACCTTTGGAATTCCAGGTGGGTGATCGAGTACTACTAAAAGTTTCCCCTTGGAAAGGAATGATACGATTCGGCAAACGCGGGAAACTAAATCCAAGGTACATCGGGCCATTCGAAATCCTTGCTAGGATTGGGCCAGTAGCATACAAACTTCGATTACCTCAGGAACTCGACAAAGTACATCCCACATTTCACGTGTCGAACCTAAAGAAGTATTTGTCTGATGAGACACTCGTAATACCACTCGACGAAATCAAAGTTAACGAAAATCTCCACTTCGTGGAGGAACCAGTCGAAATCATGGATCGGGAAATCAAACGAACGAAACAAAGTCGTATTCCCATCGTGAAGGTCCGTTGGAACGCTAAACGAGGACCCGAATTCACCTGGGAACGCGAGGATCAGATGAAACAAAAGTATCCACATCTCTTCCCAAACTCTTGAAATCCCAGTCAAAAATGAAAATTTCGGGACGAAATTCCTTCTAACGGGGGGATGATGTGACAACCGTCAAATTTCGGTCAATTCAAAATCAACAAGTCAAACCGGTCAACTCCAATAACCCTTGTATGTTAGGGTTTACGTTATGTAATCACTATACAATTCGCTATTTTAATGAGAAATCATTATTTGGAAAGTTCATGTGTTTGATTTTCCTTAGCCTTAACAGTGCTAAACAACGAACCAAAGCGATAAAACACTATTGCACAATCATCGGGATTGTGTACGACACTAAAACACGGTTTAATGGGGTTTACGAACCTTGCGTTGTGAAGCCGGACACTCAAATTAATCACAAACGAAACCTCTCTAAATCGTTTTCACTCTATCTCTTTCTATTTGAAATCTCTCCCAAATCTCTCTCAAAAAGTTACTTTAACTTTTTGTAATCATTTGGGTCATCTCGACCCTTAACCGGGTCAAAAATCGCTTGAAACGGGGTAAAAGCGAGTAAAATAGCTTTAAGGATCCGAAACCGAAGCTTCAGGACCGAAGCCTCGCATCCGAGGCCTCTGATCCGAAGCCAGCAGACTGAGGGTCCGAAGCCAGCAGACCGAGGGTCCGAAGCCAGCAGACCGAGGGTCTCGCGGACAGCCCCTTTTTACCGGTTTTTCGACTACGACTTCGTTTTAACTCCGTTTTTCATTATTTTAATGTGGGATTTTCACCCAAAACTTTATTTTATAAACTAAGGCCCCAAAATATATAAATCTCCAGGGTTTTTATAAAATATATTAAAAGAATTAGTGATTGAACTAATTATTGAGGGAATATTTGCTTTTCCTTAATTTATGGCAAAATCAAACCACCACCACCTCACTCTATGATTAGCCACTCTTTCCCACTACCCCTTGTCTCCTTAGTGGACCTTTACAGCCAATCTCCAGCTCTTCCCACGTTCTAAGAGCTGGAGGATTGATCCTCTCTCCTCATTCTCCATAAAACTCTTTCATTCTACACTTAGCAACCAAGAACACTCTCCAAAATTCTCTCATCTTTTCTCTCAACTTCAAGAACTTCAAGGCTTTCTCCAGGGATTTCTTTCTTCAATTAGTAAGTATCTTCATCATTCACATAATTATTAAACTCCATTCTACTCAAATCATTGATATCTTACACAAGTTCCATCTTATTCGGTGTTAGATTCTCGAATCATCAAGACATCTTCTTAGTGTTCTTGAGTTGAACACTTCCTCTCTCTCACTTTCATCTACTGAAACCACATAAGGTGAGTTCATACCCATACATTTACATGTTTTTCTTAAGTTTTAAGGGGGGAATACAAGTAAAATCATCAAGAACACAATTAAACGTTTTCTAACAGATTACATCAGAAAAGATGGACGTTAATCACGGACTGTTTTGGTCAACTTAAATATTTTAGTTTTCAAAACTGTTTCAGGTGCAAGTAGTTCAAAATCTTAGCTTTAAAATGGCTACTTCCACATCTCCATATGATTTTTCTACAATTTATGGTGATTTTTACAAAACTGCCTGTCATTTCAGAGGCAAACCCGGACCAGTCTGTGATTATGAACATTTTCACCTCTGTTAGAGATCACTAAAAATCATGATAAAATTTACGAACAAACTAGACTCATATTCCAAACTCTCAAAATTTGTGGATTTGGATTTAGAGCTTTGATGATTTTTCTATAAATTTTCTAAGAACGGTAACAGAAACTGTTTTTAACGAAAAGTTGTTGTTAATTTCATTTCACCTTGTAACATGTTGAGCAAGGTGTATATCTTTATGTGATTATATGTTACTGCAATATATGACATTTTATCTTAATATTTAGACACACATCAGTTTACAAATGGATTTGGTCATATAAAATATAAAGAATAACAAGTGATTATAATCAAAGTACAATCGATACATTCAAACATTAAATAAACTATTTTGAATATAGTTTGCATACATTACCACGTACTACCCTTGGTTGATAAACTATAATAGGTATAGTTTATGATACATTACATAACACATACATTTAAAAAGGGTACATTTATACAAAGGATATTTTCATTAAGCAAGGTACGGCCATACGGTACCAAATTTTCATAACACGTAATTCCGTTAATGACTTTGTGAGACATTTACTTCAAATTACCATTAAGTCCTGTATTGTAACCAGAGTCTCCTTGAGGGAGAGCGTGATACTTGTGTATAGATCTATATTGGGTTTGACAAACCCACACCTAAACTGCATGCAACAGTTAGACCGATAGGTCTGGGGTGACAAATGTCATAACATTTCCGACGCCTGAAGAACGTCGTTTTAGGCAACCTTGGTCATAGTATGGTTATAATAAACTCACATAAAGTATTAACAAACATTGGAATTTACGGGAACTTCATTAAAATTTAACGAGTTTATGTCGATTTAAACTTGCATTGTTTTACTATAAATATGACAAATTACTTGTACATTTCGGTCTTTGGGTTTTAAGACTACATTTACACATTAAGGAAAATATTGGATTTTTCTAACACAAATACTACTTTTACAAACGAAAGGCTTTTAATAATACCAAACAAAAGCTTATGAACTCACCAACCTTTGTGTTGACACTTTTTCAAACAACTTGTATTCTCAGGAAATCATTAAACAGGTAATCAAGTGCTTTTGAGGATGGGACGCTAAGGCGTCTACTATTTCATATTTTATCAACATATTGTAATTGATTCGTAAACATGTAATTCATACAATGATGTAATTTTTTTCAATTATATATATGTTGGTTGTGTTTGCTTGAATTACTATTACAATTGCTGTTATGATACTATACATGAAGTCCTCCACCCCCGGACGTTTCCGCCATCCTTGGTTTGGGGGTGTGACAATAACTAATTGGAAGCAATGGCAGGCCCTGTAGCTAAGATTGCACAAGGTCAATCCATATGAGTTTGAATTTGTCACTAACCTCGTCTTGTGATTATGGTTTTGACAAATTCACATGGATAAGAACACATACACCATAAAATCTAAGTGTTACAAGGTTTCTCTCCGACTCATGAAAATGATGGTGAGGAAACACTTTCACTAAGTAGATTTTAAGAAGATAGCAACTGTGATATTTGTAGTTTTCAAAGTCGTTAGTGGAGCGTGCGTGGTTAACCGACACACTAACATGGACTTATGAGAAATGGCAAAGGTCTAAACAATTGAGACTATGATTACGGCATCCCTTTTCATAGTTCTGAAATTGTTTAGACACACCTGTAAGCTATCTAAGATAAAGTGTATGAGTTTGATAAAGTCTTATCAAAGCAATCTCGTATCAGAAATCTGAACTTTTGTAAGAAAGTCAATAAAGTATTGACTTCTAGAAGCCCAACTGTTTTCTAGATACATGTCAAAGTAGTGGGAGTATAAGTGTTATGCTAATAATCATCATGTTAGTGGGAGCATGATAATTATTATAAGTATTTCAAGTTAGCAATGTTAATTATAGAAAACAAAAGTTTCAATTCGTGAAGTTGCAGGGGTTGAGACCTTAATCATCTTTAGTCAAGAATATATATATAAATTTCATGTTGGATTGGTTCAACTTAAGGAAATTCTATATATTGCGTTCTCAAAATTCGATTATGATTACGGCATCCCTCTTCATAGTCAAATTTTGAAAACATGGAAAATAAAAATATTGTAGCAAAAGACTGGTCTAGAATCATGTCTTTATATGAGACATCATGAACCGTGACCCATTTGCTTTGGGTACAGGATCGATTGCATGTGCTATAATATTTGTCCTTTCTAAATTTTCCAAATGCCCAGAGGCATTAAGAAGGGAAAAGGTCTAGAATTGGATATGACAAAAATGATTAAGCAATTGTCGAGGACAATCTAAGGTTTACCAAAGATTGGTTGCTCAGGGACAGTTGGAAGTATAGTGCTAATTTTGGAAGGACCATATTGACATATTCTGAAAAGAGGCATCTCTTGTTCAGAAGTGATAGTCAAAATGAGAATATGGAGTTGTCTCCATAGGTGGAAGTTATCTGTGTAAGATTAGAAAACTTAATGCAAGAAGCATGTTCAAAGCAATGTACTTTGAATATGAGACTTAGTTTCCATGGAGTTGATCTCCATTGGAATACCTTATAATGACTGTTGACAAGTCTTTGTGACTTTGTACATATTCATTACAAGAGGGTCAGTGCATATAAGTTTAAAATCTAAACAAATTTCGATAAATGATAGGAATTTGAAATTCTCACATTTTTCGATAAGGATTTGGGAGTGTGAAATTAGAATCATTGAAATTATGTTCAATTGGTTTATTTCACAAAGTACGGATCATAGACAAACATAGAGTGCATACTTGGTGTACGGAAAAGCTATTGTTTTGAAAAACATAGTGTACATGCTTGGAGAATGGGACAACTAGTGTTTTTAATTCAAGTATAAAGTTGATAAAACCGAAACAATGAATAATGAGTAATCAGTATGGTGATAAATAATAGTGTTCTATTTATATTCATAGGTTTTGATACCATATTGGATTCAATTATTCTTGTGTTTCATTTTGCATGTTTTGACTTCCAGAATAAACTAGGTTATTCTTCCCGAATGACTAAGTTATTCAAATCATCCACAGTCGGTCATATGTTGGAAGTAGATATGAATCAAGACTGTCATGGGTTGGCTTGTAGAGGTCTAAGATGTTGGACAAAGTGGTGCTACAACACTCATGAGTGCTCATAAGTTCTGAGTATTGGATTCAACCCAGGCTCATTTGAATCACTTCATGGATTTTTTCACGAGTGATTATGAGACGATAATATCTTATATTCTTCAAACCTAGAGATATGAGTTGTTACTATGAGTTGGTTATACATTGATTGCACGAAAACACATTTGGTAACTCGATGTTATAAAACGTGCCTTTGTGTATGATTCAACAAGTAGTAGAACAAGCCATACGAGTCGAAGTTTATCCATTCCTTTTACCTTCGGGATAAAAGCGATATATGTGGGCCCCTCGATAATTTAGCGATGACACATGTGAGTGCTTGGCCAAGCCAGGACTGATTTGATCTGTTCAATCAGTCAGTCGTCATAAATCAGAAATCGGGAAACAACAAATGGACAGAGAGAATGATTATAATCCATGTCTCAGTCCATATGATATCTATAATGGAGGAATATATGATCCCTTATCTAATGGACAAGTCATTGACTAAGGTCAGAGTTCGACAACGGCTTTAAGAGCTACGATTGCTAGTTGGGTTTTGGAGTCATACGCAATAATTGTTTTAGACTTATGCAAGTGGGAGACTGTTGGATTAGTGTCTAAGTCCATAACTATAATTGGTATGTACTTGATCCGATTTGGCATGGTCCATTTGGGTTGCACTTCACCTGAACAATTTATATGGATAGTCTTTTGAGAATAGTATGTTTATGATTTATATTAATATATTATATGTTCTAATATATTAATATGGAATCATATTATTTAGTTAGTATTGATACATAATTAATTTAGTGATCAAAAGGAACTAATTAAATATGGACTCTTGTATATATATATATATATATATATATATATATATATATATATATATATATATATATATATATATATATATATGGAATGGGCCAATTTCATGTAGGTTGGGCTAAGCTTGCATGGATAGTCCATGGAGTTTTTAACCCATGGATCCTATGGAAATGAAAGGTCATGGGTATTAGGGTTTACATGAATGTAACCCTAATCCTCCATACTATATAAAGAGGTCCTTTGCACTTGAAATTGGCACTAGTGTGTGAGGACAAAGGGTGGGCCGATTTCTAGAAGTGCTAGCTATTCTCTCAAGTTTTCCAAGGTGTTTTTTGGTGATTTGTGATTCCACTTGAGGCTTCCACATTATTGGGACTAAGCTCTTAAATTTCAAGACTTCAAGCTACACCAAGAGGTATGTTATCTAACTAGGCTTTTGTAGTATAGTTACTTCATAATATGCTAGTTAGGATAAAACCTTGGAATATTAAATATTTTTATGTATAATAGAGAAAACATAGATCCAAGGTATTTAGGGTTGTGTGTGCACCATAGGAGTGTAGTATACTAAAACCCATCATAGTCAACTTTAACTGGAATGGGAATAGAATCAAGAATATGTCAACACGATAGGTTATAAACCTCAATTCCTGTGCTAGTGATTAACAATAGGTTTACTCTTGATTAGTTCTTGAAACTCTTCAAGATGTTTAAGTATCCCACTGACCTCTTGACATATAGGATTGTCTATGTCAAGAAACATTACTTGCCAAATAAATATTCAAGAGTTAGTGTGGTTTCTTATCAAGAAAAGACATTTAATAAGATATGTCACTCAAGGTAAAATCTTGGAGTATGACTCTAAGACTTGATATTGGAACGAAGTATGATTCATCTATTTAATTTTAACCATTTCAAAAATTTCATGATTCCTCTTCTTAGTCATACAAATGCACTAAGATGTCCATAGAGGATCAATTGTGATATGGTTTCATAATCATTAAGATGATCATAAAACATGACACTAACGTACTCTCCCATCTTTTCAGATTGGAGAAACTTTTATCTTTCTGCCTAATTTAATTATTCTTATTCGTTCTGCTATACATTGAAACTTTTCCAATGATTCAGAAATATACTTAATCTTGTAAGCATAACCATATTTACA
Organism: Lactuca virosa; assembly: GCF_052849685.1. NCBI lineage: Eukaryota > Viridiplantae > Streptophyta > Magnoliopsida > Asterales > Asteraceae > Lactuca > Lactuca virosa. The sequence goes on along the minus strand of NC_136428.1, from coordinate 339,718,268 downwards.
AAACTTTAGTAAATCATGACGAATAGTCTTATCGTTCTTTGTAGTGGACTTGATCAGTTCACAACCAAGAGTACCAGATCTCCTAGTCCTTCACTTGACTCACATTTGCATGTGAACAAGGAATTAGTCTTAATTTCCAAAAGATGAAAATTCTCATTCATCACACAATACAGGTTTCGTGATTCCAAGTTTCTAGCAAACTAAAACTTGGGTGATGAGAATCTTTCCTTATTTGCTAAATTTTGACACTACCATAAATGTAAGAATCAAATCCATTTTCAACATTGCTAATATATATATATATATATATATATATATATAAACATCAATTTTCACAAAAGCCATTGCAAGGAAATATAAAACAAGACAAAATTAAAATTTTTCTTTATTTATAAAATGCAGAAAACTTTTGCTTACAATGCAATTACAAAAGTAAACTATGTTTCTAAATATTTTTCTAAGCAATCTATCATAACTCCTAAGTAGCAACTCAAAAATCTGATCATGGAACCATGCGATCGAAATCCATCTCTTCGCAATTAGACTCAGCTTACTCTTCCTTTAAGCTTCCTCTCTTTTCTTCGATCCTACAAAACATCAAAATGTAATTACATTACATCATGTATCAAGAATCTCCAAATAGGAACTTAATAGAGTTAGATAGTGGACTTACCTAAAGCAGAGTCAAACTTTTTGACTACCATCCTTATGATCCTTAGGGTAAATAGGGCAGTTTCACAACCAATACCCCTTCTCTTAGCAATAGAAACATATGGACTCTTTGGGAATGGTACACAAGACTATCTCAGACTTAGCCTTTCTCTTTACCATTTGGTCAAATGACTTGACCATGACCGATCCCTTTCTATTGGGAAGAGAAAGCTTTTCTGGACTTCCAGTGTTGCCATTGTCAGTGTTCATGGAAGTTTGAGAAGTAGATCTTCCAATAAAATTTGCTTGACCAGTACGCCAAATCATTGCTAATTCAGCAGCAATTAGCAAATAGGTGAGATCGATAAGGGTCAGGTCGTAATCCATTGTTGTCATAACTAGACATCTACAACGGCGAAATTCAAGTTAGTTGATTTAAGTCCTTAATATAGCACCCAACATGAAATATCAAGGCTAGGACCCAACACAATATTTTACAATTCGGAGAGGGATGCCGTAATCCAATTGCAAAATATTTGAAGGTAGGTAAATGACGATTTACCAATTTCCACCATGAAAAACGAAAATGGATTTTAGGTTTTTAATGGATTGAAATTCCTAGATATTTTGAGATTCATTGAACTTTTCAATGGAATGTTTAATCTCGATTATGCCCTTCAAGTTTGTGACTGGGATGCCGAGGATCACAAACAAGGTGTGAATAACCATGTAAATTAGCTTGGTACACTTAATGTTACAAATCATCCAATCAATGTGCCGGTTAACCACACACGCTACATTGATCCACGATTAACATCAAGATACCCTTTGCCACACATTGTCAGTCCCAAATTAGTGTGTCGGTTAACCACACACGCTCCACTAACAACTTAACAAGGTGCAAAGTGCAATTTCATGGGTTAACATAAAGTTCACATCTTTCCTAAGTAACTAAGATTGGGAATTTATAAGTATTTAGTTACTTAGTATTTTCATTATACTTTTAATGAGTATTTAAACGTCCTGTCAAACCCGTTCGGCTAACGACCCTCCACTGGTCAAGAGTGAAGTGGGTAAGAATGTATACCCATTCAATCGCCATTTTATAGACAATTTGCTTAAACACCCCTTATAGACCAGCTTCTTGAATGAGGCCTACTAATGGTATGACTGACTTTTTAACTTATACATATATAATATATTAGACTTTTAATTTTATATAGTATAAGGGTGTATTTTAAACTTCTAAAATACTTGATGGTTTAATATATTAATTAAACTAGACTTTTAATTTAATTAAACTCAAAGCATATAATTATGGATTTATTAATACACTTTTAATTAATTATCAACAAAGCCATAATTAAAACTTTTAATTCTAAACTTAAGTTTTGAAGTCAAAAGGTTTAGTATTTAATATTTGACAATTAAAAACTTTTTTAATCAATTATTAGATTCCAAAACTTGTGGGCAAGTTTTGTAACTCTTTAAAACTTTTGGTTTCCATAATTTATGAGTTTAACACATTCTTTTAAGAATGAGACCTTTCATTTTCCATAACTTGAGGACAAGTTATGGAGTTCTTTAACAACATTTAAACCAACTTTATAACCTTCCAAGGCTCTTGGAATTCATAACTTCAGTATTAATTTGTTTTATAAGTGAAAAATTTTCATATCCATAACTTATGGAGGTTTCATGAACTCTTTAGATCAAACATTTAAACTAATCCAATTATAACATGATTCATCATTTACCAATTTGACATAATTTCATTCATATAACAAGATAACTTCAAATTTTACAAATAATTAGTTTTTCACAAAATCAAGTAATTATCATAAAATTTGACAATCTTCATTTAATTGTATGGGGATAAACATTACCACACTAGTAAAATCAAAATTTATGAACCAAAACAGTTTGTGGTAATGATCCTAATCCAAAACAGGCCAAAAACTCGAAAATCATGCCCACTGACAATTCAACTCGTCGAGTGCACTTATGAACTTGATGATTTCATCATCATAAGGCACCCACTCGTCGAGTTTAAACATGGACTCGTCAAGTAGGCCTAGTAGAATCCAGTTTTTGCAGTTTTTTCAGCTTTGAAAATTACACAATTGCATCAACACAATAGAAAACTACCCATGACTCTGATACCACTGTTGGATTTTGTATACTACAACTCCTATGGTGCACATACAACCCTAAATGATTTGGATCTATGTTTTCTCTAATTATACATGCAATATTGTTTCCAAAGCATGAAGCCTACAACTAGCATACAATTGACATAAATAACATAAAAATGAGTTATAGAATTACCTCTAGTAGCAGCTTGTTGAGTTTGGCCTTTAAGAACTTAGCACCCCAAGTGTTGTCAAATGGAATCACAAAACACTAAGAGCAATTAGGATGAATATGGAGAGGTTATGGAGGCTCAAAATCGGTTCTCTTTTCTTAGAGTATATGGTCTAACCGATTTTAGTGCATATAGATACATATATACATATATATATATATATATATATATATATATATATATATATATATATATATATATATATATATATATATATATATATATATATGTAGAATATCAAGGGTCATGTGTAACCCTAATCCATACCCATAAGCTTATGATCCACCCATTTGATTTGGATAACCACTTCATGGACTAACAGATAAGCCCATCACAAATCAAATCATGGATCATTAGCCCAATCCGTATGTATCAATTTAATTAGCCTCTTTTGACCACTAAATTAATTCTTAATTAATTCTTGACCAATACTAATTAAATAATATGATTACTCAATTAATATATTATACTTATAATATATTAATAAATCATAATTAACCTCTTACTCAAATATCCTTCCTAACATATTGCCTTGATGAATGCAACCCAAATGGACCATGCTGTATCGGGCCAAGTACATACCAATGATAGTTATGGGCTAAGACACATAATCCAATAGTTTTCACATTTGTTCTGACTTGAAGGGACTAAAAAGAAGTGAATATGTGGAGCATGGGAAGATGAACCTGATCATGGGCAATAGGAGATCGTCACATGTGACCAAGATTGGTGTTTACTCTTTAGTGCTTAGTAGTGGGTTATGTTTAGATTTAAATAATTATTGCTACTCGTCAGAAATGACAAGAAATATTATTTTGTTTCATGGTTCTATTTATGATTATTATAATGGTGTATTTTATTTTGAAGCATTACCTTGTGATGGTGTGTAAGAAACTGCGATGGTTGTAGACAATTTAGGAAAGAGTGTGTTGAAAAATGACTTGTTTAATGGTTTAGACAAAACATGCTTGTGGCATTGTCATTTTGGACATGTCAACAAGAAGTGCATTGCCCAACGCAAAAGGATGGAGTGATAGAATCATTTAACTTAAGGTCGGATGATACATGCGAACATGACTAAATCACCTTTCATTGGTTCTTTTGAAAGAGGTGAAGGATTGTTGGATCTCATACACACGGATGTGTGTGGGCCCTTCAGATCTACCACAAGGGATGGAAATCAATTTTATGTGACTTTTACTGATGATTATAGAAGATATGGCTATATATATACTTAATCACGCATAAGTCAGAAACCTTTGAAAGGTTCAAATAATTCAAACATGAAGTCGAGAATCAAGTAGGGAAGAAGATCAAGATGCTCGGATCTGATAGAGGGGATGAGTATCTAAGTATCGAATTCCACGATTACCTCAAGGAATGTGAAATTGTTTGTCACACCCCAAAACCGGAATGACGGAAACGTTCTGGGTGGAGGACGTCATGTGTAGCATCATAAGCAATGAATAATAGCAATCATAGCAACACAACCATTACAGTGAATACTTAAATAAAAATGATTACATCAGTTTGGAACTTTGTCTGAAACTTGTTTGAATTACATCAAATAGTTTGTAAAATATAAACATAAAACTCTTTTTGCTCCGGCTTCTCAAAAATCCAGCTGGTACCTGTCTACTGATTTTCTAAGAATACAAGCAGTTTGAAAAATATCAGCATAAAGCTGGTGAGTTCATAAGCGGTATTTTGTAATGAAAACTTGTTGATGAGCTTATAAAGGTGTTCGTATAGTTTCAAGAAAATCCGATATTTTCTTTAGTGAAGATTTAGTGCTTTCAATCCTGAGTAAAACCATGAATGTTCGTTACTGTCAGTCCCGAATAGATCTATTCACAAATCTCACGCTCTCCCTCCAGGAGATTCTGGTTATACTATGATAGGATTTATCCCTGTACACCTAAGGGTACAATATTGAAGTAGTGCCTCATAGTATCGTACAATTTAGTTTACATGTAGTGTTGTAGCGTTATACCGTAGTGAAATCCGTATGTATACCGCATATAGTGACAATTTTTGTTATGAATGGTATGTTCATGTAGCGATGTAAACCGTAAGTTAAATCTATCATAGTGTATATGTTTAGTAGTGAAAATTTCTGTGCGTGTTACGTTTCGAAAATCCCAAACTATACCTATTATAGTTTGCAGGTACAGTGTAGTGAGTATAAACTTTGGAAAACTATGCAATTTTGGTGAAAACGTCCCTTATGCTCAACACAGTACAAAAGGGTTAAAGTATGAGAATTGCATGAGTTTTATATTGTTAAAAGAATTTATGTTTGGCTTGTATTCCCCCCTTGAAAACATTAAAAACACGGAAAATGTAGGGGTATGAACTCACCTTGAACGAGTGGTTTGTATGCAAGATCGATACAAGATGCTGAGTGACAAGTGAAACCTCTAACTCAATTTCATCCTACTAAAATGTAATGAAACATAAAGGAGTCAAATGAAGGTAGTTCACTACTAGATACGATAGAGAAGCACTCTAGGGACTTGGAATTACTTGCACCAAGTGTTAAAACCTTGTAGGATTGAGTAAGGGGAGTGTATGGCCACCTTTAAGGTGTGTGCGGCCATGGGTGTGCAGCCTAATGGGTGTGCGGTTTTACACTCATGAAAGAAGGTGCCTTTGAAGTGTTCTCAAGGTCCATACTTGCATACACGAAGTGTTCTAGGTCTATACTCAATTGTAGTGCAAGTTAAGGGTCCTAGAAGTGGGTTTGCGGCCCTATGATGAGTGTGTGGTCGCACACTTGGGTGTGTGGTCGCACACTTGAGTGTGTGGTCACACAAGGATGTGTGCGGCCGTACACAGGTGTGTGCAGTCGTACACCCCACAAGATAATGTCCAAAATGTCCATTCCAAGGTGCAACAAGGCTAGGGGCATGTCTATCTCGAATATGGAAGTCAAACTCTCAGTTTGGAGGGTATTTTAAGGGTGTACGGCCACCCTAAGAGGGTGTGTGGCAGCACTCACTTCCAAACACGAAGAACATGTCAATTTTTGCACACTTAAGGCTTAGATAGAGTGGTCTTTCATGGATTGCAAGCTAGAGGATGAAGTACTCACATTCTTGAAGCTTTGGAGGGTTCAAGGTTGGAGAAACTTGAGAGAATAGAGTAGTGTGCTGCCAAGGATTGAAAAGAATGAAGGGGAAAAGAATCTACCCTTTATATAGGGGAGAGAGTGCTGCCAATAAGTGAGTGTGTGGCCAAGGAGTGGGTGTGCGGCCGCACACCCATGTGTACGGCCTTACACTCCTCCAAGAAGTGTGTATGGCCCGGTTTTCTCACTATGTGACATGCTGACTCATTCCTAATCTCAACCTTGGTCAAATTCAAGCTTAGAACACTTAAATGAACCCTTAAACAATACCAGAAATCAACAAAACGAGTTGAATATTGATTGAATTGACTAAGTGTACAGGATAGAAGTTCCGGGTTGTCACATCATCCCCCTGTTAGAGGGAATTTCGTCCCAAAATTCAAGAATATAGTACAATCATGAACTTGGAAAGAGATGGGGGTACTTCTTCTTCATTGAATCCTCACGCTCCAAAGTGAATTCAGGACCCCGCTTGGCATTCCAGCGGACCTTCGCTCTCGAGATGCAACTCTGTTTCTTACGTTTGATTTCCCGGTCCATGATTTCGACAGGTTCTTCCACGAAGTGTAGACCCTCGTCTAATTCGATCTCGTCGAGAGGAATCACAAGTGTCTCGTCGGATAGAGACTTCTTCAGGTTTGACACGTGGAAGACAGGATGGACGTTGCTGAGCTCTCGATGTAACTGGAGTTTGTATGCTATGGGACCGATCCTAGCTAGGATCTCGAATGGTCCAATGTACCTTGGGTTTAGCTTTCCACGTTTTCTGAAACGTATCATGCCTTTCCAGGGCGAGACCTTTAGAAGGACGCCGTCACCAACCTGGAATTCCAAGGGTTTTCGTCTCTTATCGGCGTAGCTCTTTTGTCTATCTCGTGAGGCTTTCAGTCGTTCCCGGATTTGTACGATCTTTTCAGTTGTCTCTCGGATGATCTCAGGACCAGTGAGAGTACTGTCGGGGACTTGACCCCTGGCTAGCTGCGTGCCACCCATCTCAGCCCAGCACAGAGGGGATCTGCACTTACGACCATAGAGAGCTTCAAACGGCGCAACCTTGATGCTGGTATGGTAGCTGTTGTTGTAGGAAAACTCGACCAGAGGAAGATGAGCGTCCCATGACGTGTCGAAGTCAATGACACAAGCTCTCAACATATCTTCCAATGTCTGAATTGTTCTCTCACTCTGTCCATCTGTCTGAGGATGATAAGCCGTGCTCATAACCAATTTAGTTCCAAGAGCCTTTTGTAGCGATTGCCAAAATCTCGAGGTAAACCTGCTATCTTGGCCGGAGATAATGGATACAGGTACCCCCATGAAGGTGAACTATCTCTTGAATGTAGATCCGCGTGAGTCTCTCCATCTTGAAGTTTTCTTTGATTGGCAGGAAGTGGGCGGACTTCGTCAACCGATCGACAATTACCCAGATGACGTCGTGCCCACTCGGAGATCTGGGTAACTTGGTGATAAAATCCATCATTATTCTTTCCCACTTCCACTAAGGTATCTCTGGCTGATGAAGTAAACCTGAGGGCTTTTGATATTCCACCTTTACCTTGGCGCAAGTCAAACACTTGCCCACAAAGTTTGCAATTTCCACTTTCATGTTTGGCCACCAATAGAGTTGTTTGAGATCCAGATACATCTTATCTGAACCTAGGTGAATGGAGTATCTAGACTTGTGAGCTTCGTTCATGACAACCTCCCTGTAACCACCGTACTTTGGGGTCCAGATCCAGTTCATGAAATAGTACACTCAGTCTCCCTTGACCTCTAAGTTCTTGTCCATTCCCCGCAATGATTCATTCGCCACGTTCTCTGGTTTCAAAGCTTCCAGCTGAGCCTCTTTGATTTGCGCGGATAAATGGGAATGGATGGTCATCGTTAGCACTTTCACCCTACGCCCTAAATATTCCTTTCGGCTGAGGGCATCTGCTACCACATTGGCCTTGCCGGGATGGTAAAGAATTTCACACTCGTAGTCACTGAGTAGCTCCACCCATCGCCGCTGTCTCATGTTTAACTCCTTTTGATCAAAGATATGCTACAAGCTTTTATGGTCGCTGAAGATAGTGCACTTGGTTCCGTAAAGATAGTGTCTCCAGATCTTTAATGCAAAGACCACTGCTCCCAACTCTAGATCGTGAGTTGTGTAATTGACCTTGTATGTTTTCAACTGCCTCGAGGCATAGGCGATAACCTTTCCTCGTTGCATGAGCACACAGCCTAGGCCCCGATTGGATACATCACAGTAGACCACGAAGTCTTCTATCCCTTCGTGCAGGGACAAGATAGGTGTGCTGCATAGGGCCTGCTTTAATGTTTGAAACGCAGTGTCTTGCTTAACTCCCCAGTTAAAGGTTACACCTTTTTGTGTCAGTGTAGTTAAAGGCTTAGCGATTCTGGAGAAATTCTGGGTAAACCTGCGATAATAGCCCGCGAGACCCAAGAATTGCCGGATTTCTGTGGGTGTCTTTGGTGCAGACCAATTCTCTATCGCTTTGATCTTGGAAGGGACCACGTGTATGCCTTCCTTGCTAACCACGTGACCAAGGAAATTCACCTTCCTGATCCAGAACTCACACTTTGAAAATTTTGCATATAGCTTCTCCGTCCTTAGTGTTTCCAGCACCTGCCTCAAGTGCTGTTTATGATCGTTCTCACTCCGAGAATAGACAAGTATATTGTAGATGAACACGATCACGAACTTGTCCAGGAAAGGGCGGCACACCCGATTCATCAGGTCCATGAATATTGCCGGTGCGTTGGTCAGACCAAAGGGCATTACTACAAATTCGTAGTGTCCATAGCGAGTTCGGAATGCTGTCTTGGGCACATCATCTTCGTGAACCCGCAACTGATGGTACCCTGATCTTAGATCTATCTTTGAAAAGTAACTGCCTCCCTGAAGTTGGTCGAAGAGATCGTCGATTCTGGGTAAGGGATAACGGTTCTTCATGGTCAGCTTGTTCAGTTCTCGGTAGTCAATGCACATCCGAAAGGATCCATCTTTCTTTTTCATGAATAAGATCGGAGCTCCCCAAGGTGAGGAACTCGGCCTGATGAACGCTTTGCTGATCAGCTCATTGAGCTGGCTGGATAACTCTTGCATCTCCGCTGGCGCTAAACGGTAAGGAGACTTAGCTACAGGAGTAGCTCCGGGGATCAAGTCGATACGAAACTCAACTTGACGCTCGGAAGGAATTCCTGGGAGATCTTCAGGGAAGATATCAGGAAAGTTGCAGACTTCGGGGATGCTCTCGAGGTCTTTAACCTTTTGTGTCTCATCAACAAGATGAGGTAGAAACGCATGGCATTCCTTCCGCAGGTACTTCTAAGCTTTGATGCACGAGATGATACGAAGGTTCGAAATGAGTTTATCACCATAAATCATGAGGGTTTCGCCTGAGCGAAGATTGAGGCGAATGGATTTTTCGAAGCAAAGGATATCAGCACGATTGGGGCTTAACCAATCCATACCGATAATGACATCAAAAATCTTAATAGATACAGGCATAAGATCGATGGGAAAGGAATGATTGCCTAAGGTAAGAGTACAGCCTACGAATATGTCGTTCGCGCTCTCTTTCTCTCCGTTAGCCATCTCGACGGTGAACGTTTCGGTTAAAGGTTAGGATTTACATTTGATTATATGTTTGAATGCATGACTAATAAAACTCCTCTCTGCACCAGAATCGAAAAGAATGCATGCATGAGAGTTGTCAAGGAGGAACGTACCCGTAACAACGGTAGGATCAGCGACCGCTTCCTCCAGGCCCATCGCCAGAACTCTTCTTGTATTGCCACCAGTTGTTGCCTTGGGGCAGTTTCTCCTGAAGTGCCCAGCCTATCCACATCCATAACAAGCTTGACCAGCACCCGCTCCCGGAGCCTGGTTGGTTGGTTGGGTTGGCACCTTGAAGTATCGAGCTGTGTGTCCCTTCTTTCCACAGCTATTGCAACTCAACTCACGGCAGGGTCCGTGATGATGGAAGTTACACTTGTTGCACAGAGGTAGTTTCCCAGCATAAACACCGGTAGGAGCTTGGGTGGTTGGAACAGTAGTTGGAGCAGCAGCAGGAGTACTAGCAGCATGAACTGCCACTGTTTGTTGTTTCTTGGAGGCCTCCTACGAAGACTGGCCCTTCCGCTTGTTCCAGGATCTCTTCTTCTTCCCACCACTTTCCTTTTGTGGCTCAGAGACAGCTGCCACCTCATCCAGATCGACTCCATGATCGATCAGAGTCTGCGCCAGATCCTTGGCGCTTTCAAATGTAGTCGGTCTAGCAGCCAATATATTCCCTTTGGTTGGTTGCGCTAGTCCCCAAGTGTACCTCTCGACTCTCTTGCTCTCCAGGGTGACCATTCCCAGACAGAGGAGAGCCAGATCACAGAATCTAGCGGTGTAGGCAGCGATGTCGGAACCCTTCATCTTCAAATTCCAGAGTTCGTGCTCCAACTTTTGCACTTCGCCCCTCGGGCAGTATTCCGTAAGCATGAGTTCCTTCAGTCTTTCCCAACCCATGACATTAGCCACCGACAGGGTTAGGGTTTTCACTTGACCATTCCACCAGGTCAAAGCTCTTTCGGTGAAAGTGCAGGCGGCGAACTTCACCTTATTTGCTTCGGAACAGGCGCAAATTTCGAAGATGGATTCGATATTCTCGAACCATCGAGTCAGAGCGATGACACCTCCATTTCCGTCAAAGGACTTGGGTTTTGCAGTCATGAAGTCCTTGTAGGAACACTCCTTTTGATGTCCCTGACTTCCGTCTTGTCTTTGTGGGTCGGTTCCACCTCCAGCCCCACCACCATTCACTTGTGCCATTACTGCAGTCACGACGGCTGTAACTACTACCTGACACATGACGGGGTCGAACTGAGGAGGAGGTGGTGGTGGCGGAGTGTTGTTCCTTCTGGTGGGTCTTGGTCGGGGAGGCATCTTTTTCTAGAAACAATCAGGAAGAAAAGGATGGTAAGTCCTCAAGATATATGAAACAAGATATAGCTCATCCTGATAGCAAAAGTGTTCTACCAAGAGATGAGCACAGAAAGGTTACTAATGCAAATAAGTTATCGCTTAAGAAAGAAGAGGTAGCAACACTTGGAATGAATCTGTATACTGAGTTTGGCTCTAGCTAAAATACTCCTATAGTATTTTATGTTGGATGTTTTTGGTAAGTTTTAGGCCTGCTGTAACACCACCGTCATTCCCAAGCACATGTTAGTCATGTCTTGACTGAATATAGTTGATCAGGCTATATTCACCCTAAACATGATTACATAACTGCCCAGGTTTAACCGCAGTTCCCCAACATCCAAATACTTTTTGTTTTGTTCTACTAATGACACAAATTCTGTTATGTATGCATGCTCGTATACTTTTTATAAAAATAATTATATTTTTGAAAGTATACTTTTAGTGTAGAGCACTTAGGCCCCTTAGTGTTTATAGTTGTATGCCACGTAAGGTTCGGTATACTAGTTCGCTATAAACAAGGGCTCTGATACCAATCTGTCACACCCCAAAACCGGAATGGCGAAAACATTCTGGGGTGGAGGACGTCATGTGTAGCATCACAACCAATGAATAATAGCAATCATAGCAACACAACCATTACAGTGAATACTTAAATAAAAATGATTACATCAGTTTGGAACTTTGTCTGAAACTTGTTTGAATTACATCAAATAGTTTGTAAAATATAAACATAAAACTCTTATTGCTCCGGCTTCTCAAAAATCCAGATGGTACATGTCTACTGATTTCCTGAGAATACAAGCATTTTGAAAAATATCAGCATAAAGCTGGTGAGTTCATAAGCGGTATTTTGTAATGAAAACTTGTTGAGGAGCTTGTAAAGGTGTTCGTATAGTTTCAAGAAAATCCGATATTTTCTTTAGTGAAAATGTAAAACCATGAATGTTCGTTACTGAAAACTGTAGTGATATGCGAAAATAATACTTCATGTGACTAGCTAATGCTAATCATGATGTATAAGTATTTCGTACGTGAAACTATTGGAGGATCGATTCTGTTTAAAAACCCTGGAAATTCTCCAGTTGTAGTGTGTATTAGTTCTATTTAGTATAAATAAAACTGTTGAAGAGTGCCAACTTGCAAACTAAAGGTGATTTATACATATTGTGAGTCGTATAACCATACTTGATATGACTAGAGACCTTTCCAACGTTCTTCAGGCATCGAGTTAAATGACATTTGTCACCCTAGTCATGCCTACCCAACTGTAGCTACTAGTACAGGTGTGGGATTGTCAGTCCCGAATAGATCTATTCACAAATCTCACGCTCTCCCTCCAGGAGATTCTGGTTATACTATGATAGGATTTATCCCTGCACACCTAAGGGTACAGTATTGAAGTAGTGCCTCATAGTATCTTATAATCTAGTTTACATGTAGTGTTGTAGCGTTATACCGTATTGAAATCCGTATGTATACCGCATATAGTGACACTTTTTGTTACGAATGTTATGTTCATGTAGCGATGTAAACCGTAAGTTAAATCTGTCATAGTGTATATGTTTAGTAGTGAAAGTTTCTGTGCGTCTTACGTTTCGAAAATCCCAAACTATACCTATTATAGTTTGCATGTACAGTGTAGTGAGTATCGAGTTTGGAAAACTATGCAATTTTGGTGAAAACGTCCCTTATGCTCAACACAGTACAAAAGGGTTAAAGTAAGAGAATTCCATGAGTTTTATATTGTTAAAGGAATTTATCTTGGGCTTGTATTCCCCCCCCTGAAAACATTAAAAACACGGAAAATGAAGGGGTATGAACTCACCTTGAGCGAGTGGTTTGTATGCAAGATCGGTACAAGATGCTGAGTGACAAGTGAAACCTCAAACTCAATTTGATCCTAATAACATTTAATGACACATAAAGGAGTCAAATAAAGGTTGTTCACTACTAGATACGATAGAGAATCACTCTAGGGACTTGGAATTACTTGCACCAAGTGTTAAAACCTTGTAGGATTGAGTAAGGGGAGTGTATGGCCACCTTTAAGGTGTGTGCGGCCATGGGTGTGCGGCCCAATGGGTGTGCGGCCGTACACTCATGAAATAAGGTGCCTTTGAAGTGTTCTCAAGGTCCATACTTGCATACACAAAGTGTTCTAGGTTATACTCAATTGTAGTGCAAGTTAAGGGTCCTAGAAGAGGGTTTGCGGCCCTATGATGAGTGTGTGGTCGCACACTTGGGTGTGTGGTCGCACACTTGGGTGTGTGGTCGCACACTTGAGTGTGTGGTCGCACAAGGATGTGTGCGGCCGTATACAGGTGTGTGCGGTCGTACACCCCACAAGATGATGTCCAAAATGTCCATTCCAAGGTGCAACAAGGCTAGGGGCATGTCTATCTCGAATATGGAATTCAAACTCTCACTTTGGAGGGTCTTTTAAGGGTGTGCGGCCACCCTAAGAGGGTGTGCGGCCGCACTCACTTCGAAACATGAAGAACATGTCAATTTTTGCACACTTAAGGCTTAGATAGAGTGGTTTTTCATGGATTACAAGCTAGAGGATGAAGTACTCACGTTCTTGAAGCTTTGGAGGGTTCAAGGTTGGAGAAACTTGAGAGAATAGAGTAGTGTGCTGCCAAGGAGTGAAAAGAATGAAGGGGAAAAGAGTCTACCCTTTATATAGGGGAGAGAGTGCTGCCAAAAAGTGAGAGTGTGGCCAAGGAGTGGGTGTGCGGCCGCACACCCATGTGTACGGCCATACACTCCTCCAAGAGGTGTGTATGGCCCGGTTTTCTCATTATGTGACATGCTAACTCATTCCTAATCTCAACCTTGGTCAAATTCAAGCTTAGAAGACTTAAATGAACCCTTAAACAATACCAGAAATCAACAAAACGAGTTGAATATTGATTGAATTGACTAAGTGTACAGGATAGAAGTTCTGGGTTGTCACATTGTTTCACAATTAACACCTCCTAGGACACCACAACTTAATGGTGTAGCTGAGAGACGTAATAGAACCTTGTTAGACATGGTTCATTCCATGATGAGTCGAGCTTCACTTACAATATCATTCTGGTGGTATGCCTTAGAGACTGCCACCCACATTCTTAATCTTGTTCCAACTAAGAAAGTTGCCAAAACACCTCATGAGATGTGGACATGGAAGGTTACCTCGTTGGCACATATCAAGGTTTGGGGTTGTGAATCATTTGTTAGACGAGAGACTCACGACAAGCTTGAACCTCGAAGTGAGCGATGTATTTTCATCGGCTACCACAAAATTCATTTGGGTACTTGTTCTACAGACCTAATGAGAATGTGGTCTTTGTATCACGAAGGGGAGTCTTTCGAGAAAGAGAGAGAGATCAGATGCAAAAAGGATAATAGGAGTACAATTGATCTTTAAGTAATTTAAGAGTCAAACGATAAAGGAACCTCTAACACTAGCAATCAACATGAGGAAGAAGTTCTTATTGAACCTGTTGACGAGTCATTACCTCTTAGGCATTCTAGTAGAGTTAGCGTTCCACCTGTATTATATGGTTTCCATATAACCGTAGAAGGTGATATGTTTATCAGTGATAGTACACTGGTAAATTTGGATGAACCTGCTAACTAAAAGGAAGCTATGGCAAGCCCTGAGTTTGCTAAGTGGAAAGAGGCAATGGACAATGAGATCAAGCCCATGTATGACAATCAAGTTTGGAATTTTGTTGACAATGTACCGGGTCGTAAGACAGTTGGGTGCAAATGAATCTTCAAGAAGAAGAATGACATGGATGGAAAGGTACATACTTTCAAGGCTCGATTGGTTGCGAAGGGCTTTAATCAAACCCCAGCGGTTAACTATGATGAGACCTTCTCACTAGTGCCTAAGATTAAATCTATTACGGTTATGTTAGCCATATCTGTGTTTCATGACTATCAAATTTGGCAGATGGATGTCAAAACCGCTTTACTTAATGGAAAGTTGACTGAGGATGTTTATATGAGTCAGCCAGAGGGTTTTATGGATGCTAAGTACCTCAATAGAGTGTGTAAGCTTGAGAAATTAATCTATGGATTGAAATAAGCTTCTCGCAGATGGAATCTTTGCTTTGACGTAAAGGTTAAAGAGTTTGGCTTTTCTAGAAGTGAATATGAATCTTGTGTATATGTCAAAGCTAGTGGGAGTATAGTCATTTTCCTGGTGTTGTATGTGTTGGATTTTGAGCATTCTAACACTCCTATGGTGTACATGCAACCCTATAAACCTTGGATCTATGTTTTCTCTATTATACATGCAAATATTAACTATTCCAAGGTTTCATCCTAACTAGCATATTATGAAGCACCTATACTACAAAGTTCTAGTTAGATGACATACATTTTGATGTAGCTTGATGTCTTCAAGCTTTAAGAGCTTAGCCCCAATAGTGTGGAAGCCTCAAATGGAATCACAAATCACCAAAACACCTTGGAAGAACTTGAGAGAATATGTATGCACACTAAAATCGGCCCACTCTTATTTTCACACACTTGTGCCAATTTTGTGAGCCAAGGACCCCTTTATATATTATGGAGGATTAGGGTTACATCCATGTAAACCCTAATACCCATGACCTTTCATTTACATAGGATCCATGGGTTAAAAGCTCCATGGGCCATCCATGAAAGCTTAGCCCAACCTAAATGAACTTGGCCCAATCCATATATATAAGAGTCCATATTTAATTAGTTCTTTTTGATCACTTAATTAATTCTAAATTAATTCTTGATCAATACTAATTAAATAATATGATTCCATATTAATATATTAGAACTTATAATATATTAATATAAATCATAAATATACTATTCTCAAAAGACTATCCATATAAATTGTGACGGTGAAGTACAACCCAAATGAACCATGCCGGGTCGGGTCAAGTACATACCAAATATAGTTATGGACTTAGACATTAATCCAACAGTCTCCCACTTGGATAAGTCTAAAACTATTATTGAGTATGACTTCAAAACCTAACTGGCAATCGTAGCTCTTAAAGCTGCTGTCGAACTCTGACCTTGTCAATGACTTGTCCATTAGATAAGGGATCATATATTCCTCCATTCTAGATATCATATGGACTGAGACATGGATTATAATCATTCTCTGTCCATTTGTTGTTTCCCGATTTTCGATTTATGATGACTGACTGATTGAACAAATCAAATCAGTCCTGGCTTGGCCAAGCACTCACATGTGTCATCGCTAAATCATCGAGAGGCCCACAGATATCGCTTTTATCCCGAAGGTAAAAGGAATGGATAAACTTCGACTCATATGGCTTGTTCTACTACTTGTTGAATCATACACAAAGGCACGTTTTATAACATCGAGTTACCAATGCGTTTTCGTGCAATCAATGTATAACCAACTCATAGTAACAACTCATATCTCTAGGTTTTAAGAATATAAGATATTATCGTCTCATGATCACTCGTGATAAAATACATGAAGTGATTCAAATGAGCGTGGGTTTAATCCAATACTCAGAACTTATGAGCACTCATGAGTGTTGTAGCACCACTTTGTCCACCAACTTGGACCTCTACAAACCAACCCATGACAGTCTTGATTCATATCTACTTCCAACATATGACCGACTGTGGATGGTTTGAATAACTTAATCATTCAGGAAGAGCGACTTAGTTATTCTGGAAGTCAAAACATGCAAAGTGAAACACAAGAATAAATGAATCAAATATGGTATCAAACCCTATGAATATAAATAAACACTTTTATTTATCACCATACTGATTACTCATTATTCATTGTTTCGATTTTATCAACTTTATACTTGAATTAAAAACACTAGTCGTCCCATGCTCCAAGCATGTACACAATGTTTTTCTTCAACAATAGCTTTGCCATACACCAAGTATGCACTCTGTTTGTCTCTGATCGTTACTTTGTGAAATAAACCAATTGAACATATTTTCAATGATTCTAATTTCACACTCCCAAATCCTTATCGAAAAATGTGAGAATTTCAAATTCCTATCATTTATCGAAATCTGTTTAGATTTTAAACTTATATGCACTGACCCTCCTATAATGAATATGTACAAAGTCACAAAGACTTGTCAATAGTCATTATAAGGTATTCCAATGGAGATCAACTCCATGGAAACTAAGTCTCATATTCAAATTACATTGCTTTGGACATGCTTCTTGCATTAAGTTTTCTAATCTTACACAAATAACTTCCACCTATGGAGACAACTCCATATTCTCATTTTGACTATCACTTCTGAATAAGAGATGCCTCTTTTCAGAATATGTCAATATGGTCCTTCCAAAATTAGCACTATAATTCCAACTGTCCCTGAGCAACCAATCTTTGGTAAACCTCAGATTGTCCTCGACAATTGCTTAATCATTTTAGTCATATCCAATTCTAGACCTTTTCCCTTCTTAATGCCTTTGGGCATTTGGAAAAATTTAGAAATGACAAATATTATAGCACATGCAATCGATCCTGTACCCAAAGCAAATGGTACACGATTCATGATGTCTCACATAAAGACATGATTCTAGACCAGTCTTTTGCTACAATATTTTTATTTGCCATGTTTTCAAAATTTGACTATGAAGAGGGATGCCATAATCATAATCGAATTTTGAGAACGCAATATATAGAATTTCCTTAAGTTGAACCAATCCAACATGAAATTCATATATATATTCTTGACTAAAGATGATTAAGGTCTCAATCTAAGCCTTTAGAACTGAAATGAAGTATATCCTCTCCCTTAATTATAGCAAAACAACTTTTTCAATCCCTGCAGCCTAAAGAATTGAAACTTTTGTTTTCTATAATTAACATTGCTAACTTGCAACACTAACAATAATTATCATGCTCCCACTTACATGATGATTATTAGCATAACACTTATGCTCCCACTAGCTTTGACATGTACTCAGAAATCAGTTGGACTTCTAGAAATCAATACTTTATTGAATTTCTTACCAAAGTTTAGATTTCTGATACGAGATGCTTTGATAAAACTTTATCAAAATCATACACCTTTCCTTAGATAGCATGCATGTGTGTCTAAACAATTTCAAAACTATGAAAAGGGATGTCGTAATCATAGTCTCAATTGTTTAGACCTTTTGCCATCTGCTTCAAATCTACTTGGTGGAAGTGTTTCCTCACCATCATTTTCATGAATCGGAGAGAAACCTTATGACCCTTAGATTTTATGGTGTATGTGTTCTTATCCATGTGAATCGTCAAAACCATAGTCACAAGACAAGGATAATGACAAATCCAAACTCATATGGACTGAACTTATGCAATCTTAACCTCTTGCCACCTGGCAGTACAGGGCCTGCCATTGCTTCCAAGTTGTTATGCAACCAATTGAGAACTTTCAAAACTCCTATGCAAAGCCAACTTTAACTGGAATGGGGACATAATATGTCAACACGATAGGTTATAAACCTCAAGTCGTGTGCTAGTGAAGAACCTCAGGTTTTATTCTTGATTAGTTCTTGAAATTATTTTTAGGATCTTTAAGACTCCCACTATCCTCTTGACATATAAGACTATCTTGCCAAATATTCAAGAGATAGTGCGGATTCTTTATCAAGACAAACACTTCACACAATTGGCCTTATTTGGTCTTTGTTTTATCCAAAACATCACAACTTACCAATTTCAAATGTACAAGAGTAGGACACTTTTACTCTTACCTTTGACAAGTCTTTTAAACCTTTCTTTAAGATATGTCACTCAAGTTACAATCTTGGAGTATGACTCTAAGAATTGTTTTGGAACGAAGTATGACTCATCTTCCTGATCTAACCATTTCAACAATTCATGACTCCTCTTCTTAGTCATAAGAATGCACTAAGATGACCTTTAGAGGACTAATTGTGATATGATTTCTAAATCATTAAGATGATCACAAACATGATACTAAAGTACTCTCCCATATTTTCAGATTTGAGAAACTTTTATCTTTCTTCCTAATTTGATTCTTCCCATTCGTTCTGCCATACATTGAGACTTTTCCAATGTTTCAGAATTATACTTAAACTTGTAAGTATAACCATATTTACTAAACTTTAGTAAATCAAATAGTCTTAACGAGCTTTGTGGTGGACATGACCACTGCACAAGAATGTGTACTCGATCCCTTTAGTCCTTCACTTGACTCACACATCCATGTGAACAAGTAATTAGTATTGATTTTCCAATGCTTGAAAGTTCTCATTCATCATACTATTCAACTTGCATGATTCCAAGTTTCGGTCCAATTGAAACTTGGGTGATGAGGAACTTTCCTGATTTGGTAAATTTAGACACTACCACAAATGAAAGAATCAAATCCATTTTCCAATATTGCTGTCAGTGGAATCATATAAGCAACAATTTTCCACAAATGCCATTGTAAGGATACTTCAAATAAACAAAATTAAACAATTTTCTTTTATTTTAAAACTTTGCGGAAAAACTTATCGTTATAATCCACATAGAAAATTGTTGTTATCTATTCCTTAGCAATATATCATAACTTCTTAAGCAACTGCTCAAAATTCTGATGCGATCGAAATCCACCTTCGCGATCAGAATCCGCATATACTTACTTTAAGATTTATCTCTATTCTTTGATTCTTAAAACATCAACATGTGACCCAGTCACATCATGTAATGAGGATCTCAGAAAAGAACTTAACAGAGTTAGATAATGGGCTCTACCTGATGTAGAGTCAAACTTATTGACTTTAACATCCTTAGGTAAATTTGGCAGCTTTGCAATCAACGCCCCTTCCTTTGGCAAAATAAACATATGGACCCTTTGGTAATGGGACTATCTCATACTTAGCCTTTCTCTTTACCATTTGGTCAACCGGGTTGACTATGGCCAATCCCTTTCCATTGGGAAGAGAATGCTTTTTCTGGATTTCCAGTGTCACCATTGTCACTGTCCATAAAGTTTTTGGGAAGTTGATCTTCTAATAAAATTTGCTTCACTATCGTTCCAAATCATTGTTGATTCAGCAGCACCAAGCAAATAGATATGATCATTAAGGTTCATGTCATAGTCTGTATCATAGTAGTCCCAAAGGAACTCACTATGTGACTTAGAAAGTGATTGAACATCCAACTTTCTCAAGACTTTGAAACCCAACTCTCCCGGCTTGTCAATATGTTACTTCATCTCTAAGATGTGATCACACATAGACCTTGCTTGCCAGTAGGGCTTGAGTGACCTTGAACTTGTGGGTTAGGGAGAATAATTGGAGGAGGTGGACGAAGTAAAGTTCCAAGAGATTTGGGAAGATCATAGATGTCTGAACTCGACATCTTTTGGGAGATATTCAAGATAGTTGATTTAAAGTCCTTAATATAACACCCAATATGAAATATTAAGGCTAGGATCCAACAACCTATTTATAACTGGAAGAGGGATGCCGTAATCCGAGTTATAAAATAGTTGAAGGTAGGTAAATGACGATTTACCAATTTCCACCATGAAAAACGAAATAATTATTAGGCTTTAATTGGTTTTGAAACTCCTAGATTCTTTTGAGATTCATTGAACTTTTTAATGGCATGTTTCAATCTCGAGTGTGCCCTTCAGGTTTTATGACTGGGATGCCGAGGATCACAAAACAAGGTGTGAAGTAACCATGCAAATATACTTGGTACCCTTAATATTTACCCCTCAATCGATGTGGCGGTTAACCACACACGCTCCAACGATACTATGATAAACATTAAGTTACCCTTTGCCTACCTTGTTAAGTCCAGGTTAGTGTGCCGGTTAACCACACACGCTCCACTAATAGCTTAAACCAAGTGCAAAGTGTAATTTCATGGATTAGCACCTTATTCACATTTTCCTAAGTAACTAAGATTGGGAATTTATAAGTGTTTAGTTACTTAGTATTTATCATTATACTTATAATGAAGGGAGAATTATAGTCCTTGTCCTACCTGTTCGGCTAACGACCCTCCACTGGTCAAGGAAGCGGTGAGTGAGAGTGGACACCCATTAAACTGCCATTTTATAGGCAGTAACCTTATACCCCCCTTATAGACCGACTTCGTGAATGAGGCCTACTAATGGTAAGACGACTTGCTCTTATACATATAATATATTAAACTTTTAATATTATAATAGTATAAGGGTGTATTTTAGACATTTAAAATACTTGGTGGTTTAATCTATTAATTAAACTAGACTTTTAATTTAATTAAACTCAAACCATATATTTATGGATTAATAATACTCTTTTAATTAAACACTTTAATTAACTATTAATAAAGTCCATAAGAGTTAATTTGAACTATTCAACAAAACATCATAATTCCAATTATTAAACTCAAAATTAAAACCATTTAATTAATTGTTTAATTTATGAACCCAAGAGTTTTAGAGTTCAATTCTTTTTTTCATAAAAAACTTTTCTCAAATTCCAAAACTTGAGGGCAAGTTTTGTAATTCTTGAAAACCTTTGGATTCCATAACTTATGGAATTAATGGTGTTTTATGATGAAACTTTTCATGTTCCATAACTTAAGAACAACTTATGGAATTATTTAAAACATTAACACCAAATTTTGTAACTCCATAAAAACTTTGAATCAAATTTTTTTTTAAAAAAAAACTTTCATATCCATAACTTATGGAAGTTTCAAAAACCCTTAAGATCACAACTTTAAAAAAAAAACTTTTGAGCTCCAAAATTTTATGAAAAAATATGTAACTCCTTAAAACATTTAGATCAAACTTTTAAAACTAATAAAATAATCATATCATTTTATCTTTTACTAAATTTGACCTAATTCAACTCATATAGCAAATGATTCAAATTTTACAAATAATTAGTTTTTCACAAAACAAGTAATTATCTTAAAATTTGACAAATTTCATGTTTTTTTTTCTTTTTTTTTTCAACTTTGAAAACCGAACATTTGCATGAATATAACAGAAAACAACCCATGGCTCTCATACCACTGTTGGATTTTGAGCATTCTAACACTCCTATGGTGTACATGCAACCCTATAAACCTTGGATCTATGTTTTCTCTATTATACATGCAAATATTAACTATTCCAAGGTTTCATCCTAACTAGCATATTATGAAGCACCTATACTACAAAGTTCTAGTTAGATAACATAACTTTTGATGTAGCTTGATGTCTTCAAGCTTTAAGAGCTTAGCCCCAATAGTGTGGAAGCCTCAAATGGAATCACAAATCACCAAAACACCTTGGAAGAACTTGAGAGAACATGTATGCACACTAAAATCGGCCCACTCTTATTTTCACACACTTGTGCCAATTTTGTGAGCCAAGGACCCCTTTATATATTATGGAGGATTAAGGTTACATCCATGTAAACCCTAATACCCATGACCTTTCATTTACATAGGATCCATGGGTTAAAAGCTCCATGGACCATCCATGAAAGCTTAGCCCAACCTAAATGAACTTGGCCCATTCCATATATATAAGAATCCATATTTAATTAGTTCTTTTTGATCACTTAATTAATTCTAAATTAATTCTTGATCAATACTAATTAAATAATATGATTCCATATTAATATATTAGAACTTATAATATATTAATATAAATCATAAATATACTATTCTCAAAGGACTATCCATATAAATTGTGCCGGTGAAGTGCAATCCAAATGGACCATGCCGGGTCAGGTCAAGTACATACCAAATATAGTTATGGACTTAGACATTAAGCCAACAGTATGTTGATGACATACTACTTATAGGAAACGACATTCCAACCTTGCAGTAAGTTAAGTCATGGCTTGGAAAGTGTTTCACTGTGAAGGATTTGGGAGAGGCTGCTTATATTTTGGGAATATGGATTTTGAGAAATAGGAGTAGAAGACTAACTGGACTTAGTCAAAGTATATATTTGGATAAGGTGTTGAAGCGTTTTAGCATGGAGAGTTCCAAGAAAGGAGAGTTGCCTATCCAAAGCAATACTAAACTGAGTAAGACTCAGATTCCGAGTATTATTGTTGAGATAGATGAAATGAGCCGAGTTCAATATGCTTTCGCCGTTGGATCGATCATGTATGCTATGACATGTACTCACCTTGATGTGACTTTTGCTTTGAGCATGGTTAGTCGATATCAGGGAAATCCGGGTAACGTTCATTGGAAAGCGGTCAAGAACATTCTTAAGTATCTGCGAATAACTAATTACGGGGTCCTTGTACTCGGTGACAGTGATGACTTGAGGGTTACTGGGTATAGTGACGCCAGTTTTTAGACAGACGGAGACAACTTTCATTCTCAGTCTGGTTGGGTGTTTACCCTTAATGGAGGAGCTATGACTTAGAAAAGTTCCAAGAAGGAGACAGTGGCTGATTCTACCTGTGAATTAGAGTACATTACAGCGAGCGAAGCATCAAAGGAGGCTATACGGTTGAAAAACTTCATTAGAGATCTTGGAGTAGTACCATCCATAAAGGAGCCTATGCAGATTTTCTGCGATAATGAAGGAGAGGTTGCCTTGACTAAGAAACCAACAGATCATGGTAGTGTTGGGTTTCACGTACTCTAACATTCCTATGGTGCACATACAATCGTAATGCTTTGGATCTAAGTTTTCTCTAATTATATATGCAACATTGGTTTCCAAAGCATGAAGCTTAAACTAGCATACAAAAGTTCATATATGAATCATAAAACAAGTAAGAAGACTACCTCTTGATGTATCTAGTAGAACTTTGACCTTATGAGAATTTAGCACCCCAAGTGTTGTGCCTCAAATGGAATCACAAAACACCAAGAACAATTAGGATGAATATAGAGAGGTTATGGAGACTCTCAAATAGGTTCTTAATCTTCAAATATAAGTGGTAGCCGATTTTGGACTTATATATATATATATATATATATATATATATATATATATATATATATATATATATACATATATATATATATATATATATATATACATATGTGTGTGTGTGTGTGTATAATACCAAGGGTCATGTGTAACCCTAATCCATACCCATAAGCTTATGTTCCACCCATTTGATTTGGATAACCACTTCATGGACTAACCCATAAGCCCATCACAAATCAATCATGGATCATCAGCCCAATCCATATGTATCAATTTAATTAGTCTCTTTTGATCACTAAATTAATTCTTAAATTAATTCTTGATCAATACTAATTAAATAATATGATTCCTCAATTAATATATTATACTTATAATATATTAATAAATTATAATTAACCTCTTACTCAAATATCCTTCCTAACATATTGCTTTGATGAATGCAATCCAAATCGACCATGCTACTATCGGGTCAAGTACATACAAATTATATTTATGGGCTTAGACACCTTTTCCAACAGTCTCCCACTTGTATAAGTCTAATAACTATAATTGCCAATGTAACTTAAAATTCTATTAGCAATCGTAGCTCTCAAAATGCCGTTGTCGAACTCTGACGTGTCCATTAGATAAGTGATCATATAATCCTCTATTCTACAAGATATCGTGTGGACAAAGACTTGGAATTAAAGTCATACTCATTGTCCAATATTTTGTTTCTTGTTTCGGATTTGTTTGACATAGAGCTTAATTAAACACATCAATAGAGCTCTGACCGGGCCCGACACATAAGTCAAAACAAAATCATCGAGGGGCCCAAGATATCGCTTTAAATCCTCTTAGGATAAAACAACATCGACTTATATGCTTGTGCTAACTATTCATTGTGCTAACTATTTATTAAATCATACGTGATAGCACATTTTATAACATCGAGTTACTGGTGCATTTCCGCACTATCAATGTATAATCAACAAATAATCGCCAACTCATATATCTTGGTTTGAAGATTATACGATATTATCGTCTCATAATCACACGTGATAAATTACATTAACTGATATGTGATGGATTTTGAGCATTCTAACACTCCTAAGTGTACATGCAACCCTAGAAAACCTTGGATCTATGTTTGTCTAAAATACATGCAAAATACTTTTTCCAAGGTTTATAATCCTATCTAGCATACATGGGGAACTTTAAACATAAAAGGTGACTAGAATTACATACCTTGTAGTTGATTTGATTCCTTGAAAAACTTGAGAGCCTAGCACCCCAGGTGTGATGCCTCAAATGTTTCACACAACACCAACTGTTCTTGGAATAAACTTTGAGAGAATTGTATAACACTTGAAATCGGCTTTGCCCTTTTGTCTCACTAGTGTAGCCGATTTTGGTTGCTATAAGTAAGCTTATATAGTATGTTGCATTAGGGTTACACCATGTAAACCCTACTGTAACATGGCTCTTCATTTCCATGACCCATGCGTTTGTAACTCCCATGGAGCATCCATGGAGCATCCTATGGACCTTAGCCCAACTTGATAATCCATGGAGCATCTAGCCCACTATACAAGTATGGATGATTTATATAATCAACCCATATATTTAATTAGTCTCTTTTTGATCACTTAATTAATTCTAGATTAATTCTTGATCAAAACTAACTAAATAATATTATTAATATATTAGAACTTATAATATATTAATAAACCACAAGTGTTATTTCTCTCATTTAGTCTATCCAAATGCATGATGCCATGCAACCCAAATGGACCATGCCGGGTCGGGTCAAGTACATACCAAAAATAGTTATGGTCTTAGACACCTTATCCAACAGTCTCCCACTTGGATAAGTCTAATAAATATTACTGCAAGTATGACTTCAGGAACCGATCAGCAATCGTAGCTCTTTTCAAGGTCTCTCGGAACTGAGAAGATGATGATACGCCATTTAAGATAAGTGATCATATAATCCTTTGTTCTAGATATCAGCCGGACAAATACATGGAACTATATCTTACTTATTGTCCAACAGTTTGTTTCCCGATTTCCGATTTGTTTGACAAAGAACTTAATCGAACACATCAATTTAAATCTGACCGGGCCCGGTACATAGTTCAAAACAAAATCATCAAAAGGCCCAAATATCGATTCTAATCCAAGAAGGAGCAGATAAACTTCGACTCATATGCTTGTTCTACTACTTGTTGAATCAAACACAAAAGCACGTTTTATAACATCGAATTACCAATGCGTTTTCGTACGATCAATGCATAACCAACTCAAAGGCAACAAGTCATATCTCTAGGTTTGAAGACTTATATGATATTACCGTCTCGTGATCACTCGAGATAGATTCCATGAAGTGATACCAGCGAGCGTGGGTTGAATCCAATACTCAGAACTTATGAGCACTCATGAGTGTTGAGGCCATGTCCAACATCTTAGACCTCTACAACCAACTCATGACAGTCTTAATTCATATCTAATTCCAACATATGACCGATTGTGGATAATTTGAATAATATGTAAAACACAACATAAATATTCTGGAAGTCAAAACATGAAAAAGAAATAATAGTAAATGATTGACAAAAGATAGCAACACTTTACTCATAAATAAACACAACTTCTATTCATCATCAAATGTCAATTACACTTTACAAATTTCAAGGCTATCTAACTACTAAAACTAATATCATCCTTCAGCCCTATGCTCCTTGCATGCTGGAGATGCTTAGCCCTACTCAGTTCCTTCGTGAGGGGATCTGTTGCGTTCTCATCCGATGATACCCTCTTTGCCACGAGGAGTCCTTCTTCTATTCGATGTCTGATGAAATGGTATTTTCTGTCAATGTGTCTGGATCTCCCGTGATCCATTGGTTCCTTGGCTAAGGCAACTGCACTTTCACTATCACAGAAAATTTCCATAGGCTCATTTATGGATGGTACTACTCTAAGGTCTCCAATGAAGTTCTTCAGCTATATTCCTCCTTTGCTGCCCCGCTTGCCGCTATATACTCTGATTCTCAAGTTGAATCAGCCATTGTCTCCTACTTGGAACTTTTCCAAGTAATTGCTCCTCCGTTTAAGGTAAAGACCCAGCCCGGTTGAGAGCGTAAATTATCCCTATCAGTCTGGAAGCTAGCATCACTATACCCTACAACTCTCAAGTCATCACTCCCACCAAGGGTAAGGACCCAGTCCTTAGTCCTCCGCAGGTACTTGAGAACGTTCTTTACCGCAATCCAGTGAGCCTTGCCAGGGTTCCCCTGATATTTGCTGACCATGCTCAAGGCAAAGGCCACATCAGGACGAGTACAAGTCATAGCATACATGATTGATCCTACTGCGGAAGCATAAGGTACTCGACTCATTTCTGCTTTCTCAGCCTCGGTACTCGGGCTCTGAGTCTTACTAAATCTGGCGTTACACTGGATAGGTAACTCTCCCTTTTTGGAAGCCTGCATGTTGAACCTCTTCAACACCTTATCCAAATAGGTACTCTGACTAAGTCCAATTAGTCTTTTACTCCGATCTCTCAGAATTCTTATCCCGTAGAATATAGGCAGCTTCTCCTAGGTCTTTCATAGTGAAACACTTCCCAAGCCAGGACTTAACTTCCTGCAGAGTTGGGATGTCATTTCCTATGAGTAGTATGGCATCCACATACAATACCAAAAAACTAACTATGCTCCCACTAGCCTTGACATATATACAAGATTCATCTTCACTCCTCGAAAAGCCCAACTCTTTGACTTTCTCATCGAAACAAAGATTCCATCTGCGAGGTGCTTGTTTCAATCCATAGATGGATTTCTCCAGCTTACACACTCTATTAGGGTATTCTATACTGACAAACCCCTCTGGATGACACATGTAAACATCCTCAGCCAACTTTCCATTAACAAAAGCGGTTTTGACATTCTTTTGCCATATTTCATAATCATGAAATGCAGCAATGGCTAACAAGACCCTAATAGACTTAATCTTGGCTACTGGTGAAAAGGTCTCATCATAATCAACTCCTGGAGTTTGAGAAAAGCCCTTTGCAACCAGTCGTGCCTTATAAGTGTGTATATTACCATCCATGTCGGTCTTCTTCTTGAAGATCCATTTGCACCCAACTATCTTACGACCTGATACATTTCAACCAAGTTCCAAACTTGATTGTCATACATGGACTGTATCTCGCCGTCCATTGCCTCTTTCCATTTAGCAGACTGGGGCCTACCATGGCTTCCGCATAGCTGTTAGGTTCATCCAGACTTACCAGTGTCTCATCACTGATAAGTGTCTCACCTTCCGCAGTAATATGGAAACCACAGTAGTGCTCAGGTGCATTCCTAACCCTTATGGAACGCCTTAGAGGTACAGACTCGTCAATTTGATCAACAGGGGTTTCCTCCTCAAGTTGAGTGCTAGGGTTTGAGGTTCCTTCACCACTTGACACTTGAATTTCTTCAAGGTAAATTTGCCTCCCACTGTTTCCTTGGCTTATGAACTCTCTCTCTCGAAAGAAACCCCTCCTTGGTACAAATACCACATTCTCACTAGGTCTGTAGAGGGTAGCCGATGAAAATACACCTCTCACTTCGAGGTTCGAGCTTATCGTGAGTCTCGCACCTCACGAAAGCCTCGCAACCCCAAATCTTGATGTGGGCTAGATTAGGAACTTTTCCAGTCCACATCTCGTGAGGTGTTTTGGCAACCTTCTTTGTAGGGACCAGATTAAGGATATGGGCGGCAGTCTCTAAGGCATACCCCCAGAATGAGATTGGTAGCGAAGCTCGACTCATCATGGAACGAACCATGTCCAATAAGGTTCGATTACGCCTCTCAGCTACACCATTCAACTGTGGTGTCCTGGGAGGTGTCAATTGTGAGACAACCCCACATTCCTTAAGATAGTCGAGGAACTTTGTACTAAGATACTCACCACCACGATCGGATCGAAGCATCTTAATGTTCCTGCCCAATTGATTCTCTACTTCCTGTTTAAACTCTATAAACCTATCGAAAGTCTCTGACTTATGCTTGATTAAGTAGACATATCCATATCTACTATAATCATCTGTAAAAGTCACATAATAATGATTAGCATCCCTTGTGGAATTTTTGAAGGGTCCACACACATGTGTGTGTACCAGATCCAACAAACCTTCACCCCTAGCACAAGAACCTGTGAAGGGTGACTTTTACATTTTTCCAAGTAAGCATGATTCACAACTATCATCTGACTTTAGGTCAAATGACTCCAAGACTCCATCCTTTTGGAGTTGGCCTATGTGTTTCTTGCTTACATGTCCAAGACGACAATGCCATAATGATGCTTTATCCAAGTTATTATCATTAGTAGAATCAATACACAACACATTATTTCCTAAGTTATCTACAATAGACACAGCTTCATACACACCATCACAAGGTAATGCTTTAAAATAAAACACATTATTAAAGAAAGCATTTATTCCACCAACTTCATTATCAAAAGAAAAGGTAAACCCTTGTTTGTACAAAGCATGAAAGGGAATAATTTTTCTTGCCATTTCAAGCGAATAACAACATTTATTCAAATCTAAAGTAAACCCACTACTTAGCAACAAAGTATAAACTCCAATCTTGGTGACAGGTGAAGCTTTCCTATTCCCCATGATCAAGTTTATCTTTCCATGCTCCACATTCTCACTTCTTCTTAGTCCCTGCAAATCAGAACAAATATGAATACCACAGCCGGTATCAAGGACCCAAGAGTTAGAATAGAGTGAGTTATTAGATAATATAGTGTAAATACCTAAATGGTTGGGTTTTAGTTTCCCATCCTTCAGATCTTGCTGGTACTTTGGGCAGTTTCGCTTCCAGTGCGCCTTTTCATGGCAATAGAAGCATTGAGCCTCTTTTGGGTCAGAAGAAGGAGTGACGAAACCTTTCTTGGTTCCATTTGAAGAGGAGCCTTCAAGGGTCGTACCCTTGGTACCCTTCGAAGGGTTCTTCCTCTTTTTCCCTCTACCTTTCCTGATTGCCAGGACAGGTGCGGAGTTTGGAGTAGGAGTAGGAGTGGTAACAACCAACTTACCTTTAAGACCACTTTCTGCGGTCTTCAAGAGTCCTTGAAGTTTGTTGAGGGTAACTTCCTCCTTGTTCATGTGGTATGTCATGCGGAACTGATCATAACACGAAGGTAAGGAGTGCAAAATGATATTTATTGCCAACTCCTCACGGAAGTTCACATTAAGCTTCAGCAAGCGGTCCACATACCTTTGCATTTTCTGCATATGGCCCGTGATGGGTTCACCATCTTTCATTCGGGTTGTTATCATGGAGGAGATGATTTCATATCGCTCTTGACGAGCACTATGATGGTAGCGGTCCATCAAATCCTGGTGCATCTCAAAAGGATAGTAGTCTTCATAGGAGTTTTGGAGCTCGGCTGTCATAGTGGCCATCATGATGCATGCCACTTTGGTAGCATCTTTCATGTGCCTCATATTCAGCAAGCTCCTCAGGAGAAGCAGTTAGCTCGGGTACCTTAAGCTCCTTGTCGAGAACATATTCTTTGTTCTCATACCGAGTGACCATCCTGATGTTCCTGATCCAATCTGTAAAGTTAGATCCATCAAATATGACTCTCCCACAAAGGTTCATGAGAGAAAAGGAGCCGGTAGGGTTTGAGGCAGAAGCAACATTTTTGGAAGAAATCTTAAAAAGAAGAAAAGACAAGTTTAGTTTAGATATAAAGATAGTCCGTAATAACACACCCAAATGTAATATTAAGGCTAGGATCCAATCACAATATATTATAACTTAGAAGAGGGATTCCGTAATCTAAGCTAAAACATATTTTAAAGGTAGGTGAATGACGATTCACCAATTTCCACCATGAAAAAAAACGAAATATATAAATTATTAGGTTTTATTTGGTTTTTAGAAACTCTTAGATTCTTTTGAGATTCATTGAACTTTTCAATGGCATGTTTCAATCTCGAGTGTGCCCTTCATGTTTTGTGACTGGGATACCGAGGATCACAAAACAAGGTGTGAAGTAACCATGCAAATTACCTGGTACCCTTAATGTTTTTCACTTAATCGATGTGCCGGTTAACCACAGGCGCTCCATCGACCTATGAAAAACCTTAAGTCACCCTTTGACTACCTTGTTAAGTCCAAGTTAGTGTGCTGGTTAACCACAAACGCTCCACCAACGACTTAATCAAAGTGCAAAGTGTAATTTCATGGGTTAGCACCTTATTCACATTTTCCTAAAGTAACTAAGATTGGGAATTTATAAAACATTTAGTTACTTTATAATAATCATTATAGTTTTAATGAGAATTTTAAGTCAGTGTCCTACCCGTTCGGCAAACGACCCTCCACCAGTCAAGGAAGCGGTGGGTGAGAGTGGACACCCATTAAGCTGCCATTTTATAGGCAACAACCGTATACTCCCCTTATAGACCGGCTTCGTGAATGAGGCCTACTAACGGTAAAACGACTTTGATCTTATACATATATATATATATATATATATATATATATATATATATATATATATATATATATATATATTATTAACATATAATATTATAAAGTATAAGTGTTGAATTTTAACTTTTAAAATTCTAGGGGTTGGAACTAAAGTTTATTAAGATGACTTTACATGTTCCAAAACTAGAGGGCAAGTTTTGTAACTTTACAAAACCTTTCAATTCATAACTTATGAGTTATTGAAATGAAGACTCTTCATTTTTGTAACTTATGTGTTCTTTTAATGGAATTAATACAAAGTGACTTTTGGTTATCCATAACTTGAGGACAAGTTATGGACTCCATTAAAACACATAAAGATCATGAATTCAGCATTAAACAAGTAATTCCTATGATCTATCAGGAACTCATAAGAACATGAATAATCATATAAAAATTTCAAGAACATATGAACACATATAATCATGTAATTTTGATATTAGCCTTTGTAAATGGATTAGAACAATCATTACACCATCTAAAACAAGTTTTAAAACACCAAAACAGTTTAGGGTAATGTTTCTAGTCCATTTCCAGCAGCAAAACTCGAAAAACTGCATTCTGAGGCTCCTACTCGTCGAGTGCAAGAACCTACTCGACGAGTAGGATGAGTTTACCCATGGACTCGTCGAGTCCCCCCATGGACTCGGCGAGTTCATGCTTCAGAATGCATAAAAACGAGTTTTTTTTCACAAATTTGCATCAAATATCAAACAAACAAGTCTAGGCTCTGATATCACTGGCCAGTAACGGGATGTTTGTGATATGTTGGTGCTGATTTTGTAGTTGACCATGATATGGTTAGTGAAAGGTAGACAAAGAAAGTAATTTATTCAAGAGGATCAACAAGGTAAAAATGTATCCTAGAAAAAGTAAGAGACTTTCATTGCTTCTTCATCTGTTGATTAGTTTTCTTTTCCAAAAAGCATATTGCTTAGGTGTTTACTCATATGCTACTCTTTCTATGTATATGTATGTATGTGGATGGTATTCAGGAGAAAAAAGAATACTTAGCAGTGGCCCACCAACCATTCGTTGAAATTCCTTTAAGATGGATTTTAGGCATTCTAACACTCCTAAGTTTACATGCAACCCTAGAAAACCTTGGATCTATGTTTGTCTAAAATACATGCAAAATACTTTTTCCAAGGTTCATAATCCTATCTAGCATACATGGGGAACTTTAAACATAAAAGATGGCTAGAATTACATACCTTGTAGTTGATTTGATTCCTTGAAAACCTTGAGAGCCTAGCACCCCAAGTGTGATGCCTCAAATGTTTCACACAACACCAACAGCTCTTGGACTAAACTTTGAGAGAATTGTATAACACTTGAAATCGGCCTTGCCCTCTTGTCTCACTAGTGTAGCCGATTTTGGTTGCTATAAGTAAGCTTATATAGTATGTTGCATTAGGGTTACACCATGTAAACCCTAATGTAACATGGCTCTTCATTTCCATGACCCATGGGTTTGTAACTCCTATGGAGCATCCTATGGACCTTAGTCCAACTTGATAATCCATGGAGCATCTAGCCCACTATACAAGTATGGATGATTTACATAATCAACCCATATATTTAATTAGTCTCTTTTTGATCACTTAATTAATTCTAGATTAATTCTTGATCAAAACTAACTAAATAATATTATTAATATATTAGAACTTATAATATATTAATAAACCACAAGTGTTATTTCTCTCATTTAGTCTATCCAAATGCATGATGCCATGCAACCTAAATGGACCATGCCGGGTCGGGTCAAGTACATACCAGAAATAGTTATGGACTTAGACACCTTATCCAACAATATGTGAGCGTGGGTTTAGTCCAATACTCAAATCTTATTTCAAGAGCACTCATGAATGTTTGTAGCAATCGTTTGCTATGTCTAACACCTTAGACAATCATACAAAAACCCATTCATGATAGTCTTCTTTCATAACCTACTTCCAAAGTATAATCGAGTGTGGATAGTTTGAATAATCTTATTATTTTGGAAGTCAAAACATGCAAAATGAAACAATAATAAATAATTGACACAAGACAGTAACTTTACTTATAAATAAAAAAACACCTTTTATTCAATCATCAAACGTCAATTACTTTTTAACTATTACAAGTTTGTAAATGTCTATCTAATCATTAAAACTAATATCGTCCTTCAGCCCGATACTACCAGCGTGCTACAAGTGCTTAACCCTACTCAATCCCTTCGTAAGGGGATCTACTGGATTTTCTTCTGACATATACCCCCTTAACCACAAGGAGTCCCTCTTCTACTTGATGTCTTATGAAGTGAAATTTTATGTTGATGTGTCTTGATCTGCTATGATCTCTAGGTTCCTTGGATAAGGCAACCGCACTGTCGCTATCACAGAAAATCTCCATCGGCTCCTTTATAGCTGGTACAACTCCAAGGTCTCCGATGAAGTTCTTCAGCCATATCGCCTCCTTAGATGCTTCACATGCTTCTATATACTCTGATTCGCACGTTGAATCAGCTACAGTCTCCTGTTTGGAACTTTTCCAAGTTAATGCTCCTCCAATTAGGGTAAATATCCAGCCTAAATGAGAGCGGAAATTATCTCTGTCGGTATGAAAGTTGGAATCACTATACCCTACCACTCTTAAGTTATCACTCCCACCAAGGGTAAGGATCCAGTCCTTAGTCATTCGCAGGTACTTAAGAATGTTCTTTACTGCAGTCCAGTGAGCTTTACCAGGATTCCCTTGATATATGTTGACAATGCTCAAGGCAAAGGCTACATCAGGGCGAGTACAGGTCATAGCATACATGATCAAAACAACTGTAGAAGCATATGGTATTCGACTCATTTTTGCTATTTCAGCATCGGTACTCGGACTTTGAGTCTTACTCAGTCTGGTATTACTTTGGATAGGTAATTCTCCTCTCTTGGAATCTTGCATGTGAAAACATTTCAACACCTTGTCCAAGTAGGTACTTTGGCTAAGTCATATTAGTCTTTTACTCATGTCTCTCAATATCCTTATCCCTATCATATAAGCAGCTTCTCCGAGGCC
The DNA here is from genome assembly GCF_052849685.1 of Lactuca virosa. NCBI lineage: Eukaryota > Viridiplantae > Streptophyta > Magnoliopsida > Asterales > Asteraceae > Lactuca > Lactuca virosa. The sequence goes on along the minus strand of NC_136428.1, from coordinate 339,683,696 downwards.
CTTCATAGCGAAACGCTTCCCAAGCCAGGACTTAACCTCCTACAAGGTTGGGATGTCATTTCCTCTGAGTAGTATGTCATCCACATATAACACGAGAGAGATAACTATACTCCCACTAGCTTTGACATATACACAGGACTCATCCTCGCTTCTTGAGAAACCAAAATCTTTGACTTTCTCATCGAAATAAAGATTCCATCTGCGAGATGCTTGTTTCAATCCATAAATGGATTTATCAAGCTCACACACTCTATTAGGGTACTTTGCATCGACACAACCCTCCGGCTGATTCATGTAAACATCTTCAGCCAACTTCCTATTAAGGAAAGTTGTTTTGACATCCATTTTCCATATTTCATAATCATGAAATACATCTATGACTAGCATAACCCTTATAGATTTAATCTTCGCTACAGGTGAGAAGGTCTCGTCACAATCAACTCCAGGAGTTTGAGTAAAGCCCTTCGCAACCAATCGCGTCTTATATGTGTGTATTTTCCTATCCATATCGGTCTTCTTCTTAAAGATCCATTTGCACCCGACTGTCTTACGGCCCGGTACATTGTCAACCAAGTTCCAAACTTGATTCTCATACATAGACTGAATCTCGCTGTCCATCGCCTCTTTGCATTTAGTAGACTCAGGGCCTTCCATGGCTTCCTTGTAGTTGTTATGTTCATCCAAATTTACTAGTGTGCTATCACTGATAAATGTATCACCTTCAGTAGTAATATGGAAACCATAAAACTCAGGTGCATTCCTCACTCTACCAGAGCGCCTAAGAGGTAAGGACTCGTCAATTGGTTCAATAGGAGTTTCCTCCTCGGGTTGAGTGCTAGTGTTTGAGGTTCCTTCATCGCTTAACTCTTGAAGTTCTTCAAGGTCAATTTTCCTCCCACTATCCTTCTGGCATATGAGTTCCCTCTCGCGGAAAACTCCTCTCCTCGCAACGAAGACAACATTGTCACTCGGTCTATAGAAGAGACATCCAAAGGATTTTTGTGGGTAGTTGATGAAAATACATCGCTCACTACAAGGTTCGAGTTTGTCGTGAGTATCTCGTCTTACGAATGCCTCGCAACCCCAAACCTTGATATGTGCTCACGAGGGAACCTTCCCTGTCCACATTTTGGGAGGTGTTTTGGCAACCTTTTTAGTTGGAACTAGATTAAAGGTATGGGTGGCAGTCTCTAAGGCATACCCCCATAATGAGATAGGTAACGAAGCTCGACTCATCATAGAATGAACCATGTATAGGAAGGTTCGATTGCGCCTCTCAGCTAAACCATTAAGTTGTGGTGTTCTAGGCGGCGTCAATTGTGAAACAATTCCACATTCCTTAAGATAGTTGTGGAACTCGATACTAAGATACTCTCCTCCTCGATCGGATCGGAGCATATTTATCTTCTTTCCCAATTGATTCTCCATTTCTTGCTTAAACTCTTTGAAATTTTCAAAGGTTTCCGACTTATGCTTGACTAAGTAAATATAGCCATATATGTTGTAAACATCTGTAAAAGTCACATAGAAGCGGTTAGCATCCCTTATGGCGGTTCTGAAGGGTCCACACACATCGGTGTGTATGAGATCCAACAAACCCTCACCCCTTTCACAAGAACCAGTGAAGGGTGACTTGGTCATCTTTCCAAGTAAACAAGATTCACAAGTGTCATCTAACTTTAAGTCAAATGACTCCAAAACTCTATCCTTTTGGAGTTGGGCTATGCGCTTCTTGTTGACATGTCCAAGACGACAATGCCATAAGCATGCTTTATCCAAATCATTGGATGAATCAATATGCAACACATTATTTCCTAAGTTATAAACAACCATCACTGTTTCATATATACCATTACAAGGTAATGCTTCAAAATTAAATACACCATTAAAATAAGCATTTATTGAACCAATCTCATTATTAAAAGAAAACGTAAAACCTTGTTCATACAAACTGTGAAAGGAAATAATATTTCTCGCCATATCAGACGAGTAGCAACAATTATTCAAATCTAATTTCAACCAACTACTAAGCAATAAAGAATAAACTCCAATCTTGGTGATAGGCGACTTTTTCCTATTCCCCGTGATTAAGTGCATCTTCTCGTGCTCCACATCCCTACTTCTTTTTAGACCGTGCAAATCAGAACAAATGTGAAAACCAAATCCTGTATCAAGGACCCAAGAATTAGCATGTGATGAATTATTAGATAGAATAGTATAAATACCTACAAAGGAGGGTTTGATCTTCCCATCCTTTATGTCCTGCAAGTATTTGGGGCAGCTTCGTATCCAATGCCCTTTTTCGTGGCAATAGGGTTTAACATAACCAACTTTGGTCCCACTTGAAGAGGACCCATCATGGGACTTTCCCTTGTGACTCTTGGAAGGAGTCTTCCTCTTCTTTCCCTTCCCATGTCCAATTTCTAGGAAAGGGGCAGTTGCAGTAGGAGTAGGTACAACATATTTGCCTTTCAAACTGCTTTTAGTAGTTCTCAAGAGACCTTGAAGCTTTCTTAGAGTGACTTCCTCCTTGTTCATATGATAGGTCATACGAAACTGATCATAACAAGGAGGTAAAGAGTATAAAATAATATCTATAGCAAACTCTTCATCGAAGTTGACATTCAACTTCAGCAAGCGGTTCATAAACCTTTGCATCTTTTGCAAGTGGGCCGTGATGGACTCTCCATCCTTCATTTTGGGCGTGATCATGGAGGAAATGATCTCATACCTCTCCTGTCGAGCACTTTGATGGTACCTTTCCATCAAATCCTGGTGCATTTCATAATGCCAAAAGTCCTCATAGGACTTCTGAAGCTCAACGGTCATGGTAGTGATCATTATACACGACACTGGTCGCGTCCCTCTCATGAGTTTTATACTCAGCAATCTGTTCGAGAGTAGTAGTAGATTCATCAATCTCCTTAAGCTCTTTGTCAAGGACATATTCTTTGTCCTCATAAAGAATAGTCATTCGGATGTTTCGAATCCAATCATTGAAATTCGATCCATCGAAGATGACCTTCCCACATAAGTTCATGAGGGAGAAAGAGCCGGAAGAGATTGGGTTGGAAGCATTGTTTGAAGTAGACATCTGAAAAGAAAGACAAAGTTTAGATTAGATAAGGATCCTTAATATATCACCCAAATGAAATATTAAGGCTAGGACCCAACACAATATTCTATAATTCGGAAGATGGATGTCGTAATCCAATTGTAAAATATTTGAAGGTAGGTAAATGACGATTTACCAATTTCCACCATGAAAAACGAAATTGAAGATAAAGTTTTAAATGAATTGAAATTCCAAGATTCTTTTAATATTCATTGAACTTTTTAATGGCATGTTTAAATCTCGATTATGCCCTTCAAGTTTGTGACTGGGATATCGAGGATCACAAACAAGGTGTGAATAACCACGTAAATGTGCTTGGTACTCTTAATGTTACATATCACCCGATCAATGTTCCGGTTAACGACACACGCTCCATTGATCCATGATTAAAATCAAGCTACCCTTTGCCACACTTTGCTAGTCTGAGATTAGTGTGTCGGTTAACCACACACGCTCCACTAATGACTTACCAAGGTGCAAAGTGCAATTGTGACATCCCCATTTTCACGACCATAAAAGACCGATTTGTTTATGCTTTGTTCGAAAATCAGAGTAACATTTTAAATAAAAGTGTTGCAGAATTTGTTCCTAAAAATAAAATATGATAAAGATTTATCAAAGCATTTCCGAAGAAATGTATTTCATTAAAAACCTCGGGATGTCATGTTCGATACAGATCAAAAGCATAAATAGTACAATGTAAGCCTTACTACATTATTTCATATTTACAGGCCTACAATCCCTTATCTCTCATCCAAACATCTATGCTCATGCGCCACTACCTGTAATACTAGAAACTAAGTGGGTCAGGCTTGGGAGCCTGGTGAGCACATAGGGTTTTCAACCCACAATAAATAAGTTTATTAACTTTGTCAAACCAATCAAACCCGATTACCCCTTCCCGTTATCCTCACTTTACGTCCCTAAAACATCTAACACAAGGGACCTAGTCTAAGGACTTTCATCGGGGTGACAACACATGCTTCGGGGGTTCCTCAGCAATTCATGTCAAATAAGGCAACCATGTGGGGGATGGAGAACTGCTGATGAGCACACAGTTCAAATAAACACCTGCAGGTTGCGAGCCAGCTAGTGTTCCACTGGACTTTCTAGAATAGTCTGTGGTCGTCATCTATACTCCGCTAGATGACTGGATCATCAATAACATCAATATCGAGGCCTCTCATTATTTTATTTGGTCACACAACAACTATTACATCTACCCATGTTTTACCCAACACATTTTGTAGATATAAAATACATATACAGTTTAAATCATTTAAAACATGTATAAAAATCTTTCACCCAACATAGACAGCAAGTATTCAGACAATATGCACATATAGCACGTAATTTATATTAAATACTTCATATCTATGTGTAAGATGAAACTGACTATGCACTTACCTGAAAAGGTGGTGACTCGGCACTCGGACAGCACTTCGTTACTCTTAAAACAATTTTCCCTTGACAAAACCTAGTATCAATACCAATAGGGTTTAGTCTAACGTTAACCGCGACTAATTAATAGTCTAGCTTTTATTACTATTATATAAGCATTAAACAATACTCTTCACCCATTATGTACAGACAGGGGCCAGACATAGAACACCGGAGGGCAGGATCATTTTGGCATATAGCACTTCTGAAATCCAGCAACCCAAGCGGCCCTCCAAACCAGATTCCCCGTACCGCGAGTGGTTAAAAAGATATTATAAAGACACTTATATAACTCATAATAATAGCCCAATTACTGATTATAAGGTCCTAATAACATTACTATATTAAAACATAAGCTATACTAAAGATAGGGTAGGCATAGCTCACTTACAGCGGGTTTTCTCGAAAACCGGGCTCCTCCGGAGCAAAGTTTCTGAGCCGAAAGGCTCATTTCTCGAGGCATCGGGAGCATTGGGGCTTCCTTCGGGTGCTAGGGGGTTTACCTAGACTTTAGGGGGGGTTAGGGAGGTTAGAGAGAGAAAGTAGAGATAGAAAGTGAAGTTGGGAAGGTGTGAGAATGAAGGGAACTCGACACCTCTATTTATAGGCTGGAAATCTGATCGACTCGCCGAGTCGAAATACTGACTCGCTGAGTCCATGCCACGTGTCACCATTCTAGTGGCAAAACGTGGGTGGCCTATATTGTGTCACGTCACCCCTTTTGCAGCAGCAACCTTCCGACTTCTAAACCCCGTAACTTTTGCATACGAGCTCCGTTTTCGACGTTCTTTATATCCACGTGTAGGTAAAAACAAGATCTACAACTTTCCTTTTGACTCCGTCGGCTATTTCTCGACCGATCTTAAATTTAATAGTAGGAGGAGATTATATTGTTAAACATCCGCGTAAAATTCATAACTTCTACATACGGACTCCGTTTTAGATTACTAAGGCCAAAAAGTCCTCTATCGTAAATTCACTATTTACGTTTCCCGGTGTCGTACCGGTTCCGTCGCGAAACTTCGACGGGTCATAACTTATTCGTTATAACTCGGATTTCGGTGTTCTTGATGTATCCGGAAATCCTTGTTTCGACCACTACAACTTTATGTAAAGATATCGGGTTTATCTCACACTTTAATTTTGACGCTTATTTTTATCCTTACTTATTATATCTTTATAATTAAGTATAAAGCACATAAATTCACATAATACTCAAATAATTCATCTTTATTACTTCAAAAAGAGTTACAATAGTTGACCTAGACTATTACATCATCTACTACTGCTTAGCCCTGAAACACGGGCGTTACAATTCTCTCCCCTTAGGATGATTCCATCCCGGAATCATGCATCAGCAAACAGACGTGAATAGCGACTCATCATGTCACTCTCTGTTTCCTAATTTAGATTCGGCCCATTCGAATGTTTCCAACGGACTAGCACTAAGTCGACCATTTTGCGTCGTAATTTCTTAGTCTTACGGTCAACAATTGCCTCGGGCTCTTCGATTAGCCTCTTATTCTCATCCATTCTTAACTCTGAGATTGGAATTATGTCGGGAACTTCTGCCGTGAACTTCCTCAAATAACACACATGGAAGGTGTTATGAATACCATCTAGTTATTCGGGTAATTCGAACTTGTAAGCTTGGTTCGCAATCTTCTGAAGAACTTTGAATGGTCCAATAAACCTTGGACTCAGCTTTCCTCGTTTCCTAAATCTTATAAGTCCCTTCCACGGTGGGACTTTAAGCAAAACGGAATCTCCAACTTCAAAAGTCATCGATCGTGTTTTCTTGTCAGCATAGCTCTTCTGATGATACTTAGCTACTAACATTCTTTCCCTAATCACCTTCAACTTTTCAGCAGTCTCATGGACTATCTCGGGGCCCATAAAGCTTGATAGGGTGCCATCTTGATGGTTGAGTGGAAACTGTTATTGTAGGAAAACTCTACCAAAGGTAAGTGCTCATCCTAGTTACCTTGGAACTCTAGGGTACATGCTCTCAACATATCTTCTAGTGTTTGTATCCTTATTTCGCTCTGACCATCAGTCTGCGGATGGTAAGCTGTACTTAAACACAACTTCATACCCAATTCCTCTTGTAGACTTCTCCAAAATCTGGACGTGAAACGGCTATCACGATCTAATACAATCGTTATAGGAACACTGTGAAGTCTTACTACCTCCTTCACGTAAGCATTTGCGAGTTTATCCATACACCACCTCTCGTTGGCTGCTATGAAGTGTGCACTCTTAGTGAACCCATCCACGACCACCCAAATCATGTCGTGACCGTTCTTCGTTCTAGGCAGTTTAGTCATAAAATCCATGGTGATGTCTTCCCATTTACCCATGGGTACAGGTAACGGTTCTAAACCCTCATACGGTTTCTGATGTTGTGCCGTAACCCTCGCACAAGTTACACACTCGGCCATATATTTTTCAACATCGAGCTTCATCGTCGGCCACCAGTAGTAGGGTTTTAGGTCGCTATACATTTTAGTGCTACCGGGATGAATCGAGTACATGGTCTTGTGAGCTTCTTCCATCAGAAGATCTCTTATTCCTCCCGTCTTAGGTACCCAAATCCGATCTTGGAATACCTTTGGTCCTTGACTGTTTGTACCGAACTCCAACATTTTGCCCAAACGTTTTTCTTTTCGGTCATTCTTCTCAGAAGCTTCTTCCTGAGTTTTCTTTATGCTTTCTACCATCGTCGAGACAACCTCAATTCTCAACGCTCTTGGCATTTTCTTTTCAAGATTGCATTTCCGACTTAGAGCATCGGCGACGATATTTTCTTTACCAGGGTGGTAAAGTATCTCACAGTCGTAGTCCTTGAGTAACTCTAGCCAGCGTCGTTGCCTCATGTTTAATTCCATCTGATTAAAGTGATACTGGAGACTCTTATGATCAGCGAAAAGTTTGCTTTTCGTGCCATATATGTAATGCCTCCATATCTTTAAGGAAAATACTACCGCTGCCAACTCCAAATCATGAGTGGGGTAGTTCTTTCTGTGCTCTTTCAATTGTCTAGATGCGTATGCTATCACCTTTTCTCTTTGGGTCAGAACACAACCCAACCCGACTCCAGATGCGGCACTATAGACCGCGAAGTCTTCAGACTCCATCGGGTAGAGAAAGAATCGGTGCTTCACATAGCTTCTTCTTTAGCTTCTCGAATGCTTCTTCGTGCTTCTCACTCCACGTATAAGTAGCCCCTTTGTGGGTTAAAGCTGTCAATGGAGCAGCTATCGAAGAAAAGCCTTGGATATATCTTCGGTAATATCCAGCTAATCCCAGAAAGCTTCGAATCTCCGTGGGACTTTTCGGTCGTTCCCACTTCATTACCGCTTCGATTTTTGATGGGTCAACCATTATCCTTTCTTGGTTAACCACATGACCCAAAAATTGGACTTCTCGGATCCAGAAATCACATTTAGAGAACCGATCCACGACCACCCAAATCATGTTGTGACCATTCTTCGTTCTGGGCAGTTTAGTCACAAAATCCATGGTGATGTCTTCCCATTTACCCATGGGTACAGGTAACGGTTCTAAACCCTCATACGGTTTCTGATGTTGTGCCTTAACCCTCGCACAAGTTACACACTCGGCCATATATTTTGCAACATCGAGATTCATCGTCGGCCACCAGTAGTAGGGTTTTAGGTCGCTATACATTTTAGTGCTACCGGGATGAATCGAGTACATGGTCTTGTGAGCTTCTTCCATCAGAAGATCTCTTATTCCTCCTGTCTTAGGTACCCAAATCCGATCTTGGAATACCTTTGGTCCTTGACTGTTTGTACCGAACTCCAACGTTTTGCCCAAACGTTCTTCTTTTCAGTCATTCTTCTCAGAAGCTTCTTCCTGAGTTTTCTTTATGCTTTCTACAATCGTCGAGACAACCTCAATTCTCAAAGCTCTTGGCATTTTCTTTTCAAGATTGACTTTTCGACTTAGAGCATCGGCGACGATATTTGCTTTACCAGGGTGGTAAAGTATCTCGCAGTCGTAGTCCTTGAGTAACTCTAGCCAGCGTCGTTGCCTCATGTTTAATTCCATCTGATTAAAGTGATACTGGAGACTCTTATGATCAGTAAAAAGTTTGCTTTTCGTGCCATAGATGTAATGCCTCCATATCTTCAAGGAAAATACTACCGCTGCCAACTCCAAATCATGAGTGGGGTAGTTCTTTCTGTGCTCTTTCAATTGTCAAGATGCGTATGCTATCACCTTTTCTCTTTGGGTCAGAACACAACCTAACCCGACTCGAGATGCGGCACTATAGACCGCAAAGTCTTCAAACTCCATCGGGTAGAGAAAGAATCGATGCTTCACATAGCTTCTTCTTTAGCTTCTCGAATGCTTCTTCGTGCTTCTCACTCCACGTATAAGTAGCCCCTTTGTGGGTTAAAGCTTTCAATGGAGCAGCTATCGAAGAAAAGCCTTGGATATATCTTCGGTAATATCCAGCTAATCCCAGAAAGCTTCGAATCTCCGTGGGACTTTTCGGTCGTTCCCACTTCATTACCGCTTCGATTTTTTCTGGGTCAACCATTATCATTTCTTGGTTAACCACATGACCCAAAAATTGGACTTCTCGGATCCAGAAATCACATTTAGAGAACTTTGCATACAGCTTCTCCTTCTTCAAGACTTCCAATACTACTCGTAGATGCTTGCCATGCTCCTCCTGGCTTTTTGAGTAAATCATAATGTCATCTATGAACACTATCACGGATTTATCAAGGAATGGTTTACAAACCCTGTTCATCAAGTCCTTGAATTCTGTTAGAGCATTGGTTAGTAAAAACGACATAACCAAGAACTCGTAGTGTCCATATCTTGTTCTGAATGCAGTCTTCTCGATATCCTGCTCTCTCACCTTCAGCTGATGATATCCTGACCTAATATCGATCTTTGAGAAATAGCTCGAACCTTGCAGCTGATCAAATAGGTCATCAATCCTCGGAAAAAGGCACTTGTTCTTTACCGTTGCCTTGTTCAGCTCTCTGTAGTCTATACACATTCTCATGCTTCCGTCCTTCTTCTTTATGAATAACACCGGAGCCCCCCAGGGTGATGAACTAGGTCGAATGAAACCGTTATCCAACAACTCCTGAAGTTGTGTCATGAGCTCCTTCATCTCCGTCGGTGCTACTCGGTATGGTGCCTTCGCTATCGATGTTGTTCCTGGTAACAAGTCTATCCTGAACTCCACTTGTCTATCAGGCGGTAATCCAGAAAGACCTTCGGAAAATCACTCACGACTGGTATATTCTGCACCTCCTTCTTTTCCTTCTTATCATCGATCACAAATGCCAAGTACGATGCACATCCTTTGGACAAACATTTCTTGGCTTTCATCAGGGAGATGATTCCAAAATTCACTCTGTGTTTGTCCCCGTACACCATAAATGACTCTTTTCCAGGTGGGTTTACCCTTACTATCTTCTTCCTGCAAAGTATCTCGGCATCATTGGCGCTAAGCCAATCCATACCCAGAACGATGTCGAATCCGTTCAACTCTATGGGTAATAGCTCTTTGTGGAATTCGTTTCCGTTTAAGTCGATGACGATGTTCTTAATATGATCACTAACAGGTATGAACTTGCGACAGGGAACTTCCATAATTAGGGCATTATCATGTTTTTCTGTAGGTAATGCTAATTTCCTTCCAAGTTTATGTGATACAAAGGAGTAGTTTTCTCCGGAATCAAATAGTATATTGGCAGGAAAACCATTTACAAGAAATGTACCTGAAGCGACATCTGTTGCCTCCTTCGCAGCTTCAAGCGTCATTTGGAAGGCTCTCACCTTCAGCTTCAGTGCAATGTTGGGACTTGCCACCTCTTTCTTCTTTGGGCAATCCTTAGCAATGTGCCCTTCCTCGCGGCATTCATAGCACACCCTCTTGTTGGCGGTGCACTCATTGGCATAATGCCCCGTTTTCCCACACTTGTAGCAGGTCACTTCCTCGCTACATTTCCCCGAGTGCTTCTTCTTGCACTCCTCGCATCATTTTGCTTCGTTTCCTCCTCCCCCGAACTTTCGGGAACCAGACTTGATTTTCTTATTGTTGGGCCTCGTAGATCCCTCGAACTTCCTCTTCTCTCCAACCTCAACCTTGCTGGCAGCTCTTCCCTTAATCATATCCTCCACAGACTTGGCAGCCCAGATAGCTGCCTCCAAAGTAGGTGCCTGACGTATTGGCACTGCGTACTCCCATGGAAGTCCCTTAGTGTACTTGTCGATTTTCGTCAGCTCATCCGGCACAAGACGCAAGGCAAACCCCATCTTCTCCGTGAAGTTGTTGGTGTATTCATCAATCGACATGCTCCCTTTCTTCAGGGTCAGGAACTGGTTCTCTAGTTGGAGAAAATTTTAGGCCGAGTAATACTTGCGTTTGAACTGCACCAAAAACTCTGCCCATGTCAGCTACAGGGGCTCATTGGGGCTAAGAGTCTTCCCCAGGTTGTTCCACCAACGGACGGCGCCTCCTCGGAACTGGCGCACTGCGAATGTGGTCTGTAATTTGCCTCTGCAACCACACTTCATGAAAGCTAATGTAACGCTCGTAGATCCGAGCTAGTCAATTTAGAGATAATATGGGTCGAAAACGACTTTTCGACAAAAGATTATTTAGAATAAATAATCTTAATCAAGGTGTAGAATATGTCTCAAGGGTTCCGTACATATAAAGAACGCTGAAATCCGAGTTATAACGAAGAAGTTATGGTCCGTCGATGTTTTTCGGCAAAACCAGCACGCCACCGGGAAACGTAAATAGTGAATTTAAGATAGAGGACTTTTTAGCCTTAGTGATCTAAACAAAAGTTGTAGTATACGTTAAACCGAGAACATACAAAAAAAGAACGCCCAAATCTGACTTCGTATGAGCAAGTTATGATTTTTCTAAGATTTGGCATAGTAGTGCACGGCCCGAAACTCGAATTTTAGTTCGAGCGGTTTTTGGCCGACGCGACCTAAATGAGAGTTGAAGATCTCATTAATAGGAACTCAACGATAGAAAGACAGACGAAAACGGAGTCCGTATGAAGGAGTTACGAATTCTTCGCGGTCACTTAACAGTCTAATCTCTTCCTACTGTTAAATTTAAGATCGGTCAAGATGTAGCCAACAGAGTCTAATTGAAAGTTGTAGATCTTGTTTTTACCTACGCGTGGATATAAAAAACGTCGAAAACGGAGCTCGTATCCGAAAGTTATGAATTTTTGAAAATCGGCTCATTTCCACCCTGTGTGCGATGCCACGTGTCAGCACCAGGCTGTGACTTGGAGCCCAAGCTCACTCACGACGTGAACATCAAGAGATTCACGATGTGAACCTTTCTCCAGCCCCTATAAATAAGTGGTGAGGCCTCCATTCATTCTCACACCTTCCTACTTCTTCCTCTCTCTCTCTAGAACCTCTCTCTAGCCCTCGAAACCACCCGAAAAGCCTAGGGAACCTCCCTAGCACGAGGCGGAAGCCCCGGAGCGCCCGACGGCTCCGAGAAGAAGAGCCCTTTGGCTCGGGAACGCTGCTCCAGCGGAGCCCAGTTTTGATAAAAAACCCGCTGTAAGTGAGCTACGCCTAACCTATCTTTAGTATAACTTATGTTTTAATATAGTAATGTTATTATGACCTTAAAATAATTATTTGGGCTATTATTATGAGTTATATAAGAGTGTTGCTTAACGCTTATATAATAGTAATAATAGCTAGACTATTAATTAGTCGCGATTAACGTTAGACTAAACCCTAGTGGTATTGATACTAGGTTTTGTCAAGGGAAAATTATTTTAAGATAACGAAGCGCTGTTCAAGTACAGAGTCACCACCTTTCAGGTGAGTGCATAGTTACTTTCATCTTACACATAGATATGAAGTATTTAATATAAATTACGTGCTATGTGTGCGTATTGTCTGTATACTTGCTGTCTATGCTGAGTGAAAGATTTTTATACATGCTTTAAATGATTTAAACTGTATATATATTTTATATCTACAAAATATGTTGGGTAAAACATGGGTAGATGAAATATGAGTCGGATGATGAGGTGAGAGGTGAAATAGACCATGAGGTGAGGGTGAGAGGTGGACGATGTAAAAAGCCTTGTACCCAAATGCTGGCCCTGTCATCTAGCAGAGTATAGATGACAACCACAGACTATTCTAGACAGTCCAGTGGAACACTAGGAGGCTCGCAACATGTAGGTGTTGTGAACGATGTGTTCATCGGTGTACTCTAAAAACCCATTGACATGCATTGCGAGTGGATTCTCGGAAACGATACTGTCGATAAACGAGATAACCCTGGCAGCTGCGCCTAAAGGACAATACCGGCAGATGCGCCTTGTAGAGAATGTCACAATTTTGGCAGGTGTGCCTAAGTGATAGAACTAGCAGCTGTGCTTGATAGATGTGTCATTGACAACGATGAAATTTGTACCTATTCCTTAGGATAATCCTTAGGAATGAATGAACAAGAAATGTCTGATTCTTAGGGTAGATCCTTAGGAATAAAGAAGATAATGGGGATGGGTAATTGGGTTAAATGTTTGATGATTAAACATAATAATTATATTATTGTGGGTTGAAAACCCTATGTACTCACCAGGTTTCCTGTAACAACGTAAATTTCCAAAACAATTTTTTATTTTTTAAAACATACTTTTATTCATAAGGTAATATCAAAACATAATGTATCCAATGTTATCATAACAAGACATATCCCAGAATCTCAAGACATAAACTCCATGAGTGTATACGGATCATGCCGGCGCCTTCCCGCAATCCTTGCTAGTACCTGAAACACATAACACAACAACTGTAAGCATAAATGCTTAGTGAGTTCCCCAAAATACCAATACGCACATACGCCACTCAAGGCTATAAGACCTTCCGGTCTCTGTGTCTCAGAGGACTTCCGTCCCATAACCCTGGTACACCTTCTGGCCCTACCCGTAATGACCTTCCGGTCCATATCATCCTGACCTTCCGGTCCATATCATCCCGACCTTCCGGTCCTTATCATTCATAACATACATAGCACATACATATCACATAATAGCATACAACATATACATCTCATAGCATATAAGACCTTCCGGTCACATATAGCTACCACTCTAGGTACAGTATAGTGAGAAGACTCACCTCGTACGATGTCGGATAACCTCTCGTGCTCGATAACCCGTCCTAGCCTCCTCCTATTAACATAATAATATTCCTGATCAATACCATCTCATAGGCTCATCTCTAAATATTGGGTAGAAGGCCATTCTACCCCTCCCTGAACTCTCCTGAATCAGCTTGAGCAAACCCTAAGGTCAACTGAAGTCAACGGTGAAACTTTGACCCGACTCGTCGAGTGCACGTGGGCGACTCGGCGAGTCCATGCGGGTCCTCTGAATCCTTCTAGCCTCACCTGGCACATCGAGTCATCCCTTCGCTCGACGGGTTACACCTGTCACGAATTGCGGGGCAACCCCGACTCGAGTCGTCGAGTCCCCTGATGGACTCAGCGAGTTCCTTCCATGGCAACACTCAAACGACCTTCTGAGGTCAGATCTGCTTCACCAACTAGTAGATCTAACCTTCTAGCATTCAAAAGTCACGTAAAGGTTCGAACTTTAGGCCCATGCATCACACTATCATCTCTAAATGCCAAAATAACCCTTTATATAATGACCTAGGCCCCAAAACTCATAAAGGATTGCATAAAGCTGAAGAATAGGGACTCTCTGGACCTCTTAAGGTCCAAATCTAAAGCTTATTCCATATTGGGACCTCATATACTCCATATTCTCTATTAGAAAAGGCGTCAAGAAACCCTAGACTCATGCCATCAACATCATACAGAAGGAAAGGTCCGATTTATTACCTCAAAGTGAAGCTCCTTGCTTCAAAATATCAGGATGTCAACCTCCTCTGGTCCCTCATGCTAGAACCCTCCTTCTCCTTTGCAATGTCACACCAAAAAGGCTCAAGATGGCTCTTCTTCACTCTCTAAATTCTCTGGTTCGAAAGGAGTCTCTCAAGGGTGTAGGTGGCCGCCACTACAGGCCATAAGGACCTTTAAATAGGTCCCAAACCCGGACAATTAGGGTTTTCCTTAGCAGCGCTGACTCGGCGAGTCCAGTACCCGACTCGTCGAGTTCCTTCATTAAACTGATCACCGAGTCACGATTCTACTCGACGAGTCGAGGCGTCAACTCGTCGAGTCACTCTTCATAACTCAAGAAGAAATACTCAAATTGTCATGCCTGGAAATCCGGATGTTACAATTCTCCCCCACTTGAAATAAATTTCGCCCTCGAAATCACTCCTCAAACCACATAGATAGAAACCAAACACTCGAAAAGCACCACTGAGAAGTTCTCACACCAAAACGATATCTTCCCCCATGAATACCTGGATCCGACCAGGAACTCCAAATTTGGAACAAAACCGACCCCTCTGTCGCTAAAATCCCCTTTCTGACCTTCCCAGAATCGGGAACTCTAGTGGCCTGGCCCGCCGCCAGACCGCCCACTCACGCTATCACTATGATATTTGCTCCTCGAACATCAAACCCTGCTAACTCACCTCTCCGCTGATTCTCACAAGACACAATCCGACAATCGGCTACTGATCACTCGTACCAACGTACCAAAACGGTCCGAATCACGCCCTAAGGAACGAAAGAGTTTACATCCCACCAGGGCTCATTCACTGAACTACTATCAGAATCCATCCGATCAATAAACTTTCAACATCCTGCTCCCTGCCACAAGAAAATCATGCTCGCTCAGAAGTCCTCAGACATCTAAAATCATACGCCTCAGCTGCATCCCTCGTATCCCTTTTTAACATTAAGTACCAGGTCCGATCTTGACCCAACAGTTGAACCTCCAGGTCATCTGTTGCATTATCCCAACCGTCTCCATGGTTTCCTTCTTACTATAACCACATCAGCCCAATGTGACACTCAAGTAACGAAGTTCGCTTAACCCTAAGCGAATGCTACCTTCCCATATGGAGATCGACTCAGCCCCGACCTCTGTCATCTGTTACTCATCGTTCCATGCAACTTGCGGTACCTCCCGTACCCGAGTACTGACCCACACAGGTCTAAGACATCAGATGACAAACAATACTCCTCAACATGGAACCCACCTCAGAATCCAGAATCTCATCTCACCTATCCAACGCACCACCAGAGCCAAACTCAAACTCGAGAGTTTGGTCCGACCCGGAGTTGGAACTACTCGTCCCAATGAAGCACTCAACTCAAAGGTCATTTCCCGCAACCCATGCGTACCTCACTTATCCCATTCTTTTGGATTGTGATTACCACCTTACTCAGAACATAATAACTCCCTATCATTGAGGAGACCCCGGTCTCGCCCCTGGTCCGACCACCAGGTTCCCAAGAAAACTCATAAATTGGGGCCACCCCATGCCTAAAACTCTTATGCGCCCTGCTCTGATCAAAGAGTACTTTATCATGACAACTTCTCACTGACTAGTGTGTACTACGTCTTCCCGTAGCATCACATCAACCTCTCACTGACTGGTGAGTACTGCGGCTTCCCGCAGTATCACCACAACCTCTCACTGACTGGTGAGTACTACGACCTCCCGTAGTATCACCACAACCTCTCACTGATTGGTGAGTACTACGGCTTCCCGTAGCATCACAACAACCTCTGACTAGTGAGTACTACGACTTCCCGTAGCATCACAACAACCTCTGACTAGTGAGTACTACGGCTTCCCGTAGCATCACAACAACCTCTGACTAGTGAGTACTACGGCTTCCCGTAGCATCATAACAACCTCTGACTAGTGAGTACTACGGCTTCCCGTAGCATCACAACAACCTCTGACTAGTGAGTACTACGGCTTAACATAGCATCACAACAACCTCAGACTAGTGAGTACTACGGCTTCCCGTAGCATCACAACAACCTCTGACTAGTGAGTACTACGGCTTCCCGTAGCATCACAACAACCTCTGACTAGTGAGTACTACGGCTTCCTGTAGCATCATAACAACCTCTGACTAGTGAGTACTACGGCTTCCCGTAGCATCACAACAACCTCCGACTGATTCACAATCTGTGGATCGATCATACATAGGTGTATGCACTTACCCAAATTATGCATCACCATATCTGGCGGCAATCATCATAACAAAACACCCTTCCCTGTTACGATCCATATTCTTGGACAATCTCACTTGCTGTCATTAACCGAAAGGGCTCCCACTGGAACCATCGATGCTTGACCCACCACTTGCCGTCTCCACTCAAGACTCAAATTATCCGAAATCCAATGCATTAAATTCGGATACCTCGATACACCATATAGGACCTCACGACGTCTCGTCTCATCCACTGGTCTTCCTGTTCCACAACCTGAAATTGGTTGTCTAATCAACTTCTGTCCTTTCCAAGCTGAATAACAGCCCCATCATTGAACCAGAATTTCTCAACCGCTGAACTCACCCTACGAGCCAACCATCTCGAATTCACCATTATGACCTTGAAGAATTCCCGTTCACTCCAAGGTCTTCGATCAACGGCCACTTGCCATGGAGGCACTCCTCCTTTTCAAACATAACACATGCATTATCTCGCTTTGCACCTCGTCTCAATCACCAACAACCTTGGGCTCTAATGAATTCGCACCGTCGGTCTCTATACCCAGATCTCTAACCATTCTCGATCGAATCTCTGATCCCCTCAATAAAATACCCGATTCTCCCCCACTTAGGGTTCGAACCATCCCCAATCGGCGCACCAACAATCCATCACACCGACTGATTCCACTAGTAGTCATCGCACCTACTCTTGGAAGGTGCTACGCAACGCTCGATGATCTCCCGACAGAGATCGAGCAACTCCAAATTCCCTTAAACGCAGATGAAATCCTCAGAACTTCCCACCATTACTGCCTCTAGTCCTTCAGAATCTCACACCATTCCATCACCTGACCTCCCAACTGTCCAATATTAACCCTGACTCTTAGTCTGGAAGTAATGATCTACCGTACTCCTCATCATCGACTCCTCAACCAACGTTCCATCACGTCACTTATCATAAGGGTAGAAATCATTTTTCCACTCTTAATACCCATCAAAGACAATAAGGGCCACCGCCCTGATATACTCCTCGTGATCGTCCGACGCTGCAGCTAACACATACCCTACTATACTCAATTAGGGTGTATCCTGGTCCTTGACCATCTCAGTCCCCACTGACGACCTGTTCAAGCTATATCTTTACCTCGCGGCAGACCTACTGTCATATACTCTGGTTGGAGATCACCATCCGTGCAATCCCACAGGGCTCACCCCCAAACTCGAAAACCGAAATCTCATCACCTCTTACGTCTCCTACAGGAAACGGAAATAGCACCACTCGGGTCACAGAAAAAGACCTCTCCACTATCGGCCGGTTGCCCAGCCCAGACCGTATTCCCCATAATACACCATCCCTACTCATCCCTAAGCCTTGCGACTCCAACTGGCATATCACCCACAATCCCTCGGAGTTCACTCGATTTCCCCTTTCAAGGGATGCTCCACTAAAACTTGTTCATCAAGGCCCTCTGGCCCCATACTCATCCACCTCTGATCTCAGTCTAGACAATCCCCACGGAATAACCGGTAAAACCAGAAATACTAACCGCCACATGTCATGGCACTCAAACGGTGTGGCCACCTCTCGATCTGCTATGAATCATGGTACCTGCACCATGTTATCTCCTCTTAATCTCCTACGAATCATGGTACTCGAATCATGTTCCCTCTTCTCATTCTACCTCACATCATGGCACTCGAACCATGACATCACCTCTCGACCTGCTACAACTCATGGTACTTGATCCATGTCGTCGCTTCTCAATCCGCTACTTATCATGGTACTCGAACCATGACATCACTTCTCAATCCGCTACATAAAATCCTCCGGATTAGCCTTCCGGATCGCCGCGGCCATCTCGTCATAAATCATACGGAGAATCTCATCATCGCTAAGACTGCTGCTCTCCGGTGTGTAGTGTACCAACCATGATGTCTCTGAAACACAACACAAAGATACCGGAGACTCGATCCAGTATACTCGCACTAGATCACCCAACCCTACTTGTTTCCTTGGTACCCTAAGGATTCTTACTTGGACTGCTCGCTGATCCGGTGTCTTCAGTAGTACGGGCCCTATACTACCGTCCACATCGCATCAGTATTCACCCCAAGTCCTCCTCCTAGGATCCCAGATCACAAGTACCCTACATCTCGCTGGCATAGGCTACCCATCGGTAGACCTCTTATAAGCTCCTCACTGCTACCTCCTCACTCTCAAGCATCACATAGCAGCAAAAATCTTCCTAGGCTAAGGCATCACAAATCAGGCCACTCTAGTCCTAATATGAATACCTAGCCTACTCTAGCATGCATATCATAACATATCTCATAGCACATAATGTAAGAGTATTTTGGGAAATCACCGTTCGGGCGCTGGCTGATCGTACACAATGCTCCTTCCCGATTTTCTCAAAATCTTTTACTCTTTTAGAAAAATTGTTCCTTTTTATGAAAAACTTTCTAAAATCCTCAGTTTGAGTTCAGATACGCCCGAAGGTGCATCCGAATCCCTCAAACCAAGGCTCTGATACCAACTTGCAACAACGTAAATTTCCACAACAATTTTTCATTTTTTAAAACATACTTTTATTCATAAGGTAATATCAAAACATAATGTATCCAATGTTATCATAACAAGACATATCCCAGAATCTCAAGACATAAACTCCATGAGTGTGTACGGATCATGTCGGCGCCTTCCCGCGATCCTTACTAGTACCTGAAACACATAACACAACAACTGTAAGCATAAATGCTTAGTGAGTTCCCCAAAATACCAATACGCACATACGCCACTCAAGGCTATAAGACCTTCCGGTCTCTGTGTTTCAGAGGACTTCCGTCCCACAACCCAGGTAGACCTTCGGGCGCTACCCGTAATGACCTTCCGGTCCATATCATCCTGACCTACTGGTCCATATCATCCCGACCTTCCGGTCCACATCATGATGACCTTCCGGTCCTTATCATTCATAACATACATAACACATACATATCACATAACAACATACATCACATACATCTCATAGCATATAAGACCTTCCGGTCACATATAGGTACCACTCTAGGTACAGTATAGTGAGAAGACTCACCTCGTACGATGTCGGATAACCTCTCGTGCTCGATAACCCGTCCTAGCCTCCTCCTATTAACATAATAACATTCCTGATCAATACCCTCTCATAGGCTCATCTCTAAAGATTGGGTAGAAGGCCATTCTACCCCTCCCTGAACTCTCATGAATCAGTTTGACCAAACGCTAAGGTCAACTGAATTCAACGGTCAAACTTTGACCCGACTCGTCGAGTGCACGTGGGCTACTCGGCGAGTCCATGCGGGTCCTCTGAATCCTGCTAGCCTCACCTGGCACGTCGAGTCATCCCTTCGCTCGACGGGTTACACCTGTCACGAATCGCGGGGCAACCCCGACTCGACTCGGCGAGTTCCTTCCATGGCAACACTCAAACGACCTTCTGAGGTCAGATCTGCTTTACCAACTAGTAGATCTAACCTTCTAGCATTCAAAAGTCACGTAAAGGTTCGAACTTTAGGCCCATGCATCATACTATCATCTCTAAATGCCAAAATAACCCTTAATATAATGACCTAGGCCCCAAAACTCATAAAGGATTGCATAAAGCTAAAGAATAGGGACTCTATGGACCTCTTAAGGTCCAGATCTAAAGCTTATTCCGCATTGGGACCTCATATACTCCATATTCTCTATAAGAAAAGGGGTCAAGAAACCCTAGACTCATGCCATCAACATCATACAGAAGGAAAGGTTTGATTTATTACCTCAAAGTGAAGCTCCTTGCTTCAAAATCTCAGGATGTCAACCTCCTCTGGTCCCTCATGCTAGAACCCTCCTTCTCCTTTGCAATGTCACACCAAAAAGCCTCAAGATGGCTCTTATTCACTCTCTAAGTTCTCTGGTTCGAAAGGAGTCTCTCAAGAGTGTAGGTGGCCGCCACTAAAGGCCATAAGGACCTTTAAATAGGTCCTAAACCCGGAAAATTAGGGTTTTCCTTAACAGCGCTGACTCGGCGAGTCCAGTACCCGACTCGTCGAGTTCCTTCATTAAACTGATCACCAAGTCACGATTCTACTCGACGAGTCGAGGCGTCAACTCGTCGAGTCACTCTTCATAAGTCAAGAAGAAATACTCAAATTGTCATGCCTAGAAATCCGGATGTTACATTTCCCAACCTAACCCACTCTGTTTATTTGTATCACAGGTGTCGATATGAAGTTACATTACACTGAGAGATTAAGGAGATATAAATCACTAGTGATAATGAATGTAAGTTCTGTTTATGCTTATGTTTCTGTATTGACGATGACATCCCAAATGTTTTAAAATGAATAAAAATACATTTCTTCAGAAATGCTTTGATAACGTATTTATCATGTTTTACTGGGAACAAATTCCGCAACATTTTTATTAAAAGAGGTACTCTGATTTTTATAAAGCATAACCAAAATCGGTCTTTTCTGGCCGTGAAAATGGGGATGTCACAGTTCGTATCAGAGCATTAGTTTAAGCGAACTAGGAATTTGTAGGAAATTTCTAGACTTAAACTTAGAATGCTAAGCGATGATTGTGAGATGAGTGTCTGCTATATTTTAGACACGAGCACTAGTTTATTTTAGGAAAGATGCCTAAAATGTTTTATGTGCTAAATGTTTTATGTTATAGCTATAAAGATGCCTTATATGCTATTATTTGTTCGGATCTATGGTCTATTGTCGACCGGATCTGGAAATTTTATGTGTTCAGATTTCTAAACGTTTAATTACGATATTAGAACTGACATGTAACTTTTCGGAGTAATAGGGAGATTTATACGTCTATCGTAAATAAAACTTTCCTATCTTAAATTCTCGCCTCGGTACACCGAATGTCTGCTTTGGTGTACAAAACGTCATGGTGAAGACAGACTAGGAAATATCCGAGGAAGATGACAACCTGAGCCAAAGAATGTGATGGGTCATGCATCGGTCGTTGCGCCTGCACCCGAACCTATCACAATGGCAGAAGTTCAGGAAGTGATGCGAACCATGATAGACTGATAAAATAGAGGAAATAATAAGGCTTACGATAGTGAATGATACCTATCAGAAGATATCGTAAGAGATGTATCTTGCCTTTAGAATGCGTCTAATAAATAATACGTCTAGTACGGGAGAAGTACGCTTTCGATTGGCAGAAAGAAAGAATTTTTGGTATAATCCATAAAGTTATCCCATGGTCTGGAATTTCCAATAGCAACCGAGTTGAAGCAGAATTAGTGATTGAAGATGTGCATGGAAGAAGTCCTAGTAAAGTCTAGGGAAAAAAAATTATGATTATTTGGACACACTCGTATGTGTTAAATTGTTTTGTGATTTCTGGACTTGGGGACTGCGAGACAATACTTGGGACGAGTATGAGTAGGTGTGACAGGTAGTAGATGCATATACTACCGGAAGCACAGGACTCACTCTTGGATCAGGGAAAGTCACAAGGTTACCAAGAAGCCAATAATTGATTTCGTTTTATTCAAGCATGTCGTTACCATCGTTTCGGTAATGACTAAGAAGATTGTTGTTATTCCGACCCTAATGGTCATATCAAATTAAGTCCAACTACGATGAGTATGTTACGTGGTTCAGAGAACCAAGTTCGATGTAACATCTGACTTAAGCCATAGGATTGAAGTAAAAGATAATCGAAGTGATCGGTAGAGGTATCACGACGGTTGCTTGTAACTAGAAATGCTACCTTTTAAGATGTGATTAGAACATGAAGGAAGGTATAGTCTGTTCTGGAATCTGACTCTAAAAGACCTGAGTCCAAGCAATGCATCATACGATGAGAGGTCATTAGAACATGACCCATCGGTCTATTATGATAATCGAAGGAAGAAACTTATCTCAAGTTTGTTAAAGAAGGAGTCTCCAATAAAGATCGAGATCTTGACGTGAAGATCATGACTGAAAGTCTTACATGAGATAGAGAGCGGGTCCAAGATCGGGCACCGCCTGCAATCAGGAAGTCTTAGAGTTAGATACTCATTCGAAGAAACATCAAAGTTATGGTTATTACTTAGGATGAAGAGATAACGTATGGAGTCATCATGTGAGCCCTGTTTCGTTGATGATTCTGGGACGTAATCATCCTAAGGGGGAGATAATTGTAACGCCCGTAGATCCGGGCTAGTCAATTTAGAGATAATAGGGGTCGAAAACGACTTTTTGACAAAAGATTATTTAGAATAAATAATCTTAACCAAGTTGTAGAATATGTCTCAAGGGTTACGTACATATAAAGAACGCCGAAATCCGAGTTATAATGAAGAAGTTATGGCTCGTCGAAGTTTTTCGGCAAAACCGACACGACACCGGGAGACGTAAATAGTGAATTTAAGATAGAGGACTTTTTAGCCTTAGTGATCTAAACAAAAGTTGTAGTATACGTTAAACCGAGAACATACAAAAAAGAACGCCCAAATCTGACTTCGTATGAGGAAGTTATGATTTTTCTAAGATTTGGCATAGCAGTGCACGGCCCGAAACTCGAATTTTAGTTCGAGCGGTTTTTGGCCGACGCGACCTAAATGAGAGTTGAAGATCTCATTGATAGGAACTCAACGATAGAAAGACAGACGAAAACGGAGTCCGTATGAAGGAGTTACGAATTCTTCGCGATCATTTAACAGTCTAATCTATTCCTACTGTTAAATTTAAGATCGGTCGAGAACTAGCCGACGAAGTCTAACTGAAAGTTGTAGATCTTGTTTTTACCTACGCGTGGATATAAAGAACGTCGAAAACGAAGCTCGTATACGAAAGTTATGAATTTTTGAAAATCGGCTGATTTCCACCCTGTGTGCGATGCCACGTGTCAGCACCAGGCTGTGATTTGGAGCCCAAGTGTTGGGTATTATTGTGTTGCGTCATGGGCTTATTTTGTATATCCGGATTGGGCTTGTCCATCTGTGATTATCTAATAGGGTTAAACTATAAATAGTGCATGCATGTATGCATTAGATAGGTTTTTGATAATCATCATTATTGTTTTGTAACCCTAAACACCTCTACAGTCGAAGTTCTTAATCGAGCTCTTCTGAGGTGTTAAAGTTTAATCATACAACATCTTTAAAGCCATTCCTGTGTTCATAATTACTTTCTTAATTGTTTATCTGCTTAGAATCTATCGATCCTACTAGAACTTTGTTCCAACAATTGGTATCAGAGCAGGAGACTGTGTGATCAATACACATTCCTTCTGTGTTAAGAATTCTTTAGGGTTTCCGCTTTTATAGAATATAAAGAAGCCGTCTTCTTCCTGTCGACGGTAACACTTGTGTTTGATAAAACCCTAATATCAAGTTTACAGGTCTGATTCTAGCGCTTCTAAGGAAAGGCTCACCATGTCTCACGAAGATTCTCAAACTAATCCCATCAACATCTCTAATAGCATTGGATCCACTACAAGGATTCCCATTCTTTACACACAAGACTATGAAGTATGGGCGCATCACTTTGAAGTTTACGTGGTTGGATCTGAAGACAATGGCTATCTCATCTGGGAAGCCATCACGCTTGGGCCGTTTGTTCACTCTGGAACGAACACGACTGTGAAGAGTCAAAAAGAATATAATAAGCTGGTGGCGGACGTATATAAAATGTCGCAGGATGAGAAGGACAAGTTGTTATGTAATGTGAAGGTCATGAGAATGATCAGATTCGCCTTGCAATCTGACACCTTTCGGTTAGTTGGTTCATACACGACGGCTAAAGAAATCTGGGATAGGTTGAAGGAACTCTACTCAACCGATGAAGATCTAGAACACTCTATTCAAACCTTGCTGCTCTCAGAATTTGGTGTTTTCGAACAGAAACCAGAAGAGAAACTGATACAAACCTTCGATCGCTTCAATCATCACCTAAGCAAGATGATCAAGCATGGTATAGAAAGGAAGTTGATCGAGCAAAAGGTAACCTTCATGAATGGTTTGAGACCAGAATGGATGGCTGTGGTTTCAAAAGTGAAAGCACATGAACAGTTTAAATCTTACTCACTAGCGAAACTTGTGGGAATACTTAAGTTCCATGAGAGTGTGGTAACCAAGGAAGCGAAGGTAGTTTCGGGTGTGGGATCATTGGCCCTTGTTTCAAAAGGAAAAAGCGTTGCAGAAGAAGAGGAGGAGTCGGATATGTCTGAGTGTGACCTTACAAGCAAAGAATATGCTATGATGGTCACCAATCCAAAGACGTTTGCATGAAGGAAATTTCCTGTCAATAAGAACCGAAACTGGTAGGGAAGCTACAGTTCTGAGAAGGTGAAAGATGAAGCGAAGAATACTTCTCAAAAGGATGAAGACAAGAAGGAGAGCAAGCATGCAGTAGACTCTGGATTCGACTGCAATTACTGTCATGGCAAGAACCACTTTGCCAAAGATTGCATGCTGAGGAAGATGGCTGAGAAAAGAGATTGTGAAGATGATGAGGCGTACTACATGCGAAAGTTGGAAGAGATCAATAAAAAGAAGGCAACTAACAGTTCAATGAATGCCTTGATTGTGTAGGAAAATGTAGATGAGGATGAATTCGGTGGCGTTGAAGTCTGGTCAACCAATTATGAGGATGAAGAGGTGAGAAAGCCCACTCATGGAAGAGCTTATGTGGCAAAGGATGCAGGTTCGGCTGGAAGATGTTTGATGGTCACAGCTGGTGGACCAACCGAAAGTGAACGTAAGGAGCCGAACCTAATTGAGGACAAGTGCTTTGTAGCCAAGCCCATGAGCGAGAAGATCAACGACTATGATCGGCTGATCAAAAAGGTACAATCCATCCTTGAATCACTTAAAGTTCCAGTAACAAATTATGAAGAAGAATTAAATGAATTAAAATTTAAATTTTCTAACTTAAGTGGTAGTCTCATGCAAACTCGCTTAGCGAACTCTAACCTAACTGACCAACTCAGCAGGGTGTCTTCAAAGAGTGAGGAGAGAAGGATGTGGATTGAGCTGAAGGAGGCGGAGTTAAATAGGGCTAGGGATGAAAGTATTTATTTGCAACGAGACAATTTAAAGTTTTTAAAACAAAGGAATGTTTTTTGTTTAATTGCTAAGCACTTGTATACTAATATTGCTCAATTGCACTTAAATTGTGAAATATGGAAAAAGATTCATAAGATGATCTTACCCTTCCTTGAATTTAAGGAGGATGAGGTCATTGCTGAATGTGAATCAATAGTGTCCTCAGAAGAGACATCCATCGCTTACAAAATCGGATTGGACAAGATAGAGACCTTCATTGACTCTAAGGAACATAAATGTATGCTCAAAAATCTTTTAGATGAAAATGATAGGTTAAAAATTAAGTCCGAGACCATTCAATCATTTGATTCGTCGAACGCTAAATTAATTTCAGAAAATAAAATGAACATAGAAAATACGTCTGAATTTGATGAGGAAAGTGAGATGAGCGAAATCTCAGTGGAAGACGTGGTTGATTGCTCTGAGTTTATGAAAAGCGAAACCGAGAATGAGAAACCCCTCATATCTGAAAATTCGGTTGAATACGCTCGCCTGTCAAAGGATAAGCCACAAAAACTCAAAGAGAAAGAAATGGTTTATCATAAGGTTCAAACTGTGCCGAATCAGGTATATGCTGTTACAGGGGTCACTTCAAAACAAACAACATAATTGAAAATCTTGGTCGACAAAGACAATGCTGAAGGGTGCGACGATTATTTCTGGTCAGCCCCTATTGATAACGCAGATGAAACCATCGACTTATCTGAGCAAACCTCATGGAGGGTAAAAGGAAGATATGTTGCTGAAACTATCAACAAACCCTCGAGTTTCGACAAACCAAGCACAAGTGGAACAAAAGAGATCCCTGAAGAACCAATGAGAACACCGAATGTTCCTACCAAGACAACCGAAACTCAAAAAGAAAAGCCAAAGGCTAGCTTCAATATCCACAAATCTCAGAAGGAGTTAGCTGAACAGAAACGCCAAAGAAATCAAAGATACATGAATAATCTGAATGAGCGAAAACGTTATTGGCAATCTCAAAATCCCAACTACGTACCTCCTATGAAAGAACCAATTGGCAAAGGAAAGGAAAAGCTAAAAGAAAAAGAGAATTTCAGTCCAAGCTCCTATTATTCCAAAGCTCAGAACCGAACGTCTACTTTCGGTTCCAAAACAAGCACGCAGAACCGAACGTCTAGCTTCGGTCCCAACGTCAAGGTGAACAACCAAACGTCCAGTTTCGGTCCCAAGTCAAGTTTCGGTCCTTCCAACTCCCAAAGAAAATTGAATTCGGTGAAGGACATCAAAGGAAAGGGAAAGCTTGATTCAGATTCTGATTTCAATAATAAGAAAAAGTCAGCTAACCCTAGGATTCAAAAGAAAATTCCAAAACCATCTAACAAAACACCACCGAATACACCTAAAATTAAACAAGATAAAACCAAAATCAATGTGTATACCATCAAAAGAAAAGATCAATCCACTCTAATAAAAAGAACTTATTTGGTTGATATTTCTACTACAATTCCTTTTTCTTTGAAAGACTCACTAGGGCCCAAGAAACTTTGGGTTCCTAAATCTGCTTGAATTTGCAGGTGATTAGTGACGAGCAGTTCGATGACGAATGGTACATAGACAGTGGCTGCTCGCGTCACATGACAGGAAGGAAGGAAGAGTTGAGGGAGTTTCGGTCTCTAAAAGATGGTGGATGTGTGAAGTATGGCAATAACTCTTATGGTATAATCAAAGGATATGGAATGATAACCAATGGAGACTTATCGATTCGAAAAGTAGCTTATGTGGAAGGGTTGCAGCATAACCTCATCAGTGTATCACAATTAGTTGTGGGAACAGGTTTGAAGGTTTCATTCGATGATGAGGGATCAGAAATTATTGAGAAGCAATCCAAAAAGGTTCTGTTGAAGTCTGAATGCAAGGGAGAGATATATCCTTTAGATCTAAATCCAATTCGAGGAAAACCAGCAATATGCCTCCTGTCAAAGGCGAACACTGATGAAAGCTGGTTATGGCATCGACGGCTATCGCACCTAAACTTCAAAGACATTAATAAGTTGGTGCTTGGTGATCACGTTCGAGGCCTTCCTCTTCTCAAGTTTGATAAGGAACATCTGTGTGCAGCGTGTGAGATGGGCAAACAAAGCAGAAAGAGCCATCCTACACGAATCAATACAAAGATTGTTGAAGCTCTTGAACTTCTGCACGTTGACTTATGTGGACCTTCGGCTATCGAAAGCTTCGGTGGTAGTAAGTTCATTCTTGTCATAGTAGATGATTTTTCACGCTTCACCTGGGTTTTCTTTCTTAAACAGAAATCAGACGCAACTCCAAAGTTGAAGTCGTTCATCAAGCAAGTGGAAGTGCAGCTGCGAAAGCTGGTGAGGAACATCAGAAGAGATAATGGGCTTGAATTCAAGAATAAAGATTTCGAGGATTTTCTGGCTGAAAAAGGAATTTCTCACAACTTTTCGGCCCCTTATACACCACAACAGAATGGGATTTTTGAAACACGAAACCGTTCTTTATGTGAGGCAGCCCGAACCATGCTAAGCTTCGCTTCTCTTCCGCTATACTTCTAGGCTGATGCAGTTGCAACCGCGTGCTATACTCAGAACAGATCCTTGCTCAACAAACGATTCTCAATCACTCCATATGAGATTCCGAACAATCAAAAGACCAACGTCAAATTTTTCCACGTGTTCGGTTCAAGGTGTTTCATCTTTAATTCTAAAGAGAACCGAAACAAGTTTGACGTCAAAGCTAATGAGGGAATTTTTCTTGGTTATTCACTCACTTCAAAGGCATACAGAGTTTTGAACAAACGTTCTAAACGAATTGAAGAAACATACTATGTAACCTTTGATGATAACTATATGAAGAAAGTTTAAAGAACCGAAAGTGCGTTGGGGGAAATATTTCCTGAATCAGGACAAGTCTCGGTTCCAATTTCCAACCTGTTTGAAGAGTACATAAGGCTATTTGATGAACCTGAGAAGGCTACACACTCGGAGGCAAAAGCAACAGACAACAAAATCGACAATCTCAAAAAGATCATAGATGAAGCTGCAAAAGAAATGGAAAATGAACCTCCTAAACCGACTGGCGGTCAACCATCAACTGACTCTCCAAACAACAGCTCAATGTTCAAGGGGGAGGGTTCATCTGCACCTAAGGCAACCGAAATGTCCTTCGAGGGGGCGAATCCAACTCCATCCTCAACCCGTAAAGGTCCAGCCGAGGGGGAGAATCCAACTCCAACACCACCCAATGATAGTCCAATCGAGGGGGAGAAACCAACTCCCACAAAGGATGAAAACTCTGAACCTGACAAGGGTTACACTTCGCCATTTAAGGGGGAGAAAGAGAACACAACTGACGAAGGTGATCAATCAGAACTTGAAGAAGAAGTAAACGCAGAGTTGGATCCAGCTTATGACCCTAATTACCCCCCTTTAACGAAATGGACTAAGGACATCCAAAAGCACAAATAATTGGTGAATCATCTGAAAAAGTTCTAACACGCTCTCAATTGAAAGCGAAACAAACTACATTATTCTCAAAGGTTGAATTCTGTATGTTTAATTCGTTTATATCCAAAGTCGAACCGAAGACAGTTAGTGTTGCACTTGATCATGTTGATTGGGTACAAGCTATGCAAGATGAACTCCATGAGTTTGAACGTAATCGAGTTTGGAGGTTGATTCCCACTCCAAAGGATGCTTCGGTGGTTGGCTTAAAATGGGTCTTCAGGAATAAATTGGACAAAGAGGGGAACGTCATTCGCAACAAGGCTCGGTTGGTGGTGAAAGGATATTGCCAAGAAGAAGGAATAGATTATGAGGAAACCTTCGCTCCTGTAGCAAGGTTGGAATCAGTTAGATTTTTCTGGCATATGCTGCTCATAAAAACTTCTAAGTTTTCCAAATGGATGTAAAATGCGCTTTCTTGAATGGAGAACTAGAAGAAACGGTGTATGTTGAGCAACCACCTGGGTTCGTGAACGAGAAATTCCTTGATCATTGCTATGTGCTGGATAAAGTTGTATATGGTTTGAAGCAAGCACCGAGGGCCTGGTATGAAACCTTAACTCACTTTCTGAAAATGTCGAAATTTAAGCAAGGTTCGGTTGACCCAACCTTCTTCCGAAAGAAAGAAGGCGAACATCTAATGATAGTTCAGATTTATGTTGATGACATCATCTTCGGCTCCACGAATCCTAGCTTAACAGCTGAATTCAGGAAGTTGATGGAGACTAAATTTGAAATGAGCGCAATGGGTCCGATAATTTTTTCCTTGGTTTGAATATAAGACAGGGACCAGAAGGTATTTTTATCAACTAGGAGGCCTACACGAAGAACTTGCTGGCAAAATTCGGTATGACGGGAGATTCGAAAGTGAAGGTTCCTATGGCGTTTGGCACAAAGTTAACACCATCTTTGGAAAAACCTGCTGTTGACGTAACACCCTATCGTCAAATGTAGGGTCTCTTATGTATCTAACGGCTAGTAGACCAGAAATCGTGTTTTTTGTTTGTTATTGTGCCAGGTTTCAAGCAAATCCAAGAGAACCTCACATGGTGGCTGTGAAAAACATTTTTCGTTACCTGAAGTGAACCTCTTCTCTCGGTCTTTAGTATCCTGCAAGATCTGGATTTTTTGTTCAAGCCTTTTCTGACGCCGATCTTGACGGTAAACTTGTTAGCTGGCAGTCCAAGAAGCAAACCTGTGTGTCACTTTCAACAGCTGAAGCTGAGTATATAGCTGCAGCATCCTGTACCTCTCAAGTAATATGGATACAAAGCCAACTAAGAGACTATGGGCTAAGTATGAAGAAAATACCTCTCTATTGTGACTCTGAAAGTGCGATAAGGATATGCCACAATCCAGTACAACACTCAAAGACAAAGCATATTGCACTAAGATACCATTTCATCAAGGACCATGTGGAAGATGGGAACGTGGAAGTACACTTCGTTAGGTCCTCTGATCAATTGGCTGACATATTCACTAAAGCCTTACCAGAAGCAAGCTTCAATAAAATTTTACAAGGTTTGGGAATGATGGAAGCAGAGTCGGTACCGAATCCTCAAATCTCTCTCTAAAAATTAGACAAGAGAAATAGAGCGAACGCTCGGTCTATTTCGGTTCCGGATTTTTTCGGAACCGAAATGAACCGAACGCTCGGTCTATTTCGGCTCCATATTTTTCGGGAACCGAAATGAACCGAACGCTCGGTCTATTTCGGCTCCATATTTTTCGGGAACCGAAATGAACCGAACGCTCGGCTTATTTCGCTTCATTCTTTCAAGATTTGGTTTCGGTTGTACATTTTGTTTATTCTTTTAAGTCTATTTTTCAGTCAATATTTATACTCTATTTTCGCTTCATTCTTTTAATTTTTTGTTTTCTTTTTCTGTTTTTATTATTTTTTTTTCAGAAAATTTCAAAAACTCCAAAAATATTTTTCTAAACGTTTTTTTTGGTTTGTTTGTTTTGTTTGTGTGGTGTGTTTGTTTGCTTGTTCTTTTAATTAGGTCCCGTATACTTCAGTGCAACATAATTTGGAGCTAAATCAGGTATGATTCTTTACATCTTAACTAGTTAAGAGTCCCTAGAAGCATGCTGCTGCATGTCGACCGAAGCCTCTACGACTAAGAGCTAGGCCTTAATGATTCAATCAATACCTATCGTTTTTTCCCAATCAGGCTGTTAAAATCCAATCAAGTCAGAGCTACCTTTCTCTTCTCATATAAGTTAAGAGTTTTCGGCTTTGTCACATTTATATAGCAGAGGTACTTTCGGTTCGTTATCCACCTTCCTTACTTTCTCCATCTACTTTCGGTTCACCACTGTAACCCTTGAGACTCTCGGTCTTTACCACTGAGGTTTATGGTTGCATAAAATCTGTGTTTATGATCTTAGATACATACACCACGTGCTGAGTGAAACCCAAAATCCAACACCAACAATGAATTGACGGTGAATCTTTATATTCAAGATCTTACTTGTTACCTGATGAAATCTCATTTTATTTTTTGAGTGGTCTTTTATGAAATTGTCTAACACCAAGGCATTTCTTCCCACAAAGATCCAGTTTGTTTGTGTTTTGAGATTTCAATAACATCTTTAGTTACAGCAAAATATATCCAACCTACTTGTTCAATAGACCACATCGGTCTCACAAGTGCTTCATCCAACGTTCGGTTGAGGATAAGCCATCCTTAGCCTATTAATTAAAAGAAGCCTTTCGGTGTTTCTTTACAAGCACTCGATCGTATTTTCTCGGGAAACCACGCAAGCACTTCAAGTCTCTCTTGACTTTGAAGGAAGCGATTCTTGCCCGGAATCATCTTCTTTATGTCTTCTAATAAACATCACTCACATCCTATACACATTTTGCTTTATTTCTTTATCTTTTGTCACACTAATGCACGAAAATTCTTTGTGATTTTCCAACATTCTAGTTGTTGTTGGTTCGTTTATTGTTTCAATTTTGAAGCAACTGTGGTTATCCTAAATTTTGGAGCGAAGCTGAATTTCAAACGACGAATTGAGGATAAGCTTTTGGGCGCGTGAATTTGAACGGTTCCTAAACCCACGCGTGCTGACGTATCCCTGGGAGTAACCAACCTGTCACATCGCGCTTTTTCAGGCGACGTTTCAGTGACTGCGTCATTATCATGAAGATTATTTCTCTTTCCTGGCAACGGTATATAAAGGGTTTCTAATCTTATTTGTCTTTTACCAGCAACAAATTCTCTCAACATACAAGGCGATTTGAAAACTGTTCATCTTCTTCCTTAACTCAACAATGGTGACTTCCTCATATGTTCAAGATCAAACTGCATCGTCCTCATTGCTCTCGATCAAGCCAAACCAGAACATGATCATTCAACTCAACCCTTTTCTGTACGATTCATACATGTTACACGTGGTTGAATGCTTGAAGTATTCTCCTCTAGCTCTTGCCCTAACACAGGTGGAGTCCATCCCAATGTCACTCCTATCGCAGGTCTACACTACTGCTTCATATGACAAGAACAAGGAGAGGATCTACTTCCAAATCTTCTCTCACAAGGCTTCGATTTCAAAAGGGAGATTCTGTTCACTGTTACAGCTTGCTGTGGATTCGTCTGTGATCTCACCTGACTTCATCACCACTACTCAACTATTCTCGATGCTCTACGAGATGGGCTACACTGAAGTTCTTACAACTGTCGCGAAGGTTAAGAAATCATGTTTGCCGCACCAATGGAATGGATTGCTTACTCTTCTCATCAAGGGTTTGGCGGAGAGGAGTGTTGGGTCTCATGGTACAAGCAAGGGTTTTCTGACCATTCTATATGGTCTTTACAATGGGATAAATCTTGACTATGGGTCGATTATCTGGTCACAGGTGGTGCAAAGTCTCAATACTTCAACGAGACACTCTGAAATTTCTTGTGGTCGCTTCTGGACTCTCATCACACGCAGGGCAATTGACACTTTGCAAATTCCAGTAATGAAGGATGCCCTGGTCTCGTCGGTAGCTACTTTTCACACGAAGAATATCATCTTCTCCGATGCCTCGAAATTCTCTCACATTGGTTCTATTCCTGAGACGATGTACCGGTGTGTATTAGCCGAAAGTAATGTGATGGCTGATTACCGAAAGCTTCCTCCCAAGGAACCGTGGGTACTGACTCCTGAACAGCAAGTCGCTTTGGATGTTGTGGAGAAGCCTGCAAACCGAGGTAAATGGGTCACTACCAAGAAAGAAACAACCGAGGGTGATTCATCTAAACCTGCCAAGACTAGGAAGCGAAAGTCTGCAAAGGGTGATTCCTCTAAGCCAAAGAAGATTAAGAAGATGGCGAAGAAGTCAAAGACTCCTTCTCCTTCAAGCTCAGCAAACGATGAGGAGGACGAAGAAGAGGAAATTCAGCATCATGAATCACTGAGAGGTAACACACCTCCTCGATCACCAACTCCAACCGAACCTCTTAATGATACGATTCCATCACCTCCTCCATCTACACCGAAAACAACTGTTCCAATTTCGGTTGCTCCTACTCCACCCCCTACCACATCTCAAACAACCACTTTTACTCCACCACCACCACCTGTTAGTACAATCCCAATTTCCACAACTCCTTTACCACCTCCTATTATTTCCCAAGCAACTACCACCACTACAACCCAACCTACAGTAAACGTCAACGTATCTGGTACGGGGGCGAATACTGAACGTGAACCTCCTGTTACTTCTAAACCTCTTTCACCCTCACCTTCAACCGATTCCGGTGCCACTCTCGGTGTGATAATGTTGAGTTTGACTCGACTTACTACAGTCCCTATCGGCTTCCTACCGACGATGATGAAGAGGCTCATGTCACTCGCCAACAACTACAGAGTATTGATGATAAGCCCGATAAATTGTTTGCTGCCAACAAGTCCTACAATGATGTTGTGCTCAAAGCTTTTATGGATACCGCTTTTGAGCAATATACTGGGGCTATTGACAAATCTACGAAGGCTGTTGAGGTTTCCACTTCTTCTTGCAAGAAAGCCACTACTGAGGTTACAAAACTTGTTCATAGTACTCAGATATTTCTTGAATCACTCAAAGGCCATGCTGATACAAATGCAGCCAAAGTGAACGCTACAGTGGATTCCTTATCCAAAACACTTCAAGAGGAGCAAACTAAGTTTGAAGTTGTTTGTTCGTCTATTCAAGCTGAGAATACTTCTCTACTTAGTTCAGTGACTTCTCATCTTTCCACACTCCACACAAATTTAGAAAAGGAGAGTTCCTTAAAGGAAGATCTTGCACGTCAAGCCTCGACTATAGAAGTTCAGAAGGTGCAGTTAGCTCAAGCTGAAAAAGAAATCTCACTGTTGAAGACTGAGCGCGCAGTATTCAGAAGCTGTGCTGGGGATGTCAATGATATGCTTACCAACCTTCTTGGTGCTCATGATCCTATACTTACTCTCACTATTAGGAATCATATGACTTCAGAACTTCTTCCTGCCCTTGCCATGCTACATGAAATGAAGGGTGTTTCGGAGAGATTCATACCTCCAAAACAAGGGGGAGAAGGTGCTCAACCGAAGGATACTGTGAAAACTGAAACTAAAACTTCTCAACCGAAAGTCACAGTTAAAACCGAACCGAAGGGTAATGAAGCTTCGGGTTCTGGCTCTCAAGCTAAGAAGAAGGGGATTGATGGTGACAGTGATGAAGAAGAAGAAGAGACTATTGCTGAGGCCCTAAAATGAAAGAAGAGGGAAAGAGAATTGGATGAAACCCTAATGGTTGCGAAGGAGGCTGAAGAGAGGGAAAGAAGGAACAAGGAAGAACAAGATGCCTTAGATTGCAAAAAGGCCTTGTTTCCTCTCTGGACAAGGGAAATACTCATCAAATAGGCAATAGAGTTTCCGAGCGTCTACTGGCTGGAACCTGTCACTTCTTTTGATTGTGAAAATTCAAAGGATTCACAGTTCGATATGCCTATAACACGAAAGGCATTTACATTTCATTGTTTTGATTCGACTGTTGAAGTTCCTTTCCCTCATCCAAAAGTTGATCATGAACTTATTGATTTTTATTTGAAGTTCGGTCAGCCCCAATACTTGACGTGGAGTGCACAGAAGATAGTTACTGTCAAGGTACTGAAACCTTCACCTGCTGGGAAATTCATAAATGTTAGTTTCAAGATCACCCGAGGATCTGCAAACTCGGTTTCGGTTATTTTACTGGCAGATCTTCCAAATTTGAATCCTCGTGATTGGATCCTGTTGTTTAACATTCTGCTCACCAATCCAAAAGAATATGAGCCAATCCTGGATCATTTGAAGAGGATGTTGGCTTCATACATCCACGAGGTTGCTGCTATGGATCAGGAGATAGCAAAAGTGATGAATAAGAAACCGACTGTAAGCCAACAGCGAAACCAGGAGATGTGAATAAAATGAGGATGGGCCAAATTGACTCTACACATCTAACTGTAATGTTCACAAGAGGCGAAGCTAATCGTTTTCTGTTCGCTCTTGTTGACAAACATTTGTTCTCAACAGACTGCTTAGAGCACATTATCAGTATCATTCATCGGTGCAAGCAGAATTCTGATGCAGACAAGAAGAACTTCACGGACATGCTTCGGTGGTACATCACGTTTCGTCATAATCTTTTGGCCATCATACCGAAGGTGTTTAAGACAGTCAAGAAGTCTTCTTTCAGCTCCATTGACACAAAGGGGGAGATTGTTGGGTATTATTGTGTTGCGTCATGGGCTTATTTTGTATATCCGGATTGGGCCTGTCCATCCGTGATTATCTAATAGGGTTAAACTATAAATAGTGCATGCATGTATGCATTAGATAGGTTTTTGATAATCATCATTATTGTTTTGTAACCCTAAACACCTCTACAGTCGAAGTTCTTAATCGAGCTCTTCTGAGGTGTTAAAGTTTAATCATACGACATCTTTAAAGCCATTCATGTGTTCATAATTACTTTCTTAATTGTTTATCTGCTTAGAATCTATCGATCCTACTAGAACTTTGTTCCAACACCAAGCTCACTCACGACGTGAACATCAAGAGATTCACGACGCGAACCTTCCTCCAGCCCCTATAAATAAGTGGTGAGGCCTCCATTCATTCTCACACCTTCCTACTTCTTCCTCTCTCTCTCTAGAACCTCTCTCTAGCCCCCGAAACCCCCCGAAAAGCCTAGGGAACCTCCCTATCACGAGGCGGAAGCCCCGGAGTGCCCGACGGCTCCGAGAAGAAGAGCCTTTCGGCTCGGGAACGCTGCTCCAGCGGAGCCCGGTTTTGAGAAAAACTCGTTGTAAGTGAGCTATGCCTAACCTATCTTTAGTATAACTTATGTTTTAATATAGTAATGTTATTAGGACCTTAAAATAATTATTTGGGCTATTATTATGAGTTATATAAGAGTGTTGCTTAACGCTTATATAATAGTAATAATAGCTAGACTATTAATTAGTCGCGATTAACGTTAGACTAAACCCTAGTGGTATTGATACTAGGTTTTGTCAAGGGAAAATTATTTTGAGATAACGAAGCGCTGTTCAAGTACAGAGTCACCACCTTTCAGGTGAGTGCATAGTTACTTTCATCTTACACATAGATATGAAGTATTTAATATAAATTACGTGCTATGTGTGCATATTGTCTGTATACTTGTTGTCTATGCTGGGTGAAAGATTTTTATACATGCTTTAAATGATTTAAACTGTATATATATTTTATATCTACAAAATATGTTGGGTAAAACATGGATAGATGAAATATGAGTCGGACGATGAGGTGAGAGGTGAAATAGACCATGAGGTGAGGGTGAGAGGTGGACGATGTAAGAAGCCTTGTACCCAAATGTTGGCCCCGTCATCTAGCAGAGTATAGATGACAACCACGGACTATTCTAGACAGTCTAGTGGAACACTAGCAGGCTCACAACCTGTAGGTGTTGTGAACGATGTGTTCACCGGTGTACTCTAAAAACCCATTGACATGCATTGCGAGTGGATTCTCAGAAACGATGTTGTCGATAAACGAGATAACCCTGGCAGCTGCGCCTAAAGGACAATACCGGCAGATGCGCCTCGTAGAGAATGTCACAATTTTGGCAGATGCGCCTAAGTGATAGAACTAGCAGTTGTGCTTGATAGATGTGTCATTGACAACGATGAAATTCGTACCTATTCCTTAGGATAATCCTTAGGAATGAATGAACAAGAAATAGCTGATTCTTAGGGTGGATCCTGAAGAATAAAGAAGATAATGGGGATGGGTAATTAGGTTAACTGTTTGATGATTAAACATAATAATTATATTATTGTGGGTTGAAAACCCTATGTACTCACCAGGTTTCCCAACCTGACCCACTCAGTTTATTTGTATCACAGGTGTCGATATGAAGTTATATTACACTGAGAGATTAAGGAGATATAAATCACTAGTGATAATGAATGTAAGTTCTGTTTATGCTTATGTTTCTGTATTGACGATGACATCCCAAATGTTTTAAAATGAATAAAAATACATTTCTTCATAAATGCTTTGATAACGTATTTCTCATGTTTTACTGGGAACAAATTCTGTAACATTTTTATTAAAAGAGGTACTCTGGTTTTTATAAGGCATAAACAAAATCGGTCTTTTCTGGCCGTGAAAATGGGGATGTCACAGCTAACTCCATTTCTGAGATCCAATCCATGACTCCGATCGGATCCTCCTTTCCAGTGAAAGTTGATGGCTAGGAAGTCAGAAAATCCTTGTACTTGCATCCGTTCCTTTCGTCTTCATAATCTTGTTTGTTTCGGCGAACTATTGGTGGGTTGGCTTGACTAACGGTCACACTATAGTTCCCTCCCTCAGATTGCCCATCATTCCGTTCGGGCTGTTCGATCGGTATGGTGGCTTCCTCTCGATTCTATTGGACTAGACGTCTGGTTGCCTCCATTTGACGATCCAACATCATTTGGATCATCGCTTGTACTCCGGCCATCGTGATTGGATCAGGAGCGGCTACGACAACCGCTATTTGTTCGATCACTGGGGGTTGATTGCTGTTTCCATTTGCGTTCATGTTTCCACTACGGGTCCTTGCCATCTTGATTTATACACTGAATAAGGTGAATTTAGATCTTTGTTTAGGATAGACGTTCATATCATCCTTATCACTCTGAAACGTTTGCTTGTTAGTTCTAATATCGTAGTCGTACGTTTAGAATCCTAAACACATAAGGTTTCCAGATCCGGTTGGCAACAGACCATAGATCCGAACAAATAACAGCATATTAGGCACAAAGCATTTAGCACATAAAGCATATTAGGCATACTTTCCTAAATAAGTTAATGTTCACATCTCACAATCATCGCTTAGCATTCCAAGTTTAAGTCTAGAAATCCTACAAATTCCTAGTTCGCTTAAACTAATGCTCTGATACCAACTGTGACATCCCCATTTTCACGACCAGAAAAGACCGACTTGTTTATGCTTTGTTTGAAAATCAGAGTAATATTTTAAATAAAAGTGTTGCAGAATTTGTTCCCAAAAATAAAACATGATAAAGATTTATCAAAGCATTTCCGAAGAAATGTATTTCATTAAAAACCTCAAGATGTCATGTTCGCTACAGATCAAAAGCATAAACAGTAAAATGTAAGCCTTACTACATTATTTCATATTTACAGGCCTACAATCCCTTATCTCTCATCCAAACATATATGCGCATGCGCCACTACCTGTAATACAAGAAACTGAGTGGGTCAGGCTTATGAGCCTGGTGAGCACATAGGGTTTTCAACCCACAATAAATAAGTTTATTAACTTTTTCAAACCAATCAAACCTGATTACCCTTTCCCGTTATCCTCATTTTACGTCCCTAAAACATCTAACACAAGGGACCTAGTCTAAGGACTTTCATCGGGGTGGCTACACATGCTTCGGGGGTTCCTCATCAATTCATGACAAATAAGGCAACCATGTGGGGGATGGAGTACTGTTGGTGAGCACATAGTTCAAATAAACACCTACAGGTTGCGAGCCAGCTAGCGTTCCACTGGACTGTCTAGAATAGTCTTTGGTCGTCATCTATACTCCGCTAGATAACTGGATCATCA
The DNA here is from genome assembly GCF_052849685.1 of Lactuca virosa. NCBI lineage: Eukaryota > Viridiplantae > Streptophyta > Magnoliopsida > Asterales > Asteraceae > Lactuca > Lactuca virosa. Next base: position 339,644,314 of record NC_136428.1, on the reverse strand, counting down.
ATAACATCAATATCGAGGCCTCTCATTATTTTATTTCGTCACACAGCAACTATTACATCTACCCATGTTTTACCCAACACATTGTGTAGATATAAAATACATATACAGTTTAAATCATTTAAAACATGTATAAAAATCTTTCACCCAGCATAGACAGCAAGTATTCAGACAATATGCACACATAGCACGTAATTTATATTAAATACTTCATATCTATGTGTAAGATGAAAGTGATTATGCACTTACCTGAAAAGGTGGTGACTCGGCACTCGGACAGCACTTCGTTACTCTTAAAACAATTTTCCCTTGACAAAACCTAGTATCAATACCACTAGGGTTTAGTCTAACGTTAACCGCGACTAATTAATAGTCTAGCTGTTATTACTATTATATAAGCGTTAAAAAATACTCTTCACCCACTATGTACAGACAGGGGCCAGACATGGAACACCGGAGGGCAGGATCATTTTGGCATATAGCACTTCTGAAATCCAGCAACCCAAGCGGCCCTCCAAGCCAGATTCCCCGTACCGTGAGTGGTTAAAAAGATATTATAACGACACTTATATAACTCATAATAATAGCCCAATTACTCATTATAAGGTCCTAATAACATTACTATCTTAAAACATAAGCTATACTAAAGATAGGGTAGGCATAGCTCACTTACAGCGAGTTTTCCGGGCTGTGCCGGAGCAGAGTTTTTGGGTCGAAAGGCTCTTTTCTCAGGGCATCGGGAGCCTTGGGGCTTCCTTCGGGTGCTAGGGGGTTTACCTAGACTTTAGGGGGGGGTTAGGGAGGTTAGAGAGAGAAAGTAGAGAGAGAAAGTGAAGTTGGGAAGGTGTAAGAATGAAGGGAACCCGGCACCTCTATTTATAGGCTGGAAATCTGATCGACTCGCCGAGTCGAAATACTGACTGGCTGAGTCCATGCCACGTATCACCATTCTAGTGGCAAAACGTGGGTGGCCTATATTGTGCCACGTCACCCCTTTTGCAGCAGCACCTTCCGACTTCTAAACCCCGTAACTTTCGCATACGAGCTTCGATTTCGATGTTCTTTATATCCACGCGTAGGTAAAAACAAGATCTAAAACTTTCCTTTTGACTCCGTCGGCTAATTCTCGACCGATCTTAAATTTAACAGTAGGAGGAAATTATAATGTTAAACGTCCGCGTAAAATTCATAACTTCTACATACGGACTCCGTTTTCGTCTGTCTTTTTGTCGTTGAGTTCCTATTAATGAGATATTAAATTCTCATTTAGGTCACATTGTCCAAAAACCACTCGATCTAAAATTCGAGTTTCGGGTTGTGCATTGCTAAGTCGAATCTTAGAAAAATCATAACTTCCTCATACGAAGTCAGATTTGGGCGTTCTTTTTATGCACGCTCTTGGTTTAACGTATACTACAACTATGGTTTATATTACTAAGGCCAAAAAGTCCTCTATCGTAAATTCACTATTTACGTTTCCCGGTGCCGTGCCGGTTCCGTCGCGAAACTTCGACGGGTCATAACTTCTTCGTTATACTCGGATTTCGGTGTTCTTTATATATCCGGAAATCCTTGTTTCGACCACTACAAATTTATGTAAGGATATCGGGTTTATCTCACACTTTAATTTTGACGCTTATTTTTATCCTTTATTTATTATATCTTTATTGTTGGGTTTTGAGCATTCTAACACTCCTAAGTGTACATGCAACCCTAAATACCTTGGATCTATGTTTTCTCTATTATACATGCAAATATGAACTTTCCAAGGTATTCATCCTAACTAGCATAATAACATTGATTCATATGAATATATCAAGTTAGAATTACATACCTCTTTGATGTAGAATGACTTCATGAAGCTTGAGTGCCTAGTGCCCCAAGTGTGACACCTCAAATGGTTCACACAACACCAAATACACTTGGAATAACTTGAGAGAATATACACACTTCATGAAAATCAGCTAGCCCTTTCTATCACATATAGTGGCCAATTTTCTCCAAGAATAAGATCATTATATAGTTAGGGTTACACAATGTAAACCCTAATTGTCATGGCCTTTCATTTCCATGATCCATGGGTACAAATACACCATGGAGCATATTATGGGTTTTAGCCCAACTTGACAATCCATGGAGCATTAGCCCACTATATAAGTATGGATGATTTACACAATCAACCCATATATTTAATTAGTCTTCTTTTGATCACTTAATTAATACTCGATTAATTCTTGATCAATACTAATTAAATAATCTTATTAAAATATTATAACTTATAATATATTAACAAACCTTAAGTGTTATTTCTTTCATTATAGTCTATCCAAATGCATGATGTCATGCAACCCAAATGGAGCATGCCGGGTCGGGTCAAGTCTTACCAATTATAGTTATGGACTTAGACATCAATCCAACATTTATAATTAAGTAAAAGCACATAAATTCACATAATTCACATAATACTCAAATAATTCATATTTATTACTTCAAAAAGAGTTACAATAGTTGACCTAGACTATTACATCATCTACTACTGCTTAGCCCCGAAACACGGGCGTTACAGCAATTTTCATGGAATAACATCATTTCACATTTTTCCTAAAGTAACTAAGATTTGGGAATTTATAAAAGTTTAGTTACTTTAATAATTATCATTATACTTATTAATGAGAATAAATGTCCTATCCTACCCGTTCGGCTAACGACCCTCCACCAGTCAAGGAAGCGGTGGGTGAGAGTGGACACCCATTAAACCACCATTTTATAGGCAGTAACCTTATACCCCCTTATAGACCGGCTTCGTGAATGAGGCCTACTAATGGTAAGACTGACTTCTCTTATACATATATATATATATATATATATATATATATATATATATATATATATATATATATATATATATATATAAGTATTAAACTTTAATATTTTAATAGTATAAGGGTTGAATTTTAAACTTTTAAAATTCTAGGGTTTGGAATTAAAGTTTCATTAATGTAACTTTTCAAGTTCCAAAACTTGAAGGCAATTTTTGTAACTTGTAAAAACTTTTGAAATTCATAACTTATGAACTTTTATGTTCCATGAATGAGACCTTTCAAATTCCAAACTTGTGTACAAGTTATGAAACCTTTCAAGACTCTTTGAATTCTATAACTTACATTAGTTAATGGTTTCATGAATAAAAAAATTTCATATTCCATAACTTGAGGACAAGTTATTGAACTTTTCAAGTACACACATAGATCAAATTAACTAATCCAATTATGATATGATGATCATTTACTCATTTGACCTAATTTGATTCATATTACATGATAACTTCAAATTTTACAAATAACTAGTATTTCACAAAAATCAAGTAGTTATCTTAGAATTTGATAAATATCATGTTATTGGATGGGGATAAACATTTTCATATCATTAAAATCGAATTTTATGAACCAAAACAGTTTGTGGTAATGTTCCTAATTCAAAACAGGCCAAAAACTCGAAGATTCTGCCCACTGATTGTCCAACTCGTCGAGTGCACTTATGAAATCGACGAGTTCATCATCATAAGGCACCTACTCTTCGAGTTCACACATTGACTCGTCGATTAGGCCCTGACAGAATCCATAATTGTCATTTTTCAGCTTTTGAAAATCACACAATTGCATCAATATTATAGAAAACACCCATGGCTCTGATGCCACTTTTGGGTTTTATGAAGTCTAACATTCCTATGGTGCACATACAACCCTAATGCTTTGGATCTATGTTTTCTCTAATTATACATGCAACATTGGTTTCCAAAGCATGAAGCTTAAACTAGCGTACAAAATTTCATATATGAATCATAAAACAAGTAAGAAGACTACCTCTTCATGTAGCTAGTAGAACTTTGACCTTATGAGAACTTAGCACCCTGAGTGTTATGCCTCAAATGGAATCACAAAACACCAAGAACAATTAGGATGAATATAGAGAGGTTATGGATAGTAATCGGTTCTTACTCTTCAAATATAAGTGGTAGCCGATTTTGGACTTAGATATATATATATATATATATATATATATATATATATATGTGTGTGTGTGTGTGTGTGTGTGTGTATGTAGAATACCAAGGGTCATGTGTAACCCTAATCCATACCCATAAGCTTATGACCCACCCATTTGATTTGGATAACCACTTCATGGACTAACCCATAAGCCCATCACAAATCAATCATGGATCATCAGCCCAAACCATATGTATCAATTTAATTAGTCTCTTATTATCACTAAATTAATTCTGAAATTAATTCTTGATCAATACTAATTAAATAATATGATTCCTCAAATAATATATTATACTTATAATATATTAATAAATCATAATTAACCTCTTACTCAAATATCCTTCCTAACATATTGCTTTTATGAATGCAACCCAAATGCACCATGCTACTATCGGGTCAAGTACATACCAATTATAGTTATGGGCTTAGACACCTTTTTCAACAGGTAGATCTAGACATATTGACAGAAATATCACTTTATCAGACATCATGTAGAAGAAGGATGCCTCGTCGTAAAGAGGGTATCATCAGAAGAGAATCCTGCAGATCCCCTCACAAAGGGTCTGAGTAGGGTTAAGCACGTTTAGCGTGCAATGAACATTAGTTTGAGGGATGATATTAGTTTTAGTGATTAGATAGATATTTAGAAACTTGTAACAAATAAATGTAATTGACATTTGATGATTAAGTAATGGAGATTTATTTATGAGCATCGTTTACTTTCTCTTGTCAATTGTTTATCATTATGTTTCATTTTACATGTTTTACTTCCCAAATAATTGGATTATTCAAAACATCCACAGTCGATCATACTTTGGAAGTAAGTGGTGAATTATAATAGTCGTGAACTGAGTTGTAGATTATCTAAGGGTTTAGACATGGAAATGGTTTGCTGCAACATTCATGAGTACTTTTGAAATAGGGATTTATAAGTACTGGATTAATCCACGCTCAGAGAATTACTTCATGGAATTTATCACGAGTAATTCTGATACAATAATATCATATGATGTTTATACCGAGATATATGACTTGTTGTTTACGAGTTGGTTGCGCATTGATAATACGTAAATGTATCAGTAACTTGATGTTATAAAATGCATTGTTGTGTATGATTTGATGATTAAATAGTACAAGCATATAAGTCAAAGTTTATATGCTCCTTTTTCCCTAAGGGGAAAAAGCGATATCTTGGGCCCCTTGATGATTTGGTGTTGGTTTATGTGTTGGGACCGGTCAGGACTGAATTGATATGTTCAATTAAGTTCTTTGTCATTACAAATCAGAAATCGGGAAAAAAACAGTTGGACAATGAGAATGATTCTGTTCCATGTCATTTGTCCACATGATATCTTGCAGAATAGAGGATTATATGATCCCTTATCTTAGGACATGTAACTGACTAGGTCAGAGTTCGACAACGACTTTGAGAACTACAATTTGCTAGTCAAATTATAAAGTTATACTTGCATATATAGTTATTAGACTTATCCAAGTGGGAGACTGTTAGATTAGGTATCTATGCCCATAACTATATTTGGTATGTACTTGAATTGATAGTAGCATAGTCCTTTTGAGTTGCCTTCACACTAGCAACTTGACAGGATGATTAATAGAGAAAAAGGAAGAATTTATTAATTTGATTAATAAATTGAAATAAATGATTTATTAATATGTTATGGAGATAATATATTAATTAGAAGTTGTATTATTAATTAATATTTAATCAGAAACTAATTTGGAATTAATTTTGGGATTAAAGGAATTAATTGGAAGTGCAGGGACTAAAGTGTAATTGTTCAATAGTTGAGCAAAATAGTCCAGAACCTTCCTAGGGGAAGGGTGGATGAAATTACTAAGATATATATATATATATATATATATATATATATATATATATATATATATATATATATATATATATATATATATATATATAGAGAGAGAGAGAGAGAGAGATAGAGAGAGATAAGATAATTCTACATTTTCTAGAATATCTTGTCATATATGGATAATCAAAGGAGGTGGATAATTACCATATTTAAAATAATGATATTTTATTCAGATTAGGGTTATCCATAGCATCCTTGGTTCACTATATAAAAGGTTCTAAACCCTATGATTTTCGGCCAATCCTTCTAAGAAGAAGAAACCGAAATTTTGATACGAGCTTTTGAACAAAACTTCGATTTTCAAGTTTTTTTTTTCATCAAGTATCAAATAAACAAACCAGGCTCTGATACCACTGATGGGTTTTGAGCATTCTAACACTCCTATGGTGTACATGCAACCCTAGAAACCTTGGATCTATGTTTGACTAAGATACATGCAAATAATTATTTTTCCAAGGTTCTTATCCTAACTAGCATGGCATGGGGTACTTGAATCAAATAAAGCTAGTAGAATTACTTACCTTGTAGTTGTAGTTGATTGCTTGGAGTTTTGAGAGCCTAGCACCAATAGTGTGGATGCCTCAAATGGAAGTCACAAATCACCACAAACTTGGAAACTTGAGAGAATAGTCACAACCTTCTTGAAATCGGCCCTCTTAGTTTACTCACATCAACTAGTGTGATTTCAAGAACCAAAGCCTCCTTTATATAGTGTGATGGATTAGGGTTACATCCATGTAAACCCTAATACCCATGTCTTTTCATTTCCATGAGATCCATGGGTTAAAGCTCCATGGAGTATCCATGGACTTTCCATGCAAGCCTAGCCCATTCCAAATAAGCATTAGCCCACACTATATAAATACAAGAGCCCATATTTAATTAGTCATACTTTTGATCTCTAAATTAATTCTAAATTAATTATAGATCAATACTAATTAAATAATATGATTTTATATTAATATATTAGAACTTATAATATATTAATAAATCATAACTTATACTATTCTCAAAAGATTATCCATAAATTGTTCGGGTGAAGTGCAACCCAAATGGACCATGCCGGGTCGACTCAAGTACATACCAAATATAGTTATGGACTTGGACACTATATCCAACAGTCTCCCACTTGGATGAGTCTAATAACTATATTTGCAAGTATGACTTCAGGAACCGATCAGCAATCGTAGCTCTTAAAACTCTGTTGAACTATGAAGCGCCATTTTAGATAAGTGATCATATAATCCTCTGTTCTAGATATCAGCCGGACAACTACGTGGAACATGGTCTTGCTTATTGTCCAGCATTTGTTTCCCGATTTCCGATTTGTTTGACATAGAACTTAACTGAACACATCAATTTAGTTCTGACCGGGCCCGGTACATAGGTCAAAACAAAATCATCGAGGGGCCTAGATATCGCTTCTAATCCTAGAAGGAACAGATAAACTTCGACTCATATGTTTGCTCTACTACTTGTTGAATTACACACAAAAGCATGATTTATAACATCGAGTTACCAATGCGTTTTTGTGCAATCAATGCATAACCAACTCATAGGCAACAAATTATATCTCTAGGTTTGAAGACTTATATGATATTACCGTCTCACGATCACTCGAGATAAATTCCATGAAGTGATACAAGTGAGCGTGGGTTGAATCCAATACTCAGAACTTATGAGCACTCATGAGTGCTGTAGCCCCACTTTGTCTAACATCTTAGACCTCTACTAGCCAACCCATGACAATCTTGATTCATATCTACTTCCAACATATGACCGACTGTGCAGAGTTTGAATAATATGATATAAACCATAACATAATTATTCTGGAAGTCAAAACATGCAAAAAGAAATAATCGTAAACGATTGACAAGAGATAGCAACACTTTACTCATAAATAACAGCTTTTATTTATCATCAAATGTCAATTACATTTTACAAATTTCAAGATTATCTAACTACTAAAACTAATATCATCCTTCAGCCCTATGCTCCGAGCATGCTGGAGATGCTTAGCCCGAGTCAGTCCCTTCGTGAGGGGATCTGCTGGGTTCTCATCCGATGATACCCTCTTTGCCACGAGGATTCCTTCTTCTATTCGATGTCTGATGAAGTGATATTTTCTGTCAATGTGTCTGGATCTCCCATGATCTCTTGGTTCCTTGGCTAAGGCAATCGCACTATTGCTATCACAGAAAATCTCCATTGGCTCCTTTATAGCTGGTACAACTCCAAGGTCTCCGATGAAGTTCGTTAGCCATATAGCCTCCTTTGCTGCCTCGCTTGCTGCTATATACTCTGATTCACAAGTGGAATCAACCACTGTCTCCTGCTTGGAACTTTTCCAAGTAATTGCCACTCCGTTTAGAGTAAAGACCCAGCCCGACTGAGAGCGGAAATTATCCCTGTCAGTCTGAAAGCTAGCATCAATGTACCCTACAACTCTCAAGTCCTCACTGCCACCGAGGGTAAGGACCCAGTCCTTAGTCCTCCGTAGGTACTTGAGGATATTCTTTACCGCAGTCCAGTGTGCCTTGCCAGGGTTCCCCTGATACCTGCTAACCATGCTCAAAGCAAAGGCTAAATCAGGTCGAGTACACGTCATAGCATACATGATCGATCCTACAGCTGAAGCATAAGGTATTCGACTCATTTATGCTATCTCAGCCTCAGTACTAGGGCTTTGTGTCTTACTCAATCTGGCATTACTCTGGATAGGTAACTCTCCTTTCTTGGAGTTATGCATGTTGAACCTTTTCAACACTTTGTCCACATAGGTGCTTTGACTAAGTCCAATTAGTCTTTTACTCATGTTTCTCAAAATCCTTATCCCTAGGATATAGGAAGCTTCTCCAAGGTCCTTCATAGCGAAACACTTCCCAAGCCAGGACTTTACTTCCTGTAGGGTTGGGATGTCATTTCCTATGAGTAGTATGTCATCCACATACAGTACCAAAAAGTTGACTATACTCCCACTAGCCTTGATATAGACACAAGATTCATCTTCACTCCTTGAAAAGCCAAATTCTTTGACTTTCTCATCAAAGCAAAGATTCCATCTGCGAGGTGCCTGTTTTAATCCATAAATGGATTTCTCGAGCTTACACACTCTACTGGGGTACTCTGTACTGACAAAACCCTCTGGCTGAACCATGTAAACATCTTCAGCCAACTTTCCATTAAGGAAAGCGGTTTTGACATCCATTTGCCATATTTCATAATCATGAAATGCAGCAATGGCTAACAGAACCCTAATAGACTTAATCTTGGCCACTGGTGAAAAGGTCTCATCATAATCAACTCCCAGAGTTTGAGAATAACCCTTTGCAACCAGTCGTGCCTTATAAGTGTGTACATTACCATCCATGTCGGTCTTCTTCTTGAAGATCCATTTGCACCCAACTATCTTACGATCAGGTACATTGTCAACCAAGTTCCAAACTTGATTATCATACATGGACTGTATCTCGCTATCCATAGCCTCTTTCCATTTAGCAGCCTCAGGGCCTGCCATGGCTTCCGTGTAGCTGTTAGACTCATCCAGATTTACCAGTGTGTTATCACTGATAAGTGTCTCACCTTCTGTAGTAATATGAAAACCATAATAATGCTCAGGTGCATTCCTAACTCTGGTGGAACGCCTCAGAGGTATAGATTCTTCAGTCGGCTCAACAGGAGTTTCCTCCTCAGGTTGACGGCTAGGGTTTGAGGTTCCTTCACCACTTGACTCTTGAATTTCCTCAAGGTCAATTTGCCTCCCACTGTCTCCTTGGCTCATGAATTCTCTCTCTCGAAAGAATCCTCTTCTTGCTACAAAGACCACATTATCACTGGGTCTGTAGAAGATGTAACCAAAGGATTTCTGTGGGTAGCCGATGAAAATACACCTTTCGCTTCGGGGTTCGAGCTTATCGTGAGTCTCGCGTCTCACGAAAGCCTCGCAACCCCAAATCTTGATGTGGTCTAGATTGGGAACTTTTCCAGTCCACACCTCGTGAGGTGTTTTGGCAACCTTCTTTGTAGGGACTAGATTAAGGATATGGGCGGTAGTCTCTAAGGCATACCCCCAAAATGAGATTGGTAGCGAAGCTCGACTCATCATGGAACGAACCATGTCCAACAAGGTCCGATTGCGCCTCTCAGCTACACCATTCAACTGTGGTGTCCTAGGAGGTGTCAATTTTGAGACAATCCCACATTCCTTAAGATAGTCAAGGAACTCAGTACTAAGATACTCACCACCACGATCGGATCGAAGCATCTTAATGTTCCTGCCCAATTGATTCTCCACTTCTTGCTTAAACTCTTTGAATTTCTCAAAGGTTTCTGACTTATGCTTGATTAGGTAGACATATCCATATCTACTAAAATCATCAGTAAAAGTCACATAGAACCGATTAGCATCTCTTGTGGCGGTTCTGAAGGGTCCACACACATCCGTGTGTATGAGGTCCAACAAACCTTCACCCCTAGCACAAGTGCCAGTAAAAGGTGACTTTGTGATTTTACCAAGCAAACAAGATTCACAACTATCATCTGACTTTAGGTCAAATGACTCCAAGACTCCATCATTTTGGAGTTGTCCTATGCGTTTCTTGCTTACATGTCCAAGACGACAATGCCATAAGGATGCTTTATCTAAGCTAGTGGAAGAGTTAATACACAATACATTATTTCCTAGATTATCTACAACAGATACAGTTTCATACACGCCATCACAAGGTAATGCTTTAAAATAAAGAACATTATTAAAGAAAGCATCAATACTACCATTATTATTATCAAAATAAAAGGTAAAACCTTGTTTATACAATGCATGAAAGGAAATAACATTTCTTGCCATTTCTGGCGAATAATAACATTTATTCAAATCTAATGTAAACCCACTATTTAGCACTAAGGAATAAACTCCTATCTTGGTGACAGGTGAAGCTTTCCTGTTTCCCATGATCAAGTTTATCTTTCCCTGCTCCACATTCTCACTTCTTTTTAGTCCCTGCAAATCACAACATATGTGAATACCACAACCTGTATCAAGGACCCAAGACTTAGAATGAGGTGAGTTATTAGACAATATAGTGTATATACCTGCATGGTTGGGTTTTACTTTCCCATCCTTCAAATCTTGTTGGTACTTTGGACAGTTTCGCTTTTAGTGCGACTTTTCATGGCAATAGAAGCATTCAGCCTCATTAGGGTTAGCAGAAAGAGTGACAAAAACTTTCTTGGTTTTGCTTGAAGAGAAGCCTTCAAGGGTCTTACCCTTGGTACCCTTAGAAGGGTTCTTTCTCTTCTTCCCTTTGCCATGCCCGATTGCCAAGACATTGGCCGCAGTTGGAGTAGGAGTAGGAGTAGTAACAACCGACTTACCCTTTAGACCACTTTCGGCGGTCTTCAAGAGTCCTTGAAGTTTGCTGAGGGTGACTTCTTCCTTGTTCATGTGATATGTCATGCGGAATTGATCATAAAACGATGGCAAGGAGTGTAAAATGATGTCTATTGCTAACTCCTCAGGGAAGTTCACATTCAGCTTCAGTAAACGGTCCACATACCTTTGCATTTTCTGCATGTGGCCCGTGATGGGTTCACCATCCTTCATTCGGGTTGTTATCATGGAGGAGATTATTTCATATCGCTCTTGACGAGCACTTTGATGGTAGCGGTCCATCAAGTCCTGGTGCATCTCAAAAGGATAATAGTCCTCATAGTACTTTTGGAGTTCGGCTGTCATGGTGGCCATCATGATGCATGCCACTTTTGTAGCATCTCTTTCATGTACCTCATATTCAGCAAGCTCTTCAGGAGTAGTAGTTGGCTCGGGTACCTTCAGCTCCTTGTCGAGAACATATTCTTTGTTCTCATACCGAGTGACCATCCTGATGTTTCTGATCCAATCTGTAAATTTGGACCCATCAAAGATGACTCTCCCACAAAGATTCATGAGAGAGAAGGAGCTAGTAGGGTTTGAGCCAGAAGCATTGTTATTGGAAGACATCTGAAAAGAAGAGGGAATAGATTAGATTAGATATAGAGATAGTCCTTAACAAAACACCCAAATGTAATATTAAGGCTAGGACCCAACACAATATTTTATAACTTAGAAGAGGGATGTCGTAATCTAAGTTATAAGATATTTGAAGGTAGGTGAATGACGATTCACCAATATCCACCATGAAAAACGAAATATTTAATTAGGTTTTAATTGGTTTAGAAACTCCTAGATTCTTTGAGATTCATTGAACTTTCTTCAATGGCATGTTTCAATCTCGAGTGTGCCCTTCAAGTTTTGTGACTGGGATGCCGAGGATCACAAAACAAGGTGTGAAGTAACCATGCAAATTACTTGGTACCCTTAATGTATTACCCCTCAATCGATGTGTCGGTTAACCACACACGCTCCATCGATACTATGATAAACATTAAGTCACCCTTTACCTACCTTGTTAAGTTCAAGTTAGTGTGCCGGTTAACCACACACGCTCCACTAACGACTTAAACAAAGTGTAAAGTGTAATTTCATGGATTAGCACCTTATTCACATTTTCCTAAAATAACTAAGATTGGGAATTCAATAAAGTTTAGTTACTTTAGTATTATCATTATACTTTTAATGATAATTTATAAGTCCTTGTCCTACCCGTTCGGCTAACGACCCTCCACCGATCAAGGAAGCGGTGGGTGAGAGTGGACACCCATTAAGTTGCCATTTTATAGGCAACAACCTTATACCCCCCTTATAGACCGGCTTCGTGAATGAGGCGTACTAGCGGTAAGACGACTTGATCTTATACATATATAAATATTATTAAACTTATAATATTATAAAGTATAAGGGTTGAATTTTAACTTTTAAAATTCTAGGGGTTGGAACTAAAGTTTTTAATATGACTTTACATGTTCCAAAACTTGAGTGCAAGTTTTGTAAACTTTCAAAACTTTTCATTTCTCATAACTTATGAGTTAATAGTTATTAAAAATGAAGACTCTTCATTTTTTGTAACTTATGTGTTCTTTTAATGGTTATTTATAAATGTGACTTTTGGTTATCCATAACTTAAGAACTAGTTATGGGCTCCATTAAAACACATAAAGATCAAGAATTAATCTAATCAATTATTAGCACATAATTTCTATGATCTTCTAAACTCATATGTTTATGAATGTTCATATCAAAAATTTCAAGAATCGTAAGTACATATACAAAACTTGAAATTTTGATACGAGCTTTTGAACAAAACTTCGATTTTCAAGTTTTTTTTTTTTTTTTTTTGCATCAAGTATCAAATAAACAAACCAGGCTCTGATACCACTGATGGGTTTTGAGCATTCTAACACTCCAATGGTGTACATGCAACCCTAGAAACCTTGGATCTATTTTTGACTAAGATACATGCAAATAATTATTTTTCCAAGGTTCTTATCCTAACTAGCATGACATGGGGTACTTGAATCAAATAAAGCTAGTAGAATTACTTACCTTGTAGTTGTAGTTGATTGCTTGGAGTTTTGATAGCCTAGCACCAATAGTGTGGATGCCTCAAATGGATGTCACAAATCACCACAAACTTGGAAACTTGAGAGAATAGTCACAACCTTCTTGAAATCGGCCCTCTTAGTTTACTCACATCAACTAGTGTGATTTCAAGAACCAAAGCCTCCTTTATATAGTGTGATGGATTAGGGTTACATCCATGTAAACCCTAATACCCATATCTTTTCATTTCCATGAGATCCATGGGTTAAAGCTCCATGGAGTATCCATGGACTTTCCATGCAAGCCTAGCCCATTCCAAATAAGCATTAGCCCACACTATATAAATACAAGAGCCCATATTTAATTAGTCATACTTTTGATCTCTAAATTAATTCTAAATTAATTATAGATCAATACTAATTAAATAATATGATTTTATATTAATATATTAGAACTTATAATATATTAATAAATCATAACTTATACTATTCTCAAAAGATTATCCATAAATTGTTCGGGTGAAGTGCAACCCAAATGGACCATGCCGGGTCAGGTCAAGTACATACCAAATATAGTTATGGACTTAGACACTATATCCAACAGCATGCACGTAAAGTTTGCAACTTTACATGGTAACTATGCCCTAAGAGGCTAGATCTACAATTTGAAGCTTTGGGGTAGCTTAAAAACGTCTAAATGAGAAATGGACTGAAGGAACTCGACGAGCTGGATAGCCAACTCGACGAGTTGAGACGGGTTTTCCCGCTTTCTAGATTCTGCATGAACTCGAGGAGTTATGAGGTGACTCAACGAGTGGTTAGGGTTTTTCCCCGCTTTCTGGACACTGCATGGACTCGACGAGTTGATTGGCAACTCGGCGAGTTGACTCGGATTTTCACGATTTACTGAGTTCTAGAGGAACTCAACGAGTCAATTGCTGCACTCAACGAGTTGGGTCAACATGGACTGTTGACCTTGACCGTTGACTTTGACTTTGACCAAGGGTTGACCTATTTTGACTTTTGAGGTTATTTTGGTAATTTGGGTCTTGATGGAGTTTGTCACATCGGAGCTGTTGGTGTTGAGATGGAGCTGTGTTTTGGGAGTTGACATTATTATCTAGTGCTGCTGCGAGGTGAGTTTTCCTCACTATATCAACAGGGTCTAAGGCACCAAGGCCGGCCCTTTGGATTGTTATCCTGGTTATAGGATGTTGTTATTCTATTATGATCTGTTAGATGGGTATCCTGGTAAATAGGATGGTGCTATGCTTAGTGATCTGTATGATATGTGCCTATTTGTTGATTGTTTATGTGTTATGAGTAGGTCGACATATGTGTGTATGGTTGGGTTGAGGCGGTCCTGCTTGTGCTGAAGGCCAACAGACCCAGGGCGGTCCGGATAGACTGAAGGCCTTGCGAGGCAGGCCAGTCAGGCAGAAGGCCCAGCGAGCGGTCCGGACAAGCTGTAGGCCCTGCGAGGCAGTCCAGACATACCGAAGGCTCGGGAGCAGTCTAGATAGGTTTTAGGCCCGGGTGAGGGCGGTCCAGTCAGGCTGATGGCTCAGTATGCATACTTTTTGATATGATATTATTCTGGTTTGTATGGTATTGGTATTTTGGGGGTAACTCACTAAGCCTTCAAGCTTACATTTATGAGTTTTGTTTCAGGTACTTTTGATGATAATGGGAAGGCGAAGGCGTGACCGTACACTTCCTCATATTTTGATTTGGATTTTTGGGATACTCTGATATGGAACTATTTTGAAAACATTTTGTAATAAATAATGGTTTTGGATCATTTAAAATGTTTTAAATTTTTGTGAATTTTATGGATGTTACAAGTTAGTATCAGAGCCTTGGTTTGAGTGGATTGGAGGAACACTCGTGTGAATCCAGTCTCAAACTAAGGAAAAGATTTTCAAATGGTTTTCAAAATACAAAAGGAGGATGCGAAGTGTACGATCAGTCGGAGCCAGTAAGTAGACCCCAAAATACCATACAGTTATCTGATATTGTGATTTGATAGAACAGTATGCTAGTGATAGGCTAAGGATCTTCAGGAATTGCATGATAGAATTACCTGATTATATGATGCTTGATAGCCTAGGATCCTTGCTTATATGAAATTCACATCATTACATTAGTTGGTTAGTGTATGCATCATAGTTGTACATAATTAAGATCTTTTAGCCTGAGAATGTTTGGTTTGGCCTTATTTCCTGTTCTTGTCTGATAAAGGGCTTAGTGTTGGATCAGATATTCGAATGTCTATCAGGTCCAGCATTATGTATGACTAGCATACACAACTGCTGTAGGGTTGGTGGAAGATTCATGGATGAGTTGTGCGGGGTCAGTCGACCAGTCGTGAGATGTTTAGCCTTCCTCTCGGAGTGAGGATTGAGATCTCGCCTATGTTTATGAGTATTATTAGGGCGTTGTGACGATCCTTGTAACAAATAATGGTAGGTGTGGAAAGTAGTATAGGCCCGTACTACTGAAAGCAGAAGACCCATACGCGTAACAGGAAATCACAAACCCCTAGGGTTTAGTTGGGAGTTGGTTCCTTGTTATTATATGGATTATCTGATACCTTTCTGGTGTATTTTTCAGAATGGTGACTACGAGGTGACTTGAGACCGGATCCGGGTCAGGATCGGGAGCTGGCAGCCAGGACAGGGCAGCATTTTCAGAGGATCGTGTCAGGGAGATCATCCGGGAGGAGGTGATTGATATTGTCTGGGGTCAGATTCTGGAGATGTTTGGGTCTATCAATACCATTATGATGGAGTACTTTGATGACAGATACGCAACCATTGCTGAGACTACTGCTGCTGCAGCCTCTGCAGCTGTGGCGGATGTAGGTGTTGGGCCAATGCGGGTGTTTCAGTATCAGGACTTCGATAAAATAAAGCCCCCGACTTTCGATGGGGTGCAGGACGCGATCATATCCATGAGGTGGCTGTCTGATGTGGAAGGATGTTTCTTCACATGCTCATGTCATGCTGACTAGAGGGTCAGGTGTTCTCTGAACCGGCTGAGGTCCGGAGCAAAGGATTGGTGGAGATTGGTGACTAGATCGTACTCTAATGAGCAGAGAGCTGCGGTTACTTGGGAGCAGTTCAGGGAGATGTTTCATTCCCGTTACATTCCGCGGGTTGAGCGGGAGAGATTGGCACAGGAGTTCTTGGATCTGAGACAGGGCACGGAGTCGGTGACGGAGATCACCTGGTTGTTCAATGAGAGGCCGATGTTCTGCCTGGAGTTTGCTTCTGAGCAAGCTTAGATGACTCGTTATCTGAGCATGCTCAAGACTGATATCAGACAGTTTGTTTCGACCCAGAGATGTGACACCTTGTTGGAGCTACAGGAGGCTATGAGGCGGCGTGAGCTGGAGATTGAGTTACAGTTGCGGGAGTTAAGGAAGGCCCTGGCACAGGCGCAACCGGTGTTGAAACAGTTCAAGGTCGCTGATACTAGGATGGGAGGGCAGCGTGGCCGCACTTGTGGGAAGTGCGGGAAGGTTCATACCAGAGCTTGTCGATCTGGTAGTGGGTACCACCAATGTGGAAAGGAGGGGCATTATGTGAGAGACTGCCGTCACTCCGCCCCAGCTCCAGATATGAGGATCTGTTATCATTGTCATTCAGTTGTCCATACGAAGGTCAACTGCCCGTCGCTCCCTACCAGGCCCGCAGAGGCTCTAGCGCCGGCTACACTGAGGATTCCTGATGGGAGTCAGGGTAGAGCAGAGCCCCCAAGGGTTCGGTGACGTACCTTCCAGGTCACAGCCGAGGAGGCCAGGACATCACCTGATGTGGTGGCCGGTGTGTTTCTCTCCCTTATCTTGTTGATTATATTTATTTTTTCCTTGTATGTTTGTGTCTGTGTTAGGTACATTTTTAGTTAACTCTCTACCTACTCTTGTATTATTTGACTCTGGGGCGAGTCGTTCGTTTGTGTCTCGATCGTTTAGTAGGGAGTTCAGTTTGCCTGTAGGAGAGCTAGACTGTCCGTTGCGAGTTTCTATCGCCAACGAACACGGGGTTTCTGCTTCTTCAGTCTACCGGGGTTGTGTGTTGGAGATATCCGGGGTGTCCTTCTCGATTGACTTGATGCTTATCCCCAGGGGGATGTCTGCGTGATAGTAGGTATGGATTGGCTGTCACACCCCCAAACCAGAACGGCGGAAACGTCCGGGGGTGGGTGACTTCATGTCAAGTATCACAACACATGCATTATAGTAATCAAAGTACAACAACCATTTCATTAATAATGTATAAGTTTTTACATAAGTGTTCAAACGTTAAACATTTGACATCAAAATTAAATAAGGTAAAAGACAAAAGACCCAGCATGGCACTAGGCTGTCTTCTAAAAAGCTCTTGTAGTGTACCTGTCTACTGGATTCCCAGAGAATACAAGTTATTTTGAAAGAGAGGATCAACATTTAAGTTGGTGAGTTCATAAGAATTACTTTCATTTATGGTTGCTTTAGTTTTAAGAAAGTGATTGATTACGTTCAAGAAAATCCTATATTTTCTGCTTTACAACTGAAAAGTAGTTTTAATCCCATCAAACCGTTCCATTTAAGTGTTATTGTACTTATAACATAGTATGGCATAATTTTAACTCACCATAAAATTATAAGAAGAATGTTTTCTGTTTTTCTTGTGGAAAGTGATAGGTACAGTTGTAGTTCTTAAAAATACACTACTGGTGTAATAACTACTCTATTATTAAACTCACCATAAAATTATAAGAAGAATGTTTTCTGTTTTTCTTGTGGAAAGTGATAGGTGCAGTTGTAGTTCTTAAAAATACACTACTGGTGTAATAACTACTCTATTATTAAACTGGTTAATTAGGGTTAAAATGTGATGTGGTTATAACCATTTTGATTGACTAGTATAAACACAACAACCTTCTGGCATCGAAACTGATGTGACATTTGTCACCCGTAGACCGATAGGTCCCACTTCAGCTAGCAGCGAGGTGTGGGATTGTCAGTCTCGTATAGATCTATACACACAATGCCCGCTCTCCCTCCAGGAGACTCTTGTTACAAAACGCGACATAACAAGTATATTGCTATGCCGTGAAGTAGTATCTCACATTTTTGGTTTATCTAGTTTTAAGTAAAGATTGAACTATATCCTTTTCTTTACAAAGTAGTTTAACCTTGTGTACTTATCTAGTAAAATAGATTCCCGGTTTGTTCATAAATTATACCTATTATAATTTATACGTTCTATCTGATTAGCATGATCTCTCATGAGTCTACCCCTTTGCTCATCGCGATACAAAGGTAATAATATTGATTGAAGTAACCTTTTATATTCCTATATGAATAATATATATAATTAAGAAGGAAACGACCTTCGGACAAATAACTCCACCTTAAGCCCACATCCAAATAAGGAAAAGGAAATAAGGCAATTCATTAGTCCTAAGCCCTTTAAGTCTTATTTATATACCAATACATATATAAACATGATTTTGACAAATATAAGTTTAAAGAGTTTATAAAACATTTTAAAAGAGTTTAACAGTGTTTAAAAAGAGTTTACATAACTTTAAAGAGTTTACGTGACTTTAATTCATTTTGGAAGTATTTGGTAATCTTTTATTGTAAACACAATATTTAAAAGCATAAGAAAACCTTTTGTGTGATTGTTAACACAAGTAAATATTAACACAAATTAATTGTGTTCAACTTGTATTCCCTCCTAAAAAGCATTTAAAACCATCTATAAAGGTAGATTATAGGGGCATGAACTCACCTTATGTTGGGGATTCGATTGAAGATTTGGTATAGGATGTTAGCTCCATAAGTGAAGTCTTGTTAATAAAACCGGTCCTAAACACAATTTATGTAATATATAGGTATACTATTAATAAATATACTCATACGAATGCTAGGAAAACGAACTAATTTGCAAGTTTAACTTACAAATAAGGGTGTTTGAAGCAAAGATGGAGGGCTACATGTTGTTCACGGCCAGGCTGTGTGTTCATGGCCCAAGAACACTTGGTTTTCTTGAGTTCACGGCCCATCTGGGTGTTCACGGCCCAAGAACAGTTGATGTTCTTGAGTTTTCGGCCCAATATTTTTGATGGAAGAAGAACACTTGAAGATCCTAAGCAAGTTCCCTTGAAGATTAAGGGAAGAAGGATGATATTTGAGAGGTAAATGGGAGTTTTCGGTTGAAGATCTAGAGAGAAAAAGAGTGTGTTTACGGCCAAGAATGAAGAAGTGAGGTAAAAGTCAGTCAAACTTCTATATATAGGGAAGAGTATGGGGTCCGAAGGGTTCACGGCCGGAGGACTGTTCACGGCCGAAGATGAGTTCACGGCCGCAAACCGAAGGTTTGTGGTCCGAAGCAAAATCATGGCCGAGAACCGAAGACTGATTACGGCCACGAAGGGTTTGCGGTCCATGCGAGGTTTGCAGCTGCGAGAGTTCTTGGTTTTTAATTTCTACACTTCTATTTTAAACAATACCTCAAATAAAAGGTCCCAAACCAAGTCTAGAATCTAAATCTACTTAAAATAAGATAGATCAAAAGGGGAAGTTTGACTTTTATTGGAATAAAATTTTCGGGTTGTCACATCATCCCCCCGTTAAATAGGGATGTCAACGGGGGCAAACGGGACGGGGATGGCATCCCCCGCCCCCGCCCCCGAAATTTTCCCGTTCCCCCGCCCCAAAAATCTCCATCCTTTCCACCCCGCCCCCGAATTTCCCTTCTTACCCCCGCCCCCACCCCCGATTGATTTTGGGCTACCTTATTTGGGCTAAAAGAAATTCTTGTTTTGGCTAAAAGAATCTATTTTTTGGGTAACAAATATTTATTTATAGTATAATTTTACATGTTACAAACAACTTAAAAACATGTTTTTTGTTGAAGTTTTGTATGTAAAAATCATTTTATTGTTTATTATATTTATATAATTAATATATGTCAATATATATATAATTTATTAACGGGGGCCCCATGGGGGTTTCGGGACGGGACTGTCAACCTCCACCCCTGCCCTCGAAATTAAAACGGGGGTTAACCTTGCCCCTGCCCCCGCGCCCGTCCCCGATTTTTTTCAACAAATGCCCCCATATGGGACGGGGCCCCCACGGGATCGGGGTCCCACAGGACTTTTTGACATCCCTACTGTTAAAGGGAATTTCGTCCCGAAATTAAGCCTAAGAGATACACAAGGACGAAGGGAAAAGATACGGATACTCATGTTTCATTTGATCCTCCCGTTCTTAAGTGAATTCAGGTCCTCGTATCGCATTTTAGTGGACCTTCACTATCAGGATACTGTTTTGTTTTGTCCTCTTGACTTCACTGTCTAGGATTTCTACAGATTCTTCCACAAAGTTAAGGTTCTCGTTCACCTCGATCTAATTGAGTGGGATAACAAAAGTCTCGTCGGACAAACACTTTTCAAGTTAAAGAAGTGGAAGGAAGGGTGTATTTTATTGAATTCTCGAGGTAGCCGGGGTCTATAAGCTACTGGTCCAAATCTAGTAAGAATCTCGAATGGTCCTATGTACCTTGGATTTAGTATTCCAAGCTTTCTGAAGTGTATCATGCCCTTCCAGGGTGAGACCTTCACATGACGTGGTCACCACCTGGAATTTCAAGTTTTTTCTCCTATTGAAGTCGTAGCTTTTCTGTCTGACTCTGGAAGCTTTACGTCGCTCCCTGATTCGTACTCTCTTCTCGGTAGTTTCTCGGATGATTTCCGGACCAGCGAAAGTGTTGTCTGGAGTTTGACCTCTAGCTAGTTGCGTGTCACCTAATTTAGTCCAGCGCAGAGGGGATTTGCATTTGTGACCATAGAGGGCTTCAAATGGAGCAACTTTAATGCTAGTATGTTAAGGAACTCGACTAGTTGGCAAATGGGTATCTCATGCTTTACCAAAGTCGATCACATATGCTCTCAGCATGACTTCTAATGTTTGAATCGTTCTCTGATTATGTTTGTCGGTTTGTGGACGGTAGGCCATTCCATGTCTAGCCTAGTCCTCAGGGATTTCTGAAGTGACTGCCTGAATCGTGAGGTGATTCTACTATCGTGATCGGAGATAACAGGTATTGGAATATCGTGCAGTCTAACTAATCTCTCGAACACACTTTCTAGTTAGCTTCTCTATCTTGTATGTCTCTTTAAAATTACAGGAAGTGCGCAGACTTGGTTAATCTGTCGACGATTCCCCAAAATGGTATCAAGTCCACCTGTTGTCTTGGGTAACTTGATTATGAAGCCCATTATGATCCACTCTCACTCCCACTCAGGTATTTCTAATTGTTCGTAGTAAGCTTGCGGGCTTTTGATATTCTACTTTTGACTTTGGCGCAGGTAAGACACTTGCCTACCAATATAGCAATATTTGTTTCATCCCAGGCCACTAATGTAACTTTTTGAGATCTAGATACCTCTTTCCTGAATCTGTGTGAATGGAGTATCGAGTATTGTGTGCTTCTTTCACGACAACATCTCTGAAGCCACTGAACTTCGGTGTCTAGATTCGATCCGTGAGGTATAAGACTCTGTCGCCCTTGACTTCTAAGTTCTTATCCATCCCTCTTAGGGTTTCACCCATCACATTTCCAGGTTTCAAGGCTTCCTGCTGAGCCACCTTAATTTGTGTGGACAGATGTGAATGGATTGTCATATTCAATGATTTGACTCTACGACCTGAGTACTCTTTCCGACTAAGGGTGTCAGCTACTACATTGGCTTTACTGGGATGATAACGAATTTCGCATTCGTTGTCATTTAGTAGCTCGACCCTCCATCGTTATCTCATGTTGAGCTCCTTCTGATCGAATATATGATGGAGGCTTTTGCTTTGAAGTTCATGGTAAGACTCATATTTGACTCGTCCATCATCACCTCGTGCATACAAGTCGTATATAATTAAGATTGACAAGACGTTCGGATGGGTGGCTCTGCCCCAAGTCCACAACTAGACAAGGAACAAGAAATAGGGCAGAATCACACATCCTAAATCTTATTGAGTCTAAATTATATACCACCCTCGCGTATACACTTAGTAGTGATAGGTTAACGCTATGAGTCTTTAGTCTCTATTCTCGAACTTCACTTGCGGTACAAGTGGTCTTCCTATGAGATCTATTGGGGATACTTCGGGTGGTTACTGACTTCTGAAACTTCTTTGGTGCTTTTCGCTTCAAGTTTCCTATATACTGAGTAGGCTAGAAGGGCGCGGTACCCCTCGCATAGGTACTTCAGAAGTTTTGAAACAAGAGACGATATAACGGTTTGCGTTACGGATTGAAAGAATTTCATTGGACGGTTGTTTTAAGTGAAAAGTTCTTTACACAGCATAGGAAATTGGTATGGTGAGGACCAAACCAAACCATGTCGACTGACGACGTCTAATTCCTCGATGTAATAGATATTAAGTTGATTTGGAAGAAGTGATTACTAGGATGATGAACTACCCTACGTACATATGTTTTCAGTGCCTTCGGTTTTATCCTCGGTATTATTCCTGCGAACCCTTTTGTACCGAAATTAACAAGTACTAACTAAACGAGGGTCCTGATAAATTGAATTAATGAACTTTCATGAAATAATCCCTACTAGGTCTCTCTATAACACTTGGTGTACACAAGTCATGTATAATTAAGATTGGAAAGATAGTTGACTGAGTGACCCTACCCTAAATCCACAACCAAATAAGGAACAGGAAGTGAGGCGAAATCACTCACTCGAAGTCTACAAATATTAATTGTAAATGACCCTAATGTATACACTAAGCCATCATAGCTTACCCGCTAGGGTTCTTAGTTTTATATGATTGTTGTGATTTTGTTCGAACGAGAGAGTAATTATAATTATGATTAATTATTGAGGTTTGGAAGCGTACCCAAAATTTCTAGCATGGTTCTTTGATGCTTCCTCATGTTCCGTGGTTAAACTCCTCCTGCTCCCCCGTCATTCCTCTCTGTTGGACAGTCCCTCTTGAAATGTCCTCTTTCACCACATAGATGGCATATTGGACTAATCTGACATTGGTGGTTGAAGTGATGAATTCGACCGGAGTCCTACAGATGTGCGTGGTGTGCCCCTTCATGTTGCATCTATTGCAATGCAGCACTCCACAGACTCCATAATGATGGTAGTTTCACTTTCTGCAGTGTGGGAGGTTTCCGAAGTACGGTGTGGTCGGTGTTGGGATACCAGGGCTAATGGGGATATTGACTGCCCCAGTTTTTTGCCCTTCGGTAGGTCCTTGAGTTGAACTACTCCCTTTCTCGTTCTCGAACTTTCGTTTCAGGATATTAGGTTCGAGGTTTGGAGTGTCTTTACAAACAGGCACTCGTTGTTGTACTTGGTTATCACAGTGATTGGGATTGCCGATAATATTTCCACTAACAATTGTGTTGTTAGTATTAAGGTGAGCCGTGACAACTGCTACGACATCTGTGATCGCAGCTTGAAAAGTAACCGAATTTATCTGAAGGATTGGTGCGTTGCCGGTGGGTTGTTTTCGTTTCTTTGGAGGCATGCTTCTGCTACATGATGAGAAAATGAGCTCATGAGCAACGATGGTTGTTTCTAGTTTCATTCTAATTATTTATATATACATATAAATTTTTCGTTTTGTTATATGGTTCTCAATGTTTCGACCTACATCCCTATGATGTAGTCCTGGTAAAGAGCAGAAGTAAGTTTTTAGAATGGTTATAAACTGAGTGTCGTCCGAACTAAGTTATCTTAGATTGGTGGGTATCATGTTCCAGCTTTTCTAAAAAGGACTGAAAACAATTCATAACAGAGTCTACATAAAACAGACTCATGAATTTTTTTATAAATAATCACTCTCAATTGAGATTTCATGATCTGATTTACTGTTATTAGTTGTGACGGAAAAATGCGATAAGCTTAATACCTAACATGAGTAGTATAATCACTAACTCCGTAGGTTGTATCAATTTATTAGTTATTAGAGTGACGCAAAAAGGTACACAAACGCTTCTCATGTTACATGCGTGGTTTTCCTCTATTCTATATTCTACTCCTGGCGGTAAAGATTTGTTCTCTCCTGGTATCTATATGGTTTCCTTCTCCTTCGTAGGTATATTGAGTTCCCGCGTCGTCATACTTCAGGTTTTGGCACTGATTCCTCATTACTTCATAATGGAGAGTTTGAATCCCGGAAGTTCATGCGAACTTCTCATCTGTTTCTTTCTCGGAATCCTCCTAATGAAACTCTGTTGGATCCTCATTGACTCTTCTATTGATTGTTGGAATGGTTACATCTATCTAAGTGGTTTATACGAGAATGGGAATGTCTAAAGAATCTATGAGATTAATAAAACATCTTTATAAAACTAAATTTTTACGATGACGATCCTTTCCGGTCTTTCTATAATCACATAGTGTGTACAGATTATATATAATCCAGATCAAATAGACCTTCGAATAAGTGATCCTACTCTAAAACCACAACCAAACAAGGAACAGGAAGTAGAGTGAAAATCACATATTCTAAGTCTATAAAATCTCCATTACATATAACCTTAATGTAAACACTTAGTAATTATAGACCTACCAGTAGGGGTCTTTTAGTTTTCACTTACGTTATTTATAGTACCTAAAATACTCCTATAGTATTTTAATTATGTTTGATTCTAGAACTTCTTGATATATGAAGTTGATAAGTTTTTAGTTTTGTTGTTATTATATAGTATCATAAAATACTCCTATAGTATTTTAAACTTTATGTTTGGTTCTAGTATTCCTTTGTGTATAGGGTTGGTAAGTTTTAGGCTCGTTGCAACACCACTATCACTCCCAAACACGTGTTGGTCATATCTCAAATAAATATAGTTGATCAGGTTATATTTATCCCAGATATGACTACATAACTTTCCAGGTTTGACTATAATGTCCAACCTCCAATTGCTTTTGTTTTATTCTTCTTGTGATACTCGTTCTAGTATATATATATATATATATATATATATATATATATATATATATATATATATATTCTACATGTACTTATGATTTTATAAAATAATGTTATATATTAAAGTAGAACTCTTGGTCAGAGTGTTTTTATCCCTTTGTGTTTATAGTTGTATTTTTTTATGAATTGATATACTGAGTTCACTATAAACAATGCTCTGATACCAATCTGTCACACCCCCGAACCAGAACGGCGGAAACGTCCGGGGGTGGTGACTTCATCTCAAGTATCACAACACATGAATTATACTAATCAAAGTACAACAAACATTGCATTCATAATGTATAAGTTTTTACATAGGTGTTAAAACGTTAAACATTTGACATCAAAAGTAAATAAGGTAAAAGACAAAAGATACAGCATGGCACTAGGCTGTCTTCTCAAAAGCTCCGGGAGTGTGCATGTCTACTGGATTCCCTGAGAATACAAGTTATTTTGAAAGAGAGGATCAACATTTAAGTTGGTGAGTTCATAAGCATTAGTTTCATTTATGATTGCTTTTTGTTTTAAGAAACTGATTGATTATGTTCCAGAAAATCCTATATTTTCGGCTTTACAACTGAAAAAGTAGTTTTAATCACATTAAACCGTTCCGTTTAAGTGTTATTGTACTTATAACATAGTATGACATAATTTCAACTCACCATAAAATTATAAGAAGAATGTTTTCAGTTTTGCTTGTGGAAAGTGATAGGTGCAGTAGTAGTTCTTAAAAATACAATACTGGTGTAATTACTACCCTATTATTAAAATGGTTAATTAGGGTTAAAATGTGATGTGGTTACAACCATGCTGATTGACTAGTATAAACACGACGACCTTCTGGCGTCGAAACTGATGTGACATTTGTCACCCGTAGACCGACAGGTCCCACTGTAGCTAGCAGTGAGGTGTGGGATTGTCAGTCCCGTATAGATCTATCCACACAATGCCCGCTCTCCCTCCAGGAGACTCTGGTTACAAAATGCGACATAACAAGTATATTGCTATGCCGTGAAGTAGTATCTCACATATTTGGTTTATCTAGTTTTAAGTAAAGATTGAACTATATCCTTTTCTTAACAAAGTAGTTTAACCTTGTGTACTTATCTAGTAAAATAGATTTCCGGTTTGTTCATAAATTATACCTATTATAATTTAAATGTTCTATCTGATTAGCATGATCTCTCATGAGTCTACCCCTTTGCTCATCGCGATACAAAGGTAACAATATTGATTGAGGTAACCTTTTATATTTGTATATGTATAATATATATATATATATATATATATATATATATATATATATATATATATATATATATATATAATTAAGAAGGAAACGACCTTCGGACAAATAACTCCACCTTAAGCGCACATCCAAACAAGGAAAAGGAAATAAGGTAATTCATTAGTCCTAAGCCCTTTAAGTCTTATTTATATACCAATACATATATAAACATGATTTTGACAAATATAAATTTAAAGAGTTCATAAAACATTTTAAAAGAGTTTAACAGTGTTTAAAAAGAGTTTACATGACTTTAAAGAGTTTACGTGACTTTAATTCATTTTGGAAGTATTTGGTAATCTTTTATTGTAAACACAATATTTAAAAGCATAAGAAAACCTTTTGTGTGATTGTTAACACAAGTAAATATTAACACAAATTAATTGTGTTCAACTTGTATTCCCCCCTAAAAAGCATTTAAAACCATCTATAAAGGTAGATTATATGGGCATGGACTCACCATATGTTAGGGATTCGATTGAAGATTTGGTATAGGACGTTTGCTCCACAAGTGAAGTCTTGTTAATAAAACCGGTCCTAAACACAATTTATGTAATATATAGGTATACTATTAATGAATATACTCATACGAATGCTAGGAAAACGAACTAATTTGCAAGTTTAACTTACAAATAAGGGTGTTTGAAGCAAAGATGGAGGACTGCCTGCTGTTCACGGCCACGCTGTATGTTCACGGCCCAAGAACACTTGGTGTTCTTGAGTTCACGGCCCATTTGGGTGTTCACGGCCCAAGAACAGTTGATGTTCCTGAGTTTTCGGCCCAATATTCTTGATGGAAGAAGAACACTTGAAGATCCTAAGCAAGTTCTGTCACACCCCAAAACCGGAACGGCGGAATCGTTCAGGGGTGGAGGACGTCATGTTTAGTATCACGAGATATGTATATGGTAAGCAAGTAATGAACAACCATTTCATTTCGAAAGAAAGTGTTTACAATGTGTGTGTTCACAAAACATAGAATTCATACACAAATAACAAAACAAGACTTGAAGCTAAAATGCTCCATCTTCTGAATCCCCAGCACGAGCACCTGTCTAAAAGTCTCCTGAGAATACAAGTTATTTGAAAGAGTTGATTAGCAATTAAGTTGGTGAGTTCATATGAGTTTAGTGATGTGAGTAAGTTGTAAAGTATTGTTGAAAATGTAGATGTAAAATGGTGTTGAAAATGTAGTTGTAACATGTAGTTGTAAAATGTTGTAAGTTGTAAGTTCTGTTTTGAAAAGTTCGCCTGTTCCTCTAGAAAATCCTATATTTCCTACTTTGATGGAAGTTTAAGTAAAATGACACTACAACCCTTTCTATGGGTACTAAGCGGATACGAGTTATATAAGACTCAGAGTAAATAAACAATCGACTGTGCGCATCTGCCCTAAGCTCACAACCAAACGAGGAACAGAAATTAAGGCGGATAGCACACATCCCATTGGTTGTTAGATCATCGTCGTATATAACCCTAGTGTAAACACTTGTTACTCATGGAGTTAATTGTAATGGTTCCTTTATATCTAATGAAAAGTTCTTTAAGAAAACCTATTTTTCTTATAGTAAAATGGTGGCCACAGTGACTACTTTTATAATAGCTTAGTTTATACTGATATATATAATCTAATATCGGATAGAAAGTTAACTAGGTGAATCTGCCCTAAGCCCACAACCAAACAAGGAACGGGAAGTAAGGCGGAAAGCACACATCCAACTACCTATTGAGTATTAGTTTTATATATAAACATGGTGTATAAACTAAGGTATTATAGAGTTACTCACCTAAGGTCCTTTAAATTGTGCTGGTTTAATAAAATGGATTAAACCCTTTACTGGGAAGTTTCTAGTTTTGTATACCAAAAGTACTGATTTTGGAAAGTATGTTTTGTACTAGAAAAACTGTGCTTTGACTCTGTGTCCTATAACCTGACCCATACTTGGTACCCTTATGATGAATTAATGTATACAAAGCATACATATATCTAGAATTGGGTAGAAAATAGATTGGGTGAATTCGTTCCAAGCCCACAACCAAACAAGGAATAGGAAATGAAGCGGAGAGCACACATCCTATTACCTGTCGGACCCTATTGGTATATATATATCATGTGATGTATACATTAAGGAATCATAAGACTAGCATTATGGTCCTTTCTTTTAAACGTAGCCTTCTACCAAGGCATCTTCTGTTATGTGCTAGACTCGACTGTTCTGTTTGTCCATTGTAAAAATGTATATTTTCCCTAGTTTATAACTATCTTGACTCGAAAATAGTTTGAGTTTGACTTTCAAGTGGTACTGTCACTTTATGAAAGTAATGGGAAATGTAAGTACATAGTTGTCGTTTATAATGACATGCGGATGTAATAATAACCTAAAAACATATTTGTTTTATTACGGTTATAATGTGAAGGCTAGAACCCCTACTAAACGCTCTCTCTGTCAAGAGATTAAGGGAACCAAACGCGACCTCTGCAAATTCTTGCAAGTCGTGTAATTCACATTAAAGTATATGATCATGTATACCCAATATAACTATCACCTTTTGTTTAAAACAATGAGTTAGTGATTCATTGGTATAATTAGATCCTGTATGTGTTCTCATGCTATAGCAACCTAACTTGTTTGTTTTGTACTGTATATTGTACGTTCTGTTTGTTTCTCGTAATTGTGTGTTCTCACTGTATGGTATTGTTTGATTCTCTTCACTATATGTTCTGTATGGTATTGTTTGATTCTCTTCACTATATGTTCAGTATGGTATTGTTTGTTTCTCTTCACTGTGTGGTTGACTCATGTATGAACTGACTCTTTGTGTGCTTCATTGTACTAGAAGTAATGAATAGCATTCTCCTAAACTATACTTATTATAGTTTACTAATGTTCTACTTGGACTATTATTGAAAAGACTCATTTATCTACTAAGTTATGCTTGTACTTTAAAAACGGAGTTTTGTATAACTATAAAGTAACATAACTTTAAAAGAGTTTTTGAAATGTTTTGACAACTTATAAATGACATAAGTAACATTTTGAAAGATGTTTAATAACAAACATTTACACAATTATCATTGTGTTCAACTTGTATTCCCCCCCTTAAAATAGTTAAAACAGTTAAAAGATTCATTTCGGGGTATGAACTCACCTGATGTGGGTGATTCAAACGAGTATGTGTGTCGGGATGAGAAGTTCCACGAATGAAGTCCCGAGACACAATTAGTCCTAAATGACATATAAGGACACATATTGACATGAATATAGTGTTTATAAACAACTATATGAAAGGAAACACCTTCCGAGACTAGGAAACACCTTGACCAAGTGTTGGAATCACATGTGATTCAACAAAGTAAAGTGAAATGGCACTAACATGTGTTTACGGCCATGGGTTTACAGCCCAAGGCAGTTTATGGCCGTAAACTCATGGTCAAACATGGGTAAGTGTTGGTTTGAAGGCTAGGGAAACTTTAGGGACTTTTGTTCTACCCTTGTATGAGGAAGACCACCTCAAATGAGGCTTTTGATGAGTTTACGGCCCAAAGGGGTTTATGGTTGTAAACTCATGGTCATAATGGATTTGAGTGAAGTTTAAGGTCCTTCAATCATCAAGGAAGGGTTCTGGGTCACTTTGCCTTGCATCTTATAGGGTTTATAGCCAATACATGCTTCAACATTGAGTTTATGGCCAAAGGAGATCTTGGGCCGTAAACTCAAGATGTTCATGGGAAAGTGTATGTTTCAAGTCTCTAAGCATGGATACTAACTAGATAAGAAGTATAGGGAAGTGTACTCACGATCTAGAAGCTTGAAATGGTTGATATTGGCCAAGAAAACTAGTGTGTGTTCTTGGTGTTCTTGGTGAAACTTGAAGATCTAAGAAAAGAGTGATTTCTATGGATGAAATCATGGAAGGATACTAGATTAAGTGATGTATCAACAAATCTAGGAAGAATACTTACTTATGTGAAGATCTTGGAAGGAAAACTTGATGATACTTGAGAGGATTTGAAGGAAAATCGTCCAAGGAAGGAAGAAATGAGAAAAATAGCCAAGTATCATCTATATACCCTTGAGTTTACGGCCACATGAGTTTACGACCGTAAACTCATGGTCTTGTGGCCGTGAACTCATTTAGATGAGGTTTAGGTTTGCTTTGCTACACTGTGGTTCTAGCAGGTACTTTCTGACACTTAATCCTTAAGTGTATTAGGCTCAAAACTCCTTAGGATGACCTTTAACCGGGCTAGAACTCAGTACTACTGAGTTTGACACTCAGCTGAGTTGATTGACTGGGTCTTAAAATCAAAATTTTTCCGGGTTGTCACATCCTCCCCCCGTTAGATGGAATTTCGTCCCGAAATTAGCTTTCTTAGCCGTAATACTAGGGTTGCGCTCCTCTGATTGGCAGAATACCTACTCGTAGACCTGGCAACTTTGCCCTTCTGTTCATGATAGGATTCGTACTTGGTCCATCTATCATTACCTCGTGTATACAAGTCGTATATAATTAGGGTTAGTAAGACGGTCGGATGTGCGACTCTGCCCCAGGTCCACGACCAAACAAGGAACAGGAGATAGGGCGGAAACACACATACTAAATTTGCGTAATCATAATCATATACCACCCTCGCGTATACACTGAATAGTGATAGGTGGGCGGTATTCGTCCATAGCCTCTGTGCTCGAACTTGGTCTGTTGGATAAGTGGTATTTCGTGACGGTCTGCTGACATCTGACGATAAGGCTTCGGAGGACAAAGTACTCTTCGCACGAGTACTTCGGGGGTTTAGAATACGAAATATAAAACTGAGGTTTAGGTCGGACTTTAGTTACTAATGACGAAAGTTTCGAGAACTTGCCGATCGAGGCGATAGAAACATATGAACTCAGTATGGTGAGGACCACGCCAACTCATGACGAATGAAAGCAACGGACTCTTTACTGAACGAAGTTTTGGTCAAATGAAAGAAACGTATGATATACGACGATGTATCCCTTGTATGATCGATATTGTACTCCTAGTATGTTCGAAAATGTACTCTTTTTAAATGTTCCCGTGTTTCCTGTTTTCTCTTGAAGTTAACACTCCTACGTATCGTATCGCTACGTGCGCATACATACAAACGAAAGTGCTCTAATAACTGGTGGGGATACTTTATATCATAATCCTCCTTGGTACCACTACAATCGCCTGCCATATACAAGTTATGAATATTTAAGATGAACCAGGCAGTCGACTGAGTAACTCTGCCTCAAATCCTCAACCAATTAAGGAATGGGGACCTAAGCGGAGTCACTCACTCTAAGTCTGCAACATCTTAGTTGTGCACAACCCTGATGTATATGGTAAGCCATAATAGCTTCTCTAAGGGATCTTTTAGTTCTCTTGAATACTGTGACCTATTTCAACATGTGAGTTATTATAATTACTTTTAGGTGTTATCCCCAAATTTTAATCTTATATGAATATAAATTAATTTTAAAAGCAATTACTATTTCGAAAACGTACCGCTACTCGTCGACGACTCCGGGGTAGATTCTCCTACGGTGATCATCAGAATGCGTCCATCCGCGCCTGAGTTCTTTACTATCGGGCAGTCCCTCTGAAAATGTCCAGCCTCACCACAGCCATAGCAGGCTTGGTTTTCTTCAGCTCCGAGGACTTGGGAGATCGGTTGAGTCGGTGCCCTGCAGAAACAGACTGTGTGTCCCTTTCTGTGGCAGTTCAGACACTGCATTTCCCGGCATACTCCGGTGTGGTGAAATTTGCACTTTCCACACTTCGGAAGGTTTCCGGCATATCGACTGGCAGGTGCTAAAGTAGTAGGCGTCGTAGCAGCGTACATAGTACTCGCTCTTTGATCTTGCGGGGTGTCTTGTGTTGTTCGCTTCTTCTTCCTCTTGTTCCCCGACTTCTGATTATAGTCCTCTTCCCTCGATGGCTCGGGAATAGAGACTTTTACACCATGGCGGACTCCATGGTCGATGAGTCGTTGAGCCAGGCATTTAGCACTATCGAACGTGGCTGGGTTAGAAGACAACACATTTCCTTGGGTCAGAGCAGTCAGACCCTAAATGTATCTTTCTATATTCTTGCTCTCCGGGGTAACCATCTCGGGGCATAGAGCTGCTAGCTCGCTGAACCGGTCCGTGTAGCTCACTATGTCTGAGTCGACCATAGTGAGATCCCACAGCTCTCGTTCCATCTTTTGAATTTCGCCTAACGAGCAGTACTCCTCCCGCATTAACTCTTTTAGGTTTTCCCAACCTATTGAGTTAGCCACTGATAGGGTCAGTGACTTAACATGGTTGTTCCACCATGTTAGGGCCTTGCCAGAGAAGGTGCAGGCAGCAAACTTCACTTTGCTTCCTTCTGGGCACAAACAGATTTCGAAGATCGACTCTGTTTTCTCGAACCATTGCAAGAGGGAAATGACTCCTTCAGTCCCATTAAAGGACAATGGCTGGAAATTGGTGAAGTCCATGTAGGAGAACTCTCTCGAGCACACGAGGACCTCACCTCGAGTAGAATCAGTAGGCGTTCCACCTCCATTGGTACTGATGGAGTGATATTGAGCCATGGCTGTTGCCACAGCCGCAGCAACTGCAGCGTTTATAGCTGCCATATCGATTTACGAAGGAGGCGGCGTTGGAGTTATCGGAGTAGTGCTTCTGTTAGATTTAAGAGGAGGCATCTTTGCTAATAGAATACAAAGATGAGACGGAATAAGTCTAAAGCAATGGACACAAGCCGAAAGCTGAAAATACAAGGTTATCCTAGTTATGGATGTATCGGGTCCTGACTTCCACAGGTTCTAGAAACAATTCATAAAAGAGTCTATACCTAATAAACTCTATGAATTTGAAATAACTATCCTCGAATAAATATCTGTTTCTTGAATAACTGTTACCAGCTGCATGTAAGAAAATAATCTTAACATATAATGTGAGCAGTGTTTCCACTCGCTCATTAAATTAACCAGATTATTATTTATTAGTGTGACGTGTAAGACGTTTTGGTTACTTCGGCTGATCCCTCTTTGAAAACTTCTCATAAACTTGTTCTTGTTCCTCCTGGACTCTTCTGTTGTCTACTATGAGGAAGTGGTTACATCTATCTAGGCTTGTCGTGCGAGAATGAAAGTGACTCAAGAATCTATGAGCTTTAAGGTAACTTTATGGGGTGATCCTTACGGTGTCCTCCTATAATTGTACAATGTATACAAGTTTGTATACAGTTGAAGATTAAATAGACCTTCGAATAAGTGTTCCTACTCCAAAACTACACCCTTAAGAGGAATGGATAGCGAAGCGTAGACCACAGATTCTAAGTCTATAAGATCTTGATTATATATAAAACTTTAGGAATATGCCTTGCAAGATTATAGATCTATCCGTAAGGGTCTTTTAAGTTATCACATAAGTTATTTATATGGACTAAAATACTCCTATAGTATTTTAACGTAATGTATTTGGTATGTTCTAAACTCGTTATCGCGCTATCGTATCATAGAATATTCCTATAGTATTCTAACTCTACATGTACTTGTTCTGGTGTTCTCTTGACTGGTGTTCAGGTAAGTTTTGACACTGTTGCAACACCACATCATTCCCTAACACATGTCGGTCACATCTCGAATGAATATAGTTGATCAGGCTATATTGATCCTATCTATGATTACATAACTGTTCAGGTTGACGACAGTGCCCAACCTTTAAATACTTTAGTTCTGTTCTCCTCGTGACACTAGTTCTATTATGTACATGTATAAGCAAGTAGGTATATTTTTATAACCTATAGTTATATTCTAAAAATATATCATTATCCAGAGCACTTAAGCCCCATTGTATTTATAGTTGTATATCTTTTATCGGCTGATATACTTAGTTCACTATAAACAATGCTCTGATACCAATCTGTCACACCCCAAAACCGGAACGGCGGAATTGTTCAGGGGTGGAGGACGTAATGTTTAGTATCACGAGATATGTATATGGTAAGCAAGTAATGAACAACCGTTTCATTTCGAAAGAAAGTGTTTACAATGTGTGTGTTCACAAAACATAGAATTCATACACAAATAACAAAACAAGACTTGAAGCTAAAATGCTCCATCTTCTGAATCCCCAGCACGAGCACCTGTCTAAAAGTCTCCTGAGAATACAAGTTATTTGAAAGAGTTGATCAGCAATTAAGTTGGTGAGTTCATATGAGTTTAGTGATGTGAGTAAGTTGTAAAGTATTGTTGAAAATGTAGATGTAAAATGGTGTTGAAAATGTAGTTGTAACATGTAGTTGTAAAATGTTGTAAGTTGTAAGTTCTGTTTTGAAAAGTTCGCCTGTTCCTCTAGAAAATCCTATATTTCCTACTTTGATGGAAGTTTAAGTAAAATGACACTACAACCCTTTCTATGGGTACTAAGCGGATACGAGTTATATAAGACTCAGAGTAAACAAACAATCGATTGTGCGCATCTGCCCTAAGCTCACAACCAAACGAGAAACGGAAATTAAGGCGGATAGCACACATCCCATTGGTTGTTAGATCATCGTCGTATATAACCCTAGTGTAAACACTTGTTACTCATGGAGTTAATTGTAATGGTTCCTTTATATCTAATGAAAAGTTCTTTAAGAAAACCTATATTTCTTATAGTAAAATGGTGACCACAGTGACTACTTTTATAATAGCTTAGTTTATACTGATATATATAATCTAATATCGGATAGAAAGTTAACTGGGTGAATCTGCCCTAAGCCCACAACCAAACAAGGAACAGGAAGTAAGGCGGAAAGCACACATCCAACTACCTATTGGGTATTAGTTTTATATATAAACATGGTGTATAAACTAAGGTATTATCGAGTTACTCACCTAACGTCCTTTAAATTGTGTTGGTTTAATAAAATGGATTAAACCCTTTACTGGGAACTTTCTAGTTTTGTATACCAAAAGTACTGATTTTGGAAAGTATGTTTTGTACTAGAAAAATTGTGCTTTGACTCTGTGTCCTATAACCTGACCCATACCTGGTACCCTTATGATGACTTAATGTATACTAAGCATACATATATATAGAATCGGGTAGAAAATAGATTGGGTGAATTCGTTCCAAGCCCACAACCAAACAAGGAACAAGAAATGAAGCGGAGAGCACACATCCTATTACCTATCGGACCCTATTGGTATATGTATATATATATATATATATATATATATATATATATATATATATATATATATATATATATATATATATATATATATATATATATATCCTGTGATGTATACATTAAGGAATCAAAAGACTAGCATTATGGTCCTTTCTTTTAAACGTAGCCTTCTACCAAGGCATCTTCTGTTATGTGCTAGACTCGACTGTTCCGTTTGTCCATTGTAAAAATGTATATTTTCCCTAGTTTATAACTATCTTGACTCGAAAATAGTTTGAGTTTGACTTTCAAGTGGTACTGTCACTTTATGAAAGTAATGGGAAATGTAAGTACACAGTTGTCGTTTATAATTACATGCGTATGTACTAATAACCTAAAAACATATTTGTTTTATTACGGTTATAATGTGAAGGCTAGAACCCCTACTAAACGCTCTCCCTGTCAAGAGATTAAGGGAACCAAACGCGACCTCTGCAAATTCTTGCAAGCCGTGTAATTCACATTAAAGTATATGATCATGTATACCCAATATAACTATCACCTTTTGTTAAAAACAATGAGTTAGTGATTCATTGGTATAATTAGATCATGTATGTGTTCTCATGCTATAGCAACCTAACTTGTTTGTTTTGTACTGTATATTATACGTTTTGTTTGTTTCTCGTAATTGTGTGTTCTCTCTGTATGGTATTGTTTGATTCTCTTCACTATATGTTCTGTATGGTATTGTTTGTTTCTCTTCACTGTGTGTTTGACTCATGTATGAACTGACTCTTTGTGTGCTTCATTGTACTAGAAGTAATGAATAGCATTCTCCTAAACTATACCTAGTATAGTTTACTAATGTTCTACTTGGACTGTTATTAAAAAGACTCATTTATCTACTAAGTTATGCTTGTACTTTAAAAACGGAGTTTTGTATAACTATAAAGTAACATAACTTTAAAAGAGTTTTTGAAATGTTTTGACAACTTATAAATGACATAAGTAACATTTTGAAAGATTTTTAATAACAAACATTTACACAATTATCATTGTGTTCAACTTGTATTCCCCCCCCCCTCCCCTTAAAACAGTTAAAACAGTTAAAAGATTCATTTCGGGGTATGAACTCACCTGATGTGGGTGATTCAAACGAGTATGTGTGTAAGGATGAGAAGTTCCACGAATGAAGTCCCGAGACACAATAAGTCCTAAATGACATATAAGGACACATATTGACATGAATATAGTGTTTATAAACAACTATATGAAAGGAAACACCTTCCGGGACTAGGAAACACCTTGACCAAGTGTTGGAATCACATGTGATTCAACAAAGGAAAGTGAAATG
This sequence comes from Lactuca virosa, assembly GCF_052849685.1. Classification (NCBI taxonomy): domain Eukaryota; kingdom Viridiplantae; phylum Streptophyta; class Magnoliopsida; order Asterales; family Asteraceae; genus Lactuca; species Lactuca virosa. The sequence continues at coordinate 339,607,107 of NC_136428.1, read as the reverse complement.
GCACTAACATGTGTTTACGGCCATGGGTTTACGGCCCAAGGCAATTTACGGCCGTAAACTCATGGTCAAACATGGCTAAGTGTTGGTTTGAAGGCTAGGGAAACTTTAGGGACTTTTGTTCTACCCGTGTATGAGGAAGACCACCTCAAATGAGGCTTTTGATGAGTTTATGGCCCAAAGGGGTTTACGGCCGTAAACTCATGGTCATAATGGATTTGAGTGAATTTTAAGGTCCTTCAATCATCAAGGAAGGGTTCTGGGTCACTTACCTTGCATCTTATAGGGTTTATGGCCAATACATGCTTCAACATTGAGTTTACGGCCAAGGGAGATCTTGGGCCGTAAACTCAAGATGTTCATGGGAAAGTGTATGTTTCAAGTCTCTAAGCATGGATACTAACTAGATAAGAAGTATAGGGAAGTGTACTCACGATTTAGAAGCTTGAAATGGTTGATATTGGCCAAGAACACTAGTGTGTGTTCTTGGTGTTCTTGGTGAAACTTGAAGATCTAAGAAAAGAGTGATTTCTATGGATGAAATCATGGAAGGATACTAGATTAAGTGATGTATCAACAAATATAGGAAGAATACTTACTTATGTGAAGATCTTGGAAGGAAAACTTGATGATACTTGAGAGGATTTGAATGAAAATCGGCCAAGGAAGGAAGAAATGAGAAAAATGGCCAAGTATCATCTATATACCCTTGAGTTTACGGCCACATGAGTTTACGGCAGTAAACTCATGGTCTTGTGGCCGTGAACTCATTTAGATGAGGTTTAGGTTTGCTTTGCTACACTGTGGTTCTAGCAGGTACTTTCTAACACTTAATCCTTAAGTGTATTAGGCTCAAAACTCCTTAGGATGACCTTTAACCGGGCTAGAACTCAGTACTACTGAGTTTGACACTCAGCTGAGTTGATTGACTGGGTCTTAAAATCAAAAATTTTCCGGGTTGTCACAAGTTCCCTTAAAGATTAAGGGAAGAAGGATGATTTTTGTGAGGTAAATGGGAGTTTTCGGTTGAAGATCTAGAGAGAAAAAGAGTGTGTTTACGGCCAAGAATGAAGAAGTGAGGTAAAAGTCGGTCAAACTTCTATATATAGGGAAGAGTGTGGGGTCCGAAGGGTTTACGGCCTGAGGACTGTTCACGGCCGAAGATGAGTTCACGGCCGCAAACCGAAGGTTTGTGGTCCGAAGCAAAATCATGGCCGAGAACCGAAGACTGACTATGGCCGCGAAGGGTTTGCGGTCCATGCGAGGTTTGCGGTTGTGAGACTTCTTGGTTTTTAATTTCTACACTTCTATTTTAAACAACACCTCAAATAAAAGGTCTCAAACCAAGTCTAGAATCTAAATCTACTTAAAATAAGATAGATCAAAACGGGAAGTTTGACTTTTATTGGAATAAAATTTTCGGGTTGTCACATTAGCTGAGTCGCTTCGGTGCCATGATCGACTGCGAGGGTCAACGGGTAGTACTTCGAACCCCAAGTGGGGGAGAACTGGTGGTTTACGGTGATGGCACCAGGTTAGGTTCAGGGTTTTGCTCAGCTGCTAGGGCTCGGCAGTATATTCAGCACAGTTGTGCGGGTTACTTGGCGTATGTGGTGGATACACGGGTTCGGTATCAGATTTCGGTTTCAGAGGTCCCAGTTGTCAGAGATTTCGCAGATGTGTTTCCGAAGGAGTTGCCCGGAGTGCCTCCGGAGAGGCAGGTCGTGTTCAGGATCGACCTTGTACCAGGTGTGGCCCCTATCGCCAATGTGTCGTACCGTTTGGCACCGCCTGAGATGCAGGAGCTATCATCTCAGCTGCAGGAATTATTGGGCAAGCAGTTCATTCGTCCGAGCAGTTCTTCCTAGGGACCGGTGACTCTCTTTGTCAGGAAGAAGGATGGTTCACATATTGATTACCGGGAGTTGAACTAGTTAACGGTGAAGAACCGTTATCCACTCCCGAGGATAGATGATATTTCGATCAGTTGCAGGGAGCATCTTGGTTCTCCAAGATAGACTTGAGGTCTGGGTACCATCAGGTCAGAGTGAGGGAGGAGGATGTGGAAAAGACTGTTCTGGACTCGTTATGGACATTACGAGTTCGTGGTGATGTCGTTTGGGCTCACCAATGCGTCGACTGTATTTATGGACCTGATGAGTCGGGTATGCAGATCGATGCTCGATCGCTCAGTCATTGTGTTTATAGATGACGTCTTGGTGTATTCCAAGACCAGGGAGCGGCATGAGGAGCATCTCCGCAAGCTTTTGGGATTGTTGAGACGAGAACGACTGTATGCCAAGTTCTCGAAGTGCGAGTTTTGGTTGTGAGAGGTTCAATTTCTTAGAAATCTCGTTAACCAGGAGGGGATTTTTGTCGATCCGGCCAAGATCGAGGCGATTATTCAGTGGGAGGTTCTGAAATCTCCCTCGGATATCAGGAGCTTCTTGGGATTGGCAGGGTACTACCGAAGATTCATACAGGATTTCTCCAAGATTACAGTACCCTCACTCGTCTGACGAGGAAGGGGGTGGATTTCCGGTGGGGCCCTAAGCAGCAGACTGCGTTTGAGACTCTGTGACAACGACTTTGCGAGGCTGCAGTCCTGACTCTTCCGGAGGGAGTTGAGGATTTTATAGTTTTCTTTTATGCATCTAGCACAGTATTGGGAGCGGTCCTCATGCAGAGAGGACGGGTGATAGCGTATACTTCGCGGCAGCTGAAGTCGCATGAGACGCGATATCCCACACACGATTTGGAGTTGGGAGTGGTGGTATTCGCTCTCAAGATTTGGAGAGACTACCTCTATGGGGTCCTGTGACAACCTGAAATTTCTATCTTTTACAACAGTTCAATTCAATCAAATTCAGACTCGTTTGTGCTATCATTTAGCATTGTTTAGAGTCAGTTTGAGTGTTCTAAGCCTAGTACCTTCAAAGTTAGGGTTTAGAAATGGTTTCCCTAAGTTCTCCACCTTTGAAATTGGCCAAACACTCCTTCATGAGGAGTGTACGGTCGTACACTTGGGTGTGCGGTCGTACACCCCCCTCCTGGCCGCACACTCACATGTATATATGTGAGACTTAGCCTTCATTCAACTATTTTCACACTCCTAAGCCAAGAAATCGATTCTCTCTCAACTATCATCAGATTTTTCACCTAGATCTTCAAGTTGTAAGTGTTTCTTCCTTTGATTTGTTGATTCATTACACTTTCTAGTGAAGATCAATGATTTCATCCATGAAATTACTCCTTTTGTTAGATCTTCAAGTGTTCTTCAAGAACACCAAGAACACCTACTAAGTTTTTGGACCCTAAACACCCCTAAAGGCTCCTATATCGTAAGTACCTCTTCCTATGCTTGTTACTTACTACATATCCACCTTAAAATTCGTCCAAAACAAGATCATCAAGGAGTGTGCGGCCGCACACACCTCATGTGGCCGTACACCCCCTTGTTTAGTGCATTTTGGCCTCAAACTCATGTTCTATGCTAGCACAAGATCAAGAACACTTAGGGGATGCAAGATAGAGCCTTGGACAACACTTTTTGACCATTTCTTCTAGGAGTGTACGGCCGTACACTCCATGGCCGCACACACCTGGCCGTACACACAAGTGGCCGTACACACACTTGTGAGGCCATACACCCATTATATGCAACCCTTTATACTTCTAACACTTCAATCTAAGTGTTTCCTAAGTCCTAAGGTGTTTTCCTTTCATGATTAGTTGTATAAACACTAATTATATACATATATGTGTCATTATATGCTTATTAGGATCCGTTGTGCCCAAGTCTTCACTTGACACTTAGCATCCTAGAATCCGATCTTTCATTCGTATCACTCACTGCAGGTGAGTTCATACCCCTTAACTTATCTTTTAAATGATTTTAAATGCTTTTATGGGGGGGAATACAAGTAGAAAAGTTATAGTTATTATATCAAATCACATGTGATTAATAACTATCAAACAGATAGAATTCTTATACTTCAAACTGTGTTTTCAACAAATTGCTTCAAATAGTTTTACAAACTATTTTATATGTAAAACTCTTTATCAAACTCTTTTAAACTTATAATTTGTCAAATCATATCTATATGAATATAGTTATATAAGTAGGATTGAAAGGACTTAGGACTGATAACTCGCCTTATTTCTTGTTCCTTGTTTGGTTGTGGACTTAGGGTATCGGTTGTTTGTCCGAAGGTCGTTTGAATCTTAGTTATATATTATGTATATGTATATAGATATAAAAGTTCTTCGTTCAGTTCAATACCTTTGGGTAGCAAAGGTGTACAAACATGTTCATCCATACAAACAACATTACTAGTAAACTATAATAGGTATAGTTTAGGAAGTCACTAATACTATTTCTAGAACAATGAAACATACAAAGAGTCAGTGGAAACATACTATAACGAGAGACAATACTCACTATAAAGAGAAACAGATAGAACATACTATAAAGAGAGACAATACTCACTATAAAGAGAAACAGTTCATACTATAATGAGAAACAATACATACTACACACTATACACTAGAGAACATACTATACACTAGACAGAGAGAACATACTACACACTAGACAGAGAGAACATACTACACACTAGACAGAGAGAACATACTATACAAATACAAGAATACTATAACAATAATGTGAGATACTACTTCATGGCACAGCAATATACTGCTGCGTCACGTTTTGTACCCAGAGTCTCCTGGATGGATAGCATGAATTTGTGTATAGATCTATACGGGACTGACCCTCCTACACCTTGCTGCTAGCTACAGTGGGGCCTGTAGGTCTACGGGTGACGAATGACATATCATTTCGACGTCTCGAACGTCGTGTTATACTAATCGATCAAGTAAGGTTACAATCTTATCACATTTTACCTTAATTAAACAAATAGGTTTAAGGTAATTAGTACAATGGTAGTTAGTTAGATAAAACTACAGTACATCTTTATTTTTCCCATTTCATTCACATTGTGATCTTCTCACATAACCGGTAATGAAAACTATATTTTGGTAATGATAGTCATACCTTGGGAAAATACTCACTTTTACAAAAGAACAAACATAAAGAACAGTTGGGTCTTGGTAGAAGACTGCTTTAGTAGAAAATATAGGATTTTCTAGGAAGTTTACAAACATTTACATCAAACGCTTACAAACTATTACATCAAACATTTACAATCACTTTCTTCAAACATATACAAACAATGACACTAAATTACTTATGAACTCACCAGCTTTAATGTTGATCTATGCTTTCAAAATAACTTGTATTCTCAGGTCACCAGTAGACAGGTACTGATAACCAGGTTTTGAGAAGACGGAGCTTTCAATACTCGTCTTTATTTTGATTATTCAATTTTTGTGTCTTATAAACTACAGAACACGCGTGTATTAAATTATACTGCTAATGCAATGGATGATGTTGTTGCTTGTTTTACTATTATGCATTGTTGTGATACTGTACATGACGTCCTCCGCCCCCGAACGTTTCCATCGTAATGGTTTGGGGTGTGACAGATTGGTATCAGAGCATTGCTTATAGTGAATTGAGTATATCAACCCATAAAAGATATACAACTACAAACACAACGGGATTAAAATAGTCTGACCAAGAGTTTATACTTTTAAATAATAAAATATTTAACCAAAGTATACATACCTGCATTAATTCTAAAATCAGTGTCACTAGGACAGAACAAAAGTATTACGATTGTTGAACAGTATAAGTAGGCTTGGGGACATGTAATCAGATCTGCGAGTGATATAGCATGATCAACTATATTTTTCCGAGAAGTGATTAGCATGTGCCTAGGAATGGTTGTGATGTAGCAGCAAGTCTAAAAACTTACCAACACTACTACAATGAAAACATTAGAACAGAACATAAATTTAAAATACTGTAGGAGAATTTTCTGTTACTATAATTCCTTATGTGCAAACTAAAAAGGTCTTTATTAGTATGTCAATAGTTTCTGAGTGGACACGCTAAGGTTATATGTAACTAACGTGTCATAGACTTAGAATCTGTGATCTTTGTTTTACTTCCTGTTCATTGTTTGGTTGTGGACTTAGAGTTAGGATCACTTATTCGAAGGTCTATCCTATTTCGGTTTCATATGACTAGTATGTACTACGCAAATGTTGGAGTAACTGGTAAGGATCATCTTATAATTATCTTAATTAGTACGTCTATTAATTATTTCTTTTACCCCTTTTCTCGCATAGATAACATGGTTGGATTCCATATCCCCGGAGACCCGTACTTTCCCAACCAAGGTAATGATGGATGGCTCGACGATGAGCCAGAAGAGGAGCCTGCAATTCCGTTGGACGATGACTTCGCAGAGAACTTCCCGGAGGATTTTGACTCCGAGCCAGAAGTCAATGATCAACCCCTGGTAGCTCCAAACCCAAATCCTAACCCTCGTCCGGCTTTTCAAGGCCCGACGCCTCGGTGGGTGGAAAGTTTGGAGACATGGAGTCAAGAACAGGGTCAACCCATGCCCTACAATGGAGACCGAAGCTTCTACAACCTGAGCGAAGGAGGCTCGGCGGACAGAGTCCTGCCTATTCTGGTCCGCAGGGTTGCTCGTAATGAGATACAGGGTAGGATAGCCCTCAATCGGATTGCGGAAGTTGAAGCCAATGCAGGAATCAATAATGTCCACATTCGTCGTCTGAAAGATGCTCGTAAGAGAGCTGCGAGAGACCATGAGTCTCTACTGTAAGAACTGGCTGTGACTCGAGCTGAAGTCATAGAAAATCGAGTACGCCAGCGAGTGTATGAGCGACGCCTTCCTGACTTGGAGCGTCAGCTAGATGATTTAAGGGTTCGCCCAAGGGGTTCCCGTCATCAGTAGGGGATGCTCTGCTCATCCCTTTCTTTTGGATAAAGGATTAGCTTTCTTATATATGCTCTAAGTAGCACTTTTCCTGTAATTTCCTGTTTATTTTAAGACCTTGAACTTTCAGTCTATTAGGTCTTAATGCTGTCAAAATTTTCTTATCTTGGTTGATGTAAGACCTATTTCTAGGTCATTTTCGCGAACCTGTTACATCTGTAATACCAATATTATTGACAGATATTTAAACTCATGGAAATTGTTATCCAAATGCTTTCATCTTTCTAGTGCTAGATTTCTATTAAATCATACTCTCATCTGTTTTGTTGGGCTATGGAGAGTTAGTCCATGATTCACTCTCATCATTCTCTCTATTGAATACTTACCAATATCTTCATATTGTGATTTTATAGCTTCAAGATTCCTCCTCGTAGGTCGAACAGGCATGCTACTCCAATAAATCCGAATCAAACTCCTCCTCCTCCTCAATACAATCCGACAGCAATCCAAGTTGCGGTGAATGTGGCTGTTACGGCAGCCCTAGCACAATTCAACACTACCGGTACTAGCGGGAGTGGAACGAATGTGCCTCCCACTACAGTTGAAACTCCAGTGCGCTCTAGAGAGTGCTCGTATAAGGACTTCACCAGCTACAAACCCAGAAACTTCAATGGCACTGGCGGAATCATTGCCCTCTCGCAATGGTTCGAGTAAACGGAATCGATCTTTGAGATCTGTTCCTGTCCGGAAAGGAGCAAATTAAAATTTGCTGCCTGCACCTTCGCAGACCGAGCCCTGACATGGTGGAATAGCCATGTCAAGTCACTAACTCTGATAGTGGAAAATGACATGGGCTGGGAAGCTCTTAAGGAGCTCATGATCGAGGAGTATTTCCCGAGGGGCGAAGTTCAAAAGCTTGAGCAGGAACTCTGGAGCCTAACCATGAAGGGCTCCGACATAGTCTCCTACACTGCCAGATTCAGCGATCTGGTAGCACTATGTCCGGGAATGGTCCCTTCTGAAGCAAAGAAGGTGGAAAGGTACATCTGGGGGCTGATGCCTCCATTTCAGGGAAATGTCCTAGCTTCCAACCCCACTACCTTCGACAGTGCCAAGCGATTGGAACAATGAGTCATTGACCATGGGGTCCATACCCTGTCAACAACAACAAACCTAGCCATCTCAGAACCCTCCAAATTTGCTGATAACAAGCGAAAGTTCTAGGACGACAAGAAGAAGAACGTTGCGCGGAAAGCTGCCAAAAAGCAGCAGGTCGTAGCTGTTCATGATGAAATAGCACCTACCGTTGTTGCGCCGGTAAAGCAGTACGCGGGAAGCTTACCGAAGTGCAACAAATGCAGCTTCCACCACAACGGACCCTGCCGGGAAATGCAGTTCTCTAACTGCAACAGGAAAGGGCACACTGCCTGTTTCTGCAAAGCTCCGGCAAGGCCAATCACCCAGCTCCCCGGTGCTGGTGTGGGCCAGGCTTGCTACGGTTGTGGCGAGATGGGCCACTATAAAAGGAACTTCCCGAAGGTAGGGAATGCCGGTGGAGTGGGAAGGGTTTTGGCTATAGGCCACGACGAAGCAGTTGTCGACCCCACAGTGGTCACTGGTACGTTTCTCCTCGATAACTCATATGCATGCATATTGTTTCATAGTGGAGCGGAGAGGAGTTTCGTGAACCATAAATTTTCTCATTTGCTTAAGCATAAATCGCATGCACTTAAAGAACCGTTCACTGTAGAAATGGCTAACGGGAAGACAGGGAGCACTAGCTGCATATACATAGGATGTACACTAACACTAGATAGCCATTCATTTCCAATCGACCTCATGTCGGTCTCAATTAAAAGTTTTGACGTCATAATCGGCATGGATTGGTTGAGTTCTCATCGTGTCGACATCATGTGTTACAAAAAGGCTGTTCGCCTTAATCTGCGGTCTAGAAACCCTAATTATCTACGGCGACAAACCCGGCACGAACCTGTTGGATAAGGTGTCTAAGTCAATAACTATTTCTGGTATGTACTTGACCCGACCCCGCATGGTCCATTTGGGTTGCATGGCATCATGCATTTGGATAGACTAAATGACAGAAATAACACTTGTGGTTTATTAATATATTATAAGTTCTAATATATTAATAGTATTATTTAATTAGTATTGATCTATAATTAATCTAGAATTAATTAAGTGATCAAAAGGTGACTAATAAAATATATGGGTTGATTATGTAAATCATCCATAACTTGTATAGTGGGCTAAAAGGCTCCATGGATTATCAAGTTGGGTTAAACTCATTGGATGCTCCATGGTGGCTCCATGGGAGTTACAACCCCATGGGTCATGGAAATGAAGAGTCATGTCACATTAGGGTTTACATGGTGTAACCCTAGATGTGACACGCTATATAAGGAACATGATACTCACCAAAACCGGCTACACTAAGAACAAGAGAGGGAAAGCCAATTTATACAAGTGTTATACATACTCTAAAGTTATTCCAAAGCATTTGGTGTTGTGTGAAACATTTGAGGCATCACACTTGGGGTGCTAGGCTCTCAAGGTTTCAAGGAATCATATCAACTACAAGGTATGTAATTCTAGCTATCTTTTATGTTTAAAGTTCCCCCATGTATGCTAGATAGGTTTATGAACCTTGGAAAAAGTATTTTGCATGTATTTTAGACAAACATAGATCCAAGGTTTTCTAGGGTTGCATGTACACTTAGGAGTGTTAGAATGCTCAAAACCCTTCAGTGGTATCAGAGCCTAGGCTTGTTTGTTAAATACTTTATGCAAACTTGTTTTTCCAAAGCCAAAAACTGTCCAGACAAGAAAACTCGATGAGTTCTGGCCAAAAACTCGCCGAGTTTATGTGTTATTGCATGAACTCGACGAGTTCCTTGATGAACTCGACGAGTTTGTCATCCAGTGAACAATTTTTGGAGCTTTGCTGCTGGAAATGGACTAGAAACATTACCCTAAACTGTTTTGGTGTTGTAAAACTCGTTTTAGATGGTGTAATGGTTGTTCTAATCCATTGACAATGGCTAATATCAAAATTACATGATTATATGTGTTCATATGTTCTTGAAATTTTGATATGAATATTCATGTTCTTATGAGTTCTTGATAGATCATAGGAATTACTTGTTTAATGATTAATTCATGATCCTTATGTGTTTTAATGGAGTCCATAACTTGTCCTCAAGTTATGGATAACCAAAAACCTCTTTCTTTTAAACCCATTAAAAGAACACATAAGTTACAAAAATGAAGAGTCTTCATTTTAATAACTCATAAGTTATGAATTGAAAAGTTTTGTTAAGTTACAAAACTTGCCCTCAAGTTTTGGAACATGTAAAGTCATTTTAAAAAGTTTAAGTTCCAACCCTTAGAATTTTAAAAGTTAAAATTCAACCCTTACACTTTGTAATATTATAAGTTAATAATATATATATATATATATATATATATATATATATATATATATATATATATATATATATGTATAAGATCAAGCCGTTTTACTGTTAGTAGGCCTCATTCACGAAGCCGGTCTATAAGGGGGGTATAAGGTTGTTGCCTATAAAATGGCAGCTTAATGGGTGTCCACTCTCACCCACCGCTTCCTTGACTGGTGGAGGGTCGTTAGCCGAACGGGTAGGACAATGACTTAAAATTCTCATTAAAAGTATAATGATTATTATAAAGTAACTAAATGTTTTTTTATAAATTCCCAATCTTAGTTACTTTAGGAAAATGTGAATAAGGTGCTAACCCATGAAATTACACTTTGCACTTTGATTAAGTCGTTAGTGGAGCGTATGTGGTTAACCGGCACACTAACTTGGACTTAACAAGGTAGGAAAAGGGTGACTTAAGGTTTTTCATAGGTCGTTGGAGCACGTGTGGTTAACCGGCACATCGATTAAGTGAAAAACATTAAGGGTACCAAGTAATTGGCATGGTTACTTCACACCTTGTTTTGTGATCATCGGTATCCCAGTCACAAAACATGAAGGGCACACTCAAGATTGAAACATGCCATTGAAAAGTTCAATGAATCTTAAAGAATCTAGGAGTTTCGAAAAACCAAATAAAACCTAATACTTATATATTTCGTTTTTCATGGTGGAAATTGGTGAATCGTCATTCACCTACCTTTCAAATATGTTATAGCTTGGATTACGGCATCCCTCTTCTAAGTTATAATATATTGTGATTGGATCCTAGCCTTAAAATTACATTTGGGTGTTTTATTAAGGACAATCTTTATATCTAAACTAAACTTGTCTTTTCTTCTTTTCAGATGTCTTCCAACAATGCTGCTACTGGCTCAAACCCTACCGGCTCCTTCTCTCTCATGAACCTTTGTGGGAGAGTCATCTTTGATGGATCCAACTTTACAGATTGGATCAGAAACATCAGGATGGTCACTCGCTATGAGAACAAAGAATATGTTCTCGACAAGGAGCTTAAGGTGCCCGAGCAATCTGCTACTCCTGAGGAGCTTGGTGAATATGAGGCACATGAAAGAGATGCTACCAAAGTGGCATGCATCATGATGGCCACTATGACATTCGAGCTTCAAAAGTCCTATGAGGACTACTATCCTTTTAAGATGCACCAGGATTTGATGGACCGCTACCATCAGAGTGCTCGTCAAGAGCGATATGAAATTATCTCCTCCATGATAACAACCCGTGTGAAGGATGGTGAACCCATCACGGGCCACATGCAGAAAATGCAGAGGTATGTGGACCGTTTGATGAAGCTGAATGTGAACTTCCTAGAGGAGTTAGCAATAGATATCATTTTGCACTCCTTACCATCGTGTTATGATCAATTACGCATGACATACCACATGAACAAGGAAGAAGTCACCCTCAGCAAACTTCAAGGACTCCTAAAGACCGCAGAATCAAGTCTTAAAGGTAAGTCGGTTGTTACCACTCCTACTCCTACTCCAAACTCCGCACCTGTCTTGGAAATCGGGAAAGGTAGAGGGAAGAAGAGGAAGAACCCTTTGAAGGGTACCAAGGGTAAGACCCTTGATGGCTCCTCTTCAAGCGAAACCAAGAAAGGTTTCATCACTACTTCTGCTGACGCGAAAGAGGCTGAATGCTTCTATTGCCATGAAAAGGCACATTGGAAGCGGAACTGCCCGAAGTACCAGCAAGATTTGAAGGACGGGAAAGTGAAACCCAACCATGCAGGTATTTACACTATATTATCTAATAACTCACCTTATTCTAACTCTTGGGTCCTTGATACCGGTTGTGGTATTCATATTTGTTCTGATTTGCAGGGACTAAGAAGAAGTGAGAATGTGGAGCATGGAAAGATAAACTTGATCATGGGGAATAGGAAAGTTTCACATGTCACTAAGATTGAAGTTTATACTTTGTTGCTAAGTAGTGGGTTTACTTTAGATTTGAATAAATGTTATTATTCGCCTGAAATGGCAAGAAATGTTATTTCCTTTCATGCTTTGTATAAACAAGGTTTTACCTTTTCTTTTGATAATGAAGTTGGTGGAATAAATGCTTTCTTTAATAATGTGTTTTATTTTAAAGCATTACCTTGTGATGGTGTGTATGAAGCTGTGTCTGTTGTAGATAATTTAGGAAATAATGTGTTGTGTACTGATTCTACTAATGATAATAACTTGGATAAAGCATCATTATGGCATTGTCGTCTAGGACATGTAAGCAAGAAACGCATAGGCCAACTCCAAAAGGATGGAGTCTTGGAGTCATTTGACCAAAAGTCAGATGATAGTTGTGAATCATGCTTACTTGGAAAAATGACAAAGTCACCCTTTACTGTTTCTTGTGAAAGGGGTGAAGGTTTGTTGGATCTAGTGCACATAGATGTGTGTGGACCCTTCAAAACTACCACAAGGGATGCTAATCGTTATTATGTGACTTTTACAGATGATTATAGTAGATATGGATATGTCTACTTAATCAAGCATAAGTCAGAGACTTTCGAAAGGTTTAAAGAGTTTAAACAGAGTTCCTCGACTATCTTCGGGAATGTGGGGTTGTCTCACAATTGACACCTCCCAGGACACCACAGTTGAATGGTGTAGCTGAGACGTGTAATCGAACCCTGTTGGACATGGTTTGATCCATGATGAGTCGAGCTACGCTACCAATCTCATTCTGGGGGTATGCCTTAGAGACTGCCGCCCATATCCTTAATCTGGTCCCTACAAAGAAGGTTGCCAAAACACCTCACGAGATGTGGACTTGAAAAGTTCTCAATCTAGCCCACGTCAAGATTTGGGGTGCGAAGCTTTCGTGAGACACGAGACTCACGATAAGATCGAACCTCGAAGTGAGAGGTGTATTTTCATCGGCTACCCACAGAAATCCTTTGGTTACCTCTTCTACAGACCTAGTGAGAATGTGGTCTTTGTAGCAAGGAGGGGTATCTTTCGAGAGAGAGAGTTCATAAGACAAGGAAACAGTGGGAGTCAAATTGACCTTGAAGAAATTCAAGAGTCAAGTGGTGAAGGAACCTCAAACCCTAGCAGTCAACTTGAGGAGGAAACTCCTGTTAATCCAATTGACGAGTTTGTACCTCTGAGGCGTTCCACAAGGGTTAGGAATGCACCTGAGCACTACTATGGTTTCCATATTACTGCGGAAGGTGAGACACTTATCAGTGATGAGACACTAGTAAGTCTGGATGAACCTAACAGCTATGCGGAACCCATGGCAGGCCCCGAGTCTGCTAAATGGAAAGAGGCAATGGACAGCGAGATACAGTCCATGTATGACAATCAAGTTTGGAACTTGGTTGACAATGTACCAGGTCGTAAGACAGTAGGGTGCAAATGGATCTTCAATAAAAAGACCGACATGGATGGTAATGTACACACTTATATGGCACGACTGGTGGCAAAGGGCTTTTCTCAAACTCCAGGAGTTGATTATGATGAGACCTTTTCACCAGTAGCCAAGATTAAGTCTATTAGGGTCCTGTTAGCCATTGTTGCATTTCATGACTATGAAATATGGCAAATGGAAGTCAAAACCGCTTTCCTTAATGGAAAGTTGGCTGAAGATGTTTACATGTGTCAGCCAGAGGGTTTTGTCAGTGCAGAGTATCCTAATAGAGTGTGTAAGCTTGAGAAATCTATCTATGGATTAAAGCAAGCACCTCGCAGATGGAATCTTTGCTTCGATGAGAAAGTCAAAGAGTTTGGCTTTTCAAGAAGTGAAGATGAATCTTGTGTATATGTCAAGGCTAGTGGGAGTATAGTCAGTTTTTTGCAACTGTATGTGGATGACATACTACTCATAGGAAATGACATCCCAACCTTGCAAGAAGTAAAGTCCTGGCTTGGGAAGTGTTTCGCTATGAAGGACCTAGGAGAAGCTGCCTATATTCTAGGGATAAGGATTCTGAGAGACCGGAGTAAAAGACTACTTGGACTTAGTCAAAGTACATACTTGGATAAGGTGCTGAAGAGGTTCAGCATGCAAGATTACAAGAAAGGAGAGTTACCCATCCAGAGTAACGCTAGATTGAGTAAGACTCAGAGCCCGAGTACAGAGGTTGAGATAGCAGAAATGAGTCGGGTACCTTATGCTTCTGCAGTAGGCTCGATCATGTATGTTATGACCTGCACTCGTCCTGATGTAGTCTTTGCTTTGAGCATGGTTAGCAGGTATCAGGGAAACCCTGGTAAGGCTCACTGGACGGCGGTAAAAAACATTCTCAAGTACTTGTGGAGGACTAAGTACTAGGTCCTTACCCTTGGTGGGAGTGATGACTTGAGAGTTGTAGGGTATAGTGATGCTAGTCTCCAGACTGATAGGGATAATTTCTGTTCACAGTCGGGCTGGGTCTTTACCTTAAACGGAGGAGCAATTTCTTGGAAAAATTCCAAGCAGGATACAGTTGCTGATTCAACTTGCGAATCAGAGTATATAGCGGCAAGCGAGGCAGCAAAGGAGGCGATATGGCTAAAGAACTTCATTTGAGACCTTGGACTTGTACCAGCTATAAAGGAGCCCATAGAGATTTTCTGTGATAGTGAAAGTGCAGTTGCCTTAGCAAAGGAACCAAAGGATCACGGGAGATCCAGACACATCGACATAAAATATCATTTTATCAGACATCGCATAGAAGAAGGACTCCTCGTGGAAAAGAGGGTATAATCGGATGAGAACCCGGCAGATCCCCTCACGCAGGGACTGGGCAGGGTTAAGCATCTCCAGCATGCAACCAGCATAGGGCTGAAGGATGATATTAGTTTTAGTAGTTAGATAATTTTGAAATTTGTAAAGTGTAATTGACATTTGATGATGAATAAAAGTTGTGTTTATTTATGAGTAAAGTGTTGCTATCTTTTGTCAATCGTTTACTATTATTTCTTTTGCATGTTTTGACTTCCAGAATATTTATGTTGTGTTTTACATATTATTCAAATTATCCACAATCGGTCATATGTTGGAAGTAGATATGAATTAAGACTGTCATGAGTTGGTTGTAGAGGTCTAAGATGTTGGACATGGCCTCAACACTCATGAGTGCTCATAAGTTTTGAGTATTGGATTCAACCCACGCTCGCTGGTATCACTTCATGGAATTTATCTCGAGTGATCGCGAGATGGTAATATCATATAAATCTTCAAACCTAGAGATATGACTTGTTGTCTATGAGTTGGTTATGCATCGATCGTGCGAAAACGCATTGGTAACTCGATGTTATAAAATGTGCGTTTGTGTGTGATTTAACAAGTCGTAGAACAAGCATATGAGTCGAATTTTATCTGTTCCTTCTTGGATTGGAAGCGATATCTGGTCCCCTCGATGATTTTGTTTTGACCTATGTACCTGGCCCGGTCAGAACTAAGTTGATGTGTTCAATTAAGTTCTATGTCAAACAAATCGGAAATCGGGAAACAAACAGCTGGACAAAAGTAAGACATTGTTCCATGTATTTATCCGGCTGATATCTAGAACAGAGGATTATATGATCACTTATCTTAAATGGTGTATCATCATCTTCTCAGTTCCGAGAGACCTTGAAAAGAGCTACGATTGCTGATCGGTTCCTGAAGTCATACTTGCAGTTATAGTTATTAGACTTATCCAAGTGGGAGACTGTTGGATAAGGTGTCTAAGTCCATAACTATTTCTGGTATGTACTTGACCCGACCCGGCATGGTCCATTTGGGTTGCATGTCATCATGCATTTGGATAGACTAAATGAGAGAAATAACACTTGTGGTTTATTAATATATTATAAGTTCTAATATATTAATAGTATTATTTAATTAGTATTGATCTAGAATTAATCTAGAATTAATTAAGTGATCAAAAGGTGACTAATTAAATATATGGGTTGATTATGTAAATCATCCATAACTTGTATAGTGGGCTAAAAGGCTCCATGGATTATCAAGTTGGGTTAAACTCATTGGATGCTCCATGGAGGCTCCATGGGAGTTACAAACCCATGGGTCATGGAAATGAAGAGTCATGTCACATTAGGGTTTACATGGTGTAACCCTAGATGTGACACGCTATATAAGGAACATGATACTCAGCAAAATCGGCTACACTAAGAACAAGAGAGGGAAAGCCGATTTATACAAGTGTTATACATACTCTAAAGTTATTCCAAAGAATTTGGCGTTATGTGAAACATTTGAGGCATCACACTTGGGGTGCTAGGCTCTCAAGGTTTCAAGGAATCATATCAACTACAAGGTATGTAATTCTAGCTATCTTTTATGTCTAAAGTTCCCCCATGTATGCTAGATAGGTTTATGAACCTTGGAAAAAGTATTTTGCATGTATTTTAGACAAACATAGATCCAAGGTTTTCTAGGGTTGCATGTACACTTAGGAGTGTTAGAATGCTCAAAACCCTTCAGTGGTATCAGAGCCTAGGCTTGTTTGTTAAATACTTTATGCAAACTTGTTTTTCAAAAGCCAAAAACTGTCCAGACAAGAAAACTCAACGAGTTCTAGCCAAAAACTCGCCGAGTTTATGTGTTATTGCATGAACTCGACGAGTTCCTTGATGACCTCGACGAGTTTGTCATCCAGTGAACAATTTTTGGAGCTTTGCTGCTGGAAATGGACTAGAAACATTACCCTAAACTGTTTTGGTGTTGTAAAACTCGTTTTAGATGGTGTAATGGTTGTTCTAATCCATTTACAATGGCTAATATCAAAATTACATCATTATAGGTGTTCATATGTTCTTGAAATTTTGATATAAATATTCATGTTCTTATGAGTTCTTGATAGATCATAGGAATTACTTGTTTAATGATTAATTCATGATCTTTATGTGTTTTAATGGAGTCCATAACTTGTCCTCAAGTTATGGATAACCAAAAGCCTCTTTGTTTTAAACCCATTAAAAGAACACATAAGTTAAAAAAATGAAGAGTCTTCATTTTAATAACTCATAAGTTATGAATTGAAGAGTTTTGTTAAGTTACAAAAGTTGCCCTCAAGTTTTGGAACATGTAAAGTCATTTTAAAAACTTTAAGTTCCAACCCTTAGAATTTTAAAAGTTAAAATTCAACCCTTACACTTTGTAATATTATAAGTTAATATATATATATATATATATATATATATATATATATATATATATATATATATATATATATATATATATATATATATATATGTATATGTATAAGATCAAGCCGTTTTACTGTTAGTAGGCCTCATTCACGAAGCCGGTCTATAAGGGGGGTATAAGGTTGTTGCCTATAAAATGGCAGCTTAATGGGTGTCCACTCTCACCCACCGCTTCCTTGACTGGTGGAGGGTCGTTAGCCGAACGGGTAGGACAATGACTTAAAATTCTCATTAAAAGTATAATGATTATTATAAAGTAACTAAATGTTTTTTTATAAATTCCCAATCTTAGTTACTTTAGGAAAATGTGAATAAGGTGCTAACCCATGAAATTACACTTTGCACTTTGATTAAGTCGTTAGTGGAGCGTGTGTGGTTAACCGGCACACTAACTTGGACTTAACAAGGTAGGCAAAGGGTGACTTAAGGTTTTTCATAGGTCGTTGGAGCACGTGTGGTTAACCGGCACATCGATTAAGTGAAAAACATTAAGGGTACCAAGTAATTGGCATGGTTACTTCACACCTTGTTTTGTCATCCTCGGTATCCCAGTCACAAAACATGAAGGGCACACTCAAGATTGAAACATGCCATTGAAAAGTTCAATGAATCTTAAAGAATCTAGGAGTTTCGAAAAACCAAATAAAACCTAATACTTATATATTTCGTTTTTCATGGTGGAAATTGGTGAATCGTCATTCACCTACCTTTCAAATATGTTATAGCTTGGATTACGGCATCCCTCTTCTAAGTTATAATATATTGTGATTGGATCCTAGCCTTAAAATTACATTTGGGTGTTTTATTAAGGACAATCTTTATATCTAAACTAAACTTGTCTTTTCTTCTTTTCAGATTTCTTCCAACAATGCTGCTACTGGCTCAAACCCTACCGGCTCCTTCTCTCTCATGAACCTTTGTGGGAGAGTCATCTTTGATGGATCCAACTTTACAGATTGGATCAGAAACATCAGGATGGTCACTCGCTATGAGAACAAAGAATATGTTCTCGACAAGGAGCTTAAGGTGCCCGAGCAATCTGCTACTCCTGAGGAGCTTGGTGAATATGAGGCACATGAAAGAGATGCTACCAAAGTGGCATGCATCATGATGGCCACTATGACATTCGAGCTTCAAAAGTCCTATGAGGACTACTATCCTTTTAAGATGCACCAGGATTTGATGGACAGCTACCATCAGAGTGCTCATCAAGAGCGATATGAAATTCTCTCCTCCATGATAACAACCCGTATGAAGGATGGTGAACCCATCACGGGCCACATGCAGAAAATGCAGAGGTATGTGGACCGTTTGATGAAGCTGAATGTGAACTTCCTAGAGGAGTTAGCAATAGATATCATTTTGCACTCCTTACCATCGTGTTATGATCAATTCCGCATGACATACCACATGAACAAGGAAGAAGTCACCCTCAGCAAACTTCAAGGACTCCTAAAGACCGCAGAATCAAGTCTTAAAGGTAAGTCGGTTGTTACCACTCCTACTCCTACTCCAAACTCCGCACCTGTCCTGGAAATTGGGAAAGGTAGAGGGAAGAAGAGGAAGAACCCTTTGAAGGGTACCAAGGGTAAGACCCTTGATGGCTCCTCTTCAAGCGAAACCAAGAAAGGTTTCATCACTACTTCTGCTGACGCGAAAGAGGCTGAATGCTTCTATTGCCATGAAAAGGCACACTGGAAGCGGAACTGCCCGAAGTACCAGCAAGATTTGAAGGACGGGAAAGTGAAACCCAACCATGCAGGTATTTACACTATATTATCTAATAACTCACCTTATTCTAACTCTTGGGTCCTTGATACCGGTTGTGGTATTCATATTTGTTCTGATTTGCAGGGACTAAGAAGAAGTGAGAATGTGGAGCATGGAAAGATAAACTTGATCATGGGGAATAGGAAAGTTTCACATGTCACTAAGATTGAAGTTTATACTTTGTTGCTAAGTAGTGGGTTTACTTTAGATTTGAATAAATGTTATTATTCGCCTAAAATGGCAAGAAATGTTATTTCCTTTCATGCTTTGTATAAACAAGGTTTTACCTTTTCTTTTGATAATGAAGTTGGTGGAATAAATGCTTTCTTTAATAATGTGTTTTATTTTAAAGCATTACCTTGTGATGGTGTGTATGAAGCTGTGTCTGTTGTAGATAATTTAGGAAATAATGTGTTGTGTATTGATTCTACTAATGATAATAACTTGGATAAAGCATCATTATGGCATTGTCGTCTAGGACATGTAAGCAAGAAACGCATAGGCCAACTCCAAAAGGATGGAGTCTTGGAGTCATTTGACCAAAAGTCAGATGATAGTTGTGAATCATGCTTACTTGGAAAAATGACAAAGTCACCCTTTACTGTTTCTTGTGAATGGGGTGAAGGTTTGTTGGATCTAGTGCACATAGATGTGTGTGGACGCTTCAAAACTGCCACAAGGGATGCTAATCGTTATTATGTGACTTTTACAGATGATTATAGTAGATATGGATATGTCTACTTAATCAAGCATAACTCAGAGACTTTCGAAAGGTTTAAAGAGTTTAAACAGAGTTCCTCGACTATCTTCGGGAATGTGGGGTTGTCTCACAATTGACACCTCCCAGGACACCACAGTTGAATGGTGTAGCTGAGACGTGTAATCGAAACCTGTTGGACATGGTTCGTTCCATGATGAGTCGAGCTACGCTACCAATCTCATTATGGGGGTATGTCTTAGAGACTGCCGCCCATATCCTTAATCTGGTCCCTACAAAGAAGGTTGCCAAAACACCTTACGAGATGTGGACTTGAAAAGTTCCCAATCTAGCCCACATCAAGATTTGGGGTGCGAAGCTTTCGTGAGACACGAGACTCACGATAAGATCGAACCTCGAAGTGAGAGGTGTATTTTCATCGGCTACCCACAGAAATCCTTTGGTTACCTCTTCTACAGACCTAGTGAGAATGTGGTCTTTATAGCAAGGAGGGATGTCTTTCGAGAGAGAGAGTTCATAAGCCAAGGAAACAGTGGGAGGCAAATTGACCTTGAAGAAATTCAAGAGTCAAGTGGTGAAGGAACCTCAAACCCTAGCAGTCAACTTGAGGAGGAAACTCCTGTTGATCTAATTGACGAGTCTGTACCTCTGAGGCGTTCCACAAGGGTTAAGAATGCACCTGAGCACTACTATGGTTTCCATATTACTGCGGAAGGTGAGACACTTATCAGTGATGAGACACTGGTAAGTCTGGATGAACCTAACAGCTATGCGGAACCCATGGCAAGCCCCGAGTCTGCTAAATGGAAAGAGGCAATGGACAGCGAGATACAGTCCATGTATGACAATCAAGTTTGGAACTTGGTTGACAATGTACCAGGTCGTAAGACAGTAGGGTGCAAATGGATCTTCAATAAAAAGACCGACATGGATGGTAATGTACACACTTATAAGGCACGAATGGTGGCAAAGGGCTTTTCTCAAACTCCAGGAGTTGATTACGATGAGACCTTTTCACCAGTAGCCAAGATTAAGCATATTAGGGTCCTGTTAGCCATTGCTGCATTTCATGACTATGAAATATGGCAAATGGAAGTCAAAACCGCTTTCCTTAATGGAAAGTTGGCTGAAGATGTTTACATGTGTCAGCCAGAGGGTTTTGTCAGTGCAGAGTATCCTAATACAGTGTGTAAGCTTGAGAAATCTATCTATGGATTAAAGCAAGCACCTCGCAGATGGAATCTTTTCTTCGATGAGAAAGTCAAAGAGTTTGGCTTTTCAAGAAGTGAAGATGAATCTTGTGTATATGTCAAGGCTAGTGGGAGTATAGTCAGTTTTTTGGTACTGTATGTGGATGACATACTAATCATAGTAAATGACATCCCAACCTTGCAGGAAGTAAAGTCCTGGCTTGGGAAGTGTTACGTTATGAAGGACCTAGGTGAGGCTGCCTATATTCTAGGGATAAGGATTCTGAGAGACCGGAGTAAAAGACTAATTGGACTTAGTCAAAGTACATACTTGGATAAGGTGCTGAAGAGGTTCAGCATGCAAGATTCCAAGAAAAGAGAGTTACCCATCCAGAGTAATGCTAGATTGAGTAAGACTCAGAGCCCGAGTACCGAGGTTGAGATAGCAGAAATGAGTCGGGTACCTTATGCTTCTGCAGTAGGCTCGATCATGTATGTTATGACCTGCACTCGTCCTGATGTAGCCTTTGCTTTGAGCATG
This sequence comes from Lactuca virosa, assembly GCF_052849685.1. Classification (NCBI taxonomy): domain Eukaryota; kingdom Viridiplantae; phylum Streptophyta; class Magnoliopsida; order Asterales; family Asteraceae; genus Lactuca; species Lactuca virosa. The sequence goes on along the minus strand of NC_136428.1, from coordinate 339,585,383 downwards.
GTTAGCAGGTATTAGGGAAACCCTGGTAAGGCTCACTGGACGGCGGTAAAGAACATTCTCAAGTACCTGTGGAGGACTAAGGACTGGGTCCTTACCCTTGGTGGGAGTGATGACTTGAGAGTTGTAGGGTATAGTGATGCTAGTCTCCAGACTGATAGGGATAATTTCCGCTCACAGTCGGGCTGGGTCTTTACCTTAAACGGAGGAGCAATTTCTTGGAAAAATTCCAAGCAGGATACAGTTGCTGATTCAACTTGCGAATCCGAGTATATAGCGGCAAGCGAGGCAGCAAAGGAGGCGATATGGCTAAAGAACTTCATTGGAGACCTTGGAGTTGTACCAGCTATAAAGGAGCCCATAGATATTTTCTGTGATAGTGAAAGTGCAGTTGCCTTAGCAAAGGAACCAAGGGATCACGGGAGATCCAGACACATCGACAGAAAATATCATTTTATCAGACATCGCATAGAAGAAGGACTCCTCGTGGCAAAGAGGGTATAATCGGATGAGAACCCGGCAGATCCCCTCACGCAGGGACTGAGCAGGGTTAAGCATCTCCAGCATGCAAGGAGCATAGGGCTGAAGGATGATATTAGTTTAAGTAGTTAGATAATTTTGAAATTTGTAAAGTGTAATTGACATTTGATGATGAATAAAAGTTGTGTTTATTTATGAGTAAAGTGTTGCTATCTTTTGTCGATCATTTACTATTATTTCTTTTGCATGTTTTGACTTCCAGAATATTTATGTTGTGTTTTACATATTATTCAAATTATCCATAGTCGGTCATATGTTGGAAGTAGATATGAATTAAGACTGTCATGAGTTGGTTGTAGAGGTCTAAGATGTTGGACATGGCCTCAACACTCATGAGTGCTCATAAGTTGTGAGTATTAGATTCAACCCACGCTCGCTGGTATCACTTCATGGAATTTATCTCGAGTGATCGCGAGACGGTAATATCATATAAGTCTTCAAACCTAGAGATATGACTTGTTGTCTATGAGTTGGTTATGCATCGATCGTGCGAAAACGCATTGGTAACTCGATGTTATAAAACGTGCGTTTGTGTGTGATTTAACAAGTGGTAGAAAAAGAATATGAGTCGAAGTTTATCTGTTCCTTCTTGGATTAGAAGCGATATCTGGGCCCCTCGATGATTTTGTTTTGACCTATGTACCAGGCCCGTTCAGAACTAAGTTGATGTGTTCATTTAAGTTCTATGTCAAACAAATCGGAAATCGGGAAACAAACAGCTGGACAAAAGTAAGACATTGTTCCATGTATTTGTCCGGCTGATATCTAGAACAGAGGATTATATGATCACTTATCTTAAATGGCGTATCATCATCTTCTCAGTTCCGAGAGACCTTGAAAAGAGCTACGATTGCTGATCGGTTCCTGAAGTCATACTTGCAGTTATAGTTATTAGACTTATCCAAGTGGGAGACTGTTAGATAAGGTGTCTAAGTCCATAACTATTTCTGGTATGTACTTGACCCGACCCGGCATGGTCCATTTGGGTTGCATGGCATCATGCATTTGGATAGACTAAATGAGAGAAATAACACTTATGGTTTATTAATATATTATAAGTTCTAATATATTAATAGTATTATTTAATTAGTATTGATCTAGAATTAATTAAGTGATCAAAAGGTGACTAATTAAATATATGTGTTGATCATGTAAATCATCCATAACTTGTATAGTGGGCTAAAAGGCTCCATGGATTATCAAGTTGGGTTAAACTCATTGGATGCTCCATGGAGGCTCCATGGGAGTTACAAACCCATGGGTCATGGAAATGAAGAGTCATGTCACATTAGGGTTTACATGGTGTAACCCTAGATGTGACACACTATATAAGGAACATGATACTCACCAAAATCGGATACACTAAGAACAAGAGAGGGCAAGCCGATTTATAAAAGTGTTATACATACTCTAAAGTTATTCCAAAGCATTTGGTGTTGTGTGAAACATTTGAGGCATCAAACTTGGGGTGCTAGGCCCTCAAGGGTTCAAGGAATCATATCAACTACAAGGTATGTAATTATATCTATCTTTTATGTTTAAAGTTCCCCCATGTATGCTAGATAGGTTTATGAACCTTGGAAAAAGCATTTTGCATGTATTTTAGACAAACATAGATCCAAGGTTTTCTAGGGTTGCATGTACACTTAGGAGTGTTAGAATGCTCAAAACCCTTCAGAACCTTCGTATCATCTCGAGCATTCAAGCTCAGAAGTACTTGCAAAAGGAATGTCGTGCATTCCTTGCTCATGTTGTCGATGTGAGCCAAGAGACGAAATACATAAAGAACATCCCAGTGGTACGTGATTTTCCCGACATCTTTCCAGAAGAACTCCCAGGATTACCTCCGCAACGTCAAGTCGAGTTCAGGATCGACTTAGTTCCAGGGGCTACCCCAGTAGCCAAATCGCCCTATCGTCTAGCACCAGCTGAGATGCAGGAGCTATCCAGTCAACTTAACGAATTGCTCAGCAAGGGCTTTATCAAACCAAGCTTCTCACCCTGAGGAGCACCGGTCTTGTTCGTCAAGAAGAAAGATGGATCATTCCGTATGTGCATCGACTACAGAGAGCTGAACAAATTGACCGTCAAGAATCGTTACCCTCTGCCTCGCATAGACGATTTGTTTGACCAACTTCAATGGGTGAACTTCTTTGCAAAGATAGACCTGAGATCCGGGTATCACCAGTTACGGGTTTTAGGGGAGGATGTTCCGAAGACAGCCTTCCGAACTCGTTATGGACACTACGTGTTTGTAGTGATGCCGTTCAGATTGACCAATACGCCCGTAGTATTAATGGACTTAATGAATAGGGTGTGCCGTCCTTACTTGGTTCAGTTCGTCATTATCTTCATCGATGACATACTTATCTACTCTCGTAGTAAGGAGGAGCATAGTCAACATCTACGTCAGGTCTTGGAAACATTGCGATCAGAGAAGCTTTATGCGAAGTTCTCTAGATGTGAATTTTGGATCCGAAGAGTCGAATTCTTGGGACACGTGGTTAGCGAAGAGGGAATACACGTGGACCCTTCCAAAATCAAAGCCATTCAGAACTTCTCAAGGATTGCGAAACCGCTTACAACATTGACCCAGAAGGGCGTGGACTTTGACTGGGAAGAGAAGCAAGAGAAAGCGTTCCAAACGCTGAAGCGAGCCTTATGAACTGCACTGATACTATCCCTCCCAGAAGGGATAGAAGACTTCGTGGTTTATTGCGATGCATCCAACCAGGGGCTCGGCTGTGTTCTAATGCAACGAGGGAAGGTCATCGCCTATGCCTCAAGACAGCTGAAGACACACGAGGTCAAGTACACCACTCATGATCTTGAGTTAGGAGCAGTAGTGTTTGCTCTGAAGATCTGGTGACACTACCTGTATGGGACAAAAAGCACTATCTTTACAGACCACAAAATCCTACAACACATATTCGTCCAGAAGGAGCTCAACATGAGACAACGACGGTGGGTTGAGCTACTCATTGAGTACGAATGCGAAATTCATTATCATCCAGGCAAGGCCAACGTAGTAGCTGATGCCCTAAGTCGGAAAAAATACTCTTGTCGCAGAGTCAAATCTTTGACTATGACTATCCATTCACACTTGTCCACATAAATTAAGGAGGCTCAGCTAGAAGCCTTGAAACCTGAAAATGTGGCGGGTGAATCCCTGCAAGGGATGGATAAGAACTTGGTAGTCAAGGGTGGCGGAGCCTTATATCTCATGGATCGGATCTGGACACCGAGACACGGTGGTTTCAGAGACTTGGTCATGACTGAGGCACACAACACTCGGTATTCCGTCCACCCAGGTTCGGATAAGATGTATTTGGATCTTAAAAAGTTATACTGGTGGCCTAACATGAAAGCAGAGATTGCTACCTTCGTGAGTAAATGCCTTACTTGCGCCAAGGTTAAGGTCAAATACCAGAAACCATCAGGTTTACTTCAGCAACCGGAGATACCTGAATGGAAGTGGGAGCGGATCACGATGGACTTCATAAGCAAGTTGCCCAAGACAACGGGTGGTCTCGATACCATTTGGGTGATCATAGACAGGTTAACAAAGTCCGCACACTTCCTTCCTATCAAGGAGACTGACAAGATGGAGAGACTAACAAGAACATACATTAGGGAGATAGTACGACTACATGGTGTTCCCATATCCATTATCTCTGATAGAGATAGTAGATTCACTTCGAGGTTCTGGCAGTCGCTACAAAGTTCCCTAGGAACTAGGCTGGACATGAGTACAGCCTACCCTCCGCAAACTGACGTGCAAAGTGAGAGGACTATTCAAACATTGGAAGACATGTTGCGAGCCTGCGTCATAGACTTTGGGAAGGCATGGAATACTCATTTACCCCTTGTCGAGTTTTCCTACAACAATAGTTATCACACGAGCATAAAGGCTGCTCCATTTGAAGCCCTATATGTCCGTAAGTGCAAATCCCCTCTGTGTTGGGCTAAGGTGCGCGACACGCAGTTAGCTAAAGGACGAGTTCCTGACAGCACTCTCACAGGTCTGGAAATCATTCGGGAAACGACAAATAAGATTCTTCAGATTCGAGAACGATTGAAATCCTCTAGAGACCGACAGAAAAGCTACGCAGACAAGAGAAGGAAACCGTTGGAATTCCAGGTGGGCGACCGTGTTCTATTGAAGGTCTCACCCTGGAAGGGCTTGATACGCTTCGGAAAGCGTGGAAAGCTAAATCCAAGATACGTAGGGCCTTTCGAGATTCTCGCTAGAATCGGCCCTGTAGCTTACAAACTCAAACTACCTCGCGAACTCAGTAACGTACATTCTACTTTCCACGTCTCGAACTTGAAAAAGTGTCTGTCCGACGAGACTCTTGTAATCCCACTCGACGAGATCGAGATCAACGAGAGCCTCAACTTTGTTGAAGAACCTGTAGAGATCATGGACCGAGAGGTCAAGCAAACGAAGCAAAGCCGTATCCCGATAGTGAAGGTTCGCTGGAATGCCAAGCGTGGACCTGAATTCACTTGGGAGCGCGAGGATCAGCTGAAACTGAAATATCCTCATATTTTCGTTTAGTTATTTCTAATGGCTTGATTTCTTAAACTCTAATATCGGGACGAAATTCTCTAACGTGGGGATGATATGACAACCCGAAATTTCTATCTTGTACAACAGTTCAATTCAATCAGAGTCAGACTCGTTTCTGCTATCATTTAGCATTGTTTAGAGTCAGTTTGAGTGTTCTAAGCCTAGTACCTTCAAAGTTAGGGTTTGAAATGGTTTCCCTAAGTTCTCCACCTTTGAAATTGGCCAAACACTCTTTCATGAGGAGTGTACGACCGTACACTTGGGTGTGCGGTCGTACACCCCCTCCTGGCCGCACACTCTCATGTATATATGTGAGACTTAGACTTCATTAAACTCTTTTCACACTCCTAAGCCAAGAAATCGATTCTCTCTCAACTATCATCGGATTTTTCACCTAGATCTTCAAGTTGTAAGTTTTTCTTCCTTTGATTTGTTGATTCATTATACTTTCTAGTGAAGATCAATGATTTCACCCATGAAATTACTCCTTTTGTTAGATCTTCAAGTGTTCTTTAAGAATACCAAGAACACCAAGAACACCTACTAAGTTTTTGGACCCTAAACACCCCTAAAGGCTCCTATATCGTAAGTACCTCTTCCTATGCTTGTTACTTACTAGATATCCACCTTAAAAGTCGTCCAAAACAAGATCATCAAGGAGTGTGCGGCCGCACACACCTCATGTGGCCGTACACCCCCTTGTTTAGTGCATTTTGGCCTCAAACTCATGTTCTATGCTAGCACAAGATCAAGAACACTTATGGGATGCAAGATAGAGCATTGGACCACACTTTTTGACCATTTCTTCTAGGAGTGTACGGCCGTCCACTCCCTGTCCGTACACACATGTGGCCGTACAACTAGTGGCCGTACACACACTTGTGAGGCCGTACACCCATTATATGCAACCCTTTGTATTTCTAACACTTTAATCTAAGTGTTTCCTAAGTCCTAAGGCGTTTTCCTTTCATGATTAGTTGTATAAAAACTAATTATATGCATATATGTGTCATTATATGCTTATTAGGATTCGTTGTGCCCAAGTCTTCACTTGACAATTAGCATCCTACAATCCGATCTTTCATTCGTATCACTCACTGCAGGTGAGTTCATACCCCTTAACTTATCTTTTAAATGATTTTAAATGCTTTTATGGGGGGGGGGAATACAAGTAGAACAATTATAGTTATTATATTAAATCACATGTGATTAATAACTATCAAACAGATAGAATTCTTATACTTCAAACTGTGTTTTCAACAAATTGCTTCAAATAGTTTTACAAACTCTTTTATATGCAAAACTCTTTATCAAACTCTTTTAAACTTATACTTTGTCAAATCATGTCTATATAGATATAGTTATATAAGTAGGATTGAAAGGAATTAGGACTGATAACTCGCCTTATTTCCTGTTCCTTGTTTGGTTGTGGACTTAGGGTATCGGTTGTTTGTCCGAAGGTCGTTTGAATCTTAGTTATATATTATGTATATGTATATAGATATAAAAGTTCTTCGTTCAGTGCAATACCTTTGGGTAGCAAAGGTGTACAAACATGTTCATCCATACAAACAACATTACTAGTAAACTGTAATAGGTATAGTTTAGGAAGTCACTAATACTATTTCTAGAACAATGAAACATACAAAGAGTCAGTTCATACACGAGTCAGTGCAAACATACTATAACGAGAGACAATACTCACTATAAAGAGAAACAGATAGAACATACTATAACGAGAGACAATACTCACTATAAAGAGAAACAGTTCATACTATAACGAGAAACAATACATACTACACACTATACACTAGAGAACATACTATACACTAGACAGAGAGAACATACTACACACTAGACAGAGAGAACATACTACACACTAGACAGAGAGAACATACTATACAAATACAAGAATACTATAACAATAATGTGAGATACTACTTCATGGCACAGCAATATACTGCTGCGTCACGTTTTGTACCCAGAGTCTCCTGGATGGAGAGCATGAATTTGTGTATAGATCTATACGGGACTGACCCTCCTACACCTTGCTGCTAGCTACAGTGGGACCTGTAGGTCTACGGGTGACGAATGACATATCATTTCGACGTCTCGAACGTCGTGTTATACTAGTCGATCAAGTAAGGTTACAATCTTATCACATTTTACCTTAATTAAACAAATAGGTTTAAGGTAATTAGTACAATGGTAGTTAGTTAGATAAAACTACAGTACATCTTTATTTTTCCCATTTCATTCACATTGTGATCTTCTCACATAACCGGTAATGAAAACTATATTTTGGTAATGATAGTCATACCTTGGGAAAATACTCACTTTTACAAAAGAACAAACGTAAAGAGCAGTTGGGTCTTGGTAGAAGACTACTTTAGTAGAAAATATAGGATTTTCTAGGAAGTTTACAAACATTTACATCAAACGCTTACAAACTATTACATCAAACATTTACAATCACTTTCTTCAAACATATACAAACAATGACACTAAATTACTTATGAACTCATCAGCTTTAATGCTGATCTATGCTTTCAAAATAACTTGTATTCTCAGGTCACCAGTAGACAGGTACCTATGACCAAGTTGTGAGAAGACGTAGCTTTCAAGACTCGTCTTTATTTTGATTATTCAATTTTTGGTGTATTATAAACTACAGAACACACTTGTATTAAATTATACTATTAATGCAATGGATGATGTTGTTGCTTGTTTTACTATTATGCATTGTTGTGATACTGTACATGACGTCCTCCGCCCCTGAACGTTTTCGTCGTTCTGGTTTGGGGGTGTGACAGGTCCGTTGTACCATCTATACGGACCACAAGAGTTTGAGAGATATCATGGATCAGCCGAACCTGAACATGAGGCAGCGCTTGTGGCTGGATGTAGTTAAGGATTATGAGTGCGATATCCTTTACCATCAGGGTAAATCGAACGTGGTAGCAGACGCCCTGAGCCGCAAATCGGCTGGATCCTCTATCCCATCGACATGTGTGAGGATATCTGTGGATTCTCCACTCGTGAGCTTGATCAGGGAAGCTCAGGTCGAGGGTGTACGGCAGGAGAACTGGAAGCTTGAGAGGATCAGGGGTGAGGTCACCCGTTTCGTGCAAGATAGTCGTGGGTTATTAACCCATTGTGGTCGGGTCTGGGTTCCGTTGTCTGTAGGGGTCAAACAGATTGTGCTAGAGGAGGCTCATAAGTCTCGTTTCTCTATTCACCCGGGGGCCACCAAGATGTACCGGGATTTGAGATTGAGCTACTGGTGGCCGTGCATGAAGCGAGAGATTGCTTGGTAATTTGAAAGGTGCTTGACCTACAGGATGGTCAAGGCCAAGCATCAGAGGCCGCATGGAAAGTTGCAGCCTCTGGAGATTCCCATGTGGAAATGGGAGCAGATCACGATGGACTTCCTCACGACGTTGCCGAGAACGGCAAGGGGATTCGACGCTATATAGGTCATCATGGATCGATTGACCACGAGTGCCCATTTTCTACCCATTCGGGTGAGCTCATCGGCTGAGAAGCTGGCTGATGTGTATATTCGTGAGATCGTTGCTCGTCATGGGGTTCCGGTCTCTATAATCTCAGACCGTGATCTTTGGTTTACCTCCCGCTTCTGGCAGAAGTTCCACGAGGAACTGGGCACGCGGCTGCATTTCAATACAGCTTATCATCCGCAGACAGATAGGCAGAGCGAGTGGACCATATAGACCCTCGAGGATATCTTGAGGTCCTGTGTCATCGACTTTGGTGGGAGCTGGGACTCCTCGAGGATATGTTGAGGGCATGTTATGTTGGCGGAGGTGTTGTACCCCAGTCTGTTGGGGTGAGGTGGGTCACCATGTGATGGGACGGACTGAGGTGGTCCTGCAGACAACAGAGATGATTTAGCAGATCAGGCAGCATCTGCAGACTGCCCAGAGTCGGTAGAAGAGTTACGCCGACCGGCGCCGATCTGAGTTGGAGTTTCAGGTTGGTGACATGGTACTCCTGAAGGTCTCACCCTCGAAGGGTGTGATTCGCTTCAGGAAGAGGGGAAAGTTGGGTCCCCGATACATTAGGTCATTCAGGATTACTGCTAGAGTTGGCAAGGTGGCTTATAGACCGGATCTTCTGGAGGAGCTCAGTCAGATCCATAGCACTTTCCACGTTTCGTAGTTGCAGAAGTGCATACTTGATGATAAAGCATGTGACAACCCGAAATTTAGGGCTATGACTATAACCGCCAATCTATCTGTGAATCTCATGTTATATCTGAATTACTGAGTTTTAGTGTATCTTAATAAGGACAAGTAATTTCATTCTAATATGATACTAGGTGATATTGCACTTTCAAATGTACCACGAATCAAACCGCACAAACTGTAACCTTAGGATACGTCTGAAAAATTGAAAATTCGTAAAAAGTCATATTAAGCGAAGAAATTATTCTAGCCTCATAGTACGTGTTTACCTATTTCCGAAAATATAAAGAACGTCCAAAACAGAGTTCGTATGCAAAAGATACGACAGTTTTAAGAAAACAAACGGTAAAACATTGTTTTTCTTTAATCGCATGAAACCGAATCGATCCGTTGAGGTACTTACGCTTTGCTGACGGGATTTCCGATAACGTTTTTGGACTCAGTTTATAGTCTATTATTTAATTTCACACTCGAAATAATTTTAACGATAATATTTAAAAAAGACGCAAAAACGGACACTGCGAGCCGTTTAAACGCAAAAGTTCAAACGCAATTTTCCGGAGTTCCGTAACTCCAAAAATTATTCCGTTTGGGTTTTTTTTAATTCCTTGAATTAAATCCTATCTAACGGCGCTTTCGGAAAAATTTATCGATACCCTAGTCCCGATACACCAAAAATGAGTCAACTTTTGGGCATTTACAAAATGGAGACCATATGTGGGACCCACATGGTTTAGAAGCCAGCCAATACTCCCTCCTCTCTTCTTGTCCACGTGGGTTTCCTTCTCCCTCCCTCTCTTCTTCTTGAGTGCAAGCTTTCCCAAAAGAAGTACATGAAGCATGGCCTAACATGGCTTGTGTGTGAGCTCATTTGGCTATAAAAAGAATGCATGAGCCTCCTTCCTTCCACACAAACAATCTCAGATTACTCTCCTCTCTATCTCTTCTTCTTCTTCTCACGGGTACAACACCACCACCACCCAAATCACTTTATTCCACCACTTCTAGCCACCTTCCTTGATCAAGATGACCACCAAACACCCCCTTGATCACCCCCAGTAGCTGCTCTCTCTCCCTACGTCGACCAGCTGCCAAACCATGCCAGGAAACGGCAGCAGGAGGCTGCCGGAAATCCACTGCCATCCCTCGCCAACCACTGCCTGAGATCCTGCCACCCATCGACTGTGCTGTTGTGCTGCTTTCTTAGGTATACACACCACCGAAAAATTAATTATTTTTGCATATTGTTTTCCTGTTGATCGTCACAGCCAAATCGAAGTTCAAAATTTTCTTTTTATCTTCTGCATTCGAACATGCGTACAGGGAATGAGTGTCACACCCCCGAACCCGACGGCGGAAACGTCCGAGGGCTCGTGTGACTTAAATTGAAATATCATCACAATGAATATACATGAAACATAATATAAACATCATCATGCATTAATACATTACAACTGACCTTGTTCACATCAAGTACATTGTTTACATTACAACATCACAAAACATAGATTGTTTAACGATTGACATTGCACAAAAGAAATTTCAGAAACAAGCTTGATGATTCTTCATTCTAACGGTTACCTGAGAATACAAGTTATTTTGAAAACGGTCAACATATATAATGTTGGTGAGTTCATAAGCATGTTTGATATAAAAATAGTTTGTATTGTTTGTAAAACCCAGAAAATCCGATATTTTCTGTAACAAAAACTGTTCACGAAAAAGATGTGATGATCCCATAAGTGTATATGTATGTGATTTCAGAACATGTAAAAGTGAATGACTTTCATAATTGTTCCTTGTATTGTAGTTGTTGTATGTGGAAGTGAATAATGTCGTTCCCCGGAAAACCCGATGTTTTCCGATTTAAATAGTATGATAGTTTTGTATTATCGCATAAATCACTTTGTATGGCCACCATTTATGAATTTGCTTTCCCAAAAATGACTATACGGTAACGGATCTCTATGTGAGTCGTTATAACCATGCATGATAATGACTATTTCGCCTATCTTGGCATTTGTTCTAAATGTCGGATTTGATCAAGATTTTGTCACCCTAGACTGGCCGAGTCTAACTGTAGCGAACAGCTCAGGTGTGGGGGAGTCACCCCCGTATAGATCTATACACAAACTCTCGCTCTCCCTCCAGGAGACTCTGATTATAACTACAGGCTACGGCCGACACTTATTGGTGCCACCCGATATATCTCACTAAATCCCATTGAAATTGAATAACATTGTTTTACAACCCGATTGATGTTTACATGAATATGAAGTAAGCCTAACAGACACGAAACAGGACAACGGTGGCCCACTAATCATGTATGTTATTATAGGTTGTCGAGTATGTTACGGACACGTTATAGCCCATTAAGCATATGATGAATGTTTAGGGCCATATTAGCAATGCAAATAGGCCACTAAGGCCCAATAGCATTTAAAGCTGATAAAGGCCCATTGGGCATGTAATTGGGTCACCAAAACCCAATAAACATGTTTGAATATATTGGGCCCAATAATCATGGAATTGGGCCACAAAGGCCCAATAGCACGAATAGAAGATTTTTGGGTCCAATCATTGTATCATTTGTCTGATTATCGATTTTAAGTTCGTAGTGTAGGTTTTATTGTATACCAAATGTTTATTCGCGATGTTAAAAATACTTTGACGTTTAATTTATAACGAGGTTTTGCTTATATATATATATATATATATATATATATATATATATATATATATATATATATATAAACAATTTAAAAAAAAAACATGCGTTATAAATTTAATATCTTTGGCCCAATTGTTTTACTATTAACATATTTGACCCCAAAATATTTATTTGACCATTTCAGCCCATTTTTCATCTAAAGTTACATTTTCAGCCCTTTCTTAATAAAAATAACATTTTTAGTCCTTTTTGATGAAAAATTACGTCTTTGGTTCTTAAATTACTTTTCTTTGCATTTTCGGCCCAAACATAATTTATTTTGCTATTTCAGCCCAAAAATTTATTATTCGACATTTTCAGCCCATATTTGTAAAGAGTTTACACTTTTGACCCAAATTCAGCGAGTTTTATAATTTTGGCCCAAAATCTAAAAACTTTGTATTTTTAGCCCAATTTAGAAATAAATGTCATTTTCAGCCCCTGAATTTACTTTATTTATGTTTTTTTTATTTGTACTTTGATCAATTTACAATTTCAGCCCCAAGTTTCATCATTTTAGCAAATTTGGGCCCAAAAACCGTTGGGGCCCAAATATCAGCCCAACAAGCAAAAATTTATGTTTTTGGTCCCTTGAGAAGTATTATTTCCATAAAAATCATATTTTATATAGATATATACCATGTTATCCTTGTAAAACCCGAAAATGTCATCTTTTAACCAAATCTTGTTATTTTTGCAAAAATGTCACTTATGAAAATCTTTGGCCTTGTTTTTCACTTCTTATTCATAAAAACTCTTGGATCTATGAAGTATGTTGTTTATTATATTTATGTTTATGAATCTTTCACCCTTTTTACTATAGATCTCGAGATATAACATGTATTAACACAATTTCACAACATAAACCAAAGAAATCACATATAACATGCAAACACATATAGATCAAGACATAACACTTGTCTTCTCCCCCCAAAAACAAGTAAAACCCGAAAACAAGGGGGTATGAACTCACCTTGGGTTTGTTGTTTCGATTTTGAAGCAAAGATGAAGGAGGTTTGTATGGTTTTTTTCGGCCCTAGTAAGCTCCTTGGAGAGACCTTCGAATTTTGATGAGTTCTAGGGAGTATGATCAAGAAATTTAAGGTAGTAAGAAGAGTGAATGAGTGTAGAAAGAAATTATGTTTGTAAGATCTTACCACTAGTATATAACTTGAAGTGATTTTTGGATGAAATCCTTCTTGAAGCTCTTATTATTCTCGAAAATTTGGATGAAGGAAGAAGAGTTGTTTTCCTTGAGAGTGTTTGAGAAGATTTTCAAGTGAGGTGTATGTGTTTGTGTGTTCGGCCGAGAAGAAGAAAAAGGGGGAAGGGAGAGAGAGTGACATGATGTGCATGGAGGTATGTGACATTTTTATGGATATATGTTGTATATATTGCATGGTTATCCCATGTATAAAGATGAGGTGGCAAGGTATTTAGTTAATTATTCATTTTTCATTCATTTTTTTTTTGCACAACATATGGGCCGAGAATGGGCTAAAAGGGAGAAGAAATGGTTTTACTTGGGCCCATTCTTGGTTTTGCTTGAAAACATAAGGTCCAATAAGAAGGTTTTCGGCCCATTGGGACTTTGGGATGGTTCACGGCCCAATTAGCTTAAAAAAATGGGTTTTATAGCCCTTTAACGTTTATTGGATCGATTATGGCCCCACAAGGCCCCTTAGGGGTAAACCAATCCCTTTTTAGGCTCATTATGGCCCAAAATGTTAGGTTTCATGAAAGTCGGTTCAATTAGAGCCCATTTAAGGGTTCTAAGCCCATGATAGTCAAATTGGAAGTTTATTGATCCATTAGTCCTGATAAGGAACTCCTAGTCCATATTGGACTTAAATCGGAATTTTTAGGGTTTCCAATCATTTGTTGACCATTTGAAGTGTTTGTATAGGGTTTTTGATGAAATTTGTTGTCATTGAATAAACACCAAGCATGCTTTCAAAATTTTGGTTACAATTGCTATCATTATAGTTCCAAGGATATAGAATTTCCTAGTTGTGACATCATTCCCCCGTTAGAGGGAATTTCGTCCCAAAATTCTTTTTGAAGCTAGATTGGAGAATGCGAGAATAAGTGAGGGTACTTTTGCTTCATCTGGTCTTCGTGCTCCCATGTGAATTTCGGTCCACACTTTGCGTTCCATCGGACTTTCACAATCGGAATGCGACTTTGCTTAGTACGCTTCACTTCCCTGTCCATGATTTCAACTAGTTCTTCAATGAACAGGAGATTCTCGTTGATTTCGATTTCTTCCAAGGGAACAACCAGAGTTTCGTCGGATAAGCACTTTTTCAAATTGGAAATATGGAACACAGGGTGTATGTTGCTGAGCTCCGCAGGTAGCTGCAGCCTGTAGGCCACTGGACCGATTCGGGCAAGAATCTCGAATGGTCCAATGTATCGTGGGTTTAGTTTCCCCCATTTCCCGAAACGAATCATCCCTATCCAGGGAGAGACTTTTAATAGCACCCTATCTCCGACTTTAAATTCCAGAGGCTTTCGCCGTTTATCAGCGTAGCTCTTCTGTCGGTCTTGCGATGCTTGAAGTCGAGCTCTGGTTTGAATTATCTTTTCAGTTTTTTCACGGATGATCTCTGGTCCTGTTAGAGTACTGCTCGGTGCCTGCCCCTTTGCTAGCTGAGAGTCACCCACCTCAGCCCAGCATAGAGGTGACCTGCATTTGCGACCGTATAACGCTTCGAAAGGAGAAACCTTGATGCTCGTGTGATAACTGTTAATGTATGAGAATTCAATCAGAGGCAAGTGGGTGTCCCAAGACTTGCCGAAGTCGATCACACAGGCTCTAAGCATGTCCTCAAGCGTCTGGATGGTGCGCTCGCTCTGTCCGTCCGTTTGAGGGTGGTAGGCAGTGCTCATGTCTAAATGTGTTTCCATTGCCTTCTACAGCGACTGCCAAAATCGTGAAGTAAATCTACTGTCTCGGTCCGAGATAATAGATACTGGCACCCCCATGGAGTCTCACGATCTCCTTGATGTAGATTCATGTCAATCTTTCCATCTTGTAAGATTCCTTTATGGGCAGGAAATGGGCAGATTTTTTCAATCTATCGACGATTACCCAGATAGCTGCCCGGTGCAACTCCAATTTCGTCCCCCTTTGGCTTCGAAAGTATTATCCATCCCGCACAGTGCTTCCTTCGCGGTATTTCCTGGTTTTGATGCCTCCGAGGCAGGTTGTAGGTGTTGATAGTGTTTGTTCTTGTTTCGCGAGCAAACGAGTTTGTTATCGAGGAAAATAAATAAAGGTTGGTTGGGAGTGGTTGGGAAAACTCGGTTTGTGGGGTCCATGAATACCGTTGGGGCATTCGATAGACCGAATGGCATCACAACTAATTTGAAATGGCCGTAACAAGTTCGAAAAGCAATTTCTGGAATGTCCACTTCTTGGACTCGGAACTGATGGTAACCTAATCTTAGATCTATTTGGAGAAGTAATTAGCTTCTTGGAGCTAGTCAAATAGGTCGTTAATCCGAGGGAGTAGGTAGCGATTCTTGATATTGAGCTTATTCAGCACTCTATAGTCGATGCACATCCTGAAGGATCCGTCTTTCTTATTAACGAAAAGAGTCGGAGCTCCCCATGGCGAGAAGTTGGGTCTGATGAATCCTTTGCTCAAGAGTTCGCTTAATTGGTCTTGTCCACAACATGCTACTGGAATACCTTGTATGCTTACTTCTTCCTTGGTCTTGTCCACAACATGAGCGAGGAAAACATAGTTCCTCTGGTGCAGGCACTTCTGTGCCTTGATGCACGAGATAGGACGAGGATTGGCGCCAGGTTTATCACCATATATTATTAGAGTTTCGTGATTAGGGAGGTGAAGGCAAACGGCCTTCTCGCGACACATAGTATTAGCATGGTGGGGGCTTAACCCAACCATGCCGATTATCACATCAAAACTCCTAATATTTACTAGTATCAAATCTATTTGAAATGAATGGTTGTTTAGTGTTAAGGTGTACCCTACATAAGTATCTTTGGTTGATTCGGTTTTTCCCCTTAGTCATTTACACCGTGAAGGCTTCATTGAGCTTCTGGGGTTGTTGTTTTAGTAAGTGTTTGATGTTGTTTCTAACGAAGCTTCGCTCAGCTCTATTTTCGATAGGGGTGTCAATTTATGACACGACACGACAAAAATACACGAAACGAAACGAAACTGGGACGAAATCAAAATTCGAATTCGTGTTCGTGTCGTGTTCGTGTCAAGATTAAAAAACATGATGTCGTGTCGTGTCGTGTTCGTGTTCATAAATCGAAACGAAATTGACACAATTAAGCATGTGGTTGTCGTGTTTTTCGTGTTTGTCGTTTTTGTCGTGTTATATATCTTTAAGTATGAATGAAATACACTAATAGTTATGTAATATTCTCTTTGTCGTGTCGTGTCGTGTTGTCGTATTTTAATTGGTTCGTTTTCGTGTTAATGAAAAAAAACACGACATCGTGTCGTTTCGTGTTCGTGGTATACAAAACCTTTTCGTGTCGTGTCGTGTCAGACAAAAACACGACACGACTGCCCGGTTTGACAGCCCTAATTTTCGAATAAGGTACAAGCGAAAGGTTGTTAAGTGAGAATGTACCAGTAACAACCATTGGGTCTTTAATTTTCTCGCCTTGACCCATCGTCAGAGCCCTTCCCGCTCCTCCATTTCCTTGGTCATAAATGTTGGGGCAGTTCCGACGGAAATGTCCGGTTCTCCCACACCCATAGCAGGTGTGTCTAACCCCAGCATTGCTATTGTTGTTGTTGTTGTTGTTGTTGTTGTTGTTTGGTTGTTGGTTCTGTTGTGGTCGAGATCTGCAGTATCGGGTGGTGTGTCCTTTCATGTTACATCTATTACAATACGGCTTTAGATAGGCTCCCTGATGATGGAGATTGCACTTGTTTCATTTTGGGAGGCTTCCAGCATATGGTCTCGCTGGCATCGATGTAGCAGGTGTCATGGTCATAGGGACTGCTACAGCACGTCGTTTCTTTGAGGATTCTTGGGTTGGCTACCCCTTCCTCTTACCCCCAGGCATTCGCTTCCTGCTCTTAGGTTTGGGGTTTGGAGTGCCTTGATGAGCTGTCATTCGTTGGTTTTCGGGGTTGTTACTTCGGCTGGAGTGGTCGACACCATTTCCGACCTTGTTTGTGTTGTTAGCATTGAGTTGTGCCATAGCAGCGGTTACGGAAGTTGTTACCGCAGCTTGGAATGTAGCAAAATCCATCCGCATGATTGGTGTCTCACGGGCATGCTTGTTATCCTTGTGGGATGACATTTTCTGCTGCATGATGATAAGTAAAATCATAAGCAACAATGGTCATCTCTAGTTGTACTCTATAAACCTCGTGTTCCGTCGTATGATTCACAATGTGTCCACTTACATCCTCATGATGTATTTATGATAGTGAGTAATCGTAGAGTTGGCACGAATATTAAGTTTATCCACGGAGTATATAGGTTGTTTTGGTTATGAGACGAATTCGTGTGATAACATGAAATAAAGAAAACACATGACATATTTCACTAATAATATCCGCTTTAATATATGAAAATTTGCTCGAAAGGGCATACATAAGGGTACAAAGTTTGGCAGCATAACGACTCTATGAGTAGTGTGATCACTTAAACATAGATTCGGCAATACATAACGTAGTGCGCATAAAAGAAACATAACACTAGTAGAGGGGTCTACTGATCCGGAGTGCGCCGAGATGTGTCGGGTGGTGGGGCTGATGACGTGGATGCGCCCTGAAGACGCGTCACCTGTCGTTCTGTGGCTCGTAGTCGATCCTCCCAAATTGCTTGACGTACATGAAAGTTATGGATTACTTCCTGAGTTTCTCGATCCGCTCTTGCCACTGCGGCTCGCATCTGATTCAGTTGCTCGGCTGTGTCCTGGGCTAGGTCGCCAATGTTCCGTAACCGCCTCACCATGACAGGAAGTGCCCGGTCGGCTGGCCCTCCGTCTCTCAGATCAAAGAATTCCCTGTCCATCCCATATGGGGGCCACTGCCCCCGCTGCCTGCTCCATCTCCAAATATCAACACCCCATGGAGGCGTGGGGCCGTTTGGGCCCATCCGATGAGCGGGCACCCTAATCGGGTAAGGTGGGTTGATGACTTCGGACTCCGCGTCTGAATCACCATCGTCGTCATCATTGGGTTCTTCTTCCTCCAAGTCTACCACTGGCGCGGCAGGTCCGCCCTCAACTTCCACTTCAGGTTCTTCTGCAGACTCCTCCTCGGGGTCTTCTTCGGGTTCTTCTTCTTCCAAGTCTACCACCGGCTCGACAGGTCCACCCTCGACTTCCATTTCAAGCTCTTCCGCAAGGTCCTCCTCGAGGTCTTCAGGTTCGAGCCATCCTGCATTCCCTTGTCTGGGGAAGTAGGGGTCCCCGGGAAGATGAAATCCTGCCATAGCGTCTGTAGGAAAATGCATAAGTATTTACACATAGACTATTCCTTTAGTATTTTAGTTAGTTTAAGTTGGATTTTATATGCTTTCTCTTCTTGGGCAAAAAAATTGAGTTTTGTTTCATCGATCATCACAATCACACTTGGGCACATGACAGTCGTACTTTGGGTGAATGTAGTTGATCAGGCTACTTTTAAATGTTGTTATATTGTTGTTTTTAATATAAGCACATAAGTATGAAATTTTATTTTTGTTCAGAGTTATTTATTCCCATTATGTTTATAGTTGCATATCATGTATGGTTAGATATGCTAGTTCACTATAAACAAAGCTCTGATACCAACCTGTCACACCCCCAAATTAGACGGCGGAAACGTCTGAGGGCTCGTGTGACTTAAATTGAAATATCATCACAATGAATATACATGAAACATAATATATTCATCACCATGCATTAATACATTACAACTGACCTTGTTCACATCAAGTACATTGTTTACATTACAACATAACAAAACATAAATTGTTTAACGATTGACATTGCACAAAAGAAATTTCAGAAACAAGCTTGATGATTCTTCATTCTAACGGCTACCTGAGAATACAAGTTATTTTGAAAACGGTCAACATATATAATGTTGGTGAGTTCATAAGCATGTTTGATATAAAAATAGTTTGTATTGTTTGTAAAACCCATAAAATCTGATATTTTCTGTAACAAAAACTGTTCACGAAAAAGATGTGATGATCCCATAAGTGTATATGTATGTGATTTCAGAACATGTAAAAGCGAATGACTTTCATAATTGTTCCTTGTATTGTAGTTGTTGTATGTGGAAGTGAATAATGTCGTTCCCCGGAAAACCCGATGTTTTCCGATTTAAATAGTATGATAGTTTTGTATTATCGCATAAATCACTTTGTATGGCCACCATGTATGAATTTTCATTCCCAAAAATGACTATACGGTAACGGATCTCTATGTGAGTCGTTATAACCATGCATGATAATGATTATTTCGCCTATCTTGGCATTTGTTCTAAATGCCGGATTTGATCAAGATTTTGTCACCCTAGACTGGCCGAGTCTAACTGTAGCGAACAGCTCAGGTGTGGGGGAGTCACCCCCGTATAGATCTATACACAAACTCTCGCTCTCCCTCCAGGAGACTCTGATTATAACTACAGGCTACGGCCGACACTTATTGGTGCCACCCGATATATCTCACTAAATCCCATTGAAATTGAATAACATTGTTTTACAACCCGATTGATGTTTACGTGAATATGAAGTAAGCCTAACAGACACGAAATAGGACAACGGTGGCCCACTAATCATGTATGTTATTATAGGTTGTCGAGTATGTTACGGACACGTTATAGCCCATTAAGCATATGATGAATGTTTAGGCCATATTAGCAATGCAAATGGGCCACTAAAGCCCAATAGCATGTTAAAGCTGATAAAGGCCCATTGGGCATGTAACTGGGTCACCAAACCCAATAAACATGTTTGAATATATTGGCCCAATAATCATGAAATTGGGCCACAAAGGCCCAATAGCACGAATAGAAGATTTTTGGGTCCAATCATTGTATCATTTGGCCCAAAAGTTTTAATATTAACATATTTGACCCCAAAATATTTATTTGACCATTTCAGCCCATTTTTCATATAAAGTTACATTTTCAGCCCTTTCTTAATAAAAATGACATTTTTAGTCCTTTTTGATGAAAAATGACATATTTGGTCCTTAAATTACTTTTCTTTGCATTTTCGGCCCAAACATAATTTATTTGCTATTTCAGCCCAAAAATTTATTATTCGACATTTTCAACCCATATTTGTAAAGAGTTTACACTTTTGACCCAAATTCCCCGAGTTTTACAATTTTGGCCCAAAATCTAAAAACTTTGTATTTTTAGCTCAATTTAGAAATAAATGTCATTTTCAGCCCCTGAATTTAATTTATTTACTTTTTTTTATTTGTACTTTGATAAATTTACAATTTCAGCCCCAAGTTTCATCATTTTCGCAAATTTGGGCCCAAAAACCGTTGGGGCCCAAATATCAGCCCAACAAGCAAAAATTTATGTTTTTGGTCCCTTGAGAAGTATTATTTCCATAAAAATCATATTTTATATAGATATATACCATGTTATCCTTGTAAAAACCGAAAACGTCATCTTTTAACCAAATCTTTGGTATTTTTGCAAAAATGTCACTTATGAAAATCTTTGGCCTTGTTTTTCACTTCTTATTCATAAAAACTCTTGGATCTATGAAGTATGTTGTTTATTATATTTATGTTTATGAATCTTTCACCCTTTTTACTATAGATCTCGAGATATAACATGTATTAACACATTTTCACAACATAAACCAAAGAAATCACTTATAACATGCAAACACATATAGATCAACACATAACACTTGTATTCTCCCCCAAAAAACAAGTAAAAACCGAAAACAAGGGGTTATGAACTCACCTTGGGTTTGTTGTTTCGGTTTTGAAGCAAATATGAAGGAGGTTTGTATGGTTTTTTTTCGGCCCTAGTAAGCTCCTTGGAGAGACCTTCGAATTTTGATGAGTTCTAGGGAGTATGATCAAGAAATTTAAGGTAGTAAGAAGTGTGAACGAGTGTAGAAAGAAATTATGTTTGTAAGATCTTACCACTAGTATATAACTTGAAGTGATTTTTGGATGAAATCCTTCTTGAAGCTCTTATGATTCTCGAAAATTTGGATGAAGGAAGAAGAGTTGTTTTCCTTGAGAGTGTTTGAGAAGATTTTCAAGTGAGGTGTGTGTGTTTGTGTGTTCGGCCGAGAAGAAGAAAAAGGGGGAAGGGAGAGAGAGTGACATGATGTGCGTGGAGGTATGTGACATTTTTATGGATATATGTTGTATATATTGCATGGTTATCCCATGTATAAAGATGAGGTGGCAAGGTATTTAGTTAATTATTCATTTTTCATTCATTTTTTTACACAACATATGGGCCGAGAATGGGCTAAAAGGGAGAAGAAATGGTTTTACTTGGGCCCATTCTTGGTTTTGCTCGAAAACATAAGGTCCAATAAGAAGGTTTTCGGCCCATTGGGCCTTTGGGATGGTTCACGACCCAATTAGCTATAAAAAATGGGTTATATGGCCCTTTAAGGCTTATTGGATCAATTATGGCCCAACAAGGCCCATTAGGGGTAAACCAATCCATTTTTAGGCTCATTATGGCCCAAAATGTTAGGTTTCATGAAAGTAGGTTCAATTAGAGCCCATTTAAGGGTTCTAAGCCCATGATAGTCAAATTGGAAGTTTATTGGTCTATTAGGCCCGATAAGGAACTCCTAGTCCATATTGGACTTAAACCGGAATTTTTAGGGTTTCCAATCTTTTGTTGACCATTTGAAGTGTTTGTATAGGGTTTTTGATGAAATTTGTTGTCATTGAATAAACACCAAGCATGCTTTCAAAATTTTGGTTACAATTGCTATCATCATTATAGTTCCAAGGATATAGAATTTCGTAGTTGTGACAATCAGACTCATCACAACTCAAACTATTATTTCATTTAATTAAAACCAACCTTTAACTTGTGATGATTTTACGAACCAAACCCCCTTTCTTTTTATGTATATATATTTTGTTTTCATAAACGTAAACTGGGAAGAAACACTTATGTATATATATTTCTTTTCTTTTTTTTTCTTTTACAAATTTTGATTTCAAAATAATTGTTTCAACCCCTACTTGAAAATAGTTTGCAAACTTAGTCCAAATCAGCAAACTTTTATTTTATTTATTTAAATTACACCCCTCCTTGTGATTTAGTTGCAAAATAAATCCAAACCTTAAACTTAGAATTTAAATAAATCATTTTAGTCCCTCATTTGAAAAGTATTGACAAACTTAACTCCATTTGACTTATTTACATTAATAAATGAACCCTATGCTTTGGTTAAATTACCAAACAACCCTCCACATATTAATTTATGTTAAGATTTCATAGGAAACTAAATAAATCTTGGCGGTTCGTTATCAAAGCGACACTTCTCGGTTTCTCGCGTCAAATACTCGAAACAAATCATCAACCACACATTAAGGTGAGTGTTACGGCCCCACTTTTACATATTTTCGGAGGGGGGGGGATACATGTAGTACATGTATATCGAGTATATATCTATTTTCTAAATACTTTGTTTAAACAAACAACACCACCGTTTTTATGCAATATAAATCACACGAAAATAGTATTTATTACGCTACTACTTATGGTACGGGGAATCTGGTTTGAAGGGCCGCATGGGTTGTTGGATTTCAGAACAACTTAATTGTCAAAATGATCCTGCCCTCGGTATTTCATGTTTGGCCCTCGTATGTGCATGGTAGTGTGTGTACTAAGTAATATTTATCATATAAAATACACAAAAAAATATCATTGTTTTGTGTAAATACTTTACTAGTTTTAGAAATATTTGTTTAAACGCTTACATGTTAAGTAAACAAAATCGTTTTAAACCTCAATAGCTTTATATGTTATGTTGTTAAGATAATACAACTAATAAAAATAACATATACGTTCCGACAAAAATTGTGCTATGACTGTATAGTCGGTTATCAACTTGGTAGTCTAATTATACCTCATGCATACACAAAAATATATAAGTTTATATATTAATACGAGTTATAGAGCTCGTATCTTAGGCTTGTTTATGTGCTTGTACTCAAAGTTTTATCAATTGTTTAAACAAGTATCATACTCTTCAATGTGTACGCTTATCAAATATACTTGTCAACTATCCGTTTATCCGTATTTGCGGTTGTTAAATACAACCTTGGCAGATAACTTTATCCGTATATTCGTATGTCTATTTATGCATATTTGTGGTTGTTAAATACAACCTTGACAGATAACCTTATCCGTATGTTTGTTCATTCGTTATCCGTACCAATTCGTTATTATAAACTTGACTAGATGTTTATTACCTAGAAACCATAGTTTATATGTCTATCCGTAC
This sequence comes from Lactuca virosa, assembly GCF_052849685.1. Taxonomy (NCBI): domain Eukaryota; kingdom Viridiplantae; phylum Streptophyta; class Magnoliopsida; order Asterales; family Asteraceae; genus Lactuca; species Lactuca virosa. The sequence goes on along the minus strand of NC_136428.1, from coordinate 339,561,904 downwards.
CATTCCGTTACTATAAACTTGACTAGATGTTTATTACCTAGAAACCATAGTTTATATGTCTATCCGTACAAATTCGTTACTATAAACTGGACTAGACTTTTATTACCTAGCAACCATGGTTTATATTTCTATCTTTATCAAACATTTTTCCAAACACAGTTTTCTTACAAAGGCAATACTATTTAGATTATATTAAAAGTATTATACTGCGGTTAAGCAGAAAATCTGTGACACTCATCAACATTTGTGGTGACTTTCAAACTTACATGTATTCTCAGGGAATCCTTAGACAGGCTTTCAGACGGAAGATTTGTTGTAGATTTCAGACGACTTAGCTATCTAGTTTTGCTATCTGCCTACTTGTTTAAGGCAACTACTATCTATTATCACTTGTAAGAACCTTGTATTCAAAACTTATGATGAAATATAAATGTTGATTTGTTTATCGTTTTACTTGTGCTATATATTCGATTTATCTGTGATCCATGAACTTAGTCCCACTCCCGGCGTGTTCCGCCTTGGCCGGGGTTGTGCCATAATGGTATCATAGCTAAATTGGCTATAGAGAACTTGTATCCTCGGAAGAGGAAAACAGCTATAGCAACTAGCATCTAATAAAAGTGTTATTAATAATGACACTACTTCTCGACTATTTACGATGTCTGGCCATCATCTATGCTCGGTAGTCGGGAAGAACAAAACAAATTTTAATAATACTACAAACCCCACCAACCATAATATATAAGAGTTTATATATACTCTGACCCACGATGAGAACACTTAATAAAATTTTAACATCCCTTCAACTAGAACTACCAACTCAACCCTTTAGGTCAGACGCCTCAATTAGGGTTAGTACCGTACATAAGTCATACCATAAATAAATCTGGAATGCGCACCTATGTTATTTATGGTCAGGTCGGTGCACAACCTACCCTCAGCAAGGAGTCTGACAGACTACAACGGTTGAAGGTTTTAGAGATTGAAGGATGTTCTCCAGATTCGTTACAGCAACCTAGTACCTTAGAATCCATATATACATTTTAAAACACTTACAATTCATTAGCAGTTAAGGTCCCCTTTCTATCATTTGGAAATCTATAGAATTTCTAAACCAATCGCCTTCTCCTTATCATTTGGAAATCTAGAGGATTTTTAAATCAATCCCTTTCTTCTTATAATCTGTAGGATATTACGAACGAACTATATCATAAAATGCATCCCATACCTACTTGTTAAGACTTCATAGTGTTAACACAACTTAACATGTCCGTTTTAAACATATTAGGTGATGGCCCCACGAAAGGAACCACGAGTTCGTCCACCGCCAACACCCCAAGGCAACCTGAGGAAACCGCACAAATAACTCAACCCTCGGTAGAAACTTCGAACAATGAAGAACCTATTAATGCAACGAATGTGAACCAAAACTTCCAGATGGATTCCACCATGATGCAGAACATGCTCGCACAAGGAATTGCTACGGATTTGGTAGCATACGAGGCAGCCCGAAATGGAAACACTGGGAATAGTGGAAGTGGCACTCCCGCAACTCACCAGAGCAACACCAGACACTGCTCCTATAAGGATTTCATGAGCTGCAAACCTCGATCCTTCTACGGCACTAAATGAGCTGTTGGTCTATCCCGTTGGATAGAAAAGACTAAGGCTGTCTTCCACATCAGTGCTTGCCCTGATGACTGTAGGGTTAAGTACGCTACATGCACGTTGATGGACTCCACCTTAACTTGGTGGAATAACCATACGAAGTCCATGGGAATCGCTGAAGCTTATGCCATGGGCTGGGAATCCCTGAAGCAGCTAATGACCAAGGAGTATTGTCCCGGACATGAGATACAAGCTCTAGAGCAAGAGCTTTGGAACCTTGTCATGAAAGGATCAGAAGTAGCTGCCTACACCTCTCGATTCAATGACCTTGCAAACCTTTGCCCGGGAATGGTGACCTCGGAAGACAGGAAGATCGAAAGGTACATCTGGGGACTAGCTTCACCTGTTCAAGGTCTGGTGACGGCATCCAAACCCTCCACTTTCGATAGTGCTAAGCAATTAGCCTATCAGTTGACTGAACAGTGTGTCCGGCAAGGTACCATGACCCCACCAGCAGAGAAGAAGCACACTGGAGGCACCAAAAGGAGTTTTCATGGAGAAACAAAGGAGGACTCCAAGCATCACAAGGCTGAACCATAACCGTTGGTTGTCTACGCCGCAGTTACCAACACTCCCACCCCAGCTAGGTCATACTCTGGGACTTTACCTCATTGTATAAAGTGAAATTTCCACCATGTTGGAAATTGCAAAGAGCTGATCTGCAAAAAGTGTAACATGAGAGGTCACATATCGAGGTACAGTAGAAGAACCCCAACCAATACGACAGAAGGAAGTCGTAACTGTTACGAGTGCAATCAGCCAGGGCATTTTAGGAAGAGCTGACCGCAACTAAAGAATCAGGGTGGCAATGGAAGGGTACTTATGATCACTGCAGGAAAGGCTCTCCCCGAACCACCTGTGGTTATCGGTACGTTTCATAACAACAATGTTTAGGCCTTGGTATTTATTAATACTAGTGCCACTTAAAGCTTTATCGACCATAGGTTTCAAAACGCGACTAAACATGAAATCTACGCAGTAGCTATGACAAAAGTAGTCGTTAATTGCCTTCTCACCCTAAATAAATCACGTCATTTACATAGAAACTAAGGACCTTTGTTGGTAATCTATGCTTGCTAACAGTATACCTTAGGGTTATATATAATTAAGATTCTATAGACTTATGATTTGTGATTTCGCTTTACTTCCTGTTCCTTGTTTGGTTGTGGGCTTAGAGTAGAATCACTTATTCAACTGTCTATTCAATATTGATTATATACGACTTGTATACACCAAGCGAATATAGAAGGACCAGGCAGGGATCATGTATCACGAAAGTACATTATTATTTGTCGATGTGACAGAAGTACTCGTTAGTTGCCTTATCACCCTAGTTAATCATGTCATTCATATAGAAACTAAGGACCCTTGTTGGTAATCTATGCTTGTTAAGTGTATATGTTAGGGTTGTATATAATTAAGATTCTACATACTTAGTATTGTGATTCCGCTTTACTTCATGTTCCTTGTTTGGTTTTGGGCTTAGGGCAGAATCACTTATTCGACCGTCTATTCGATCTTGATTTTATACAACTTATATACACCAAGCAATTGTAGAAGGACCAGACATGGTTCAAATGCAGTACTATTCATCAAAGCCTTTGTAATATTAGTACGAACTAAATTTCAGGACAAAATTTCCTTTAACGGGGAGGTAAGGTGACAACCCGAAATTTAGGGCTATTACTATAACCGCCAATCTATCCGTGAATCTCATGTTATATCCGAATTACTGAGTTTTAGTGTCTCTTAAGAAGGACAAGTAATTTCATTCTAATACGATATTAGGTGATATTGCACTTTCAAATGTACCACGAATCAAACCGCACAAACTGTAACCTTAGGATACGTCAGAAAAATTGAAAATTCGTAAAAAGTCATTTTAAGCGAAGAAATTATTCTAGCCTCATAGTACGTGTTTACCTATTTCCGAAAATATAAAGAACGTCCAAAACAGAGTTCGTATGCAAAAGATACGACAGTTTTAAGAAAACAAACGGTAAAACATTGTTTTTCTTTAATCGCGTGAAACCGAATCCATCCGTTGAGATACTTACACTTTGCCGACGGGATTTCCGATAACGTTTTTGGACTCAGGTTATAGTCTATTATTTAATTTCACACTACAAATAATTTTAACGAAAATATTTACAAAAGTCGCGAAAACGGACACTGCGAGCCGTTTAAACGCAAAAGTTCAAACGCAATTTTCCGGAGTTCCGTAACTCCAAAAATTATTCCGTTTGGGTTTTTTTAATTCCTTGAATTAAATCCTATCTAACGGCGCTTTCGGAAAATTTTATCCATACCCTAGTCCCGATACACCAAAAATGAGTCAATTTTGGGTATTTAAAAAATAGAGACCATATGTGGGACCCACATGGTTTAGAAGCCAGCCAATACTCCCTCCTCTCTTCTTGCCCATGTGGGTTTCCTTCTCCTCCCTCTCTTCTTCTTCTTGAGTGCAAGCTTTCCCAAAGAAGTACATGAAGCATGGCATAACAAGGCTTGTGTGTGAGCTCATTTGGCTATAAAAAGAATGCATGAGCCTCCTTCCTTCCACACAAACAATCTCATATTACTCTCCTCTCTATCTCTTCTTCTTCTTCTCACGGGTACAACACCACCACCACCCAAATCACCTTATTCCACCACTTCTAGCCACCTTCCTTGATCAAGATCACCACCAAACACCCCCTTGATCACCCCCAGCAGCTGCCCTCTCTCCCTTCCGTCGACCAGCTGCCAAACCAAGCCAGGAAACGGCAGCAGGAGGCTGCCGGAAATCCACTGCCATCCCTCGCCAACCACTGTCGGAGATCCTACCACCCATCGACTATGCTGTTGTGCTGCTTTCTTTGGCATACACACCACCGAAACATTAATTATTTTTGTGTATTGCTTTCCTGTTGATCGTCACAGCCAAATCGCAGTTCAAAATTTTCTTTTTATCTTCTGCATTCGAACATGCGTACAGGGAATGAGACTCATCACAACTCAAACTTTTATTTCATTTAATTAAAACCAATCTTTAACTTGTGATGATTTTACGAACCAACCCCTTTCTTTTTATGTATATATATTTTGTTTTCATAAACGTAAACTGGGAAGAAACACTTATGTATATATATTTCTTTTCTTTTTTTTTTCTTTTACAAATTTTGATTTCAAAATAATTGTTTCAACCCCCACTTGAAAATAGTTTGCAAACTTAGTCCAAATCAGCAAACTTTTATTTTATTTATTTAAATTACACCCCTCCTTGTGATTTTGTTGCAAAATAAATCCAAACATTAAACTTAGAATTTAAATAAATCATTTTAGTCCCTCATTTGAAAAGTATTGACAAACATAACTCCATTTGATTTATTTACATTAGTAAATGAACCCTATGCTTTGGTTAAATTACCAAACAACCCTCCACATATTAATTTATGTTAAGATTTCATAGGAAACTAAATAAACCTTGGTTGTTCGTTATCAAAGCGACACTTCTCGGTTTCTCGCGTCAAATACTCGAAACAAATCATCAACCAAAGATTAAGGTGAGTGTTACGGCCCCACTTTTACATATTTTCGGGGGGGGGGGGGGGGGGGAATACATGTAGTACTTGTATATCGAGTATATATCTATTTTCTAAATACTTTGTTTAAACAAACAACACCACCGTTTTTTATGCAATATAAATCACACGAAAATAGTATTTATTATGCTACTACTTACGGTACGGGGAATCTGGTTTGAAGGGCCGCATGGGTTGTTGGATTTCAGAACAACTTAATTGCCAAAATGATCCTGCCCTTAGTGTTTCATGTCTGGCCCTCGTCTGTGCATGGTAGTATGTGTACTAAGTAATATTTATCATATAAAATACACAAAAAAAATATCATTGTTTTGTGTAAATACTTTACTAGTTTTAGAAATATTTGTTTAAACGCTTACATGTTAAGTAAACAAAATCGTTTTAAACCTCAATAGCTTTATATGTTATGTTGTTAAGATAATACAACTAATAAAAATAACATATACGTTCCGACAAAATTGTGCTATGACTTTATAGCCGGTTATCAACTTGGTAGTCTAATTATACCTCATGCATACACAAAAATATATATATGTTTATATATTTATACGAGTTATAGAGCTCGTATCTTAGGCTCGTTTATGTGCTTGTACTCAAAGTTTTATCAATTGTTGAAACAAGTATCATACTCTTCAATGTGTACGCTTATCAAATATACTTGTCAACTATATGTTTATCCGTATCTGCGGTTGTTAAATACAACCTTGGCAGATAACTTTATCCGTATATTCGTATGTCTATTTATGCGTATTTGTGGTTGTTAAATACAACCTTGACAAATAACCTTATCCGTATGTTTGTTCATCCGTTATCCGTACCAAATCGTTATTATAAACTTGACTAGATGTTTATTACCTAGAAACCATAGTTTATATGTCTATCCGTACCATTCCGTTACTATAAACTTGACTAGATGTTTATTACCTAGAAACCATAGTTTATATGTCTATCCATACAAATTCGTTACTATAAACTGGACTAGACTTTTATTACCTAGCAACCATGGTTTATATTTCTATTTTTATCAAACATTTTTCCAAACACAGTTTTCTTACAAAGGCAATACTATTTAGATTATATTAAAAGTATTATACTGCTGTTAAGCAGAAAACCTGTGACACTCACCAACCTTTGTGTTGACTTTCAAACTTACATGTATTCTCAGGGAATCCTTAGACAGGCTTTCAGACAGAAGATTTGTCGTGGATTTCAGACGACTTAGCTATGTAGTTTTGGTATCTGCCTACTTGAGGAGTTATGAGGTGACTCGACGAGTGGTTAGGGTTTTTCCTCGATATTCTGGACACTGCATGGACTCGACGTGTTGATTGGCAACTCGGCGAGTTGACTCGGATTTTCATGATTTACTGAGTTTTAGAGGAACTCGACGAGTCAATAGTTGCACTCGACGAGTTGGGTCAACATGGACTGTTGACATTGACCGTTGACTTTGACTTTGACCAAGGGTTGACCCATTTTGACTTCTGAGGTTATTTTGGTAATTTGGGTCTTGATGGAGTTGGTCACATGGGAACTGTAGGTGTTGAGATGGAGCTGTGTTTTGGGAGTTGACATTATTATCCTGTGTTGTTGTGAGGTGAGTTCTCCTCACTATATCAACAGGGTCTAAGGCACCAAGGTCGGACCTTTGGATTGTTATCCTGGTTATAGGATGTTGTTATTCTATTATGATCTGTTAGAGGGTATCCTGGTAAATATGATGATGCTATGCTTAGTGATCTGTATGATTTGTGCCTATTTGTTGATTTTTTATGTGTTATGAGTATGTCGACATATGTGTGTACGGTTGGGTTGAGGCGGTCCTGCTTGTGCTGAAGGCCAACAGACCCAGGTCATTCCGGATAGACTTAAGGCCTTGCGAGGTGGACCAGTCAGGCAGAAGGCCTAGCGAGCAGTCCGGACAGGCTGTAGGCCCTGCGAGGTGATCCAGACATACCGAAGGCTCGGGAGTAGTCCAGATAGGTTGTAGGCCCCGGTGAGGGCGGTCCAGTCAAGCTGATGGCTCAGTATGCATACTTTTTTATATGATATTGTTCTGGTTTGTATGGTGTTGATATTTTCGGGTAACTCACTAAGCCTTCAAGCTTACATTTATGAGTTTTGTTTCAGGTACTTCTGATGATAGCGGGAATGAGAAGGCGTGACCGTACACTTAGGGCTGGCAAAATTTTACCATGGAAAACCAACCAACATGTTACCAACCGAACCAATAAACTTGATAGCCAATATATTTGGTAGCCAACATGTTTGGTTGGTAGTACCGTACCAATTGATCAATGTTGGTACGGTAATTGTACAAAAATTTGAATACCATGGTAATACCGTACCAACCAATTTATTATTATTATATATATATATATATATATATATATATATATATATATATATATATATATACACACACATGAAATCGTATATTTCAACTATTAATTGTGTTTAGTGTTTAGTTTTAATAACAGTATATTAGTCATTTGATTGTATTAGTCGATAGTTATTACCACGTTAAAGCACAAAATTAAAACGTTACTTTAGTATAATTCTTTTGTAAACAAAAAGAACTACGTAACTAATTTCTATACTAAACATTAAAATCCCGATATCTTTATTTTAGTAGAATTCTTTTGTAAACAAAAAGAACTACGTAACTAATTTATATACTAAACATCAAAATCCCGATGTCTTTGCTTATTTTTAAATGTTACAATAGAAAATTAAAAGAAGTTGGTATATACCATTACCAATTTGTACCAACCAAACATGTTGGTAGCCAAATAAATTAGTACCAAGTATACTTGGTACGGTACCGATAGAAATTTTTTATACCAATTATAGTTGGTACAGTACACGGTTTAGAGAAAAATGAATTGGTACCGTACCAATTCCACCCCTACGTACACTTCCTCATATTTTGATTTGGATTTCTGGGATACACTGATATGGAACTATTTTTAAAACATTTTGTAATAAATAATGGTTTTGGATTGTTTAAAAAGTTTTAAATTTTTGTGAATTTTATGGATGTTACACTAACCCTAGTATTATGTTGATTTTGAAAATTATAGTTACATCCTAGGAATTGTTGTATGTACACATAGGAATTGTTGTTATGCTCAAAACCCATCAATAATAAGTTTAGTTTATAAGTTACTAATGATGATAATTATATTTATATCAAATATTTTTTTTTTTAATATTTCCTAAGTTCTTATTCTTTTTATTATTTCAGATACGTATTATCATAATTGTTAAGTTTTTACTTATAATAATTCTCCAAATATAGATAAAATAATTAGCATTTTCGTGATATATAGTTAGGTAAATTTAGATAAAAATGTATATTTATGTAAAATTAATTTTAAATTGAAAAAAAAAACGTTTATGTAAAGAAAGGGCATAAAAAGGAAAACAAAATCGTGTTAGTCGAGGGAGGCGGTGAAACTCATACTATGAATATCGGTTCTTGATCTAAGCAGAATACACAACGAGTATTCGGTCCTTTGGCGGCTTTACAATTACCATCTAAATTAGTGTTTGAAATATTTTCTCTATGCCTAAACAGTAATAAAAAATATCACAGTAATAGCAAATGGCACAGTAACAACAACATGAATATTAATTTAGTAAATTTACACTAAAATAAGGGACCATATCCATGAACATGGCCATGGATCCAGTAGATGGGTAATAGACAGGATTTATGATGAAACAGAAGAACTCGTGCATGATCATCATCATTCGATGAAATCGTATAAATTCAAAGATATATATGCAAAACGATATTCAAAATTTGGTGGTTATAATTGTAATTCACACCATTCTTCCAACGTACTGTAAACATATGATTACATTTAAAAGACTTATATACCCATAGAAAAAAAGAGCATAGTGGTATGTATTTCAGCATAGTGAAATTCAATCTTTTATTGAACTTACCATTATACATATACATTAATTCTGCATATCAGTATCTTAGAAATACCATTTGCTTTTATCACATATTCAACCTATCAGTCATTGAGTTCATTAAATTACTACATATCAGTATCTTTAAAGCATACAAACCCATTAGAATATAGTTTGCAGAGAGATATGAACACATAGAGATAGAATGGATTATGTGAATGATTTAGATGACAAAGCAGAATTGTATAGATGCATAAGAAGTAACAGAGCTAACCTTTTTGAGCTGTTGTTCTAGGCGAGGATGAAACTGGAGAAGAAACTATCTCAAAAATGGAAAAGTACTACCGATTCTGAGATGCAAAATGGATTAAATAGTCTAACACACATACACACACACACACACATATATATATATATATATATATATATATATATATTGAATTTCGGGAAAAAATTCTTTCAACCCGAGGAGACTGTGACAACCGTCAAAATTTGAGACAGTTCTAGATATGAATAAACTTAGTTGCACATATAGGCACGACACATACTAGACTTTGTAACTAGGAGCTATGTTATAACCTACTAGAAACTTGGAAACAAGTAGAATCGAAGAATAGTGTACTTAGATTTCACATTGGTATGTGAATTCTACAACTACTTAACTGTAATGATTATCCATATTCGGGTCATTCCTTGAATTGAACATCTTTGCATGAATCATGAGACACATCATGCACTTGACCTAGAAGCATAAATTAGGTCAAAGTCTCATAGAAACTTAAGTCAAAGTTGAAACTAGGACTAGTATACTTCATTCATCAAATTCACTTGAATCTCAGAATCACTACATAGAAATGCCAATAAACCAATAAAAATAAATTACAAACATTATTTGTAACTTGAAGAAGAGTTATGAAACACTAAAATAGTTTGAAGTCTCAAAATTCAATTAATTTTGATATCCAAGGTTTTACAAAATTCCTTAAAACCCTAAAAGTCCTAAAAACTTCAATTTATGAAGTTTTATATTAAAATCTCATAAAAGTTTTTATAAATACTATAATATCAAATTAATAACTTTAAAATGTGGAAATATAATCAAGGAAATTAATTTAATTCATTAACATTAACCTTACATTTATAAGCTAAAAATCCAAGAGTAATGAACAAAATTTATATAAAATACACATTTTATATAAATTGAAAGAAATTTTATAAAACTTAAGGAATTAATTTTAAAAAAATCAAATATCCTCTCTCCTCTTCAAATTTTGGATTCCCTCTCTCTCCCCTCATTTCTCCTCCCAAAGTCAATCATTTTCACTTCCCATTCACTCAACCTCCTACTTTTGTCTCTTTAAAATTTATCTCTTTATTTTCTCTACAAATGACAAACTTAGAAGCTTAACACGAATCTCTCTCAATTTTTCACTATTAACTATAGGTTTGGTTGCTTTCAGAACTATTTTTAAGTATAGTGGTTACTTATACAATGGGTACATTTTGACTTTCAAGGAGTTATTACAAACATGTTTTCTTTAAAAGCATGGATTTACTTATAAAGATACTTTTTGGCTTTTAAAGACTTATTGCAAACACTTTTTTAACTATTGTTATAAATACAAAGATAATACTTTTTAGACTTATTAAAAGTATTATTGCGTTAGCAAAAAACCTGTAACACTCACCAACCTTGAGTTGACCCTCAAAACTACATGTATTCTCAGGAAACTACTAAATAGACATTCAAGACAGATTGGATTACAGGTGACCAAGTTTACTTGCAGTCGTATTATATGCCTATCTGTTAAGGCAATTCATGTATTATTATTATTTGTAAAAACCTTGTATTCAAATATCAAGATGGAACATGAATGCTATTTTGTTTGTTGTTGTACTTGTGCTATATATTCAATTTGTCTGTGATCCATGAACTTAGTCGCACAGCCCGGCATGTTCCGCCGCCTCGGCCGGGGGTGTGATAGATTGGTATCAGAGTTAAATTGGCTATAGAGAACTCGTATCCTCGAAAGAGGAATACAACTATAGCAACTAGCTTTCAATAAAAGTATTATTCATACTAATTACACTACTTCTTGGCTACTTACGGTATGGGAATCTGATTTGAAATGTCGCTTGGGTTGTTGGATTTCAGAACAGATTAATTGCTAAAATGGTCCTACCCTCCGGTGTTTCTTCTCTTGCCCCCGTCTGTGCTTGGTAGTCTTGGAGTACAAAACAAAATTTAATACTACTGCAAACCCCACTAACAATAATATATAAGAGTTATATATACGCTAACCCGCGATGAGAACACTTAATAAAATTCTAACATACCTCCAAATAAAACTACCAACTCAACCCTTTAGGTCAAACGCCTCAATTAAGGTCAGTACCGTACATAAGCCATACCATAAATAAACCTGGAACGTACGCCTATGTTATTTATGGTCAGGCCAGTGAACAACCAACCTTGAGCAAGGAGTTTGACAGAGTACAATGGTTGAAAGTTTTAGAGTTTGAAGGATGTTCTCAAGACTCGCTGCAAGAACCTAGTACCTTAGAAACCTTATATCAACCCCAAAACAACATATACATTTTAAAATACTTAAAAATCTGGGATAACGTTTAGATTTTCCTAGTTTGAGTAAACGCATAGTTTCCAACAGACCATTCAGTAATCTCCAAAATTCTCTCTCCATCATTTGAAATCGGTATGATTTCGATTCACTCTATATAATTTAGAAATCTTTAGGATTTCTAGAATCGATCACTCTCTGTATTTTGGAACCTTACCATGAAAGGATCGGATGTGATTGCTTATACCTCCCAATTTAAGAACCTCACAAACCTTACCCAGGAATGGTGAACCCTGAATACAAAAATACCGAAAGGTACACTTGGGGATTCGCTTCACCAGTTCAAGGTTTAGTTACTGCATCTAGACATACAACCTTTGATAGTGCTAAGCAATTGATCTATCAATTGACTGAACGGCGTATCCGTCAGGGTTCTATAACCCCACAAACTAAAAGGAACCAAGTTGCGAGTACAAAAAGGAAGTTCCATGACAAGTCAAAGGAGAACTTCAAACATCGCAAACCCAATCCAAAACCTATGGTTGTGTACGCCGTAATCACAAACACTCCCACTCAATCGAAGCCCTACTCTAGGACGTTACCCCACCATACCAAGTGTAATTTTCACCGTGTCGGAAATTGCATGGTCTGTAACATCTATAACTTAAGAGGTCACACCTCTAAGTTTTGCAGAAAGGCCCTGAATAACCACGTCTTTCACGTCAACCTAATACCTATGACCATTGGAAGTTTCGATGTAATCATCGGAATGGATTGGTGAGCAGAGATCTTGTGTTACAAAAAAGCCATCTGACTACTTTTACCCAACAATGAAACTATCGTGATTTATGGAGATAAATCAGGAAAGAATCTAAGAGTCATCTCTTGCATGAAGGCAATGTGTTTATAGAAGAGATGCTCCACTTTCTTAGCCCACGTGGTGGATATGCACGACAAAGGTAAGGAAATCAAAGACATTTTCCAAGTGTGCGGTTACCCAGATGTATTTCCTAGAGTACCTCCAATCAGACAAGTCAAATTCCAAATCAACCTAATCCCGGGTGTAGCACCAGTGACAAGATCTCCTTATCGTCTGGCTCCATCGGAAATGCAAGAACTATCCGGTCAACTCCAAGAACTTCTCGACAAAGACTTTATCTGGTCAAGCTTCTCTCCATGAGGAGCTCCGGTATTGTTGTCAACAAGAAGGATGGATCGTTCAGGACGTGCATCGACTATCGAGAGTTGAACAAACTCTCCATCAAGAACCAATATCCACTCCTGAAGATCGATGACCTGTTCGACCAACTACAATGATCCCGTTACTGCTCAAAGATCAATCTAAGATTCGGATATCATCAAATTAGAGTCCATGAAGCATAAATTCCAAAGAAGACATCCAGGACTCGGTACGGTCACTACAAGTTTCTGTTTATGCCATTCAAACTGACCAATGAGACCAAACAAAGTACGCCAATTCCTAGGGCTTGCAGGCTATTAGCGGAGATTCATCGAGAACTTCTCCAAGATAGTTGAGCCCCTCACCACTCTAAACCAGAAGGACATAAAATTCGATTAGGGAGATAGACAAGAGTATGCCTTCCAAAAATTGAAACAAATGTTGTGCAGTGCACCAATTTTGTCTCTCCAGAAGGAACAGAAGACTTTGTAGTAATCTGCAATGCCGTTCACCAAGGGTTAGGATGTGTGCCGATGCAAATGAATAAAGTCATTACATATGCATCCAGATAACTCAAGCCAAAAAAGACCAACTACATTACCCACGACATAGAGTTGGGAGTTGTAGTGTTTATCTCAAAGATTTAGAAACACTGCCTCTACGGAACGAAGTGTGTCGTGTTCACCAACCACTAAAGCCTCCAACGCATATTCGATTAGAAAGAGCTCATTATGAGACCCCGAAGGATTGTTGAATTTCTAAATGATTTTGAATACGAAATTCATTATCATCATGGTAAAGCAAATGTCATGGCAGATGCTTTAAGAAGGAAAGAATGAGCAAAGCTCTTCGTGTAATAGCTCTAACACTAACCACCCACTCCAATCTCACCACCCAAATTCGAGATGTTCAACCAGAAGTACTCAAAACCAAGGATATCGTCGAAGAAAAACCTTTGAGGAATGGACAAACGGTTCGACCTCAAGGAATACGGAACACGATATTTCATGAACCGAATTTGGACCCCAAAGTTTGGTGAAGTCAGGAGTCTAGTTTTAGACGAAACTCTCAATTCAAGGTATTCAATACATCTCGGATTAAATAAGGTGTATCTCGATCTCAAGAAGTTATATTGGTGGCCCAACCTAAAGGCATATATTTCCACCTATGTCAGTAAATGCTTGACTTACTCCAAAGTCAAATCAGAGTACCAGGAGTCGTCTGGTCTAATACAACAACCGTCAGTCCCGGAGTGGAAATAAGAATAGATGACCATGGACTTTATAATGAAGCTGCCAAGAACTTTAAACGGTTATGACACCATTTGGTTACTGACTGACCATTTAACCAAGTCTACCCCTTTCCTTAACCATCAAAGAATCTGACAAGATGGAGAAACCTACCAGGAACTATCTCAAAGAGATAGTCAAACTGCGTTATGTGCCAATAACTATTATCTCGGACCGAGATAGCAGATTCACTTCCAAATTTTGGCAATCACTGTAAAGGTTCCTATGAACCAAACTCGATATGAATACAACATACCATCCTCAAACATATGGACATAGAAAAAGAACAATATAAACTCTAGGAGACATGCTCCGCGCTTGTGCGACAGACGTCGGTAATGCAAAGGATACTCACTCACCACTAGTTGAGTTCTCATATAGTAATAGTTATCATCCTAGCATAAAGGCCGCTCCATTTGAGTCCTTGTATAGACAAAAGTGTTGTTCTCCAATATGTTGTGCAGAAGTTAGAGATACCTAGTTAGCCTAAACGCATGTTGTACATACTCTACTCACTAGACCTGAGATTATTCATGAAACAACATAGAAGATAGTTCATGTAAAGGAACGAATAAAGACAACACGTAGTCGTCAGAAAAACTACACTGACGCAAGACGCAAACCCTTAAAAATTCAAAGTAAAAGACCGTGTCCTACTAAAGGTCACAATATAGAAATGTGTCATTAGATTTTGAAAACAATGTAAACTAAAACCCTATTACATCAGACCTCTTGAAATCATTGCAAGGGTTGGTCTGGTGGCCTACAAACTCAAGTTACCTCAAGAACTCGACAAAGATCACGACACCTCCCACGTATATAATATCAAAAGTGTCTCTCTAATCAAACTGTTGTCATTCCTCTCGATGAAATCCAGGTCAACACCAGACTATACTTCGTGCAGGAACCGGTAGAGATCATGGATCGAGAAATCAAAAGATTCAAACAAAGCCTCGTACCTATAGTAGAGGTCCAAAAGAACTCTCGTAGAGAGCCGGAGTTTACATGGAAACGTAAGGATCAAACCAAACAAAAGTATCCACAATTTTTTAGCGGTGCTCCCTCCACTACTGGAATGAAATACTAGTAGAACAAAATGATAATGGAACAAAATATTCTAGAACAAAATAATTTCAGGACGAAATTCCTTTAACGGGGAGGTAATGTGACATCCCGGAATTTAGGTCAAAGACTGTGAACGGCCAAGTTCATAGTAAGTCTCTTGAAAATTTGACTCATTGAGTTTTAGTGAATCTAATATAAATCAATGAGTTATTACAACAATTATAAGGTATCAAATGGTATCTTACTTCCAAATATGTAATCTGACAAACAGATCAAACAGCTCAAACTACAACCTTAGTTAACGCGACTGAAAAACTGAAATTTTGTATTAAGCAGTTTTGAGCAATACAAACACTCTAGTCTCGTAGTACATGTTTCCCTGATTCCGAAAATATAAAGAACTTCCAAAACGGAGTTCGTATGTAAAAGATTCGACCGATTTAAGAATCCAAAACCAATGTAATACTGATTTTCTTAAAATCACTAAAATTGTTTTTATCCGTTGAGAGTCTTGCACCCCTCACATGGGAATTCCGAAAGCATTTTTGAATTCAGACTATAACGTTATATTCAATTTTATGTTTGAAATATTTTTAGTAAAAATATGTATATAGAGTGAAAAATCAGACGTTTTCAGGTTTATTATTCACGAAACTTTAAATAGATTTTGCCGGAGTTCTACTTATCGGATTTAATATTCGTCTGACTTTTTAGAAACCTTATAACCAAGATTATCATTTGTCATTTTCAGAAAAATTAATTGATATCCAGATTAAAGGCACACGAATCAAGGAAGTTAGAAAATATCATCATTTTAGATATTCAAATATAACATTATACTTTTGGCACTTTGAGTCAAGCATAATAGAATTTAAACATTCAACAATATTACTATAACATCTAACTTGCATTTTCTACCACATCACTCAATACATATACAAATACATGTTAATACACACACAAATACATCTATTTAATCTACCAAATACAAACAAATTAATTAATTAATTAATAAATACAAAAAAAGTAAATAAATAAATAAATAATCTTGCATATCACAATTACAGATTTCTTGCATAGTTCCTTCAATCCAATTTATCACTCTTTCCCTTCCTCACACTCTAGTCTCAACCCCGAACTCTTACTTTTCTCTAGATCCGTACTCAATGATTTAACAGATACTAAGGTGTTGTTTGTTTTTTTGAAGCAAAAATCCATAAAATCTGCGGACCACCTCTGCAACCCTCTGCAGTAGAAGAGGTGGACCAAACGGCTGCAGACTGTAATAAGAAGTGTGTTTGTTTTTTTAACATCTGCATGTTGGTGCAAATATTAAAAAATTAAAATAAACTGATTTTATAATCCGAAAATAGTTTTTTAATACCGAAAATATAATAATATATGACATTTTGGGAAGAATTTATGATATTTCAGCAAAAAATAATGATATTTTAACAAAAAATAATGATATTTTAGCATAAAATAATGATATTTCATCAACAATTTATTATTATTCAATATAAAAAAAAGAAAAAAATTCAACAAGAATAAAAAAAAAGGAAAAAAATGTGAGATAAGATTTTAACAATATATAATCAACAGACTAAATTACACGAATTGTCCTTTAAGTTTTTATTGTTTCCCTGAAATAGTCCTTACGAAAGGTTTTTCCCTCATATGGTACCTACAGACCTAACCTTAAACGTAAACGGTCATTGGTTGGATGTCGTCTAAAACAACGTTAACATGCCCCCATGTGCCTTGCACATGAGGGTATTTTAGTCATTCCACCTAAATTAGGGCCCCACCTCTCTCTCTCCTAGACCCCACATCATCTTCTTCCCCTTTCTAATTTCCATACCGTTCTTACATCGCCGGACTTCTCACCAGTTGCCCCAACTACAAAGCTGTCGACCCCAACGGAGAAATCTTAAATGCCGAAAAGGCCTTCAGTCTAGCTGGTGTCGATGGTGGGTTCTTTGAGCTTCAACCGAAAGAAGGTCTAGCATTTGTTAATGGCACAACCGTGGGATCTGGCATTGCCTCCATGGTTCAATTTAAAGCCAACGCTCTTTCTTTGTTGTCAGAAGTTATGTCCGCCATTTTCGCAGATGTTATGCAAGGGAAGCTGGAGTTCACAGACCACTTGAGACACAAATTAAAGCATCACCCAGACCAAATTGAAGTTGCAGCAATAACGGAGTACGTTTTGGATGGATCTGGTTACGTTAAAGCTGCATAGAAGGTCCATGAAATGGACCCTTTACAGAAACCTAAACAAGATCAGTATGTTTTGAGAACATCGCCTCAATGGCTCGGCCTACAAATCGAGGTCATCCGATCATCAATTAAAATGATCCAAAGAGAAATCAACTCTGTTAACGAAAACCCTCTGATCGATGTTTCCTGAAACAAGGCCTTACATGATGGTAACTTCCAAGGAAACCCAATCGGAGTTTCCATGGACAACACTCGTTTGGTCATTGCTGCGATAGGGAGACTCATGTTTTCCCAATTCTCAGAGCTTGTAAATGACTTCTACAACAACGGAATACCCTCCAATCTCTCCAGTGGTCGGAATCCAAGTTTGGATTACGGGTTCAAAGGTGCTGAAATTGCAATGGCTTCGTATTGCTCGAAGCTCCAGTTTATTGCCAACCCTGTAACTAACCATGTCCACAGCATTGAACAACACAACCAAGACGTAAACTCTCTAGGGTTAATTTCTTCCTGGAAAACTTCTGAAGTTGTTGATATTTGGAGGAGAATCTGTAAGCCATATTGAAGAACAACGTGAAGGAAGAACTTGGAACAGGGTATTTGACAGGGGAGAAGGTTACTTCACCAGGATAAGAGCTTGATAAGGTGTTTACAGTGGTATGCAAAGGGCTAGTGATTGATCCATTGTTGGAGTGTCTTGAAAGTTGGAATGGTTTTCCTCTTCCAATTTGTTAACTTATGTTTGACATCTTTATATTATATGTATATGTTTTTTTGGAAAGTGATTGACTATATTCCATGAATAACAGTGATTAGATGAGGTTCTTACGGCAAAGAAATAGTTTCTCATATAGAATCTAAATGGGTTTTGGGGCATAAGAAATCAAGGGAAACCTAGCTTTAGAATGACGTAAGCAATGACATAAGAAGCCATTATTAAAGAAGACATATTATTGAAGACATGTGGCCTTTCAATATGGAAAGGAATTTGTAATTATTTATGGTTTTGTCTTTTATAATTATTATATGCAAAGTGTCGGTAGCATAGTAAAATAAAGTATGTAAGACCTTCAATACTCTAGGGGCATTAATGTAAATAGGTTTGTCATATTGCAATCAACCGATTGCAGTTCTATTATTGTACTCGGCTCCTTTGAGCCTATAAATAGGGCATTTGCCCATATGGAATAAACAAGCTAAGTTTGAGTGTTTTAAGATTTGAGTTGTTCTCAATCTTCTTCTGTTGAAATAGTTCGTCTATTTCTGAATAGCATAACCCTATCCAAACATATCCATATATTCATATCAACATATCAAACCCAGACAATCAATCCATCGTCAATCCATTCCGACGCATCATTCAGGTATATTCTGTCTTAATTTTATTAATTCCGCCATGTTTTTCAATTTGGTATCAGCGCTAAGTAACGTTCTTATTATTCTTATTATTAGTTTGCATATTCAATCTATCGTTAATAAGAATATATGCATATGCAGCATCATAAACATGATAATGAATAACCACTGTTTTTAAATATTCATATTTAAAAAAGTTATCAACAATTAAAATATTTATCATAAGAAGATTTAATACCATAAATATGTCTCAAGATATTTTCAATTGTTAAATCACTTTTATTTCTTCATGATAGTATCATTTCGAGTTATTCTAACTATTAATTCTACAAAATTTGAAATTTTTATTAAAATAATACTCGTTTTTAATAATCAAATTCATGCTTGAAATATATATTTATCTCTAACAAAATTTTGATGAATTGTATTCCTAATAAAAATATTATTTTAAGAATACAGCAAATCCAAGAATCTATAAATAATTCTAAGAAAAATCTCAAGGATTCTTACAAACCTAATAATCAAGGTACGATTTTAAACAATAACCATATTCATGATGTTAGATATTTCATAAGAACTAGTATTAAAATCCGTTACAAGCAAATACGACGTCTAAAAACAAAACTATTTGTATTCTAAAACATATGTCTTTTAAACACTATTATAATTAACACTACTATTAAATAAATTTTAATCGTAACTTTAAAGCCAAAAGGAAACTAAACCATTATTATTATAAAATTATAATCATGAGTTTTTCAAGCCTAGATACAAATAAACAAGAATTAAAATTTTTTCGTAAAACATTGAAACAATCTAAAAAATTTCTTTTAGACTTAAAAATAGATTCTGACATATCAATGATAAATTGTATATCTAATATTGAAGCAATACATATAATAAATAATAGTATAAATTGGAAACAAGAACAAATAAAAAACCTTGAAGATAAAATAACAAAATTAATTTGTTAAATATGATAGAAAAAACAACTACTTCACTAGAAAAAAGAAACTAAAAATTTTATTTTTAATACACACAATATATGGAAACTTTACAAGAAAAAGTAGAAACACTAACTAAATTATTTGCAGCACTAGAAATTCCATCTGAAACTCAAGAAAATAATATAGAAATAGAAAATAATTCAGATGATAATGACGCAGAAGTAATATATGATTTTTCTTCAGATGATGAAAACCCTTATTCAAATCCATATAGAGATTCACAAAACAATTTTGGATTAAAACGAAAACAAGCATATGTTGAAGATGATTATCAAAGTCAATATATTTATGGACCACCTTCATTAGAAGAAAATTTTTTATATAGACAAGGAATGGTTAAAAATAAACAAAACAAATGGGAAAAAATACCTCCTCAATACATACCTAAATTATTTACATTTCCAACAAATTCAGATATTCTTTTTATTGATTGTGACCAAAATCCTGAAGCAAAAATTCAAGAATGGAGTAATAAAATGGGAGTACAAATTCAGTTAACCGAAGAATTAAGAAATTTACACCCAAAACATTTTCTTAATTATATCATTCATAAAACACAAGGTAACGCATATCGTTTCCTTTCATCTCTTGATGAAACCGAAACAATGATGATAGCCACCACTGATGCTATGGAAACATTTAAAAATGTATTAAGCCGTCTTATTCAGGAATTCATAGGAAAACAAATTGAAGATAAAATATCAAAAGAAGCTTTTCAATTACAATCACTATGGCATTTAACTAATTTACGAATTTGTAATATGTGTTATTTAGAACCATTTATATGTGAATATTCTGAACATTATTATAATTTAGATTCCATTAGAAAAAAAGCAGCATTAGATATGTTCTATCAAAAATTACCATCATTAGTAAGCCAAAGTGTAATAAAAGATTTCCAAGAAGCATTACAACAAAATAAAGTTGCAGACACCTTAGGAGCACGAATAAGCATATTAAAAGCATGGATGCAGAAAAAATGTTTAGAACAAAAAACAGCACAAGATGCAAAAATAGATTTATGTTGTGACATCCTTTCTAACAAAGTAAATCAATATGGTTGTAAAGAAAAACAACAAAGTAAAAAGAAAATTTGGAAAAAACAAACTTATAAACCCAAATATAAAGAATATTATAAACAAGGGGAAAGAAAATATTTCCGAAATAGAAAACAATATAAACAAAAATATCAATCCAAAACAAATTATTGCCCATCGAATAAAAAAGACTGTAAATGTTGGATATGTCAAGAAGAAGGACACAAAGCTTATGAATGCCCGAAAAAGACTAAAAAAGAAAAAGAAACAAATATATTAAAAATTGCATACGACCTTGGATACGAACCCATAGAAGATTCAGATATAAATTCAGATATAGATATTTATGCATATACAACTGATTCTGATTCAGATGCAGGTACATAATCCTATGGAAAAAGTATTACTAGAATTTGATTATTAAGAACGAGTATTATTTTAATATTATTTTAATATTAGATATACAATTTATCATTGATATGTTAGACATAAATATATATTTCAAGCATGAATTTGATTAATTTGATTATTAAGAACGAGTATTATTTTAATAAAAATTTCAAATTTTGTAGAATTAATAGTTAGAATAACTCGGAATGAGATTATCATGGAGAAATAATATAACAATTGAATAGAATATCTTGAGACATATTTATGATATTAAATCTTCTTTCGATAATTTTTAATTGTTTTAATAACGATGATTTTTTGAATATGGGTACTTAAAAATAATAATTATTTATTTTCATGTTTATGATGTTTATCATGTTTATGATGCTTATCATGTTTATGATGCTGCATATGCATATATTCTTATTAACGATATATTGAATATGCAAACTAGTAATAAGAATAATAAGAACGTTACTTAGCTCTGATACCAAATTGAAAAACATGGCGGAATTAGTAAAATTAAGACAGAATATACCTGAATGATGCGTCGGAATGGATTGACGATGAATTGATTGTCTGGGTTTGATATGTTTATATGAATATATGGATATGTTTGGATAGGGTTCTGCTATTCAGAAATAGACGAGCTATTTCAACAGAAGAAGATTGAGAACAACTCAAATCTTAAACACTCAAACTTAGCTTGTTTATTCCATATGGGCAAAGACCCTATTTATAGGCTCAAAGGAGCCGAGTACAATAATAGAACTGCAATCGGTTGATTGCAATATGACAAACCTATTTACATTAATGCCCCCTAGAGTATTGAAGGTCTTACATACTTTATTTTACTATGCTACCGACACTTTGCATATAATAATTATAAAAGATAAAACCATAATAATTACAAATTCCTTTCCATATTGAAAGGCTACATGTCTTCAATAATGTGTCTTCTTTAATAATGGCTTCTTATGTCATTGCTTACGTCGAGAGAGAGAAAGAGAGAGAGAGAGAGAGAGAGAGAGGGAGAGAGAGAGAAAGGGGGGAGAAGGAGCCCTTGTTTAGGTGAAATGACTAAAATACCCTCATGTGCAAGACACATGAGGGCATGTTAACGTTACTTTAGACGGTCATCCAACCCAAGGACCATTTGCGTTTAAGGTTTCGTCCTTGGGTACCATCTGAGGGAAAAAACTTTCGTAGGGACTATTTTAAGGAAAAAATGAAAACTTAAAGGACCATTCGTGTAATTTACTCTAATCAATATTTTAGCAATAAAAAAAGAATAAAAGAAGAAGAGGTTGGAAGAATCAAACGATTGCAACTCAATTATTGTACTCGGCTCCTTTCAGCCTATAAATAGGGCCTTTGCCCATATGAAATAAACAAGCTAAGTTTGAGTGTTTAAGATTTGAGTTGATCTCAATCTTCTTCTGTTGAAATAGCTCGTATATTTCTGAATAGCAGAACCCTATCCAAACATATCCATATATTCATATAAACATATCAAACCCAGACAATCAATCCATTCCGACGCTGCAAATAATTTAGTTAGTGTTTCTACTTTTTCTTGTAAAGTTTCCATATATAAAAATTTTTAGTTTCTTTTTTCTAGTGAAGTAATTGTTTTTTCTATCATATTTAACAAATTAATTTTGTTATTTTATCTTCAAGGTTTTTTATTTGTTCTTGTTTCCAATTTATACTATTATTTATTATATGTATTGCTTCAATATTAGATATACAATTTATCATTGATATATCAGAATCTATTTTTAAGTCTAAAAGAAATTTTTTAGATTGTTTCAATGTTTTACGAAAAAATTTTAATTCTTGTTTATTTGTATCTAGACTTGAAAAACTCATGATTATAATTTTATAATAATAATAGTTTAGTTTCGTTTAGATTTAAAGTTATGATTAAAATTTATTTAATAGTAGTGTTAATTATAATGGTGTTTAAAAGACATATGTTTTAGAATACAAATAGTTTTGTTTTTAGACGTCGTATTTGTTTGTAACGGATTTTAATACTAGTTCTTATGAAATATCTAACATCATGAATATGGTTATTGTTTAAAATCGTACCTTGATTATTAGGTTTGTAAGAATCCTTGAGATTTTTCTTAGAATTATTTATAGATTCTTGGATTTGTTGTATTCTTAAAATAATATTTCTATTAGGAATACAATTCATCAAAATTTTGTTAGACATAAATATATATTTCAAGCATGAATTTGATTACTAAGAACGAGTATTATTTTAATAAAAATTTCAAATTTTGTAGAATTAATAGTTAAAATAACTCGGAATGAGATTATTATGGAGAAATAATATAACAATTGAATAGAATATCTTGAGACATATTTATAATATTAAATCTTCTTTCGATAAATTTTTAATTGTTTTAATAACGATGATTTTTTGAATATAGGTACTTGAAAACAAATTTTTAAACATGGCGGAATTAATATGATTAGGATAGAATTGTACCTGAATGATGCGTCGGAATGGATTGATTGTCTGGGTTTGATATGTTTATATGAAATATATGGATATGTTTGGATATGGTTCTGCTATTCAGAAATAGACGAGCTATTTCAACAGAAGAAGATTGAGATCAACTCAAATCTTAAACACTCAAACTTAGCTTGTTTATTCCATATGGGCAAAGGCCCTATTTATAGGCTCAAAGGAGCCGAGTACAATAATTGAGTTGCAATCGTTTGATTGCAATATGACAAACCTATTTACATTATAGTCCCCTAGACTATTGAGGGTTATACACTTTATGTTACATCCTAGACACTACTTTTTGATAATAATAATTATAAAAGACAAATGACAAATAATTACAATTCCTTTCCATATTGAAAGGCCACATGTCTTCAATAATGGCTTCTTATGTCATTGCTTACGTCATTCCTCCCGCCTCCGAAAAGACATGTTTTTGAATAATGTTTGCTTTTGTCATGGCTGACGTTAATCTTCCATGAATGGTGTTTCTTCTGTGTTTTCTGAACAGTGACTGCAATTGTGTCTTGGAGCATGCATAATATGTTTGCAAAGTTGTTTCTTGATATCATCGGGTAATTCAGCCAGTTGATGAGAAAATTTTTCGAAAGGTTGTTCGAATGTTTCGATTGCTTTCATTGCTTCCGGAGTGATTTCATTGTCTGTTAAAGAGTAGATGATGAAAGTTTTACTAGCATAATTTACTCTGATTCTTGACCTTTGATCTTTACCGTTGCCAATGCGTGATGATGCTAAATAAACACCGGCAAGTGCAAAGATTAGATGTTCTTGTGTTGGTGATTCACGGGGTAGATCATCTTTTGTTGGTTTTGAGCCGTTGCTTATTCCCATGTTTGCAAAAGTAATACTTGGGACAATTAGTTGAGAATCTTCACCAAAAATTGGGTAGCTAGAATGCATTTTGATGAATAATCCTCTTTCTTGTTTTGCAAAGCGTATTTTATAATTTCTGATGATAGTTTGCACAGCAGAGGGAAATTCGCTGATGCAGTGTAAATTGGTGCCTTCTAGATAGATAGTGTCGATGAATCCATGAATAAAATAATCCCATAAAGTCATAGGATCTGATAAATCGGCTAGGAAAACTGCTTTAGGGCCTGGGCGCCTGGCTACTGGGTAAAAGCCCATTAAAGAATGGACCTCGGTGTAGGAAACGAGGCTATCCCATAATTCAGCGAATTTTTTGGCAGATGGTTTTTTCATGGCTTCTTTTTCTTTGGTTGATAGAATGGATTCAAGGGCAATTTTTGCATTTAATTGGTTAAGGGATCTTGGGATGGATACAGGTTTTTGTGGTGTGAAGCTGGTTATAGGTTTTTGTGGTGTTAGGAGAACTGTTTTTGAACATTCTACGTTATCTTTTATCACTGCTTTGTATGCTTCGTTGTATGCGGCTTCTGCTTCATTTTTTGTTTTGTAACTTTTGTGAATAATATTTCTTCCAAGAATATATGAACTGGCAATTCCCCAATTGTCATATACTCCTTTGTTTTCTCCGTTGAAAATTACGTACCATTTCTTTATATTTTGATCTGCTTGAAGTGGTGGGTATTCTTCTGGATTTTGTATTATAGGTTGTTTTTCTGACTTGAGCATTGTTTGTGGCTGACTATCATCGGATGAAATTTCTTGAATGTCTTCTTTTGGTTGCTTCGTTGTTGAACTGCTAGCTGCTTCTTCTTTAGGTACTGATTGGGATGATAGAATTTGTATTGTTTGTAGTAGTTGTTCTTTTTCTCGTCTGACTGCTTCGAGTTGTCTGACTAATGATGCTTCTTGCTCTTCTTTTTGTTTGAACTGGTGTTTAATTTGCTTCATGATTGCTTCCATTTCAGTATTTCTGTGGATTGAATATTTGCGTCTCTTGGGTACCTGAATAATTGCTTAAAATTGTTTGATATGAAAATTTTCATATCAATGTATGCTTTTGGTGATATATTCATATCACTGTATGCTTTTGGTGATATTTTCATATCACTGTATACTTTATCATTGTTTACTTCAGATGGTATTTTCATACCAATGTATGCTTTTGGTGATACTTTCATATCACTGTATACTTTTGATGGGTCAGATATGAGGTTTCCCTCGTTATCTAGTCCCAATAATACTTTTCCCATAGGATTATGTACCTGCATCTTAATCAGAATCAGTTGTATATGCATAAATATCTATATCTGAATTTATATCTGAATCTTCTATGGGTTCGTATCCAAGGTCGTATGCAATTTTTAATATATTTGTTTCTTTTTCGTTTTTAGTCTTTTTCGGGCATTCATAAGCTTTGTGTCCATCTTCTTGACATATCCAACATTTACAGTCTTTTTTATTCGATGGGCAATAATTTGTTTTGGATTGATATTTTTGTTTATATTGTTTTCTATTTCGGAAATATTTTCTTTCCCCTTGTTTATAATATTCTTTATATTTGGGTTTATAAGTTTGTTTTTTCCAAATTTTCTTTTTACTTTGTTGTTTTTCTTTACAACCATATTGATTTACTTTGTTAGAAAGGATGTCACAACATAAATCTATTTTTGCATCTTGTGCTGTTTTTTGTTCTAAACATTTTTTCTGCATCCATGCTTTTAATATGCTTATTCGTGCTCCTAAGGTGTCTGCAACTTTATTTTGTTGTAATGCTTCTTGGAAATCTTTTATTACACTTTGGCTTACTAATGATGGTAGTTTTTGATAGAACATATCTAACGCTGCCTTTTTTCTAGTGGGATCTAAATTATAATAATGTTCGGAATATTCGCATATAAATGGTTCTAGATAACACATATTACAAATTCGTAAATTAGTTAAATGCCATAGTGATTCTAATTGAAAAGCTTCTTTTGATATTTTATCTTCAATTTGTTTTCCTATGAATTCCTGAATAAGACGGCTTAATACATTTTTAAATGTTTCCATAGCATCGGTGGTGGCTATCATCATTGTTTCGGTTTCATCAAGAGATGAAAGGAAACGATATGCGTTACCTTGTGTTTTATGAATGATATAATTAAGAAAGTGTTTTGGGTGTAAATTTCTTAATTCTTCGGTTAACTGAATTTGTACTCCCATTTTATTACTCCATTCTTGAATTTTTGCTTCAGGATTTTGGTCACAATCAATAAAAAGAATATCTGAATTTGTTGGAAATGTAAATAATTTAGGTATGTATTGAGGAGGTATTTTTTCCCATTTGTTTTGTTTATTTTTAACCATTCCTTGTCTATATAAAAAATTTTCTTCTAATGAAGGTGGTCCATAAATATATTGACTTTGATAATCATCTTCAACATATGATTGTTTTCGTTTTAATCCAAAATTGTTTTGTGAATCTCTATATAGATTTGAATAAGGGTTTTCATCATCTGAAGAAAAATCATATATTACTTCTGCGTCATTATCATCTGAATTATTTTCTATTTCTATATTATTTTCTTGCGTTTCAGATGGAATTTCTAGTGCTGCAAATAATTTAGTTAGTGTTTCTACTTTTTCTTGTAAAGTTTCCATATATAAAATTTTTAGTTTCTTTTTTCTAGTGAAGTAGTTGTTTTTTCTATCATATTTAACAAATTAATTTTGTTATTTTATCTTCAAGGTTTTTTATTTGTTCTTGTTTCCAATTTATACTATTATTTATTATATGTATTGCTTCAATATTAGATATACAATTTATCATTGATATGTCAGAATCTATTTTTAAGTCTAAAAGAAATTTTTTAGATTGTTTCAATGTTTTACGAAAAAATTTTAATTCTTGTTTATTTGTATCTAGACTTGAAAAACTCATGATTATAATTTTATAATAATAATAGTTTAGTTTCGTTTTAGATTTAAAGTTACGATTAAAATTTATTTAATAGTAGTGTTAATTATAATAGTGTTTAAAAGACATATGTTTTAGAATACAAATAGTTTTGTTTTTAGATGTCGTATTTGTTTGTAACGGATTTTAATACTAGTTCTTATGAAATATCTAACATCATGAATATGGTTATTGTTTAAAATCGTACCTTGATTATTAGGTTTGTAAGAATCCTTGAGATTTTTCTTAGAATTATTTATAGATTTTTGGATTTGTTGTATTCTTAAAATAATATTTTTATTAGGAATACAATTCATCAAAATTTTGTTAGACATAAATATATATTTCAAGCATGAATTTGATTAATTTGATTATTAAGAACGAGTATTATTTTAATAAAAATTTCAAATTTTGTAGAATTAATAGTTAGATTAACTCGGAATGAGATTATCATGGAGAAATAATATAACAATTGAATAGAATATCTTGAGACATATTTATGATATTAAATCTTCTTTCGATAATTTTTAATTGTTTTAATAACGATGATTTTTTGAATATGGGTACTTAAAAATAATGATTATTTATTTTCATGTTTATGATGTTTATCATGTTTATGATGTTTATCATGTTTATGATGCTTATCATGTTTATGATGCTGCATATGCATATATTGTTATTAACGATAGATTGAATATGCAAACTGATAATAAGAATAATAAGAACGTTACTTAGCTCTGATACCAAATTTTTAAACATGGCGGAATTAATATGATTAGGATAGAATTGTACCTGAATGATGCGTCGGAATGGATTGATTGTCTGGGTTTGATATGTTTATATGAAATATATGGATATGTTTGGATATGGTTCTGCTATTCAGAAATAGACGAGCTATTTCAACAGAAGAAGATTGAGATCAACTCAAATCTTAAACACTCAAACTTAGCTTGTTTATTCCATATGGGCAAAGGCCCTATTTATAGGCTCAAAGGAGCCGAGTACAATAATTGAGTTGCAATCGTTTGATTGCAATATGACAAACCTATTTACATTATAGCCCCCTAGACTATTGAGGGTTATACACTTTATGTTACATCCTAGACACTACTTTTTGATAATAATAATTATAAAAGACAAATGACAAATAATTACAATTCCTTTCCATATTGAAAGGCCACATGTCTTCAATAATGGCTGCATATGCATATGTATATATTCTTATTAACGATAGATTGAATATGCAAACTAATAATAAGAATAATAAGAACGTTACTTAGCTCTGATACCAAAATTAACGACATGGCGGAATTAATATGATTAGGATAGAATTGTACCTGAATGATGCGTCGGAATGGATTGATTGTCTGGGTTTGATATGTTTATATGAATATATGGATATGTTTGGATAGGGTTCTGCTATTCAGAAATAGACGAGCTATTTCAACAGAAGTAGACTGAGAACAACTCAAATCTTAAACACTCAAACTTAGCTTCTTTATTCCATATGGGCAAAGGCCCTATTCATAGGCTCAAAGGAGCCGAGTACAATAATTGAGTTGCAATCGTTTGATTGCAATATGACAAACCTATTTACATTATAGCCCCCTAGACTATTGAGGGTTATACACTTTATGTTACATCCTAGACACTACTTTTTGACAATAATAATTATAAAAGACAAATGACAAATAATTACAATTCCTTTCCATATTGAAAGGCCACATGTCTTTTCGAAGGCGGGAGGAATGACGTAAGCAATGACATAAGAAGCCATTATTGAAGACATGTGGCCTTTCAATATGGAAAGGAATTGTAATTATTTGTCATTTGTCTTTTATAATTATTATTGTCAAAAAGTAGTGTCTAGGATGTAACATAAAGTGTATAACCCTCAATAGTCTAGGGGCTATAATGTAAATAGGTTTGTCATATTGCAATCAAACGATTGCAACTCAATTATTGTACTCGGCTCCTTTGAGCCTATAAATAGGGCCTTTGCCCATATGGAATAAAGAAGCTAAGTTTGAGTGTTTAAGATTTGAGTTGTTCTCAGTCTTCTTCTGTTGAAATAGCTCGTCTATTTCTGAATAGCAGAACCCTATCCAAACATATCCATATATTCATATAAACATATCAAACCCAGACAATCAATCCATTCCGACGCATCATTCAGGTACAATTCTATCCTAATCATATTAATTCCGCCATGTCGTTAATTTTAGTATTAGAGCTAAGTAACGTTCTTATTATTCTTATTATTAGTTTGCATATTCAATCTATCGTTAATAAGAATACATACATATGCATATGCAGCATCATAAAACATGATAAGCATCATAAACATGATAAACATCATAAACATGATAAGCATCATAAACATGATAAGCATCATAAACATGATAATGAATAACCATTGTTTTTAAATATTCATATTTAAAAAAGTTATCAACAATTAAAATATTTATCGAAAGAAGATTTAATATTATAAGTATGTCTCAAGAAATAGAAAACTCACCAATAGTTATTAATAACGAAGAAAATGAATCTGGATACACTTTTGATGCTTTAATTAATAAAAATAACATCAATAAAGACGCTATAAGAAAATCAAATTTCACACTATCCGAAAGACACAATTTTAGATATAACACATTTAAAAATTTCTTTTCTAGAAAAAATATTATATATTATGGAAAAATTATAGGAGAACAAGCAATACCTATAGAATTAACTCAAGGAAATATTACTATACCCATAATAAATAAACAACAAATTAGAAATAGATTATCTCATATTAAAGAAACAGATAGAATAAAAATTGCTTATATTCATATATCAACTATTCAAATAATCTTAAAAAGTACTGTAAGTAATTTAAATACACCAATAGAATTAGAAATCAGAGATGATCGTATAATTAATAACCAAGAAAGTATTATTGCAAAAGGAGAAGGTAATTTAATTGAAGGAAAAATAAAATTTGATATTAATATTCAATTAGGATTAAGTCTTAAAGATAAAAATCTAAGTAATAGTATTACTATACGATATAAATTATTAAGACAAAATTTTATGATAAAAGGTAATCATCCATTTACTATTACATATCAAATAAATTATGCATTAACAAATTCTCATCATAGTATTACATTTAAAACAGAAGATAGAATTTATATAGATAAATTATTTACCCCTTTATTATCCCTTGAATCACCAAATATGACTAATAATAGAATATTCAATGAAACTAATTTTCAACCAATAATAACTACTCCGTTAATAAAAAGAAGTCCAATTATAGAACCTCCATTTTCAACTATAATAGGTAGATCTTCTATTTCAGAATGTCAGCCTTCAACATCTAATGAAAATAACGATGAAAAGTTAGAAGATATTAAAGAAATGATTAGATCATTAAGTTTAAGAATATGACAGAATCATCTAGTAATTCTCTAAAATATTTTAAAACACTTAAAGGATCATATCAAAATACAAAACCATGTATACCAGATAAAGAAATGATTATAGAAATACCACAAAATTTACCACAAGAAACAATATATAACATCGGTCTTAATCCTGAAGAAGATAAATCAGTAGGAGAAAAATTAAACATAATTAATCAAAAATTAAATAATATTATAGAAGTAGAAAATTTAATTGTATTAAAACAAATTCCTGAATTATTACAGAACTTAACTCAACAGAAAAATCTACTTGAAAAATATTTAAAAATAATAAAAACAATTAAAGAAGAACCACTCAATGAAAAACCACTACTTAAAGAAAAACCACTTACCATTAAACGACCTTTCACATGGTAAAATAAAAATGAATAATAAAAACCAAATATACTATAATTACAATAATAAATAAAAAATTATGGAGTTATAAAAACAAAAATTATACTAGTAAAAATTGGAAAATTAAAAATAAAAAATACTAACAATCCAATTAATTTTCTTTCAATGAGTTCAAAAGTACAAATTAATTCTTCAAAAGATAACATGCTTTGGACTAATATATTAAAAAACCATTGGAAAATAAATTCTAATATCTCTAATACCATTCAACATTTAGAAAATGCTTTATCATATGAAAAAAATTATTTATTAAAATTACAATCAGTAAATGAAGAATATAATAATCAATTAAAAAAGATATCTAGATTACAAGAAGGAATTAAGAAATACAAAAAATCACAAAATCGTAATTTAAAAACAATACGCAATGTTTCAACCACTCTAACAATCACAACTTGTTAATATGAAAACTTTGCAAGAAACACAGATTCAGATATAGATTCAGACATAGATATTTATGCATATACAACTGATTCTGATTAAGATGCAGGTACATAATCCTATGGGAAAAGTATTATTGGGACTAGATAACGAGGGAAACCTCATATCTGACCCATCAAAAGTATACAGTGATATGAAAGTATCACCAAAAGCATACATTGGTATGAAAATACCATCTGAAGTAAACAATGATAAAGTATACAGTGATATGAAAATATCACCAAAAGCATACAGTGATATGAATATATCACCAAAAGCATACATTGATATGAAAATTTTCATATCAAACAATTTTAAGCAATTATTCAGGTACCCAAGAGACGCAAATATTCAATCCACAAAAATACTGAAATGGAAGCAATCATGAAGCAAATCAAACACCAGTTCAAACAAAAAGAAGAGCAAGAAGCATCATTAGTCAGACAACTCGAAGCAGTCAGACGAGAAAAAGAACAACTACTACAAACAATACAAATTCTATCATCCCAATCAGTACCTAAAGAAGAAGCAGCTAGCAGTTCAACAACGAAGCAACCAAAAGAAGACATTCAAGAAATTTCATCCGATGATAGTCAGCCACAAACAATGCTCAAGTCAGAAAAACAACCTATAATACAAAATCCAGAAGAATACCCACCACTTCAAGCAGATCAAAATATAAAGAAATGGTACGTAATTTTCAACGGAGAAAACAAAGGAGTATATGACAATTGGGGAATTGCCAGTTCATATATTCTTGGAAGAAATATTATTCACAAAAGTTACAAAACAAAAAATAAAGCAGAAGCCGCATACAACGAAGCATACAAAGCAGTGATAAAAGATAACGTAGAATGTTCAAAAACAGTTCTCCTAACACCACAAAAACCTATAACCAGCTTCACACCACAAAAACCTGTATCCATCCCAAGATCCCTTAACCAATTAAATGCAAAAATTGCCCTTGAATCCATTCTATCAACCAAAGAAAAAGAAGCCATGAAAAAACCATCTGCCAAAAAATTCGCTGAATTATGGGATAGCCTCGTTTCCTACACCGAGGTCCATTCTTTAATGGGCTTTTACCCAGTAGCCAGGCGCCCAGGCCCTAAAGCAGTTTTCCTAGCCGATTTATCAGATCCTATGACTTTATGGGATTATTTTATTCATGGATTCATCGACACTATCTATCTAGAAGGCACCAATTTACACTGCATCAGCGAATTTCCCTCTGCTGTGCAAACTATCATCAGAAATTATAAAATACGCTTTGCAAAACAAGAAAGAGGATTATTCATCAAAATGCATTCTAGCTACCCAATTTTTGATGAAGATTCTCAACTAATTGTCCCAAGTATTACTTTTGCAAACATGGGAATAAGCAACGGCTCAAAACCAACAAAAGATGATCTACCCCGTGAATCACCAACACAAGAACATCTAATCTTTGCACTTGCCGGTGTTTATTTAGCATCATCACGCATTGGCAACGGTAAAGATCAAAGGTCAAGAATCAGAGTAAATTATGCTAGTAAAACTTTCATCATCTACTCTTTAACAGACAATGAAATCACTCCGGAAGCAATGAAAGCAATCGAAACATTCGAACAACCTTTCGAAAATTTTTCTCATCAACTGGCTGAATTACCCGATGATATCAAGAAACAACTTTGCAAACATATTATGCATGCTCCAAGACACAATTGCAGTCACTGTTCAGAAAACACAGAAGAAACACCATTCATGGAAGATTAACGTCAGCCATGACAAAAGCAAACATTATTCAAAAACATGTCTTTTCGGAGGCGGGAGGAATGACGTAAGCAATGACATAAGAAGCCATTATTGAAGACATGTGACCTTTCAATATGGAAAGGAATTGTAATTATTTGTCATTTGTCTTTTATAATTATTATTATCAAAAAGTAGTGTCTAGGATGTAACATAAAGTGTATAACCTTCAATAGTCTAGAGGGCTATAATGTAAATAGGTTTGTCATATTGCAATCAAACGATTGCAACTCAATTATTGTACTCGGCTCCTTTGAGCCTATAAATAGGGCCTTTGCCCATATGGAATAAACAAGCTATGTTTGAGTGTTTAAGATTTGAGTTGATCTCAATCTTCTTCTGTTGAAATAGCTCGTTTATTTCTGAATAGCAGAACCCTATCCAAACATATCCATATATTTCATATAAACATATCAAACCCAGACAATCAATACATTCCGACGCATCATTCAGGTACAATTCTATCCTAATCATATTAATTCAATTACTATATATCTATATCTCTTCCTACGAACCAAATTTTGTGAATTGATTTATCAGCAATTGTTATTTTTAATGGTTTTTTTAATTTTTCTCACGGTCATAGGTTTTTTAATACGAAGACTTCTGAAAAAACAAACAAACAGCTACAAGATGAAAAATGATTTGTGAAGACAGCACCTAAGACACAAAATATTGTGTGTACAGAATTACAAATCGACCTATAGGATTATAACAAACGACTCCAAGAATGTTATCAACTGCCTCCAAACCATTCAAAGTTCACCTGAACTCTTCTTCTCATTCGTTTCCTATCAAACGACCAAACCCAAACACAAACAAACTCAAACACAAACATTCTTCCATTGATTACAATTTCCATTGATTACAATAAAAAAATGCTTTTTTGTTATTCTTTCCTTCGTTTTTCTTGCCAGATACTCCACCGGTTGTGGGTGTTGTTCCGATCTGCAGGAAGGCAACAGCCCTCTTCCGATCCTCGATCTACTCACGTGTTGAACATCAAACCCAAACTCTCTTTTCCCCTACATCGGGTTCTTACAAAAAAAGAAGAAGAAGAAGTAGAAGAAGAAGAAAACATGTTGAATAAAGATTGGACAACACCCCTTTTCCCGTCAACAAACACCGTCGAACACCCTCCCGGGGTTGTTGTTGCTTCAACCGAACTAGATTTCGCACCCATCCCTTCTTCTTTCATCGACCAAACACCACTAAAACCCCCCCACTTGTTCCATCGGACCCTTCTTCTGATTTCTTTCACCTTCGCAGCTCCTTCCTAGACAGAAGACGAGCGGCCCCGCTACTTCATCTCTTCCTTCTCGTCCGAGACACAACAACCTCGCTGCCTCTCTCCGCCTGCGATTAATCGACCTCCATCGAACCTTTGACTGCTTTTGATTTCACGACTGCTTCGTGATCCACTCGCCCCTGCCTTTTGTTCATCCTTCGATTTCCTTCGTGTTCTCCCTCGTGCCCGATCATAAAAATGAACACGGGGTAAAAACCCTAATCTCTTTTAAATGAGGCTCCATTAGATCGGGTATGGGGCTCCAACACAGAAAAATGGGTTCCGGGTTTGACCCAGTCAAAGGTCAAATATGACTCAAACTTAAATTTAAATTACTCAAAATATACCCTCATTTGACAAATGCTTTGCAAAATAAGTCCAATTCCCAAAACTTAAACCCATTTGTTCAAAACAACCCCTCCTTTAAAATGATCCTAGCCCGGTGTGTTTCGCCGCCTTGGTCGGGGGCGTGACTTGAAAGATGATATAGATGATGAGAGATGAAAGATGATATAGATGATGAGAGATGAAAGATGAGGAGAAGCTTTGACTTTAAAGATGATGTCATCTAGCAGAGTATAGATGACAACCACATATTATTATAGACAGTCTAGTGGAACACTAGCACGCTCGCATCCTGTAGGTGTTTTTGAACTACGTGTTCACAAGATGTACTCTAAAAACCCTGGCAGATATGGATTTAGTGCCTTATATATGAACATTGGCAGCTATGGACTTAGTGCCTAATAGCTAACATCTGCAGCTATGGACTTAGTGCCTGTTAGATTAACCTTGGCAGCTATGGACTTCTTGCCTATTCTTTAGGACAATCCTTAGGAATAAATATTGAAGAATAGATGATTCTTAGGGTAGATCCTTAAGAATAAAGAAGATAATGGGGATGAAAAATTGGGTTAATTTTTTAACAATTAAACATATTAATTATATTATTGTGGGTTGAAAACCCTATGTACTCACCAGGTTTCCCAACCTGACTCACTCAGTTTATTGTAT
The DNA here is from genome assembly GCF_052849685.1 of Lactuca virosa. Classification (NCBI taxonomy): domain Eukaryota; kingdom Viridiplantae; phylum Streptophyta; class Magnoliopsida; order Asterales; family Asteraceae; genus Lactuca; species Lactuca virosa. The sequence continues at coordinate 339,525,879 of NC_136428.1, read as the reverse complement.
CACAGGTAGCGATGTTAAAGATACATTCTACTGAGAGATTCAATAAGTATTAGGCCACTAGTTAAGTTACTGTATGGCTTATAATATTTCGTTATGATTATGTTTTTGTATTGATGATAACATCCCAATATTTTAATATAAATAAAATACATTTCTTCGGAAATATTTTGATAATATCATTATCATGTTTTCTGGGAACATATTCTGAAATGTTATTCCTTAAAAAAGGATAGTCTAGTTTTTAAATAAGTATAAACAAATTGGTCTTTTCTGGCCGTGAAATTGAGAATGTCACATTATGTATTTTATGATTATTGTGATCTTTTATGATGTATTGATACACTTTGTTCCAATATGGTTTCATGATGATGTATTGGATAATAGTTTTATTAAATTAAAAACAAAAATTTTTAGCCTTAATTTTTGGGACATTGCAGATGTGGTGGATGGATGCCACACGACTGTTTCATCCTCTATTCACCACAAAATGGTTGAAGCTAACCACAATGTGGCGAATGGCTGAGTTAACTTGTTGATTTTGGTCTTTGACCAAGTTTGGCCTAAGGGTATTTTGGGTATTTTGAGTGGTATTTGAGATTAGTCATTTGTTAATGAATAGGTGACCGGTTGAGCTGTCATTCAGAGCTGTATCCTATTTAGAGATCTTTTTCAGACTGAGAGGTGAGTTTTCCTCATTATGCTTGCGGATCGAAGGCACCAATGTTGGTCCACTGAGTTATGTACCCTAGTTTAGGGACTGTTGCTATGTTGTATTGATCTTTTAGAACTAAGTCCTAGTATATAAGACGTTATTATGCGGTGGTGATCGATAGATATGTCTGTGAGTCTATTGTCTGGATATATGATTATTTTTCTGTTGAATATATGTTATTTGTTATAGGTTCTATGTCGACATAGTATGGTTGGGTTGAGATTGTACTGCTTCGTGCGGTCAATCAACAAACCAGGGGCAATCTAACTGGGAGTTTATGGGCCAGGGTAATCCAACCGGGAGGTTATGGATTCAGTACGTTCTTTGCAGGGCAATCCAACCAGGAGGTTGTGGGCCAAGGTAAGTCAACTGGGAGGTTATGGACCCAACATTCATTTTATATATCTGTTTGGTTGTGCTATGTGATACTTTGGGGGAATTCGCTAAGCTTTGACTTACGGTTTTAGTTTTATGTTTAAGGTACTTCGGATGACCAGGGCAAGGCGAAGGCGTGATCGTACACATATTTCTATGATATGTTTTGGGAGATTTTATGATACATTGATCTTGGGGATATTTGTATTTGATAATTGATTTGGTATGGTTTTGGGTTGAAAACAATGGTTTCTTTTAAGTTAAAAATAAAAAAATTTATCGTGATTTTTAGAATGTTACAATTTGGTATCAAAGCCCTGGTTTGAGAGAATTGGATGAACGTTCCTGTGAATCCAGACTCAAACTAAGGAACCGAAAAAGGTTTTCAAAAAGTCTTCAAAATAATTTTCAAATTAAATTCAAATTGTTTTTAAAAAGCAACCCAGGAAGGAGGAGATATGTACGATCAGTCGGAGCAAGAAAGTATACCCCAAGTTACTACACTATTATTTGTTATGATATGAGTAGAACTGCATACTAGTGATAAGCTAGGGATTTTCAGGGATTTCATGATAGAATTGCCCGATATATGATGCCTGAATGCCTAAGAGGACTTCTTGTATGAAATTGACATCATTACTGTAGTTGCTTAGTGTTTATATCATAGTTGTACATAACTAAGATTCTATAGTCAGAGAATGTTTGATTTGGCCTTATTTCCTGTTCCTTTTCTGGTTGTGGTCTTAGTGTAGACTCAAGTATCCGACTGCCTATAAGATGCAGTGTTAAGTAATATTAGCAAACATGAGTGGTTGTAGGGTTGGTGGAAGTTTCATGGATGAGTGTATGTGTGAGCAGCCGACCAGAGGAGGAATGTATAGTCACTCTCGATAGAGTGAGGATAGGATGTATGCATATCTTGGTTGTTGTACTTTTTTTGGGCAGTTTGTGATGATCCTTGAGACAAATACGGGTAGGTGTGGAAGGTAGTATGGTCCCGTACTACTGAAAGCACATGACCCGTACGCGTAGCAAGGAATTCCCAAACCCCAAGGGTTTCGTTTGTCTGGGTTGGTTTTATGGTATGAAGTTTGGAATTTATGCTATATTTTAGTTTATTTTTAGTATGGTATTCACGAGGGGATCAAGTTCTAGATCTAGAGCGAGTGGCCAGGATAGGCCAGGATTAACCGATGATCATATTCGAGAGATGATTACCGATGATTACCGCCATGAATGAGCTCTTTTATGATTGATATGATGCACTTTCTGAGGCTGTTTTTGTTGCAGCTACCGTGGTTGAGCTGTCATTCGGAGTTGTATCTTATTCAAAGATCTTTTTCAGACTGAGATGTGAGTTTTCCTCACTGTACATACGGGTCGAAGGCACCAATGTTGGCCCACTAAGTTATGTATCCTGGTTTCGGGAATGTTGTTATGTTATATTGATCTGTTAGAACTGAATCTTGGTATATAGGATGTTATTATGCCATAGTGATCAGTAGATATGTATGTGAGTTTGTTGTCTGGCTATATGATTATCTGTCCATTGAATATATGTTATATGTTATAGGTTCTATGTCGACCTAGTATGGTTGGGTTGAGACTGTACTCCTTCGTGCAGTCAGTCAACAAACCCAGGGAAATCCAACCGGAAGGTTGTGGGCCATGGTAATTCAACTGGGAGGTTGTGTACCCAATACGTTATTTGCATGGCAATCCAACCGAGAGGTTGTGGGCCAGGGTAAGCCAACCGGGAGGTTGTGGACCCAGCATGAATTTTGTATATATGTTTGGTTGTACTATGTGGTACTTTAGGGGAACTCACTTGTGACAACCCATAATTTACAATCTTGGTCAACGAAAGTCAAACATATCAAATAAATGTCAAACTTATATGTTTAATTATCTTAATTTGGTTAGGTTAATGAGTATTAGGTGTATAGACCTTGTATTCAAAGGTGTTGTGTGTTTCAGGAGGGAAACATTTGGAACTGAGAACCTTCGCATGAGCCGCAAACCCTCGCATGGGCGGTAAACCCTCAGACTGCAAACGGTTCGGGTCGCAAACGGTTTGCAGCCGTAAACCCCTTCGGACCGCAAACTCTACCCTATATATATATATATATATATATATATATATATATATATATATATATGTTTGACTGAAATAATCCTCACTTCTACACTTCTAGCCGAAAACTCAAGCTTTTCTCTCAAGATCTTCAACCGAAAACCCCTAGTTTTCTCTCAACTATCATCCGAGGATCATTTAATTCACCTTCGGATCTTGATAAGAACATCTAGTGTTCTTCTTTTCATCGACCAATCACCCTTGATTTCTGGTTTTACAGCCGTAAACCCTTGAATCTCCTTGGTTTCACCAAGAACACCAAGAACACATACTTGAGTTTACAGCCGAAAACACTTGAATCTTCAAGTGGCCGTGAACTGTTTACGGCCGTAAACACCGAAGCCCAGCCGTGAACTCCAAGCAGTCACTCGATTTCGCTTCTAACACTTCTTTTGTAAGTAATTCTTACATTCTAGGTTGTTTCCTTAACACCGTTGAGGTTATATTCACTAATTTCATGCCAATATACCGCGTGAATTGCTATTTAGGACTTGGTTTTGTACCGGGAGCTAACTTGTGGAAAAACATCCTATATCGAACCTTCAATCGAATCACTCACTTATGGTGAGTTCATACCCCTACAATTTACCTTTTTCAATGTTTTTAGGGGGGGATACAATTAGAACAAAATAGAATTGTGTTAACATTTACATGTGAAAACAAACAAACAAAGTATTTCTTATGCTTTTATAAGTTGTTAAAATCATTTCAAAAACACTTTTAAACTATTTTAGATTGCTGTTTATTATCAGAATCGTATTCATTTATATATTTATGTATAAGTATGCTTTAATGGACTTAGGACTATTGCTAAATACCTTGACTCCTATTCCTTGTTTGGTTGTGGGCTTAGGGTAGGATCACTAGTCCGACTGTCGGCTAAATCATAGTTATACTTGCTAAATATATACATGAATATTAAACTCCATTTTCAAAGTACATACTTAACTCAGCTGCATACATTGGGAAATTGAGTATTTTCTCCAAATCAGTTACAGTTCAAACAAACATACTAGTAAACTATAATAGGTATAGTTTAGAGGATCAATACATACTATTTTCTAGAATAGAGAAACAATACAAGAATCAATACATACATACTATTACTATTGAGTACAAAGTATACAATTCATTGACAAGAACAAAAAGGAACTTACATACTATACGTGAACAAGATAACTAAAATGTGAGATACTATTTCATGGCATAGCAATATTCTTGTTATGTCTCGTTTTATAACCAGAGTCTCCTAGAGGGAGAGCGTGAGTTTGTGTATAGATCTATACGGGATTGACCATCCCACACCTTGCTGCTAGCTACAGTGGGACCTGCAGGTCTACGGGTGACAAATGTCATATCTTTTTCGACGCTTGAAGTACGTCGTGTTTTATACTAGTCAAACAAGCATGGTTATAACCTAATCACATTTAACCTTAATTAACCAGTTTTGTTACAAGGCAGTTAATGCATCAGTAATGTATTTTATACAATACTACTGTAAACCTTCATTTTCCATTACATTCAAACAGTGATATTCTCACATGAGAAATGCATACTATTTTCTAGTAAAGATGGTTTTAAAAAAATGGAAAACATACATTTTATACTATTTCAAGTACAAACATACATTTTATGCTATTACAAGAGAACAAACATACAAAACAAGCGGGTCGTGGGTAGAAGACTACTTTTCATTTTTTGAAGAAAATATAGGATTTTCTGGGAAGTATACAAACATTTCACTAAAAAAATACAAACATTTTCAGGATACAACTGCAAACATTTGACACTAAATACTTATGAACTCATCAACTTAAATGTTGATACTCTCTTTCAAAATAACTTGTATTCTCAGGGAACCAGTAGGCAGGTACACTGGCACAGGTTTTGGAGAAGACGGAGCAAGTTCAGACTCGTCTTTTATTTTGATATATATTTTTGGTGTCTTACATCTATACAAAGAAAACACATGTATTAACTATTCTATTAATTCAATGGATGGTGTTGCTTGTTTTACTATCGTGCATTGTTATGATATTGTACATGACGTCCTCCGCCCCCGAATGTTTCCGCCATCTCAGTTTGGGGGTGTGACAGATTGGTATCAGAGCATTGTTTATAGTGAACTGAGTATATCAACCTATAAAAGATATACAACTATAAACACATCGGGACTAAAACACTCTGACCAAGAGTTATACTTTTTAAATAATAAAATATTTTACTAAAGTATACATACATGCATTTATACTAAGAACAGTGTCATACTAGAACAGAACAAAAGTATTGCGATTGTTGAACAACACAAGTAGGCTTGGGGAAATATAATTAGGTTTAGGGTTGATATAGCCTGATCAACTATATCTATCCGAGAAGTGATTAGCATGTGCCTAGGAATGGTTGTGGTATTGCAACAAGTCTAAAAACTTACCAACTTTACTACAATGAAACACTAGAACATAACATCAACTTAAAATACTATAGGAGTATTTTTTATGCTATAACTAACTTATGTGAAAATTAAAAATACCCTTACTAGTAGGTCAATAGTTGCTGAGTGGATGCACTAAGGTTATATGTGACTAAGATGTTATAGACTTAGAATCTGTGATCTTCTCTTTACTTCCTGTTCCTTGTTTGGTTGTGGTCTTAGAGTTGGATCACTTATTGGAAGGTCTATTCTATCTTGGTTATATATAGCTGGTATGAACTACGTAAGTATTGAAGTAACTCGTAAGGATCATCCTATAAATATCTATAGTAATACATCTTTTATATGTCTCTTACACCCCTTTTCTCGCTTAGATAACATGGTTGGATTCAATCTACCTGGTGACCCGTACTTTCCCAATCAAGGGAACGGTGGATGGATTGAAGTTGAACCTGAAGAAGAGAATGAGGAGGAAGTTCAAGAAGACTCTGACTCAGAACCCGAGGTCTATAATCCACCTTAAGTTGCCCAAAATCCTAACCCTCGACAGGATTTTCAAGGTACGACGCCTCTGTGGGCAGTGAACTTGGGAAGGTGGAGCCACGAACAGGGACAACCACCTCCTTATAATGGGGATCGAAGCTTCTACAACCTGAACGAGGGAGGCTCAGCTGACAGAATCCTCCCTATCTTAGTTCGTCGTGTTACTCGCAATGTTGAGCAAGGAAGAACAACCATCGACCAAGTCATGGAAATTAGGGCAAACTCAGGAGTCAACACTGTTCGCCTTCACCATCTGACCGATGACCAGGAGTTAACAAGGACTTACACTGATGCGCTACAAATGGAACTGAACGCCAGCCGATCCGAAGTTAGAGAACTTCGACAGAACCAAGTTGCACTGGAAAGGCGTGTGTGGGAAACAGAACACCAGCTGGCTGAGTCTAGGGCAAAATCTAGTAACAACCAGAACAACACTCCTCGCGAGTAGAGCATACTCTACTCACTCTTTTGGATATAGATTAGGTCTACTTTTAGACTCTAGTACTATTTTCCTGTTTATATATAGGCCTTGAACTTTCAGTTTGTTAGGTCGTTGTGATGTCAAAGTTTTCTCTATATTGGTATGTGGTAGACCTATTACAAGGTCAAGTTTTCCCGAACTCTATACATTTATAATACCAATGATATTGACAGGCATCCAATCCTCTTGGAAAATCTTTATCCAAATACTTTCATCTTTCTCGTAGTAGTTCTCCATTGAAAACACTCAAACAATTACAGGTTGAACTATGGTGATTTAGTTCAAGGAACACTCTCATTATTCTCACTATTCACAACTTACCATTATCTTCATTTTTATAAACTTATAGTTGAAAGATGCCTCCCTGTAGATTAACTAGACGCAATCCACCAATTACTCCAACTCAACCAGCACCTCCTCCATAATTCGATCATGTAGTTTTTCAAGCTGCAGTGACCACGGCTGTAACGGCAGCCTTAACTCAGATCAACGCTAGCGGTACTAGTAGAGGTGGAACGGGTGTTAAATCTACCCAAGGTGATAGTCACGGGCACCCTAGGGAGTGTTCATACAAAGACTTCACCAACTGTAAACCCAAAGCCTTTAATGGTAGCGGTGGAATCATCGCTCTATCGCAATGGATAGAGAAAACGGAGTCTATCTTTGAGATTTGCTCCTTCCCAGAAGGGAGCAAAGTAAAATTTGCTGCCTGCACCTTCTCAGACTGGGCCCTCACATGGTGGAATGGCCATGTCAAGTCACTTACTCTTATAGTGGCTAACTCGATCGGCTGGGAAGCACTGAAGGATCTGATGGTAGGAGAATACTGCCCGAGGGGCGAAGTTCAGAAACTCGACCAGGAACTTTGGAGCCTTACTATGAAAGGTTCTTACATAGTAGCCTACACGGCTAGGTTCAGAGATCTGGTGTCTCTATGTCCAGGAATGGTCCCCACGGAGAGCAATAAGATCGATAGGTACATCTAGGGACTAGTGCCTCCATTTCAGGGGAACGTATTGTTTTCGAACCCCTCTACATTCGACAGTGCCAAACGATTGGCACAACGACTCATTGACCATGGAGTCCGCACACCAGCAACAACCCCTGCTGTCGCAGAACCAGCCAAAACGACCGACAAAATAGGAAGTTTTGGGACAGAAAGAAGAATCAATCGGCGCAGAGCTCAGCCAAGAAATAGCAGATTGTGGTTATTCATGCTGCAACAACCCCGGTTGTCCCTGCACCGACAAAGTGGTACGTTGGAAGTTTGCCAAAGTGCAACAAGTGCAACTTCCATCACAACGGACCCTGGCCTGAGATGCAGTGTGCCAACTGCAACAGGAAAGGGTACATGACCCGTTTCTGTAAAGCTCCGGCAAGGCCAATCTCACAAGTCCCTGGTATTGGAGTAGGCCAGGCATGCTACGGGTGTGGTGAAGTTGGTGAAGGGTTTTAAGCATTCTAACACTCCTATGGTGTACATGCAACCCTAGAAACCTTGGATCTATGTTTTCTATAAGATACATGCAAATAACAATTTTCCAAGGTTTGCTTCCTAACTAGCATGTTATGGGGTACTTGAATCATAAAACACTAGTAGAATTACATACCTTTTAGTAGTGATTGATTGCTTGGAGTTTGAGAGCCTAGCACCAATAATTTGGATTCCTCAAATGGAAGTCACAAATCACCACAAACTTTGGAAACCTTTAGAGAGAGTATGAACACTTGTAGAAATCCGCCACCTTTGCTCACACACACTAGTGCCATTTAAAGTGCCAATGACTCCTTTATATAGTGTGGTGGATTAGGGTTACATTCATGTAAACCCTAATACCCACGACCTTTCATTTTCATGAGATCCATGGGTTAAAGCTTCATGGACTATCCATGGACTTTCCATGCAAGCCTAGCCCATTCTAAATAAGCAATAGCCCATACTATATAAATACAAGAGTCCATATTTAATTAGTCGCCTTTTTTTTATCAAATTAATTCTAAATTAATTCTAGATCAATACTAATTAAATAATATGATTTCATATTAATATATTAGAACTTATAATATATTAATAAATCATAACTTATACTGTTCTCAAAAGGTTATCCGTATAAATTGTTCGGGTGAAGTGCAACCCAAATGGACCATGTCGGGTCGGGTCAAGTACATCTCATATATAGTTATGGACTTAGACACCTTATCCAACAGTCTCCCACTTGGATTAGTCTAATAACTATAATTGCAAGCATGACTTCAGGAACCGACCGGCAATCGTAGCTCTTAAAACTTTGTTGAACTATGAAGCACCATTTAAGATAAGTGATCATATAATCCTCTGTTCTAGATATCATCTGGACAAATACATGGAAAAATGTCGTAGTTATTGTACAGTAGTTTGTTTCCTGATTTCCGATTTGTTTGACATAGAACTTAATTGAACACATCAATTTAGTTCTGACCGGGCCCGGTACATAGGTCAAAACTAAATCATCGAGGGGCCCAAATATCGCTTCTAATTCAAGAAGGAACAGATAAAGTTCGACTCATATGCTTGTCCTACTATTTACTGAATTATACACAAAGGTACGTTTTATGACATCAAGTTACTGATGCGTTTTCGTACAATCAATGCATAACCAACTCATAGGCAACAACTCATATCTCTAGGTTTGAAGATTTATATGATATTACCGTCTCACGATCACTCGAGATAAATTCCATGAAGTAATACAAGTGAGCGTGGGTTGAATCCAATACTCAGAACTTATGAGCAGTCATGAGTCTTGTAGCAACTCTTTGCTATGTCCAACATCTTAAACATCTACAACCAACTTCATGATAGTCTTGATTCATATCTACTTCCAACATATGACCGACTGTGGAGAACTTGAATAATATGAAAATACCATAACATAATTATTCTGGAAGTCAAAACATGCAAAATGAAATGATAGTAAACGATTGACAAAAGATAGCAACACTTTACTCATAAATAAACAACAACTTTTATTCATCATCCAATGTCAATTACACTTTACAAATTTCAAAACTATCTAATCTGTGAAACTAATATCGTCCTTTAGCCCGATGCGCCTCGCATGCTGCAAATGCCTAACTCTAGTCAGTCCCTTCGTGAGGGGATCTGTGGGGTTCTCCTCTGACGATATCCTCTTTGCTACGAGGAGTCCTTCTTCAATATTGTGTCTTATGAAGTGGTATTTTCTGTCAATGTGTATGGATCTGCCATGATCTCTCGGTTCCTTGGCTAAGGCAACCGCACTATTGTTGTCACAGAAAATTTCCATAGGATCCTTTATAGCTGGTACAACTCCAAGGTCCCCGATGAAGTTCTTTAGCCATATAGCCTCCTTTGCTGCCTCGCTTGTCACTATATACTCTGATTCGCAAGTTGAATCAGCCATTGTTTCCTGATTGGAACTTTTCCAAGTAATTGCTCCTCCATTTAAGGTAAAGACCCAGCCCTACTGAGAGCGAAAATTATCCGTATCAGTATGAAAGATAGCATCACTATACCCTACTACTCTCAAGTCATCACTCCCACCGAGTGTAAGGACCCAGTCCTTAGTCCTTCGCAGGTACTTGAGAATATTCTTTACCGCAGTCCAGTGTGCCTTGCCAGGGTTCCCCTGATCTCTGCTGATCATGCTCAACGCAAAGGCTACATCAGGACGAGTACAAGTCATAGCATACATGATCGAGCCAACAGCGGAAGCATATGGAAATCGACTCATCTCAGCTATCTCATCCTCTGTACTCGGACTCTGAGCCTTGCTCAGTTTGACATTATGCTGGATCGGTAAGCCACCTTTCTTGGAATTCTGCATGTTGAACCTTTTCAACACTTTGTCGACATAGGTGCTTTGACTAAGTCCAATTAGTCTTTTACTCCTGTCTCTCAAGATCCTTATCCCTAGGATATAGGCAGCTTCTCCAAGGTCCTTCATAGCGAAACACTTCCTAAGCCAGGATTTCACTTCCTGCAAAGTTGGGATGTCATTTCCTATGAGTAGTATGTCATCCACATACAATACCAAAAAGCTAACTATACTCCCACTAGCCTTGACATATACACAAGATTCATCTTCACTCCTCGAAAAGCCAAACTCTTGGACTTTCTCATCAAAACAAAGATTCCATCTGCAAGGTGCTTATTTCAATCCATAGATGGATTTCTCAAGCTTACACACTCTATTAGGGTACTCTGCGCTGACAAAACCCTCTGGCTGACTCATGTAAACATCTTCAGCCAACTTCCCATTAAGGAAAGCGGTTTTGACATCCATTTTTCATATTTCATAGTCATGAAATGCAGTAATGGCTAGCATAACCCTAATAGACTTAATCTTTGCTACTGGTGAAAAAGTCTCATCATAATCAACTCCCGGAGTTTGAGAAAAGCCCTTTGCAACCAGTCGTGCCTTCTAAGTGTATACATTACCATCCATGTCGGTCTTCTTCTTGAAGATCCATTTGCACCCGACGGTCTTGCGACCTGGTACATTGTTAACCAAGTTCCCAACTTGATTGTCATACATGGACTGTATCTCGCTGTCCATAGCCTCTTTCTATTTAGCAGCCTCAGGGCCTGCCATGGCTTCCGAGTAGCTGTTAGGTTCATCCAGACTTATCAATGTGTTATCACTGATAAGTGTATCACCTTCCGCAGTAATATGAAAACCATAGTAATGCTCAGGTGCATTCCTAACTCTTGTGAAACGCCTCAGAGGTATGGGTTCGTCAGTCGGATCAACAGGAGTTTCCTCCCTAGGTTGATTGCTAGGGTTTGAGGTTCCTTCCCCACTTGACTCTTGAATTTCTTCAAGGTCAATTTGCCTCCCACTGTTTCCTTGGCTTATGAAATCTCTCTCTCGAAAGACTCCTCTCCTTGCTACAAAGACCATATTATCACTGGGTCTATAGAAGAGGTAACTAAAGGATTTATGTGGGTAGCCGATGAAAATCCACCTCTCACTTCGAGGTTCGAGCTTATCGTGAGTCTCACGCCTAACAAAAGCCTTGCAACCCCAAATCTTGATGTGATCTAGATTGGGAACTTTTCCAGTCCACATCTCGTGAGGTGTTTTGGAAACCTTCTTTGTAGGGACTAGATTAAGGATATGGGCGGCAGTCTCTAAGGCATACCCCCAGAATGAGATTGGTAGCGAAGCTCGACTCATCATGGAACGAACCATATCCAACAAGGTTCAATTATGCCTCTCAGCCACACAATTTAGCTGTGGTGTCCTGGGATGTGCCAATTGTGAGACAATCCCACATTCCTTAAGATAGTCAAGGAACTATGTACTAAGATACTCACCACCTCGATTGGATCGAAGCATCTTAATGTTCCTGCCCAACTGATTCTCCACTTCCTATTTAAACTCCTTGAACTTTTCAAAGGTTTCTGACTTATGCTTGATTAAGTAGACATATCCATATCTACTATACTCATCAGTAAAAGTCACATAGAAGCGGTTAGCATCCCTTGTGGCGGTTCTGAAGGGTCCACACACATCTGTGTGTACAAGATCCAACAAACCTTCACCCCTAGCACAAGTACCAGTGAAGGGTGACGTTGTCATTTTCCCAAGCAAACAAGATTCACAACTATCATCCGACTTTAGGTCAAATGATTCCAAGACTCCATCCTTTTGGAGTTGGCCTATGCGTTTCTTGCTTACATGTCCAAGACGACAATGCCATAATGATACTTTATCCAAGCTAGTGGAAGAATCGATACACAGCACATTATTTCCTAGGTTATCTACAACCGACATAGTTTCATACACACCATCACAAGGTAATGCTTTAAAATAAAGAACATTATTAAAGAAAGCATTAATACTACCACATTCCTTATCAAACGAAAAGGTAAAACCTTGTTTGTACAAACCATGAAAGGAAATAATATTTCTCGCCATTTCAGACGAGTAACAACATTTATTCAAATCTAATGTTAACCCACTACTTAGCAACAAAGAATAAACTCCAATCTTGGTGACAGGTGTAACTTTCCTATTCCCCATGATCAAGTTTATCTTCCCATGCTCCACATTCTCACTTCTTCTTAGTCCCTGCAAACCAGAACATATGTGAATACCACAATCTGTATCAAGGACCCAAGAATTAGAATAGGGTGAGTTATTAGACAATATAGTGTAAATACCTGCATGGTTGGGTTTCACTTTCCCATCCTTAACATCTTGCAAGTACTTTGGGTAGTTTCGCTTCCAGTGAGCCTTTTCATGGCAATAGAAGCATTCAGCCTCATTAGGGTTGGCAGAAGGAGTGACAGAACCTTTCTTAGTTCCACTTGAAGAGGAGCCATCAGGGACTTTACCTTGGTACCCTTCGAAGGGCTCTTCCTCTTCTTCCCTTTACCTTTCCCGAGAGCCAGAACAGGGGCGTTGGTAGGAGTAGAAGTAGTAACAACCGATTTACCTTTAAGACCACTTTCGGCGGTCTTCAGAAGTCCTTGAAGTTTGCTGAGTGTAACTTCCTCCTTGTTCATGTGGTATGTTATTCGGAATTGATCATAACACGAGGGTAAGGATTGCAAAATCATGTCAATTGACAACTCCTCAGGGAATTTCACATTCAATTTCAGCAAACGGTCCACAAATCTTTTCATTTTCTGCATGTGGCCCGTGATGGGTTCACCATCCTTCATCCAGGTTGTTATCATGGAGGAGATGATTTCATACCGCTCTTGACGAGCACTCTGATGGTATCTGTCCATCAAGTCCTGGTGCATTTCAAAAGGGTAAAACTCCTCATAGGACTTTTGGAGCTCGGCTGTCATCGTGGCCAACATGATACATGCCACCTTAGTAGCATCTCTCTCATGTGCTCGGAATTCAGCGATCTCCTCTGAAGTAGCAGACGACTCATCAAGTTCCTTAAGCTTCTTGTCGAGGACATATTCCTTGTCCTCGTAACAAGTGACCATCCTGATGTTCCAGATCCAATCCATAAAGTTGGAACCATCGAACATGACTCTCCCACAAAGGTTCATGAGAGAGAAGGAGCCGGTAGGGTTTGAGCCAGAAGCGGCATTGTTGGAAGACATCTGAAAAAGAAGAAAGACAAGTTTAGATTAGATATAAAGATAGTCCTTAATAAGACACCCAAATGTAATATTAAGGCTAGGACCCAACACAATATTTTATAACTTAGAACAGGGATGCCGTAATCCAAGCTATAAAATATTTGAAGGTAGGTGAATGAAGATTCACCAATTTCCATCATGAAAAACGAAATAAATTATTAGGTTTTAATTGGTTTTGAAACTCCTAGATTCTTTGAGATTCATTGAACTTTTCAATGGCATGTTTCAATCTCGAGTGTGCCCTTCAAGTTTTGTGACTGGGATGCCGAGGATCACAAAACAAGGTGTGAAGTAACCATGCAAGTTACTTGGTACTCTTAATGTTTATCACTCAACCGATGTGCTGGTTAACCACACGCGCTCCACCGATCTATGATAAACCTTAAGCCACCATTTGACTACCTTGTTAAGTCCAAGTTAGTGTGTCGGTTAACCACACACGCTCCACTAACGACTTAAGCAAAGTGCAAAGTCAAATTTCATGGGTTAGCACCTTATTCACATTTTCCTAAATTAACTAATATTGGGAATTTATAAAACATTTAGTTACTTTACTTCATCATACTTTTAATGAGGATTAGTCATTGTCCTACCCGTTTGATTAACGACCCTCCACCAGTCAGGGAAGCGGTGGGTGAGAGTGGACACCCATTAAGCTGCCATGTTATAGGCAACAACCTTATACCCCCCTTATAGACCGGCTTCGTGAATGAGGCCTACTAACGGTAAAACGACTTGTTCTTATACATACATATATATATATATATATATATATATATATATATATATATATATATATATATATATATATATATATATATATATATATATATATATATATTATTAACTTATAATATTATAAAGTATAAGGGTTGAATTTTAACTTTTAAAATTCTAGGGTTTGGAACTAAAGTTTTTAAGGTGACTTTACATGTTCCAAAACTTGAGGGCAAGCTATTTTTGTAACTTTCAAAACTTTTCAACTTTCATAACTTATGAGTTAATGGTTTATTAAAATGAGAGGCTTTTCATTTTATATAACCTATGTGTTCATTTAATGGACTTTAAAAGAATGACTTTTGGTAATCCATAACTTGAGGACAAATTATGGATTCCATTAAAACATATAATGATCAAGAATTAACTAACAAACAATTTCGCAAATAATTCCTATGATCTTCTAAACTCATAAGTTCATGAACATCCATATCAACAATTTCAAGAATCATAAATAAACCATACAAAACTTGAAATTTTGATAATAGCCATTTAAAATGGATTAGCATAACCATTACACCATCTAAAACAAGTTTTATAAGACCAAAACAGTTTAGGGTAATGTTTCTAGTCCATTTCCAGCAGCAAAACTCGAAAAACTGCAAACTGGAAGACAAACTCGTCGAGTTCTATAAGGAACTCGTCGAGTTCATGTATTAACTCATGAACTCGGCGAGTTTTTGGCCAGAACTCGTCGAGTTTTCCAGTCTGGGTAGATTTTGGTTTTGGAAAAACAAGTTTGCATCAAGTATCAAGAAAACAAGCCTAGGCTTTGATACCACTGAAGGGTTTTGAGCATTCTAACACTCCTATGGTGTACATGCAACCCTAGAAACCTTGGATCTATGTTTTCTCTAGGATACATGCAAATAACAATTTTCCAATGTTTGCTTCCTAACTAGCATGTTATGGGGTACTTGAATCATAAAACACTAGTAGAATTACATACCTTTTAGTAGTGGTTGATTGCTTGGAGTTTGAGAGCCTAGCACCAATAATGTGGATGCCTCAAATGGAAGTCAAAAATCACCACAAACTTTGGAAACCTTTAGAGAGAGTATGAACACTTGTAGAAATCGGCCACCTTTGCTCACACACACACACACACTAGTGCCATTTCAAGTGCCAAGGACTCCTTTATATAGTGTGGTGGATTAGGGTTACATTCATGTAAACCCTAATACCCATGACTTTTCATTTCCATGAGATCCATGGGTTAAAGCTCCATGGACTATCCATGGACTTTCCATGCAAGCTTAGCCCATTCTAGATAAGCAATAGCCCACACTATATAAATACAAGAGTCCATATTTAATTAGTCACCTTTTTTTATCAAATTAAATCTAAATAAATTCTAGATCAATACTAATTAAATAATATGATTTCATATTAATATATTAGAACTTATAATATATTAATAAATCATAACTTATACTGTTCTCAAAAGGTTATCCATATAAATTGTTCGGGTGAAGTGCAACCCAAATGGACCATGTCGGGTCGGGTCAAGTACATCTCATATATAGTTATGGACTTAGACACCTTATCCAACAGTTGGACACTACAAGAGGAACTGCCCGAAAACAGGGAATACCGGTGGGGTAGGGAGAGTTTTAGAGATAGGCCATGAGGAAGCTGTTGCAGACCCTACGGTGGTCATGGGTATGTTTCTCCTCGATAACTCTTATGCATGCATACTATTTGATAGTGGAGCGGAGAGGAGTTTCGTGAACCAAAAATTTAAACACTTACTTAAACAACAACCACAAGCACTAAAAGAAACATTCATCGTAGAAATGGCTAACGGGAAGACTGAGAGCACTAGCGATATATACATAGGATGCACTCTCTCTCTAGATAGCTATACATATCAAATCGACCTCTGCCTATCTCAATAAAAAGTTTCGACGTCATTATCGGCATGGATTGGTTGAGTCTTCATCGTGCTAACATCCTGTGGTTTGAGAAAGTCGTTTGTCTTAATTTGCTGAATATCGAAACCCAAGTTATCTATGGCGATAAACCAGGCACGAACCTTAGAATCATCTCGTGTATTCAAGCCCATAAGTACTTACGAAAGGAATATCATGCATTCCTTTCTCACGTAGTTGATGTGAGCCACGAGGTGACTGACATAAAGAATATCCCAGAAGTATGCGACTTTCCCGACATCTTTCCCGAAGATCTTCCAGGATTACCACCACAACGTCAAGTCGAGTTCAGAATCGACTTAATTCAAGGAGCTACCCCTGTAGCCAAATTTCCTTATCAACTAGCACCAGCTGAGATGCAGGAACTATCTAGTCAACTGAACGAACTGCTAAGCAAGGGATTCATTAGACCAAGCTTCTCACCCTGGGGAGCACTGGTCTTGTTCATGAAGAAGAAGGATGGATCGTTTCGTATGTGCATTGACTATTGCGAGCTAAACAAACTTACCATTAAGAACCGATACCCTCTACCACAGATAGACGACTTGTTCGACCAACTTCAAGGAGCAAGCTACTTTTCAAAGATCGACTTAAGATCCGGGTATCACCAGTTACGAGTTTTAGACGAAGATGTTCCCAAAACAGCCTTCCGAACTTGTTATGGTCACTACGAGTTTGTAGTGATTCCGTTCAGATTCTCTAATGCGCCCGCAGTGTTCATGGACTTAATGAATCGGATGTGCCGTCCTTACTTAGATAAGTTTGTGATCGTATTCATTGATGACATACTTATCTACTCACGCAATAAGGAGGAACATAGTCAACACTTACGACAGATATTAGAAACCCTACGAGCAGAGAAGCTTTATGCGAAGTTCTCTAAATGCAAATTTTGGATTCGAAGAGTTGAATTCTTGGGTCACGTGTTTAGCGAAGAGGGAATCCATGTGGACCCTTCCAAAATCAAGGCCATTGAGAACTGGTCAGCACCGAAGACGCCTACGGAAATTCGTCAATTTCTAGGCCTCGCTGGCTACTATCGCAGATTCATTCAAAACTTTTCAAAGATTGTGAAACCACTTACCACATTGACCCAGAAAGGTGTGACCTTTGACTGGGAAGAGAAAAAAGAAAATGCGTTCCAAACTCTGAAGCAAGGCTTATGCAGCGCACCGATATTGTCCCTCCCGGAAGGGATATAAGATTTCGTTGTATACTGCGATGCATCCAACCAAGGGCTTGGCGGTGTTCTTATGCAACGAGGAAAGGTTATCGCCTATGCGTCAAGACAGCTTAAGACACACAAAGTCAACTACACTACTCACGATCTGGAGTTAGAAGCAATAGTATTTGCTCTGAAGATCTGGAGACACTACCTGTATGGTACGAAAATCACTATCTTTACAGACCACAAAAGCCTTCAACATATATTCGACTAAAAGGAGCTCATCATGAGAAAACAACGATGGGTCGAGCTACTAAATGACTACGAATGCGAAATTCGTTATCATCCCGGTAAAGCCAATGTAGTAGCTGACTCCCTAAGTCGGAAAGAATACTCAGGTCGTAGAGTCAAGGCATTGACTACGACAATCCATTCACATCTGTCCACAAAAATTAAGGAGGCTCAACAGGAAGCCTTAGAACCGGAAAATGTGGCAGGTGAAACCCTGAGAGGGATGGATAAGAACTTAGAAGTCAAGGGTGACGGAGTCTTATACCTCATGGATCGGATCTGGACACCAAAGTTCGGTGGCTTCAGAGACGTTGTCGTGAACGAAGCACACAATACTCGATACTCCGGTCATCCAGGTTCAGACAAGATGTATATGGATCTCAAAACGTTATATTGGTGGCCTAACATGAAAGCAGATATTGCTACCTTTGTAGGCAAGTGTCTTACTTGCGCCAAAGTTAAAGTAGAATATCAAAAGCCCTCAGGTTTACTACAACAACCGGAGATACCTGAGTGGAAGTGGGAGCGGATTACAATGGACTTCATAACCAAGTTGCCCAAGACAACGGGTGGTCTCGATACCATCTGGGTGATCGTTGAAAGGTTAACTAAGTCCGCACACTTCTTGCCAATCAAATAAACCGACAAGATAGAGAAACTGACTAGAACATACATTAGGGAGATCGTACGACTGCATGGTGTTGCCATATCTGTTACCTCCGATAGAGACAGTAGATTCACCTCAAGATTCTGGCAGTTGCTACAAAATCCCTCGGAACTAGGTTGGACATGAGTACAACCTACCACCCACAAACTGATGGACAGAGTGAGAGGAATATACAAACGTTGGAAGACATGCTGAGAGCTTGTGTGATCGACTTTGGTAAAGAATAGGATATCCATTTACCATTGGTCGAGTTTTCATACAACAACATCTACCATACTAGTATCAAAGTTGCTCCATTTGAAGCCCTCTATGGCCGTAAGTGCAGATCCCCTCTATGCTGGGCTGAGGTGGGTGACACGCAACTAGCTAAAGGACAAGTTCCTGTCAGCACTCTCACTGGTCCAGAACTCATCAGGGAGACGACTGAGAAGATTGTTCAAATTCGTGAACGATTGAAAGCCTTTAGAGACAGACAGAAAAGCTACGCTGACAAAAGACGAAAACCCTTGGAATTTCAGGTTGGTGACCTTGGTCTATTTAAGGTCTCACTCTGGAAGGGCATGATACGCTTCAGAAAGGGTGGTAAACTAAATCCAATGTACATTGGGCCTTTTGAGATTCTCGCTAGAATCAGCCCTGTAGCTTATAAACTCTGACTACCTCAGGAACTTAGTAACGTACACCCTACCTTCCACGTATCGAACTTAAAGAAGTTCCTATCTGATGAGACTCTTTTTATCCCACTCGATGAAATCGAGATCAATGAGAGCCTCAACTTCGTGGAAAAACCAATAGAAATCATGGATAGGGAAGTCAAGCAAACCAAACAAATCTGTATCCCGATAGTGAAGGTTCGCTGGAATGCAAAGCGGGGACCTGAATTCACTTGGGAGCGGGAGGATCAAATGAAACATAAGTATCTGCATCTTTTCCCTTAGTCGATGTGTATCTCTCAGACTTAATTTCGGGACGAAATTCCCTCTAACGGGGGGATGATGTGACAACCCGTAATTTCCAATCTTGTAAAAGTCAATCTTGGTCAACAAAAGTCAAACATATCAAATAAAGGTCAAACTTATATGTTTAATTATCTTAATTTGGTTAGATTAATGAGTATTAGGTGTATAGACCTTGTATTCAAAGGTGTTGTGTGTTTAAGGAGGGAAACATTTGGAACCAAGAACCTTCGCATGAGCCATAAACCATCGCATGGGCGGTAAACCCTCGAACCGCAAACGGTTTGCAGCCGTAAACCCCTTTGGACCGCAAACTCTACCCGATATATATATATATATATATATATATATATATATATATATATATATATATATATATATATATGTTTGACTGAAATAATCCTCACTTCTACACTTCTAACCGAAAACTCAAGCTTTTCTCTCAAGATATTCAACCGAAAACCCCTAGTTTTCTCTCAACTATCATCCGAGGATCATTTGATTCACCTTCGGATCTTGATAAGAACATATAGTGCTCTTCTTTTCATCGACCAATCACCCTTCATTTCTGGGTTTACAGCCGTAAACCATTGAATCTCCTTGGTTTCACCAAGAACACCAAGAACACACACTTGAGTTTACAGCCGAAAACACTTGAATCTTCAAGTGGTCGTAAACCCCAAAGCCCAGTCGTGAACTCCAAGCAGTCACTCGATTTCGCTTCTAACACTTCTTTTGTAAGTAATTCTTACATCCTAGGTTGTTTCCTTAACACCTTTGAGGTTATATTCACTAATTTCATGCCAATATATCGCGTGAATTGCTATTTAGGACTTGGTTTTATCCCGGGAGCTAACTTGTGGAAAAACATCCTATATCGAACCTTCAATGTAATCACTCACTTTAGGTGAGTTCATACCCTTACAATTTACCTTGTTCAATGTTTTTAGGGGGGGGGGGGGATACAATTAGAACAAAATAGAATTGTGTTAACATTTACATGTGAAAACAAACAAACAAAGGATTTCTTATGCTTTTATAAGTTGTTAAAATCATTTCAAAAACACTTTTAAACTATTTTAGATTGCTGTTTATTATCAGAATCGTATTCATTTATATATTTGCGTATAAGTATGCTTTAACGGACTTAGGACTATTGCTAAATACCTTGACTCCTATTCCTTGTTTGTTTGTGGGCTTAGGGTAGGATCACTAGTCCGACTGTCGGCTAAAACATAGTTATACTTGATAAATATATACATGAATATTAAACCCCATTTTCAAAGTACATACTTAACTCAGTTGCATACATTGGGCAATTGAGTCTTTTCTCCAAATCAGTTACAGTTCAAACAAACATACTAGTAAACTATAATAGGTATAGTTTAGAGGATCAAGACATACTATTTTCTAGAACAGAGAAACAATACAAGAATCAATACATACATACTATTACTATTCAGTACAAAGTATACTATTCATTGACAAGAACAAAAAGGAACTTACATACTATACGTGAACAAGATAACTAAAATGTGAGATACTATTTCATGGCATAGCAATATTCTTGTTATGTCACGTTTTATAATCAGAGTCTCCTAGAGGGAGAGCGTGAGTTTGTGTATAGATCTATACGGGATTGACCATCCCACACCTTGCTGCTAGCTATAGTGGGACCTACAGGTCTACGGGTGACAAATGTCATATCTTTTTCGACGCCTGAAGAACTTCGTGTTTTATACTAGTCAATCAAGCATGGTTATAACCTAATCACATTTAACCTTAATTAACCAGTTTGGTTACAAGGAAGTTAATGCATAAGTAGTGTATTTTATACAATACTACTGTAAAACTTCCTTTTCCATTACATTCATACAGTGATATTCTCACATGAGAAATGTATACTATTTTCTAGTAAAGATGGTTTTACAAATATGGAAAACATACATTTTATACTATTTCAAGTACAAACATACATTTTATGCTATTACAAGAGAACAAACATACAAAATAGTCGGGTCTTGGGTAGAAGACTACTTTTCATTTTTAGAAGAAAATATAGGATTTTTTGGGAAGTATACAAACATTTCACTAAATACCTACAAACATTTTCAGGATACAACTGCAAACATTTTGTAACACCCTGATTTCCGAAGACCTAGAAAGGAAGGAAAACCCTAAGTCAAAAGGGGGTCAACTCGTCGAGTCCAAGGAAGAACTCGACGAGTCGGAGCGGGATCCGGGTGCAAGATTAAGTGACCGACTCGATGAGTCGGAGAGTGCACTCGACGAGTCAGGTATGGGTTAGGAAGCCCTAATTCCGGGACTTGGTACCCTATTTAAGCATCTTATTCTCTTCCCTAGGGTTCATTTACAACCTCTCTCATCCAGAACCCAAAACCCTAGCCACCCAACTCCATTGTTTCAGCTTTTGAGAAGATTAAGGGCCTTTAGAGTGCATCTTGGAAGCTTGGAGAGAAAGGAGCAAGGAAGGAAGAGTAGATCCATCCTCCATATCGACTTGGAAACTGTTAGGAGGTAAAAAGTCTGAACCTTAAGCTTTCAATTGATGGATCCCCTTTCTAGCTTGCCTTTTTGTCACAATTGGATCATTTCCAAGTAGAATCTGAGTATTAAGCCTTTGAGGATGGATTGGACAACAGATCTGGACACTCTTGAGCTTTAGAAGCTCAAAGTTGTTGGCTTTATCCAGCTAAGGTCCCATTTCATGACCTAGGCCTTCATTGTAGCTTGGATTAAGTATTCTAGCCTCATAGCACCTTGCATGCACGTAAAGTTGGCAACTTTACGTGCAATGCTAGCATTGGGTGTCCAGATCTATGAGTTGGAAGTATGGGAATGGACTGTAATCGATAGAATTGATATGTCACAAGGTTGACTCGACGAGTCCGTTCATGGACTCGGTGAGTCGGGTCGTAAACCCAAACCCTTCTGTTATGATTCGGATCAATGAGTGGAGTTAGTGAAGGATTCAGCCAGACTGGGTCCGTAATGGACATGAAGATCATAGTACTCGACGAGTTCAAGGAGGAACTCGGCGAGTCCAAGACAATCTCCTTAGTTATGAAGATGAACTCGACGAGTTGTTCATACAACTCGGCGAGTCACGGTCTGGACATTCATACGATGATGACGAACTCGACGAGTTCAAGGATGAACTCGGCGAGTTGGTTGAAGATAGTCCCGAAGTGTTAGACGAAGGGGAACTCGTCGAGTTCTCGCTAGACTCGACGAGTGGAGTCGGGGTTGTTTTGGGATTTGAGGAGCATGGACTCGGCGAGTTGGCAGAACAACTCGACGAGTCGAATCAACTGGAAGGTTGACTTTGACCAGGACCTTGACCTTGAGAGGGACTTTGACCAGAGTTGACTTAGTTGACTTCTTGAGGACAGTTAGGCTAAGTGTTTCTATTATTGGTATTGGTAGCTCGGGGAGCTAGAGGAGCAGCAGTTCGAAGAGTTGTTGGATAGCAGCCAGAGGGTTATCAGCAGCTTCAGCAGTACGAGGTGAGTCTCCTCACTGTTTGTATGGGTCTACGGCCACAATGCCGACCCATTTAGTTTATGTATGGTAGGAAGACATGGGGGTTAGCCGTAGGCATTATGCATGAAAGACCAGGAGGAGGCTCCTGGCACATAGTATGTTATTATGCATGGTAGGAAGACCCTGGGGGTTAGCCCTAGGGAACATGTATGAAAGACCAGGAGGTGGCTCCTGGCATACTGTATGCTGAGTAGCGTAGTAGAGTAGTATGTATAGTTGTCTTTGTGATGCTTGCATGGAAGACCAGGGGGTATCCCTTGGCACTTGTCTTTAAGACCCAGGGAGTGGCCCCAGGCTTGACAAGAAAGACCACGTGCAGCCCGTGTCAATACAGCAAGACTATGTTTGGCACATAGCACCTTACTTGATTATGGATATGTTTGTTATGTATGGCTCATGGTTACGTATGGCATGTATGGATCAGTTGATATGTATGGTATGTGGTATCTGGGGAACTCACTAAGCTTCGTGCTTACGGTTTTCAGCTATTTGTTTGAGGTACTAATGTTTTTCCAAGGAAGGAGCTCGGGGCGATCGCAGCGCATCACACCATGTTTTCCGCTCTAGATGATCTTTGGAATTTAAAACTCTGATAATTGTTTATTAAGAATGTTATTAAATGATTGAGCAAAATTTATTAAGCGGTTTTTAATTAATCAAAACGAAATTTTTGGGCTTGAATTTTGGGATGTTACACATTTGACACTAAATACTTATGAACTCACCAACTTAAATGTTGATACTCTCTTTCAAAATAACTTGTATTTTCAGGGAACCAGTAGGCAGGTACACTGGCACAGGTTTTGGAGAAGACGGAGCAAGTTTAACTCGTCTTTTATTTTGATATAAATTTTTTGTGTATTACATCTATACAAAGAACACACATGTATTAACTATTCTATTAATGCAATGGATGTTGTTGCTTGTTTTACTATTGTGCATTGGTATGATACTGTACACGACGTCCTCCACCCCCGAATGTTTCCGCCATCTCGGTTTGGGGGTGCGACATCACTAAGCTTTGGCTCACAGTTTCAGTTTTATAATTTAGGTACTGCGGATGACCGGGGCAAGGCGAAGGTGTGATTGTACACATCATTCGATGATATGTTTTGGGAAATTTTATGATACTTTGATCTTGGGGATATTTGAATTTGATACTTGATTTGATAAGGTTTTGGGTTGAAAACAATGGTTTTTTTAAGTTAAAAATGAAAATTTTTATTGTGCTTTTTGGAATGTTACACATAACTACGACTATGAATGTAAATATAAGTTACACTTAAAGCATAATAAGTATAGCCTAACTTACAGAGAGTTTATAATAAAACTATAACTGTATTAGCAGAACCTTGATACCAAGCACTTCTATATGCCCGGTTTACTGCCTCATAGCTTCGCTAATGTAGTCAGGAATTTAGAGAGAAAAGGACAAGAGACATGAAGGAGTTCCAGAAAGGTTCTGGAGGAAAGGGATGAAGGAAATGAATGAAATTCATCGCCTATTTATAGTTGATTTTGGGGTGTGTGTTGTGCACATGGTCGGGTGCTTGTTGTGTAATTGGTTGGGGGTGCTGGCATAGCTCCATGCAGGAAAGTGACACTTGGAGAAATCTCTGTGGTGTGTCAGTGCACGTCGCGCATTCGGTCTGTGCGCGGGACCGTAGGCGAGAAATTCTTCTTTCTTAAAAATTCTATATCTTCTCATTACGAGTTCCGTTTTTTGACGGGTTTTGTATCTACACGTTGCTATCGACGATATCTACTACTTTCATTTATACTCCATTGGCTAATTTTGAATTTATTTCTAAAGATATATTTTTAAAAAGCTTAGACTGTTAAATCTCGTATAAAAATCATAACTCTCTTATATGAATTTCGTTCTTGACTGTCTTTATACCAATGGAATCATATGGATGAGATATTCAACTCTCGTTTAGATTGTTTTTCCTAAAAATCGACCGATCTCAATTTCAGTTTCTATGTCATACACTGCTATGCTAAAACTTTTAAAAATCACAACTTCCTCTTATGGAGTCAGATTTGGACGTTCTCAATTTAGACGCTCTCGGTTTTGCGATTACGACTTTCGTCAAAACTGTCTATCATAAATAGTCCTCTATCAAAATCGTCTATTTATGTGACTGGTCGATCATAATGTAAAGCTAAAATATGGTATTCTCTAAACATACGCTCTCGGTTTTGAGATTACTACTACTTTCATCCATACTATCTATCATAAATAGTCCTCTATCAAAATCGTCTATTTACATGACTGGTCGATCATAACATAAAGTTAAAACAGGGTATTACAAAGTTACATGCTGCAAATGTTAAATAGTTTTATAATGATTGATTCATCCCTATTGCACAACTCAATTCTGAGTCTAACCGTTGTGGGGTTGGGTCTTTTAGTCAAAAGATTATTTTAGTTTTGTTGCATGTAATTGTATTCATAAAGTAGTTAGATGACATTAATAGGAATCTTTCAGCACTTGATGGTAGGGTGAGGTGGGGATCCTAGGAGAGCCTAGGAAGTGCTTTAGTGCGGGTGGTATGTTTTTTAGCAGGTATTGGGAGCGTTATTATGAGTAGGTGGCTTAGAGAACTCGAGATAATTCTTGAGGAAAGTATGGATAGGTGTGGAAGGTAGTATTGGTCTCATACTACTAGAAGCACAGGATACACACTCAAATGAACGAAAGTCACAGGGATTCTAAGGAGCTGGTTGAGGCTAGATAGCATGGTTTGATACCATGATTCGTTGCGGTATTTCTGTTTCTGACTTCCTTTTGGTTATGGTTTTTCATAATGAAGATGAGCTTGATATTTATTCGGGCCTTAGATGTCATGGCAGTTTGGATTTTAAAGGTACAAATATTTACAAGTTAGTTAGTTTTAAGGTGTCAAAGATCTTGTTTAGAGTAGTGCCAGTTTGAGTCACGGGACTCATGAAGAAAGCGAATGTGATGATCGGCCCGCGGGTTGCAAACTGTAGATGGGTGGTCAGCCGATGGATTGGGACGTCGTTCTCTAGGATGGGGTTATGTTCTTCCAACCTCTCGCATTAAGGGGGAGGGGGTAAAGAGATCGGATGTGTGTCAATCAATAGATATAAGAAATGGAGGGTGTTCACCGCATCAGTTTCTACCGTAAGGGGATATCGTTCGATACGTGGTGAATCATTTTCATCATTCAGCAAGGGAATTTTTGAGACTCGACTGCTCTTTTGATTCGATGGCCTAGGTGAGGACCATGTCGCGAGTCAGATATGTTGCATTTTTGAGAATATCGAGGATATCCAGGGAGGATCGAGATGTTCTAATTAAGAACGAAGAGTTCTATTGATATGTTGAGTTTTTTTGGAGCTATTGATTGAGCATTTATGAGGGATTACTGAATCTCCAGAGGAGGATAAGGTCATTGATAAATTCTTCTAATGCAATCTTTGCTTGACCGAAGCTTTGTTCGTAAGGTTCCTTGTCAATCAATGGTATTTTGATCGAATTCGTTAAGATTGAGTTGGTGATGGTGGGAAGAGTCTCCGAGGTATCCATCTGAAGTTCAAGGTTTCTTCATGATTGTTGATCATTATTCGAAGGATCTTCATATGCCATTTTTCATAATGAGAGTCAGTGTCGGGAGCTCTGTGATTGCATGCGTTAATAGATAGTAGTTCGGATCCAAAGTGGGGGAGAGCTAGGTATTCAAGATTATCGGTCCCCTGACTTTTGCGGCGACATTGTAGTTGTACGAGGGAATCTACATTTCGAGGGTGCAAGGTTTTGGTGCAGAGTTATAGTTGTTGAAGGGGACGAAGGTAGGATACCATTAAAGAGCTCGTGGTTAGGAAGTCTTCTCATTAGGATCTTGAGGGCCCATTGGGAATCCAACCTGGTCAAGAAGAATTCGAAGATTGGTCGGATCAAATGCAGAGCAAGTTTCCGTTATCTTTATGTCTTCCAGGGTGCATGTGTTGTCCTTACAACAAAATGTTGTTAGGTAAGGAACTCGTTGTGATCAGTACCTCCTTCTGGAAACACCGAGGATCTTGAGAAAAGGACGTTTGAGTCGCTCATGTTGGGCATCAGGGATAAAAGACAAGGTTAGCTTGTAGTAAAGGTTTGTCCTTTTATGGTCATGGTTGGGCAGTTGTTGATCTGTCGACCAGCTTCATAGTATGGTACATACATTTTGCGTGGGATTTGTTCTTCACCGCAGGGGATCATTGGGATTAGTCGTCGATCCATTTTGATCGTGGCTAATTTGTTCATCATCAACAACCGAGGATATCTGAAGGCTTCAAGTTGTATCAGTTGAAAGAATAGTTGATGTGTCAACCCTTAGTCAAGTTCAATAAGTTACGTAACTCGATCTATGTGTAAATTTACTCTCAACTATTTGGTTGTGGGACTTTGGTTCTTAATAGACTTGAGTTGGTAGTTGTCCTTGGTCATCGGGAGTTCGGATGTTGGAATAGCGATTGTTCAGTTTTTAAGCATGTTGTGGTCTACGTAGAGTCCAGTTCTGGTAGGTTATGTCGATAGGGTGTTATTGGGATTGATTCAACTAAGGTCATGGCAACATTTCTAGATTACTTTGGAACTCTTCTCCAAATTTGGAAGTTCTATGAGTCTAATGGTACATTGGAAGAATCCGTTCATCGTCGTCTAAGGTGTGGAATCTCGTGTGACTATTTTAAGAATGTTTCCTTGAATAATTAAGGTTCGTCGTTCTGTTCGATATGTTGGTACATCACCCTTTTATAAGGATATGTTTAAGAATGAACATTATTAGCCTAAGGAGCGTTGTATTTTCCCTTTGGGGAGTGTGAATTAGTGGTAGTCCAACATATAAGGTCTTGTAGAGTGTAAGGGGGTTGAGTATGATAGTCTGAGCACACTCGGTTTAGCCTTATGGAATAGTTCTTGTTGGATTTATTGTTTTCAAGTCGGGGCAAGTGTTCAATAGTTTATCTCATTTCCTAGTTACATGCGAGCATGGTTTGTTCGATGATGCGTAAGTAACAATTTAGGTTGTGGAAGGGTTGTGTGTTATAGAATGGTATGGATCTTGCAGTTGTTGACAAGTGTAAGGTGGGATGTGTTGGATTAGATGTCTAAGCCCATAACTATAATTGGTATAAACTTGAATTGATAGTAGCACAGTCCTTTTGGGTTGCCCTAAAACCTGGCAATTGAATAGGATAGATTTTAGAGAGAGATTGATTTATTAATTTATTATATGGTTAATAAATTAACTGGAAATCAAAATAAATTATTTTTTAATATATTATGAGAATAATATATTAATTGTAAATAGTATTATTTAATTAATAATTAATCAGAAATTAATTTGAATTAATTTTGGGATTAATTGGATTAATTAAAAGTAGGAGGACTAAAGGTGACAATGTTCAATAGTTGAGCATTGAGGAATCCTAGAACCTCCCATAAAGAAGGGGAACGAAATCTAGAATGTTTAGGTCTCCTTGGGCTCTAAGGGTGCCTTGGATGCCTTAGGGAGGAAGTTAAGGGATTAGGGTTATCTTGGAGATACCTGCCTTATCCAATACCGTCCTAACACCTATATAAACCCCTCTTTAGGTTTAATTTCGTCCATGTCTTATTCCTTAGAGGAAATTCCAATTTTTGCTTCTCTTATCCTCTCTCTCTTCAAGCTCCTTGGTTGCTAGGGTTTGAGTGTGAACCATTAGAGGCAAGACACTTGCTACCAAAGGTTTTCAAGCAAGGATTCAAGATTGTTTGCTATAAAAATATTCAAGGTATGTTTCTCTTAACCCTAATTACTTTAAATTAAAATGTACTAGGTATCATAGAGTTTTTTATATGTTGTTCAAAGTTGTATGTTCAATTAGAGAAAACATAGATCTATAATTAGGGTTGCATGCACACATAGGTTTTTTTTATTTGTTTTGCATAAAACATATCAGTGGTATCAGAGCGTAGGGTTTGTTTTCTATTGAATTGTTGCAATTGTTGAAATTGAACAAGGAGAAACAAAATAGAATCGTCATTCTGTTCCGCCACCACGGCGTGGTGACCTGCGAATTTGTCCAACCACGGCGTGGTAATTTCTTACCACGACGTGGTGGACTGTCAGATCCTTAAAAATCGGATTTGTTGCTTATCTCATGAATTGATTAGGATAATTACCTTGAATAATGTTTTAAATAAGTAAAATTGAGTAATTATCTAAGTAATTGGATATCCTTATCTTGAATTCATGATTGGTTTACTTTCAAATTAAAATTAATTTCTTAATTTTCGATATTTAAAATATAAACCCTAGTATTTTTTGAAAAGTTCAAACTACATCCTTGTGGATCTCATTATTAATTTAATTAAGTGATTAATTAAAAGATAATTAATAAATCCAAAAAATGTTTAAATTTAATTAGATTAAAAGTTTAAATTATTAAAAGATTAAACCCTTGCTATTTTAAATTGTTTTAAAATACACCTTATACTATTTATATATAATTAAAAGTTTAATATATATTATATATATAAGAAAAGTCAGTCGAACTGCTAGTACGCATCATTCACAAAGCCATAATATAAGAGGAGTTTAAGGAAGCGGCCTATAAAATGACCGTCATTTGGTATCCATTCTTACCTACCGCTCTCTTATATGGTGGAGAATCGTTAACCGAACGAGTTCGATATGAAAATTAATTCTCATTAATAAGTATAATGCGATAGAAAGTAATTAAACATTTTATTTAAAATCTCAATCTTAGTTACTTTAGGAAAATGTGAATTTGTATGCTAATCCATGAAATTGCACATTACACTTTATGATTCGTTAGTGGAGCATGTGTGGTTAACCAGCACACTAATGGGGGACTAATAAAGAGTGGTAGTAGGTGTCTCGAAACTTATCATTGATTAATGGAGTGTGTGTGGTTAACCGAAACATTAAAACAAAATTATAAATGATATCGAGAATGTCAAGCTAATTTGCATGGTTATTCACATCTCGTTTGTGATCCTCGGCATCCCAATCACAAAAGTGAGAGAATAGTCAAGATTAAACATGTCATTGATTAGATTCAATGAATCTCAAATGATCTAGGAGCTTCATAAGATTGAAATTGGTAAAAGCCTTACCTACCAAAAATAGATTCAAATTTGATTACGGCATCCCTCTTCAAAGTTCGAATCGAAAATATGGATTCTAGCCTTAATTTAAAAAATTTATGGGTTAATAATTAAGGATTAAAATCAATTAACTTGAATTCTCTTTTCTCCCTATTATAGATGTAAGTCAAGACAAAAATGGTCTTCCTCATTCTTTTGGAAATGGTTTTCCTCCTTTTTCTGAAGATGATCTTCCACATTCTCATCAAGGTGAAAGTATGTTCCCTTCTTCGAGCAATGGTGGAAATAGATATAATGCTTCTCCAACTCTTCCTCCTCCTCCTCCAGTGACTCTCACGTCACGTTTTCCTCGAGTTGAAAAATACAAAACTAATCAAGCCCTATTGGTATGTAAACATCAAGATGGAAATTTCGTGTGTACGCATGCTTTGAAAATGAAATCATACATTAACAAATTGGATAGGTTGGGTGTCCTTTTCCCAAGGGAGCGGGCCATTTATTTGGTTCTACTTTCACTTCCTGAGTCATATCGTCAGTTCGTTGAGAACTTTTATATGAGCGACCACAACATAACTCTAATTGACCTGACACATATGTTGATTGATGCCAAGGTAGAAATGCTTAAGATCACAAGTAAAGCAAAAGTGTTTGAAGGATCTAAATCCAAAATTAAAATGGACATTAACAATGGTGGTCCAGAAAAGATTTCTCTTCCCAATGGAAAGGGATCGGCCAAGGTCAAACTGTTTGATCATATGGTAAATAGAAAGGCTAGTTCTGAGATAGTTCCATGTGCTGATCCTAAAGAGTCCACATGTTTCTATTGCCAATTGAAGGGACATTGGTTGCCAAGCTGCCCAGACTACTTGAAGGATCTTAGAGATGGTAAAGTCAAGTTGTGTGACTATACTTCAGGTACATCCATTATCTAACTCTGTAAGTTCTTATTCATAGACTCTTAATACATGATGTGATGATCACATTTGGATGGTATTGCATAATCTAACAGAAAGAAGGAAGCTTGAGAAGATTAAGTTGAGTCTGATCGTGAGAAATGGATTTCGATCATATTTTTCGATGATCAGATTTTGGAAGCTACTGCCTAGGAGTTATGATAATTTAATAGATTGCTTAGGAAATGTCTAGAAACATAATTTGCATTTTATTCATTGTAAGGACAAGTTCCAAATTTTTCTTTAGTATCAATAAAAGTGAAATTTTGGTTTATATAGTTGGTTTACTTTATATTTTCTTGCAATGGCATTTATGAAAGTGTTGGTACATTTCTATTATTAGCAATGTTAATTTGATTCTTGTTGTATCACTTGTGGTATTGCTATAATTGACTAAGTGATAAGGAATTCTCATCACCCAATTTTTAGTTGGATAGAAACTTGGAGTCATGAAATTTGAATTGTATGATGTATGAGAATCTTGATAATTGGAAGATTATGACTAATTTATTGATCAAATGTTTGTGTGAGTCGAAGTGAAAGAATAATGAACCTAGTAAATATTGATATGGACTCTTCAGATCCACCACAAAGGACGATATGTCTATTCGTCATGATTTGCTGATGTTTCAGTGAATATGGTTGTGCTTATGAGTTTAAGCATGATTATGATACTTTGAAAAGATTCAAAGAGTAGCAGAAAGAATAAGAACAATCTATTAGGAAGAAAGATAAAAGTTTCTCCAATCTGAAAGGAAAGGAGAATACTTTCATGTTTTATGATCATCTTAATGATTGTGGAACTATATCACAATTGATCCTCGAAGAAAATCTTAGTGAAATTGTTTGACTAGAAAGAGGAAGAGGAGATTGTTGAAATGGTTCAATCACGAGATAAGTCATACTCCGTATCCAATCAAGTTTTAGAGCAATGCTCTAGTTACTAAAGATCATATCTTGAAACTTATTTTATACTAAGTAGGTTTATAACACCTCATGAAATGTGGAGTAATAATGTTTTCTTACTCTAGCACATGGGGAATTGGAAGTTGTGATGTTTTGGTTAAAAAAAGGATGAACTAAGGCCAATTCTATGAAGTGTTTTGTTGTCGAGAATCGACACTAACTTTTGAATATTTGTTTTTGCTTGTCAAGAACTGTTCCATGAGAGAGAAACTTATATGTCAAGAAATCAGTGGGGGTGTTATTGATCCTGAAATTTTCAGGAGTCAATCGAGCATAAACCTTTTAGTTATCACTAGCACACGACCTGAGGTTGATAACCTATCGTTTTAGGTTGACACATTATTGTTTTTGTGCACCTTCCAGTTGAGTAGGCAATGCTTATGAGTTCTATGGTTCTCATTTGACTGCAAAAGGTAGAGCATGTTGGTCACTGAAAGTACATTAATTGATATGGGTAAGCTGCTTAACAACTTAGAAGCAATGGTAGGCCTTTGTGCTAACAGAGGACAAGAAATTTGGAATAACAAAGTTCAATCCATGGAAGGAAAGCTAAATTTGAATTTGGTTCAGTCCTAAACCTTGTCTTATGATTGTAGGTTGGAATTGATGGATTCACATAGATGGGAACATGTACACCATAAAATCTAGGTGGCAAAAGGTTTCGCTCTAATTCATGAAAATGATTATGAGGAATCACTTTCGCTAGTAGATTTTAAAGATTCGTTCAATATCATTGTGGTTAGTGGTTATGTTAGCTGCGTTCTCAAATTCGTAATATGATTACAACATCCCTTTTCATAGTTCGAATTGTGAGAAATGTCAAGGAACTGTTTGAACATTCAGGACATATGGCTATAAGTTCTGAAAGGGTTGAAACACACATATATGTTATCTAATGAAGGTGTATAAGCTTAAGAAGTCTGATTGAAGACTTATCGAAGCACTACATATCAGAAATCTGAACTTTAGTAAGAAAGTTAATAGTGTTGATTTCTAGAAGTCCAGTTGACTTCTGCATCATGTCAAAGCTAGTGGGAGCATAATTGTTATGCATATAGAAGTATAATTGTTATGCTAGTGGGAGCATAATTGTTATGCTAACTGTTGCAAGTTGGCAATACTAATTGTAGGAAACAAAGTTTCTAATTTCCAAGTTGCAAAATTTGGGAATTGTTTCTCTATGATAGGCTTAAGGTAGAGGGCACGTATACTTCGTTTCAGATCTAAAAGTTTAGATTGAAAGGTTTAATAGAACTTAGTCTAGGACATATATGAATATCTTGTTGAAATGGTTCACCATAGGAAATTCGATATATGAATATATTATAGCAAGAGACTGAACACATATCAAGTCTTTATGTAAGACATAATGAATTGAGTCCCATATTCTTGAATATAGGATCGATCGCATGTGCTATAATATTCACTTGATCTGATTTTTCCAAAATGCCTTAGGTATTGAGAGGGGAAAAGGACTAGAACTTGGTGTAACTAAAGTTGTTAAACAATTGTCAAGAACGGTATGAGGCTTACTAAAGACTGGTTTCTTGTGGACAGTTGGATGTATAATATTAATTTAGAAGGACCATATTGACCTGTTTTGGATTAAGGTGATTCTTGGTCAAAATTGATGGTCATATGGAAATATGGAAATGTTTCTATAGTGGGAGTTAGTTATTGAAATCTACATGTGAGTTATGAACTTTAATGCAAGGAAGGTGTTCAAGGAGTGTATCTTGAATTTGAAACTTCATTACTTTTGAATTGTTTTAAGTAAGAAAGTTTCAATGGAACTTCTTGTAATATTTTTGACAAAGTCTCTATGATTTTGAGGCCTCGACATCACAAAAGGACATTGCATGGAAAGTTGGAATTCTAATACAGTTAGAGGTGACAAGAATTTGGAGTAGTGAAATAAGCATCATTGGAATAGTGTCCAGTCGATATGTTCACAAAATGACCATAGAGAAACATAGTATGCATGTTCATAACATGGCATGACTGATGTTTAATTCAAGTGTTTAGTTGTTTACGCAAAACATTATACAATGAATAAAGTCTAAATTAATATGGTGATTAAATAATAAGAGTTTTATTTATATTCAATAGTTTTTAGACCATAGTTAATTAGGTTACTATTGTGTTTCACTTTGTATGTTTTACTTCCTAAATAATTTGATTATTCAAAATTCCACAGTCGCTCATACTTTTGGAAGTAAGTAGCGAATTAAGATTGTCATGAATTGAATTGTAGATTGTCTATGGAGATTAGACATAGCAATAGTTTTGCTGTAATGTTTATGAGTACTTAGAAAATGGGGACTTTGAGTATTGGATAAACCCATGCTCAGAGAATTACTTCATGGATTTTATCATGAGTAATTCTGAGACGATAATATCTTATATTCTTGAAATGGATATATATGAGTTTTTGTTTACAAGTCATTTGTGCATTGATAATACGTAAACGCATCAATAACTTGATGTTATAAAACGTATTGTTGTGCATGAGTTGATAAGTAAATAGTGCAAGCATATAAGTGAAAGTTTATTCGTTCCTTTTTCCCTAACAGTAAAAAGCGATATCTTTGGTCCCCTCGATGATTTGATGTCGACATCGTAAGTGCTTAGCCAAGCCTGGACTAAATTGATGTGTTCAATTAGCAGTCTGAATACAGTTGTCATAAATTGGGAAATCGGGAAACAAAATCATGTAAAATGAGATTGATTATAATCCATGTCTCATGTCCATACGATATCTTGTAGAACGAAGGAATATTTGATCACTTATCTTAGGACAAGTTATTGATTGGGTCAGAGTTCGACAGCGGGTTTTGCTAGCTACAATTTGATGATCAATTTGGTAGTTATACTAGCAGTTATAGTTATTAGACTTATCCAAGTGGAAGACTGTTGGATTAGGTTTCTAAGCCCATAACTATAATTGGTATAAACTTGAATTGATAGTAGCACAGCCCTTTTCGGTTGCCCTCAAATCTGGCAATTGAATGGGATAGCTTTTAGAGAGAGAGATTGCTTTATTAATGTATTATATGGTTAATAATTTAATTGGAAATCAAAATAACTGATTTGTTAATATATTATGAGAATAATATATTAATTGGAAATAGTATTATTTAATTAATCAAAAACTAATTGGAATTAATTTTGGGATTAATTGGATTAATTAAAAGTAAGAGGACTAAAGTTGACAATGTTCAATAGTTGAGCATTGAGGAATTCTAGAACCTCCCATAAAGAAGGGAAACGAAATCTAGAATGTTTCTAGGGTTTCCTTAGGCTCTAAGGGTGCCTTGGATGCCTTAGGGAGGAAGTTAAGGGATTAGGGTTATCTTGGAGATACCTGCCTTATCCAGTACCTTCCTAACAACTATATAAACCACTCTTTGGGTTTAATTTCGTCCATGCCTTATTCCTTAGAGGAAATTCTGATTTTTTACTTCTATTCTCCTCTCTCTCTCTCTCTCTCTCTCTCTCTCTCTCTTCAAGCTCCTTGGTTGCTAGGGTTTGGGTGTGAACCATTATGGTGGGTTAAAAAGTGTTGTGTCAATTGTTTTGTACTAGAATAGTCCATATTGTAACGGATTGGGCCTGTCCACCTGAGTCTTGATGTTATTAGGGTTAGACTATTTATAGTACATGCATGCATCGTTTTAGGGTTATCATTTGTATTTGCCCTACATTGCCTTTACATAGAAGTTCACGTTGAACTCTTCTAAGGCTTTGATAATATTAACCATTCGACACTTCTTGATCATTGTTCTTATTGTCTGATTTATTTTGCTATTAAAGAATCTATCGATCATTAGTTTATTGTTTCAACAATTGGTATCAGGGCAGGAGATTGTGTAACTCTGTAACACCGGAGTTTTTCAAACAATTTTTCACATTTTCAAAAACATACTTTCATTCATAAATATTATAAAAATGTCATTGTATCACATATCAATCTATAGAAACACAACCCCAAGATCATAATGTATAAAACTCCTCATGTGTGTACTGATCATGCCGGCGCCTTCCCGCATTCCTCACTGGTACCTGAAACACATAACACAACACTGTAAGCATAAATGCTTAATGAGTTCCCCAAAATACCACATATAGCACATATTAGCCACTCGAGGCTGTAACTCTGTGGACCCTCCGGTCCTAACTCTGTGGACCCTCTGGTCCTAACTCTGTGAACCTTCCGGTTCTAACTCTGTAAACTCTAGAACATACACGGCATGAATCACATAGAAATAATGCAGTGTATCACAATCACATAAATAGCATACAAGATACTCTGTCACATAACTCTAATTACCACTCTAGGTAAAGTATAGTGAGAAGACTCACCTCGGGTAACTCGGTAAATCTCGAGCTCAGTAAAATCTGGTCTAGCCCCCGCCTAATCACATGGAATAAGCACCCTAATCAATACAACCCTCAAGGCTAGACTAATCCCTCTCTTAGTACTCTCAGAAGGGTAAAAGGCCATTTTACCCCTCTCATGGCTCAAAGACCCTAACATTGGCCAAACCCTAAAAGTCAACAAAAGTCAATGGTCAAACTTTGACTAGACTCGCCGAGTGCACTCGTGTGACTCGGCGAGTACATGCATGTCCTCTTCATCCCTGGTCCTCACTCGACTCGCTGAGTCAACCCTACACTCAATGGGTCATCACAGGTCGCGAATCGCGGGGCAACCCGACTCGACTCGTCGAGTCCCTTATGGGCTCGGCGAGTTCCTTCCATGAAAACACTCAAACGATCCTTTGAGGTCAGATCTGCTTCACCAACCAGTAGATCCAACCTTCTAACACTCAAAAGTCACGTAAAGGTTCAAACTTTACGTTCATGCAATGCTTATAAGACCAAAAATGGAGAAATAACCTTTAAAATGGGGTTTTACTCTCAAGGCTCACATGAAACCTCATAAAGCTGGAAGCTTGGGACCTTTTGGACCTCTCAAGGTCCAGATCTATCATCTATACCCAAAGGGACCTCATATGCTTCACAATCTAACTCAAAATTGTGCAAAGGAAACCCTATATTCAAGGAATCTATCAAATACACGAAATGGGAAGGAACTTGTACCTCAAAACGTGAATCTTAGTGTGAACAACACAGATCCAAGCTCCACAATCAATCTAGCTTGGATTTTCCCACTCCTTCTTGCAAGATCACACCAAAGGATGAAGAATTAGCCTCCAAATGCCCTCTAAGCTCTCTTTTCTCTCTAGGGTTTTCACAGGGGAGTAGTGGCCGCAAAGGCCATAAGGGCCTTTAAATAGGGCTTAGGCCTTGAGATTTAGGGTTTTACTTTACAGCGCGGACTCGCCGAGTCCACGCATCGACTCGTCGAGTCCGATCATTAATCCTAGTCAAGAATTCGCGATCCTACTCGGCGAGTCTGAGCGCCTACTCGCCGAGTCCCTCCCTAAAACTCAAGATAAATACTTAAAATAAGATACCTGGGAATCCGGATGTTAAAATTCTCCCCCACTAGAATCAGACTTTGCCCCCGATGTCTTACTCTGCAAACAACTCTGTATGCTGCTCCCGCATCTCCATCTCCGGCTCCCAAGTCAGCTTGGACCCTCTCCGATGTTGCCACTGGACCTGAACCAGGGGCACCTCCTT
Organism: Lactuca virosa; assembly: GCF_052849685.1. NCBI lineage: Eukaryota > Viridiplantae > Streptophyta > Magnoliopsida > Asterales > Asteraceae > Lactuca > Lactuca virosa. The sequence continues at coordinate 339,488,031 of NC_136428.1, read as the reverse complement.
GTTCCTCAGAACCTTGACCTTTCGATCCCGGATCGCGATCGGTCTCTTAACATAATTCATGCTCGCATCCACCTGAATATCCTCCAGCGGCACCACCGCCGATTCGTCGGCTATACACTTCCTCAATTGAGACACGTGGAAGGTATCATGTATCTGGCTCAACTCCGCAGGTAGCTCCAAACGGTACGCTACACTGACCACCCTCGCGGTCACCCAGAACGGACCAATGTACCGGGGCCCCAGCTTGCCCCTCTTCCTGAATCGGATCACTCCTTTCCAAGGAGACACCTTTAGGAGTACGAAGTCTCCCACCTGGAACTCCAGTTCGGATCGTCGCCTATCCGCATAACTCTTCTGGCGGCTCTGAGCTGTCAACAACCTCTGTCTAACCTGTTGTATCTGCTCGGTCTTCTGAAGCACTATCTCAGTGCTGCCCATCATGCGTTGCCCTACCTCTCCCCAGCAAATGGGAGTCCGACACCTCCTCCCATACAACAACTCGAAGGGAGGCATACCAATACTCGAATGGTGGCTGTTGTTATAGGAAAACTCAGCCAATTGTAGGTATGTGTCCCAGCTTCCTCCGAAGTCCAACACACACGCTCGAAGCATGGCCTCGAGTGTCTGAATCGTCCGCTCACTCTGTCCGTCCGTCTGTGGGTGGTATGCGGTACTGAAATGCAGCCTCGTACCCAACTCCTCATGAAATTTCTTCCAGAACCTGGAAGTGAAACGCACATCTCGGTCCGACACGATCGAGATCGGTACTCCATGTCGCGATACCACCTCTCTCACATACAACTCTGCCAGCCTCTCCGCAGAAGAGCTCTCAGTGATAGCAAGAAAATGAGCACTCTTCGTCAGCCGGTCAATGATCACCCAAATTGCATCGACACCTCTCGCAGTCCTCGACAGTTTGGTGATAAAATCCATGGAAATTTGTTCACACTTCCACTGGGGAATCTCAAGTGGCTGCAACTTGCCATGCGGTCGCTGGTGCTCGACCTTAACCCTGCGACAGGTCAAGCACCTCTCAACAAACCATGCAACATCCCTCTTCATACAGGGCCACCAATAATCTTTCTTCAGATCCAAATACATCTTAGTGGCCCCGGGATGGATCGAGAACATCGATCTGTGCGCCTCCTCCATCAAGGTGGTATGTGTCCCGCCTGCGTATGGCACCCAAATCCGACCCTGAAAGGTCATAAGCCCTCGGCTATCGGTCACGAACTCAGATACCTGCCCAATCACCCGCTCTCTCTTGCGGTTCTCCGGTCTCACAGCCTCTGCCTGGGTTTCCCAAATTGTGTCCAACACCGGAGTCATCACCGTCAACCGCATACAAATGTCTCGAATCGGGGCACTCTCCGCCCTACGGCTCAGGGCATCAGCTACAACATTAGCTTTGCCCGGGTGGTACAGGATCTCATAATCGTAATCCTTTACCACATCCAACCATCTCCTCTGGCGCATATTCAGGTTGGGCTGATCCATCAGATACTTCAAGCTCTTGTGATCCGTGTATATGGTACACCGAACCCCATACAAATAGTGACGCCAGATCTTGAAGGCGAACACCACAGCCCCCAACTCCAGATCGTGAGTAGGATACCTCGTCTCATGAGGCTTCAGCTGTCTCGATGTGTATGCTATCACATGCCCTCTCTGCATCAGCACCGCACCCAATCCCGATATCGACGCGTCACAATATACCACAAAATCCTCCATCCCCTCCGAGAGGGCTAACACCGGGGCTTCGCATAATCTCTGGCGAAGTGTCTCAAACGAGGTCTGCTGCTCCGGACCCCATGAAAAAGCAACACCCCTCTGGGTCAACCTGGTGAGAGGCACGGAGATCTTGGAGAAATCCCTGATAAATCTCCGATAATTGCCGGCCAATCCTAGAAAACTCCTGATCTCGGTGGGTGATCTCGGCACCTCCCAACTCATCACCGCCTCAATCTTGGCCGGATCGACCAATATCCCATCCTGGTTGACGAGGTTTCCTAAGAACTGGACCTCTCGTAACCAGAAATCGCAGTTGGAGAATTCGGCGTAAAGCCTCTCCGATCTCAGAACTCCGAGGATCTCCCTCAAATGCTCCTCATGCTGCTCTCTGGATCTCAAATACACCAATATGTCATCGATGAACACGATCACTGAACGATCCAGCATCGGCCTGCACACTCTGTTCATGAGATCCATGAACGTCGCTGGTGCATTGGTGAGTCTGAAAGGCATCACCACGAACTCGTAATGCCCATAACGAGTCCTGAATGCTGTCTTCTGGATATCCTCTTCACGCACTCTCATCTGATGATATCCAGATCTCAGATCAATCTTGGAGAACCAAGACGCTCCCTGCAACTGATCGAACAAATCGTCGATTCTCGGTAAGCGGTAACGGTTCTTGACCGTCAGCTTGTTCAACTCCCGGTAATCAATGCACATCCGGTGTGAACCATCCTTTTTCTTGACAAAAAGGATCGGCGCTCCCCACGGCGAGCTACTCAGCCGAATAAACCCCTTCCCTAGCAGCTGTGAGGATAACTCCTGCATCTCTGGTGGCGCAAGGCGATAGGGCGCCTTGACGACAGGCGCTGCTCCCGGAACCAAATCGATACAGAACTCTACCTGCCTCTCGGGAGGCACACCCAACAACTCCTCGGGAAAAACATCCGGGAACTCACGCACTATCGGGACCTCATCGACCGACCTCGGTCTCTCTGCATCTATTCTCGTATCCACCCCATAAGCCACAACCCACTACAGCCCTGCTGTAGGCTCTGCCTCGCTCTAGCGGCCGAACAAAATGCTGACCCAGAACGGGTACCCTCGCCATAAACTGTAAGAACTCCCCCACTAGGGTCTCGTATGGTCACCAACTGTCGCTTGCAGTCGATAACCGCTCCAAACCTGCTCAACCAGTCCTTGCCCACGATGACACAGACATCTCCCATCGCAATCGGGACCAAATCGATCGGGAAATCAACGCCGAAGATCTCGAGTACACATCCTCGAATCACATCAGTGGCATACACCGCTCTCTCGTCAGCTATGGAAACTCGCAAAGGTCGACTCAACGCCTCTCGACAGATACTGATGTGGTGACTAAAGGCTAATGACACAAAAGACCGACTCGCACCCGAGTCAAATAACACCAAAGCAGGTACAAAACTCACAAGAAATGTACCTACGCATATCATAATATAAGCATAACACCACAAACTCAAAATAAATAGATGAAAGAATACATACCAGCCACAACATCTGGCGCTGCGCGGACCTCCTCCGCTGTCAACTGGAAGGCTCTCCCTCGTGCATTCGGCGCCTCGGCCTTCACTGGCCGACTCTCTGCAGCTCGAACGGCAGCAGGGGCAAATCCCTGTGATGCTCCCTGGGCTGACCCCCGCAACTGCGGACACTCGGCCTTCCGGTGTCCGGTCTGGTTGCAGTAAAAACAAACTGCAAACCCCTTGGGGCAATCCTTGGCCATGTGCCCCTCCTTGCCACACTTGTAGCAAGACCCTGCTCTGCAAACCCCCTCATGACTCTTACCGCACTTGCCACAAGTGCGGCTCTTCTGGTTCCCTGATCTCGAATCGGCGGGCTTGGCCCGCTTGGCTGCCGGCTGGGACTGTGCCGGTCGCCGATCCCTCCCTTGAGACTCCGCCTCCTCCCTGGCCTGAGTCTCGAGCTCAATATCCCTCTTCCGGGCATTTGCCTGAAGCTCGGCAAATGTCCGGTACGACGAGTTTGCCACGAACTCGCGGATGTCTCTCTTCAAAATGCTCAAATACCGACTCATGCGTGCCTGCTCGGAAGACACGTGCTCAGGGCAGAACATCGCCCTCTCATGGAACATCCTGGTGATCACTGTAACAGACTCGGTACCCTGCTTGAGGGTCAAGAAGTCCTGGGCCAAACGTTCCCTTTCCACCGGGGGAACGTACTCATCACGAAACATAGCGGTGAACCTATCCCAGGTCACCGCGGCAAGCTCTGCAGAAGAGTAGTGCGCTGTCACAAACTTCCACCAGTCCTTCGCTCCCAAGCGAAGATGGTTCAGCGCGAACCGAACTCTCAGATGCTCCGGGCAAGAACACGTATAGAAGCATCCCTCAACATCAGAAATCCATCTCATCGCAGCGATCGGATCCTGCGTCCCGTCAAACTCTAGTGGCTTCGTGTTGCTGAACTCTCGGTACAACAACGAGTCACCCCCCTGCGGCCTCGCAGCAGCGACGGCTGCGGTGGCTGCAGCAACAGCAACATCAGTAAGAGCAGCATAACGCTTGTCAAAAGTCTCGATCAGGGTGGTCTTGATAGACCCAAACATTTCTGGTATCTCGGCTCGGATGGCATCAGCCACCTCCTCATGAATCAACCTGCGGATCTCCTCATCACTAACACCACTGCTCTCCGGTGTGTGGCGTGTCCCAACCATGATGTCTCTCTGAAATACAACACAAAATATCAGAGACTCACTCGAGTGTGCACACACTCGATATCCCATTCCTACTCGATCCCTGGTACCCTAAGGATTCTTACTTGGGCTGCGCACTGATCCGGTGTCTTCGGTAGTACGGGCCCAATACTACCATCCACACCACATCAGTATTCACCCCAAGTCCTCCTCCTAGGATCCCAAATCCTAAGTACTCTACTCTCACTATGCATAGTCCACTCTCTAGCAGATCTCTCATAAGCTCCTCGCTGCTATCTACTCACTCTCAAGCGTCTCCTGGCAGCAAAACCCCTAGGCTAAGGCATCACAAATCAGGCCACTCTAGTCCTAATAAGAATACCTGGCCTACTCTAGCATGCATAACATGTTATCTCATATCTCATAACACATAATATAAGGGTATTTTGAGAAATCACCGTTCGGGCGCTGGCTGATCGTACACACTGCTCTGCTCTGCTCTTTTCAAAATCTTTTTACTCTTTTAGAAAAATTTTGTTTTATTTCGAAAAATTCCTCAAATCCTCAGTTTGAGTTCAAATGCGCTCGAAGGTGCATCCGAATCCCTCAAACCAAGGCTCTGATACCAACTTGTAACACCGGAGTTTTTCAAACAATTTTTCACATTTTCAAAAACATACTTTCATTCATAAATATTATAAAAATGTCATTGTATCACATATCAATCCATAGAAACACAACCCCAAGATCATAATGTATAAAACTCCTCATGTGTGTACTGATCATGCCGGCGCCTTCCCGCGATCCTCACTGGTACCTGAAACACATAACACAACACTGTAAGCATAAATGCTTAGTGAGTTCCCCAAAATACCACATATAACACATATTAGCCACTCGAGGCTGTAACTCTGTGGACCCTCCGGTCCTAACTCTGTGGACCCTCTGGTCCTAACTCTGTGAACCTTCCGGTTCTAACTCTATAAACTCTAGAACATACACGGCATGAATCACATAGAAATAATGCAGTGTATCACATTCACATAAATAGCATACAAGATACTCTGTCACATAACTCTAATTACCACTCTAGGTAAAGTATAGTGAGAAGACTCACCTCGGGTAACTCGGTAAATCTCGAGCTCAGTAAAATATGGTCTAGCCCCCGCCTAATCACATGGAATAAGCACTCTAATCAATACAACCCTCAAGGCTAGACTAATCCCTCTCTTAGTACTCTCAGAAGAATAAAAGGCCATTTTACCCCTCTCATGGCTCAAAGACCCTAACATTGGCCAAACCCTAAAAGTCAACAAAAGTCAATGGTCAAACTTTGACTAGACTCGCCGAGTGCACTCGTGTGACTCGGCGAGTACATGCATGTCCTCTTCGCCCCTGGTCCTCACTCGACTCGCTGAGTCAACCCTACACTCAATGGGTCATCACAGGTCGCGAATCGCGGGGCAACCCGACTCGACTCGTCGAGTCCCTTATGGGCTCAGCGAGTTCCTTCCATGAAAACACTCAAACGATCCTTTGAGGTCAGATCTGCTTCACCAACCAGTAGATCCAACCTTCTAACACTCAAAAGTCACGTAAAGGTTCAAACTTTACGTTCATGCAATGCTTATAAGACCAAAAATGGAGAAATAACCTTTAAATTGGGGTTTTACTCTCAAGGCTCACATGAAACCTCATAAAGTTGGAAGCTTGGGACCTCATATGCTTCACAATCTAACTCAAAATTGTGCAAAGGAAACCCTATATTCAAGGAATCTATCAAATACACGAAATGGGAAGGAACTTGTACCTCACAACGTGAATCTTAGTGTGAACAACATAGATCCAAGCTCCACAATCGATCTAGCTTGGATTTTCCCACTCCTTCTTGCAAGATCACACCAAAGGATGAAGAATTAGCCTCCAAATGCCCTCTAAGCTCTCTTTTCTCTCTAGTGTTTTCACAGGGGAGTAGTGGCCGCAAATGACGGCCATAAGGGCCTTTAAATAGGGCTTAGGCCCTGAGATTTAGGGTTTTACTTTACAGCGCGGACTCGGCGAGTCCACGCATCGACTCGTCGAGTCCGATCATTAATCCTAGTCAAGAATTCGCGATCCTACTCGGCAAGTCTGAGCGCCTACTCGACGAGTCCCTCCCTAAAACTCAAGATAAATACTTAAAATAAGATACCTGGGAATCCGGATGTTACAAACTCATACGCATATTTTCTGTTGAGTATTATTAGGGTTTTAAATTTCTGGTGGATCTGTTCTTATCGTTTTCATCGATTGGAGGCGTTGGATATGGGTCCTTGTTTTGCCCTAAACTCGATTATAGTTTACACATATGGTTCTTTACAGGTATTTGTGAATCAACATCATGTAGCACGAAGATCAACACACTCTTTCTTTCAATCTTTCTAGCAGTATAGGATCTACTACCAGGATCCCAATTCTCTTCCCACAGGACTATGAAGTCTGGTCCTTACACTTCGAAGACTATGTTCTAGGAATTGAGGAACATGGTACTACCATATGGCACGCTATGACTCAAGAGACTTATTCTCACACGATGACAAGGAAAGTTATTAAAACTCAGGTTGACTACAACGCTCTTCTCGTTGAACATACAAGAATTGCTCAAGATGAGTAACATCAAGGCGTTGAGGATAATAAGATTTTCTCTTGCTTCAGAAACTTTTCGTCTGGTAAGTGCATGCGATACGAAGAAGGAAAACCAGGATAGGTTAAAATATCTATACTCAAGCGATACAGATTTGGAACACTCAATTCAAACGCTGCTTCTATCAGAGTTTGGTGCTTTTGTTCAAAGCAAGAGGAGAAGCTTGATCAAACATTCAATCATTTTAATCAACTTTTGAATAGGATGGTAAAACACAAAATTAGACATAAAATAATAGACCAAAAGGTCACATTTATGAATGGTTTGAGGTCCGAATGGAAGGCAGTGGTGTCGACAGTAAAAGCTCATGAAGAGTTTAAGAGCTACACTTTGGCGAAGCTGGTGAGAAATCTTAGGTCCCATGAAGATGAAGTAACAAAGGAAGGGAAGATTGTGTCTGGAATGGGATCATTGGCCCTGGTTGCGAAGGGTAAAAAGGTAGCAGAAGAAGATTCAGAGTCCGATCTCTCAGATTGTGAGCTTACGAAAGAGGAATACGCTCTGATGGTGTCAAATCCCAAAAATTTTGCTAAAAAGAATTTTGTACGCCTCAAAAATAGGAATTGGCAAGGGAACTATAGTTTATACAAAGCAAAGGATGAGAGCCTCAAGAACTCTCAAAAGGATGAGGTGCAGAAAGAGAAGAAGCTGATGGGAGATTCCGGCTATGACTGCAACTATTGTCATGGCAAGAGTAATTTGGCCAAGGAGTGTATGTTAAGAAGAAGGAGTGAGAAGACGATGAAGCTTACTATCTTCGAAAGATAGAAGAGCTTAGAAAGAAAAATAGTGTTGATAGTGCTAAGCCTGCTTTGATTGTATAGGAGGATGATGATGAGTTTGGACGTGTTGAAGTCTGGTCAACTGATTCGGAAGACGAGGAAGTTCGGAAGCCCAAGCATGGTGGATGTTTCATAGTGAAGTCTGGAGTGTTGGATTAGTGTCTAAGCCTGTAACTATATTTGGTAAGTACTTGACCCGGTTGTGCATGGTCCTTTTGGGTTGCCTTCACCAAAGCAACTTGACAGGGTGATTTATGAAGAGAGAGGTTATTATGGTTTATTAATATATTATATAAATAATATATTAAAGGAGAAATCATATAGTTTAATTAATATTAGACAAGAATTAATTAAGAATTAATTCTATGACTAAAAGACATTAATTAAATAACGGGGACTTAAACTGTCAAATGTATGATAGTTGAGTATTGGGCTGAGAAGGCTTATGGACTAGGCTTGGACAAAATTAGGGATGTGTACATCCTAATTTCGGCCATAGAGGCCCTATTCCAGAAGCTTCCTTGGACTGCTTAAGGCCTAAGCTATCCATTAGGGTTTTGATTGAAACCCTAGCAGCACCAGTATAAATAAGACCCTAGGGCATCCAATTTTCGGAAACTGAAACCCTAAGAGTATTTGTAGCCAAAAGTGTGCCATTCCCTCTCTCTCAATTAGCATCCTCTTGCTTGTGGTGTTTGTAAGCCATTAGAGGAGTGACATTTGTGACTCTAAGCTCCAAGACAAGAAGATTCAAGTCATTGTAGAAGAGGTAATCATCTAGATCTGATTTCTTATGTTAATTTAGAAATATGCATGCTAGATCTAGGGTTTATAATTCTTGGATGAATTACATGTACAATAGAGAAACCTAGATCCAAGCTTTAGGGTTGACATGAACACATAGGATGTTGTTTTGGCTCAAACTCATAAGTGGTATCAGAGCCTTGATTGGTTTATATTGTATTGATGCTTTGTGTTTTGCTGAAAATCATTTTTCTGCCCTCTGCCCGACCCAACTCGGCGAGTCCACTTGTGAACTCGGCGAGTCGGCCCAACTCGGCGAGTCCAGTGAGTGACTCGGCGAGTCGGGGAGTCAGACAGAGGGAAAATTGGTATTTCTTGCTGTTTTGCTATGGGATAATTACCAAAACTGTTTTTAACAAATAAAATCTGATTTTTATAGTTATTATGTGATTCTCCTTACCAAAACAAAAGATAATTACCAATTGTTTGAATGATAAATTCTTTATATGATAATATTTGATTATTTAAAATATTTGGTAAATTATCTTGTGAATAAAATGGAATAGATCAAATTTAGATAATCATTAAATTAAATGTTTAATTTAAATTATTTGCTATTTGATCCTATGTGTTTTGAAAAGTTCAAAACTTGCCCTCAAGTTTTGAAATTTAAATTTTGATTAAAAGTTTAATTTGAATTACTTAAATTTCAAACCCTAAAATTTTACAAGTTTAAAATTCAACCTTATACTTTATTATAAGATTAATATATATATATATATATATATATATATATATATATATATATATATATATATATGTATAACATAAATGCTAGTCTTACCGTTAGTAGGCCTCATTCACAAAGCTGGTCTATAAGGGGTGTTTAAGGAAGCGGCCTATAAAATGACCGCCATTGGGTATCCACTCTTACCCACCGCACCCTTGACTATTGGAGGGTCGTTAGCCGAACGGGTAGGATAGGGCAAACCTTTCCTCATTAAAAGTATAACGAATTTATAAAGTAACTAAATGTTTTTTCAAAATTCCCAATCTTAGTTACTTTAGGCAAAAGTGAATTGATGCAATTCCATGAAATTACACTTTTTACCCTTGCTAAGACGTTAGTGGAGCGTGTGTGGTTAACCGGCACACTAATTGGGCTCTAAGAAAAGATGGCAAAGGGTGACTCGATGTTTGTCATAGTTCGATGGAGCGTGTGTGGTTAACCGGCACGTCGAATATGTGATTGTAACATTGGGGGCACCATTTGTATTTGCATGGTTATTCACACCCGCTTTGTGATCCTCAGCATCCCAGTCACAAACTTGAGGGGCATATCGAGATTTAAACATGCCATTGAAAAGTTCAATGAATCTCAAAAGATCTAGGAGTTTTCAATACATTTAAAACTTATATTTAATTTGTTTTTCATGGCGGAAATTAGTGAATCGTCATTCACTTACCTTCAAATTATTAGCTTGTTAGATTACGACATCCCTCTTCTAATTTGAAAATAATGTTGTTGGATCCTAGCCCTAATTTCTCATTTGGGTGTTTAATTGGGGATTCTTATCTAATCAAACTTTGTCTCTTTTCTATTTCAGATGTCGAACATGAACAACACTTCCGGCTCAAATTCCTCTTGCTCGTTCTCACTCATGAATTTGTGTGGGAGAGTGATCTTTGACGAGTCCAATTTCAATGATTGGATCCACAAAATCCGAATGGTCACTCGTTACGAGGACAAAGAGTATGTACTCGATGAGAAGCTGAAGGAAATCAACATCAACACTGCCTCTGCTGAAGAAATTGCTGCCTTTAAGGCCCACGAGCGTGATGCCACGAAAGTTCATTGCATCATGCTGGCGACTATGACTGTAGAGCTCTAGAAGTCCTATGAGGACATGTACCCTTATGAGATGCATCAAGATCTGCTGGACCGGTACCACCAGAGCGCTAGGAAAGAAAGGTACGAGATCATCACTTCGATGATCACTGCCAAAATGGGTAATGGAGAGTCCCTTACTGCTCATCTGCAAAAGATGCAGAGATATGTCGATCGCCTGCTAAAGTTAAATGTTAATTTTGATGAAGAGCTGGCAATTGAAATCATCCTTCACTCCTTGCCTCCCTGCTACAACCAGTACCGCATGACCTACTACATGAACAAGGAGGAGGTCTCTTTGAGCAAGCTTCAGGGATTATTGAGGACTGCTGAGAGCAACCTCAAAGACAAATCTGTTGCATCAACTCCAAATCTTGCTGCTGCCCCAGTCTTGGCAATTGGGCAAGGAAAGGGGAAGAAGAGGAAGGCTCCCTCAAAGGGCCACCATAAGGGAAAGTCCCATGATGGTACCTCTTCAAGTGGAACCAAATTTGGTTCTGCTAAGCCCAACTCCAACCCTACGGAGGTAGAGTGCCACCACTGCCATGAAATAGGGCATTGGAAACGAAGCTGCCCGAAATATCTGCAGGATATCAATGATGGAAAGATCAAGCCGTCCTACGCAGGTATTTACACTATTAAATCTAATGATTCATCACATTCTATTTCTTGGGTTCTTGACACAGGATGTGGTTTTCACATTTGTTCTGATTTGCAGGGCCTAAGAAGAGATAGGGATGTGGAGCATGGGAAGATAAACTTGATCATGGGGAACAGAAGATCGTTGCCTGTCACCAAGATTGGAGTTTATTCTTTAGTTCTTAGTAATGGATTAGGATTAGATTTAAATAATTGTTTTTATTCGCCAGATATGGCAAGAAACATCATTTCTTTTCATGGTTTGTATAGACAAGGTTTTAGATATTCATTTGATAATGAAAATGGGTTCTATTAATGCTTATCTTAATGGTGTTTTCTATTTTGAAGCATTACCTTGTAATGGAATATATGAAACTGTGATGGTTGTAGACAATTTAGGAAATGATGTGTTGTGTATTGATTCTTCCAATGATTTGGATAAAGCATGCTTGTGGCATTGTCGTCTTGGACATGTCAACAAGAAACGCATAGCCCAACTCCAAAACGATGGAGTGTTGGAGTCATTCGACCTTAGGGACGATGACGTGTGTGAATCTTGTTTACTTGGAAAGATAACCAATTCACCCTTCATTGGAACTTATACGAGGGGTGAGGGTTTATTGGATCTCATACATACCAATGTATGTGGGCCCTTTAGATCGACCACAAGGGATGCGTGCCACTTCTACGTGACTTTTACCGATGATTATAGCAGATATGGCTATATCTAATTAATCAGGCATAAGTCAGAAACCTTTGAAAAGTTCAAAGAGTTCAAGCAAGAATTGGAGAATCAGTTGGGCAGGAAAATCAAGATGCTTCGATCATATCGACTTGGAGAGTACCTAAGTCTTGAATTCCACGACTACCTCAAGGAATGCGAAATTGTTTCGCAATTGACGCCACCTAGGACACCGTAGTTGAATGGTGTGGCTGAGAGGCGTAATCGAACCTTGCTAGACATGGTTCGTTCCATGATGAGTCGTGCTTCGCTACCTATCTCATTTTGGGGGTATGCCTTAGAGACTGCCGCCCATATTCTTAACTTAGTCCCTACCAAGAAGGTGCCAAAACACCTCACGAGATGTGGACAGGGAAAGTTCCCTCGTTGGAACATATCAAGGTTTGGGGTTGCGAGGCTTTCGTAAGACGAGAGACTCACGACAAGCTCGAACCTCGTAGTGAGCGGTGTATTTTCATTGGCTACCAGCAGAAGTCCTTTGGATATCTCTTCTATAGACCGATTGACAATGTTGTCTTCGTTGCAAGGAGAGGGGTTTTCCGAGAGCGAGAACTCATAAGCAAAGGGGACAGTGGGAGGCAAATTGATCTAGAAGAGCTTCAAGAGTCGAGCGATGAAGGAACCTCTAACGCTGGCGCTCAACCCGAGGAGGAAACTCCGGTTGAACCGATTGACGAGTCCTTACCTCTTAGACGTTCCGAAAGAGTTAGGGTTCAACCCCAGTTTTATGGTTTTCATATTACTACAGAAGGGGACACGTTCATTAGTGATAGTACACTAGTGAATTTGGACGAACCTAACAGCTCAAGGAAGCCATGGCAGGCCCGGAGTCTGTGAAATGGAAGGAGGCCATGGACAGCGAGATTCAGTCTATGTATGACAACCAAGTTTGGAATTTGGTTGACAATGTGCCAGGTCGTAAGACGGTCGGGTGCAAGTGGATCTTCAAGAAGAAGACTGACATGGATGGGAATGTACACACTTATAAAGCGCGATTGGTTGCGAAGGGTTTCACTCAAACTCCCGGAGTTGACTATGATGAGACCTTCTCACAGGTTGCGAAGATAAAATCTATTAGGGTGATGCTAGCCATTGCTGCATTTCATGACTATGAAATATGGCAGATAGACGTCAAAACCGCTTTCCTTAATGGGAAGTTGGCAGAGGATGTTTACATGAATTAGCCAGAGGGTTTTGTCGATGCGAAGCACCCCAATAGAGTGTGCAAGCTTGAAAAATCCATTTATGGATTGAAGCAAACATCTCCCAGATGGAATCTTTGTTTCGACGAGAAAGTTAAAGAGTTTGGTTTTCTGCGAAGCGAGGATGAATCATGTGTATATGTCAAAGCCAGTGGGAGTATAGTAAGCTTCCTCGTATTGTATGTCGATGACATACTACTCATACGAAATGACATCCCAACCCTGAAGGAAGTTAAATCCTGGCTTGGGAAGTGCCTCGCTATGAAGGACCTTGGAGAAGCTGCCTATATTTTGGGAATAAGGATAGTGAGAAACTGAAGTAAGAGACTAATAGGACTTAGTCAGAATACTTACTTGGACAAGGTACTAAAACGTTTTAGTATGGAGAAATCGAAGAAAGGGGAGTTACCTATCCAAAGTAATGCCAAGTTGAATAAGACTCAAAGCCCGAGTACCGAAGTCGAGATAGCAGAGATGAGCCGAGTACCATATGCTTCCGAAGTTGGCTCAATCATGTATGTTATAACTTGTACTCGCCCTGAAGTGGCCTTCACTTTGAGCCTGGTTAGCGGATATCAAGGGAACCCTGGCAAAGCACATTGGACCGCAATCAAGAATATTCTTAAGTACCTTCGGAAGACCAAGGAATGGTTTCTAGTCCTCGGTGGGAGTGATGACTTAAGGGTGCGAGGGTATAGTAACGCCAGTTTTCAGACCGACAGGGACAAATACCGTTCGCAGTCGGGCTGGGTCTTTACCCTGAATGGAGGAGCAGTGACTTGGAAAAGTTCCAAGCAGGAGACCGTAGCTGATTCAACGTGCGAATCAGAGTACATTACGGCGAGCGAAGCGTCAAAGGAGGCAATATGGTTGAAGAACTTCATTGGAGACCTTGGAGTTGTGCCAGCCATAAAGGAGCCCATGGAAATTTTCTGTGATAATGAAGGAGCGGTTGCCTTGACCAAGGAGCCGAGGGATCATGGCAGATCTCGACATATCGACAGGAAATATCATTTCATTAGACATCGGGTAGAAGAAGGACTCCTCGTAGTGAAGAGGGTATCGTCACAAGATAACCCAACAGATCCCTTTACGAAGGGACTGGGTAGGGTTAAGCACTTACAGCACGCTAGGAGCATCGGGCTGAAGGACGATATTAGTTTAGATTAGATAGCTTCGAAACGTGTAATAGATAAATGTAATTGACATTTGATGATTAAATAAAAGAGTATTATTTATAAGTAATGTTACTGTCTTATGTTGATTATTTACCTATTGTTTCATTTTGCATGTTTTGACTTCCTGAATAATAAGATTATTCGAACAGTCCACAGTCGTTCATATGTTGGAAGTAGGTATGAAAGAAGACTGTCATGAATTGGTGTGTAGATTGTCTAAAGTGTATTAGACATAGCAAAGGTTTGCTACAACATTCATGAGTGCTTATGAATTAGATTTGAGCATTGGATTAAACCCGCGCTTGCTGGAATTACTTCATGGAATTTATCTTGAGTGATCGCAAGACGATAATATCATATAGTCTTAAAACCTAGATATATGGTTTATTATTTGCAAGTTGGTTGTGCATTGATAATGCGTAAACGCATCAGTAACTTGATGTTATAAAACGCATTGTTGTTCATATATTGATAAGTGAATGGTAAATGCATATAAGTCGAAGTTTATCTGTTCCTTTTATCCTAAAAGGGTAAAAGCGATATTTGGGCCCCTCGATGATTTGGTTTGACTTATGTGCCGGGCCCGGTCAGGACTGAATTGATGTGTTCAATTAAGTTCTATGTCAGAAGAATCAGAGATTGAGAAACAAACTGATGGACAATAAGTATGACTATGTTCCATGTATTTGTCTGCACGATATCTAGAACGGAGGACTATACGATCCCTTAGCTAAAGGACAGGTTACCGATAAGATCAGAGTTCGACAACGTCTTTGAGAGCTACGATTGCTAATCGGATTGTACCTACACTATAGTTACTAGACTTATCCAAGTGGGAGACTGTTGAATTAGTGTCTAAGCCCGTAACTATATTTGGTAAGTACTTGACCCGGTTGTGCATGGTCCTTTTGGGTTGCCTTCACCAAAGCAACTTGACAGGGTGATTTATGAAGAGAGAGGTTATTATGGTTTATTAATATATTATATAAATAATATATTAAAGTAGAAATCATATAGTTTAATTAATATTAGACAAGAATTAATTAAGAATTAATTTTGTGACTAAAAGACATTAATTAAATAACGGGGTCTTAAACGGTCAAATGTGTGATAGCTGAGTATTGGGCTGAGAAGGCTTATGGACTAGGCTTGGACGAAATTAGGGATGTGTACATCCTAATTTCGGCCATAGAGGCCCTATTCCAGAAGCTTCCTTGGACTGCTTAAGGCCTAAGCTATCCATTAGGGTTTTGACTGAAACCCTAGCAGCACCAGTATAAATAAGACCCTAGGGCATCCAATTTTCAGACATTGAAACCCTAAGAGTATTTGCAGCCAAAATTGTGCCATTCCCTCTCTCTCAATTAGCATCCACTTGCTTGTGGTGTTTGTAAGCCATTAGAGGAGTGACATTTGTGACTCTAAGCTCCAAGACAAGAAGATTCAAGTTATTGTAGAAGAGGTAATCATCTAGATCTGATTTCTTATGTTACTTTCGAAATATGCATGATAGATCTAGGGTTTATAAGTCTTGGATGAATTGCATGTATAATAGAGAAACCTAGATCCAAGCTTTAGGGTTTGCATGAACACATAGGATGTTGTTTTGGCTCAAACCCATCAGTCCCTGAGTAGGAGGGAATATGTTTGATGCTTCGCAATGATGTCCCGGAGTAGAGAGGATACGTCATTGATGGCGTCCAGGCCTCAGACAACTGTTTTGCTGCAAAACCTGTTTCTGAACAGGTCAGTGAATGCGAGAAAGTCATCAGTAAGGTACAATCTATACTCCAGTCTCTTAATATTCCTGTCACTCGTTACGAATCTGAATTAGATGATTTGAAATTTATTGTCACTAGTTTTAGTGATAGCTTAAAAAAACACGTTTAAGTAATTCTAAACTAAATGATCAAATCAGTGTGGTAACAAACAAGAGTGAAGAGAGAAGGATGAAGATAGAGAAGTTGGAGTTAGAGCTAACTAGGTCTAGGGATGATTTTATTTATTTAAAAAGAGACGATTTAGCACTTTTAAAACAAAGAAATATTTTTTGTTTGATTGCGAAGCGGTTATATTTTAACATTACTCAACTGCATCTTGATTGCGAAATAGGCAAAAATATACACAAAATGTTTTTACCCTTTCTTGAATTGAAAGAGTATGAAAGGAGGAGAAGCGATTGAAACGGCCATAAAACAAGGAAGAAAAGACATTTGAGGAAAGGGGCGGTTCGGTGAGGTTGGGAGCCCATGAGTTGCTTCGGTGGGTATTGTGCTACTGTTTAGCAGATATTTGGTGCATCAGTGGAGTAGGTGACTTAGAGGATTCGGGAGGATTGTTGAGCAAAGTATGGATAGGTGTGGAAGGTAGTATTGGGCCCGTACTACTGAAAGCACAGGATCCATACTCGAATCGGTGAGAGTCTTGGAGAATATAATAAGCTTATGGGAAGGAGAATTCTTGGTTATGATCTGATCGTGGGGAAAACTATTTTGCCATATGAGGATGAGCACACACGGGGAAGGACCAGGGTTTGGTCTCGGCTCCGGTGGTGAGCCAGTTAGTGGAAGGACTGCCAGGGATTTGAGTTCGCATTGGATTAAGGATAGGGAAAGTGTTTTCTGCACTAGTCCCTACCCCTTAGGAGCTAAGGTCCGGTTCGCCTTGGATCTCTTGTATCGGGCGGCAAGGATTGGTTGTGCGATCTATTGCGCTTTTGGGATTGGATACTATGTCTTAGGAGTAGTTTGTAGCCCAGTTTAGGGTAGAGGTTGCTCCAGTTATTGCAGTTAGCCATTGATGATTGAGCTGGGGAGTGTCAGGGTGCGAGACCCTGAATGATATGATTTCTAGAGCCCAAGAGCGGGGGATTGATTTGGAGCACATTGGGAAGAGGGGACCAACTTAGATGCATATATTAGAGGGTCCCGGGAAGGGACCCAAGATTTCAGATCAACTTTTGAGAGGCTAGCAGGGCCGGATCTAGTGTCGCACTTGCGGGAAACTGCACGATGGAGTTTCTCGTTCCATGGGTTTGGGTAAGTATATCTTTGGGTTTGTTTCCCTCCTTGTGTTTGGGTTATATCTTCAGGTGATGTCTTGTGCCATTTGCATGTCGTGAATTATTAGTGGTTAACGAAAGGTCATTTCCCTATTTGCGGGTTGGGAGTGTTCTATATTATCTTGGTTTATGGTCGAGATCGGTTCAGGGGTATTAAGTGGAAGGTCTGCAGACAGGGTTCCGTAGGATGGTTATTCAACCTCATCAGGATTCGGTGGTTTCAGTCATTGTGCTCAGATTGTCTTATGGGGTCGCCAATGGAAGTGGTCTATTGCTGAGGTTTTGGTCTGAGCGTCTGTCTTTTGGGTTTCAAGATTTAAGTGTAGTATCATTTCAAAGCGTTTGGGATTATCAGTGTTGCTGGGATTCGACAAGTGTTCATCTAGTCTTCAGTGAGTGTACAGTCTTTTAAGTTGGCTAGTAATGGATCACTAGCAAGGTTAATCGTTGGTAGTCAGCGGGTCGATCGTTGTAAGGTAAGAAGGATTGGGAATCCTTCAATTCTCGTGTGCTTTGAGTATTTAGTCGATTCAAAGTGGGGAGAATCGTCCCGGAATGCAGAAGCAGGAGCGGTTTTGAAATTGGGATAAGTTTTGCATCCCTGTCAGGGAGGAAGGCGGCCCAAGTGGCTGTTTGGTTTGAGGGTTGTGTGAGTTTGGAGTTCGTTAAAACTTCCCAGCATGTGAATCGCGTCTTCTTGGTGCTTGATATCAGAATTTAATGAAGCAGGTTGGGGTTCCAGTCATGAAGTGAGTTCAGCTGGGTGTTCGGTCGAGTGCGTGCTCGACTCTGTGTGCGTTTTGAATTGATAGATTAGGGGTAAGGCATTGGGCTGCGGCTGTGTTAGGGTGAAAGTGTTGTAAGACTGCGGGGGAGCCGTAGCATTCACAAGCGGTCACATAGTGTGGGAAGTGCAGAAAGACTGCAGGGTAGCCATGGCATTCATGGATTCATTTAGATGACTTAGGCATGGGTGGGCCAGATCACAAGGTTGTGAGTAGGTCACAACATAATTGGAATCGGGCAACGGTAGGTCGAAGGGGACCGGACATGAGGTACAACTACAGTTATTCTGGTAGTAATCACCTTTTTGAGTCGGATTCAATGGCGACAAGTTGTCAGCCTATCATGATCGGATGGATCAAAGGATTGAAAGAGCCACGAGTGGCTGTATAGATATGGTAGTTATTGTCAGGCGAGGTATCCTTCGGAAGTCATGTGGAAATGTTGTGCGTGTGTTTCTGGCCCAACAATCGGTTTGGTGTCCGGTGTTTCAAGTAGTTGACAGATAATGTGAGATCAGAGAGGTCTCGGCTGCTTCTGAAAAGCAGCAAGTGGTAGCAAGAAGAGTCGAAGTGGGTTCAGTGACTTGGGATTCGTGCGTGGGGTTTCTTGTATTCGGGGTATACGCTAAGTTGTTCACATATGGATTAAATGATCTCAGAGTGGTTGATTAGACCCTGTTGTGCAACTCTCGTCTGAGTCTAACCGTTGTAGGGATAAGTGTCCTACTCGAAGGATTATCTGAGTTTCCTGTCAAGTACTAAGTGTACTGCAGGGAAATTTGGTCGGTGACTCTGTTTCCTAGTGGGAACCTTAAGTTATCAGAAGATGAGTAAATAGTTGGTAGATAAGTGCAATGAATTCGACAATGATTTAGGGTGAGCGTTCCGTCAGGGAGACAGACCACCTCGAGACTTCAAATTTCAGAGTGAATAAATGTGATGGGGTATGCTTGTGGTTGTGGCTTTGGTTGCCTTGGAAAGGATGGGGTATGCTTGTGGTTGTGGCCGTGTTGCTCAAGTTGTTTAGCGTGTAAGGAGTGGTAAGGAATGATTTCGAGGACGGAATGTAATTTAAGTATAGGAGAGTTGTAACACTCTGTTTCAAATTAAATAAATAATAAACTCTAAAAAAACCTCGAGATATAAATTTTTATTATTATTTTATATTATTGTAGCCAAAATCAATAATAATTTAGCAAGGTGTTGGCTTGGAGGAGTTAAAGGTCATAATTTTGGATTTTGGGGGTTAAAAATGTAAGTTCCGGATTGGTTTTGTAAAGATTTTCAGAAGTCAGGGGGTGTTTTGTAATATCCGGATTTTCAGGTGCATTAATGTGTGTTTAACATTGAGATTTATGAAGTGACTCGGCGAGTTATGAGTCCAACTCATCAAGTAGAGTCGGGTTGTCCGCGTGACTTTAATGAATGGACTCGACGAGTCAGTGAGTCGACTCGTCGAGTAGGAGCTGGGCAAAGAAACCCTAATTTCCCGGGGTTGGGGCCTATATAACGGAACTTATGCCCCATTTGCGCCTCACCAGTTACCCTACACCCCTGAGAGCAAACCCTAATCGCCATTAGAGCTAGAGAGTGAGTGAAGAGCTAATTTGAGTGGTTTTGTGCATCCTTTGAAGGAGGTTTGGAGAGCTTGGTGTGTTTGATCAAGGAAGGGTTGTAGATCCAGAGTTCTTTAGTGGTGAGCTTCAGTGTAAAGGTAAAAAGCTCCTATCTTGACCTTTCCTATGTGAGATCTTAGTTTAGGGAGATTTTGAGGGTTTTCCTCCCATCCATTCTTGGCAATGAGTTGTTTGAGCATATCATGAGGTTGAAACCTCATATCTGGACTGTAGAAGGACTCGAGAGACCAAATATCCAAGATTTGTTGATTTAGAGACAAGACCTTGAGCATGTAACCTTTGTTAGAACTTGTATTGGCATTATGGAGCAAGTATGCCATGCATGAACGTAAAGATCGAAGCTTTACGTGACAGTCGAGCCTTGGGAGGCTAGATCTAGACTTTAGGGTAGTAGATCTGCCTTAAAACGTCTGAATGAGAAAACAGACTGAAGGGACTCGCCGAGTCCATGAACTGACTCAACGAGTCGGTTAGGGTTTGTCCCGATAAGTTTGATCATGCGATAACTCGGCGAGTTGGGGGTCAACTCGAAGAGTTGAGCTGGACTTTCTTGAGACTTCTGAGAAAGCGATGGGACTCGACGAGTCACCAGAGTGCACTCGACGAGTCAGGTCAAACATGGACTGTTGACTTGAGTTTGACTTCTGTTGACTTTGGGGTTCTGGTCAACATGAGTGATAGAGGCCATGGAGGGGTAAAATGGTCTTTTATCCACTTCAAAGAGTTAGAGAGAGAAAGAATAGCCTTCGGTTATTTGAGTCGTGAAAAGAGTATTGATTAGAGATATTTACCCTATGTGTTAGGCGGTGGCTAGTTCGAGATTCGAGTTCGAGGATATTTGCTTGCTTGCTTGCAAGGTGAGTCTTCTCACTATACATACCTAGAGTGGTAACCAGAGTAGTGTGATCAGAGGGTCTTATGTCTTTATTTGAGTACTGTGATATTTCGCATTATGTCTATGTGATTTATGCTATGTATTATTCAGAGTTTAAAGAGTTAGGACCGGAAGGTCCACAGAGTTAGGACCGAAGGGTCCATCAGAGTTGTGGGACTGGAGGGTCCCACTAAGACACATTGACCGGAAGGTCTTACAGAGTTATAGCCTCGAGTGGCTAATATGTTGTATGTGGTATTTTGGGGAACTCACTAAGCTTCGTGCTTACCGTGTTATGTGTTATGCGTTTCAGGTTTTTCTCAGGATCGCGGGAAGGCACCGGTTTGATTGTACACACCAGAGAAAGAGATATGTTTCGAGGATCCTGGATTATTAACCAAACAAACATGGGGTTGCATTTTTTAAATTAAATAAATGAGATTTTTATGAAATGTGTTATGAGAATTATGTGATTTAAAATGAAAATTTTGTTTGAAAATTTACGGCGTTACAAGTTGGTGTCAGAGCCTTTGTTTGAGGGATTTGGATGCACCTTCGGGTATATCTGGACTCAAACTGAGGATTTGAGAAAAGTTTCAAAAGAAATGATTTTTCTTAAACGAGCAAGAATTTCTAAAAGAAAAACGAGAAGGAGCAGTGTGTACAATCAGCCAGAGCCCAAACGGTGATTTCCCAAAATACCCTTATTTGTGTTATGAGTTATTATTGAGATATTAGAGATGCATGCTAGAAGATAGGCTAGGTATTTCATATTTTAGGGCTAGAGTTGCCTGATTTGTGATGCCTTAGCCTAGGAATTTTGCTATCTGTGATGTGCTTTGAGTATGTGCAGAGTAAGAGTATCCAGCAGAGATCTTTTAGAGAGAACTTGAGTAGAGGAGTAATCTAGGAGAGATACCTAGATAAGCATTCGAGGAGCCTACTGAGAGAGTAGTTAGATACCCGCGAGGGGGTAGAGTTGCTTGAGTTTGGTGATACCCTTTTGAGGGAGCAGAGCAAGTGGAGTTGTAACCTAGAGTGGTTTTTCATGTTGATAGAGATTATTCGATGCCCGAATGCTGCTTGTTTCATGCTTTGTGGAACTCTTGATGATGGGAGTCAGCTACTAAGTGAATATGACGATATTCAGGAGGTGGATGACTGGCATCATAAGGAGTTCTTCAGCAGCTGATGGCAGAGAAGTGAGGGAACCTAGGAAGAGCCTAGGGAGTGGCCTTTGTCAGATGAATATGCTGATAGAGGAGAGTATTCGCTGGGAAGCGACCAGGTATAATGGGATTGGTGATCGGGAAGGTTGAGCAGCTACTTAGGAAATCTGGGACGATCTGTGTGGAAAGTATGGGTAGATGTGGCAGGTAGTATGGGCCCGTACTACTGAAAGCAGAGGACCCATACTCGAAACAGGGAGAATTCTAGAGGTTATAAGTAGCAGATTGAGAAGAGAGATAACATGGTTCGAGTACCATGATTCGTAGCAGATTGAGAAGAGAGATAACATGGTTCGATTACCATTATTCGTAGCAGATTGAGAAGAGAAATACATGGTTCGGTTACCATGATTTGTAGCAGATTGAGAGTTGATCACATGGTTCGAGTACCATGATTTGTGGCGGTTAGTGCTTCTGGTTTTACCAGTTATCCCGTTGTGATTGATTAGACTGAGATCAGATGTGATAACGTATGGGGCCCGAGGGCCATGTCGAGCGAGATTTAATGGAGCCTGCCTTGAGAGGGAAATCGAGTTAGTTTCTGGGAGATTTATTTGGTGAGATGCCAGTTTGAGTCGCAAAACTCAGGGATGAGTAGAGGTGATGCTTATTGGAGGATCGCGGTCTGAGTCGAGCAATCGACCGATAAATGAGACGTCACCTTCTGAGACAAGAGTTGCGTTGTCCCCATTTCTGGGAGAAGCGAAGGAAATAAGAGTTTCCGGTTTCAGAGTTGGAGGTAAACCCTGTGGGGTAGCATAGGGTTGCAACCTTTCACCAGAGTATTTAGGCAGTATGTTTGTTGCGAGGTAGTCCTTAGACCACAAGAGAACTATTAGTGGATACTGAGATGAGGACAAAGAGATGCCTTAGTCGATTCAAGTATGTTTTTAGCAGCGGTTCCAAGTGATCAAGAGGAGTATATTGGGGCAGTGACCCTCGTCGTTATGCTGTGTATCGGCCGTGAGAGGGAGATCTCATGCTTTGATGATGATTCCCGTATTGGGAGGCTGGTCGCGGAGTCAAAGACGAGGTGGGTAATAGTGCATTATTTCCAGACCGAGAGTCAGGATTATTTCGGTACAATTGGGGTATCCGGCGGTGTGTCGGTCGAAGGCTTCGAGATGACTAGAAACAGTCACGTCGAGAGGATTCTGAGATTTTTGTCTGAGTTACGGGATATTTGGAGTTGCTTGGTTTCCATCGGGAAGATCATTGATGTGACTACGTTGTATGTTCCAAGAGTTAAGTATGATGTGCCCGGTGAAACAGTCTGTGGAAAAGACTGTTGGTATGCCAATTGGTGATGGTTCGAACCTTGAGTGGGGGAGAACTGAATACTTTATTGAGAGTATCAGAGATTTGTTCAAGAGCAGTTAGAGGACTGGATGTAGTGACCTGCGGTATGGATACATGAGACTAGGGTTATTGGTGGTCGAGGCGAGGTGCAGAGCGAGATAATGCATGTTGTATGTGTTCAGGAAGGGATGAGCATCTCCACGGCAGGTGGCCGTTGGTCAGAAACCTTGTGGTGGTTAGAGATTCTTCAAGGTTGTAATGGTAAAATTCGAGGTGGTTGGCTCGTAAGGATAGTTTCGGCAGTTGAGAATTTATGGTTCAATGTATGGGTTGTGTTTGGGCAGCCAACTTCAGGATCAGTATGTGTATTCTTGCATGGGTTTTGAGCAATAGAGGAGGGAGTTTCGGATTGTCGCCAACGTGTTCTGAGTCATTGTCGATTCCTCCGTGTTTCAATTGAGAGTTGAAATAATCCGAAGTTACGAGTTGTGTGAGAGTAAGATCGGTGGTGGAGTCGAGATATTGTGAGATTCTGGATGGATACATTGTGGTATCCGAGTATGATGCCATGGGTGGCGGATCAGTGGTTAAGGCAAGACATCGTGAGATGCTTTGATGGTGTACCGAGGTACCCGAGTGATTTATTGTTCCAGGGGGAACCCAACAGTTAATTGTCTTCGGAGTGGGACTGTCTAAGGGTGTATCTGTGCTGAGAAAAGTGCCTTGCCTACGAGAACTTACATCAGGAGTGGTGTAAACTGAGTGGGTGCGTGCACTTATCTATGTTGGAATTGTGGGGCATGAGTTAGTGAACTCAGTGTAGTGATGACTTGATGATGATATTTTGAGGTTATAAGAGAGCGAGTGGATCCGAGTGAGGGTAGTCACTTAGGATTATCGGGGAAAAACCATGGAGTGAGCCCATGGCGATTCAGTGAGTAAGAGAGTGTTGTAAGACTACGGGGAGCCGTAGCATCCATGAGTCAGTGAGAGAAAGAGTATCGTGTGACTGCGAAGAGTCGCAGCATACGTGAGTCAGAGAAAAGGGTATCGTGATACTGCGGGGAGCCATGGTATTCACTAGTCAGCGAGAGAGTATCGTGATACTACGGGGGGCGTAGTATTCACTGGTTAAATGGAGAGTGTTGTGATACTGCGGGGAGCCGTAGTATTCACAAGTCAGTGAGAAGGTGTCATAGGCCTGCGAGGAGCCGTATTATTCGCTAGTCAGAGCGTGACGCATAAGAGTTTTTAGGCTTGGGTAGCCTTATTCTTTGAGTTTTAGGGAACCTGGAGGTCGGACCAGGGGCGAGACTGGGGTCTCCTTAATGATCGGGAATCGTTATATTCTGAGTTAAGGTGTGGTTATCGCAATCAGAAGGAATTGGAGAAGTGATGTACGCGTGAGTTGCGGGTCATAGGTCGTGAGTTGAGTGCTTCATTGGGACGAGTGGTTCCAATTCTGACTCAGACCAGACTCTCGAGTTAGAGTTTGGCTCTAGTGATGTACTGAGTAGGCGAAATGAGATTTCGGATCCAGAGAAGGGGTTCCATTTTGAGGGGCATTGTTTGTCATCTGGTGACTTAGGCCTGAGTGGGTCAGTTTGTTGGAATGGGAGGTATCACGAGATGCATGGACCAATGAGTAGTAGACGACAAAGGTCGGGGTGAGATGATCTTCAGTTGGGATTGTAGTAATCGCACGGGGTAAAGCGGACTTCGTGACTTGTGTGTCACACTGGGCCAAGATAGTTAGTGTGGGGAGGAAGTCAGTGAGATATGTTGAGGCATGCAATGGGTAACCTTTGGAGGTTCAACTGCTAGGTCGGGATATGACTTGGTGCTCAGTGTTGAAAGGGATATTGGAGAAGGGAGCTGGGATTTATGATTGTTAGATGTTAGAGGATAATTCTGAACAAACATGATCATTGTCTTGTGTTTAAGGACAGGGTGTTGAGAGTTCATTATTCAGATGGGTTTTGATTGCAGTACATTGGATGGGTCCCTGGTGTGATGTGATCCTTTCATTCTTTGGAGTATGATCTGAATTGTTTAATATGTCTGGTATGAGTAATCAGTAGTCAATTTTTTTGGGCATTGACTTGTTTTATCAGTCGCAACGAGAGAATCAGAGGGGCAGTGAGTTGTCAGGGTCTGTTATTCGAGGAGCGAATAACATGGTGATATCTTGAGAAGGCGGTCAGGCAGAGAGACAGACCACTAGAGTTTCTAGATTCTGGAGGGTCAGAAGGGTTATCGTAGCGGCAGAAGGGTATGTCATTTTCTGGGTGGGAGTTCCTGTTTGGATTTAGGTGTCCATGTAGGTAGTTAGTTGTGTGGTATAAGATCCTTTCGGTGGTAATTTTCGACTGTTTGGGTTCGATCTATGAGACGTTGAGAGGCGATTTCGAGGGCGAAATCTAATTCAAGTGGGGGAGAATTGTAACATCCGGATTTTCAGGTGCATTAATGTGTGTTTAACATTGAGATTTATGAAGTGACTCGGCGAGTTGTAAGTCCAACTCGTCGAGTAGAGTCGGGTTGTCCGCGTGACTTTAATGAATGGACTCGACGAGTCAGTGAGTCGACTCGCCGAGTAGGAGCTGGGCAAAAAAACCCTAATTTCCCGGGGTTGGGGCCTATATAAGGGAACTTATGCCCCATTTGCGCCTCACCAGTTACCCTACACTCCTGAGAGCAAAGCCTAATCGCCATTATAGCTAGAGAGTGAGTGAAGAGCTAATTTGAGTGGTTTTGTGCATCCTTTGAAGGAGATTTGGAGAGCTTGGTGTGTTTGATCAAGGAGGGGCTGTAGATCCAGAGTTCTTCAGTGGTGAGCTTCAGTGCAAAGGTAAAAGGCTCCTATCTTGACCTTTCCTTTGTGAGATCTTAGTTTAGGGATATTTTGAGGGTTTTCCTCCCATCCATTCTTGGCAATGAGTTGTTTGAGCATATCATGAGGTTGAAACCTCAGATCTGGACTGTAGAAGGACTCGACAGACCAAAGATCCAAGATTTATTGAGTTAGAGACAAGACCTTGAGCATGTAACCTTTGTTAGAACTTGTATTGGCATTATGGAGCAAGTATGTCATGCATGAACGTAAAGATCGAAGCTTTACGTGACAGTCGAGCCTTGGGAGGCTAGATCTAGAGTTTAGGGTAGTAGATCTACCTTAAAACATCTGAATGAGAAAACAGACTGAAGGGACTCGCTGAGTCCATGAACTGACTCGACGAGTCGGTTAGGGTTTGTCCCGATAAGTTTGATCATGCGATAACTCGGCGAGTTGGAGGTCAAATCGACGAGCTGAGCTGGACTTTCTTGAGACTTCTGAGAAAGCGATGGGACTCGACGAGTCGCAAGAGTGCACTCGACGAGTCAGGTCAAACATGGACTGTTGACTTGAGTTTGACTTCTGTTGACTTTGGGGTTCTGGTTAACATGAGTGATAGAGGCCATGGAGGGGTAAAATGGTCTTTTATCCACTTCAAAGAGTTAGAGAGAGAAAGAATAGCCTTTGGTTATTTGAGTCGTTAAAAGAGTATTGATTAGAGATATTTACCCTATGTGTTAGGCGGTGGCTAGTTCGAGATTCGAGTTCGAGGATATTTGCTTGCTTGCTTGCAAGGTGAGTCTTCTCACTATACATACCTAGAGTGGTAACCAGAGTAGTGTGACCAGAGGGTCTTATGTGTTTATTTGAGTACTGTGATATTTTTCATTATGTGTATGTGATTTATGCTATGTATTATTCATAGTTTATAGAGTTAGGACCGGAAGGTCCACAGAGTTAGGATCGGAGGGTCCATCAGAGTTGTGGGACTGGAGGGTCCCACTGAGACACATTGACCGGAGGGTCTTACAGAGTTATAGGCTCGAGTGGCTAATATGTTGTATGTGGTATTTTGGGGAACTCACTAAGCTTCGTGCTTACCGTGTTATGTGTTATGTGTTTCAGGTATTTCTCAGGATCACGGGAAGGCACCAGTTTGATTGTACACACCAGAGAAAGAGTTATGTTTCGAGGATCCTGGATTGTTAACCAAACAAACATGGGGTTACGTTTTGTAAATTAAATAAATGAGATTTTTATGAAATGTGTTATGAGAATTATGTGATTTAAAAATGAAAATTTTGTTTGGAAATTTACGGCGTTACATGTTTGGTAAATTTTGGACTTAAATTGAAAGGATTTTGGGGTGCTGAGTGCTGAATGGTAATTTATGGACTTTATTTGAAAAGAATAAGAGGAGGAGGGACTGAAAATGTTAATATGGTAAATTGTTGAGATTGGACGGGAGTTTATAACCCGTCACGTTATCACTCTCAAACCCTAACCCTACCTTATCAACCTCCAGCCACCACCTTCTTTCTCTACCTCCAACCGCCACTACCAGCTCCGACCACTTAGCACCATCGAACACCCACCGGCGGCCCTTGTTGCCAGTGTTAACGAAGACCGACGGGAAACCGGGAACGAAGCTGCACCAGTTGAAGATCGGAGAACGTGGTCGTTTCAATCGCTTCTCCTCCTTTCTTCCTTGTTTCGTGTCGTCTCAGCGTTAGCTGACGTCCGTCGCTGCTCATGTGATAGTCAAGGACGTCGTTCCTTCTGCCACTGCGCCATTCCTGTTGAAGACAGAGCCGCCGTCGAACAACCACCGTTTTGTTGCTGCCACTACTAGACTGTTCCGACGAGATCGTGGCAGCTTCAATCGCTTCTCCTCCTTTCTTCTGTGTTGTCTTAATTTTTGCCGATGTCCGTCCGTCGCCGCTACCGCCGGCTGTTAAGGTTGTTGTTGTTGCCGTTCGTTGTATGCCACCAGGTGGTTCGTTGCGTCCATATCTCGTGCAAGGATGCCTGTGTACTGGTGTATGTGTTGCATGACCGGAAATCAAAAGTGAACCACCACCACCACCACCGTGAGGTGGTGGCTATCAACTCCGACCACCACCTGTCGCCACAAGGGTGGCTGTGTATGTGTGTGTGTGTGTGTGTGTGTTCCTTTTAGATAATATGTTGTAAAATGTATTGCTTTGGCCGGATTAATCAAGGAAAAATCCACCACCACCACCAGCCGCCGTGTTGGGTGACGGTGTGCATTTGTGTGTGACTGGATTTCTATTTGAGATGCTTGGACATGTTTTGACCTGGAATCATAACCACCACCGCCACGAGGTGGTGGCCGCCGCCGTTGACCACCACTACCCGAGGTAGTAGTGGGTGGTGTCTGACTTATTTAACAGAAATTGACCTAAAAACTTAACAAATGGACTAATTGGCACGCGATTGCATTGGAAACCCTAATTAGGGTTTAGAAAACCCTAATTTTGGAAATGTGAGTTTGGATTTGTCGGGACCCATGTTTGGACCGTTGGATTTGGAATTTTGAATTATGCCCGGCCACATTGTATGTTTGGTCTAGTGGAGTGATGGACTTAATAGTTTAAGTCCTTAATGGGTTAAGTAAGAACACTTAACCCTAATCGTCATTTTATGTGAAAAACCCTAATTAGGGTTGGGTTCTTGTTGGGCCATTTCTTGGACTAAGTTGCTATGGGCCTTCGTGGGCCAATTGGGAACATGTTTTTGGACTAAGGAAATTATTGGGCTTTAGGATAAGGCCCATTGGAAAGGCTTAGGCCCAATTTGGAAAATTAGGCCATAGGTGGGCCATAATTGGGCCTTGATGATTATGAGATATTGGTCCATCGGAATGCCAATAGTTTGGACTAGAATAAATGGTTGGGCCCTAAGGTAAGACCATGTAGAGGTTTGGGCCCAATTTGAAAAATTGGGCCATTTTTTGGGCCTTGGTTGATCATTTAGCTTTTGGGCCTTTAGAGTGTGAGTTTGGGCCTTGGTTTTGAGACAAGCTAGGTTAGGGGTAAAATGGTCCTTTTACCCAAAGTGTGGATTTATGGTTATGCATTGAAACCCAAATGGTTAATTGGATGTTGTTTTGATATGGAAAGTTCGGGAGTCTGTCATCCAACAGCTAGGGTCTTATCCGCGGGACTTCGGCAGTACGAGGTGAGTCTCCTCACCATACCAATGGGTCGAAGGCACCAAGGCCGACCCATTTATCTAGTTGTGATGATTATTGTGGATGTGCTATCGATACATTATGTATTTATGTGAAGACCATGCGGGGGTTCCCATGGCAATTAGTTATATGTGGTATGCTAATTGATTGTGTGGCATTTGGTATGCTAGTTGTCTTTGTGATACTTGCATGGAAGACTCTGAGGGGTTCTCGAGGCATTGTATATAAGACCATGAGGAGGTTCCCATGGCACTCCAGGATAAGACCATGTGGGGGTTCCCATGGCAGTAGGCTAAGACCATGTGGGGGTTCCCATGACACCCGGTGTAAGACCTTGGAGGGTTTTCATGGCACCTTTATATGCTTGTATGTATGGATTATATGGTTTGTATGACACATCTGTTGATTAGTGAAGATCATGTAAGGGTTCCCATGGCAGTTAGTTAAGACCATGTATGGGTTCCCATGGCAGGTAGTTAAGACCATGTGGGGGTTCCCATGACTTATGTAAGAGCTTGGAGGGTTTCTACGGCTTCCTTATCTGATTATATGCATGACTTATGTGATTGATATGGTTTATGTGGGGTATGCTCAGGGGAACTCACTAAGCTTCGTGCTTATAGTTTTGTTTATGGGTTCAGGTATCATTGGAAGGGTCCGGCTTGATCGCAGCGCACACACCCGTGTTTTCCGCATTATGTGATTCTGTGATATAACTCTAATAAATGTTTTAATTAAGCAATATTTTTGAATGGTTGGATTAAGTAACATATGTGTTTGACTATAATGAAAAATGAATTTTTTACCCTTGATTTTTGGGTCGTTACATATATTGAATTATTTATAAATACGAAATTAAGATGATATTCATGGTAATATGGTGTTTAAGAAAAAATTGATTTTTATTAGGTAGTTGTTTATATTGTAAAATAAATATGAAAATTCCTTAAGCTTAAGATTTAAAATAAGGAATGAAGAAACGTATTCATTGCAAATTACTATCACATTAATTATATTTAATACTCCCTCCGTCCCAATATTATTGTCCACAGACAAAAAAACACACAGATTAAGAAAAGCATTAATTACCACTAACTTTATATAATAAAATGACAGTTTTGTCATTACTTTGCATTTAATATTCCATTAAATGCTTAGTTGGTTAAGTAATAATGAGGGGGTATTTTGGTAAAAATGTTATTTATTTTTAAAAGTGGACTATTATTTTGGGATAAACCAAAAAAAAAAAGATGTACTATAATTTTGGGACGGAGGGAGTATATTACATATATAAATAGAAATATTATGTGGTTTTTTAATTTTAAAAATTGAAAAAAAAAACAGAAATTGATATGTGGATATTATTTATTTTAAAATTTCCATAAAATGACAAGTGTCAAGAATCATAAGATATTGACATATGACATAGTAAATCTTGATTTATTAAAGTATACTAGATGTGAGACTAGTATGCTATACGAGTTAATTAAAAAAAAGTTAAATATGAAAGTTGGTAAGAAATGAGCAATTATTTTTATTTATGAGACTTGTAATACGCACGCTGATTAAAAAAGTAGTTAAATATGAAGTCCGGTAAAAGATGAATAATTTATTTTTAGTTGTGAGTCCGTATACTATATGAGCTGATTAAAAAAAATTAAATATAAAATTTGGTAAAATTTGAATAATTTATTTATAGTTGTGAGATCCGTATATTATACGAGTTGATTATAAAAATATTAATCAATTTATGTTTCTATAAGTTTATGTTATTAAATATGAAATTGATGATCAAACTTTGTAATGGATTATTAATATCGATATGTGAGGTAATGGCGAGACTAATAGCATCCTAAATTAAAACTAAAAGTAATTTTCATATATAATACAGTTGAGCGAAATGATTCTTTTGATTTTTCTTGATTGAGCAATAGATATGATACAACATAAATACATGAAATTAATAATTAATTATGGGATATATACACTAAAGTCCCAATATTTTCATCGATTTGACAAGAAAGTCTTAAACTTTATTTTTTTGACAGTAAAGTCCAAATTACCAGCAGTTTTTGACACCTTTACCCTTTTTTTCCGGTTAGCCGGTAATTAGGATTTTTTTGTCAAAAAATTAAAGTTTAGGACTTTTTTTTCAAATCGTCAATTAGGACTTTACTGTCAAAAAAATAAAGTTCATGACTTTCTTGTCAAATCGTTGAAAATATTGGGACTTTAGTGTATGTATCCTTTTTTTTGTTAGAAATTTAATGGTATGATACTCTTTAAGCATAAGAGTTATTGAAACATTCTCTAGTCAGCTAGATCCTATTGAAATCCTTAATGTTTGCTTCTTGTTAAATCGTTTTTTTAATCTCAACAAACCGATATTGAAAAAAAGGCAATTTCTCTTTTTTCGGTTTCTTATTTCTCTATTTTTGGGACTGCAAAAAGCCAACACAACCCTGGTTCTTTCTTTCTTTCTTGATTATCTTCATTTTGTTCAATGTCGGTTTGTTGAGATTAAAAAAACGACTTAAAAAGAAGCAAACGTTAAGGGTTTCAATAGGATCTAGCTGACTAGAGAAGGTTTCAATAACTCTTATGCTTAAAGAGTATCATACCATTAAATTTCTAACAAAAAAAGGATATATACACTAAAGTCCCACTATTTTCAACGATTTGACAAAAAAGTCTTAAACTTTATTTTTTTGACAGTAAAGTCCTAATTGACGATTTGATAAGAAAGTCCTAAACTTTATTTTTTTTGACAAAAAAGTCCTAATTACCGGCTAACCGGAAAAAAATGGTAAAAGTGTCAAAAATTGCCGGTAATTTAGACTTTACTGTCAAAAAAATAAAGTTTAGGATTTTCTTGTCAAATCGATGAAAATATTGGGACTTTAGTGTATATATCTCATTAATTATTATGAGGTGACGTTTGAATAAAACAAATAAAATAACAAATAAATATTAAATAATTAAAAAATCAATTAGTGCCCAATTACATGAAAAGATAACGTATGAACAATTGAATTTTGATTTATTAGAATAGATTAAATGATTTTTATAATTTGTTCACCATTTCACATAATAAGAAATGAGACGATATGCAAAAAGATGTAAACTTAAATAAAAATAAATAAATAAATAACAGCCTCATCCTTATTTCACTACCCTATTCCTAGTTCCAAGTTTTCACTTCCCACCCAAATTTTTTTGCTCTTCTCTTTTCGGAACCGATCGTCGTTTTATACTTGAAGAAGTCGCAAGTGCTAAAACAGTGCTCAACAATGGCGACGTCAACCACCATAAACAACGGAGAAAAGGTTATGCTGCTAGAAGCTCCAGCATCTTCACGGCCTTCTTGGTCCAGTAGTGCTGCGCAAATCGACGCATTGCCCTACATCGATGACGAATACGGCGACCCCAAAGTGAAAGCCGAAGTTGACCGTTTAATCGAAGAAGAGATGCGTTGTAGCTCTAAGAAACCTTCGGATTACCTTAAAGATCTCCCTCCTGTTGCCAAGTTTAATTTTGAGGTATTCTCTCATCTTGCTAAATTTTCTAGGGTTTTACTACACGCCCCAATTCTTTTTCCAAAACCGTACTGTGTCTCCCTCTGAATCTGCATCTGCGTACATATCTGTATATTCTGCAAGTGCAATTCTTATTTTGTTTTTTTATACAATAAGCTAGTTTGACATGAACAATTGAGCATGCTACCAATTGCAATTTTGCTGTTGTAGTGCCTAGTCGCAGTGTTCAACTTAGTGTTTTAGTAAGTCAATTCAAAAGGCTTTAGAACATTTTCTCAGATCTTTGATGTAAGACCGGAGAAATTTAACAGAGTTTTGTAGGAAATAGATTAGGGAAAGAAGTAGATGATGCAGAGAAGAACATGATCAACAACATCTCACTAATTTTTTTTTCTTTTAAAGAATTATCCAATGCTTGCAAGGGAGTATGAAAGGGTGAGATCTGGTAAACCAATGGTGCCTCTTGATATGTCAAGATATGGACTTGAGACTCCATCACTTAACAAAAGGAATGATGAAACTGCTTGGAAACAAGCACTACAGAAATCTCAACGTTTGCTTCAGCATCAAGTTATTAGGTAACAATTAATTAACTTATTTGGTTTTCAGAGCTCTGTGTGATTTGGTCGGAATTGGAATTCAGTTCCATTCCAATGATCCCATGTTTGACAGATTCAAATTCTTTACTTTTTCCATTGATTTTGTATTTAACTTGTTCTTATGTGATGCCAGGCTGGAAAACCTGGATTTAATGTCAAAATATGGAGCTGATGTATGGAAACAACACAATCAGAGACTAGAAGCATTTTTATCAAGGTCAGTGTAATCAATCTCCTTTCCTTTTAATATATATATATTTTTAAATCTGTTTCTACATCTCTGTTAAAATTCAATTTTTTCATCATCTCTGTTAAAATCTGTTTCTACTCTTTCTGGTTATGATTAAAATTAATGTTGAAAAGACGTGAAAGCCCTCCTCATCTTCATCATCAAAAAAATGAGTTAAACATTCATTTGAGTTAAATTTGATGGAATTCAATTCCATTTCTTGACCCTTTGCATATGAAGGAATAGAGTTTGCTGAAAATTCAATGCTGAGGGTATTTACGTCTTTTTCACACATGACATTTGTTGTTTTCTACAGAATGCAAGCACAAGCAGCTGAGTTAAACGAAAAGATAGAAACCGTTAATCGAGAAAGAAAATATCATCAGGTAACTTTATTCTTACTAAATATAGGAACAATTAATCTGATTTATATCATATACATATTTTATTAATTTCACATTTACTTTTTATATATTTTTTAAAACAGCAAAATACTGCATATGAGCTTAATGCATTGTCAGCACAATGGAAGGAGCTCTGTTATAAAAACATAGCAATTGAAGCTGCATGTGTCAAGATTGAAGCCAACCTTGAAGAATTAAAAGCAGAAGCTGCAGAAAAGTATCAAATTTCTTACTTTTTTCCGTTTATAAATTATAAATTATTTTGTTAATTTAAACTCTATTCAAATTTCTTACTTTTTTCCGTTTATAAATTATAAATTATTTTGTTAATTTAAACACTATTCATGATTTTATTTTTTTAATGTAGAGGCTGGAATCTTGATGTTAATATGGAAAATGGCTCTTCGTTGCCTTGAGTTTGGTAAAAGGTATGAAATTGTGATTTAGGTTTTGATTCTTGTTTAGTAGTAATGGGTTTTATTTTGTACTTAAAAATGTTTTTTTCTACATGATTTTGTAGTTGATGACATTTAGATTTTGATTCTTAACATAGAAGGATTTTTTTATTTCTCATACATTGCTTGTTTGTTCTATGTGGAGTGAAATTGTGATTGTTTTGGTTCTTATTAGGTATTTTGAATAGGGAAATCTCAAGAAAAGTCCTAAAATTTTACCTTAATTTACGAAAAAGTCCTAAACTAAATTTTGTTTACGAAAAAGCATGAATTACCAGTAAAAATGGCGATTTGACCCATTTTTCTCAGTTTACCGGTTTTATTACTTATCTGTTTCACTAAAGTCCCATTATTTTACCCTAATTTGCGAATAAGTCCCAAAATAAAATTTACTGATGATTTGACCATTTTCTCTATGTAACATATATTTTAGAGGTTTCATTGCCGACCCGGACGCCTAGTCATTAAATGAGATGATGAGATTGATATGTTGAGTTATCTAATGTTATGTTTAGCATAAAACTTGATATCCTTATGTATTGTATATATCTTTTTGGAACATAAAATGCATCTAACGAAGACTATAATAATTACATAAACTAACAACAACTGCGTAATTTTTTTCGTTTA
The DNA here is from genome assembly GCF_052849685.1 of Lactuca virosa. NCBI lineage: Eukaryota > Viridiplantae > Streptophyta > Magnoliopsida > Asterales > Asteraceae > Lactuca > Lactuca virosa. The sequence goes on along the minus strand of NC_136428.1, from coordinate 339,452,956 downwards.
TAAGAAATATTAAATTGTCTATCTAATCTTATGTAACCCAATATATCCATCTCATCAGACATCAACTTATTTTTTGCCATTTTTTCTTGGAAACATACATTTTATTGGTTTCATTGCTGACGTAGATATATAGTCACAAATGAGCCGATGAGATGGGTATCAAATTTTACAGTAAATGTGACATTATATAACCCATCATATTCATCTTATCAGCTAACTTAATGACTAGGTGTCTAAGTCAGCAATGAAACCGATAAAATGTATGTTACATGAAGAAAATGGTCAAATCATCAGTAAAATTTATTTTGGGACTTATTCGTAAATTAGGGTAAAATAATGGGACTTTAGTGAAACATGTAAGTAATAAAACCGGTAAACCGGAAAAAAGGGGTTAAATCGCGATTTTTACCTGTAATTCATGCTTTTTCGTAAACAAATTTTAGTTTGAGACTTTTTCGTAAATTACAGTAAAATTTTAGGACTTTTCTAGAGATTTCCCTTTTGAATAATTTGTTGGTTAAATTATAGTAGTGTCATCCAAATATAAAGTAATTATTGGTGTTTTAATCGAGTAGATTTTTTTTGAATTATAGTGAAACATGTAAGTAATAAAACCGGTAAACCGGAAAAAAGGGATCAAATCGCGATTTTTACCTGTAATTCATGCTTTTTCGTAAACAAATTTTAGTTTGAGACTTTTTCGTAAATTAGAGTAAAATTTTAGGACTTTTCTAGAGATTTCCCTTTTAAATAATTTGTTGGTTGAATTATAGTAGTGTCATCCAAATATAAAGTAATTATTGGTGTTTTAATCGAGTAGATTTTTTTTGAATTATAGTGACCTAATAATAAAAGAATTAAGTTTTTATGGTATAATTTGGTAGACTTTTTGAAGTATACTAGTGTAATAAGAAAAAAAATATCAAGTATTTTGTGAAAATATAAAGAAATAATAGTAACGTGTTATACTAATAAGCATATAGCTGAAAGTATATTGTTTCTTGCATTTAGTGCTACATTTATGTCGACATTAATGAGAAATAACTTTCATATGATTAATTTCTTATCTAAAATTTGATGAAGACGATACGCATAAAGTTTTATAGTACAATAAAATCAACCCAATAGTTAACGAATGTATATAAAGACGAGATTAACAATTCAATGGTTTATATTTTCTGTTCGATAATACAAAAATAACCATTTGATTTTGGAAAATATAGGGAAATCACCCACTTTTATCTATTTGTCGAAATAACACAACGACTGAGAACGTAAAATTCTGATTTTTTTTCTCATTTGCTATCAAAAATTCTTTTAACTAAGTGACAATTTTATAACTAATTGGGTTGTGTGACATTGTAAGACATGTGAAAAATATAATGTATAACCATGTTCAAATCCTGACACTACTCGGTCCTTATGGACATGGAGTTTCGTCTGCAGTGACTACATGACGAGACATAATGTCATGTTTGCAGTAGGAGATTAGTCAGTGTGCGGAAGTTGGTCTGGAACCCGTGTTAAGGAAGTTCCCTTTCAAAATAAAAATGGTAAAATTGTGAATTAGAAATGTACTTTTTATAAAGTATATCTAAATGTTTCAAATGCACAAAGTTTCAAATGCACAAAGTTGATGCTATTTGGGAAATACGAAATTTAGAATTTCGTATTATCTTAGCAAAGCAAAATTGTGTAGTTTTCAGTAGAATATCTCCAAAAACTCGTTGAAATTTCGTCTAAATTTTAACGCAATTGTTGCTTATTTCACATTATTTTCGGATTTGTTGAAATTTTGGGTTGAACTTGGCACACAAGTTTCATCTTAGGGCACGCACTTGCAAACACAACCATGACATTTGAAGTAAAACAACACCACAAATGTATGTACAATCCTAAAATTTTGTTAAATGCATGAATATGTTATGATTTCATACAATCCGGAAACGATGTGAAATGCATGAATATGTTATTGATTACGTACATAACATGAAGCAAACAGTTTAGAAAACATGATAAAAGTATGCATGAAGAGGAGAATTGTTTTGAGCCCATATGAAGGAGTTTGTCCCACCATAAAGACAAGTACAAAAAAATTCATGAAAGAAGAAATGTACTCCTTTGTACAAGAATTACACATGGGAACTTGTTGAAAATCCTATAAACCAAAGGTTATTAGGCTTGTGACAAAAAGGGCACACACAATCGTATAAGTTACAAAATATTTGAAACGAATAAGTTAATTTAACTTAAACTAATGAATCATATATTAATGACTTACACTTTATTTTGTTAATCTAATGACAAAAACGTTATGTTAGTATTCAATATTTGATAAAAGTATTATCTATACATAATCAAGATGTGTATTAATGTATCTAGTTGCACGACCTAATTGTTTGTATACATACAAATTACCTCCAAATTATTTATCCCCAAACAAGAAAAATGAAAACCTAAAACCTCACTTATGGATGATTGGATTCTCACCTCTTAACCATTAGCTAAGAGGTAAATAATCAATTCATTCAAAACATATACAAATATAGCCTCCAAAATCAAGGAATATATAAACATTATTAGAACCTAATCGAATTCGAATTCAAGATTCAAGAATATGCAATTGGTTAACATTATATCAAGATACCAAAAACTAGGGTTTATTCACATCATTCGAACTACCTCCAAATTGGTAGCTTTCAATTGATAAGTTGAACAACACAAGAATATACCTTGAAAATCATTCACTACTCACAGACCCACCCTGCATTCCTTCGAACCACCAATCAGAGTTCCACCATTACTATTTGAAGAAACCCCAATTGATAAATTAGGGCAATAAACCCTCAAGATCCTCCGTCTAGCCCACCAAGAACCAGCCCTAAATCGAACCCTAGCCATCATTCTGATATTGAAATTAATCGACCCATGATTCCTCTCTACATTAATACTATCTCGATCATCAACATACGCTGTCAAAGAAGCGAATGTTGCTTTAATGGAAGTCTGATTCTTCGTTCCCTGCACAAAAGGCGGCACAGTAGTCTCTGAAATTGAATCCGATTTGTGGAAGACGGCAGCTTCAATTTGATCATAGAAAAGAGTAATTTTGGAATTAGGGTTCCGAACAATGAAACGAGCGTCCCAATCCCCGGAAACTAACGAGTTTGATGAAATATTGAAGTTAGAAAGGGTTAGTGTTTCGACTCGGAACTGAGGGATTTGTGGGCGGAGGATGAGCCACATGGTGAAGATGATGATACCGGTGATGAGGATAGAACCGATTAAGATGGCGAAGAAACGGTGGACGAAGGTGGCGCGTTGTTGGGACGCGTATGGATCGGAGTAGTAACGGTTTCCGGCAACGTGGAAGTATGTTCCGTGATTCTGTGGGGCAGTTGGAGGGGGAGCAACGTAAGGGTATGCGGTGGCGGTGTTTGGGTAGCCGGTGGCGGAGTGAGCTGGGTAGCCGGTGACGGGTCTGGATTGATCCGCCATTGAAGAGGTGGATTGGAATTGAAATTATGGGGAAAATTTTGATGATTGGTAGTTGGGTAAAGTATATAAATCATTGTAGGGGAAAGATGAGCATCAATTTATCTCTTTGTGATCCGAATCTTGAAGCCTAACTCCACTAAATATCTACAGGATTTTCAAAAAAATGTCTAAGCAAATTGCAATCTCTTTCTAAGAGTTTTGGGTTTGTTTTGAAATTAATCAACCTCAAACTTTTTCTTTATACTTCTATTCATTGATACGATGTTGACATATTTTTTTTAACATGTCAAATTCGGTTTTGTGTCACATATATTTGAAACGAATAAAGTTATTCTTTTTTGAAAGATTGATATGATGCAACGAATATTGGTGTCAATGATATGGAACAAGTGTTTTCTTAGTATTATATGGACACTTGATAATTAAAATTATTATTATGTATTTATTATATTTGCCCCTTCCTACGGTGACTTATCACCACACCGATCTCTCAACTTTTTTATATGATGATTAGGTTTGTCTTTGAAAGGCAATAGATCGAATATTTTCAATTCTTGAGTTGGGTCAAGTTTTAACAAATTCAAACCTTAATTCAATGACAATTTTTTTATTAGATAATTATAATGTTGAACAACATCAAAATATTTTATTTGTCCAATTTAATTTTTAAATATCATATTTATCTTTCATAAAATTTTAAAATACTTGATATCTTATATATATATATATATATATATATATATATATATATATATATATATATATATATATATATATATATATATATATATATATATATATATATATATATATATATATATATATATATATAGGAGGCTTCAATTGAGAAAAAAAAATGTTGAGAATGGGGGAATCATTCTCAGCCACTCATTTATTTTTGCCGCAAAAGCCTCCGTCGTACCAGCGGAAATGAGAAATGAATAGACATGTGTTTTCCAACAAAACATATTTCCTTAAACTATGCTAATCATTACCTTAATATATACAAAAACATAGTTTTTTTTCGTTTTTTTAATTTTTAAAAAACTATTTTTATCGAAAAATGATTTTAAATATACCAAAATTCATGATTTTTTATTCTCTACAAATAGACATCCACATTGATATAGTTTTAAGATAAAATAAAAAATTAAATTTTTTTATATTTTCAGCTATCGTTATTAATAAGTGAATAAAAATGCATCAGGTTTTATTACAGTACATTCGTTATTCACTTATGAATAAAAAATATGATTAATTTTTTTTACAATTTAAGTATCATTCATATATGAATATAGCATATAATAAACATAGTATATTCATATTTAAATATTAGACGATGCATTCACTTGTGAATATTAACATAGTATATTCACTTGTGAATATTAGATGTTATATTCGCTTATGAATATTAAATGATATTTTCATATGTGAATATTACATAGTATTACATGGTATATCACATGTGAATATTACATAGTATATTCACTTGTGAATATTGGATGATATATTCACTTATGAATATTACACAGTATATTCACATATGAATATTACAAGGTATATTCACTTGTGAATATATTCACTTATGAATATTAGAAGGTATTTTCACAAATATATATAATTTTTATATGTTATTCACATATGAATAACATACAAACTTGCATATTTGTTTTGTGTTTTTAATAATTATATACTGATTCAGGTGAGAAAACATATTCATATGTGAATATAACGTGGTAATTTAGTTTATGCATTTCATCAAACAGTTGGAGTGCATACAAGTTAACTATTTTAAAAATGTTAAAAACGTGATACTTCCAATTCAAGTTATCAATTCCAAATCATCATATACTTCCGATTTCGACTTCAGATGTGACATCCTATGTCTGATCGATTTCTCATTTTGATTTTGATTTCCAAAAATCCGATTGGGAACCTGTGAGTACCGATTCCGAGTCCTTCAATGTCGACTGTGACTGCGAGTCCAGAACTCCGATTCCAATTTCATGAACAGCGAAGAAATTCCGATTCCAACTGAGTTCGTTTGCGAATCTGGGAAATTCCAGTTCCAAATCCGTTATGAACTTCAACAAATGCTTGCAATCTACGAACATTCGGAGTATTCAACAAAGAAATCGTTGAAATTGATGAATTTGGGTTGCGAATCTGTCTTGAACGGCGAACCTCCCAGCCACGAATATCGATGATTGATTAACACTGGATGACATTGATGATGGTTTAGTTGAAGAAATCTGGATGATTGTTGAAGGTTGGAGGAGAAATTTTGATGATGAACGAACTGTTATCAAATTCTCTATAGTTACGTATTTGAGATTGAATGTTATTAACATATTTACAAGTTTGCCACCGTGTCTTTTTATGCTTAGATTAAATGAGTGGCTGAGAATGATTCCCCCATTCTCAACCTTTTTTATTTTCTCAATTGAACTTACCTCTCTCTCTATATATATATATATATATATATATATATATATATATATATATATATATATATATATATATATATATATATATATATATATATATATATATTCATTTGAGACCACCTATATTTTGTGAGACATGGGGACCAAATCTTAGTCTTTGATCAAAACTGATCTTGTGGCTCATAAAATACGTGATTAACCCTAATTAATCTAATTGATTAGTTAATGAGGGGTAGATTAGTCACTAGGTTAAATTTTAGATGATCAGATGTGATTTAATGTTAACGTTATCTTCATGTCATCAAGATATCATCGGCTTCGATTCTTCTACCAAGATATTCGCTGGATCAACATTCATTGTTCTTCAATTCACTCTGATCAATCTTCTATCTCCTTAAATCTTCTATTCTTTCAACCGATAATCAATTTGATTTGGACATTGATCGAACAATGCTAAATAATAGCTATTAAAGTTGCGATTTTTGTGTTTTTTGAGTTCATGTTCATCATTCTTCTACATTTGCAATTGATAATCTGAGTGATTGAGGTTTATTTTCATCTATCGACACCAATAATTCATTACAAGATTGTTATCGATTTTAGCTCTATGATCATCGATTTCATCCAAGGTAGAGGTTCAAGTGTTCAATCGATTTCTGCTTATCTTCATCTTTAATAATTGCTAACGATCTTTCAAACTGTGATTTTTACTCTACATCACGACTTCATCAATTGATCAACGTTTGAGTTTTCTTCTTTGTGTTTTCATTGCTTTCATTGTTACTTGCATATAACATGTTCAATTGTTAACCTTGTAACATGAACTGATTGACTCATCAAGCTACTAGTCATTTCTCCAATATATGTATAATTCATGATTTCAGCAATCAAACATCATATTGATTAATTGAAATCAATTATTGTTCTTGAGAAAATTCTCTTAAACTATACATGCATTCTACCTATTTGATGAAAGTCCTGAATGAATAAAGATTCTGATGTATCACCCCCTCTTTCCCAAAAAAATAGTAACACCCATAAAAATCATTTCAAATTTAAACTTTTTAAAACATTTCAAAACACATGATTATTACAAAACTTGTTTTCAAAATAGTATAATGTCAGAGTATCCCAGAATCAAATCATGAAATCATGAAATATGAGGAGCTGTACGATCAAGCCTTCGCCTTCCCGCGATCATCAGAAGTACCTAAAACAATAATCGATAAATGTAAGCTTAAAGGCTTAGTGAGTTACCCCCAAAATACCAACGCCATACAAATATAACTATATCATATAAACATATAAGCAAACAACATGCATAATGAGCCTTCAGCCTGACTGGACCGCCTCGCAGGCCTTCAGCCTATCTGGACCGCTCTACGAGCCTTCGGCACATCTGGACCGCCTCGCAGGGCCTACAGCCTATCCGGACCGCTCGTCGGGCCTTCAGTCTGACTGACATGCCCTCCTGGGCCTGTAGTCTATCTCGACCGCCCTGGGTATGTTGGCCTTCAGCACAAAGCAAGTCTGCCTCAACCAAACCCCCAATCAAACAACATGTGCACATAATATCATACGCTAGCATATATAACAGTCAAACGGATCTAACAGATCATCAATCATAGCAACATTCTATAACCAGGATACAGACCTAACCGGTCACTAACATAGCATCATCCTATATACCAGGATACCGACCTAACCAGGTCACTAAGCGTAACACCATCCTAACTACCAGGATGTAAATCAATAAGCATATCATGCAATAAACCCGGATACAATCCGATAAGGGCCGGAATTGGTGCCTTAAACCCTGTTGATATAGTGAGGAGAACTCACCTCGCAAGAAGCTCAGGATGATAATGTCAATTCTTCCAAATATAGCTCCAACCACCAACACCTATAACCACCATTGGTCCAATCTCATAAATTCTCAATTCACTAAAATACCCTCAGAAGTCAACTGGTCAACCCTTGATCAGAGTCAAGGTCAATGGTCAATGGTCAACAGTCCATGTTGACCTACTTGTCGAGTGCAACTTGCCACTCGTCGAGTTCTTTAAAGATTCCTGAATCACTCGACTCGACTCGTCGATTTCCCAACTAACTCGCCGAGTCTATGCGCGTTCAAGTGTTGGAAAACCCTAACTGACTCGCCGAGTCATCTCCCAGACCCGCCGAGTCCATGCATGACCAATCAGTCGAAAACCCTACTCGACTCGCCGAGTCGGATTATCCGACTCGTCGAGTCCATGCAACTCAATCCATGTCCAGACGATTTTGAGCCATTCCAGTGTTCCAATCACTAGATTTAGCCTCCTAACGCATGCTTATAACGTAAAGTTGCAGACTTTACGTGCATGCAAGGCTCTAAAAGCTTAGAACTATAAATCCAAGCTTGCTACAACTGGAACTTTATAGCTATAAGGGTTAAGATAAGCTCAGATCTGAAGTTGCAACTCCAATTCCTAGCTCATACCCAAAAATGGTTCACATAAACCCCAAAATGGCCCTAATCTTAGATGTGAAGAGATCTAAAAGGAAGGAAGGCAAGGTAACGACTTGTTACCTTCCAAATGATGCCAAGAGACAGAAGACTCAGATCCACCAGCTCTTCAATGATCCACACTTCTTTTGCTTCACTCCTCCTTCTTCTAGCACACTCTTCCAAGCTTGAAATCACACAAGATGAACACACACACGAATTAGGGTTTTCAGAGCTCAATGGGACGGTGAGGGGAGGCCAAGGGAGGCTAATGGTTCTTTAAATAGGGTGCAAAACCCCAGAAATTTGGGTTTCACCCTCCAGCTCCAACTCGTCGAGTCACTCTACTGACTCGGCGAGTTGGTCACTTAACACGTGGCCCCAAACCCGCTGCTACTCGATGAGTCAGGGCATCCAACTCGTCGAGTAGGACTTGAAACTTGAAAATTAAAGTCATAATATTAATACCTGAGAATCGGGGCGTTACAATTCTCCCCCACTTGAACTAGACTTCGTCCTTGAAGTCCGCTGCGATGAACAACTCCGGATAGTGCTCCCGCATCTCTGCCTCTGGCTCCCACGTCCACTCAGACCCCCTATGATGCTCCCATTGTACCTTCACCAAAGGTATCTATTTGTTCCTCAGAACTTTCATCTTCCTTTCCAGTATGGCCACAAGCCTCTCCACGTATTGAAGGAAACCGTTGGAATTCCAGGTGGGCGACCGTGTTCTATTGAAGGTCTCACCCTGGAAGGCTTGATAGGCTTCGGAAAGCGTGGAAAGCTAAATCCAAGATACATAGGGCCTTTCGAGATTCTCGCTAGAATCGGCCCTGTAGCTTACAAACTCAACTTACCTCACGAACTCAGTAACGTACATTCTACTTTCCACGTCTCGAACTTGAAAAAGTGTCTGTCCGACGAGACTCTTGTAATCCCACTCGACGAGATCGAGATCAACGAGAGCCTCAACTTCGTGGAAGAACCTATAGAGATCATGGACCGTGAGGTCAAGAAAACGAAGCAAAGCCGTATCCCAATAGTGAAGGTTCGCTGGAACGCCAAGCGAGGACCTGAATTCACTTGGGAGCGCGAGGATCAAATGAAACTGAAATATCCTCATCTTTTTACTTAGTTATTTGTAACTACTTATTTGCTTAAACTCTAATTTCGGGACGAAATTCCCTCTAACGGGGGGATGATGTGACAACTCGAAATTTCTATCTTGTACAACTATTCACTTCAATCTAAGTCATACTTATTTCTGCTAACTTTTAGCACTGTTTAGAGTCTGTTTGAGTGTTCTAAGCCTAGTACCTTCAAGAGGTAATTATAGGAGGTATACTCTAGAGTTATTTGTGCAACATTTAAGTCTCAAAACTCCAAGAGTTTGGAGTTTACGGCCATAACATGGAGTTTACGGCCGTAACTCTAAGGTATAAATATGACACTTAGCCATTTTAGTCATTTTTACCATTTTCAAGCCTAGAAGTCATTCTCTCTCAAGTATCATCCGATTTTTACTTAAGATCTTCAACTTTGTAAGTGATTCTTTCCTTGATTAGTTGATATACTTCAATATCTAGTGATTGTACATGATTTCATCCATGAAATCTCTTCATTTTGATAGATCTTCAAGTGTTCGTCATTTCACCAAGAACACACACTAGTGTTCTTGGACCTTAAGCACCCATACAAGCTTCTATATTGTAAGTACACTTGCCTTAGCTTGTTATATGCTTGAATCAGTTAGTTTACACCTAGAAAACATCAAGAAAACAAGATCAAAAGGTGTTTACGGCCAAGGTAATCACCTTGGGCCGTAAACCCTAATTAAGGGTGCAAATGAGCCCTAATCCCTTCCAAAGGCTTGGAACCAAGTCTAGATACTTCCAAAAAAAATTATAGGACCTTAAACATCAAAAGAACCAAGAACAAATGGTGTTTACGGCCAAGGCAACCACCTTGGGCCGTAAACACTAGTTAGTGGTGTATATGTGCCACCACTCCTTCCTAAGGCTTAAAACTTGGTCTAGAACACTTCCAACTTGAGCTAAGGACCTTAAACATCAAAATGGTAGAAGTCACCATGGGTTTACGGCCGTAAACCCATTAGGGCCGCAAACCCTAGGCCGTAAACTCATGGAGAGTTTACTCTTGGACCATAAACTCCAAAGCAAAGCCCTACAACCCTTAGATGCAACCCTATGATCTTCTAACACTTGAACCAAAGTGTTTTCCATGTTTTAGGGTGTCTTTACTTGCTTAATTAGTGTTATAATCACTAATTAGATACATATATGTGTCTTTATATGTTAAATAGGATCAGTGTGTGTGTTCAAGTCTTCACTTGACAACTAGCACCTTATCCAGCACTTTCATCCAAACCACTCACTACAGGTGAGTTCATACCCCTTAATCAACTTTTTAAATGATTTTAAATGCTTTTATGGGGGGGGGGGGAATACAAGTTGAATTATTATAGTTATTATATCAATCACATGTGATTAATAACTACCAACAAGTGGATTTTCTTACTTTTCAAACTGTGTTATCAAACAAACAACTTCATATCGTTTTACAAACTCTTTTACCTGCTAAATACTTTTATTAAACTCTTTTAAACTTATATTTTGTCAAATGTGTATCTATATAGATATAGTTATATAAGTAGGATTGAAAGGACTTAGGACTGATAGCTCACCTTACTTCCTGTTCCTCGTTTGGTTATGGACTTAGGGTATCGGTTGTTTGTCCGAAGGTCGTTTGAATCTTAGTTATATATTATGTATATGTATATAGATATAAAAGTTCCTACATTCAGTTCAATACCTTTAGGTAGCAAGGGTATACAATCATGTTCATTCATACAAACAACATTTCTAGTAAACTATAATAGGTATAGTTTAGGAAGTTACTAATACTATTACAAGAACAATGAAACATACAAAGATTCAGTTCATACATGAGTCAATACATACTATTATGAGAAACTAAGAGAACATACATACATACTAGACAGAGAAAACATACAATACAGCTAGTACATACTATACATTATACAAGAGAACATACTATTATGAGAAACTAAGAGAACATACATACATACTAGACAGAGAGAACATATAATACAACTAGTATATACATTACGTATACAAGTATACAATAACATAAATGTGAACCATCGTTTGGGGCATGACATCACCTGTCATGGCTCGATTTGTAGCCAGAATCTCCTAGAGGGAGAGCGTGAATATACGTATATCTATACTGGATTGACTATCCTACACCTTGCTGTTAGCTACAGTGGGACTTGCAAGTCTACGGGTGCCAAATGTCATTTCTTCCGACGTCTTTCATCGTCGTGTTATTAGTCGATAGTATGGTACAACCAGGTCACATCATACCTTAAATATCAATTGGTTTAAGGTAGAAAGTACAGCAGTAGTTACTATAATACAACACTACAGTACTTTATTATTTCCCCATTGCATTCACATTGTGATCCTTTCACATAAAAGGTAATGTAAAACTATATTTTTGGTTAATGATAGTCACACTTGGGAAAATATACACACTTACAAGAAACAAACATACATTTCATTTGATGCCTTGGTAGAAGGCTGCGTTTAGTAGAAAATATAGGATTTTCTAGGAGATACAAACATTTGCAAACATTTACAAACATTTACAAACTTGTACATCAAGTACTTAAAGACATTTTCATACAAACAATGACACTAAATGCTTATGAATTCACCAGCTTTAAAGCTGATAAACTCTTTCAAAATAACTTGTATTCTCAGGTCATCAGTAGACAGGTACCGATGCCAGGTTTTGAGAAGATGGAGCTCGTTCAAGACTCATCTCTTATTTTTGATTTACATTTTTGGTGTCTTATAAACTTCACAGAACACACTTGTATGAAATTATATTATTTATGCAATGGATGATGTTGTTGCTTGTTTACTACTATGCTTTGTTGTGATACTGTACATGACGTCCTCCACCCCCGAACGTTTCCGCCGTTCCGGTTTTGGGGTGTGACACAACATTTGTTGATGAAGAAATCTATGAAAAAAAAAACCCGAAAAAGGTATGAAAAACGAAAAACGAAACCAACATTATATGTATAAGTTTTATGTTATAAAACTATGCAATATTATATGTATAAAAATTATCCTAATATTATATGTATGGATTTTGTGTTATAAAATTATGCAACATATAAATTGACATACAATAAACCATATACATTGTTTATAAAAGAAAAATACATACGTACATTGATACATCTCTATTCTAATAAATGAATAGTTTTAATCTCATTTTGACAAGTGTCACTCTAATACAACTCCTCATTAATATTATGTCATGTGTCAAGTAGATATATTAGGCAACTCATTTGAAAATTCAAATTTATATTTTCTAATTATATGTTAAATTTGAAGTTATAATAACTTTAAATTTTTATATATCTCTTAATTATTAATTTGTTTAAAATGATTTATTTAAAATAATTGATTAATATTTATAAATTTTTATTATGAAAGTTTAATTAATTTTATAACCGTGGTTCCTACGGGTTATAAACTAGTTATATATATATTGTTATATTTCATGTATTGACATACATCATATTAGTATATTACTATTAAAAGGATATCGAAAATGAAAGTCAAGTTATTTAGAATTTAGACATTTTTAATTACCCGGACAATTGATTTATATTTGATATTGTATTTTCTTAAAAAGTTTGAATAATTATTGAAATTTATGGTTATTTAACTAGACATATAGAGTTAAGTAAAACCGTTAACATGTTTTTATGAAGTGTTGCGCCCAAACCACCCCTTCCATATTACCTTTACAAAAATATTTTTTTTTTTAGAAAAAAATAGCTATATATTCAACAATTAAAACGACGCTATTTTTTTTTCTTTCAAAAAAGTCACTCGTAATTTTAAAAGGTTTTAGAAAAAAACAATTCATATTTACTATTTTAAAAAAATAAGGTTTTTAATTTTTTTTTCTTCTGAATACAACGTAATTTTTGACCATGAAATACAATTCTTTAATAGCTATGGGTGAGAATGGTTCATTTTTTTATTAAACCAAAATCAGATTGGAAATTTTGATTTTTTATTTTGGAAAATACCAAACCATTGGTCTTTTATTTCGGACAAAATTACAAGAATGGTCCCTGTGGTATGCATTTTTTTGGGGTTTTAGTCCAAACCACGACCTTTTTCGACTGGTAGTCCTTTTGAGCTAGTTTCGTTGCGTTTTTGGTCCCTCTAAATAGTGAAATGACTGTAATACCCTTGGGGTATTTATTTTCCATTTTAAATTATTTTTTTTTAATTTAATAATTATTTATTCATTTGAATTATTAAAAAAATGAAAAGGCCCACCCCATCTCTCTTTCTCTCTCTCTCTCTCTCCACACACATAGTCTTCTTCCTTAGATCTGCTTCCAATATAATAAAATCACATACATATACATTGAAGTTAAAAATAATACATGTACCATTGACTCAAATACATATACACCTCTTGCCCTTCGTCTTCCTCCTTAACCATTACCCATCCTCCTCGACAAAAAATCACTATCTTATTTGAGCATTTCATCGAACACCTTACGTGCGTCTTCCAAGTTTCCATAATTACCACCCAGTAGAATCATCGAGTTCCATGAGATGAGTTATTTGACAGGAATTTCATCAAATACAATAAACAAAGTTCCAACAAAAATATGCAAACATTATACAAATTAAACACAACCATCACTTTTCTTGATCCAATCTTGAAAGATAAATATTAAACAAAGATTTAGAGGGGAGATAGGAGAGTATGAGAGAGGAAAGGAGAAATGGGAGATAGGACTGCAGTGGCGGCAAGGTGGTGGTCGGAACTCCACTGCAGTGGCGTTTGGCGGCAATGGGTTGCTTCGATCAAAAAAACAAAAACGAGGAAGATGTGGTTTCATGGTGGTCCCAGCAGCAGCAACACCACCGTTGGTGGTGGTGGTGTTTCTCGGCGGGAAGGAGGCAGTGGGTGGCGGAGGGAGGAGCTCCGACAGCCTCTGCTGCTTCTGTTTGGTCTTCTGCCGGCGGAGACGAAGGAGGGAAGAAGTGGCACCGGTGATGGCTGGAGTGACTCGACAGAAGGGGATGGAGGGAGGTGGTGGTTGGTGTCAAGTTCGTCGGTCTTTTCCTTCGGCCGGTGAGATACGAACGAGAGGGATCGAGATTTGCTATAGCAGTGGGTGGATATTTGGGTTCATTGTGATGTTAGAGAGAGAGAGAGAGAGAGGCCCAAATTAGTTATTTATTTTCTCTTTCCTTTAAATTAAATAAAAAAAATATAAAAAGTATATCAAAAAGGGTATTTTAGTCTTTTCAGTTTTTCGAGGGACCAAAATCACAAGCAAACATGGTTAAAAGGACCACCAATCCAAAAAAGTCGAGGTTTTGACTAAAACCCCAAAAAAATGCATACCACAGGGACCATTTTTGCAATTTTGTCTTTATTTTGGTTTCAGTTTTTCGTTTTTTTTAATATAGTTTTTGGGGTTTTGTTTTTTATTTCATAGATTTCTTCATCAACAAATGTTGCTAGAATTTAACAAAAATAAATAATTTGCTAAAACATAATACAAGAGGAAGTTTGTTCACATTTAGTCATTGAATTTTTTTTTGTGGGAAACGAACTTTCGACTTTGTTCATATTTAGTCACTAAATTTTTTTTCATTATCTATTTGCCACTGAACTATTGAAACTGTTCACATTTTACCCTTATGCCGGTTGTTACCGGTCATAAGGGTAAAATGCGAACAGTTTCAATAGTTCAGTGGCAAATAGAGAATGAAAAAAAGTTTAGTGACATGTGAACAAAATTGAAAGTTTGTTACCCTTTCAAGTCATTATCCCTTGGGTTTAACTAGTTTTAATAAATTCAAACCTTAATTAAATGACAAATTTTTATGAGATAAAAATAATGTTGAATTTCGTGTATACATATTATAAATCAGAATGTTATATTTGTTCAATTTAATTTCTAAAGTAGTTGTAAGACTCATGTATTACATGAGTTAATTTAAAAAAAAAAGTTAAATATAAAGGTCAAAATATTTGACAAATTTGAATTTATAAGAAAATAAGAAAAATAATGAATTATTAAAATATAAATGTTTTTTATCTTTTAAATTTAAACAAATAATTTAAATAAATAAAAGAAATTTATGAGCTTTAATTTTAGGAATTTTGAAATTAAAATGTAAGTTCATTAATGAAATTGATATTCATTTATTACTACATTTATTGTAATTATTATATGTGGAATTTAATAAAATAGAAAAAAAAATCATAAAATGACATGTGGAAAAAGAATTAATTCAAAATAATCACAAAATGACATTTGGCAAATTGAATGAGAATGTGACAAGTGACAAAAAATCTTTCATTTATTAGAGAGGATGTCACATTTATCTTTCATAAAATTTTAAAGTACTGTATATGTTATTCTTAAACATCAATATATAAAGGGTCGTTTGAGACCATACTAATTTTGTGAGACATTGGGACACGATCCTAGCAACTCATCTTAGAGATCTAAAAAATAAAAAACAAATTATAAAATGCAAAAAAAAGGAAAAATCCAAAAATTCTTTTTTTAAATATTATTTTTGTTATTTAATTTATCCAAACAATAAATAAACAAAAAAAATAAATATATAAAAAAATTACCGTTTTTTACGAAATATAAGTGAAATATTCTAATAAAATATTACAGTTTAAATAATCGAATCGAATTTTAGGATGTTAGAATATTCTAATATTCTGCTAAAATTGGTAGATACGTTAAAATATCTAATATTCTACTAGAATTGTTAGATTTGTTTGAATATTCTAATATTCTATTAGATTTTTTTGAAAATTTATAGTATAATATTCTAACAGAATATTCTAACATTCTAAAAATTCGATTTGAATATTTACAGTATAATATTTTATTAAAATATTTCACGTTTATTTTGAAAAAAATGTAATTTAGTTTGTTTATTTTATTTTTTTGGATAAAATAAATGAAGAAAATAATATTTAAAAAAATTCAAAAAATTTCATTTATTTTGCATTTTAAAAATATGTATTTTTTTATCTCTAAAATGAATGACTAGGATTGTGTCCGCATGTCTCACAAAATATGATGGTTTCATATGAACCTAACCATATATATATATATATATATATATATATATATATATATATATATATATATATATATATATATATATATATATATATATATATATATATATATGTCTTCTTAAATATCATATTATTATATATGTTATTCTTAAACATAAAAATATCAATGGTAAAATCTAAAATATCTTTCTTCTACAGCATGGTAATATTCAACAACAACAAAACTAAACAATCAATGCATACATTCCATATAGAGGTTGAAGATGAAACACATTTTTTTGTCAAGTGAACGAAATTACAACAATTTAGAAGTAGAAGTTTCATGATTATAGATGTATGGATAATATGATTAAATTTTTTAATAATTATAATAATTCTAAGATATAAAATATGATTATAAACTGTAACTTCCCAAAAATACAGACAAAAAATTTTCGTTTTAAAAACTTATAGTAAAAACCATAAATCATTCATCATCATAAAGAAAAATCAAGAATAATGTATCTTAAACGTCATGTCCAAAACTGTATCGAATCATATGAGAATTATCAGAGTCTAAACAATCCCAAGCTAAAACTATGGTGTGTGCCATGCGATCATCCCGAGCCCTTCCCCTTGCTAGTGGAAGTACCTGAAACCAAAACTGAAAACCGTAAGCACGAAGCTTAGTGAGCTCCCCCAAACTACCACATAATATACACATAACATATAACATAACCCTGGGACACCGCCCAACTACATCGGAACGAACCCGACATCGGCTTACCCGCCATCGGGCCCCGCCCGGCATCCGACCGCATCGGGCATCGGACCTCGTCCGACATCAGGCTTGCCCCGACATACATACAACATATCATAACAAATAACATAATCATATAACATGAGCATGTAAACATTCATCGGGCTTGCCCCGGCATCGGACCAGAGTCCGGAACACATAACACATAACATATAAGCTGACATACATCGGGCTTGCCCCGACATCAGACTGAAGCCCGGAACACATAACACATAACATGCAAGAATCACAAAGACATCAAGCATACATAAATATTCCTCGGGACCGCCCCGACATCAGATCGTAATCCGGAAAGCATATAACCTACATCGAGCCATTCCCGGCATCGGACCGTTGCCCGGAACTACTAACATCCAAACGGGCTGGCATTGTGGCCTTAGACCCATTCCTACTGGAGAAAACTCACCTCGCAAAGCAGTCTGCAAAATCTCGCGGTGAGGAATATTTGATAGCTGCTCCAACGACTCCCCGACTATCAATATCACAATAACACTTAGTCAAAATCTGATAATCCTTCTTAGGGTAAAATGATCATTTTACCCCTAATCAAAGTCAACATCCTGGTCAAAGTAAAAGTCAAGGTCAACTCCCAGTCAACCCCAACTCGTCGAGTCATCTCCCCACTCGGCGAGTTCATGAACTACTCAGACCCGTGGTCAACCGAGTCAACTCGTCGAGTCCCTTCCCAGACTCGTCAAGTTCTTCCTGACATATAATCGGGACATGTCGACTTCTCGTCGAGTCCCTCCTTGGACTCATCGAGTTCTTCAGCTTTCGAGTCCTACTCTTGTCCAACTCACTGAGTCATCTCCTAGACTCAATGGTTTCACTCACAACCAGAAAAGGGGGTTAGGGGTTCACGACCCGACTCGCCGAGTCTAAGAACGACTCGTCGAGTCCTCCATATGACAAATCCATTCAGTCGATTCTAATCTATTCCAATGCTCCAATTTGTAGATCTGGACTCCTTAGACTAGTATTACACATAAAGTTGCTAACTTTACGTGCATGCATGGTGTTATGAAGCTAAAACACCCATTACAACCTAAAATGAAGGTCTAAGTCATGGAATAGGGCCATGGCTGAATAAAGGTGGCAACTTTGAGCTTCTAAAGCTCATGAGTGCCCAGATCTGAAGTCCTTTCATCCCCAAGAGTTCAAATCTCGGAATGACCTTGGAAATGGCCCAAAAGTGACAACATACAAGCTCAAATGAAGATCTAAGTGAATAGAAGCCAAGGTATAAGCTTTATACCTCTATCAAGACAAAAATGAGTCCTTAGCTCTGGATCTTCAACCTTCCTTCTGCAACTCTGTCACAACTAGGAATTCTGATGCTTTGTAAACAATTAACAAGGATAACATTGTAACTAAAACTTGAAAGCATGTATGATGCTTATTCAATGACAACAAAATTCCATCAAACACTCTATGCAAACACTCAAATAGTCAACAAAAGGTTGGAAACCCTAGAAATCCCGGTTTAAGTCCAATATGGACTAGGATTTCTTTAATGGGCCTAATGGGCCAATAAACTTCCAACTTGACTATTTTGGGCTTAGAACTATTAAATGGGCTCTCATTGGACCCAATCTCATGAGACTTAACCTTTTTGGGCCTTGTAAGCCTAAAATGGATTAATTTATCATTAATGGGCCTTATTGGGCCATAACAAATCCAATGAGCCTAATGGGCCATAAATCAATTCTTTTATACAAAAATTGGGCCGTGAGCTACCCTAAGGGACCAATGGACCGTAAGTTTTCCTTATAGGCCTCATGAGCTCGAGCCAAGGCAAGAATGGGCCAAAGTGATTCCTTTCTCCTTCCTTAGCCCATTTCGGCCCAAGCATATAACAAAAAAAACAATAAAAGAAGAGATTAAGGGGAGAGTTGACTTGGAGTGCCACCTCCACATTATCCCCCATGTAACCATGCAAATATCACATACATCCATGCACCTATCACCTCACACTCTCTCTTCTCCCTTCTCTCTTCTTGTTTCGGCCGAAGACACACCACACACACACAATACATAAAAAAAAATTCTCTCCATTTCTCTCTAAGGCCATCTCCTTCCTTCCTTCAAGGAATTCTCGAAAATTTGGCTTGGATTCAAGAGTCTTCATCAAGTGTTGTCAATCTTTGGTAATTCTTTACACATCCAAGCTTCATAACTTCACTCTCTTGTTAGATCATTCCTTTAAACAAAGTTTTTGGTGTTTATACTCTTAGAAATCTTCTTGAGTTCGAGATCTACTCAAGGAAGTTGCTAGGGCCAAAAATCACTTCATCTTTCCATCTCTCTCTTCAAAACCGAACCCACAAACCTAAGGTGAGTTCATACCCCTCTATTTTCGGTTTTCATATGATTTATGGGGAAGAATACAAGTAAAATGTGAGGATCTATGTGTATTTGTATGTTATGTGTGATTTCTTGTGTTATGTGGTAAATATGTGCTAACAATGAAAGATATTCCGAGATCTATAGTTAAATAAGGAAAAATATGTGATCTAGGATATATTTCACTTAACATGTCAAGATAAACTACCATGCAAAGTTTATAATAAACATACTACAACATAAAATTTGTTATTGGACTATTTTTGATAAATAAACAAAAGATGGGGAAAAAGATGTCATTTACGGTTTCTACAAGAATCAAAAGGTTAAAACAGCTAAAATAAGAGTTTTTATAAATATTAGGCTTTTTAAAGGACTAAACATGTAAATTTTAGCCTAATGGGCTAAAATTTGGGCTTTTCGGCTATTTAGGCCCAAAAATGCGAAAAATCAAATTTAAGGGGGCTGAATTGGAAAATTTTCTCAAAACAAGGGCTATAAACGTAAATAAACCTATTCCAGGGGTTAAAATGGCCTTATTTATCAAAAGGGACTAAAATGCAAAGATTTTGGATTTTGGGTAAAAATTGAAAAAATTTCGAAAAGTGTGGATTTAAATGCAAATCTTTTAACTAAGGGGCTGAAACTGTCCAAAATAAAATTTTGGGCATAAAACATTATTTAATTAAGTGTTTAGGCCAAAAATGTCAAGAAAAATAGTTCAAGGACCTAATATGTCATTTTTCATAAAAAGGGCTAAAAATTGCCAACTTTACCAAAATAAGGGGCTGAATAGGTCAAACTAATATTTTTGGTCAATTATGTTAATAATAAAATAATTGGGTCAAAATATACAAAACTTTATAACTTATGGGTTTAAATAGAAAAATATCTATTTTTTTTTATAAATCTATGAATCGTTATAAAACAATTTGGTGATTATTACGACATATCGATTAAACAACTTCGCGACACTAATACTATACAAAACAAGTAAACATTCTAACTGTTGGGCTTGAAAGATTCTAATCATGCTTATTGGGCCTTCGTGACCCATTAACATGACTTTTGGGCCTAGCATAAATAATACATGTTATTGGGCCTCCTGTGACCCGATTACATGCTTAAGGGACCCTCAATGACTTTTACATGCTATTGGCCCTCGGTGGCCCATTAGCATCGCTATTAAGGTCCAAATAAATCATATGCGAAATGGGCCAATGCGTCTTTCGTATACTCGACAACCTTAAATAACATACGTAATTAGTAGGGCCTAATAGTCCTCTTCTCCTCGTTTGTTAGGCTTATCTTCTATTCAAGTAAGCAAAATCAGGTCGTTAATCAAGGTTAATCAAATTCATTTGGATTAAGTGAGTAATAACGGGCGACACCAAAAAGTGTCGGTCGTAGTCTGTAGTTATAATCAAAGTCTCCTGGAGGGAGAGCGAGAGTTTGTGTATAGATCTATACGGGGGTGACTCCCCCACACCTAAGCTGTTCGCTACAGTTAGACTCGGCCAGTCTAGGGTGACAAAATCTTAGGATCAATTCCGGCGTTCACTAGAATGCCAAGACAGACGAACTATTCATTATCATGCATGGTTATAACGACTCACATAGAGATCCAATACCATCTAAGTAATCATGGGAAATCATATTCATTCGCTATGACGATACAATAATACAAAACAATCATATTATTTTATCGGAAAACATCGGGTTTTCCGGGGAAACCAATCTTATTCACTTGTACTTTCAATAACCATAATGCAAAACTTCTCATTTATACACGTTTTGAAATCATTCACGCATATACTTACAGGATCATCACAACATTTTCGTGAAAAGTCTTATTACAGAATATATCGGATTTTCTGGGTTTTACAAACGACATAAACTATTTTACATCAAACATACTTATGAACTCACCAACATTATATATGTTGACCGTTTTCAAAATAACTTGTATTATCAGGTAACCGTTAGAACGAGGAAGCATCTAGTGTGTTGAAAGTTTCTTTTGTAGTTGCTAATCATCAAACACTTTATATTTTGGGATCATGTAATGTAAACCATGTACTTGATGTAAACAATGCCAGTTGTACTATGTAATGCTTGGTGACGAATGTGTTATGTTTCATGTATATTCATTGTGATGATATTTCAATTTAAGTCACGCGAGCCCTCGGACGTTTCCGCCGTCTGGTTCGGGGGTGTGACAAACTCCAAGTCTTTGCTTCCTTCTTCTAGCTTTAAATCACAAAAATGGCAATGAAATAGCTCAAGATCACTCAAGGTTGATTAGGGTTTCGAGATTAGGGTTTGGAGGTGATGGAGGCTGGGGTGGAGGCCAAATATGATGCTTAAATGGGTGCAAGCCCTAAAGATTAGGGTTTCATCCAGCTTGTCCTACTCGTCGAGTCAGGACTTCGACTCGTCGAGTAGTTCACTAAAATCCCGCGCATACACTGCCTCCTACTCGACGAGTTAGGGCCACCAACTTGTCGAGTAGCCCTTCCAAAATGAATAAAATAACTAATTTAGGAGCATACCAGGAACCAGGCGTTACATAAATTATTACAAACATTGTAAATGTAATGTCCCAAAAAACAGTGATAAAAATTTCATTTTTAAAATTTATTAATCTCATACATCATATAGCTTGAAAACATCCAAATTACAAATTGTCCAAACATCAGAGTAAAAGAAAATCATAATCGCGGAAACATGAGGGGGAGAATGTTGTGCCATCACGCCAGACCATTCCCTTTTGTACCGGAAGTACCTGAAACCATACACATAACTATAAGCACAAAGCTTAGCGAGTTTCCCTAAAATACCACATTCAACAAACATATGAATATAACATTGTGTGGCTGTGTCGGGTCCGTATCAACCCTCAGGTCCAAATCAACTCTGAGTCTATAATGACTCCATGTAATATCATATAGCCATGCCGGGTCCGTATCAACCCCCATGTCCGTATCAACCCTGAGTCCATAAGAACTTCGAGCCTATATTGGCTCCATACATATAACATACAATCATAAAAACATCAGTCACATGACACATACATCCTACAATGGGCCGACATTGGTGCCTTCGACCCATCAGTGTATTGAGAAGACTCGCCTCAATCAGTAATCAGATAAAACTCATACTCAGGTTGCTGCTATAAATCTCCTCTCACTAATATAACCAAAAATAACCTTAACTAGAAACTCTGGTGGAATTCCATAATTAAGGGTCCTTAACCTGCTCACCTTAGGGTAAATAACCATTTTACCCTTTGATGACGAGGACCCAACCCGAAGTCAACTAGGTCGCAGAGTCAACCCATAAAGTCAAATCCATCGGACAAAAATCATAACATCAAGTCTCACGTCGTGACCAACCATTGGTGATGTCGTGAGATCCCACTCGGTCTAATTCCAACTCACCACGACTCAACTCAGCCAACTCAGACATGAAAAATGAAGGGTTTTGAGCATCCTAACAACCTTAAGGTACACATACAACCCTAAATGCTTTGGAACTATGTTTTTTCTATTTTACATGCAAATTTGATTTCCAAAGCATTGTCCTATCTAGCATATAATCATAGGTACCAGTACAAATAAAAACTAGATAGAAATACATACATCTTCTTGTAGTTGATTGCTTGGAGCTTTAAGAGCCTAGCACCAATAATGTGAATGCCTCAAATGGAATCACAAATCACCACAACTACTTGGAAGACTTGAGAGAATATGATCACTCTTAGAAATCGGCTATGCTTTCTTATCTCACACACTAGTGCCGATTTCTAAAGCCTTGGACTTCTTTATATAGTATGGAGGATTAGGTTTACATCAATGTAAACCCTAATACCCATGACCTTTCACATACTTAGGATCCATGGATCAAAATCTCCATGGACTATCCATGGACTTCCATGCAAGCAGAGCCCATACTAAATAATCAATTGGCCCATACTATTAGAATCCATATTTAACTAGTCTCTTTTGATCATTAAATCAATACAAATTAAATAATATGCTTTCATATTAATATATTATAACTTATAATATATTAATAAACCATAAACATACTCTTCTCAAAAAACTATCCATACAAATTGTTCCGGTGAAGTGCAACCCAAATGGACCATGCCGGGTCGAGTCAAGTACATACCAAATATAGTTATGGACTTAGACACCTTATCCAACAGTCTCCCACTTGGATAATTCTGATAACTATAGTTGCAAGCATGACTTCAGAAATCGACCAACAATCGTAGCTCTTAAAACTTTGTCGAACTATGAAATGCCATTTTAGATAAGTGATCACATAATCCTCCGTTCTCAAGATATCAGCTGGACAAATACATGGAACAACGTCGTACTTATTGTCCAACAGTTTGTTTCCCGATTTTCGATTTGTTTGACATAGAACTTAATCGAACACATCAATTTATTTCTGACCGGGCCCTTCACATAGGTCAAAACAAAATCATCGAGGGGCCCAAGATATCGCTTGTAATCCTCCAAGGACTAAAAGGAACATATAAACACCGACTCATATGCTTGTACTAACTACTCGCTGAATCATGCACAATAGCACGTTTTATAACATCAAGTTACTGATGCGTTTTCGTACTATCAATGTACAACCAACTCATAGTCAACAACTCATATCTCTAGGTTTGAAGACTTTAATGATGTTACCGTCTCACGATCACTCGAGATAAATTTCATGAAGTGATACAAGCGAGCGTGGGTTTAATCCAATACTCAGAACTTATGAGCACTCATGAATGTTGTAGCAACCATTGCTATGTCTAATAGAATTCAGACAAATCTACAAACCCAATTCATGACAGTCTTATTTCAATACCTACTTCCAAAATATGATTGACTGTGTAAAGTTTGAATAATATAATTATTTTGAAAGTCAAAACATGCAAAGTTGAAATAATAGTAAATGATTGACACAAGATAGTAACTTTACTCATAAACAAATAACAACTTTTATTTAATCATCAAATGTCAATTACATTTTACAAGTTTCAGAAATAGCTATCTAATTATTAAAACTAATATCGTCCTTCATCCCGATGCTCCTTGCATGCTGCAAATGCTTAACCCCTGTCAGTCCCTTCGTGAGCGGATCTGCTAGGTTATCTTCTGACGATACCCTCTTTGTCACGAGGAGTCCTTCTTCTATCTTGTGTCTTATGAAGTGATACTTTTTTTCAATGTGTCTGGATCTGCCATGATCTCTTGGTTCCTTGGCTAAGGCAACCGCACTATTGCTGTCACAGAAAATCTCCATAGGCTCCTTTATAGCTGGGACAACTCCAAGGTCTCCAATGAAGTTCTTCAGCCAAATCGCCTCCTTCGCCGCTTCGCTTGCTGCTATGTACTCTGATTCGTAAGTTGAATCAGCTACTGTCTCCTGCTTGGAACTTTTCCAAGTAATCGCTTGTGACAACCCGGAATTTAGGGCTACTATTATAACCGTCAATCTATCCGTGAATCTCTTGTTTATCTGAATTACTGATTTTTAATGCATCTAAAGTAAAACAAATAATTTTATTCCAGTTATTATATGATGTCATATGATACATTGCTTCTGAGTGTGTAAATTGTCAACAGAATCAAACCGCTTAAACGACAACGTTAATCAATGCGTCTGAAAAACTGAAATTTTGCAATAAGCAGTGTTGAGAAAAACAAACATTAAAATATTATAGTACATGTTCCCCTGTTTCCGAAAATATAAAGAACGTCCAAAACGGAGTTCGTATGCAAAAGATACGACAATTTTAAGAAAACAGACAGTAAAACACTGTTTTCTTTAATCGCGTAAAACCGAATCGATCCGTTGAGGCACTTACGCTTTGCCGACGGGATTTCCGAGAGCGTTTTTGGACTCAGGCTATAGTCTATTATTTAATTTCACACTCAAAATATTTTTAATAAAGATATTTATATAAGTCGCGAAAACGGACACCGCGAGCCGTTTAGACGCAAAACCTTCAAACGCAATTTCCCGGAGTTCCGTAACTCCAAAATTTAATCCGTTTGATGATCTAGAATCCTTGAATTAAACTCTATCGAATGGTACTTTCAAAAAAATTATCGACTTTCGGATCCCGATACACCCGATTTAGAGTGTTTTTAAGTAGTTAATGGGGGTGTAACCACATGTGAGGGCCACTAGGCTTATGAGAAGCAAAAATTCACAGCTCATTTCTCCTTGTACTCCCCACGTGACCTTGCCCTTCTTCCTTCTTGGTTGCTTGCACACCTCACTAACCTAGTACAAGGCATGGCTCTCCAGAGGATGTGTGAGACCCTTCAAGCTATAAATAGAAGGCCCAAGACCCTCTTCCATTCATCAATTCGTCAGCCATCTTCCCTTCCTCTCTCTCAATCTCGATCTTCTCCCTAAACTCTCTCTGTCTCATTCCCGGTTTCAAACTTCACCCCACTGCAACCCCCTTATTCCCATTGGGAAAACAACCTCTACCACCCACCCTTGCTGCTATGTGCTACTTAGTAACCTCCCCCACCCTCCTCTTCATCGGAATCCGCCGGAGGAAGCAAGGAAAACGAAGGCACTCAAAGACCACCACCTCGTCACCAACCTTCTGCCACCGTGAAAATCGCCAGCCACCACCGTCCTTCACTCCTGCTAATGCTTCGTAAGCCACCACCTTCATTTCTTATTTTTTTTATCTAGCAAAAATTTCCCAGCCGTAGGAATGGTTTATATATATATTTTTTGGTTGGAGACCTTTGCATGACACAGGAGGTAACCACTTCCTGTTCCAAAACTATCCTACCTCAAAAATTCTTTAGAAATTAGAGTCAAAATTGTTTTATTTAATTATTTATTTTTGTTGTACATGGACTTCGACGAACAGGCCTCCTCTTCCTTCCAAAGTTGAATTCAAATTTATTGTTTGAAACCCATTTCGAAAATTCCTTACAAACTAGGTCCTAGGATGTCAAACTTCCATTACCAAAATAATGTTTATGGCCCATTTCCAGACAACTTTTTAAAACAAGTCCCAAGATATACAAACTTCATTTAACATGTCCACAACTCACCCCTCACTCAAAATACCTTTAAAACCAAGTCCAAATCAACAAACTTTCATTTTATTTATTTAAATTACACCCCTCCTTGTGAATTATTTGCAAAATAAATCCAAAACTTAAACTTAGAATTTAAATAAATCATTTTAGTCCCTCATTTTGAAAAGTATTGACAAACTTAGTCTCATTTGATTTATTTAAATTAGTAAATGAACCCCATACTTTGGTTAAATTTTCAAACAATCATTCACATATTAATTTATGTTAATATTCTAGGAAACTAAATAAATCTCGACGATTCGTATTCACGGCAATACATCTCGCTTTTTCTCGCAACAATTACTCGACAACCACACATTAAAGTGAGTGTTACGGCCCCACTTTTACATATTTTCGGGGGGGAATACATGTAGTACTTGTATATCTAGTGTATATCTATTTTATAAATACTTTGTTTAAACAAACAACACCACCGTTTTTATGGAATATAAATCACACGGAAATAGTATTTATTACTCTACTATTTACGGTACGGGGAATCTGGTTTGAAGGGCCGAATGGGTTGCTGGATTTCAGAAGTGCTATAATGCCAAAATAGTCTTGCCCTCGGTGTTTCATGTCTGGCCCTCGTCTGTACACGATAGTACGTGTACTAAGTAATATTTATCATACGAAATACACAAAAAATATCATTGTTTTGTGTAAATACTTTACCAGTTTTAGGAATAATTGTTTAAACGCTTACATGTTAAGTAAACAAAATCGTTTTAAACCTCAATAGCTACATATGTTATGTTGTTAAAGATAATACAACTAATAAAAATAACATATACGTTCCAACTAAAATTGTGCTATGACTGTATAGCCAGTTATCAACTTGGTAGTTTCATTATACCTCATACATACACAAAAATATATAAGTTTATATATTTTTACGAGTTATACAGCTCGTATCTTAGGCTCATTTATGTGCTTGTACTCAAAGTTTTATCAATTGTTTAAAAAAGTATCGTACTCTTCAATGTGTACGCTTATCAAATATACTTGTCAATTACCTGTTTATCCATATCTGTGGTTGTTAAGTTCAACCTTGGCATATAACTTTATCCGTATATCCGTATGTCTGTTTATGACATAAATATACAGGTTTATACATTTATACAAGTTATAGAACTTGTATCTTAGGCTCATACATGTGCTTGTGTACACTATACTAAGTTTTGTCAACTGTTTAAACAAGTATCGTACACTTTACGTGTATGTTTATCAAATATACTTGTTGTTTATCCGTATCTGCGGTTGTTAAGTTCAACCTTGGCAGATAACTATATCCGTATATCCGTATGTTTGTTTATCCGTATCTGCGGTTGTTAAGTACAACCTTGGCAGCAAACTTTATTCGTTACCCGTACAACCATGTATTTGGTTGCTTTCAAACACAGTCTTAAGTATGGAATTACTTATGGAACATAACATTTTGGCTTCAAAGATTCATTACAAACACAGTTTTAAGTATGTAATTACTTATGGAACATAACGTTTTGGCTTTCAAATATTCATTACAAACATAGTTTTACGTATGGGTTTACTTATACAAACTATACATTTTGGCTTTTAAAGACTCATTGCAAACACTGTTTTAACTGTTGTTATACATACAAAGATAATACTTTTTAGACTTATTAAAAGTATTACTGCGTTAGCAGAAAACCTGTGACACTCACCAACCTTTGTGTTGACTTTCAAACTTACATGTATTCTCAGGGGATCCTTAGACAAGCTTTCAGATGGAAGATTTGTCGTGGATTTCAGACGACTTAGCTATCTAGTTTTGGTATCTGCCTACTTGTTTAAGGCAACTACTATCTATTATCACTTGTAAGAACCTTGTATTCAAACCTTAATGATGGAATATAAATGCTGTTTTGTTTATCGTTGTACTTGTGCTATATATTCAGTTTATCTGTGATCCACGAACTTAGTCGCACTCTCGGCATATTCCGCCGTGGCCGAGGGTGTGACAGAGTGGTATCAGAGCTAAATTGGCTATAGAGAACTCTTATCCTCGAAAGAGGAATACAACTATAGAAGACTAGCTTCTAATAAAAGTATTATTAATAATGACATACTCGACTACTTACGGCATTTGATGTCTGGCCGTCATCTATGCTCGGTAGTCGGGAAGTACAAAACTAAAATTAATAATACTACAAACCCCACCAACCATAATATATAAGAGTTTATATATACTCTGACCCGCGATGAGAACACTTAATAAAATGTTAACATGCCTTCAACTAAAACTACCAACTCAACCCTTTAGGTCAAAATCCTCAACTAAGGTTAGTACCGTACATAAGTCATACCATAAATAAATCTGGAATGCGCACCTATGTTGTTTATGCTCGGGCCGGTGTACTACCAACCTTGAGCAAGGAGTTTGACAGACTACAACGGTTGAAAGTTTTAGAGATTGAAGGATGTTCTCCAGATTCGCTACAGCAACCTAGTACCTTAGAATCCATATATACATTTTAAAACACTTAATTAGCAATTAAGGTCCCCTTTCCATCATTTGGAAATCTAGAGGATTTCTAAACCAACCACGTTCTCCTTATCATTTGGAAACCTAGAGGATTTCTAAACAAATCGCCTTCTCCTTATCATTTGGAAATCTAGAGGATTTCTAAATCAATCCCTTCTTCTTATAATCCGTAGGATTTTACGAACAAACTATACTAATACGCTATCATAAAATGCATCCCATACATAATTGATAGGACTTTATCAGCTTAACATGTCCGTTTTGAACATATTAGGACGATGGCCCCATGAAAGGAACCACGCGTTCGTCCACCGCCAACTCCCCGAGGCAACCCGAGGAGAACCCCACCAGTAACTCAAACATCAGTGGAAACTACAAACCAGGTAGGAGACCCAGAAGTAACAAATGTAAACCAAACATTCCAGATGAATTCCGATAGGATACAGAACATGCTCGCACAAGGAATTGCTACGGCCTTGGCAGCATACGAAGCAACTCGAAATGGAAACATTGGGAATAGTGGAAGTGGAAATCCCACAACTCACCAAAACAACCCTAGACACTGCTCCTATAAGGATTTCATGGGCTGCAAACCTCGATCCTTCTACGGCACTGAAGGAGCTGTTGGTCTAGCCTGTTGGATAGAAAAGACTGAGGCAGTCTTTCACATCAGTGCGTGCCCCGGTGACTGCAGGGTTAAGTACGCTACCTGCACGTTGATGGACTCCGCCTTAACTTGGTGGAATAATCATGCAAAGTCCATTGGGATCACTGAAGCTTATGCCATGGGCTGGGAATCCCTGAAGCAGATGATGACCAAAGAATACTGCCCCCGACAGGAGATACAAGCTCTAGAGCAGGAGCTTTGGAACCTTGTCATGAAAGAATCCGAAGTAGCTGCCTACACCTCTCGATTCAATGACCTTGCAAGCCTCTGCCCGTGAATGGTGACCCCGGAACACAAGAAGATCGAAAGGTACATCTGGGGACTAGCTTCACCTGTTCAAGGTCTGGTTACAGCATCCAGACCCTCCACTTTCAATAGTGCTAAGGAATTAGCCTATCAGTTGACCGAACAGTGTGTCCGTCAAGGTACCATGGCCCCACCGGCAGAAAAGAACTATACTGGAAATACCAAAAGGAAGTTTCATGTGAGATCGAATGAGGACTCCAAGCAGCACAAGACTGAACCAGAACCGTTGGCTGTCTACGCCGCAATTACCAACACTCCCACCCCAGCTAAGTCCTACACTAGGACTTTACCTCATTGTATAGAGTGCAATTTCCACCATGTTGGAAATTGCAGGGAGGTGATCTGCAACAAGTGTAACATGAGAGGTCACATCTCGAGATACTGTAGAAGAACCCCAAATACTACGGCAAGAGGAAGCCGTAGCTGTTTTGAGTGCAATCAGCCATGGAATTTTAGGAAGGACTGCCCGCAACTAAAGAATCAAGGTGGAAATGGAAGGGTACTTATGATCACTGCAGGAGAGGCTCTCCCGGAACCACCTGTGGTTATCGGTACGTTTCATAACAACAATGTTTAGGCCTCAATATTTATTAATACTTGTGCTAATTAAAGCTTTATCGACCATAGGCTTAGAAACGCGACAAAACAAGAAACCTACGCAGTAGCTATGGAAAAAGTAGTCGTTAATTGCCTTCTCACCCTGAATAAATCACGTCATTCACATAGAAACTAAGGACCCTTGATAGAAATCTATGCTTGCTAAGTGTATACGTTAGGGTTGTATATAATTAAGATTATACAGACTTAGGATTTGTGATTCCGCTTTATTTCCTGTTCCTTGTTTGGTTGTGGGCTTAGGGTAGAATCACTTATTCGACTGTCTATTTGATCTTGATTATATACGACTTGTACACACCAAGTGAATATAGAAGGACTCGGCAGGGATCATGTACCACGAAAGTACATTACTATTTATCGATATGGCAAAAGTACTAGCTAGTTGCCTTCTAATCCGAATTAATCACATCATTCATGTAGAAACTAAGGACCCTTGCTGGTAATCTATAATTGCTAAGTGTATAAGTTAGGGTTATATATAATTAAGATTCTAAAGACTTAGGATTTGTGATTCCGCTTTACTTCCTGTTCCTTGTTTGGTTGTGGGCTTAGGGTAGAATCACTTATTCAACTGTCTGTTCGATCTTGATTATATATGATTTGTATACACCAAACGATTATAGAAGGACCAGGCAGGGATCATGTACCACGAGATTACATTACTATTTATCGAAGCCCTAGTACTAACAGTACCAACTCAATTTCGGGACAAAATTTCCTTTAACGGGGAGGTAATGTGACAACCTGGAATTTAGGGCTACTATTATAACCGTCAATCTATCCGCGAATCTCTTGTTTTTCTGAATTACTGATTTTTAATGCATCTAAAGTAAAACAAATAATTTTATTCCAATTATTATATGATGTCATATGATACATTGCTTCCGAGTGTGTAAATTGTCAACATAATCAAACCGCTTAAACGACAACGTTAATCAACGCGTTTGAAAAACTGAAATTTTGCATTACGCAGTTTTGAGAAAAACAAACATTAAAATATTATAGTACATGTTCCCCTGTTTCCGAAAATATAAAGAACGTCCAAAACGGAGTTCATATGCAAAAGATACGACAGTTTTAAGAAAACAGTCAGTAAAACACTGTTTTTCTTTATGCAAAAGATACTCGGTGGTGATCTGCAACAAGTGTAACATGAGAGGTCACATCTCGAGATACTGTAGAAGAACCCCAAACACTATGGCAGGAGGAAGCCGTAGCTGTTTTGAGTGCAATCAGCCAGGGCATTTTAGGAAGGACTGCCCGCAACTAAAGAATCAAGGTGGCAATGGAAGGGTACTTATGATCACTGTAGGAGAGGCTCTCCCGAACTACCTGTGGTTATCGGTACGTTTCATAACAACAATGTTTAGGCCTCAATATTTATTAATACTTGTGCTAATTAAAGCTTTATCGACCATAGGCTTCGAAATGCGACAAAACATGAAACCTACGCAGTAGCTATGGCAAAAGTAGTCGTTAATTGCCTTCTCACCCTAAATAAATCACGTCATTCACATAGAAACTAAGGACCCTTGATAGAAATCTATGCTTGCTAAGTGTATACGTTAGGGTTGTATATAATTAAGACCATAGGCTTCGAAATGCGACAAAACATGAAACCTATGCAGTAGCTATGGAAAAAGTAGTCGTTAATTGCCTTCTCACCCTAAATAAATCACGTCATTCACATTGAAACTAAGGACCCTTGATAGAAATCTATGCTTGCTAAGTGTATACGTTAGGGTTGTATATAATTAAGATTATACAGACTTAGGATTTGTGATTCCGCTTTATTTCCTGTTCCTTGTTTGGTTGTGGGCTTAGGGTAGAATCACTTATTCGACTGTCTATTTGATCTTGATTATATACGACTGGTACACACCAAGTGAATATAGAAGGACTCGGCAGGGATCATGTACCACGAAAGTACATTACTATTTATCGATATGGCAAAAGTACTAGCTAGTTGCCTTCTAATCCGAATTAATCACATCATTCATGTAGAAACTAAGGACCCTTGCTGGTAATCTATAATTGCTAAGTGTATAAGTTGGGGTTATATATAATTAAGATTCTAAAGACTTAGGATTTGTGATTCCGCTTTACTTCCTGTTCCTTGTTTGGTTGTGGGCTTAGGGTAGAATCACTTATTCGACTGTCTGTTCGATCTTGATTATATATGATTTGTATACACCAAACGATTATAGAAGGACCAGGTAGGGATCATGTACCATGAGATTACATTACTATTTATCGAAGCCCTAGTACTACCAGTACCAACTCAATTTCGGGACAAAATTTCCTTTAACGGGGAGGTAATGTGACAACCCGGAATTTAGGGCTACTATTATAACCGTCAATCTATCCGTGAATCTCTTGTTTATCTGAATTACTGATTTTTAATGCATCTAAAGTAAAACAAATAATTTTATTCCAATTATTATATGATGTCATATGATACATTGCTTCCGAGTGTGTAAATTGTCAACAGAATCAAACCGCTTAAACGACAACGTTAATCAACGCGTTTGAAAAACTGAAATTTTGCATTAATCAGTTTTGAGAAAAACAAACATTAAAATATTATAGTACATGTTCCCCTGTTTCCGAAAATATAAAGAACGTACAAAACGGAGTTCGTATGCAAAAGATACGACAGTTTTAAGAAAACAGACAGTAAAACACTGTTTTTCTTTAATCACGTAAAACCGAATCGATCCGTTGAGGCACTTACGCTTTGCCGACGGGATTTCCAAGAGTGTTTTTGGACTCAGGCTATAGTCTATTATTTAATTTCACACTCAAAATATTTTTAATAAAGATATTTACAAAAGTCGCGAAAACGGACACCGCGAGCCGTTTAGACGCAAAACCTTCAAACGCAATTTCCCGGAGTTCCGTAACTCCAACAATTAATCCGTTTGATGATCTAGAATCCTTGAATTAAACTCTATCCAATGGTACTTTCAAAAAAATTATCGACTTTCGGATCCCGATACACCCGATTTAGAGTGTTTTCATGTAGTTAATGGGGATGTAACCACATGTGGGGGCCACTAGGCTTATGAGAAGCAAAAATTCACAACTCATTTCTCCTTGTACTCCCCACGTGACCTTGCCCTTCTTTCTTCCTTCTTGGTTGCTTGCACACCTCACTAACCTAGTACAAGGCATGGCTCTCCAGAGGATGTGTGAGACCCTTCAAGCTATAAATAGAAGGCTCAAGACCCTCTTCCATTCATCAATTCGTCAGCCATCTTCCCTTCCTCTCTCTCAATCTCGATCTTCTCCCTAAAGTCTCTCTGTCTCATTCCCGGTTTCAAACTTTACCCCACTGCCACCCCCTTATTCCCATTGGGAAAACAACCTCTACCACCCTCCCTTGCTGCTGTGTGCTACTTAGTAACCTCCCCCACCCTCCTTTTCATCGGAATCCGCCGGAGGAAGCAAGGAAAACGAAGGCACTCAAAGACCACCACCTCGTCACCAACCTTCTGCCACCGTGAAAATCGCCAGCCACCACCGTCCTTCACTCCTGCTAATGCTTCGTAAGCCACCACCTTCATTTCTTATTTTTTTTATCTAGCAAAAATTTCCCAGCCATAGGAATGGTTTATATATATATTTTTTGGTTGGAGACCTTTGCGTGCACGACACAGGGGGTAACCACATCCTGTTCTAAAACTATCCTACCTCAAAAATTCTTTAGAAATTAGAGTCAAAATTGTTTTATTTAATTATTTATTTTTGTTGTACATAGACTTCGACGAACAGGCCTCCTCTTCCTTCCAAAGTTGAATTCAAATTTATTGTTTGAAACCCATTTCAAAAATTCCTTACAAACTAGGTCCTAGGATGTCAAACTTCCATTACCAAAATAATGTTTATGGCCCATTTCCAGAAAACTTTTTAAAACAAGTCCCAAGATATACAAACTTCATTTAAAATGTCCACAACTCACCCCTCACTCAAAATACCTTTAAAACCAAGTCCAAATCAACAAACTTTCATTTTATTTATTTAAATTACACCCCTCCTTGTGATTTATTTGCAAAATAAATCCAAAACTTAAACTTAGAATTTAAATAAATCATTTTAGTCCCTCATTTTGAAAAGTATTGACAAACTTAGTCTCATTTGATTTATTTAAATTAGTAAATGCACCCCATACTTTGGTTAAATTTTCAAACAATCATTCACATATTAATTTATGTTAATATTCTAAGAAACTAAATAAATCTCGACGATTCGTATTCACGGCAATACATCTCGCTTTTTCTCGCAACAATTACTCGACAACCATACATTAAGGTGAGTGTTACGGCCCCACTTTTACATATTTTCGGGGGGGGGGGGGGAATACATGTAGTACTTGTATATCTAGTGTATATCTATTTTATAAATACTTTGTTTAAACAAACAACACCACCGTTTTTATGGAATATAAATCACACAGAAATAGTATTTATTACTCTACTATTTACGGTACAGGGAATCTGGTTTGAAGGGCCGAATGGGTTGCTGGATTTCAGAAGTGCTATAATGCCAAAATAGTCTTGCCCTCGGTGTTTCATGTCTGACCCTCGTCTGTACATGATAGTACGTGTACTAAGTAATATTTATCATACGAAATACACAAAAAATATCATAGTTTTGTGTAAATACTTTACCAGTTTTAGAAATAATTGTTTAAACGCTTACATGTTAAGTAAACAAAATCGTTTTAAACCTCAATAGCTACATATGTTATGTTGTTAAAGATAATACAACTAATAAAAATAACATATACGTTCCAACTAAAATTGTGCTATGACTGTATAGCCAGTTATCAACTTGGTAGTTTCATTATACCTCATACATACAAAAAAATATATAAGTTTATATATTTTTACGAGTTATACAGCTCGTATCTTAGGCTCATTTATGTGCTTGTGCTCAAAGTTTTATCAATTGTTTAAAAAAGTATCGTACTCTTCAATGTGTACGCTTATCAAATATACTTGTCAATTACCTGTTTATCCATATCTGTGGTTGTTAAGTTCAACCTTGGCAGATAACTTTATCCGTATATCCGTATGTCTGTTTATGACATAAATATACAGGTTTATACATTTATACAAGTTATAGAACTTGTATCTTAGGCTCATACATGTGCTTGTGTACACTATACTAAGTTTTGTCAACTGTTTAAACAAGTATCGTACACTTTACGTGTATGCTTATCAAATATACTTGTTGTTTATCCGCATCTGCGGTTGTTAAGTTCAACCTTGGCAGATAACTGTATCCGTATATCCGTATGTTTGTTTATCCGTATCTGCGGTTGTTAAGTACAACCTTGGCAGAAAACTTTATTCGTTATCCGTACAACCATGTATTTGGTTGCTTTCAAACACAGTTTTAAGTATGGAATTACTTATGGAACATAACATTTTGGCTTCAAAGATTCATTACAAACACAGTTTTAAGTATGTAATTACTTATGGAACATAACGTTTTGGCTTTCAAATATTCATTACAAACACAGTTTTACGTATGGGTTTACTTATACAAACTATACATTTTGGCTTTTAAAGACTCATTGCAAACACTGTTTTAACTGTTGTTATACATACAAAGATAATACTTTTTAGACTTATTAAAAGTATTACTGCGTTAGCAGAAAACCTGTGACACTCACCAACCTTTGTGTTGACTTTCAAACTTACATGTATTCTCAGGTGATCCTTAGACAAGCTTTCAGATGGAAGATTTGTCGTGGATTTCAGACGACTTAGCTATCTAGTTTTGGTATCTGCCTACTTGTTTAAGGCAACTACTATCTATTATCACTTGTAAGAACCTTGTATTCAAACCTTAATGATGGAATATAAATGCTGTTTTGTTTATCGTTGTACTTATGCTATATATTCAGTTTATCTGTGATCCACGAACTTAGTCGCACTCTCGGCATATTCCGCCGTGGCCGAGGGTGTGACATCGCTCCTCCATTTAGGGTAAATACACAGCCCGATTGAGAGGGGAAATTATCTCTGTCGGTCTGAAAGCTGGCGTCACTATACCCTGTCACTCTCAAGCCATCACTCCCACCGAAGTTAGGGACCCAGTCCTTAGTCCTTCATAGGTACTTGAGAATATTCTTTACCACAGTCCAGTGGGCTTTGCCAGGATTCCCCTGATATCTGCTGACCATGCTCAAAGCAAAGGCCACATCAGGGAGAGTACAAGTCATAGCATACATGATCGAGCCGACAGCGGAAGCATATGGTAATCGACTCATCTCAGCTATCTCAGTCTCCGTACTCGGGCTCTAAGTCTTACTCAGTCTGGCATTGCTCTGTATCAGTAAGTCTCCTTTCTTGGAATTCTACATGTTGAACCTCTTCAACACCTTGTCCGAGTAAGTGCTTTGACTAAGTTCAATTAGTCTTTTACTCCTGTCTCTCAATATCCTTATCCCTAGGATATAGGCAGCTTCTCCAAGGTCCTTCATAGCGAAACACTTCCCAAGCCAGGACTTAACCTCCTGCAAGGTTGGGATGTCATTTCCTATGAGTAGTATGTCATCCACGTACAGTACCAAAAATCTAACTATACTCCCACTAGCTCTGACGTATACACATGAATCTTCTTAGCTTCTTGAAAAACCAAACTCTTTGACCTTCTCATAGAAACAAAGATTCCATCTGCGAGATGCTTGTTTCAATCCATAAATGGATTTCTCAAGCTTACACACTCTATTAGGGTGCTTCGCATTGACAAAACCCTCTGGCTGACTCATGTAAAGATCCTCAGCCAACTTTCCAGTATGGAAAGCAGTTTGACATCCATTTTCCATATTTCATAGTCATGAAATGCAGCTATGGCTAGCATAACCCTAATAGACTTAATCTTTGCTACTGGCGAGAAGGTTTCATCATAATCAACTCCCGGAGTTTGAGTGAAGCCTTTCGCAACCAGTCGCGCCTTGTAAGTGTGTACCTTCCTGTCCATGTCTGTCTGCTTCTTGAAGATCCATTTGCACGCGACTGTCTTACGACCTGGTACATTGTCAACCAAGTTCCACACTTGATTGTCATACATGGATTGGATCTCGCTGTCCATAGCCTCTTTCCATTTAGCAGACTCACGGCCTACCATGGCTTCCTTATAGTTGTTAGGTTCATCCAGATTTACCAGTGTACTATCACTGATAAATGTATCACCTTCCGTAGTAATATGGAAACCATAGTAATACTCAGGTGGATTCCTAACTCTGGTGGAACGCTTGAGAGGTACAGACTCATCAGTTGTTTCAACAGGAGTTTCCTCGTCAGGTTGATTGCTAGGGTTTGAGGTTCCTTCACCGATTGACTCTTGAAGCTCTTCAAGGTCAATTTGCCTCCCACTGTTTCCTTGGATTATGAATTCTCTCTCACGAAAGACTCCTCTCCTTGCCACAAAGACCACATTTTCACTGGGTCAGTAGAAGAGGTAACCAAAGGAGTTTTGTGGGTAGCCGATGAAAATACACCGCTCACTACGAGGTTCGAGCTTATCGTGAGTCTCGCGCCTCACGAAAGTGTCGCAACCCCAAATCTTGATGTGGTCTAAAGTGGGAGCTTTCCCAGTCCACATCTCGTGAGGTGTTTTGGCAACCTTTTTAGTTGGGACTAGATTAAGGATATGGGCGGCAGTCTCTAAGACATACCCCCAAAATGAGATTGGTAACGAAGCTCGACTCATCATGGAACGAACCATGTCCAACAAGGTTTGATTGCGCCTCTCGGCCACACCATTAAGCTGTGGTGTCATAGGAGGTGTCAATTGTGAAACAATTCCACATTCCTTAAGATAGTCAAGAAACACTATGCTAAGATACTCACCACCTCGATCGGATCGAAGCATCTTAATGTTCCTGCCCAGCTGATTCTCCACTTCCTGTTTAAACTTTTTGAACTTTTCAAAGGTTTCCGACTTATGCTTGATCAAGTAGATATAGCCATATTTACTGTAATCATCAGTAAAAGTCACATAGAAGCGGTTAGCATCCCTTATGGCGGTTCTGAAGGGCCCACACACATCGGTGTATATGAGATCCAACAAACCCTCACCCCTTGCACAAGTACCAGTGAAGGGTGACTTTGTCATTTTTCCAAGCAAACAAGACTCGCAACTATCATCCGACTTTAAGTCAAATGATTCCAAGACTCCAGACTTTTGGAGTTGGCCTATGCGCTTCTTGTTGACATGTCCAAGACGACAATGCCACAAGGATGCCTTATCCAAACTAGTGGAAGAATCAATATGCAATACATTATTTCCTAAGTTATCTACAACATTCACAGCTTCATATACACCATTGCAAGGTAATGCTTTAAAATAAAATACATCATTATAAAAAACATTAATAGCACCACATTCATTATCAAATGAAAAACTATAACCTTGTTTGTACAAGCCCTGAAAAGAAATAATATTTCTCTCCATTTTAGACGAGTAACAACATTTATTCAAATCTACTGTTAACCCACTACTTAGCAATAAAGAATAAACTTTAATCTTGGTGATAGGTGATCCTTTCCTATTCCCCATGATTAAGTTTATCTTCCCGTGCTCCACATCCTCACTTCTTCTTAGTCCCTGCAAATCAGAACAAATGTGAATTCCACACCCTATATCAAGGACCCAAGAATTAGTATGTGGTGAGTTATTAGACAATATAGTGTAAATACCTGCAAAGGAGGGTTTGATCTTCCCATCCTTTATATCCTGCAAGTACTTGAGGCAGCTTCGCTTCCAGTGCCCCTTTTCCTGACAATAGATGCATTGTGCATCTTTTGGGTTGGAAGAGGGAGTAACATAACCACCTTTGGTTCCACTTGAAGAGGAGACATCAAGAGACTTTCCCTTGGTGCCCTTCGAAGGGGTCTTCCACTTTTTCCCTTTTCCTTGCCCGATTGCCAGAACAGGGGCGGTAGTAGGAGTGGTAATAACATTCTTACCTTTGAGACTACTTTCAGCAGTTCTCAAAAGTCCCTGAAGTTTGCTAAGGTGACTTCCTCTTTGTTCATATGATAAGTCATACGAAACTGATCATAACAAGAGGGTAAGGAGTGTAGAATAATGTCTATTGCTAACTCCTCATCAAAGTTAACATTCAGCTTGAGCAACCGGTCCATGAATCTTTGCATTTTTTGCAGGTGGCCCGTGATGGAATATCGATCCTTCATCTTAGTTGTTATCATGGAGGTGATGATTTCATACCTCTCTTGACGAGCAATCTGATGGTACCTTTCCATCAGATCCTGGTGCATCTCATAGGGGTAGAAATCCTCATAGGATTTTTGGAGTTCTGCTGTCTTGGTCGCCAACATGATGCAGGATATCTTAGTGGCATCCTTCTCATGAGTAGTGTACTCAGCAATCTCCTCTGGAGTAGCAGAAGACTCATCAATGACCTTTAGCTCCTTATCAAGGACATACTCCTTGTCTTCATAGTGAGTGACCATCCTTATGTTCCTAATCCAATCATTAAAATTAGTCCCATCAAAGATGACTCTCCCACAAAGATTCATGAGAGAAAAGGAGCCAGTAGGTTTTGAGCTAGAAGCATTGTTGGAAGACATCTGAAAAGGAAGAAATGTTGGATTAATGTCTAAGTCCATAACTATATTTGGTATGTACTTGACCCGACCCGGCATGGTCCATTTGGGTTGCACTTCACCGACACAATTTATATGGATAGTCTTTTGAGAATAGTATATTTATGATTTATATTAATATATTATAAGTTCTAATATATTAATATGGAATCATACTATTTAATTAGTATTGATCAAGAATTAATTTAGAATTAATTAAGTGATCAAAAAGAACTAATTAAATATGGACTCTTATATATATGGAATGGGCCAAGTTCATTTAGGTTGGGCTAAGCTTTCATGGATGGTCCATGGAGCTTTTAACCCATGGATCCTATGTAAATGAAAGGTCATGGGTATTAGGATTTACATGGATGTAACCCTAATCCTCCATAATATATAAAGGGGTCCTTGGCTCACAAAATTGGCACAAGTGTGTGAAAATAAGAGTGGGCCGATTTTAGTGTGCATACATATTCTCTCAAGTTCTTCCAAGGTGTTTTGGTGATTTGTGATTCAATTTGAGGCTTCCACACTATTGGAGCTAAGCTCTTAAAGCTTGAAGACATCAAGCTACATCAAAAGGTATGTCATCTAACTAGAACTTTGTAGTATAGGTGCTTCATAATATGCTAGTTAGGATGAAACCTTGGAATAGTTAATATTTGCATGTATAATAGAGAAAACATAGATCCAAGGTTTATAGGGTTGCATGTACACCATAGGAGTGTTAGAATGCTCAAAACCCAACAAGAAAGACAAGTTTAGATTAGATAAAGAGTCCTTAATAAGGCACCCAGATGAAATATTAAGGCTAGGACCCAACACCATATTCTATAACTTGGAAGAGGGTTGCTGTAATCCAAGCCACAAAATATTTGAAGGTAGGTAAATGACGATTTACCAATTTCCACCATGAAAACGAAATATTATTAAGTTTTAAATGAATTGAAATTCCTAGATTCTTTTGAGATTCATTGAACTTTTCAATGGCATGTTTAAATCTTGATTGTGCCCTTCAAGTTTGTGACTGGGATGCCGAGGATTACAAAACAAGGTGTGAATAACCATGCAAATTAACTTGGTACTCTTAATTTTATCACCTAATCGATGTGCCGGTTAACCACATGTGCTCCACCAATCTATGACAAACATTAAGATACCCTTTGCCACTTTTACTAGTCCATGTTAGTGTGCCGGTTATCCACACACGCTCCACTAAAGACTTGGTAAGGTACAAAGTGTAATTTCATGGGTTAGCACCAAATTCACATTTTCCTGAAGTAACTAAGATTGAGAATTTATAAAACATTTAGTTACTTTGTATTTATCATTATACTTTTAATGAGAATTATAGTCTTTGTCCTACCTGTTCGGCTAACGACCCTCCACCAGTCAAGGAAGCGGTGGGTGAGAGTGAACACCCATTAAGCTGCCATTTTATAGGCAACAACCTTATACCCCCCTTATAGACCGGCTTCGTGAATGAGGCCTACTAACGGTAAGACTGACTTGTTCTTATACATATATATATATATATATATATATATATATATATATATATATATATATATATTTAAACTTATAATATTATAATAGTATAAGGGTTGAATTTTAAACTTTTAAAATTCTAGGGATTGGAATTAAAGTATTAGTGTGTGAGACTTTACAAATTCCAAAACTTGAGGGCAAGTTTTGAAACTCTTAAAAACTTTTCAACTCCATAACTTATGAGTTTAATGGCATATTAAAAATGAAGACTCTTCATTTCTATAACCTATGAGTTCTTAACTACTCTTTTAAAGAAAAGAATTTTGGTGATCCATAACTTGAGGACAAATTATGGACTCCATCAAAACACATGATCATATTCAAATTCATAGAACAAAGCAATTCATATCATCAATCTTCAAGACATTAAGCATAATCATATTAACAAATTCTTGAAATTATGACTATTACCTTGTAATTAGATTAGGATAAACATTACCATATCATAAAAAATAGTTCAAATGATTAAAAACAGTTATAGGTAATGATCCTAACCCAATTCTGGCCAAAAAAACTCGAACAGCTTGCT
The DNA here is from genome assembly GCF_052849685.1 of Lactuca virosa. Lineage (NCBI taxonomy): Eukaryota > Viridiplantae > Streptophyta > Magnoliopsida > Asterales > Asteraceae > Lactuca > Lactuca virosa. Next base: position 339,410,246 of record NC_136428.1, on the reverse strand, counting down.
GTCTGCTCATCAGACTCGCCGAGTGCAGGTCCAGACTCGCCGAGTCCAAGTCTAAAAGCATCAACTCGTCGAGTCTGTTCATGGACTCGCCGAGTTGAGTAGTCAGACAGCAAGTCCAGCTTTGCAAAATCACAAATAAGCAACAATATAATAGAAAACAAGCCTAGTCTTTGATACCACAAAAGGGTTTTGAGCATCCTAACAATCTTAAGGTGCACATACAACCCTAAATGCTTTGGAACTATTTTTTCTCTATTATACATGCAAAATTGATTTCCAAAGCATTGTCCTATCTAGCATATAATCATAGGTACTAGTACAAATAATAACTAGATAGAAATACATACCTCTTCTTGTAGTTGATTGCTTGGAGCTTTAAGAGCCTAGCACCAATAATATGAATGCGTCAAATGTAATCACAAATCACCACAACAACTTGGAAGACTTGAGAGAATATGATCACTCTTAGAAATCGGCTATGCTTTCTTATCTCATACTAGTGCTGATTTCTAAAGCCTTGGACTTCTTTATATAGTATGGAGGACTAGGTTTACATCCATGTAAACCCTAATACCCATGACCTTTCACATACTTAGGATCCATGGATCAAAAGCTCCATGGACTATCCATGAACATCCATGCAAGCTTAGCCCATCCTAAATAATCAATTAGCCCATACTATTAGAATCCATTATTAACTAGTCTCTTTTGATCATTAAATCAATTCCAAATTAATTCTTGATCAATACTAATTAAATAATATGATTTCATATTAATATATTATAACTTATAATATATTAATAAACCATAAACATACTCTTCTCAAAAAACTATCCATACAAATTGTTCCGGTGAAGTGCAACCCAAATGGACCATGCCGGGTCGAGTCAAGTACATACCAAATATAGTTATGGACTTAGACACGTTATCCAACAAAAAATTATTGGAGCTGATCTCTCGACGTGTCACAACTAGCATTTTTGCTAGGAAATTCTACTCTCATATAATCATTCAACTAGTATAATAACTGGTACTCTAAGCGAATATCTTATTCTATGCTCATCCAAATACATCTCATATGCTCAACTAAGGGCTGAAAACCTTAGAAATCCCGGTTTAAGTTCTTTATGGACTAGGATTTTCTTACTGGGCCTAACGGACCAATAAGCATTCAATTCAACTAGAATGTACTTAGAACCCTTATATGGGCTCTAAATGAACCCACATTCCTAAAACTTAACATTTTGTGCCGTAATGGGTCCAAAATAAACTAATTAGCCCTAATGTGCCTTATTGGACCATAACAACTCCAATTAACCCTAATGGACCTAAAACCCATCCCTTTATCTTATGTTGGGCCGTAAGTACTTCCAAGGGCCCAATGGGCTGAAAATTTTCTCTATGGACTTCATAATTTTGAACCAAAGAAAGAATTGGGCCAAACTAATTCATCATCTTTCCTCCTAGCCCAAATCTCAGCCCATGTATTAAAAAAAAGGAAAAAGGGGTTTAAATGTGCAAGTGCCACCTCAATATTGCATGGTGCTCACCCATACACTAAAACCACCATACAACAAGGTAGGTTCTCATGTATCTAGGAAGTCTTCTCTCTCCCTCTCCCCTCTTCAAAACTCACGGCCATTAGGGCCTTCACCACCACCATCATATTTCACCTCCAACTCAAGAATTCTCTCCTATTTTTCCTCTCTAGCATAAATAATTTTTCCCTTCCATCTTCCTAATTTTTGAGAATATCAAGAGCACATCAAGAACTCATCTTCAAAGTTCATCACATTTGAACCATCTAAGTTCAAGATCTACTCAAGAAAGCTTGCTAGGATAAAAAATCTTCTTCCACTTCTTCATCAAAACCGATCCATCACTCCAAGGTGAGTTCATACCCCCTATTTTCGATTTTTACTTGGTTTTGGGGGAGAATACAAGTTGCTTTATGTAGATCTATGTGTATATGCATGAATATGTGTGTTTTTCATGACTTATTTGTTGATTATGTGCTATATACTTTATAAATCTAAAAATATGTTAAGAATATTAAGTTTAGCACTTGGATCAACATGAAAACCTTGAGAAAAGTATGTGTTATCACATATAATACATGTAAACTAGTAGATCTGGGATTTATACACTTAAATAGCAAAAATAAGTGTTGTGTTCAAAGATCTATAAACTAAACTCAAAATTCAGCCCTTGACAGAAAAGTTTTGGTCCAATATCGAACTGTTTTGACCACCTAAAATGATAATATTTTTCAAAACTATTTTACATGAAAAATTTTCAGGTTTATACCTTTAAAATGACTACTCTCACGTTTTCATGCGATGTTTCTACAATGTTTGGTGAATTTTAGAAAACTGCCTATCAGATTTGAAATAATTTCGGACCAGCCTATAAAGGTGAGCAATTTCACACTTGTTAGAGGCCAATAAAAATTATGAGAAACATTGTGAACAAAGTAGACAAAATTTCCAAACTTCCAGAATTTACGGATCCAAATTTTGACTTACGATGGTTTTTTTACAAATTTTCCAACAACTAGATCAGAAAAGCCAAAAACCAGAAAAATGTGTATTTTCACAAAAATCAAGCCAAAAATGATATTTTTGAAAAAAATGGGTTTAAAATGTTATTTTTACCACAAACTAGTCATAAACACAAGTTTTGAACAAAATGGGGGCTAAAGTGTTATTTTCACGAAAATTGGGCCTTAATTGTAAATTTTTGGCTTAATGGGCCAAGAAAGTTTTTTTTTTTACAAAAAGTGGGCCTTTTATGCTATTTTAGTGAATACTTGAACCAAAACCAACAATAAACTAACAAACAGATTAATTTTGATCATTTTTAGGTTATTGGGCCTTAGTGGTCCATTTATATGTTTGATAGGTTTTGTATACTATTTGCGTGCTATTTGGGCCTATAAATACCTTACATGTGAAATGGGCCTTAGTTGTCCTTTTACATATATATTGGGCCCATGCTATATAATCTCATTCATATTAGGTTTTGAAATGACTCACATGTTTAGCGATGCCCTAGTGGCTCACTTACATGGTTCGTTGGGCCTGGAATGAGTTTTATACGTTTATCTTCGCGTAAATTCGATTAAGGATCTAGTGAGTTTTTGTCGGTTGACACCCATTAAGTGTTCGATCGTAGCCTGTAGTTATAATCAGAGTTTCCTGGTAGGAAAGCGGGGTTTTATGTATAGATCTATACGGGGATGACACCCCACACGTGAGCTGTTCGCTACAGTTAGACTACATCAGTCTAGGGTGACTATAACCTTATTCTATTTTTCAGTCGGCGTTCACAAACGCCAAGACAGGTAGGATTGTCATTATTTAGTATGGTTATGACGGCTCACTTAGAGGAATTAATGTTAGGAAGTTTGTGGAAGACTATTTTCTTTTATGTTGGATTGCTCGGAAACTTACTCACACTGGTACCCCCACCTCGGTGTTGGTACGACATCATTATCTATTTTCTTTTATGATTGGATTACTCGGAAACTTACTCACACTGGTACCCCCACCTCGGTGTTGGTACGGTAGCATTAACTATTCTTCTTTTACGGGCAACGTCGGGTTGTCCGGGGACATTCTATTTACATTCTCTTCAATCACTTTTGACGTTCTATTAAACAATAACACACATGCATTAATACAAGTTCAAACATAAACATACCAAATATTTTAAGAAAATACAGGATTTTCTTGTGATTACAAAGTTATACAAATCATTTCCTCAAATATACTTATGAACTCACCAACACTATATATGTTGACGTTTTCAAAATAACTTGTATTCTTAGGGACCCGTTAAGCAAAAGAATCAACAAGAATAGGGGATTTTGTTTTGTGTACTGTTAAACATCATACATTGAATGTTTTGGTCATGTTATTTAAAAGATTGTACTTGATGTAAGCAATGGCAGTTGTATTATATTATGCATGGTAATGATGATGTTATGTTTCATTTATATTCACTATAATGATATTTCAAGATGAAGTCGCGCACAAGCCCCCAGACGTTTCCGCCGTCTGGTTCGGGGGTGTGACACAACGTGAGCAGTCTTCGGTCATGACGTGAGCCTTAGATGACTCCACAGAAAACGGGGCCTTCGCATATCACGTCGTGATACCTTGTGTCTCACGTTGTGAGACTTTGTGTCTCATGTCGTGAGACCTTGTGTCTCATGTCATAAGCACGATCTGAAGCCAAAAATCAATGTTTTAAGTCCTTAATCCATTAAGCCATTACACCCAACTCATTTAGCAGCTAAAGGAGATCCCTATGGTCCATAAAATGGTTACTTTATGGTCATGCATGCACCATGCATGACCTAATCCATTCTAGGTCAAAAGTGGGAAAAACAAGCATCAAACTCTCATGCATGGCTCTTAAACTCCCTCTAATTTCTAGATCTGGACAATATGATGATCAAGGAACCTTTAGAATCCATAAAGTTGCTAACTTTATGGATTTACTTCACTCAAGCATGCAATAACATGAATAAAATGGACAAAACCCTAGATTTATCCATAATATGCTATAAAGTTTCAACCTTTGATACTTACAAAGGTCCAAATATAGGAAGAGATGATGATGATTGTTTTGGTCAAAAATTAAGTAAGTAGAATCTAACCAAATTGTATGAGAGACTGTGATGTTCGTGGTAAATCAAGTAAGAAATGATAATCAAAGTGACACCAGTGAATTACAAGGAAAGCATTTGATCATTGATAAGATCTTCAGCATAAAACCTTGGGAGGTGATAATGATCACCTGCCTTGATGATTTTATTGATATAAAATGTTAAATACAGAGATAAACGTATGAATGCAAGTACAATTGTCGTATATGAGCTCACTGTGTCTGTAGTGTGCTAGTTACATGTGCTATTTATAGTCAAATGTTAATTACAAGAAGTCCGATAATTCCAGGATCCTCCATAATCAGCATATAAACGTTATTTGACTTGGTATTCCGGGTCTTTTGCTTGGTTGAGATGAATCACCGTTGAGAATGGGTCTTGTGTCGACTCGTTTTGCACATGTGAGAGAAATAATGAAAATACAGTCGTTACAAGTGTTAGAAATATTAGTGGTAATAGTCAGGATCCCGGGATATGTTTAAGGATCCTGAGGCTTGAGAAGTTTTTGAGGATCCTAAATATGATTCAAGGAACCAGCCCTTAACAATTGCCCCCGCTAAATTATTCCTGCGAAATATTGAGGTTAGTTATCCAATATTTAACGGTATAATTTAAAACAAAATTTAAAAAGATAAGGGATTTTGAATTTTACACTACTAGAAAAACAGCCTTTTACGACACGCAATGCGTGTCGTAAAACGCTCAGACGACACGCAAATGCGTGTCAAGGAAGGCCCTGTCATAACGAAAGACGACACGCAAATGCACGTCGTCTATTTACGACATACATATACGACGCACTCTTACGACACACAATGCGTGTCAAAGAAGGCCCTGTCATAACGAAGACGACACGCATTTGTGTGTCGTAACCTTACGAAACGTGTTTACGACTCGCATTGCGTATCATTAAAGCCCTGTCATAAAGAAAGATAACATGCATTTTTGCGTGTCATAATTTTAAACGTTTTAATATTATATATATATATATATATATATATATATATATATATATATATATATTTGATAGATTTACTAATTTTAAAATTAAATAACACATTTAAAGTCTCATAATACAAAATAAAATTATTATATAACAAAACAATCCATTTCATAAAATAAATGTACTAATATTCAAAATAAATCACATTTTATAGTTATTTTATTAACATCAGTCAAATTAGAAAATCAAATCTTCCTAATCCAAATGACAACAAACATAAAACACAAACTATTTTGGAAATCTGGATCTTTGTTACTTGCATCTCTCCATAGAAGTACGTCTGCAACTGCAACCCATAATTAAACAACATAAAATGAAATTCAACTATGAGAAAACTAAAATCATCCAAAAAATCATTTACCTACATTCAAAAAATCATTCATAATATGAAGGAATGGAATGGAATTCATGATTCTAGGGTTGAAAACTCACAGAAAAAAAGAGGAAGACTGGACAATTGCCTTCAGATTGCTTTGCTTCTTGATAAGCAGAATCAAGTTTTCTGTTTCCCAAAGGGGTACTTGCCCAAACACTATACTTGATACTTTTATGGACATTATCTTCACTAAAAGACTTTATTACAAAGAATTTTGCATTTTCATAACTTGTGACAAAATCCGGTTGATAGTAAAGGTCGATTTTACCCTCGGGAGAGAATATATGCTCTCCTTTTGGCTTTGATGCCCCTGGTCCCCTGTTTTGATCACTAGTAGTACCATGTTGTTCACTTATCATTCTAATTCCATCTCTATCCCTATGTTTCCCGGCTTTTTCGAGGAAGAAACGGTTCAGGCGACTTGCTTCCCCTTGAAAAATGGAATTGTTTCGCTAGTTTTGCCCTCGAAAAGATCCGCTTTGTGGGTAGCGTCTTGTAGAGGATCCGGATCTGGATACTAACCCGTATCCATATCCGTACTACTGTTGTGGAATCTGGAAATTAAGTAAATAAAAATTTTCATTAGTTTATAATTAAATACATATGCTGATAAAGTAAAGTGTAAAAAGAATAAAAGAAGAAACAAACCTGACAAAAAATGTGTTCATATGACAAAAAAATACCAAGTGGTGCAGGGTATTTTTTTAATTGCCTCCTTTCATTTTAAAATGACAGGCTTTGTGAAAGTTGGAATCTGTGATAAAGAGATCTCTCTTGATTCCTGTAAGACAAAGTTCAAAATGACAATGAATAAATCGGGAATGGAAAGTACTATGAATATGATCGTTATAAATACTAAATAGCAAGATACTGTAAGACAAAGTAGGAAATATACTTTATATTTTTTGCCCATAAATTCGTGATAACTATGTATTTACATTTCTTTACTCATGATAACAAATAATAACAAAATAAAGTTTCCCTTATCAATAGAGTAGATGATGTTCTTTATAAAATGATAACTAATGAATTATTTAAACAAGTTTTAAGGCATACCTCAAGCCCTTCAACTGCTTCTCTGTATCCACCCAATACATAGTCTTTTGTAAGTGTCTCCTCTGGGAAATTTACAGTTGGAGGGTGAAAGTCTGGTTGTGGTAGCCTCACAACAGAAGGGTAAAAGAGTCAACAAAAATTTTAAAAATACAAATAATATAAAAAGGTAAATAAGATTAAAAAGGTTACCTTGAATTCAGAGGTTCTTTCTCACACCTCAATTTGTATAGTGCAATGTGAAGTACGCCTGGAAAATAAAAATAAATCAAAATTAACTCATTTCAATAATAAGAAGTTAAGAACATACTAAAAACTGTAATAAAAAAACATACCGATTTAATGGAAAGTTAGCTGGAAGGGAAGATGACTCAACAGAGGAAGTATTATCCCTGCCTAATAAAAGTGAAGATTGTGTTGTCCATTTCAATAATAAGAAGTTAAGAACTCTGTTTTTAAATGTTTAAACTTTGATGAAGTCCTGATCACAATCCCATTGTCTGCTGGTGTTTTGTATATCAATATTTTTTATAAACAAAATGTCATTAACAATAATTCATTTACCTTTAAACTGTGATGAAGTCCTGATCACGGCTATTTGACACCTGGACCAATAAAAAAAGAGTTTGATTATTCTATTTTACACAAGATAATAGAGAGAAATACATGTTGCAGATGATAATTTTGTTAATATCATAGTCTTCATTCCATCTACATATAACACATCTTTCTGTTGTCCATTTTGCATGAATAGGTTCACACTTCTCAATAATTCAATTCAATCTCTAAACCCAATACATTTTTTGTGATAAAGACTAAAATTACCAACAAAAAACATTCTATAGCCATCAATTTGTTCAAACTTCAGAAACTGATTCCACTTTGTTAGTTTTTCAAAATTAACATGATAACATAGCATATTTATTTCTCATTCATAAAGGAATTACTTCATTATGGTACAAAACTCATCAATAAGTTAACATAATAGATTTCATACTCATATATACAATCACTGAAATAGAATATGTATTATATTCATTGTTTATAGAATACTAGAATCATGTAGAAGAAACAAAACCAAGAAATCATTTTATAAGGAGAAGAGAATGAAACCTGATTGAAGCCTTGCAGTTGCAGGGACGTCAAACCGATGACAGAAAGAAGAAGTTTTTTTTGTGAGAGAAGAAACATGAAGAATGTACCTTTTGGGAGTGAACCAAGAAGGAGCAGGATCAGATGGGTCTCGTTGACGGGCGACACATAGGTCAGCGATGGTGGAGAAGGCGGAAGTGTGTGCTTTGGTTGACGGCGAGCTTCGGCTTTGATTTCGTTCCAGACCCAGTCACATTCGTTTTCTCCGCCATTGACGACGGTTTGTGGAGACGATGATGACATCGTAGACTGCGATGTGGCGTTCCGATCTTGAACCGGCATCTTGAGATGGCGGAAGTATGTGCTTAGGTTTCTAGATGCACTCCAAACTATTAAAGCTTATGGGGTTTGATGCTGGTGGTGGCGGCTTAGGGCTTGCAAAGAGAAGGGAGAGAGAGAGAGAGAGAGAGAGAGAGAGAGAGAGAGAGTGTGTGTGTGTGTAGAGGTAAAGGAAGACGAGCTGATTCAAAAGGATTATTAGGGTTTTTGGTAGAGGGTTTTAGAAGGAGATGAAGGAGATTAATCAGGCGGGCTGTTTAATTTTTTGGGATTTCATTTCCCCCCATAGTCTATTAAAAAATGGAGACGCGCCTTCCTAAAAAATATAAAACGACACATTTACATGACATGCTTTTTATGATAGGTACCCTCCGTGTTTTTTTGTTGGACACTAATTTTCGGGCACGCAAAAATGCGTGTCCTAAATCCTTTAACTTTTAGGAGAGATGACATTATTTTTACGTCACACACTTTTGCGTATCGTATATCCGTGCGTATCGTAAATTGCGTGTCATTAAAGGCCTTTTTTCTAGTAGTGTTAAATCCTAAAGGATAGAATTTATCCATTCTGTAATCATCATTAGATGGTCAAATCAATCTCTCTTTCTTCTGTTACCATCATAAATAGAGGCGATCGACTGGAGCTATTCTTCCTCATGTCTTTTAGCTTTTATCTAAGGGTTTACCAGTCATCTTTGAAGGTATAATTCTCTCTTTTTCTCCTTAATTTTCTTTTCTTTGACCACAGGCAAGAAAATGACTCTTTCTCGCAAGAAAATTTTCGCTCCTTCTGAGGATGACTTTGTCAATCAAAAGATATTGTCTTATGACGAGATTTGTTCTTTTGATGATGATGATATCGAGCCGTTGAAATCAGTCTGATCTTTTTCCGACAATGTTGTTTTCAAACCTTTTAACGAGAAGTATCAACCTGATTTCGTTTCTTCTTCATGGGGCTGCTTCCTCGAATAACCCTTTTCTTTGGGCTTGAAGTACCTTTTTTTTCTGGAATGATCTCTGAGTTCTTTGAAGTTACTAAAATCTCCTACATCCAAGCCATGCCTATTGTTTGGATGATCTTGTTTTGGATTGACAGACTGAACCAGTCCAAAGACCTAAACATAGGCTTGGTCGAGTTGGCTCATGTGTATAACCTTACTACCTTTGGAAGTTCTTGTTTTCTTCTTAAAGTAAAATCCCACAAATCCCCTCTCATTTTGAAAACAAAACACAATGACAGAGTTTGGAATGAAAAATACCTTTTTGTGAGACGTGATTCTATCCTTGGTGGGGATCTCTCGCCAAATACATGGGTTAAAAAAGGGTAGGATTAATTTATACTTGTACTGATGATTCTGGAATTCACATTTCATTATTTTTTTGATATTTTGCAGCTTTCAAGTTTAAAGAACTCATTCCTGCTACCGAGGACACCGAAGAAAATATAGAGAAGTTTCTTGCTCTTTTTGTGGTTGATAGGTCTTTCAAATTTGATTGCTCTAGGCTCCAAGAAGGTTCCTACACCACTGCTTCAATGGCTACCGGTAGGGATCCTCACTTTACCTGTTTAATTTTTAAAGATCTTGAGTTGATAAAGATCCAGAACTAATGAGGATCATGTGTGATACGCAGGATCTAAGGCTACTCGCTCCAGTGCACGATTTGGTTTGTCTGATCTCGAAGATGATATGTCCAACAACCTGATTGCAATCAAGAAGGAGAAAGCTGCTCCTCCTCTTCCTCTTAAAAGAACTCAGATTGATCTTACCGTGAAGACCTTAGGTTCTCAGAAGAGGAAGACTGCAGAAGCCATATATTTGATCTTGGAGAATCTTGGAGCTGAGGAGGCACTCCAGAAGTTGGTTTCCTTTTCCTAGGCCGTAAGTATTTGTGTTATTCTAGTTTCAATCTTTCACTCGCTTTTATTGATGCCATGCCCGTTTCAGGTTTCTGCTCATGTTTGCCAATCTGCAGTCGATCTAAGGAACCGGGCTGAGAGAGCTGAGAAATTCCTAAAGGAGAAGGAGAACGAGTGGCAGTGACCAACGAGGAACTTTTGAGGAGGGTGGAGCTGCTGAGTAAGGACAAGGACGAGAAGGAGAAAGATCATGCCACAGAGATTGAAGAGGTAATTACGAGAGTGAAGTCCAATGCTGTTATGGCCGTCTGGGAGGCAAAGGTCAAACTTGTAGAGGACGTGACCAGTGCAGGATCCTGGAATTTGGCTGGTTTTCGCGAAGCCTTAGCCAAATTAATTGGTAAGCCTCTAAGCCTCTGGAACTCTAGTTTTCAAATCACCTTGAGTTGTTGGGCATTTTGCTTGTAGAAAGGAAGGAAAAAGGAAGAAGAGGAAGTATATTGGGAAGGAAGTTGCTTGGGATCATCATCATCCTCAACTTTCATCTTTTTTGGACCATTGTAAGTATCAAGACTCAAGCTTTATTTCATTTCATGGCTAGATCTAGGCTTTTGGTCCATTTTCTTATGATTTGGCTTGGTTAGAGTGGAGTAAGTCCATAAAGTTAACAACTTTATGGATTTAATTGACCTTTTGAGTCTTATATCCTTCAAATCTAGGTTTTGGTGGAGTAATACAGTTTGCATGAGAACTTGAGGTCATTTTTGCGTCTTTTGACTATAAATGGTGAAGGGACATGCATAGTGCATGCATGTCCATAAAGCAAGCATTTTTATGGACCATTAGGGTCCCCTTTAGCTTCTGGAAAGGGTGAGGTTAAGGGCTGAATGTATTAAGACTGATGAAATAGTGGTTTTGGCTTCAGACCATGTTCACGACGTGAGACATAAGGTCTCACGACGTGATGATGGGTCACCGTCCCTGTTGAGTCGTCTGAGTTAGGAGTGAGGCACATATTTAGATCGTACATGTCTCGCGACGTGACCAAGAAGTGGTCACGACCTCAGGCGCTGTTTTGGGCCTTATTGGGCCACTAGTTTCTGACTTTGGGCCTTACCGTGTTTGGGCTCATTTCGAGCCTTGTGTGTCATTCAGGAAATTGGTCCTTTTTGGGATTAGGCCCAAGATGTGTTTCAGGCCCATTTAGGAAGATGAGCCGTTAGTGGGATTTTTGTGTTAATGGTATAGGCCTTAGATTTGGACCAAGTGAGGAGGAGGGTAAAAGGGTCTTTTACCCTAAGCATTGGGCTAGTAACTTAGATTCTTTATTATGGGTTGAGTTCCAATTATTAATTGGATATTTATTTGATGATGTCAGCATGGGGATTTTCCGGACTAGTAGTTTGAGATTTTATCTGTGTGATTCTTCAGCTAAGGTGAGTTTCCTCACCATGTTTAGCAGGTTGAAGGCACCAATTCCGGCCCACGGTTGTTATGTTAGGATGCAAGATGTCTGCATGACTCTTGCGTGTGTATGTGCTTGTATGATTACTGGGTGGGGCCCAATAGTTATTCTGTATGTTAATACCTTGTTATAATTGTATGTTTTGTATGTTGGGCGGGGCCCGTTGTGCGAGTTAGGGTGAGGCCCGTTATAATCAGTGGGCGGGGCATGTTATGCGAGTTAGGGTGAGGCCCGTTATACTCAGTGGGCGGGGCCCGTTATGCGAGTTAGGGTGAGGCCCATTATACTTAGTGGGTGGGGCCCATTATGCGAGTTAGGGTGGGGCTCGTTACACTCATCGGTTGGGGCCCATTATATGATTGGTATGTATGGTATGTGGTATTTTCGGGAACTCATTAAGCTTCGTGCTTACGGTTTTCAGTTTGTGTTTCAAGTACTTCTAGTTTAAAAGGGAAGAGCTCGGGGTGATTGTAGTGCACACACTATATTGTTCCACAATTTTGATGACTACTCTGATGCTTCATGATGTATTAGACACAATTTATTTTACTATGGTTGATTATGATGTTTGGGATAATTGTTTTAGTTATTTAAAAATTGAAAATTTTTGGTCTTATTTTTGGGATATTACATGACTGAGGATGCTCCGTGAACAAGGATCATTCTGACTAAATGGTTGGCGATGTAAAGAGTGATCACCAATCTGTCGTGGCGAGGATCCTGGATGTCTTGTCTATATGCTTCGTCGAAGGTGCATTTCGTTTGTGATTGATGTATTCTTCTATGGCCTTTCTTCTTTTTCTGTTTTTGACACCTTGGCATGCATTTTTGCTGCAAAATAAGAGGTACCGCAAAGGTCAGATCCTCCGGAGATCACATTGATTACATTGGCATCCGCAGGAGGGGATCCTGGCTTGTCGAAGATCATCTGAGGATCTTGATCTTTCTCTTTGGATCTTTCCTTTCTTCTTCCAAGGATTTCTTTGAGGTATCTATTTTGATCAAAAAATAATTAAACAAAGATAGACCAAAGTGTATGAGAGGCTGTGATGTTCAGTATAAAGCAAATATGTAATGTAGATCAAAGCAACACAAATCGTTTACAAGGAAAGCCCTTGATCCTTGCTAATATCTCCAATATAAAACCTTGGGAGGTGATAACGATCACCTGCCTTGATGATTTTATTGATTGAAATGAATAATTACAGAGAAAGTAGAATGAGTATGAGTACAAGTGCAAGTGTTCTGCCAGTAAGTCATGTGTAGTGTGATGAATGCAAGTGTTTTATATAGTCAAAACCTAAAAACTAGAACTCCTAAAATTCCTGGATCCTCCGAGAGTACTTATAGACGTTTCTTGACTTGGTCTTCCGGGTCTTTTGCATGGTTATGACGACTATACACTGAGAATGTGACTTTGAGTGGTTATTTCTGCACATGTGAGAAAGACAAAAGAACATATAGCCATTATAATGAATAAAAATATTAGTTAGGATCCTGGAGAATATTCAGGATCCTGAGCCTTTGAGGATCCTTAGATATGAGGATCTCGAAGTAGCTCTGGGATCCTAGCCCTAACAATTTCCCCCAAGTTATTCCTGAAAAATAAATGAGTTTGTTTCGATAATATTGAAGGGATAACTTAAAGAAAATAAATGAAACAGAGATAATGGTATTTTTGAATTTAACCCTTAACGGCTAGGATAATTCAAATTATAACGGATGGCTTATTAGCGATTATCAAGCGGTCAAATCATCTGTTGTTTCTGTGTAAATAGAGATGATTTGTCTCACTATTTTCTTTACTCTTCTTTCCGATAATTTATTAGAAGGTAATTCTCTCTTTTTCTTCTACGTTTTTACTTCTTCCATCATGGGTAGAAAAATGGTCGTTTCTTGCAAAAACATCCTAGCCCTTCCTGAAGATGACTTCGTCGACCAAGGAATCCTTTCCTATCAGGAGACGTGTTCCTTTGGTGATGACGACATTGAGTCTTTGAGAATCAGTGGAGCTTTCCCTCCTGAAGCTGTTTTTAAGCCCTTCGATCCTCTCATCCAACCAGACTTTGTTTCCCCAACCTGGATATGTTTTCCTAAGCACCCCTTCTCCTTGGGGTTGAAATATCATTTTCCTGGAATCATCTATGAGTTCTTTAAGGTGACTGGGATCTCATATATTCAGGTCATGCCCGTCATTTGGAGGATCCTTACTGGATCAACCAAGTGAATCAGTCAAAAGGGCTTGATATAGGTCTTTTTGAACTGGCTTGTATGTATGATCTTACAACCTTCGGGAATTCTCGCTTCCTTCTCCAAGTCAAAACCCATAGATCCTCTCTTGTCCTGAAAACGAAACACTACAATGGAGCGTGGAAAGAAAAATACCTTTTTGTGAGACGTGACTCTATTCCTGGTAGGAATCTCCTGTCGAATGCTTGGGTCAAGAAGGGTAGGATTATTTTATACTAATATAAGGATCCTGAAATTCACTTCTTCTTATTTTGTTTTCTTTTTTGCAACTTTTAAATTCGAAGAGCTTGTTCCCATCGCTCAGGATTCAGAAGAGAAGATTAGGAAGTTCTTGGCCTTGTCTAAAGCCGAGAGATCCTTTCGATTTGAACAGGCCACTTTTCAAGAAAGCTCTTCTGCTACTGACCTCATGTCGACATGTAAGGATCGCTGATTGTTTTTGCTTGTGATGAAGGATCTTAATATTATTCTGTTATATGTAAGATCCAAGATCACCCACTATAGTGCTCGTTTCACACTTGCTGATCTTGACATAACCATGTCTAAGGATCAACTAACGGTGAAAAAGGAGAAGAACTTGTATTCTCTTCCTCCCAAAAGATCGGCCGTTGACCTAACAGTGAAAACTCCGGGATCTCGAAAAAGGAAAATTGTTGAGTATGTAGGTCTATCCTTGGAGAACCTTGGAGTTGAGGATGCGCTCCAGAAGTTGGTTTCTTTCACCCAAGCTGTAAGTGTTGGTTTTATTGTCGACCAATATTCTACTCTTTTTTGACCCACTATGTCTTTGTTTCAGGTCTCTGATCACGTTTCTGCTGATCTACGGATCTGATCAGAGAGGGATGAACAATCCCTTCAGGGACAGGAGAGGATGTGGAAGACGACCAACGAGGATCTATTGAGGAGAGTGGAGCTGCTTAGCAAGGAGAAGGCTAAAAAGGAGGATGAGCACTTTCTCGAGATGGACGAGGTGATATTAGATGCGAAGGTCAGCGCTACAGTGGCTGTTTGGAGGCCAAGATCGGTATTGCTGAGGATCTAGAGAATGCAGGTTCCTAGGACGTGGACGGTTGGCGCGAGGCACTGGCCAAGTTGACTGGAAAGCCTGCTACCACCAATTAGGATCCTGTACTATAGCTGACCAAAGGAGGGGAGAAGAAAGACGCAGTCGGTGATGACCAGGCTAAGGTCTAGGCCTGCGTAGATTAGTTTAAATAACATTTTGTGTATTTGGGATGTAGAACAATTAATCTTTTGGTGGGTTGGAGCACAAACACTTTTTTGAATACAATGGTTGTATTTTCTTTTCATATCTTTCTTTTGATCAACCTACATAGTTTTTTGTGATACTAGGTTCCTTAGATCATTAGGATCCTGAAGAAATTAGTTCCTGCAAACAATCCTAAAAAATCATAAGTAACCATTTTAAACTCAAAGACTTAAGTTCTGGTAACCAAATAATCTTCGTTTAGGATCCTACAAGTTTTGGATCCTTAAACTTTACTTAGAGTTTTTCAAAAATAAGGATAGATGAAACGTGGTGATCTTAGGAAAAGTTTGAAGTTATGAACTCGTTGTCTTCGTATGCCCTTGATGTTTGAAGGGATCTTTATTTTAGAAGCTTGTTAGGAAGGATCCTTAGTTTCTTAAGGAAAGTCTTATGAGTCTCATTCATCTTTTGGGGAAGATCCCATCTTGAACTCATGTCATGACTTTACAATAAGCTTTTGGTAAAGATCATAAATTATAAACCTTAACGAATTATTAGGGAAAACTCCCAATCGTATGATAAAAATGTTATAAGCTTTATGTATTTTCTGGGGAAAATCCCAACATGTGAACGTTATAAACCTTAGGAGTTTTCTGGGGATGATTCCAACTTAAGATAACATGTAAATGTTATAGACCTTAGGAGTTTTCTGGGGATGATCCCAACTTAAGATAACATGTAAATGTTATAGACCTTAGGAGTTTTCAGGGGATGATCCCAACTTAAGATAACATGTAAATGTTATAAACCTTAGGTTCAAACTTTAGGATCTCAACTTATGTTCAGAAATGAGAGGATATCGTGCACCCAGGCGAGGTGTATAAACCTTAACTCGTGTGAAAGAGGTTATAAACTCTTTAAACCTTAGAGGGGATTAAGTACCCTTACTCGTACGAGAGGTGATCAATCTCTATTCTTGGGAGATTCATACTGTGAGTTGTAGGATGGTTGTAGTCGTGGGACTCTTATGTGCCAGTGGTTCTTTAAATATCAGGATCCTTGAATATTCTTCTGATAAGATCCTTGGAGGTCAGGATCCTTAGGCGTCAAGATCCTTAAGTATTGGGATTCTTAAGCGTCAGGATCCTTAAGCATCAGGATCCCTCAGTCCCTGCATGCAACAAACGTTAGCTAAGGGAGGGCGTTAGCTTAGCTAACTCCCCTCTGATGCTTAAGTTAGTAACGATATTTGACGAAAATAAGTAATGAAACATGAAGGATAGAGGGTAAAAAGTGTTCGTACCTTGAGTGTATCAAGAAATGACTAACCTTACCTATATAAAATAAGCTTTGAGATGTATCGCATTCCATGATCTTGGGAAGATATCTCTATCTAAGGTGGCTAACCAATATGCCCCTTACCCGCTTCAACATCTACGAGGTATGGCCCTTCCCATTTTGGAAATTTTTCTTAGTACCAATATGCCCCTTACCCGCTTCAACATCTACGAGGGAAGATATCTCTATCTAAGGTCGCTAGTTTACCTGCGCTAGGATCCTTAGTATTTTGGAAATTTTTCTTAGTACCAAGTCCCCTACTTGGAATCTCCCGATCCTTATGTTTTTATTATAGGCTCTAGTGATCCTTTGTTGACGACCAACAATACGGATCTTGGCAAGATCTATAAGTTCATTTATGGTGTCGAGATCCTGGGCCAGGATCCTGCTGTTGTCCTCTTGTTTTTGGAGCAGATATCTTGCTGTGGGGATTACCACTTCAGTAGGATCATGGCTTCCGTTCCAAACAATAATGAGTATGGGGTTTGGCCCGTAGCTACCTTGGAAGTGGTTCTATCTGCCCATAATTCGAACGAAAGTTCTTCTGTCCATCTTCCTTTCTTTTCATCCAGCCTTTTCTTCAAGTTGTTTACTATGATTTTATTGATAAATTCCGCTTAGCCGTTGGCTTGAGGGTGAAAGGAGTAGACATCACCGTTTTGATTCCCCAACTTGTGCAAAAGTCCCGAACCTGGTCAAGATGTTACGTTTGATGAAGGAGACTACCTCATTGTCTCTTATTTGTACGTAGGCTTCAACTTCTATCCACTTTGAGAAATAGTCAGTCATCACTAGCATGAAGACTTTTCCTCCAGGGGCTACTGACAGTTTTCTTACTATATCCATTCCCCATTTCATGAAGGGCAAAGAGGAAATGAAAGGATGTAGAGGTTCTGTTGGTTGGTGCAGGATGTTGCTATGTCTTTGACAAGCGTCGCATTTTTGTGCATGGAGGAATGAGTCTTTCTTCATAGTTGTCCAGTAGTATCCTGCCCTTAATTCCTTGGAACATAAGGATATGTCCCCAGTGTGGTTGCTGCATTCCCCTTCGTGGATGTCCTTTTGGACTTCTGCAGCTTCATGATCTTCTAAACACCCGAGGTATGGTCCTGTCACCGATTTTTTATAAAGCTTACCTTGGATTATAACGAACCTCGAGATACTTGTTCTGAATGCTCTCTCTCTTTTCTCTTCCTTAGGGACTGTGCCATTTTGGAGGTATTCCATGATGGGTTGAATCCAGGATCCTGAGGTTGGAGAAGGATCCTGAATTTTAGGACCTGATGTTGGGTCGTCGAGTCGGGATCCTCGATCGCGACGACGTCGGCAGTCTCCTTGTGATCGTCGTGATTTCTCAGTCCCTTGGTGGGATCCTCGATTTTTTGGATCAATACGTGGGTTATGGGGATCTTGGTTTCCGACGGGATCCTTAAGGAAGATCCTAGATTGGCTAAAGCATTTGCTTCAACATTGTCTTCTCTAGGAACCTAGTTTAGGCTGAATGTTTCGAATTCTAAGGCCATGTTTTTGAGAATTTGGAGATATAGGGCTAGCTTTTTTCCTTTCACTGCGTAGGATCCATTGAAATGGTTAGTTAGTAGTAAAGAATCGACGAATACCTGAAGATCTTTAATTTGAAGATCTTTGGCTAACTGTAGTCCCTTGATCAGCGCCTTGTATTTTGCTTCATTGTTGGTTGCGTTGAATTCACAACTGATTGCCTGGGGTAGGATGTCCCCCTATGGCGATTTTAGTATGATCCCCAAGCCAGTTCCTTTTTGGTTCAATTCTCCATCTGTGAATAACATCCACCTTCCCATGGTTTGCTCTTCTAGATGCTGCTTGGCTGCTTTTTCAACTTCAACTCTTAGATCATCACTAAAGTCACCCACAAAATCTGCTAATGTTTGGGACTTTATGGCTGATCTTGGTTTACACTTTATGTCATACGTGCTTAGCTTCACAGACCATTTTGCCATTCTTCCTGACATTTTTTGTTTTCTCATAACATTCATAATTGGATAGTTAGTTCTTACAATTATAGGGTATGTTTCAAAATAATGTCTTAAATTAGTAGAAGTCGTTACCAATGCAAGTATAAGCTTTTCAAGATGAGAGTACCTGGTATCAGGATCCAAGAGACTTTTACTTATGTAGTATATGGGATGTTGGTTCCCATCGAGGTCCTTGGCTAATACAACGCTTACTGCTTTTAAGGATACTGAGAGGTAAATAAGGAGTGGTTCCCCATCTAGTGGTTTTACCAATAGAGTTGGTGAGCTTAAATATTTTTTAAGTTCTTGGAAAGCATCTTCATGTTCTTGGGTCCACTCGAATCTTGTGTTCTTCTTCTAGATGTCGTAGAAAGGCTCATATCTTTTTGAGGATCTTGAGATGAACCTGTTTAGGGCTGCCACTCTTCCTGTTAATATCTGAATATCCTTTGTTAAGGCTGGTGATTTTAGATCAAGGATGGCCTTGATTTGTTTCGGGCTTGCTTCGATTCCTCTTTTGGTAACCAGGTATCCTAGGAACTTACCCGATCTCATCCCAAATTTGCACTTGGAGGGATTCAGCTTCATGTTATATTGGTCTAGGATGTCAAAGGCTTCCTTGAGATCCTTGAGATGATCCTCAGCTTTTTTGGATTTGACCACCATGTCATCGATGTAGACCTCCATCGTGCCCCCCTGTTTCTCATCTTATTCACCAACCTTTGGTATGTTGCTCCTGCATTTTTAAGACCAAATGGCATGGCAGTGTAACAATAAATTCCTGTTGGGGTTATGAACGTTGTGTTCTCTTGGTCAGAGGGTTCCATTTGGATATGTTGGAATCCTGCTGATGCGTCCATGAACGTCAGTAATTCGTGACCAGTTGTTGCATCTATCATTGAGTCGATGTGTGGTAAAGGGAAAGGATCATTGGGACAGGCCTTGTTAAGATCTATATAGTCCACACACACTCTCCATTTACCGTTCTTCTTTTGTACCACGACCACATTAGCTAGCCATCTTAGGAACTTCATTTCCTTGATCATGCCAGTTTTAAGAAGTTTTTCCACTTCTTCTTGTATAACTTGGTTTCTTTCGGGTGCAAATTTCCTTCTCTTTTGGTGTATTGGCCCGAAAGATGGTTCAATGTTACGTTTATGGGTTATTATGTTTTTGTCAATACCAGTCATGTCCTCATGTCTCCATGCAAACGTTTTGCTTCTGGCCTTGAGGAACTTTATGAGATCCTATTCGATTTGTTTAGGCATTGAGGATCCTATAAGAATTTGGCTTCAGGATCTCAGGGTTCAGGGGCACTTCTTTTATGTCATTCTCTCTTGCTTCCAGCACGCCTCGTTCCCCTGTGTTAATTGCTATGCTTGTCGTGGTATTATTGAGGACTTCATCGAAGTCTTGTAGTATTCCTTGGATTCTTGTTGGTCTCCCATGATCTTCACCATCTACGCATTGATGATACGTTGATGGAACGACCTTCATTTCATGGATCCACGGTCTACCTAATATGACATTATAAGAAGATAATGTGTCAATCGCACAAAAATGTTGTACAAAATTTACCCCATCTATGTAGATTGGTAGCTTTATCTCGCCGATGGTGTGTTTAGTTTCTCCACTGAATCCAATTAGTAATGAGGATCTTGCAACAATCTTAGATTCTAGGATGTTCATTCTTTTTAATGCATCTAGGAGTATGATGTTAACTGAGGATCCTCCATCGAAGAGGATCCTTCTGACGAAGTGGTTGGCAATGTAGAGTGTAGTCACTAGTCCGTCGTGGTGAGGATCCTCGACGTCCTGTCTATCCACTTCGTCGAAGGAGTTCTCCTTTTGGTTAGTGATCGTTGTGTTCTTATGTGTTCCATTTTCCTTTTCCGTTTTGGATACTTTGGCGTGCCTTTTTTTCCGCGGAGTAGGAGGCACCACAAATGTCAGATCCTCCAAAGATCATATTGATCACCTTGGGAACAGTCGGGGGGATCCTGGTCTTTCGAGTGTCTTCTGAGGATCCTGGTCTTTTTCTTTGGAATTTTCCATTCTTCTTCCAAGGATTTCTTTGAGGTATCCTTTGTCCAGGAGGTAGCTGATTTCCTTTTTGGGGGTTATGCAATCCTCCGTGACGTGACCAAAGTCCTCATTATATGTACACTATTTGGACTTGTCCTTCCAAGCAATGGATTTTTCTCCTTTCCTTGGCCACCTGGCTTTGGCTCCAAGATCATGCCTGGTAAAGATTACAACTAAAATATCCATGGAAAAACAATAATCAATAATTTTAGGGAAATCTTCTTCCCCCCTCATCTTCAAGGGCATTAACCCTGTGATGGTCGGGTTTGGAGTAAGGCTTTTGGGCCGAGGAGTCGGCCTTCTTATTGGGGTGATCATAAGAGCTTCATGGGTTGCTCATTTTTTGGATCTCATTGTCTTCTTCGAGTCTGATGAATCTCAATGCCCTGCTCCTAACTTCGTCCATTCTCCTGCATGGGGTCATTATGAGATTTTCGTAGAATGGAGAATCCTTCTTTAAGCCCATTTTGAAGGGTTCGACTGCAGTTGCCATGTCGATGTTGGGGATACTCAGAGCTTCCCTGCCAAACCTGTTCACAAAAGTCCTAAAGGATTCCTTAGGATCCTGAACCACTCGATAGAGATCGCTAGTGATCTTCTCTAATGTTCTGCTACAATAAAATTGATTGTTAAATAAATTAATCAAATGAGCAAATGATGTGATCGAATAAGGAGGAACGTTAAGGATCCATTTTAGAGCGGATCCTGTGAGGGTGGAACCATATCCCTTGCACATGCAGGCTTCTTCTAAGTGAGTGGAGATGGGAATAATCTCCATCCTCTCCCTATATTGTGCCACATGTTCCTTAGGATCTGTAGTTCCGTCGTAGGGCTTCATGATAGGGGTCTGGAAGCATTTTGGAAATTTAGTATCAGCTATTGTTGGAATGAATCTAGAGATCCTGTGACTTGTGGGGGATACTTCTGGTGCTAGTTGAACTACTCCGGGTACGCTTGAGATCGTCTGTCTTAGTTGCTATAGCTCTTTATCCATGATCGGACTTAAACCTGTGTCAAGATCCATTAAGTTAGTTGTAAAATTATTATTATTGATAGAGTTACCAGGATTCCTGTTATTAGGAGTAACAAATGTTTCGTTAGGATCCTGAATCTCGCGACGGATCGCTGAGGATCCTAGGTTGTCAAAGTTCAGGATCTTTGCTGCAAGACCGAGGGTGCTGCCTCCTGAGGCTTGTAGAATTACATCCTCATTCTCCCCACTTCCTTGAGAATTGTCATGTTATCCTCCTGCTGTTGGGCGACCTGTTGCTCCAGTCTCTTCATCATAGCAAAGATCTCGCTGTTGGAAATCAGCACATGAGGATCCTAGAGTCCCGAAGTGACCGGAGAGGTGTTCTTCTTCAGAGTTTCAGAGACTTTCTTGGGAACTCCAGCCGGTGGTGGAAGAAGGTTTTTAGAGGAAATGGGAGGAATTGAGGAGGAGGAGAGAGTCGATTGAGTAGACATGTTTTTTTGAGAGAATTTGAACACCACGACCCCATGGTGGGCGCCAAACTGTTTTGGTCAAAAAATAATTGAACTAAGATAGAACAAAGTGTATGAGAGGCTGTGATGTTCAGTATAAAGAAAATATGTATTGTAGATCAAAGAAACACAAATCGTTTACAAGGAAAGCCCTTGATCCTTGCTAGGATCTCCGATATAAAACCATAGGAGGTGATAACGATCACCTGCCTTGATGATTTTATTTATTGAAATGAATAATTACAGAGAAAGTAGAATGAGTATGAGTACAAGTGCTAGTGTTCTTCCAGTAATTCGTGTCTAGTGTGATGAATACAAGTGTTTTATATAGTCAAAACCTAAGAATTAGAACTCCAAAAATTTCGGGATCCTCTGAGATTACTTATAGTCGTTGCTTGACTTGGTCCTCCGGGTCTTTTGCATGGTTATGATGTATATACGTTGAGAATGTGACTTTGCTTGTTTATTTATGAACATGTGAGAAAGACAAAAGAACATATAGCTCCGAGATCCTATCCCTAAAAGTATCTTTTGCCTAATAGGTAGCTGATCTCCTTCTTGAGAGCTATGCAATCCTCTATAGTATGACCAAAGTCTTCATGGTGTGCACACCATTTGGATTTGTCTTTCCAAGAGGTGGATTTTTCTCCCTTCCTTGGCCATCTTGCTTTCTCGCCAAGATCCTACATAGCAAATATTATACCTGAAATATCAACAGAAAACAATAGTCGGTAATCTTAAGAAATTCTTCTTCCTCTCCTTCATCTTCATAAGCATCAAACCTATGATGACCAGGTTTGGAATATGGTTTTTACTTGTACGATCTTTATGACGATGAGTCGACCTTCTTATTAGAGTGATCGTATGAGCTTGGTGGATTGCTCCTTTTTTGGATCTCCTTGTCTTCTTCGAGCCTTATGAATCTTAATGCCTTGCTTCAGACCTCATCTATTCTCTTGCATGGGGTCATTACAAGGTCTTCGTAGAAAAGAGAGTCTTTTTTTAAAGACCTCATCCATTCTCTTGCAATCGCCATATCAATGTTGGGGATAATCAGAGCTTCCCTACCAAACCTATTCACAAAAGTCCTAAGGTATTCCTTAGGATCCTGAACCACTCGATAAAGATCATTAGTGATCTTTTCGAATGTTATGTTACAAGAAAATTGATTGTTAAATAAATGAACTAAGTGAGAAAGTGAAGTAATAGAGAAAGGAGGAACGTTAAGAAGCCATTTTAAGGTTGACCCTGTGACGGTCGAACCAAAACCCTTGCACATGCAAGCTTCCTTCAAGTGTGTGGGGATGGGGATGATTTCCATTCTTTCTCTGTATTGTGCCACATGCTCTTCAGGATCTGTGGTCCCGTCTCAAGGCTTCATGTTGGGAGTTTGGAAGCGTTTTGGGACCTTGGTCTCAGCGATTGCAGCATTGAATCTCGAGATCCTCTGGCTTGTTGGGGGGACTTCCGGTATACGTTGGACTACTCCAAGTACACTTGAGATCATTTTTCGTAACTGTTGAAGTTCTTTGGCTATGAGCGGGCTCATTCCTGCATCAACATTCGTAGAGTTAGTGGTAAAGGTGTTATTACTTATGAAGATACTAAGATCCTTGTTATTGGGATTAACGAAGGTATCGTCAGGATCCTGGATCGTATGGGATTGCTCTCTTGGAGTCGTGTCCCAGGCGGGAACGGAGGTCGGTATTGAGGATCCTATCTCGCGGCGGTTCATTGAGGATCTCGTGTTGTCGCAGTTTAGGATATTGGGCTGCATGATCGAGGGTGCCGCTTCCTGAGGCTTGAAGATCTCTGCCCTCATTCTCTCCACTTCCTTGAGTATCATCCGATTATCCTCTTGCTGCTGAGTGACTTGTCGTTCCAGTCTCTTCATCATAGCGAGGATTGTGTTGTTAGAAATGAGTATAGGAGGATACTGAAACCCTTGGGTAGCGACCAAAGAGGTGTTTTTTTGGTTCCTCAGAGGTTTTCTTAGGAACTTCGCCTGGGGGTGGAGGAATATTTTTAGAGGAAATGGGAGGATTTAAGGAAGAGGATAAGGTCGGTTGGGTAGACATGATTCTCGAACGATTTTGAACACCACGGCCCTACGGTGCGCACCAAATTGTTTTGGTCAAAAATTAACTAACTAGAATCTAACCAAATTGTATGAGAGGTTGTGATGCTAATGGTAAATCAAGTAAGAAATGATAATCAAAGTGACACAAGTGAATTACAAGGAAATCCTTTGATCCTTGATAGGATCCCCGACATAAAACCTTGGGAGGTGATAATGATCACCTGCCTTGATGATTTTATTGACATAAAATGTTGAATATAGAGATAAATGTATGAATGCAAGTACAATTGTTGTATATGTGCTCAATGTGTCTGTAGTGTGCTAGTTACATGTGCTATTTGTAGTCTAATGCTAATAACAAGAATTCTGATAATTATGGGATCCTCCATAATCAGCATACATATGTTATTTGACATGGTATTCTGGGTCTTTTGCCTGGTTGAGATGACTCTCCGTTGAGAATGGGTCTTGTGTTGACTCGTTCTGCACTGAGAAAAATAAAGAAAATCTAGTCGTTACAAGTGTTAGAAATATTATTGGTAATAGTCAGGATCCCGGGATATGTTTAAGGATCCCGAGGCTTCAGAAGTTTTTAAGGATCCTGAATATGATTCAAGGATCTTGCCCCTAACAATGATGATGATGATACTTTGCCCGCTCCACCACTAGAGTACTTCTTTCCACTTCTTCTCGTCTTCTTCAAGCTATAAATGCACCAAAAATGGCTAAGGATCCCAAGGAGGAATGTGATTAGGGTTTCTGGACGCTTAGAGAGTAAGAGAGGTTGAGGGTGGGCAACCCTAGCCCTCTCATTCCTTTAAATACCAAAAAATTAGGGTTTTGGTCAACAGACTACTCTCACGTAGTGAGAAACAAGGGATCATGTCGTGAGACTCAAGATATGTGGGTCAATGTCACACCCCGATCCTTGTCGGAATCGATCGAGGCGTGATATATTGTTCAAAGTCTCATGACAACTATGTTATAATATGATTAGATTCAATTAAGTACTAAGTATGCAAACAAGATCCACAACATACAAATACAAATCCAAATACGAACAACATTTATTACATCAAATTTAAATAGTCTTGTGGATTTCTAAGGCACAACCAATTTTTCATCAACTTCATTCTTCAAATCTGCATCATGGGTAAAAACAGGTCAACTACGAGAGTTGGTGAGTAATCTAATTTTAGTAGAGAAAATTGTGAAGTTGAAACCTTTATAATTTGAAATTTGTTTTCTTTTGAAGTCGGCAAACAATTGTATTTGAGATAACGGTTTATAAATCAAAAATTGATTAACAAATGATAACAACAACAATAAGTCCTCACCCTATATATACATATGTATATATATATAAATATATATAGGATGGAGCATCTAATCATCATACACACTCAACCACGTGCGATCAATCACCTTAGCGTCCCAAGGCGGGGTGGTCAACCTAATAGCGCTATTATTGTCCATAACGTACCTCAAGAATACGGGCATAGTCATGGAGATTAGACCAAAAATGGTAATGCACTACAAGTACATGTAGCGTAAACAAACAATAGTTATACAATTAATGACTCACGTATAAATGTCCCAACAATGTCTCAATTGTGATAAAACAACAAAATGAAGTTGGAATATATTAGAACCACATGATACACCCCAAAAGTATTGAAAATTATAAAGTATGGGGTAGATTACTCACTTTAGTCCCAAAACGAAATGCGTGTGTCGTACGATAGACGGTTCGGGTCAAAATGGCGTAGAACCTAATATAATTAATAGTTTTGGTTTAGGAACTGCTAAACGAGAATAGAGTACTAATACAAATAATTAGACACATATTCTTATATTAGATGAATTAATAATTCATTTTGATTATAATATTAAGGTACTCATTTGTTAAATGAATTTTAAATTGAATTAATTACTTTGCATAATTAATTTATATTTTCAATTTAGGCCAGATTTTAATAATTTCTTATTAAAATAATAACTTGCCCAATTATAATTATTTACAGATTTTAACAATTATTTATATGAAATAATCATTAAAATGCATTTTTACATGTTTAAATACTTAGGAAAATGGTTTTAAATAGTACACAGTATTGAAAAATTATGAAATTATTAGGAAATCATTACTTCATACAATATTAATTACTGTAAAATTTTTATATTTTTCTGAACTGTTTTAGTATTTATTTAATACTTTAATGATTAAACAACAACAAAATTCGGGAAAAATAATAAATGATTCCCAAAAATTCTGTAAAATTAACCATAGTTTTATAACATGATATAGAGCCCAGTGTATAAGTTTCGGATATTTGTAACTATGGGAAGTATTTTTTATATATTTCATTATTAATTAATCAATAAAATCATAAATAATAGTAAACAGTAATATAAATGCATGAAACTTCATAAATTATGTTTAATCAATATATTGGTCATCCCAGAATTTTCTCAGAATTTATTGAATGCAAAAAGTATTTTATGTGAATTATTGCCCTACTTTATTGCAATAATTATAGTAATTCAATAAAAATAAGTTATTTTCTGAAAATTTCCAGAACTTCTTATTTTATTGATGGGATTCTGAGAAAAATCAGGTTTATGCATAAAATGAGTTTTAGATATTTTGGTGGATTTAATTTGTTTCTTGTATGAATTTGAAACTTTTAACAACATACCTTGATGAATGCTTCAAGAGGGATGAAGATTTGAGTATAATAGATTGTTCTTGGCTGGAATATGAGTATTTCTTGGATGAATTTCGAGATTGAGAGTGAGAGAAAGAATAGAGAAGGTTTAAGTGGTGAAGAGAATAATGTGTTGGGAGAAAAAGGAAAGGAAAGTGGATGGGAGGTGTGAGTGGGAGACCATGGGAATAATCTTTTTGCTTTTGGTGGTTTTCATAATTTCCCACTAACACAAGCATCTTTTACATAATTAATATAAGAGTTTTATAAAATTTAATGTAAAGTTTATAAAAATAGAGTTTTATAAAATTTAATGTAAAGTTTATAAAAATGAAGTTTTATAAAAGATGAGTTATTATTTGATTATAACAATCTACTTTGATTTGAAGTTGAATTATAGCATTCAAGTTTGATTCTTTTAAATTTAATTAGAGCATTATACTTTGATTTGATTTTAATATGGTATCATAATTTAATTTGATTATAGTTATAACGTTGTACTATACTATGTTGCTATTAACGTCAATTTATATCGTAGTGTATGAGTTTTGATCCTATTAGCGTCAAGTAATCTTGGGTAGGGTTTGAATGAGATTGAAAGAGGTTTCGTTTGTGATCTTTTTGAGTGTCCGGCTTCGCAACGCAAGGTCCATAGACCCCGTTAAGCCATGATTTAGTGTCCTACACAATCCCGATGATTGTGCAATAGTGTTTTATCGCTTTGGTTCGTTGTTTAGCACTGTTAAGGCTAAGGAATATCAAACACATGAACTTTCCAAATGATGTTTTCTCATTAAAATAGCGAATTGTACAGTGATTACATAACGTAAACCCTAACATACAAGGGTTAATGGAGTTGATCGGTTTAACTTGTTGACTTTGTTTGACTTTGACTTGACCGAAATTTGATGGTTGTCACAGTCAACAAGTCAACCTTCTCTCATGACGTTAGAGGCATTGCTCACGCCGTGAGTCCTTCCAAAATCTAAAATTGATTCTTGAAATTATGTTCCTTAAAAATCTGAATGTTACAACTTTCCCCCACTTATATAAGAATTCATCCTCGAAGTCTTATGCTTCTAACACATTTAGGTAATGCTACCTCATCTCCGCTTCAGGTTACCAAGTCTATTCGGAACCTTTCCGGTGCTGCCACTGCACCTTCACTAGATTCACTTCTTTGTTGCGCAAAGTCTTCGTCTTCCTGTCGAGAATTGCAATTGGCCTCTCTACATAATTCAGGCGATCATAGACTAGAATATCATCCAAGGGAATCACTGTAGATTCGTGGGCTAAACACTTTCTTAACTGAGAGACGTGGAAAATGTTGTGGATTTGAGTGAGCTCATCAGCCAAATCCAGCCGATATGCAACCTTTCCCACCCGGGCAGTAATCCTGAAGGGACCAATAAATCGGGGGCCCAACTTGCCCCACTTCCGAAATCGGATGACACCTTTCCAAGGTGACACCTTCAGAAGCACTAAGTCCCCGACCTGAAACTTGAGGTCCGAACGACACCGGTCGGCATACTTCTTATGCCGACTCTGCGCGACTCGTAACCTGTCGCGCACCTGCTGAATCAACTCTGTGGTATTGAGTACCACTTCAGTACTTCCCACGACCCGGTGCTCGACCTCCCCCCAACAAACTGGGGTTCTACACCTCCTCCCATACAACATCACAAAAGGTGTTCGGTCAATACTAGCATGATAACTGTTGTTGTAGAAGAACTTGACCAGTGGAAGGTAAGTATCCTAACTCCCTCCAAAATATAACACACACGCTCGAAGCATATCCTCGAGCATCTGAATCATCCGCTAACTCTGTCCATTAGTCTGGGGGTGGTATGTTGTACTAAAATGCAACTGAGTATACAGCTCCTCATGAAACTTCCTGCAAAATCTGGAAGTGAAACAAACATCTCAATCCGACATCATGGAAACTGGCACCACGTGCGGTACCACCACCCCCCGGATATAAATGTCGGCCAACTTCTCAACAGATATGCTCTCAGCGATCGGTGTGAAATGAGCACTCTTGGCCAGTCTATCAACAATAACCCAAATAGAGTCCACCCCACATGCCGTTCTCGACAACTTCGTGATAAAAACCATGGTGATCTCTACTTATTTCCACATGGGAATGGACAATGGCTGCAACTTTCCATGGGGTCTCTGAGGCTTGGCCTTGACTTTTTGGCAAGTCAAGCATCATGCTACAAACAATGTTATTTCCCTCTTCATACAGGGCCACCAATAGCTCAACTTCAGGTCCCTACACATCTTTGAGCCTTTTATAGCACTACCTGCCTAACCTCACCAGTAGTCGGGACCCAAACCCTACCACACTGGGTTAACAAGTCCTGACTATCTCTGAAGAATAGTGGAATATGTCCGTTGATTTGCTCCGCCTTCCAATTTTCATTTTTCAATCCTTCCACCCGAGCCTCTTTGATCATATCCGGAAGTGGGGAAACTATAACCATCCTCAAACATAAGTTCCCCATAGGTGTACTCACTGCCTTGCGACTCAAGGCATCAACTACCACATTAGCCTTCCCAGGTTGTATAAGATCTCGCAATCATAATCCTTTACCACATCGAACCATCTCCGCTGCCGCATATTCAAATTCGGATGATCCATCTGGTACCTCAAACTCTTGTGGTCAGTGTAGATAATACATCTAACCCGATACAAATAGTGCCTCCAAATCTTGAGGGAAAAAACCACCGCCCCCAACTCTAAATCGTGCGTAGGGTAATTCGTCTCATGAGGATTCAACTTCCTCGAAGCAAAAGCAATCATATGCCCTCTCTGCATGATTACAACCCCCAAACCCGAGATGGATGCATCACAATACACCACAAAATCCTCCATGCCCTCGGTTAGAGTGAGAATCAGGGCCTCACATAATCTCTGCCTCAACTTCTCAAGATCTGACTATTGATCGGGGCCCCATAGGAAAGTAACATTCTTCTTCGTCAAGCGGGTTAAAGGCACAACGATCTTGGAGAACTCCAAAATAAATCTCTGATAATAACCAGCAAGACCTAGAATACTCCGAATCTCCGATGGGGTCCTTGGAACCTCCCATCTCATCACAACATCAATCTTGGCCGGATCAAGCAATATACCCTTCTGGTTGACGATGTGCCCCAAGAATTGCACCTCGCGCAACCAAAAATCATATTTGGAGACTTTGACATACAACCACTCACTCCTCAGAGTCTCCAGTACGTCCCACAAATGATCCTCGTGTTGTTCCTTGGTCTTAGAGTAAACCAGGATATTATCAATAAATACGATCACTAACCGATCAAGCATCGGTCAGCATACCCGGTTCATAAGATCTATGAATGTTGCTGGTGCGTTGGTGAGCCCGAAAGGCATCACCACGAACTCGTAATGACCATAATGATTCCTGAAGGCCGTCTTCTACATATCCTCGTCTATAAACCTCATCTGATAAACCAAGATTCCCCCTGAAGCTGGTCAAATAAGTCGTCGATGCTCAGGAATGGGTAACAGTTCTTTACCGTTAGCTTATTCAACTCGCGATAGTCAATTCACATCCTGTGTGAACCGTCCTTCTTTTTCACGAATAGGATCGGTACTCCCCATGGTGAACTACTTGGTATGATAAACCCCTTGTCTAGCAACTCTTGAAGCTGCGTAGACAACTCATGCATCTCATGCAGTGCCAACTGGTATGGTGCTTTGACTATCGGGGCCGCACTAGAAACTAAGGTGCTATTTGTTTTTTCGAAGAAAAAATTTATGTAGTCTGCGAACCACCTCTGCAACCCTCTGCAGCAGAAGAGGTGCACCAAACGGCTGCAACCTGTAATAAGAAGCATGTTTGGTTTTTAACATCTACAGTAAACTGAAATTTAAATAAACTAATTTTATAAACTGAAAATAATTTTCAACATCGAAATTTTAATAATTCTATTTTTAAAACATTTAAAAAATACTAAAAAGAGCATATAAAAAAACAAAAATATAAAGTTTCTAAAAAAATCTAAAAAATATAAAAGAATCTATCAGTTTTATTCTAGAAAAAAACAATTAAAAAAAATAATAAAAGAAAATAATAAAAAAATTAAGAAAATATTAAAAACGATGTCTACAAAGTTCGTAAAAAAATTATACATGTTAAAAAAGATACAACTGAAACTGAAAATACTATTTACAAAAACGGTAAAAAAATTGAAGTTTTTTTTAAAAAAAAATCAAGTTATAAAAAATTGTGGAAACTATAAAAAGAAACTGTATCAATTCCGTAAATCAAAGTTAGAAAAAAAAATCAAAGATTAAAAAAACCAAAGTTTTTAAAAAAAAAGTTATACTAAAATTCTAAAAAAAAAAACTTGAAAAAAAATTGAAAGCTGAAGACGTTTGAAGAGGCAAGTCAAATGCTGCGCCGCGCAGAACATGCGCAGATGTTTTGTAGTCTGAAGCCTTCCAAAAAACTAACTGTTGCGAGAGGGCAAGTGCTGCGTCGCGCAACATAAAATGGTCTGAAGAGGTTTTTCTAAAAAAAAAAACAAACAACACCTAAATCAATCTAGAACTCAACCTGCCTCTCGGGAGGCACTCCAGGAAAATCCTCAGGAAATACATTTGTAAAATCCCTAAGGACGTGCACATCACTCACACTCTTCATACCCGCAACTAGAGTATCTGACATAAAGGCCAAAAATCCAGAACAACCCTGCTGAATATATCTCCTAGCCCTCGCGGCTGAACAAAAAGCCGATCCGCACTGAGCATCCTCTCCCTGAATAATCAGTTCTCCCCCACTTGGAGGGAAGTCCCTAATCATATGATCGGTCTGACCACATCTGTAACAACCTGAACTCATTGATCGACATGTCCTATTGTGCAACTTGCCGCACTTACCGCAATGGCTCTGACCCTGCTGGCCCCTAGAATGCGAATAAGAGGTCTTGGGCTTCTTAGCCTGGCCCGCTGCTGCCTGCACCTGCTCCGACTTACGCTTCGTCCAAATCCCCAGCTGAATCTCCCATTCAGGGGTCCTTGTAATCATATCATTCAGAGTCTTGCACCCCGTAAAGCTTAAAAACTCCCCGATGTCATCCTCAACATGTCATGGTATCTCGTCTTCTTCATCTCCTCATTCGCAGCGTATTGCAGAACCAACAAAGCCCTCTTACGAAACTTGGTGGTGATCTCCACCACAGTCTCAGTAGTCTTGCGAAGGTCCTGAAACTTCCTCGCCAACTGCTGCACCTCAATCTCCTTTTCAAACTCCTCCTGGAATCTCCTAACAAACTCCTCCCAAGTCATTCCACCACCACCGCAGATCCCAAAGCTTGGTCTCTTAGAAGGCAGGATGCAAACCCTACCTTTGCCCCCTCAGGACAAAAAATCGTCCGCTATGCATTCTCCATGTCAGCAATCCAGCGACGGCTAGCGATGGGGTCCTTAGCCCCAAAGAACTTTGGAGCTCCACAAGCCTTGAACTCCCGAAATGAGGGGTCCATGATCCTAACTTTCCCACATCGAAATTTTCCCGAGGGCCCCATTCGCTCATCCAACATCTCCATAATCCCTTATTTGATAGTACCAAAAATCACAGGGGTGGCCTCCATGATACCGCGGTTGTAACGTCCCAAAACTCAGAACCAAAATTTTTTGTTTTTATATTATTAAACCACCAACTAAACATGTTTATCAAAACCATAAAAAAATCAGAGTATATCAATAGTTATCCAAAACTACATCATAGTCGATAAAATGGTAAATCATGGTGTGTGTAATGCGATCATCCCGAGCTCTTTCCCTTCGATCTGGAAGTACCTGAAACATAAACTGAAAACCGTAAGCACAAAGCTTAGTGAGTTCCCCAAAATACCACATACCATACATATATGTCAACGTGAGGCTGTACTGGGTCTATTTCACCCACGAGTCTATTTCAACTCATATGTCATCTCCAGGCTGTACCGGGTCTATTTAACCCCCGTGTCCATTTCAAATCATGTGTGAGTACAAGGCTGTACCTGGTCTACTTCACCCCCGGGTCTATTTCACCCCACATACATATAGCAAACAGGCACACATACATACAAACATACAGCAGGAGTCACAAAGACTACAAGCACAAACAATCCCTAGTGTCCTACAGTATAGTGAGCAAACTCACCTCGATCTACTAGTAAATAAATAGATACTCAGGCTGCTGAGCCGAGAAATCCCCGCACTAAACAATCAAATAATACCTAACTAATAATTAGGTCATAAACCATAATCGAGACTTAAATTTACTAACCCCGACCCCTAGGGTAAGACACCATTTTACCCTTCCCTTAAGTGGCCCAAATAATCGCAGCCCAAACTCAATGGCACTCAAGGCCCAAACCCCAAAAGATACTCAAGGCCCAATATGGGCCCAAATCTATAAATGCCCAAGGCCTAACAATGGACCAACTCAGAAAGACTTATGGCCCAACAAAGAGTCCAAAAGCCTAGAGTCCAAAAGTGGCCCAACATCTAAAGCCCAAATGGCCTCTAGTGAGTACGCTTAGCATACGTACTGGGTATGCCTGACATATAACTCTGCAACCAGGGCCTTACGGGGTCTCAACTGCATATGCTCAGTGTACGCTGGAGTACGCCCCTCCTTTAGCCAAAACCCCATTTAAGCTCTTAATGCCTTAAGCCCAATCTCCATTTTTTCAGATCTACTTCATTTTAAGGTCTTAACACATAAAGTTGGCAACTTACTCCTTTGCATGTCTTAATGGGACCCAATACCCGTTTCATCTAAGCCCATAATATGAACACCAATTCTAGCACAGTTCAACAAAACCCATCAAGATGACTTTTTATGCACTAACAACATCAGAAATGCTAAGATCTAACATTCTAAGCTCCTGGAGTAGCTCACACTCACAAGGATGACTCAAGGGACCATAATATGATCCAAAACAAATCCCTACACTAGATCTAACACATAAAATCATCAAGATAGGAGATTTATACCTTTAGATGCTAGCAAAGTTGATGAAAGCTTTGGATTTAGGAGTTCCACTCCAACCAATGCTTGAACACCAAGCTCCTTCTTCTTCCAAGTGTACAAAAACACCAAAGGTTAACCACCAAAGCTCAAGAATACTCAAGAAAAAGCTAGGGTTTCGTGGGGAATCTTTATAGGGGAGGAGGATGATGAGGGGAAAGGTTTTGAGTCCATAATGATGCTTAAATAGGGGCCAAACCCCAAAATTAGGTATTAGTGGTCTGTATACGTAAGACTAGCGTACACCATCAAATCCACGACCCATTTAAGGGAGTATGTCCAACGTACACCATATTATGCTCATCCTACCACAAGGACCAAAATGCAATTCCTTAAAAATAGATTCCAAAGTTGAAAAGAACCTAGAATTCGATCGTTACAACGGGTGATCTCAAATGTGATAAACTCACACAACTGCTCATCAATTGTTTCTAATCCAGAGCCAGAACCTGATCCAAGAGCTCCTTCTCACGTAATCGCCATACCCAACTAAAACACAAACATGCAAACGATTAGAACACTCATAAGGGAACTCCCATTCTACACGCTCCTTAGAATTTACAAGATAATCCTTGTCTCGAGTACAGATCATGTGCTTCCAGTAGTACGGGCCCAATACTACTTTCCACACCTATCTGTACTTTCATCAAAGACCATCTTGAATCCTCCAAGTCACCACACTAAATTCACACACATAATACCTATGCTAAACATCATAAATAACCTAATGCAACACAGGGAACCTCAACCAACACTGTCGATTGCCTTATGCATACAAGTTGTACACAAATGGGATCACATAGACTGTCGAATAATGATTCTACACTAAATCTACAACCAAATAAGGAACAATAAATATGGCTAAATTGACCATTCTAGGGCTATATGAACCTAATCGTATACAACTTTTAAAGCATATACTTAGCAATTAACTAAATCAATATCAATTCCAAGTAGTACATAGCATCTAAATCTCCAAGGCTATAAGGCACCACACAAATCAGGCAATTATATCATACGATTCCTGAAGGTATCCTTAGCCCTACTCTAGCATGCAATTCATCTATCAGGAATACTAATCATAACGCATAGATATGGGTATTTTAGGAATCATTTACTTGAGCTCGGTTGATCGCAAACATTGCACTCCCCCTTTTTATCTTATAAGCCCTTTTAATTAAAACAAAACTTATTTTTCTTTTGAAAAGAATATCATTTCCTCAGTTTGAGTTCTGACACCCCCGGAAGTGTGCCCGAATCACCCAAACTAAGGATCTGATACCAACGTATAACGTCCCAAAAATAGTGATAAAATTTTCATTTTTAAAATTCATTAATCTCATACATCATATATACCGAAAACATCTAAGTTACAAATTGTCCAAACATCAGAGTAAAATAAAATCATAATCGCGGAAACATGAGGGGGAGAATGTTGTGCTATCACACTGGCCCTTTCCCTTTTGTACAGGAAGTACCTGAAGCCATAAACATAACTGTAAGCACAAAGCTTATTGAGTTTCCCCAAAATACCACATTCAACAAACATATGGATATAACAACGTGTGGCTGTGTCGGGTCCATATAAACCCCCGGGTCCGAATTAATCCCGAGTCCATAATGACTCCATGTAACAACATATAGCCGTGTCGGGTCCGTATCAACCCTTGGGTCCGTATCAACCCTGATTCCATAAATATCTCTGAGCCCATATTGGCTCCATATATATAACATACAATCATAACAACATCAGTCATGTGACACATACATCCTACATATACATCCTACAATGGGCCTGTTGGGTTTTGAGCACTATAACACTCCTATGGTGACATGCAACCCTAAATGCTTTGGATCTCTGTTTTCTCTAATTATACATGCATTTTCTTTTTCCAAATCATTCTCCCTAACTAGCATACAATTGAAGCTATATAATATAAAACATAGTTTGGATGCTTACCTCTTGAGTAGAGTAGAGTTCTTGACCTTAGAAAGCTTGAGCACCTCAAGTGTGATGCCTCTATTGGTTCACAAACACCAAAATGCAAGAGGAGGTTTTAGGAGAATAAGATTCTTGACTCCTTAAAGTGTGTAGCCGATTTTAGCTTATAGGGGCACTATTTATAATGTGACAAATACTAGGGTTACACTTTGTAAACCCTAATGCTCCATGACTTTTCACATTCTTATGCTCCATGGGTTAACCTCCATGGACTATCCATGGATTACCTTATTGGTTTAGGCCAGCCATATAGTCATGGATCATTAGCCCACATTACAAGAATCATTGATTTACATAATCAATCCCCATATATTTAATTAGTCTCTTTTGATCACAAAATTAATTCCAAATTAATTCTTGACCAATACTAATTAAATAATATTAATATATTATACTTGTAATATATTAATGAATCACAAATAACCTTATTCTCAAAAATCCTTCCTATCAAATTGCACTGGTGAAGGCAACCCAAAAAGGGACCATGCTACAATCGGGTCAAGTACATACCAGTTATAGTTATGGGCTTAGACACCAAATTCAACAGTCTCCCACTTGGATAAGTCTAATAACTATAGCTGCCAATGTAACTTCAAGATCCGACTTAGCAATCGTAAGCTTTCAAAAGCCTTTGTCAACTCTGACCCAGTCAGTGACTCATCCTTTAGAGAAGTGATCATATACTCCTTTGTTCTCAAGATATCAGCTAGACAAATACATGGGACAATGTCATACTCATTGTCCAGCAGTTTGTTTCCCGATTCTGATTCGTCTGACATAGAACATAACTGAACACATCAATTTAGTTCTGACCGGGCCCGATACATCAGTCAAAACATAATCATCGAGGGGCCTAAGATATCGCTTTTAATCCTCTTAGGATAAAAGGAACATATAAACTTCGACATTATATGATTGTACTAACAACTCATCAAATCATGCACAACGACATGTTTTATAACATCAAGTTACTGATGCGTTTTCGTGCCATCAATGCACAACCGACTCGTAGTCAACAACTCATATATATTGGTTTGAAGATTATATGATATTATCGTCTCACAATTACTCGTGATAAATTCCATGAATTTAGGTGAGCGCGGGTTGATCCAATACTCAAATCTTATTTCAGAAGTACTCATGAATGGTGTAGTAAACTGTTTCTATGCCTAACTCTTTAGACAATCTACAAGCCAACTCATGACAGTTTTCTTTCATACTTACTTCCAACGTATGATCGACTGTGGATAGTTTGAATAATAATAATAATAATAATTTTATTATTCTGGAAGTCAAAACATGCAAAGTGAAAGAATAGTAAATAATTGGCACAAGACAGTAACTTTACTTATAAATAAAAATCCTTTTATTTAATCATCAAATGTCAATTACAATTTAGCTATTACAAGTTTCTATTTATCTAACCACTAAAACTAATATCGTCCGTTAGGCCAATGCCCCTTGCATGCTGCAAGTGCTTAACCAAAGTCAGTCCCTTTGTAAGAGGATCTGCTGGGTTGTCCTCTGACGATATCCCCTTTACCACGAGGTTCCCTTCTTCTACTTGATGTCTTATGAAGTGGTACTGTAAGTCCCAAATTTGCTTGACGTATCAATCACATCCAATTGATGGTGTGGAATCCCAATCAATTGGATGATGCAAGATCAAAATAGAGAAGAAGGAGAAGAAGAATAAGATGAATCTTCAATGTATTGATGATAAGAGTTATGATCCATACATGAGATTCACACACACACTTGCACCTTCTCTACTTTCTCTCTCTATAACACCTTAGAGTACACACACATAAGCTCCTTTCTAGCCGTTAACTCCCTCTACCAACTAGCATCTATTTATAAGGAACATGGGCTGTGAACAGGTTCACGGCTGTGAACCAGTTCACGGTCGTAAACATCCACCTGGGCCGTGACCCTCCTAACCGCACACACCACATGGACCGAAAAATATTAAAGCTTAGAAAAGTAAAGTATAAACCATATTTTTGACCCAACAATCTTCCCTTGGTTTATAGCTTTCTTTTCTTTGACCCAACAAACTCCCCCTAAAAATGTAGCTGGCAATTCTTGTCAATCTTCATTTGGAGCTTGGCTTCAACTTTTAGTCTTCAATTTCTTAACGACTTCAAGATAAGCATATAAATCTTCTATGTGAATGACTTCATCTTGAACGGATGGGCTTTTCTTCAAAATTTGACATTGAAAGCACATTGGGTGTGGATGCTTCTGGAAAAGATTCTTGAAAATTGGCGCTTTCAGCTTGAGAATCTTCAGAGAGAATATTAGAGAGATCAAATCTTCTGGATCACTTCAGCAGGTACATAGATAGCAGCAAATTGATTGAGGAGGTTTCAATGTAATCTGTCACATAATCTTCTAGAGTAGCTTCACCTTGCTTCTGGGGATGAAAGATTGAATGTTGAAAAATGATCTTCACTTCTAGTTCCTTCGAATGAATGTTCTTGAATGATCACCGATGCGTCTTGAGAAGTAACCGTGACTAAAAAGTCCCTGCGGATCACAGAAAGAATCATAAAGACCCTTCTCACCACAGTTGTTCAAGGATGAATCCTTGGCTCAGAAAGAGACTTCTCGCAGTATCTGTGTGAACTCGGAGGAACGCACTGCGATTTGTTAAGTATCGGAGAACTACTCGTGGCTAGTTTTGATGTTAGCCCATGTATATCCTTGATCAGAGATCTCAATACAAGTATCAAGTTAACGAGTTAACTAGGCCCTTGGCGAGACGTTCAGCGATACCTGTTTCCCTGTTGGGTGAATCGCCCTGGTGCCGTGATAGTTCTTAGGTAAAGAAAGCTGACAAGACCCATCTGACAATTTGTACCGTTTCAGAATTTCAATTCCTTAGATACGACAGTTCTTAGAAAGAAACTGCCTGACTGGCATTTTGTACAATGTCACACCAGGTATGATCCATTATCCGTCAATTCTTGGGTGAAATCTAGAACATTAAAAATGTTCACCGTTAATTTAGAATTAAATGGTTTTGGATTTTGGGTTTCACTTAGTGTCATGGTGACAACGAAATCTAAGATCATAAACACAGACTTTTTGGCAACCGTCAGCCGAGTTGTTTTATACTTGAACCTCAAGGGGTACCGGTACGTGGAAATGATTTGATGGAGAAAATTTTAGATATTGGTGAAGAATGGTTGGGTGTTTCACTTTGGTCATGGTGAAAATGACCTTTGATCATTAACATTTGATGCAAAGACTCCTATTAAGACTGGTATATGTCTCAATATGAAAGAGTTTATCACTCGCATTTGAATTTTCCGTCAATTCCTTGTGAAAGTAGTGTGAAGTGTAATGACCGTAAATTCCTTTTCAGTTTCAGGTTTATTCTCATTGCTCATAATATTTCGATACAGTCTCCTTGAGTCTCATCTTCTCCTGAATTCACTTTCCAAGACAAAAGAAAAATTTTGAGGTAAACATAAAAAATAAAAGTAAACTTAGCACACTAAGACATCAAAATAAAAGTAAAATACGCTCAAAAACACTATTTTTGGATTTTTGATTTTTCTGAAAAAGAAATAAAAGCATAAATGAAAATATTTTTGTATTTTTAAAATTTTATAAATTTTTTTGTTTTGTTTTTTTTAATTCACCCCCTAAATTTGTGCATATAAGAAAATATGAACAAATTTAACCAAAAACAAAAGTAAAATACAAAATGTAAATTTTTAAAATTTTTGATTTATTTTCTAATTTTTTGTAACATCCCAATTCTCAAGGCCAAATTTTCATTTTTAATTAAGTGACTCATAAAATAGTTTACCAAAAACATTACCAATAACATATCAATGCATAAAATTGTATCAACGTGTCTCAAAACCATATCATTAGTAGTAGTAAAAACCAGAGTACAATCCCAAAAAACTCAATGCAGAAATCATGTGTGAGTGTGATGTGCCGCTACTGCGACGACTCCTTCCCCTTCGCTGAAGAGGTACCTGAAACAAAACTGAAAACTGTAAGCACGAAGCTTAGTGAGTTCCCCCATCATACCACATACCATACAATCACATATCATAGAATCACATATCATACATACTGTCAGGCATATCTGGGTGCCCGACCTACCCCTTCGGTCCTCTCGAACGGTGACCTTGCCTAGCATATCTGGGTGCTGGCCTACCCCTTCGGTCCTCTCGACCGGTAACCTTGTCTAGCATATCCGGGTGCTAGCCTACCCCTTCGGTCCTCTCGACCGGTAACCTTGCCTAGCATATCTGGGTGTTGGTCTACCCCTTCAGTCCTCTCGACCGGTCTATCACATGCTATCACATAATCATAGTCTAGCATAGCTCGGTACTAAACTACCCCTTTGACCCTATTGACCGGTAACGTGGGAACTGTCTCCCCCCTACTACTACCACTATCACATAACATCATATCATGCTAGCACATAAAATATAACAGGTAGAAGAAAACCTAGATGAATATCACAAAGACAATCATCTAACATACATCCCCTACCAGTGGGCCGACATTGAGGCCGTAGACCCACCACTACTGGTAGGTAACTCACCTCAATGTCGCGTAGTGTCTGCACTGATCTCGATGTGGAAGTCGAATCTCCCTGACTACTCAATCCCTACACAACAACTCTACAAGGTTATCAACTCATACTTCTGACCCCTACAAGGGTCACTCAATCCCAGTCGACGTCCCAGTCCAATCCATGGTCAAAGTCAACTTTTGGTCAAAGTCAACATCCGGTTGACTCGACTCGCCGAGTTGGTCCGCCAACTCGTCGAGTCCCCATGACTACACAATGCCATAATCCCGTCCTTACCCGTCGAGTCTAGCAAGAGCTTGACGAGTTCGCCTTCAACAACACATCAGACAATCTTCAACCGACTCGCCGAGTTTATCTTTATCCATAAGAAGATGTTCAGTCTATGACTCGCCGAGTTTCT
Source organism: Lactuca virosa (assembly GCF_052849685.1). Classification (NCBI taxonomy): domain Eukaryota; kingdom Viridiplantae; phylum Streptophyta; class Magnoliopsida; order Asterales; family Asteraceae; genus Lactuca; species Lactuca virosa. The sequence continues at coordinate 339,369,229 of NC_136428.1, read as the reverse complement.
CTTAAACTCACTGAGTCCGTCTTCATAAGTTGGGAGATTGCCTTGGACTCGCCGAGTCTGTTCATACACTCTTCGAGTCCCATGATTTCTAGGTCCAAAACAAACCCCTAGCAGGTTGAGTGTTCCTTCCACTCAACCGAAACCATTTCCAGAAGGCGTTTTGGGGAAAAAGCATCCCGACTCGCCGAGTCACCCAAGTGACTTGCCGAGTCCCTCTTTGTCCAAAACTATACAGTCGATTATCTTAACGCGTCAAAACCATATATTGGGCCTCCTAGGGTCCATTTTATACGTAAAGCTTCAAACTTGGTGTACATGCATGGGGCCTTTGGCTCAAAAAGCCATAAAAAGGGGTTTATATGATGCATGGGTCTCCCATGGCCATAAAGTTGGCACCTTTATGCCATGGTAACCCTCAATGGTTCCAGATCTGAAGCACAAACCCACTTCTACACCCAATCCCGAAAATAACTTCACTAATACTTAGAATAATATAGAAAATAGCCCCAAATCAAGATCTAAGCAATGGTAGCCAAGGTTTCAGCTTTATACCTCAAGTAAGCTAGAAATGTGCCCAAAACTCTGGATCTTCTTGGTTCCTCTTGATCTCACAAGCTTCCTTCTCCTTCTCAAACTTCAATCACACAACAAAATGGCACCACAAAGCTCAAGATCACTCAATAATGGCTAGGGTTTCGAGTTAGGGTTTTCTGGAAGTGAAAGGGACGTTGAAGGCTGGTTTGGGACGAGTTAAGTTTTTTAAATAGGGTGCAAACCCTAAATATTAGGGTTTTGTCCAAACAGCTCCTACTCGTCGAGTCGGTCTTCTGACTCGTCGAGCAGGTCACTTAAATCCCCAATCAACAGTCGAGTCTACTCGACGAGTTGGGCCTCCAACTCGCCGAGTCCCAGAGTAAAATGCAATATTTTCTTTAATTTAAATGCGTACCAGGAATCGGGTGCTACATTTTTTGATTTTAAGAAATTTGTCTTTAAAATGAATCATTTTAAGAAAAACTCAAGTGTATCGAAAGAATTCAAACCGAAAGTCAGCAATTGAGGATGCAAGCAGCAACAAATTCAGCCTTAGCTTTGTTTCAATCTCGGAACAGATCCGAAAATTTTTCACATCATTAAGCACAAACCCCCTTTGTGATCCTTTCCTTTCTTCCTTTCCCGCAAAGGACACATACTCTCACTTAAAGTTCTGAATGTTGTACAGTTGAGAGATGTCCCCTACCATGTGCTTGGAACAGCTACTATCAACAAACCGAAGTATGATGATATTCCTCCATAGCTGCTCCAGCACAGAGTGCGAGATTAGTTGGTCTTTGGAACCCAGTCCATTTTGAAACTGGGTCGACCTTTGTCATCCTTGCAAGGTACTCTCTCCCATGACATATCCTGCTTATCACAAACAGAAGATGTAGAAATATTAGAATCATTAGAAGATTTGGGAGATTGAACCTTTGGTACCCATCTGTAGTTGGGTTTAACCCATTTCTTGTTTGAGCGGATGGGTGCCTTATCGCTTGCTCCGGAACTTGAAGTCGATCGCCGAGATGACTTTGACCTGACCGGTCTTGGTTTCACTGGAGCATCTCTTGAATTTGGCTTCTTGGCCGGCATTCCCTTCTTGTCCTTGGGATTTTGATTCCTGGCCTTGGGAGTTGGATTCTTGCCCATCTGCGCGTTCCGGTCACCATTGTTTGAACGAGTCCTCGAAGGGTTTCTTTTGGAAAACCTCCCTCTTGGCGCGTTCTGCCATCCTTGAGTGTAGTAGGGAACATATGCGCGATTTGGACAATTTCTGGCAATGTGTCAAGGTGTTCCACAGTGAAAGCAAGTCTGCTTCTTCACGTAGGAGTTGTTTCTTCCTGCCCCTGGTGGCGTGCCCTTGCCTTGTCTCTTATTGTTCCCACAAGCACAGTTGCAGCAGACACTCTGATTTGTTTGTTTTGGTGGCCTGTATTTACCAACAGCAGGTGTATTAGAGGTGACTGAATTAGAAGCAATGGATTCAGAGTTCAAGGAGTTATTTGTTTGACAATCAACAGCATCAATAAAATTAGAAGTAGTTTTGTTCTCCTTGTCCTCATCTTCCGCTACTTTACCTGCACATGAAGTAGAATCATTAGTATCTTTCATCTCAACACCCTCAGTTGGCCCTGATTGTTCAGTCTTGACTGGAGCTGGTTCAGGGAGTGGGCCAAACTGAGCAGATGTCTCTTCCTCATTGGTTTCAAGGAGTGGGTTATAGTTGTCATTGAAGGGAGGTGGCACACTGTGATACCCTAACCCCTTTGATTGATTATCTTTGAATGTTAATTGTTTTTCAATCATCGTTGCAACTTTCTCACTTGACACATCATATTTTCTGAAATTAAAATCTGCATTTTCAACTTTGTTTTTCAATGTGTCAAGCTCGGCAGTCACAGAGGCAAGTTGTTTCTTAATGTAATCATAATTCCCACACTTATTACTGTATTCTTCTTGAACTTTTCGGAAGTCCTTGATTTTGGCCTCTAGTTGTGTTTTGAAGGGTTTTTGGTCTTTCTTAAGGGTGTACTTCTCATATTTAAGGTCCTCGTTCTCCTTTTTTAGTAAATCACTTTGTTCACGAAGAAATTTAATCGTTTTAATGAAAGTTTGAGAACATGAAACTTCATTGACCGGAATGTTTGAGGAACTCATTGTTATCAAAAATGCCATTTGACTTAAAAACTCAAAAGTCAACCTTAAAAGTCAAATTTTAAAAGTCAAACTTAAAAGTCAAACTTGAAAAGTAAAAGACAAAATTTTTAAGTCAAAAGTCAATTTAGGAAACCAAAAATTTAAAAGTCAAAACTTTTGGTTGAAAATGAAATTTGAAAATTTTAAAAATTGATTTTTGGGCAAGCTAGGTCAACTGGTAAGGCGCAGGGTTGAAGAGTCAGGGGACCCGGGTTCGATTCCTGGCAACCCCAAATTTTTTTGAATAAATGTTGAAGCGAGGACTACGCGTGCGAGGATGTTGGCCGAGAACCGAACACGTGCGAGGTGTGCGGCCGAGAACGTCTGAAGCCGGAAACGCTGCTGAGCCGTGAACTATGCGAGACCTCGGACCGTGAACCCTTCTTCGGAGGCCGTGAACGCTTCTTCGGACCGGCCGTGAAAGCTTCTTCGGAGGACCGTGAACCCTTCTTCGTATGGCCGAGAACCCTCGCAGATAACGTGAAAAACAACGTTTTTCACCTCTTTTTGCTCCAAAACTCGATCAAAAACTCGTTTTTATCAAAAACACAAAGAGCAAACCCCCACTATTTTGCCAAGATCTATCCAAAAACGTAAAAATATTTCACAAAAGAGATCAAATACGCTCCAGATCTGCCAAATTGATTGATACAATCCAAGCTCTGATACCAACTGTAAGTCCCAAATTTGCTTGACGTATCAATCAGATACAATTGATGGTGCGGAATCCCAATCAATTGGATGATGCAAGATCAAAATAGAGAAGAAAGAGAAGAAGAATAAGACGAATCTTCAATGTATTGATGATAAGAGTTATGATCCATACATGAGATTCACACACACACACTTGTACCTTCTCTACTTTCTCTCTCTAGAACACCTTAGAGTACACACACTTAAGCTCCTTTCTAGCCGTTAACTCCCTCTACCACCTGACATCTATTTATAAGGAACATGGGCCGTAAACACCCACCTGGGTCGTGAACCCTCCTAACCGCACACACCACATGGACCGAAAAATATTAAAGCTTAGAAAAGTAAAGTATAAACCATATTTTTGACCCAACATGTACTTTCTGTCGATATGTATGGATCTACCATGATCTCTCGGTTCCTTGGTTAAGGCAACCGCCCCTTCATTATCGCAGAAAATATCCATAGGCTCCTTTATGGATGGAATGACTCCAAGGTCTCCAATGAAGTTTTTCAACCATATTGCCTCCTTCGATGCTTCGCTTGCTGCTATGTACTCTGATTCACACGTTGAGTCAGCTACAGTCTCCTGCTTGTAACTTTTCCATGTCACTGCTCCTCCATTCAGGGTAAACACTCAGCCCGACTGAGAGCGGAAATTATCTCTGTCGGTTTGGAAGTTGGCGTCACTATACCCTTTCACTCTCTCAAGTCATCACTCCAACCAAGGGTAGGGATCCAATCCTTAGTCCTCCGCAGGTAGTTAAGAATGTTCTTAACTACAGTCCAATGAGCTTTACTAGGATTCCCTTGATATCTGCTGACCATGCTCAAAGCAAAGGCCACATCAGGGCGAGTACAAGTCATAGCATACATGATCGAGCCAACTGCGGAAGCATATGGTATTCAACTCATCTCTGCTATCTCAGCTTCTGTACTCGGACTCTGAGTCTTATCCAGTTTGGTATTGCTTAGGATAGGTAGGTTACCTTTCTTGGAGTTCTCCATGCTGAAACGTTTCAACACCTTGTCCAAGTATGTACTTTGACTAACTCCTATTAGTCTTTTACACCTGTCTCTCAATATCCTTATCCCTAGGATATAAGTAGCTTCTCCGAGGTCCTTCATAGCGAAACACTTCCCAAGCCAGGACTTAACCTCCTTCAAGGTTGGGATGTCGTTTCCTATGAGCAGTATGTCATCTGCATACAATACCAGAAAGCTCACTATACTCCCACTAGCTTTGACATATACACAGGACTCATCCTTGCTTCTCAAAAATCCAAACTCTTTGACTTTCTCATCAAAACAAAGATTCCGACTACGAGATGCTTGTTTCAATCTATAAATGGATTTCTCAAGCTTATACACTCTATTAGGGTACTTTGTGATGAGACAATGAATCAAGTATTGAACGAATTAGAGTGTAAATTCAAAGTAGAATTGAAAGATTTGATCACCGATGTAAATATGATCTGTTTGGCTCTATTACGCTTTTGCAAATTTTACAGAGTACAATGAATATTCTGTAAAGACTTCGTTACTAAGACACTAGTAACCACTCCTATTTATAGAAGAGAAAAGCGTACAAAAAATATACTAAGGACTAAACATGAAGCTTCGAATATTATGCCCTAGTAAAATACATTACAAAAATGTTCGAAGACCCTAAATACAAACTTCGACTATTACAACATTTCGACCTTAACAATCTCCCCCTTTGTAATCAAAGTCGAAGTCTTCAGTTTGTAAGTAGAGTAATGGAGTACAGCAAAACTCTTTGAACCTCAGTATACCAAGAAATAATTTTCTTCAATTCCTTCTTGTCTCCTTCATTGTTCTTTTTGCAGTGGTTCATACGAACAATCAAGTTCGTATATTGAGATGTAGAATATCTCTCCAGTTCGCTAGCTTGGAACAAAAACCGCTTTGCTTTTCCAGCTTTATCCTTTCCAGCAAAAACTATTCCAAATGGCTTTAAACATATTTCTCCATCATCATATTTCTTTAACTCAGTCTGAGTCAATGAAGGAGCCATTGGAACTTTTACTTCCATTCTCTTTGCAGTAGCCAACTCCATATCAGTCAGTGCTAGGCACTCATAATAATTCTCAATGAAGATTTTGATGTGAGCAACTCCAAGTTTGAATTCCTCTGGATCTGTGTTTTGCATAAAAGAAAAGGATTTGTCTTTCAGAAGCAATGCCACTTGTATAAGGTCATACAAGTTCATCAGAGGAAAATCTGTAATAGTGAATTCGCATGTTTTTCCATTTGCCCTGGCCACAACATATTTAACATTTTGAACAATGTTTTCAAAGATCACATCCTTTTTCATGCTTATTACCTTCTTGATCTTGATCAGTGACCAAACATCCTCAGGGGCTTTGCCAAGTACTGCATGAAAACGAATTTTCATATTAGTCCCTTCATCTTTTTCTTTGAAATTCCCTTCAGCTTTGAACTGAGGCATGATGAACATCATCTCATTTATAGGGAAATCCAACTGGCATGCATCAGTGTTTGTAACCACATAACTCTGTTTTGGCTTCTTATCAAATGAGTACATGTGATTAAAGGCAACCAAGGCTTCGATTGTTTCATAGTTGTAATGTTTTGCTGGATCACCTTTATTCATGCCCTTCGGATCACCAGCCCTCTGAGTCATGATGCTTTGAATAAGCCTCATTTTCTCGAGTTCAGCTTCAGCTTCAGCCTTTTTTTCTTCTTTAGATTTTTCAACCAGAATTGATTTTCCTTTGTCTTTCGATGCAGATTTTTCAGTTACGTCTTTTAGCTTCGAACCACTTCCACCAGATTCCAAAGGTTTACCAATTACAATTCCTTTCGAAATTGTTCTTGTAATTGGTAATGTTGTTACGATTGTTGAGGTCACTGGTTGAGCAGACACAATTACTGGTTTTGTTGAAGGGATGCTAGATGAAAATACCTTGCCCACCACTTTCGCTTCTTCTTCTGTTGACTTCCTTTCTCCCCCTTGCACCCCTGTGAAAACAGGAGGGGCAGTAGTTGTGGGAAGAAGACTGGATATGCGAAATAGTGGAGCAAGTTGCTTGTTAAGTATGGCTTCGAACTGCACAAACTTCTGGGATAAAAATTCTGGAGTAATCAACGGTGACGAAACCGGTTTCGTTGAGATCTCCTTCAACTCCTTTAACAACTTGATCACACCTTCAAAATTTTCACTTTCAGACTTGGAGATTTGAGTTATTTGAGGACTCAAACCTTCGTATAGCTTGACAAATCGAGTGATAGCATCACAAATGATATCGACCTTCTGATTCAAGGACGCATAATCATGTTGAACAGATAGAATTTCCTTTTTCATGTCTTCACGAAGTTCGTGAATTTGGGAGTTAACATCCTCCCTCACTTTCTTGACTTCCTGAACAAAAAGAACATGTCGTTCTTTTGTTATGCTTCGCAGATCCTTAACTTCTCCCATAAAATCAGATCTGAGAGTTTTAACACGAAGCTCAGAATTCTGATCTGTGTAATCAACCTTTTCTAAAATAACAGACTCTGAGGCTTTCATCATTCCAGAAACTTTGTTGATTACTCTTGATTCAAACATCTTGAGCATAGAATCAACCTCCAAACATGAAATAGATGAACCTCCGCCAAGATCAGCTTGGGATTGAATGATGGAGTTCAACTTTTGATTAAGAATTTTGTATTGCTTCATTGTCATTAACATATGATCAGGAAATTCTTCTTCTTCATCATGAAACTCTAGGTCTTCGAACGTTCCACCAAACCCTTCATTATCAGTTTCAGTGGGTGAAGATGGTTTGGGTGTATCAGTGGATTGAGAGGAAAAAATGGAAGTAATTGGTTGATTGATGATATGTTCAAAGGTTGGTGAAACAGTGGTTGATGTGAGAGGAATAGTAGATGTTGGTGTAACTTAAACCAATGATTCGAAAGGAGTAGAGATAATTGGACCTTGATCTGCATCTTTCGAACCACCTTCACCCATGTTGACATTTGCATCCGTATCAGATACGTGTGCAGGGATGCCTGAAGTTTGAACCTCCTCAAAAATTGACTTGGCAATCGAAACTTCGGGTGGTATGATAACAGTCTTCTCAGGAATGGAACTTGTAATGATAGAAGTGAACTCTGGAGTTTCTGGTATTCGTTCATCCTCTTCTGTAGACTCAGTAGATAAAACAATCTTTCGAGTCTTCTTCGTCTTCTTCTTTTTCGGTTGTGACAAGTGTTTTGCCATATCTTCTGCTGCTATTTTCTTGGATCCGGGAGAAACAGGAACAGGTACCTCACGAATTAAAACTCCTTGGTGAGTAATTTGAGGCTTGCGAATCAACTTCTGTGATGGTGACTTTCGTTTGTGAGTGGATTTCATCTTGATTCTTCGAAACATCCCTGTTTTCGAAGGAATAATCACGTTCTCTTGAGTCTCTTCCACTATTGGCTCAATCATTTGTGTTGCTTCAACTGTCACTGCAACATTTTCTGTCTTCTTCTTTGGAGATTTAGAGGATGTTGAACCCTTCGTGTTCTTTTCAGGTGAAGCCGGATCAGCTTTCTTCGACTTTTTGGTCTTCTTTTCGTCGCGTGGCAACAAAATTCCCGTAGGAATAGAAGAATCGAATGTTTTCAGATATGCAATCAAAACAGGATTCGTAGGATCCACCCTTTTAAGCATCGCGTCTGGAATCCGAGCAACGTTTGGAAATTCATCATCATTGTCAACAACTTCCTTCGGAAAGTGATAAGATTGAAAAGTAACCTTCTCTTCTTCATTTGGAACCAAGATGCCTTCCTTGTTGTAAAAATGTTGCAGAATTAGACTCCAGTACCTAGCACACGAAATGCCATGAACAACATTCGTATGTTCTACTACTTTTTGGAATTCCTTCCATAGCTGTGTAGAGTAGTCTGCTGGAAGATCATAGTATAAACCAGCCACCATGGCATAAAGCTCCATCCTTCCTTTATCTAATCCAACTGTTCTTCTGGTTAAAGAACGCAAAAATATCCCAAACAAAAAATTCCATACTTTTGGAAGACCAGACTTCTTAAAGTCACTTATCTTTGACAATGGGGGCTGATATCCCATTTCATTAAACATATGAATTATTTGGGAGAATTGAAATTCAACAAAAGGAGGTGTATTTAGAATGTCAAGAATCTGACAAAACAGTTTCTTGGAAAGCCTAACCTTTTTGTCATTGATTAGGTGAAAAGTAATCGAATCAAAGGCTTTGTTGTATGTGGCAGTAGATCCTGCTTGAGAAAGCCAGGATACCGGAACAGAAAAGGAATTGAACATTGCTTTGGATAAAACAGAGTGTTTTAAAGAAACAATAAGCATCTTGAATTCTTCTGGACATTGAGAAAGTTCACCATCCACATAATAATTGGTAGATTGAATCTTCATAACTGGTGCAGAAGAAGTATCTTCAGTAGAAGGATCGACATGAGCAGTAGTCGCCATTGTTAGGGTTTGAAAAAGATGAAGAACAGAGAATTTGGGAAGTTTTGAGTTTTGATCGCGTAAACGTATAAAGTACTCTTGAACCCCCTTTTATATGTAACCCTAAATGATTTGAATTTGAAGCGGGATGCATTTAATGAGATCCGACGTGGCACCTTGAAAATCGGACCTGTACAGCGGGAAGGTAGCCATGCGTCAAAAAGTGTCTGTCACATCACCTAGAAAATCGGGCAGAATACCATACGTCACGTATACACAGCCTGTCATTATCCCCTTAATAGAATTGTAACCGTTAGAACCCTTCGAATGGAGGCAAGGCTCTTTCACTTTTGGGATAAAAAGCGAAGTCATTTGCCAGATGTTCGAAATCATCAGCCTGAGTTGGTATTACTCAGAACCTCAAGGATTTCGTGTGTGTAGTGTGCCAAAGAAAGTTTAGACAAGAAACAACAAATTTTTTTTTTTTAAATTTGTGATGTCAAAAATTTAATTTGACACGAAGGCAGTTAAACCCCGGGCAAAGGTTGCTTCGTTAATCATCAAGAGAGATGATCAACAGCTTGTGTATGTTCCCGTGAATTACAATCGAATACTTTTTGATAAGTATCAAAGGGCTTCTTTTAAGAATGCTTCGTGGGTAGGTTCAAAATTTCGTTACATGTCAACCTAAACATAAGGTGATAAAGTGTAACAAAAATTACTTGTATGACCAGTGTAGTCAGTGACAAGTCGGCTTTGAAAAATTTTAACATGACTAGGACATACGAATGAAACTCACACGGAAATCATATTCATAAAAAAAATTTGTATACTGGATCTTGTTGGGTAACAAACATCGTGGGTTTCGAATGCTTGATCAAGACCACTCATTCGAAATGAATATGATTTGGAGTTTCGAACATTGGTACAGAAACAAAAGTTTCGTATATATCTGGAACAATGTTCCCCGTCAATTCCTTAATTTGTAAGTTTTTTTTGGTTTCACTTCCTCTCGGATATACGTCTTTGTGTGTGATCGTGTAAGAATGTTTGGATGAAAAAGATTGGTGTAAGACACGAAAAGTACCTCTGTTATGTTTTGGACCAAATAGGAAACTCTTAACTCATTGTGAGAAGAGTAAGGTAGCTCAGAGACTAATGTGAATATAAGCCTGATTGGGAAGAAATTTTCGTACGAAACATTTCATTAAGGCTTTCGTACACACACATTGAGTCATGGAGGCTTTGGACGACATGCAGCAGCATGCTTCTAGGGACAACCTAACTAATTCGAATAATGAGAAACATATCAATTCATACGAAAAAATTTTACCTGACCCTAAAACTGCCTGCATTGTCCCCTCTGAATCATCATCATAATCTGCAACAAAATTCTAAAAATAAAAATATTTTTGTTGTTTTGAATTTTTTTTTTAAAATAAAGACCGAACAAACGAAAATCTTTTTGGATTTTTGATTTTTCGAAAATTTAAGGACAAAACAAAAGAAAATCTTTTTGAATTTTTTATTTTTCAAAAATTTAAAGACAAAACAAAAGAAAATCTTTTTGAATTTGTTGCAAACAGACGAATATTTGGCATTCCTTGAAGAGTGACAAATGTACGAATTTGAAGCGTTCGAAGCGTTGAATATGAACAGTAACCATTAACTCAACGCTGAGAATAAGTGACAATCATGCGAATTCGAAGCGGTCGAAGCGTTGACCATGAACAGTAACCACTAACTCAACACTGAAAATAAGTGACAATCATGTGAATTCGAAGCGGTCGAAGCGTTGACCATGAACAGTAACCTCTGAATGCTGAATGACTTTGTGTTATTTTTTTTATTCAGCGCCTCTGATTCATTCTTTTTCGCCTATCATTCTTCTTTTTCGCATGGAACAGAATTGCCATCGATCATTCCAAAACCTTCTATTATTCGCATTAGAGATTTTTCATCCAAAGCTTTCGTGAATATATCAGCTAACTGATCAGTTGTTTTCACGAAATGTACTTCAATGTTTCCATCCTCCACATGATCTTTAATGAAATGATAACGAAGAGCTATGTGTTTAGTCTTCGAATGCTGCACAGGATTATGACAAATTCTTATTGCACTTTGAGAATCACAATATAATGGAATCTTTTTCATATTAATTGCATAATCACACAATTGACTTTGGATCCATATTATTTGCGAAGTGCAAGCAGCAGCAGCCACATATTCTGCTTCAGCTGTGGAAATTGACACACACGTTTGCTTTTTCGACTGCCAGCTGACTAATTTGCCATCAAGAAATTGACATCCTCCACTTGTGCTTTTTCGATCAAGATTACAACCACCCAAGTCTGCATCTGAGTATGCTTGAACGAAGAATCCAGTTTTCGAAGGATACCACAATCCTAACGAAATTGTGCCTTTAAGGTAACGAAAAATATTCTTCACTGCAGTAAGATGTGGTTCGCGTGGATTAGACTGATACCTAGCACAATTACACACAGAAAACATGATATCAGGTCTACTTGCTGTTAGATAAAGTAATGAACCAATCATGCTCCTATACAACGTTATATCAACAGCAGGTTTGTCCAACGATGGTGTTAGCTTTATGCCTGTTGCCATTGGTACACGAAGCTTTGTGCTATTCATCAATCCAAACTTTTCTAACAGATTTTTCGTATATTTTTCCTGATTAATGAAAATCCCTTCTCTGTTTTGACGAATATTCAATCCAAGGAAATTATTGATTTTTCCCATCATGCTCATTTCAAATTTGCTTTTCATCAATTCTTCGAATTCTCTAGACAAAGCAGGGTCAGTCGAGCCAAAAATAATATCATCAACATAAATTTGAACAAGCATTAGATGATTCCCCACTTTCTTTCGAAATAATGTGGGATCAACTGATCCTTGTTTAAATTTAGATTGTTTCAAAAATGATGTAAGTGTTGCATACCATGCTCTTGGTGCTTGTTTCAGACCATAAACTGCCTTATCTAAAATGTAAACATGATTAGGATATTTTTCGTTAATAAAACCTGGGGGTTGTTCCACATAAACTGTTTCTTCAAGCTCTCCATTGAGAAATGCACATTTCACGTCCATTTGATAAACATCAAAATCTTTGTGAGCTGCATAAGCCAAAAATATTCGAACCGCCTCGAGTCTTGCGACAGGGGCAAAAGTTTCTTCATAGTCGATTCCTTCTTGTTGTGAATATCCTTTTACAACAAGTCTGGCTTTATTTCGAATAATATTTCCATCTTTGTCGGTTTTATTTTTAAAAATCCATTTTAACCCGACAATCGAAACATTTTCAGGTTTAGGAATTAATCTGAAAACCTTGTTTCGTTCGAATTCAGACAACTCCGATTGTATTGCAACAACCCAATCTGAGTGTTCCATTGCATTCTTAATTGTTTTTGGTTCAATTTTAGAGATGAAAACATTAAACATGCAAAATTCTTGATGAGTATTCAATACCTCATTCTTTGCACGAATTTGAGCTCTTGTCAGAACTCCCTCTTGTGGATTCCCAATAACTTGATCCTTCGGATGGTCTCTTGTCCATTTTTCCATGGGTGGATATGCTGGATCAAATTCCAAAGGGGCATCTTCGTATATTTCATCATTTTCTGAGCCTGCATTCGAACAAGCATCATCAACATTATGCTCCCCCTCAACAACATGCTCCCCCTCAATTTCAGCATTCAATTGTTCTTTCTCCCCCTCGAAAGAATGCTCTTCATCATCTAAAGTATTCGAATCCAATTGCTCCCCTTCCAGTGGACTATCACTCATAGTTTCGCCTTCTTGAGGAGTCGATGGTGAATCATCAGTAAGTTTTGAAAATTCTGGTATGTGATTATCAGGAGCATGAACTTCAGCATCAACTGCATGATCTGAAATTCCAAAAATCAAATCATAATCAGTATCATCCATTTGTATAGATTCAGTTTCAACTTGTGTTTCTTGTAAAATTGGATGATTCGTAAATCTATGCCCATTTGATTTAACATAATAATCATCGAATGTGAGATTGAACGTTTCTTCCAGTTTTCGTGTTCGCTTATTTAACACTCGATATGCCACTGAATTGTGTGAATATCCAAGAAAAATTCCTTCATCAGCTTTTGCTTGAAACTTCGAAAGATGATCCTTGAGATTCATAATAAAACACCTACATCCGAAAACATGAAAAAACTTCACATTAGGTTTACGATTATTCAGAATTTCGTATGGTGTAATATTAAATCGACGATGAATGAACGATCTGTTTTGAGTAAAACATGCAGTTGAAACAGCTTCAGCCCATAGATATTGAGGTAAATTCGCATATGCCAACATGGTTCTTCCTGCTTCGCATAATGAGCGATTCCTTCGTTCTACAACACCATTTTGTTGTGGTGTATATGGAGATGAAAAATTATGCGAAATTCCTTTGTCCACCAAAAATGAATCAAGAACATTGTTCTTAAATTCAGTTCCATGATCACTCTTGATTTTTCTAACAGTCTTCTTCAACGTGGTTTCCATCTTTTTGATAAAGTCAATCATAATTTGTGCAACTTTGGATTTGAGCCTGAGAAAATAAACTCACGTAAATCTGGAAAAATCGTCAACAATAACTAAAATGTACCGTTTATTGTTGAGAGTTGAAACAGTCGAAGGACCACACAAATCAATATGTATCAACTCAAGAGGTGCAACAATTTTCGAATCAATTGTGATTGGATGACCTTGTTTATGTTGCTTGCCAACTTCACAAGATGCACATAAAGAATCATTGTCAAATTTAAGTACAGGTAAACCTCTTACCAGATCTTGTACCACAAGTTTATTTATGTTTCGAAAGTTTAGATGTGAAAGTCTTCGATGCCATAACCAGCTTAAATCAGATGTAGCTTTCGAAAGAAGACATACTGTTGGTTTGCCTACAATTGGATTGATGTCCAAAGTGAACATGTTACCTTTCCTTTTAGATTTCAGTAATATTTTGTTTGTGTTTACATTCGAAATAACACTTCCTTCTTCGTTGAAATGAACTTGATTGCCAGTGCCCACAACAAGTTGAGAAACACTAATCAAGTTATGTTGAAGACCTTCAACATATGCAACACGATTCACTGTGAATTGTCCATTTGTGATTTTTCCATATCCCATGACTTGACACTTTTGATTGTTCCCAAACTTTACTACTCCAGCATTTTTGAGACTTCGAAAATCTCTTAAATTCTCCTTCTTTCCAGTCATGTGACGAGAGCAACCACTATCAATGTACCATTTGTTATCATATTGCTCGTCACACAATACCTGCAATCAATGAAAAATTTTAGGTACCCAAGGCTTTTTGGGTCCTTGGAAATTAGATTTCAATTTCGAATGAAATGAAGAACTTTTAACCCAATCACAAACTTTGGTTTTGAGACTATCAATTAAGTTCACTTCATCATCTAAAGGAACTGAAACATAAGTGTTTGATAGTTTCGAATGTTCACTGACTTTTCCCTTCGCATCTTGAGTTTGTGATTGAACAGTCTTCGTTTTTGTGACAGGTCTCCATGTTTTGACTAAGATATTCGAATCCTTAGATGATGAGCTGCCATTCGAAGAAGTATTGACATACTTTTCGTATGCTTCATGAATTTGCTCTTTTGAATATTTATTTGACTGATACATTTTTCCTCTTCCGTCAAGCCAATGATCAATGTTCTTCCTTGAAGTCATTCCTTTTTCCCGTGACGTCCTCATAGTTTCTTTCTTTGTGTAATTAGGAAAATTTGGATTTTGAGGTACAAAATCAACTTTGGGTTTGGTAACATAAGAGTAAGCATAGGATGTATCAATTTTTGATTTAAAATGTTGACCTTGAAAAACTTTTTGATTTGAATTGGATCTTTCCCAAAAATCTCTTGTTTTGTTAGTTTCAGAAACTTTCGAAAACTTTGTTTGCTTATGTACTTCAGACCTTGTTTGATTTGATTGAGATGATTGTTGAGTTTTTGAAAAAGAATCATTTTTAACGTTGAAAACCTTTTTGATGGATTGTGATTCAGACATCTTTTGAGACTCAATATTTTGCCAAAATATTTTCTTTCGTGCTTGTCTTTTTGAAATGTTGTTTTTCTTCGAAAATTTGTCAATTTGATCTTTAAATTCCTTAGAGTTTAATTTGACAACTTTTTCATTTTCCTTTTCAACACGAATTACTTTCTCTTTTTCAACTTTTGATTTTTCAACCCATTGTTTTTGTGGTTTTTGTCGTTGAAAAATATATGAATTCTTTGTTAAGTTGTTTTCAACTGTGTTTTGATTTGCGAAAAAACCTTCCTCAGTTGTTACGAAAACTTGAACTCTGGTTTGATATTCTCAACATTTCCGGTAGTTACGAAAACTTGATTTGGAAAAATGACATCATCTGTGCATTTGAAATTTGGAAAAACCACCGTGTTTGTTTCAAGATAATGTTCACCTTTTTCATTCATCACTTTTTCGAACTTTTGTGTATCACCATACACTTGGTCAACAACTATTCGTGGAATTACTTCTTTCTTTGAAGATTTCTTTTCTTTCGAAACTTTCTCTACATCTTCATCATCACTATCATCAGTTTGGTAATCTTTGAGATCCACGAAGTTCATTTCACTAACTTTCGAAGTTGAGGGAATATCAGTTTCTTTCTCAACTATCAAATCCTTAACTTTTTCTTTCCCTTTAGAATTCGAAGCAACATTAACAATAGACAACTGAGAACAATCAACATCTTCAAGCTCACTAATTTCACTAATATTGTCTGGATTTTCTTCAATATCAGCAAAATTAGATTGAGAATCAGATGATGAATTCTCAGTCTTTTTCAAAATGTGAATTTGTTCAGATTTAGTCAAAGTATCATTTACAATGTTAACTAAATCATTCGAATCAAGACATTCATCAACTTTGACAATTCCATATCTATACTTGTCATTCGGAACTTTGTCAAAATCAGCTATTTCTTTTTCACAGTCATACGAAATGTTATCTACCTTAGCTCTTTCATAAGCTAAAAATGGCAGCAATTTTCTATGTTGTTCTTTACTGATTTCGCATGAATGATGAAGTTCAGTTATTTTCCCATATAATCTTTTAGCAGCATTACAGTAAATGTTTCTTTGTGCTAACAACAGTTTATTATCACTAGATAAATTGTCCCTATCAACCATGATATTCGTTATTTGAAGTTCTAGACAATCTATCTAAGTGATTTTCGAATCTAATTTCTTCTGTGTCTCTAGCAATTGCATTGACAGCTTCTTAGCCTCATTGCTAGCAGATACCACAATCGAATCAAAATAAGTAACAGTTTCATCAAAAGATACTAATTCAGAATTATAAGCATGTACTGGAATATTAAAAGATTCAAGAATGTTTCGTACCTTTGTGGTCATTGGTGATTTGTCAGCAGCTTTTGATACGAAGCATCTTCCATGCACTTCGTATATTTCCTCCTCTGATTCTTCCTCCATTTTTGCAAACATAGCTCCATGGGTTGGATTTCGCATTTCCTCATCATCTGATCCAGATGACCAGATTTGATAAGTACCATCTTCATCCTCATTCGCACCATTTGCAACCAGAGACAAATTCTTGGCTTTCGCACGAACCTCCTCCAACTTTTCAGCATAGTACGCCTCATCCTTGACCTTATTCTTTCTCTCGTCCTTCTTTCGAAGCATACAGTCATTAGCAAGGTGATTAGCACCATTGCAATAATGACAATCAATCCCAACATCTCCCTTTAGCTTCTTCTCAGACTTTTCCTCAACAGGCTTCGAATCTTTCATCTCATCTTTCTTTTTCTCTTCCCCAGCACTTTTACTCAGAAAGTTCCCTTTTGTCTCAGACGACTTTGCCTTCGGATTGAAAGGCTTTTTGAAGAACTTTTTCACACGATTGTTTGAATAAAAGGCAACTGCCTCATCATCTGAGTTCATGATGAACCCTTCATCTTCATCCGAAGCATCTTTCTCAGCATCTTTTTCAGAGATCTTCGAAACCAAAGCTAGTGGACCTCCCAACATAGCCTTCGATTCTTCAGCTATTTAGTTCACTTCGCTTTCATGAGTCTTAAGTTGGTTGTACAAGTCATTCAATGTTGACGTATCAAAGCTCTGTTGATTCTTCACCATCATGCTCACACTACGCCATTCCTTTCGAAGTCCCATAACAAATATCAGATTGAATTCCATGGCTGATCTGGTGATACCATATCGAGTTCATCGATATATCAATTCATTAAGACGATCGTAATAAACTTCAATTGTTTCACCATCTTTCTGTCTGAAGTCCTTCAGCTCCACTAAACATTGCTTTACAGAATTAACTTTCGTCTTCTCACTTCCCTAAAATTTTTCCTTGAGATTGTTCCAGATTTCCTTTGCAGTTGTACAACTCCTCACGTAGTTGTAAACAACTGGAGGCAAAGCTCCTCTTAGCTCTCTTACACACCTTTTCTCCAGCTTTTTCAGACGATCAGATTGATTTTCAACTTCAGAGTTTCCAGAGGAAGAACCAATTGGTTGAACAGTCGATGGTGGATTGAGATTGCCAGAAATGCAATTCCACAGTTCTTCATCCAATCCATTGAGATAATCCTGCATACGATCAGCCCACTGATCGTAATACTCAGGGATGAGCATAGGAATTTTGGTGGATGATCCTAGAAGATGAGAAAATGAAGTCATGGAAGTCAGATTGAATGACGCCATTGTTGTACGGAATAGATCCTTGAGAATTTTTGAAGAAACTTTGAGAATTTGACAACAAACTGTATGATTCAAATCACAATCACTCTTAGAACACTCGATTCAATGAATTAAGTGCAGAATCGAATCACAAACTTAGATCTAAACAATTTTTCACTTTCAAAAAGTGCGGAAACTTTTGAATCAAAAAGTTGACTCAAAAACCTTTTGAACTAAGTGAAAATCAGATCAGAGATATGATTCCTGCTCTGATACCAATTGATGAGACAATGAATCAAGTATTGAACGAATTAGAGTGTAAATTCAAAGTAGGATTGAAAGATTTGATCACCGATGTAAATATGGTCTGTTTGGCTCTATTACGCTTTTGCAAATTTTACAGAGTACAATGAATATTCTGTAAAGACTTCGTTACTAAGACACTAGTAACCACTCCTATTTATAGAAGAGAAAAGCGTACAAAAAATATACTAAGGACTAAACATGAAGCTTCGAATATTACGCCCTAGTAAAATACATTACAAAAATGTTCGAAGACCCTAAATACAAACTTCGACTATTACAACATTTCGACCCTAACACTTTGCATTGACAAAACCCTCTGGCTGACTCATGTAAACATCTTCAGCCAACTTTCCATTAAGAAAAGTGGTTTTGACATCCATTTGCCATATTTCATAATCATGAAATGCAACTATGGCCAACACAACTTTTATAGATTTAATCTTCGCTATTGGTGAGAAGGTCTCATCATATTCAACTCTCGGAGTTTGAGAAAATCCCTTCGCAACCAGTTGTGCCTTATATGTGTGTACTTTCCCATCCATTTAGGTCTTCTTCTTGAAGATCCATTTGCACCCGACTGTCTTACGACCTGGTACATTATCAATCAAGTTCCAAACTTGATTGTCATATATGGACTGAATCTCGCTGTCCATAGCCTCTTTCCATATTGCAGACTCGGGGCTTGCCATGGCTTCCTTGTAGTTGTTAGGTTCATCCAAATTTACCAGTGTGCTATGACTGATAAATGTATTACCTTCAGTAGTAATATGGAAACCATAAAAATCAGGTGTATTTCTAACTCTACTGGAACGCCTCAGAGGTAAGGACTCGTCAATTGGATCAACTGGAGTTTCCTTACAGCGCTTGACTCTTGAAGCTCTTCAAGGTCAATTTGCCTCCCACTGTTTCCTTGGCCTATGAGTTCTCTCTCGTGAAAGACTCCTCTCCTCACAATGAAGACAACATTGTCACTCGGTCTGTAGAAGAGATATCCAAAGGATTTATGTGGGTAGCTGAAGAAAATACATCGCTCTCTCCGAAGTTCGAGCTTGTCGTGAGTTTCTTTTCTCAAAAAAGCCTCGTAACCCCAAACTTTGATGTGGTCTAATATGGGAACCTTCCATGTGCACATCTCGTGAGGTGTTTTGGAAACCTTGTTGGTAGGGACTATATTAAGGATATGGGCGGCAGTCTCTAAGGCATACCCCCAGAATGAGATAGGTAACGAAGCTCGACTGATCATGGAACGAACCATGTCTAGCAAGGTTCTATTGCACCTCTCAGCCACACCATTAAACTGTGGTGTCCTAGGTGGCGTCAATTGTGAAACAATTCCACATTCCTTAAGATAGTCAAGGAACGCGATACTAAGATACTCTCCTCCACGATCGGATCGCAACATCTTTATCTTCCTGCCCAATTGATTCTCCACTTCTTGCTTAAACTCTTTGAACTTTTTGAAGGTTTCTGACTTATGCTTGATTAAGTAAATATACCCATATCTACTATAATCATCAGTAAAAGTCACATAGAAGCGGTTAGCATCTCTTGTGGCGGTTCTGAATGGTCCACACACATCAGTGTGTATGAGATCCAACAGACCTTTACCCCTTTCAAAAGTACCAGTGGTGGGTGACTTGGTCATATTTCCAAGTAAACAAGATTAACAAGTGTCATCCGAATTTAAGTCGTATGACTTCAAAACTCCATCCTTTTGGAGTTAGGCTATGCGCTTCTTGTTGACATGTCCAAGACGACAATGCCACAAGCATGCTTTATCCATATCATTGGAAGAATCAATATTTAACACATTATTTCCTAAATTATCTACAACCATCACAGTTTCATATATGCCATTGCAAGGTAATGCTTCAAAATAAAATACACCATTACAATAAGCATAAATACCACCATTTTCATTTTTAAAAGAAAAGGTAAAACCTTGTTTATACAAACTGTGAAAGGAAATAACATTTCTCGCCATATCGGCCGAGTAACAACAATTATTCAAATCTAAATTAAAACCATTACTAAGCAATAAAGAATAAACTCCAATCTTGGTATAAGGCGACATTTTCCTATTTCCCATGATTAACTTTATCTTCCCGTGCTCCACATCCCTACTTCTTTTTAGTCCCTGCAAATCATAACAAATGTGAATACCACAACCTGTATCAAAGACCCAATAATTAGCATGTGATGAGTTATTAGATTGAATAGTGTAAATACCTGCAAAGGAGGGTTTTATCTTCCCATCCTTTATGTCCTGCAAGTACTTGGGGCAGCTTCGTTTCCAGTTCCCTTTATCATGACAGTGGAAGCACTCTCCTTCCTTTGGGTTGGAAGAGGGATTAGCAGAACCAACTTTGGTTCCACTTGAAGAGGATCCATCATAAGACTTTCCCTTGCGGCTCTTGTAGGGAGTCTTCCTCTTCTTTCCATTTCCATGTACGATTGCCTGAACAGGGGTAGAAGTAGTAGTAGGAGTAGACACAACCGACTTGCTTTTCAGGTTGCTTTCTGTAGTCCTAAGAAGGCCTTGAAGCTTGCTAAGAGTGACCTCCGCCTTGTTCATATGATAGGTCATACGAAACTGATCATAACAAGAAGGTAAAGAGTGCAGAATAATATCTATGGCCAACTCTTCATCAAAATTAACATTTAATTTAAGCAAGCGGTCCACGAATCTCTGCATTCTCTGCAAGTGGGCCGTGATGGGTTCACCATCCTTCATTTTGGTTGTGATCATGGAGGCAATGATCTCATACCTCTCCTGTCGAGCACTTTGATGGTATCTTTCCATCAAATCATGATACATTTCATAAGGATAGTAGTCCTCATAGGACTTCTGCAGCTCAGCAGTCATGGTTGCAATCATTAGACACGACACCTTTGTCGCATCCCTCTCATGAGTAGTGTGTTCAACAATTTGTTCAGGAGTAGCAGTGGTGACATCAATCTCTTTGAGCTCTTTATCAAGGACATATTATTTGTCCTCATAACGAATAGCCATCCTAATGTTTCGAATCCAGTCATTGAAATTCGAGCCATCGAAAATGACCCTCCCACACAGATTCATTAGGGAGAAAGAGCCTGAAGGGATTGGGTTGGAAGCATTGTTTGGGATAGACATCTGTAAAAGAAGAAGAACAAAGTTTTACGTTAGATGATAATCCTTAATATTACACCCAATATGAAATATTAACGCTAGGACCCAACACAATATTCTACAATTGCAAAGAAGGATGCTGTAATCCAATTGTAAAATATTTGAAGGTAGGTAAATGACGATTTACCAATTTCCACCATGAAAAACGAAATAGATTATTAAGTTTTAATTAGATTTGAAACTCCTAGATCTTTGAGATTCATTGAACTTTTCAATGGCATGTTTAAATCTCGATTGTGCCCTTCAAGTTTGTGACTGGGATGCCGATGATCACAAACAAGGAGTGAATAACCATGCAAATTAACTTGGTACGCACAATGTTACAAATCACCTAATCAATATGCCGGTTAACCACACACGCTCCATTGATCTATGATTAACACCAAGTTACCCTTTGCCACACATTGTTAGTCCCAGATTAGTGTGCCGGTTAACCATACACGCTCTACTAACGACTTAACAAGGTGCAAAGTGTAATTTCATGGATTAGCACCATTTCACATTTTTCCTAAAGTAAGTAATATTGGGAATTTAATAAAAGTTTAATTACTTTATATTTATCGTTATACTTTTTAATGAAGGAGAATTAATGTCCTATCCTACCCGTTCGGCTAACGACCGTCCACCAGTCAAGGAAGCGGTGGGTGAGAGTGAACACCCATTAAACTACCATTTTATAGGCAGTAACCTTATACCCCCCTTATAGACTGGCTTCGTGAATGAGATCTACTAACGGTAAGACCGACTTTATCTTATACATATATATATATATATATATATATATATATATATATATATATATATATATATATATATATTATTAAACTTATAATATTATAAAGTATAAGGGTTGAATTTTAACTTTTAAAACTCTAGGGTTTGGAATTAAAGTTTCATTGATGAGACTCTACAAATTCCAAAAGTTGAGGGCAAGTTTTGAAACTTGTCAAAACTCTTCACAATCATAACATATGAGTTTAATTGATTTTAATGTATGAGACCTTTCATTTTCCATAACTTGAGGACAAGTTATGGAGGTCATTAAACATCATTTAGATCATTATTCTAACAACTAAATTTTCACATAATTCATGTAACTAAACTCATAGGCAATATAATTTTTCAAGTCAATAATTTGAAAGCAATTTTGTTTATCATATAAAACAACAATTATTTTAAAACTTTGACAATTATCTTGTGTTTGGATGAGTACAAGCACTACCATATCATAAAAAACATTTCCAATGATCCAAATCAGTTTGTGGTAGTGTTTCTAATCCAAACCATGCCAAGAAACTCGAAATTCTGCACACAGAGCCTTCAACTCGTCGAGTGAATGAACTAGACTCGCCGAGTTGCTGTGTAACTGAGTGGACTTGTCGATTCTGTTCATGTACTCGGCGAGTTCACCAGTCAGAGGAAAAAATTTCGACTTTTCCAGCTTTGAAAAACTAGTAAGCATCAAATATAATTGAAAAAAATCCTAGTCTCTGATACCACTGTTGGGTTTTGAGCACTATAACACTCCTATGGTGCACATACAACCCTAAATGCTTTGGATCTATGTTTTCTCTAATTATACATGCATTTTCTTTTTCCAAAGCATTCTCCCTAACTAGCATACAATTGAAGCTATATAATATAAAACATAGTTTGGATGCTTACCTCTTGTGTAGAGTAGAGTTCTTGACCTTAGAAAGCTTGAGCACCTCAAGTGTGATGCCTCTATTGGTTCACAAACACCAAAATGGAAGAGGAGGTTTTAGGAGAATAAGATTCTTCACTCCAAAAAGTGTGTAGCCGATTATAGCTTATAGGGGCACTATTTATAATGTGGCAAACACTAGGGTTACACTTTGTAAACCCTAATGCTCCATGACTTTTCACATTCTTATGCTCCATGGGTTAACCTCCATGGACTATCCATGGATTATCTTATTGGTTTAGCCCAACCATATAGTCATGGATCATTAGCCCACATTACAAGAATCATTGATTTACATAATCAATCCCCATATATTTATTTAGTCTCTTTTGATCACAAAATTAATTACAAATTAATTCTTGACCAATACTAATTAAATAATATTAATATATTATACTTGTAATATATTAATGAATCACAAATAACCTTATTCTCAAAAATCCTTCCTATCAAATTGCACTGGTGAAGGCAACCCAAAAATGGACCATGCTACAATTGGGTCAAGTACATACCAGTTATAGTTATGGGTTTAGACACCAAATCCAACAGGGCCCACGTTGGTGCCTTCGACCCATCAGTGTAATGAGAAGACTCACCTCAATCGGTAATCAGATAAAACTCGTACTCAGGCTACTTCTATAAAGCTTCTCTCACTAATATAACAAAAATAACCTTAATTAGCAACTATGATAAAATTCCATAATTAAGGTCCTTAACCTGCTCCCCTTAGGGTAAATGACAATTTTACCCTTTGATGACTAGGACCCACCCTGAAGTTAACTAGGTCACAAAGTTAACCCATAAAGTCAAAGCCATCAGACAAAAATCATAACATCAAGTGTCACGTTATGACCGGCCCTTGGTTACAGTGTGAGATCCCACTCGGTCTGATTCCAACTCATCGCGACTCAACTTAGCCAACTTAGACATGAAAAATTACTAGAGCTGATTTCATGACGTGAGCAGTCTTTGGTCACGTCGTGAGCCTAAAATGACTCCACAGTAAATGGGGACCTCGAATCTCACGTTGTGAGACCTTGTGTCTCACGTCGTGAGCACGGTCTGAAGCAAAAAATCAAGGTTTTAAGTCCCTAATCCATTAAGCCATTACACCCAACTCATCTAGCAGATAAAGGGGATCTCTATGGTCAATAAAAATGGTTGCTTTATGGTCATGCATGCACCATGCATGACCCAGTCCATTCTAGGTTAAAAGTGGGAAAAACAAGCATCAAACTCTCATCCATGGCTCTTAATCTCCCTCTAATTTCTAGATCTGGACAATAAGATGACCAAGGAACCTTTAGAATCCATAAAGTTGCTAACTTTAGGGATTTACTTCACTCAAGCATGCAATAATATGAAAAAATTGGACAAAACCCTAGATCTATCCATAATATGCAATAAAGTTTGAACATTTGATACTTACAAAGGTCCAAAACCACGAAGAATAATGATGATGATGATGATACTTTTCCCACTCCACGACTAGAGTACTTCTTTCCCCTTCTTCTCTTCTTCTTCAAGCTAGAAATACACCAAAAATGGATAAGGATATCACGGAGGAATGTGGTTAGGGTTTCTGGAGGCTTAGGGAGTGAGAGAGGCTGAGGGTGGGCAACCCTGTTCCTCTCATTCCTTTAAATACCGAAAAATTAGGGTTTTGGTCATCATACCTCTCTCACGACGTGAGCAACAAGGACTCACATATTGAAACTCTAGATATGCGGGTCAACAAGTCAACCTTTTCTAACGACGTGAGAGGCATTGCTCACGTCGTGAGTCCTTCCAAAATCTAGAATTGATTCTTGAAATTATGTACTATAACATCCATAAAATTTTGAAAATTTTAAAACTTTTAAATAACTCCAAAAACCATCATTCATTAAAAATTGTTTTCAATATAGTTCAACATCAGAGAAATCCCAGAAATCATAAAACAAATATGAGGAGGTGCACGATCAAACTTTTGCCTTCCCGCGATCCTCAGAAGTACCTGAAACATAATCCAAAACTGTAAGCCCGAAGCTTAGTGACTTTCCCCCAAAAATACCAATCATAATACCAAAACCAGAATAATATGAAAAACAACATGCATTCAGAGCCATCAGCCTGACTTGAACGCCCCCACCGGTCTACAGTCTATCTGGTACGCAAACAGAATATACAACATGACTGGTACGCCACCTTGCACCTTCAACCTATCTGGAACGTTCTCGGGGTCTTCGGCCTGACTGGTGCGCCCCACTGGCCTTCAGTCTATCCGGGACGCCCTGGGTCTGTTGGCCTTCAACACAAAGCAGGTCTGCCTTTACCCACCGACACATAACATGTCGACATATACATAACAATTAAACATATAACCAGACAATCATGCAAACAGACAGGTCTTACAGATCACTAAGTATAGCATCATCCTAATATCAGGATACAGATCTAACAGATCACTACAATACTCACACATGCAATAATCGGGATAACAATCCAAAGGGGTCAGCCTTGGTGCCTTCGACCCAACAAGTACAGTGAGGAACACTCACCTCACAAGCGTCTGAACTAATAAGATCTAACTCTGAATCCCAGCTCCCGACACAAAGCCTACAACCAGCATGACTAACCCATCAAAACCTCAAATACCCAAAATGCCCTCAAAGTCAAACTTGGTCAACCATGGTCAAAGTCAAGGTCAACAGTCCATGTTGACCCAACTTGTCGAGTGCACCTACCAACTCGTCGAGTTCCTTTAGTACTTAGAGAAATGGGGAAAACCCGAGCCAACTCGCCGAGTTATCAAGACAACTCGCCGAGTTGCTATAGTATCCAGAATAGTGGGAAAAACTCGAGCCAGATCATTGAGTTGTCAGGACAACTCATCGAGTTTTCCCAATATAACTCATTCAGTCCTTTTTCGTCCCTTCCAACGCTCAAGAATGCAGGTCTGGAACCCATGAGCTGGAAAACCACATAAAGTTGCTAACTTTACGTCCATGCACAACACAAGGAGGCTAAAACCCTCAAAGAAGGCCTAACAAGGGCCTAAAGCATGAAGGGGGACAATAACATGATAAAGCTTGAAGCTTTAAGCCCAAAGAGGCCACAAAGCATCCAAATCTAAAGTGGTAACTTCAATAAATGGCCAAACCCAAGAATGACCCCAATATGAGCCAAAAATGACAATAAACTTCCAAAGGGGAAGATCTAAGCAATAAATGACCAAGGTATCGACTTTATACCTCAAAATGGTTGCAACAACAGAGAAGATACCGGATCTACAACCTTCCACTCAATCAAACCTCTTCAAACTCCAAGCTCCTTCAAAAGATCACCAAAAACTCACTCTTCAAGCTCACACAAACACAAAAAGGGAGAGAATGCACGAATTAGGGTTTCTCTGGACAGAGGGGAGAAAAAGAGGTCATCCAAAGGCCATAAGGTCTTTAAATAGGGTGCAACACCCTAAAAATTATGGTTTCTTAATTATCCACCAACTCGTCGAGTTTTCCTCAACAACTCGTCGAGTTGGTCAAAAAATATGCGCGACCCAAGAGCTTCCAACACATTGAGTTGAGGCCATCAACCCGACGAGTTCCAAAGGGAAATATATCTTTTAAGCCGTAAATCTCATACGTAAGAGTCGGGATGTTACAACTCTCCCCTACTTGATCTAGGTTTCGTCCTCGAAGCCTGCTGCGGTGAACAAATCCGGATAATGCTCCTGCATCTCAGCCTCTGGCTCTCAGGTCCACTCGGATCCCCTCCGATGCTGCCACTGTACCTTTACCAAAGGTACCTCCTTGTTATGCAGAACCTTTATGTTGGGTTTTAGTATACTACAACATCCTATGGTACACATACAACCCTAAATACCTTGGATCTATGTTTTCTCTATTATACATGCAAATATGAAGTTTCCAAGATATTACCCTATACTAGCATACAAATATCATATACTTGGGTAATAAAATAGATAGAATACATACCTTTTTTTTATGTAACTTGTCTTCATGAAGCTTGAGTGCCTAGTGCCCCAAGTGTGACACCTCAAATGGTTCACACAACACCATGAACACTTGGAATAACCTTGAGAATAAGGATACTTTGGTTCTCTCTAGTGAAATCGGCCTTGCCCTTTTGCGTACACACACTAGTGCCCATTTCACCAACCAAGGCCATCTTTATATAGTGTGGAGATTAGGGTTAAACCCTAATACCCATGACCTTTCATTCAATATGATCCATGGGTTAAACACTCCATGGACTATCCATGAAAGCTTAGCCCAACCTAAATGAACTTGGCCCATCACACACATATATCTTAGAGTCCATATTTAATTAGTTCCTTTTGATCACTTAATTAATTATAAATTAATTCTTGATCAATACTAATTAAATAATATGATTATATATTAATATATTAGAACTTATAATATATTAATATAAATCACTAGTATCCTTTTTCCTCATCTTGTCTATCCAATTGTCCCGATGCCATGCAACCCAAATGGACCATGCCGGGTCGGGTCAAGTCTTACCAAATATAGTTATGGACTTAGACATTAATCCAACAGTCTCCCACTTGGATAAGTCTAAAACTATTATTGAATATGACTTCAAAAACCAACTGGCAATCGTAGCTCTCAAAAGCTTCTGTCGAACTCTGACCTTTGTCAATGACTTGTCCATTAGATAAGGGATCATATATTCCTCCATTCTAGATATCATATGGATTGAGACATGGATTATCAATCATTCTCTCTGTCCATTTGTTGTTTCCCGATTTTCGATTTATGATGACTGACTGATTGAACAAATCAAATCAGTCCTGGCTTGGCCAAGCACTCACATGTGTCATCGCTAAATCATCGAGGGGCCCATAAATATCGCTTTTATCCCGAAGGTAAAAGGAATGGATAAACTTCGACTCATATGGCTTGTTCTACTACTTGTTGAATCATACACAAAGGCACGTTTTATAACATCGAGTTCCCAATGCGTTTTCGTGAAATCAATGTATAACCAACTCATAGTAACAACTCATATCTCTAGGTTTGAAGAATATAAGATATTATCGTCTCATGATCACTCGTGATAAAATCCATGAAGTGATTCAAATGAGCGTGGGTTGAATCCAATACTCAGAACTTATGAGCACTCATGAGTGTTGTAGCACCGCTTTGTCCAACATCTTAGACCTCTACAAACCAACCCATGACAGTCTTGATTCATATCTACTTCCAACATATGACCGACTGTGGATGGTTTGAATAACTTAATCATTCAGGAAGAGCGACTTAGTTATTCTGGAAGTCAAAACATGGAAAGTGAAACACAAGAATAAATGAATCAAATATGGTATCAAACCCTATGAATATAAATAAACACTTTTATTTATCACCATACTGATTACTCATTATTCATTGTTTCGGTTTTATCAACTTTATACTTGAATTAAAAACACTAGTTGTCCCATGCTCCAAGCATGTACACTATGTTTTTCTTAAACAATAGCTTTGCCATACACCAAGTATGCACTCTATGTTTGTCTATGATCCTTACTTTGTGAAATAAACCAATTGAACATAATTTCAATGATTCTAATTTCACACTCCCAAATCCTTATCGAAAAATGTGAGAATTTCAAATTCCTATCATTTATCGAAATCTGTTTAGATTTTAAACTTATATGCACTGAACCTCCTGTAATGAATATGTACAAAGTCACAAAGACTTGTCAACAGTCATTATAAGGTATTCCAATGGAGATCAACTCCATGGAAACTAAGTCTCATATTCAAAGTACATTGCTTTGGACAAGCTTCTTGCATTAAGTTTTCTAATATTACACAGATAACTTCCACCTATGGAGACAACTCCATATTCTCATTTTGACTATCACTTCTGAACAAAAGATGCCTCTTTTCAGAATATGTCAATATGGTCCTTCCAAAATTAGCACTATACTTCCAATTGTCCCTGAGCAACCAATCTTTGGTAAACCTCAGATTGTCCTCGACTTTGTCTTAATCATTTTAGTCATATCCAATTCTAGACCTTTTCCCTTCTGAATGCCTCTGGGCATTTGGAAAAATTTAGAAATGACAAATATTATAACAAATGCAATCGATCCTGTACCCAAAGCAAATGGTACACGATTCATGATGTCTCACATAAAGACATGATTCTAGACCAGTCTTTTGCTACAATATTTTTATTTGCCATGTTTTCAAAATTTGACTATGAAGAGGGATGCCGTAATCATAATCGAATTTTGAGAACGCAATATATAGAATTTCCTTAAGTTGAACCAATCCAACATGAAATTCATATATATATTCTTGACTAAAGATGATTAAGGTCTCAATCTAAGCCTTTAGAACTGAAATGAAGTATATCCTCTCCCTTAATTATAGCAAAACAACTTTTTCAATCCCTGCAGCCTCACGAATTGAAAATTTTGTTTTATATAACTAACATTGCTAACTTGCAACACTAACAATAATTATCATGCTCCCACTAACATGATGATTATTAGCATAACACTTATGCTCCCGCTAGCTTTGACATGTACTCAGAAATCAGTTGGACTTCTAGAAATCAATACTTTATTGACTTTCTTACCAAAGTTCAGATTTCTGATACGAGATGCTTTGATAAAACTTTATCAAAATCATACACCTTTCCTTAGATAGCATGCATGTGTGTCTAAACAATTTCAGAACTATGAAAAGGGATGCCGTAATCATAGTCTCAATTGTTTAGACCTTTTGCCATTTCTCATAAGTCCATGTTAGTGTGCCGGTTAACCACGCACGCTCCACTAACGACTTTGAGAACTCCAAATATCACAGTTGCTATGTTCTTAAAATCTACTTAGTGAAAGTGTTTCCTCACCATCATTTTCATGAGTCGGAGAGAAACCTTGTGACACTTAGATTTTATGGTGTATGTGTTCTTATCCATGTGAATTTGTCAAAACCATAGACACAAGACAAGGTTAGTGACAAATTCAAACTCATATGGATTGAACTTGTGCAATCTTAACTACAGGGCCTGCCATTGCTTCCAAGTAGTTATGCAAACAATTGAGAACATGTAGAATTCAAATGTATAGCCAACTTTACTGGAATGGGCACAGAAATGTCAACACGATAGGTTATAAACCTCTAGTCGTGTGCTAGTGATGAAATACATGTTTTATTCTTGATTAGTTCTTGAAACTATTTCATGATCTTTTATACTCCCACTGTCTTCTTGACCTATAAGACTTTCTTGTCAAATATTCAAGAGATAGTGTGGATTCTAATCAAGACAAACACTTCACACAATTGGCCTTAGTTGGTCTTTGTTTTATCCAAAACATCACAGCTTACCAACTTCAAATGTAAAAGTAGAAAACTTTTACTCTTACATTTGACAAGTGTTAATAAACCTTCTTTAAGATATGTCACTCAAGTTACAATCTTGGAGTATGACTCTAAGATTTTTTTTGGAACGAAGTATGAATCATCTTCTTGATTTAACCACTTCAACAATTCATGACTCCTCTTCTTAGTCATCAGAATGCACTTAGAGGATGAATTGTGATAAGGTCTCATAATCATTAAGATGATCATGAAACATAATACTTAAAGTGCTCTCCCATCTCTTCAGATTTGAGACACTTTTATCCTTCTGCCAAATTTGATTCTTCTCATTCGCTCTGCCATACATTGAAACTTTTCCAATGTCTCAGAATTATACTTAAGCTTATAAGTATAACCATATTTACTAAACTTTAGTAAATCATGAAGAATAGTATTATTGATATTTTGTGGTGGACTTTAACTAGTGCACAAGAATGTGTACTTGATCCCTTAGTCCTACACTTGAGTCACATATACATGTGAACAAGGACTTAGTCTTAATTTCCCAAAGATGACAATTCTCATTCGTCACACAATACAACTTGCATGATTTCAAGTTTCTATCCAACTGAAACTTGGGTGATGAAAATCTTTCCTTATTTGGTAAATTATGACACTACCACAAATGAAGGAATCAAATCCATTTTCCAATATTGCTATCAATGGAAACATGTAAACAACAATTTTTCACAAATGCCATTGTAAGGATACTTAAAATAAATAAATCAAAACTGTTTTTTTTTATTTTAAAACTTGCGGAAAACTTATCCTTTACAGTGCAAAAGCATATGAAAAACTTGTTGTTATCTATTCCTAAGCAATATATCATAACTCCTAAGCAACAGCTCAAAATTCTGATCACCGAACCATGCGATCGAAAACCATCTTCGCGATCAGAATCAGCATATACTTCCTTTAAGTTTCTTCACCTTTCTTTGATTCTTAAAACATCAACATGTGACCAAGTCACATCATGTAATAACAATCTCAGAATAGAAACTTAACAGAGTTAGATAGTGGACTTTACCTGAAGCAGAGTCAAACTTCTTGACTTGACCAACCTTATGATCTTTCAGCTAAATAGGCAGCTTCGCAATCAATGCCCCTTCCTTTGGCAAGAGAAACATATGGACTCACTGGGAATGGTACATAGGACTATCGCAGACTTAGCCTTTCTCTTTACCATTTGGTCAACCTAGTTGACTATGGTCAAACCCTTTCTTTGGGATGAGAAGGCTTTTCTAGATATCCAATGTTACCATTGTCAATGTACATTGGGAAGTTGATCTCCTAATCAATTCGCTTTACTAGTCCTCAAATCATTGCTGACCAAGCAAATAGATAAGATCATTAAGGGTCATGTCATAGTCTGTTTCATAGTAGTCCCAAAGGAACTCAGTATGTGACTTAGAAAGTGATTGAACATCCAACCTTCTTAAGACTTTGACACCCAACTCTCCGGGCTTGTCAATATGTGACTTCATCTCCAAGATACGATCACACATAGACCTTGTTTGCCAATAGGGCTTGAGTGACCTTGAACTTGTGGGTTAGGGAGAATAATTGGAGGAGGTGGAGGAAGTAAAGTTCCAAGAGATTTGGGAAGATCATAGATGTCTGAACTAGACATCTTTTGGGAGATGTTCAAGATAGTTGATCTAAAGTCCTTAATATAACACCCAATATGAAATATTAAGGCTAGGATCCAACAACCTATTTATAACTGGAAAAGGGATGTCGTAATCCGAGTTATAAAATAGTTGAAGGTAGGTAAATGACGATTTACCAATTTCCACCATGAAAAATGAAATAATTTAATTAGGTTTTTACTTGGATTTGAAACTCCTAGATCTTTTGAGATTCATTGAACTTTTCAATGGCATGTTTCAATCTCGAGTGTGCCCTGCAGGTTTTGTGACTGGGATGCCGAGGATCATAAAACAAGGTGTGAAGTAACCATGAAAATATACTACTGTTGGATTAATGTCTAAGTCCATAACTATAATTGGTATGTACTCGACCCGAGTGTAGCATGGTCCACTGTTGGGTTTTAGTATACTACAACATCCTATGGTACACATACAACCCTAAATACCTTGGATCTATGTTTTCTCTATTATACATGCAAATATGAAGTTTCCAAGATATTACCCTATACTAGCATACAAATATCATATACTTGGGTAATAAAATAGATAGAATACATACCTTTTTTTTATGTAACTTGTCTTCATGAAGCTTGAGTGCCTAGTGCCCCAAGTGTGACACCTCAAATGGTTCACACAACACCATGAACACTTGGAATAACCTTGAGAATAAGGATACTTTGGTTCTCTTTAGTGAAATCGGTCTTGCCCTTTTGCGTACACACACTAGTGCCCATTTCACCAACCAAGGACATCTTTATATAGTGTGGAGATTAGGGTTAAACCCTAATACCCATGACCTTTCATTCAATATGATCCATGGGTTAAACACTCCACGGACTATTCATGAAAGCTTAGCCCAACCTAAATGAACTTGGCCCATCACACACATATATCTTAGAGTCCATATTTAATTATTTCCTTTTGATCACTTAATTAATTATAAATTAATTCTTGATCAATACTAATTAAATAATATGATTATATATTAATATATTAGAACTTATAATATATTAATATAAATCACTAGTATCCTTTTTCCTCATCTTGTCTATCCAATTGTCCCGATGCCATCCAACCCAAATGGACCATGTCGGGTCGGGTCAAGTCTTACCAATTATAGTTATGGACTTAGACATTAATCCAACACTTTACCCTTCTTGCCAGAATAGCCACCGGCCTCTCAACATAGTTTAGGCGCTCATCGACCTGAATATCATCCAATGATACCACTGCATCCTCGTCCGAAACGCACTTCCACAACTACGAAACATGGAAAGTGCTATGAATTTGACTGAGCTCCTCCGAAAGATCCAATCTGTAAGCAACCTTGCTAACCTTGAAAATAACCTGGAATGGTCGAATAAATTAGGGACCCAACTTTCCCCTTTTCCTGAAGCGGATCACACCTTTCCAAGGTAAGACATTCAGTAACACCATGTCACCTTCCTAAAACTCCAACTCAGATCAGATCCGCTCGGCATAACTCTTCTGTCGACTCTAAGCAGTCTGCAATTGTTGCCTAATCAGCTGAATCATCTCTGTAGTATGCATAACAACCTCGGTCCGACCCATGACCCTGTAACCAACCTCGCCCCAACAGACTGGGGTACGACACCTCCACCCATACAACAACTCAAAAGGCGGAACACCAATACTAGAGTAGAATGTGTTGTTTTAGGAGAACTATACAAGAGGTAGGTAGGAGTCCCAGGTCCCACCAAAATCGATGACGCAAGCTCGCAACATATCCTCGAGAGTCTGAATGGTCCGCTCGCTCTAGCCGTCGGTCTGCGGATAATAAGTTATGCTGAAATGCAGCCTCGTGCCCAGTTCCTTATGGAACTTCTCCCAGAAACAGGAGGTGAACCGAACATCATGCTCTGAAATAATAGAGACCGAAACCCCATGGAGAGCAATGATGTAACATCCGGACTTTCGAACAGCTTAATGGTTGTTTAACATTGAGACTTATAGAGTGACTCGACGAGTCATGAGTCCGACTCGTCGAGTAGGGCCGAGTTGCCAGCGTGGAATTAATGAGTGGACTCGACGAGTCAGAGAGCTAACTTGCCGAGTAGGTGCTGGGCAGAGAAACCCTAATTTCTCGGGGGTTGGGGCCTATATAAGGGAACTTATAGCCTCATTTGTGGCTCACCTTAACTGAGAGTAAACCCTAACGCCCTTTTGAGCTAGAGAGTGTGAAAGGAGCTAATTTTGGGGTCTTTTGGTACATTTCTTTTGAAGAGGAGGGAAGGAGTCATCAAGGAACAATAAGGGGGCCAGTGGATCAGTGTTATTTCGTCCAAGAGCTTCTGGAGAAGGTAAAAAGTTCCCACCTTTCTCCTTGTGGTGATTAGATCTCATGTTTTGATGAATAGGGCTTTCTATAACCTTTTTGGTTGAGACATGAGTACATGAAGTCCCTTTCTAGGTCTAGACTTCAGATCTGGACCTTGTGAGGTCCAGAGGGTCCAAAGGCTCAAGCTTTTTTCAGTCACTTAAAGAGTTATTGTGTTTTGGTGCCTTGTTGGAGGATGTATTGGCATTGTGAGCCTTATATGCCATGTTCGAACGTAAAGCTTGTAGCTTTACGTGACAATCGACCCTTAGGAAGGTAGATCTAGTGTTTGGAGTGATAGATCTGCATTAAATCGTCTAAATGAGGAATCTGATCAAAGGGACTCGCCGAGTCCATGGCGTGACTCGATGAGTCGGTGAGGGTTTGTCCCGATGGATTTGTTTGTGCGATAACTCGGCGAGTTGGGGGTCAACTCAACGAGCTGAACTGGACTTTATCGAGACTTCCGAGGAAACGAGGGGACTCGACGAGTCGCAAGAGTACACTCGATGAGTCGGGTCAAACATGGACTGTTGACTCGAGTTTGACTTCTGTTGACTTTAGGGTTTGGTCAACATGAGTATTGGAGACCATGGAGGGGTAAAATGATCTTTTACCCACATCAAGAGTTAGAAAGAGGATGGATAATCTTTGGTTTACTTAGAGTCAGAAATCGAGTATTTATTGAGATAACTACCCTATGTGTTAGGCGGTGGCTAGTTCGAGATTCGAGTGCGAGGATGCTTGCTTGCTGTTGAGGTGAGTCTTCTCACTATACTTTACCTTGAGTGGTATTTATGTGCGACCAGAGGGTCTTATGTGCTTACTTGAGTTATGAATTTTGTATGTGTGATATATATGCCATGTTATGTGTTACCGAGATCGGACCGGAGGGTCTAACGAGCCATTAGATCGGAAGGTCGTCACTGAGACCGGACCGGAGGGTCCAACGTGCAGTGAGACCAGAGGGTCCTCACTAAGACCAGACTGGAGGGTCCAACGGGCAGTGAGACCAGAGGGTCCTCACAGAGACCAGACCAGAGGGTCCAACGAGCCGTGGGACTGGAGGGTCCCACTGAGACACATTGACCGGAGAGTCTTACAGAGCTATAGCCTCGAGTGGCTAATTAGTTTGTGTGTGGTATTTTAGGGAACTCACTAAGCTTCGTGCTTACCGTGTTATGTGTTAGTGTTTCAGGTACTTCCGAGGATCGCGGGAAGGCACCAGCTTGATTGTACACACACATCTGAGCTGGACTTATATTTATTTTTGGATCCTGGATTGGTGATAAACAATTTTTGAAATATGTTTTGATATTGGTACTTAAGGTTTTTGGAAAAATGTGACATGTGATTTATCGTGTTTGAAATGAAAAAAAATTGGTTTGAAAATTTTACGTCGTTACAGGTTGGTATCAGAGCCTTGGTTTGAGGGATTCGGACGCACCTTCGGGTATGTTTGGACTCAAACTGAGGATTTGAGAAAATTTTTCAAAAGAAACGATTTTTCTAAAACGAGCAAGAGTTTCCAAGAGAAAACGAGAAGGAGCAGTGTGTACAATCAGCCAAAGTCCGAACGGTTATTTCCCAAAATACCCTTATTTTGTGTTATGAGATACTTATGAGATACTATTTATGCATGCTAAAGGATAGGCTAGGTATTTCATATTTCAGGGCTAGAGTTGCCTGATTTTTGATGCATTAGCCTAGGAGTTGTTGCTATCTGTTATGTGCCTTGAGTATGTGATGGGTAAGAGTATCTAGCAGGAATATTTCAGAAATAGAGCTTTGAGTAGAGGAGTAATCTAGGAGAGATACCTAGATGAACATTGGAGGAGCCTACTGAGAGAGTAGTTAGATACCCGCGTGGGGTAGAGTTGCTTGAGTTTGGTGACACCTTTTGAGTACGAGTAGAGCAAATAGAGTGGTAACCTAGAGTGGTTTTACGTGCTGGTGGAGATTATTCGATGCCCAAATGTTGCTTGCTTCGTGCTTTGTGGAACTCTCAATGATGGGAGTCAGCTACTGAGAGAATATGACGATATTCAGGAGGTAGATGGCTGGCATCATAAGGAGTTCTTCAACAGCTGATGGCAGAGAAGTGTGAGAACCTAGGAAGAGCCTAGGGAGTGAGCTTAGTCAAATGAGTACACTGATAGAGGAAAGTATTCACTGGGGAGCGACCAGGTTTAACGGGATTGGTGATCGAGAAGGTTGAGCAGCTACTTAGGAAATCTGGGATGATCCGTATGGAAAGTATGGGTAGATGTGGCAGGTAGTATGGGCCCATACTACTGAAATCAGAGGACCCATACTCGAAACAGGGAGAAATCTAGAGGTTCTAAGTAGCAGATTGAGAGGAGATAACATGGTTCGAGTACCATGACTCGTGGCGGTTAGTGCTTCTGGTTTTACCAGTTATCCCGTTGTGATTGATTAGACTGAGATCAGATGTGATAGAGTGTGGGGCCAGAGGGCCATGTTGAACGAGTTTCTATGGAGCATACTTTGAGTGGGAAATCGAGTTAGCTTCCGAGAAATTTTTGGTGAGATGCCAGTTGGAGTCGCAAGACTTAGGAATGAGTAGAGATGGTGCTTTATGGGGGATTCCGGTCTGAGTTGAGCAATCGGCCGATAATGAAGATGTCACTTTATGTGACCAAGAGTTGTGCTATTTCCGTTTCCTGTGAGGAGCAGAAGAGATATTGAGCTTCCGGTTTCTGAGCTTGGAGGTAAACCCTGTGGGGTAGCATGGGTTGCGATCTTTCACCCGAGTATCTGGGCAATATGTCTGCCGTAAGGTAATATTATAGCATGAGAGGGTCATCAGTGGGGACTGAGATGGTCAAGGACAAGGATATACCCCCATTGAGTATAGTAGGGCATATGTTAGCAGCAGTGTCGGGTGATCAAGAGGAGTATATTGTGGCGGTGGCTCTCAATGCCTATGATGGATATCGAGTGTGAGGGTGAGGTCTCTTCTCTCATGATAATTCTCATGATGGGACGTTGTTGGGGAGTCGAAGATGAGGAGTGTGAGAGTTCATTACTTTCAGACTGAGAGTCATGGCTACTACAGGACAGTTGGGATGTCCGGTAGTGTGTCAGTGTGAGATTTTGAATGACACGTTGGGAAGTTTTCGAGGGTTTTATCTGAGAATCAGAATGTTTGGAGTTGCTGGGTCTCTATCGGGAAGATCATCGAGTGTTATGTGGTACTTTCCAAGAGTAAGTGTGATGTACCTGGTGAAACAGCCTATGGAATAGATTGATGGTGTTCCAAATGGTGATGGTTCGAGCCCTGAGTGGGGGGGGGGACCGGGTATTTTATTGAGAGTAATAGAGATTTGTTCAAAGAGCGGTTAGAGGACTGGATATAGTGACCTACGGTACGGATACATGAGACCAGGGTTATTGGTGGTCGAGGCGAGGTGCAGAGCGAGATGATGCATGTTGCACGTGTTCAGGAAAGGATGAGTGTCTCCACGGCAGGTGGTCGTTGGTCGGAGACCTTGTGGTGGTTAGGAATTCTTCGAGGTTGTAATGGTAAATTCGAGGTGGGTGGCTCGTAAGGATAGTTTCGGCGGTGAAGAATTTTTGGTTCAATGTATGGGTTGTTATATGCACTCTGGGAAGGGTAGAAGTTGATTGGGCAACCAACTTCAGGGTCGGTATGTGTATCCTTGCATGGGTTTGAGCAATAGAGGAGGGAGTTTCGGATGGTCGTCAACATGTTCTGAGTCATTGACGATTCCTCCATGCTTCAATTGAGGGTTGGTATATTCTGAAGTTACGAGTTGTGTGAGAGGAAGATCATTTATGAAATTCTAAGAGGATGCATTACTGTATCTGAGTATGATACCATAAGTAGGAGATCAGTGGTTGAGGCAAGACATCGTGAGGTTCTGTGATGGTGTACCAAGGTATCCGAGTAGAATGCCCTGAATTTCGGATTATTTCGAGACTTGAGTTATGAGATGGAAAGTGAAGTATCAAGTGGTTATGGTTCCAGGGGGAGCCCTTCAGCTAATTGTCATCAAACGGGAGTATCCCAGAATGTGAATTGCAGCGAGAAAAGGTGTTGGTCATGACGGTTGTTGTCAGGAGTGGTGATGCTTAACCAGGGTGGGTGTGTGTACCTATCTATGTTGAGTCGTGGAGTATTCGATAGTGAACTCAGTGGGGTGATGACTCGAGGATGAGATTATGGGGGATAAGAGGGTGAGTGGCTCCGAGTGGGAGTAATCATTTCGGATTATCAAGGGAAAACCATGGAATGAGCCCATGACGATTCAGTGAGAGAGAGTGTTGTGATACTACGGGGAGCCGTAGTGTTCACCAGTATGTGAGAAAATGTTGTGATACTGCGGGGAGCCGTAGTGTTCACCAGTCTACGAGAAAGTGTTGTGATACTGCGGGGAGCCGTAGTGTTCACCAATCTGTGAGAAAGTGTTGTGATACTGCGGGGAGCCGTAGTGTTCACCAGTCAGCGAGAAAGTGTTGTGATAGTGCGGGGAGCCGTAGTGTTCACCAGTCAACGAGAGAGTGTTGTGATACTGCGGGGAGCCGTAGTATTCATGAGTCAGTGAGAGAGTGTCGTAGGCCTGCGGGGAGCCGTAGCCTTCACGGGTTAGTGAGAGGGAATTTTATGATACTACGGGGAGCCGTATTATTCGCTAGTCAGAGCATGACGCCGAAGAGTTTTTAGGCTTGGGTAGCCTTAATCTTTGAGTTTCAGGAACCTGGTGGTCGGACCAGGGGCAAGACTGGGGTCTCCATATGTGTCGGGATTCGTTATATTCTACGTTAAGTTGTGGTTATCACAATCGAAAGGACTTGGAGAAGTGATGTACGCGTGGGTTGCGGGTCATGGGTCATGAGTTGGGTGCTCCATTGGGGCGAGTGGTTCCAATTCTGTGTCGGACCAGTCTCTCGAGTATGAGTTTGGCTTTGGTGGTGTATTGAGTAAGCGAATGAGATTCCGGATTCAGAGAAGGGTTTCATTTTGACGGGTATTGTGTGTCATCTGATGTCTTAGACCTGAGTGGGTCAGTTCGGTCGTATGGGAAGGACCGCGAGATGCATGGAACTAATGAGTAGTAGACGACATAGGTCGAGCGTGAGACTATTTCAGTTGGGATTGTAGTATTCGCTTGGGATAAAGCGAACTTCGTGCCTTGTGTGTCACAATGGGCCGAGATAGTTGTGGTGAGAAGGAAGTCAGTGAGGCATCTTGGGGCATACTATGGGTAACCTTTGGAGGTTCAACTGTGGGGCCGAGAGTTGACCGGGTGCTCAGTGTTGAAAAGGGTATCTGGAGGGAGCTGAGGCTTATGATTGTTAGATGTCAGAGGATGCTTCTGAGCAAGCATGATCATTTTCTTGTGTTTGAGGGCAGAATATTGAGAGTTCTTTGTTCAGATGGGATTTCGATTGTAGTACAGTGGATGGGTCTCTGGTGTAATGTGACCCTTTCGTTCCTTGGAGTATGATATGGATCGTTTAGTATGTCTGGTATGAGTGATCGGTAGCCAATTTTTGGGCTTTGACTTGTTTCTATCCGTCGCAACGAGAGAAGTAGAGGGGCAGTGAGTTATCAGGGTCTGTTATTCGAGGAGCGAATAGCATGGTGACAGCTTGAGAGGGCGGTCTGGTAGTGACACAGGCTACTAGAGTTTCCAGATTCTGGAGAGTTAGAAGGGGTATCGTAGCGACAGAAGGGGGTGTCCTCTTTCGGGTTGGGAGTTCCTGTTTGGTTTCAGGGGTCTATGGAGGAAGTTAGTTGTGTGGTATGAGATCCTTTCGGTGGTACTTTTCGGGTTGTTGGGTTCGATCTATGTAACGTTGAGAAGCGATTTCGAGGGCGAAATCTAATTCAAGTGGGGGAGAATTGTAACATCCGGACTTTCGAACACCTTAATGGGTGTTTAACCTTGAGACTTATAGAGTGACTCGACGAGTCATGAGTCCAACTCGCCAAGTAGGGCCGATTTGCCAGCGTGGAATTAATGAGTGGACTCGACGAGTCAGAGAGCTGACTCGCCGAGTAGGTGCTGGGTAGAGAAACCCTGATTTCCCGAGGGTTGCGGCCTATATAAGGGAACTTATAGCCTCATTTGCGGCTCACCTTAACTGAGAGTAAAGCCTAACGTCCTTTTGAGGTAGAGATTGTGAAAGGAGCTAATTTTGGGGTCTTTTGGTGCATTTCTTTATAATAGGAAGGAAGGAGTCATCAAGGAACAAGAAGGGGACCAGTGGATCAGTGTTATTTCGTCCAAGAGCTTCTGGAGAAGGTAAAAAGTTTCCACCTTTCTCCTAGTGGTGATTAGATCTCATGTTTTGATGAATAGGGCTTTCTATAACCTTTTTGGTTGAGACATGAGTACATGAAGTCCCTTTCTTGGTCTAGACTTTAGATCTGGACCTTGTGAGGTCCAGAGAGTCCAAAGGCTCAAGATTTATTTAGTCACTTAAAGAGTTATTGTGTTTTTGTGCCTTGTTGGAGCATGTATTGGCATTATGAGCCTTATATGCCATGTTCGAACGTAAAGCTTGCAGCTTTACGTGACAATCGACCCTTAGGAAGGTAGATCTAGTGTTTGGAGTGATAGATCTGCGTTAAATCGTCTGAATGAGGAATCTGATCGAAGGGACTCGCCGAGTCCATGGCCTGACTCGACTAGTCGGCGAGGGTTTGTCCCGATGGATTTGTTTGTGCGATAACTCGGTGAGTTGGGGGTCAACTCGATGAGTTGAGCTGGACTTTCTTGAGACTTCTGAGGAAATGAGGGGACTCGACGAGTCGCAAGAGTGCACTCGACGAGTCGGGTCAAACATGGACGGTTGACTCGAGTTTGACTTCTGTTGACTTTAGGGTTTGGTCAACATGAGTATTGGAGACCATGGAGGGGTAAAATGATCTTTTACCCACATCAAGAGTTAGAAAGAGGATGAATAATCTTTGGTTTACTTAGAGTCGATAATCGAGTACTTATTGAGATAACTACCCTATGTGTTAGGCGGTGGCTAGTTCGAGATTCAAGTGCGAAGATGCTTGCTTGGTGTCGAGGTGAGTCTTCTCACTATACTTTACCTTGAGTGGTATTTATGTGCGACCAGAGGGTCTTATGTGCTTACTTGAGTTATGCATTTTGTCTCTGTGATATATATGCCATGTTATGTGTTACCGAGACCGGACCGGAGGGTCCAACGAGCCATGAGACCAGAAGGTCCTCACTGAGACCGGACCGGAGGGTACAACGAGCAGTGAGACCAGAGGGTCCTCATTGAGACCTGACCGGAGGGTCCAACGTGTAGTGAGACCAGAGGGTCCTCATAGAGACCGGACGAGAGGGTCCAACGAGCCGTGGGACTGGAGGGTCCCACTGAGACACATTGACTGGAGGGTCTTACAGAGCTATAGCCTCGAGTGGCTAATTAGTTTGTGTGTGGTATTTTAGGGAAC
Source organism: Lactuca virosa (assembly GCF_052849685.1). Classification (NCBI taxonomy): domain Eukaryota; kingdom Viridiplantae; phylum Streptophyta; class Magnoliopsida; order Asterales; family Asteraceae; genus Lactuca; species Lactuca virosa. Next base: position 339,327,581 of record NC_136428.1, on the reverse strand, counting down.
TCACTAAGCTTCGTGCTTACCGTGTTATGTGTTAGTGTTTCAGGTACTTCCGAGGATCGCGGGAAGGCACCAGCTTGATTGTACACACACATCTGAGCTGGACTTATATTTATTTTTGGATCCTGGATTGGTGATAAACAATTTTTGAAATATGTTTTGATATTGGTACTTAAGGTTTTTGGAAAAATGTGACATGTGATTTATCGTGTTTGAAATGAAAAAAAAATTGGTTTGAAAGTTTTACGTCGTTACAAACGATCTCGCGAATATACACATCAGCCATCTTCTCGGCCGACGAGCCCTCCCGAATTGCCAAAAAATGGGAACTCTTGGTGAATCGATCCACGATGACCCAAATAGCATCAAAACTCTTTGCCGTCTTCGGCAACTTTGTCACACTCCAAACCAGGACGGCGGAAACATCTGCGGGCGGATGACGTCATTGTATAGTATCATAACAGCTGAATATGAATGAAACATAGCAACCCAAACATCATACATTGAGAAATACAAGTTCACATAGTTTACATACTGTGTTTGTTCAAAAGTTACTCCTGTTCTCAAAGATTTAGATACCTGATTACTGGTTCCCTAAGAATACAAGTGATTTTGTAAAGCGTCAGCAATAATGTTGGTGAGTTCATAAGCATTTTTGTATGAAAAGGGTTTGTAACTGCTTTGTTTAAAATAGTTTTGTATGCTTCCAGAAAATCCGATATTTTCTAATAATTAGACTGTTAGTCTAAAAACCAAGACTAAAAATGTATGAATGTCCTTTGTATGAAAAGGGTTTGGTAAGTTTTAGATTCGTTGTCCACCACGACCATTCCTAAACACATGTTGGTCATATCTCGAATAAATATAGTTGATCAGGCTATATTTACCCTATATATGATTACATAGCTGTCTAAGTTTAATCGCGATGTCCAACTCTTCTAAATACTTCTTATTATAACATTATTTTTTAATATGCATGTATGTATGTACACTTTTATAAAATACTTATATTTTATAGTATACTTTCAGTCAGAGTGTTTTAGTCCCATTGTATTTATAGTTGTATATCTTGTATGGCTAGATATACTAGTTCACTATAAACAATTCTCTGATACCATTTGTAACATCCCTCTCTCACGTATCACAATATTGTCCGATTTAGGCTCCCGGTACGAAAACTTCCCAGGGGGTCACCCATCCCTGGATTTCTCTCGCCCGGGCACGCTTAACTGTAGAGTTCTTATGGGATCTGTTGTCTTCACGGCTTTAAAACGCGTTGTGACTGGGAAGGTATTCACACCCCTTATAAGGAATGATTAGTTCTCCTTCCCAGCCGATGTGGGATCAAGTGCAACCCACCTTCACCTCCTATATCGGGTTCGAAGTCCCTATCGAACATATGGGCTCGTGTCCTAGCTCTGATACCAATGTGTCCCACCCCCGAACCAGGACGGCGGAAACGTCCGGGGTGGATGACGTCATTGTAGAGTATCATAACAGTTGAATATAAATCAAACATAGCAACCCAAACATCATACATTGAGAAATGCAAATTTACATAGTTTACCTACTATGTTTGTTCAAAAGTTACACAAAAAGTGACTGTAAAGTAGAATTCCATAAAGCAGCAACTCCTGTTCTCAAAGATTTAGATACCTGATTACTAGTTCCCTGAGAATACAAGTGATTTTGTAAAGCGTCAACAATAATGTTGGTGAGTTCATAAGCATTTTTGTATGAAAAGGGTTTGTAACTGCTTTGTTTAAAATAGTTTTGTATGGTTCCAGAAAATCCGATATTTTCTAATAATTAGGCTGTTAGTCTAAAAACCAAGACTAAAAATGTATGAATGTCCTTTGTTATCTTTATCCTTGTGAAATGACTAATTGTGTATGTTTCCAGAAAATCCAATATTTTCTTATGTGTGAACTGTGTCTAAACCCTAAGACCAGAAATGTATACAATAGTGTACTGAAAAATAGTATGTAGTTATATATTTCTATAAAACTCATGAAGTGTGAGCTTCACGTAAACCAAGATAGTATTATTAATCCCTATGTGAGTTATTATAACCATGCTTAATATGACTGTTATGCATGTATAACGTTCTTCAGGTGTCGGAATCGGTAGGTATTTGTCACCTTAGACTGGCCTGTGTAGCTGTAGCGAACAGCTTAGGTGTGGGGTTGTCAATCCCGTATAGATCTATACATAACTATCTCGCTCTCCCTCCAGGAGACTCTGGTTATAATGCAGGACTTAAGGTGTACGCTAGGTAGGTACACTGAAGAGAGTGTTTCACTAGAGCATTAACAGATTTACATGAACTACGACTCCTCTTTTCTTGTATAATGAAATAATTACACTATTGAAAATTTATGACATGTGTTTTATGACACCCAAACTATACCATTTATAGTTTTTCTTGTATGCTTTTGTGTAAACTATTTATTTAAATTTTATATGAATATCAAGTTGTAATCTTGTTTAGGGGTAATATATGTTGTTAAAACATAATGTTCTTGGGTTTTAACCCACCAAAACAGTGATGACTAATATATGACCATTTTTACTAGAAAAGCTATTTTTGGTAAAAATTACCAAAATTTGTGGTTTGTACAACTCATATTTTTCCGGTTGATATCTGTATCACAAAATAAGTTATCTTTGTCAACATTACAAATAAAACCCCGTAAGTCACGATTTATATATATATATATATATATATATATATATATATATATATATATATATATATATATATATATAAAAAAGATGATTTCTACATCTTAAGAAAATACTACTTCATATTCATATAAATGAGTTTGAAACATGTTATTACCCATAAGGCAAACATATTTTGACTTTTAAAACTTTATAAATCACGATATATATATATATATATATATATATATATATATATATATATATATATATATATATATATATATATATATATATATATATATATATATATATATATATATATATGAAAAAACATCATAAATGGTCCCTGTGGTTACCCAAAATCTGAAGTTTAGTCCCCGTGGTTTAAAAACCTCATAGATGGTCCCTATGTTTTCAAAACTTTTGATGTTTGGTCCTTTTTGCTAACTCCGTTAAGTTTGTCCGTTAACTGAAGGGTATTTTCGTCATTTCACAACCACAGTGACCATTTATGATGTTTTCTCGTATTTTTTAAAAAAAGAAAAAATTAAACATAATTAAATATATAAATGGTCTCTCTCTCTCTCTCTCTCAACACCATGGTTTTGTCTTCATCTTTCTCTCATCAACTACTTTTTCCGCCCTTGTAAATTCAACCTGTCAATCAAGAAAAGAAAAAGGGAAAACTTAAAATGGATTGTTTTTCAATCTCAACATTGATATCGATTTGAAGTTGTTTAAGAACCAAGATCTGCCCCTTTCACGCATGTCCAATAACAAAGATGATCCTCCAAGAAAAGTGAAGAATATATGAACCGGGTCTTCTCCACCTCTGTCGGAAACCACTGGACCTTAACTAACCAACCTACCATAATCAGACCTGCAATTTGTGTTCATGGTGAAGGTGGGTGAAGATTTGTAATGTTCGTCGAAATCCACCTTGCACTACCACCAGCAGATCAAGCAATAGAAATGGAAGAATCTCGATCCAAGCAAGTGAAATATATCAAACCTGGTCAAACTGAAGGCGATAGATCTGAAGAAAATTGTATCCAGATGTTAGGAGGCGTCGGAGACGGTGTGTATCTCTTTCATTGTCGACAAAACCCTAGCCTAGGGCGCCGCCAACCGGCATCGGCTCTACAAACCTTAGTAGAGACGGCGGCTTGTGGTTTCTAGCACCACAATCGACAAACACCACCATTTTAAGTCTGGAATTAGAAGGAACAAGAATGGGACACACACGACACTCATATTTATTAGTAATTAGAGCAGAGAGGAACAAATCGTCATGGTTTCAGATATCTCTGGTACTTTATGGTGAAAATTCCATCAAAAGCCTCCAGAAATTACCCCTCAAAGATACGAAAATTCTCATCATTGCTCACAGACAACAAAAAAATTCTTCATCATCGTCTCTGATTTAGGATTTGGATGTTTAGGGTTGGATGTAGTTTCTTGCTTTTGATTGTTAGAAGAGAAGATTAAAGGGAAACTGATTTCAGCTTTCTGATGCCTTATTAATTTATCGATTTTAAGGTTTTTAGGAGGGATGAGTGGAGAAGATGAATATGTTGATTTTGCTGTAGTGTTTCTACTATTTGCCTCCGAGAGAGAGAGAGAGAGAGAGAGAGAGAGAGAGAGAGAGAGAGAGAGAGAGAGAGAGACCATTTATATATTTAATTATGTTTAATTTTTTCTTTTTTTAAAAAATACGAGAAAACATCATAAATGGTCCCTGTGGTTGTGAAATGACGAAAATACCCTTCAGTTAACGGACAAACTTAACGGAGTTAGCAAAAAGGACAAAACATCAAAAGTTTTGAAAACACAGGGACCATCTATGAGGTTTTTAAACCACGGGGACTAAACTTCAGATTTTGGGTAACCACAGGGACCATTTATGATGTTTTTTCTATATATATATATATATATATATATATATATATATATATATATATATATATATATATATATATATATATATATATATGATTTCTTATGCATGGGAGAGGAGTTTTCGATTTCTATACCATGCATGGGAGGGTTTTCGGCCTTAAGGTGGCCCGTGGGGGTGTTTTCGATTCCTAAGTCTCCAATAGAAGGGTTTTCGGTCAAGAGGTTTTCTTGGCCGAAAACCTTAAAGCAATGTCCCACTTTGATTAATGTTTAGCTATTTGATCTAATTTGAGCTTTTAAAAGTTTATTACGAACATGATTCTTAGTGTATGCATATATGTACTCATATAACATTGTCATTTTTGAATTACAAGAATCATTTGCATCGAGGTTACATTGAATATTCATTTGTACATGGTTATTATCTAGACTTTACTTGACTCTAAATTTACTAGTTATCACATCATCCCCCCGTTAAAGGGAATTTCGTCTCGAAATTATTTCTAGAGCGGGGCCCTCAAGAACTAGCGAAGAGATGTGGATACTTCTGCTTCATCTGGACTTTGCATTCCCAGGTGAACTCATGTCCTCGTTTGGCGCTCCATCGAACCTTCACGATGGGGATGCAACTTTGTTTCGTTCGTTTCACCTACCTATCCATTATTTCTACGGGTTCTTCGATGAAATGAAGGTTCTTATTTGCCTCAATCTCATCAAGCGGGATAATGAGAGTTTCGTCAGATAGACATTTTTTCAGGTTGGACACATGAAAGACAGGGTGTACATTGCTGAGCTCTGGTGATAACTGTAGCTTGTAAGCCACCGGACCGATCCTGGCAAGGATCTCGAACGGTCCAATGTATCTTGGATTCAATTTTCCCTACTTTCCAAAGTGTACCATCCATTTCCAAGGAGAGACCTTTAGCAGCACGCGATCACCGACTTGAAACTCCAAGGGCTTCCGTCGTTTATCCGCGTAGCTCTTTTGTCGGTCCCTGGAGGCTTTTAGTCATTCCAGAATTTGAATGATCTTCTCGGTTGTCTCTCTGATGATCTCGGGACCGGTGAGAGTACTGTTGGGTACTTGCCATTTTTCCAGTTGTGTGTCTCCCACCTCAGCCCAACACAGAGGTGATCTGCGTTTACGTCCGTATAGGGCCTCAAATGGAGCGACCTTGATGCTTGTGTGATATCTATTGTTGTATAAGAATTCAATCAGTGGAAAATGGGTATCCCATGCCTTGCCGAAGTCTATCACACAAGCTCTTAGCATATCTTCTAATGTCTGGATGGTCCTCTCACTTTGCCCGTCTGTTTGGGGATGGTAAGTTGTACTCATATCGAGCTTGGTTCCCAAGGACTTCTGAAGCGACTGCCAAAACCGTGAGGTAAATCTACTATCTCTGTCGGAGATAATAGATATTGGCACGCCGTGTAATCTCACTATTTCCTTTATGTAGGTCATGGTAAGCTTTTCCATCTTGTACGTCACCTTTATTGGCATGAAATGGGCGGATTTAGTTAACCTGTCGACAATTACCCAGATGGTGTCAAGACCGTCTGCTCTCTTGGGCAACTTGGTTATGAAATCCATAGTTATCCGTTCCCACTTCCACTAGGGTATGTATGGTTGTTGTAGTAGACCCGAGGGCTTCTGGTACTCTACTTTAACTTTGGCGCAAGTCAGGCACTTGCCCACTTAAGTAGCGATTTCGGCTTTCATGTTCGGCCACCAATAATATTTCTTGAGATCCACGTACATTTTGTCCGAACCTGGATGGACAGAGTACTTTGTCTTGTGGGCTTCATTCATGACCACGTCTCTGTACCCACCGAACTTCGGTGTCCAGATTCGGTCCATGAGGTAGTAGGCTCCGTTGTCTTTGATTGTAAGGTTCTTGTCCATCCCTCGCAAGGCATCGTTTGTGATATTTTTCGGTTTCAAGGCTTCCAGTTGAGCCTCCTTGATTTGCGAAGACAAGTGAGAATGGATGGTCATTGTTAGTGTTCTTACTCGGCGTCCCGGGTATTCTTTCCGGCTCAGGGCATCGGCTACCACATTGGCTTTGCCCGGATGGTATCCGATCTCGCACTCATAGTCGTTTAGTAGCTCTACCCATCGGCGGTGCCTGATGTTGAGCTCTTTCTGGTTTAGAATGTGCTGGAGGCTTTTGTGATCTGTGAAGATGGTGCACTTTGTACGGTAGAGGTAGTGCCTCCAGATTTTTAGTGCAAGCACGACTGCTCCCAGATCAAGTTCATGTGTGGTGTAGTTCACCTCGTGGTTCTTTAGTTGTCTTGATGCGTAGGCTATGACCTTTCCTCGCTGCATGTGTACACAACCTAATCCTTGATTGAATGCGTCACAATAGACCACGAAGTCTTCCGTCCCTTATGGAAGAGACAAGACTGGGGCACTGCATAGGGCCTGTTTCAAGGTTTGGAAGGCAGCTTCTTGTTTCCTTTCCCAGATGAAGGTTACACCCTTCTGAGTTAGGGCGGTGAGCGGTTTAGCGATTTTGGAGAAAAATTGTATGAACCTCCTGTAGTACCCAACGAGGCGTAAAAATTTCATGATCTCCGTTGGGGTTCTTGGGGTTGTCCAACCTTCGATTGCTTTGATTTTGGAGGGGTCCACATGTATCCCTTCTTCACTAACCACGTGACCTAGAAATTCCACCCTTCGGATCCAGAACTCGCATTTGGAGAATTTTGCATACAGCTTCTCCGCCCTTAATGTTTCTAGAACTTGCCGCAGATGTTGACTCTGTTCTTCTTTACTTCGTGAATAGACTAGTATGTCATCAATAAATAATATCACGAAGTTGTCAAGGTAGGGTCGGCAGACTCGGTTCATCAGATCCATAAATGTCGCGGGCGCATTTGTTAGACCGAAGGGCATTACTACGAATTCATAATGACCATAGCGAGTTCGGAAGGCGGTCTTGGGGATATCCTCCTCTCGGACCCGTAGTTGGTGGTATCCGGATCTTAAATCTATCTTTGAAAAGTAGCTTGCCCCTTGCAACTGGTCTAATAGGTCGTCGATCCGAGGAAGAGGGTTTCGGTTTTTGACGGTGAGCTTGTTTAGTTCTCGGTAATCGATGCACATGCGAAACGACCCATCCTTCTTCTTTACAAACAAGACCGGAGCTCCCCACGGTGAGAAGCTTGGCCTTATGAATCCCTTGTCTAGTAATTCATTCAATTGACTAGAGAGTTCTTGCATCAGAGCAGGAGCTAGTCTGTATGGCGACTTGGCGATTGGTGTGGCTCAGGGTATCAAGTCGATTCTAAATTCGAATTGTCGTTCGGGGGGCACTACCAGGAGGTCTTCGGGAAATACGTCGGGGAATTAACATACCTCCGGGATGTCTTTAATGTTCTTCTCTCCTTTCTTTTTGTCGACCAAGTGGGCTAAGAAGGCGTGGTTCTTCTTGTGTAAACACTTCTGTGCCTTGATACATGATATGAGGCGAAGGTTTGTACCGGGTTTGTCACCATATATGACCAAGGTTTCATTGTTTGGAAGGTGAAGGCGAACGGCCTTCTCGTAGCACATAATGTCGGTACGGTGAGGACTTAGCCTGTCCATGCCGATGATCACATCAAAACTCCTTATGGTAACCGGCATTAACTCGATTTGGAAGGAGTGGTTATTCAAAGTTAGTGTGCACCCTATGAATACATCGTTTGTTGTTTCGGTTTTTCCGTTAGCCATTTCCACAGTAGATATTTCGTTTAGTGTTTGAGGGTTTTGTTTGAGTAGATGTTTAAAATTATGACTCACAAAGCTTCTCTCCGCCCCACTATCAAATAGTATGCATGCATAAATGTTATTGAGGATGAACGTACCAGTGACCACTACAGGATCCTTCATTGCCTCCTCATGTCCTATTGCTAGGAATCTTCTCGTTCCCCCGACATTCCTATTGTTGGCCTTTGGATAGTTTATCTTGTAGTTGTTGGATTAATATCTAAGTCCATAACTATAATTGGTAAGACTTGACCCGACCCGGCATGATCCATTTGGGTTGCATGGCATCATGCATTTGGATAGACTATAATGAGAGAAATAACACTTAAGGTTTGTTAATATATTATAAGTTCTAATATATTAATAAGGTTATTTAATTAGTATTGATCAAAAATTAATTTGGAATTAATTAAGTGATCAAAAGGAGACTAATTAAATATATGGGTTGATTGTGTAAATCATTCATTCTTATATATGTGGGCTTGTGATCCAAGATTCCTTATGTTGGACTAAGTCCATGGGGTGACCCATGGATACTCCATGGAGGTTAAAATCCATGGAGCATAAGGAATGGGTAAAGTTATGAGTTACATGGTGTAACCCTAATAGCCACCATATAAAAGAATCCCATGGCTCAAGAAATCGTGCACTAATGTGTGAATATGAGGGCTAGACGATTTCAAGGAGTGTTCCATTTCTCTCAAGTCATTCCATGTGCATTTGGTGTTGTGTGAACCATTTCAGGTGTCACACTTGGGGCACTAGGCACTCGAGCTTCATGGAGACAAGCTACATCAAACAAAGGTATGTATTCTATCCATTTGATTACCCAAGTATCAAGTATTGTATGCTAGATAGGGTAATACCTTGGAAAGTTCATAATTACATGTATAATAGAGAAAACATAGATCCAAGGTATTTAGGGTTGCATGTACACTTAGGAGTGTTAGAATGCTCAAAACCCAACAGTGGTATCAGAGCCTAGGCTTGTTTTCTTGTTATACTTGCAAAATTGGCTGAAAAATCGAGTTTTTATGCTGTCTGCACTGCAGACTTGTCGAGTCCACTGATGGACTCGCCGAGTCCAAGACAAAAAGCATCCAACTCGCCGAGTTGGTTCGTGCACTCGACGAGTTGGACCCCCTGACAGCATATATTCGACTGTTTTGGCTAGAATTGGACTAGGAACATTACCCTAAGCTGTTTTTGGACTTATAAACTTGTTTTTGATGAGGTAATGTTCATGCTAATCCAATTTCAAAGATAATTGTCAATAGATTCATGTTTTGTATTAGTTTAAGTGTTATGCTAATTACATGAAAAAGTTTGATTAAATTATCTTGTTCTTATGAGTTGCTTAGATTAATAGAAAAATCATTAGAACTTGTTGTTTTCAATCCAAATTAATCTAAGAGTTGATTCTAAAATGTGTTGTTTTCAATCCAAATTAATCTAAGAGTTGATTCTAAAATGTGTTTTGACAACTCTGACCTTTGTCAATGACTTGTCCATTAGATAAGGGATCATATATTCCTCCATTCTAGATATCATATGGACTGAGACATGGATTATAATCATTCTCTCTGTCCATTTGTTGTTTCCCGATTTTCGATTTATGATGACTGACTGATTAAACAAATCAAATCAGTCCTGGCTTGGCCAAGCACTCACATGTGTCATCGCTAAATCATCGAGGGGCCCACAGATATCGCTTTTATCTCGAAGGTAAAAGGAATGGATAAACTTCGACTTATATGGCTTGTTCTACTACTTGTTGAATCATACACAAAGGCACGTTTTATAACATCGAGTTACCAAATGCGTTTTCGTGCAATCAACGTATAACCAACTCATAGTAACAACTCATATCTCTAGGTTTGAAGAATATAAGATATTATCGTCTCATGATCACTCGTGATAAAATCCATGAAGTGATTCAAATGAGCACGGGTTGAATCCAATACTCAGAACTTATGAGCACTCATGAGTGTTGTAGCACCACTTTGTCCACCAACTTGGACCTCTACAAACCAACCCATGACAGTCTTGATTCATATCTACTTCCAACATATGACCGACTGTGGATGGTTTGAATAACTTAATCATTCAGGAAGAGCGACTTAGTTATTCTGGAAGTCAAAACATGGAAAGTGAAACACAAGAATAAATGAATCAAATATGGTATCAAACCCTATGAATATAAATAAACACTTTTATTTATCACCATACTGATTACTCATTATTCATTGTTTCGGTTTTATCAACTTTATACTTGAATTAAATACACTAGTTGTCCCATGCTCCAAGCATGTACACTATGTTTTTCTTAAACAATAGCTTTGCCATACACCAAGTATGCACTCTATGTTTGTCTATGATCCTTACTTTGTGAAATAAACCAATTGAACATAATTTCAATGATTCTAATTTCACACTCCCAAATCCTTATCGAAAAATGTGAGAATTTCAAATTCCTATCATTTATCGAAATCTGTTTAGATTTTAAACTTATATGCACTGACCCTCCTGTAATATATGTACAAAGTCACAAAGACTTGTCAACAGTCATTATAAGGTATTCCAATGGAGATCAACTCCATGGAAACTAAGTCTCATATTCGAAGTATATTATTGCTTTGGACATGCTTCTTGCATTAAGTTTTCTAATCTTACACAGATAACTTCCACCTATGGAGACAACTCCATATTCTCATTTTGACTATCACTTCTGAATAAGAGATGCCTCTTTTCAGAATATGTCAATATGGTCCTTCCAAAATTAACACTATACTTCCAACTGTCCCTGAGCAACCAATCTTTGGTAAACCTCAGATTGTCCTCGACAATTGCTTAATCATTTTAGTCATATCCAATTCTAGACCTTTTCCCTTCTTAATGCCTCTGGGCATTTGGAAAAATTTAGAAATGACAAATATTATAGCACATGCAATCGATCCTGTACCCAAAGCAAATGGTACACGATTCATGATGTCTCACATAAAGACATGATTCTAGACCAGTCTTTTGCTACAATATTTTTATTTGCCATGTTTTCAAAATTTGACTATGAAGAGGGATGCCGTAATCATAATCGAATTTTGAGAACGCAATATATAGAATTTCCTTAAGTTGAACCAATCCAACATGAAATTCATATATATATTCTTGACTAAAGATGATTAAGGTCTCAATCTAAGCCTTTAGAACTGAAATGAAGTATATCCTCTCCCTTAATTATAGCAAAACAACTTTTTCAATCCCTGCAGCCTCACGAATTGAAAATTTTGTTTTCTATAACTAACATTGCTAACTTGCAACACTAACAATAATTATCATGCTCCCACTACCATGATGATTATTAGCATAACACTTATGCTCCCGCTAGCTTTGACATGTACTCAGAAATCAGTTGGACTTCTAGAAATCAATACTTTATTGACTTTCTTACCAAAGTTCAGATTTCTGATACGAGATGCTTTGATAAAACTTTATCAAAATCATACACCTTTCCTTAGATAGCATGCATGTGTGTCTAAACAATTTCAGAACTATGAAAAGGGATGCCGTAATCATAGTCTCAATTGTTTAGACCTTTTGCCATCTGCTTCAAATCTACTTGGTGGAAGTGTTTCCTCACCATCATTTTCATGAATCGGAGAGAAACCTTATGACCCTTAGATTTTATGGTGTATGTGTTCTTATCCATGTGAATCATCAAAACCATAGTCACAAGACAAGGATAATGATAAATCCAAACTCATATGGACTGAACTTATGCAATCTTAACTTCTTGCCACCTGGCAGTACAGGGCCTGCCATTGCTTCCAAGTTGTTATGCAACCAATTGAGAACTTTCAGAACTCCTATGCAAAGCCAACTTTAACTGGAAATGGCAGAGAATATGTCAACACGATAGGTTATAAACCTCAAGTCGTGTGCTAGTGAAGAACCTCAGGTTTTATTCTTGATTAGTTCTTGAAATTCTTTTTAGGATCTTTAAGACTCCCACTATCCTCTTGACATATAAGACTATCTTGCCAAATATTCAAGAGATAGTGCGGATTCTTTATCAAGACAAACACTTCACACAATTGGCCTTAGTTGGTCTTTGTTTTATCCAAAACATCACAACTTACCAATTTCAAATGTACAAGAGTAGGACACTTTTACTCTTACATTTGACAAGTGTTTTAAACCTTTCTTTAAGATATGTCACTCAAGTTACAATCTTGGAGTATGACTCTAAGAATTGTTTTGGAACGAAGTATGACTCATCTTCCTGATCTAACCATTTCAACAATTCATGACTCCTCTTCTTAGTCATAAGAATGCACTAAGATGACCTTTAGAGGACTAATTGTGATATGATTTCTAAATCACTAAGATGATCACAAACATGATACTAAAGTACTCTCCCATCTTTTCAGATTTGAGAAACTTTTATCTTTCTGCCTAATTTGATTCTTCCCATTCGTTCTGCCATATATTGAGAGTTTTCCAATGTTTCAGAATTATACTTAAACTTGTAAGTATAACCATATTTACTAAACTTTAGTAAATCAAATAGTCTTAACGAGCTTTGTGGTGGACATGACCAGTGCACAAGAATGTGTACTCGATCCCTTTAGTCCTTCACTTGACTCACACATCCATGTGAACAAGTAATTTGTCTTGATTTTCCAATGCTTGAAAGTTCTCATTCATCATACTATTCAACTTGCATGATTCCAAGTTTCGGTCCAATTGAAACTTGGGCGATGAGGAACTTTCCTGATTTGGTAAATTTAGACACTACCACAAATGAAAGAATCAAATCCATTTTCCAATATTGCTGTCAGTGGAATCATATAAGCAACAATTTTCCACAAATGCCATTGTAAGGATACTTCAAATAAATAAAATTAAACAATTTTCTTTTATTTTAAAACTTTGCGGAAAAACTTATCCTTACAATCCACATGGAAAATTGTTGTTATCTATTCCTTAGCAATATATCATAACTTCTTAAGCAACTGCTCAAAATTCTGATGCGATCGAAATCCACCTTCGCGATCAGAATCAGCATATACTTCCTTTAAGATTTCTCTCTATTCTTTGATTCTTAAAACATCAACATGTGACCCAGTCACATCATGTAATGAGGATCTCAGAATAGAACTTAACAGAGTTAGATAATGGGCTCTACCTGATGTAGAATCAAACTTATTGACTTTAACATCCTTAGGTAAATTTGGCAGCTTTGCAATCAACGCCCCTTCCTTTGGCAAAATAAACATATGGACCCTTTGGTAATGGGACTATCTCAGACTTAGCCTTTCTCTTTACCATTTGGTCAACCGGGTTGACTATGGCCAATCCCTTTCCATTGGGAAGAGAATGCTTTTTCTGGATTTCCAGTGTCACCATTGTCACTGTCCATAAAGTTTTTGGGAAGTTGATCTTCTAATCAAATTTGCTTTACTATCGTTCCAAATCATTGCTGATTCAGCAGCACCAAGCAAATAGATATGATCATTAAGGTTCATGTCATAGTCTGTTTCATAGTAGTCCCAAAGGAACTCACTATGTGACTTAGAAAGTGATTGAACATCCAACTTTCTCAAGACTTTGACACCCAACTCTCCCGGTTTGTCAATATGTGACTTCATCTCTAAGATGTGATCACACATAGACCTTGCTTGCCATTAGGGCTTGAGTGACCTTGAACTTGTGGGTTAGGGAGATTAAGTGGAGGAGGTGGAGGAAGAGAAGTATGACTTCCATGAGCCAAACTCGGGAAGTTATATTCATTAGGAAAGCTTGGTTTGGGAAGATCATTGTTGTCTAAACCAGACATCAACAATGGGAGAAATTCACGTAAAGTTGATTTAAGTCCTTAATATAACACCAAATATGATATATTAAGGCTAGAACCCAACAAACTATTTTATAACTTGGAAGATGGATGCCGTAATCCAAGCTATAAAATATTTGAAGGTAGGTGAATGACGATTCACCAATTTCCACCAAGATAAACGAAATGTATTATTAGGTTTTAATTGGTTTTGAAACTCCTAGATTCTTTTGAGATTCATTGAACTTTTCAATGGCATGTTTCAATCTCGAGTGTGCCCTTCAGGTTTTGTGATTGGGATGCTGAGGATCACAAAACAAGGTGTGAAGTAACCATGCAAATATACTTGGTACCCTTAATATTTACCCCTCAATCGATGTGCCGGTTAACCACACACGCTCCAACGATACTATGATAAACATTAAGTTACCCTTTGCCTACCTTGTTAAGTCCAGGTTAGTGTGCCGGTTAACCACACACGCTCTACTAACAGCTTAAACAAAGTGCAAAGTGTAATTTCATGGATTAGCACCTTATTCACATTTTCCTAAGTAACTAAGATTGGGAATTTATAAGTGTTTAGTTACTTAGTATTTATCGTTATACTTATAATGAAGGGAGAATTATAGTCCTTGTCCTACCTGTTCGGCTAACGACCCTCCACCAGTCAAGGAAACGGTAGGTGAGAGTGGACACCCATTAAACTGCCATTTTATAGGCAGTAACCTTATACCCCCCTTATAGACCGGCTTCATGAATGAGGCCTACTAATGGTAAGACGACTTGCTCTTATACATATAATATATTAAACTTTTAATATTATAATAGTATAAGGGTGTATTTTAGACATTTAAAATACTTGGTGGTTTAATCTATTAATTAAACTATACTCTTAATTTAATTAAATTTAAACCATGTCATTATGGAATTATTAATTCTCTTTTAATTAAACACTTTAATTATCTATTAATAAAGTCCATAAGAGTTAATTGAATTATTCAATAAAAACATCATAATTCCAATTATTAAATTCAAAATTAAAACCATTTAATTAATTGTTTAAGTTATGAACCCAAGAGTTTTAGAATTCAATTTTTTTTTATCATAAAAAAACTTTTTCCAAATTCCAAAACTTGAGGGCAAGTTTTGTAACTCTTGAAAACTTTTGGATTCCATAACTTATGGACTTAAATACTTGTTTTATGATGAAACTTTTCATGTTCCATAACTTAAGAACAAGTTATGGAATTCTTTAAAACATTAAGACCAAGTTTTGTAACTCCATAAAAAACTTTGAATCAATTTTTTTAAAAACCTTTTCATATCCATAACTTATGGAGGTTTCAAAAAACTCTTTAGATCAAACTTTTAAAACTAATAAAATAATCATATCATTTTATCTTTTACTAAATTTGACCTAATTCAACTCATATAACAAATGATTCAAATTTTACAAATAATTCGTTTTTCACAAAACAAGTAATTATCTTAAAATTTGACAAACGTCATGTTTTTTTTTCCTTTTTTTTCCAACTTGAAAATAAAACATTTGCATCAATATAACAGAAAACAACCCATGGCTCTGATACCACTGTTGGGTTTTTGAGCATTCTAACACTCCTAAGTGTACATGCAACCCTAAATACCTTGGATCTATGTTTTCTCTATTATACATGCAAATATGAATATTCCAAGGTATTACCCTATCTAGCATACAATCCTTGATACTTAGGTAATATAACAAGTTAGAATACATACCTTTTAATGAAGCTTGAAGTCTTGAACTTTAAGAGCTTAGCCCCAATAGTGTGGAAGCCTCAAGTGGAATCACAAATCACCAAAACACCTTGGAAAACCTTTAGAGAATATGGATACTTGGCTCACACTTATGAAATCGGTTATTGCCCTCTTTAGTGTATCCACACTAGCCACTAGCCTAATTTCATGAACCATAAGACCCTTTATATAGTATGGAGGATTAGGGTTAAACCCTAATACCCATGACCTTTCATTTCCTAGGATCCATGGGTTAAAGCTCCATAGACTATCCATGAAGACTTAGCCCAACCTAAATGAACTTGGCCCACTACACATATATATCTAAGAGTCCATATTTAATTAGTTCCTTTTGATCACTTAATTAATTATAAATTAATTCTTGATCAATACTAATTAAATAATATGATTATATATTAATATATTAGAACTTATAATATATTAATATAAATCATAAATATACTATTCTCAAAAGACTATCCATATAAATTGTGCCGGTGAAGTGCAACCCAAATGGACCATGCCGGGTCGGGTCAAGTACATACTAAATATAGTTATGGACTTAGACATTAATCCAACAGTCTCCCACTTGGATAAGTCTAAAACTATTATTGAGTATGACTTCAAAAACCAACTGGCAATCGTAGCTCTTAAAGCCGCTGTCGAACTCTAATCTTGTCAACGAACTCTGACCTTTGTCAATGACTTGTCCATTAGATAAGGGATCATATATTCCTCCATTCTAGATATCATATGGACTGAGACATGGATTATAATCATTCTCTCTGTCCATTTGTTGTTTCCCGATTTTCGATTTATGATGACTGACTGATTGAACAAATCAAATCAGTCCTGGCTTGGCCAAGCACTCACATGTGTCATCGCTAAATCATCGAGGGGCCCACAGATATCGCTTTTATCCTGAAGGTAAAAGGAATGAATAAACTTCGACTCATATGGCTTGTTCTACTACTTGTTGAATCATACACAAAGGCACGTTTTATAACATCGAGTTACCAAATGCGTTTTCGTGCAATCAATGTATAACCAACTCATAGTAACAACTCATATCTCTAGGTTTGAAGAATATAAGATATTATCGTCTCATGATCACTCGTGATAAAATCCATGAAGTGATTCAAATGAAATCGGTTATTGCCCTCTTTAGTGTATCCACACTAGCCACTAGCCTAATTTCATGAACCATAAGACCCTTTATATAGTATGGAGGATTAGGGTTAAACCCTAATACCCATGACCTTTCATTTCCTAGGATCCATGGGTTAAAGCTCCATAGACTATCCATGAAGACTTAGCCCAACCTAAATGAACTTGGCCCACTACACATATATATCTAAGAGTCCATATTTAATTAGTTCCTTTTGATCACTTAATTAATTATAAATTAATTCTTGATCAATACTAATTAAATAATATGATTATATATTAATATATTAGAACTTATAATATATTAATATAAATCATAAATATACTATTCTCAAAAGACTATCCATATAAATTGTGCCGGTGAAGTGCAACCCAAATGGACCATGCCGGGTCGGGTCAAGTACATACTAAATATAGTTATGGACTTAGACATTAATCCAACAGTCTCCCACTTGGATAAGTCTAAAACTATTATTGAGTATGACTTCAAAAACCAACTGGCAATCGTAGCTCTTAAAGCCGCTGTCGAACTCTGATCTTGTCAACGAACTCTGACCTTTGTCAATGACTTGTCCATTAGATAAGGGATCATATATTCCTCCATTCTAGATATCATATGGACTGAGACATGGATTATAATCATTCTCTCTGTCCATTTGTTGTTTCCCGATTTTCGATTTATGATGACTGACTGATTGAACAAATCAAATCAGTCCTGGCTTGGCCAAGCACTCACATGTGTCATCGCTAAATCATCGAGGGGCCCACAGATATCGCTTTTATCCCGAAGGTAAAAGGAATGGATAAACTTCGACTCATATGGCTTGTTCTACTACTTGTTGAATCATACACAAAGGCACGTTTTATAACATCGAGTTACCAAATGCGTTTTCGTGCAATCAATGTATAACCAACTCATAGTAACAACTCATATCTCTAGGTTTGAAGAATATAAGATATTATCGTCTCATGATCACTCGTGATAAAATCCATGAAGTGATTCAAATGAAATCGGTTATTGCCCTCTTTAATGTATCCACACTAGCCACTAGCCTAATTTCATGAACCATAAGACCCTTTATATAGTGTGGAGGATTAGGGTTAAACCCTAATACCCATGACCTTTCATTTCCTAGGGTCCATGGGTTAAAGCTCCATGGACTATCCATGAAGACTTAGCCCAACCTAAATGAACTTGGCCCACTACACATATATATCTAAGAGTCCATATTTAATTAGTTCCTTTTGATCACTTAATTAATTATAAATTAATTCTTGATCAATACTAATTAAATAATATGATTACATATTAATATATTAGAACTTACAATATATTAATATAAATCATAAATATACTATTCTCAAAAGACTATCCATATAAATTATGGCGGTGAAATGCAACCCAAATGGACCATGCCGGGTCGGGTCAAGTACATACTAAATATAGTTATGGACTTAGACATTAATCCAACAGTCTCCCACTTGGATAAGTCTAAAACTATTATTGAGTATGACTTCAAAAACCAACTGGCAATCGTAGCTCTTAAAGCCGCTGTCGAACTCTGATCTTGTCAACGAACTCTGACCTTTGTCAATGACTTGTCCATTAGATAAGGGATCATATATTCCTCCATTCTAGATATCATATGGACTGAGACATGGATTATAATCATTCTCTCTGTCCATTTGTTGTTTCCCGATTTTCGATTTATGATGACTGACTGATTGAACAAATCAAATCAGTCCTGGCTTGGCCAAGCACTCACATGTGTCATCGCTAAATCATCGAGGGGCCCACAGATATCGCTTTTATCCCGAAGGTAAAAGGAATGGATAAACTTCGACTCATATGGCTTGTTCTACTACTTGTTGAATCATACACAAAGGCACGTTTTATAACATCGAGTTACCAAATGCGTTTTCGTGCAATCAATGTATAACCAACTCATAGTAACAACTCATATCTCTAGGTTTGAAGAATATAAGATATTATCGTCTCATGATCACTCGTGATAAAATCCATGAAGTGATTCAAATGAAATCGGTTATTGCCCTCTTTAGTGTATCCACACTAGCCACTAGCCTAATTTCATGAACCATAAGACCCTTTATATAGTGTGGAGGATTAGGGTTAAACCCTAATACCCATGACCTTTCATTTCCTAGGGTCCATGGGTTAAAGCTCCATGGACTATCCATGAAGACTTAGCCCAACCTAAATGAACTTGGCCCACTACACATATATATCTAAGAGTCCATATTTAATTAGTTCCTTTTGATCACTTAATTAATTATAAATTAATTCTTGATCAATACTAATTAAATAATATGATTACATATTAATATATTAGAACTTACAATATATTAATATAAATCATAAATATACTATTCTCAAAAGACTATCCATATAAATTATGGCGGTGAAATGCAACCCAAATGGACCATGCCGGGTCGGGTCAAGTACATACTAAATATAGTTATGGACTTAGACATTAATCCAACAGTCTCCCACTTGGATAAGTCTAAAACTATTATTGAGTATGACTTCAAAAACCAACTGGCAATCGTAGCTCTTAAAGCCGCTGTCGAACTCTGATCTTGTCAACGAACTCTGACCTTTGTCAATGACTTGTCCATTAGATAAGGGATCATATATTCCTCCATTCTAGATATCATATGGACTGAGACATGGATTATAATCATTCTCTCTGTCCATTTGTTGTTTCCCGGTTTTCGATTTATGATGACTGACTGATTGAACAAATCAAATCAGTCCTGGCTTGGCCAAGCACTCACATGTGTCATCGCTATATCATCGAGGGGCCCACAGATATCGCTTTTATCCCGAAGGTAAAAGGAATGGATAAACTTTGACTCATATGGCTTGTTCTACTACTTGTTGAATCATACACAAAGGCACGTTTTATAACATCGAGTTACCAAATGCATTTTCGTGCAATCAATGTATAACCAACTCATAGTAACAACTCATATCTCTAGGTTTGAAGAATATAAGATATTATCGTCTCATGATCACTCGTGATAAAATCCATGAAGTGATTCAAGCCTTTGAAGTGGGGCAAATGGCCTCTCGGCCAAGGTACTTATGGAGAGAGGAAAAAGAGGGTTCTTGTTGCACGAGGGGTATTAGGGTGTGTAGTATGGATGTTTGGAGAATATTTGCTTTCCTTGCATTGTTATTTGATGTTCAAAGAGATGTAAAGCTTGAAGAATCAAATCACCTAAGTCAACTTTTTGGGTCTTGTACCCTAACCGAAACCACTAGCCAAGATGGGGTGGTATTCAGTTTTTGGCTTGCATGAGAGAGGGGTTTTGGATTTCTATACCATGCATGGGAGGGTTTTCGGCCTTAAGGTGGCTCGTGGGGGTGTTTTTGGTTCCTAAGTCTCCAATAGAAGGGTTTTCGGTCAAGAGGTTCTCTTGGCCGAAAACCTTAAAGCAATGTCCCACTTTGATTAATGTTTAGCTATTTGATCTAATTTGAGCTTCTAAAAGTTTATTACGAACATGATTCTTAGTGTATGCACATATGTACTCATATAACATTGTCATTTTTGAATTACAAGAATCATTTGCATCGAGGTTACATTGAATATTCATTTGTACATGGTTTCTATTTAGACTTTACGTGACTCTAAATTTACTAGTTATCACAAACTTGGTGATAAAATCCATCGAAATATGCTTCCATTTCCACATGGGAACCTCTAGAGGCTGCAACTTGCCATGCGGCCTCTGGTGCTCGGCCTTGACCATCCTGCAGGTCAAGCACCTCTCAACATACCAAGCGATCTGTCTCTTCATGCACGACCACCAATAACTCAATCTCAGATCCCGATACATCTTGGTGGCCCCCGGATGAATAGAAAAACAAGACGTATGAACCTCATCCAATACAATTTGTCTAACCCCACCAGACACAGGAACCCATACCCGACTATAACGGGTCAACAAACCACGACTGTCCGACACAAATCTGGTAATCTCGCCCCTGATCCTCTCAATCTTCCAATTCTCCTCTCGAACACCCTCAGACTGAGCATCCCTACTCAAACCCAAAAATGGAGAATACATAGATATCCTCATACATGCCACTTCAACAGAAGGTCCAGCCGACTTGTGGTTCAGGGCATCCGCCACCACGTTCGCTTTACCCGGATGGTATAGGATCTAGTAGTCATAATCCTTGACCACATCTGGCCACCTCTTCTGCCTCATGTTCAGGTTCGGTTGATCCATAATATGTATCAAACTCTTGTGATCCATGTAGATAGTACATCAGACCCCATAAAGATAATGCCTCCAAATCTTAAGAGCGAAAACTACTGCTCCCAAATCAAGATCATGCGTGGGGTATCTCGTATCATGCGGCTTCAGCTGTCGCGGAGCATAAGCTATCACTCGTCCTCTGTACATGAGGACTGCTCCCAAGCTGGTGATGGATGCATCACAGAAAACCACAAAATCCTCAATTCCCTCTAGAAGGGTCAAGAGTGGGGCCTCGCATGGTCTCTGCCGAAGGGTCTTAAATGCTTACTGCTGCTCAAGGCCCCACCGGAAATCCACCCCCTTCCTCGTCATACGAGTGAGGGGTACTGCAATGTTGGAGAAATTCTGAATAAATCTTCAGTAGTACCCTGCTAGATCCAAAAAGCTCCTGATATCCGAGGGAGATTTTGGAATCTCCCACTGCATCACCGCCTCGATTTTATCCGGATCGACCAAAATCCCATCTTGGTTAACGAGGTGTCCAAGGAGCTGAATCTCTCGCAATCAAAACTCACACTTTGAGAACTTAGCATAAAGCTGTTCTCGCCTCAAAACCCCCAGAAGCTCAAGAAGATTCTCCTCATGATGTTCTCTGGTCTTGGAATACACCAGGATATCATCAATGAACACAATAACTGAGTGATCGAGCATCAGCCTGCATACCCGATTCATGAAATCCATGAATACTGTCGGCGCATTCGTGAGCCCGAACGGCATCACCACGAACTCGTAATGCCCATAACGAGTCTGGAATGCGGTCTTCTCCATGTCCTCCTCTCTCACCCTAACCTGATGGTACCCAGACCTCAGATCTATCTTGGAAAACCAAGATGCTCCCTGCAACTGATCAAAGAGATCATCAATCCGCGGAAGGGGATAACAGTTCTTCACCGTCAACTTGTTCAGCTCCCAATAATCGATGCACATCCTGTGCGAACCATCCTTCTTTTGACAAAAAGAACCGACGCTCCCCATGGAGAACTGCTTGGACGGATGAACTGCTTGCCTAGTAGCTCCTACAGCTGAGATGACAGCTCCTGCATCTCAGGCGGTGCCAATCGATACGACGCCTTGGCAATAGGGGCTGCACTTGGCACAAGGTCAATCCTGAACTCGACCTGCCTCTCAGGAGGCACACCGGGTAACTCCTCCGGGAATACATCAGCGAATTCCCTAACGACCGGAACATCCTCAACTGACACCTGATCCCCAACCCGCGTATCCACCACATAAGCCAAATAACCTGCACACCCATGTTGAATATACTGCCGAGCCCTGGCTACTGAACAAAACCCTGAACCCAACCTGGTGCCCTCTCCAGAAATTACCAGTTCTCCCCCACTTGCGGTTCGAATCACCACACACTGATCCTCACAGTCGATCATGACACCGAATCGACTCAGCTAGTCCATACCCACGATCACACAGACATCCCCCATAGGAATCGGAATCAAATCGATCAGAAAGGACACCCCGAAGATCTCTAGAACGCATCCCTGATAAAATGAAGAAGCAGAAACCCCGTGTTCGTTGGCGATAGAAACTCGCAATGGACACTCCAAATCCCCATGGGCAAAACAAACTCTCTGCTGAAGGATCGAGAAACAAAAGACTAACTCGCACCCAAGTCAAACAACACTAGAGCAGGCAAGGAGTTCACTAGGTACGTACCTAACAAAGGTACAAACATATAAGCATAAAATAAACATAATCAATAAGATAAGGGATAAAAACATACCAGTCACAACATCTAGTGTTGTCCTGGCCTCCTTGGCAGTAGGCTGGAAAGCGCGACCTCGAGCCCTTCGGGGCTCAGCCCTGCCCTGACTCCCGTCAGTGATCCTCAATGTAGCTAGCGGGGGCCTGCGCCGGCTTAGCGGCGAGCAAAGGACACTTAACCTTCACATGGCCAAACTGATCACAATGATAGCAAATCCTCATACCCCTGAACCGGGGCGGACTGGCGGCAGTCCCTCGCATAATGACCCTACTTGCCACATTTGTGGCACACTCCACCAGATTGACAAGCTCTAGCATGAATCTTCCTGCACTTCCGGCAAGTGCGGCCACGCTGACCTCCAGACCTAGAATCGGCGGCCTTAACCACTTCGACGCCGGCTGCGACTGTGTCGGGGCCTGCCTCTCCTCTCTCAACTGAAACTCAATCTCAAGATCATGCCGACTGGCGGCCTCTGCAACTCCAGCAAGGTATCACACTGCTGAGTAGAAAAAAACTGTCTGATGTCCGTCTTGAGCATGCTCAGATAACGGGTCATCTGAGCCTGCTTTGAAGAAAACTCAGGGCAAAACATCGCCCTCTCAGTAAACATCCGGGTGATCTCCGTCACCGACTCCGATCCCTGCCTCAGGTCTAAAAACTCCTGAGCCAACCTCTTCCGCTCAACCCGAGGAATGTAGCGAGTGCGAAACATCTCCCTGAACTGATCCCATGATACTGCAACCCTCTGCTCATCTAAGTACGATCCCGTAACAAGTATACACTAATCCTTCACTCCGGACCTCAGGAGGTTCAGAGCGCACTTGACCTTCTGTTCAGCAGGGCATGAACATGTGAAGAAACACCCCTCCACATCAGATAGCCACCTCATGGATATGATCGGGTCCTGGAATCCATCGAAAGTCGGGGGCTTCATATTATCGAAGTTCCAATACTGAAAAACCCGTCCTGTCCCAGCACCTGCAGCCTCCAAGGCTACGGAGGCCGCAGCAGCAGCCGTCTCAGCAATGGCTGCGTAGCGATCATCATAGAACTCCATCATCGCGGTCTTAGTAGACCCGAACATCTCCGGAATCTGACCCCATACAATAGCAACCACCTCCTCACGGATGATCTCCCTGACACGGTCCTCTGTCAATGTTGGCCCACCATGACTGCCAGCTCCTGATCCTGACCCGGATATGGTCTCGAATCGTCTCGTAACCACCATACTCAAAATACACCAGGAAGATATCAGATAATCCACACAAATAACGGGGAACCAACTCCCAACGACGCCCTAGGGGTTGTGAATTCTTTGCTACGCATACGGGTCCTGTGCTTTCAGTAGTACGAGCCCATACTACCTTCCATACCTACATGTGTTTGTCTCAAGGAACATCACAACACCGTAACAATACTCATACGCATAAACGAATGTGCAGTCCTCACTTCTAGAGGACAAGCTAAACATCTCACTACTGGTCGACTTACCCCTCACGACTCATCCATGAAACTTCCACCAACCCTGCAACACTCGTATATGCTAGCCATAAATAACACTAGACCCTATAGACATTCGAATATATGTTCCTACTCTAAGCCCTTCATCAAACAAGAACAGGAAATAAGGCCAAACCAAACATTATCAGGCTATAAGATCTTAGTTATATATAACCATGATGCATACACTAAGCAACTATAGTAATGATGTCAATTTCATAAGGTAATTCTATCATGCAATTCCTGAAGATCCCTAGCCTATCACTAGCATGTTGTTCTAACATATCATAATATCAAATAATAGCATGGTATTTTGGAGTCTACTTACTGGCTCCGGCTGATCATACACATCGCATCCTCATTTAGTATTTTGAAAACCATTTGATAATCATTTTGCAAACTTTTCCTTAGTTTGAGACTGGACTCACACGAGTGTTCCTCCAATTCACTCAAACCAAGGCTCTGATACCAACTTGTAACATCCATAAAATTTTGAAAATTTTAAAACTTTTAAATAACTCCAAAAACCATCATTCATTACAAATTGTTTTCAAAATATTTCAACATCAGAGAAATCCCAGAAATCATAAAACAAATAAAAGGAGATGCACGATCACGTCTTCGCCTTCCCGCGATCCTCAGAAGTACCTGAAACATAATCCAAAACTGTAAGCCCGAAGCTTAGTGAGTTTCCCCCAAAATACCATTCATAATACCAAAACCATAATAATATCACAAACAAGATGCATTCAGAGCCTTCAGCCTTCAGCCTTCAGCCTGACTGGTACGCCACCTTGGGCCTTTAGCCTATCTTGAACGTTCTCCGGGCCTTCGGCCTGACTGGTACGCCCCACTGGCCTTCAGTCTACCCGGGACACCCTAGGTCTGTTGGCCTTCACCACAAAGCAGGTCCGCCTCAACCGACCCACACATAACATGTCGACATATACATAATAATTAAACATATAACCAGACAATCATGCAAACAGACAGATCTTACAGATTACTAAATATAGCATCATCCTATTATCAGGATACAGATCTAAGAGATCACTACAATACTCACACATGCAATAATCGGGATAACAATCCAAAGGGGTCGGCCTTGGTGCCTTCGACCCAACAAGTACATTGAGGAACACTCACCTCACAAGCAGCTAAAATGATAAGATCTAACTCTGAATCCCAGCTCCCGACTCAAAGACTACAACCAGCATGACCAACCCATCAAAACCTCAAATACCCAAAATGCCCTCAAAGTCAAACTTGGTCAACCATGGTCAAAGTCAAGGTCAACAGTCCATGTTGACCCAACTCGTCGAGTGCACCTACCAACTCGTCGAGTTCCTTTAGTACTTAGAGAAACGGGAAAAACCCGAGCCAACTAGCCGAGTTATCAAGACAACTCGCCGAGTTGCTATAGTATCCAGAATAGTGGGAAAAACTCGAGCCAGATCGCCGAGTTCTCAGGACAACTCATCGAGTTTTCCCAACTTAACTCATTCAGTCCTTTTTCGTCCCTTCCAACGCTCAAGAATGCAGGTCTGGAACCCATGAGCTGGAAAACCACGTAAAGTTGCTAACTTTACGTCCATGCACAACACAAGGAGGCTAAAACCCTCAAAAAAGGCCTAACAAGGGCCTAAAACATGAAGGGGGCCTATAACATGATAAAGCTTGAAGCTTTAAGCCCAAAGAGGCCACAAAGCATTCAGATCTGAAGTGGCAACTTCAATAAATGGCCAAACCCAAGAATGACCCCAATATGAGCCAAAAATGACAATAAACTTCCAAAGGGGAAGATCTAAGCAATAAATGACCAAGGTATCGACTTTATACCTCAAAATGGTTGCAATAACAGAGAAGATACCGGATCTACAGCCTTCCTCTCAATCAAACCTCTTCAAACTCCAAGCCCTTCAAAAGATCACCAAAAACTCACTCTTCAAGCTCACACACACACAAAAGGGAGAGAATGCACGAATTAGTGTTTCTCTGGACACAGGGGCGGATAAAGAGGCCATCCAAAGTCCATAAGGTCTTTAAATAGGGTGCAACACCCTAAAAATTAGGGTTTCATAATCAACCACCAACTCATCGAGTTTTTCTCAACAACTCGTCGAGTTCGTCCAAAAATATGTGCAGCCCAAGAGCTTCCAACACGGCGAGTTGAGGCCATCAACTTGACGAGTTCCAAGGGGAAATTTGTCTTTTAAGCCATAAATCTCATACCTGGGAGTTAGGATGTTACATGTACCTTAAAAGTCTGAATGTTACAGTGAAAAATATTTGGGCAAATATGTTATTTTGAATGTATATAAAGGTTAGAGTAAATTACAAAAATGGTCCTTGTGGTTTGGTCGAACTCACAGTTTTGGTCCCTAAGTTTAAAATTTGATAGGTTACATCCCTGTGGTTTGTAAAATATTACACTGCATGTCCTTACTCCATATAAAAAAGACCAAATTACACTTTCTTTCTCTTCTTTTTCTTTTAACAATATATATATATATATATATATATATATATATATATATATATATATATATATATATATATATATATATATATATATATATATATATATATATACTAGCCGATACCCGCGCAAAGCGGCGGCGGCGAATAGCCTTTTTCGACAATATATTTCTTTTACAAAAATGTTATGTTCCAAAAGAAAGTACATGTCAAAGACAATTGAATCCAATTTTGACGCTATTTTTGACATGATACATCAAATAACCGATAAAAATAAACGGTTCAAGCCGACACAAAATATAAATTGTGTAAGTCGTGCAAACAAAAATAATAGAATTGTATAAGAATACATCAAATATGGAAATGTCTAAAAACACATAACTGCTAATACATCATTAATCTCGCAACACTTCTTTATATACCACGTTTGTTGTATAGACTCCATCACCTTTGGAATTTTCGTTAGGCTTCACTAACAATTTTGTATTTCCACGTGAGACCCCTCTGGACAATGCAACATAAAGTTGGCCATGCGAGAATACCGGGTCTGGAAGATAAATACCCACATTCGGAATTGTTTGTCCCTGGGCTTTATTGATTGTCATCGCAAAGCATAATCGAATAGGAAATTGTTTCCTCTTCAGCTTCAATGGGAACAAGTCATCATCAGACGGAGATAGTGGAAGCTTTGGCAAAAATATCCTCTTGCCAGCATGTTGACCAACAACTATTTCTGCATCAATGACATTTTGCTGAAAGCTTTTGCATATCAATCGAGTGCCATTACACAATCCATTTGCTGGGTCAATATTCCGTAACAGTATGATCGGGCATCCAATTTTCACCCGAAGATAATGAAGGGGTAAACCACTAACAGTGAGCGAGTTCAAGAATTCCAGCGGATAGAATCCATTTTTATCATCTATGGCTTCATCGATACTATAGTAAATTCTCTCTTCTCCATGGAATCGATCGATCAAGTAATCATTAATCTCATCGACACTATCATTTTTTGTGGATAATATTGCCCGCGAGATGATATAATCTGATTCAGATATATTAAATTCCAATAAGGGAAATACTGCATCAATCAAAGCATCCAATGATTTTTTTTTATCAGTATATGGAATGACCATATCATCAGGGATGCGGATAAAGCTTCCGTCCATTGTTTCTTCAACTCCATCACCGACCCGTAATAGAAAGTTCGAGAACCACAGATCAGTTAGTGCTCTCATATTTATTGTTAACCGCAACTTTATAATCGAAGGCCAAAGAGGTGACATCCGTAGGCTGGAGTCTACAATTTGTGCACGTGTTCCGCGTCTTACAACTGGAAAAACTTGTCTGAAATCGCCTCCCATACCCATTATCTTTCCACCAAAAGGGAGCGCCACTCCAGTGATATCTTGCATTGTCCGATCAACCGCCTCCACCGCCTGTCGCTTTATCATCGATGCTTCATCCCATATGAATATTTTTGCAAGCCGAAGTAGTTCAGCGGTACCGCTTTGTTTTTGGATGTTGCAGAATGAGTTATTCTCAGGATTTAGAGGAATTTTTAATCGCGAGTGAGCTGTCCTCCCCCTAGGCATGTTATTAGCTGCAACACCCGATGAAGCTGTAGCGAGTGCAATATGACCAAGTTTGCGGATATTAGCAAGTAAAGCTTTGTATAGATATGTTTTCCCCGTTCCACCAGGACCATCTATGAAGAACACTCCTGGACAATCAGTGCACACATGCTTCATGATCTCGTCATACGCATATTTTTGTTCAGGATTCAGAAAATCTTGCGCATGCAAATGGTCAGGCTCCACAACAATAGAGCACTCTTCTTGTACCTCGCGAAAATCTCCCGATTGTAAATTCAAGTCTGTATTTATAGCGGGAAGATCAAAATTTTCAAGCCTGTTACTCATAGATTGTAGGAATATGTTGATATCTGTGAGGACCATATTCTGCACTCGTTCAACATTGTCGTATTGTCGCCTATAATCTTCTGAGAGAGCATTGTAGTGGGAATTCCACAACTTTCGAACATCTCCAGGATCACAAAAAACCAATATCGTTGCAAACAACCTTCTGAGAGAACTGGGAAATTGAAACAGGGATGCCTCTGCAAGACATTCTGATAAACTATCATCGGTTTCTATTAACCCTCTTTCAAGAGCCGCTTTTCGAAATGTGGGATGTCTTACGTCATTGACTGTGTATAGATCTTCAAAACATGTAGGGCCCCTAATATGACATAATAACACACGTAAGTAGTATCGCTCCCCTTCAGCAGGATTAGCAGAAACCAAACGACCTACCGCTGGTGCTTGTTTTCGAGGATTCCATAGACGTGATTGGGTACTCCACGTGAAGTGTTTGGGAAAATCATTGTATAAGTACTTTCTTGCGCACAAGTTCTCTTTATTCATCTTGAAAAATGCGGTCAACATTGATCTCTTATCTTTCTCCTTCTCAACAATGGATGTCATTGTATCAGCATCACTAAATCGAACCAGTTGTTGGTTCGGTAGATGCAGTTGCAAAGTGATCACATTAGGGTGGATTTGAGAAAGAGCAAAACTAAAAATTCGCCATGTTGCTTCCGGAGCAGAGACATAACGTGCATCTTGAAAACGTTTTATCTCATTGATAAGAACAGGCTGTGCATCTGGATCAATATGGATAACCTGTTTGTCATGACCCTTGTAAATATACTTAAAGACATATTTGACGGATGTTATACTCGAGCAAACCTCTACATTTAGATGGCAGTTGAACATTATCAACAACTTTGGGTTATATGGAACAACCCATCTATTATCCATCATAATACCTTGTTTTTTCACCGCAATTCCAGTATCTCTCCTTTGATAAACAGGATATGCATCCTTTCCTTGCGTCGTAGTTTCATTGAATAGTCGAGGGTATCTAAAACGACATGTTGGTGGATCACCTTGCATGCAGGAACATTTTTCGTTTAACGTACCGCAAGGACCATGGATCATGTGTGATTTGACCAGATCGTGTAGTATCAGATACTTTGTCGGGTTTGGAATTTCAGCGCACACATACTTGTCATAATGGTCTGTATTGGTGAGCTTCCATTCAGGTGTCATTATCAAGAGAAAATGGGCATGTGGCAAACCACGTTTTTGGAACTCTATTACATAAACATAGGCGCCAACCTCGCCAAGGACGTGCCTCTTGAAGAGTTGTTCCTTAAGATCAAGTAACTTAGCACGAAAAACTCATGAAACCAGATCCGGTCTATCTTGAGCCGTCTGCGAATGAAGTAACTCATTTTGGATTTCAGGCCAATTTGGATTGCACGTTATTGTAAGGAATATATCAGGTTTCCCGCCATTTTGAACTAAAGCCATAGCATCAAGAAACCGTCCTCGCATGTCACGAGGGCCTCCAATGAAACTTGCAGGCAAAACAACACGTCGCCCAACCATACTTGGTTGATCCTCCCCGTCATTGATACAATCCACAACACCTTGGTATAACTCCGCTCTTATTTTGGATTGGTTTTTTCTACAAAATTCCAAACCCGAAGTCTCAATCTTGATGTAGATATCTACCACAAATTGTTGGAATAATCTTCCTCCTAACATAATTAAGTTCAAGTTTGAACGAATCTGCAACTTATAACAGTAGTACTCCCGCATACTTACAGTTTTCCTACCGGTTCTTCCATCAGTCTCTACATAATGTTGACGATGAAAAAATTATATCAATGTACATGTTTGTGGAGCAAAAACGAGATTAAAAATTATGGCTATGCGTACCTTCTAGATCTTCCTCGATGATTTCGGTATCATTAACAATCTCATTGATCGAAACTCCTTGTCTTGGTATTTTATAATGCCATCCAGGCTCACCATTTGGGAAGAATAGAGGATAAGACAATGGATCATAACATGCCCAATAAGACTGAATTGTTGATGGTTTTTCAGACCTCCCATAAACTATAATACTTCTTTTATACGCGGTTATGTTGTCATTACCTTCAACCCAAATACCAGCAACCTGTGAAAGTATATTATTGAAAAAATATGATTGAAGCTGGCATGTCAAATGCATGGGTATATTTAATACGTGAAATGTTTCATTTCATTAAAAAAAGTGTGTACATAATTAATTTCAAACCTCAGATGTGGTTGGCCGATTGTACACTCTCTGGTCTAGTTCTATCGATGCATTTAAAGTGACTCTGTAATTGTCGAGCGGTCCTAAATCAGCAAGCCTACGAAATGTTGCAACGTATGGGTTTGTAGCAAGAACGTGAGTCAAAATTTCAACAATTGGTTTATCAAGATTTTTCCATTGTAGTCTATGTGACATCTCAGCTTCGGCATCGTAAAAATACAATTGTAAGTACTTAGGTTCATCCTTCTTCCTTGGAACTAACTGATCGATTCTATGGTATATTCCTCCATTCACACAAAAAGTGTATACCCCAGATGTCATGTCAGCCATTGATTTATCCACATCTACACCCATTGATGCAAATGAAAAGTTGGTGTTGTACGCACGTATATTTTTTCTAAACAATTTGCCTAATTCGGTTTCTGCGGTGAAAAGACTGTGCAATTCGTTAGGAATAAAGGAGTCTACCAACTTTGTCTTCCCATTCATGCAACAAAAACCAGGAGATTCAAACTGCAATCGTTTTGCTCCACAATATTTGCATATGTCATTGAACTTCACCACACGATGTTTTTTACGGATACCGGCAAAAACAAAAGCATATGGATCCTCCGGAACGCCACCATCTTGTACCGATGGAGTGGCATTGCCATGGGTACAACCTTGTGGATCTTTAGACATTTGATTCAAATAAAAAATATAAATATAAGATAATTCAAGTACATAATAAAAGTATTAAGAATGAAATAAAAATTAACAAATAAATAAATTATAAAGAAATAAATACTAACTTGTTGATGTCGAATTTTGACTTAGCAATTCATCTCGTACTGACGAATTGACATTGCTCTCGGTTCTAGGAGATGCATTCGTAATATCCATTAAACTTCTATCTACGGTAGTCATATTAGTCAAATATGTTGTGTTTTGACTATTTCCTTCTTCGTTAGATATTTGTCTCATTTTGTTTTTCTCTTTTCGTCGTTCGTAACATGCCTTATTATATGCTTTTCTTTTTTCTGCAACAATTTTTTTATATGAAAAATATGTAACGATGAAATACTAATAACGATTGTACGTACGAAGCATACCTTTTGTATTTTCTGTATCAACTTGAATAACATTATTATGTTTATTTTCTTTACCATCAAACCTCATTGCAAACTGTAAAACCGACAACAAAAAATAATAAATACTTTATTTTTTCATGACAAATTCTATAAAGACTATTATTTATATATGAAATTTATTACTATATTAATTGAGCATAAATAGAATATATGATATTGTACATTTATTATTAAATCTATAATTGGAAAGATAAAATGTAAAATGATTGAATTTGATATTCTGTTAATGACAACAACAACTGAACACATTAGAACAACATATTTATATTCGACACACAAATAGTATAAATGAAACTCCTTAAATAGATAGTATTGACTTCATTTTGTTTTAAAAAAGGAAAAATTATATTGAATCGTAGGTAAACTGAATGTACTTTGCTAGTTATTGCAAGACATAGCCATGTACTTTGAGTTTTGAATAAAAATAAAAATAAATTGCAAAAATCATAAACAAACAAGTGTCAGTTAAAAAACAAACATTGGTAGTTATTGCATTATCCAGCCAAATGGAAAGCACATTGTGTAATTGATTATTTTAGTTTTTTGGGAATTAAATGTTATTGTTACAATGATAATTGGAATTAGTATCAACCTTATTATTATGTTTATTTCCTTCTCATCAAACATCATCGCAAACTCTTCTAATGACAATATAATAATAAGTACATATACTTTTATAACAACTTTTGGTAAAAATTGTCAAACAAAGAAAGTAAAATTTATAATCTTAAAACGCACCAAAAATCCATATCACAAAATCCGCAAACAAATAAATACCAAAAAAACTATAAAAACAAATAAAAACCTTAAATCCCGCAAACAAATAACTACCACATACGACACACACAAATAACTATGGAAAAATTAAATATTTTCCCTATCTCTCATTCGAATCCTATCAGCTTCCGGCATTCTTGGATCTAACGTGACATCGGTTAATGCAGTTGAAACCAAAATATTATCTGTATGGACATGTATTATACAGTTAATAAGATATACTGAAATAATTTATTTATAAATAATTGAAACTATATATAATGTTGCACATAGTTAACTTACAAATATTTTCGTGGACCAACTTGACCCTAGAGACATAAATTATGGATTGATTGACAATTGCAAGATACATTTGTATCATAAGGCTCATCGGTACGTGATTGAACATCAACTTTATTGTATGCCCCATATTCATTCAAACTAAATTTTGTTAAAAACATAATAATAATAATAATAATAATAATAATAATAATAATAATTGGTTAATGCATTTAAAGAAAATACATTATATTAGCATACTATTAATATTTTTATATATCTATATCTATATATAATCTTACATCTTATTTTGGATAAATAGTTCAAATGCATAGAATGGCCTCATTCGTCTTCTCCATACGATTTTTCCAACGACATCTACAATGCACCAAATTTAGTATTATTTAATTTGTCGTATGAAATATATAAAAAAACAATATATATATATATATATATATATATATATATATATATATATATATATAATCAAATATAGAAATGTACCTATCAACATTCTTCGACGGCTAAAATCTCTTGTGAGACTTGTGATAGAAGAACACAACGGATAAATTGGAAATGAATTGGCGATATCATTTCCCAAGAGAGTAAAAATGGTGTTACTCTTTATCAATATACCCCACTCGCCAAAGAAAATTTTATAATGTTGATATCTTGGGTGGTCTTTGTAAAAATGATCCATTCGGAAATGATTTAAGGAGATAACGCGTCCAACCAAATTCATGTTCAAAATTGACCTCAAAACCCGTGGGACAATTGCGATCATTTTGTCTCTCTGAGATATGTAATACAATAACAATATGTGAATTATAAATAGAACATTAAACAAATAATGTCATATTCATTTTATTGTATTAATACTTACGTTGCGATCAAGCAGCCAAATAAGAAGTCTATCATGTTCAACGTCGTCCCACACAAACAAAACTCGAACAACTAATATGTTCCACCATACGTGAACGTGTCGTAATGCAGAAAAATCTCGAACAGTGGTATGACTATCTATTACTAAAATTTTCATTTCAGTATGAAATACAAATATGTATTGTTTTGTATAATTTGTTTTAACCATATAAACATTTTTATAAATTATTCTTTTTATGTAATAATAAAAAAAAATGATTTTTATTTAAAAGCCTAAATTTTTTTTATGTTTATGTGAAATATTTTAAATATTCACATTACATTATTATATTTAATTTAATGTAAGAATAAAAAAAAACTTCATATAATACGTATCAAAACTGTTTTTCCCTTAATATATATATTTTAATTATTGTTTCTATACATACGTTAATTTGTGAAGGCGTGAATATTTACCATTCATTATTATTTTTTTTATAATAATATAGGGTAATGTTCTTCTACCAAACCCTAAAGCCGACATAACCCTAAATTGTTTTTTCAATTCTTACAGCCGACATAACCCTAAATTGTCTTTTCAATTCTTATAGCCGACATTCAGAAAGGGGAATACGAAATGAATCGATTCATGAATTAAACACAACCATTTGAGTCGACGAAACTCTTCGTCTCTCTCTTGCCTCGTTTGTATAAATCAGTAATGCCATAAGACCGTATTTTCTCTATTACTCTCGTTATGCCCTAAATTCATATCTGCAGATCTAGTTATGCTTTCTACAAATTGAGAGATGCATTCATCGATTACATCTCGATTACTCTCGACTGAGGGTTTTATGGCTTTAAGTGTCGGCTTTAATTCGTGATTACGAGCGAGATGTCGAGGGATCAGAAGAGGATCATTGGTCGGATAGTTACATGGAGATACAACAAAGGTAACTAAATTTATGAAGTTGTTTAAATGTAAATTTATTGTTCTTTAGCTTTGTGGATTTTATGGTGATTTTGTTTTTATAAATTAAGGTTGGAATTGGAGTATGGATTATTCTATTATATAAAATCATGTTACCAATCATAATACATACATATATATTATGTACATTATGTTTAATATTTCTATTATATATGATTTTTTTCAGGGAGAATCATTAACTTTGTAAGGGTAGAAACTAACTGCAACAAAGCTACGTTTACAAGTAAGTGTTATTTTCATGGTTTCAAAAAGTAAATCCTAAATTTCTTAGTCAATCAGATATGCTTAATTAACTAATAGTATAATAACAATAATATTGCTTAATCTTTGTGTAACTACTACTTAAACTCAATAGCAATTACAAGCAATTATGCAGTTCTTCGTTGCTAATACATATTACTTTAGTAACATATAATCTAATGGAAAAAAACATACATTTTTTTAATGCCTGTAGAATAGATCGTTGTTAAGAAGCCCTGTTGTTTATGCATGTGGAACGAAAAACACAGTTAATGAATATTGTGTATACATGAGTAAGTAAAAAATACAGTTTAAGAATATGGAAGACATACGTATGTGCAGACTGTGGAAATGGTGAGGGTGTTCTCTCTTTATCTGAATTACGAAATTTGTTTGTCAATGACAGACTATAATGCATCTACGATATGGATAGTATAAATATACAATCTAATATAATCTGTTAAAAGTTTGTTATGAATAGATAAGATGCAATTCATATATATGTGCATGAATATTCAAACATTGTTTTGAAAATTCATCATCTATTTGGATATACATAATCCTTTTATCTAATAAATAATCAAAATTTCCGTATTAATTTAACAAAAAAATCAATTTTCGTTTTTTTGCTGTTTAACATTGAAATGCATGGTGCTTTCTGAAATAACAATATTGTTTGGTAACAAAAGCTACTTGTAATTAACCTGAAAATATGTTATTTTCATTTTCTAATGAC
The DNA here is from genome assembly GCF_052849685.1 of Lactuca virosa. Taxonomy (NCBI): domain Eukaryota; kingdom Viridiplantae; phylum Streptophyta; class Magnoliopsida; order Asterales; family Asteraceae; genus Lactuca; species Lactuca virosa. The sequence continues at coordinate 339,291,355 of NC_136428.1, read as the reverse complement.
CTACTTACTGTTACACCAACGTCATTTATCTACAACTCAATATGAGTAGAACATCTTATCAATATAACCATTTTAGATATAACAGATGAATTTGACCACTAAATTCTTTTTTGTAAACGCCATTAAAGACAACTCTCTATTGTAGTAATGATTTAATTTGTGTAATATAGCATGGAAATAATATCATACTTTCATTTTTTTCTGTATATAATTTACTTTTAGAAATCACAGAATCCTACTGTCATTTTTTTCTATTACCAAATTCTACTTTCAGTGTTTTATGCAATTAGGCGTCGTCCTTTAAAAAATGTTAATATGTTATATAAAAAATAAAAGTTTGATTCTATAATAAGCTATCATATATCACAACATCCTACTCTAATTTCATCTTGAATAAATATGTTTCCAAACATAGCTGATTATAAGAATTTGAATGTACTTGGCTAGTTATTGCTATAATTAGCAATGTACTTCGGGTTTTAGATAAAAATAAAAAATAATTGCAAAAAACAGATAGAAACAAGTGTCAAATAATACATTGCTAGTTATTGCGTTGTCTTACATTTATTGGATTGTCCTCCCAAATGGTTAGTACAATGTTATTTTGCATCCCTTTATTATGATATCCTAATCATTTTTTTATTGCAGGTGGTACTTGCCAACAAATATGATTACCCATAAATAGTTTTGTCGAGTATTAAGAGGAGATACTTCTTTTATTTGACCAACAAATAACACAAATAAAGATCCATAAATAAAAAGTATAGTTGTTAATTTTGGTTTAAAATAAATTCCAAACAGTTTGTTATTTAATATTTTTTTTAAATAGTAAATGTCATTAAAAAAAGAACCTGCTCCATAACCATTAGAATTCTGAAAAATCAATAAAAAAACAACCTAAAACTTAAACAAAAACAATCCTAAGAAAGAAGACCCTAAAATGCGACACTAAGAAGAAAACTCTAATAAATAAAATACTTAGGTGTCCATGACTACATCATCTTCACCCATAACAACATGATTTTCACTATCTTCCTCGTCATGAAGCTGATGAAATCTGTTTCGTTTATGAATTGTGACACGGGGCCTCTTGGTTGGTCGGGTTGATGTTGTTAATGCTGTTGAATCTGCTGTATCAGTTGTTTCCACAGCTTTAACATCCAACTCTTGATCTTCAGAACTTAAAAGATCAACAACCTCATTCCATTTCCAGGTTTCCAACGCTCTCTGTCTTTTCTTTTGTTTTTCGACCTTAAATTGTTGAAGCTTTTCTTGAACAGTTTCTTGTTGTTGCTTCTTGTTATCATTGCTAAAGCTCTGCATTATGGCTGATTGTGTATGATAAAATTAGTCTTAATTACAACAAAACAAATGAAAAAGAAAACAAATATACGAGAACATACCTTCTTGAAAGCTTGACATTTCTCGTCACAATCTACTTTACAGTAGCGTACTCGGCTATTTATTGTAGTAGAATTAGTACCCATGTGTCAATATTTTCCCGCTCAAACTAAATTCTATCCAAAAATATAAGGAACCAACATATATAATCATTTAAAATCGGTATTATCTTTACAGCCATCAATATTTAAAAAAAAGATTAATTGGAAAGATAAAATTTAAAAGGGTTAAATTAAAATTAATAATGTTATTTAAGTCATTATTAAATAGAAAATCTTCCAGGCTGTCAATAATTTCCCGGTAAAAAAATTCTTTTCTGAGAAAAAATAAGTATTTAACTTATTGAGTAAATTACACGAATGGCCCCTGTGGTTTGGGGTAATTTGCACGTTTGGTCCCTAATTTATTTTTTAACTTAAAGGTCCCTACAGTTTGTTTTTATTGCGTGCTTGGTTCCTGTCTCACCTAAAAAGACTATTTTGCCATTAATTTTTTAATTTATTTAAATAAGATGTGGTAGACATAAAATAAAAAATCAAGGGCAAAATAGTATTTTTTAGGTGAGACAGGGACCAAGCACGCAACAAAAACAAACAATTGGGACTTTTCGAGTTAAAAAAATAACTTAGGGACCAAATATGCAAATTACCCCAAACAATAGGGACCATTCGTGTAATTTACTCTAACTTATTTGATATTTTAATAACAGAAATGACTCTACAAGTATCAATATGTTAAAAACATAATCTATAATTAGAAAGATAAAATGTAAAATGGTTGAATTCTATATTTTGTTAATCACAACAACAACTGAACACATTAAAGCAGCATATTGAAATTCATTTTGGTTTTAAAAAGGAAAAATTATATTGAATTGTAGGCAAATTGAATGTACTTTGGTAGTTATTGCAAAACATAGCCATGTACTTTGAGTTTTGGGTAAAAATAAAAATAAATTACAAAAATCAGAAACAAATAAGTGTCAGGTAAAAAACAAACATTAGTAGCTATTCATATTTTTATTGCTGGAGGTATTTGACAACAGAAGTGATTACTTAATTGTAATCACCTGGATATGAAGGAAGGAGATCAGATTTGTTGAGGATTATAAGGAGGTACTGCTTTTATTTGACCAAGACATAGCACAAATGAAGTCCCACAAATATATAGTATAGTAGTTCATTTTGGTTATCAATCAATACAAGATTGATATTTAGGGAAATTGAATGTACATAGACAGTTGGGTTGACTTTGTCTTTTGGATAAAAAAATTGCAAAAAACAGAAACAAACAAGTGTCAATGTTAGTAGTAATATATTTTAGTAGCTAATCATTTTTCAATTGCAGGTGATATTTACCAAAAGATAAGAGTACTCAACTGTTATGACCCGGATATGAGAGAAGGAGATCTGATTTGATGAGGATTACAAGGAGGTACTACTCTTTATGCTATATACAACTGCATAATTTTATAATCAAAAATATTACTTTTCTGGACAAATCGATCTTTATCAGCTTAACCATCTTTTGGGCACCTTTTGGATCAAGATTAAAAAATCACTCATAGATTTTTACAAACCAAACATCCCATAAACCAGAAAATGTCAATCTTATTTTAAACAATCTACTGAAATACTAAAACATAAAAAATCCCTTCTCTTAAGTGTCTTTAACTGCATCATTCTCAACCTTAAGTGTCTTTAACTGCATCATTCTCAACCCTGAATTTGCTGATTTTTTGGTTTCTCTTAATTGGTGGTGATAATGTTGTTGGTGTTGTTGAATCAACTATATCAGCTGTTTCTGTAGCTTCATCATCCAATGGTTGATCTTTGGAACTCAAAACATCAATAACTTCATCCCATTTCCAGTTTTCTAATGCTCTCTTTCTTTTCCTCTGTCTCTCCATAATCCATTGATTCAACATGAATTGAACACATTCCACTTGTTCGTGAACCTCATCATCGGTTTAAACATTCATTCTAGCTGATTTGTATATTAATATTAGAATCAACAGTTATACAACATATATAAAATGAAATGAAAGAAAAATTATTAAGTAATACATTGGTAACTGCTGGATTTTGGTATAAAAATTCTCTTTCTACCTCTTATTTTATCTTCTTTATTAGGATCAAACAAATCATTATCAGTGTTTGAAGTACAGTGCTTAATAAAGATAGAATCAACAGTTATACAACATATATAAAATGAAATGAAATAAAAATTATTAAATAATACATTGATGACTGCTGGATTTTGGTATAAAAATTCTCTTTCTACCCCTTATATTATCTTCTTTATTAGGATCAAACAAATCACTATCAGTGTTTGAAGTACAGTGCTTAATAAAGATAGAAGTACAATGCAATAATCAGGTAGATTTTTGAAGTATAATTCATGTGTTTGCAGCCATGGTGGAATCCCCATCTTTTATTAAAACCCATTTATAGATCTAAGCCTGAAAAAACAATTTTTTATAATAATTTCAAGTAATTGAGTTTAAGTTGTTATGAATGTACCCGTAGATATGATGAACTATGTAAGCTTTTAGTACCAGCCCTAGTAATGTTTTGATCTGCAGGTAAAAGACTTTTTAGGAAATAAAATCAATGTTTGATCGTCATTTTAATATAGATTTTGATTTTTTTCTGAAAAGATGATTGTAATGATTGTATATGTACCATATGATTATGCAATCTTGAAGGTTGTTGGCAACTGTTGGTGATGATCGGTATTGTCCAGAGAAGAAAGTTGTATCTGTTTGATCTGCTTGTAAAAGTCGTGGGCAGGAACTGTAAAAGTCGTGGGCAGGTTCTTGGTGTTGATGATTGATTTTTTCCACAGAAGAAAGGAAGAAAGCATAGATAACGCCAAGAGGAAACTTGAGCCTTTTTTGCTCTTTTTCACAGTGTACAATTTATAATGCATGATTTGCTCACCCGAAGTAGTTCAGCGGTACCGCTTTGTTTTTGGATGTTGCAGAATGAGTTATTCTCAGGATTTAGAGGAATTTTTAATCGCGAGTGAGCTGTCCTCCCCCTAGGCATGTTATTAGCTGCAACACCCGATGAAGCTGTAGCGAGTGCAATATGACCAAGTTTGCGGATATTAGCAAGTAAAGCTTTGTATAGATATGTTTTCCCCGTTCCACCAGGACCATCTATGAAGAACACTCCTGGACAATCAGTGCACACATGCTTCATGATCTCGTCATACGCATATTTTTGTTCAGGATTCAGAAAATCTTGCGCATGCAAATGGTCAGGCTCCACAACAATAGAGCACTCTTCTTGTACCTCGCGAAAATCTCCCGATTGTAAATTCAAGTCTGTATTTATAGCGGGAAGATCAAAATTTTCAAGCCTGTTACTCATAGATTGTAGGAATATGTTGATATCTGTGAGGACCATATTCTGCACTCGTTCAACATTGTCGTATTGTCGCCTATAATCTTCTGAGAGAGCATTGTAGTGGGAATTCCACAACTTTCGAACATCTCCAGGATCACAAAAAACCAATATCGTTGCAAACAACCTTCTGAGAGAACTGGGAAATTGAAACAGGGATGCCTCTGCAAGACATTCTGATAAACTATCATCGGTTTCTATTAACCCTCTTTCAAGAGCCGCTTTTCGAAATGTGGGATGTCTTACGTCATTGACTGTGTATAGATCTTCAAAACATGTAGGGCCCCTAATATGACATAATAACACACGTAAGTAGTATCGCTCCCCTTCAGCAGGATTAGCAGAAACCAAACGACCTACCGCTGGTGCTTGTTTTCGAGGATTCCATAGACGTGATTGGGTACTCCACGTGAAGTGTTTGGGAAAATCATTGTATAAGTACTTTCTTGCGCACAAGTTCTCTTTATTCATCTTGAAAAATGCGGTCAACATTGATCTCTTATCTTTCTCCTTCTCAACAATGGATGTCATTGTATCAGCATCACTAAATCGAACCAGTTGTTGGTTCGGTAGATGCAGTTGCAAAGTGATCACATTAGGGTGGATTTGAGAAAGAGCAAAACTAAAAATTCGCCATGTTGCTTCCGGAGCAGAGACATAACGTGCATCTTGAAAACGTTTTATCTCATTGATAAGAACAGGCTGTGCATCTGGATCAATATGGATAACCTGTTTGTCATGACCCTTGTAAATATACTTAAAGACATATTTGACGGATGTTATACTCGAGCAAACCTCTACATTTAGATGGCAGTTGAACATTATCAACAACTTTGGGTTATATGGAACAACCCATCTATTATCCATCATAATACCTTGTTTTTTCACCGCAATTCCAGTATCTCTCCTTTGATAAACAGGATATGCATCCTTTCCTTGCGTCGTAGTTTCATTGAATAGTCGAGGGTATCTAAAACGACATGTTGGTGGATCACCTTGCATGCAGGAACATTTTTCGTTTAACGTACCGCAAGGACCATGGATCATGTGTGATTTGACCAGATCGTGTAGTATCAGATACTTTGTCGGGTTTGGAATTTCAGCGCACACATACTTGTCATAATGGTCTGTATTGGTGAGCTTCCATTCAGGTGTCATTATCAAGAGAAAATGGGCATGTGGCAAACCACGTTTTTGGAACTCTATTACATAAACATAGGCGCCAACCTCGCCAAGGACGTGCCTCTTGAAGAGTTGTTCCTTAAGATCAAGTAACTTAGCACGAAAAACTCATGAAACCAGATCCGGTCTATCTTGAGCCGTCTGCGAATGAAGTAACTCATTTTGGATTTCAGGCCAATTTGGATTGCACGTTATTGTAAGGAATATATCAGGTTTCCCGCCATTTTGAACTAAAGCCATAGCATCAAGAAACCGTCCTCGCATGTCACGAGGGCCTCCAATGAAACTTGCAGGCAAAACAACACGTCGCCCAACCATACTTGGTTGATCCTCCCCGTCATTGATACAATCCACAACACCTTGGTATAACTCCGCTCTTATTTTGGATTGGTTTTTTCTACAAAATTCCAAACCCGAAGTCTCAATCTTGATGTAGATATCTACCACAAATTGTTGGAATAATCTTCCTCCTAACATAATTAAGTTCAAGTTTGAACGAATCTGCAACTTATAACAGTAGTACTCCCGCATACTTACAGTTTTCCTACCGGTTCTTCCATCAGTCTCTACATAATGTTGACGATGAAAAAATTATATCAATGTACATGTTTGTGGAGCAAAAACGAGATTAAAAATTATGGCTATGCGTACCTTCTAGATCTTCCTCGATGATTTCGGTATCATTAACAATCTCATTGATCGAAACTCCTTGTCTTGGTATTTTATAATGCCATCCAGGCTCACCATTTGGGAAGAATAGAGGATAAGACAATGGATCATAACATGCCCAATAAGACTGAATTGTTGATGGTTTTTCAGACCTCCCATAAACTATAATACTTCTTTTATACGCGGTTATGTTGTCATTACCTTCAACCCAAATACCAGCAACCTGTGAAAGTATATTATTGAAAAAATATGATTGAAGCTGGCATGTCAAATGCATGGGTATATTTAATACGTGAAATGTTTCATTTCATTAAAAAAAGTGTGTACATAATTAATTTCAAACCTCAGATGTGGTTGGCCGATTGTACACTCTCTGGTCTAGTTCTATCGATGCATTTAAAGTGACTCTGTAATTGTCGAGCGGTCCTAAATCAGCAAGCCTACGAAATGTTGCAACGTATGGGTTTGTAGCAAGAACGTGAGTCAAAATTTCAACAATTGGTTTATCAAGATTTTTCCATTGTAGTCTATGTGACATCTCAGCTTCGGCATCGTAAAAATACAATTGTAAGTACTTAGGTTCATCCTTCTTCCTTGGAACTAACTGATCGATTCTATGGTATATTCCTCCATTCACACAAAAAGTGTATACCCCAGATGTCATGTCAGCCATTGATTTATCCACATCTACACCCATTGATGCAAATGAAAAGTTGGTGTTGTACGCACGTATATTTTTTCTAAACAATTTGCCTAATTCGGTTTCTGCGGTGAAAAGACTGTGCAATTCGTTAGGAATAAAGGAGTCTACCAACTTTGTCTTCCCATTCATGCAACAAAAACCAGGAGATTCAAACTGCAATCGTTTTGCTCCACAATATTTGCATATGTCATTGAACTTCACCACACGATGTTTTTTACGGATACCGGCAAAAACAAAAGCATATGGATCCTCCGGAACGCCACCATCTTGTACCGATGGAGTGGCATTGCCATGGGTACAACCTTGTGGATCTTTAGACATTTGATTCAAATAAAAAATATAAATATAAGATAATTCAAGTACATAATAAAAGTATTAAGAATGAAATAAAAATTAACAAATAAATAAATTATAAAGAAATAAATACTAACTTGTTGATGTCGAATTTTGACTTAGCAATTCATCTCGTACTGACGAATTGACATTGCTCTCGGTTCTAGGAGATGCATTCGTAATATCCATTAAACTTCTATCTACGGTAGTCATATTAGTCAAATATGTTGTGTTTTGACTATTTCCTTCTTCGTTAGATATTTGTCTCATTTTGTTTTTCTCTTTTCGTCGTTCGTAACATGCCTTATTATATGCTTTTCTTTTTTCTGCAACAATTTTTTTATATGAAAAATATGTAACGATGAAATACTAATAACGATTGTACGTACGAAGCATACCTTTTGTATTTTCTGTATCAACTTGAATAACATTATTATGTTTATTTTCTTTACCATCAAACCTCATTGCAAACTGTAAAACCGACAACAAAAAATAATAAATACTTTATTTTTTCATGACAAATTCTATAAAGACTATTATTTATATATGAAATTTATTACTATATTAATTGAGCATAAATAGAATATATGATATTGTACATTTATTATTAAATCTATAATTGGAAAGATAAAATGTAAAATGATTGAATTTGATATTCTGTTAATGACAACAACAACTGAACACATTAGAACAGCATATTTATATTCGACACACAAATAGTATAAATGAAACTCCTTAAATAGATAGTATTGACTTCATTTTGTTTTAAAAAAGGAAAAATTATATTGAATCGTAGGTAAACTGAATGTACTTTGCTAGTTATTGCAAGACATAGCCATGTACTTTGAGTTTTGAATAAAAATAAAAATAAATTGCAAAAATCATAAACAAACAAGTGTCAGTTAAAAAACAAACATTGGTAGTTATTGCATTATCCAGCCAAATGGAAAGCACATTGTGTAATTGATTATTTTAGTTTTTTGGGAATTAAATGTTATTGTTACAATGATAATTGGAATTAGTATCAACCTTATTATTATGTTTATTTCCTTCTCATCAAACATCATCGCAAACTCTTCTAATGACAATATAATAATAAGTACATATACTTTTATAACAACTTTTGGTAAAAATTGTCAAACAAAGAAAGTAAAATTTATAATCTTAAAACGCACCAAAAATCCATATCACAAAATCCGCAAACAAATAAATACCAAAAAAACTATAAAAACAAATAAAAACCTTAAATCCCGCAAACAAATAACTACCACATACGACACACACAAATAACTATGGAAAAATTAAATATTTTCCCTATCTCTCATTCGAATCCTATCAGCTTCCGGCATTCTTGGATCTAACGTGACATCGGTTAATGCAGTTGAAACCAAAATATTATATGTATGGACATGTATTATACAGTTAATAAGATATACTGAAATAATTTATTTATAAATAATTGAAACTATATATAATGTTGCACATAGTTAACTTACAAATATTTTCGTGGACCAACTTGACCCTAGAGACATAAATTATGGATTGATTGACAATTGCAAGATACATTTGTATCATAAGGCTCATCGGTACGTGATTGAACATCAACTTTATTGTATGCCCCATATTCATTCAAACTAAATTTTGTTAAAAACATAATAATAATAATAATAATAATAATAATAATAATAATAATTGGTTAATGCATTTAAAGAAAATACATTATATTAGCATACTATTAATATTTTTATATATCTATATCTATATATAATCTTACATCTTATTTTGGATAAATAGTTCAAATGCATAGAATGGCCTCATTCGTCTTCTCCATACGATTTTTCCAACGACATCTACAATGCACCAAATTTAGTATTATTTAATTTGTCGTATGAAATATATAAAAAAACAATATATATATATATATATATATATATATATATATATATATATATATATATATATATATAATCAAATATAGAAATGTACCTATCAACATTCTTCGACGGCTAAAATCTCTTGTGAGACTTGTGATAGAAGAACACAACGGATAAATTGGAAATGAATTGGCGATATCATTTCCCAAGAGAGTAAAAATGGTGTTACTCTTTATCAATATACCCCACTCGCCAAAGAAAATTTTATAATGTTGATATCTTGGGTGGTCTTTGTAAAAATGATCCATTCGGAAATGATTTAAGGAGATAACGCGTCCAACCAAATTCATGTTCAAAATTGACCTCAAAACCCGTGGGACAATTGCGATCATTTTGTCTCTCTGAGATATGTAATACAATAACAATATGTGAATTATAAATAGAACATTAAACAAATAATGTCATATTCATTTTATTGTATTAATACTTACGTTGCGATCAAGCAGCCAAATAAGAAGTCTATCATGTTCAACGTCGTCCCACACAAACAAAACTCGAACAACTAATATGTTCCACCATACGTGAACGTGTCGTAATGCAGAAAAATCTCGAACAGTGGTATGACTATCTATTACTAAAATTTTCATTTCAGTATGAAATACAAATATGTATTGTTTTGTATAATTTGTTTTAACCATATAAACATTTTTATAAATTATTCTTTTTATGTAATAATAAAAAAAAATGATTTTTATTTAAAAGCCTAAATTTTTTTTATGTTTATGTGAAATATTTTAAATATTCACATTACATTATTATATTTAATTTAATGTAAGAATAAAAAAAAACTTCATATAATACGTATCAAAACTGTTTTTCCCTTAATATATATATTTTAATTATTGTTTCTATACATACGTTAATTTGTGAAGGCGTGAATATTTACCATTCATTATTATTTTTTTTATAATAATATAGGGTAATGTTCTTCTACCAAACCCTAAAGCCGACATAACCCTAAATTGTTTTTTCAATTCTTACAGCCGACATAACCCTAAATTGTCTTTTCAATTCTTATAGCCGACATTCAGAAAGGGGAATACGAAATGAATCGATTCATGAATTAAACACAACCATTTGAGTCGACGAAACTCTTCGTCTCTCTCTTGCCTCGTTTGTATAAATCAGTAATGCCATAAGACCGTATTTTCTCTATTACTCTCGTTATGCCCTAAATTCATATCTGCAGATCTAGTTATGCTTTCTACAAATTGAGAGATGCATTCATCGATTACATCTCGATTACTCTCGACTGAGGGTTTTATGGCTTTAAGTGTCGGCTTTAATTCGTGATTACGAGCGAGATGTCGAGGGATCAGAAGAGGATCATTGGTCGGATAGTTACATGGAGATACAACAAAGGTAACTAAATTTATGAAGTTGTTTAAATGTAAATTTATTGTTCTTTAGCTTTGTGGATTTTATGGTGATTTTGTTTTTATAAATTAAGGTTGGAATTGGAGTATGGATTATTCTATTATATAAAATCATGTTACCAATCATAATACATACATATATATTATGTACATTATGTTTAATATTTCTATTATATATGATTTTTTTCAGGGAGAATCATTAACTTTGTAAGGGTAGAAACTAACTGCAACAAAGCTACGTTTACAAGTAAGTGTTATTTTCATGGTTTCAAAAAGTAAATCCTAAATTTCTTAGTCAATCAGATATGCTTAATTAACTAATAGTATAATAACAATAATATTGCTTAATCTTTGTGTAACTACTACTTAAACTCAATAGCAATTACAAGCAATTATGCAGTTCTTCGTTGCTAATACATATTACTTTAGTAACATATAATCTAATGGAAAAAAAACATACATTTTTTTAATGCCTGTAGAATAGATCGTTGTTAAGAAGCCCTGTTGTTTATGCATGTGGAACGAAAAACACAGTTAATGAATATTGTGTATACATGAGTAAGTAAAAAATACAGTTTAAGAATATGGAAGACATACGTATGTGCAGACTGTGGAAATGGTGAGGGTGTTCTCTCTTTATCTGAATTACGAAATTTGTTTGTCAATGACAGACTATAATGCATCTACGATATGGATAGTATAAATATACAATCTAATATAATCTGTTAAAAGTTTGTTATGAATAGATAAGATGCAATTCATATATATGTGCATGAATATTCAAACATTGTTTTGAAAATTCATCATCTATTTGGATATACATAATCCTTTTATCTAATAAATAATCAAAATTTCCGTATTAATTTAACAAAAAAATCAATTTTCGTTTTTTTGCTGTTTAACATTGAAATGCATGGTGCTTTCTGAAATAACAATATTGTTTGGTAACAAAAGCTACTTGTAATTAACCTGAAAATATGTTATTTTCATTTTCTAATGACCTACTTACTGTTACACCAACGTCATTTATCTACAACTCAATATGAGTAGAACATCTTATCAATATAACCATTTTAGATATAACAGATGAATTTGACCACTAAATTCTTTTTTGTAAACGCCATTAAAGACAACTCTCTATTGTAGTAATGATTTAATTTGTGTAATATAGCATGGAAATAATATCATACTTTCATTTTTTTCTGTATATAATTTACTTTTAGAAATCACAGAATCCTACTGTCATTTTTTTCTATTACCAAATTCTACTTTCAGTGTTTTATGCAATTAGGCGTCGTCCTTTAAAAAATGTTAATATGTTATATAAAAAATAAAAGTTTGATTCTATAATAAGCTATCATATATCACAACATCCTACTCTAATTTCATCTTGAATAAATATGTTTCCAAACATAGCTGATTATAAGAATTTGAATGTACTTGGCTAGTTATTGCTATAATTAGCAATGTACTTCGGGTTTTAGATAAAAATAAAAAATAATTGCAAAAAACAGATAGAAACAAGTGTCAAATAATACATTGCTAGTTATTGCGTTGTCTTACATTTATTGGATTGTCCTCCCAAATGGTTAGTACAATGTTATTTTGCATCCCTTTATTATGATATCCTAATCATTTTTTTATTGCAGGTGGTACTTGCCAACAAATATGATTACCCATAAATAGTTTTGTCGAGTATTAAGAGGAGATACTTCTTTTATTTGACCAACAAATAACACAAATAAAGATCCATAAATAAAAAGTATAGTTGTTAATTTTGGTTTAAAATAAATTCCAAACAGTTTGTTATTTAATATTTTTTTTAAATAGTAAATGTCATTAAAAAAAGAACCTGCTCCATAACCATTAGAATTCTGAAAAATCAATAAAAAAACAACCTAAAACTTAAACAAAAACAATCCTAAGAAAGAAGACCCTAAAATGCGACACTAAGAAGAAAACTCTAATAAATAAAATACTTAGGTGTCCATGACTACATCATCTTCACCCATAACAACATGATTTTCACTATCTTCCTCGTCATGAAGCTGATGAAATCTGTTTCGTTTATGAATTGTGACACGGGGCCTCTTGGTTGGTCGGGTTGATGTTGTTAATGCTGTTGAATCTGCTGTATCAGTTGTTTCCACAGCTTTAACATCCAACTCTTGATCTTCAGAACTTAAAAGATCAACAACCTCATTCCATTTCCAGGTTTCCAACGCTCTCTGTCTTTTCTTTTGTTTTTCGACCTTAAATTGTTGAAGCTTTTCTTGAACAGTTTCTTGTTGTTGCTTCTTGTTATCATTGCTAAAGCTCTGCATTATGGCTGATTGTGTATGATAAAATTAGTCTTAATTACAACAAAACAAATGAAAAAGAAAACAAATATACGAGAACATACCTTCTTGAAAGCTTGACATTTCTCGTCACAATCTACTTTACAGTAGCGTACTCGGCTATTTATTGTAGTAGAATTAGTACCCATGTGTCAATATTTTCCCGCTCAAACTAAATTCTATCCAAAAATATAAGGAACCAACATATATAATCATTTAAAATCGGTATTATCTTTACAGCCATCAATATTTAAAAAAAAGATTAATTGGAAAGATAAAATTTAAAAGGGTTAAATTAAAATTAATAATGTTATTTAAGTCATTATTAAATAGAAAATCTTCCAGGCTGTCAATAATTTCCCGGTAAAAAAATTCTTTTCTGAGAAAAAATAAGTATTTAACTTATTGAGTAAATTACACGAATGGCCCCTGTGGTTTGGGGTAATTTGCACGTTTGGTCCCTAATTTATTTTTTAACTTAAAGGTCCCTACAGTTTGTTTTTATTGCGTGCTTGGTTCCTGTCTCACCTAAAAAGACTATTTTGCCATTAATTTTTTAATTTATTTAAATAAGATGTGGTAGACATAAAATAAAAAATCAAGGGCAAAATAGTATTTTTTAGGTGAGACAGGGACCAAGCACGCAACAAAAACAAACAATTGGGACTTTTCGAGTTAAAAAAATAACTTAGGGACCAAATATGCAAATTACCCCAAACAATAGGGACCATTCGTGTAATTTACTCTAACTTATTTGATATTTTAATAACAGAAATGACTCTACAAGTATCAATATGTTAAAAACATAATCTATAATTAGAAAGATAAAATGTAAAATGGTTGAATTCTATATTTTGTTAATCACAACAACAACTGAACACATTAAAGCAGCATATTGAAATTCATTTTGGTTTTAAAAAGGAAAAATTATATTGAATTGTAGGCAAATTGAATGTACTTTGGTAGTTATTGCAAAACATAGCCATGTACTTTGAGTTTTGGGTAAAAATAAAAATAAATTACAAAAATCAGAAACAAATAAGTGTCAGGTAAAAAACAAACATTAGTAGCTATTCATATTTTTATTGCTGGAGGTATTTGACAACAGAAGTGATTACTTAATTGTAATCACCTGGATATGAAGGAAGGAGATCAGATTTGTTGAGGATTATAAGGAGGTACTGCTTTTATTTGACCAAGACATAGCACAAATGAAGTCCCACAAATATATAGTATAGTAGTTCATTTTGGTTATCAATCAATACAAGATTGATATTTAGGGAAATTGAATGTACATAGACAGTTGGGTTGACTTTGTCTTTTGGATAAAAAAATTGCAAAAAACAGAAACAAACAAGTGTCAATGTTAGTAGTAATATATTTTAGTAGCTAATCATTTTTCAATTGCAGGTGATATTTACCAAAAGATAAGAGTACTCAACTGTTATGACCCGGATATGAGAGAAGGAGATCTGATTTGATGAGGATTACAAGGAGGTACTACTCTTTATGCTATATACAACTGCATAATTTTATAATCAAAAATATTACTTTTCTGGACAAATCGATCTTTATCAGCTTAACCATCTTTTGGGCACCTTTTGGATCAAGATTAAAAAATCACTCATAGATTTTTACAAACCAAACATCCCATAAACCAGAAAATGTCAATCTTATTTTAAACAATCTACTGAAATACTAAAACATAAAAAATCCCTTCTCTTAAGTGTCTTTAACTGCATCATTCTCAACCCTGAATTTGCTGATTTTTTGGTTTCTCTTAATTGGTGGTGATAATGTTGTTGGTGTTGTTGAATCAACTATATCAGCTGTTTCTGTAGCTTCATCATCCAATGGTTGATCTTTGGAACTCAAAACATCAATAACTTCATCCCATTTCCAGTTTTCTAATGCTCTCTTTCTTTTCCTCTGTCTCTCCATAATCCATTGATTCAACATGAATTGAACACATTCCACTTGTTCGTGAACCTCATCATCGGTTTAAACATTCATTCTAGCTGATTTGTATATTAATATTAGAATCAACAGTTATACAACATATATAAAATGAAATGAAAGAAAAATTATTAAGTAATACATTGGTAACTGCTGGATTTTGGTATAAAAATTCTCTTTCTACCTCTTATTTTATCTTCTTTATTAGGATCAAACAAATCATTATCAGTGTTTGAAGTACAGTGCTTAATAAAGATAGAATCAACAGTTATACAACATATATAAAATGAAATGAAATAAAAATTATTAAATAATACATTGATGACTGCTGGATTTTGGTATAAAAATTCTCTTTCTACCCCTTATATTATCTTCTTTATTAGGATCAAACAAATCACTATCAGTGTTTGAAGTACAGTGCTTAATAAAGATAGAAGTACAATGCAATAATCAGGTAGATTTTTGAAGTATAATTCATGTGTTTGCAGCCATGGTGGAATCCCCATCTTTTATTAAAACCCATTTATAGATCTAAGCCTGAAAAAACAATTTTTTATAATAATTTCAAGTAATTGAGTTTAAGTTGTTATGAATGTACCCGTAGATATGATGAACTATGTAAGCTTTTAGTACCAGCCCTAGTAATGTTTTGATCTGCAGGTAAAAGACTTTTTAGGAAATAAAATCAATGTTTGATCGTCATTTTAATATAGATTTTGATTTTTTTCTGAAAAGATGATTGTAATGATTGTATATGTACCATATGATTATGCAATCTTGAAGGTTGTTGGCAACTGTTGGTGATGATCGGTATTGTCCAGAGAAGAAAGTTGTATCTGTTTGATCTGCTTGTAAAAGTCGTGGGCAGGAACTGTAAAAGTCGTGGGCAGGTTCTTGGTGTTGATGATTGATTTTTTCCACAGAAGAAAGGAAGAAAGCATAGATAACGCCAAGAGGAAACTTGAGCCTTTTTTGCTCTTTTTCACAGTGTACAATTTATAATGCATGATTTGCTTAGATCCAAGAAAAAAGGACTGAAAACTTATCCCTAAAAGGAACTGGTATATGGGCCACGTGACAACTTTTAATTTAGATTTCAAAACTTATGTTGACTCATTCTAGTCAAAAATATGATTTTTTTTTTAAATTTTAAATCCTCTATATTGGGTAAGATAAGATGTATGTTTGAATGTTTCAATATTCATTTTACATTTGTACTTAATGCATTGTATTTTGTAATTTGTTGATAAATGTTTGTACATTCAGCTTAAAGGTTTGGACGTCTTAAATCTATTTTTAGAAATAGTAAGGTTTGTATAATAAGATAGTATATATATATATATATATATATATAGATTTTAATTTGTCTTTATTTTAATAGAACTAATATAGATTATTTATAAAATTATTTTTATTTTTCTAAATCAATTATCTAAAATATATAAAATCACATTATTATTTATTTTTAGATCTATTTATTTATCTTTATCTTGGTGATTTAAAAATCTTTTAATATTTTTGACGTTTTATCTGAATATATTATTTGATGTTGTTTATTTAACGTTTTGTTTGTTTACATTATATAATGATTTTTTTTACGTTTTGTTCGAATAGACAAATTAAAATAATAACCCATATATTTTTTTATGTTTTATTTGAATATATTATTTGATGTTGTTTATTTAACGTTTTGTTTGTTTACATTATATAATGATTTTCTTACGTTTTGTTCGAATAGACAAATTAAAATAATAACCCATATATTTTTGACAATCTATTTGAATATATTATTTGATGTTGTTTTTTAACGTTTTGTTCGTTTACATTATATAATGATGTTTTTACGTTTTATTTGAATAAACAAATTAAAATAATAAACATGATAATTATAAATCGTCCAATATAATTATTTGATGTTGTTTTTATGTGTTTTTGTTTATATCATTCGTTTATATGACGGTGCTTTTTCACTTATTGCCTAAATAATTATATTTTTTTGTATAACTATTTATGAAAAAAAAACAATGTAAAACTATTCAATCTAATATATATATATATATATATATATATATATATATATATATATATATATATATCGTTAAAAGAAAAAGAAAAAAACGAACATTAAATAATATATTCAAATAAAACGTCAAAAATATTTAAAGATTGTTTAAACCATAAAAACAAAGATAAATAAATAATAATAATAATAATAATATGATTTTATATAATTTACATAATTGATTTAAAAAAAAATAAAAATAATTTTATAAATAACCTATATTAATTCTATTAAAATAAAAATAAAAAATAATATATATATATATATATATATATATATATATAATAATAATAATAATAATAATAATAATAATAATAAATATTTAAAAGAATAAGAAAAAAGAAAGAAAGGGTAATGTGGTCTTTTTATATGGAGTAAGACCTACAGTGCAATATACACAAACCATATGGATGTAACCTATCAAATTTTAAACTTAAGGACCAAAACTGTAAATTCGATCAAACCACAAGGACCATTTCTATAGTTACTCTATAGGTTAAATATGGTAGTTTAATGTTTAAGAAGGACATAAATGAAATTCTCCTTTCAAATTTAAATGATTTTTTTAAACGAAAAATATAATCTAACCTTAACTATTTTTATTTTTATTTATGTCTCAGACGAGATTTAAAAATCTCAACCACATGTGACACACCGCTAGGGTCGAAACTCATTAGTAAATTAAATAACTTATTAGATGGATTAACGTAGATTGAATTAAAGTAATAGAAGATAAATAAATTATAAAAGATTAAATAAATTAGTGATATATGGCTCTTTATTGTTGAATTTTATTTAGTTATTTTCACTGCTATTTTGGTTTTAATTTATAATAAAAAAAATCCTCATTTTTCATATTTTTTGCTTTATGACTACCGCAAAGAGGCATTGACAATTAGGCTGTGTCCCTGAAGATTCAACCCTGTTTGTCAGTTACTTTTCATTAGTGTATTCGAGTAGTAAAATTTTATTTGCCTAAATTGTGTGCGACAACGGTTTAACAAATTGGCACCGTTGCCAGAGAAACGGTGATGCTAATAGTTTGTATGCCAAGAACTTTTTGTATAGGTATACGTCTAGTTTTCGATCAAGAAATTGAGAAAACCACAAGGAGGCTGCAGAAGATAGTTGATCTTCAGAAGCAAGAAGCAGGTTCCTCAGTTTCATCCTCGTTACCATCTGAATTCACCACACCACAAGGAAATCCCTTGTGGAACCAACCATACCCGACTTTTCCATTCTTCCCGAAAGTTCCTCATTCGTTACCTTCCCCAGCCCAAAGGCATTGACCATTAGGCTATGTCCCTGAGGATTCGATTCTGCTTTCCCGTGCTATTCTTTAGTGCATTCGAGTAGTGAAATTTTATTTGTGTAAATCGTACGCAACAACTATTTAACAGATATACAATTATAATTCTATCGTGCAAAGTAAGCAATTAGAGAGATGAAAAACAAAAACAGAGCAATTGAAATATTTATTAATACAAGCTTTAACCACATTCAAAATTGAAAGACTTGAATGAAAGAAATTATGACAAATAGAGATAAACATGAGGGGGTTAACATCGTTGGAAGACATCGACGTTGGATACGATGAAGATGGAAGATGTCTATGCTGGGGTATGTGTCATTTTTTTTGTGGACCATGTCAATCAGTTTTGTGACCGTGTCTTGTGTCAAATGCACAATCTACACATATTAAACACCCTCGTCGGACCGGAATTAGACAAAAACGTTCAATCGACACTAAATCAAACAACCCTAAGTCGAACCAACCACAAGACAGTTTATAAAATTTACTTTGCAAATAAGTTAATATGATGACTAATTATAATACCGAAGGAGCTAACTGTTGACGAGAGCAAATTATAAAATATAATTGTTGTAGATAATATCAAGTTCCTTTAAAATAGGTTGTACCCTTGGTGAGTTTGTTACTTTCTTTCATGTATAAATGTAATGCACCTGTGATTGATATGATATAGAAAAAACGGGAGAGTCTTTCCCAGAAATCTCAACTCTTAATTTCTATATGGTATCAGAGCATACCAATCACAGCTAAAAGGAAAAATCGCAAACCCATTGATCAATGGGAATCGAAGAAGGATCAAGCGGAGTTTCACACCCCTCATCTGTCATCGTACAGAACGTTCAAGATGCTCCGTTTCCCACCGGAGTTATTCTGGATGATACGAACTACCCTTTGTGGTCCCAACTTATGGAGATGCGAATTGTTGCAAGAAACAAATCCGGATTTATCACCGGTAAATCCCAGAAACCCTCAACAGATGAGAAACTTATCGAAACCTGGCTGATCGACAACAACCGGGTCAAAAGTTGGCTTATCGACTCAATGAGTCCAACCCTAATGCGCCGCTTCGTACGTCTTCAAACAGCTGCAAAAATATGGGATGCAGTAGGAAAAACATTCTATGATGGAACAGATGAAACACAACTCTTCGAATTAAATCGGAAATCATTCACCACTAGACAGAATGGTCGATCGATACCCACCTACTACATCGAACTTGTAAGTATCTTTCAAGAGATTGATACTCGTTTAACAACACAGGAAGAAACCGTAGAGGACACTGTTGCTCTTAACAAAACTATGTCTCGATTCCGTGTCCACATCTTCTTGGCTGGTCTAGATGCTGAATTTAACCAAGCTAGGAGTGAAATCCTGAGAAAGGATCCACCCCTAAGTTTGGAATCAAGCTATGCTTACATCCGTAAGGACCAAAACCAGAGACAGACTATGGAAGAACCAAAACCCGAGTCAGATAGCATGGTACATATGGTCTCTCGAAATGTTCATCAGAAAGGGAAGAACTCAAATGGTAAGAAAAACACATTCACCTGTGCCCATTGTGGGGAAGAAGGACATTCAAAGCTGAGGTGTTATGAAATCATTGGCTACCCTGAATGGTGGGACTTCTAAAAAAGGCCTAGGAAGAAACTTGGTCAAGCCACAGTAGCAACCTCTGGACAAACTCAAGAAGCGTCCAAAGAAGCATTCATTCCCTTGGCAGCCCATACCACCACTGCCAGCTCTGGTATGTTACATCAAAACCAAACTAAAAATAATATTTGGTTAATTGACACAGGTGCAACCGACCATATGACAAACAACCCGAAAAATTTAACAAGATCATATTCTCAAAAACAAAGTGTCATCCAAACCGCGAATGGAGAACTAGAAAAAGTGACAGGTGCAGGGTCTGTAAGGGTATCAAACTCCATGGACCTTGATTATGTCCTTGTAGTTCCATCCTTATCGACTAACTTAATATCAGTTAGTCAAATTACGGAAGCACTTAATTGTTATGTAATTTTCTGGCCAAATGATTGTGTGTTTCAGGATATGGCAACACATCAGATTCTTGGTTATGGTACTAGAAGGGGGCAATTGTACTATCTTGAAGACAATCCTCAAAGCAAGGCGTTTCATACCGAAATAAGGGAAGCAAATAAATCGGTAGCAATGTTATGGCACCGACGTTTAGGACACTTGTCGTTTACCTATCTCAAGAAACTCAAACCAAATTTGTTTTTAAATTCTGTTGAGAATGAATTCAAGTGTGGCATTTGTGAATTGGCAAAAAATACAAGAGTTTCTTATGTCCCTAGCAATAATAAAGCTACTATACCGTTTATGAAAATTCATTCAGACGTATGGGGACCTGCCCCAATCCCTACGTCTAGTGGTGCACGATATTTTGTAACTTTTATTGACGAATGTACTAGAATGATTTGGGTATCTCTATTAAAAAACAAAGGAGAAGTATTGTTTGCATTTAAAGAGTTATGCCAAATTATCAAAACCGAATATAGGAAGGAAATCCAAATATTACAGTCGGACAACGGGGGAGAATATATCAGTCATGATATGACTAAGTTTTGTCAAGAAAACTTGATCCGCCATCAAACTTCTTGTGCTAGAACGCCCCAACAAAATGGGCTAGCAGAAAGAAGAAATCGAAAGATACTAGAAATTGTCCGGGCCTCCTTATTTGATATGAATGTCCCGAGAAAGTTTTGGGGAGAAGCAGTGCGATCGGCTGCATACCTTATGAACAGGACCCCATCCCGTGTTCTTGAATACAATACTCCAATCCAAAGGTTACATGAATTGCTGGAAAACCCATTCAACATTGGAATTGAACCAAGGATTTTTGGTTGTACTACCTATGTTTATATGGACATAGGAAAACTCGAACCAAGGGCTGTTCGATGTTTGTTTATAGGGTATGCAGATAACAAAAAAGGCTACATGTGTTATGATTCAGTCGCAAATAAGGTGCATGTGACCCGCGACGTGTCGTTTCATGAAACGGTAAAATTCTTTGATAGTAGGTGTTCACTTCGGGGGGAGAGAACCGAAGAAGCAAACACACATGACATGTCACTATAGCTTGGTGATGACACAGAGTTTTTTAACCTTGAAGAAACTACAAATATATATATATATATATATATATATATATATATATATATATATATATATATATATATATATATATATATATATATATGACCACCATGAAACTCCAGTTGAAGATAGTACAATCCCCCCCGCGACACAACCTGACCATGAAACTCCGGTTGAAGATAGTATAATCCTCGCCACACAACCTGAACCGAACAGTAACACTGAGGATACCGAAGAATCAAATGTAACTAATAGTCAAGAAAATATGTCTGGTGATGTTTTGCAGGAAACAACAGGTGAATCTAATTCAAGATATCCGATAAGAAGCACGCGTGGAATCCCAAAGAAACAATACCAACCAGATTTGAATGCAAAGGCGACGTACCCAATCGGAAATTACGTGTCGCATCATCGGCTGGCAAACTCACATGTAGCAGTAGTGAACAACTTATCCTCCATTTCCATACCACACGATGTACAAGAAGCTTTGAAGGAAGAGAAATGGAAGAAAGCCATGAATGAAGAGATGGAGGCGTTGCAGAAAAATCAAACGTGGGAACTTGTAACCTTACCTCATGGGAAGAAATTGGTGGGGTGTAGATGGATATATATAGTAAAACTCAACTCGAATGGAAACATTGATCGGTACAAGGCAAGACTTGTGGCTAAGGGATACACACATAAATATGGAATTGATTATGGAGACACATTTGCACCAGTGGCGAAAATTAATACCATTCGTATACTAATCTCCATGGCAGCAAACGAAGACTGGCCCCTAAAGCAATTTGATGTAAAAAATGCATTCTTAAATGGATTCTTAGAGGAAGAAGTGTACATGGAACCACCACCTGTCATCAATTGTAGAGGGAAAGTATGCAAACTGAACAAGGCATTGTACGGGCTGAAACAATCTCCTCGGGCCTGGTTTGGGCGATTCTCTACATTCATGAAGAAAATCGGGTATAAACAAAGCGATGTAGACCACACGCTGTTTGTAAAAAACGCTGATGGGAGAGTAACTGCCCTCATCGTGTATGTTGATGATATGGTGGTGACAGGAAATGATTCTGAAGAAATGAAGAAACTTCAAGCACTACTTGCCACAGAGTTTGAATTAAAAGATCTAGGATATCTAAATTACTTCTTAGGTATTGAAGTTGCAAGATCACAAGCCGGAATTACTATGTGTCAACGAAAATATATACTAGATTTGTTAACTGAAACAGGAATGCTTGATTGCAAACCTGTAGATACTCCAATCGAAGTGAATCATAGACTGGCTATAGTTCCAAATCAAGTACCCACAAATAAGGAAAGGTATCAAAAGTTGGTCGGAAAACTCATATACTTGTCACACACAAGACCAGGCATTGCCTATGCAGTGAGTGTAGTTAGCCGGTTCATGCATGCCCCAAGTGAAGAACATATGAAGGTTGTGTACCGAATATTGAAGTACCTCAAAGCAACTCCTGGTAAAGGATTGTTTTTAAAAAAAATCAAGATCACACAGTCATGGGATATACAGACGTAGACTGGGCAGGTGACCGAATGGATGGAAAATCCACCTCAGGTTATTTCACTTATGTTGGAGGTAATCTGGTAACTTGGAGGAGTAAAAAGCAAAAGGTAGTATCAAGATCCAGCGCTGAGGCAGAGTATCGAGGAATGATGCATGGAGTATGTGAATTATTATGGATAAAGCGGATTTTATCTGATCTAGGGATATCTCTATTATCTCCCATGCGGCTTCACTATGATAATGAGTCGGCTGTGAAGATAGCAAACAATCCTGTTCAGCATGATAGAACAAAACATGTAGAGATTGATAGGTATTTCATAAAAGATCATCTCGAAAGAAAGAATATTGAACTCCCACATATAAGTTCTGAAGATCAACTTGCAGACATGTTAACGAACGTTGTGTGTGGGAGAGTGTTTGAGTGCTCTCTTAACAAGCTGGGAATGATAGATATACATTCTCCATCTTGAGGGGGAGTGTTGACGAGAGCAAATTATAAAATATAATTGTTGTAAATAATATCAAGTTCCTTTAGAATAATAGGCTGTACCCTTGGTGAGTTTGTTACTTTCTTTCATGTATAAATGTAATGCACCTGTGATTGATATGATATAGAAAAAACGGGAGAGTCTTTCCCAAAAATCTCAACTCTTAATTTCTATACTAACAGCTTAATACAAATATTTTTTTGTTAAACTACTACACTGAACACTATTAAACGAAAAAACTAGATCATTTGTTGAAACCATTAATATCGAGTAGTCTATTGATGATCATTAAATATTCCAAAATGAGGTGAATTGACGGAAAAGAAAACGCCGTCGGCCATACAGTTCTTCCAACCACCGATCATTTTTCCACCATGAATTTTTAAAGAAACATCCACCTGTAAGCCATGGCAATAAACCTTGAAGGACTTCCGTTTAGCCCCCCAAGCACTAGGCCGATACGTAGCCATCATCCTAAAATCAAAATTTATCACCACATGACCACTCTTACTCTCCCCATCAACGTTAAACCCATGGAAAGAAGAAAATCTGGTCCTAATTGCAGTCTTATTCTTGGGTCCCTGCACGAAACCTGGCACACTACTCCTATCTAAAAGTATATGCCAATACCAGACAGCAGCTTGGATTCCATCGTAGTGAAGAGTAACTTTCAAATTTGGGTTGCGAAGGATGAAATGGACGTCCAAATCACCCGCAGTTTGTGCCTCATGGAAGTTGGATATGGTTATCGTTTCGAGATGGAATTTGGGAAGACTGATGGAGATGAGCCAAAACTGCCATATTAGGAGGATTAAGATGTCGATGCAGAAGATAGAACGGAAGAGAAACTGAGAAAGCCGAAGGAACAGTGCTCGATGGCGCGTTGTTTGTGTTAGAATTGATGAAGATGATAGAAAGAAAATAAGCTTTCTTCATTGATTGATTGAAAAAACCTTCTGTACAATACAAGAACAAATAAAATATATACATTACAAGAAACACAAATTGTAACTAACTTAACCACGGTTTGATGACGTGTAACACCCCCCCTCAAGCTGGTGGTGGATATTGAGAAAATGCCAGCTTGGAAATTGCATCATTATGTTGTGTAGAAGGAAGAGATTTAGTAAAAATGTCTGCTAATTGGTTAGCACTGGAAACATGAGAAAGTGTAATCAATCCTCCTTGTAACTTTTCACGAACAAAGTGACAATCTAGCTCAATGTGTTTCGTTCGTTCGTGAAAAACTGGGTTTTTAGCTATGTAGATTGCAGCTTGGTTATCACACTTGAGTGGTATTGGAATGATATTTGGGACATTCAGCTCTTGTAAGAGACGACTTAACCAAGCTAATTCTGAACATACCCTCCGCATAGATCGATATTCAGCTTCGGCAGATGAAAGGGATACAGTGGTTTGTTTCTTTGATTTCCAAGATACAGGAACATTGCCAAATAAGATGAAGAAACCACTAACTGAACGTCTAGTGATTGGGCAAGCAGCCCAATCTGAATCACAGAAAGCTTCAATATTAAAAGTAGGATCATTGTTGAGTAATATACCCTTGGAAATTATCCCTTTCAAGTACTTTAAAACATGAATTGCAGCATCATAGTGTACTTTACTAGGAGTTTGATTGAATTGGCTCAGATGCTGAACAGCAAATGACAAATCAGGTCTAGTATGGAGCAAAAAATTGAGTTTTCCAACAAGTTGTCTATAGAGGGTTGGATCTTCAAGAGGATCATCCATGTTGGGTACTAATTTTAAACTAGTAGGAAGAGGAGTATTCACAGAATCTGCATTTTCCATGTGATAATCACGAAGTAAATCAAGAATAAACTTGTGTTGATGAAGAACCATGCCATTAGAAACTTCATTAAACTCCAATCCTAAGAAAAAATGAATGAATCCAAGATCCTTTATACGAAATTGATCATCAAGAAATTCTTTCAAAAAATGAATTTCTTGTTCATTATCTCCTGTGACAAGAATGTCATCAACATATACTGCAATGATGACTATGGAATTGTCCACTTTCTTGAGAAATAAAGAATGATCATTCAAAGAATGAGAAAATCCTCTAGATTTTAAAGCAATGGACAACTTTTCATACCATTGATGAGAGGCCTGTTTAAGACCATAAAGGGACTTCCTTAATTTGCATACATGTGATGAAGAAGGAACATGCAAACCAGGTGGTGCTCTCATATAGACCTCTTCATGAAGATCGCCATGAAGAAAAGCGTTATTAACGTCAAATTGATGAACTTTCCATCTGTTTTTAACAGCAAGAGTAACAACAATTCTCACAATGTTAAATTTCACAACTGGAGAAAACGTTTCATGGTAGTCGACACCATATTTTTGAGTGAAGCCCTTAGCAACAAGGCGTGCTTTGTGTCTTTCAATGCTACCATCAGCACGATGTTTAGTTTTGTACACCCATCGACATGATATAGGTCTTTTTCCTTTTGGTAATTTAACGATATCCCAAGTATGATTAGCTTCTAGTGCTTCGAATTCTTTATTCGTGGCCTCCTCCCAAACAGGAACACCTTTGGCTTGATTATAAAAGGCTGGTTCAGGAATAGAAGTGCTAACATTAAAAGCCAAAGAAGAAGGATTTGAAATGTTTATAGGTGATGTATTGCAATCAATGCATAGATTTGTGAGTGTATGACAACAATCTGAATCAGAGTTGTCAAGAACAACATTACAAACATAGTCTCGAAGATGTGCAGGAGGCACACTTTGTCTAGTAGATCTGCGTAAAGAAACTGGAGGAGGATCAGGAATATGTTGATGGGCAAGAGAGGCATGAGGTAACTCAGTTGAAGATGAAGAAGGATATGGATAATCATCACAAGTATGTGGAATGTTGGGAAGAAATGAGGGTTGTGAAGTAAAGTGATGAGTATCTTTACTGAGAAGTGGAAAAATATCTTCGAAAAAACGAACATCTCTTGACACGAAAATGGTTTTAGTTTCCAAATTTAGAAGTTTATAAGCCTTTTGTCCTTCAGGGTAACCAATAAGAATACATGATTGTGCTCTAGGCATGAATTTATCTCGACCATTTGATGAAGAAGAAGCATGGCAAAGACATCCAAAAGTCTTTAAATGAGATAATGAAGGCTTTTGTTTGAAAAGAAATTCATAAGGAGATTGTTTATCAATATTAAATGCGTATAGATTAGAATAGTTTGTGGGTTGATTCTGTGGAGCATTTGGAGGAGAGGAAACAGGGTGTACGGTGGCAGAGTTTCGGTTGCGGGAGGCAAAGGGAGGTGGATCCGCCATTGAAATTGTGGACAGGATTGATGATTGGTAAGTGGTTATGGGATGAAATCAATTACAATGTAATCTGTTTGGAATCCGAATCATCAATTACGAGTTTCACTAAAGAGCAAACAAATTGAAAATTGGTAATTTCTTTTTAACGATGTTTGGTTTGTTTTAGAAATAATCAACGTCAACATTTAATTTTTATATTTCTATTTGACTCCTAAAATCCAGGCTCGATTACATAATTTTCTTTTAGTTTTTCATTTTCTTTGGACGCTTACTACAACATCTTCTCACCAAAATCAAACACAATTTTCTTGTTCGTTTGAGCTTTTTAAACAAATGAATATTCTTCATCTTCCTTTGAGTGTCTACACTATTAACATTATGGTCAAGTGGTTATGTCTTCCTGCTTGATCGAAACACTGGAAAGCTGATGTCACGGGGACACATGTTTGTATTGGATATTCAATTCAAACGGATCATAATTGCATATTAGTTTTGTTAATCCATTATACATTGAAGAAATTTCTAGTGTGATCAACTTTTCTTCAAACTCTTCATTATACATTGCATAGAATTGATTATGGGAAAGTATGGAAATATACTATCATCATCCAAACCATCATTTGATTTCCTAATGGGATATAAGTTACAAAATTGTTTATTCTATGGTGATGCATTTCGTCACAACTTGGGAGACATTACTCCTTGATTTGGATAGTTGATACTAAGCTTCTTTGATACATCAGTTATTTTGATGAACTAGTAGATGCTTGATGAATTTGGAGTTTACTATCGTTGATTGTGTGTTTATAGTTTAAATTAAGGGAAATTGAATAAACTAACCACTTTTCTAATGTTATTTTAATAATAATAACCATTTTATATATTTTTTTGCAAAATGACCACTCGGTCCGGAATGGGTCATTCCGGACCCGATTTTGTATTTGGTGAATGGATAATGGATCTGATGTGGTAATGTGGTTTCCCTTATAAATACCATTTTAACCTGTTTCAGACTTCATTTCGAACTCTGTCATTTGGATTACCCTACAGAGCATTCCGAACACCACCAAAACTAAGATGTCTTCTGATAGCGGTAAGATGCATTTTTTATATGTAAGTTTTCATTATGTTTATAATTATATGCCTTTATTTTAGACTATATGTTAAAACATGTATAATTTATTATTTTGTATTGTTATTATTAGTTTTTCTTTGAATATTATTGGTTTAAAGACAATTATAGGATTACATGTAGGAATGTATGTATGCTACATAAAAAAAAGCTTACCAGAAATCTTCATTTTGTCTAGTCCGGAACAAGTCCGGAATCTGATAAACATGTCCGGAATATAAGAACACATCCGCAATACAAGGAACATTCCGGAATTGCATTCACTCTATTGTAATGACTATGATATATATGTATTAGTATTGAGTATTGGAACATTTTGTAGCATCATCTATTGTAATGACTATGATATATATGACATATGAGTTTTCATTAAGTATTTGTTTAGTTCTTTATTAACATGTTTAATCATTGAGTATATTTATTCACTCTAAAATCCATAGTTGGTTATTATTCTCGGAACAATAATGAAATAGGGAAAATGACACAAATGCCCTACGAACTTTCTAGGGTTTATCCTTTTAATCCCTAAACAATTTTGGTGGCCTTACGAGGGAACGAAGTCGTTTTTGTTGGGTCGATTACATCCTTTTGGCCAGAGTGAAGGGGTCACCCGGTTACCTCTTTGAAAAATTGACATTTGTTGACAAATTTTCATATATTGACTTTGAATTTTCCCATACTCTCGGACCTACATATCTCTCTCTTGTCACAACTGGCAAAATTAGGTTAAGATGTGAATTCCTGTAATCTCCTTGAGTAACCTTACAAAATCTCATCTAGCAAAATTCAAAACTTCAATGCCATTAAGATTCTACTCTGATACATTGACATTTAGGTTGAAACAATCCCATATAAGCTCGAAACTCTACCCAATAAGCCAAATCCAATCATTTTTGGGCCTTAGCCCAAGAATTTTCGACCCAAACCCCCTTAATTGGGACAATACCTTTCCTAGAACATCATTGGGCCGAAAACCCATTTCTTTTACCCTTTTTGGGCCGTAAACTCATATGTGGGCCCACATGGATCGAAAATCCCTAATGGGCCGATGCTATATCAAGCCCAAGACCCATGTTCTTTTCTTCCCTCCCATTCTCAGTTTTTATAATAAAAAAAAAGAGAGAAATTAAGTTTGTTTAAATTGTGACACCTCCTTATTACATGGAGGATATCCATGCATTTAATCCACCATACATCTATGCAACTTGTTTTAACCTACAAGTATTAACCTACTAATCTCTCCCCTCCCTTCCCTCTTGAAATCTCGGCCAAACCCTCCATCCCCACCACTTTCACTTCAAAAACTTCCTTCCATCTCATTTCCTCTCAAGATCTCTAGTGATTCACTTAAAAATCTTCAAAGTTCTTCACCATCAAACATTAATTCAAGACTCCTTGGTAAGTTCTAGACTAAAACTCAAGTGTTTTACTTCAAGGAGTGCTAAGATCTTTCTCTTATACTCTTATTTTCGTGAATATGAACCATTAGAACACCCACCATTTCGAGATCTCTCCATGAACTCAAGCTAGGTTCAAAGTTTCATCTTCTTCATCATCTACATCTTAAAAACTCCAAGGTGAGCTTCATACCCCCATATCTTTCGTATTTTTCATGTTTTCGGGGGGAGGATACAAGTCAACTCTCGTTTAACCGTTGGATATTTGCATGTACCATTGTGTTATGTGTTTAACTTTTAGATCTTTACCTGAACATGAAATTTATCACTTAGATCTTCATAAAAACCATGAGAAAAGTATGTGTTGTCATATATAATACATATAAACTTGTAGAACTGGGATTATACACTCAAAATAGCAAAAATAAGTGTTGTGTTCAAACATGTATAACCTAAACTCAAAAATCAGCTTTTAATAGAAACGTTTTTGTCTAATTACGGACTGTTTTGACCACCTTAATTATAATATTTTTCAAAACTATTTTACATGAAAAAATTTCAGGTTCATACCTTTAAAATGACTACTTTCACGTGTTCATACGATTTTTCTACAATTTTTGGCGATTTTTACAAAACTGTCTATCATTTCAAGAATGATTTCGGACCAGTCTATGAAGATGAACATTTTCACATTGGTTTTAGACCATTAAAAATCTTAATAAAAATTATGAATAAAGTAGACTCATTTTATAAACTCTCATAGTTTACGGATCCGAATTTCGACTTATGATGATTTTTCTATAATTTTTCTAAAAACAGGGACATAAAGGACAAAAACAAGAAATCATTTTTATCATGCTAAAAGCTCTTATACCTGTGTTAGATGCAAGTTTGTATAACTTATATATAATTTTAAAACATCTAGACATGTTAACTTATATGTATTTAATATATATATATATATATATATATATATATATATATATATATATATTCTTTCCTTTATTGGGCCTGGAAAATTAATTTACATGTTTAGTGGGCCTTAGTGTCTTTTTACATGTTTAGTGGGCCTTAGTGTGTTTTTGCATGTTTAGTGGGCCTTAGTGTCCTTTTATATTTTTAGTGGGCCTTAGTGTCCTTTTTCATGTTTAGTGGGCCTTAGTTGTCCTTTTACATGTATATTGGGCTCGGAATATATATATATATTTTCATTCATTTTGAGCCTGGAAATAATTTACATGCTTAGTTGGGCTTAGTTGTCCACTTCATTTTTATTGGGCCTGGAATACCTTATATGTTTTCTTTTCGCGTAAATTCGATTAAGGCTCTAGTGAGACGTGTCGATTGACACCTATTGAGTGTACAATCGTAGCCTGTAGTTATAACCAGAGTCTCCTGTAGGGAGAGCGGGATTTTGTGTATAGATCTATACGGGGGTGACACCCCACACCTGAGTTGTTCGCTACAGTTAGACTAGGCCAATCTAGGGTGACAAAAACCTTATCTTATTCCGTCGGCGTCCAAAAACGCCATGACAGGCGAAATTGTCATTATCAAGTATGGTTATAGCGACTCACTTAGAGGAATTAACGTTATAAAATTTATGGGAAACCTTCTTTTTGGATAAAACGGTAACCTATACGCGCTGGTACTCAACCTCGGGGGTTGAGATTCTAGAATTCTCTTACGCAGACAACATCGGGTTGTCTGGGATCATTCTCTTTCTATTCTCGCAAACATTAACACACATGCATTAATATAAGATCGGGCACAAATAATTCAAACCATTTCTTTTTAGAAAATATCGGATTTTTTGGGAATATCCGCTTCACTTTTGCAAACAAAAGATTCCCTAGGACAGGCATGCATATATTCACAGTTTTAGAACGAGACTTACAAATTATTTTATAGAAAATATCGGATTTTCGTAAAACACTATGAGAACTACTCTAAACAAGTACAAAACCATTTTATACAAAAATGCTTATGAACTCACCAACTTTTTAGTTGACGTTTTTCAAAACGCCTTGTATTCTCAGGGATCCAGTAACAGGTAATAAGCTCGACTATGAGATCAAGTGGTGCGACTTCAAGAAATTTTACTTTTCTTACTTTTGTGTAATTGATGAACAAATTCAATATGTAAACTATGTAAGTGTGTATTTCCAATGTATGATGTTTGGTTGTTATGTTTCATTCATATTCAATTGTTATGATACTGTACATGAAATCATCCTCCCCCGGACGTTTCCGACGTCCCGGTTTGGGGGTGTGACATCTCTCTCTCTCTCTCTCTCTCTCTTTCTCTCTCGTTATCCCCACCGGAAGTACTCCTAAGCTCCATGTTCATCTTTTTCGGTCACCTGATCTAAATTTTGAACCAGTCCTAACAAAACTCATAAATTGTGTTCCAAATTAACACACAATACTGATAATACACACAAACACGCATGTATAGAAGTCCAACCTAGATTAAGAAAAAATTTGATCAAAATCGTTCTCCTCTTTCCATCTCAGTTAAGAAAACACAACTCCAATCATCAATCAATGGAAGAATCACAACTATTACCGTCATAGATTTGAGCATTTCCATCTAGATCTCCAATCAATGGCTTTTAGGTTGTGGTTCGGTGGTGATTAATCAGTTGCGAGGAATGTAGGGGTAACCACTCATATCAGGTGGCTGCAAATCAGAAGGAGAACAGGTAGCAGCAACAATTAGTTGTTGTGTTTCGAGGGACGCAACTGATGGTGGCTGCGAACGGCGGCTGTGGCGGCGATCGTAGCTCCGGTGCTTCCATCGATTTCTAGTGCTTTGTTTCCTTGATGTTTCTGACGAGTTCGACGAGAGGGAAGGGTAGGGACCTAATGTTGGTCACAACTTCCACAACAGTTGCGTTGATGGGAATTTGGTGGTGGTGGGTACTGCTGGAAGATGGTGTTGGGTGGTGTTCGGTTGTCATAACAACAACGACAGTGGTGGTGACTGATTATCGGAATGGAGATGGGACAGAAGGGGCTTTTGGTCGAATATGGTGGCTAATGGTGGTGATTCACAGTGGTCCAAGGTCACCGGTGGTGGGTCTATGGCAGGGTTAATGATGTAGTGGTGGTGTTAATGATGAAAATGCTGCTTTTATTTTATAACCACTAACCTTACATGGAGGTGAAGGTGATGAATGGGTTTAGGAAGAATAAAACAAATTCTTTCACAAATTTCGTATGATACCTAGAAAGGATGGATTGGGTGTTTTTCTCAATTTGCAAGCTTTGAGAGAGAGATAGAGAGAGAGAGAGATGGGTGGGCCCGGAGTTTTGTCTATGTGTCCCCTAAACCGGCTAAAACAAGTAAAGGGGACTAAAAGGACATGTTGCCCACAACTTGGTTCCCTCATAAAGCCACGAAAAAACTTAAGTGACTAACAGGGTCAACCCTAAAAAATTCATAGGCTATATGTGTCATTTTCCCTAATGAAATAACACTAATATGAATTGGAGTGGTTGACAAAGTGTTGTAACCATTTTCATAGGTACTTGATAGAGAACAAGTATTGGATTGACCGGTTTAAGATCACTTAATGGATCGCTATCATGAATGATACTTGATAAAAGGTAATATTAGTATATATCCTTATCACTTGAGATACATATATGGGTCTTAAGTGTGGGGAGTGTTGTGCTTTTATATAGTCAAATGTTGTTCTTTAATTAGACAGTTATAAAAGTTATTATCAGGTATAATATAAACCAAGCAAGAGGTGTATGTAGTCAAGATGGGATTTGTTCCTCTTATTCGTTGTGAGTTAGACATCTAAGTCCTAATGTAAAGTTGAACATTCATATAAGACTAACTGCAGTCTATATCTCATGTCCAACATGATGTCTGTAGCAAAGGGATAACTTATAAAGTTATAATTGACTGAGTTAGACATCGAGGTCGTGATGCGGTGGGAGGTCCCGATGTCTCTATATGAGGTTCAGAGTTTCCTGGATTTGACAAGGTATTATCGGATGTCACACCCCCGAACCAAATGGCGGAAACGCCCGGGGGCGGTGACTTCATTTTGTAATATCATAACAAGTGTATATAAATGAAACATAGACATCATCATCACCATACATACAATATAACAACATACATGGTTTACATAATTATGTTTGTTCATAAAATTACAACCCAAAAATGTATGGTGAAAACAAAATACAACAACTATCCAAATTCCTTAGTTGTCAACCTTTTTAATGAGTTCCTAAGAATACAAGTTTTTTTGACAAGCGTCAATGTAGAATGTTGGTGAGTTCATAAGCATGTTTATATGAAAACTTTGCGATAGTTTGTAAACTCCAGAAAATCTGATATTTTCTGTAAAATAGTTTGTGAGTTTTGTTTCAAATCATGTATAATTGCATGTGTATTCTTGATTTATCTTGTTTGAAAATGTGTAGAGAGTGATCCCCAGAAAAACCTGTATTTTCTGTGTTGTGAGAAATCGCGGCCTTAAAACCCTAAGACCGGAGTGATTTGGGTAGTATAAAATAATCAACACAATGTTTGTAATTTGTAAAACTGAGTGGTATGTATATTCAGCGTAAATCTTATAATAGTTTTGTTATTCTCTATGTGAGTCGTTATAACCATACTCATATGACGGAGTGCCTGTCTTGACGTTCTTCAGGCGTCGGTTTTTGAGAAGACATTTGTCACCCTAGACTGGCTTGTCTAGCTGTAGCGAGCAGCTCAGGTGTGGGGTGTCAACGCCGTATAGATCTATACACAAATTCTCGCTCTCCCTCCAGCAGACTCTTGTTATAACTACATGACTTTCTATGTACGCTACGTAGGTACGAGTGAAGGAGTGCCTTACAAGAGCCTTAACGAAATTTACGCGAATAGTGTGTTTCATTATTTAACGTTACGAGTGTATTTTTTTACTATAATTCATAGATAACAAAAATATAATAATTATTATCGAGAGTGTCGGAATAGCTTGTTTCTAATGTTGTTATCAAAACAGTCTATTGTTAACGAAATTTTTACGAGAGGCCTAATTTTCATAAAATTTGTCTTATAAGGCCCAATATTATCCAAAATGTCAATAATGGCCCATAATTACCATGAGTGTCGAAAATGGCTCAATAATGCCAAAATTTTAAAAAATGGCCCAAGTTTGCTAAATAATTCATTTTCGGCCCATTTTAATTAGAAATGGCATAAATGGTCAATTTTTACTAAAAAGTAAATTTTAGCCCACTAAAAACCGAAAATGTCACAAAAAACCCATTTTTATAAAAAATGACCATTTTAGTCCATTAATACCCAAAATGACATAAAATGCCAATTTTTATCAAAAATGACCATTTTAGCCTATTAGTACCCAAAATGACATAAAAGGCCCATTTTTATCAAAAATGACTATTTTAACCAATTAGTACCGAAAATGACATAAAAGGCCCATTTTTATAAAAGTTGACTGTTTTAACCCATTAATATCGAAAATAACATAAAAGGGCCTATTTTTCACTCTATTGACAAATATAGTCCTTTTTTATACTTTCTTTAGTTTCATAGTAATTTTTTAAACATGTTTAACATTTCCAAGCATCTTAAGAAGTTACATAAGGTAACTTCTTCACTAATAACTTCAAAACTTAGATGAAATCTCGAGTTCATGAATGTTTATCATGATTTCATACCATTTCACACACCATAACATGCAAACATACACATGCAAGCATACATATAAAGATTTTACACAAAACTAAGCTTGTATTCTCCTCCTAAAGATAGAAAATAACGAAAACAAGGGGCATGAAGCTCACCTTGGGCTTGATCGGCTTCAAAGAGAAAGGTGGAGGTGGTTCTCGGCCTTAGTTTGCTTCTTGAAGAAATTTATGAAGTTTTTGGGGCTCTAGAGAACATATACACGAAATAGAGTGGTTTGAGGAAAGATTTATAGCATACGATGGAATAAAAACAACTTGAGTGTGAAGTAACTTACCAAGTTATGATATTTGATGAAGAACTCTTGAAATCCCTTACACACACTCACGAATTTTAGAGGAAAAGGGAGGAATTTCTTTAAGTTCTAGAGAGAGATGAGATGATTTTGGTTTGTTTGAAGTGAAAAGTGAAGAGGGATAAGGAGGGTGCCCGACCGATGAGGGAAGAAGAGGGGGGATTAGATGGTTATTACTTAATGGCTAACACATATTTGCATAGATGCATGAGGTGTAATATGTATGTTTACATGCATGGTAATTGTGAGGTGTCATAATTTTAATCCATTGCCATTCTTCTCTTTTTTTTTTAAATTCCGATCGGCCCAATAGGAGAGGGGAGAAAGAAAGAGTTTTGGGTTTGGGTTTGAAATGTAGCCGAGAACTCCTAAGCCCATTAAGGTTTTCGGTTTGCACGTGTTTTTGGCTTGGATTGGGCCCCCAAATGGTTTCGGCCTAATAATGGGTCCAAAAGAAATGAATTTGGCCCAAAGAGATCAAGTGGGAGAGTTTTCGGTGCAATAGGGCCCATTAGGAGGTTCTCGGCCTAATGGTTGGCCCATTTGAGAATTTGGCCCAATAAGAGCTCCAATAGTAATTTGCGGCCTATAAAGATCTAGGGAAATGTTCACGGCCCAATAAGGCCCAAAACTATGTTAGTTAAGAGTTTTTGGCCCAATACTGGCCCAATATATGTTCTCGGCCCAAAAGGACCAAGTTGAGAGGTTTTCGGCCCATTAGGGCCCAATAAGAATGTTTTTGGTCCAATAAGAGGTTTGGGCCGAGAAATTTGTGTTAAAGCCCAACGTTGAGTGAATATAGCTTATTGGATTAGGTTTAGAGCTTTCACGAGGAAGTTTCGACTCGATTCAAGTTTTGGATGTATAAACTGATATAGCATTGAAGTTTGGTTCACATTTAAACATAGCGTTACATAGGTATACAAAGAACTATCCTGCACATGGATTGGAAACCTAGCCCTAAAATGCTAGTTGTGACATCTGAATTGCAAGGTGGGTTACACCTGATCCCACATCGACTTGGAAGTAGAACGAAGCATTTCCTTAAAAGGGATGTAGATACCTTCCTTGTCACAACCCATTTTAAAGTCGTGAGGGCAGCATATCCCATATGAACTCTGCAGTTAAGCGTGCTCGGGCGAGAGCAATCCAGGGATGGGTGACCCCCACGAAAGTTTTCGTGCTGGGAGCCCAAAGAGGACAATATTGTGATACGTGTCGGACGGGGATGTTACAAATGGTATCAGAGCTGGGGGACGGGGCGATGTGTTCGACGGGGATGTCGAACCCTATAATGGGGGTTGAAGGTGGGTTACACCTGATCCCACATCGACTTGGAAGGAGAACGAAGCATTTCCTTAAAAAGGGATGTGGATACCTTCCTTGTCACAACGCGTTTTAAAGTCGTGAGGGAAACAGATCCAATAAGAACTATGCAGTTAAGCGTGCCCGGGCGAGAGCAATCCAGGGATGGGTGACCTCCTGGGAAGTTTTCGTGTCGGGAGCCCAAAGCGGACAATATTGTGATACGTGCCGGAGGGGGATGTTACATCGGAGATTCATCCAAGATTTCTCTAAGATTGTTCTTCCTCTGACCTAATTGACGAAGAAGAATGTCACTTTTTGATAAGGAACTGAGCAGCATGCAACATTGAGACCTTGAGGCGGAGACTGTGCGAGGCTTCAATACTGACCCTTCCCGAGGGTGTGGATGATTGTGTGGTTTATTGTGATGCTTCATCTAAGAGGGGCCACATGATCGCTTACACTTCGAGGAAGTTGAAGCCTTATGAGGCGAATTATCCTACTCATGATGTGGAGTAGGGGCTGTGGTTTTCGCCCTCACTATTTGGCGGCATTATTTTTAGGGTTGAGCATATTAACTGAAAAACCAAACCAAAACCAAATTAACCGAAATAACCTAACCATTTTAACTGAACCATTAGTAAAAAAAGGTGGTGAGGTTTCTATTTTTGTATAAACAAATACATATGGTTCAGTTATGGTTTTCATCCAAAATCGAACCACTAAAAACCGAATCGAACCAATGATATTAATAAATGTTTTTAATATAATATAATATTAAATATACACTATGTAATTATAATTGGAATTGAAAATTTAAAAGGTAATTATTTGGAAGTAAATGTGATACATAATCTTCTATCATATTAATAAGGTTATAAATACTAATTGTTCGCTTTTTAATAAAAATGTACTTTATGTTTTTTGTTTTTATAGCAAAATATTTTTTATTTTTATATCATTTTCGAACATTATGATTAACTAATAATAACCATTAACCGAAAAAAACCAATATTGACCAATACCTAATGGCTACAAAAATGTATTAACCACTTATAATGGTTTGGTTTGGTTTTAGCTAAAAACCAAACCAAACCGCCCCATACACACCCTAACTATTTGTATGATGTCTGGTGTACCATCTACACGGATCACAAGAGTTTATGATACTTGATGGATTAGCCGAATCTGAATATGAGGCAGCTTAGATGGTTGGATGTGGTGAAGGATTATGATTGTGAGATTTTGTATCATCCTGGGAAGGCTAACGTAGAGGTCGATGCCTTAAGCCACAAGGCGACCAATGCTCCTATCCGAGACCTGTGTTTGAGGATGAATATCACTTCACCATTGCTAGAATTGATCTAGGAGGCGCATGTTGAGGGGTTGAAGAAGGAGAATTGGAAGAAATAGAAGATCAAATATCAAATTCTTTTATTTTCTAGAGATAGTCTAGACTTGTTGACTTAGTTCAGCAGGGTATGCGTTCCTGCTTCTAGTGGGGTTAGGCATACTTTGTTGGAGGAAGCTCACAAATCGAAGTTATCGATCAATCTAGAGACCACAAAGATGTGTAAAGACCTGAGACTGAGCTATTGGTGGCCCTGTATGAAGAGGGAGATAACATGGTACGTAAAGCGGTGCTTGACTTGCCGGGAAGTAAAGGCCGAACATTAGAGACCCCATGACAAGATGCAGCAGTTATCAATTCCCATGTGGAAACGGGAGGAGATCACTATGGACTTCGGCACAAAGTTTCCAAGGATGGTACGTTGGGTTGATTCTATATGAGTAATTGTTGGCCGTTTGAGCAAGAGCCCCCACTTCATCTTGATTCAGGGGAGTTCATCTGTAGAGAAGTTAGCCGACATCGATATCAAGGAAGTCGTTGCACGACATGGAGTTTCGGTTTAAGATGTTTCCGACCACGACATCCCGTTTTCATTCCAGGTTATGGATTAGGTTCCACGGGGAGTTGGGCACTCGATTTCTTTTTAGTATCTCTTTCCACCCACAGACTGATGGTCAGATTGAGCGGACCATTCAGTCATTTGAGGATCTGATACGTGCCTGTGTGTTGGACTTTAGTTGGAGCTAGGATACTCATCTTCTTCTAGAAGAGTTCTCTTATAACAACAGTTACCATGTTAGAATTGGTATGCATTCCTTTAAGATCATTTATGGGAGGAGATGTCGGACTCCAATTTGTTGGGGTGAGGTCATTGAAGTAGTGCTAAAGACCATGGAGTTGATTCGGCAGGTGCGAGATAGGTTGGGGACTGCACATAGTAGATAGAAGAGTTACACTAACCGACGTCATCCTGATCTTGAGTTTCATGTGGGAGATCTCAAGCTTCAGAAAGTGTCACCTTGGAAAGATGCCATCCGGTTTTGGAAGCGGGGAAAGTTAGGACCTATATTCATTGGACCATTCAAGATTGTCTCCCGAGTGGGCAAGGTTGCGTATCGTTTGGATCTACCCATTGAGTTTAGTCACATTCACAACATATTTCATGTCTCTCAATTGTAGAAGTGTTTGGCTGATGATTTTGTAGTGGTTCCTTTTGATGACATTCAGATTGATGAGCGCCTGAATTATGTGGAGAGACTGGTTGCTAACATAGACAAGAAGACAAAGACTTTTCACAATAAGGTGGTTGGTTTAGTGAACGTGCAACGACAACACTGGAAGGGAATCGAGTGGACTAGAGAACCTGAGGATGAGGTGAGGGAGCTTTGTCCTGAGTTATTTGCAATTGTGGATTTTGAGGACGAAATCTGATTCATGTGGAGCAGAGTTGAAACATATGTTTCCTGGTATGGTTCTTCCGAATTTAATTTCATTAAATATAAGTTTTGGGATTTTTTTTCTTTGCCACAACGTGGTGATGGAATGACCACGACATGGCAGCTCGGTTCAGAAAATGTGTATCTGTGAAATGCTACGACGTGGCGGCTGTTGGGGCTCTGATGAGTTGAAAAACTCTTAGATCGATTAGATATTCAACATGATAAACAATAAAAGAAAATAAACTCAATGAACACGATATAGAATCAAGTAATGCTTAATGATTCAAATGTAGTCACGCCTCAGCAGAGCTCGACAAAGAACTTCCACTGTAGAGGTGAGCTAGGGTTTGTAGTACAATGATCATAATAATAATTAAAGCACTACTAACAAAGGATGCATGCATGCACCTTAAATACTATACCCTAAAAAAACAAACACGGTTGGACAGGCCCAAACCGTCTAAAAAAACTGGGCTAAGGACCGAGCCCAAGGACGCAACCCTACTAGACCGAACAATCTCCCCCTTTGCGTCAAATGGGACGAGACTTCACTTCGGTCTTCACTTCGGTGGAGGTTGAGTAGTTCGCTTCACAACCTTGAACAATTTTGGAATGATGGCAAGAAGAGTTTGTATGAAAGCCATATACCATCGAAGCATATCTGAGAACAACTTCTTGTGTGCTTCACTATTTTGATCACACCCATGGATAAGCTCAAGAATGTGCTCCAAACAGGAATGGGAGAATATATATTTGTCAGCCAGAGCAAATAAGCATCTTTGACCTTCGCCTCTAAGAAACATGACAGTGTGAGACTGTGGATCAATTTTTCCCTTCACCATCAGCTTAGTGTCACCAGCCTTCCCAACAGGCTTGATTAAGGGCCTCTTGCGTATAGCAGTGGCAATATCCTGATCCATCTTCGCCACTTCATGAATGTAACACACTAGCGTACACTTGATTTGATCAATGATGGGCTCATATTCTTTCTGATTGGAGAGTAGGATGTTGTTCATAAGAATCCAATCGTGTGGATTCAGATTTGGCAGATCAGCAAGGGAAATCATATGGACCGAACCATCTGATCCTCGGGTCACATTGAACTTGATGTTAATGAACTTCCCTGCTGCAGTAGGTTTCAGCACCTTAATTGTTGTGATCTTCTTGTTACTCCAGGTAAGGTACTGAGGTTGAGAGAATTCATGATAATATTCAAGAAAGTCTTGATCAACCTTCGGGTTAAGAGATAGAACCGCGACTAACGACTCGAAGCAGTGAAAGATGAAGGCTCTACGAGTGATTGGCATGTCAAATTGAGAATCTTTAGAATTCTCGACATTAAATGAAAGAACGGGCTCCATCCAATGTGAACTTGGAGTTTCAATAACCTCCTTTCGTAGCCTTTCCAACGTCCACAGAGGAAACATCGATTTCCTCTGGTTAAGCATATTCGCTTCTCTTTTCTCATTCTCCTTATTAAGGGCAGCAGTGACTTTTTCCTTAATCTCCTGAGTAGTGGGCTCGGCTTTGAGAGGACTAGGTTTAGGAACCGTGTCTTAAATAACAACATCATCCTCATCATCAGTATCATCAACAATTCCTTTCCCCTATCCTACATGCCCGAACCCGAAGCTTCTTTCCCCTTCGGTTCAGTAACCACCTTCGGTTGTTGTGGTTTCGGTGGTTGAGATGAAGACTTTGGCTCTTCTCCCCCTTGTTGTGGAGTGACAACAGACTCCAGAACACCCTCTATCCGGCTTAGAATATCCAGAGCAGGCTCTCAGCCAAATGACGTCGAACCGTGATGGTAAGAACGGAATCGTAGGCTTCAAGAAGATGAAGGAGAATAAAGTGAACATTACAAACATAACTTTTAACCACAAATCGCTCCGAACGTAGTGCTTCAAGTTCCTCGTTCGCTTGATTGAGCTTGAGAGTCTGGGTTTTGAGTTGAGTGGTCCTCAGAGCAAGTACATCCATCACTTTGTTTTCCAAGGCAAGATCTGCCTGAAGTTTATTCAAAAGTTCAGAGACAGAAGCTTGATGTTTGATGTGATCAGAGGTGAGATCCTTGCGAAGCACCGCAAATAGCTCTTTCTCTTGTTGAAGAGATTGAGTGAGGGACTTAACCGAGGCATTGACCTTGTTAGCATTCTGCTCTACAGCGCCCTGTAAAGATTCAAGTAAATTGTTTGCGTTAGAAATTAGTTTATCGACTTTTTCGGTCGCCTCTCTGCAAACTTTTTTTGAAGCATCAATAGCGAAAGTGGCTTTGGAGATGGAAGCTTCGTGTTCCTTGACCCAGGTGGCCATCAAGCCTTTTATAGCATACTCAGAAGAGGAATCCTGAGTAGAGGAGGAAGCCATCAGCTTATCTAGCTTCTCATTCAGTTGCTTAAGATGGCGCTTGGTGACAGGGGCATCATCATCATCGTCTCTTAGCACCCTTTAGGGACTGTAGTAGAAGGTGTCATAATCATCATCTTCACCACGAAGAACGGTATTGGTCTCTGTCAATTGGGTAGGAGATGGAGGTTTGGTAGTAACAGGGGTTTCGGGTGCTGAAGAACGAACCCCCGTATCAGATACGTTGGTCTGAACTCCAGTGGTGGTTGTGGTTGTAGCTTCAGAGAAAATAGGTGTAGGAATGGGAATGGTAGAGGAAGGTTGAGAGGTGATTATTGGAAAAGTGTGAGGTAATGAAATAGGAATGGAAACAGGTGTAGGAGAAGATGTTTGGGAGCGAACGTGTACCTCTGGTGTAGGCGAACGAGGTGGTGTACCACCACGAGCCGAACCTTCATCATCTAAGCTTTCGCTCTCAGATTCGCTAGGAATGGTAGGTTGATGACCAGTAGGCACGTACTCAGAGTCAGAGTCGCTTGAGGATTGAAGAAT
Source organism: Lactuca virosa (assembly GCF_052849685.1). NCBI lineage: Eukaryota > Viridiplantae > Streptophyta > Magnoliopsida > Asterales > Asteraceae > Lactuca > Lactuca virosa. Next base: position 339,248,712 of record NC_136428.1, on the reverse strand, counting down.
AAGCTTTCGAGCAGGTTTCTTGGCCTTCTTCTACTTGGGCTGGGAAGGTGCTGCCTTCTCAGACTTTCGCTTCTTTGGAGTCTGAACCTTTGATACTTGACCTCCTTTATCCCCCTTTTTCGCTTCTTGCTTCTTTCCCCGCTTAGCAGGTTTGTCTTCTTCCTCAATAGATTTTGCCATTTCAAGAGTAATTTCCCTTGGACCAGAAGATGGGAGCTTCTTGTACTCCTGAATAAGCTTGCTCGCAGGGGACACACGAGCATACATTGACGCAGGAACTGAGCCAATGAAGATAAACTTCGACGGATGAGAGACAATGATGTTTGTGGTATGAAATGTAGCAATGGAGGAGAGCAGTGAGTCTGCCATGATAGGAACATGATAACGCTCCATAATCCATTGAGTGATAATGGTCCAAAACCGGGCACATGAAATTTCTGTGTGACGAGAAGTAGATGACAAACTTTGGACAAGTTGAAGCCACAAAACCAAACCATAATCAAAGTTGACACCACGGTACAACCCATAAAGCAGAGTCATAAAAGACTTGCTAGCACCATCAGATCCTGCACTTCGTTCAGAAAGCCCTTTGAAGAGAAGGGTGAAGAGGCCATTCCATTGAGGAGGAAGGCATGATCTCTTGAACTTGGTCACAGTAGTTAGGGTTTCAATATACCCCATGTTGTAGAACATCGAGAAAAGCTGACCTGTGGAGATGGAATCAGGATTCACCATGGATTCGTCATAAGTGAGCCCTAGCAATGAGCAAAATCGGCTCTTGGAGATTGAAGCTTTCTGGTTGTGTATGTCGAAGTAAATCTTCTCTGCACCTTTGTCGTACGTAGAAGTGGAATAGATTTGTGAGAGGCAAGCCATTGGTACGACTTCCACCATTGAGAGAGCTTTGGCGAATGGGGAATACTTTAGACATTCCACCACTTGATACATGTAAGTATCGTAGAGGAACGGTGTAAGGTCGATCAACAAGTTCTGGTTGGCCTTGATTGCGAGAAGAGTGGAGCGTGCAGTGGTTTCTTGAACAGAGGAAGATTCTGCAATGGTTGAAGCTTGAAGAAGAAGAAGATGAACAGTGAAAACTAAAACGCCTTCTTTTTGCTTGAAAGAGTGGAAGTGTGGTAGAGAAGAATCCCACAGAGATCAATCCCTTATATACGATTGTGAAGAGAGAGAAAAATCGTGAGCAATGATTCCATTAATTTCGGAAACGACGCTTAAAAGGCGTGATTTGACAACTAGCAACCCCGATAAAACAGCCGATGACGCATGATTAGGCAACGATTCAAATTCACGTGCATTTCCATACTTATCCTCTTTTCAAATTACCAATCGATTAGACGTCCTGCTGTGTCATCGCTTGAACCTTCAATCGAATCTTTATTACCATAATTTCCAAAGGCTTTATACCGACCCCCCCTTCGTTTGGAAATAACTGCATTACATCGTTAGGAACCGAAGCTATATATTTATGAATAACTTATGAATAACAAGACTTTTGGAAAATTCAAGATTTTCGTTCAAGATAGTGTCAAAGATAAAGAAATAAATCAAACTCTTTGTGGGAATTTGTGATGTCATTTAATACATAAAGCAGTGGATCCCGGGCGTGAATCTCTTCCTTCAAAGTCAAGAGAGACTTCAAAGTGCTTGTTTGGATTCCCGTTGAATTACGATCAAGTACTTGTCGAGAAGCATTGAAAGGCATCTTTTATATATAAGGCTATTAAGGGTGGCTTTCGCTTCAATTCTGGTTTCCGATACTTGATATAAGACCGAAATAGAACGAAGTACTTGTGAGACTGATGTGGCCTGTTAAACAAGTAGGTTTGGAACATATTCAGTGACTTGTTGATAATCATTAATTAGAAATCTCAAAAAAAAGTAAAAACTGGATCCTTTGGGAAGAAAAGTCGTGGTGCATGACATTTTCATAAGGATCTCTCAAAATAAAAAGAGATTTCAAGGTACTTTCACAAAAGTGGTTTCGTTAATTCAAAAGTGAAAGCTAGAACATATAATTGTTCACCGTCAATGCTTTAAAGGTTTTGAATTTTGGGTTTCACTTAGCACGTAGTGGCACGAAACTAAGATCATTAACACAGAAGATGTGTAACCGTAAACCTCAGTGGTAATGCTGAGAGTCTCAAGGGTTACATTTATGAGATGAAGTATGATGGAGAATAAATAAGAGATGGTTAAAGAATCGAAAGTACCTCTGCTATAAAAGATAGACTAAGCAGAAAAACTCTTAACTCAATTTGAGAAGAGTAAGGTAGCTCATGATTAGAGTGAGACATGATTTGTATATATCAAGTCATTAAGGCTTCACTCAAAATCTTTTGAGGCTTGGGTCAACATGCAATAGCATGCTTCTAGGGACACTTAGCTAGGACATAGATAAAGAATTATACCTTCCCCAGCTCCATCATTGAGAATAGTCCTTATACACAAATTATATGAAGCAAATTGCAATAAAATGAAAGAAAATATTTTTGGATTTTATAAGATTTTCTGAAAAGAATTAAAACAGAAAGAAAAATATTTTTGAATTTTATGAAAATAAAAGGTAAAACATAAAATATATTGCGAGAAAAGTGTATACATACTATACAACCGAAATCATCATTTGGAGATGAGAGGCGAACTGAGCCCGGTGAGACCGAACCCGAAATAGGCCGAGCGTTTGGTTCATTTCGGTTACCGGAAGAACCGAACCCAAAATGGACCGAGCGTTCGCTCTATTTCGCTTCCAACTTTTATTGAGACAAAAGAGATTTCGGTACAGATTCAGCTTCCATCATTCCTAAGCCTTGTAGGATTTTATTAAAACTTGCTTCAGGCAAGGCCTTAGTGAAGATGTCAGCCAATTGATCAGTGGTTCTTACGAAATGAATTTCAACGTTACCATCTTCTACATGTTCTTTGATAAAGTGATACCTCAGTGCTATGTGTTTCGTCTTTGAGTGTTGCATTGGGTTATGACAAATCCTAATTGCACTCTCTGAGTCACAATATAGTGGGATTTTCTTCATGTTCAGGCCATAGTCTCGAAGTTGACTTTGTATCCAAATGACCTGAGATGTGCATGATGTTGCGGCTATATATTCTGCTTCGGAAGTGGAGAGAGACACACAAGTTTGTTTCTTGGATTGCCAGCTAACAAGTTTGCCGTCCAGAAATTGGCATCCTCTAGTGGTACTCTTTCGGTCCAGTCCACATCCCCCAAGATCAGCATCTGAGAATGCTTGGACAAAGAACCCTGATTTGGCTGGGTACCACAAACCGAGAGAAGAGGTTCGCTTCAGGTACCGAAAGATGTTCTTTACAGATAGCAGGTGAGGTTCACGTGGATTAGCTTGAAACCTGGCACAATAACAAACAGAGAACATTATGTCTGGTCGACTTGCTGTTAGATACATTAGAGACCCTATCATCTGACGATAAAGGGTCATGTCAGCAGCCGGTTTGTCCAGAGAAGGTGTTAGCTTTGTGCCAAAAGCCATAGGAACCTTTACTTTCGAATCTCCCATCATTCCAAACTTGGCAAGCAAGGTCTTCGTGTAAGCCTCTTGATTAATGAAAATGCCTTCGGGTCCCTGTCTTATATTCAAGCCAAGGAAAAAGTTAATAGGACCCATTGAGCTCATTTCAAATTTAGTTTCCATCAACTTCCTAAATTCAGCGGTTAAGCTAGGATTTGTGGAACCGAAGATGATATCATCAACGTAAATCTGAACGATCATTAGGTGGTCACCCTCTTTCTTAAGAAAGAAGGTTGGGTCAACCGAACCTTGTTTAAACTTCGACATTTTGAGAAATCTAGATAGAGTTTCATACCATGCATGTGGTGCTTGCTTGAGACCATAGACTGCCTTGTCCAGAATGTAGCAGTGATCTGGATACTTCTCGTTCACGAAACCCGGTGGTTGCTCTACATACACCGTCTCTTCCAGTTCTCCGTTTAGAAAGGCACACTTCACATCCATTTGGAATACTTCAAAGTTCTTGTGTGCAGGATAGGCGAAAAAAATACAAAACGATTCTAGCCTTGCTACCGGAGCGAAGGTCTCTTCGTAATCTATGCCTTCTTCTTGACAGTAACCTTTCACAACCAATCTTGCCTTGTTGCGTATCACACTTCCTTCCTTATCCATCTTGTTCCTGAAAACCCACTTTCATCCAACCACGGAAGCATCCTTTGGTGTTGGAATCAGTCTCCACACTTTATTTCGCTCGAACTCATTGAGTTCGTCCTGCATCGCCTGTACCCAATCAGAATGATCAAGTGCAGTCTTGATCGTCTTTGGTTCGAATTTGGAGACGAACGAATTAAACATGCATTATTCCACTTTAGAGAAAAGTGCAGTTTGTTTCGCTTTCAGTTGTGATCGTGTGAGAACCTTTTCTGTCGAATCACCAATAATTTGTGTTTGTGGATGATCTTTCGTCCATTTGGTGAGAGGAGGGTAATTAGGATCAAATGAAGGATCCAGTTCAGCATTCACTTCTTCTTCAAATTCTGACTGAGTATCATCATCGTTTGTATTCACATTCTCCCCCTCGAATGATGATACTTCCTCAGTTTCAGGCTCAGAATTCTCCCCCTGGACTTGACTTTCGGTTGGAACAAATGATGATGAGCTCTCCTCCTGGAATGGTGAATCTTGGTTATGTTGAAAAGACGAACCCTCCCCCTGAATATGAGAACTATCTTTTGGAGGTTCGCTTGTGTCTGGATGTTCGGTTGTTACCGGTTATTCTTCTGCCATTTTCTTCGCAGCATCGTCGATTATCTTCTTCAAGTTATCCACCTTGTTGTCTGCAGCTCCAGATTCAGAGAGAATAGCCTTTTCTGGTTCATCAAATAGCAGCATGTACTGTTTAAAGAGGTTTGAAATTGGTACCGTAACTTGACCAGATTTTGGAAATATTTCCTCCACAGAACCTTCGGTTGTCTTCAGTTTCTTGACGTGGTTATCATCGAAGGTGACATAATAGGTCTCCTCTATTTTCTTTGAACGCTTGTTGAGAACCCTATATGCTTTGGAGGTTAAGGAATAACCCAGAAATATTCCTTCGTCTGCTTTGACATCAAACTTGTTTCGGTGCTCCTTTGAATTGAAGATGAAGCATCTTGAATCGAACACGTGGAAAAACATTACATTAGGCTTTCGGTTGTTCAAGATCTCATAGGGAGTGATGGAGAAACGTTTGTTGAGATAAGATCTGTTCTGTGTGAAACAAGCAGCAGCAATGGCATCAGCCCGAAAATATAGAGGTAGAGAAGCGAAGATCAGCATGGTTCGGGCTGCTTCACATAAAGATCGGTTTCGCCTTTCGACAATTCCATTCTGTTGTGGAGTATATGGAGCTGAAAAGTTGTGAGTTGTCCCCTTCACTGCAAGAAAATCTTTAAAGTCTTTGTTCTTGAACTCCAACCCGTTGTCGCTTCTTATGTTTCGAACTATCTTCCGTAGTTGAACTTCTATCTGCTTGATAAAGAGTTTAAGCTTGGGAGTGGCCTCTGATTTATGCTTCAAAAAGAACACCCAAGTAAACCGAGAGAAATCATCAACTATTACAAGTATATACCTGTTACCAATGCTCTCGATTGAAGATGGACCACATAAATCAATATGAAGTAATTCTAGTGGTTCAATAATTTTCGTATTGACTCGAGAAGGATGACTTTGTCGACTTTGCTTTCCCATTTCACACGCAGCACACAAATGTTCTTTGTCGAAATTCAGAACAAGAAGACCTCGAACATGATCCCCAAGCACCAGTTTGTTGATGTCTTTGAAATTGAGATGGGAGAGTCTTCGGTGCCAAAGCCAGCTTTCGTTTGAATGAGCTTTTGTTAGCAAGCAAACTGCTGGTTTCCCTCGTATGGGATTGAGATTTAGAGGGTACATCTCTCCTTTTCGCTTTGATTTTAGCAGAATATTGTTCGTCTTCTTTTCAATAATCTCTGAGCCATCATCATCGAACGAAACTTTTAACCCGGTACCAACCACCATTTGAGAAACACTGATAAGGTTGTGTTGTAAACCTTCAACGTACGCCACTTTTCGTATCGAGAAATCACCATTGGTGATCATACCATAACCTTTGATCGTGCCAAAAGAATTATTACCATACTTGACACTTCCACCATCTTGAAGGGACCGAAATTCCCTCAGCTCTTCCTTTCTCCCTGTCATGTGACGCGAGCAGACCTTGTCTATGTACCATTCATCGTCGAACTGCTCGTCACACATAACCTGCAAAAATTAAGCAGATTTAGGAACCCAAAGTTTCTTGGGTCCTTGTGAGCCTTTTACAGAATAGGGATGTGTAAGAGAAACATCAACTAAAAAGGTTCTTTCTATTAAGGTTGTTTCATCTTTTCTTTTTATGGTGAAAGCTTTGATTTTATCAGACTCGAGTACTTTAGGTTCAGTTTTTGAATTTGAGAATTTGACGTTGGCAGACTTTTGGTTCTCGAGATCGGATTTAAACGACGTCTTCTTTTCGTTTTCCGGAAAGAGCTTTCCTTTTCCATTTTGATCATTCTGTGAGTGAGAGTGAGAATGAGAAAGATTAGACTTGGGAGCAGAGTTAAGCTTTCGGTCATTGCTCTTACTTGGTTGAGAGCCGAAACTACTTTCCCTTCAGTTCCTCTCATTGGTTGGTCTAGGACCGAAACCACCCTTTTGGTTTCTCTCATCTTGAGGACCGAAACTTCTCTTTTGGTTGTCGTGCCTTTGTGGACCGCAACTCTGTTTTTGGTTGTTTTGATACTCATGACCGAAACTCTTCTTTCGGCTGTTTTCATTATGTTGAGCGTGAGAAGCTGAGTTTGCGTTTGCTTCTTCCTTTGACTTAGAGGGCTTTTCATAGCGAACGTAATTAGGGTTTTGAGAACGCCATAACTGTTTCCTTTCAGTGAGATTCTTCTTGTATCTCAAATTTCGTTGATGCTTTCGTTCTAACACCTGTTTTGGATTTTTGTGGATGTTGGCCTTTTTCTTTGGTCTTTGAGCATGAGTTTCGCTCTTTAGCGAAGAGGTTTCGCTTGACACCATGACCGGTTCTCCTGAAGGAGTTTTGGTACCACTTGTGCTTGGCACATCAAAGCGTGTAGGATCATTAATTGGTTCTGCCACATACCTACCTTTTACTCTCCATGATGTTTTTTTAGATAGACCTTCTGTTTCATCAGCGTTATCAATCGGTGCTGACCAGAAAAACTCATCACAACCATCAGCATTATCTTCTGCTACTAATGTTGTCAGTTCGGCTGTCTGTTGCTGAGTAACTCCTTGAACTGCATAAACTTGATTTGGATTCGTTTGGACCTTTTGATATACAACAGCCTTTTCCTTAAGGACTTTGGTCTTGTCTTTGGACAAACGAGCGAACTCAACAAAATTTTCAGAAATAATATTTTTGTTGGTTTCGGGTTCGCTCTTGACAAATTCGGAACAATCTACCACATCTTCTACAGATATTTCACTCATATCATCATCCTCATTGAATTCAGAAGTGTTTTCAATATCAATTTTATTTTCTGAACTCAATTTGGCATTCAAAGAGTCAAATTTTTGTACAGTTTCGGTTATGATTTTTAATTTGTCATTTTCATCCAATAAATTTTTGAGCATGCCCTTATGGTCTTTTGACTTTATGAAGGACTCTATCTTGTCAAGACCAATTTTGTAAGCGGGAGAAATGTCATAAGAAGAAACAACGTTTTCACAGTTATATGCATTGGCATCGATTTCATCCTCCTTTAACTCAAGGAAGGGTAAAATCATACGATGTATCTTCTTCCCTATTTCACAATCAAGATGCAATTGAGTAATGTTGGAATATAATCGTTTAGCAATTAAACAAAAAACATTTCGTTGTTTTAAAAGCTTTAAATTATCTCTTTGCAAATAAATTGTTTCATCCCTAGACCTAATCAACTCCTTCTCCTTCTGCTCAATCCACATACGCCTCTCCTCACTCTTCGATGATACCCTGCTGATTTGATCAGTTAGGTTAGAGTTTGTGACGCGAGTTTGAGTTAAACTACCACTTATAATAGAAAATTTAGATTTTAATCCATTTAGTTCTTTTTCATTGTTTGTGATGGGAATTTGTAAGGAAATAAGAATAGATTGTACCTTCTTGATCAACTCATCGCATTCGTTGACTGCTCACTAACAGGTTTCGCTGCAAAACACCTGTCTTCTCGCTCCTTTGCTTCATCCAGTCCCCCATCAGTTGTATAGCCTATCATTTGTGACACCCCAGAAGTCACCATTAGACACTTTCCTGCAACGTCCTCTTCTTTCACCAACAAAGCCCTACCATGAGTAGGCTTCCTCACTTCTTCATCTTCTGAATCAGTGGACCAAACTTCAAAACCTCCGAACTCATCGTCAACAATATTTCCCTGTACAATAAGAGCATTCATAGTGTTATTAGATCCAACTTTCTTCTTCTTGATTTCTTCCAATCGTCGTGTGAGGTTCGCTTCCTCGTCCTCATCTTCATTCTTTTCTGACATCTTTCTCAGCATACAGTCTTTGGCAAAGTGATTTTTGCCTCCGCAGTAGTGACAATTAATGCCCGAGTCACCACCAAGTTTTACTTCCCTCTTTGGTTCTTCGATATGAGAAACACTCTTCGGTTCCTCTTTTGCTTTCTCAGCACTGTAGCTACCTTGCCAGTTTCGGTTCTTATTTGTTGGGAACCTTCTCTTGATGAACTTCTTGGGATTTGACACCATCAAAGCATAATCTTCACTTGTTAGATCATATGTAGAAAGATCCAAATCTTCTTCTTCTTCAGCAGCATTCTTTCCTTTGGAAATTAGGGCCAAGGAACCCATGCCAGATACCACATTTGTTTCTTTAGTCACAACACTCTCATGTGACTTTAATATTCCCACCAGTTGTGCTACAGAATAAGACTTGAATTGCTCATGAGCCTTCACAGTAGACACCACAACCATCCATTCGGGTCTAAGGCCATTCATGAATGTCACCTTCTGTTCAATGACTTTCCTTTCAATCCCATGCTTTATCATCTTACTAAGGAGATGATTGAAGCGGTCGAAGGCTTGAATAAGCTTCTCTTCGGGCTTCTGGTTGAAGTCCCCAAATTCTGAGAGCAACAATGTTTGGATTGAATGCTCAAGATCTTCATCCGTAGAATACAATTCCTTCAATTTGTTCTATATTTCTTTTGCCGTTGTGCATGAGCTAACTAACCGAAACGTGTTCGATTGTAAAGCAAACCTAATCATTCTTAAAGCTTTGATGTTGCACTGAAATTTTTCCTTCTCATCTTGGGGAAGGTCTTTCACATCACTGACGAGTTGATTGTACTCCTTTTGAGTTTTAACAATTCTTGAAGTGCTTGAGTGAGCGAATGGACCTACAGTAATTGCCTTCCAGATCAAGTATCCATTGTCTTCTGAGCCAATCACGTAGTCTTCAAAGTGATGTGCCCAGACCTCATAATCCTGAGTGTACAATATAGGAACCCTTGTCGTCGATCCTATGTTGTTGGAGATATTGATTGGGTTTGACTGAGAATCATCCATGAACATGACGATGTTTGTTCAAAAACCTGCTTAAGATCAGACTTGTAAATAACGTTAGGGTAAGATCGAATATTTAAAGAACTACATCAATAGCAAGTGACGGCTCTAACAATATCAATCAAAGCGGAAAACCCTAAGATCTTCTTCAACAGAAGAGATGTGTATAAATTACACAGTCTCCTGCTCTGATACCAATTGATGAGTTGAAAAACTCTTAGATCGATTAGATCTTCAACAGGCTAAACAATAAAAGCAAATAAACTCAATGAACACGATATAGAATCAAGTAATGCTTAATGATTCAAATGTAGTCACGCCTCAGTAGAGCTCGACAAAGAACTTCCACTGTAGATGCGAGCTAGGGTTTGTAGTACAATGATCAGAATATAATTAAAGCGCTACTAACAAAGGATGCATGCATGCACCTTAAATACTAAACCCTAATAAAACAAACACAGTTGGACAGGCCCAAACCGTCTAACAAAACTGGGCTAAGGACCGAGCCCAAGGACGCAACCCTACTAGACCCAACAGGCTCAAAGCCCTAGATTATGGTTTAGTTTCCTATTTAAAGGCACTAACTCCTAGGGCTGCCTCATTTTATAGCATCCATCATCTGAAATCGATCCCCACCCAAACCCTAGCCTATTTGTTTGTATTTTGAGTGTGTGAAGCCATCTTAATGAAGCTTGAAGGAAGAAGGAGTCTATCTTGTGGTTTAGAAGCTTGGTTGCAACTTAGATCCAACATATTCAGCTCATTTCAAACCTAGTGCGGGTATAAGTCTCAACCTTGCTCATTACATCTCTAGATCTTGTTGTAGGTCATATTATGCGCTGGAAACTTTATGTTCATGCATTTGATGCAGCTATTAAGAGCTTAGGATTAGAGATCTTGACTTATTAGAATGTAGTAAAGGATAAAGTTGGAAACTTTATCCATAAATACCTTGAGGAGATTCATATCTAAGCTTTGGAGCTCTTGGGGGTAAAAGGATTATAGCTTAATCCACTAAGTTGTTTTCTATTCAGTTTCCACGACATGGTGGCATGTTTTCCATGACGTGGTGGCTGGTCTGGTCGTGACTGTTTTGTCCCAAAGCTGCCATAACGTGGCCAATGGGTGGCTACGAAGTGGAGCTCATATGGGGTGACGTTGACTGTTGACCTTGACCGTTGATTTTTTGACATGGTTTTACTTTTAGTTAAACGACTAGCTTTGGAAGGTAGATTGATAGTTTACCTTGTGTGATTCATTAGGAGGTGTGTAGCACCCGCTTGTTCGACTGTATGAGCCTGCTAGTTGTTGACTGCATTTGTGAGGTAAATCTTCTCAATGTACTATGTAGGATACTAGTTATTTTTGTGACTCTGGCACGGAAGACTAAGTTTTAGGCCCTGGAATTTGTATGAAATACTAGGGTTTGGTCATTGGCATTTGTGTGAAAGACCAGGGTTTAACCCTTGACATATGCATGGAAGACCAGGATCTAGCCCCTGGCACTTGTACAATTAAAGACCATGATTTGGCCCATGGCAGGAAGTGAAGGTAGGACTATGATTTGGCTCATAGCATTCACTTTGGGTTGAAATAGACCCGTTATGTTATGTATGGTATGTGGTATTTTGGGGAACTCACTAAGCTTTGTGCTTACGGTTTGTGTTTAATGTTTCAAGTACTTCCAGTTCCAAGGGAAAGAGCTCGATCTGATCGTACCGCATCCCCCAGAGATTTATTATACACTATCTATTTGATACACTTTAATGTTTTTGAGAATTTTATATACATTGGATGGTTTTGATTAAATGGTTGTATGGTTTGGTGATTTAAAAGTAAAAAAACTTTTGCTTTTTGTTTTTGGGACGTTAAACCTTCATCCTTAGATCATGTTGTAGTCATACCCATGACTCCAAAAGCAAACAAGGAATAAAACCTTATTGTGGATTTGTCGAAAATTCAATAACCCCAGGGATGGGTTATAATTTCCGTCCAAGGAGAAAATAGAGAGAAGGGAGAATTAAATTGTGAAGGAAAAGCATCTAGGTTTGATCAGTAGCTCCCTATTTATAAGTAGCAGAGAAATAATTAAGTAATTGAAATTCCGAAAGGATAATCCTTACCTTATTCAAAACATGTCTTATCCTAATCCTTTAGGATAAAATCGTCCATCATCATCTTTCTGGAGGCTTCTAGAACATTGCAATTAATCCTAAGGATTTAATTAATATTAAATCCAATTAATTATTTAAAACTATTTAATTAATTACCAAAATAATTTCTAATTAATTTATTAATTCCTTAATAAATTAACAACTTATTTTCCCCATTTTTTAATGCTATTTGTGTCATGAGGCCAACCCAAAGGACCTTGTAATTGTTAAGGAATATTGCCAGGTAGTTAATGATTATGGACACTATTTCCATTAGATCTTTCATAAGTATTTCATCAGCTTCATAAATGTATTGAAGCACCATAAAATGATGCTTCAGTTAAGGAAATTTCCTAAAATATTGAGCAAAGCGGCAAAGCTGAAGTTAAGGCCCCAACAGGATGACGACTCTATCTCTCTCACTCTTTGGGTTTTTCGATTTTGATTTTCCATTTTGTCAACTATTTTCTAATTCGTTTCTGACTTAAAGTTTCGATTTCAAGTTTCTTTTAAGTTATACAAGTTCGAAATATTGATTTTTTAAATTTGAAGTTCTAAAGGTCAATTGTCAACAAAAAAATGTTTCTCAATCTCTATGTTCTCTCCTCTCCGATTATGAATCTAATGGTAAGTCAAGTATGTTAATCACGTAATTTTTATTCACTCATCTCTAAAAATTTTAGGTGTTTCGAGTTAGGGTTGTATTTGATAAATAATGAAGATGTCGAAAAGGCAGATGCAATGTAGGAGAGATACCATGAGCATGAATGGAATTAGTTTAATTTCAACTTTTATTTCATGGGTGTTAGAACCTGAAAGTGAACCTCTAGCAATCCTAAGTACTAATTCCGAAGTGTATGTTCCGAAGTGAAGAGTGGTCCGGAATCTGTTCGGACCAGGTAAGAAGATATGGAGACTGAAGACATTCCGGAGCTGACTCTCATGTCCGGAATGATGTTGATCCGGAGTGAAACTGTTTTGTCTTTTGTGCATTTATTGTATTTGTCTTAGTATTGATGTAACGTTTCATAGGACTTAGTCTATATTTGTATTTGGACAATCAGAATGTCAGAATCATGTCTTTTGTCCGGTCCTGTGTAAACACTTCAGTTAATTCGGTGTAATATTCACTCCTATTTATAGGAGTATTCAATACAAGTCAACAACGGATCTTTCACTCACTTTTTTCATTTTCTCTAAGTTCATTCAAAACATTCTTGTTCTTCATTTATTAGCTTTACCTTGATCATTTATTCTCAATCATCATTTATGTCTTGATCATTTGTTGAATACATCAACTTAGACTTGTCTGGTCTTTCCAGACTTGACTAGAACAGTTATTAGCAAGCAGACATTGATCTTAAGCATTCACTCAAGGTTTGAGTTTTCATACCTTGTCCCTGCGCATTGATCTTGTACTCACAATTGGTATCAGAGCTTGAGTGGTTGTCCTTTGAATCCATTACGATCAGATTATAGTTGGTTTGAAATTACCTTGGTATTTCAACCATTTCTGTGTCAAGGATAAAAGTTCTTCTATATACCACTTTAGCTTGAAGATATCTTAACTTCAATGGCTGCTTCTAATCCTCAGCAAATGATTTCAATGCAAATCGCAAATAGTGTGGGTGGCCCTACTCGTTCCCCATTACTAGTTGTGGAAAAATATGATCACTGGAAAGTTAGAATGGAAAGATTTTTACTTGCCAAAGATAAAGGTGAAGAAATATGGAGGTCCGTCAAAGAAGGTCCACATGTTCCTGTAAGAACAGTTGTAAGAGATGCAGCTGCTCAGCTCATGCGAGAAGATGAAACTCGCCCAACTCCTCTAACTGCAGATGATATCGAGAAGCTGCATGCTGATCAAGTTGCTTTCTCAGGAATGGTCTTTGGAGTTCCTCCCTCACTCTTCGAGCACATCAAGTTGTGCAAATCAGCCAAAGAGATTTGGGATACTCTTCAGGATCTAATTGAAGGTTCGGAAAATATGAAAGACAAGCGCGTTACCTCAGTTGTCAAAGACTTCGACACCTTCACTACCACTCCTGGTGAATTAGTGGCCTCAGCCTCCAACCGTTACAGAATCGTTGTAAATAACATGACTGCTCATGGGATTGTCCAAACTCCTTTGGAGTACAATCTTAAATTTATAAACAGTCTGGGCAAAGGATGGGGAAATGTAAAATCTTGTCTCCAAAGAAATGGCTCCTTAAAAAATTTGAAGCTTTATCAACTTTTTGATGAACTTCAAGGACATGAGTCCAATGTTGCTCAAACCATAAGGGAACTCTCCGGAGGTCCTCTTGCTCTTGTCAGTTCTTTCGAATCAACCATTCCGAACTCATCTACTTCGGATCCATTCAAACCCATTATTCCATCTGTTCAATCATCCGCACCTATTTTACCCACCCAAATCTATCCTGCTGATGATTCTGAAGTCATGGACTCTGAACTCTGTTTCCAACAGGAGTTCGCCCTACTCTCAATGAAATACAAACGTCCTTTCAATCCTTCTTACAAACCATACCAAAACCGATTCAATGCTCCTCACCATAACAATCCTCAACCATACTCAGCTCCGGAACCTAAACCAACTTCCGAAAACCCTCCTGCATACAAACCAAACATCACTAAACCAAACTCTACTTCGGAACCCTCTCAGAGTTCCAAATCTGACAAACCAAAGATTGTGTCATAAGTGTGGACATGCAAACCATTTTGCTAAAGATTTCCTCGCTAATGCTCCGCAGAAACCAAAAATCAAGGATTCTGCTTACTACGTCCGAAGAGCACAAGAGATGGCTGAAAGCGAAAAAGCCTTTGTAACAACGGTTTCAAGAGATGTTGAAGGGTATTAGTCATCCGAGGATGATGATGCCATGGTAACTGGAAGGAACATGTGTTTGATGGCAAGACAAATGGTTGAATGTGATGAAGGGTATTAGTCACTACTGCTACATGGCCACCAATGATCCACCTGGTCGAAGCATCGTTCAGCAGGTAAAATCTATGATCTCTGATAATAATTTTGATTTATCTCTTTGTGAACCTTACCTGACCCAAATCCAAACAATTATGAACACCATTTATAAAGCCTATGAGTCTGCCATAGAAGCCAACGAGAAGAAGGATTGTGAACTAAATCGTCTTAGGTTATGTTTTGAAGATAAAAAATTGAAAATCGAGTCTTTAGAGCATGAGCTTGTAATGTCAAACGATGAATGTATCATTTTGAAAGATAAATGTGAAATCACCTATTCTGAACGAAATGTTTTAATTGCTGATAACAAACGTCTCAATGCAAAAATAGATGTTTTGCATAATTCTATAGACATGCTTGAAGCGGACATTCGGATGACTCATAATTTTCGTCATCCATGGTCTAAAGCACTTGGTCTCGGAAGCAAGTTTCCGAAACCAATTGTTAGTCCCTTGAAGGAATTGCAAAATTTGACATTCATGGGAGAGGTTTCGAACATCAAACATTCGGACACCATGTTTCTCCCTTGTCTCCACTTCCTGAGACTACAGACCATTTTGAGTCCCTAATTCCTGAGTTCAAACCAATACTTGTCAAATGTCCTGATTCCATGCCTCTTCCGCCTTTGATAAACCTGGACCTGAATCGGACCACGGATTTTCATCACAGTCTTACAAATTGTGTAGACTATGTTCCTAAAAGTAATCACGTGAACAATTGTGTGATTGAAGAAATTAATCCGGTGACAACAGAAACTACTGCTTCAGAGTTTGTATGGGCATCCTTAGATGATAAAGTTGAAGTCTCAAGTTGTGTGTCTTCTGATTCTTACGAGTCGGATTCCTTAGTCATCTCAAAAACTAAATTGGTTCCCATTACTCCTGAGTTTAAGAATCCATCCGTAAGACAAACCTCAAAATCCTCGTCTCATCCTAAGCGAAAACCAATATTGAACAAGAAGGATATTGTAGATCCCAAAGTAGAAGCTCAAATTGCACATAAAAAGGAAGTTAAGACTAGACAAAATTCCATGTTTCTTGCTAACTCCAAACAAAGTTCATCTCGGAATGCTCATGCATCAACTCATAGTCAAAACTCCTTTGCTCCCACTAAGATCCTCAAGAGACCTTCCAAACCTCTTAGTCATATTGAACCTAAGAAAGTCATTAACTCTAAGCCTCAATCTCATGAAAAGACCATCCGAAACACTTCACCAGATCCTCAGACTGTTTCATCCATTTTTGTTGCAAAATCCGATGGCATAATTTTTAAACCAAATCTTTCAAAAACCAATGTGCCATCAAGAAAATCCACAAATGCAAAGAAAACATCTTTTTTAAAATCTTCAAAGAAAAATCTTATGTGGAAAGTCAAAACTCCCATTGATGAAACAACAATTCTGGAGGTTACAAATGTAACCAACACTCCGGATGTCAAAGGTACAAAGAAGCCAGTTCGGAACCTTCAAGTCATTGAATATGACTATTGGTTAGATGAAAAGACATTAGCATTCTGTCCGTTTCCAAAGAATTCCAAGAATATCACCCAGAAACACAAAGTTGTTCCTAAGTCACAATCAAAGTCCAAAGCCCGTGCCTACGTCCCAAAATCTAATTCGGAGCCTAAAAACTCCATTACTCACTAATTTGCAGGCACTTTGTGCTTCGCAGCAAGAAACAATATGGTATATTGATAGTGCTTGCTCCATGCACATGACGGGGCAGAAAGATTTTCTGCGAGATTTAAAGCTTTCTCCAAACGCTGGTTACGTGACATATGGCAACAATTCCAACTCTCAAATTCGTGGTTATGGGACTCTCACCAATGGAAACTTCTCTATTTCACATGTGGCTTACGTAGCTGATCTAAAACATAATTTGATAAGTGTTTCTCAGCTCACTGATTCAAATCGACGTGTGGAATTTTGCAAAAAGTATAGCTATGTAATGACTAAAGACCGGAAAGAGTGTTTAATCAAGTCGCTTCGCAACAAGAACATGTACCCGCTCGACATCAACATGATTATTGGCAAACCGTAACTCTGCCTTCTCTCCAAAGCTGTTCCTGACGTCAGTTGGTTATGGCACTGAAGGCTCGCTCATCTAAACTTTCGGTACATGAATGATCTTGTATCCGGCGAAATGGTGAGAGGTTTACCTCTTCTCAAATTCGAAAATGATCATTTGTGTGCTGCTTGTGAGTGTGGTAAGCAATCGAAGAAGAGTCATCCTGTTATCATCGACAAGTCCATTTCGGAACCATTGGAGCTTCTACACATTGATCTTCGTGGACCATCCACTGTACAAAGTCTTCATCATAAGAAATACATTCTTGTGATTGTTGATGATTTTACAAGGTTCACTTGGGTCTTCTTCCTAAGGCTGAAATCCGAAACAGCCTCAGAGCTCATAAATTTTATCAAAGGAATAGAAGTTCTTATCAAACTCCCAGTTAGGAGAATCCGAAGTGATAATGGATCGGAATTCACTAATTCCACCATTGAGAAATTCCTCACTGAAAAAGGAATCGAGCACAACTTCTCAGCTCCCTATACTCCACAACAAAACAGTGTAGTCGAAAGACGCAATAGAACTCTCGTTGAAATTGCTCGATCCATGTTGAACCTCACAAATCTACCACTCTATCTTTGGGCTGAAGCCGTATCGACTGTGTGCTTCACTCAAAATCGGAGTATCATCAATCGACCCCTCAACATGACACCGTACGAAGCAATGAATGGTCGGAAGCCAACAATCTCGTTTCTACATGTCTTCGGATGCCGATGCTTCATCAAGAACAACCGTGATCAACTTACCAAGTTCCAACCTAAAGCTGATGAAGCCATCTTCCTTGGGTACTCCTCAAAATCGAAAGCTTACAGAGTTCTTAATCGGAGAACTCGTGTTCTGGAAGAAAGCTTTGACATTACTTTCGATGACAACTTCGTTCGAAATTCTAGCCCCACTCATATTACAACTCACATTATGGAGTCTGATGCTCCTCCGCCAGGATGTCCGAACCCCCAAATAATTCTTGAAGTTGATTTTGAAACTCTCTTTGGTCCTTCTGAAACCGCTCTTGATTCAGAATCTTGATCAAGACCAACTCTTATTCCAATCCCTACTTTGGAAGCCCCAGTCTCACAAAATGTTTCCAGTCCGATCCCAAGCCTCCCTCCATTTGATTCCGAACCATTTCAACCTTCTCAGGTTGAGGGGGAGAATGCTAATCCCTCTCTTGAATCAAATGTGGATGGCTTCCAAGATGCAGTTGCTGATTTCGATGATTCCAATCCTCTCAACAATGATGAAAATGAAAACTTCTTTGAGTTCCCTTCTGATGATGATGTCAATCTCTCTGGTTCAGAAGTTCAGGGGGAGCATCATCCCAACATTCAAATCATTCAGGGGGGGGAAAATCAATTCCACTATTGATATCGGCTCAACGGCTGCACAAGAACTCCCACGATTACATGTTTGGACCAAAGATCATCCTCCGAACCAAGTAATCGGAAATCCCAATGCTGGTGTACAGACTAGTTCTGCTACGAGTATCCAAAATGAATGTCACTTTTCAGCATTTATATCCATGGTTGAACCCAAATCCATTAAGGACGCATTGGAACATGCTGACTGGATTACAACCATGCAAGAAGAACTGGCAGAATTTGACCGAAATGAAGTTTGGACTCTCGTGCCTCCTCCTCAGAATCATCCCATTGTCGGTACGAGATGGGTTTTTCGCAACAAGCTAGATGATGTAGGAATTATTATTCGAAACAAAGCAAGGTTGGTGGCAAAAGGATTCACTCAGATCGAAGGGCTCGACCACGATGAGACCTTTGCTCCTGTTGCACGTCTTGAAGCCATCAAAATCTTTCTTGCTTATGCTGCTCATAAAGGCTTCAAATTTTACCAAATGGATGTTAAGAGTGCTTTTCTTAACGGTGAACTTGACACTGAAGTATACCTTCAACAGCCCCCTGGATTTATTAATCTCTCTTTTCCGAACTACTGTTATAAACTCCGGAAGGCTGTCTATGGACTTAAGCAAGCTCCTCGGGCATGGTACGAAACCCTCACTGACTTTCTCAAGCACTCCGGTTTTCAAAGAGGTATCCTTGACCCCACTCTATTTCGAAGATCAAACGGTAAGCATCTCATACTGGTACAAATTTATGTGGACGACATCATTTTTGGATCTACAGATCCATCTATGGTTGCTTACTTTGCTAAACTTATGGTCAATTGATTCCAAATGAGCATGAATCGGGAGTTAAGCTTCTTTCTTGGCCTTCAAGTCAAACAGACTAACAGAGGAATCTTCATCCGCCAAGAAAAGTAAATTTCGAAACTCCTCAAGAAATACTCAATGGACACCTGTGCCTCCACCAAGGTACCAATGGGCTTCAGACACAAGATCTTTGCCGACCCTTCGGGTGCTCTTGTTGATGAAAAGAAATACCGCGGAATGATTGGATCCCTGCTCTATCTCACAGCAAGTCGTCCTGATATTATGTTTTCCACATGCCTATGTGCCAGATTTCAAGTCAACCCAAAGATGTCTTATCTCTTGGCTGTGAAACAAATCTTCTGATAACTTAAAGGCACAAAGAGTCTCGGAATCTGGTATCCAGCAAATGAGAGCTTCCTACTTCAAACCTATTCAGATTCAAACTATGGTGGTCTTCAACTTGATAGAAAAAGCACTTCGGGTGGCTGTCAATTCTTAGGTGGTCGTTTGGTCAGTTGGTCATCCAAGAAACAGAACTACATTGCACTCTCTACAGCCGAAGCCAAATATATTGTTGCTGCCAGCTGTACTTCTCAGGTTCTGTGGATGAAATCTCAACTCTTGGATTATGGTTACCGCTTTCAACGCATTCCTATCTATTGTGACTCTCAAAGTGCCATTGCGATTTCCCACAATCCAATTCAGCACTCAATGACTAAGCACATTGATATAAGTTACCATTTCATAAAAGATCATGTACTTAACGGTAACATTGAACTCATTTTTGTTCCATCTGACGATGAGATTGCTGATGTCTTTACCAAGGCATTAGACGAAACCAAATTCAATGGTTTTCTGAACAAGATGGGTATGATGATACCAGATCCTCAGTTCTTTCAAGAGACGTGTTCTCTTTGATAGATGTATTTGAAAGAAATCTAGCTCCGGTCTCAAAATCTTTTCATCTCGGAACTACTTTCTCTCGGAATACATAGGATCATTTTACTTGTCTTTATTTCTGACCTTCACTTGAGTTTTTAAGCTGTACAGTTCATCCTGATTGTTTGCTATTTTAAGTCCACTTTGTCATAGTGCTCGAATTGTTATCTTGGAATATACTTCATAACAGCATCCCAGAATTCCACTCCGGAAAAGGTATTACTTTCAAAATGTGCTCTGGAATTTCAAAATGTGCTCTGGAATTTCAAATGTGCTCCGGAATTTCAAAATGTGCTCCAGAATTTCAAAATGTGCTCCGGAATTTCAAATGTGCTCCGAAATTTCAAAATGCACTCCGGAATTTCAAAATGTGCTCCGGAATTTCAAAATCACTCCGGAAGGACTCTCAAATCTCACCCCGGAGTTCTCTTCAAAACCTGCTACGGAATTTCTTAAAATCTCACTCCAGAATGCTTTCACAATCCTGTTCCGGAATCACTTTCAAACTCACTCCGGAAATTCTTGAACTTCTATTCCGGAACCATTGCTCCGGAATCTCAACCTTTTTCAAAAATAAACAAAATTCTGTTCCGGAATCACACATCTTTTCCTAAATGTCACTAAATTTTTGATTCCGGAATCGAGACCTTATCCGGATCATTTCTCAGTCCGGACCTCTTTTTCGAACTAGCTTGTTCCGGAACACAATCTCTTGTCCTCTAGATAATACTATGTCCGGAACTGCTCATCCGGAACACCAAAGGATAATAAGGTGAAACATTTTCTGTCACAACGATTACTTTTTCTGAAGATCCTATCCTATTGGCCTCGATTTGCGTGACACGTCTGCACGTCCCCATAAAAGTAGCCATTGAATCGCCGGTTGAGTTTTCCATTTTTAACCACTAAAACCCTCACCTTTCACCTCCCAAGTCAAATCAGCTTCTCTAAAATCCCTCTTTCATTAAATGCCACCCGTTTCGCCTTCGGATCCTCATCATTACATCCTCCAACCCGACCCACTCACCCACTACCTTACCTACAAATACCCTTCAAACCCCCTTTTCATCACTTTACGCGCCCAATACCTCCAAACCCCTATTTCTCTCTGTGTTCTTGGTGTTCTTCGAGCATTCATCATCCTTCAACGATGGCGTCTCCACAGAAACCCACTCAATCTGCCTCCATCCCAAAGAAATCGATTGCCAGGAAGAAATTATCCAAAGGATCCAAGGGTTCATCTTCATCTGCCGATCAAGAACCCTTTCTGAGAGACACTACCCAACTGTTTTCCCTAAATCCACTGGATTATGATGAATCAATAAGGGTAATGATCGAGTTTATTGCAAATCACCCTATCTCCATTCCCCTTACCAAAATCCCTGAACCTCCACTACCACTTCATCACCTTCATCGAGCTTTCACCAGTATCAGACTCGATGATGGAACTTTAGAGACCACAATCATCGGTGATAGAACTGTTCCCATCTACAAATCGACCTTCATCAAGGTGATTGGTGTAAAAGCAAACCCAAAGGGTTTCAAAGTCGTCGAACCAACGTCTGAAGAGTTTCAGACGTTTCTGAATTACATCGGGTACACTCAAGACTACAAGGCCAAAGATTTCAAGAAGTCTGCTGTCTCCGGACTCTGGACTGTGCTAATGCACCTCATCATCAGAGGGCTGTCCGGAAAGAATGGATGAATTGATACCTTAAGCAAGGACTGGCTCAACGTCGTCTTCAGCATCTACTCCGGACGCGAAAATGTCGTGGATCTTCCGGAAGTCCTATGGCAAGATTTTTGCAAGTTTGCCATCAAGAGGAAGGACAACGAGATTTCGAGCCGTAGGTTCTGGGCACTGACTCTTCAACAAATCTTTAAGGAGCTTTCCGAACCCATTCCGGTTAACACCATTCCTCCGGAGGTACGTGTCTCATTCAAAGTAGTTAAGGCTTATAGAATTCCGGACCAATCCTCTTTTGGTCCAGTCAGACGTCTTCCAGACCACATGTTGGCCCTCATTCCTTTCGATTCCATTTACTTAAAACAACACTTAGAGACTTCGGTTGTGTTCGACCCAACACAACCTGCCCAAGTCTCTGTTGAGCCCATTTCGGAAGAGGCCAAACCTACTACGTCCGGACCTAAGATTAAGAAACCAGCCAAGCAAAAGGCTTCTCCCATAAAGCCAAAGACTAAAAAGAAAGCCAAAGTCAGTGCCTCCTCTCAACAGGAAGGCACCCATGACATTCCGGCTGATTCTGGCCGTCCGCACACCCCACCTACCCACTCATCCGAGGTACCCCTCGATGTTTCAAAATCACACGCACACACTCACGGGGAGTCTCCACATAATCCACCCTCACCTGCCCAAAAAGGTGATGCCAGTGTTGATCATAGTTCCTTGCAGCCCCCTGGAACACACCCACGAGTCACTTTTGATGATCCCATTATTTCTTCTACACGCACACACTCTGGAACCCCTGTTCTGGACACTAAGCTTTCTAGAGATGGAGCAGTCTCTCCGACTTCGGAAGCCTCAACTGGTCTGATACCCGGAAGGCGTACAGGACGACCAGGTGTTAACGATCCCCAATGGGAAGATTTTGTCAACAGGGCCGCATCCAAACGTCCGGATCTCACCAGAGCTCAAGTGGAGTCAAATCTTATCTCCATGAGGAACAGGGCCATCCAAAGCAACTTGCCTTATGTTCGTCCCACTGATGTTGATGCTGTCAACGAGCTCACTTCCGAACTACCGCCCATTACAACTCACCAAAGCATCTTTGTAACCAATCCGAAAGAAGAGGCCTCAGAAGAAGTCATGCTGGATGATGAAGCAACAAAAGTTCCGGACACAAACTTTATGACCTCAATCCATCCTCAATCCAGGGCATCCGTATCCAAGTCTGCCTATGACTTCGGATCCTCCTCCTCAACCACTCCGGTTGATGGTTCAAACTCCAAACTGCAAGACGATGATGTTGCAACCAAGCCAGGTCCATCCACAAATCCTTCCTCACGCCAAGCTCCTCCGCAACACTCAGATTCTGATTCGGAATCCTCAGCTGGTGACTATATTGACCCTTTCACTCTCCTCGAAATCCAAACCAATGTCTCAGACACTATGAAGAAATTGTCATCCATCGAAACTTCGGTTACTGAGCTCAATACAAACATGGATCAAAAAGTCTCCGGACTTGACTCCAAACTTGATGCCATTCTTCGGTCAATATCCCAGCAGTCCGGACCTTCCGTTGCGGAACGAGAAGCCCAACTGGACCAGTTAATTTCTCTTCGGCTCAAGCACTCCATGGAAGAAGTGGAAACCAAGTATGACATTTTGGTTGACCACTATCTCAACACCATTACCTCCATGCTAAAATTCCATGACGACTTGGTGGCGGCTACCAACGACCTGATTAAGCAGACACACGTTCTCCATGAAAAGCAGATTCAAAGGCTGGAGAAGGAGATCCGGAAGAAAGATGAAATGAACATGATTATTCAACAAGTCCTCATCAAACTTCTTCGCTCAACTTGGAATATTGTTGATGTTCCGAACTAGAAGTCTGATGAGATGATTGTTATTCTCAGCGATATGTTCAAGCACCTTGCTGCTCAAGCCCCCACATCCGAAGCCTATGATACCCTCACTCGTCAACTTACCACAGGCCTTCAGAAAGACTTCTCCAAATTCGATGATCTCAAGGAGACTTTGCTGCTTGCACCGATTCCAAGTTCCACCGTTGCAAGAGGGGGATAAGGCCCAAGCCAACCTTGGAAACTCGCCTCGGAATTTACATTCCGAGATGAAGACCTAGATTCCAAAGAAGAAGAAGTTCAAACCGTCTCCAAAATGCTAGGGATCACTGAAAAAGAAGGAAGTGAATATGAAGATAAATATATTCCGGATGAAGCTCCTAAGGTAATTCTTGGTCTTGAAGCTCCAAAGAAAATAACTCTAAAGGTGCTGACTGAGGAAGAGAAGAGGATATGGTCTGCAGTCTCTTGGCCATCCTCATTGCCGAATGCTTTTCAAATGGCCGTTCAAATGGCTAAGGCAAAATCATTTGTAACCGCTCAAGCCTTCCGAGCCACTCCTTCCATGCTGCCCCCCATTCCGGAACCAAAAATCGCTCCAATCGACCAGGGCTCTCCCCTCCGGATCCCTAATGAAATTCCGGAAGAACCACTTCGAATTCCTACTCCGGAATTCACGATTGATGAAAATATGAAGCTGGTTATATCTGCACTTCAAAGAGACAAAGGGAAGAAACCAATGACTGCTGAACAACAAACCTTTCACTCCGGACCTCCTCTCAAGAAAAAACATGGATGGTCTCAGGAGGAAATCAATCAAGCACTAGAGGACAACATCCAGATCCAAGCCCTAAAGGATAATCCTGATCCGATGTGTGACATCTCTCCTCTTTGCCGTGAAGGCATTCTTCAGGCACATGAAATCATTTCGTGCCTCTACTACGACCTTCCCACCAATGACTCCGATCAGCTGGATCTTTTTCTCTCTCCCTACAACAAATTTTACACCAAATTTGCCCCTCTTCATCCATCAGATAATCTGGAAGTGATCATCCGGACTGAGCGAGAAAGGCTCAAAACCTTCTACTCCAAGCACGCTCAACCTTTAAAGGAAGTATGGACGAGGAAGAGGATTACCAAAGTTCAGGGCTTCGGAAGAAAAATTTTGGTAAAATTTGAACTGAACTGTCCTCTATTCCGTTTTCACCTCCTCCGGAACAAGCCAACACCCCGGACCGTTACTGATGCTGATTTTCCTTCTATGAATTCTAATGACATCCTCACTCTAGCTGCTTACTTCAAAGAAAATCAAAAGGATGACATCAGTATGGGAGCTTACCACGCAACTCCGAGCTTTCTAAAAGATTATGTTGTTGAGTTCTGCCGATGTGATTATGAGCTTGCACACCTCTACGGAACGGAACAATTCGTTGCCAAAATCGACTTCGTTCTTCCAGAAGCTGAAATTCTTGCAGATGGTCCCATTGAAGAACCGGTTCTAGGGTTTGTCTACACAACTAGAAGGAAAAAGAAGAAGGACTGCTTCCGAGTCCTTGACAAACACCTAGTTCCGACCAAAGCTCTGAAGAAGTTCATATCCCGGGCGTCCAAGTTTGAAGCTCCGGAACAGGTCAAGGCAAAGTTTGTAAGTCAGTTGGCATGGTACATTGCAGTCCGAGAATGGTTGTTTAGAGCCTACACCTTCATCAAAGAAGAAATGAACTAAGCTTGCTGGATTGCTAAGTTCACTTATGGGGAGATTGTTAGAACATGAAAGTGAACCTCTAGCAATCCTAAGTACTAATTCCGAAGTGTATGTTCCGGAGTGAAACTGTTTTGTCTTTTGTGCATTTATTGTATTTGTCTTAGTATTGATGTAACGTTTCATAGGACTTAGTCTATAGTTGTATTTGGACAATCAGAATGTCAGAATCATGTCTTTCGTCCGGTCCTATGTAAACACTTCAGTTAATTCGGTGTAATATTCACTCCTATTTATAGGAGTATTCAATACAAGTCAACAACGGATCTTTCACTCACTTTTGGCATTTTCCCTAAGTTCATTCAAAACATTCTTGTTCTTCATTTATTAGCTTTACCTTGATCATTTATTCTCAATCATCATTTATGTCTTGATCATTTGTTGAATACATCAACTTAGACTTGTCTGGTCTTTCCAGACTTGACTAGAACACTTATTAGCAAGCAGGCATTGATCTTAAGCATTCACTCAAGGTTTGAGTTTTCATACCTTGTCCCTGCGCATTGATCTTGTACTCACAATGGGGGAATATAATTATTTATAGTTTCATTTTAGTTTTGTGGTTTTATTGATTTTTGTTGCATGCTCACGTGCTAAAAATGTTGAAACTTATAAAGGGGTAAACTAATATGAGGTTTTTGAAATTGGCATGGTTTCAAGATTTTGTTTTCATATGTGTTGCTCTTTATTTCATTTTGTGGATTATAAGTTTGAATTCAATCTGCGTATCCAAAATTGGTTGTATGATTGTGTTTTTGTTTTACTAATAAAGCAACATGAAATGGTATTTATTATTAGACTGCTCATGTTGTTCGGAAGTGTGATTTTGCCTCAACTACATGAGTAAAAATCTAGTAAGTTTGTGTGATCAATATCCTAAAACACCATGTAATTTGGTGAGGCATGTTCTTTTGAAATGAATGTGGTAAAAGAATTAAAGAGATGTTTAAAAGATTGCAGTGTGATCCTATATGTTCTTCTCTAATTGTACGTCTATCTTATTCTAACACAATTGTTAAACCTTATTATATTTTATCTTTAAGTTATTTGATACATAATTTTCTATATTTTGTGGGGCTATATAATTATTTATAATTTCATTTTAGTTTTGTGGTTTTATTGATTTTTGTTGCATGACCATTTGCTAAAAATGTTGATTTTTCATTTTAGTTTTGTGGTTTTATTGATTTTTGTTGCATGATCATTTGCTAAAGGGGTGAACCAATATGAGGTTTTTGAAATTACTGTGATTTCAATATTTTGTTTTAATATGTGCTGTTCTTTATTTCATATTATGGATTATAAGTTGCAAATCAATTACATCCAAAGTTGGTTGTATGGCTATGTTTTTCTTTTACTAATAAAAGCAAAATGAAATGATATTTATTATTAGGTTGCTCAAGTTATTAGGAAGCATTATTTGGCCCCAACTACATGGGTATAAAGCTAGTAAGTTTGTATGATCAAGATACTAAAACCCAATGTAATGTGGTGATACATGTTCTTGGAAATGAGTGTGGTAAAAGAATTAAGAGATGTTTAGAAAATTACAGTGTGTGGAAATGAGTGTGGTAAAAGAATTAAGAGATGTTTAGAAAATTGCAGTGTGATCCTATAGGCTCTTCTTCAATTGTATATGTATCTTATTCTAATACAATTGTTAAACCTTATTATACTTCATCTATAGTTATTTGATATATAACTAGGTGTGAGACCCATGTATTACATGGGTTTAAATAAAAGGAAAACTAAATACAAAATTCTAAGATTGAATTTATAAGAAAAGTTGAAAAATATTGAATTACAAAAATTAAAATGTTTTTTTTTTAATTTTAAACAAATAATTTAGATAAATAATAAAAAAAAATTAATGAATCTTTAATTTAGTAATTTTGAAATTAGAAGGAAAGTTCATTAATGAAATTGATATGCATTTATTATTGCATTTAAATACTATTTGGAATTTAATAAAATGAAAAAAACCTATAAAATGACATGTGGAATAAAAATTAATTTAAAACAACCACAAAATTACACGTGACAAAATAAATGAGAATGTGACAAGTGGCAAAAATATCTTTATTTATTAGGGAGGGTTTTCTATATTTCGAAGGGCCTCATAATTTCTTTTGCCTTCATATTAACTTAGATCAAGCCTGATTTCATTATACACACTTTTCCCATGCTTTTATTTTAGAAAAAACATCATAAATGGTCCTTGTGGTTACCCAAAATCTGAAGTTTAGTCCCCGTGGTTTAAAAACTTCATAGATGGTCCCTGTGTTTTCAAAACTTTTAACGATTAGTCCTTATTGCTAACTCCGTTAAGTTTTGTCCGTTAACTGAAGGGTATTTTCGTCATTTCACTACCATAGGGACCATTTATGATGTTTTTTCTTATTTTAAAAAAAAGTTAAATATAATTATTTAATCTCTCTCTCTCTCTCTCTCTCTCTCTCTCTCTCTCGTTTACCATAGAAACAACCATATTAAAGTTCATCCTTAGCTTTTGATTTTCGAGTTCACATCATAAATTCTTCATCTTTTTCTTCTTGTTTCTTTCTATTATACTTCATCCTCCTGATCTATATTTATAACATGTCAAACAATTTAGACTTGAGCTCCACTTCCCCGTTCTCCCTACAAACCCTGCAACAATGCCCTTACCTCCATCTCCAAATCTCTCATGATTCTGAATACGACAACAACCAACACATTGTTAGCTCTGGTAGCAGAATTTGAGATACTGTAGGGTGCTGACCACATGGTTGCCCTCCTGGTTAAAAAAGCCAAGACCAACCGTCATTATCACCGTTATTGGGTCGATTAGAGAGAGTATCAAAAAGGAACCGTTGAGGGTGCACTTCATGTTTTCGAAGGAATTGACATTCCTGATGTGTATCTCAAATCAGAGTCGTTACAAGCCCTAAGACGATTGTGACACTCTTCGAAGCTATTTTTCTCAAATCAGAGTCGTTACAAGTCCTAAGATGATTAAGAGAAGCTGCCGAATCTTGCACAATCATACTGGAAACAATCGAATCTACATTACCCAATGAAATTCTTGATTATTCTTAATCTCATAAGCTTCAAGAAATTGTGGATAAAGCGGTTGAGTTGTTACCCGATCTTTGGAAACTAGCTTCAGATCCACAATCGGTCATTTTATCATACAGTCGAGCGTTGCTTTTCCAATGGATTCTTGATAAAAAGACCCATCGAGCGTTGTATTGTTGCACGCATTCACGAAAGGCATCAACGTGTGAACTAATTGTATCCCAACCTTTGATTTGTGGGTTTGTTTTTAGATGCCAAACTTTTGATTTACTTGTAGGTTTTCTAAGGGTTTTGGAACAAGAAACCTAAATCTTTGATTTTGTTGAGGTTCTATAATGGTGTTTTGAATAGGGAAGAAGGCTTCATCTTCATCAGTTTTTGAACAGGGATGAAAGTTCCCTAGTCACACCAGAAATCCATGTGTGTGTCTTTTACTTCTGCCCCTCATCTCACCTCTCCAACCTCCTCTTGCCTCCTACCTGTTCTTCTTCACCATCGTCATCTCCCAATGAACTCGTCCCCAAATAAAAATTAAAACTTGTAATCAACTCCAAACCAAAATCAAGAACAACCAATAAATCAATTCCCCCATCGAAATTAGAGGAATGGAGAAGTATAGAGGGATAGCAGGTGGGTGAATCAACTTTTGGATGAACAAGAATGGTGAAAAGATGGTGGAGCTCAATGGAGCTGTTGGGTTGATTTTTCCAGCATTTTGTTTTCCGTTTCTATATGTGTTTTTAGAGAGAGAGAGAGAGAGAGAGAGAGAGAGAGAGACTTTTTATATATAAAATTTTTATATTCAATTTTTTTCTTTTTAATAAAAAAATAAGAGAATACATCATAAATGGTCCCTGTGGTAGTGAAATGACGTAAATGCCCTTCAGTTAATGCACAAAATAAACGGAGTTAGCAATAAGGACCAGTCGTTAAAAGTTTTGAAAACACAGGGACCATCTATGAGGTTTTTAAACCACGGGGACTAAACTTCAAATTTTGGATAACTACAGGGACCATTTATGATGTTTTTTCTTTATTTTATTGCAAGTTTGCTCACTATGTTGTATAGGTTTCAATATATCATTTTCGATAAACATTAAAAAAACCCAAAAAACAAAAGTAAATTAGAAAAATAAAAAGATGGGCAAAATGATATTTTATATGCACTTAACAATCTTTAATTAACAATGATAGTCAAAGGACCGTACATATAAAATTGAACCACGATGATTATTCATTTCACGAAATATAAAGTTAGACTAAAGTTGTAATTTTTACTATATCAAAATCATTATTTTTGTAATTTATTTTGAATTAAACTATATAAGACTAATGGGCCAAGGACGAACAATCCGAATTAAATCCGAAAAAAACTAGAACAGATCCATAAATGGAGCCTAACCGCAAGTCAGCTTATAAAATTTACTTTGCAAACAACTTATATGATGACTAATTATAATACCAAATCAGCTAATACAAATATTTTTTATCTTAAACTACTAAACTAAACACTATTAAAGGAAAAAACTAGATCCTTTGTTGAAACCAATATGAAATATAAAGGGAAAATGATTTAGGAGGGTAACTACCTCTTATCCGTGTTCACATATTGGCAACTTCTTTTTTTTTTGTACATAAAAAAGCAACTAACTTGTTTTAACTGTTTAAATTACACCAATATTACCGGCTAATACCTGTTTTAACCGGTAACTCAAAGGGAAAATGACTTAGGAGGGTAACTACCTCTTATCCGTGTTCACATATTGACAACTTCTTCTTTTTTGTACATAAGAAATCAACTAACTTGTTTTAACTGTGTAACATCCAAAATATCATGACCAAAAATTTCGTTATTAATTTAATACTAAAACCATAATTGTCAAACCATTAATTTAATACTCCGGCATCGGGCCCCGCCCGGCATCAGGCCCCACCCGGCATCAGGTCCTGCCTGGCATTGATCCCCGCTCAGTATACAGATCTGTCTCTCTTAGGCCCCGCCTGTCTCCGGGCCCCGCCCGCTAAACACATACAATCATATAACAGGATAACACATAAAGAAACATATTGTATTGTATCCCTGTCCTAAGAAACATACAATCATACCTAGGGCTAACCCCCGGGTCTTCCTACTCATA
This sequence comes from Lactuca virosa, assembly GCF_052849685.1. Lineage (NCBI taxonomy): Eukaryota > Viridiplantae > Streptophyta > Magnoliopsida > Asterales > Asteraceae > Lactuca > Lactuca virosa. The sequence goes on along the minus strand of NC_136428.1, from coordinate 339,218,309 downwards.
TACTACATGGGCTGGCATTGTGGCCTTAGACCCATTCACACAGTCAGGAAACTCACCTTGCACTGCTGAAGCCCTGGCTCGAACTAGCTGAATACGGACGAGGTTCTGTATCTCATTATTAGCAGAGTATGTTTCTTAGGACAATGATACAGTAGAATATGTTTCTTTATGTGTTAACATGTCATATGATTGTATGTGTTTAGCGGGCGGGACCCGGAGACAGGCGGGGCCTGATGCCGGAGTATTAAATTAATGGTTTGACAATTATGGTTTTAGTATTAAATTAAAAACGAATTTTTTGGTCATGATTTTTGGGATGTTACACAGTTAAAACAAGTTAGTTGCTTTCTTATGTACAAAAAAGAAGAAGTTGCCAATATGTGAACACGGATAAGAGGTAGTTACCCTCCTAAGTCATTTTCCGTTTGAGTTACCGGTTAAAACATGTATTAGCCGGTAATATTGGTGTAATTTAAACAGTTAAAACAAGTTAGTTGTTTTTTTATGTACAAAAAAGAAAAAGTTGTCAATATATGAATACAGATAAGAGGTAGTTACAAGTCATTTTCTCAAATATCAAATAGTCAGTGATGATTATTAAAGAGTGCAAAATGAGGTGAATCGACGGAAAAGAAATAGCCGTCGGCCTTACAGTTCTTCCAACCGCCGATCATTTTTCCACCACGACTTTTTAAAGAAACATCCACTTGTAAGCCATGGCAATAAACCTTCAAGTCCCTCCATCTTCTAGCCCACCAAGCGTTAAGTCGATACGTAACCATCATCCTAAAATCGAAATTTATCACAACATGACCACTCTTACTCTCACCATCGAAGCTATCTTCATCATCGATATACTCTATGAAAGAAGAAAATGTGGCCCTAACCGCAGTCTTTTTCTTGGGTCCCTGAACGAAACTCCGCACACTAGTGTTTGAAATTAAAAGCCAATCGTCCCATACAGCAGCTTGGATTTTATGATAGTGAAGAGTAGTTTTCGAATTTGAGTTGCGAAGGATGAAATCGGCATCCAAATCGCCGGAAATTAGATTGCCTAGTTCTGGTGGATAATGGAAGTTGGATATGGTTAGCGTTTGGAGACGGAATTGGGGATTACTGATGAAGACGAGCGAAATCTGCCTTCGGAAGAGGATTAAGATGCAGATCAAGACGATAGAACCGAAGAGAAAGTAGGTGACGCGTTGTTTGAACTGATAAGAACAGTGCGTGGCTTGATTCTGTGGAGCATTTGAAGGAGCGGAAACAGGGTGTACGGTGGCTGAGTTTCGGTTGCCGGCGGCAGAGGGAGGTGGATCCGCCATTGAACTTGTGTGTAGGATTGATGATTGGTAAGTGGTTATAGGATGAAATCAATTACAATGTAATCTGTTTGGAATCCGAATATCTTCAATTACGAGTTTCACTGAAGAGCAAAGCAATTGAAAATCTGGTAATTTCTTTTTAAGGTTTGTGTGGTTTGTTTTAGAAATAATCAACGTCAAACATTTAACTTTTATATTTCTATTTAACTCCTAAAATCCGAGCTCCATTACATAATTTTCTTTTGTTTTTTCATTTTCTTTAGAAGCTTACAACATCTTCTCAATCTCACCAAAATGAAACACAATATTATGAGCTTTTTAAACAAATGAATATTCTTCATGTGTCTGTGAGTGTCAACACTGTTAACATTATGGTCAAGTGGCCATGTCTTCATTCTTGATCGAAACACTGAAAAGCTGAGCTCATGGTGACACACGTATGTATTCGATATTCAATTCAAATGGGTCATAAGTGCATATTAGTTTTGTTAATCAATTATACTTTGGAAAAGTTTCTTGTATGATTAACTTTTCTTCATACTCTATATACTTGGTTTTTGTTGCATAGAATTGGTTATGGGAAAATATGGAAATATTCTATCATCATCCAATCCATCATTTGATTTCATAGTGGGATATAACTATATAAGTTACAAACTTGTTTATTCTATGGTGATGCAATTTGGTCACAACTTGGGAGACATTACTCCTTTATTTTGGTAGTTGATACTATGCTTCTTTGATACATTATTTTTTGAGTAAATTACACAAATTGTCCCTATGGTTTATGATAATTTGCATGTTTGGTCCTAACTTATTTTTTTAACTCGGACGGTCTCTACTGTTTGTTTTTGTTACGCGTTTGGTCCTTGTTTTGACCTAAAAAGACTATTTTTCCCTTGATTTTTTAATTTATTTAAATAAACACATCCTAACCCTACATCACCTTACCTTACCCACCTCATTTATTTTACCCTATTTAAATAATAGTCTTTTTATGTAAGATAGAGACCAAGCGCGTAACAAAAAAAAATAGTAGGGACCAAGCACGTAACAAAAACAAACAGTATGGACATTCCGAGTTAAAGAAAAGTTTGGGACCAAACGCGTGAATTACCACAAACTATAGCGACCATTCGTGTAATTTACTATTATTATTTTGATGAGCTGGTACATGTTTGATGAATTTGGAGGTTATTATCGTTGATTTTGGGTTTAGAATTCAAATTAAATTCATGTAGATAATGTATTGATTTAAATTCACTCGCTTAATAGCTTGAGAATTTTAGAAACCATTTGTTGATGTTTTTATCATGATATTTTCCGGGAGAATATTGACATATTATCATATTTAACATTTACCAAATGTTATGCTACTGTTTTTAACGTCTTTTCAAAGAAACAATGTGAGTAGTAGGGATCCATTTGGAAATGGGTCGTCGTATCTCCATTTTGGGTAAGCGTTTGTAAAATGAATATGTTTATCGTAATTATTTGTTATTTAGGATTGTAACTTATAGCGAAACCGTTTTGATGAAAATGATAATGAACCTGGAATGCATGGAACACATTGCGTCAGTTGTAACAGACAGTAAAAATCGTTTAGTAGGTTTATGAGATTGTGAAGCTTTGTGGTTGATCAATTAGATATCGTTATATTTAGTTTTTATTATGCATTATTATGAGATTTTGAGCCATGGAAGTTTGATGTCTTTAAGTAGTTATGCTATATCCGATGGTTATGAAATTGATTTATTTTGTTTCCTTCAAGTGACATTTTTCATCTTTTATTTCATACCATAGTGGAATAACTTCAGAGTACATTGCCCATTTTATTGATTTTAGTAAAGTAATTGGAACTTCACTTAAAATGTAAATAGAAAATTTTAGAATATAATTAATTTTGGTTCGGCAAATATGATTTTGTTTTTTTAATTTTTTTATAACTTTCTAGAGCCACAATAAGCACAATTTAATATATATATATATATATATATATATATATATATATATATATATATATATATATATATATATATAATAAGGCAAGTTGTTGCAATAATAGTGCTTTTTTATGTGCATTATACTTGTTTATGACGTAATAAAATAATAATAAAAATAAGCGTCAAAAATAAACTAATAGATAGACCCAATATCTGTGAAGAAATTTAAAGTATTCGTAATAATGATTACAGAGATATAAGGAACGCTGAAATCTGATTTATAACGAAAAGTTATGACCTGTCGAAGTTTCGCGACAAAACCGGCATGATGCTGTGTGATGTAAAAAGTGAGTTTACGATAAATTGTTTTTTATCCTTAGCGATCTAAACGAAAGTCGTAGTATATGTTAAACCGAGAACGTACAAAAAAAGAACGTCCAAATCTAACTTCGTATGAGGAAGTTATGATTTTTTTAAGATTTAGCATGGCAGTGCACAACCCGAAATTCGAATTTTAGATCGATCGATTTTTACCCAACGCAACCTAAATGAGAATTGAAGATCTCATTAATAGGAGTTTAATGATAAAAAAAAAACACAGTCGAAAACGGAGCTCGTATGCGAAAGATATGGACGAAACTTAGTCCCTAATCTTCGAGCGCGACGAATTCGATATAGATTTGTAAATCCGAGATAGAATGAGAATTAATCGATGCAGTCTAAATGAAAGTTGTAGTACTCGTAAATACAAACACGTGGATATAAAGAACGTCGAGAATAGAGCTCGTATGTTAAAGATATGGACCAAACTTAGTCCTTACTCTTCGAACGCGATAAATACGATACAGTTTTGTAAATCTGAGATAGAACGAAAATTAGCCGACAGGGTCTAAAGAAAGTTGTAGTACTCGTAAATACCAACGAGTAGATATAAAAAACGTAGAAAACAGATCTCGTATGCGGAAGATACGGACGAAACTTAGGGCCTACTCTATTATAAAACCCCTATAAATATAGGATGAATCCTTCATATTTTCTTCACACCATAAGCATTTCTTTCTCTCTCTAACTTCTCTCTAGCCTCCCTAAACCCCTCACAAGTCTAGGGAACTTCCCTAGCACTAGAAGTAAGCCCCAGAGCGCCCTAAGGCTTCGAGAAAAAGAGCTTTTCGGCTCAGAAGCTCTGCTCCAGCGGAGCCCGGTTTTTAAGAAAAACTCGCTGTAAGTGAGATACGCCTACCCTACTTTAAATGTAGCTTTTATTTAAATATAGTATTGTTATTAGGAACTTATAATAAATATTTAGGCTATTATTATGATTTATATAAGTGTCGTTATAATATCTTTTTAACTACTCACGGTACGGGGAATCCGGTTTGAAGGGTCGCCTGTGTTGTTGGATTTCAGAAGTGCTATAATGCCAAAATGGTCCTGCCCTCTGGTGTTTCATGTTTGGCCCTTGTCTGTACATAGCGGTTGAGAAGTATTGTTTAAACGTTTATATAATAATAATAATAATAATAATACTGAGACCATTAATTAGTCACGATGAACATTAGACTAAAATCTAGTGGTAATAATACTAGGTTTCATCAAAGGAAATTATTTGTAAGAAGCGAATCGATGTCTGAGTTCGGAGTCACCACCTTTACAGGTAAGTTCACAGTTACTTTCATCTTACACATAGATATGAAGTATTTAATATAAATTATGTGCTATGTGTGCATATTATCTGTGTTCTTGATATCTATGCTGGATGAACGATTTTATACATGTTTTAATTGATTTAAACTATATACGTATTTTATACCTATAAATTACAATGGGTAAAGATGGGTAGATGAAATATGAGTTCGATGATGAGATGGAAGGTGATATATACCATGAGATAAGGGTGAGAGATGAACAATGAGAGAAGCCTTTTACCCAAGCGTTGGCCACGTCATCTAGCAGAGTATGGATGACAACCACAGACTATTCTAGATAGTCCAGTGGAACACTAGCAGGCTCGCAACCTGTAGGTGTTGTGAACGATGTGTTCACCCGGTGTACTCTAAAAACCCATTAACATGTATTGCGACTGGACTCTCGAAAATAATACTGTCAATAAACGATATAAACCCTGGCGACTATGGACTTACTGCCTGCTGTATAAACCCTGGCGACTATGGACTTAGTGCCTACTGTATAAACCCTGGCGACTACGGACTTAGTGTCTATTGTATAAACCCTGGCGACTATGGACTTAGTGTCTGTTGTATAAACCCTGGCGACGATGGACTTCGTGCCTATTCCTTAGGATAATCCTTAGGAATGTATGAACGAGGAATAACTGATTCTTAGGGTAGATCCTGAAAAGTAAAAAGATAATGGGGATGGGTAATTGGGTTGACTGTTTGATGTTTAAACATAATTACTATATTATTGTGGGTTGAAAACCCTATGTACTTAACAAGTTTCCCAACCTGACCCACTCAAGTTTATTTGTATCACAGGTGTCGATATGAAGCTACTTTACACTGAGAGATTTAAAAGAGATGTAGATTACTAGTGCAATGGAGTTCAACGACATATACATGAACGCGATAAAAAATCCCCAAAGCGGTGTAACAGAGGTGGATGTCATGGCTAAGGTGCGAAAGATTTACAAGGCCAAAGTCGGAAAACCTTTTGTCAATGAATCCTTTTGGGAACTTGTGAAGGGCAATAAAAAATGGCTAAATCTAAAAAGTCCAGACGATTACGTGGGGATGTCCAAACGAAGCAAAACTTCGGAGTCCACCCACAGTCAATCTTCTGATGCACATATCGGGGGGATTGACCTCAACAACGATTGTCCTTATGAAGTTCCAACTCGTCCTCTGGGACGAGACAAAGCAAAAAGAAAGTTGAAAGGAGTACAAAATTCGTCGACTGAGCGGAGGAGATAATAAACACAATGAAAGGGTTAGACGATAAGCTTGAGGGTTTTTTGGAAGTGGAAAAGTTAAGAGAAATAAACCGTGCTAGAAAGGTAAAAAAATCATGCGTTAGAACTTTACTTAAAACCCATGGGAGATTAATTGTCCGAGGAGGAACGTCGGGTTATTAACAAAGCCAAGCGGAATCTCGCTAAAGAATACACCTGGGATTAGTTGTAGTTTTTTTTAGTCGTGTGTTTCGTCTACTATTATTAATTCGTAGTTTTTTTAAGTCGAATGTTCCGTCTACTATTATTAAGTCGTAGTTTTTTAAGTCGTATGTTTCGTCGACTATTAATGTAATCTTTTTTAATGTTATCTTTTTTATTTAAATTTTAAGTGTTTGTAACATTTTTTATTTAATATATATATATATATATATATATATATATATATATATATATAAAGTTAAATGTAATATATATATTAAAAGGTAAAGGTAAATGAATTATATATAAAGTTTTGTCTTCATATACATAAAAAATATATATGGAATCGTGTATACAAAAAGGTAAATGAATTATATATGTAGACAAATTTATGCAGGGAATCGTGTATATATGTAGACAAATTTATGCATGGAATCTATGCCATTTGTCTTCATATATATGTAATTTATGCTGGGAATCTATGCCACTTTGTCTTTATATGTATGGAATTTATGCATGAATCTATGCCACTTTGTCTTCAAATCAAAGAATCAGTTGATATAGATAAGACATTAACTCCAGGCAGTAGCAAAGCACCACGTCTTCAAATCAAAGAATCACTTCAATGTCGTCTTCGTCATCTTCAGCGGACGATGTTCTTGATAATGTAGTGCAGCCGGTCGTTTCCATACGTAATATGCTACAACAACATCTTAACAACATTGGATCAAGCAACGATCAACATAAACGAAGAAGATATATTCAAAGACAGCGTGAAGCGGCCCACCAATGTCTCATGCAAGATTACTTTGACTAGAATGCTCTCTTTGAAGGATATTATTTCCGCAGACGGTTCCGGATGCATAAAGATTTGTTTATGCGTATTGTAGAAGGTGTGACTTCAGTGTCTGAGTATATGCAACAATGCGCAGACGCAAGAGGTACATTAGGCTTTGATCTAATTAAAAAATGTACTGCTGTATTTCGTATGTTAGCATATGGCACCACCCTGATGCACTAGACGAGAGTTTTAGAATGTCTGCACGTACTGCCCGAGATAGTCTTCATGAATTTTGCATAGTTGTCATGTCTTTGTATGGTCCACGATATTTGCGTCGGCCTACTGCTTGTGACATACAACAATTGTATGCTCATCATGGAAATGTCCATGGTTTGCCTGGGATGTTAGGAAGTTTAGATTGCATGCACCGGAGATGGAATGCGTGTCCTAACGCATATCAAGGACAATACACAAAGGGCAATTATCATTATCCCACGGTCGTACTTGAAGCTGTAGCGTCACAAGATTTGTGGATCCGGCATGCCTTTTTCGGTAGTGCCGGTTCGCTTAATGACGTTAATATTCTCAATAATTCACCAATATTCAACAAAGTGTATGATGGTACTGCCCCAGATTCGTCATTTGTACTGCGAGGAACATAATACAAATTTGGGTACTATCTTGTGGATGGGATCTATCCTGACCTTTCTGTTTTCGTTAAAAGTTTGTCATGTCCGGATGACCCTCAGAGAGCCAAATTTAAGAGAGTTCAAGCAAAAGCAAGAAAAGATATTGAACGAGCGTTTGGAGCACTTAAAAAGCGTTGGCAGATAGTTGCAAAACCATCCATGTTTTGTGATATTTCTAATATGACAGAGGTGATGTATACATGTATCATATTGCATAATATGATATTAGAACATGAAGGAAACGCGATATGTGAGTACGTAGAGAATGAAGTCATCGCGGAGACACAACCACTAGAATATGGTGGTCAAGAATGGATGTAAAGATTGAGGATAATTCAGAGTGCAGTAATCCATACCGATCTTCGCCGCCATTTGACCGATCATCTTTGGACGATGGACAATCTTGATCTAAATATGCCAGCAGAAGACGAATTGGAAGACCAATAATTGGAGGAAGACCCGTTGCTGTAGTGTGTGGTTTTTTTTATGAAGTGAGTTTTAATAATGAAGTGTGTTTTTTTTATGTATTAAATCATGTTTTAATAATGAAGTGTGTTTTTTTGTGTACTAAATAAAAATTATTTGTTTATTAAAATAAAGTAATTAAATTAAATTACATAAAATAAATAGAAAAAATATATTTATTAAAATATAGTAATTAAATTAAATTAAAAAAAAGAAAATACAAAAAATTGAGTGCTAAGAGTGTTACCACTCCTTACAAAATGTTAAGTGTAAGTGTTAAACAAAGAAAAATGATGTGGCATTAAAAATACTTATGTGGCAAGGTGTCAAGAGTGTCACCACTACTTTTAGTCTTGTTCAATTGAGAAATTCATATATATATATATATATATATATATATATATATATATATATATATATATATATATATATATATATATATATATATATATATATATATATGTATTAAAGAAGAGCCCCAATTTGAATAGTAAAGTGTTGTACTTTTTGGCAAGACTGATCCCTTATGTGTTTATTTTGGGTTTTGGGTATTTGTTGTTGTTTGTCTAAAACTTCATCCCACGTGTCTTCCTTCTGTTATCCTTATCTCAATCCTAGATAGCTGTGTTTTGACTGGTCTGTTTAGTTTGTATTTCGCCGTATCTATCTTCTCCGTTTTCTTTGTTCTCTTCGTTTCTGTTCTTGCAGGTACGTCTTTCTCTTCTTTCTTCGGTTGTTGTTTTTTATTTTTTGCTGCATATATGGTTTTTTCCGTTCTGCGTTGGTCATGGATGGTCTGCGGAAGCGAGCCTGTGGTGATGTTGGGCCCTCATCTGTTGCTAGCGATTGTAGTCCTCTCACTTCCGCTGTGGTGCTTTGGAGTTGCGGTGGGTAATTAACTATATACTTCTCGCTTCTTCTTCGCCACCGATAGACTGACCCGTTTTCTACTTGCTACAGGTGATGGTGAGGCCGACGGTGATGATTCACTTTGAATCGGTGTCGATTTTCCATCTTGCCTTCATATTCAGTTTCTTGATTTTGTGTTTTCCCCGGTAAAGCCACCGCCGAAGGTTCCGATTCACACATTTTTTCTTCTTGGGACGGTGATGATTCACTTTGAATCGGTGTCGATTTTCCATCTTGCCTTCATATTCAGTTTCTTGATTTTGTGTTTTCCCCGGTAAAGCCACCGCCGAAGGTTCCGATTCACGCATTTGTTCTTCTTGGATTCCACCGCCACTAACCTTTCTCGCTTTTCAGTTACCACCATGCGTCACTTCCTTTTAGTTGATGCAGGACACATTTACAGGAAGTGTTTTGGGGAGACAATAAAACGGAGGACACCAGCTACTCCAACGGTCTTCCATGGAAGCATCCCCAAACCTGATCACACTTCCAGGAATTAGAAAAGGATCGAAAAAACGTGTTCAATGAATGCTACAGCCAGTAGATGTTGGTGATGCAGTAATGGATTTTGCAATTATGCTTTCTTATGTTCTGTATTTGTGTTTCAGGTTAAATTTGGAATTCACCCCGATTTGAGCACTGTTTCTCACCAGTGGAGAAGAACCTGTCGACAAACCTCCGACTTTGATGGCTGTAAGTTTCCATGTTACTTTCATTTCATTGTGGATTTTACTTCTGATTACATGTTAATTTCGTTTCTATGTGTGCCTTCGTATCTATGCCCACCACCTGTTTGAAGAAATGTCTAAACCAAATAACAAAAAAAACATTTTTTAATTTTTTGTCTGTTTATAACGTTGCTGAAATTAAAAATAGTTACAGTCAATTTGTCGGTTCCGGTGGAGGTAGCTGTCGGTCTTTTGCTTAATCTTCTTCATCTGGGATCTATCAGGTTACAACTTGGAATTTTTTTAGATTCATTTCTGCTTGGTTCATCTGTTTTTGTTTTGTCACTTCATTTGTGCAGGGCTTTAGTGTACGAGGGTTTTCTTATGTGATCAGATGATTTCCCTTGTGAGTGACACTTGATCTGTTTTCTACATTCTTATGCAACTTTGATGTGGACATCAACATAGGTCGGATTGAAACTAATAAAGCATAAAAAACATGTACAGGTTGTTACTAATTATTTGTTTTTTTTTTATTGAGTTGTTATATGAAAGGCTATTGATTTTTCGAATTGTTATTACTCATTACAAGAAGAGATGAGGGAGTAATTGAACTGAATTTGCGTTTTTGGGGGTTGTTATGTGACAGACCAAAACTGAGTTGAAGAACTCTACAACAACTTTAGGTGCTTACTGTAATAGTTCCATTGTAATTTTACTAAAATATTTACTTATTTTGTTGTTTTGTGTTGGATTTTGCTAGGATCTGTTTACTTTCATAGACCGGAATAAATTAATGATGGAGGAATGGAATGATTCTTACTCATTACATTCCATGATATATGGTAAGTTTTCTTGCTTATAGCATCTTACACGCTGAATCACAAAATTTTCTTCGACATAAAGTCATAGTTATGTTCTTCAATTTTAATATATGTTTGAGGGAAGGTATGTTATTGTTGTAAGTGGTTTGGCTTTGAATTTTACTGGGACTTTCAATTCGACCGTGGTCAGCCATCTGTTGACCAGTCAAAATGGGTCTTGGATCAACCGGAAGATTGTGAATTGGCTGGTCAACGGTTTGACCATGGGTGTGCATTTTGCACAAAAAACTTTGATCAGGTTGGTACCCAATTAAGTGACGGCCACTTTTCCTTATTTTTTTTTTATAAAATATATTACAAAAATCATAATATTGCAGTAATAATATTAGTTATTTTTACTTGGGGTTGTGTAAAAGAACCGAAACTGAATCAAAAACAGTAACTAAAAAAATAATTGTTTTTTTTTTTAATAAAAATCAAATTTTGGGGTTCCACTAGAGAAACTAAGTAATAAAATCGTTTCATGCTAATTGTTATATCACTCGGTGGATTTATAGGGTTGTAGTAATAGTTTTTGTCTTGAAATTGTTGTCACGTACCAGAAGCATCAGATTAACACTTTCTTCATGTAGATAATGATAGCACTTGAACAATCATCTCTTATGCTGACTATTACATGGTAAATCAAATCACTGCTTTCATAATATTCCTTCATGTAATACTTCAACATTATTAATCTGCTTTTTCATACAGTTCGCTGCCATTCTTGCCTTTGAGATCATGAAAGGACCAAATATCCCTCCACCTTTGTGCAACAATGATTCAACTGCTGATTTCCAGGTAAATTTGGTAGGTACCGATGAGACCACGATGGAGGTATTTAATATCGAAACTTAACTCTTTAGCATCAATGCTCATCACAAATTTATTTGACAATTTTGGAAAGAACATTCGTGATTACATGTTACTTATTAAATCACATTGCAAATTGTTAGTTATTTAACAATTTTAAAAGTTTTGAAAGACATAATAAGCATAACTTACCACTATCCGTTACAAGCATGAGTTTTGACTGATTAGTGTAAATTTGTAACACATGACAAACATAGCCAATAAAAGTGGGGATTGTAAGCATGGCATTTTGTATAGCTGATAAGCTCTAACCGTTGAACTGTTTAGCAACTTCGTATGAGTTCAATTGTTAGTCCATCTAAACAAGTTCATTAAAAACAATAGTTTTTTAGAATTTAGAATAGATAACTGTTTTTGATGATAAACAGATGCTTTTGAATCATGATTCTGATATCTACGTATACAACTACTTTCTACTTCCTTCAACTTGTGTAGTTGTGTTTATTATTACTCCTTACACATTTCCATGTACTCTATTTTGGTATCGTAACAATTTTCTATTATTTTAGTATCAAAATAAAATTTGGTTAACGAAATTAATAAAAAAAAAATGCACAAACGATAAAAAATCATAGTTAAGAAAACTAAAATGTGTTGTGTGTGTTTACATGGAGTTGAATAAAGTTGTTGATTTGTTTTTACAAGTTGCATTTTACCAAGGGTAACACGTGTAGTTGATTTTTTTTGTTTGTTTACCTTTCAGGGTTAAGACACTTACAACTTTGCACCAGACTCCCCATAATTGCATAATCAGGTTTGTGACATCTGCTGATTATATTTCCAACAACTCTTTTTGGTGAAGTTCCCAACATCTTCTTCCATGGACACGTGCAATAGGTGGCCCCGGTATCCAAGTGAGATTTTAATACTCTTTCACCTCCGTCGCATGTCGCCTACACCACCAAAGCTACGTCTGTTTGTTTTTTATGCGGTCGTGTCTCCGATGCCGGTGATAGCGGTGTTTGGGAATCGGGGATTTTTTTCCTGACAAAATCTTTATCTACTCAAATCAGGTAGTTTCAGATCAATCGGTTTTAGATCAGCCTCATCGGGTGTATTAACAAAGTTTTGGAATCGATTGCTACAGATTGGAGGACATCGACAGGAAACCACACCTACATTTGCCTTCTCCGTTGAATTCTGCTTTGCCGGCTCAATTGGTTTGCTAGATTCAAAGACCAGTACGTTCCTATCACTCTTCTAATCTTTGTAAACACTCTATTCCCTTCGTATGGTAATTATCTGTAACATATATATTTTATATGTTACATACTGTTTTTATAGTTACAGAACTATTTACCAAAATGTATCTGAAAACTACCCCTAGATACTATTTTTATAGTTACAAATTTTTGATTCTAACATTTTTGGACCAAACTGCCCCTGCATACCGTTTCTATAGTTAAAAATTTTGATTTTAAGATTTTTGGACCAAACTGCCCTTGCATATTGTTTTTAAACTTAAAAAAATTGTTTTTAACAGTTTTAGACCAAACTGCCCCTGCATACTAATTTTATAGGTAGTTTTTTTTTTTTATTTTAACAGTTTTGGACGAAAAAGCCCTTGCATAATGTTTTTATACTTAAAAAAATTTGAATTTAACAATTTTGGCTGACACATCTCTTGCATACCGTTTTTATAGTTAGTCTTTTTTTTTTGATTTTAACGGTTTTGAACTCAGATTGTTGCTGAATATATTTAAGTACTAAATTGAGTAAATAGCAATATACTTTGCATTTTGTTTTTATTCCTTTGCCAACATTGGATAATAATATGCTGAAATCGTCTCTGAATTATTGAATTATACAGGTGATAGAGTCTTTCTAAATCAAATTTGAAAGTACATTCTATGTTCTGTGGACGTAATGAGATTTTTATTATGCTAAAAAAGTTTGCTCCTAATTAATTCCTTTTTATTGTAGGTATTACAAAACTAATAAGAATCATATCACAGTAAAGTGGATACTTGGATTTGCATATTGTGGAAACATGTACTAGGTATAAAATGAATGATTGCTAGAAACATGTACCAGGTATAAGATTATGTGTTTAAGTGAATTACATAAAATTAGTATTTAGTTGTCATTCTTTACAATTAAGTTGGTAAAATGCATTTTAAAAACTTTAGTTGGATCATTTAAAATGTTTGAAACTTATGAGAAATTTGATTTACTTGATTACCTCATACCTCTCCATAGTGATATCAAATACCACTATGTCTGATAAAGGAGAATATTTAGAATTTTATAAAAAACAAAGGAAAAGAACTCTAATATAGTGTAAAATCTAATCCAACTTTTTTTTTTGGGCTAAAATTGACTGATTTTATCAGCAAAAAAAATACGTATAGTTTTTGTTATCGTTAACAGTTTCGTGACTAAACTACCCCTATGTAAAGTTATTTTGTTCATATTTCAATTTTGCTGGAAGACCTGTCGCATCCGACCCCGCAACGTGGGTTCCCCAACTAGTTGAAAGAAAACCAGAATTTTCCTTGAAAACTATGTGAGCTTAAACAACCACCGGACATTTCTCGGAACCACCAACCAGAGTTCCACCATTACCTTTTGAAGAAATCCCAATTCGTAAATTATGGCAATAAACCCTGAAGGTCGTCCTTCCAACCCCCCAAACACTAGGCTTAACCCTAACTATCATCAGCACATTAAAACTTTATCATCTTCTCACCATTGATGATGCTATCTCGATCTCGATCATCGACATGCCCTGTCAAAGAAGCAAAGGTTGCCCTAATCGCTGTCTCATTATTGGTTCCCTGCATGAAAGGCAACAGAATAGCCACTGAAATTAAATCTGATTTGTAAAAGAGATCAGCTTCGATTTGATCATAGTAAAGAGTATTTCTCAGACTAGGGTTCCGAACAACGAAATTGGCGTCCAACTCGCCGTAAATCAGTGAGTTCGACGAAATACTGAAATTGGATAGGGTTAATGTTTCTACACGAAACAGAGGATGACGTGAGTTGAGGTCGAGCCACAACATCCAGGAAAAAAAGATAAAGATGACGATGCTGATGATAAAGCCGACGAGAATGATGATGAAACAGTGTAGGGTGGCGCGTAGTCTTGACGCGTTTGGATTAGAGTGGAATGTGGGTTGATTCTGTGGAGCATTCGGAGGCCGGAAAACATAAGGGTGTACAGTCGCGCCGGAGTGACCTCGGTTGCCGGTGATGGGTCTGGATTGATCGGCCATTGAAGAGGTAACTTGAAATTATGTGCAAAATTGTTGATATTGAAAATTTGTTATTACATTTGTAATCTGCATCTTGAAGCCTAAACCCAGTAAACATCTGCAAGAGTTTCGATAAATAGTGAAGCAATTGAAAGTTGAAAATTTGTCTATATTTCTATTTATGGATATGTTATTGTCATCTCTCTTCTGTTTTTCACGTGTCAAGTTTAATGTTAAAACAAAAGTTTATTCTTTTTCGAAATACTGATATGATCCAACGGAGTATTCTTGTCAATGATACCGAACTCCTGTTTTCATAGTATTGACTTTATAGTTAGGATGACAAATTCTCCAAGATATGTTATTTAGTTTTTTCACAAGATCAAAATGGTTGCATAGCAGATGACAAGTCTTTACAATAGTTTTTTCACAAAATTTTCGATTTTGTGAGGATCAATCAAATAAGGTTTTCGGTAGTAAAAATTCTATAAAAGCAATGATAAATAGATATTAACATAGCAAGAAAAAAAAAAGAAAAAAAAAACATAGTATAGAAAGATATCAAAAATTATATAGAAATCACTATCCTACTCTTATTTTTTATTTTCTTAATTTAATTAAATTTGGTTTGATTAGCTCAAAGTTCAACAACAATTGTTGTAGGCTGATCAACTTTTTCCAGAAAATAGAGAATAACAGAAAAGTTCAAATAAGTTTGATTTTTGATCAGATCATAAAACCCACTTTTCAAAGATCTGTTTCTTCTCTTCATCGAACATCAATTTTAGATAGACAACTCATCGAGATAGATGTAGATGAACTATTTACATTACAACCTAATAAAAACAACCAAATAAAAAAGAAGAAGAAGGGTTGTAGTGGAAAGGAACAAATGACCTTGAGCCAAGAACACCTTCGTTCCTATATAATAGAAAATGGTGGATGTAAGAACAAAAATCCACATAGGATCGTTTCCTTCACGTTGCATATTGCTTTCTTCCATTTTAAACAAAGTTTCACTATAATATTCCTCTAATTTGGAATCCATATGAAATTGATTCATGAATAGTCATTGGTTCAGTTGTTACACAGATAAAAGATATATATATTTTTTAAAGAAATCGTCTTAGCAAGATCCAAGCTTTCACTGGCAGCTGTTCAGTTAGTTTGATGAATATAACCTAAACTGTTTTTATACACAATATCAAGTCTATAATAATATTGGATGTCCACCTTTGGTTTCACTATGTACTCACATTAATAACATTAAAAACATACAAAAAAAAAAGTGGGTTTGGATTTCTAATCCAATAGAGCTCAAGGTAAAGTTGTGGAATTTTCAAATTAAAGTATCACGAACCAACTCCATTCAGACCTTTTTTCAAAAGCTCTAACGCCTTATTCCCGAGTTCCACTTAAGGAGAGAAATGGGAGGATACGGAGGGAAAGTGAGGGGTGTCGAAGGAAAATCGTGTTCCCGAGTTTCATTAATGGAAGGAAAGTGAGGGGAGGGGAAGGATTTTCAAGTCATATTTTCTTTCCAAAATTTCCTCCCAAATTGGGCGGATTTGGGAAGAAAGTGAGGGGAAGGAAAATTTTAAGTTTTATTTTCTTTTTCCTCCTAACCCGGGAACACAAAAACTAAAAATTTTCTTTTTCTTTCCTTTCATTTCCTTCGAACTCGGGAACACAGAGTAATGAACGTTTTCCTTCACCTCCCTTTCTTTCTGTCAAAATTTTCCTTCCCTTTCCTTTAATGAATTTATATAAAAACTCGGGAACAAGGCGTAAATTCAACTATCTATATGAATTAGACATGGATTTGCTTGAGGCACCTTTCACCCCTAATGAAATTCGTTCCGCTGTTTGGCCCTAATGGGTACAATTTCAAGTTCATAAAAAAAATTGGGACGTTGTCGTCCTTGACGTGACTGATGTTGTCCAATTCTTTGGTGTTCACAAAGTTATCAACCCTAGAAGCAACAACTCTTTCATCACCTTAGTTCCTAAAACCTCATACCCACTGATCTCTCATAATATAGACCCATTAATTTAATTGGTTGCATCACAAAGATCATTTCAAAAACCCTTACGGTAAGATTGAAGGTGGTAATAGGGAAGGTCATCAGCATGGAGCAAACTGAGTTCATAAGTGGAAGGAACGTTATGGACGGACCTCTTATTTTAAACGAAGCTATATCTTGGGCGAAAAGGGCTAAAAGGAAGATGTTGATGCTCAAAGTTGATTTCAACAATACCTTCGACTCTCTAAATCGGAGTTACCTTGATGATATAATGTGTTAGATGGGATTCGAAAGCATTTGGAGAGCTTGGATCCATGCTATTTTTTTGACAGCAATGGTGTCGATACTTGTGAATGGGGACCCCTATCCCCCTTTCTTTTCTTAATTGCTACTGAAGGCCTTAGAGTTGCCATGGAGGAGGCGCTTGATAAAAGAGTTTTCAAAGGATTCAAACTCCCTAACGAGGGCCCGAACCTCTCCTTATTTCAATATGTTGGAACATGCTTTGCACAGGATTAAACAGACACCAATACTTACAGTAAAAGTAACAACATATGATCCAAGGTGGGTTAATTTTTTTGTTTTACGCATTCATAGAAACATAAAATACATGCGTGCCACTACAAATAGAAGATAAACTCTACTCTATTTATATTATTAATCATGCTAACAAAATGGAAAACTAATAACTGTAAAACACAAAGATAGGACTACTCAGTTCACCCACCAAACCAGGTCGTTCATTAGACTAAGTCCTAATTATTCAACTTGTGCATAAAGAAACTGGAGTAACCCATTCAAATCCATACATGTGATCCAACTTAACCCATCAAGATTACCGAACATTCACCCCCGTAATCTTTATCATTCCTGACCCTTTTCTTCATCATAGAAAAAAACAGTTCTTCCTCTTGTCATAGTTCCTGCATTTTCTTCTTGCTTCTTGCTAGAATCGTTCTTACTTCTTGCTACAGTCGTTCTTGTTTGCTACTTGCTACAAACCTGAAACTTTATACTTGCTATTGTCTGCTACTTGCTATAGACTTCTGGTTTTCTACTTGCTACAAACCTCTTGCTTGATATCTTCCTTTTCCTGTGACTTGCTACTTGCTTCTCTTTTCTTGCTACTTCTTTCTTTTCTTCTTTCTTCTTGCTACTTTCTTTCATGCTTACTGATTCTTGCTAACATTCAACAAACATGTTGCTTCTTTCTTACTTTCCTTCTTTATTCTTTCTTCTTTCTGTCACTACAAGAAAAGTTCTTATTAATGACCAATTTTTAGTGACAACCTAAAATTTAGTCACTAACAACATCATTTAGTCACCAAAAATTTAGTTGTCACTGAATTTTAGTAATCCTACAAATTTAATAACCAATTATATATGGTGGTCACTAAATCGGTCACTAAACCATGAATAAAATTAAATATTTTTATTTCATATCAAAATAACTATTAGTGACTAAAAAAATGGTCATTGTGTTAGAGTCTTAGTGACCAAAAATAGTGGTCACTGTATTGAAAGTTGAGTGACCAAAAATAATGGTCACTAACTACTCTTTATTATTCTAAACCTAAGCAGCTAAACGGTGACGACTCAGTGGTAATTGATTTACAAATTGAAAAACAATTAATGACTATCCCTTGTTGTTATAAATTAATATTTTTTTTTTTTATTTTTGAAAATGACTAGAGCTTTATTTTCTTTACGAACATAATTTTCTAAAGACGCATTTTATTTGACAAGTCCTTATCTAAGTCCATGTACACTCATCCACAGCTAACCAAAACCTTCTTCTCAAACATATTTACTATACTACCCTTCTCAATATAGACGGCCTTTCTTGGGCCCTTTTATATTTTACTGACTTGGACAAAAAGTTCGAGATGTCCTAAAATTATTCTTGGGCCTCTCTCGTCAACACATCTCTCCTATTTGCCCTAAATCGACATACCAACAATCGGCGGTTTGGCACCGGCGTTGCCGGTCAATCGTTGCCGATCCATCGTCCCCGGTCCGTCGACTCCGGTCAATCGTCGCCGGTCCACACCCTCCCATGGACGCACCTCGGTTCTCCGCTAGAAGTCAAACATGTACTCTTTTCTCTGCTCCGACCGTGGATGTAGCTACATCTTCTGCTCTCATGTGGCATACATCACTATCCTGCTCATCAATTGTTCAATTGCTAATCGATCGGATCATGATTCCCTTCTACCAAATAGTAGCTAAAATCATAGCAACTAGAAACATGACTTTCTCAACAAACAGAAAAGCTTGATTAAATTAGCACATAGTTTACAATCAGCTGCTTTTTTGTTTATTATGCCATTCTACCAAACTGTTGAATTCGTACAATGCTCTGAGGTTATCTCCATACTTCTCTTTCATCAGTCACAACGGAAATCCAAGTGAAACCACAAGTATTCTAATCTTGTTGTTATTCACACTCCATGGTATGTTTCATATAAAAACCCTCCAGACTTCATTTTAGGTTTTTGATTGTTGAAATGCACAATAAATCAATAATGCAGTAGAAATGTACTTGTTATCTTCCAACTTCTTTTCATTTCAGTAGTTACCTAACTGTGATTGCTGATTACTGTAGGTTTATCTGTGGCATACTTGTCTGGTAGGCGATCACCAAGTGGTCTAATTTATGGAACTTACACTCAAGATGATATCGATGCTCTGAGGGCATTAGCTGAAGAACCTGGAATCATAGACATATTCCTCACATATCCTTCTTACCTCTTTCACTCCATTCTATTTCTTATAGTTACATGGGTGATGATTTTATATCATAAGGTTTCATTTCCTTAACTGCTATTCACTAATGAATGGCCCGATGGAATCTTGAATAGAGCTTCAACATCCAATATTCCTCCGGGAATATCAGATTCCAGAGGTAGTGATGCTGCAATATCAGAGCTAGTTGCAGAAATCAAGCCCCGGTAAGTTTAAAATTCAAATGTTACAAGTTTATTTATGGTTGATCTTAATTAAAGTTGCTCTTATGGTCTATGTGTCCATGGTAGGTACCATGTTGCAGGATCTAAGGGTGTATTAGTGTATATTATGCCAGAGAACCATATATGAATGATGATGCTGCACATGCAACCCGTTTTATTGGATTAGCCCCAGTAGGAGATGCATCTAAGCAGGTTGGTTTTACATTTTTAGTCAACTATTTAACTATTTCACATTATTTGTTATCTGTTAATCCTTATTTTTTTTTGCTATGAGTAAATTTCTCTTAGAAATTTATTCATGCAATTTCTCCAACTCCAGCATCTACCATGTCTTCTACTGAGAGATATCTACCTAACCACCAAACACCACCTTATCTCCATATACACAAGCAGAACCAGAAAAAAAATCTGCTGAAAGTCTTTCTGATTCACAGTATTGGCAATATGATGTCTCAAAAAGACAAAAACTTGGAAGTGGTGAGAGTGATAAGTCGTGTTTCAAATTCATTTTTTCTGGTTCTTGTCCACGTGGCGACATGTGTAACTTTCGCCATGATATGGAAGCAAGGGAACAATCCATGAGAGGTGTATGTTTTGAGTTTTTGAATAAATGAAAATGTGAAAGAGGTGAAGATTGCAGCTATAAACATAGTTTGCAGGAGAAAGTCGAAGGGAGAACAAATTCAAGATCAAAGGAATGTTGGTTTTGTTTATCGAGTCCAAATGTGGAATCACATTTGATTACCAGTGTTGGTGAAAATTGCTACTGTGCTCTTGCTAAAGGGCCATTGGTTCAAGATCATGTACTTATATTACCAATTGAACATCTACCAAATACTCTCACTTCACCTCCAGAATGTGAGATAGAGTTGGTTAAATTCCAGAAGATTCTTAAAGATTATTTCAAGAGCCATGGAAAAGAAGTTGTTTTCTTTGAGTGGGTTTATGTAAGAGCAACTCATGCTAATCTACAGGCGATTCCAGTTCCTTTATCAAGAGCATCTGTTGTTCAGGATATCTTCAATTTAGCAGCTGAAAAGTTGGGATTCAAGTTTATGGTGCTAAAAAGTAAGTGACTGTTTCTTTTTTACTTAATGAGCTTAATGTTTTAAGTACTTTTTTTTTATCTAGACGGAATGACTTAATGGGTTAAGCCAAAAAAAACCTGACTTAATGTAAGGGTAAAATGGTCATTAGGTTGAATCTTGATCTTGTTTTTTTATTGTTATTGTAGGTGACAAGAAAAAGTATGGAGAAGTGAGTCAACAACCGACTACAAGTGAAACCACAAGTACATGTACAACACTCTATTCAGTCATTCTGTTGCTGAAGGAGCTGAGGGGTTAAAGATAAGCTTCAGGGAAGAAGTTGATGTCGAACAAGAATGAAAGAATAAAGATGCAATAGTGGTGATGTAAGTAGCTTTGAGCAAGTTGTACATTTATTTATTTATTTGTTTTTTTCCCACTTTTTTTGACTTATCTTGAGTTAATCATAATATTTTTTTATCTTCTTTCTTCATACCCTGATGATATATTCACTAATTCATTTATGTATCTGTTCTTTTAGCATCTTCAGAGTTGCAACAGTCGAAAGAAGATTGTATCTAGTAAAAAGGTATCCTTTTATTTGTGTGATCAAAAGATAATAATAAGTATGTATTGATTTGATCTTTAGTTTGCTTTCATTTTTTTTAACCTCAATGATGACTACATATTTCTATCTATAATCTTATACTTAAAGTTAATCAGTAGCTTGTTACATACAAATGCAGTTCTGATTGTGCCTTGAAGATCTTGTTCCTATAGTTCTTGGGAGGTACATTAAGGCACTAATATCCGAAAGCATCTTATTTGGGTAAGCTATCTCTAAATTAACTCTAAAATTTACAGTTTTGACCCCCTCTGTTATATCACTTTTTTTAATATGGTTCAAAAAGAGTCCTTGCATTTTTCATTCCTATTTACTGTTTCTTAACGTTTTTTGGCTATGAATTGTCCATGTAAACAGCCATTTCGTTAATTTTATGAAAATGACCATTTTGACCTCATATTTATATTTTAGTAAAAAATTATTCTGCCAGCCCCTTCCAATTTCTGAATATTCTGGTGTTCGGATGTAGTAGGTTGGTGGATAACAATTTATTAATTATTAGTTCTGATATCATTAGATTATGGATTCGTAATTAGGTTTGATTTCATAAAAATTTCAGTTTTTATGAAGAAGATAAGGATAAAATGGTAATTTTATTCTGGATTTAACGAAATGACTTGTAACTTTTACGAGGCGAAAAATGTTCAGTAGTAAAATAGGGACGGAAAATTCAGCAAGATTCATCTCTGCTCTAAATTGTGTATCCAAAAAAAAAAGTGATACAACGCAGGAGATTGCAGGATTTCCTTTTCAGTTTGTGCCCTCAAGAGCTTATTCGTGCTTGCGAGGGCAGTTTTGTCCATCACTTTCATGGTAGAGTAGTTTTGTGTCCCGATCAACTCAGAAAGATAAAACAATTAGTGACTATCAGTTGTGATTAATACATTCTTATGCTCCTATGCAGGTAGGTTGTAACTTTATCGAGTACACTCGGAAAACTCGTTCCTCGTCATCTGGAAGAAAATTCAATCAAATTTACTTTTAATCTGCATTGATCTTTATATGTATGGATTTTGTTTTTTAAAATGACATTTAATATTTCATATTATAAATGTGAAGATTTATTTGGTTATTGTTGTATTGCAAAGATTTATAGCATTTGCGTTTTCTTTTCTCTAATTGTATTTCATATTAAAATCGACATTTAATATTTCAATAATTCCTTAATTATTGACCTCTTTTTTTGTCTAATTGGATAAATCAGTGACGACATGTTATAGTCACTAATCGGATAAGACAGTGACGACTTTCTATGGTCATTAATCGGATAAGACAGTGACGACTTTTATTGGTCACTGAGTAGATATAATAGTGACGACTTTCATTGACTAGTGACGAAGCTGGTCGTCACAGATATTTAGTGACCATATTTTATTTTTGTCACTAAATCGGTTTTGTGATGGACCTATAGTGACGAAAAGTGACAACCGGAATTTTGGTCACTAAATCATTTAGTGACGACTTGTTCTATTGTTAATGACCATTTCGTTTTGGTCACTAATTGGCATTTTTTTTGTAGTGTGTCTTTCTATCTTTCTTCTTTCTTCTTTCTAATTTGCTGCCGTGCAGTCGGTCTTCATGCTTGCTACTTGCTTTCTTCCTTTCCACTTGATTACATAGGGTTGTAATCAATCGTTTCTTTCTTGCTATTAAACCAGGTATGAACCTGGAGGCTCTTGCTCACGAGCCACAACTTCTTTTGATCTCCCTACCATAATTAACTTCTTTTGATCTCCCTACCATAATTCTTCTCCTGCGACATTCTTTCCACTGACCATTCTTCCTAAAATCTCGTTCGGGTCTTGATGCCATCCTTCCAATCTTGCTGTTTCTTGCTTCGATTTTTGCTTTCTCTCTCTTGCTTATTTTCTTTCTTTCTTGATCAAACGTGTTTGCTTGCTGCATGCTTCTTTCTATTAATCACGACTGGATTAGACTTTCTACTTGCTTTCTACTGGTCACGAACTTCCTGCTTTCTGTTAATCAGATTATGATTAACCCTTCTTCGACTAGCCCATGCTGTGAGCGTAAGGCTTTGATACCAATTGTTGGAACATGCTTTGCATAGGATCAAACACACACTAATACTTACAATAATAGTAACAACATAAGATCCAAGGTGGGGTCAATTTTCTGTGTATTACTCATTCATAGAAACAGAAAATACATGTGTACCACTACAAATAAAAGATAAACTCTACTCTATTTATACTATTAATCATGCTAACAAAAAGGAAAACTAACAACTAAAAAACACAAAGATAGGACTACTCAGTCCACCCACCAAACTAGGTCTTTCATTAGACTAAGTCCTGATTATTCAACTTGTGCATAAAGAAACTGGAGTGACCCATTCAAATCCGTACCTTTGACCAACTTAACCCATCAAGATTACCCAACAGAATATGCGCACGATGACATCTTTCTCGAGGAATGGTCCTCTATCAATGCTAAGAATCTCCTGTGTATTTTATCTTGTTTTCATGTGGTTTCAGGTCTCAAGATCAACCTACAAAAATGT
Source organism: Lactuca virosa (assembly GCF_052849685.1). NCBI lineage: Eukaryota > Viridiplantae > Streptophyta > Magnoliopsida > Asterales > Asteraceae > Lactuca > Lactuca virosa. The sequence goes on along the minus strand of NC_136428.1, from coordinate 339,194,323 downwards.
AAAATATATGGTGTTGGGGTTAACTCGCAGGAGTTCGATAATTTGGCTCAACTGATGTTTTGTGAAGGTGGGTCTCTTCCCCTCAAATACCTTGGGATGCCAGTTGGGGATAATATGTCTAGTATGTCTAGCTGGCTTCCGCTTACTGATCGTTTCCAAAGTAAGTTGTCTGCATGGAAAGCCCGTTCTCTCTCTTTTAGCGGACGATTAATCTCATGCAGATCGGTCCTCGGGACCCTTGGTTCCTACATTTTTTTCTCTTTATAAAGTCACATCCATGGTTTTATCGAAGTTGGAAAGTATTAGAAACAAGTTCTTCTGGGGCGGAGGATGAGGCGATAAGAAAATCTCTTGGGTCTCTTGGAAACAAGTCTTGAATGCTAAAAGGAATGGCGGTTTGGAAATCGGGAGCCTTAAGGCTTTCAATACACTTTGCTTTGTAAATGGTGGTGGAGATACAGAGCGGGCCCCAACTGTCTATGGACAAAAGTTATTACTGACTTATATGGTCCTAGATTTGGTCTAGGCATTCCCAAACCTGCTTAGAGAAAATCAACTACATGGGGGGAAGATTTGTTATATTAGTGTTGACCTTTTAAGCCATGATCTGGACTTAGACTCCCTCTTACAGCATGATGGTGCCTCTGGGAATCAAAATCAGAACCAAGGTAAATGGAATTAGAAAATGGATAATAAGGGTGTTTTCTCGGTTAGGTCCTTGCGGACGCCTGTTGACGAAAGGTTCTTACCTTCTAACCCTTTAGCTACAATTTGGGGCAAGGTCCTAGTAAAATTAACCTATTCACTTGGAGGCTTAGATTGGGTAGACTGCCTTCGAAGGTGAACCTTGCTAGAAGAGGGGTGGCAATCCAGAATTTATGTTGTTCTCTTTGCAACACCACTGTCGAAAATGATGCGCGTTTGTTTGTTTTGCGTTCTTCAGCCATAGAGTTGTTGGCAAAGCTGGGAATATGGTGGCCGGATCAACCAAACGTGTCCAATATAACCTCAATTGAATATCTAATTTTAGGCCCACTCATGCATAGTTGGTCCAACTTTGAAGTTACCAAATTTGAGGTGGTTATCAGGGCTTTCCTTTGGTGTCTTTGGTCTTACAGTCTGTTTCAATGACAAGGTTAAAAGCATCCTTATCCTTGCAGAGGAAGTCAAGTCTTTGTCTTTTTCATTAGATTAGATGTACAGGAAAAAGTTATAAGTTCCTAAAATGGGAGGATGTAGTTGTGGTTATTTATTTTATTTTATTATTTTATTTTTTTGTTTTCCTACCCTCTAGCTAGTTTGGTTTTTTTAGTATAAAAGTCTTTTTAAAAAAAAAAGACCAATGCGCCAAATGTGTTTAATTATTTTTCCACAAGAAGATTAAAATGGTTGCATAGCAGATAACAAGTCTCCATACTAATATTGAACATCCTCTATTGCCAATAAAAAAAACATTTTATAGGTTTTGCGTCCAACATGCAAACCATCCTCCAAAAATAAATCAACATATTATAGGTTTTGCATCCAATGACTTCAAAGTGTATAGCATAATAAAGCTGCTCAATTCTATGAAAAAAAAAACTGATCTTTATTACTTCTGATCAGATGTGACAAATTATTCCAAAGTAATATATTTGTTCGGCAAAACTTATAAAGTGAAATATAAGAGGCACGAGCCTTTCTTCTACTTATGTTAGTAATATTAATAATCGAGTACGGATCAATTTACATGAGAATTTGTGGTTTATTCAACGAAGAGCTTCATGCGTGTATATTTCATCTGTGAAGAAGCTTGCAACGTACAAAAGGATACAAAGGGGATAAACCTAGATAAAAAAGGGATTATTTACGAAAATAACCTCTAACTATAGCAAGTTAACATAATTTACGCAAAAAAAAAAGAAGCAAAATCAATGTCGACATCAACACCCCCCTCAAACTTATGTAGGAAGTGATGGTCCAACTTGAGTTTGGAAACCAAGAACTTAACACAACTAGGTAAATGTGTCTTAGTGAAGATGTCCCCTGGTTAATCGGCTGTAGAGATTAGGGGAAGATGAACAATTTTACGAACTACGTGTTGTTGAACAAAGTGACAATGAATTTAAATATGCTTTGTACATTCATGGAAAACATCATTGTGAGCAATCTGAATAGCACTATTGTTGTCACACCATTGTGATGTAGGCAGGGGCAACACCCATGTCAGCCAAAGGTCAATGTCACCAAACTAATTCTTGAGTTGTATCAACTAAGGCTCTATATTCATCTTTGGTATTAGAGCAGACTATAAGTGACTGTTTCTAACCCCTACATGTCATGAGAGAGTCACCAAGAAAGAAACAATAACATATAGTAGATCGTTTGCCAGTCAATTTACCATCCTAAAATGCATTTGAGAAGGCGTTAAGGACTAGAGATGATTTAGATGAAAAATGAAGCCCATGAAACATTGCACCCTTAAGGTATCGAAGGATCCCGAGGACAGTTGCATAAGGATCAGAGTGGGGAGCTGCGCCATAAACAGACTCATCATTTGAACTACATATACGAGATCAGGACGTGTAACCGTGAGATAAACCAATGAACTAACCAACTTCATGTAATTAGTATGATCATTAATAGGGGTGATACTCCCCAAAACCAAGTGCTATTTGACTCAAGTGGTGTAGAAGTCACTTTTACATTTGTAAGAGATGAGCGAGACAATAAGTCAGAAATATACTTTGCTTGGCATAAGTATATTTCAGAAGAATCATACATGACATCAAGGCCTAGAAAGTAGTGAAGGTTATCAAGATCCTTCATCTCAAAACAGGAACTGAGTGATTGTTTTAGTTGTAGAATACCGATACTATAACTGTCTGTAATAATCATGTCACCGATATATAGTAAGAGACGAATGGTACCAGTGTCAGTGGTACAAGGGAATACTCCTCAACCGTAAGGAATGGAAGAGAATCCCAAAGAAAAAAAAACATTTGAACCAAGCACATGCTACCTGTTTAAGATCATAAAGTGCTTTGCGAAGACGACGAACTTGACATGTCGAGTGATCAACACTGCTTTGGGGACGTATATAAACTTCCTTCCCTATATCACCACTACAGAATGCATTTTTTTTATGTCCATTTGATGTAGGGACCAATTACTAGCCATAGTAATAGCGAGTAAGATACGAACCAAAGTAATGCATGCAAGCGGAGCAAAAGTTTCCTCGTCATCAATCCCATATTGTTGTTTAAAACCTTTGGCAACAAGGCATGCTTTGTGTTTCTCAACTATACCATCAGATCGAGTTTTGACTTTGTATACCCATTTAGAACCTACTATAAACTTCCCATGTGGAAGTTGAACAATGTCCCAAGTCTGAGCCTTCTTTAAAGCTTGAAGTTCTTCTTGCATGGCATTCTGCCATAATGAATTAGAAACTGCTTCATTATAGGAGGAAGGTTTATGGTGCAATAAGAGGGTAGCATAACACTAAAACTCACGAAGATGAGAGGAAATGTGTCTTAACCTTGCAAAACGTCATGTTTCTAATGATGGATTGTTAAGCGAATCTGGAGATTAAGGAAAAGTGTTGGGAATAGGCGGTGAAGGACCAGTTGGATCTTCTATTTGATCCTCTAGATTAGGAGAGGACGAACTTGATGGTGGAGATACCATATCATCAAACTCCTGTTCATGCGAGTCCAAAGCCGACAGAGGAGAATGTACCTAAAACTGGGGGATATAAGAAAACATTTTATGTTCCCAGAAAGTGACATGATGATGAATTCCTAGATGTTTGGATATAGGATCCCAACATCGGTATCCTTCCATAACCAAGAAAGCAACACAGACGGGAATGAGGATCAAATTTTGAGCATTCATGAGACTGTAGCCGAACAAAACAAGTGATGGGTTTTATAAGTTATAAATCTATGCATGAAGCGGAAAAATACTTAACTCTTAAGTTCACATGCAACCTATTTGGATCTATGTTTTCTCTATCGATAGCAATAACTATGAATATCAAGAACTCTGAGGGAAATCTATAATAATCGAAATTTACATAGAGTTAGGGTTTACATACCTCTTGATTATTGTAGCAAATTACACAAATATCCTTCTTGAAAACCTTGGAAAACAAGTACCAAAAGTTTAGTGCCTCTAATGGTTTGTACCCAAAACCTTAGAAACCCTAGAATGATGAGGAAAGAGAGGAGAGAGGTATAATTTTCGTTCCTATGCTTCTTAGGAATATCATGAACGAAAATAATGAGCCAATGGGTCATATTTATAATTTAGGTAACTTGTAGGCAAAGCAGGATTTAAATTTATAAAATAATAGATTTAATCCTAATTCAAATCCTTTACTTTTATGCAACCCGAAGGCTTCCAGAAACCCTAGAAGAGGCTCCAAACTGTCCATGCCATGAAGGGTTCTAGAATTGCTTCTTTTGCTCAACTATTGAACAATTACAATTCCCCCTTGCACCTTTAATTAATTCCAGTTATTCCCAAATTAATTCCTGATTAATTCTTATTAATAATTAATTAATTCTAATTGATTTCCTATTAATTTATTAAGTTTATTAATTAACAAATCAATTATTTAACTATTGACCTCAAGTTAATTTATTAATCACATAAAAAATTAACATATCAACTGTCTACTGCCAATTAATATATTAATCATATAATATATTAACAATTTATTTTTCTCTCTCTCCCAATATCATTTTTAGCTTATCTGGTTATGAGGGCAACTCAAAAAGGAATTTGCTTCTATTTTCCAGTTTATACCAATTTAGTTATGAGCTTAGACATCTTAATCCAATAATCTCCTACTTGGATAAGTTTATAACTACAATTACAAGTATAACCGAACAACAAAGAGTGCTTTCTAAAGTCACTGTCGAACTCTAACTTAATCAGACATTAACCCTAGGATAAGTGAGCAAATATTCCTTCATTCTAGAAGATATCGTATGAACTTGAGACATGGATCATAATAAATCTCATAATACAAGATTATGTTTCTCGATTTCTTGATTTATGGCGATTGAATTCAGATTACTAATTGAACATATCAATTCAGTCCAAGCTTGGCCAAGCACTTCAGATGTTGACAACAAATCATCGAGGGGCCCAAAGACATCGCTTTTCCCGTTAGGGAAAAAGGAACAAATAAACTTCGACTTATATGCTTGTATCATTTACACACCAATTCATGCATGACATTACATTTTATGACATCACATTACTGATGCTTTTTTGCAATACCAATGCACAACCGACTTGTAAATTACAACTCATATATCTCCATTTTAAGAGAAAAAAGATATTATCATCTCACAATTACTCGTGATAGAATCCATGAAGTAATTCTATGAGCGTGGATTTATCCAATATTTAAAATCCCATTTTTCTGAGTACTCATGAACATTGTAGCATTCTTATTGCAATTTCTAATCCTCATAGACAATCTACAATTCAACTCATGACAATCTCAATTCACTACTTACATCCAAAATTATAAGCAACTGTGGAATTTTGAATAATCAAATCATTCAGGAAGTTAAACATGCAAAGTGAAACACAATAATAAACTAATTAACTATGGTCTCAAATATATTGAATATAAATAAACTATATTATTGAATCACCATAATAATTACGACTTTACTCATTGTATAATGTTTCGAGTAATCAACTAACTAGTTGAATTAAACATCAGTTATGCCATGTTACGAACATGCATACTATGCCTCTCTATGGTCCTTCCTTTGTGAACAAGTCAATTTGCCATTATTCCAATGATGCTAATTTCACAATTCCAAATTCTTATTGTTGGATTAGGTGTCTAAGCTAATAACTAAATAAATACAATCTTGAATTATTAGCAAAGTCCTTTTGGATTGCCCTCAAGCCTAGTAATAATAATTGACTGAAATGTTTTTTGGAGAGAGAGACTGATTTATTAATTGATTATATAATTAATAAATTAATTAGAAATCAAAATAAATGATTTATTAATATATTATGAGAATAGTATATTAATTAGAAATAGTATTATTTAATTAATAATTAACTAGAAATTAATTGGAATAAATTTTGGGATTAATTGAATTAAATAAAAGTATAAGGACTAAATGTGACAATGTTCAAAAGTTGAACATCGACCAATTCTAGAACCTCCCAAGAATGGGACAGTTCTATAGGGGGTTTCTAGAGGTTTTCTTGGGCTTTAAGGAAGCTTAGAATGCCTTAGGGATGAAACAATAGGGTGGGGGTTATGTAAAAGGAACTTGCATTACATACAACCTCCCTAACACCTATATAAACCCCTAAGGGTTTAGAATTTCATAATTCACTTCTCTAAGAGTATTAGATCCGAAATTTGTCCTTCTCATCCTCTCTCCTCTTAAGCTTCCAATTATTAGGGTTTCAGTGTGAGTCATTATAGGCACGAGATTTCTGGTGCTTGCTTTCTAAAGACCAATCTAGAGGGAATACAAGTTTATTTGTTATAATAAACTAAAGATATGTAATTTCTAATATCCCTTTCTTAATTTTGAAAATAGCAACATACTTTTAGGGTTCTTAATATTCAATTGGTTGTTGCAAATCATAGTGAGAGCATAGATCTTTTAGGTTGCATGTGAACTTAGAGTTTATGTTTTTCTACCAAAACAAGATTTTGTAACCTATAAAACCCATCAATGGTAACTAGAGCCATTGTTCTCATTGATCTTGCACAAAGTTGAATAAATCAAAATTTGGGTTTATAGAAACTAAACCCTAAGAAGGCAATTTTCTATATTTACTAGGGTTCTTAAAACCCTAGCCTTTACCCTCATATTTTCGATTTTTGCAAGCGTTTTAGAAACACTAGCCTCCTTAGCCATTTTTGAAAATTGAGGAGTCCCTTTTAGGGTTTACCTTGTTTCCTTATTTGTTATTTTAAAAGCTTTAAATATGAACTATTAAAACCTGATAAACCCCAAACTATTTTCGAAAATTAGGAGGCTTAGGATTTGGATTAAATTTGAATTATTTAATTAATTGGTTAATTATAAATAATTATTTAATCCATAGTAATTTAATTAATTGTTTAATTAAAATATAAAGAATAAATCAAAATTGGTGTATATTTAAATTAAATTAATTTTTATATTAGTTTCGAAAATTTCAATTTAAACCCACTATTATAAAAATACCCTTTAATGACACGCATTGCGTGTCATAAAACCCACAGACGACACGCAAATGCATGTCAAGGAAGGCCCTATCATAAAGAAACACGACACACATTTGTGTGTCGTAACCGTAGGATGCGCATTTACGAAGCACATAGATAACACACAATACATATCAAGGAAGCCCCTGTCATAAAGGAAGACGACACGCAATTGTGTGTCGTAAGATTATGACGTGCATTTACGACACGCGTTGTGTGTTATAATTTTAAATGTTTTTAAAAAATATATTAAATTTTTTTTTTATAGATTTACTAATTTTCGAATTAAATGACAATTAATATCTCATAATACAACATAAAATACATTGTATAACAAGAAAAATCTATTTCATATAATAAATGTACCAACAATCATTCATCCAATCCACTTTGTGTTTTATACAAAAAATCTATTTCATACAATAAATGTACCATCTAAAGAAACCATTTTCTTATTTCCTCTTTGCAACCTAGGACGAGCATAAGATAGTAAACCGTCATTGGGTATCTGATCTTTAAATAAACGAAGCTTTCTTAACATCTCAGCACCTCTTTTTACTTAACCTTAATGGAAGAATGGATACAAAGGCAAACAAATATAAATATAACCTGATTAATGAATGATTTGAGCAGAACATAGAATGGAAAAGAGCAATTTCTTCTCTCACCCGTTTTGACATAAATATAAACCAAAGTGTTAAACGCCCATTATGTATTCAAGGTTAAAATAGTAAAAACAACTCACATGGGCACTGGGATGGTTCATTCTATCCAGTAACTCCTGGAATAATATATGATGGCGTTCAACTTCTGGTAATAGCATCCTTGGAGGTGGGACTTCCATTAAAACAACACAAAGGAAATAGTATCATTTAGCAACAACAGTATGGTTACTGCTTGAGGTAATGGATCTAATAATAAATTTTTTATTTGATTACCTTTTTACACCAAGGTGATCTGAAATGGCCATACTATAAGGGAGTTTAAGGAAGCAGCCTATAAAATGACCATTATAAGTATAATGATAAAGGAACTAAACCTTTTTTAAATCCCTCTCTTAGTTGCTTTAGGAAAGATGTGAAAAGTATGCTAATCCATGAAAACGCACAACATGCTTTATATGCGTTAGTCGAGCGTGTGTGGTTAACGATCACACTAATAGGGACTATAAAGAGATATGATGGGCATCTCGGAAATTATCATTGTTAATGGAGCATGTGTGGTTAACCGACACATCAATGTGAGATGATAAATGACATCGATGTTGTCAAGTGGGTTCGCATGGTTATTCACATATCGTTTGTGATACTTGGCATCCCAATCACAAAAGTGAGAGCATAATCTGAGATTAAACATTTCATTGATAAAGTTCATTGAATCTTAAAAGATCTAGGAGTTTCATAAGATTGGAATTGGTAAAAAGCATTACCTACCTAAAATAGATTCAAATTTGATTACGTCATCCTTCTTCAAAGTCCGAACCGAAAATATGGATCCTAGCCTTAATTTAAATTTTGGGTTAATAATTAAGTATTAAAATCAACTAAATTGAATTCTCTTTTCTCCAAATTTTATATGTCTTATGAAGATAGAAATGGTCTTCCTCATTCTTTTGGAAATGGTTTTCCTCTTCCTTCTGAAGATTATCTTCCACATTCTGACCAAGATGAAAATGTTTTGCCTTCTTTGGAAATTGATGGAACTGTACATCATGCTTCTTTAAATTTTCCACCTCCTCTAGTAACTCTCCCAACGTCACGTTTTCCTCAAGTTGAAAGATACGAAACTACAAATGAAATCGTACATTGACAAGTTGGATAAAATGGGTTTCGTTTTCCCAAGGGAGCAAGCCATTAATTTAATACTTCTTTCGCTTCTAAAGTCATATGATCAGTTCATTAAGAACTTTTATATGAGGAATATCAATGTGACCCTAATTGATCTAACCAAAATATTGATTGTTTCCGGAGTAGAAATGCTTAAGAGCACATGTAAAGCAGAGATGCTTATTGGGTCTAATTCCAAGGTTTCCATGGACATTGACAATGGTGACAATGGTGGTCCAGAAAAGATTTAGTATCCCAATAGAAATGAGTCATGCATGATCAAAGAAAAAAAAATAGTTCTAGGGTCATTCCATGTGTTAACCCCAAAGAGCCCATTTGTTTCTACTACCAATTGAAGGGACATTGGAAACAAAGCTGCCCAAAGTACTTGAAAGATCTTAAAGAAAGTCAAGTCAAGTCGTGTGACTCTACTTTGGGTACACTCGTTATCTGACTCCATTATTTTATAAGTTCCTATTCATAGACTCTAAATACATGATATGATGATCACATTTTGATGCTATTAAAGGAGATAAGAGAAAGAGGGAAGCTTAAGAAAGGTGAGCTAAATCTTATCATGAGAAATGGACTTTGGTCAAATGGTTCGAAGATTAGAATTTGGAGCTACTGCTAAGGAGTTTGCATAATTTTATAGAATGTTATTACTCTTCGGAGATGTTTAGAAACATAGTTTTCATTTTATGCGTTGTAAGGACAAGTTCCAACTTTTTGTTTATTTTCAATAAAAGTGAAATTTTGGTTTATCTGGTTGCCTTGTTATATATTTCCTTGCAATGGAATTTATGAATTTGTTGTCACATTTCTAATAGTAGCAATATTAATTGTGGATTCGATTCGTATGATATCTCTTGTCGTATTGTCATAATTAACCAAGTGAAAAGAATTATCGTCACCAAGTTTCAAATTGGATAGAAACTTGGAGTTTTGCAATTCGAATTGTGTGATGCATGATAATATTGGTCATTGGAAAATTATGACTAATTCATTGATCACATGTTTATGTGAGTCAAGTGAAGGACTGATGGAACTATTACATGTTAATATAGACTATTCTGATCCACCATAAAGGACGATAAGTCTATTTGTAATGATTTACTAATGTTTTAATAAATATGGTTGTGTTTATAAGATTAAACATAATTCTGATACTTTGAAAAGATTCAAAGAGTTGCAGAAGAATCTATTAGGCACAAAGATAAAAGATTCTCCTATCTGAAAAGAAAGGAGAATACTTTAGTATCATGTTTTATGATTATCTAAGTAATTGTGAAATTATATAACAATTGACTCCGTCAAGAACATCTTAGTGCCATTGTATGACTAAGAAGAGGAATCGAACATTGTTAGAAATGGTTCGATCATAGATGAGTCATAATTCGTTCCAATCAAGTTTTTGCGCCATTCTCTTTTAACTATGAATCATATCTTGAAACTCATTTCAAACTAAGAAGGTTGATTACACCTCGTGAAATGTGGAGTAATAATGGTTTCTTACTCTAATATATATAGAATTAGAGTTGTGCTGTTTTTGTTAATCGAGAAACAAAATATAAACTGAGACCTATTCTGTAAAGTGTTTTCTTGTCGAGAATGCGCATAAAATTTTAAATATTGTTTTAGCTCATCACAGAATGTTCCTTGAGAGAAAACTCATATATCAGGAAGTCAGTGGGAGTCGTATTGATCTTGTGAGTTTCAAAGTGAACCGACAATAAACCTTTTAGTTATCACTAGCATACGACCTGAGGTTGATAACCTATCGTGTTTGGTTGAAACATTCTTATTTATGTTCACTTCAGGTTGTGTTGAAAATGCTTAAGACTTCTATGTTTTCATTTAACTAAAAAAAGAAAACACTCGTTGGTCAGTTAAAGTACATTAATCAATATGGGTGAGCTATTAACAACATGTAAGCACTGGTAGGTCCTTGTGCTACCAGAGGGCAAGAAACTTAGAATTAGCGAAGTTCAGTCCATGAAGAAAAGCTAAATTTGAATTTGGTTTGGTTCTAAACCTTGTCTTATGATTGTAGGTCGGAGATGATAGATTCAGATGGATGGAAACGTATGCACAATAAAATCTAGGTGGCAAAGTTTTCGCTCTGATTCATGAGAATGATTATGAGGAAATACTTTTGCTCATAGATTTAAAGATTTGATAAAGATCAATATGGATATTGGTTGTGTTAATTGCATTCCTAAATTCAAAATATGATTACGACATACCTCTTCATATTTTGAATTGTGAGGAATGATAATGAATTGTTTGAACTTTCAAGACATATATCTATAAGTTCTGAAAGGGTTTAAGTACACAAACACATGCTATCCAATTAAGGTGTATAAGATTTAGAAGTCTAGTTGGAGACTTATCATAGCATCGCGTAACGGAAATCTGTACTTCAACAAGAAAGTCAAGAGTATTAATTTCTAGAAGTCCAGTTGAGTTTTTGGTACATGCCAAAGCTAGTGGGAGCATAGTTGTTATGCTAGTATTGCATGTTGACAATACAGTTCGTATAGAACAAAGTTTCCAATTTGCGTGTAGGATCCCATTGTAAATGACATTGTGGAATAAGAACAATTAATCACCAATCAAAAGGAAATGTAAGAATACCAAATGTAAATAATTCTGTTTAAGCTCCATTAATGTCTGGAAGGTAATCAATGTGTACAAAATAGGAAGGTTAAGAACTCTCTCTCTTCCTTACACATAAGACTACAACGCTATTTATAGTAGTGTTCTCATAGACTCCAAAAAGTATAGTGTGACTAAACATCTAAGTACAACTCGAAAAGGCACACTGAAACACATTATACCACATCATCAAATTTAGTATTTCTTGACTCAACAAAAATTCTAGATCGTATAGTTTAATAGAACTTTGTCATAGAAGTATATGTATATCGTGTTGAAATGGTACAACATAGGAAATTCCGTATATGGAAATAGTATAGAAATAGATTGAACATATATCAGATCCTTATTTAAGATATAATGAGTCGAGTCAAATATGCTTCAGATATAAGATCGATTATATATGCTATAATGTTCACTTATTCTAATTTTTTAAATGCTCAGAGCATTGTGAGAAAAATGACTAGAATTTTGTGTGAATGAAGTTATTAAACAAACTATTAAAGCATTATAAGGTTTACCAAAGACTGGTTGCTTGTGGACAGTTAGAAGTATGATATTAATTTGGACGGACCATAGCGACATGATTCTGGATTGAGATGATTCTTGAACAGAATTGATGGTCATATGGGAATATAGAAATATTTCATAATGGGAGATGGTTGAAAAGTCTACATGTGAGTTGGAAACTTTAATGCAAGAGAAGTGCTCAAGGAGTGTACCTTAAATTTGAACCTTCATTACCATGGAATTGTTTCTAGTGACAAAGTCGCAATGGGATATTTTGTAAGAATTATACAGTTGTCTTTGAGACTTTAGAATCTTGATATCACAGGAGTTCAATGCATATACAGTTGAAATTCCATCACATCTTGGATAGTGATAAGAATTATAAATTGTGAAATGAGCATCATTGAAATAATGATCTATTCACAAAGGAAGGACCATAGAGAGGCATCATATACATGTTCATAATGTGACATAATTGATGTTTAATTCAAGTGGTTAGTTGATTACTCGAAATATTATACAATGAATAAAGTCATAATTATTATGGTGATTAAATAATAGAGATTATTTGTATTCAATAGCTTTGAGACCGAAGTTAATTAGTTTGTTATTGTGTCTCACTTTGCATGTTTTACTTCCTGAATAATTTGATTATTCGAAGCTCCACAGTCTCTCATACTTTAGGAAATAAGTAGTGAATGAAGACTATCATGAAATGGATTATACATTGTCTAAGGAGTTTAGAGATAGCAATTGTGTTGCTATAATGTTCATAAGTACTTAGAAAATGGAGATTTGAGTATTAGATAAACCCACACTCAGAGAATTACTCCATGGATTATATCACGAGTAATTCTGAAACGATAATATCTTTTATTATTAAAACAGAGATATATTAGTTGTAATTTACAAGTCGGTTGTAGATTGATATTGCAAAAACACACCAGTAACTTGATGTTATAAAATGTAGTGTCATGTATGATTTGGTGAGTAAAAGATACAAGCATATGAGTGAAAGTTTATTTGTTCCTTCTGCCCTGACGGGAAAAGAGATATCTTTGGGCCCCGTGGTAATTTGGTGTCGACTTATAATGTTGGGCCTATCCAGGAAAAAAATTGATGTGTTCAATTAGAAGTCTTATGACGTCATCATAATTTAGAAATTGGGAAAAAAAGTTTGGACAATGAGATTGATTCTGATCCATGTCTCATGTCCATACGATGTCTTAAAGAGCGGAGGAATATTTGATCGCTTATCTAAGGACCAATATCTGATAATATCAGAGTTCAACAATTGATTTGGAAAGCACACTTTGTTGTTTGATTTAGAAGTTATACTTTTAATTTAGTTTTAGACTTATCCAAGTGGGAGACTGTTGGATTAGGTGTCTAATCCAATAACTAAATTGGTATAATCTTGAATTATTAGCAAAGTCCTTTTGGGTTTCCCTCAAGCCTAGTAATTGATTGGAATGCTTTTTGGAGAGAGAGAGACTGATTTATTAATTTATTATATGATTAATAAATTAATTAAAAATAAAAATAAAGGATTTATTAATATATTATGAGAACAATATATTATTTATAAATAGTATTTTTTTTTAATTAAGAATTAATCATAAATTAATTGGAATTAAATTTGGGATTAATTGGATTAATTAAAAGTTGAAGGACTAAAGGTGACAATGTTCGAAAGTTGAACATTGACGAATTCTAGAACCTCCCAAGAGGTGGAAGGTTCTAGAGGCTTTATTGGGATTTAAGGAAGCTTAGAATACCTTAGGAAGGAAGCAATAGGGTTAGGGTTATCTAAATGGAACCTGCCTTACATACAACCTCCTTAACACCTATATAAACCCTAAGGGTTTAGAATTTCGAAATTCACTTCTCTAAGAGCATTAGATCCAAAATTTTTCCTTCTCCTCCTCCTTTATCCTCTTAAGCTTCCAATTTATAAGGCGTGGGTGTGAGCCATTAGAGGCATGAGAGTTTTGGTTCTATGTTTTTGAAGACCAATCAAGAGGGAATACTAGTTTATTTGCTATAATAAACTAAAGGTATGTGATTTCTAATATCCCTCTCTTAATTTCGAAAATAGCAACATACGTTTAGGATTCTTGATATTCAATTGTTTGTTGCAAATCATAGCGAGAAAGGGTTTAAGTTTTTCTGGCAAAATAAGACTTTGTAACCTATAAAGCCCATCACTTATTACTATACAAGATGTGATGGAATTCCACTTTTACATGCATTAATCTCTTGTGATATCGAGATTCCAAAGTCTCAAAGACTGTGTTATCAAGATTCCAACGTCTCAAAGATTGAATCTTCGATATTATAGAATATCCCATCGAAACTTTGTTACTATAAACAATTCCATGGTAATTAATGTTCAAATTCAAGGTACACTCCTTGAACACTTCTCTTGCATTAAAGTTTACAACTCACATGTAGACTTTTCAACCATCTCCCATTATGAAACATTTCCATCTTCCCATATGACCATCAATTCTAATCAAGAATCATCTTAATCCATAATCATGTCACTATGGTCCGTCCAAATTAATGTCATACTTCTAACTATCCACAAGAAACCAGCATTTGGTGTAACCCTAGAATGTTCTTGATTGTTGTTTAAGAATTTTAGTCACACAAAATTCCAGTCCTTTTCTTACAATGCTCTGAGCAGTTGAAAAATTAGAATAAGTGAATATTATAGCATATGTAATTGATCTTGTATCCGAAGCATATGAGATTCGATTCATTATGTCTCACATAAGGATTTGATATATTTTGAATCTCTTGCTATAATATTTCCATATATCAAATTTCTTACGTTGAATCATTTCAACATGATTTTCATATATGTCTATGACTAAGTTCTATTAAACTATACAATCTAAACTTTAGAATCGAAAAGAAGTATGAGTGCCCTCCCCTTAAGTCTACTATAATGAAATAATTCCCAAAATTTGTAATTCACAAATTGAAAACTTTGTTCCCTACGAAAAGTATTGTCAACATGTAATAATAGCATAACACTTATGCTCCCACTATCTTTGACATGTACTTAGAAATCAGCTGGAGTTTTAGAAATCAATATTCTTTATTTTCTTACTAAAGTACATATTTTTGTTACGTGATGTTTCAATAAGTCTCTAACTAGACTTCTTAAACTTATACACATTCATTGGATAACATATGTGTATGTTTAAACCCTTTCAGAAATATATATATATATATATATATATATATATATATATATATATATATATATATATATATATATATATATTGAAAGTTCAAACATTTCCTTGCCATTTCTCACAATTCGAAATATGAAGAGGGATGCTGTAATAATATTTTGAATTTGAGAATGTAATTAACACAACCAATATCCATATTAATCTTCATCAAATCTTTTAAAATCTACTAGAAAAATTATTTCTTCATAATCATTCTCATGAATTAGAGCTAATCTTTGCCACATAGATTTCAAGGTAAATACTTCCCATCCATGTGAATCTATCATTTCCAACCTACATTCATAAGAAAAGGTTTAGGAAATAAACAAAAAAAAATTTAGCTTTCCTTCATGGACTGAACTTCTTTATTCAAAATTTCTTGCCCTCTGGTAGCATAAGGGCCTATTTGTGCTTTAATGTTGTTAGCAGCTCACCTATATTGATCAATGTACTTTCACTGACCAATTCACTTTGCGTTTGTAGTTAAATGAAAAACATAGAAATCATAAGAATTGCCAAGTCAACTAGAAGCACACAGAAATAAGAATGTGTCAACCAAACACGATAGGTTATCAACTTGAGGCCGGGTTCTAGTAATAACTAAATGAATTATTGTTGATTGAGCATTGAAACTATCAAGACCAATACGTCTCCCACTGACTTCTTAGCATATGAGTTTTCTCTCAAAGAACATTCCTTCGCCTAGCTCAAAGAATATTCAAAAGTTTGTGTGGATTCCCGACAAAAAATGTCACACCCCCGAACCGGAACAGCGGAAACGTCCGGGGGTAGATAACATCATTGTACAGTATCATAACAATTGAATAGTAGCACTCAAAGCATTACAACCGTTATATTGAATATTTAATATGATTACATTGTGCTCCAAACATTGTTTACATTGTTTCAAATGTATAAGACAAAAATATATAACATGATGCGAAGACGTCCCATCCACAAGAAACTCTTGATTAGCTGTTTACTGTTCTCCTGAGAATACAAGTGATTTTGAAAAGTGTCAGCAATTAAGTTGGTGAGTTCATAAGCGTTTTGTAAGAAAAGGATTTGTAATTTTTTCATGAAAATGATAGTGTATACTTTTAGAAAATCCAATATTTTCTTTGAATATGAGCTGTAAGTCTTATATTCCAAGATTAAAAATGTAAGTAATGTTGTACTGAAAAATGGTGTTATGAAGTTTTATCTTTATATAAAACTACTTGAATGTATGTTATCCCGTAAATAAATTGTTTTGTAAATACCCTATGTGAGTTACTATAACCATACTAATGCGACTAGTTGCATGAACGACGTGCTTCGGACGTCGGAACTGTTACGACATTTGTCACCCTAGACTTGCCGGTCTAACTGTAACTAACAGCTTAGGTGCAGAGTTGTCAATCCCATATAGATCTATATACAAGTGTCACGCTCTCCCTACAAGAGACTCTAGTTATAATGCAGGTCTTAGTGTGTGTACTCTGGTAGGTATGGTGAAGCCAAATGTCTCACAACCAATATCAATCGATTTACTTGAACTGAAAACTCATTTTTCTTGTAAATGAAATAATTATACCTTTAAATAATCATATGTTTCCTCTGAAATGATAGTGTAGTTTTGTGACTCCCAAACTATACCAATTATAGTTTATCTTGTTTGTTTGTTGAGACTATTTATATAATCTTTTATTGAAATAGAATGTTGTTATCTTGTCTAGTGTCAAAATGTATGGTCAAAACATTTATATATATTTTTTGGGTTGTAACCCACAAAATGGTGAAATAACTAGAATATACTCCTTTTGGTTAGAAAAGCTATATTTTGGTAAAAAGCTTCCTAAAACCTTGTAGTTTTACAAATCATAATTTTTCTTATGATTTTATGACATGGATTATAGTTTGACTTTGTTAGTTTTGCATTTGAAAACTAATATATCACAAATATTTGTACAAAAGCAAGTAATAATCATATCTTATGCAATGGCTTATACTTTAACATAGAGATGAAACAATCAAGTATTTGTAATATGAACAAATTTTGACTTGTATTCCCCCCTCCCCCCGAAAACATGCAAATCCTGAAAATGTAGGGGTATGAACTCACCTTGAGTGGATTTGTGGGTTGTTTGAAGAGATTGTGTGAAGATTTCCAAGCCTAAAACCCTTGAATGGGGTTGATGAACTTCCTTGGAGATGATATTATCCTAAGAGTTTTAACACATAATAATATGTGTAAATAAAATGAAACTAACTTGATAGTGCATAAATACACTAGATGAAGAAATACTTACCAAATTCTAAGAATAAACTTAGAGGATTTGAACTTGGAAGATTATTTGGACTTGGTTCTTGAGAGAATATGGAGTAAATTTTAGAGAAAATAGAATGGGTGGGGGTTTTTGGTGTTAATCTCGTCATTATATAACAAGAGGGAAAGGTGATGGGATATTTTCTTTGTTATCTGTTGGATATTTGCATGGATATTTGTTCGGTAATTAGTTCTTATGGGAAACTGGTGTATCTATCATGTCATAAAGTCAACACTTCCTTATCCTTCCCTCCTTTCCCACCGAATTCCCTTAGCATGACTGAAATCACATGTGATTTCGGTCCTAGGCATGATTTGATCCAGTATGTTTTTAGCCTTAACATGCTTTCGGTTCTAAGCCTTCGTCACATGGTGGTTTCGGTTGGGTATCATCCTTTAAGGGTGATTTCGGTTCTAGGGGTCTTTAGCATGGGATTTCGGTTTTGGTGTTACCCACTAAAGGGTTATTTCGGTCCTAGGCAAACCGAAATCACTAGGTTGGTGGGGTACTAGGCTGAAAACTATAATGCAAAGTTTTAATTCATGATTTATGCTGCAACTATTGGACTTGTCTTGACTTGCTCTAACTTGTTGACTTTTACAGGTTTATCACGAACATAGTTTGCAAAGTGTGTGTGTATATATATATATATATATATATATATATATATATATATATATATATATATATATATATATATATATATATATACATCTTTACTTATATAAATAATGCCCCTTTGGCTTTCACAGTCTTATTGCAACAAAAATTACATTGTGAATTCACTTGTACTCGGTTACAATTTAGACCTTGCTTGTTCCAAAATTTTCTAGTTGTCACATCATCCCCCCGTTAGAGGGAATTTCGTCCCGAAATTTGCATATTGGACGAGTTTTTGCAACTAGAGGAAAAGTTTTAGGTATTTCTGTTTCATTTGATCTTCTCGTTCCCAGGTGAATTCGTGCCCTCGCTTGGCGTTCCAGCGGACCTTCACTATTAGTATTCGACTTTGTTTCGTACTCTTGATCTCCTTGTCCATGACTTCCACCGGTTCCTCTATGAAGTGTAGACTATCATTTACCTTGATTTCCTCGGGTGGGATTGAAAGAGTTGCGTCGGACAGACACTTCTTTAGGTCGGATACGTGGAAGGTGGGATGTATGTTACTTGGTTCTTGGGGTAGTCAAAGTTTGTGAGCTACCGAACCGATTCTGGCAAGGATGTCGAATGGACCGATATGCCTTGGATTTAATTTCCCATGTTTGCCAAAACGTATCATCCCCTTCCAGGTTGAGACCTTCAGCAGAATGCGGTCACCAACCTGGAACTCTAAGGGTTTTCGTTGCTTATCAGCATAGCTCTTTTGCCGATTTCGGGATGCCTTTAATCGTTCAGGGATCTGAACGATCTTCTCCGTAGTTTCCCGTATGAATTGTGGGCCGGTGAGTGTGCTATTAGGTACTTGTCCCTTTGCTAGCTGCGTGTCACCTTCCTCAACCCAGCATAGAGGTGATCTGCACTTGCGCCCATAGAGGGCTTCGAATGGAGCGACTTTGATGCTAGTGTGATAGATGTTATTGTACGAGAACTCGATGAGCGGTAAATGAGTATCTCAGGCTTTACCAAAGTCTATCACACAAGCTCTCAACATGTCTTCTAGTGTTTGTATGGTTCTCTCGCTTTGCCCGTCAGTTTGAGGGTGATAGGCTGTACTCATATCGAGTTTTGTCCCTAAGGACTTCTGTAGTGACTGCCAGAACCGTGAGGTGAATCTACTATCCTTGTCGGAGATAATGGATATTGGCACCCCATGTAGTCGCACGATTTCTTTAATATACTTCCTCGTTAGCTTCTCCATTTTGTCGGTTTCTTTTATTGGCAGGAAGTGTGCGGATTTGGTTAACCGGTCAACGATCACCCAGACAGTGTCAAGTTCACCCATCATCTTGGGTAACTTGGTTGTGAAGTCCATGGTTATCCGGTCCCACTTCCACTCGGGCATTTCCGGTTGCTGAAGCAAACCCGAGGGCTTTTGATATTCTACCTTTACCTTGGCACAAGTCAGGCACTTGCCGACGTAGATAGTCATTTTTGCCTTCATGTTCGGCCACTGATAATGTTTCTTTAGGTCCAGATACATCTTGTCTGAAACGGGATGAACGGAGTATTTTTTGTGAGCCTCGTTCATGACAACCTCTCTGTACCCACCGAATTTCGGTGTCCAGATTAGATTCATGAGATAATAAGGTCCGTCATCCTGAACTTCAAGGTTTTTATCCATTCCCCCTAAGACCTCACCTGTGACGTTTTCGGGTTTCAAGGCCTCTTGCGCGCCTCCTTGATTTGTGTGGATAGGTGTGAATGAATGGTCTTGGTTAATGATTTTCACTCGGCGGCCCGAGTATTCTTTCTGACTTAGGGCGTCTGCTACTTCGTTGGCCTTGCCCGGATGATAACGAATTTCGAATTCGTTGTCGTTTAGCAGTTCAAGCCATCGTCGTTGTCTCATGTTAAGCTCCTTTTGATTGAGGATGTGATGTAGACTCGTATGATCTGTGAAGATGGTGCATTTGGTGCCGTAAAGGTAGTGTCTCTAGACCTTAAGGAAAACACTATTGTTCCTAAAGTCAAGGTTGTGTGTGGTGTAGTTGACCTTATAAATCTTAAGTTGTCTCGGAAATCTCTTCCTCTGGAACTCTGAGCGGGTGGTATGCCAACCTTGGATCAACCTTCTGAGAATTAGTCCGTTCCTTGAAGTTGGTTGAACAGATCGTCGATTCAGGATAGGGGATATCGGTCCTTGATGGAGAGTTTGTTCGACTTTTGACAGTCAACGCACATATGGAACGATCTGCCCTTCTTCTTTATGAGCCAGATTGGCGCTCCCTGAGGCGAGGAGCTCGGTCTATTAATTCCTTTACTCATTAGCTCGTTTCGTTGACCGAGCGATTCCTACATTTCCGTTGGCGTTGATCGATATAAGGATTTGGCTATGGGGGTTACTTCAGGGATTAAGTCAATCCTGAACTCATCTTTGCGTACAGATGGTATTTTTGGAAGGTCTTTTGGGAATACATCGGGAAATTACATATTCCTAGAATATCCTTAATGTCTTTCACTCCCTGTTCCTCATTTTTATTGTGGGCGAAGAAAGAGTGTGGTACCTCTTGAATAGGTACTTCTGAGCCTTGATGCAAGGGACGATTCAGAGGTTTGTGTCGGGTTCGTCGTCATAGATAACACGGGATTTGTTATTTGATAAGTTAGGTTGAATGGCCTCTTTGTAACACATGGTATTAGTATGGTGAGGACTTAAACCGACACATGTAAATGACCGCGTCAAAGTTTCCTATTTTTACTGGTATTAGGTCGATTTGGAAGAAATGTTTTCTTAGAGTTAGAGTGCATCGTAGGTATATGTTGTTGGTGGCTTCAGTTCTTCCCCTAGACATCTCTACCGGGAATATTTTCGTGAATGTTATACTTTGTGACTCACAGGTTTCCTCTCTGCACCCCTATTGTAAAGTATGCATGCATATGAGTTAATTGAGGAGGGAACATACCGATAATCACAGCGGGGTTCCTTGTCGCTTCCTCATATGCTTTTGTTGGAAATCCCTCAACGCTACTAACATCTTTGTTTCTAGTATTTGGGCACATCCTTTTGAAATTCCCCGCCTCCCCACATTTGTAGCATGTCTGACCCACCCTAGCATTTGCGGCCTGGGTGGTTTGTTGTGCTTCTTACAAGAACGGGTGGTATGCCCCTTTCTGTTGCAATTACTGCAGTGCAACTCTTGGCATAATCCAAAGTGATGGATGTTACACTTGTTGCATCTAGACAGGTTCCCAACATATGGTTTCACCGGTACTAAGGCAACAAGGATAGTGGTGGTATGGGCTGCCACAATTTGTTGTCTTTTAAGAGGTTCCTGAGTCGAACGACCCCTTTTCTTGTTCCAGAACTTTCATTTCTTGGGTATTACTCCTCCATTGTCGTGGGAGTTCTTAGGTTTGTAATTTGGGGTGTCCTTGCAGGAACACACCCATTGGTGTCCTTGGTTTCCACCGTGATTGGAACTGCTGGCACCGTTTCCACTTCCGTTTGCGTTGTTAGTGCTAAGTTGTACCATGACGGCTGTGACGACGGCTGTTACAGCGGCTTGAAATGTAGCGGGGTCCATTTGTAGAACTGTTGTTGCGCCGGTATGCTAGCTACTTCTACGTTGCGACATGATTCTGTTATATGGTATGAAACGAGTTCGTAAGTAACTATGGTCCTTGCTGGTTGTATTCCATCTACATTTATATTTATATACATATAAACTATACGCTTTGTTGTACGATTCCCAAATGTTTCGATCAACATCATCGTAATATACTTATGGTGGCAAGTAGTAGTAGATATTGTACTAACGTTAAGTTACCAAAATAGAACATACACATCCAAACATTAAGTTGATTCGGGGTACACTGGCTTTGGGGGGCATATCTCGCTTGATTTACTACTCCTGGTTGTGATGAAAGGTGTAATACGCCTAACACATATTGTGAGTAATGTAGTCATTAGCCCTCTAGGCTATACTAGTCTGTCATATACCAAAATGGCACACAAGGTGCCTCGCCACCTTGCACATCTCACGAGTGGCTTCCTCTGCTCTCTACTCCGCTATGACCACCCTAGCTTCAACTACGATTACCCTCTCCTTGAGAGTCGAGTATCTCTCCTGGTACTCTCTCGTTTGTTCTCGTGCGGTGGTGAGGTCCTCATGAGGTCGGTCAATGAGATGGCATGTCCGGGGGTGGTCCCTCTCTGGTAGTCGAGTGTGTGCGTCAGTAGCCTCAACTGCGGACCCCAGCTCCATGATCCGATTTGCTGACGCCCTGGTCTGATCTCCGAAGTGTGTGATCCGCTGAACCATAATAGGGAGGGCCCTATCTGTCGTTCCTTCATGACCGAGGTTATAGAAACCTCGCTCTAAGCCATATGAAGAATGCTGGTGTTGCTACCTGCTCCACCTCTCCAAATCTTCTGCCCAGCGGGGCGTGGGACTTTGGTAGCCTAATCGGTATGCGGGAACCCTAGCGACATAAGGAGGGTTAATGACCTCCGACTCTGCATCTGACTCCTCGTCGTCTTTTTCTTCCTCCACTAGCTCTTTCGGATCCTCTTCGGGACCCTCCTCAATCCATCCACCATTTCCCTGGATCGGGAAATAGGGGTCTCCGGGCATGTGAAATCCTGCCATATTGTCTATGCGAGAATAGAGATACGAGAACTACATGAAGGGTTTATAGTATTCAAAAATACTCCTATAGTATTTTAATCTTTATGTTTGATTCTAGAGTTTCCTGGTGTATAGATTTGGTAAGTTTTAGATTCGTTGCCAACTACGACCATTCCTAAACACATGTTAGTCATATCTAACATAAATATAGTTGATCAGGCTATACTTATCCTAGATATGATTACATAACTGTCTAGGCTTAACCGTAGCGTTTAACTCCTCTAAATACTTTTATATGGTTCTTATTAGGACACTGTTTCTAGTATGTATGCATGTATACTTTTTATGAAAATACTTTTATATTTTAAAAGTATACTTCTTAGTTAGAGTGTTTTAGCCCCATTGTATTTATAGTTCTATATCTTAAATGGTTTGATATACTTAGTTCACTATAAACAATGCTCTGATACCAATATGTCACACCCCCCCGAACCGGAACGGCGGAAACGTCCGGGGGTGGATGACATCATTGTACAGTATCATAACAATTGAATAGTAGCGATCAAAGCATCATAACCGTTGTATTGAATATTTAATGTGTTTACATTGTGCTCAAAACATTGTTTACATGATATCAAATACATAAGACAAAAATATATAACGTGATGCGATGACGTCCCATCCACCAAAAACTCTTGATTACGTGTTTACTGTTCTCCTAAGAATACAAGTGATTTTGAAAAGTGTCAACAATTATTGGTGAGTTCATAAGCGTTTTGTAAGAAAAGGATTTGTAATTGTTTCGTGAAAATGATAGTGTATACTTTCAGAAAATCCAATATTTTCTTGGAAACTGAGCTGTAAGTCTTATATTCCAAGATAAAAATGTAAGTAATGATGTACTGAAAAATGGTGTTATGAAGTTTTACCTTTATATAAAACTACTTGAATGTATGTTATCCTGTAAATCAAATGTTTTGTCAATACCCTATGTGAGTTACTATAACCATACTAATGCGGCTAGTTGCATGAACGACGTGCTTCGGACGTCGGAACTGTTACGACATTTGTCACCCTCGACTTGCCGGTCTAACTGTAACTAACAGCTTAGGTGCCGGGTTGTCAATCCCATATAGATCTATACACATGTGCCACGCTCTCCCTACAAGAGACTCTGGTTATAATGTAGGTCTTAGTGTGTGTACTCTGGTGGGTACGGTGAAGCCAAATGTCTCACAACCAGTATCAATCGATTTACTTGAACTGAAAACTCCTTTTTCTTGTAAATGAAATAATTATACCTTTAAATAATTATATGTTTCCTTTGAAACAATAGTGTAGTTTTGTGACTCCCAAACTATACCAATTATAGTTTATCTTGTTTGTTTGTTGAGACTATTTATATAATCTTTTATATAAATACAAAGTTGTTATCTTTTCTAGTGTCAAAATGTATGGTCAAAACATGTATATACTTTTTTTGGGTTGTAACCCACAAAATGGTGAAATAACTATAATATACTCCTTTTGGTTATAAAAACTATATTTTGGTAAAAAGTTTCCTAAAACCTTGTAGTTTTACAAATCATAATTTTTCTTATGATTTTATGACATGGATTATATTTTGTTTTTGTTAGTTTTACATTTGAAAACTAATATATCACAAATATTTGTACAAAATCAAGTAATAATCATATCTTATGCAAATAATGGCTTATACTTTGACATAGAGATGAAACACGCAAGTATTTGTAAGATGAACTAATTTTAACTTGTATCCCCCCCCCCTAAAACATGTAAATCTCGAAAATGTGGGGGTATGAACTCACCTTGAGTGGATTTGTGTTTGAAGAGATGGTGTGAAGATTTCCAAGCCTAAACAATTGAATGGGGTTATTGAATTTCCTTGGAAATGATATTATCCTAAGAGTTTTAACACATAATAATATGTGTAAATAAAATTAAACTAACTTGATAGTGCATAAATACACTTGATTTTGAAGAAATACTTACCAAATTCTAAGAATAAACTTGGAGGATTTGAGCTTGGAAGATTATTTGGACTTGGTTCTTGAAAGAATATGGAGTAAAATTTAGAGAAAATGGAATGGGTGGGGGTTTGTGGTGTGGATCTCGTCCTTATAAAGCAAGAGGGAAAGGTGATGTGATATTTGCTTTGTTATCTGTTGAGTATTTGCATGGATATTTGCTGGGTAATTAGTTCTTATGGGAAACTGGTGTATCTATCATGTCATAAAGTCAACACTTCCTTATCATTTCCCTCCTTTCCCACCAAATTCCCTTAGCATGACCGAAATCACATGTGATTTTGGTCCTAGGCATGATTTGATCAAGTATGTTTTCGGCCTTAACCTGATTTCGGTTCTATGCCTTCTTCACATGGTGTTTTCGGTTGGGTATCACCCATTAAGGGTGATTTCAGTTCTAGGGGTCTTTAGCATGGGATTTCGGTTTTGGTGTTACCCACTAAAGGGTGACTTCGGTCCTAGGAAAACCGAATCACTTGGTTGGTGGGGTACTTGGCCAAAAACTATAAAGCAAAGTTTTAATTCATGATTTATGCTCCAACTATTTGACTTGTCTCGACTTGCTATAACTTGTTCACTTTTAAAGGTTTATTACGAACATAGTTTTCAAAGTATATATATATATATATATATATATATATATATATATATATATATATATATATTCATCTTCACTTATACAAATGATGCCCCTTTGGCTTTCATAGTCTTATTGCAATAAAAATTACGTTGTAAATTCACTTGTTCTCAGTTACAATTTAGACATTGCTTGTTCCAAAGTTTTCCAGTTGTCACAAAAAAATACTTCATAAAATTGTTCTCACTTTATCTATTGTTTCTTGATCAACAAAAAGCATCAAAAATCCAATTCAAGATGTGCTAGAGTAAGAAAACACTATTACTCCACATGTTATGAGGTGTTATCAAGCTTCTTAGTATGAAATGATTTTCAAGACACAATTTGTATTTACTAGAGTATGAATCTAAAACTTGATCGGAACAAAGTATGACTCATATATGATCGATACATTTCCAATAATGTTCGATTACTCTTCTTAGTCATATAATTGCACTAAGATGTTCTTGGAGGACTCAATTGTGATACTTTAC
This sequence comes from Lactuca virosa, assembly GCF_052849685.1. Classification (NCBI taxonomy): domain Eukaryota; kingdom Viridiplantae; phylum Streptophyta; class Magnoliopsida; order Asterales; family Asteraceae; genus Lactuca; species Lactuca virosa. The sequence goes on along the minus strand of NC_136428.1, from coordinate 339,168,161 downwards.
AATTACTAAGATAAAGCATTATCCTTTCTTTTTAGATTAGAGAATCGTTTATATTTCTACCTAATAGATTATTCTAATTGTTCTGCTACTATTTGAATATTTTCAAAGTATTAGAATTATGTTTAATCTCATAAACATAACCATAATTACCGAAGCATCAACAAATCATGACAAATAGAGTTATTGTCCTTTGTGGTAGATCAAAATAGTCCCTATCAACATGTACTAGATCCATCAATCATTCACTTGCCTCACATAAACATGTGATCAATGAAATAGTCATAATTTTCTAATGACCAATATTCTCATGCATCACACAATTCGAATTGCATGACTCCAAGTTTCTGTCTAATTTGAAACTTGGTGATGATAATTCTTTTCACTTGGTTAATTATTACAATACCACAAATGATATCATAAGAATCAAATCCACAATTAATATTGTAAATATTTGAAATATGACCAACAATTTCATAAATGGCATTGCAAGGAAATATAAAGTATGGGAACCAGATAAACCAAAACTTCTCTTTTATTGAAAATAAACGAAAACTTGGAACTTGTCCTCACAACGCATAAATTGAAAACTAAGTTTCTAGACATTTCCGAAGAGTAATAGCAATCTATTAAATTATCCCAACTCCTTAGCAGTAGTTCCAAATTCTGATCTTCGAACCATGTGACCAAAGTCTATTTCTCACAATCAGATTTAGCTCACATTGCTCAAGCTTCCTTCTTTCTTTTAGCTCCTTTAATACCATCAAAATGCGATCATCACATCCTGTATTAAGAGTCTATGAATAGGAACTTATAAAATGATGAAGTCAGATAATGGATGTACCTGAAGTAGAGTCACATGACTTGACTTTACTATCTCTAAGATCTTTATAGTATTTTGGGCAGCTTCGTTTCTAGTGTCCCTTCAATTGGCAGTAGAAACAAATGGACTCTTTGGGCTTAACACATGGAATGATTCCATGACAAGTCTTTCTCTTTACCATATGTTCAAATGGTTTGATCTTGGACAACCACTTTCCATCGGAAAGAGAAATATTTTCTAGACCACCATTGTCAATGTCCGTGGAAACTTTGGAATTAGACCCAATAAGAATCTTCGCTTTAGATGTGCTCTTAAGCATTTCTGCTTCATCAACTATCAACATTTGGGTCAGATCAATTAGCGTTACGTTGATATTCCTCATATAAAAGTTCTCAATGACCTAATCATATGACTTCAGAAGTGAGAGAAGAACCAAATTAATGACTTGCTCCCTTTGGAAAACGACACCCATTTTATCCAACTTGTCAATGTACGATTTCATTTTCAGTACATGCGCACACACAAAGTTTCCATCTTGATGTTTGCATGCCAATATGGATTAAGTAGTCTAATATCTTTCAACTTGAAGGAAACATAACGATGGGTTAGTCACAGGAGGAGGCGGTGGAAGAGTTGAAGATATATGATATCCAATTCCATCATTTCCTAAGGAAGGGAAAAGAATTTCACCTTTACTTGAAATTGGAAGACCATTTCCAGAAGATTGAGGAAAACCATTTCCATAGAAATGAGGAAGACCATTTCCATCTTATAAGACATCTAAAAGTAGGAGACAAGAGAATTCAAGTTTGTTGATTTTAATCTTTAATTATTAACCCATGAATTTAAATTAAGGCTAGGATCCATATTTTCGATTCGAACTTTGAAGAGGGATGCCATAATCACATTCGAATATATTTTAGGTAGGTATGGCTTTTACCAATTTAAATCTTATCAAACTGCCAGATCTTCTAAGATCCATTGAATCTTATAATGGCATATTTAATCTGTGACAACTGGAAAATTTTAGAACAAGCAAGGGTAAATTGTAATAGTGTATAGGTAAATTCACAAAGTATTTTGTTGCAATAAAATTTTGAAACCCAAAGGGGCATCATTTGTGGGATTGAATATATATATATATATATATATATATATATATATATATATATATATATATATATATATATATATATACACACACCTTGAGAAACCATGTCGTAATTAACATTGACAAGTCAACAAAATAGAACCAAGCACAAATTAAATATTGTCTTATAGTTTTTGGTCTAGTACCCCACCTACCTTGAGATTTCAGTTTGCTTAGGACCACTCAAGGCCGAAATCTCCCACCTAAAACACCCTAGGCCGAAAACACCACCCTAGAACCCCACTAAGGCCGAAAACACCTAAGGACCAAGCCACTAAGACCGCCATCAACATGGTGGAGGGGTTAAGCCCGAAATCACCTAGAGTACAAAGTGATTTCGGTCTTGCCATGGCTGAAATCACCCATTTGAATCTTCCAAAAGAGAATTCGGTGGGATAAAAAGATAAGAAGTGTTGACTTTATGATTAGATGCCTAATTCTTTTTTCCATGCAAAATTCAACAGTAACCCAAGCAAAACTCCGATAAGTAAATATAATATCCAACATGTAACTAGGCAAAAGTCACATCAATTATCCTCCTTATAATGAACGAAATCACCACCCCAAAATCCCCATCGATTTCATTTCTCTTTGCTGCAACTTCAAACCCTCTCAAAAGAAAGCCAAATCTTCCAAATACAAAATTCTTCAAGTGTGTTCTTAAATTTTGGTAAGTATTTTCGTGATTACCTAGTGTTTAATACAATTTCATGTCCATTTCATCCTATTACACACATTAAAATGTGTTAAACCCTTAGGATAATACCATTTTCAATAAGTTCATCAACCTCATCTAAGAGTTTAGGCTTGGAAATCTCCTCATCAACACTTCAAACAACCCACAAATCCACTCAACGTGAGTTCATACCCCCTCATTTTTAATTTTTTTTTCATGTTTTTAGGGGGGGGGGGTGGGGGTGGGGGGAATATAAGTCAAAATTTGTTTATCATACAAATATTTGCATGTTTCATCTTTATGTTAAAATATAAGATATTGTTTGCACAAGATGTGGTTATCACTAGCTTTCCCCAAATATTTGTGATATATTACTTTTAAAATGCAAAACTAACAAAACAAACATAATCTATGTCATAAGATCATAAGAAAATTTATGATTTGCAAAACTCCTTAGTTTTTGAAGCTTTTTACTAAAATATAACTTTGATAACAAAAAGGAGTACTTTTTAGTATTTCAATATTTTGTGGGTAACAAACCAAAAATTATGATGTTGACTCTATATTTTGAAACTAGACAAAATATTCACTATGTGTTTGTATAAATGTTTATATAAATGTTCTTGACAAACAGACATAATAAACTATAGTTGGTATAGTTTGAGAGTTACAAACACTAAACTATCATTTCAGAAGAAATAAATAATTATTAAAGGTATAATTATTTTACTTACAACATAACAAATTTTAAACACTATAGACGTAAACCATTTGATACATACTTGTGAGACACTACTTCATTGTACCCACCAGAGTACCCACTAAAGTCCTGAATTATAACTAGAGTCTCTTGTAGGGAGAGCATGACACTTGTGTATAGATCTAAACGGGATTGACAACCCCGCACCTAAAATGTTAGTTGCAGTTAGACCAGAAGGTCTAGGGTGACAAATGTCGTAACAGTTCTGACGCCTGAAGAACGTTGTTCAGGCCACTAGTCGTATTAGTATGGTTATAATAACTCACATAGAGTATCGATGATACATTGGATTTACGGGTTAACATACATTCAAGTAGTTTTATATAAAGATAAAATTACATAACACTACCTTTCAGTACAACATTACTTACATTTTTAGTCTTTGGATTGAGACTTACGTTTCATTTATGAGAAAATATTGGATTTTCTACAAGTATACACTACCTTTTTACATGAAATAGTTACAATCTTCCTTGCATACAAAAACACTTATGAACTTACCAACTTAATTGTTGACACTTTTCAAAATCAATTCTATTCTCAAGAAATTAGTAACCAGGTAACCACAAGAGTTTTTGGAGAATGGAACGTCTTCACATCATTTCATTCATTTTTGTCACATGCATTTGGTGTCATGAAAACAACATTTGAGTACAATGTAAACTTATTTACTATTTAATGTAATGGTGGTGATGCTTGTTTCATTTATATTTGTGACAACCCGAAATTTTTTTATTATTTTCGTTAAGTCAACGTTGGTTAAACTTAATCCTTCCATGGTCTTAAATCAGATGGTTTATTGGGTTATAAGTGTTGAAGCCTAGTTAACTGTACACCCCGATTCTCAGGTATTAATATTATGGCTTTAATTTTCAAGTTTCAAGGTCTACTCGACGAGTTGGATGCCCTGACTCGTCGAGTAGCAGTGGGTTTGGGGCCAGGTGTTTAAGTGACCAACTCGCCGAGTCGGAAGAGTGACTCGACGAGTTGGAGCTGGAGTGTGAAACCCTAATTTCCGGGGTTTTGCACCCTATTTAAGGAATCATTAGCCTCCCTTAGTCCCTTACATCCCCTAGAGAGTCCAGTAACCCTTATTTCGTGTGAGAGCTTCATTTGAGTGTGTTTTGAACTTTGGAAGGTGGAACTTGTGAAGGGAGCTTGAAGGTCAAGTAGCTACCAGCAAGGGACTCGTGTGGATCTACAAAATCTATCTCAGTTAGCTTCATTTGAGGTATCGATTCATGATCTTGGCCTCATTTCTTTCTAGATCTCTTTGGATGAAGTTTAGGGCTTTTGGCTTGATTATGAAGCTATTGTTGAGTATGAGCTGGATCTAAAGTTGCAACTTCAGATCTGAACTCTCCTTCGGATCAAGATTCATAAAGTTTCTAGCCTTGTCATGTATGAAACCTTCCATTTGAGTTAGACCCCATTTCAAGTTTGGATTTGGCATTTTGAGTCATTAGAGCCTTGCATGCACGTAAAGTTTGCAACTTTACGTGATAAGCATGCCTTGGGAGGTTGGATCTGCAGTATGGAGCCTTAGCATGGCTTAAAAAGCATCTGTGTGGATGAAGGACCGAAGGGACTCAGCGAGTGGCATGGTCGACTCGGCGAGTCCGATGAAGATTGCCTTGGGCTCGGCGTGTCAGACGAGTGACTCGGCGAGTTGGCAAGTTATGCAAGGAACTCGGCGAGTAGCTGAGGGTACTCGACGACTTGAGGTCAACATGGACTGTTGTGACATCCCCAAAATCACGGCCAACAAAGACCGGTTTCATTTATGCTTTTAAAATAATTTCAGAGTAAATCCATTGATTTAAATGAGTTGCGGAATTTGTCCCCAAAACAATACATGATAAAATAAAGTTTATCAAAGCATTTCTTAAAGAAATGTATTTTCATTATATATCAAAACTCGGGATGTCATGTTCTGATACAGACACAAAAGCATAAACAAAGAAACATAGACCTTACACAATTATATATAACTAATGGTCCATAAACAAAAACATCTTCAGAAGTTCTCAAACTTATGCTCTCACGCCACTACCTGTAATACAAAGAAACTGAGTGGGTCAGGCTTGGGAGCCTGGTGAGCATATAGGGTTTTCAACCCACAATAAATAATTATATTTAATTTCACCAACCAACAATAACCCGATTACCCATTCCCGTTATCCTCACTTTACGTCCCTAAAACAACAACTATCACAAGGGACCTAATCTAGGATTTTCATCGGGACGGACAATACTGCAAAGGGGTTTCCTCAGCAATAAATGTCCTAAGGCAACCATGAGGGGGATAGGATACAACAAATGAACACCCAAGTTCACCAATACCTACAGGTTATGAGCCTGTCAACATTCCACATGACAGTCTAGAAAGAATCCGTGGTCGTCACCCATATTCTGCTGAATGACTAGATCACAATCAGATCGAGGCCTCTCATCAGTTTATCACATGTCAACTATCTACCCAAGTTCTACCCAACATTTTGTAGATAACAACATACATATGCAACTTAAAAACTGATAAGATACTCATTCCAAATAAACAGATAACATATATATACACGTATATTTATACACACGTAACACGTATTCTAAATTAGATACTTCATATCTATGTGTTAAAAGAAAGGGAATATACACTTACTTGATAAGAAGATGATCAGACAACACTACGACTCTAAGAGTAGTATTCTTCGGTGAAACTGGAAGATCTTCACACACTGGGCTTCTCGCAGGCAGACCTTCGGCTCGGAAACTTAACTTCTCGGGATCCTCAGGGCTTCGGGATTTGCTTCGGAGTTCTGATGGGATCCGGTGCATTAGTGCTACTCTCGCCCAGGGGGTCACCCATCCTAGTACTACTCTCGCCCAAGCACGGTTAACTGCGGAGTTCTGATGGGATCCGGTGCATTAGTGCTGGTATGATCGCATCCCTGGCAGAGAATTGGGAATGATCCCTGAGCTAAATTACCCTAGTCCAACAACTTGACTAGAGTGGGTTTCAAATAGACTCCTATGATAGTATGATGGAAGTATTTGAACAAAGAGTGACACAGAATTTAGCCGACTGTCAATATCATTGATGTTTAAGATGTAACAGGCTTGGAAAATTGACCTTGTAGAGGGTCTTACATCACATCCGGAGTAGGAAAGTTTTGGCCGCCTAAAGGCCTAACTAAAAGTACCTACAGTACAAGATAGATTCATAGAAAATGCCACATAGGACATAGATAGGAAAAACGATTCCTTTTTAACAGGGAAGGAAAGTAAGGCATTTAATACTGGCGGCGGTCATCCCTCTGGTGAACCCTCAGTTTAGCCAGTTGCCGCTCCATATCAAGCATGTGCCTTTCGTACACCCTCTGGCGTACTCGGAGTTCTATGACTTCGGCTCGTGTTTCAGCCAGTGCTTGCAGCAGGGTTTCATGGTCTCTCTCAGATCTTTCACGAGTGTGCTCAAGGTAATTGGTGCGGATTGTATGCATTCTTGCATTTGCATCAACCTCTGCGATACGATGGAGAGCTGTTCTGCCCTAAATCTCGTTTCGGGCAACTCTACGGACCAGAATTGGAAGAATTCTGTCTGCTGAGCTTCCTTCGCTTATGTTGTAGAAGCTTCGGTCTCCATTAAACGGCATAGGTTGGTCTTGCTCTTCGCTCCAGGTTTCCAAGCACTCTACCCAAGGAGGCGTCGGTCCTTGAAAAGCCGGACGAGGGTTAGTATTAGGAACAAGAGCCATCGGGGGTAGGTTCTCCACTTCAGGTTCGGAGTCAGAATCATTAGCAAAGCCTTCAGCTTGGTGACCATCCACACGGATTGGGTGATCATTCTCTGGCTCCTCTAAGAGCCATCCAGCATTGCCGTGGTTGGGGTAGTACGGGTCGTCGTGGGGATGGAATCCAGCCATGATTTCTACGCGAGAAAAGGGAATATAAGAAATAACTAAGTAGACGTACTAATTATATAATTATAAGATGATCTTTATCAGATACTTCAATACTTGTTTAGTGCATACTAGTTATATGTATTCGGGACAGGATAGACCTTCGAATAAGCTACCCTAACTCTAAGTCCACAACCCAACGAGGAACATGAAGTAAAGCAAAGATCCACAGATTCTAAGTCTATGACGTCCTGGATACATATAATTTTAATGTATCCACTAAGCAATTATTGACCTATTGATAAAAATCTATTTAGTTCTCAGATAAGTAATTATAGTAACACCAAATACCCCTATGGTATTTCATTGTGGTAGTGTTGGTAAGTTTTTAGACTTGTTGCCACATCACAACCATTCTTGGGCATATGCTAATCACTCCTCGGACCAGCATAGTTGATCAGGCTATGCCATTCCCAGGACTGACCATACATCCCCAAGCTTACTTGCGATATTCAACAATCGTAATACTTTTGTTCTTGTCATTGTGACACTGATTTTAGTATGAATGCAGGCACGTATACTTTATTCTAGAAAAACTATTTATTTTCTAAAAGTATAATCTTTCGAAAAATGTTCGAATCTGAGACTTTTAGTCCCAATTGTGTTTATAGTTTGTATATCTTATGTGGTTTGATATACTTAATTCACTATAAACCGTGCTCTGATACCAATCTGTCACACCCCCAAACCAAGGATGGCGGAAACGTCCGGGGGTGGAGGACTTCATGTATAGTATCACAACAACGAGTATAATAATGCTCAAAGTAAAAACAACCATCATAAATAATTGAAAGGGTTACACCAAAGTATATGTTTACATGATTCAAATCAATTACATTATGATGACAAAATGAACTATTTGACGATTTATCGTCCCATCCTCAAAATGCTGTTGGTTTTCCTGTTTCACTGATTTCCTGAGAATACAAGTAGTTTTGAAAAAGTGTCAACAATTAAGTTGGTGAGTTCATAAGCTTTTGAAAGTAAGAGTTTAAAAGCCGTTCTTTGTAATGAGTTGTATGTTACCAACAAAATCCAATAATTTCCTTATAAAAACGATATGTAGTCTTAAAACCCAAGACTGGATGTGCGTGTGAGTTTTGTGTTATGTGATCTCAAGTACCGAGACCGAAAGTGTACAAGTAAAATCTATATTTATTGTTATTAAAGGTGGTTTTAAATCAACATAAAAACCCCTTTTGATTTATAAAATCCCTTATACTTTAAGTTTTGTTAACTCCCTATGTGAGTCACTATAACTATACTAAGATTAACCGGTACTTTGTAATGTACCCCTTTTTGTATAAACCCGGTACTTTGTATTCGTACCCCATTTATATGAAGACCCGGTACTTTGTAATGTACCCTTTTTTTGTATAAAACCCGGTACTGTATATTCGTACCCCATTTATATGAAGACCCGATACTTTGTAATGTACCTGTTTTTGTATAAACCCGGTACTTTGTATTCGTACCCCATTTATATGAAGACCCGGTACTTTGTAATGTACCCCTTTTTGTATAAACCCGGTACTGTATATTCCTACCCCATTTATATGAAGACTCGGTACTTTGTAATGTACCCGTTTTTGTATAAACCCGGTACTTTGTATTCGTACCCCATTTATATGAAGACCCGATACTTTGTAATGTACCCCTTTTTGTATAAACCCGGTACTGTATATTCGTACCCCATTTATATGAAGACCCGGTACTTTGTAATGTACCCGTTTTTGTATAAACCCGGTACTTTGTATTCGTACCCCATTTATATGAAGACCCGGTACTTTGTAATGTACCCCTTTTTGTATTAACCCGGTACTTTGTATTTGTACCCCATTTCGTATGAAAACCTTTTGTAATGTAAATGAACATAAACTATACCTATTATAGCTTATCAAAATGTTTGTAATGTATATGCGACCTAACTATACCTATTATAGTGTAGTATGTTTGTTTGTGGTGTATAAGAACCCTTTTATGAAAATACACTAGTGCTATGAATCCATAAACTACGCTTATTATAGCTTATTATATATGTTCGAAATGAATGAAAGATCTTATCATGAATGACTAAATTTCAGGATAATAAACTAACAAGAAATTACATTCAATATTTAGCACGTATCGTTATACACTTTGCTCAACATAATACAAAGTGTTATGAAAGTTATAAGCTGTTAACTAGTTTTTAAGCTTTCTGCACTGTTTTAGAAAAATTATACGAAGTCGAAAACTAAATCCGTAAATTCTGAGAGTTCATAAAATGTGTCTAGTTTATTCATAATTTTTATTATGATTTTTAGAAGTCTTTAACCTGTGTGAAAATGTTCATATTCACAGACTGGTCCGGATTTGTTTATGAAATGATAGACGGTTTTGTAAAAATCACCATAAATCATAGAAAAATCGTATGGTGATGTGCAAGTAGTCATTTTAAAGGTATGAAACTGAACTATTTGCACCTAATACAGTTTTGAAAACTAAAATGCTTAAGTTTACCAAAACAGTCCGTGAATGGAGTTGAACTTTTCTGATGAAGGTTGTTAAATGAGTTTAGTTGTGTTCTTGTGTTTTAACTTGTATTCCCCCCCTTAAAACTTAAGAAAAACATGAAAAGATAGAGGTATGAACTCACCTTGAGTGATTTCAGTAGATGGATGATGGAGAAAAGAAGTGCTCAACTCAAGAACACTTGGGAGGTGCTTGAAGATTCGAAGATCTAACACAAATATGACGATATTTGTGTAAGCAATCTATGATTAGAGTAGAAGGAAGTGTAATAATCATAAGGATGATGAAGATACTTACCAAAAGTAGAAGGAAAGCCTTGGAAAATGCCTTGGAAATCTCGAAATTGAGAGAGAAGAGTTGAGAGAAAAGTGTTTGATCTTTTGGTGGAAATGAGAGAGAATGAGTGAAGTGAAGAGAGAGGGTGGATGTTCCAGCTCTAAGAACGTGGGAAATGGCTGAAAATGATGATAAAGTACATTGACATGACCTAGGTATGGTGGAAGGAGTGTGGCTGGTCATGGAGTGGGTGTGGGTGGTTGCTTGTGTCATAAACTAAAGAAAAGTCAACACTCCACCTCTTGTACTTCACCCACTAAATCTTGGATAAGATTTATCCCCAAAAACGTGATTAATTAATAAATATGGGGCCTTATATGTTAAAATAAAGTTTTGGGTGCAAATCCCGCGTTAAAATAATTAAAATCGGGCTTAAAACGAAGTTTGGGTAAAAAACCGGGCAAAAACTGCCAAATTCCGAAATTTGGGCCGAGAATGCGAAGGTTCGGCTCCTTAGGAGCTTAGAACCGAGAGCAGGAGAAGAAACCGAGAGAGGAGGGTTCGGCTGCGCGGGTCGCCTCTCGGACCGGAGGTGAGGCTCGGATGCATGGGAACCGAGAGGTCTCGCAGACATGCTCAACAGAAGGGACCGAGAGTCAGGTCCTCGGACCGAAGGTCAAGCCCTCTCGGGCCGAAGGTGGGAAGGGCAGAGTCTCGGTTCGAAATGATCAGGGGACCGAAATGGACAGAGCGCTCGGTCCATTTCGGTTGAGAGGGTCTCGGCTCCTAAGCGGTTTCGGTTCCTTGGGAGGGTTTCGGTTCCTTGAGAGGGGTTTCGGTTCCCAAGAGGAGTTTCGGCTCCTTAAGTCCGTTTTTCGCGTAGACTTCCGTTTTTGGGCTGTTTTCGCCAAATTCGAGGGTCGGGATGCCCCGAGTGATTATAAAAAAAAGTTGAGAGAGATTTTGTGAGAGATTTGGGAGAGATTTGTCATACTTGGAGAGATTTGGCATACTTAGAGAGATGTGGGAGAGATTTGACATACTTGGAGAGGTTTGCCATTCAGAGAGATATTTGGGAGAGATTTCACATACTTGGAGAGATTTCTCATTCAGAGAGATATTTGGGAGAGATTTCTCATACTTGGAGAGATTTGGGAGAGATTTGACATTCTTGGAGAGATTTCTCATATAGAGAGAGATTTGGGAGAGTTAGAGTGAAAGAGATTTGGAGAGACTTCTTTTGTGAACTTTTTGAGTGTTTGGCTTCGCAACGCAAGGTTCTTACACTCTGTTAAGCCTTGTTATGAATGTTATACGCTCTCGAGGGGTATGGAATAATGTTTTATCGAGTAGCTTCATCACTTGCCCTGATTAGGGTTTAGAATTTCCGAACACGTGAAAACTCTAAGTGATAATTTGTATGAGGTTTGCGAGTTGTACAATAAGAAACATAATGGAAACCCTAATGTACAAGGGTTAGATGAGTTGACCGGTTTGACTTATTGACTTTAGTTGACTTTGACTTGGCCAAAAATTGACGGTTGTCACATCATCCCTCCGTTAGAAAGAATTTCGTCCCGAAATTAGAATCTAGGCAAGGAGTAGGCATGAATAATTGAGCCAAGAAGTGGGGATACTTCCTAATCGATTGATTCTCGCGCTATCAAGTGAATCCAGGTCCTTGGTTGGTATTCCAACGAACCTTCACTAATGGTTAGCGGCGTTGCTCCGTCCGTTTGACCTCTCGGTCCATGGTCACTACGGTTCTTCCACGAATGTGAGGCTCTTGTAGAACTCGATCTCGTCGAGGGGGATTACAAGAGTCTCGTCGGATAGATACTTCTGCAAGTTCGAGACGTGGCGGGTAGAATGTACTTTACTAAGCTCGCGGGGAAGATTGAAGTTGTGAGTTACCGGGTTGATTCTGGCAAGAATCTCGAAGGGCCTAATTATCTTGGGTTTTAGCTTTCCACGCTTGCCGAAGCGTACTAAGCCTTCCCAGAGCGAGACTTCCAGAGGAATTTGGTCTCTCACTCTGGAGTTCTAAAGGTTTCTCCCTCTTGCTTCTCTTCCCAGTCAAGGGTTGCTCCCTTCAGGGTCAAAGTCGTAAGGGGTTCCGTAATTCGCGAGAAGTTCTAAAGGAACTAAGACGGTAGGTCAGCGAGACCTAGAATTTTGGCGAATTCCCGTCGACGCCTTCGGTGCTGACAAATTCTCAACGGTTTTGATTAATTGAAAGGGTCCTTAAGAATTCCCACATCACTAATAGTGTGTCTTAGGAATTTGACTCTTCAATTCCATTGTTGAGTAGTTCGTTAGGTTTGACCTGATAGTTCTTGCAGTTCGGTAGGGGGTTAGACTGTAGGGCGATCTGGTTACTGGAGTCGTACCGGGTTCTAAGTTTGTTCGTATTACGATGCGATTACTCGTAGTCTCGGGCAGTCTCCGTCCTGAAGTTCATATTAGAAATCATACATGGTTCATCAATCCCAGTCTCGTGTATACGAGTCGTATATAATTAATATTGAAAAGGTAGTCAAATAAATGATTCTTCTTTAAGCTCACATCCCAACGAGGAAAAGAAGTAAAAGGGGAATCATTAATTCTAAACCTGTAGAACCTTGATTATATACCACCCTTGTGTATACATTCTTCAGCGATAGATCAACCGTACGGGTCTTTGGATTGTACTTGACGTATTGACCGAGTGGTACTTCGGGGAGGTTTGTTGAGGTTTCTTCGGAAAGGATAAGAAACCTGAGGTACTCTACACATGAGTACTTCGGAGTTCTGGAATGACGGCTTCGCTAGAAAGATGATTTCAGAGGAAGAGATTTACGCACGAAACTGGTATTGTGAGGATCGGATGGTCTCCAGTTGTATGATAAAAATCAGAGTCACTTGGAAATAAAGGCACTAAATTTGATCATAAAGGTGTTACAGACAAAACACAACAGTGCAACTGTCAACAGAGTTACAGTATTATAGATTTACTACAAGACTATTGCTGCGAACTAGGTATACTACAAAAGACAAGTATACGCAGCACGAGGATCCCTTAACTGACGGGATCTCGCAAAAGATAAGACTCAAGTTGCACTAGTTTTTAGACAGTTTGGAAAGCATACAAAAATACAGCTGATGGGAAGCGTTCCTATACTATAGTAGGGTCCTTTGTTGTTCTGGGGTCAAACTCCTCCTGATCCCCCGTCACCCTTCTCTGTTGGGCAGTCCCTTTTGAAATGTCCCACTACACCACATAGATGGCATATCCGAGAAATTTCGACGTTGGTGGTTGAAGTAATGTGTTGGATCCGAGCCCTGCAGTAATTGATGGTGTGTCCCTTTTTGTTGCAGTTTAAGCACCGCATTACTCGACAAGGTCCATGATGGTGATAGTTGCATTTGTTGCACTCTGGGAGGTTGCCAGCATACGGTCTGGCTGGGTTAGGGATAACTGGGATGCCAGTAGGGATGACAGTAGGATGTACAGATGTCGTGGCCTTGAAGGCTGCCACAGGTTGTTGTCTTTTGTTCGCCCCTTGGGGTGCTTTGCCTTTACCCCTTTTCCTGAACCTTTGTCTGTTATTCTTGGGCTTGAGATTTGGAGTGTTGTGGCAGTTCGTTACTCGTGGATGTACTTGGTTGTCACTTGGATTGGAATCATTGATACCCATTCCGCTAACATTTGCATTGTTAGCGTTAAGGTGAGTCAGAACAGCTATCACGACAGCCGAGACTACAGCTTGAAAGGTAGCTGCATCGATATGAAGGGTAGGGGTTTCGTTGTTCGGCTGACTATTTCCGGATGGCGACATGATTCTGTAACATGGGAAGAAAATGAATTCGTGAGCGATTATGGTTGAACCTAGATGTATTTAGATCGTACATGCAAAGAGTAGAAATAAGTTCTCGAGAGTTTGACCTACATCCCTATGATGTAGTCCTAGTAAAGAATAGAAGTAGTTCACATAATGGTCTCAAGACGTTTAACGTTCAAACAGGGGGGTTCAACACGAGGACTTCCCAGGGGGTCACCCATCCTAGTACTACTCTCGCCCAAGCACGCTTAACTGCGGAGTTCTGATGGGATCCGGTGCATTAGTGCTGGTATGATCGCATCCCTGACAGAGAATTGGGAATGATCCCTGAGCTAAATTACCCTAGTCCAACAACTTGACTAGAGTGGGTTTCAAATAAACTCCTATGATAGTATGATGGAAGTATTTGAACAAAGAGTGACACAGAATTTAGCCGACTGTCAATATCATTGATGTTTAAGATGTAACAGGCTTGGGAAAATTGACCTTGTAGAGGGTCTTACATCACATGCGGAGTAGGAAAGTTTTGGCCGCCTAAAGGCCTAACTAAAAGTACCTACAGTACAAGATAGATTCATAGAAAATGCCACATAGGACATAGATAGGAAAAACAATTCCTTTTTAACAGGGAAGGAAAGTAAGGCATCTAATATTGGCGGCGGTCATCCCTCTGGTGAACCCTCAGTTTAGCCAGTTGCCGCTCCATATCAAGCATGTGCCTTTCGTACACCCTCTGGCGTACTCGGAGTTCTATGACTTCGGCTCGTGTTTCAGCCAGTGCTTGCAGCAGGGTTTCATGGTCTCTCTCAGATCTTTCACGAGTGTGCTCAAGGTAATTGGTGCGGATTGTATGCATTCTTGCATTTGCATCAACCTCTGCGATACGATGGAGAGCTGTTCTACCATGAATCTCGTTTCGGGCAACTCTACGGACCAGAATTGGAAGAATTATGTCTGCTGAGCTTCCTTCGCTTATGTTGTAGAAGCTTCGGTCTCCATTAAACGGCACAGGTTGGTATTGCTCTTCGCTCCAGGTTTCCAAGCACTCTACCCAAGGAGGCGTCGGGCCTTGAAAAGCCGGACGAGGGTTAGGATTCGGAACAAGAGCCATCGGGGGTAGGTTCTCCACTTCAGGTTCGGAGTCAGAATCATTAGCAAAGCCTTCAGCTTGGTGACCATCCACACGGATTGGGTGATCATTCTCTGGCTCCTCTAAGAGCCATCCAGCATTGCCGTGGTTGGGGTAGTATGGGTCGTCGTGGGGATGGAATCCAGCCATGATTTCTACGCGAGAAAAGGGAATATAAGAAATAACTAAGTAGACGTACTAATTAGATAATTATAAGATGATCTTTATCAGATACTTCAATACTTGTTTAGTGCATACTAGTTATATGTATTCGGAACAGGATAGACCTTCGAATAAGCGACCCTAACTCTAAGTCCACAACCCAACGAGGAACATGAAGTAAAGCAAAGATCCACATATTCTAAGTCTATGACGTCCTGGATACATATAATTTTAATGTATCCACTAAGCAATTATTGACCTATTGATAAAAATCTATTTAGTTCTCAGATAAGTAATTATAGTAACACCAAATACCCCTATGGTATTTCATTGTGGTAGTGTTGGTAAGTTTTTAGACTTGTTGCCACATCACAACCATTCTTGGGCATATGCTAATCACTCCTCGGACCAGCATAGTTGATCAGGCTATGCCATTCCCAGGACTGACCATACATCTCCAAGCTTACTTGCGATATTCAACAATCATAATACTTTTGTTCTTGTCATTGTGACACTGATTTTAGTATGAATGCAGGCACGTATACTTTATTCTAGTATAACTATTTATTTTCTAAAAGTATAATCTTTCGAAAAATGTTCGAATCAGAGACTTTTAGTCCCAATTGTGTTTATAGTTTGTATATCTTATGTGGTTTGATATACTTAATTCACTATAAACCGTGCTCTGATACCAATCTGTCACACCCCCAAACCAAGGATGGCGGAAACGTCCGGGGGTGGAGGACTTCATGTATAGTATCACAACAACGAGTATAATAGTGCTCAAAGTAAAAACAACCATCATAAATAATTGAAAGGGTTACACCAAAGTATATGTTTACATGATTCAAATCAATTACATTATGATGACAAAATGAACTATTTGACGATTTATCGTCCCATCCACAAAATGCTGTTGGTTTTCCTGTTTCACTGATTTCCTGAGAATACAAGTAGTTTTGAAAAAGTGTCAACAATTAAGTTGGTGAGTTCATAAGCTTTTGAAAGTAAGAGTTTAAAAGCCGTTCTTTGTAATGAGTTGTATGTTACCAAGAAAATCCAATAATTTCCTTATAAAAACGATATGTAGTCTTAAAACCCAAGACTGGATGTGCGTGTGACTTTTGTGTTATGTGATCTCAAGTACCGAGATCGAAAGTGTACAAGTAAAATCTATATTTATTGTTATTAAAGGTGGTTTTAAATCAACATAAAAACCCCTTTTGATTTATAAAATCCCTTATACTTTAAGTTTTGTTAACTCCCTATGTGAGTCACTATAACTATACTAAGATTAACCGGTACTTTGTAATGTACCCCTTTTTGTATAAACCCGGTACTTTGTATTCGTACCCCATTTATATGAAGACCCGGTACTTTGTAATGTACCCCTTTTTGTATAAACCCGGTACTGTATATTCGTACCCCATTTATATGAAGACCCGATACTTTGTAATGTACCCGTTTTTGTATAAACCCGGTACTTTGTATTCGTACCCCATTTATATGAAGACCCGGTACTTTGTAATGTACCCATTTTTGTATAAACCCGGTACTTTGTATTCGTACCCCATTTATATGAAGACCCGGTACTTTGTAATGTACCCCTTTTTGTATAAAGCCGGTACTGTATATTCGTACCCCATTTATATGAAGACCCGGTACTTTGTAATGTACCCGTTTTTGTATAAACCCGGTACTTTGTATTCGTACCCCATTTATATGAAGACCCGGTACTTTGTAATGTACCCCTTTTTGTATAAACCCGGTACTTTGTATTTGTACCCTATTTCGTATGAAAACCTTTTGTAATGTAAATGAACATAAACTATACCTATTATAGCGTATCAAAATGTTTGTAATGTATATGCGACCTAACTATACCTATTATAGTGTAGTATGTTTGTTTGTGGTGTATAAGAACCCTTTTATGAAAATACACTAGTGCTATGATTCCATAAACTACGCTTATTATAGCTTATTATATATGTTCGAAATGAATGAAAGATCTTATCATGAATGACTAAATTTCAGCTTATGATAATAAACTAACAAGAAATTACATTCAATATTTAGCACGTATCGTTATACACTTTGCTCAACATAATACAAAGTGTTATGAAAGTTATAAGCTGTTAACTAGTTTTTAAGCTTT
This sequence comes from Lactuca virosa, assembly GCF_052849685.1. NCBI lineage: Eukaryota > Viridiplantae > Streptophyta > Magnoliopsida > Asterales > Asteraceae > Lactuca > Lactuca virosa. The sequence goes on along the minus strand of NC_136428.1, from coordinate 339,150,739 downwards.
CTGCACTGTTTTAGAAAAATTATACGAAGTCGAAAACTAAATCCGTAAATTCTGAGAGTTCATAAAATGTGTCTAGTTTATTCATAATTTTTATTATGATTTTTAGAAGTCTTTAACCTGTGTGAAAATGTTCATATTCACTGACTGGTCCGGATTTGTTTATGAAATGATAGACGGTTTTGTAAAAATCACCATAAATCATAGAAAAATCGTATGGTGATGTGCAAGTAGTCATTTTAAAGGTATGAAACTGAACTATTTGCACCTAATACAGTTTTGAAAACTAAAATGCTTAAGTTTACCAAAACAGTCCGTGAATGGAGTTGAACTTTTCTGATGAAGGCTGTTAAATGAGTTTAGTTGTGTTCTTGTGTTTTAACTTGTATTCCCCCCCTTAAAACTTAAGAAAAACATGAAAAGATAGAGGTATGAACTCACCTTGAGTGATTTCAGTAGATGGATGATGGAGAAAAGAAGTGCTCAACTCAAGAACACTTGGGAGGTGCTTGAAGATTCGAAGATCTAACACAAATATGACGATATTTGTGTAAGCAATCTATGATTAGAGTAGAAGGAAGTGTAATAATCATAAGGATGATGAAGATACTTACCAAAAGTAGAAGGAAAGCCTTGGAAAATGCCTTGGAAATCTCGAAATTGAGAGAGAAGAGTTGAGAGAAAAGTGTTTGATCTTTTGGTGGAAATGAGAGAGAATGAGTGAAGTGAAGAGAGAGGGTGGATGTTCCAGCTCTAAGAACGTGGGAAATGGCTGAAAATGATGATAAAGTACATTGACATGACCTAGGTATGGTGGAAGGAGTGTGGCTGGTCATGGAGTGGGTGTGGGTGGTTGCTTGTGTCATAAACTAAAGAAAAGTCAACACTCCACCTCTTGTACTTCACCCACTAAATCTTGGATAAGATTTATCCCCAAAAACGTGATTAATTAATAAATATGGGGCCTTATATGTTAAAATAAAGTTTTGGGTGCAAATCCCGCGTTAAAATAATTAAAATCGGGCTTAAAACGAAGTTTGGGTAAAAAACCGGGCAAAAACTGCCAAATTCCGAAATTTGGGCCGAGAATGCGAAGGTTCGGCTCCTTAGGAGCTTAGAACCGAGAGCAGGAGAAGAAACCGAGAGAGGAGGGTTCGGCTGCGCGGGTCGCCTCTCGGACCGGAGGTGAGGCTCGGATGCATGGGAACCGAGAGGTCTCGCAGACATGCTCAACAGAAGGGACCGAGAGTCAGGTCCTCGGACCGAAGGTCAAGCCCTCTCGGGCCGAAGGTGGGAAGGGCAGAGTCTCGGTTCGAAATGATCAGGGGACCGAAATGGACAGAGCGCTCGGTCCATTTCGGTTGAGAGGGTCTCGACTCCTAAGAGGTTTCGGTTCCTTGGGAGGGTTTCGGTTCCTTGAGAGGGGTTTCGGTTCCTAAGAGGAGTTTCGGCTCCTTAAGTCCGTTTTTCGCGTAGACTTCCGTTTTTGGGCTGTTTTCGCCAAATTCGAGGGTCGGGATGCCCCGAGTGATTATAAAAAAAAGTTGAGAGAGATTTGGGAGAGATTTGTCATACTTGGAGAGATTTGGCATACTTAGAGAGATTTGGGAGAGATTTGACATACTTGGAGAGGTTTGGCATTCAGAGAGATATTTGGGAGAGATTTCACATACTTGGAGAGATTTCTCATTCAGAGAGATATTTGGGAGAGATTTCTCATACTTGGAGAGATTTGGGAGAGATTTGACATTCTTGGAGATATTTCTCATATAGAGAGAGATTTGGGAGAGTTAGAGTGAAAGAGATTTGGAGAGACTTCTTTTGTGACCTTTTTGAGTGTTTGGCTTCGCAACGGAAGGTTCTTACACTCTGTTAAGCCTTGTTATAAATGTTATACGCTCTCGAGGGGTATGGAATAATGTTTTATCGAGTAGCTTCATCACTTGCCCTGATTAGGGTTTAGAATTTCCGGACACGTGAAAACTCTAAGTGATAATTTGTATGAGGTTTGCGAGTTGTACAATAAGAAACATAATGGAAACCCTAATGTACAAGGGTTAGATGAGTTGACCGGTTTGACTTATTGACTTTAGTTGACTTTGACTTGGCCAAAAATTGACGGTTGTCACATCCCATGTCGTGGGCCTGATCGTCACTGTATGCGTCATCACAAGTGGGGTCTGGCAGAGTCCAGGTGACGTCATTTCTGAGTTCACGTCGTGAACACAGTGTTCACGTCGTGAACTCTGACATAGTATCGGGTTTCTTGCCCCGAACTTCAGAAATTCATATCTTTCGCAAACGAACTCCGTTTTCGACGTTCTTTATATCCACGTGTAGGTGAGATTATGCTCTACAGCTCTCGTTTAGACTCCGTCGGCTAATTTTGAATTTATTTTTATTATATTATTTTTAGTAGGCCGGGACAGGAAAACTCTGTTAGAAATTCATATCTTCTTTATCTGACATCCGTTTTCGTCTGTCTTTTTACCACTGGACTACTAACGACGAGATCTTTGATTCTCGTTTAGATCATTTCAGCTAAATATCACTCGATCTCAAATTCGAACTTTGGGCTGCATACCGCTAAGTCGAAACTTCGAAAAACCATAACTTCCTCATACGAAGTCAGATTTAGACGTTCTTTTTATGTACGCTCTTTTTATGTACGCTCTCAGTTTAACATATTCTACGACTTTCGTTTAGATCACTAAGGCTAGATATCTCTCTATCTTAAATTCATATTTTACGTCATTTAGATTCGTCCCGGTTCTGTCACGAAACTTCGACATGTCATAACTTCTTCGTTATAACTCGGATTTCAGCATTCTTTATATATTCGGAAACCTCGTCACGACCACTACCACATCCTTCATAGATATCGGGTTTATCTAACATTTCTTTTTGACGCTTATTTTTATCCTTAATTCATTTAAGTCACACATAGCACAAAACACATAATACTCAAATAATACATTATTATTTCAAGACGGGTTACAAAGGTTAACCTAGACTATTACATCATCATTAATGTCTAGCCTAGAAACACGGGCGTTACAATTCTATCCCCCTTAGGATGATTCCGTCCCCAAAATCACATATCAACAAACAAATGCGGATAGCGATTCATCATGTCACTCTCCGTTTCCCAGGTGAGATTTGGCCCATTCGTATGTTTCCACTGGACAAACACTAATTCGACCATCTTGCGTCGTAACTTCTTAGTCTTTCGGTCAACGATTGCCTCTGGTTCTTCAATTAACCTTTTCTTCTCATCAATTCTTAACTCAGAAATTGGAATTATATCGGGAACTTCTCCCGTGAACTTCCTCAAATAACACACATGGAAAGTGCTATGAATTCCATTCAGTTCTTCGGGTAATTCGAGCTTGTAAGCTTGGTTCCCAATCCTCTGTAGAACTTTAAACAGTCCAATAAACCTTGGAATTAACTTTCCCCTTTTACCAAACCTTATAAGTCCCTTCCACGACGAGACTTTAAGAAAAACCGAATCTCCAACTTCAAAAGTCATTGGTCGTCTTTTCTTGTCAGCATAGCTCTTTTGACGATCCTGAGCCGCTAACAATCTCTCCCTAATCACTTTCAACTTTTTAGCAGTCTGATGGACTATCTCAGGTCCCATAAACTGCTTTTCCGCAGCCTCAAGCCAACAAGATGGCGTACGACATTTTTGTCCATACATAGCTTGACAAGGTGCCATCTTTATGCTCGAGTGGAAACTATTATTGTAGGAAAATTCTACCAAAGGCAAATGTTCATCCCAGTTGCCTTGGAATTCCAGGGTACATGCTCTAAGCATATCTTCAAGAGTTTGTATCGTTCGTTCGCTCTGACCATCAGTCTGTGGATGGTAAGCTGTACTCAAACACAACTTGGTACCCAATTCCTCTTGTAGACTTTTCCAAAATCGCGAGGTGAAACGGCTGTCACGATCTGATACAATCGTTAATGGCACACCGTGAAGCGTCACAATATCCTTCACGCGAGAATTCGCAAGCTTATCTATAGACCATTTCGTATTGGCTGCTATGAAATGCGCACTCTTAGTGAAGCGATCAACGACCACCCAAATCATGTCGTGAACATTCTTTGTTCTGGGCAGTTTAGTGACAAAATCCATAGCAATGTCTTCCCATTTACCCATATACACAGGTAACCGTTCTAAACTCCCGTATGGTTTCTGATGTTGTGCCTTGACCCGCGCACATGTCACACACTCCGCCACGTACTTTGCAATATCAAGTTTCATCATCGGCCACCAGTAATAGGGTTTCAGGTCCCTATACATTTTAGTGCTGCCAGGATGAATTGAGTACATGGTTTTGCGAGCTTCTTCCATCAGAAGATCTCTTATTCCTCCTGACTTAGGTACCCAAATACGATCTTGGAATACCTTCAGTCCATGACCGTTTGTTCCAAACACCAACGTTTTGCCCAAACGTTCCTCCTTCCGGTCATTCTTTTCAGAAGCTTCCTCTTGAGATTTCCTTATACTTTCCACAATTGTTGAGACAACTTCTATTCTCAACTCTCTTGGCCTTCTTCTATCAATATTGACTTTCCGACTAAGAGCATCAGCAACAACATTTGCTTTACCGGGATGGTAAAGTATCTCACAGTCGTAGTACTTGAGTAACTCTAGCCAGCGTCATTGCCTCATATTCAATTCTTTCTGATTAAAGAGTTATTGGAGACTCTTATGATCAGTGAAAAGTTTTCACTTCGAGCCATAGAGGTAATGCCTCAATAATTTCAGAGCGAAAACTACCGCTGCCAGCTCCAAATCGTGAGTGGGGTAGTTCTTTTCATGGTCCTTCAGCTGTCGAGACGCATATGCTGTCACCTTTTCTCTTTGTGTCAAAACATGTGACAACCCGAAACATTTTCCGTGTCTGTTATGCATTTTTTTTCCATTAATGAATTTCAGATCCATTAACTTTTCCGTCAAATTTTTGGTTTAATATATATAATCTAGTTATATTTAAATTATTTACGAGTCGGAACCAAAAATCGCGCGGAAACCCGAAAATCTCGAGAAAACAACATTTTGGTCTGAAAATGGGATTACGACCGTAAACTAGTTTACGGCCGTAAACTCGTTTACGACCGTAAACTGGTTTACGACCGTAAACCCTGTTTACGGTCAAGGACGAATGGACCCCTCTTTCCCCCTATAAATACGATGCCTCCGACTTCATTGGGACGTTTCTGGCCGCATTCTCTCATCCTCTCTCTAAGATTCATCAACCGTAAACTCCCAAAATCGTGTTTTAACTCCGAGAAACGTCGAAAAACAACGTTTGGAGACCTTTGGAACGTTTGGAATCACTCCTCGCATCGAAATCAGTATCCAAACCTCATTTTCCGAGTTTACGGTCCGGGCTTCAAAGACCGTAAACTCAGTTCTTGAGTTTACGGCCGTAAACTCGGCCATCTGTAGAAACCGTAAACTCGTGTTCTAAGGCTGTAAACTCATCTTCCGAAACCGTAAACTCGTGTTCTAAGGCAGTAAACTCATTCCTTCGATTCAAGCAAGTCTCGGTAACATTCCTCAACCAAATTCAAGTGTTTTCCGACACTTTATTTATCGAAATTGCTAATTTAGATACATATACGTATTTATTTGTTAATAGGATCTCGTTAAGTGTCGCGTGCAACAACTCGGGAACCTTCTTTTCGGTCAGCAACTTCACGCAACAACAGTGAGTTCATACCCCTATGCTTTTCCGTATTTTTAAGGTTTTCGGGAGGGGGGGGGGGGAATACAAGCTAAACATAAATGTTTTCTTTCAAGCTAAACATAAATGTTTTCAGAAATACACATAAAACTTATGAAAATTTCATACTTTATTTTCCTTTTGTACTATGTTGAGCATAAGGGACGACGTTTTCACAAAAAATGCATAGTTTTTACGGATACGCTATTCGCTACGTTATTCATGTAAACTATAATCGGTATAGTTTGGGATTTCTCTAAAAACTTATCAAGCATAGAAACTTTCTCTACTAAACATGTGCACTGGAACAGAAACCGTTTACAGTTTATATCATTGCTTTATCATGATTTTCATAACTGTAATTTATCACTATACGCGATATACACTCGGATTTTCACTACGGTAGAACACTACTGTATTACCTGTAAACTAGATTTTACGATACTGTGAGGCGCTACTTCACTACTGTACCCTTAGGTGTACAGGGATAAATCCTACCACTGTATAACCAAAGTCTCCTGGAGGGAGAGCGTGAGGTTTGTGAATAGATCTATTCGGGACTGACAATCCCACATCTGGACTGTTAGCTACAGTTTGGCGGGCACGCCTGAGATGTACAAATGTCATTTTCGCCTGAAGAACGTTGGAAAGGTCACTATTCATATCATGCATGGTTATACGACTCACATTATGTATAAATCACCGATAGTTTACCAACCTGGTTTTCTTCAGTAGTTTTATTTGTACCAAATAGAACTAAACACATCATGCATACTGGCCGAGCCAGGGTTTTCAAAACCGAATCATTTATGCTACGGTTTTACACTTAAATACATATACTTCATGATTAGCTTTAGCTAGTTACATGAAGAAGTATTTTTGCATATCGCTACGATTTTTCAGAAACGAACATTCATGGTTGTAAACGAAATCGATAACACTACGTTTTTCACTAAAGAAAATATCGCACTACACAAATCATTTCAGCTCGCTCATCAACAAGTTTTCATTACAAACTACTGCTTATGAACTCACCAGCTTTATGCTGATATTTTCAAACTGCTTGTATTTTCAGGAAATCAGTAGACAGGTACTTGCTGGATTTTCGAGGAACCGAAGCATTTAGAGTTTTTAAGTTTTTATTATGCAAACCAATTGGATGTAATTCAAACTGAGATTCAAACAGATGTAAACGTTTTTATTCAAGTATTCACTGTAATGGTTGTGTTGCTATGATTGCTGTTATTCATTGGTTGTGATGCTATACATGACGTCCTCCGCCCCGAAACGTTTCCGCCAACGGTTTCGGGGTGTGACAAAACACAACCCAACGCAACACCAGAAGCCTCGCTATAGACAACAAAGTCTTCAACTCCATCGGGTAGAGAAAGAATCGGTGCTTCACATAGCTTCTTCTTTAGCAACTCGAATGCTTCTTTGTGCTTATCACCCCAAGCATAAGTAGCTCCTTTGTGAGTCAAAGCTGTTAATGGAGTAGCAATCGAAGAAAAGCCTTGGATAAACCTTTGGTAATATCCAGCTAATCCCAAAGAGCTTCGGATCTCCGTGGGACTTTTCGGTTGTTCCCACTTCGTTACAGCTTCAATCTTTGTTGGATCAACCATTATCCCTTCTTGGTTGACCACGTGACCCAAGAATTGGACTTCTCGAATCCAAAAATCACATTTGGAGAACTTAGCATACATATTCTCCTTCTTCAAGACTTCTAACACTTCTCGCAAGTGTCTGCCATGCTCCTCTTTGCTTTTCGAATAAATCAGAATGTCATCTATGAACACTATCACAGATTTATCAAGGAACGGATTACAAACCCTGTTCATTAAATCCATGAATGCTGCTGGAGCATTGGTTAGTCCAAACGACATAACCAAGAACTCGTAGTCTCCTTATCGTGTTCTGAATGCAGTCTTCTCGATATCCTGCTCTCTCACCTTTAGCTGATGATATCCTGACCTTAGGTCGATCTTTGAAAAATAACTTGAACCTTGTAGTTGATCGAATAGGTCATCAATCCTTGGCAACGGATATCTATTCTTTATTGTTGCCTTGTTCAACTCTCTGTAATCGATGCACATTCTCATACTTCCATCTTTCTTCTTTACGAATAACATCGGAGCTCCCCAGGGTGATGAACTAGGTCTTATGAAACCTTTGTCTAATAACTCCTGAAGTTGCATTATCAGCTCCTTCATCTCCGTTGGTGCTAATCGGTAAGGTGCTTTTGCTATTGGTGTCGTCCCTGGTAACAAGTCGATACAGAATTCTACTTGTCGATCAGGTGGTAATCCGGGAAGATCTTCGGGAAATACTTCCGGATAATCATACACGACAGGAATGCTCTGCATCTCCTTTTTCTCCTTCTTAGCATCGATCGCGAATGCCAAATATGATGTACATCCTTTGCCCAAACACTTTCTGGCTTTCATTAGAGAAATGATCCCATAACTTACTCTGCGTTTGTCCCCATACACCATAAATGACTCTTTCCCTAGCTGGTTTACTTTGACTATCTTCTTTCTGCACAATATCTCGGCGTTATTGACGCTAAGCCAATCCATTCCCAACACGATGTCGAAACCGTTAAGTTCGATAGGCAATAATTCCTCATGGAACTTATTCCCATTCAGGTCGATTAAGATGTTTTTCATACGATGGCTAACAGGTACAAACTTGCCACTAGCAAGTTCGACTAATAAAGCATTATCTAGTCTATCAATAGGCAAAGCTAGTTTTCTACCAAATTCATGCGATACAAAGGAGTAGTTGGCTCCAGAATCAAATAAAATTTGGGCAGGCAATTCGTTTACGAGAAAAGTGTTGGGTTTTGAGCATTCTAACACTCCTATGGTGTACATGCAACCCTATAAACCTTGGATCTATGTTTTCTCTATTATACATGCAAATATTAACTATTCCAAGGTTTCATCCTAACTAGCATATTATGAAGCACCTATACTACAAAGTTCTAGTTAGATGACATACCTTTTGATGTAGCTTGATGTCTTCAAGCTTTAAGAGCTTAGCCCCAATAGTGTGGAAGCCTCAAATGGAATCACAAATCACCAAAACACCTTGGAAGAACTTGAGAGAATATGTATGCACACTAAAATCGGCCCACTCTTATTTTCACACACTTGTGCCAATTTTGTGAGCCAATGACCCCTTTATATATTATGGAGGATTAGGGTTACATCCATGTGAACCCTAATACCCATGACCTTTCATTTACATAGGATCCATGGGTTAAAAGCTCCATGGACCATCCATGAAAGCTTAGCCCAACCTAAATGAACTTGGCCCATTCCATATATATAAGAGTCCATATTTAATTAGTTCTTTTTGATCACTTAATTAATTCTAAATTAATTCTCGATCAATACTAATTAAATAATATGATTCCATAGTAATATATTAGAACTTATAATATATTAATATAAATCATAAATATACTATTCTCAAAAGACTATCCATATAAATTGTGCCGGTGAAGTGCAACCCAAATGGACCATGCCGGGTCGGGTCAAGTACATACCAAATATAGTTATGGACTTAGACATTAATCCAACAAAAAGTACCTGAAGCGACATCAGCTTCATCTTTAGCAGCTTCCAGTGTCATCTGAAAGGATCTTGCTTTCGGCTTTGGGGGAATATTGGGGTTTGCTGCCTCCTTCTTTCTCGGACAGTCTTTCAAAATGTGCCCCTCTTCATTACACCCAAAGCACACTCTTTTTTTGGACGGACACTCATTGGCATAATGCCCCGTCTTTCCACACTTAGAGCGGGTCACATCCTCGCTACATTTCCCAGAGTGCTTTTTCTTGCACTTCTCACACCATTTCGATTCGCTTCCTTTTCCTCCCCAAACTTTTTCGAGTCAGACTTCGAAAATTTGTTTTTCTTGCTGGAACCTGAAGTTCCTTCAAACTTTCTCTTTTCACCAACTTCAACTTTGCTGGCGGTTCCTCCCTTGATCATGTCCTCAACAGACTTGGCAACCCAAATAGCTGCCTCCAGTGTAGGTACCTGACGTACTGGCACAGCGTACTCCCATGGGAGTCCTTTTGTGTATCGGTCTACTTTTATCAACTCATTTGGAACGATGCGCAAAGCAAACTCCATCTTGTTTGTAAAGGCGTTTGTATAATCGTCAACTGACATGCTGCCTTTCGTCAAAGTCAGAAACTTGTTCTCCAGCTCCAGTAGATTTTGGGCCGAGCAGAACTTGCGCTTGAACTGCACCAAGAACTCTGCCCAAGTTAGTTGTAGTGGCTCATTAGGGATTAGGGTCTTCCCCAGAGTGTTCCACCATCAAACAGTTCCACCCCTGAACTGACGTACTGCGAAAGTGGTCTGCAACTTGCCTCTGTAACCACACGTCATGAAGGCTAGCTCCATTTCTGAGATCCAATCCATGACTCCGATCGGATCCTCCTTTCCAGTGAAGGTCGATGGTTTGCAAGTCAGAAAATCTTTATACTTGCATCCAAGTCCATCATTTCCTCCCTCCTGGTGGTTTTGTCTAACTAACGGTGGGTTGGCTTGACCAAAAGTCCCACTGAAGTTACCTCCCTCCGAATGCCCTCCATTCACTTCGGGCTCTTCCACTTGAATTGACAGTTCTTCACGATTCTGCCTAAGCAGACGTCTCGTTTCTTCCATCTGACGATCCGACATCGTTTGATTCAACAATTATACACCAGCCATTGTCATTGGCTCAGGTGCTGCAGCTACAACAGGTATTTGCTCAATCACTGGTGGTTGAGGCCGTTGATTCCTGTTTTTGTCTGTGTTTCCAACGCCACTTCTTGTTATTGCCATCGTTTATCTATACACCGATTACATGTTTGGACCAAGGATCATCCTCCGAACCAAGTAATCGGTAACCCCAATGCTGGTGTACAGACTCGTTCTGCTACTAGTATCCAAAATGAATGCCATTTTTCAGCATTCATATCCATGGTTGAACCCAAATCCATCAAGGAAGCATTGGAGCATGCTGACTGGATTACAACCATGCAAGAAGAACCGGCTGAATTTGACCGAAATGAAGTTTGGACCCTCGTACCTCCTCCTCAAAATCATCCCATTGTCGGTACTAGATGGGTATTTCGCAACAAGTTAGATGACGCAGGAGTTATTATTTGAAATAAGGCAAGACTAGTGGCTAAATGATTCACTCAGATCGAAGGGCTTGACTATGATGAGACTTTTGCTCCTGTGGCATGTTTTGAAGCCATTAGGATCTTTCTTGCTTATGCAGCTCACAAAGGCTTCAAAGTTTACCAAATGGATGTTAAGAGTGCTTTTCTTAACGGTGAACTTGACACTGAAGTGTATCTTCAACAGCCTCCCGGATTTATCAATCTCTCATTTCCGAACTACTGTTACAAACTCCGAAAGGCTGTCTACGGACTTAAGCAAGCTCCTCGGGCATGGTACGAGACTCTTACTGATTTTCTAAAACGCTCTGGTTTTCAAAGAGGTATTCTTGATCCCACACTGTTCCGAAGATCAAATGGTAAGCATCTCATGTTAGTGCAAATTTATGTGGACGACATCATCTTTGGATCTACGGACCCATCTATGGTTGCTGACTTTGCTAAACTTATGATCAATCGATTTCAAATGAGCATGAATCGGGAGTTAAGCTTCTTTCTTGGTCTTCAAGTCAAACAGACTAACAGAGGAATTTTCATTCACCAAGAGAAGTACATTTCGAAACTCCTCAAGAAATACTCAATGGACACATGTTCCTCTACAAAGGTACCAATGGGCTTCGGTCACAAGATCTTTGTCGATCCTTCCGGTGTTCCTGTTGATGAAAAGAAGTATCGTGGAATGATTAGATCTCTACTCTATCTCACAGCAAGTCGGCCGGATATAATGTTTTCAACTTGCCTATGTGCCAGATTTCAAGTCAATCCAAAGATGTCCCATCTTTTGGCTGTGAAACAAATTTTCCGATACCTTAAAGGTACCAAAAGTATCGGAATTTGGTACCCAGCAAATGAGAGCTTCTTACTTCAAGCTTATTCAGATTCGAACTATGGTGGTCTTCAACTTGATAGAAAAAGCACTTCGGGTGGCTGTCAATTCTTAGGAGGACGTTTGGTTAGCTGGTCATCCAAGAAACAGAGCTGCATCGCACTTTCTACAGCCGAAGCGGAATACATTGCTGCTCCCAGCTGTACATCTCAAGTTCTATGGATGAAATCTCAACTCCTTGATTATGGTTACCGATTTCAACGCATTCCTATCTATTGTGACTCTCAAAGTGCCATTGCAATTTATCATAATCCAATTCAGCACTCAATGACTAAACACATCGATATAAGGTACCATTTCATAAAAGATCATGTACTTAACGGTAATATTGAACTCATTTTTGTTCCATCTGACGATGAGATTGCTAATGTATTTACCAAGGAATTAGACGAAACCAAATTCAATGGTTTTCTGAACAAGATGGGTATGATGATACCAGATCCTCCGTTCTTTCAAGAGACTTGCTCTCATTGACGGACATATTTGAAAGAAATCTAGTTCCAATTTCAAAATCTTTTCATCTCAGAACTACTTTCTCTCGGAATACATCAGATCATTTCTTTTGTTGTTATCTGACCTTCACTTGAGTCTTTAAGTTGTACAGTTTATTCTGATTGTTTGCTACTCCAAACCTACTTTGTTACCATAGTCAATTTTCATCTCGGAACATACTTCATAATGGCATCCCGAAATTCCAATCCGGAATTTTCGAAGTGCTCCGGAATTTCAAAATTCATCCAGAATTTTCAAAGTGCTCCGGAATTTCAAAATTCATCCGGAATTTTGAAAGTGCTCCGGAATTTCAAAATTCATCCGAAATTTTCAAAGTGCTCCGAAATCTCAAAATTCATCCGGAATTTCAAAAAGTGCTCCGCTATTTCAAAATTGCTCAGGAATTTTAAAACTTGTTCCAGAATCAGTTTAAAACATGTATGCTTCGGATCACACCTCTTACCCTCTGGTTCATACACTGTTCGGAACAACTCATCCGAAATACCAAAAGGTAATAAGGTGAAACGTTTATTTTCTCTCAACGGTTACCTTTTTGGAAGATCTTTATCCGATCCGCCTCGTTTTGCGTGACACGTTTGCACGCCCCATAAAATTGACATCGAATTGACAGTTGAACTCTCCATTTTTAGCCACAAATTACCATACCCTTTTACCTCACCTGTCAACTCACGTTCCCAAACATTAAATACGAACCATTTCAAAATCGGATCCTCATCAATACACCATCCAACCCGACCCATTTACCTTACCTATATATACCCATTCAAATCCCCCCTTTACCTCTTTACTCTCCCAAAACCCTCAATCGCTAATCCTCTCAACTGTTCTTGGTGTTCTTCAAGCTTTCATCCTCATTCAACAATGGCATCTTCAGAGAATCCCTCTCAAACTGCTTCAACACCCAAGAAATCCATAGCAAGGAAGAAATCTTCCAAGGGCTCCAAAGGTTCATCTTCCTCCACCGATCCAGAACCGTTCTTGAGGGACACTACACAACTCTTCTCCCTCAACCCATTGGATTACGATGAATCCATAAGAGTTATGATCGAGTTTATCGCCAACCACCCCATCTCCATTCCCCTCACAAAAATCCCTGATCCTCCACTACCACTTCATCATCTCCATCGGGCATTTGCTAGTATTAGACTGGTAGATGGAGTTTTAGAGACTATTATCATCGGGGAGAGAATAGTTCCAATCTACAAGTCGACATTCCTCAAAGCAATTGGAGTGAAAGCAAACCCAAAAGGGTTTAAAGTGGTTGAACCAACGTCTGAAGAGTTCTAGACATTTCTACACTACATTGGCTACATACAGGACTACTAGGCCAAAGATTTTAAAAAGTCCGCCATTTCTGGGATTTGGACCGCTCTGGTGCACCTCTTTCTCCGAGGGATGTCCGGAAAGCACGGAGGTACAGATACACTGAGCAAGGATTGGTTGAACGTCGTCTTCAGCATCTACTCCGGACGAGAAAACGCTGTAGATCTCCCGGAAGTTTTGTGGCAAGATTTCTGCAAGTTCGCCACCAAGAGGAAGCCCAACGAAATTTCGAGCCCTAGATTTTGGGCCCTAACTCTACAACAACTCTTCACAGAACTTTTGGAACCACTTCCGGTTAACACGATTCCTCCGGAGGTATGTATCTCATTCAAAATTTTCAAGGCATATAGGATTCCAGACCAATCTTCTTTTGGTCCGGTCAGACGACTTCCGGACCATATGTTGGCCATTATACCTTCCGATTCTCCTTACCTAAGACAACATTTAGAGACCTCGGTCGTGTTTGACCCAATACAATCTGTTGAGCCTGCTTCGCAAGAGGTCAAACATGCTAAGTCTGAACCTAATATTAAGAAGCCAGCCAAGCGATAGGCTTCTCCCACTAAGCCCAAAGCCAAAAAGAAATCCAAAGTCAGTTCCTCCTCTCAACAGGAAGGAACTCATGACATTCCGGCTGATTCTAGCCGTCCGCACACCCCACCTACCCACTCATCTGAGGTACCCCTCAATGTTTCAAAACCACTTGCACACACTCACGGGGAGTCTCCACATAATCTACCCTCACCCTCCCAAAAGGGTGATGTCGGTGTTCACCATAGTTCCTTGTAGCCCCCTGGAACAAACCCACGAGTCACATTTTTTGATCCAATTATTTCTTCTGCATGCACACACTCTACAACCCCTGTTCCGGACCCCAATCTTTCTTAAGAAGGAGTAGTCCCTCCAACTTCAGAAGCCTCAACTGGTCTGATACCCGGCAGGTGTAAAGGACGACCATGTGCTAATGATCCCAACTGGGAAGATTTTGTTAACAGGGCTGCCTCACGATGACCGAACCTGACGCGCACTCAAGTGGAATCCACTCTCATCTCCATGCGCAATAGGTCCATTCAAAGCAACCTGCCCTACGTTCTTCCCACTGACAAAGATGCAAACGCTGAACTTACTTCGGAACAACCTCCGGTGACCACTCATCAAGGAGCTTTTCAAGTCGATCCGGAAGAAGAGATCTCTGAAGAAGTAATGCTGGAAGATGAAGCAAGAATCATTCCAGAACACAACTTCATGACTTCAGCACACTTTGTGTCTAAGCCGTCCGCTTCCAAATCCGCCTATGACTTTGGCTCCTCATCTTCAACTACTCTGGATGGCGGTTCCAAAACCAAAATTCAAGAAGACGATGATGCCACCAAACTGGGTCCCTCCACTCATCCTTCCTCACACAAATCTCATCCGCAACACTCTGATTCCGATTCAGAATCCTCTACTGGTGACTATGTTGACCCCTTCGCTCTTCTCGAGATCCGGACCAATATTTTCTGACACCATCCAAAAAGTGGCGTCTGTGGAAACATCCGTAACGGACCTGAATTCTAAGTTGGATCAAAAAGTCTCCGGACTTGATTCCAAACTTGATGATATCCCGTAGACACTCTCTCAGCAGTCCAGACCATCAGTTGCTGAAAGAGAAACCCATCTTGATCAGCTTGTCTCCATCCGGCTCAAACATACAATGGAGCAAGTTGATTCAAAATAAGACGCATTAGTGGATAACTACCTCCAAACCATCACCTCGATGCTCAAGGTCCATGATGATCTGGTGTCTGCTACCAACAACCTATTCAAGCAGACCCACGTTCGTCATGAGAAACAAATTCAAAGGCTGGAGAAGGAGATCCGGAAGAAAGACGAAATGAACCTTATAATCCAACAAGTCCTCATCAAACTTCTCCGCTCAACTTGGAACGTCGTTGATGTTCCGAACCGGAAATTTGATGAGATGATTTCCATTTTAAGCAGTACTTTCAAGCACCTCTCTGAGAAAGTCCCTACTGCTGAAGCATATGATACTCTCTCTCTTCAACTCACCACAGGCCTTCAGAAAGTCTTCTCCAAGTTTGATAATCTGAAGGAGGCTCTACTGCTTGCACCGGCTCCAAAGTCTACTGATGCAAGAGGGGGAGAAGGCCCCAACCAACCGTGGAAGCATGCCTTGGAATTTGCTCTCCTAGATGAAGATCTGGATTCCGACGATGATGTTCAAATCGTCTCCGGAATTTTGGGATCACTGAAGATGACGGAAGTAAAGATGAAGATATATATGTTCCGGATAAAGCTCCCAAAGGAGTTGTTGGTCTTCAAGCTCCAAAGCTATCCATTCTGAAGGAGATGACTGAAGAGAAAAAGAGGATATGGTCTGCAGTTTCCTGGCCATCCTCTCTTTCGGACACCTTTGAGAGAGCTATCAAAATGGCTAAGGCTAAATCGTTCCTAACTGCTCAAGCCTTCCGAGCCACTCCCTTTGAACAGCCTCCCATTCCGGAACCAACAGTTCCTCCTATCGACCAGGGCTCTCCACTCCGGATCCCTGATGATATTCCGGAAGAACCACTTCCAAATCCCACTCCAGAATTTATTGTTGATGAAAATATGAAGCTGGTAATTGATGCACTTCAAAGAGACAAATGGAAGAAACCAATGACTTCTGAACAACAAGCCTTCCACTCCGGACCTCCTCTCAAGCAAAAATATGGATGGTCTCAGGAGGAAATTCACAAGGCATTAGAGGACAACATCCGAATTTAAGCTTTAAAAGATCACCCCGATCCGATGCGAGGCATCTCTCCTCTTTGCCGTGAAGGCATTCTCCAGGCTTAGGAAATCATTCCTACCCTATACTATGATGTTCCTTCCAACGACACTGATCAGCTAGATCTTCCTCTCTCTCCTTACAACAAATTTTACATAAAGTTTGCCCCTTTTCATCCTTCAGACGATCCACATGTCACTCTCCGGACCGAAAGAGAGAGACTCAAAACCTTCTACGAAAAGAATGCTCAACCCTTTAAGGAAGTGTGGACAAGGAAGAGGGTCACCAAAGTTCAAGGCTTCGGAAGAAAAATCTTGGAGAAATTTGAGCTGAATTGTCCATTATTTCGCTTTCACCTGCTCCGGAACAAGCCAACCCCCCGAACCGTTACCGATGCAGATTTCCCCTCCATGAATCCAAATGACATCCTCTCGTTAGCCGCTTACTTCAAAGAAAACCAGAAGGATGACATCAGTATGGGTGCTTTTCACGCAACTCTGAGCTTCTTGAAAGATTATGTTGCTGAATTTTGCAGATGTGACTACGAACTAGCTCACCTCTACGAAACTGAGCAGTTTGTCGGCAAGATTGACTTTGTTCTTCCGGAAGCTGAACTCCTTGCCGATGGCCCAATTGAAGAACCGGTTCTAGGGTTTGTCTACACCACCAAAAGATCAAACAAGGACTTCTTCCGAGTCCTAGACAAGCACTTAGTTCCGACCAAAGCTCTACAGAAGTTCATATCCCGGGCGTCCAAGTCTGATGCTCCGGAACATGTCAAAGCTAAGTTTGTAAGTCAGCTGGCTTGGTACATTGCGGTGCGAGAATGGTTGTTCCGAGCCTACACCTTCATCAAGGAAGAAATGAACTGAAGCTGCCGGATTGCTAAGTTCACTTAGGGGGAGATTGTTGGAACCTGGAAGTGAACCTCTAGCAATCCTAATTCCTTATTTCGAAGTGTGTTAATTCCGAAGAGAAGAGTTGTCCGGAACCTGTCCGGACCAAGCAAGAAGGAAGAAGAATGAAGGCATTCCGGAGCTGATCTTGAAGTCCGGAATGAATACTGATCCGGAACCATCCTTCATGTCCGGAATAATACATGTATGGAATGAAGTCACTTTGTCTTTTGTGCATTTATTAATTTTGTACTTGTGTTGATGTAACCTTTCATAGGACTTAGTCTGGAATTGTATTTAGACAATCAGAATGTCAGACTTATGTCTATTATCCGGTCCTATGTAATTACTTGGGTTAATTCAGTATAATCCTTTCCCCCATTTAAAGGAGCATTCAATTCAAGTCAACTACGGATCTTTTTCACTCTTTTGGCATATTTACTAAGTTCATTCAAACATTCATTCTTGTTCTTCATTTATTAACTTTACCTTGATCATTTACTATCTCATTCTTCATTTAATGTCTTGATTATTTGTTGAATATTCAATATAAGACTTGACTGGTCTTTCCAGGCTAGAGTTGATCTATTATTAGCGAGCAGACATTAATCTTAAGCATTCATTCAAGGTTTCAGTTTTCAAACCATGTCCCTGCGCATCGTTCTTGAACTCACACTTACACCTAGTGCCACTGGAACCCCCACGTGGTCTTAACTAACTGCCATGGGAACCCCCACATGGTTCTCCTGCCATGGGAACCCCCACATTGTCTTCCTGCTGTGGAAACCCCCACGTGGTCTTTATAATGAAGTGATGACATACAAACCATACAAGCAAATATACTAGATTGCCATGGAAACCCCACAAGGTCTTACGCATAAGTGCCTCGGGAACCCCCCATGGTCTTTCATGCGAGTATCGCAAATAACTAGCATGTCACATATCCCATAACTAACTAATCTTAACTCATAACAATAATGGGTCGGCCTTGGTGCCTTCGACCCATTGGTATGGTGAGGATACTCACCACTCGTGAATGCTGAACTGGTAATATAAGATCAAATAAATCTCACGTAATGCTCCAACTCAACTGCCTACAATCATCAGGTGATTAACTTGTCATAATCCCGGAATACCATAAATGTCCTCAAAGCCAACCCTGGTCAAAGACAAGGTCAACAATCAAGGTCAATAGTCCATGTTGACCTCAACTCTTCAAGTGCATCCAACAACTCGTCGAGCTACCATAGTAACTCGTCAACTCGCCGAGTTACCTGTGTAACTCGTTGAGTTCCTCGATGTCCACAAGACCGAAAACCCATGTAGACCGAAAACTCCAATCCTTCACAGAAGTCACTCCGAATCTCGAAAACGGGTAAACCCTACCCGACTAGTCGAGTTGGCTAAGGGACTCGACGACTTCCTTCGGTCCTTTTTGAAGGGTTTTGAGCACTCTAACAGCCTTCTGGTGCACATGCAACCCTAGATGCTTTGGATCTATGTTTTCTCTAATTATACATGCAATTTGATTTTCCAAAGCATACATCCTAACTAGCATACATTTTTCTGACAATTGAATAATATAACTAGTTAGATAACTTAACTCTTGGTAGGACTTGAAGTTCTTGGTCTTCTAAAGCTTTGGCACCTCAAATATGATGACTCTAATGTGTCGCAAACACCAAGTGCAAAAGGAGGCTCGAGAGAATAAGTTGATTAGCACAAGAATCGGTTCACACTCTCCAAGAATGTATGTGGCAACATATTTTAGTTCTAGGGAGTTCCTTTTATAGTGTGACAAGTGATACGGTTATATCAATGCAAACCCTAATGGACCATGACTCTTCATATTAATGTTGGTTTAGCCCATCCAAAATAACCATGGATCATTGGCCCACACTATAAGAATCATTGATTTACCAAATCAGTCCCCGTATATTTCATTAGTCTCTTTTGATCACTAAATTAATTCCAAATTAATTCTAGATCAATACTAATTAAATAATATGGTTTCATATTAATATATTATACTTGTAATATATTAACAAATCACAAATAACCTTATTCTCAAAAGTCCATCCTATCAAATTGCATTGCTGAAGGCAACCCAAAAGGACCATGCTATTCTCGGGTCATGTACATACCAATTATAGTTATGGGCTTAGACACCTAATCCAACAGTCTCCCACTTCGATAAGTCTAATAACTATAACTGCAAGTACAACTTAAAAACCGACTAGCAATCGTAGCTCTTAAAAGCCGGTATCGACCTCTGACCTAGTCAGTGACGCGTCCTTTAGATAAGGGATCATATAATCCTCTGTTCTTCAAGATATCAGCCGGACAAATACATGGCACAATGTCATACTTATTGTCCAGCAGTTTGTTTCTTGATTTCTGATTTGGTTGATAGAGAACTTAATTGAACACATCAATTTAGTCCCGACCAGGCCCGACACATAATTCAAAGCAAAATAATCGAGGGGCCCAAGATATCACTTTTAATCCTCCAAGAATTAAAAGGAACAGATAAACTTCGAAATTATATGCTTGTACTAACTATTTGTTAAATCATACACAACAGTGTGTTTTATAACATCAAGTTACTGATGCGTTTCCGCACTATCAATGTACAACCAACTCATAGTCAACAACTCATATATATTTGTTTGAAGACTTATATGATATTGTCGTCTCACGGTCACTCGTGATAAATTCCATGAAGTGATTCAAGTGAGCGTGGGTTTAATCCAATACCTAGACCTTATGAGCACTCATGAATGTTGTAGCAATCTCTTTCTATGTCTAAAACACTTCACACAATCTACAAGCCAAGTTCATGACAGTCTTGCCTCAATACCTACTTCCAAAGTATGATCGACTGTGGACAGTTTGAATAATATAATTATTCTGGAAGTCAAAACATGCAAAATGAAACAATAGTAAACAATTGACATAAGACACTAACCTTATAAATAAAAGACACCTTTTATTTAATCATCAAATGTCAATTACATTTTATCTCTTACAAGTTTCAAAATAGCTATCTTATCATTAAAACTAATATCATCCTTCAGCACAATGCTCCTCGCATGCTGCAAATGCTTAACCCTACTCAGTCTATTCATGAGGGGATCTGTTGGGTTCTCATCTGATGATACCCTATTTACCACGAGGAGTTCTTCTTCCACCCGATGTCTTATGAAGTGATATTTCCTGTCGATGTGCCCGGATCTGCCGTGATCCCTTGGTTCCTTGGTTCAGGCAACCGCACCTTCATTATCACAGAAAATCTCCATAGGCTCCTTTATAGCTGCTACAAATCCAAGGTCTCCGATGAAGTTCTTCATCAACATCGCCTCATTCGATGCTTCACTTGTTGCTATGTACTCTGACTCGCATGTTGAATCAGCTACAGTATCATGTTTGGAAGTTTTCCAAGTTATTGCTCCTCCATTACGGGTAAAAACCTAGCCCGAATGAGAACGGAAATTATGTCTGTCGGTCTGAAAGTTGGCGTCACTATACCCTATGACTCTTAAGTCATCACTCCCACCAAGAGTAAGGACCTAGTCCTTAGTCTTGCGTAGGTACTTAAGAATATTCTTTACCGAAGTCCAGTGAGCTTTACCACGATTCCTTTGATATATGCTGACCATGCTCAAAGAAAAGGCCACATCAGGGAGAGTACAAGTCATAGCATTCATGATCGAGCCAACTGCGGAAGCATATGGTACTCAACTTATCTCAGCTATTTCAGCCTCTGTACTCGGACTCTGAGTCTTACCCAGTTTGGTATTGCCTTGGATGGGTAAGTCACCTTTCTTAGAATTCTCCATGTTGAATTGTTTCAACACCTTGTCCAAGTAGGTACTTTGACTAAGTCCAATTAGTCTTTTACTCCTGTTTCTCAATATCCTTATCCCTAGGATGTAAGCAGCTTCTCCAAGGTCCTTCATAGCGAAACACTTCCCAAGCCAGGACTTAACCTCCTGCAAGGTTGGAATGTCATTTCTTATGAGTAGTATGTCATCCACATACAACACCAGAAAGCTAACTGTACTCCCACTAGCCTTGATATACACAAGACTCATCCTCGCTTCTAGAAAATCCAAACTCTTTGACTTTCTCATCGAAACAAAGATTCCATCTGCGAGATGCTTGTTTCAATCGATAAATGGATTTTTCAAGCTGAAACATTCTAGTAGGGTACTTTGCATTGACAAAACCATTTGGCTGACTCATGTAAACATCTTCAGCCAACTTCCCATTAAGAAAATTGGTTTTGACATCCATTTGCCATATTTCATAGTCATGAATTGCAGCTATGGCTAACATAACCCTCACAGATTTAATCTTCGCTACTATTGAGAAGGTCTCATCATAGTCAACTCCATGAGTTTGAGTAAAGCCCTTCGCAACCAGTCACGCCTTATATGTGTGTACTTTCCCATCCATATCGGTCTTCTTCTTGAAGATCCATTTGGACCCAACTGTGTTACGACCCGGTACATTGTCAACCAAGTTCCAAACTTGATTATCATACATGGACTGAAAGTCGTTGTTCATAGCCTCTTTCCACTTTGCAGACTCGGGGTCTGCCATGGCTTCCTTGTAATTGTTAGGTTCATCCAAATTTACCAGTGTGCTATCACTGATAAATGTATCACCCTCAGATGTTATATGAATACCATATAAGACAGGTGGAACACCAACTCTACTGGAGTGCCTCGTAGGTAAGGACTCGTCAACTTGTTCAACAAGAGTTTCCTCCTTAGGTTGATTGCTAGTGTCTGAGGTTCCTTCACCGCCTGACTCTTGAAGCTCTTCAAGGTCAATTTTCCTCCCTCTATCCCCTTGGCCTAAGAGTTCTCTCTCACCAAAGAATCCTCTCCTCGCAACGAAGACAACATTGTCAATCAGTCTATAAAAGAGATATCCAAAGGATTTATGTGGGTAGCCGATGAAAATACACCGCTCACTACGAGGTTCGAGCTTGTCATGAGTCTCGCGTCTCATGAAAGCCTTGAAAACCCAAACCTTGATGTGTGCTAATGAGGGAACCTTCCCTGTCCACATCTCGTGGGGTGTTTTGGCAACCTTCTTAATTGGGACTAGATTAAGGATATGGGAGGCGATCTCTAAGGAATACCCCCAGAATAAGATAGGTAATGAAGCTCGACTCCTCATGGAACGAACCATGTCCAACAAGGTTTGATTGCGTGTCTCGGCCACTCCATTAAGTTGTGGTGTCCTAGGTGGCGTCAATTGTGAAATAATCTCACATTCCTGAAGATAGTCTTGGAACTCGATACGAAGATACTCACCACCCCGATCGGATCGGAGCATCTTTATCTTCCTGCCCAGCTGATTCTCCACATCTTGTTTAAACTCTTTGAACTTTTCAAAGGTTTCTGACTTATGTTTGGTTAAGTAGATATAGCCATATTTGCTGTAATCATCAATAAAAGTCACATAGAAGCAATTAGCATCCCTTGTGGCGGTTCTGAAAGGTCCACACACATCGGTGTGTATGATATCCAACAAACCTTCACCCCTTCCACAAGTACCAGTGATGGGTGACTTGGTCATCTTCCAAGCAAACAAGATTCACAAGTGTCATCCGAACTTAAGTTGAATGACTCCAAAACTCCAGCCTTTTGGAGTTGGCCTATGCACTTCCTGCTGATATGTCCAAGACGACAATGCCACAAGCATACCTTATCTAAACTATTGGAAGATACAATGTACAACACATTATTTCTTAAGTTGTCTACAACCATCACAGTTTCATATACACCATTACAAGGCAACTCTTTAAAATAAAAAACACCATTATAAAAAGCATTAATAGCACCAATTTCATTATCAAATGAAAAACTAAACCCTTGTTTGTACGAACCATGAAAGGAAATAATATTTCTCGCCATATCAGACGAGTAGCAACAATTATTCAAATATAATTCTAACCCACTACTAAGCAATAAAGAATGAACTCCAATCTTGGTGACATGTGAAACCTTCCTATTCCCCATGATCAAGTTCATCTTCCCGTGCTCCACATCCTTAGTTCTTTTACGTCCTTGCAAATTAGAATAAATGGGAAATCCACAACCTGTATCAAGGACCCAAGAACAAGAATGTGATGAGTTATTAGATAGAATAGTATAAATACCTGCATGGGTGGGTTTAACCTTCCCATCCTTGAAATCCTGCAAGTATTTGGGGCAGCTTTGCTTCCAGTGTCCCTTTTCACGACAATAGAAATACTCTGCTTCCTTAGGAATGGTAGAGGGAGCAGCAGAACCACCTTTGGTTCCACTTGAAGAGGATCCATCAAGAGACTTTCCCTTGCGGCTCTTATAAGGAGCCGTCCTCCTCTTCCCTTTCCCATGTCCAATTGCCAAGACAGGGGTAGTATCAGTAGGAGTAGGAACAATGTTTTTCCCTTTGAGACTACTTTCAGCAGCCCTCAAAAGGCCTTGAAGCTTGGTAAGAGTGACCTCCTCCTTGTTCATATGACAGGTCATACGGAATTGATCATAACATGGAGGTAAAGAGTGTAGAATGATATCTATTGCCAACTCTTCATCGAAGTTCACATTCAACTTCAGCAAGCGGTCCACAAAACTTTGCATTTTCTGTAAGTGGGTCGTGATGGATTCTCCATCCTTCATCTTTGTTGTTATCATGGAGGCGATGATTTCCTACCTCTTTTGACGAGCACTCTGATGGTATCTTTCCATCAGGTCTTGGTGCATCTCAAAAGGGTAATAATCCTCATAGGACTTTTGGAGTTCAGCTGTCATAGTAGCCAACATGATACAAGACACCTTGTTGGTATCGTTCTCATGAGTCCTATACTCATCAATCTCTTTAGGAGTAGCAAACGACTCATAAATTTCCTTAAGATCTTTTTCGAGGACGTATTCTTTGTCCTCATAACGAGTAACCATCCTAATGTTCATGATCCAATCATTAAAGTTGGGACCAACAAGGATAACTCTTCCACACAAGTTCATTAGGGAGAAAGAGCCGGTAGGATTTGAGCCAGAAGCAGTGTTGGAAAACATTTGAAAAGGAAAGACAAAGTTTAGATAGATAAGAGTCCTTAATATAACACCCAAATGAAAAATTAAGGCTAGGACCTAATACAATATTTTACAATTTGGAAGAGGGATGCCGTAATTGGATTGCAATTCCTAGATTCCTTTGAGATTCATTGAACTTTTCAATGGCATGTTTAAATCTCGATTATGCCCTTCAAGTTTGTGACTGGGATACCGAGGATCACAAATAAGGTGTGAATAACCATACAAATGTGTTTGGTACACTAGATGTCATTAATCACCTAATCAATGTGCCGGTTAACCACACTCGCTCCATTAACGACTTGGCAAGGTGCAAAGTGCAATTTCATGGATTAGAATCAATTTTACATTTTTCCTAACGTAATTAAGATTGGGAATTTAATAAAAGTTTAGTTACTTTATAATTTTCATTATTATACTTTTAACGAGAATTATTGTCCTATCCTACCTGTTCGGCTAACGACCCTCCACCAGTCAAGGAAGCGGTGGGTGAGAGTGGAAACCCATTAAACCACCATTTTATAGGCAGTAACCTTATACCCCCCCCCCTTATAGACCGGCTTCGTGAATGAGGCATACTAACGGTAAGACTGACTTGTCTTATACCTACATACATACATACATACATACATATATATATATATATATATATATATATATAATTATTAAACTTTTAATATAATAGTATAAGGGTTGAATTTTAAACTTTAAAAATTCTAGCGTTTGGAATTAAAGTATTCATAAGTGTGACTTTATAAATTCCAAAACTTGAGGTCAAGTTTCAAAACTCTTCAAAACTTTTCATTTCGATAACTTATGAGTTTAATGACTTTTAAAAATGAGACTTTTCATTTCCATAACTTGAGGACAAGTTATGGATTCCATTAAAGGCATTTAGATCAATATTTTAATTAACAAAATAATCAAATAATTTATCTATGATCTAGTTAAACTCATAAGTCAAGAAAATTCATATCAACAATTTGTAAGAAATTAGCCTAATCATATAAACTAATACAAATCTTGAAATTTTGACAATTATCTTTCAATTGGACGAGCATGATCACTACCATATTAAGAAAACAGATTTTATGATTAAAAAAACTGTTTTTGGTAATGATCCTAATCCAATTCTGGTCAAAAACTCAAAAATCTGCAACCAGAGCCATCAACTCGACGAGTGCATGAACCTGACTCGTCGAGTTGGTCTTTTACTAAGTGGACTCGTCGAGTCAGCCAGTGGACTTGGCAAGTTCATCAATCAGAGGCCAGAAAATCGATTTTTTCAACTTGGAAAATTAATAAGCATCAAGTATAACAAAAAACAATCCTAGGTTCTGATACCACAGAAAGGTTTTGAGCACTCTAACAGCCTTATCGTGCACATGCAACCCTAGATGCTTGGGATCTATGTTTTCTCTAATTACACATGCAATTTGTTTTTCCAAAGCATACATCCTAAATAGCATACAATTTTTTGACAATTGAACAATATAACTAGTTAGATGACTTACCACTTGGTAGGACTTGAAGTTCTTGGCCTTCAAAAGCTTTGGCACCTCAAATGTGATGCCTCTAATGTGTCACAAACACCAAGTGCAAAAGTAGGTTTGAGAGAATAAGTTGCTTAGCACAAGAATCATTTCACACTCTCCAAGAATGTATTTGGCAACCGATTTTAGCTCTAGCGAGTTCCTTTTATAGTGTGACAAGTGCTAGGGTTACATCCATGCAAACCCTAATGGGCCATGACTCTTCATATGTAACATCCCCATTTTCAAGGCCAAAAAAGACCGATTTTGTTTATGCTTTATAAAAATCAGAGTATCTCTTTTAATAAAAAGGTTGCGGAATTTGTTCCCAGTAAAACATGATAAATATGTTATCAAAGCATTTCCGAAGAAAAGTATTTTTATTCAGTTTAAAACATTTGGGATGTCATCGTCAATACAGAAACATAAGCATAAACAGAACTTACATTCATTATCACTAGTGATTTACATCTCCTTAATCTCTCAGTGTAGTGTAGCCTTATATCGACACCTGTGATACAATTAAACTGAGTGGGTCAGGTTGGGAAACCCGGTGAGTACATAGGGTTTCAACCCACAATAATATAATTATTATGTTTAATCATCAAACAATTAACTCAATTACCCATCCCTATTATCTTCTTTATTCCTAAGTACATTCCCTAAGGATTTATCCTAAGGGTCGTCTCCTACATCGTATTTACCTCTCATCTCTTTACATCGAATTTCCTTATATGTTCATTCCTAAGGACTTTTCCTAAGGATCAGCGCCTACATCACACAAACAATAATGGTTCGGGGATTACTCCCTCAATACGCTCCTAGTAAGGATTGGAGTATCATCTCATGAATACATAGTTACAACATCGCCTGAACTCGTAATTCATAGTAAGGGGTTAGAGTATCATCGCATGAATACGTAGTTACAACATCGCCTGAACTCGTAATTCATCACCTACAGGTTATGAGCCTGCTGGTGTTTACACATGACTGTCTAGAATAGTCAGTGGTCGCCATCTATACTCTGGTAGATGACTACATCGCCACATCGCCACATCGCCGGTCAAGGTTATGGTATCTCCTCTCATCTCATATCACCTATTTGTCATCACCTATCTATCATCACTTAATTATCATCATCTATCTCTCGTCACCTAATTATCATCACATATCTCTCATCACCTAATTATCATCACCTTTCTATCATCACATATCTCTCATCACCTAATTATCATCACCTATTTCTCATCAATTTATCTCATCACACACCAACTATTTCATCTACCCATGCTTTATCCCAACATATTTGTAGATGTAAAATAAATATACAGTTTAAATCATTTAAAACATGTATAAAATCATTATTCCACAATAGATAGCAAGTATTCAAATAATATGCACACATAGCACGTAATTTATATAAAATACTTCATATCTATGTGTAAGATGAAAGTAACTATGCACTCACTTGTTAAGGTGGTGACTCGGCACTCGGACAACACTTCGTTACTTCTTAAAACAATTTCCTTCGACAAAACCTAGTATCATTACCACTAGTGTTTAGTCTAATATTCACCGAGGCTAATCAATAGTCTAGCTATTATTATTATTATATATGGGCGTTAAACAACACTATATAACTCATAATAATAGCCCAAATAATTATTATAAGTTCCTAATAACGTTACTTTAATTAAATAAAAGGTACATTAAAAATTGTGTATGCGTAGCTCACTTACAACGGGTTTTATAGAAAACCGGGCTCCGCTGGAGCAGCATTCCTGAGCCGAAAGGTTCTTCTTCTCGGAGCCATCGGGAGCTCCCGGGCTTCCGCCTCGTGCTAGGGGGTTCCCTAGGCTTTTTGGGGGGTTTTAGGGCTTAGAGAGATGTTCTAGAGAGAGAAAGAAGTGGGGAAAGGTGTGAGAAAAAGAGGCAGCCGCGAGCCTCTATTTAAAGGCCTCCAGGGGCGTCACCACGTCGTGGTGCCTCTCACCACGTCATGGTGTTGCGTAGGCTCCAAGTTTTCACCTGGTGCTGACACGTGGCATCGCACACAGGGTGGAAATCAGTTGATTTTCAAAAATTCATAACTTTCGCATACGAGCTCCGTTTTCGACGTTCTTTATATCCACGCATAGGTAAAAACACGATCTACAACTTTCATTTAGACTCCGTCGGCTAATTCTCGACCGGTCTTAAATTTAACAGTAGGAGGAGATTAGACTGCTAAATGACTGCGAAGAATTCGTAACTCCTTCATACGGACTCCGTTTTTGTCTATCTTTTTACTGTTGAGTTCCTATTAAAGAGATCTTCAACTCTCATTAAGGTTGCATAAGCCAAAAACCGCTCGAACTAAAATTCGAGTTTCGGGCCGTGCACTGTTATGCCAAATCTTAGAAAAATCATAACTTCCTCATACGAAGTCAGATTTGGGCGTTCTTTTTTTGTATGTTCTCGGTTTAACGTATACTACAACTTTTGTTTAGATCACTAAGGCTAAAAACTCCTCTATTGAAAATTCACTATTTACGTCTCCCGGTGCCATGCCGGTTTTGCCGAAAAACTTCGACGGGCCATAACTTCTTCATTATAACTCGGATTTCGGCGTTCTTTATATGTACGGAAACCTTGTAACATATACTACAACTTGGTTAAGATTATTTATTCTAAATAATATTTTGTCGAAAAGTCATTTTCGACCCCTATTATCTCTAAATTGACTAGCCCGGATCTACGGGCGTTACAATTATCTCCCCCTTAGGATGATTACGTCCCGGAATCATCAACGAAACAGGGCTCACATGATGACTCCATACGTTATCTCTTCATCCTAAGTAATAACCGTAACTTTGATGTTTCTTCGAACGAATGTCTAACTCTAAGACTTACTGATTGCAGGCGTGCTCGATCTTGCACTTGCTCCCTATCTCACGTTAGACTCCAAATTATGACCTTCAAGTCACAATCTTGATCCTCACTGGATACGAACTTAAGATAAGTTCTTTTATTGCTATCATGGACCGATGTGTCATATTCTAATGACCTCTCATCGTATGTTGCAACGCTCAGACTCAGGTCTCTTAGAGTCAAATTCCAGAACAGACTATACCTTCCTTCATGTTCTAATGTGATACAATCACATTTCAATATGTAGCATTTCTAGCTACCAACTTCTTTA
Source organism: Lactuca virosa (assembly GCF_052849685.1). Taxonomy (NCBI): domain Eukaryota; kingdom Viridiplantae; phylum Streptophyta; class Magnoliopsida; order Asterales; family Asteraceae; genus Lactuca; species Lactuca virosa. The sequence continues at coordinate 339,121,630 of NC_136428.1, read as the reverse complement.
ACAATCATCGCGATACTTCTACTGATCGCCTTGGTTAGCTTTCATTTCAATCTTCTGGTTTAAGTCAGATGCTACATCGAACTTGGTTCTCTGAACCACGTATCATACTCATCGTAGTCAGACTCAATTTGATATGACCACTAGGGTCGGAATAACAACAATCTTCTTAGTCATTACCAAAACGATGGTAACGACATGCTTGAATAAAACGGAATCAATTATTGGCTTCTTGGTAACCTTGTGACTTTCCCTGATCCAAGCGTGAGTCCTGTGCTTCCGGTAGTATATGCATCTACTACCTTTCACACCTACTCATACTCGTCCCAAGTATTGTCTCGCAGTCCCCAAGTCCTAAAATCACAAAACAATTTAACGCATATGAGTGTGTCCAAATAACCATACAAATTTCCCTAGACTCTACTAGGACTTCTTCCATGCGTATCTTAAATCATCAATTCTTCTTCCACTCGGTTGGTGATGGAAATTCCAGATGATAGGAAAACTTTAGGAATTACACCAATCGTTCTATCATCCTGCCAATCAAATGTGTACATTCAGATGTACCGTACTTCTCTAGATGTACTTCTATTTTATCAAACGTATTCTAAAGGAAAGATACCTCTCTTATGATATCTTTCGATAGGTATCATTCACTATCGTAAGCCATCTCATTTCCTCTATTTTCTCAGTCTATCATGGTTCGCATCACTTCCTGATCTTCTACCATTGTGATAGGTTCGGGTGCAGGCGCAACGACCGATGCATGACCCATCACATTCTTAGGCTCATGTTGTCATCTTCCTCGGATATTTCCTAGTCTGTCTTTACCATGACATTTTGTACACCCAAAGAGACATTCGGTGTACCGAGCCGAGAATTTTAAGATAGGAAAGATTTTATCTATGATTGACGTATAGATCTCCTTGTCACACCGATAAGTTATATGCCAGTTCTAATACTGTAATCAAACGTTTAGAAATCCGAACACATAAAATTTCCAGATCCGGTCGGCAACAGACCATAGATCCGAACAAATAATAGCATATAAGGCATCTTTATAGCTATAACATAAAACATTTAGCACATAAAACATTTTAGGCATCTTTCCTAAAATAAACTAGTGCTTGTGTCTAAAATATAGCAGACACCCATCTCACAATCATCGCTTAGCATTCTAAGTTTAAGTCTAGAAATTTCCTACAAATTCATAGTTCGCTTAAACTAATGCTCTGATACCAACTGTAACATCCCCATTTTCACGGCCAGAAAAGACCGATTTTGTTTATGCTTTATAAAAATCAGAGTATCTCTTTTAATAAAAAGGTTGCGGAATTTGTTCCCAGTAAAACATGATAAATATGTTATCAAAGCATTTCCGAAGAAAAGTATTTTTATTCATTTTAAAACATTTGGGATGTCATCGTCAATACAAAAACATAAGCATAAACAGAACTTACATTCATTATCACTAGTGATTTACATCTCCTTAATCTCTCAGTGTAGTGTAGCCTTATATCGACACCTGTGATACAATTAAACTGAGTGGGTCAGGTTGGGAAACCTGGTGAGTGCATAGGGTTTTCAACCCACAATAATATAATTATTATGTTTAATCATCAAACAATTAACTCAATTACCCATCACCATTATCTTCTTTATTCCTAAGTACATTCCCTAAGGATTTATCCTAAGGGTCGTCTCCTACATCGTATTTACCTCTCATCTCTTTACATCGAATTTCCTTATATGTTCGTTCCTAAGGACTTTTCCTAAGGATCATCGCCTACATCACACAAACAATAATGGTTCGGGGAATACTCCCTCAATACGCTCCTAGTAAGGATTGGAGTATCATCGCATGAATACGTAGTTACAACATCGCCTGAACTCGTAATTCATAGTAAGAGGTTAGAGTATCATCGCATGAATACGTAGTTACAACATCGCCTGAACTCGTAATTCATCACCTACAGGTTATGAGCCTGCTGGTGTTTCCACATGACTGTCTAGAATAGTCAGTGGTCGCCATCTATACTCTGGTAGATGACTACGTCGCCATATCGCCACATCGCCGGTCAAGGTTATGGTATCTCCTCTCATCTCATATCACCTATTTATCATCACCTACCTATCATCACTTAATTATCATCACCTATCTCTCATCACCTAATTATCATCACCTTTCTATCATCACATATCTCTCATCACCTATTTATCATCACCTTTCTATCATCACATATCTCTCATCACCTAATTATCATCACCTATTTCTCATCATTTTATCTCATCACACACCAACTATTTCATCTACCCATGCTTTATCCCAACATATTTGTAGATATAAAATAAATATACAGTTTAAATCATTTAAAACATGTATAAAATCATTATTCCACAATAGATAACAAGTATTCAAATAATATGCACACATAACACGTAATTTATATAAAATACTTCATATCTATGTGTAAGATGAAAGTAACTATGCACTCACTTGTTAAGGTGGTGACTCGGCACTCGGACAGCACTTCGTTACTTCTTAAAACAATTTCCTTCGACAAAACCTAGTATCATTACCACTAGTGTTTAGTCTAATATTCACCGAGGCTAATCAATAGTCTAGCTATTATTATTATTATATATGGGCGTTAAACAACACTATATAACTCATAATAATAGCCCAAATAATTATTATAAGTTCCTAATAACGTTACTTTAATTAAATAAAAGCTACATTAAAAATTGCGTATGCGTAGCTCACTTACAACGGGTTTTATAGAAAACCGGGCTCCGCTGGAGCAGCGTTCCCGAGCCGAGAGGCTCTTCTTCTCGGAGCCTTCGGGCGCTCCCGGGCTTCCGCCTCGTGCTAGGGGGTTCCCTAGGCTTTTTGGGGGGTTTTAGGGCTTAGAGAGATGTTCTAGAGAGAGAAAGAAGTGGGGAAAGGTGTGAGAAAAAGAGGCAGCCTCGAGCCTCTATTTATAGGCCTCCAGGGGCGTCACCACATCGTGGTGCCTCTCACCACGTCGTGGTGTTGCGTAGGCTCCAAGTTTTCACCTGGTGCTGACACGTGGCATCGCACACAGGGTGGAAATCAGTTGATTTTCAAAAATTAATAACTTTCGCATACGAGCTCCGTTTTCGACGTTCTTTATATCCACGCATAGGTAAAAACAAGATCTACAAATTTCATTTAGACTCCGTCGGCTAATTCTCGACCGATCTTAAATTTAACAGTAGGAGGAGATTAGAGTGTTAAATGACTGCGAAAAATTCGTAACTCCTTCATACGGACTCCGTTTTCGTCTATCTTTTTACTGTTGAGTTCCTATTAATGAGATCTTCAACTCTCATTAAGGTTGCGTAAGCCAAAAACCACTCGAACTAAAATTCGAGGTTCGGGCCGTGCACTGTTATGCCAAATCTTAGAAAAATCATAACTTCCTCATACGAAGTCAGATTTGGGCGTTCTTTTTTTATATGTTATCGGTTTAACGTATACTACAACTTTTGTTTAGATCACTAAGGCTAAAAAGTCCTCTATTGAAAATTCACTATTTACGTCTCCCGGTGCCATGCCGGTTTTGCCGAAAAACTTCGACGGGCCATAACTTCTTCGTTATAACTCGGATTTTGGCGTTCTTTATATGTACGGAAACCTTGTAACATATACTACAACTTGGTTAAGATTATTTATTCTAAATAATCTTTTGTCGAAAAGTCGTTTTCGACCCCTATTATCTCTAAATTGACTAGCCCGGATCTACGGGCGTTACATCTTATTACTTAGGCTCCATGGGTTAAACCTGCATGGACTATCCACATTGGTTTAGCCTATCCTAAATAACCATTGACCATTGGCCCACACTATAAGAATCATTGATTTACCAAATCAGTCCCCGTATATTTAATTAGTCTCTTTTGATCACTAAATTAATTCCGAATTAATTCTTGATCAATACTAATTAAATAATATGATTTCATATTAATATATTATAGTTGTAATATATTAACAAATCACATATAACCATATTCTCAAAAGTCCATCCTATCAAATTGCATTGCTGAAGGCAACCCAAAAGGACCATGCTACGCTCGGGTCATGTACATACCAATTATAGTTATGGGCTTAGACACCTATTCCAACAGTCTCCCACTTGGATAAGTCTAATTACTATAACTACAAGTATGACTTAAAAACCGACTAGCAATCGAAGCTCTTATTATATTTCCCGTGTCCTCATAAATCATCTCTACTCGGCGAGTTGGTGCTCCCCAACTCGTCGAGTCCTAGCATAAAACCCTAAAAACTTGAAAAATTAAATGATACCTGGAATAGATTTTACATGTATGTATGTGAATGTATGTGTATTTGGTGTATATGTGGTATATGTATGTGTATTTGATATAAGTAGGATGTTATTGTGTATATATGTGAAAATATGTGATTTTGGTATAGGTAGGATGTTATTATTGAAAAAAAACAAATAAAGTAGGATGTTATTATTGAGAATGCTAATTTAAAAAAAAAACAATATGGATTCTAAAAAAGACAAATAAAGTTGGATGCTATTATTCAGAATGCTACTTTTTGGAAAAAAAAATGATGTAGACTGTAAAAACAATGAAAACATAAAGTAAACCACTACAATAGAAAACAACAACATGATATAATTGTTTAAAATAAAATGCTATAACTGAAAAAAAAAACAAAAATAAAATGTTATAAATAATAAAAATATAAAAATATACAATAGTAAGATGCTATAAAAGTACAAAGTTACAAATAAAGTGCGATGTTATTATTGAGAATGCTAACCTTTTTTTTTTGTAAAAAAGCAATATTGATTCTAAAAAAACAAATAAAGTAAGATGTTATTATTGAGAATGTCATTTTTTGTATAAAAAAAATAAAAAAAATAATGTAGATTGTAAAAAAAATGTGGATTGCAAAATAATAATAATAATAATAATAATAATAATAATAATAATAATAAAGTATGATACTATTATTGACAATGAAAACATAAAGTAAATTACTACAATAGAAAACAACAACATAATATAATTGTCTAAAATACAATGCTATAATTGGAAAAAAAACAAAAAAATGTTATAAATAATAAAAATATAAAAAGGTACAATAGTAAGATGCTATAAAAGTACAATATTGTTATAGAAAAATTAAAACAAAATCCAACACCATATATAAAAAAATATAAAAAAGGTAAGATGTTATAAATAACAAGAATAAATCTTCCAAATTCTATTTGTTTCCTCACGGGATACTTTTTCAATCATCTACTTGATGAATACATTATCTTATTTCTATTTTCTGTAGAGTAAACTCTAAACTCGAAATTTTGTTTCAGCAACATCATGTCTATTGATAAAAGTTGGACTAGTAATCTACATCGAAACTATCCCGAGTTCCAAGTAGGACTCAAAGCTTTTATCAAGAAGTCCAAGTCACACCTTAATAGTAATGATAAAATCAGATGTGCGTGTCAAAAATATGATAATCGTTACTTCAAGTTACCAACAGTAGTGGAACGTCATATATTTATAAATGGTTTCAGTTAGTCGTACACTACTTGGATCTATCATGGTTAATCATTAAGTCCTGCAGTCGTGTTTCCAAGTAACGAAATGGATGCTTTAATCGACGATGTGATGTGGGAGTCGAGAGAAAATGATAACAACCTGGATGAAGGAACCTCGAATATAGGAGGCAGTAATGTGGGTGATGATTTTGCATAGTCTCTAGAAGAAGTGGAAACTAAATTGTTTTGTGGTTGCCTTTTTTCTTCCCTTGAGTTTTTAGCAAAGTTAATGTATATCAAGGTTAACAACAAATGGGCTGATAGTTCATTTGATCAACTCCTTAAGTTGTTGCACTCAGCATTTCCCAAAGACAACAAGGTTCCCCTTTCACATTACCTAGCCAAAAAGAAACTAAAGGCTATTGGTATGGGGTACGAGTCGATACATGTGTGCAAAAACGATTGTTTTCTCTTTTGAAAAGAACATGAGTCATTGCAGATTTGTCCCGTTTGTAAAGAGAGCCGATGGATCGATAAAAACACCAATGGTAAGAAAGTAGCTCATAAGGTGTTACAGGACTTTCCTGTTGATGTGTGTGAAACGTACTAGTTTTAATCCTACTAACTTAAACAAAAAAAACAAACACACAAAAGGCAGTGTACCTATCGATTAGTAGTTTAGTTCAGGTAAGTAAGGTATCGAACACAGGGAACGGTAAACAATTAAAATAAATGCTAATAGTATCTAAATAAAACAATATAAAAGGGGGTTTCTCTAGTTTTGCAAGACTAGAAACTTAAACAATCAATTAACACTCAAATAAAATATAGTTAACAATTAAGAAGAACAAGAAAGGACAACTAGATTCAATGATAAAAGAGACTTCTGTTCAGAATTGATTCACTTATTCCTATGGTTGATTTCGTGGCAAGTGCAATAAATTAATATGTCAATGGTTACCGATTCCTAATATGATTGGGTTCATGTTCATTATTCCCAATCCTTTAGTAGACAAGTTAGTTCAAACAGTGATCAAGTGATTAAATTAACAAGTTTCCTAGTGTTCAGTTCGTATCAAGCAAGACTTATAACAATAGTTAATCAAATTTGTTCAATTCAATCAACTCATGTATGGTTGTGTTGGGTTTTGGAATACTACAACATCCTATGGTGCACATACAACCCTAAATACCTTGGATCTATGTTTTCACTAATTATACATGCAAATGGTTTCCAAGGTATTAATCTTACAACTAGCATGCATTTAACATAAAAATATAATATACTAGTTAGCATGACATACCTTTTGATGGAGCTTGAATTCTTGGTGTATTTGGCCTTAAAGAACTTAGCCCCAATAGTGTGGAAGCCTCAAATGGAATCACAACACACCATGGACAAAGGATGAACTTGAGAGAGAATTCCATGCACACAAAAGACACCATGAACTCTAAAAAGATACAAGTGGCGATTTTGGGCAATGAAGTATCTATTTATACGTGGGATTTCTAGGGTCATGGATATAACCCAAATCCATACCCATGGGTTTTATGATCCATGGTTCATGTGGCCCAACTCTTTATGTATCCATACATAAACTTGGTCCAACATGGATCCTAAGCCCAACACATATAAATATAACTAATTATCATAATTAGTCCCCATAGATTTAGTTAGTCTCTTTCGACCACTAAATTAATTTCAAATTAATTCTTGATCAATACTAATTAAAACATATGATTTCATATTAATATATTATTACTTCTAATATATTAATAAACCATAAATAACCTTCTCTCAAAAGTCCATCCTAACAAATTGTCCTGATGATATGCAACCCAAATGGACCATGCTACTCTCGGGTCGAATACATACCAATAATAGTTATGGGCTTAGACACCTAATCCAACAGTCCCCCACTTGGATAAGTCTAAAACTATTATTCAAGTATGACTCCAAGATCCCGACTAGCAATCATAGCTCTTAAAGCCGCTGTCAAACTCTGAACAAATCAAATGACATGTCCATTAGATAAGGGATCATATATTCCTCCATTCTAGATATCATATGGACTGAGACATGGATTATAATCATTCTCTCTGTCCATTTGTTGTTTCCCGATTTCCGATTTATGACGACTGACTAATTAAACAAATCAAATCAAATCAGTCCAGGCCCGGCCGAGCACTTACGTTTGTCATCACCAAATCATCGAGGGGCCCACAGATATTGCTTTTATCCCGAAGGTAAAAGGAATGGATAAACTTCGACTCATATGGCTTGTTCTACTACTTGTTGAATCATACACAAAGGCACGTTTTATAACATCGAGTTACCGAATGCGTTTTCGTGCAATCAATGTACAACCAACTCATAGTAACAACTCATATCTCTAGGTTTGAAGAATATAAGATATTATCGTCTCATGATCACTCGTGATAAAATCCATGAAGTGATTCAAATGAGCGTGGGTTGAATCCAATACTCGAATCCCTATTCCAGGAGTACTCATGAATGTTGTAGTAACTCTTACTATGTCCACTACCTTGGACATCTACAAACCCGATTCATGACAGTCTCGCCTTAATACCTACTTCCAATGTATTATCGACTGTGGATGGTTTGAATAACTTAGTCATTCGGAAAGAATAACCTAGTTATTCTGGAAGTCAAAACATGCAAAGTGAAACACAAGAATAATACTAATCCTCTATGGTCCCAAGCACCTTTGAGAGTAAATAAAACACCTTTTATTTAAACACCATATTGATTACTCATTATTCATTGTATAATGTTTCAAATAATCAACTTTATACTTGAATTAAAACAATAGTTGTCCCATGCTCCAAGCATGTAAACTATGTTTTGTAAACACTAGTCATGCCATACATCAAGTATGCACACTATGTTTATCTATGATCTTTACTTTGTGAAATAGATCAATTGAGCATGATTCCAATGATGCTCATTTCACAATCCCAAATCTTTATCGTAAATGTAAGAATTCCAAATCCCTACCATTTAACGAAATCTGTTAGATTCTAAACTTATATGCATTGATCCTCTCGTAATGACTATGCACAAAGTCACAAAGACTTGTCAACAGACATTACAGAGCATTCCAATGGAGATTAATTCCATGGAAACGAAGTCTCAAATTCAAAGTACATTACTTTGAATATCCTTCTTGCATTAAGCTTTCTAATCTTACACAGATTTCAAAGAACAACTTCCACCTATGGAAACCTTTCTGAATTCCATTTTGACTATCACTTCTGAACAAGAGTTGCCTCTTTTCAGAATATGTCAATTATGGTCATTTCCAAAAATTAACACTATACTTCCAACTGTCCATGAGCAACCAATCTTTGATAAACCTCAGATTGTCCTCGACAATTGCTTAATCATTTTAGTCATATCCAATTCTAGACTTTTCCCCTCTTAATGCCCTGAGCATTTGGAAAATTTAGAAAGGATGAATATTACAGAACATGCAATCGATTCTATATCCGAAGCATATGGGACACGATTCATGATGTCTCACATAAAGACGGGATCATAGACCAGTCTTTTGCTACAATATTTTTTATTTGCCATGTTTTCAAAATTTTACTATGAAGAGGGATGCCGTAATCATAATCGAATTTTGAGAACGCAATATATATAGAATTTCCTTATGTTGAACCATTCCAACACAAAATTCATATATATATATATATATCCCTGACTAAAGACGATCAAAATCTCAATCTAAGCTTTTAGAATTGAAATGAAGTATAATTTCCTCTCCCTTAATTATAGCAAAACAACTTTTCCCAATTGAAACCCTTTTGTTTTCTATAATTAACACTTAACATAATAATCATGCTCCCACTAACATGATAATTATTAGCATAACACTTATGCTCCCAGTAGCTTTGACATGCATCCAGAAATCAGCTGGACTTCTAGAAATCAATACTTTATTGACTCTCTTACCAAAGTTCAGATTTCTGGTACAAGATGCTTTGATAAACTTTATCAAAATCATACACCTTTCCTTATATAGGTCATATGAGTGTCTAAACAATTTTTGAACTATGAAAAGGGATGTCGTAATCATAGTCTCAATTGTTTAGACATTTGCCATTTCTCACAAGTCCATGCTAGTGTGCCGGTTACCCACACACGCTCCACTAACGACTTTGAAAATGCAAATATCACAATTGCTATCTACTAAAAATCTACTTAGTGAAAGCGTTTCCTTACCATCATTTTCATGAATCGGAGAGAAACCTAATGACACTTAGATTTTATGGTGTATGTGTTCCTTTCCATGTGAATTTTGTCAAAACCATAATCACAAGACAAGGTTAGTGACACTTCCAAATTCATATGGATTGAACTTGTGCAGTCTTAACTTCTTGCCACCTGGCAGCCCAAGGGCCTGCCATTGCTTCCAAGTAGTTATGGGCATAGAAATGTCAACACGATAGGTTATAAACCTCAAGTCGTGTGCTAGTGAAGAACTATAGGTTTTATCCTTGATTAGTTCTTGAAACTTTCAAGACCTTTAAGACTCCCACTGTCCTCTTGACATATAAGACTCTCTTGTCAAGAACCATTCCTTGACAAAACAAATATTCAAGGGATAGTGCGGATACTTATCAAGACTAACACTTCACGTAATTGGCCTAAGTTGGTCTCTGTTTTATCCAAAACATCACAACTTACCAATTTCAAATGTACAAGAGTAGAAAACATTTTACTCTTACATTTGACTAGTGTTAATAAACCTTTTTTTAAGATATGTCACTCAAGTTACAATCTTGGAGTATGACTCTAAGACTTTGCTTTTGGAACGAAGTATGACTCATCTTCTTGATTTAACCATTCCAACAATTCATGACTCCTCTTATTAGCCATAAGAAAGCACTAAGATGTCCTTAGAGGATCATTTGTGATATAGTATCTTAATCATTAAGATGATCATAAAACATGATACTAAAGTACTCTCCCATCTTTTCAGATTTGAGAAACTTTTATCTTTCTGCCTAATTTGATTCTTCTCATTCGTTCTGCCATACATCGAATATTTTCCAACGTTTCAGAATTATACTTAAACTTGTAAGTATAACCATATTTACTAAACTTTAGTAAATCATGACGAATAGTCTTATCGATCTTTGTAGTGGACTTGACCAGTGCACAGGAATGTGTACTCAATCCCTTAGTCCTTTAACTTGACTTAATTTTCCAATGATGAAAATTCTCATTCATCATAAAACTTGTATGATTCCAAGTTTCGGTCCAATTGAAACTTGGGTGATGAGAATCTTTCCTTATTTGGTAAATTATGACACTACCACATCCGAAAGAATCAAATCCATTTTCCAATATTGCTATCAATGGAATCATATAAACAACCATTTTTCACAAATGCCACGGTAAGGATATTTAAAATAAATAAAATAAAACCTTATCTTTTATTTAAAACTTGCGGAAAAACTTATCCTTACAATGCAAATGCATATGAAAATTTTGTTGTTATCTATTCCTAAGCAATATATCATAACTCTTAAGCAACAACTCACAATTCTGATCACCGAACCATGCGATCGAAATCCATCTTCGCGATCAGAATCAGCATATACTTCCTTTAAGCTTCCTCTCTTCGATTCTACAAAACATCAAAATGTGATCTGGTCACACCATGTATAAGAATCTCAAATAGGAACTTAATAGAGTTAGATAGTGCACTTTATCCGAAGTAGAGTCAAACTCTTTAACTTTACCAACCTTATGATTGTTCAGGTAAATTAGGTAGCTTCGCAACCAATGCCCTATCCTTTGGCAATAGAAGGTTTGGGAAGTTGATCTTCTAATCAAATTCGCTTTACTAGTCTTCAAATCATTTCTGATTCAGCAGCACCAAGCAAATAGGTAAGATCATTAAGGGTCAAGTCATGGTCTGTCACATAGTAGTCCCAAAAGAACTCACTATGTGACTTAGAAAGTGATTGAACATCCAACTTTCTCAAGACTTTGACACCCAACTCTCCCGGCTTGTCAATATGTGACTTCATCTCCAAGATGTGATCACACATAGATCTTGCTTGCCAATAGGGCTTGAGTGACCTTGAACTTGTGGGTTAGGGAGAATAATTGGAGGGGGTGGAGGAAGTGAAATTCCAAGAGATTTGGGTAGATCATAGATGTCTAAACTAGACATCTAAAATGGGAGATATTCAAGTTAGTTGATTTTTAAGTCCTTAATATAACACCCAATATGAAATATTAAGGCTAGGACCCAACACAATATTTTATAACTTGGAAGAGGGATGTCGTAATCCAAGCTATAAGATATTTGAAGGTAGATGAATGACGATTCACCAATTTCCACCATGAAAAACGAAATAATTTATTAGGTTTTAATTGGATTTGAAACTCCTAGATCTTTTGAGATTCATTGAACTTTTCAATGGCATGTTTCAATCTCGATTGTGCCCTCTCAAATTTTGTGACTGGGATGCCGAGGATCACAAAACAAGGTGTGAATAACCATGAAAATTCACTTGGTACCCTTAATATTATCACCTAATCGATGTGCCGGTTACCCACACGTGCACCACCGATCTATGATAAACATTAAGTCACCCTTTGTTATCCTTACTAGTCCAAGTTAGTGTGCCGGTTACCCACACACGCTCCACCAACGACTTGGTAAGTTACAAAGTGTGAATTTCATGGGTTAGCACCAAATTCACATTTTCCTAAGTAACTAAGATTGGGTATTTATAAAAGGTTTAGTTACTTCGTATTTATCATTAATACTTTTAGTGAAGGGAGAATTACAGTCCTGTCAAACCCGTTCGGCTAACGACCCTCCACCAGTCAAGGAAGCGGTGGGTGAGAGTGGACACCCATTAAACTGCCATTTTATAGGCAGTAATCTTATACCCCCCTTATAGACCGGCTTCGTGAATGAGGCCTACTAACGGTAAGACTGACTTTGTTCTTATACATATATATATATATATAAGTATTAACTATTAATATTATAATAGTATAAGGGTGTATTTTAAACATTTAAAATACTTGGTGGTTTAATCTATTAATTAAACTATACTCTTAATTTAATTAAACTTAAACCATGTCTTTATGGAATTATTAACTCTTTTAATTAGACACTTTAACTAATTTAATGAAGTCCATAAAGTTTGAACTTTAACTTTTAAAATTCTTGGGTTTGGAATTAAAGTGTATATGGGGTTTGACTTTACAAATTCCAAAACTTGAGGACAAGTTTTGAACAATTCAAAAAAACTTATGGTTTCCATAACTTATGAATTTTAAAGTGGTTTAATGGAAAAAACCCTTCAAGTTCCATAACTTGTAGACAAGTTATGGAAGACTTTAAAAGCATTAAAAAATGTGACTCTTCATTTTTTCATAACTTATGGAAATTTTATGAGTTTTAAAATTCATAAATGTGACTTTTCATGTAACTTGAAGACAAGTTACAAAAACACATATTATGAACAACTTCAAGATTAATTTGGATTAAAAACAACTATCTCATAATTTTTCCTATTAATCTAAACAAACTCATAAACATGAACATTCATAATCAACATTTTTCAAGCATCATATAAACATGCATAAAACTTGAAACTTTGATTATTATCCTTTATTTGGATGAGAATAAACATTACCATAGTATCAAAAAACAAATTTTATGAACAAAATCACTTTGCAGTAATGATTCTAATCCAAAACAGGCCAAAAAAACTCGAAGATAAGCTGTCAGGGGGTCCAACTCGTCGAGTGTATGAACCAACTCGACGAGTTGGATGAATTTGTTCATGGACTTGTCGAGTCCATCACTGGACTCGTCGAGTCTGCTGTCCCGACAACAAAAAATTCGATTTTTTTTTCTGTTTTTTTCAGCAACTTGCATCAAGTATAATTGAAAACAACCCATGGCTCTGATACCACTGTTGGGTTTTGGTATACTACAACATCCTATGGTGCACATACAACCCTAAATACCTTGGATCTATGTTTTCACTAATTATACATGCAAATGGTTTCCAAGGTATTAATCTTACAACTAGCATGCATTTAACATAAAAATATAATATACTAGTTAGCATGACATACCTTTTGATGGAGCTTGAATTCTTGGTGTATTTGGCCTTAAAAAGCTTAGCCCCAATAGTGTGGAAGCCTCAAATGGAATCACAACACACCATGGACAAAGGATGAACTTGAGAGAGAATTCCATGCACACAAAAGACACCATGAACTCTAAAAAGATACAAGTGGCGATTTTGGGCAATGAAGTACCTATTTATATGTGGGATTTCTAGGGTCATGGATATAACGCAAATCCATACCCATGGGTTTTATGATCCATGGTTCATGTGGCCCAACTCTTTATGTATCCATACATAAACTTGGTCCAACATGGATCCTAAGCCCAACACATATAAATATAACTAATTATCATAATTAGTCCCCATAGATTTAATTAGTCTCTTTCGACCACTAAATTAATTCCAAATTAATTCTTGATCAATACTAATTAAAACATATGATTTCATATTAATATATTATTACTTCTAATATATTAATAAACCATAAATAACCTTCTCTCAAAAGTCCATCCTAACAAATTGTCCTGATGATATGCAACCCAAATGGACCATGTTACTCTCGGGTCGAATACATACCAATAATAGTTATGGGCTTAGACACCTAATCCAACAGGTTGTTCATCACACATGCTCACACATTGATTTACACATTTTCTAGTTAACCCTAGTTTCATATTCACTATTCCTAGGCATACAATCTTGTATTCACAAAACTATATGAATCAAGTAATCAAGAAGATGTTCATGCAACTCAATAACTTACTTAATAACAGAAAACATTTATCATCAATACATGAGGATCTTTAACAAGCTTAACAAGATGAATAACCAAATTAATGTCAATTCACCCACTCAATCAAACCATGTTCATAAGATTATCTCATCCAAACAGAAGTAAAAAGCTTTTAGCTCATATCTACAACAAGTAATAACCTAAAATCAAAATCTAATGATTCAAACATGGTTCAAAACAAAGATTAAGAAAAGAAGAATGATTATTTGCCTTTGATTCTCTTCTAAATTGTCTCTTATGTTGCAATCTCGAAAACTGAAGCTTCAAGAACCGATCTGGTCTTCAATAATCGCAGCTAGCCTCCAAAAAAAGTTAGGGTTCGAATGAGAAGTGTTTCTATATATAAATTCTGAAAATAGGGCCAACTCGACGAGTTTTTTCGATAATCCGCGTATACAGCGTGTACGGCAAGGCATCTTCGAATCGGGAACATTCTGACCAACTCGTCGAGTTTAGGCCCAACTCGTCGAGTTTACTTGGAATCAACATTTTCTCAAAACACGAAAGTCGTCCGAACTTGTGTCTAGTTTTCATAACATTTTGAATCTCGTTAATCGGAGTTACGGTTCATGAGATATGGCCAAAACACTGAATAGGGGTCAAGTTGTCCATCAACATCCTTCTTTCTTCAAAATCCAAGATCCAAGATTCCAATCGCCAATTCCGCTACCTTTTCCTTCCGAGCATGTCTTTATTGCTGAAAATGAAATATTTAAGCTAATTAAGCACCTTTTGTTCATTAAATGAGATAAAATCAACATAAAGTATTAAGATAATGCAAGCATTTTATAACTAAATATGCCCATATCACCTGTGACCCCTAGACTATGTCGTTTATATTGTTCAAGGCACACTGCCAAAATATGAGTTGGTATAGTACCGGATGATCAGAAGATGGTGTGATACGTCATCCTATTGATGGGGAACACTGGCAAGATTTTGATAAAAATATCATGACTTCTCGAGTGAACCCCATAACGTACACCTAGGTCTTTCAGCGGACGGTTTTAATCCATTTGGTAACATGTGTAATCCACATAGAACATGGCCGATCATACTCACCACATAAAATCTGCCACCCTCGCTTTGTATGAAAGAGTCATCATTCATGTTGACTTTGTTGATTCCCGGCCCAAAAGCACCTAGTAAGGATATGGATGTTTTCCTTTGGCCATTGTTGGAAAAGCTTAAACGTTTGTGGAACTCATGCATACGTATTAAAGATGCAATGACAAACGCATTCTTCATGACGAGAGCTATGTTGTTGTGGACAATAAACTACTGGCCCGCTTGTAGTAGTCTATCAGGTTGGAGCGGGCCAGGGTATAGAGCATGTGTTGCGTTCAGTGAAGACACTCGTCCGTACCATGCAACAAATAAAGTCACATATATTGTTCATCGTCGTTTCCTAAATGCTAATGATCTATTAAGAAAGAGTTTGGACTTTAACGGGCTAGAAGAGACAAGACCCACTCCGAGACACTTTAGTAATGACGACACACAAGATCAACTACGTTGTCTACTAACTTGTAAACCAGGTAATTATCCTGAGCATGGAGGTGGGGAGCGAAAGCAGCAAGATGGCAGCTTGAATCGGTCGAAACGAAGCATTTTCTTCAAACTCGAGTATTAGTCTTCTCTATAGCTGAAACACAACATAGATTTCATGCATGTTGAAAAAAATGTGGACGAGAGGACTCTAGGTACTCTTCTAATGAACAATAAAAGTAAGGACACATCAAATGAACGAGAGGACTTGAGAATTCTAAATATTTAGAGAAATGAATGGTTGCAAAAAAGGGTGACAAGTTTCATAGACCCCATGGAAGATACTCTTTCATGAAATCTAGTTGACAACTCTTTTTTCAATTAATAAAATATGTTAAACTGCCAGATGGGATTGGGTCTAACATCAGTAAGAAAGTGAACGATACCAATACTAACATTATTTGGTTGAAAGTGCATGACCATCACATTGTTATGTGACGTTTGATATTTATTGGAGTTAGAGGGTTGTTAGACAAAGACACTTATACACATATTATAGACCATTGTACATTTTCAAGAAACTCATTAAAGGTGGAGGATATGAGGAAAGCAAAAGTAGACATTATTGTAATCTTATGCAAGTTAGAATTGATTTATCCTCCAATGTTTTTTGATATTATGGTTCATTTACTTTTGCATTTACTTGATGAAGCGATTGTCAGAGGCCCATTATGTATGAGATGGATGTATCCCTTTGAAAGGTATATGAAAAAACTAAAAAACAATGTAAGAAAAAAGGCGAGGATGGAAGGTTCTATAGCTAAGGGCTATGTTGCTGAAGAAGCTTTATCATTTTGTTCGATGTACCTTCGAGATGTACAGACTTAATTCAATCGCTCTGAAAGAAATGAAGATGTTTTAGTTGAAAAAACAAAGTTTTAGATGTTTAAGTCTAAATGTCGATCGGACAACACAACTCAAATCAAAACTCTTAATTTAACGGAAATGTGTAACATGGAATGGTTTGTATTGAATAGCTATGAAGAAGTCACACAGTATATCAAGTAACTATTCTTATATCTAACTTTTATCCTCAATTTATTTATTTTTATCTTCTTACATCTACATCTTTTTGTCATCAATGTGGGAAATTCAAAACTGAACATCCCCAAAGTGATGAAAAGAGAGAATTCCCTAATTGGTTTTGTGAAAAGGTAACACAAATTAAGGAGCAAATTTGTTTCGTTGATCTAAATAAATACATAATACATATTACTATATATTTGCTAGGTTCATCAAATGAAAACATAAAACTCTCCAGAATTCCACAGTGAGTTGACGGCTCTTGCAATGGGTCCACAATTGAATGCTTATACTTACACTGCATGCATAGTCAATGATGTTAGGTTTATGGTACTTAGTCGCGATACACAACACACAACACAAAACTCAGGGGTTTTAGTGGTGGGTGAGAAATGCGAGAAATATTATGGCCAGTTAGAAGAGATTATAGAGTTGCGATATACACATGATTATTCAACTGTACTATATTGGTGCAAGTGGTTTGATACTCGAAAAGGATTTATTTCTGGTGACAACTTCACCGGTATCAACACACGACGTGAAGCATACAAAGATGATCAACTCAAATATGCTTCACAAGCCAAACAAGTGTTCTACATCAGAGAGCTTTCTCCAACGAACCAAAACAATAACCATCGGTGTGTTTTCGAGCATGTTAATCATCGAAGTATTTGGGATCTACCATCGAACGATGATCATGTCTAACTTGTTTACAATGATTCTGTCCAAAATGTTGAAAATGGCTCATAGGAAAATGTTGACAATGTCAATGTAGTTCAAAATATATTTTCATTCGATGCTCCACTTCTTATCGATTTCATCATGTACTTTCAAAACATTCCCATAGTATTTGTTGATGTAGAAAGTGTAACCGAAGTTCCTCCGCCAACTGGTAGAGTCAATCATGTTTCTGATTGTGAGACTGATTATGATCAGACCGATTCTGATTATGATACCGAAGAAGACACTGAAGAATATGAGGAAGATTCTGATTAGAATAGTTATTATGTAATGCGTATTTGTGATATAAACTTTATTTGGATTCCTAGTTTAAATATAAATGTTTATTCCTATGTAATGTGTATTTGTAATAGAAATTGTATATGTATATCTTATAAGTTTTCAGGAAATGATGTCGATATGACTTTTGTTTTTTACACCATGATTGCTATTATGGGTTGTGGACATAGGGGTGATGGACCTAAGGACCCAGCTTTCCCAGATGGTAGATGTGTTTGTCATCATGAGTAGGAAGGT
The DNA here is from genome assembly GCF_052849685.1 of Lactuca virosa. NCBI lineage: Eukaryota > Viridiplantae > Streptophyta > Magnoliopsida > Asterales > Asteraceae > Lactuca > Lactuca virosa. The sequence continues at coordinate 339,103,330 of NC_136428.1, read as the reverse complement.
AAGTCCTATTATGAATTTTTATTTACTATTTTTATTCAGTTATTATAAATTAAATACCATTTCTAATAACTTTTTAATTATAGTTGTAGTTGAGCAACGTTGGTGAGTCTGAGGAAAATCCAAAAATATTAAGCTTGAAAGAGCGATAATTATAGATTAAGGGCAAACCGATTTACATGGAGTATGATAGGTATATGACATATGATCCCGTAGGAGAGCCGAAAGACATGTTTGTAAGGGAAGTTGGGAAAATAATGTGGCGGATGGTCCCTTTTGATAAATGGACATGGAAAAAAGTTTCCCCTACGATAAAGGATATAGTAAAACAACATTTAGGGGTAAATTATTTATATAAAAATATTTTATATGGTTAATTATGATTGCTTTTTACGTGGTTATTTTTTTTTGTTTTGTAGACAAAGTGTGATTTGGATCAGATGACCTGGGATCCAGACGTTCCTATGTTGTTAGAGAGTTTTGAAGCGTAAAGCTGATGTAAATGAATATTTTTTGTAGGTCGGAGGGTATGAGGATATCCCGATAGCATTAGCCAACCCCCATATGATATGGAGGTTGATAATAGGAGGAATACAGTTGAGTATTTGCAAACAGACGAACAAAAAGTTGCTTCAGAAAGCAACAAAAAATCCGTCAAATGCAAACGAACGCGAATTGTGGGGGGTCGAGCTCGTATAGCAGTCCTTCCTATAAAAAAGTAACTTATGATACATGTAATTATATATTTAAAATGAAATCTAATTATTAATGTTAAACAGAACCTTAAAAGAGTGGAAAAGTTTCGCAAGGCTCATTTCGATAGGAGTGGTGTATTTGTTAGTGTCGAGGCTGAACAACAATATGTAAGTATTTAATTATAATTTTATCATGTAATTTAGTGTTTATTTATACTTAATTGTTAATCACTTTTGGAAAATACAAAATCGGTTAGTGGAAGGGCTCTTAGAACAAATGCAAGGGCCAGAAGGTGAAAGAGAGTTAACACCAGCTCAAGAAAGAGCTACTTTCGAGAAAATATTAGGAGAACGACATGGCCATATCAGAGGCATCAACCAGGATCCTTTTGCTATCCCGCCGATTTCACAGCCATCGCAACCACCACCACAACCATCACAACCATCATAGGTCAAACAATATTATTTAATTTCAATAAATGCATGTTGATTTGGTAATTTTTGTTTGTGGTGATTATTTACTAAAAGCTTTGGTAATTTGTTTTTTGTCCTAAGTGCAACAAATAGCAATGTACTTTGGTTTTTTGTCTTAGTTTAAAAATAGCGATGTACTTTGGCATCAATAAATGCATGTTGATTTGGTAATTGTGCTTTTGTCCCAAGTGCATGATATAACAATGTATTTTTGATATATCTTATATTTTAAGTGTAAGAAATAACAATGTACTTTGGTATTTCTTGTATTTAAGGTTCTTTAGCACAAATGGAGTAAATTATTTAATTTCAAAGTTTCATGTATATATATAATGATCAATAAATGCATGTTGATTTGGTAATTGTGTTTATAATTGTGTTTATGTTTTAAGTGCAACAAATAGAAATGTACTTTGACATCATAAAATGCATGTTGATTTGGTAATTTTGGTTTGTGGTGATTATTTGCTAAAAGCTTTGGTAATTGGCTTTTTGTCCCCAAGTGCAAGAAATAGCAATGTACTTCGGTTTTTTTTGTTAATTTAAACATAGCAATGTTGATTTGGTAATTGTATTTTTCCCAATTGCAAGAAATAGAAATTTACTTTTGGTATATATTGTACTTTAGTGCAAGAAATATCAATGTACTTTGGTAGTTTTTGTTTATGTTTGATAATTTAACTTATAATTTTATATATGTTGCTATTTATTATGTAGTTGGAAAATCTTCGGGCAATCGGGGAAGGATTAAGGAGGAAACGATGGGAGGATCAAGGAGGAAACGATGGGAACATAGATGATGGTTTGTCAGATAATTAATTTGTGTTTTGTATGCTACACTTGTCGTGACACTTTGCTAGTTGTTAGAATTTTGAAAACTTTGGTTGTTTATTTGGTATAAAATTAATTATAACAGTATTTGGTATCTAATCGGATATTATTATGTAATATTTTTATTTCTGCAATTAATGTTGTTATGTATTGGTTTTTTTGCACCCAAAATCGTTGATTAAAAAAAATTAAAAAATGGAAAATGTTATTACCGACGACAATAGTATTAGCGGCGACTCTCGTTATTACCGGCGACATTTTGATTAATAGCGACAGAATAGTAGCGGCGACTTTTTGCCGACGATGCGTCGCTGCTATTAGATTTACCGGCGATAATTCTAGGCTTTAGCGGCGACTTTTGTGGCCGCTAATTCCCTTTTTTGTTGTAATGTTAGTAGAGCTAGAGAGAAAACTAAGAAGTCTGAAGAAGACATTATTTGATTTACCAAGTGGATTTTGAAAAATTAGGGCTCATTTCCCCCTAATTTATAATTGAGAAATCGTTTTCACTTGTTTTGTTTTTTGTTATTATTTTCTGTTCCCACAAGGAATATTTCGAGAAAGTGATAACTTTTTGCCACAAGGAATATTTGGACAAAGTCATAGTTTTTTTTTTTTTAATTTTCTTTAATTATTTTTAATTTTTTTTTTATTTTTTTTATATAGAAGTCAATGTGCATTCTTTGAATATGTGTCTGGGATGTCTGAACGAACAGTTTCAAGGGTTTGGATCTTCATCTTTAAAGATTTCAATAAATTTAGTTTCTTTGGTTCTAAACATCCAAGTCTTCTTCTTCGTTGGATCGCTTTAGTTGCTTAAAATAGGGGGAAGACATTAGACAGTCAAATCCTTGAAATTAAACCGACTGTTAGATGATTAATTTGTTGGATTTATTTGAATTGTTTAATTCAATTAATTTTTTTAAATAAGAAAAATCCATCAACAGCCGGCTTGGAATGTGAATCTGTAAGTTGTTGGATTTGTTTGACAAAATACAAATTTGGTCCACGATAAATATCTCATCGTATAGAAGTGACACGTAATTAGTTATATTTTGGTGATTCTGAGATCATTATCTGCAACAAACTGACTTCATGCATGGGCACGTTGTTGTGATAACTGATAAATCAAAACCTGAACCAAACTATTAATTTTCAGTAAACACAGAATGAACTTTTTGATTTACTCTGTTTAAAATTTTCAGCTGTTTTGATGGTCATCTTCTCTCCCATCTATTGAAAATCAATCATATTCAATCCTTTTTCATATTAAAACCCGCAGACAATCTTTATCTATGTAATCTCATTGACTTTTGATCTGAAAAACGTATGACATAGTTTCTTTATTGTAATTAATGCAAAACAATTTTAGAACTGCACTCAAAGTATATATGAATGATTTGAATATGGAATTTCAAAACACGGATATTACTTTAAAACATTAGTTTTTCCAAAGCGTTTTTTTAATCATAAGACTTTCATAAGAAAAATTAACTTAAAATAAATGGTCTTGAGTAAATTACGGTTTATGCCCTTGGCTATAGTGGAATTATATATTTGATCCCAATATTATTTTCTTGCTTGGACCTGCGTTAGTTTCCCTAAGCAGCTGCAGATACACATAAATTGACAAAGTAACACTTTGACTTGATCCAAAATGGTCTCTTGACTTCTTTTTCATATTAGTATGCATAGTTTCATTAGGAACTCGCTATAATGTTCTTGATCGGTCCTCTGTTTTAGCCATTTACATACCATCGCTTAGCCACCATATTTGGTACGATCATTCATATGTTTGTCATATTCTCATAACCAATTAGTTTCATGTATTCCTCTTGTGGTACTTTAGTTCACATGATTTGTCAAGTTTTATTTTGGTGCAAATTTATTTTGCACACCAACTATTCTACAGTTTCAGTGAAGAATTTGTTAGTGAATTAATATTATGTGTAATTGTATTATTTTTATATACTCCAGCCCATGTGTGTGGCCCTTCTCTCATTATTCTTATATCATGTATATAATAAGTGTACACGATTTTATGGTATAATGAGGGTACACAATTCTTACCTTGGTTTTGATTTAAGGCTTTTTGGTGAATTTATAGTGTGAGGAGTTCGGGTGTCAGCAACTATAGTTCGTGTTTTCTCTACCAGTTGTTTGAGATGAGTTCTTCTATACTGTACTCGGTAGTCGACGGTACCAATGTCGGCCCTCTGGACTTTGTATATATCTTGGCATATGGAATGTGGTATGTTGTAGAGATTGGATTGTCGGTAGATCTGTATGATTACCTATTTTGCTAATTGTTATTTGTTATTTAATTATGTTTATATGTCGACATATTGTGATAAGTTGGGTTGAGGCAGTTTTGCTTTGTGCTAAAGGCCAAGATATCTGTGGCGGTCTGTAGGCCTTGCGAGGCGGTCCCGTCAGGCCGTAGCACCACAGAACGTTCTAGATAGGCTGTAGGCCTTGTGAGGCGGTACAGGCTGAAGGCTCATATATGCATGATGTTATCTGTTTGGTTTGTGGTATATTGGAGGAAACTCACTATGCTTTGGTTTACAGTTTGAATTCATGGTTTCAAGTACATCAGATGATCGAGGCAAGGTGAAGGTGGGATTGTACACATTATCCTTGGATATTTATTTGATAGATGATTTTGGGATATTTTGATTTATGATTATGGCTTTTTGGAAATAATGTTTTGTATCACTTTTTGATTATTAAATGGCTTTAAAAATGAAAAAAATTATCATGATTCTTTGGATGTTACATATATCCATCCTTCAGATTCTCCAAAACAGCTTCACATGAATTATGTAACATCTTAATTTTTCAGGGATTCTCTTTTGTCCCTTGGATTGTGATTTGTATAAACATTCTTATGGACTCACACTACTTCTTAACTCCAGCCTCCTTCCACATTTCGAAACCCTAAAGTGTATGAGTGCCTTGTGAAGCTTGAAGAGCCTTTTGGTGCCATATTGCAGCTTCTGGAGAAAAAGGAAGAACCTTGAGGTTGCGTGTTTCACTCAAAGCTTTGGATCCAACATCTACATTCCTTTGTGCATCTTCTCAAGGTATAAACCTCCGACGTTGATGATCATTTCATTTAGATCTTGTTTTAGCTTAAAGTTGGTTCCTTTTTGTCCCGAATCTTGATCTTTGTGAACATGAAATGCTCCAAGACGTTTGAGTTGTCCTTTAAGACGTTTAGGGGCGTGTTAAGTCCTAAAAATGGGATCTTGGACATTGGTTTCTTCCCATGCATGGTCTATATTGCCTTAATGGGTCAAGAAAAATCAAAAAAATGGGATCTTTGACATTGTTACTAAGATCTTAATAGCCATGAAAAACCATAAAGTTGGAAACTTTAAGGTTAAGATCACCTTTTAGGGCCTGTGTCTCGATTTTGGACAAAGGTGATTAAAGATTAAGCATTTAATGGGTTTAGTTGGTTGGAAGCCATGTACGTTGGGCATACCAATGGGTACGATGTGTGTAGGTGGTCAGCCCTTCGTTTTTTTGGTCAAACGCTTGGTACGCCCTGCGTACATATTGTGTATGCCCAACGTACTCACTGAGTCAACTCAGTTGACTCAGTTGGCTTTGACCTGGATTTTTACTAGGGTTTGACCTCAGGTATTTTAGGTATTTTGATCTGTATGTTGAGATTGTTGTCACCGAATTCTTTAAGGTGACTGGTAGAGTGATCTCGGAGTGGTTGGTTATTCAGTTTCTCATTTTTCTGTGAGGTGAGTCTCCTCACTAGATCCATTGGTCGAAGGCACCAATATTGGCCCATTATGTTGTTGTGTAGAAAGATAGTTGTCTATGTGATACTTGCATGAAATACAAGGATCTGGTACATGGGCATTGTATGAAAGACCAGGATTTGGCCCCTGGCAATTTTATGAAAGACCAAGATATCGCCCTTGGAACTTGGATGAAAGATCGGGATTTGGCCCTCGGTATTGCAAGGAAAGACCATGATTTGGCCCATGGCAGAAAATGATTATAAAAATATGATTTGGCCCATACCATTCACTTTCTTATGTATGGTATGTGGTATTTTGGGGAACTCACTAAGCTTTGTGCTTAAAGTTTATGTTTATGGTTTCATGTACTTATGGTCGAAAGGGAAGGGGCCGGCGTGATGGCACATCATCCTCCCCTCATGATTTCCACATTCTGAATAACTGTACTCTGATGTTTTGAACATTATAACTTGGTGTTTGCTTTTGATTAGTTTATGAATGAAATTATGAAGTTTCAAATGAAAATTTTTGTTACTATTTTGGGGAAGTTTCAAATTATGAAGTTTATGAATGAAATTTTGAAGTTTCACGGGCAATAATAATGTTGATTGGTCCCAGGAGATGAATAACTTCCTCTTTACCAAAAATAAAATCAAACTTGTGGATGTGACTATCAAGAAACCTGAAAAAATGAACCTCACATTATATGGCCTGGATGCGATGTGATGCGATGACAAAGGGCTAGCTCACGAAACCAAGATGAAGAAACCCTTCAAAGTCAGCGACCTCTGATTAGTCACCAGTATCTGGATTTGGCTGCTCAGTTGTAGCATCAGCATCTGGAATATCAGCAACAACAATCTATTTTTGAGGATCAGCTCCAACTTCAACCCTTCCAGTCATCTCAGACTGAGATGGAGTTGGTACAATCATCACTTGAATTTGCATTGGCTGAGGATTCCCTTGATTATTCTCCCCCTTTTTGGAAACATCAGATTAGGGAGGAGAGTTATGAGGAGGTGAATGAGTTCTTGGAGGAGGAAGATTTGTTGATGGAAGTGGAGGTGGAGTGTCATGAACAACCATATCATCATCATCATCACCCAAAGCCATAAGTCGCTTTATTGTAGCCACTTCTCTTTCAAATTTAGTCAATATTTTAACCATTAACTGAGTTAACTACATAACTAAAGAGAGTTGAGAAAGCACAAAATTTTCAAAGTTGGAGCTGGATTCTCCCTGATGAACTTGATGAAAAATAGTAGTCATGATAGAGACAGTCTCAGCCTGAGGAGGAGGAGACGCTGTCTTTGGAGAATTGACATCTTGAATCATTGGATCAGTAGTTTCCATAATATAAGGAGTTAACCCCGTTGTGCAGTAGCATCATCAACAGAAGAGGATCGAGAGGTAGTTGAAAAACAAATGTGCTTGTTCAACCTTGTAGGAGAGTTCATTTTCTAAGTGAAGTCTTCTCCCATGTCAGTTGTTGATTCTTCTTCATCTTTATCAACCACCGGCTTCTGAAGCATCATCATTATCTTCTTCATCACCAACATCATGATTGTCATCATCGTCATCATCGTCCTCTTCAAAGTCTTAGGATTTAACCACATAGGGTTTTTCAATCCACTTTTTCATCTTTGCAGTAAAAGGCAAATCATCCTGAGATGGAGCATCATTAATAATATTTGAGGAAAGGGCAGGAATTGGGATGATAATCTCATGGCTTTCAACATAGCCTTCTTCTCGACACAAGATCATACATGGCAACGAGGATAAGGAACATTCAATAGCTTCTTGTTCCCAGTAAAGTAGTCAACCGTTTGATAAAGAAAAAGTTGAGAAAAATTCAGTTTCTTGTCGTAAACAATAGAATATAAAATCCTTTGCTAGAAGAGATTCAATTGATCCAAACTTCTAGTCTTTTGACCAAGACATTTTCCAATCACACCTGTTAAGTATTTACATCCTACATTAAAACACTGACAAAGAGTGTGGTTTTAGGGATCACGAGTAAGGCCCTTATGTTTGAAGTTTGTCACACCCAAACCGGAGCGGTGGAAACATCCGAGGGTGGATGACTTCATGTTAAGTATCACAACACATGCATCATAGTAATCAAAGTACAACAACCATTGCATTAAAGAAATAATAGTTTTACATGTGTGTTCAATCATTTTATATTGACACCAAAATAGATATAGAAGAAACAAAAGATGTAACTTTATAGTGCTCCGTCTTCTCAAAAGCTTGGCAACGTACATGTCTACTGGTTCCCTGAGAATATAAGTATTTGAAAAAGAGAGTATCAACATTTAAGTTGAGTGAGTGCATAAGTATTTATCTTTAAAAGTTTGCTATCTAATCCTTGAAATAGAGAGTATGTTTATTTCTCCAGAAAATCCAATATTTTATGATGTAACTGAAAAGTAGTTTTAATCCCATAAAATTGTTCTGTGTAAGTATTGTTATACTATAAAATAGTGTAACATAGTTTTAGTTCACAATAAAACTATAAAAAGAATGTTTTCTATATTGTACGCTTCTCTGTTTTGTAAACTAGTGTTCTGTATTTATATTCCTTTGTAAAATCTGTAAATGTGAGTGTGCCTGGCTACACCAGTTGAAAACTATAATGTAATACTGTAAATCGTATTATTGTAAAACCAGTACTTTGTATTCGTACTTTTTGGTTTAATTATACACTAATCGTATTTGTTCATATCTTTTTGGTAAGTTATTATAACCATACTATGACTAGATGGCCTGATATGACGCTTTGTAGGCGTCAGAACTGTTAATGACATTTGTCACTCATAGGCATACCAGCCCAACTGTAGCTAACAGTCTGAGTGCGGGATTGTCAATCCCGTATAGATCTATACACATTTGTCTCGCTCTCTATCTGGAGATTCTTGTTATAATATCAGGACATTAACTATATTGCCTAAATGAATAAGCAACTGCACATTGTCTCACAAAAAACATATTGACTATTACGTATATAACAAATGATAAAAGTTATTTTGAAGTAAATGAACTGATAGTATGATCTTTCTCTAGTCTTCTTGAATGTAAAGTATTTGTACGAGAGTAATCTGTTAAACTTTGTATAACTGATTCGTGAAAATAGTTTGAGACTTTCATAAATTATACCTGTTATAATTTATATGTATGTTCTGCTTGATATGTAATATTCATGAAAGTATCCCCTTTGCTCGATATGTTACAAAGGGAATATGAATCTAATTGAAATAACTTATATATATATATATATATATATATATATATATATATATATATATATATATATATAGTCTATAACTAAAATATAAACGACATTCAGACAATTAATTTTACTCTGAGCCCACATCCAAACAAAGAAAAGGGAAATAAAGCGAATTACTAGTCTTAAGCCTTTAAATCTTATATATATATATATATATATATATATATATATATATATATATGATTTTGGCAAAATATAAGTTTAAAAGAGTTTTTAAAACATTTAAAAGAGTTTGACAACATCTGAAAGAGTTTCAGTAAATTAAAATCCTTTTAGAAATATTTAGAAATCATTTGAGTGTAACACAATATCCTTGTGTTAGCCTTGTATCCCCCCCCACCCACCCTAAAATAGTGAAAAATAGTAAAAATGCAGGGGTATGAACTCACCTTTTGTGAGTTTCTGGTTGCAGGTATGGTGTAGTCACGTTAACTTCACAAGCTAGACCCGCCATAAAACCGAATCAATAATCCTTAGAATAGTGAATGGGTGTTTTTCGTGTTCTTCGTGTTCTTCGCGTTCTTGGTGAAAACTAGTATAATTTCATATTTTCGGTCAAATATATGATTATTGGAAAGTGTTTTTGAAATGAAAACAGGATCAAGGAATGATACTCGCAAGATTCTAAGAAAAATCAAGTGATTTTTGCATGTAAATCATGAGAGAGGAGTGATTTCGCATGTTCTTGAGGAGAGAGGGAAGTTTTCGATTGGATTCTTTGAGAGAAAAGGACAGTTTTCGGCCTAAATGTGTAAGAATGAGGGAAGATCTCGGACATCACACACACACACACACACACACACACACACATATATATATATATATATATATATATATATATATATATATATATATATATATATATATATATATATATATATATATATATATATGTGTATGTGTGTGTGTGGGTTCTCAGCTGAAAACACAAACTGAGGTGAGGTTTGCGGTTGGGAACTCAAACTGATGCGAGGGTTCTCGGTTGGGAACTCCTTCCGAGAAGATAAGGTCTTTTCCCGAGAAGATAAAGCATCGTGAATCAGCCTCGCACGTTTGCGGTCCGAGGGTTCTTGGCCGTAAATAGTTTGCGGTCCGAAGAAGGAGAAAGAAAAAGGAGGTTGCGAGGGTTTTCGGTTGTTCCGAGATTTCTCGGTTTCTTGAATGTTTTAACTTCCAAACTTTACAACACTTTTACTAAGTGTTTATATATATCAAAAACATTAATTTAATTTTATCGAAATAACAAATCAATAAGTTTTGACTTTAATTTGATATGCTTTACTTGAGTTGAATTTTCTTGACTTTTACAAGATAGAAAATAATGGGTTGTTACATTATCCCCCCATTAAAGGGAATTTTGTCCTGAAATTAAGACGATAGAGATATAGTAAGACTAGGGAAAGAGATGTGGATACTTTTGTTACATTTGATCCTCCCACTCCCAAGTGAATTCAGGTCCCCGTTTTGCGTTCCAGCGAACCTTCACTATCGGGATAGGACTTCGTTTAGTTCTATTTACTCCCCAGTCTAGGATTTCAACTAGTTCTTCCACAAAGTTCAGGCTCTCGTTTATCTAGATTTCATCGAGTGGGATAACAAGAGTCTCGTTGAATATGCACTTCTTTAGGTTAAGCACGCGAAAGATAGGATGTATGTTAAAGAGTTCTTGAGGTAGTTTGAGTTTGTAAGCTACTGGATCGATTCTAGCTTTCCGAAGCGTATCATGCCCTTCCAAGGTGAGACCTTCAACATGAAGCGGCCACCAACCTGTAATTCCAAGGGCTTTCTTCTCTTGTCCGCATAGCTTTTCTGTCTGTCTCTGGAAGCTTTAAGTCGTTCTCTGATCTGTACTAACTTCTCAGTAGTTTCTCGAATGATATCTTGACCAGTGAGAGTACTGTCTGGAACTTGACCTCTAGCCAGTTGCGTGTCGCCCACTTCAGCCCAACATAGAGGTGATCTGCACTTGCGACCATAGAGGGCTTTGAATGGAGCAACCTTACTGCTAGTATGGTAATAGTTGTTGTACGAGAACTCGACTAGTGGTAAATGGGTATCCCATTCTTTACCAAAGTCGATCACACATGCTCTCAACATGTCTTCTAACGTTTGAATCGTTCTCTCACTCTGTCCGTCGGTTTGTGGATGGTAGGATGTACTCATGTCTAGCCTAGTTCCCAGAGATTTCTGAAGTGACTGCCAGAATCGTGAGGTGAATCTATTATTTCGGTCAGAGATAATAGTTATCGGTACACCATGCAGTCTAACTATCTCTCTGATGTATGTTCTAGTTAGCTTCTCCGTCTTGGCTGTTTCCTTTATGGGTAAGAAGTGTGCGGATTTGGTTAATCTATCGACGATTACCCAAATGGTATCATGACCACCCATTGTCTTGGGTAACTTAGTTATGAAATCCATTGTAATCCGCTCCCACTTCCATTCGGGGATTTCTTGTTGCTGTAGTAGACCTGAAGGCTTTTGGTACTCTACCTTGACTTTGGCACAAGTAAGACACTTGCTCACAAAGGTAGCAATCTCAGCCTTCATGTTAGTCCACCAATAAAGTTTCTTAAGGTCCAGATACATCTTATCTGACCGTAGGTGAATGGAGTAACGTATCTTGTGTGCTTCATTCATGACAACCTCTCTGTAACCACCAAACTTTGGTGTCCAGATCTGGTTCATGAGATATCGGGCTCCATCACCTTTGATTTCTAAGTTCTTGTCCATTCCTCTTAAAGATTCACTTGCCACATTCTCGGGTTCCAAGGCCTCAATTTGAGCCTCTCTGATCTGTGTGGTTAGGTATGAATGGATAGTCATGGTCAACGACTTTACTCGACGTCCCGAGTATTCTTTTCTACTAAGGGCATCAGCTACTACGTTGGCTTTACCGGGATGATAATGAATTTCGCATTCGTAATCGTTTAGTAGATCCACCCAACGTTGTTGTCTCATGTTTAGATCTTTCTGGTCGAAGATATGCTGAAGACTTTTATGGTCTGTGAATATTGTGTATTTCGTGCCATAGAGGTAATGTCTCCATATCTTCAGAGAAAATACGGCATCTCCCAGTTCAAGATCGTGTGTTGTATAGTTAACCTCATGTGCCTTAAGATGTCTCGAGGAATATGATATAACCTTTCCTCGCTGCATAAGAACATAGCCTAGCCCTTGGTTGGACGCATCGCAGTATACTATGAAGTCTTCTGTCCCTTCTGGTAGAGACAAAATAGGTGCGCCGCACAGGCTCGCTTTAGCATTTGGAACGTTGTTTTGTTGTTTCTCTCCCCAGCTAAAATTTACACCCTTCTGAGTTAGAGTGGTAAGTGGTTTAGCAACTCGGGAGAAATTTTGAATAAATCTACGATAGTAGCCAGCAGGACCTAAGAATTTACAGATTTATGTAGGCATTTTGGGTGCTGAACAGTTCTCGATTGCCTCTATTTTGGATGGGTCCACATCTATTCCCTCTTCACTGACCACGTGACCTAGCAAACTTACTTTCCTAATCAAAAATTCGCACTTTGAGAACTTCGCATATAGCTTCTCTACTCTTAATGTTTGCAAGATTTGTCAGAGATGTTGTTTATGCTCCTCTTCACTTCGTGAGTAGATAAGAATATCATCTATAAAGACTATTCCCAATTTGTCCGAATATGGACGACACACCCTGTTCATTAAGTCCATGAACACAGCGGGCGCATTGGTTAATCCGAAAGGCATCACTACAATCTCGTAATGACCATAACGAGTTCGGAAGGATGTTTTGGGAACATCTTCCTCTAAAACTCGTAACTAGTGATACCCGGATCTTAAGTCGATCTTTGAAAAGTAACTTGCACCTTTTATGTGACAAACCGAACCTTTTTCCGTTAACGTTAGCTGACTCCGTTAAATAAATTATGAATTTTTATTTAGTTCTGTCAAATTCTTATGGTTTGGAAAATCATATAAGTATATAATATAAATTTTATATAAGAGTCGGAACCAAAATTGCGCGAAAACCCGAGTTTCGTTCGAAAATCAGCAGTTTCTGGCCTGACTGCCGTGAACCTGATCACAGCCGTAAACCTGTTCACGGTTGGTGGCCCAAACCTCCGACCATGAACCCCCTATATATATGTGTGTGCTACCCTCATTTACACTTTTCTAGCCGAAAACTCCACCATTCTCTCTCTAACCTCTCAACTGCAAACATAAAAATACCCTCTTTCCATCTGAAAATCATCAAGAATCACCTTTGGTTGTTGTTTTGAAACATCTAAAACGCGTTTTTCATCAAATCCAATATAGTTGTTCTTGAGTTCACGACCACAAACCCTTCAAATCTTCAAGTCTTCAAAGGTCGAAATCAGTTCACGACCGTGAACCCTTCAAACCTTCATATTTTCTTCAAGAACACTGATCACGACCGTAAACCCTTCAAGGGGCTGTTCATGGCTGAGAACAGTTCATGGCCGTAATCCCCTTCACGGCCACAAACCATTCTAAGTGGTGAACTTGGCTGAAAACCCGCTTTCCCCGATTCAATCGAGCCGGGGTAACATTCCTAAATCAAAAGCAAGTGTTTTTCGAACACTATAAATAATGGTTTCGCTAATAAAATACATATATGTATTTAATTGTTATTAGGATCCCGTTAAGTTCCGCGTACATCAATCCGAGGGTCTTCATTTCAAGTTTCGTTGTTCGACATTTCACGCAACCAACTGTGAGTTCATACCTCTATACTTTTATGATTTTTAATGTTTTCAGGAGGAGAATACAAACCAAACACAAATGATTTGTGAATTTATACAAAAGGATTTCAAAACACTTAAAACTGATACAATGGATATAGTCACACAGTTTCCACATTTCATAAAAATATTTAGATATTGTATCCCTTTTGTATTATGTTGAGCATAAGGGACGTTTTCGACTTACTGCCAAATTGCATAGTTTTCAGATCAATTCATGAAACAAATACATAATATTCATGCAAACTATAATAGGTATAGTTTGTGGTTTCAATATAAGTATTACAAATTCAGAGCTTACACATTGCTAAACATATAAACTATGACAGACTTAGTTTATGATATTCTCGGGTAACGAGTATACTTTATTACATAATTATTTAAGTATAATTATTACTCTATAAAGTATAAACACGGGTTCAAATACAACACATCAATACAGAACCGCACGTAAACTAGATTATACAGAATTGTGAGACTCTCCTTCAAAAATTGTACCCTTTAGTGTACTGAACTAAATCCTATCAGAGTAAAACCAAAGTCCCCTCGAGGGAGAGCGTGAGATATGTGAATAGATGTGACAACCGTCAATTTTCAGGCTTGTCAAAGTCAAATAAAGTCAATAAGTCAAACCAATCAACTCAACTAACCCTAGTATATTAGGGTTTGCAATATATTAGCTACTGTACAACTCGCTATTTTAATAAGAAGTTATCACTTGGAAAGTTCGTATGATTGAAATTCTTAAACCCTAAACGGAATAAGTGAGGTAAAAAAACGATAAAACACTATTGCATACCCTTCGGGGGTATGTAAGACTCTTAAACATGGCTTAGCGGGGTTTACGAACCTTGAGTTGCGAAGCTAAACACTCAAAAAGGTCACAAACAAAGTCTCTTTCAATCTCTCTTTATCAATCTTAATATCTCCCAAATCTCTCCCAAATCTCTCTCAAAATCTCTTTTAACTTTACATAATCATTTGGGGCATCCCGACACTTAACTTGGTGAAAAACCGCTCAAAACGGGAAGTTTATATGAAAAACAGCCTTAAAGGACCGAAACCTCTCTATTGGAACCGAACCCTCTTAGAGTCGAAGGTCCCTTAAGGAACCGAAGCTATAGAACCGAAACCGAAGCCTCCCTTTCGCTCCATTTCGCCTTCGGGTCAAGTCACTTCGGACTGAACCCACTTTCGGCCTGTTTCGCCTTCGGGCTATTTCGGGTAATCTCGCCTTCGGTCCATGGCAGTAAGGGCCGAACCTCGATCCTATCCGAGCAACTTCGCAGGAAGGCCCATTTCACCTGGTTTTCGATCACGACTCCATTTTAAACCCGTTTTTCATTATTTTAACGTGGGATTTTCACCCAAACTCATATTTTGACATACAAGAACCTATATATTCATAATTTAAACACATTTTTAGGGAAATCTTTATTTAGGAATAAAATCTAGTGGGTATGGCTTAGAGGTGGAGTGTTGACTTTACCTTTGAGTCATGACACAAGCAACCCTCTACACCCACTCCAAGACCATACTCAGTCACTATTCACCCATACCTAGTCAACTATTTGTCCTTTCACCCTCTTTCTCCAGCTCATAATCTTGATTAAAGGCTGGAAGTTATTATCTCTCTTCCCACTTCATTCACTCTTTCTTAAAGAAGAACAAACACACTTCTCTCACTTTCTCTATCTCTCAAACTCGAGACTCCAAGGCTGTGATTAAGATTCTCAATAACTTTTGGGTAAGTATTTCCATCCTCCACTTGATTATCTTACATCCTTTCACACAAAACATGGATTCCTTACAAAAATATCATCATATTTGTTCATAGAATCTTCGAATCTTCAAGCATCTCCCAAGTGTTCTTGACTTGGAAACTCCTTTTCTTCATCATCCATCCACTGAAAACAATCAAGGTGAGTTCATACCCCCCACATTTTCTTGTTTTCTTCAAGTTTTAGGGGGGGGGGGATACAAGTAAAATCACCAACAACTTAACTCAACTCAAACATCAGCTTTCAACAGAAACGTTAATGTTCATTCACGAACTGTTTTAGACATCTTAAACTTATTAGATTTCAAAACTGTATTAGGTGCAAGTAGTTCAGGTTTATAGCTTTAAAATGACTACTTGAACATGTCCATACGATTTTTCTACTATTTATGGTGATTTTTACAAAACTGCCTATCATTGTAGCTACGAATTCGGACCAGTCAGTGAATATGAACGTTTTCACACCAGTTAGAGACTTTTAAAAATCATAATTAGATTTATGGACAAACTAGAAACATTTTATAAACTCTCAGAGTTTACGGATTTAGTTTTCGACTTCGTATGATTTTTCTATGATTATTCTAAGACAGTGCAGAAATGTTAAAAACAAATCAACAGCTTATAACTTTCATCACACTTTGTAACATGTTGAGCAAAGTGTTAATCTTTGAGGATTTCATACTTTACATGTGTATCTTGTTGTGGTATGATTATATAACAGAAAATACTCACTAATTTGTAAGAATCCTCCATCATTACCAATAGTACAAGACAAGGCATGATAAACATAGTTACGTTTTTGCTATACATTCGACTTACATAGAAAAGGGTTGTTTTACATTACAAAAGTTTTGGGTAAACTATAATAAGTATAGTTTATGTTTCATATACATTATAAACACGTATGATAAACTATGGTAAGTATAGTTTATGTTTCATATACATTATAAACAATTATGTTTAACTATAATAGGTATAGTTTATGTTTCATTTACATTTCAAACTCATTACCAAAGGTTTTTCAGTTCATATAAACAGGGTGCGAATACAAAGTATCGGGTTTATACAAAAAGGGGTTTTCAGTTCAGTTCACGTAAATATGTTAATGAATAAATTTGTGAGACATTCGTTTCATGTTACCTTCAAAGTAACAAAGTCAAAAGTCCTGTAAATTGTAACCAGAGTCTCTTGTAGGGAGAGCGTGATAGTTGTGTATAGATCTATATTGGGTCTGACAAACCCACACCTAAGCTGCATGAAACAACTAGACCGGCAGGTCTGGGGTGACAAGTGTCATTTAACTTGCGACGCCTGAAGAACATCGTATTACGAGGCCGTCTGAGTCATAGTATGGTTATAATAACTCACATGGGGTATTAACAAAACATAAGATTTACAGGTTTTAATTCTAAATGAAACGAGTTTATGTCGATTTAAACTTGCATAAATTACTTTAAGTATAGAAAAATACTTGTACGTTTCGGTCTTGACTAAGACTACAATGCATTTTATACGGGAAATATTGGATTTTTCTTGAACAAACATCACTTTTACAAAGAAAAGGATTTTAGCATCACCTTCAAAAGCTTATGAACTCACCAACTTAATTGTTGACACTTATTCAAAACTACTTGTATTCTCAGGAAATCCGTAAAACAGGTAATCGGCCGCTTTTGAGGATGGAACGCTAAGACGTCAAACATTGTATTTTTGTCAACATAATGTAATTGATTTAGAAACATGTAAACTTATATTATGATGTAACTTTTTCAATTATATTTATGTTGGTTGTTTGTACTTTGACCACTATGATACTTGTTGTTATGATACTACACATGAAGTCCTCCACCCCCGGATGTTTCCGCCATCCTTGGTCTGGGGGAGTGACAGATTGGTATCAGAGCAATGCTTAAAGTGAACTAAGTATATCGAACCACATAAGATATACAAACTATAAACACATTCGGGACTAAAGACTCTGATTAAACATTTTCAAATGACTATACTTTTAGAAAATAAACGGTTTCTTGTCAAAAGTATAAGTACATGCATACATGCTCTCATTGTGTCATAACTAGGAAAAGCATAAAGTAAAAGGGGATGAGTTGTACGTTACGAGTATGCCTTGGGATATGTGGTCAAGTCTGGGATGGATATAGCCTGATCAACTATATATGTCCGAGAAGTGACTTGCATATATTGGGGGATAGTCGTAGTGGGCAACAAATCTAACAACCTAACATCATCCTATAATGAATGCACTAAAAACCAAACATAACACTTAAAAATACTATAGGAGTACTTTGTAAATTTATAACTCAACATACTAGATTCATTTCATATCTCTTACACCCCTTTTCTCGAACAGACGACATGGAGGGATTCCATCTACTTGGAGACCCTTACTTCCCTAATGAGGGAAACACTGGATGGCTCGAGGCAGAACCCGAGGAAATGATCGGGGAGGATCCTGAGGAAGACCCCGAAGAGGTTGAGGAATAAGAAGAACCCGAGGAGGAAGAAGAAATGGAGGACGAAGAAGAAGAGGTGGAACTAGAGGAGGAAGTCGTCAACCCTCCTTACATCGCCAGGGTACCAGTGAACCATTTCGGTTACAATGGGCATGAGCCTCGTTGGGCAAC
Organism: Lactuca virosa; assembly: GCF_052849685.1. Classification (NCBI taxonomy): domain Eukaryota; kingdom Viridiplantae; phylum Streptophyta; class Magnoliopsida; order Asterales; family Asteraceae; genus Lactuca; species Lactuca virosa. The sequence goes on along the minus strand of NC_136428.1, from coordinate 339,085,113 downwards.
AGTGATCGAGAGTTGGAGCCGACAACAACGCCAACAATCATCATATGGCGATCAACGAGGTTACTACGACCTCAGCCACGGGGGACCGGCTGACAGAGCCCTCCCCATCATGGTCCAGCAAATCACGAATCTGGGGAACCAGAATAGGGAAATGGCAGATCAAGTTCAGAATCTAAACGTTGTTACTGAAGCCACCAATGCTCGCACCAGGGAGTTGGAAAGGGACTTCTATCCCGTGGACCAACTTATCGAGGACCTTACCGCCGCTCTAGCGGAGTTAAGGGAGTACCAGGTGAGGCACGCAGCTCTCGAGGAGAGAGTGATCGCGGCCGAACGTCGGATTACGGAGCTTCAGGGAGCCTCGATCTCATCTCAAGGCCACAGTGGACCAGATGCCACCCGCCTCGAGTAGTGCTTACTTACACTGCTCACATTTTTTTTTATAAAACTAGGATTTCGAGTATGCGTTGGTGCTACTTTTTCTTGCAAGTAGGTTCGACCCTACGTCTAAGTGATTACACTATTCGAGGGGTCGTTATACTGTTAAAGCTTTCTTCTAAATTGATGTAATGTAGACCTCCTATGAGGACTAATTTTCCTTAGCATTATGTACCAAATTTACATCAGTGAAATTGAGTTGCATTTTATTGGATGTTTGGCTTTGGATCTTATAACTTGATAACACAAATGATTTGAAAATGATAACTCTAAAATTTTTAAGGTGTACCTCGAAGTTATGTGTCATTAAGAGATGATCGACTTAGAAATGGTGAGTCCGCCTTGGGTCCTGTTCCTTGTTTGGTTGTGGACTTAGGACAGACTCATTAGGTTCAACAGTTTATATAAACTTAATTACATGCAACTGGCGTACGTTGAGTAAATTTTAGGAATGAATCAGGCACAGAGCAGAACACGAGTGTTCGGTTGAGACACTATTATTAAATTTCTAAGTTTATTAGTATAGACTTAATTTATGAAATGCTTGCAAATACAATAAAGTTGGGACATAATACTGATAATGTAGCTCAAATAGCACCCGACTCGACCTTACTATTGAAGACTCACCGACTTTCGCCTTTAAAACTTATGACAGAACTATTCCGCCAAGGAAAAGACCCAGACCTTCCGGCAGCGCATCACCACCTCCTCCGCCACCACCTGCACAGTTTGATTATGTGATGTTCCAGGCTGCAGTAACAGCAGCCGTGGCGGCCGCAATGTCGCATATAGGTACAAACGGTGCTGGTGGTTCTGGATCTGGTGCTATGCACTCTAACCACGGGGACAGTTCGGGGCGTACAAAAGAGTGTTCTTACAAAGACTTCACGAATGGAAAACCCGATTCTTTTAGTGGAAGCGGGGGAGTTGTCACACTAATGCAATGGTTCGAGAGGACTGAAGCAATTTTCGAAATCTGTGCTTGTCCCGAAACGAGAAAAGTCAAGTATGCGACATTCACTTTCATCGGTAGAGCTCTCATTTGGTGGAATGGCCGAGTTAAGTCACTTACTCCTGCAGCGGCTAACTCTATAAGCTAGGAGGACTTGAAAGCTTTGATGCTAAAGGAGTATTGCCCGAGGGGTGAAGTGCAAAAACTTGAAGAAGAACTCTGGAACCTCAAGATGTCGGGCACAGACCTTGAAACTTATACTGCCCGATTCAATGACCTAGCACTCCTTTATCCAGCAATGGTCACTCCAGAAGAGAAGAAGATGGAACGAAACCTCTGGGGGCTATCATCCCAGATTCAAGATAGTGTGCTGGCCTCGAGACCCACTGCTTTTGACAGTGCCAAGGAATTGGCACAACAACGTGTCGACCATAGGGCCGGCCATGGTATTGCGACTACCACCGATGATCAAGCTAGAGGGGGAAGCAATAAAAGAAAATTCTGGAACAACAAAAAGAAGCAGTCGGTACCAGACTCCGCCAAGAAGCAACAGACAGTTATTGTCCGTGCTGCCATTACTCCTGTCACTCCAACACCACCGAAGCAATATGGAGGAACCCTTCCCAAGTGCAACAAGTGAAACTTCCACCACACCGGTGCTTGTCGGGAAAGGCACTGCAGCAAATGCAACAAGAAGGAGCATAATGCTCGATTCTGTAAAGCGCCAGCCCAACCCATCACTCAAGTCACTAACACCGGAGCAAGTCGAGCCTGCTATGGCTGTGGGGAAACGGGGCAATTCAAACGAGACTGCCCAACGGCACGAAACGCCAATGTTGGGGGTGTAGGAAGAGTCCTAGCTATAGGGCACGGAGAAGCAGTCAAGGACCCCACGGTGGTTACCGGTACGTTCCTCCTCAATAACTCTTATGCATGCATACTTTTTGATAGTGGGTGAAGAGATAAAAATCTCTAGATCGTTTAGATCTTTCACAGGTAAATCAATGAGGAACAAACAACAAAATCAAACAAGACAATGAACACAATATAGAATCAATATAATGCTTATGATTCAAACGTAGTCACGCCTCAGCAGAGCTCGATTAAGAACTTCCACTATAGAGGCGAGCTAGGGTTTGCAATACTATAATGAGAATTATAAAAGCGTTAAAAACAAAGGATGCATGCATGCACCTTAAATACTAAAATCCTAGAATAAAATAACACACGGTTGGACAGGCCCAAACCGGTTACAAAACTGAGCTAAAAGGAACGCGCCCAAGACGCAACATCATTATCCCAACAATATCCCCCTTTGCGTCAATTGGGGCGAGACCTTCACTTCGGTTGATTGACAGCAGCTCGCTTCACCACCTTGAACAGACATGGAATCACAGCAAGATGAACATGGCGAAAGTGGATATACCATCTTATCATATCTGTGAAGTACTTCTTATCACTTTCACTGTTCTGCTTACATCTGTGAATAATTCCCAGAACATACTCCAAGCGTGAAGTAGTAAAGAGGTGTTTATCAGTCAGAGCGAACAAGCACTTCTTAACATCCTGCTTGGTGAACATCACAGAGTTTAACACTGGGTCAATCATTCCCATTTTCATTTTGTTGACATCACTTGCAGAACCAACAGGCAAAATGGTAGGCTTCTTCCTGAGAACCGAAGCGATCTCTTGATCCATCTTAGCTACCTCCAGAATGTAGCAGACTAGCAATCTTTTAAGATGATCAATTATTGACACATACTCAACTGGATTGGAGAGTAGAATGTTGTGCAGAACAATCCAATCATGAGGATTGAGATTGGGTAGATCAGCAAGGGAGATGGTATGCTCAGACATGGCCGAACCTCTGGTAACCTTGAACTTGACGTTGATGTATTTCCCTGCTGCTTGAGGCTTAAGGACCCGAACTGAGCACTCCAAGTGAGATATTGAGGTTGAGCGAACTCCAAATAATAGTCAATAAGCTCACGATCAACCTTCGGGTCTGGATGTGGGACTTCTGCAATAGGAAGAAAGTAGTGAAAAACAAACGCCTTTCGGGTGATAGGCATATCAAATGAGTCCTTTGTGTTTTCACAATCCAAATACACTACTAGCTCAAGCCAATGAGTGCTAGGGGATTCGATGGCTTATTTGATCAGCTTCTCCAGAGTCCAAAAGGGAAAGAGGGTTTTCTTGCTTTCTAGGAGATCATGAGCCTCCTTTAGTCTTCTTTCCTTCTCTTCAGCTTCCTTTACAATCTTGGCATTGAGATGAATTTCCCTTTCCCTTGCCTTTCGCTTCAAAGCTTCAGTGATTGTCTCCTCTTCCTCATCACTGTCATCCACAATACCCTTGCCTTTAATCTTAAAGCCCGAACCCGAAGCATGCTCAGTCTTCTGTTGTTCTGGCTGGGAAGTAGGAGCAGGTTGAGACTTGGGAGGAGGTTGAGACGAAGATGTTAGTCCTTCTCCCCCTTGTTTCCGAGGTACCATAGTATTTGAAACACCTTCAATGCGACTCAACATCCCAAGGGCAGGACGGAATTTGTCAGCAAAATGGCGTCGGACTGAGATTGTCAGGATAGGGTCGTGAGCCTCCAGGACGTTCGATAAAATGGCATGTACGTCTGAGACACAACTTTTGACGACAACCCTTTCAGAGTGAAGTTGATTGACCTCGTTGTTCGCCTGAGAAAGTTGGAGATTTTTGGTTTTTAGCTAAGTAGTCTTGAGAGCAAGTTCATCCATGAGTGAGTTCTCCATGGCTAGATTAGCTTGAAGCTTTGTGAAACGTTCATTGAGAGAGGATAAAAGGGCAGCATTATCCTTTTGAATATCTTGGCAAAGAGTGGCAAAGTTTTGCTTCTCAGCAGCAAATGCTTCTTCGAGTTTGGTAGTCGAGCTGGTCACTTTAGAAGCGTTCAACTCAGCTGCTCCCTGTAAGGACTCAAGAAAAATATTAGCATCTTGAATTAGTTTATCGACTTTTTCGGTCGCTTCTGTACACACTTTGGTTGAGGCGGTAATAGCTGTTGTGGCATTAGAAATGGAAGAATCATGAGCCTTGACAAAGGAGTCAAGCATGGTCTGAATGGCAGCTTCAGAATAGGGATGGTGAGATGAAGAAGAGGCCATGAGAGTGTCGAGTTTGGCATTCAGCTCCTTGATGTGCTTTTTGGTAATAGGAGCATCATCATCTTCATCACTCTGAACACGGTAGGGGCTGTAGTAGAAAGAATCAAATTCCATGTCTTCACCACCAAGGACTGTATTGGTTTCGGTTGAAGGTGTGGGAGATAGTGGTTTGGTTGTCTCTGGGACTGAAGACCAAACCCCCGTATCAGATACGTTGGTTTGAACTCCAGTGGTGGTTGTTGTTGTGGCTTCAGAAAATAGAGTGGGAATGGGAATGGTAGATGTGGGTTGGGATGTGATAACTGGGAAGGTTGTTGGTAAGGTAATAGGAATAGAAGCAGGTGGAGAAGAAGGTACTGGGGAGCGACCGGGTACCTTGGGTGTGGGTGACCCAGGTGGAGTATCACCACGAACTGAAACCTCCTCATCAGAGCTTTCGCTCTCAGATGCGGTAGGAGAAGGTTGTTTATTGCCAGTAGGAAGATACTCACAGTCTGAGTCGCTGGAAAATTGAAGAATAAGCTTCTGGGCTGGCTTTTTGGTTTTCATCTGCTTAGGCTGGGAAGGAGCTGCCTTTTCTGACTTTTGCTTCCTTGGAGTTTGCCCCTTAGCTGCTTTGATAACCCTCACTTCCTTTTGTTTTTCTTGTTTTTTCCCCTCTTTGTCGGCTTGTCTGCTTCCTCTATGGAGCGAATCATAGCAGGTGTGAGTTCCCTTGGACCTGAAGAAGGAAGCTTCTTGTACTCTTGAATGACCAGGCTCGCCTCAGACACACAAGCATACATGGATGCCGGAATGGATCCAATGAACGAAAATTTTGACGGATCAGTGACAATAATCTTCGTGGTATGGAAAGTTGCGATGGATGAGAGAGGCGATTCCGCCATGATTGGAACATGAAAACGATCCATCGCCCACTTTGTGACAATCGACCAGAATCTGCCACACGAGACTTCAGAATGGCGAGAGGAGGAAGTCAAGCTCTGAACAATCTGCTGCCATAGGATTGAACCATAATCGAGATGTATCCCATTGTATAACCCATAAAGGATAGTCATGAATGATTTACTCTCCCCGTCGGATCCAACACTGCGTTCTGAAAGACCTTTGAAAAAGAGAGTGAAGAGGTCGTTCCATTGTGGGGGAAGGCAGGATTTCTTGAACTTCATCACATTGGTTAGGGTATCAGTGTACCCCATGTTGTAGAACATTGAGAACAATTGACCAGTGGTGATGGAATCATGGTTTACCATAGTGGGTTCATGAGCAAGACCTAGCAGTGAGCAGAATCGATTTTTGGAAATCGAAGTATTCTCGTTGTGAATGTCGAAGTGGATTCGTTCTGCAACTTTATCATAGTGGGCAGTTGAGTAGATATGAGAGAGATAGGACATGGGAACTACTTCCACCTTTGTGAGAGCATTGACAAGAGGAGAATATTTGAGGCATTCCACAACCTGCAACATGTAGGGTTCATAGGTGAACGGCGTTAGGTCAACCAAGAGGTTTTGTTGAGGCTTGATGGTCAGAAGAGTGGAACGAACAGAAGTATCTTGAACAGAAGAGGATTCCGCCATTGATGAAGCTTGAGAAGAAGATGATGAACAGTGAGAGAAATCGTCGTTTGCTTTTAGAAGAATTGAGAACGGTAAAAGAGTAAAGTTGATTGGGAGAAACCCTTTTATACGTGAGAGTAGGAGAGAGAAAAATCCGCATGAAATCTTGTCTTTTGTGAAACGGTTCCTGATGCAATGGGGATTAGACAGTTGGCAACCCCGATGATGACACAGGAGAGAGAAAAACGTTTCACTTTTACGCGCCTTTCCATAGATATCACCTTTTTCAAATCGATGAAACTTTTGGATAACTGCTGACTCATCCGTTGTGCTTTATCTGAAACGTCACTAACATAAATAACATGAACCTTTATCAACCTGATTATTTCATTTGAGAACTGCCATAACACCTTTAGAGCCCAAGCTATACGAAAAATAGCTTATACAAACTAGAACCAAAATTTTGGAAAATCAAAGATTTTCGTGCATAGAGTGTGAATGATAAAGAAATAAATCGAACTTTGTGGGATATTGTGATGTCGATTAAGACATGAAACAGTGGATCCCGGGCACGAATCTCTTCCTTTCAAGTCAAGAGAGACTTCAAAGTGTCTATAAGGTTTCTCGTTAGAATACGATCAAATGCGTTTTAAGAAGCAATGAAAGGCATCTTTTATATATTAGGCTTGTAAGGGTGGCTTTCGCTTCAATTCAAGTTTCAGTTCTTGATATAAGACCGAAAGAGAATGAAGTACTTGTGAGACCAATGTGGCCTATTGAACAAGTAGGTTTGACGTGTATTCTGTGACTTGTTGAAAAATTAAGAAATCTTAAAAAAAATAAAACTGGATCCTTGGGGAAGAAAAGTCTTGGTGATAGACAATTTCAAAAGAATCGTTCAAAATAAAAAGAGATTTCATTGGTGAAAGCTAGAACATAGTAATTGTTCACCGTCAATGCATTATGGGTATTGAATTGTGAGTTTCACTTAGTACGTAGTGACACGAGACTAAGATCATAAACATAGATTTTTGTGTAACCATAAACCTCAGTGGTAAGTGCTGAGAGTCTCAGGGGTTACATGAATGATATGAAGTGAGATGGAGAAAAATGATGTAGGTGGTTTAAGAAGCGAATGTACCTCTGCTATAAAAGTAGGACCAAGCAGAAAACTCTAAACTCAATATGAGAAGAGTAAGGTAGCTCACGATTAGAGTGAATGTAACAGCCTAATTGGGAAAACATGATTTGTATATATCACATTATTAAGGCTTCACTCAAAATCTTTAGAGGCTTTGGTCAACATGCAGCAGCATGCATTTAGGGACACTTAACTATTCTATAGAAAAGAATTTATACCTGTTTCAGCTTCATTATCGATAGTAACTTTTAGACAAAGAAAAACATGAGAAAAGAGAAACAAAAAGAAAAATATTTTTGTATTTTGTGAAAAATTTCTAAAGAAAGAGAAATAAGAACAAAAGGAAAATTATTTTTGGTTTTTATGAAATTAAAAAAAAATGTGAAAAGAAAAACATAAAAATGAATAGGTAAAAGAATGTACAAAAGAATACAACCAAAATTCCTTTTAGTGAAAAAGAAGCGAACTGAGTTCTGTAGGACCGAACCCGAAATAGACCGAGCGTTCGGTTCATTTCGGTTCCCGGGTGAACCGAACCCGAAATAGACCGAGCGTTCGCTCTATTTTGCTTCCAACTTTTAATGAAGCGAAGGCGATTTTGGTACTGATTCAGCTTCCATCATTCCAAGGCCTTGAAGGATCTTATTGAAACTTGCTTCAGGTAAGGCCTTAGTAAAGATGTCTGTTAATTGATCAGTGGTTCTGACGAAATGGATTTCTACGTTACCATCTTCCACACGATCTTTGATGAAGTGATACCGCAGTGCTATGTGCTTTGTCTTTGAGTGTTGCACTGGGTTATGACAAATCCTAATTGCACTTTCTGAGTCACAATATAGTGGGATTTTCTTCATATTCAGTCCATAGTCTCTAAGCTGACTTTGTATCCAAATGACTTGAGATGTGCATGAGGCCGCAGCAATATATTCAGCTTCAGCTGTGGAGAGAGAAACACAAGTTCGTTTCTTTGATTGCCAGCTTACTAATTTGCTATCCATAAATTGGCATCCTCCAGTAGTGCTTTTATGATCCAATCCACAACCCCCTAGGTCAGCATCTGAGAATGCTTGGACAAAGAATCCTGAGTTGGTTGGATACCATAGACCGAGAGAGGAGGTTCGCTTCAGATATCGAAAGATGTTGTGCACTGCCATCATGTGAGGTTCGCGTGGGTTAGCTTGGAATCGGGCATAATAGCATACTGAGAACATGATGTCTGGCTTACTGGCTGTGAGATACATCAGTGACCCAATTATCTGACGATAAAGCGTCATGTCAGCAACAGGTTTATCCAACGATGGTGTAAGCTTAGTTCCAAATGCCATAGGAACTTTCACCTTTGAGTCTCCCATCAAGCCAAACTTGGAAAGCAATGTCTTTGTGTACGCCTCCTGATTGATAAAAATGCCTTCGGGTCCCTGTCTTATATTCAAGCCAAGGAAAAATTTAATCGGACCCATTGAGCTCATCTCAAATTTAGTTTCCATCAACTTCCTGAATTCAGCTGTTAGGCTGGGATTCGTGGAGCCGAAGATGATATCATCAACATAAATTTGGACTATCATAAGGTGGTTACCCTCTTTCTTACGAAAGAAGGTTGGGTCAACCGAACCTTGTTTAAATTTGGACATTTTTAAGAATCGAGTAAGGGTTTCATACCATGCTCTGGGAGCCTGCTTCAGGCCATATACTGCTTTGTCCAGAATATAGCAGTGATTTGGATACTTCACGTTCGCAAAACCTGGCGGTTGCTCTACGTACACCGTTTCTTCAAGTTCTTCATTGAGAAAGGCACACTTCACATCCATTTGATAGACTTCAAAATTCTTGTGTGCAGCGTAAGCAAGAAAGATTCAAACCGACTCTAATCTTGCAACTGGAGCGAAGGTCTCTTCATAATCTATACCTTCTTCTTGACAGTATCCTTTCACAACCAACCGGGCCTTGTTGCGAATCACATTCCCTTCCTTGTCCATCTTATTCCTGAATACCCATTTGAGACCGACAACCGAAGCATCCTTTGGAGTTGGAATTAGTCGTCATACTTTGTTTCTTTCAAACTCGTTCAGCTCATCTTGCATGGCTTGAACCCAATCAGAATGATCAAGAGTTGTATTCACCGTCTTCGGTTCAACTTTGGATACAAAAGAGTTGAACATACAAAACTCTACTTGAGAAAGTAGTGCAGCTTGCTTTGCTTTCAGCTGTGATCTAGTTAAGACCTTTTCAGAAGATTCTCCAATGATTTGACTTTGAGGATGATATTTGGTCCATTTGATAAGAGGAGGGTAATTTGGATCACAAGAGGGATCGAGTTCTGCATTAATTTCTTCTTCAAGTTCTGATTGTGTATCATCATCATTCGCATTTGTATTCTCCCCCTCGAATGATGACACGAGTTCAATTTCAGGATCAGAACTCTCCCCTTCGTTTGGACTTTCGGTTGAGCTGGATGATGATGATGATGGATTCTCCCCCTGGAATGATGAGTCTTGATTATTTGGAAGAGACGAACCCTCCCCTGGATATAAGGACTATCACCGGAAGGTCCGCTTGAGTCTGGCTTTTCAGTTGCCTTGCGGTTGTTCAAGATCTCATAAGGAGTGATTGAGAAGCGCTTGTTCAGATACGATCTATTTTGCATGTAGCAAGCAGCAGCAATAGCATCAGCCCAGAAATACAAAGGTAGGGAAGCAAAGTTCAGCATAGTTCGGGCCGCTTCACATAAGGAACGGTTTCGCCTTTCAACGATTCCATTATGTTGTGGAGTATATGGAGCAGAAAAATTGTGAGTTGTTCCCTTCTCTGCTAGAAAGTCTTCAAAATCCTTGTTCTTGAATTCCAAGCCATTGTCGCTTCTCACATTACGAACCACTTTTCGTAAATGAACCTCTACTTGCTTTATAAAGAGTTTGAGCTTGGGAGTGGCCTCTGATTTTTGCTTCAAGAAAAATACCCATGTGAAGCGAGAAAAATCGTCTACGATAACAAGTATATACTTGTTTCCACCAATGCTTTTGATAGAGGAAGGACCACACAGATCGATGTGCAGTAGCTCTAGTGGTTCTATCACCTTTGTGTTGATTATAGAAGGATGACTTTGTCGACTTTGCTTTCCCATTTCACAAGTTGCACATAGATGTTCTTTATCAAATTTGATAACTGGAAGACCTCGAACGTGATCTCCAAGTACCAGCTTGTTGATATCTTTGAAGTTGAGATGAGAGAGCCTTCGATGCCATAACCAGCTTTCATCCGAGTGTGCGTTCGTTAGCAGGCAAATAGCTGGTTTCCCTCGAATTGGATTGAGATTTAGAGGGTACATTTCTCCCTTTCGCTTCGACTTGAGCAGAATATTATTTGACTTCTTTTCGACAATTTCTGAGCCTTCGTCATCAAAAGAGACCTTCAATCCGGTGCCAACTACCAGCTGTGAGACACTGATGAGGTTGTGCTGTCACCCTTCAACGTATGCTACCTTTCTGATCGAGAAGTCACCATTTGTAATCATACCATATCCTTTGATTGTTCCAAACGAATTATTACCATATTTCACCGTTCCACCATCCTTGAGAGACCGAAACTCCCTCAGTTCTTCCCTTCTTCCTGTCATGTGACGCGAGGATCCACTGTCAATGTACCATTCTTCGTCGAATTGCTCGTCACGAATAACCTGCAAAATATCAAGCAGATTTAGGAACCCAAAGTTTCTTGGGTCCTTGTGAGCCTTTTACAGGACAGGGAATAGTAAGAGAAACATCAACTAGATAAGTTTGTTTTATAACTTGTGGTTTTGTCGTCTGCATGCTTTTGGGTCTCTTTCGGGCGTCTATCGTCATCTGGAAAGAGCTTTCCTTTCCCCTTTGAATCTTTAGAAGAATGAGAATGAGAATAAGTGAAGAGTCCAGTTAATGGTTTGGTCTAGGCTTTCAGTGTATTTTGTTTGGCATGAGTCTGTAATAAAGTTTATGACTTGTTTATTTCATTTTGGTCATTTTGTGTGTTCACGACCGTAAACAGAGTTTACGGCCGTAAACACGTTTACGGCCGTAAACCCTGTTTACGGTCGCAAACATAGTTTGCGGTCTAGTCGAGTATAAATAGTGGAGGAGTTGGTCTTTTGTCGTTGTTGATACCATAGAGTTTACAGAGCAGTCCATCGAGTTGTACCTGACGATTTATTGAATATAATCGTGTGCAAGCTTGGTTTCTTTTCATCTTGTTCTTATTCTGTGATTGTTTATTGCTTGATTGCTGGTAAAGATCCTTATTTGGACCTTACAATTGGTATCAGACCAGCAACCGGTGTCAAGCTTCATTCAATCGAGATTTGGGGTGCTTAAACTGATATTCTTATTACTCGAACATTGGTTTTGGTGTTTTAGTGGTTAAAGGATCTGAATCTATTGCAAAAACGTGTGTTTGAGAGCTTTCTGGGAGTTTACTGCCAACCGTAAACACTATTTACGGTTCTAAACTCAAGATCTTCATCAACCGTAAACTGTGAATCTTCAAAAACCATAAACAAGGCTTCAAGAACTTTAAGTCTGTAAACTCATAAACCATAAACTCATCAACCGTAAACTCATCAACCGTAAACCCAGTTTACGGTCGTAAACTCATCAACCGTAAACACCTTGTGATTTTAAATTGCTTTAATTTCAAATGGATTCTCAAAGTCAAAATCATTTTCACGAACTTGATACTGTCATGGGCACTACTATGCGTATTCCAAGATTAATGTCTGCAGATGGTTTTCCCGAGTGGAAGTACAGAATTGAAAAATACATTAAGTTGAAAGATTTCAAAGTCTGGAGAAGCATTCTTAGAGGCCCTGTTAGAATCACTATGACAGTTGGAGGCCAAGTGATTGACAAGGCTGTTGAAAACTACACTGATGAGGAGTTTGAGAAAATTGAGGAGCAGGAAAGGGCTTTAGCCACTTTAACCATGGCATTATCTCCCGATATTGCTCAAGGTTTTCGTGAGTACACCTCAGCTAAAGATCTATGGGAAGCCCTAATTGAAGTTTATGAGGGCAATGTAGATATGAAGAAGAGTCGGCAGGACATGTTGAGACAAAAGTTTAATATGTTCAACTACATTCCAGGAGAGACCCTTGAGGCTCAGCTGCAGCGGTTCACAACTCTCACAACTGACATGAACATATCTGGGATTTTCTTGACCAAGTCAGAAATCAACAAGAAGCTTCTGAATGCTCTTCCTCGATCATGGGATATGAATGTTGTTGTGATTAAGAAAACCAAGGATTTAAATCGCCTCACTCTTGCTGAAATTATGGCGATCATCAAAGCTTGTGACATTGATGACAAACAGAGAGAGATTAATCATGTGAACTCATACTCTACTGCAAATCTTGGAATCTCATCCAACAATGCTTTCTCATCAATCATGTCCTCCTCAGGTCAAGCCTTTGCAGCTCAACAACCTCAGATTCAGACCTTCGCTGCTGCATTATCCATCCCTCACCATCAAACTCAGCCATATGTCACTCCACAAGCTGTCCCTGCTCCAAATGTGCCAGCTGTAGCCTCTTCCTCAAACTCTAAAGACTCTGATGAAAATCTGGCTCTAGCTACTGGGCTAGTTAATTGCTACAATGCTTTTGTAGCTGGAGATCTTCCACCTCAGCTGTCATTTGCTGATTTGGATCAGATTCATCCTGAAGACGTAGAAGAGATGGACATTACATGGCAGATTGCTATGGCTGTTTTCAGGGCCAAGCAGTTTGCTAAGAAGACAGGGAAGAGCAAATGGGGCATGAATGCTGATAAGAAGGTGGGATTTAACAAGGGCATGCTGAGATGTTTCAACTGCCATGAGCCGGGTCATTTTGCTCGTGAATGCCCTAAGCCAGATCGTAGGATCAACAGCAACAGGCAAATGGTAGCAGTGGGAAACAACCGTGCAGGTGCTGCAGCTAATGGTGAGACTGCTATGGTCGCTCAATCCTTTGACTGGGAGGACCAGATTCAGGCTTTGAATATCTCAGGGCCAGAAAATGCTCACCTAGCTCAGATTGATGATGCTACCCTGAAGAATGATGATGTTGATCCCGAAGCGGAAATGATGGAGCTGCAGTTTACCCTAATGGTGTCTACTTCTTCCGAGCCCAAGAAAAGCGAGGTAAACCTACTATCTTGTTCTCATGCATGTAAAGAATATGTTAAAGTTCTTCGTGATGAAATCCAATTATTATGTAGAGAAGTAGAGGACCTTAGATATGAGGGCTACCAACTTAGGAAAGGACAAAAACCACTTAAGGCCCAGTTAGAAACTAAAATAAAAGATTTCAGAAGGATTCAAACAGAATACAGTGAAAAATGTGAATTGTATGATTATGTTAAAAGACAAAATGATGAGTTAATTACTAAGCTTGATACATTAAAAAAGGAGTTTGATTCTGCAAACTTTGCTTTTCAAAAATTTGATGGATCAAGCGAGGTAGTTAACACCATGATTGATCATTGCATGCAATTTAAACGAAATCAGTCTAAGGGTTTAGGATATGATAGTGTACCTCTTCCTTATAATCATACATATATGTATCAACCCCTATCCAAGGAGGAGATTGCCAACGAACCATTTATGGTTTATGGCAAGCCATCTGGTTTTGTTTCAGGCGGATTTATTAACGTTGAAAGTACTAACATTTCTACTTCCCCTGCAGATCTACCCTTAGACCAGGCAAAGCATGGAGTTGGAGAATCTATTTCTGTTTCTGTTTCTAATTCTGAATTTTCTGTTTCAAATGAAAACGTTTATGTTTCTGATGTTAAGACTGATAATGTTTCATGTGATGCTTCCACATCTGGTTCTGTTGCATTTAATTTCTTTGATATGTTTCATGAACTGTTTGGTAATTCTGATGCTTGTGATACTCATGAAACACCATCAATTCCACAAGTCACAACAACTGAGACACCCTCACTTATCTCTCAATCTATCCCTCATGCATGTTCTTCTGAGAAGAGTGAGAGTGTTTGTCAAGAAAATAAATCTGAAAAATGCAGTACAAGTTCAAATAATAAACAGATTTGTTTTAATTGTGGTGTTGGTGGTCATATAGCTAGGAATTGTCAAAATAGGATCTTTGTAAACTACTTGTCACCAAGAGGAGAGAACGAATCTCGAGGAAGGTCTTTAATTAGAAAATCCTCAAGAACTCGTTCTCAAAATGATGATTGGAAAGATGATCGAAGCAGAAAAAGGGCTAATTTTCAAAAGAATAAAAAGGTTTTTACTAACAAAGCTCAAAATAGTTTGCCAAAACCGAAAAAGGCTCCGCCAAGATCGGCTTCATCAAAAAGCAATTCTGGATCTTCCACCACTTCTGGTAGAAAATCCAGAGGCTCAGTGCAAACTCCTAAGAAACTTATTTCAAAACCACTTGAGAATGTTGTAAAACCCAAATATCAATGGAAGCCCAAATCACTTTCTAATCCATCATTAACATCTTCTGAAGTGATTAAGAATGAGGATCCCAATTTGAAAATATTGAAGGACAAATCAGAGAAAACGAAAAGGAAACCCAGGACAGTGATGACCTGGGTTCCTAAATCTAAATGATTCCACTCATTTTGCAGGGACAGTTACGGAGGAATGTCGTTCGTCCTTGGTACGTCGACAGCGGCTGCTCCCGGTATATGACAGGAGACATCTCCCAACTGAGCGAAAATCAATCTTTTAATGGGGGTTATGTTTCCTTCGTGGGCGGAGATGGTGGCAACATCACACAGAGAGGAACCGTTACAAGTGGACTGCTAAGCTTTGAGAATGTCAACTTCGCTCCCGAGTTAAAGCACAGCTTGTTGAGTGTTTCTCAAATCTGCGACAAAGGCTACTCTACCCATTTTACCGATAAAGAATGTATGATTCTCAAGCCAGGCATTGTCATCCCGGAAGAGTGGATTCTAGTCAAATCTAAATGGGATGGGAATGCTTACATTATTGATATGAACAGTAACCTACCTGAACAAGTCACTTGCCTATTCTCAAAAGTCTCCGAACAAAATGCAATGTTGTGGCACCGAAGGCTCGGTCATGCTAACGCGAAAAACCTGAATCGCCTTGCTAAGAATGAGATGGTCCGAGGCCTACCTGTCAGATACTTTATTACATTTGAGAAGTGTGTTTCCTGTGCTCCAGGCAAACATCATCGGAAACCACACCTGCCCAAGCAAGTCAACTCAATCAGTCAAGTGCTCCAAGTATTGCATATGGACTTATTTGGTCCGGTCAATGTCCTGAGCATCAACAGAAGCTCTTACTGTCTCGTTGTGATCGATGATTTCTCTCGGTTTACGTGGGTCTTCTTCTTATGCAACAAAGCGGGGGTTGCTGATATGATAAAGAAGTTCGTTGTGATGATTTAGAAGCAAACCAACAACCAAGTTAAGGCGCTTCGTACTGACAATGGAACTGAGTTCAAGAATGCAGTTCTTGAACATTTTTGCGCAGAAAAGGGGATAGGGCGTCAATATAGCTCTGCTCACACGCCTCAACAAAATGGTGTTGCTGAAAAGAGAAATAGAACTTTGAAAGATGCCGCAAGGACAATGCTTTGTGATTCCAAACTACCCGTCTTCTTTTGGGCCGGGGCGATTAACACTGCTTGCTACGTGCAGAATCGTGTTCTAATCAACAAAGCACAGATGAAGACACCGTACCAGATTCTCTATGGACACAAGCCTTCTGTCAGCCATTTCCGTGTGTTTGGCTGCCCTTGCACCCTTCTTCACTTGGAATCCAACCCTAAATTCAATGCCAAAGCCGATGATTATTACTTTGTAGGGTATGTTGCGCGCACCGCGTATAGGGTTTACAACAAAAAGACTAAGCAGATACTAGAATCCTATGACGTGCGTTGGTTGGAGGAGAATGAAACAGACGCTCGAGTGGGTCCCGACTGGTTATTTGATTACACATCACTTTTCAAATCTTTAAATGTGTCTACAGATAGTTCAAGTGGATCCTCTTCTGGTTCGAAGATTGTTTCTGAAGACGAAGACGAAGAAGTTGTCTACAGACCTCCAACGGTTGAGGGGGAGTCCTCTGCTCCATTTGAGGGGGCGTCCTCTGCTCCACCTGAGGGGGAGTCATCTGATCAACCAAATAGTCCAGGGTCTAAGGTTACAAATGAAACTCCTGATGCTGATGCTACACCTCTTACACCTGTTGAGAGAGAGTTCATGTCTAGAGATGCTTCCGCTGTCAATCCAACTTTTATGGAACTACTCTTTCCTGAAGAAATTGCTAATGAGTTTGTAGCAGATTCATCTAATGTGAATCAATCAGTAGATGATGGAGGTTTCAACATACGCACTCTTCCTGTTTCACTCAATGATATCAGCCAAGACATACCTTCAAGAATTCAACGCGATCATCCGATCGATAACGTCACTGGTCAGCTGGGTGATGGAGTTAAAACCATAAGTCAGAGTGGAGATGTTAATGCATGTCTCTACTCTTGCTTTATATCTCAAATAGAGCCCAAGAACGTTGAAATGGCTTTGAATGAGCCCAGCTGGGTAGATGCAATGCATGAAGAGCTAAATCAGTTTGAAAAGCTCGGGGTTTGGAAGTTGGTTGAGTTACCAAAGGGAAAAAGGTCTCTTGACATGCGTTGGGTCTATCGTAATAAGCAGGATGATTCTGGTGTAATAGTGCGAAATAAAGCAAGGTTGGTGGTTCGCGGGTTTCGACAAATTGAGGGTGTTGATTATACTGAGGTGTATGCTCCCGTGGCTCGTTTGGAGGCTATTCGTATCTTTCTCGCATACGCTTCCTACATGAAATTCACGGTCTACCAAATGGATGTCAAGACTGCCTTTTTGTATGGCAAGGTGAAGGAAGAAATTTATGTTGATCAACCCCCTGGGTTTGTTAACTCAAAGTTCCCTAATCATGTCTACAAGTTGGACAAGGCGTTGTATGGGTTACATCAAGCTCCTCGAGCATGGTATGCGACTCTAACAAAGCACTTGCTCGAGCATGGATACTCTCGCGGCACTATTGATCAAACTTTATTCATCAAGCATGTGGGTAATGATCAGATACTAGGTCAGATCTA
The DNA here is from genome assembly GCF_052849685.1 of Lactuca virosa. Taxonomy (NCBI): domain Eukaryota; kingdom Viridiplantae; phylum Streptophyta; class Magnoliopsida; order Asterales; family Asteraceae; genus Lactuca; species Lactuca virosa. The sequence goes on along the minus strand of NC_136428.1, from coordinate 339,067,796 downwards.
TGTGGACGACATTATCTTCGGGTCTACCTGTCCAAAGCTTTGCAAAGAGTTTGAAGGCGTAATGAAGAAGCGATTTGAGATGAGTTCTCTAGGTGAAATGACCATGTTTCTGGGGCTTCAGGTCAAACAAAGTTCAACCGGAATCTTGCTACATCAAGCTAAGTATGTGGAGGATATTCTTGAGAAGTTCGGGTTTGAAGACGCAAAGCCTGCATCGACACCAATGGCTGAAAGACCCCTGCTGAATCCAGATATTGATGGCGAATCCGTAGATCAGACTCACTATAGATCGATGATCGGTTCCCTGATGTATCTCACTGCAAGCCGTCCTGACATCATGTTTGCAGTGTGTCAATGCGTTCGCTATCAGGCTAATCCTAAACTTTCACATTTTATTGCTGTCAAAAGGATTTTTCGGTATATCAAAGGCAGCCCAAAATTGGGTCTTTGGTATCCGAAGAATTCTGAATTTGATTTATATGCTTTTGCTGACAGTAATTATGGAGGCTGTGAGCTTGACAGGAAATCCACATCAGGAGGGTGCCAATTCCTTGGTGATAGGCTGGTGTCGTGGCAGTGCAAGAAACAACATACCGTCTCTACCTCAACAGTAGAAGCGGAATATGTTGCTGCATCAGCTTGCTGTTCTCAAGTTATCTGGATCCAACATCAGCTGTTGGACTACGGTTTGAATTATCTAGAAACCCCAATTCACTGTGATAATGAGGCTGTTATTCAAATCACTAAAAATCCGGTCCAACATTCCAAAACCAAGCACATTGACATCAAAATTCACTTTATCAGAGATTGTTATGAGCGTTCGCTCATCCGGCTAGAACAGGTTCCCACTACCAATAATGTGGCGGATCTGTTCACTAAGCCTTTTAACAAAGCTCGATTCGATGTGCTTGTGGGATATTTGAAAATGATTCGTTTTGAGGATTAATTTTTGTTATTATTTAGGTTAGTTTAAATTTGAGCATTTCAGTCATTTCATTCTCTTCCATGCACAAATTTAGGGGGAGAAATAAACAAAACCAAACAAAAATTGAAAAATTAAAAAATCCAAAAACATTCTGCTTCTGTTTTATTTTTTTCAGAAAACATTCAAAAATCCAAAAACATTAAAAATTCAGAAAAATCAAAAAAATTGTTGCATAAAGTTTTGCTTGTTGATGAAGGACTGGGAAGTGATATTATCAAGTGATAACAGGCAATCTAAGTCTGCGTAACGTACCCAAAGTTGAAGGGTCTATGCTCTAGTTTGATGCGTCGGTAGGCACGAAAGATTCTAAATGGACATGACTAGGCAGAGTTGAACTTAGGAAATTTATAGACTTGACAAATCTTGACCTAGTTAGATACGTTTAGCCTGACAATACGACGCTTGGATAGGTTGAGCATGGAGATATATATGGGAATCTACTGGTCACATTAAAGAACCTGTACTTGGAACCGTGGATTAACTTTTCCTCGATGTGCGGATTCTGTCCTTAATTTCGGCATTGATGGGGCGACTGGTGAATTCCGATAAATTAGGTCTGTAGAAGGTTATATCCTTTCTTTCTATCTGTTAGTCATATGTTACCTCCTCTGCGTGACTCAAAATCCGACCTGGACTGTAACATATGCAACTTTATTTCTCTGCATCTTCTATCTATGTAATTCTTTCTATCTGTTAGTCATATACTGTCTCCTTTGCGTGACTCACAATCCGACCTGGTACACAGTATATGCACCACTCTACCTCTCAATCCCTCTAAAACTTCAGTTAGTCATATGTTTCACCCTCTGCGTGATTGGAAGAGATCCGACCTGGGTGTATAGCATATGCATTCTAAATCTATCTTCTCTCTTTATAATTGTCTGCTCACCCGATGTAAGGAGTATTCTGGAAGTCCTTGATTACTGGGGCATATCAGGAAGCGGGAAACATGTTCCAGTACAATTAAAATTGAACACTCAAAGATTGTCTATAGATCTCGCTGCTCAATTTAGGTGGACAACAATATCCCTGGTCGTCGTCAGCTGAATGGTCATTAAGATATAGCATCTAGGAACTTAGGATCACTTTGTCTTGTAACTAATAGCATGTCCTAAATCTGTCACAATTTTTCGTGTTTAAGTGGACCACAATACCGACGATCGACCAGACAAAGACGTGAAGATGAACGGTACCGACAAGTGGATTAAGGCTGTCTAACAACTTTGATCCCAGTGTCACAAGAGCCTGTCAGTAATGTTGAGATAAATTTTGTCTATGCTTATTCAAAATTTAAATTTCTTTTTATTTTTATTTTTGAGTTTATTTTTTATTTTTATTTTTATTTTATTTTATTTTTATTTTTATAATTGTTAAAAATTTAATTCTTAATTCTTAAATTTTTAGAAATTAGTTTATTTTTATTTTTATTTTATTTTATTTTTATTTTAAAAATTATCCTCAAAAAGTTTTATTTTTTGAAAAATTTAATCGAGATTTGGACTGTGCATAATATTGTGTGGGAGACAGGTAAAAGTTAAGCGAGTATAAAAGGAAGAGTTTACTGCTGTAAACCCTTTCCTCTCCCACTTCTCCTTTTTACAGCCGCAAGCCTCCTCCCTCTCTCTACTCTCTCTCCTCGAAATTTTTTTTAGCTTTTTTGCAAAATCAACTAGTCCACTTCGAAGGTACGACAAAACCGACTGGGTAAAGGCTATTTGTTCATCGATTCGACTTAAACTGGAGGAGTAATCGGAGTTTTAGTGTTCGTCGGCATTTACGGTTTTGGGAGAGTTTACGGTTTGGGGATATTCAAGAACCGTAAACCCTTTTTGGCCTTACGACCGTAAACTCCCTTTGGGTTTGCGACCGTAAACTCATCTGAGTTTACGGCCGTAAACTCAGTTTACGGTCAGATGACCAGTTTGGACCGTAAACCCTGTTTGACCACTATTGACCGTAAACTCCAATTTTTTATCAAGATATTATTTTTTAAGGCCAAAATAAAATTGTTTAATTAAGAAAACTTAAAGCTTTAAATTGTTTAAATACTTTGTTTTCTTATTTGGCCTGTTTAGTGCAGATCAATGGCCAATCCTAAGTTTGCTGACATGCACAACCTGGCAATTGTGTTGGATGAACCTCCGGCTGCTCATGGAGACTTCAAATCAATGATCTACAGACTAAGAGAATGTTGCTTAGCGTGTGCCATTACTGTGAATCCTGTCATTTATCAGTACATTGTCCGGGAGTTTTGGCAGACGGCTAAGATGTCAAAAGTCAATGGGGAGATGTCAATTGAAGCTGTGGTTAAAGGTTGCAAGATCAAAATCACGGAGCAGTACATCAGAGATACTCTGCTGGTCAATGATGAATCCAATTTTCCTACTGAAATTGGGATTGATGATGTACAACGGATTCTTGAGAAGATGGGATACGAGGGTACCTACCCTCCCACGGTGAAAAAGCTCTTGCCTCCTTACTGGCGATTCCTGGCACACGTGTTCGTGAGCTGCATCTTAGGCAAGAGATCAGGTGCTGATGAAATCTCTCTTAGGAACACAGGGGCGATTGTCTCTTTGGCTGCTGGCATAAAATTCAACTTCTCAAAGTTTATTCTTGATGAGCTCTTGGTGAACATAAATGCCATGACCCGGGGAACCAGAGATGTATTTTTGCTATATCCGAGGTTTATTCAAGTGTTCATCGACGATCAATTTCCAGAGATGGTCAAGGATGGTGAGAAGCTGGATATAAAATCCTTGGGTCCTCACACTGTTGGTCTTATTAAACAAAATCGGAAGGGCAAGGTCGTTTTTCAAGGATTACATCCTTTAGTGAAGTTCGGGACATTTGCTGAGCTTGATGAATCTTCCGAGTCCCATGGAACATCTGATAAAGCATCATCTGAGCCCACTTCCTGTGAAAGGGTTGTTTCTGATGATGTCATCACAATTTCAGATCATGATGCCGACGAAACTCCAGCTGCAAATGCCCAAGTCGTTGAGGAACACGAATTACAGTCGGTACAGGTTCAAGGGGATTACAATGAGGGGTCGGGGGCTGAGACTGAATTGTATGAAGATCTCGACCTCACAGGATTCGATAATGATGAAATTCCCTTAAACTTCGGTAGCAATGAAGATTTTATGACCGGAGAAAGCCTCGACAAGTTGCTTGATAATGTCGATGAAGTTGCTCATCCGGCAATAGAGACAAGGGAAGAAGAAGATGTTCTTGAAGCCACACCTACTCCTTCCAATCCATCGGCGGAAATAACAATTCCTATGGTGACAGTATCAGGGATTCCTCCCCTTGATGTTGTCATACCTACATCTGAGCCAGTGGAAAGTGATCACACTACTGCACAAGCCTCTCCTCCTCCAAGCAAAAGACGCAGACTCGTCCTTAGACTGGCAACTCGAAGTGTTACAGCTCCACCAACAACCACACCTGTCATAGTCTCAGCTGAACCTGTCAGTGAAGGTCCTAGTACCTTCTATGAAGCTGGTGGCCCTTCATTCCCAACGGGTTTCTCTCCTCCCAGGCCAGAGGATGATGCTGCCTCGGTTAGGCTAGCTAGGCTCCTAGCAGAAGAACAATTTTCTATGCCACCCCCACGCGGCAAAGGAATTCTTGTTGGGGGTGACAGCTCAGGAGAAGAGACTCCCTCACTTCTTGGACTCCAGAAACAGATCGACGCTCTGATTCAAAAGAATGTTGATCTTGATCAGAGAAATATTGAGCTGGATATCAAGGTCGCAGACCTTCAAGCTGAAAACACAAAGCTCAATATTCAAGTGGCCGAACTTAATGAAGATAAAGTTCTGAAGACAAAGCAGATTACAGATCTTCAGACACATTTTGGCCTATTGACCGCCAGCTACTACGATTTGAAGAAAAAGCTGGAAGATAAACTTGGCGATGAATTCAAGTCATCCGTTGACGAGCCACAAATTTATCTTCCCAACCAAGATGCTCCCATTGTTCCTCAACCTACCAGAACCACCATCATCGAGGACCGTTTTGAAAAGGAACCGGCTCAAGCTCCAAGTACAGCAGCATTAAAACGCGCCAAATTGGACAAGTCTACTGACAAGTCTTCTGACAAAGGTCAACTGCTATTCAAAAGGAGCGTAGATCATAAGGCACCCTGGGATAAACCACAGATCACCATTACGGATCTGGGCGTGCATCGTTTCAGAGATACGTATGGCGATAGGTCAGGAATCATCTCGTGGGGATTCCATGACACCATGAATATGTTTATGGTGAGGAGAAAGAGCGGCAATAAAGAACTATACAAAGATGCTCACGACTTTCATTCTTTTACTAAGATTGATCTTATTGAGCTGTCCAATGCTCCTTTCTCAAATCCATCAGGCAATCCCAGGGCGAGTCAGTTCAAATCCTTTTTGGAAGATCAAGTGGCCAAGGGCTTTCCGTCAATGAAGACTGCATAGTCTTTTGTCAAGGTCCACAAAAAGGTCATTGATCCCAAAACAAGTCAGCCACTTCGGTCAGTGATGTGGCCTGCTACTGCTCAAGTTAAGCACATTCCTGTTCTTCAAAATTATTCAGATGGTTCTCTCGTATCCATGCAATAGTGGGTGTATGATGAATCCACAGATGCTGCTGTCATCAAGCTTAAGGAAGATTGCATCCGTCTGTATGACAAAAGGGATTTGCTTCAATTTGGCAAGCGGGACATACATCATCTTGCTGCTCATCAGATTGTGGTGGCTGAAGATATCTTTGAGCCCGCTGCAAAAGAATACACTTCGATGGTGGCTGTAATTATAGAGAAGAAAATGTGGAACGGAGCAATGGGAAAGTCTGATGTACTGGTGGTCGACAACTGAGTCCAAGCTAGCACCAAACCAAGGGGGAGATTGAAGAGTCCAGTTAATGGTTTGGTCTAGGCTTTCAGTGTATTTTGTTTGGCATGAGTCTGTAATACAGTTTATGAGTTGTTTATTTCATTTTGGTCATTTTGTGTGTTCACGGCCGTAAACCCTGTTTACGGTCGCAAACACAGTTTGCGGTCTAGTCGTGTATAAATAGTGGAGGAGTTGGTCTTTTGTCATTGTTGATACCATAGAGTTTACAGAGCAGTCCATCGAGTTGTACCTGACGATTTATTGAATATAATCGTGTGCAAGCTTGGTTTCTTTTCATCTTGTTCTTATTCTGTGATTGTTTATTGCTTGATTGCTGGTAAAGATCCTTATTTGGACCTTACAATAAGAATGAGAAGAATGAGGTTTAGAAGCAAGATTAGATCGTTGATTATTGCTCTTCCTTGGTTGAGAATGAAAATAGTCTTCCCTTCGATTCTTCTTACAAGTGGATTTGGGACCGAACCCATCCTTTCGGTTGCTTACATGTTGAGGACCGAAACCTTCGTTTTGGGTGCTTACATGTTGAGGACCGAAACCTTCCTTTCGGTTGTCATCGCCACGGGGACCGAAGTTACCCATTCAGTCTGTTTTATTTTGTGGACCAAAGGTACCATTTCGGTTGTTGATCACCTGATGCCCGAAACTCTCCTTTCGGTTGTTGAGACTTTGTGAACCGAACCTTTGCCCTTGGTTGTTTTCGTGGTTGTAGCCGAAATCCTTGTTTCGGTTGTTCTTACCACGTAAGGGAGACTGCTTTCGTTGGCTCTTGGTTCTCCTTGTGACTTATTTGTCTTTTCATACCTAACGTAATGAGGATTTTGGGATCGCCAAAACTGTTTTCTTTCTGAGAGATTCTTCTTGTATCTCAGGTTACGTTGGTGCTTTCGTTCTGCCACCTATTTTGGATTTTTGTGAATGTTGGCCTTTTTCTTCGGTACTTGAGCATGACTTTCGCTCTTTGACGAACATGTCTCACTAGATGTCATCACTGGTTCGCCTGAAGATGTTTTGATACCACTTGTACTTGGCACATCATATTATGTAGGTTCATTTAGTGGTTCTGCCACATACCTACTCTTCACTCTCCATGATGTTTTCTGAGACAAACCTTCTGTTTCATCAGCGTTATCTATCGGCATTGACCAGAAAAACTCATCACACCCATTAGCATTATCTTCTTCTACCAATGATGTTAGTTCGGCTGTTTGTTGTGGTGTGACTCCTTGAACTGTGTAAACTTGATTTGGAGTGGTTTGAGCCTTTTCATATACAACAGCTTTTGCTTTGAGGACTTTAGTCTTGTCTATCGATGAGCGAGCGAACTTAACAGAGTTTTCAGAAATGAGATTTTTATTTGTTTCGGGTTCGCTCTTGACAAATTCAGAACAGTCCACCACATCCTCTACAGAGATTTCACTCATGTCATCATCCTCATTAAGTTCAGATGCATTTTCAACATCAATTTTATTTTCTGAACTTAACTTGGCATTCAAAGAGTCAAATTTATGTACAGTTTCGGTTCTCAGTTTTAGTTTGTCGTTTTCATCCAACAGATTTTTGAGCATGTCCTTATGGTCTTTTGACTTTATGTAGGACTCTATTTTGTCAAGACCAATTTTGTAGGCAGGAGATATTTCATCAGAAGATACAACATTTTCATAGTTGTAAGCTTCGGCATCGACTTCATCCTCCTTCAACTCAAGGAAGGGTAAAATCATGTGATGTATCTTCTTTCCTATTTCACAATCGAGATGTAACTGAGTGATATTAAAATTTAATCTCTTAGCAATCAAACAAAAAACATTTCGTTGTTTTAAAAGCTTAAGATTTTCTCGTTGCAAATAGATAGATTCATCCCTATACCTAATTAATTCCTTCTCCTTCTGCTCAATCCAGATTCTCCTCTCCTCACTCTTCGACGATACCCTGCTAATTTGATCAGTCAGGTTAGAGTTTGTTACACGAGTTTGGGTAAGACTACTACTAAAACTAGAAAAATTAGATTTTAGTCCATTAAGTTCCTTTTCATAGTTAGTAATAGGAATTTTTAGAGAAATGAGAATATTTTGTACCTTCTTGATCAACTCATCACATTCGTTGATCTGTGCACTGACAGGTTTCGCTGCGAAACATCTGTCCTCTTGCTCCTTCTCATCATTCAGTCCCCCATCTGTTGTGTATCCTCGCATCTGTGACACACCATCCGTCACCATCAAACATCTTCCTTCAACCTTTTCTTCTTTCACCAGCAGAGCCTTGCCATGATTGGGCTTTCTGACTTCTTCGTCCTCTGAATCTGTGGACCACACCTGCACTCCACCAAATTCATCATTATCACCTGTATCCTGCACAATTAAAGCATCCATGGTGTTAGTGTTAGCTGCTGATTTCTTTTTCTTGATCTCCTCCAATCGTCTCAGGAGGTTCGTTTCCTCATCGTCTTCATCAACTCTTTCAGACTTCTTCTTCAGCATGCAGTCTTTGGCAAAGTGATTCTTGCTCCACAATAATGGCAATCAAAACCTGAGTCACCACCAATCTTTGTTTCCTTCTTAGTTTCTTCAGACTTTGAATCCATCTTCGGTTCCTCCTTCACCTTTTCGGAACTATAACTTCCCTGCCAGTTTCAGTTCTTATTGGCGGGGAACTTCCTTTTGATAAACTTCCTTGGATTGGAAACCATCAGGGCATACTCTTCACCAGTTAGATCATAGTCAGCAAGATCTAATTCTTCTTCTTCTTCAACGACACTTTTTCCTTTGGAAATAAGAGCTAACGAACCCAAGCTAGAAACCACATTCGTTTCCTTTGACACCGCGCTTTCATGGGACTTCAGTATTCCAACCAGCTTCGCCAGAGAATAGGATTTGAATTGTTCGTGTGCCTTCACTGTAGACACAACTGCCATCCATTCAGGTCTAAGACCATTCATGAAGGTAACCTTCTGCTCAATAACCTTCCTTTCGATCCCATGCTTTATCATCTTACTGAGAAGATGATTAAATCGATCAAAAGCCTGAATAAGTTTCTCTTCGGGCTTCTGTTTGAAATCACCAAATTTAGAAAGTAAGAAAGTTTGAATCGAATGTTCTAAATCTTCATCGGTAGAATACAATTCCTTTAACCTATCCCATATCTCTTTCGTTGTAGCACATGAACTCACCAATCGAAACGTGTCCGATTGTAAAGCAAACCTAATCATTCTTAAAGCTTTAATGTTGCACTGAAACTTCTCTTTCTCGTCTTGAGGAATGTCTTTCACATCATTCACGAGCTGATTGTACTCCTTTTGAGTTTTGACAATTTTTGAAGTGCTTGACTGAGCAAACGGACCAACTGTGATTGCTTCCCAGATCAAATAACCATTATCTTCTGAACCGATTACATAATCTTCGAAGTGGTGCGTCCAGACTTCATAATCCTGAGTATATAAGATTGGAATCCTCGTTGTCGATCCAATACTATTGGAGATATTGATTGGATTGGATTGTGAATCGTCCATAGACATTGTGATGATGTTTGATCGATAGGGCAAGATCAACAATTAATGAGAAACGCCAATGAGGAATGACGGCTCAATTAATATCAATCAATGCGGAAAACCCTAATAACTTCTTCAACAGAAGAGATGTGTATGAATTACACAGCCTCCTGCTCTGATACCAATTGAAGAGATAAAATATCTAGATCGTTTAGATCTTTCACAGGTAAATCAATGAGGAACAAACAACAAAATCAAACAAGACAATGAACACAATATAGAATCAATATAATGCTTATGATTCAAACGTAGTCACGCCTCAGCAGAGCTCGATTAAGAACTTCCACTGTAGAGGCGAGCTAGGGTTTGCAATACTATAATGAGAATTATAAAAGCGTTGAAAACAAAGGATACATGCATGCACCTTAAATACTAAAACCCTAGAATAAAATAACACACAGTTGGACAGACCCAAACCAGTTACAAAACTGGGCTAAAAGGAACGAGCCCAAGACGCAACATCATTATCCCAACAGTGGGGCAGAGAGGAGTTTCGTGAGCCACCAATACAAACATTTACTTAAACAAAATCCCCAATCAATAAAAGATTCACACGTCGTAGAAATGGCAAACGGAAAGACAGAGCGCACTAATGATATTTACTTAGGGCGTACCCTCACTCTAGACAACCATTCGTTCAAAATCGACCTAATGCCGGTCACAATAAAAAGTTTCGATATCATCATTGGCATGGATTGGTTAAGTCCTAATCGTGCCAACATTTTATGTTACGAAAGGTTCGTCCGCCTTAATCTGCCAAATGGCGAAACCCTTCTTATATACGGCGATAAACCCAGTACAAATCTACAAATCATTTCTTGCGTCAAGGCTCAAAAGTATCTCCGAAAGGAATACCACGCCTTCTTAGCCCACGTGATAGATAAGAAACAAGAAACGAAGGACATCAAAGACATCCCGGAGGTGTGTAACTTTCCCGACGTGTTCCCAGAAGACCTTCCAGGTGTACCACTTGCACGACAAGTCGAATTCCGAATCGATTTGGTCCCAGGAGCTACCCCCGTAGCCAAAGCTCCATACCGTCTTGCACCAGCGGAAATGCAAGAACTGTCCAGTCAACTAAACGAGCTGCTGAGCAAAGGGTTTATCAGACTGAGCTTTTCACCTTGGGGAGCACCAGTCCTCTTTGTGAAGAAGAAGGATGGATCCTTTCGCATGTGCATCGACTATCAGGAGTTAAACAAACTTACCATCAAGAATCGATATCCCCTACCCCGAATCGACGACCTCTTCGACCAACTACGAGGAGCAAGTTACTTTTCAAAAATCGACTTGAGGTCGGGTTACCATCAACTGCGAGTTCAAGAGGATGATATTCCCAAAACAGCTTTCAGAACGCACTACGGCCATTACAAATTTGTGATGATGCCCTTCGGGCTAACAAACGCACCTGCGGTGTTCATGGACCTAATGAACCGAGTGTGTCGACCCTTCTTAGACAAATTCGTAATCGTATTCATCGACAGAATCTTGGTCTATTCACGAAGCGAAGAAGAGCACAGCCAACATCTGCGACTAGTATTGGAGACTCTAAGAACTGAGAAGCTTTATGCTAAACTTTCTAAGTGCGAATTTTGGCTCCAAGAAGTGGGATTTCTTGGCCATGTGGTTAGCGAGAAATGGATTCATGTGGATCCCTCAAAAATAAAGGCGATCGAAAACTGGTCAGCACCTACAACGCCGACGGAAATCCGACAATTCTTAGGGCTTGCTGGATACTACCGAAGATTCATCCAAAACTTCTCCAAGATCGCTAAACCGCTCACCACCTTGACTCAAAAAGATGTGATGTTTAAGTGGGAAGATAAGTAAGAAAATGCGTTCCAAACGTTGAAACGAGCCCTGTGCAGCGCACCGATCTTGTCTCTCCCAGAAGGGACTGAGGATTTTGTAGTCTACTGCGACGCATCAAACCAGGGGCTTGGGTGTGTGTTAATACAGCGAGGAAAGGTCATTGCCTACGCATTGAGGCAATTGAAAACGCACGAGGTCAACTACGCCACGCATGACCTCGAATTGGGAGCAGTAGTATTCACCTAAATATCTAGAGGCACTACCTTTACGGAACGAAGTGTACTATCTTTACCGATCACAAGAGCCTCCAGCACATTCTCAATCAAAAAGAGCTCAACATGCGGCAGAGGAGATGGGTTGAATTGCTGAACGACTACGAGTACGAGATTCACTATCATCCGGGCAAGGCCAATGTGGTGGTCGATGCCCTGAGCAGAAAGGAATACTCGGGTCGCCGAGTAAAGTCATTAACGATGACAATCCGTTCAGACCTGTCCACACAAATCAAGGAGGCTCAACTGGAGGCCTTGAAACCGGAAAATGTGACGGGTGAGGCATTAAGAGGAATGGATAAAAACCTAGAAGTCAAAGATGACGGAGTTCGTTACCTCATGAACCGAATCTGGACACCGAAGTTCGTTGGTTTCCGAGACGTCATCACGAATGAAGCACAAAAGAATAGATACTCCATCCACCCAGGTTCAGATAAAATGTATCTAGATCTCAAGAAGTTATACTGGTGGCTGAACATGAAAGCAGATATTGCTACTTACGTAGGCAAGTGTTTGACTTGCGCCAGGGTCAAGGTAGAATATTAGAAACCCTCAGGGCTACTACAACAGCCTGAAATACCTGAGTGGAAGTGGGAACGGATAACCATGGACTTCATAACCAAGCTACCTAAGACCACGGGTGGACTGGATACCATTTGGGTAATCGTCGGCAGACTGACCAAGTCAACACACTTTCTACAAATGAAAGAGACCGACTAGATCGAGAAGCTGACCAAGCTGTACATCAAGGAAATTGTGAGATTTCATGGGGTACCAAAGTCCATTATCTCAGACAGGGATAGTCGATTTACCTTGCGATTCTGGCAGTCACTTCAGAAATCCTTGGGAACTAGGTTGGACATGAGTACAGCTTATCACCCACAAACTGACGGGCAAAGTGAGAGGACCATTCGGACACAAGAAGACATGCTTAGGGCATGTATGATAGACTTTGGTAAAGCTTGGGATACCCATTTGCCACTTGTCGAATTCTCGTACAATAACAGTTATCACACTAGCATCATGGTTGCACCATTTGAAGCCCTCTATGTCGCAAGTGCAGGTCACCACTGTGATGGGCTGAAGTGGGCGACATGCAACTAGCTACGGGATAAGTCCCTAATAGCACCCTCACTGGTCCGGAGATAATAAGAGAAACTACAGAGAAGATTGTTCAAATCCGAGAACGATTAAAGGCTTCTAGAGACAGACAGAAAAGTTACGCAGATAACAGACGAAAGCCTTTGGAATTCAAAGTTAGAGATCGTGTGCTATTAAAGGTCTCACCCTGGAAGGGTTTAATACATTTTGGTAAACGAGGAAAGCTGAACCCTAGATACATCAGGCCATTCGAGATCCTCACTAGGATTGGCCCGGTAGCTTACAAGCTCCTCCTACCACAGGAACTTAATAACGTACATCCTACCTTCCACGTATCGAACTTAAAGAAATGTCTATCTGACGAGACCCTCGTGATACCACTCGACGAAATTGAAATCAACGAGAGTCTCCACTTCGTGGAAGAACCGGTAGAAATCATGGATCGGGAGATCAAAAGAACAAAGCAAAGTCGTATTCCTATTGTGAAGGTCCGATGGAACGCTAAACGAGGACCCGAATTCACCTGGGAACGTGAGGATCAGATGAAACAAAAGTATCCGCATCTCTTCCCAAATTCTTGAAGTCCTAGTCAAAACGCTAATTTCGGGACGAAATTCCTACTAACGGGGGGATGATGTGACAACCGTCAATTTTCAGGCTTGTCAAAGTCAAATAAAGTAAATAAGTCAAACCAATCAACTCAACTAACCCTAGTATATTAGGGTTTGCAATATATATTAGCTACTGTACAAGTCGCTATTTTAATAAGAAGTTATCACTTGGAAAGTTCGTATGATTGAAATTCTTAAACCCTAAACGGGATAAGTGAGGTAACAAAATGATAAAACACTATTGCATACCCTTTGGGGGTATGTAAGACTCTTAAACATGGCTTAACGGGGTTTACGAACCTTGAGTTGTGAAGCTAAACACTCAAAAAGTTCACAAACAAAGTCTCTTTCAATCTCTCTTTATTAATCTTAATTTCTCCTAAATCTCTCCCAAATCTCTCCCAAATCTCACTCAAAATCTCTTTTAACTTTTTATAATCATTTGGGGCATCCCGACACTTAACTTGGTGAAAAACCACTCAAAACGGGAAGTTTATATGAAAAACAGCCTTAAAGGACCGAAACCTCTCTACTGGAACCGAACCCTCTTAGAGCCGAAGCTCCAAGGACCGAACCCGAAGGTCCCTTAAGGAACCGAAGCTATAGAACCGAAACCGAGGCCTCCCTTTTGCTCCATTTCGCCTTCGGATCAAGTCACTTCAGACCGAACCCACTTTCGGCCTGTTTCGCCTTCAGGCTATTTCGGGTCATCTCGCCTTTGGTCCATGGCAGTAGGTGTCGAACCTCGGTCCTATCCGAGCAACTTCGCAGGAAGGCCCATTTCACCCAGTTTTCGATCACGACTCCGTTTTAAACCCGTTTTTCATTATTTTAACGTGGGATTTTCACCCAAACTCATATTTTGACATACAAGACCCTATATATTCATAACTTAAACACATTTTTAGGGAAATCTTTAATTAGGAATAAAATCTAGTGGGTATGGCTTAGAGGTGGAGTGTTGACTTTACCTTTGAGTCATGACACAAGCAACCCTCTACAACCACTCCAAGACCATACTCAGTCACTATTCACCCATACCTAGTCAACTATTTGTCCTTTCACCCTCTTTCTCCAACTCATAATCTTGATTAAAGGCTGGAAGTTATTATCTCTCCTCCCACTTCATTCACTCTTTCTCAAAGAAGAACAAACACACTTCTCTCACTTTCTCTCTCTCTCTCTCTCAAACTCGAGACTCTAAGGCTGTGATTAAGCTTCTCACTAACTTTTAGGTAAGTATTTCCATCCTAAACTTGATTATCTGACATCCTTTTACACAAAACATGGATTCCTTACACAAATATCATCATATTTGTTCATAGAATCTTCGAATCTTCAAGCATCTCCCAAGTGTTCTTGACTTGGAAACTCCTTTTCTTCATCATCCATCCACTGAAAACACTCAAGGTGAGTTCATACCCCCCACATTTTCATGTTTTCTTCAAGTTTTGGGGGGGGGGGATACAAGTAAAAACACCAACAACTTAACTAAACTCAAACATCAGCTTTCAACAGAAAAGTTAATGTTCATTCACGAACTGTTTTAGACATCTTAATCTTTTTAGATTTCAAAACTGTATTAGGTGAAAGTAGTTCAGGTTTATACCTTTAAAATGACTACTTGCACATGTCCATACGATTTTTCTACTATTTGTGGTGATTTTTACAAAACTACCTATCACTGTAGCTACGAATTCAGACCAGTCAGTGAATATGAACGTTTTCACACCAGTTAGAGACTTTTAAAAATCATAATAAAATTTATAGACAAACTAGACACATTTTCTAAACTCTCAGAGTTTACAGATTTATTTTTTTACTTCGTATGATGTTTTTGTGATTTTTCTAAGACAGTACAGAAATGTTAAAAACAAATCAACAGCTTATAACTTTCATCACACTTTGTAACATGTTGAGCAAAGTGTTAATCTTTGAGGATTTCATATTTTACATGTGTTTCTTATTGTGGTATGATTATATAACAGAAAATACTCACTAATTTGTAAGAATCCTCCATCATTACCAATAGTACACGACAAGGCATGATAAACATAGTTACGTTTTTGCTATACATTCGACTTACATAGAAAAGGGTTCTTTTACATTACAAAAGTTTTGGGTAAACTATAATAAGTATAGTTTATGTTTCATATACATTACAAACACGTATGATAAACTATGGTAAGTATAGTTTATGTTTCATATACATTATAAACAATTATGTTAAACTATAATATGTATAGTTTATGTTTCATTTACATTTCAAAGTCATTACCAAAGGTTTTTCAGTTCATATAAACGGGGTGCGAATACAAAGTATCGGGTTTATACAAAAAGGGGTTTTCAGTTAAGTTCACGTAAATCTGTTAATGAATAAATTTGTGAGACATTCGCTTCATGCTACCTTCAAAGTAACAAAGTCAAAAGTCCTGTAAATTGTAACCAGACTCTCTTGTAGCCAGAGCGTGATAGTTGTGTATAGATCTATATTGGGTCTGACAAACCCACACCTCAGCTGCATGCAACAGCTAGACCGGCAGCTCTGGGGTGACAAGGGTCATTTAACTTGCGACGCCTGAAGAACGTCGTATTACGAGGCCGTCTGAGTCATAGTATGGTTATAATAACTCACATGGGGTATTAACAAAACATAAGATTTACGGGTTTTACTTCTAAATTAAACGAGTTTATGTCGATTTAAACTTGCATAAATTACTTTAAGTATAGAAAAATACTTGTACATTTCGGTCTTGACTTTTAAGACTACAATGCATTTTATAAGGGAAATATTGGATTTTTCTTGAACAAACATCACTTTTACAAAGAAAAGGATTTTAGCATCGCCTTCAAAAGCTTATGAACTCACCAACTTAATTGTTGACACTCTTTCAAAACTACTTGTATTCTCAGGAAATCCGTAAAACAGGTAATCGGCCGCTTTTGAGGATGGAACGCTAATACGTCAAACATTGTATTTTTGTCAACATAATGTAATTGATTTAGAAACATGTAAACTTATATTATGATGTAACTTTTTTAATTATATTTATGTTGGTTGTTTGTACTTTGACCACTCTGATATTTGTTGTTATGATACTACACATGAAGTCCTCCACCCCCGGACGTTTCCGCCATCCTTGGTTTGGGGGTGTGACAATAGATCTATTCGGGACTGATAATCCCACACCTGAATTTCTAGCTACAGTTATGCAAGCATGCCTGGGGTGGCAAATGTCATATATTCGACACTTGAAGAACATCGTAAAGGTCTCTAGGTCATATCAAGCATTGTTATACGACTCACAATAGTATAAACTTACCTTTTGTTTACGGGATTTCATTCTTCTTTAATTATATTTTCATTAATAGAATTATTTCATAATACAACTGGAGGATTCCAGGGATTTCAACTCATAGTTTTATTTTCGGTAATGAAACTACTATACATACAGGTGATAGCCTGGGTTTTTCATACAAAAAGGGTTTTACATTCAAAACAGTCTTATACAATTCATCCAGTAGTAAACAAGAAATCAAACTAGTACTTTATGGAACGTAGTAACAAAATCATATGTTAGAAAATATTGGATTTTCTTGGAAACTTGTAAGCATTTTTCACTGATTCATTTACAAAATTTCATTACAAAAACATGCTTATGAGTTCACCAACTTAATGCAGATACTCTTTTCAAAACCACTTGTATTCTCAGGAAATCAGTAAACAGGTACCTCAGCAGACTTTTGAGAAGACGGAGCATATAGAGTCACGTTTTTATCTTGTTGCTTTTGATGTATATAAATATAAATCAAACAGATGTAAATACCTTTATATATATATATATATATATATATATATATATATATATATATATATATATATTCAATGTAATGGTTGTGTTTACTTTGATTACTATGATGCAATTGTTGTGATACTACATATGATGTCATCCAACCCCGCACGTTTCCGCCGTTCCGGTTTGGGGGTGTGACAGATTGGTATCAGAGCTATTGTTTATAGTGAACTAAGTATACCGAACCTTACAGGGTATACAACTATAAACACTAAAGGGCCGAAGCGCTCTGAAACTAAAAGTATACTTTAAAATTTTAAGTATTTTACAAAAGTATACAAGTATAGATATGTACAAGAAGCTACAACATAGTAAGAACTACATAAAAGTATTTAAGGCGAGTTGGACACTATGATTAAACCTGGATAGTTATGTAGTCATTTATGGGGCCAATATAACCTGATCAACTATATTTGTCCGAGATATGACCAACATGTGTTTGGGAGTGGATGTGGTGTTGCGACAAGTCTAAAACTCACCAAATCATATACAAATGAAGCACATAGTTAAAATACTATAGGAGTATTTTATGGTTCTATAACATTGCACAGAGTTATCACTAGTAGTAATAATCCTTATAAATAAAAGAACTGCAATTCCTTGTTTATGTTAGTAAACCTTTATTGTAGATCTCTATTATCGTTGTAGGATTTAGATATATCTTGCTCGAAAATATCCGATTCTTGATCAGTATAGGAGGCTTATCGTCATTTTCCCTTGTATCTTTTAGAGAAAGATGCCTCCCAGTAGCCAATAGAGCATTGACTTGGTGGAATAGTCGGGTCAAACCCCTAACTCATCCAGTAGCCAATGGCATGGGTTGGGAGAGTTTAAAGGAACGTATGCTTGCTGAGTACTTCCCAAGAGGCGAAATGCAGAAGTTGGAGCACGAGCTTTGGAACCTGAAGATGTAGGGTTTCGACATTGCCACCTATACAGCTAGATTATGCGATCTGGCTTTTCTCTGTCCAGGTATGGTCACCCTGGAAAGCAAGAAAATAGAGAGGTACATTTGGGGATTGACGCCCCCAACTCAAGGAATTGTTTTGGCTGCTAAACCTCTCACATTCAACATCGCCAAGTTTTTAGCGCAAGCTCTTATAGATCACGGGGTTGATCTTGATGCAGTGGCAGCCGTTCTAGAACCAACAAAGGCGAGTGGTGGGAAGAAAAAGTTTTGGAACAAGCGAAAGAGCCAGTCTTCGCAGGAGTCCTCCAAGAAACAACAAGAAGTAGCAGTTCATGTTGCTATGACTCCTTCCGTTGTTCCTGCAGCTCAAGCACCTGCCAGTAGATATGCGGGTACCCTTCCAAGGTGTGACAAGTGCAACTTTCATCATCACAGACCCTGCTGTGATTTGCAATGCAATAGCTGTGGCAAGAAGGGGCACACAACTCGATTTTACAAGACACCAGCCCAACCAACCAATCAGGCACCTGGAGCGGGCGTTGGTCAAGCCTGTTATGGTTGTGGGGAGATCGGGCACTTCAAGAGGAATTGTCCCAAGGCAATAACAACTAGAAACACAGAGAGAGTGCTAGCGATGGGCCAGGAGGAGGCAGTTGTTGATCCCACCGTTGTTACGGGTACATTCCTCCTCGACAACTCTTATGCATCCATTCTTTTCGATTCTGGTGCGGAGAGAAGTTTTGTTAGTCATGCATTTAAGCATAAACCCCAACCTTTAACTGAAACATTTACCGTCGAGATGACTAACAGAAAGAAAGAGAGCACTAATGACGTATTCATCGGCTGCACCCTTACCCTAAACGACCATTCCTTTTCAATTCACCTTATTCCAGTTCCATAAAACTTTTCGACATCATCATCGGCATGGATTGGTTGAGCCCCAATCGTGCTAATATCCTTTGTTATGAAAAATCCATTCGCCTCAATCTGCCCTCTAGCGAAACTCTTATTATCTATGGAGATAAACTCAGCTCAAACCTCTGTATCATTTCATGCATCAAAGCCCAAAAATATCTGCGAAAGGAGTGCCATGTATTCCTAGCCCATGTCGTTAATGAGAAGCAGGAAGTTAAAGATCTCGAGAGCATCCCCGAAGTCTGCAACTTTCCTGATGTCTTTCCCAAAGATCTTCCCGTAATCCCTCCCGAGCGCCAAGTCGAGTTCTGAATCGACATAATCCCCGGAGCTACCCCGTCTAGCGCCGATAGAAATGCAAGAGTTATCCAGCCAACTCAATGAGCTACTGAACAAGGAATTCATTAGACCGAGTTCCTCACCCTGGGGAGCCCCGATCTTATTTGTGAAAAAGAAGGATGGATCCTTTCGGATGTGTATAGATTATCATGAACTAAATAAGCTCACCATCAAGAATCGCTATCCCCTTCCCCGAATCAACGACCTCTTCGATCAACTTCAAGGAGCCAGTTACTTCTCAAAGATAAACCTAAGATCAGGGTACCATCAACTACGAGTCCATGAGGGTGATGTTCCTAAGACATCATTTCGGACTCGGTATGCTCACTATGAGTTTGTAGTGATGCCCTTTGGTCTAACCAACTCACCGACGATATTCATGGATCTGATGAATCGGGTGTGCCGCCCTTTCCTAGAAAAGTTTGTAATAGTGTTCATTGATGATATACTTGTCTACTCTCAGAGTGAGGAAGATCATAGACATCACTTGAGGCTAGTGCTAGAAACTCTAAGGTCGGAGAAACTTTATGCAAAATTTTCAAAGTGCAAATTCTGGATTAGAAAAGTAACTTGGTCACGTGGTTAGTGAGGAAGGCATACATGTGGACCCTTCCAAAATCAAGGCGATTGAGAATTGGTCAGCACCGAAGACACCCACAGAAATCCATCAATTCTTGGGTCTCGCTGGCTACTATCGCAGGTTTATCCAGAATTTCTCCAGGATTTCTAAACCTTTAAGCACCCTGATTCAGAAAGGTGTACCCTTTAGTTGGCGAGAAAAGCAAGACATTGCGTTCCAAACATTGAAGCAGGCCCTATGCAGCACACCTATCTTGACTCTGTCTAAGGGGATGGAGAACTTCGTGGTCTACTGCGATGCATCCAATTAGGGCCTAGTTTGTGTGCTCATGCAGCGAGGAAAGGTTATTGCCTATGCCTCGAGACAGCTGAAATCACACGAAGTCGATTATACAACTCACGAGTTAGAGTTGGGAGCAGTGGTCTTTGCGTTAAAATTTTGGAGACATTATCTATACGGAACCAAGTGTAATGTCTTCACCGACCATAAGAGCCTACAACATATCTTCGATCAGAAAGAGTTGAACATGAGGTAACGGAGATGGGTAGAGTTACTCAGTGATTATGAGTGCGAAATAGGATATCATCCCGGCAAGGCCAATGTGGTAGCGGATGCCCTCATCCGGAAAGAGTATTTAGGTCATAGAGTGAAGGCACTGCAATGACCAATCATTTCCATGTGTCCGCTCAAATCAAAGAGGCTCAGCTGGAAGCGTTAAAACCAGAAAACATGTCAGATGAAGCCTTGAGGGGAATGGAAAAGAACTTGGAGATCAGAGGAGCCGGAGTTTACTATTTCATGAACCGGATCTGGACCTCAAAGTTCAGCGGTTACAGGGAGGTTGTCATGAACGAAGCCCACAGGACTAGATACTCCGTTCATCCAGGTTCGGATAAGATGTACCTGGATCTCAAAACGCTCTATTGGTGGCCAAACATCATAGCAGAGATCGCTACTTTTATGGGCAAGTGCCTGACTTGCGCCAAGGTGAAAGTGGAATATCAAAAGCCCTGAGGTATACTTCAACAATCAGCAATACCTGAGTGGAAGTGGGAAAGGATTACGATGGATTTCATCACTAAATTGACTAAGTCTCCGAGTGGGTACGACACCATCTGGGTAATTGTCGACCAATTGACTAAATCCGCCCACTTCCTGCCAATCAAAGAAACATTCAAGATGGAGAGACTTACATGAATCTACATCCAACAGATAGTTCGTCTGCATGGTGTGCCTGTGTCCATTATCTATGATCGGGATAGCAGATTCACCTCAAGATTTTGGCAGTCATTGGAGAAGGCTCTTGGAACTAAGCTGGATATGAGCACAGCTTACCATCCTCAAACCGATGGGCAGAGTGAGAGGACCATTCAGAAATCGGAAGACATGTTGAGAGCATGTGTCATAGAGTTTGTTAAGTCATGGGACACCTATTTGCCCTTGGTCGAGTTCTCCTACAACAATAGCTATCACATTAGCATCAAGGTTGCGCCTTTTGAAGCCCTCTATGGTCGTAAGTGCAGGTTCCCTCTGTGTTGGGTTGAGGTGGGTGACATGCAGTTTGCTAAAGGTCAAGTCCCAGATAGCTCTCTCACTGGCCCAGAAATCATCCGTGAAACCACAGAAAAGATCGTACAAATCTAGGAACGACTAAAGGCTTCGAGAGATAGACAAAAGAGCTACGTCGACAAGAGACGAAAACCCTTGGAGTTCCAGGTTGGTAACCGCGTTCTATTGAAGGTCTCACCCTGGAAAGGCATGATACGCTTTGGAAAACGTAGAAAGCTGAATCCGAGCTACATAGGACCATTCGAGGTCTTCGCTAGGATCGGTCCAGTAGCATACAAAGTTCGCTTACCCCAAGAGCTTAGCAATATCCATCCCGTCTTGCACGTCTCGAACCTTAAAAACTGTCTATCCGACGAAACCCTTGTGATCCCTCTTGATGAGATCGAGATCAATGACAACCTTAATTTCATGGAAGAACCAGTCAAAATCATGGATCGAGAAGTCAAAAGAACGAAACAAAGTCGCATACCGATAGTGAAGGTCCGCTGGAATGCCAAGCGGGGACCTGAATTCACTTGGGAGCGCGAAGATCAAACGAAACAGAAATATCCGCATCTTTTTCCGAGTCCGTGATTTGTATTATACGTTTGAATTTCGGGACGAAATTCCCTCTATTGGGGGGATGATGTGTCAACCCGAACCATTTTCCGTTAACGTTAGCCGATTCTGTTAAATAAATTATGAATTTTTATTTAGTTCCATCAAATTCTTATGGTTTGGAAAATCATATAAGTATATAATTTAAATTATATATAAGTGTCGGAACCAAAATCGTGCGAAAACCCGAGTTTCCTTAAAAAATCAACAGTTTCCGGCCTGGTGTTCACAGTCGTGAACTCGATCACTGCCATAAACCTGTTCACAGCTGATGGCGCACTCCACCGACCATGAAGCCTCCCCTATATATATATATATATATATATATATATATATATATATATATATATATATATATATATATATATATATATATATATATATATATATATATATATATATATATATATATATATGTGTGTGTGTGTGTGTGTGTGTGCTACCCTCATTTACACTTTTCTGGCCGAAAACTCCCCGATTCTCTCTCTAACCTGTCAAATGCAAACATAAAAATACCCTCTTTACTTCCGAAAATCATCAAGAATCACCTTTGGCTGTTGTTGTGTAACATCTAAAACGTGTTTTTCATCGAATCCAGTATAGTTGTTCTTGAGTTCATGGCCGCAAACCCTTCAAATCTTCAAGTCTTCAAAGACCGAAATCAGTTCACGGCCGTGAACCCTTCAAACCTTCATATTTTCTTCAAGAACACTAATCACGACCGTAAACCCTTCAAGGGGTTGTTCATGGCCGAGAACACTTCATGGTCGTAATCCCCTTCACGGCCGCAAACCTTCCTAAGTGGTGAACTAGGCTGAAAACCCGCTTTCCCCGATTCAATCGAGTCCCGGTAACATTCCTAAATCAAAAGCAAGTGTTTTTCCAACACGATAAATAATGGTTTCGCAAATAAAATACATAAATGTATTTAGTTGTTATTAGGATCCCGTTAAGTGTCGCGTACATCAATCTGAGGGTCTTCATTTCCAGTTTCATTGTCCGACATTTCACGCGTCTAACTGTGAGTTCATATCCCTATACTTTTATGATTTTTAATGTTTTTAGGGGGAGAATACAAGCCAAACACAAATGATTTGTGAATTTATACAAAAAGATTTCAAAACACTTAAAACTGATGCAACGGATATAGTCACACGGTTTCCACATTTCATAAAAATATTTAGATATTTTATCCCTTTTGTATTATGTTGAGCATAAGGGACGTTTTCGACTTGCTGCCAAATTGCATAGTTTTCAGATCAATTCATGAACCAAATACATAATATTCATGCAAACTATAATAGGTATAGTTTGGGGTTTCAATATATAGTATTACAAATTCAGAGCTTATACATTGTTAAACATATAAACTATGACAGACTTAGTTTATGATATTCTCGGGTAACGAGGATACTTTATTACATAATTATTTAAGTATAATTATTACTCTATAAAGTATACACATGGGTTCAAATACAACAGATCAATACAGAACCGCACGTAAACTAGATTATACATAATTGTGAGACTCTACTTCAAAAATTGTACCCTTTGGTGTACTGAACTAAATCCTATCATAGTATAACAAGAGTCTCCTGGAGGGAGAGCGTGAGATTTGTGAACAGATCTATTCAGGACTGACAATCCCACACCGGAACTGCTAGCTACAGCTAGGCAGGCATGCCTGGGGTGGCTAATGTCATATATCTGACACTTGAAGAACGTCGTATAGGTCACTAGGTCATATCAAGCATGGTTATACGACTCACAATAGTATAAACTAACCTTTTGTTTATGGGATTTCATTCTTCTTTAGTTTTATTTTCATTAATAGAACTATTTCATAATACAACTGGAGGATTCCAGGGATTTCAACTCATAGTTTTATTTTCAGTAATGAAACTACTATACATACAGGTGATAGCATGGGTTTTTCATACAAAAAGAGTTTTACATTCAAAACAGTCTTATACAATTCATCCGGTGGTAAACAGGAAATCAAACTAGTACTTTATGGAACATAGTAACAAACTCATATATTAGAAAATATTGGATTTTCTTGGAAACATGTAAACATTTTTCTCTGATTCATTTACAGAATTTCATTTCAAAAACATGCTTATGAACTCACCAGCTTAATGCTGATACTCTTTTCAAAACCACTTGTATTCTCAGGAAATCAGTAGACAGGTACCTCAATAGACTTTAGAGAAGACGGAGCATATAGAGTCACGTTTCTATCTTGTTGCTTTTGATGTATATAAATATAAATCAAACAGGTGTATATACCTTTTTATATATATTCAATGTAATAGTTGTGTTTACTTTGATTACTATGATACAATTGTTGTGGTACTACATATGACGTCATCCACCCCCGAACGTGTAACGACCGTAGATCCGGGCTAGTCAATTTAAGGACAATGAGCGTAAAAAATGACTTTTTGATGGAAGATTATTTAGAAGGAGTAGTCTTAACTAAGTTGTAGTATATGTTACAAGGTTTCCGTACATATGAAGAATGCCGAAATCTAAATTATAACAAAGAAGCTATGACCTGTCGAAGTTTCGCGATAGAACCGGCACGACGCTGTATGACGTAAAAAGTGAAGTTACGATAAAGTGATTTTTAGCCTTAGCGATCTAAACGAGAGTTGTAGAGTTCATCAAACCAAGAGCATGCATAAAAAAACGTCCAAATATCACTTTGTATGAAGAAGTTATGAATTTATAACGGAGGTTTCTGTTACGGCCTAAAAATAATATAATTAAAATAAAGTCAAAATTAGCCGACAGAGTCTATATGAAAGTTGTAGAGCATAGGCTCACCTACGCGTGGATATAAAGAACGTCGAAAACGGAGCTCATATGAGGAAGATATGATTTTCTGAAATTTTTAAATAATTAAAATATATAAATTTAATTATTTATTCGAATAATATCCGAAGAGATGATGAGTCCGATCTGATCCGAAGGGTACACCCAGCGTACATAGGAGTACGCCCCGTGTACATGTCGACAGCGAAGTACGCTCTGGGGTCGGAAGGAGTTACGCCCAGCGTACTTCGGCCTTGTGTGGTCCGAGAGAGGGCCGCATAGCACCACCGAGATTTCACCACCTGGCTCTCCTATCCGAACTACGCCCAGCGTAAGGGCCTCGGTACACCCAGCGTAGCCCGAGGATCAGACCCTATATAAAGGGTGCGAGGGCAGCCGGGGTTTGTTGCTCAATTTCTATCTTCCACCCCTTATACTTCCTATTTCTTAACAAGTTTTACCCCTGAAGCCCCGATATTAATTTTGACACCCGAAGCAAGTCCCGAAGCCCCGAAGATCCTGAGAAATATAGTTTTCGAGCCGAAACTCTGCCCGCGTGAAGCCCAATTTTGGAGAAAACATCCCGGTTTCAGCGAAGAATATTATTTTAAGAGACGAGGTGTTGTCCGATCATCGTCTTATCAAGTGAGTATATAGTCCCTTTCATAAACACGATTTTAATACATGTATTGGTTGAATGTATTATATCTATGTTTTGAGTGAATGTGTAGTCACTTTCTTCTAACACATAAATATGAAGTATTTGCTATGAAAAACATGCTATGTGTTTATATATTGTTGTTTATTCGAGATGAGTGTGGAATGGATGTTTTATATAGTTTTAAATGAGATAAACTGTATAAGTATTTTATATCTAAAAATATGTTGGGTAGAACATGGGTAGATGAGATAGTTGGTAGGTGATAAAAGATGAGTTGGATAATGAGATCAAGAGGTTAGTTTTAGATCCGGGAGTATGGATCAGGTAAAGAGATAAACTTGTTATTAGTCGGGCAGTATGGATTAAGACTAAGTTAATTGTCCCTAGTCCGTGAGTATGGATTAGGCACAGTTATTGATTCGGGAGTATGGATTAGATCAGGAGATTAGTTTTAGATCCGGGAGTATGGATCAGGTGAAGAGATTAGTTTTAGATCCGGGAGTATGGATCAAGTGAAGAGATTAGTTTTAGATCCGGGAGTATGGATCAGGTAAAGAGATTAGTTTTAGATCCGGGAGTATGGATTAGGTGAAGAGATTAGTTTTAAATCCGTGAGTAGGGATCAGGTAAAGAGGAAGGTTTTAGATACGAGAGTTTAGATCGTGTCGTTGTGAGGATCGATGGGGCGGGATAAGAGTTGCTTTCATATTGTGAAAATTTATAAGTTTGTGAGTTCTAATATATATATATATATATATATATATATATATATATATATATATATATATATATATATATATATATATATATATATATATATATATATATATATATATATATATATATGATATAACATTGTGGGATGAAAACACTATATGCTCACCAGGCTCCCAAGCCTAACCCACTTAGTTTTCTTTGTGTTACAGGTTATGAAACGAGAGCATAGGTTGGCTGACATAACGAGAGATTTTGGATTATAGGCCAGTAGTTATGAATAACTGTTGTAAGTTCTATTTTGTTCTGTTTATGCTTTTGGTCTGTATTGAACATGACATCCCGAGATTTTGTTATATAATGAAAATACATTTCCTTAAAAAAATGCTTTGATAAAATCTTATCATATTTTGTTTTGGGAACAAATTCCATAACTATTTTCTATAAAGGATTACTCTGATTTTAAAAACAAAGCATAAACAAATCGGTCTTTTTTGGCCGTGAAATTTAGGGATGTCACAGAACGTTTCCGTCGTTCCGGTTTGGGGGTGTGACATTGTTGTTGGTCAAATAGATCATCAATACGAGGTAGAGGCTATCGGTTCTTGATAGTAAGTTTATTTAGCTCGCGATAGTCTATGCACATGCGGAAAGATCCTTCCTTCTTCTTCACGAACAAGACTAGTGCTCCCCAAGGTGAGAAGCTTGGTCTAATAAAACCTTTGCTAAGAATTTCGTTCAATTAGCTGGGTAGTTCCCACATTTCTGATGGTGCACGACGATAAGGTGATTTGGCTACGGGGGTAGCTCCAGTGATCAAGTCGATTATGAATTCAACTTGTCTTTCAGGTGGGACACCTGGAAGATCATCTGGGAAAATGTCAAGGAAATTACAGACTTTGGGAATGCTCTCGAAGTCTTTCACTTCTTGTTTCTTTTCTACTATGTGAGCTACAAAAGCACAGTACTCCTTACGAAGATACTTTTGCGCCTTAATACAGGAAGTGATTTGTAGGTTCGCGCCAGATTTGTCACCATAAACAATAAGAGTTTCGTTACTGGGTAGGTTCAGGAGAATGGCTTTTTCGTAACATAGGATTTCGGCACGATTAGGACTTAACCAATCCATACCAATGATGACGTCGAAACTTTTTATGGATACCCGCATCAGGTCGATTGGGAAAGAAAAATTATTTAGAGTAAGGGTACATCCTATGTATATGTTGTTAGTTCACTCGATTTTCCTATTGGCGATTTCTACAGTGAAGGTATCTTTTAGTGGTTGGGAATTTTGTTTAAGTAGGTGTTCAAATTTATGGCTCACAAAGCTTTTCTCTGCACCACTATCAAATAGAATGCATGCATATGTATTGTTGAGAAGAAACATACCCGTGACCACCGTAGGGTCGGCCATGGATTCTTCGTGACCAATAGCTAGTATTCTTCCTAGTCCACTGACATTTCTCAGCTTTGGACAATCCTTTTTGAAGTTTCTAGTGTCACTGCATTCATAACATGCCCGACTTACTCGAACGACAAGAACTTTATTGATCAGTTGTGGAGGTGACCTACAGAATTGGGCAGTGTGCCCTTTTCTGTTGCAGTTCCTACATTGTATCTCATGACAATTTCCATTGTGATGGAAATTACACTTGTTGCACTTCGGCAATCTACCATCATACTACTTTACTTGTGTAGGAGTAGCGGGAATGGCAACAAGAACAGTAGTAGCATGAACTGCTAGTATCTGTTGTTTCTTGGAAGGCTCTTGGGAAGATTGACCCTTCCTTTTGTTCCATGGATTTTTCTTGCTATTGTTGTTGCTGTTGTTGTTCTTGTTGTTTGTTTGTTTTGGGTTGTTCTAGAGCAATGATCATGAAGCCCTGACGAACTCCACGATCTACTAGAGAATGTGCCAATTGTTTGGCACTATCAAAGGTAACAGGCATTGAAGCTAACACACTCCCTTGGATTTGAGGTGATAACCCCCATATATACATTTCAAT
Source organism: Lactuca virosa (assembly GCF_052849685.1). Taxonomy (NCBI): domain Eukaryota; kingdom Viridiplantae; phylum Streptophyta; class Magnoliopsida; order Asterales; family Asteraceae; genus Lactuca; species Lactuca virosa. The sequence continues at coordinate 339,039,614 of NC_136428.1, read as the reverse complement.
TTTCTTGCTCTCCAGAGGAACCATTCTAGTACATAGGATCGCTAGATCGCGGAACCTTTTGGTGTATGATACTATGTTTGTACCTGTCATGGTAAGACCCCAAATCTCTTGCTCGAGCTTTTGTACTTCACCCCCCGGGCAGTACTCTTGCATCATCATTGCTTTTAGATTCTCCCAGCTCATTGAGTTGGCCACTGTAAGAGTCGGTGACTTAACATGACCGTTCAACCAGGTGAGAGCTTGGTCAGAAAAGGTGCAGGCAGCAAATTTCACCTTGCTCCCTTCAGGGAACGATCAGATCTCAAAGACAGCTTTAGGTTTCTCAATCCATTGAGTTAAAGCGATGACTCCCCCAATTCCATTAAAGGTTCTAGGTTTTCCATTAGTGAAGTCCTTATAAATACACTCTCGTGGGTGTCCATGACTTTCACCATGATTGGAGGGATGATCACCAACTCCAGACCTATTGGTACCGGTTGTATTTATGTGTGACATAGCGGCTGTCACAGCTGCAGTGACCGCTGCCTGAAACACAGCATCGTCAAATTGTGGAGGTGGTGGCGGAGGTGGTGTCGGTGCTTTATTGACATTTCTATTCCTCAGATTCTTTCTTGAGGGCATCTTTTGCTTCAAGATATAAAAATGGAAAGGTAGTAAGACATCAATAATGATAATAAATAAGATGTCTTTGAACTAATTAGATTAGTTCAACATGTGTTCGGTAGAAAGTTTCAATAGAAGTCTACTATAAGAAAGGACTTGTAAAGTGATTACATAAAATAGAATAGTTATTTTTCAAAGGAAATAAGATGCCTGTCAATTTCATTGGTATATTCGATACATAGAGCTCGGCAAATTTGACCTTGAAGTACGTCTACAATATACCAAATTAACGGAAAACTTGACAGCATACCGACCTATCGGGAAGTGAAATTTCGAGGTCGTAATATATACAAGAAAATATCACTAGTGTATATACGTAGACTTATATTATATTCAAAAGAGTGAGTAGAGTATGCTCTACTCGCGAGGAGTGTTGTTTGGTTTCCTACTAGTTTTCGCACTGGACTTAGCCAACTGGCGTTCTATTGCAAACATACGCCTTTCTAGTGTCGCTTGGCTTTCTCGAAGTTCTCTAATTTCAGTTTTGCTTTTAGCCAGTTCCCTTCGCAGGGTTTCGGTATTATTCCTGTTTGTTCCATGGTTTTCAATCACATGGTGGAGGTGTGCAACATCCCAAAAATCAGGTATGCTTTATGAACCTTAATCTTTAGGCGGTTGTCTATTTTGGTCCTTGTCAAGGATAAGAATGGAAGGTGGGTACGCGGGGCGTACTGGGGTGTACGCTCAGCATACTCGTGCGCGTGTTTGATCGCGGATGATTGTCTGGTACACGGGGCGTACCGATGTGTACGCGGGGCGTACCCGGCCCAGAAATGAAACCCTAATCCTTTGTAAGCCACCTATTTAAAGACCACTATGGCCTCTTTTCTGGCCACCATTCCAGAGACTTAACCTCCCAAACCCTAAATCTCATTCTTGTAGCAAGAGAGTGCCTTGGAGAGCTTGTTGGTGTATTCTTGGACATTTGAGGTGAAGAGAAAGCTTTGGAAGAGAAGGAGTTAGAGCTCAAGCATTTGGATCCGAGATTAACAGTGGGAAAAGCTTCATTTGGAGGTAAAAAGCTTCAAGCCTTCCTTCTTTTCTGTTTTTGTTTTGTATAGGGATGTTTTAGGGTTTTGTCCCCCAAGTTGATAACTTTATGTGTTGATAAGCTCCTAGGACCCGAGATCTGTCCCATGTTAGCTTATTTTGGGTTGCTATGTCATAAAAATCCAGTCTTGGTCATTAAGAGCTGGCCATGCTTGACTTATGGGCTCCTAAAGGTTGGAATTGGAATGATTTGAGTGTTGGTGACTTCTACAGCCATGCAAACGCTTAAAGTCACCGACTTTATGGATTAAGTGGCTTTAGAATAGTCAGATCTGGAAGTTGAACGTGTGTCTTAACCGTTTAAGACCCAAAATCAAAAGGAGTATGAGACTGGGACTTACACGGGGCGTAATCCCAGTACGCGCAGCGTAGGGGGTCGCATTCCCCGTTTCTGTGAAGTTGTCGGGTACGCTCAGCGTACAGATTTGGTACGCGCCGCGTAACTCGGAGGGTTGACTTTTGTTGACTTTTAGGGTTTAGCCAATTGTTGGACCTTTGAGCCATGGGAGGGGTAAAATGGTCTTTTTCCCTTCTAAGAGAACCTAGAGGAAGATTACCCTAGCCTTTGAGTGTCGTGTTGATTAGAGTAATTATTCTATGTGGTTAGGTGGAGGCTAGACTAGTATTTCCGAGTTTGAGATTTACCAACTTACCCGAGGTGAGTCTTCTCACTATACCTTACCTAGAGTGGTAATTATAGTTATGTGATAGAGTATCTTGTATGTTATTTATGTGATGTGATGCACTGCATTATTTCTATGTGATTTATTCAGTGTGTGTTCCAGAGTTTACAGAGTTAGGACCGGAAGGTCCAAAGAGTTAGGGCCAGAGGGTCCACAGAGTTAGGACCAACGGGTCCATAGAGTTATAGCCTTGAGTGGCTAATATGTGTTGTATATGGTATTTTGGGGAACTCACTAAGCATTTATGCTTACCGTGTTATGTGTTATGTGTTTCAGGTACCAGTGAGGATCGCGGGAAGGCGCCGGCATGATCAGTACACACTTCTGGAGTTTTTTTTTTGTGTATTGAGATCTTGGGATTTGTTTGAGTTCGATAATATGTGAAACAGTGATTTGAGAATTTCTTATGAATGAAATTATGTTTTTTAAAATGAAAAATTGTTTTAAATTTTTACATCGTTACAAGTTGGTATCAGAGCCTTGGTTTGAGGGATTCGGATGCACCTTCGGGCGTATCTGAACTCAAACTGAGGATTTAAGAAATTTTTCACAAATAAAACAATTTTTCTAAAAAGAGTAAAAGGTTTTGAAACGAGCAGAGCAGAGCAGTGTGTACGATCAGCCAGCGCCCGAACGGTGATTTCCTGAAATACCCTTACAGTATGTGTTATGAGATATGATATGATATGTTATGCATGCTAGAGTAGGCTAGGTATTCATATTAGGACTAGAGTGGCCTGATTTGTGATGCCTTAGCCTAGGAGATTACTGCTGCTATAAGATGCTTGTGAGTGAGTAGGTAGCAGCGAGGAGCTTACAAGAGGTCTGTTGGAGAGTAGCCTAAGCATAGCAGGATTAGATTACTAGTGATATGGGATCCTAGGAGGAGGACTTGGGGTGAATACTAATGCGGTGTGGACGGTAGTATAGGGCCCGTACTACTAAAGACACCGGATCAGTGCGCAGTCCAAGTAAGAATCCTTAGGGTACTAAGGAACAAGTAGGGTTGAGTTATCGAGTGTGAGTATACTCGAGCGATTCTCTGATATTTTTATGTTGTATTAAAGAGACATCATGGTTGGGACATGCCGCAGACCAGAGATGAGCGGCATGAGTGACGAGGAGCTTCGTCAGATGATCCACGATGAGGTGGCTGCGGCTATCCGCGCAGAGATACCGGAGATGTTTGGGTCTATCAAGACCACCCTGATTGAGACGTTTGACGAGAGATACGCAGCAGTTACTGAGGCTGCAGCCGCTGCAGCTACTGCAGCTGTTGCTGCTGCTAGACCTCAGGGTGGCGATTTGTTGCTGTTTCGGGAGTTCAGCAACACGAAGCCACCAGAGTTTGATGGGACGCATGACCCGATTGCTGCGATGAGATGGATTTCTGACATCGAGGGATGTTTCTATACGTGCTCATGTCCAGAGCATCTGAGGGTACGGTTCGCGCTGAACCATCTTCGCTTGGGAGCGAAGGACTGGTGGAAGTTTGTGACAGCGCACTTCACTTCTGAAGAGCTTGCCATGGTGACCTTATAGAGGTTCGCCGCTATGTTTCATGATGAGTACGTTCCCCCGGTGGAGAAGGAATAGTTGGCCCAGGAGTTCTTGACCCTCAAGTAGGGTACCGAGTCTGTTACTGTGATCACCAGGATGTTTCACGAGAGGGCGATGTTCTGCCCTGAGCATGTTTTTTCCGAGCAGGCACGTATGAGTCGACATCTGGGCATTCTGAGGAGAGACATACGCGAGTTCTTGCGAACTCGTCGTACGGGACATTTTTCGAGCTCCAAGAAAATGATCGGAAGAGGGAGATTGAGCTTGAGACTCAGGTCAGGGAGGAGGCAGAGTCTCAGGGGTGGGATCGGCGACCGGCACAGTCCCAGCCGGCAGCCAAGCGGGCAAAGCCCGCCGATTCGAGGTCAGGGAACCAGAAGGGCCGCACTTGTGGTAAGTGCGGCAAGAGTCATGAGGGGATTTGTCGATCAGGGTCTTGCTACAAGTGTGGCAAGGAGGGGCACATGGCCAAGGATTGCCCCAAGGGATTTGCAGTCTGCTTCCACTGCAACCAGACCGGACACCGGAAGGCCGAGTGTCCGCAGCTGCAGGGATCGACACATGGAGCATCACAAGGATCTGCCCCTGCTGCCGTACGAGCTATTGAGGGACGGCCAGTGAAGGCCGAGGCATCAAAGGCTCGCGGGAGAGCCTTCCAGTTGACAGCGGAGGAGGTCCGCGCAGCTCCCGACGTCGTGGCTGGTATGTATTCTTTCATTTATTTATTTCTGAGTTTGAGATATTGTGCTTATATTATGATATACGTAGGTACTTTTCTTGTGAGTTCTGTACCTGCTTTGGTGTTATTTGACTCAGGTGTGAGTCGATCTTTCATGTCTTTAGCTTTTAGTCAGCACATCAGTACCTGTCGAGAGGCGTTGAGTCGACCTCTTCGAGTTTCCATAGCTGACGAGCGAGCGGTATATGCCACTGAGGTGATTTCAGGATGTGTACTCGAGATCTTCGGTGTTGAGTTCCCGATAGATCTGGTCCCGATTGCGATGGGCGATGTCTGTGTCATCGTGGGCATGGACTGGTTGAGAAGATTCGGAGTGGTCATCGACTGCGAGCGACAGCTGGTGACCATACGAGACCCTAGTGGGGGAGTTCTTACGGTGTACGGCGAGGGTACCCGTTCTGGGTCAGCGTTTTGTGCGGCTGCTAGGGCGAGGCAGAGTTTACAACAGGGATGTAGTGGGTTTATGGCCTATGTGTTGGACACACGCGTGGCCGCAGAGAGGCCAAGTTCGGTTGGTGATGTACCGATAGTGCGAGAGTTCCCGGTCATTTTCCCCGAGGAGTTGCCAGGTGTGCCTCCCGAGAGGTAGGTGGAGTTTCGTATCGATTTAGTCCCGGGAGTGGCGCCTATTGCCAAAGCACCTAATCGCCTTGCGCCGCCAGAGATGCAGGAGTTATCCTCACAGCTTCAGTAGCTGCTGGGGAAGGGGTTTATTCGACCGAGTAGCTCGCTGTGGGGAGCGTCGATCCTTTTTGTCAAAAAAAAGGATGGTTCACATCGGATGTGCATTGATTACCGGGAGTTGAACAAGTTGACGGTCAAGAACCGTTATCCATTACCGAGGATCGATGATCTGTTCGATCAGTTGCAGGGAGCGTCTTGGTTCTCCAAGATAGATTTGAGGTCTGGATATCATCAGATGACGGTGCGGGATGAAGATATCCAGAAGACGGCGTTCAGGACTTGTTATGGGCATTATGAGTTCGTGGTGATGCCTTTTGGGCTCACCAATGCACCGGCGGCGTTCATGGATCTCATGAACAGGGTGTGCAGGCCGATGTTGCATCGTTCGGTGATCGTGTTCATCGATGACATATTGGTGTATTCGAGATCTAGAGAGCAGCATGAGGAGCTTTTGAGGGAGATCCTCGGAGTTCTGAGATCGGAGAGGCTTTACGCCAAATTCTCCAAGTGTGATTTCTGGTTACGAGAGGTCCAGTTCTTGGGGCATCTCGTCAACCAGAATGGGATATTGGTCGATCCGGCCAAGATTGAGGCTGTGATGAGTTGGGAAGTGCGGAGATCCCCCACCGAGATCATGAGTTTTCTGGGGTTGGCCGGCTATTATCGGAGATTTATCAAGGATTTCTCCAAGATTGCCGTTCCTCTCACCAGGTTGACCCGGAAGGGCGTAGTTTTTAGTTGGGGTCCTGAGCAGCAGGCCTCATTCGAGACACTTCGCCAAAGATAATGCGAAGCCCCGGTGTTAGCCCTTCCGGAGGGGATGGAGGATTTTATGGTGTATTGTGACGCATCGATATCGGGGTTGGGTGCAGTGCTGATACGGAGAGGGCACGTGATAGCATACGCATCGAGGCAGCTGAAGCCTCATGAGACAAGGTATCCCACCCACGATCTGGAGTTGGGGGCTGTGGTGTTCGCCCTCGAGATCTGGCGTCACTATTTGTATGGCGTTCGGTGTACCATATACACGGACCACAAGAGCTTGAAGTATTTGATGGATCAGCCCAACCTGAATATGCGCCAGAGGAGATGGTTGGATGTGGTAAAGGATTATGATTGCGAGATCCTGTACCACCCAGGCAAGGCTAAAGTTGTAGCCGATGCCCTGAGCCGTAGGGCAGAGAGTGCCCTGATACGAGACGTTTGTATGAGATTGACGAAAATAACTCCGGTGTTGGACACCATTCGGGAGGCCCAGGCAAAGGCCATGAGACTGGAGAACCGTAAGAGAGAGCGGGTGATCGGGCAGGTATCTGAGTTCGTTACCGATACCCGAGGGCTTATGACCCTTCAGGAACGGATTTGGGTGCCGTTTGCGGGCGGGGCACGTACCATTCTGATGGTAAGACCCCAAATCTCTTGCTCGAGCTTTTGTACTTCACCCCTCGGGTAGTACTCTTGCATCATCATTGCTTTCAGATTCTCCCAACTCATTGAGTTGGCCACTGTAAGAGTTAGTGACTTAACATGACCGTTCAACCAGGTGAGAGCTTGGTCAGAAAAGGTGCAGGCAGCAAATTTCACATTTCTCCCTTCAGGGAACGATCAGATATCAAAGACTGCTTTAGGTTGCTCAATCCATTGAGTTAAAGCAATGACTCCCCCAGTTCCATTAAAGGTTCTAGGTTTTCCATTAGTGAAGTCCTTATAAATACACTCTCGTGGGTGTCCATGACTTTCACCATGATTGGAGGGATGATCACCAACTCCAGACCCATTGGCACCGGTTGTATTTATGTGTGATATAGCGGCTGTCACAGCTGCAGTGACCGCTGCCTGAAACATAGCATCGTCAAATTGTGGAGGTGGTGGCGGAGGTGGTGTCGGAGCTTTATTGATATTTCTATTCCTCAGATTCTTTCTTAGGGGCATCTTTTGCTTCAAGATATAAAAATGGAAAGGTAGTAAGACATCAATAATGATAATAAATAAGATGTCTTTGAACTAATTAGATTAGTTCAACATGTGTTCGGTAGGAAGTTACAATAGAAGTCTACTATAAGAAAGGACTTGTAAAGTGATTACATGAAATAGAATAGTGATTTTTCAAAGGAAATAAGATGCCTGTCAATTTCATTGGTATATTAGATACATAGAGCTCGGCAAATTTGACCTTGAAGTACGTCTACAACCTACCAAATTAACGGAAAACTTGACAGCATACCGACTTATCGGAAAGTGAAATTTCGAGGACATAATATATACAAGAAAATATCACTAGTGTATATACGTAGACTTATATTATATTCAAAAGAGTGAGTAGAGTATGCTCTACTCGCGAGGAGTGTTGTTTGGTTTCCTACTAGTTTCAGCACTCGATTTAACCAACTGGCGTTCTGTTGCAAACATACGCCTTTCTAGTGTCGCTTGGCTTTCTCGAAGTTCTCTAATTTCAGTTTTGCTTTTAGCCAGTTCCCTTCGCAGGGTTTCGGTATGATTCCTGTTTGTTCCATGGTTTTCAATCACATGGTGGAGGTGTGCAACATCCCACAAATCAGGTATGCTTTATGAACCCTAATCTTTGGGCGGTGGTCTATTTTGGTCCCTTTCAAGGATAAGAATGGAAGGAGGGTACGCGGGGCGTACTGGGGTGTACGCTCAGCGTACTCGTGCTCATGTTTGATCGCGGAGGATTGCCCGGTACACGGGGCGTACCGATGTGTACGCGGGGCGTACCCGACCCAGAAATGAAACCCTAATCCTTTGTAAGCCACCTATTTAAAGACCATTATGGCCTCTTTTCTGGCCACCATTCCCAAAGACTTAACCTCCTAAACCCTAAATCTCATTCTTGTAGCAAGAGAGTGCCTTGCAGAGCTTGTTGGTGTATACTTGGACATTTGAGGTGAAGAGAAAGCTTTGGAAGAGAAGGAGTTAGAGCTCAAGCTTTTAGATCCGAGATTAGCAGTGGGAAAAGCTTCATTTGGAGGTAAAAAGCTTCAAGCTTTCCTTCATTTCTGTTTTTGTTTTGTATGGGGATGTTTTAGGGTTTTGTCCCCCAAGTTGATAACTTTATGTGTTGATAAGCTCCTAGGACCCAAGATCTGCCCCATGTTAGCTTATTTTGGGTTGCTATGTCATAAAAATCCAGTCTTGGTCATTAAGAGCTGACCATGCTTGAGTTATGGGCTCCTAAAGGTTGGAATTGGAATGATTTGAGTGTTGGTGACTTCTGCAGCCATGCAAAGGCTTAAAGTCACCAACTTTATGGATTAAGTGGCTTTAGAATAGTCAGATCTGGAAGTTGAACGTGTGTCTTAACCGTTTAAGACCCAAAATCAAAAGGAGTATGAGACTGGGACTTACGCGGGGGGTAATCCCAGTACGCGCAGCGTAGGGGGTCGCGTTCCCCATTTCTGTGAAGTTGCCGGATACGCTCAGCGTACAGATTTGGTACGCGCCGCGTAACTCGGAGGGTTGACATTTGTTGACTTTTAGGGTTTAGCCAATTGTTGGACCTTTGAGCCATGGGAGGGGAAAAATGGTCTTTTTCCCTTCTAAGAGAACCTAGAGGAAGATTAGCCTAGGCTTTGAGTGTCGTATTCATTAGAGTAATTATTCTATGTGGTTAGGCGGAGGCTAGACCAGTATTTCCGAGTTCGAGATTTACCAAGTTACCCAAGGTGAGTCTTCTCACTATACCTTACCTAGAGTGGTAATTAGAGTTATGTGATAGAGTATCTTGTATGTTATTTATGTGATGTGATGCACTGCATTATTTCTATGTGATTTATTCAGTGTGTGTTCCATAGTTTACAGTGTTAGGACCGGAAGGTCCACAGAGTTAGGACCAGAGGGTCCACAGAGATAGGACCAGAGGGTCCACCGAGTTAGGACCAGAGGGTCCATAGAGTTATAGCCTTGAGTGGCTAATATGTGTTGTATACGGTATTTTGGGGAACTCACTAAGCATTTATGCTTACCATGTTATGGGTTATTTTTTTCAGGTACCAGTGAGGATCGCAGGAAGGCGCCGGCATGATCAGTACACACTTCTGGAGTTTTTTTTTTATGTATTAAGATCTTGGGATTTGTTTGAGTTGGATAATATGTGAAACAGTGATTTGAGAATTTCTTATGAATGAAATTATGTTTTTTAAAAATAAAAACATTGTTTTAAATTTTTACGTCGTTACAAGGTGAACTGTGTTGACTCTAGTGGTAGCATCAACCTGCATGACTCGGTCGATGACGGCTCTTCCTTGTTCATCGTTACGCGCAACACAACGAACTAACACTAGAAAGGATCTATCTGCTGAGCCTCTTTCGTCAAGGTTGTAAAAGCTCCGGTCTCCATTGTAAGGACGGTCCTGACCTTTCTCCTGACTCCACCTGTATAGGTTCACTGCCCACTGCGGTGTCGGACCTTGGAAGTTCTGACGGGGATTAGGATTTTAGGCAATTTGAGGTGGGTTATAGACTTCTGATTTTAAAATACTATAGGAGTATTTTAGGCAATTTGAGGTGGGTTATAGACTTTCGTCAAGGTTGTACCAGCAGGAGTCCTTTGTTTTCACATAATTGGTTCTTAGTATTATAGTGCCTAAAATACTCCTATAGTATTTTAAATTTTTGTTATGTTCTAAAGTTCTTCTGTACATGTAGAGTTGGTAAGTTTTAGACTTATCGCAACACTACCATCACTCCCAAACACATGTTTGTCGTATCTCAAAAAAATATAGTTGATCAGGCTATATTTATCCCAGATATGATTACATAACTGTCCAGGTTTAACTACAGTGTCCAACATCCAAATACTTTTATGTTTTTATGACTGTAATGTTGTTATTGAATGTATGAGTGTTAGTATACTTCTTATAAAATACTTAGATTTTAAAAGTATACTTATAGTCAGAGTTCTTCAGCCCCAATGTATTTGTAGTTGTATATCTTTTATGAATCGATATATTGAGTTCACTATAAACAATGCACTGATACCAATATGTCACACCCCCAAACCAGAGCGGCGGAAACGTCCGGGGGTGGATGACTTCATGTTAAGTATCACAACATATGCGTCATAGTAATCAAAGTACAACAGCCATTACAGTAAAGAAATAATAGTTTTACATGTGTGTTCCATTTTATATTGACACCAAAATAAATATAGCAAAAACAAAAGACACAACTCTATACTGCTCCATCTTCTCAAAAGCTTGGGAATGTACTTGTCTAATGATTCCCTTAGAATATAAGTATTTGAAAAAGAGGGTATCAACATTTAAGTTGAGTGAGTGCATAAGTATTTATGTTTAAAAGTTTGCTATCTAATCCTTGAAATAGAGAGTATGTTTATTGTTCCAGAAAATCCAATATTTTCTGATGTAACTGAAAAGTAGTTTTAATCCCATAAAATCGTTCTGTTTAAGTATTGTTGTACTATAAAATAGTGTAACATAGTTTTAGTTCACAATAAAACTATAAAAATAATGTTTTCTATATTGTATGCTTTTCTGTTTTGTAAACTAGTGTTCTGTATTTGTATTCCTTTGTAAAACTATAAATGTGAGTGTGTGTGGCTCCATCAGCTGAAAATTGTAATCTATTACTGTAAATCGTATTATTGTAAAACCAGTACTTTGTATTCGTACTCTTTGGTTTAATTAATACACTAATCGTATTTGTTCATATCTTTTTGGTGAGTTATGATAACCATACTATAACTAGATGGCCTGATACGACGCTTTGTAGGCATCAAAACTGTTAATGACATTTGTCACGCATAGCCATACCAGCCCAACTATAGCTAACAGTCTGAGTGCGGGATTGTCAATCCCATATAGATATATACACATTTGTCTCGCTCTCTGTCCGGAGATTCTGGTTATAATATTAGGACTTTAACTATATTGCTTAAATGAATAATCAACTGAACATTGTCTCACAAAAAGCATATTAACGATTACGTATATAACAAATGATAAAAAGACATTTTGAAGTAAATGAACTAATAGTATGATCTTTCTCTAGTATTCTTGAATGTAAAGTGTTTGTACAAGAGTAATCTGTTAAACTTTGTATAACTGATTCGTGAAAATAGTTTGAGAGTTCCATAAATTATACCTATTATAATTTATACGTATGTTCTGCTTGATATGTAATATTCATGAAAGTATCCCCTTCGCTCGACATGTTACAAAAGGAATATGAATCTAATTGAAATAACTTTTATATTCATATACATATACATATATATATATATATATATATATATATATATATATATATATATATATATATATAACTAAAATATAAACAACATTCAGACAAATAATTTTACTCTGAGCCCACATCCAAACAAGGAAAAGGGAAATAAATCGAATTATTAGTCTTAAGCCCTTTATACACAACTTTTGTGAGTTTCTGGTTGCAGGTATGGTGTAGTTGCATTAATTTCACAAGCTAGAACCCGCGATAAAACCGAATCAATAATCCTTAGAATAGTGAATGGGTGTTTTTCACGTTCTTCGTGTTCTTGTTGAAAACTAGTATAATTTGGTGTTTTCGGCCAAATATATGATGATTGGAAGGTATTTTTGAAATGAAAACAAGATCAAGGAATGATACTTGCAAGATTCTAAGAAAAATCAAGTGATTTTTGCATGTAAATCATGAGAGAGGAGTGATTTCGCATATTCTTGAGGAGAGAGGTGAATTTTTGGTCGGATTCTTTGAGAGAAAAGGATAGTTTTCAGCCTAAATGTGTAAGAATGAGGGAAGATCTTGGACATCACACACACACACACACAAATATATATATATATATATATATATATATATATATATATATATATATATATATATATATATATATGTGTGTGTGTGTGTGTATGTGTGTGTGTGTGTGTGTGTGGGTTCTCGGCTGAAAACACAAACTGAGGTGAGGTTTGTGGTCCGAAGCGAGGTTCGCGGCTGGGAACTCTAACCGACGCGAGGGTTCTCGGTTGGGAACTCCTTCCGAGAAGATAAGGACTTTTCCTGAGAAGATAAAGCTTCGTGAATCAGCCTCGCACGTTTGCGGTTTGAGGGTTCTCGACCGTAAACGGTTTGCGGTCCTTCGGTTTTTCGGTCCGAAGAAGGAGAAAGAAAAAGGAGTCTACGAGGGTTTTCGGTTGTTGCGAGATTTCTCGGTTTCTTGAATGTTTTAACTTCCAAACTTTACAAAACTTTTACTAAGTGTTTATATATATCAAAAACATTAATTTAATTTTATCAAAATAACAAATCAATAAGTTTTGACTTTAATTTGATATGTTTTACTTGAGTTGACTTTTGTTGACTTTTACAAGATAGAAAATAATGGGTTGTTAAAAAGTTATACCCTGAATTTTCACGAATAGATTTGCAAGTTTCTTCAGAGGGAGTTTCAGAGTAATTATCAAATCAAGGAAGACGAAGAGTAGTTCGAGGTGATTCCACATCAATGGTAACCCTATATTGACCATCTCCAATGGTTCCAGTAATGGTTCGGGCAACAATATCAACAAAGCACGTATAGTAAAACTCACATACTTGTTTAGTGTAGAAAGGATCAGGGAACTCATAGAATATGTATCGAAGAGGGCAACTTTTGACATAGTTGACAAAATCTTCGGTTCCTAAGTTTGCGAACTTCATTGGAATTTCATCCGATAACGCCACATTAGTGGATTGAATGATGATGGTAGAGTCAAGATCATGAGGACCTTTGATGATGTTAGCGTTGGGGGCAAACTTACAGAAGGGCTTTGACATGGTGAAAGCTTTGAGGGAGATTTGGATTTGGAGTATTTTTGAGAGAGGGAGTTGAATTGCTTGAATTGCTTGTAAAAGTGACCTAGGATGAAGAATTCCCAATTTATACGCAAAAAGTTTCTTCATTTTTACGTAATCATGAATGACAATATATGCGTCATAAAGATCTCGTATCCCAAGATAATGAAGAACCTTTTTAGAAGTTATCCAAAAAGTTATCGTTGAGACAAGGAAGTTACATCAGTGAGACAAGTCATCAACAGTAATGAGCATCAACTTAAGCGATCATCGAATGAATTTATGATGATCATGTTGTTAGTTTGTGATGTCTCCTGATTGTGTGGGCTAAAATTACCATTCATTGACATAGTATTGCTAGATCTCATTAGCATGTGGTTTCATACGCTGAATCATAAGTCTCTTTTATTAGAAGAAAAATGACAATAGTGGATAGGTGCGTGTAATATATCACGGATAATGATATACCCATCGACATAGATTTGTCAAAGTCTTAGTAGCATATGGTACATTGTGCTGAACCATAAAACTTTAAAGAAGAATGTAAGGGCAAGAGTGGATTGGTGCATGTGATAGCCTACGGTACTTAGACTAACCATCGACACAAACTTTCAAACTTTTATTAGTGTGTGATTTTACATAGTGAATCATCAAGTTCTATATTAGAATAATAGTGGAGAGAATGATTTGTTTTAGTCACGTTGAGGTGAAATTAGCGTGAATCATTAACAACTTAACTCATCAACAAAAAGTGGTTTAAACTTTTGTATCATGGAGTAAGTTGCAATCTAGAATCAAAGATTCATTGTTAAATCATAATTGTACCATGTGACACCTCAGACTAGGAGGTGAGGGACATGAACAACCCTTTGTCATTTAAGGAACGGACAAGTAACTCTTATGCTGATGACTATGGAATCAGGGTAAGCCATTGGGTTATGCACAATGTTTCAGCAGAAGATGAGACAAGATACGTACGACAAGGATTCTTCTAGGGATAGGGTAAAGTAAAGATGATTAAATTAAAAATAAACAAACCTGCCTTTTTGTCAATATTTTTTTTTTATTTGGACCAGGAAATTTCACTTTGAGAGTTTAGACATTGATAGACAATCAGCATGAGAAGGTGACTCAATGTTCTCAGCACATGGTCTCGTTGATGAGATACTAAGAGAGATTTTGTCACATACAGCAGCATGCTACTAGGGACGATGATGTGTCAAAACTTGCATACTAGCCTCAAAATTACCACCGTCGGATTCCTTTACAAAATGGTACAAAAGAATAAACAATATAAGAATACAAAACAAAGACTTAGTCAAACAAGAAAATAGTTTAAACAGGCAAAATGTTCAGCTTTTTCAAAAAGGTGATAAAGACTTGTTCCATAAAATCTTTGGAATTAAATGATCATTAATGTATTTGCATTTTCTGAGATATCTACCCCCGTTGAATTTTTGGCTATAAAAGAGAACAAACAAGATCAACCATATCACACAAAAACAACACAATTCATAGTAAAAAAGGAGAGATAATGCCTTTAATAGTTGAGGTTCATGTTCACCTAGAACAAAACACGAACATGGACTAGTCTTTTTAATACACGAGTTAGAGAGATCCAATCTTTGTATCCTTCGAGTTATGAGAGTCATCAAGACAAAACTCAAAGGTTCCATACATTCAGATCCCTGAGGGAAGAGAAGGTGGGATCACTGTCTTGTTGAAAACGCCTTTGGATCTTCGAGGTGATGGAGTTGCAGTGACATCGTCTCTAGAAGTTACCCGCACCAAGTCATGGAACTCCACCTCATCTCATTGCAACCGAAATAGGCTGCACAAGGCGGAGGAGATATGTGCCCAGAAGAACACCTAGTGGCACAATTATCCCCCATCTGGCCTCATCAACATAAAGCAAAATGTGAATCAGCGTGTGCATCAGCATCAGTGAAAGGGCAGTTGGTGCTGAAGAAAAGATGTATAGTCAGCGTCAACTAGCTCTTACAAGAGAGGTGATGCATTCATGTAATGATATCTTGATCTTAATCAGTTAAGATCAATGTTGAGATGAAGATAGAAGGTCCTGACACATACAAAGGAACGAGAGGAACGAACATTAGCAATGTTAGTAGAAAAATGTGTATTTACAATGAATACTCCTTTGGTAAAACAAAAGAAAATTTTAAGCTACAAAAAGATATAGTAAATAAAAATAGCATCTTATGTTCATGATTTTTAAAAGTTGCAAAGCATAAAACAAAAATAATGTATCAGCGTCTAAACCAATAAATGAAACCAAATAAATATCGTTCTCCCTGATATCAGAAAGAACGATTTTGTTTTCAGTATCAAACAATTTTCCTTCATGATGGTTGAAAAGCACTTTGTAACTAGCATCACAAAGTTGATTGACGGAGATGAAGTTGCCTTTCAGACCGTCTACATAAAACACATCCTCCAGCTTAATCATGCTTCATTCGAAAGTTCTTATGTCTGTAACAGCTCTTACACTATTGTCACTATAGGTTACCATTGGACCATCCTTCTCTACAAAATTTGTTAGGATGGACTTGTAACTAGTCAAGTGTCTAGAGCTTCCACTGTCTACGTACCAAGTTTTTCCTAGATTTGTATTTGATTTGGTGTCAGCGTAAGAACTATCAGCGTCACATATGCCATCAGGGGAATCAATTATAACAGCCATAATACCCTTGACATTCAGCCCCTCATCTTCAAATGTATCCTCTTCATCCACCAATTATTCATGATCCTCTTGTTTTGCAATGAAAGCTTTGGGAAGAGAAATGTTTTCCTTCATCATATGAGCCACCAACTTCTTGTACAAGACTTCACAGATCTTAGGGCCCTGGGCTTCTTTCTTCTCCTTGCAATCCCTATCAAAATGGTCAGGGATACCATAATTAAAGCAGTTACCTGAGTTCCTCTTCCCAGAAGTGGATCTCTTTGCTCAAATGCTTCCCTTGAACTGAGCTCTTCTAGCCCCATTTTCTCTTCTTTCTTCTTAACGCTTGACAATAAGTGCAACGCTGGCAACAAGCTCATCTGAGCTATCTGACTTGATGATGTGCTTTATTGCTTCCTTTCGAGATACCAGGGAAACAGACTTCTCCTTGCTTGAGTCTTTCATGATTTATTTTTGAAGATATTTGGTCTCTTCGTAGTTTCGTAAATTACCAAAAAAGGAATTCAGATCCATGGTATCCATCTTCTCACCGTTCTTAAGAATATCAGTTTTGTTCCCAACTTTTCCCAAGAGAATCGAGAAACTTCAAAACCAACTTTGTTGAGTGCTTGACAATTCCTAGCCTGCGCATATCATTAACCAAACAACTAAACCTATTGAAGGTTTGGGTAAGAGACTTACCTTGTTGAGCAAAGAAATTCTTGCATCTCCAATTAAGATTATTGATGGTGGTAGCATGGACTTCCACAATGCCTTCATAAGCCACTGTCAACATGTTGATCATCTCATGGGCTGATTCACAATTCTGTACGACATGATACACGTGGTATTGAAGAGAGTTTCCAATAGCAGCCCTAGCTTTTACATCAAGACTGAGCAGTCTTTTGTTATCGTCATCATAACTCGTCTCTGGCTTTTGCTTTAGGGGGCCAACGGGAGCGTTGTTGACTATGAGTTGGTACATAGGAACATGGGGACCTTTTCCAATAATCTTTCTCATCTCATAGTCCATGGTTTCAAAAACCAACATGGCCTTGGTTTTCCACATGGCATATATGTTGACAAAAGGCCTTGGAACAAACCAATTTCATTTTCTTCTTGGCAAGATGGACATCAAGAATCTTCATGCTCCATCTTAAGGGGGAGTATAGGATAATGTAGGATAATAATAATTTCATATGTTTATCCTATTCCTATTGTTTAGCTTAGTTTGTTAAACCTCTAAGTATTTCTTTACCTTGTATCACGTTTCATAGTTGATAATTGATTAATAAAAGAAGTTCGTTCCTAACACCTTCAGAATTCTAGATTAGTTGTATGGTACGATTCCCATTCAATGATAGTGATATGATTCCCATGCAATGATATTTATATGTTAGCTAATATTACACTTCCATGAACCAGTTTGCTTTTTTTTTATAGCTAGTAATGTTCTTATGATGTTTTTGAAAAATCTTGTTTAACATTAAATATCATGTTTTTTGGAAAAAAAATGATGCCCATCAACATGGAGAGCCCTTGTTTTACTTCTTTTCAGATTGCAGTAACAATAGTCACAAATTGCAAACCATTTGCAATTTCTTCTACGATCCATTAAGGAAAATCTTGTTCAGGTTTGCAATTTCATCTACGATCGATTAAGGAAAATCTTGTTCATGCTAGAACTCTGCTATATTGCCGGTTTCAAGTTATCTTCAATGTCTGCCATTTGAGTGAAAATATAGAAAATCACAAGTGCTCTGCCATTTAAAATTGTACCATTTATGATTCTTCAACATATAACTCTTAGGACTCTTTTTATTTAGTGTTAAGATGAATTGCAATTGATACCAACAGAATATGCAAATTTTTTCTGTATGTATCATCTAAAACACTACTTGTATATGTATTTGACGTGCATTTGTGAAAAAAAAATATTATTGCACCGGGTCAAGTGTATGATGGATTGATGGATGACCAACATCTGGTAACTTTACTCTATTGGTATTTGTTACTTGGGATTGTGTCTCCTTATAAATTGTTTAATACTTTATTGCTATTTGTATTTGAGTAGAATATTTTACTATTTGTATTGGATATTTTTTTCCCTATTGCTTCATTGCTTGTGTATGTATACATACACCAGAAGACAAATAATAGAGAGGCCCAAATCTATGAGAATTTTGAAGCAATTATTTTTCATTTCTTTCCCCAAACACGATCACATACACACTCTACACCTCTCCACATTACAAATATATACTATATATACAGGGTGCTATAATAAAACATATGAAAAGTTTCTTAAAATTAAGCATTCTAACTAATACTGTAATACATATTATCAGGATACAATATAGGAAACTTGAGAAGATTAAACATTGGAAGTACACTATATCAGGCAACCAGAGATGTCAATTCAAAGAAAATCCGTCATTCATTAACAAATTTGAAACTTGGTGCATTGTTGGTCTTTCATGTGGATTGGAGTTCAAACATGCTCTTGAGAGTCTCAGTACTGAGTTAACTTGTTTCTCAACATGGGATGAGGGAGGAGATATCCGAGTATCACCAATAGTTGCTAACAACAAATAATCAACAGACAATGTTGGTAGTTCACCGGGATGCTTTCCCATGATCACTTCAAGTGCAACAATACCAAAGCTATACACATCACATTTCTCCGTTGCCACCATCGTATAAGCAAGCTCTACATCCAAAGAAACATAATTAAGATTAAAAAAACTATATCAACCGCGTAAGATTCTAAGAAGATGCAGAATTACAATCACAAGATTACATTACCTGGCGCGATATAACCATAGGTGCCAGCAATTGCAGTCCAGTTTGATGAGTCTAGTTTTAAAAGCTTGGACGTGCCAAAATCAGAAATATGTGCCTCATAATCAGAATCAAGAAGGATGTTGGATATGGAAATGTCTCTATGAATTATTGGAGGTGAGCAGTTGTGATGCATATAAGCCAAACCATTAGCTACAGCCTTTACAATATTTACCCTTTTCAACCAATCCAATTCTTTTGCTAAGACATCGCTTCTCAAGATTGATCCAAGGCTTCCCTTTTCAAGGTATTCATAAATGAAAAATGAGTGGCGGGCATGGGAGCAATATCCATAGAGTTTCACTATGTTTCGATGCCTTATGTTTGTTAATGCTCGTACCTCATTATGGAAGCCATTGTGATCGACATTCTCAGGTGATGAGTGAAGTTTCTTGACAGCTACCACATTGTTAGGTTGTAGCTCGGCTTTGTAAACGATGCCATATCCTCCAGTCCCAATAGAGTATGCTTCATCGAAATCATTTGTTGCTTTGAAGATATCATCATACACTACTTTTCCATCAAAACTTGTAACTGAGAAATAATCACCACTTTCATTGTCCACCGGTTTCTGTGGAGAATTTTTCTTTTGTTTTCGATAAGCAACGAGGCCATACGTGAATAAACCAAGTAACACAGCCCCGATAAGAGTGAGCATAATTACTAGTATGAGCTTATGATGAAAATGATCGTTTTTATTTTTTGTAATTTGGCTTGGACAAAGTTTCAGTCCTGAAAAATTTTCACACAAACCTGCATTGCCTTGTAGAGACGCATTCACAAAGTTAAAGCTAGGGGGAACTAGACCTGTGAGCTCGTTGTAAGATAAATCGATACTAATCCAACTAGGCAAACTTGCAAAAGCATTTGGAATAGAACCTGATAGTTTATTGTGAGAAAAATCCAATTCTTCCAAACTTTGCAAACTTTGAACTGCTGAGGGTATCTCTTCAATGAGCAAATTATGAGATAAATCAACTTTCGTAAGTTGACGTAAGTTACCAATCTCAGATGGGATATTTCCATGGAGCTTGTTATCACTAAGATTCAAGTAGTAGATGTTTACCCAATTCCCAATACTTATTGGTATCGACCCATTCAGTCTATTTGTTGATAGATCTATTTCAAGGAGATCACGGAGTGATCCGAGCTCTGGAGGCATAAAACCTGAAAGTTGGTTATCAGACAAGTACAAATACAACATACTTTTCATCTTCGAAAACTCCATTGGAATATTACCAATCAAATAATTCGAAGACAAATTAAGCCTTTGTAATTGACTTAAATTTCTAAACTCCAAAGGAATAGAACCACTAAGTTGATTGTCGTTCAATGCTAGATCGGTGAGAGACTTCAAATTGCCAAGTTCAGAAGGAATGGGACCAGAGAGCTGATTGCGGTGCATATAAAGTTGTTTCAAAGATGTCAAATCACCCATTGTTGAAGGAATAGAACCAGTAAGTTGATTTTTGTTCACCCGAAGACCATTCAGTGATTTCAAATTTCCAAGGTTACTAGGAATGGGACCAGAAAAATTATTTTGGTGGAGATACAACCACTGTAGTTTGCTCAGCTTTGTTAGTGATGAAGGAATAGTACCACTAAGTTGATTGTCGCCCACCTCAAGATCAATAATAGACTTCAAATTCCCAAGTTCAGTAGGAATTGGACCAGATAATCTATTCCCATTGAGGTATAGATACTGTAAGTTGCTGAGGTTTGCTAGTGATGATGGAATAGAACCACTAAGTTGATTGTAGCTCAGTTGAAGATCAAAGAGGTTCGTCAAATCCCCAAGCTCAATAGGAATGAGACCAGACAATTTATTCTCAAAGAGGTACAAAGTCTGTAGGTTGCTCAGGGTTTTTAGTGATGAAGGAATAGAACCACTAAGCTGATTATGACTCACCTGAAGATCAATGAGATTCTTCAAATCCCCAAGTTCAATAGGAATGGGACCAGATAAATTATTGCGATAGAGGTACAGATATTGTAGGTTGCTCAGGTTTGATAGTGATGAAGGAATAGAACCTATAAATTGATTGTCTCTCACCACAAGTTCCATGAGTGACTTCAAATTCCCAAGTTGAGTAGGTATAGGACCACGTAAACTGTTATTATAGAGATACAGATAAGACAATTTTGTCAAATTTCCCAATGTTGGAGGCAATTCTCCTTGAAGATAGTTATCATACAATCCAAGCTCATAGAGAGAGGTTAGCTGGCCGATTTCTTGTGGTATTGAACCAATCAATTTATTTTGAACTAGGTATAGGGTCTCAAGACTGGCTAGCATCCCTATTTCAGGTGGAATTACTCCAGAAAACATATTCTCTGAAAAATCAATATACACAAGTTTGGACAGGAGTTGAATTTGTGATGGGATGGGGCCAAAGAATTTGTTTACACTGAGAACAAAATGTGTGAGATTTTGTAGCAAAGAGAATGAAAATCGGTAAAGCGTACCATTTAATCCAGATGAACTGAGATTCAACTTTTGAATGCTCCCATCAGCACTGCAAACCACTCCAAACCAAGAATTGCATGGAACCGATGCACTGGAATTCAGAGGGAGAGGAATCCATGAAGAGAGCAACGAGTTGTTTGGGATTTGAAGGGTTGTTTTCCATTGAAGAAGAGCATTTGCTTCCTCCATAGAAGCAAAAGAAAATTTTGGTATGGAGGAGAGTGTCATGATTAGTAGAGCTAGAGAGAAAACTAAGAAGTTTGAAGAAGACATTATTTGATTTACCAAGTTCATTTTGAAAAATTATGGCTCATTTCCCCCTAATTTATACTTGAAACTTGAGCAATCGTTTTCACTTGTGTTTTTTTTTTTTTGTTATTTTCCTATTCCAACAAGGAATATTTCGAGAAAGTCATACTTTTTGCCACAAGGAATATTTGGACAAAGTCATAGTTTTTTTTTTTGTTCTTTTTTTATATAGAAGTCAGTGTGCATTCTTTGAACATGTGTCTGGGATGTCTGAATGAACAGCTTCAAGGGTTTGGATCTTCATCTTAAAAGGTTTCATTAATGGATTTAGTTTCTTTGGTTCCAAACATCCAAGTCTTCTTCTTCGTTGGATCGCTGTAGTTGCTTAAAATAGGGGGAAGACATTAGACAGTTAAATCCTTGAAATTAAAACGACTGTTAGATGATTAATTTGTTGGATTTATTTGAATTGTTTAATTCAATTAATTTTGTTAACTAAGAAAAATCCATCAACAGCCGCCTTGGAATGTGAATCTGTAAGTTGTTGGATTTGTTTGACAAAATACAAATTTGGTCCACGATAAATATCTCATCTTATAGAAGTGACAGGTAATTAGTTATATTTTGGTGATTCTGAGATCATTATCTGCAACAAACTGACTTCATGCATGGGCACGTTGTTGCGAAAACTGATAAATCAAAACCTGAACCAAACTATTAATTTTCAGTAAACACAGAAAATGAAATTTGTGATTTACTCGTTTTATAAATTTTCAGCTGTTTTGATGGTCATCTTCTCTCCCATCTACTGAAAATCAATCATATTCAATCCTTTTTCATATTAAAACCCGCAGACAATCTTTATCTATGTAATCTCATTGACTTTTGATCTGATAAACGTATGCCATAGTTTCTTTATTGTAATTAATGCAAAACAATAAAAGAACTGCACTCAAAATATGTTTAAATGATTTGAATATGCAATTTCAAAACACGGGTACTAGTTTAAAACATTAGTTTTTCCAAAGCGTTTTTTTGAATCATAACACTTTCATAAGAAAACTTAACTTAAAATAAATGGTCTTGAGTAAATTACGGTTTATGCCCTTGTGCTATAGCGGAATTCATATTTGATCCCCATATTATTTTCTTGCTTGAACCTGCGTTAGTTTGCCTAAGAAGCTGTGGAGACACATAAAATGCGAAAGTAACACTGTGACATGATCCAAAATGGTCTCTTGAATTCCTTTTCATATTAGTATGCTTAGTTTCAGTGGGAACTGGCTATAAAGTACTTGATCTGTCCTCTATTTTAGCCAATTACATACCATCGCCTAGCCACCGTATTTGGTACTATCATTTGTATGTTTGTCATATTCTCTACAACCGATTAGTTTTATGTATTCCTCTTGTGGTACTTTTGTTCACATGTTTTGTCAAGCTTTTTCCTGCAAATTTGTTTTGCACATCAACTGTTCTACAGTTTCAGTGAAGAATTTGTTAGTGTATTAATATTATGTGTATTTTTATTATTTTTATATAATCCGGCCCATGTTTGTGGAGGGTATCGAAGGAAATTTCGATTCATGGGAAATATAGACGATTTCATGGTATCAGAGCATCCTACATTTTAGTATCGTTCTAAACCCTACTCGACAGCTCTATCCCGGTCGATCATATTCTCCCCTATCGATCTTCTTCTTCTTCTTTCTTTCTTCTTCGATATTTTTTCAATCTTCATCTCTTTACCCTCTCATGTCAGGTAGTATATTGACAAACCGTCATCTAAAATCAACATAAAACAAGCTGTCCCATTCGTCTTAGATCTGGATCAGATGAATTACGATATTCGGCGAGAATTATTTGAAATTCATTGCATTGGGTATGGAGTAGATGATCATTTTAACCCTCCTACTCATTCATCTCCAACCGAGAAAGAGAAAGACAAGGCAACTTTCGAGTCGGCGGATGCCATGGCTAAATGGTTACGTATGGACTCAATTGTAAAATCATGCTTATATGGTACTTTCTCCATCCCTCTTCTCAATATGATATTCAAGAAACAAGCTACTGCATTTGAATTTTGGGAAAATCTTGAGAAAGTTTTTCTTGACAAAAAAGCCTCCAAGGTCATCCAACTCGACAGAGAGCTTCAAATTATTTCACTCAGTAATTCCTCCATCACAAATTATTGCAATAAAATTAAAACTATTGCTCATCGTTTAGAGCACATGGATGCCAAGGTTTCCGAAACAAATCTTGTGCATGAGCCTACGGATGGTTTCAAGTTCACCCGACCACAAATGGTTCTTTTCAGCAAGGCTTACTGCCAAACCCAAATGGAACTACTCCTTTGCCAAGTCCACATGGTACTGGACCAAACAGAAGTCGATCCAACAACACTAAGCCCTTCAGCAACATTAATTCATTGCATTCCCTCATCCTAACAACAACCCATATCAGTAACAACAAGCCTACCATGCCAATAACAAAATCATGAGCCCACTGCACTCCCTCAGATGTTTCTCTACTTCTGTCTAGCATTTTCCTTTTGAATTAATACATTCTGATGTATGGAAGATTACTCTCATTTTGTGAGAGTCTATCCTATTCGAACCAAATCTGACATTTTTGAAAAATTTGTGCATTTCTGATCATTCGTATGTGTGTCATTCTCTATAACGGATTAGTTTCATGTAGTCCTCTTGTCGTACTTTTGTTCACAGGATTTGTCAAGTTTTTTCTTGTAAATTTGTTTTGCACACCAACTGTTCGACAGTTTGTTCAGTGAAGAATTTGTTAGTATATTAATATTATGTGTATTTCTATTATTTTTATATAGTCCGACTTATGTGTCTCGGCCTTTTCTCATTATTCTTGTATATATGATGTATATATTGAGAGTATCTTATGAAATATTGATTCCGACCTTTTGTACCAAATGCATGACGTTTTTGACAAATTTGTGCATCTTCTCCCACCACTACCGACTCGCACTCATCTCTCATTGGCTCTCATCAGCCGTGTTCAGTTCCTTCCAGCCCTCCGGTCTTTCCCCTATCTTCGGTTCTCCCTTCTAAGGTTGCTAAATCTCAACACCTAATTGTCACTCGTGCAAAACAAGACATTTTTAAACCAATTTGCTAGCTCAACCTTCATGTTGACACCTCCTCTCCTGTCCCTAAAAAATATTAAAAATTATTTGTAGGCATTTAATGATCTGGAATGGCTTAATGCAATGATACAAGAATGTACTGCTCTGATCTCAAAAAAAAACAAGGGTACTTGTTTCAATTCCACCGATTGTTAACGTTATTAACTGTCTTTGGTTGTTTAAAAAGAAACTTAATGAAAATGGGTCATTATCTTGATATAAAGCTCGTCTTGTTGCTAATGGGTGCAACCAATGAACCGGTATTGATTGTAATGAGACGTTCTTTCTAGTTGTTAAGCCTACCACTATATACACAATTCTTACTACTGCAATTACTTATAAGTGGCATATTGTTAATTTGATGTGAAAACTGCTTTCCTTCTTGGGCACTTTTACAGGAAACTGTATACATGAAACAACCATTGGGTTTTAGGGATCATTCTCGACCACATCATGTGCGCTTACTTCTGTGATCCCTTTATGGTCGCAAGCAGGCACCTCGCGCGTGGTTTCAATGCTTTTCCATGTTTATCTCACGTGTTGAATTTGTTCATCGTAGATGTGACTCTTCTTTATTTATATATACAGACAAGGTTATCATATGGCATATCTTCTGTTATACATGGATGATATTGTTCTTAGTGGATCTTCCCCTTAGTTGCTAACTCACATTATTTCTCTACTGAGTGTCGTATTTTCTATGTCAAACCTTAGGGATCTTGACTATTTTCTAGGTATTTTTGCTACCCAATCAAATCAACTGATGGATTGTTCTTGACTCAACAAAAATATGCCACTAAGGTTCTTGATCGAGCTTCTATTACTAGATGCAAACCAACATCTACACTTGCTGATTTATCTGCTAAGTTTTATGGATATGGTCCTCCTGTTGTTGATACCACTTTATTTATATCATTCCTTATAGTATCTCATGTTTACTCGTCCTGACATCACTTATGATGTCTAACAGATATGTTTATACATCCATGACCCAAGGGAGCCTTATTTTACAACACTCAAACGTTTTTTACAGTATATTTGAGGAACTGCTACTTATAGTCTACAATTGTATTCTTCTCCCAATCAAACTCTTATTTCCTACTCTAATGTTACTCTATTGTTGACTGGGGCGGTTGCCCTGTGATTCGGTGCTCTACATCTGGTTGTTGTGTCCTTCTAGGTCATAATCTTCTTTCTTGGTCTTCCAAGCATCAAAACATGATATATCGATCAAGGCTAAAGAGAAATATAAAGGTGTTGCCAATTTAGTGGGCGAAGCATGTTATCTTTAGAATTTACTTCTTCAGCTTCATCATAAACCTACCAAGCCAACTATTTTCTATTGTGATAATGTTAGTGTTTTCTACATGTCATCCAATCCGATTAATCATCACACTACAAGAAAAACAGCCTTTTACATCTCACAACAACATTCGATATCAACATTCTCCCCCTTTGTGAGAAGTGTTGAATCTAAGTCATCAGCATCTGAGCAGCTTGGTGAATTACCCTACGAACTTGTGTATACCAGTTAACCACCTTGCGAATCTCTGCCTTGTCACCTTCATTGTTTCTTGCACAACTATTCATTCGAACAATAAGGTTTGTATAATGAGGTGTGGTATATTTTTCAACATCACATACTTGAAACAAAAACTTTGTAATCTTCCCCTTCTTATTCTTTCCAACAAACACTATTCCCAATGGCTTCAAACTAATCTCTCCATCTTCATAACTCTTCAAACTAGCTTGGCTTTTTAACATCGATTGTGGCACATTGATTTGTTTACCAATGGCCAAGGCTAATTCGACATCAGTTAAAGCAAGATATTCATAGTAATTATCTACGAACAACTTGATGTGAGCAAATTCAATCAAGAAATCTTCTTTGCTTGTTAACTGAAGCTTCGAGACATCCATTCCCTTTAAAATCCTTGCAACACATATCAGATCATGAACATTCATTAAAGGAGAGTCAGCCACTAAGAAGTCGAATGCAACATTATTCGCTCTGACTGCATGATATCGATAATTCTGCAACACACCCTAATACAAAACATCTTTAGATATGTTGAGAACACGAACTATCTTAGCAGTGACCAGATCTCCTCTTCCCTTTTTCCAAGAACTGCATGGAAACGAATCTTCATTCTTTTAAACTCTTCTTTGTCTTCGAATTTATCAACAATTTGATACTAAGCAACCATAAACATCATCTTGTTTATTGGAAAATCTAACTGATTGAAATTAGTATTTTCTGTGGCATAGCTCTTCTTGGGAATTTTTTCGAAGACATGCATTTCACCGGTTACAACATGTTCTTCAATGTATTTATAGAAAAATGTTTCGAAGGATCACCCTTTTCAAGACCAGGAGGGTCATTCTCCCTTTGTCGAAGAATGCTTTGAATTTGTCTCTGTGTAGCACCTGGTTCTTGGTACGTATTCTTTTATTAATTCTTTAAAATATTTTGTATTTTGGCCTTGGACTCGGCGAGTTGAAGGACCAACTCGCCGAGTAGAAGCGGGATGAGACGCGGGGTTTAAGCAGTGGACTCGACGAGTCGGGTCCCGGACTCAGCGAGTAGGCCCTGTCTGGACAAAAACCCTAATCCTAGGGTTTGCACCCTATTTAAACACCTTAACTCGGCCTCCTTCGTCCCATTTGCTCCCATAAGACCCCCATAGCAAACCCTAGCCATTATTGAAGCAATCTAAGGCATTTGGAGTGATTTTGATGCTTTTGTGATCCAAGGAAGGAAGGAAAAGCTTGAAGGATCAAGAGGAGGCTAGAGGGATCCGATTTTGAGCATCATTTGCAGTCTACATAAGGTATAAAGTCTATACCTTGTTTGTTCTTTTGATAGATCCCATTTTGTGGAGTTTTAGGGCTTTTCTAAGCCATTTTGGTCACCAACCATGATTGCAAGCATGGTTAGGGGTTGATGTTTCAGATCTAGGTCCTTAGAGGGGTTACAAGACAGAAAGGAGTGGCTTTTGCACTCATAGAAGGCCCCATGCATTGTAAGAGCTTGTTTTAGGACCTTTTGAGCTCAAAGTCCCATGCAAGCACGTAAAGGTTGTAACTTTACGTGCTAGATCGATTGTAGAAGCATAGATCTATCTTTTGATCAAGGGTTGTACATAAGAAATCGAAGATTTAGTGAGAAGATGTGGCCGACTCGACGAGTCCATCCTTGGACTCAGCGACTCCAAGGTTTCTGTCCCATATCAGTTGAGGGTCATAAGGACCCAGTTGAGTGTGGAAAGGTTTTAGGGAGTCCCGGGGAGTGACCCAACGTTCTGGACCAAGCTATTGTTTTGGAAATTCATGGGAATCGGCTAGTGCATGAACAGACTCGGCGAGTCCAAGGCAATCTTCTTAAGGATGAAGATGAGCTCGACGAGTTGTTCATATAACTCGGCGAGTCAAGGACAGGACCTGTGTATCAGTTGAAGATGAACTCGACGAGTTGTTCATACAACTCGGCGAGTCAGGTGAAGATTCAGTCGATGTTCAATTAGAAGGAAAACTCGTCGAGTCATCGCCTAACTCGACGAGTAGAGACGGGTATAAGGACAAATGGAAGGATAGGGACTCAGCGAGTTGGCGAACCAACTCGGCGACTCAGGTCAACTGGAAGTTGACTTTGACTTTGACTTTGACTTGGTCAGGGGTAAAATGGTCATTTTACCCTAAGAACAGTTAGCAGTGTATGACTAAGTGTTTTGTGGGAATTATAGCCGGAGGATTTCCGAAGCAACAGCGGCAGCAGTCAGAGGATTCCCGCACAGATCAGCAGCTACTACGAGGTGAGTTACCTTCCAGTAGCGGTGGGTCTACGGCCACAATGCCGGCCCACCAATAGGAGTTGTATGTTAGATGATTGTCTTTGTGATATCCTCTAGGTTTGCTACTACCTGATATGTTATATGCTGGCATGATATGTTATATGTGATAGTAGTAGAGTTCGGTTGTTAGGACTGAAGGGTAGGTCAGGCACCCCAGATATGTCTGACAGTATGTGATTATATGTTTATATGCTGGCATGATATGTTATATGTGATAGCGGTAGTAGGAGGGGAATAGTCCCCAAGTTCGGTTGTTAGGACCGAAGGGTAGTTCGGACACCCCACATATGTCTGATAGTATGTTTATGTTATGATATATGTGATAGTAGCAGTAGGGGGTGGAATAGTCCCCGAGGGTCGGTTGTTAGGACCGACGGGTAGGTCGGCACCCCAGAATGGCCGTACGGGTAGGTCGGCACCCCAAAATGGCCGTACCGGGTAGGTCGGGCACCCCAGAATTGCCCGGCAGTATGTATGTTATGTGATTGTATGGTATGTGGTACGATCGGGGAACTCACTAAGCTTCGTGCTTACAGTTACAGTTTTGGTTTCAGGTACCTCTTCAGCGAAGGGGAAGGAGCTGGCGTGGTAGCGGCACATCAGACACACACATTGTTTTCCGCACTATGAGTTATTCTGGGATTTGTACTCTGACATTATTATGTTTTTACGATTCGGTTTTCAGACACGAGACATGTTTTATGAAATGATATGATCGGTTGATATTTTGTTACAAATGTTTTGCAAATCACTTAATCAAAAATGAAATTTTTGGACGTGAAAATTGGGTCGTTACAAGTTGGTATCAGAGCCCTGGTTTGAGGGATTCGGACACACCTTCGGGGGTACATGGACTCAAACCAAGGGATTAAAAGATTTTTACAAAGAGAATGACTTTCTAAAAGCTAGGATAAAAGAGCTTTGAGAAGGAACAAGTGTGTGATGTGCGCAACCGGCCGAGCTCAAGTAAGTATTCCCCATAGTACCCATACAGGTTATCTTATGTTTATCAGTTGCAGTAGAACATCATGCCAGAATAGGACTAAGGATCTAGGGATGATGCCTTATGTGCCTGCTTTATGTGCTTCAGCATATGAGAATTGCATGCTAGTATTGAGTAGACAGTAATATGATAGCCTGTTTAGGTTATGCCTGGTAGTATGAGCTCAACATTATATGCTAGTTCAGCTTCTCATTATAAGAACAGATTAGTTTGAGTAGTTTTCCTGCGTCCGAATGTCGCTTGCTTTGTGCTTTGTGGGACTCTGAGTGATGGGAGTTAGCCATTAGGTGAATACGTCACGTCACATGTGATCAGGGTTGAATAATCTCAGAGTGCTGGATTTGGCCCTATTGCGCAGCTCTTGTCTGAGTCTAACCGTTGTAGGGACGAGTCTGTTACTCGAAGGATTATCTGAGCCTCGTCACATGTGATGGTATTCAGGTAACGGCTAATTGGCATTACAAGGAGGCCTTCAGTAGCTGAGGACCGGTTTGGGTGGAGTCAGAGATTTTCCATAGGGTAAGCCTAGAATGGGAATAGCAGAGAATCAGCAGTGGTGAAAGGAACTTGGTGGAGTCAAGGCAGTCCTTGAGGAAGGTACAGATAGATGTGGAAGGTAGTATGGGCCCGTACTACTGAAAGCAGAGGATCCGTACCTAAATTGAGGAAGGCTGAGACAAGACCAGGGAACTTGTAGTGGATGTGATCCCTCTAGATGTATCGGTATCACTAACGGTTGGTATCATGTTTTGCAGAATGGTGGTGCTACGACAGAGGCCAGTATTTGGCAGTTCAGGAGAGGGATCGGGTTCGGGATCAGGTTCCGAGCCAGCAGATGAGAGACTACGCGAGTTCATCGCGTCAGAGATCACCAGAGGCATCCTTGAGTCGACCCCCATCATCTTCGGGTCGATCAAGGAAGGGATAGTTGAGCTGATGGAGGATCGCCTCAGGGCGTTCAGGAGTGATATGGCGTCTGGCCAATCGGGATCCCGCACACTGTCCTTTAAGGACTTCAGGGGCAGTGGGGCGCCGGACTTCCACGGGGCGAAGGACCCCATTGCTGCCAGACGATGGATTGCGGACATTGAGTCTGCACAGCTGACCAGCTTCTGCCCCGAGGGGTCGAAGGTGAGATATGCAGCAGGGTGTTTGAGAGACAGAGCTAGAGATTGGTGGGAGTATGTTGGCGACTCATTTGGAGCCTCGGCTGTTGAGGCTATGACCTAGTCAGACTTTGTGACCAGATTCAGGGCGGAGTTTGCGCCAGCTGTAGAGCTTCAGGAGCTGGCCAGGGAGTTTTTGGACATGAGACAGACTACAGAGACTGTGTCGGAGATCGCCGCCAAGTTCCGGGAGAGGGCATTGCTGGTGCCCCAGTATGCGGGAGATGAGGATATGAGGAGAACCCGCTACCACGACATGCTACGGGCCGACATTCGGGAGCATGTTAGTTTTTCAGTGTGCCCTACCCTGGATTCCATGATTGCCAGGGCTAGGGAGAGGGAGATCGATCTGGAGCATGTCCGGAAGAGGAGGAGGGTCAGACGACTGGGGCTTCGGGGAAGAAGCCCAAGGGATCAGATGGTAGGCCGAAAGGCCAGTCAGGACCAGGCCGCTGCAGGAAATGAGGCAGGCCACATGAGGGGGCGTGTAGATTGGGATCGTCGGGCTGCTACAAGTACGGTAAGACGGGGCACTTCAGCAGAGATTGTACTGCCCCTGCACCGGTTATTCAGACGTCTGAGTTGCTATGTTTCCACTGCAACCAGAGGGGCCACAAGAAGGCCAACTGCCCCCAGCTGATAGCAGCATCAGCGCCAGTGAAGGCGCCAGCTCCAGCAACCCTGCGGATCACCGATGGCCGGCAGGGCAAGGCAGAGGCTCCAGTGGTGAGGAGCCGGGCATTCCAGTTGACTACCGAGGAGGCACGCGCTGCACCCGATGTGGTGACGCGTATGATTTCTTATCTTTATGCTTTTATGATGCGCGGCTGCGATTTTGATATGTTATGTATGTGCTCTGTTTAGGATCGTTCCATGTGAACGGTATCCCAGTTCAGGTATTATTTGATTCGGGGGCTACCCGATCATTTGTCTCTCTTGCGCTTAGCAAGAAGTTTCCTGAGTCTTCGGGCATGTTGGATTGCCCTTTAGAGGTAGAGATTGCAGATGACCGATCGGTGCGAGCATCGACGGTATTCCGAGACTGTGTGCTGAGATTATTCGAGGAGCGTTATCTGGTAGACCTGGTTCCTATTCCGTTGAGAGGGAACAAGGTGATTATAGGCATGGATTGGTTGAGCCCCAATGGGGTAGTGATAGATTGCGCGCAGCAGCTGGTTCGGATCAGGACCCCAAGTGGGGGAGAGTTGGTAGTTCAGGGCGAGAGGCCACAGCAAGGACCAGCGGTATGTACAGCAGCGAGATCTAGGCGTTACCTTCAGCAGGGTTGCGCAGGATATGTCGCTTATGTCATGGACACCCGGGAGGCGGGTAAGGCGACAGTGGGCGATGTGCCCGTGGTGCGAGAGTTTACAGATGTATTCCCCGAGGAGTTGCCAGGGATACCTCCGGAGAGGCAGATGGAGTTCAGGATCGACCTAGTCCCTGGTGCGGCTCCGATAGCCAAGGCACCGTATCGGTTGGCTCCTCCTGAGATGCAGGAGTTGTCTACACAGCTGCAGGAGCTATTAGACAAGGGATTCATTAGACCGAGTAGTTCTCCCTGGGGAGCCCCGATTCTGTTTGTGAGGAAGAAGGACGGGTCGCATCGGATGTGTATAGATTATCGGGAGCTGAACAAGGTAACGGTGAAGAACCGTTACCCACTCCCGAGGATTGATGACCTCTTTGACCAGCTACAGGGAGCATCTTGGTTCTCCAAGATTGATTTACGTTCAGGATACCATCAGATGAGGGTCAGAGAGGAGGATGTATAGAAGACTGTGTTTCGGACGCGCTATGGCCACTACGAGTTTGTGGTGATGCCCTTCGGGCTCACCAATGCTCCTGCCGCGTTCATGGACCTCATGAACCGCGTGTGTAGACCGATGTTAGACCGGTCTGTGATAGTGTTTATTGATGATATCTTGGTTTACTCTAAGACGCAGGAGGAGCACGAGGAGCATCTGCGAGAGGTTCTGGAGACTTTGAGGAGGGAGAACTTGTATGCTAAGTTCTCCAAGTGTGAGTTCTGGTTGCGCGAGGTGCAGTTCCTTGGGCATCTCGTCAACCAGAACGGGATTTCAGTGGACCCGGCCAAAGTGGAGGCCGTGATGAGGTGGGAGGTTCCGAAGTCTCCATCTGAGATTCGGAGTTTCCTAGGATTAGCCGGCTACTATCGGAGATTCATCCAGGATTTCTCCAAGATAGCCGTACCCCTGACCAGGCTAACAAGGAAGGCTGTGGTCTTTCGTTGGGGGCCTGAGCAGCAGGCCGCGTTCGAGACACTGAGACAGAGATTGTGCGAGGCGCCAATCTTAGCCCTGTCAGAGGGCATGGAGGATTTTGTTGTGTACTGCGATGCGTCCATCTCAGGTTTGGGCACAGTATTGATGCAGAGAGGGCATGTCATCGCCTACGCGTCGAGGCAGCTGAAGCCTCACGAGGCGAACTACCTGACGCATGATTTGGAGTTGGGGGCTGTTGTATTCGTCCTCAAGATTTGGCGTCATTACCTCTATGGTGTTCGCTGTACTGTCTACACGGACCATAAGAGTTTGAGGTACCTCATGGATCAGCCGAATCTAAACATGAGGCAGCGTCGGTGGATGGACGTGGTAAAGGATTACGATTGCGAGATCCTTTATCACCCGGGGAAGGCCAATGTGGTGGCTGACGCGCTTAGCCGCAAGGCAGCGCCGATCAGGGATATCTGCCTGAGGATGACAGTGGTGACTCCACTGTTGGAGCGGATTCGGGAGGCCCAGCAGGAGGCCATGAAGGAGGAACATTGGAAGAGCGAGCGGATCGTGGGGCAGGTTTCCTCCTTCGGCTATGACAGCCGAGGATTACTGACACTACACCGTAGGGTGTGGGTGCCATACCACGGGGGTGTGCGCCAGGTTCTGATGGAGGAGGCACACAAATCTCGGTTCTCCATTCATCCCGGGGCGACGAAGATGTATAGGGATCTTCGTCTGGATTATTGGTGGCCCTGCATGAAGCGGGATGTGGCATGGTTCGTGGAGCGGTGCTTGACCTGCAGGAAGGTCAAGGCTGAGCATCAGAGACCTCACGACAAAATGCAGCCGTTGGATATTCCGCTGTGGAAATGGGAAGACATCACGATGGATTTTATCACCAAGCTTCCCAGGACCGCGTGGGGGGTGGATTCGATCTGGGTCATCGTCGATCGATTGACCAAGAGCGCCCATTTTATCCCGATTCAGGAGAGCATCTCGGCCGAGAAGTTGGCCGATATCTATATCCGGGAGGTGGTGGCGCGGCACGGTGTGCTAGTTTCTGTGATTTCAGACAGGGATGTGCGGTTCACTTCCAAGTTTTGGAAGAAGTTTCATGACGAGCTGGGTACTCGTCTGCATTTTAGCACCGCCTTTCACCCACAGACGGATGGTCAGAGCGAGCGGATCATCCAGACCCTGGAGGATATGTTGCGAGCATGCGTGTTAGACTTCGGGGGTAGTTGGGATACCTACCTTCCTTTGGCATAGTTCTCTTATAACAATAGTTATCATGTGAGCATAGACCGTCCTCCCTTCGAGATGCTATATGGGAGGAAGTGCAGGACCCCGATATGTTGGGGCGAGGTTGGCCAGAGGGTAATGGGGAGAACTGAGATAGTGCTCAAGACGACAGAGAAGATTCAGCAGGTCCGGAGCAGGCTTCAAACTGCTCAGAGTCGGCAGAAAAGCTATGCCGATAAGCGTCGATCAGACCTGGAGTTCCAGGTCGGGGATATGGTTCTCCTGAAGGTGTCGCCATGGAAAGGCGTTATCCGATTCAGGAAGCGGGGCAAGTTGGGCCCCAGGTACATTGGACCGTTCAGGGTTATAGCCCGGGTGGGCAAGGTGGCGTATAGGCTGGATTTGCCAGCCGAACTCAGTCAGATACATGGCACTTTTCATGTTTCTCAGCTGCGAAAGTGCCTAGTGGACGCCTCAGCAGTGGTACCCTTGGAGGACATTCAGGTGGATGGCAGCCTGAACTACATTGAGCGACCGGTGGCAATCCTCGACCGGAAGTCGAAGGATTTGAGGAACAAAAGAGTGGAACTCGTGAAGGTGCAATGGCAGCACCGGAAGGGGTCGGAGTGGACTTGGGAGCTGGTGGACGAGATGATGGAGCATTACCCCAAGCTGTTTCAGGATCGAGCAGCAGACTTCGAGGACGAAGTCTAAAATAAGAGGGGGAGATTTGTAGCACCTGGTTCTTGGTACGTATTCTTTTATTAATTCTTTAAAATATTTTGCATTTTGGCCTTGGACTCGGCGAGTTGAAGGACCAACTGTTCGACAGTTTGTTCAGTGAAGAATTTGTTAGTATATTAATATTATGTGTATTTCTAT
This sequence comes from Lactuca virosa, assembly GCF_052849685.1. Lineage (NCBI taxonomy): Eukaryota > Viridiplantae > Streptophyta > Magnoliopsida > Asterales > Asteraceae > Lactuca > Lactuca virosa. Next base: position 339,004,648 of record NC_136428.1, on the reverse strand, counting down.
TATTTTTATATAGTCCGACCTATGTGTCTCGGCCTTTTCTCATTATTCTTGTATATATGATGTATATATTGAGAGTATCTTATGAAATATTGATTCCGACCTTTTGTACCAAATGCATGACATTTTTGACAAATTTGTGCATCTTCTCCCACCACTACCGACTCGCACTCATCTCTCATTGGCTCTCATCAGCAGTCTTCAGTTCCTTCCAGCCCTCCGGTCTTTCCCCTATCTTCGGTTCTCCCTTCTAAGGTTGCTAAATCTCAACACCTAATTGTCACTCGTGCAAAACAAGACATTTTTAAACCAATTTGCTAGCTCAACCTTCATGTTGACACCTCCTCTCCTGTCCCTAAAAAATATTAAAAATTATTTGTAGGCATTTAATGATCTGGAATGGCTTAATGCAATGATACAAGAATGTACTGCTCTGATCTCAAAAAAAAACAAGGGTACTTGTTTCAATTCCACCGATTGTTAACGTTATTAACTGTCTTTGGTTGTTTAAAAAGAAACTTAATGAAAATGGGTCATTATCTTGATATAAAGCTCGTCTTGTTGCTAATGGGTGCAACCAATGAACCGGTATTCATTGTAATGAGATGTTCTTTCTAGTTGTTAAGCCTACCACTATATACACAATTCTTACTACTGCAATTACTTATAAGTGGCATATTGTTAATTTGATGTGAAAACTGCTTTCCTTCTTGGGCACTTTTACAGGAAACTGTATACATGAAAGAACCATTGGGTTTTAAGGATCATTCTCGACCACATCATGTGCGCTTACTTCTGTGATCCCTTTATGGTCGCAAGCAGGCACCTCGTGCGTGGTTTCAATGCTTTTCCATGTTTATCTCACGTGTTGAATTTGTTCATCGTAGATGTGACTCTTCTTTATTTATATATACAGACAAGGTTATCATATGGCATATCTTCTGTTATACATGGATGATATTGTTCTTAGTGGATCTTCCCCTTAGTTGCTAACTCACATTATTTCTCTACTGAGTGTCGTATTTTTTATGTCAAACCTTAGGGATCTTGACTACTTTCTGGGTATTTTTGCTACCCAATCAAATCAACTGATGGATTGTTCTTGACTCAACAAAAATATGCGACTAAGGTTCTTGATCGAGCTTCTATTACTAGATGCAAACCAACATCTACACTTGCTGATTTATCTGCTAAGTTTTATGGATATGGTCCTCCTGTTGTTGATACCACTTTATTTATATCACAGTTTAGCTGGTTCCTTATAGTATCTCATGTTTACTCGTCCTGACATCACTTATGATGTCTAACAGATATGTTTATACATCCATGACCCAAGGGAGCCTTATTTTACAACACTCAAACGTTTTTTACAGTATATTTGAGGAACAACTACTTATAGTCTACAATTGTATTCTTCTCCCAATCAAACTCTTATTTCCTACACTAATGTTACTCTATTGTTGACTGGGGCGGTTGTCATGTGATACGGTGCTCTACATCTGGTTGTTGTGTCCTTCTAGGTCATAATCTTCTTTCTTGGTCTTCCAAGCATCAAAACACGATATATCGATCAAGGCTAAAGAGAAATATAAAGGTGTTGCCAATTTAGTGGGCGAAGCATGTTATCTTTAGAATTTACTTCTTCAGCTTCATCATAAACCTACCAAGCCAACTATTGTCTATTGTGATAATGTTAGTGTTTTCTACATGTCATCCAATCCGATTAATCATCACACTACAAGAAAAACAGCCTTTTACGATACGCAATGCGTTTCGTAAAACGCTCAGACGACATGCAAATGCATGTCAAGGAAGGCCCTGTCAGAATGAAAGACGACACGCTTTTGCACGTCGTCTATTTACGACACACATTTACGACGCATAGTTACAACACGCATTGACACGCATTGCGTATCAAAGAAGGCCCTGTCATAAAGGAAGACGACACATATTTGCGTTTCGTAACCTTATGAAGCGTATTTATGACACGCATTGCGTATCATTAAAGCCCCTGTCATAAATGAAGATGACACGCATTTGCGTGTCATAAACTTCACTAGCCATTTACGATATGCATTTACGATGTGCCTTTACGATATTCATTTACTCATAATACAAAAATATGGAAACATATATATACGAAAACAATCAATTTCATCCAATAACATCAATTCAAAAAATTGTAATACATTGATATTAAGGGGATCTCATTGTACATTGTTATTAAGAGGTTTTCTTTAACTATATAACGTAATACTACATTGCTATTAAGGGGCACCTTCTTGTTTCAGTTCTCATGTCAAAAATATCCTCCATATCATTGGTTTGCCACCTGGTATACTAGGTTGCTGTCCACCGGACGTGGATGGTAAGTAATGACTTGAACATTAGCTGAAACAAAAAAGAGCTTTTGTTAATCACAAAATCAATTTTAGCTACCTGATAGAGTTGTTATATAAATATGTTATTAACTAAGTTGATCTGATCATCATTACAAATAGTAGATAAAAGATATAACACCTTGAGTTATGGTTAAATTTATACACACACACACAACAAATCATTTAGCAAAAATGGGATTACATATGTGAAGAAAATGAACCTTTTTTGAAGGCTAACCTCCATATAGAGCGAGAGAAATAAAATTAGTATCAATATCCAGAACATGCAGGAATCAAACACCATGGTGGGTGTGTAAATCCAATTTGGGATTCAATAGCTGACATGAAATTTGTTGAAAAAAGTCAATTATTGGGACTAAAAGTGAAAAATAATGAATAAGAGACTATACATTACTTACTTTATACTGAAATAACTCATCGAGATCTTTTCTTAAGTTGAGATACATTTCAGCCAATGAAGGTTCCATGAAGAACTCCAAGTATCCTCCCAACATTTTCAAGTGCCCATCCTGTTTCATATCATGGAATGGAATGGAATCAAAAAGGAATGGAGTAAGAAAAGGTAATGGAATGAGGAAAGGTAACAGACTCACTATATCACCTTTTGAGATGCTTCCACCAAACAGTAACAGGACGGAATCAAAAACAACAGTCGTATCCCGGAGAAAAACAGAGTTCACTTTGATCTTCTCATTAAAGACCAACCACGGGAATGGAATTATCAAATCCCGGGAATCAAACGAGTTCTATAGCATTAAAAAAAACAAATTCAGATCAAAAAAAAAAAAAAACTATTAGAATTTAGACAAACGAACTTACCGAGTGTAAAAGCACCTGACCATCCTCCATGGTTTTCAGCGAGAATGACTTTTCATTATGCTGAAGTTAGCAAAACCAAGTTATTATTTATAAAGAAATTGTTTAAAAACAAAACTTATGACGATGGAGGAAATTTCGGGGTACAAGGCGTAGCAGATAACTACATGAATGAGATTTTCGTCATAATTCCAAGCATTGAAAATGACCATATTGCCCTTGACAACACTCGTATCTTTAAGCAAAGATAAAAACTCTGTTCTCAAAGAATCAACAGATTTCATGGACTGAGCAGACAGAAAATTCTTCCAACAATATTCATATCCACCAAGTGCTTGTTCAGCCACTTTCCAACCCTCCTACGCCCTCGCAAGGGCAAAATGGTCATTATGATCTCGCGAAAATTGCGCTTTCGCCGCCTCTGCCAGCTATACAAAAAGATCCATTATTTTCATAAAGTAAAAATTATTATTATAAAAAATGACTTACATCTTTTTTATCTAAAGGTGCTAAAAAAAGGGTCACTAACACTAAGTCCAACAACAACTGTGAGTATTGGATCAAGGAAATTAAGAATTGCTCCCAACCTTTTTCCATGTTTGCGTTCCACAGGAAGCATTGTCAAATAACGACCTAAGAAATGTAGGTTGCCAAAAGCTTTTATAAAGGTTTTGGAATATATATATATATATATATATATATATATATATATATATATATATATATATATATATATATATATATATATATATATATATATATATATATATATATATATATATATAAACCATATACCAAGTACAGTTAGATCTTCGTTCTCATCTAAAGCACCAATAATCTTGAGATACTCAATTGCATTTTGAACCTACGAATGGTAAATAATAAGTATGAATTTTTTTTTTCTTTTATATATAGATAAACCCATTAAAAAATGAGGTAGCCAATTACTGCTAATAACTCTGGTGATTGAAGAGCTTTAGATAAGAATTCAGAAAAACTTCCAAGTTTTAAAGTTTTTATTTGAAGATAAAGTGACTGAAGAGGTGTTCTCAGTATTTCTGGAAAGTGATATTATGCAAAGCATTGAAGACACATCGAGGGTATAAATGGTAACATTCTCCTGGCTGAACACGCCCTGCTCGACCTCGCCTCTGTTAATCATATCACAAACAATATAATCGAATGATATAGAAAATATAAAATTACCAAAATATCCTACCCAAGAAACTCGCTTGTTTAGCAGAAACTTTTGATATCCAAGTAGGAAGGAGACAAGGGGTATTATTCAAAGCATCATATGATGTTTCTTTGGCTTTCTCATAATCAATAACAAAAACAACATCGTCTATTGTGATAGTTGTTTCAGACATATTTGTAGCAAAAACTATCTTTCTCACCCCATTTTCTGTCTTTTCAAATATTTGTCTCTACATGAAGAAGATAAAATAAATAAAGATTAAAAAAGTTTAGTTTTTTTTCAAATAATGATATTAGTCTCTACCTGTTCTATGTTGGAAATCAGGCCTTTATATTCACTTCACTGCAGCAACAGAATAAGAAGGAGAGTTGTTTATCGACTCAAAACAGCTGCTTTAATATTCAGAAAACTAAAGGCTTTTTATAGCCTACAAAACCTAAATGAACTAACCAAAAACAAGCACACGTTTCCTCTTTTCCAGCACTAAACCTATCATTCTAAAAGCCCCAAAAGACTTGGTCCACATGACCCATTCAACCCATGAACTACTATCTTTTATTCAATTACTAAATAAAACTAAAAATAACATCTTATGTCAAGATTAAACCCAACATTCACCCCCTTAATCTTGACAATCTTGATATTTGCTTCTCTTGCTATAATCTTGCTTGCAACCGGCCTTCTCCTGCTTGTTAATCACTTGCTGCTTGCTTCTTCTTTCTTACCTGCTAACAAACAACAAACTTGCTGCATCTTTCTTCTGATTAACAAACATGATCTGCCTTGCTGCTTATCTTTCATTCTTGCTTTCTTTCTTGTCTGCTACTTGATACAGACTACTTTCTTTTCTTGCTTCTTGCTTTCTAACATAGAACATACTTAGGCTCCTTCTTGCTTTTCTTGCTTGCTTTCTTTCTTGCTCTCTTGGTCTTCTCTTGCTGAGAACCCTTCTGCTTACTTCATCGTGTTGCTTGCTTTCTTCCTCAACAGCCATTTTTTGCTATCTCTGGGATCGAACAACCACAACCGGACTTTCATCTGTCAACACCATTATGAGCCATTAACACCACATCAGAAACCGGAATACACCACAGCCGAGAACCACCCTCGTTTGATCCTTTTTCTGTGTTTCTTTCTTTCTGCAGAAAGCAACAGCCAACAGGTTGCATGTCACAATCTTCTTTCTTTCTTCTTTCTTCTTTCTTCTTTCTTTCTTCTTTCTTTCTTTCTATCTTCTTTCTTTCTTTCTTTCTTTCTTTCTTTCTTCTTTCTGGCGGTCTTGACTGCAGCAGCAATATATTGGTTCAGCCCCTGCAATCATCATCTTCTTTCATTCTGAGCCCTGCAGCCAAGGGCTGCTCCTCCTCTCTCGCCATCGACTCTCAAACCTGATTCTTGTAAACGAGCCCTAGGCTCTGATACCACTTGTTGGTGGGCAGGGCTAATTTAGTAACAGGGGTAAAAGAGGAATGAAAAGTAGCCGAATGCTTAATGCTTTATTAAAGTGACTGAAAGCTGTTACAGAGATTGCATACTCAAATGAAGCTAAACTAAGATACTTAAATAGGCTAAAAAATAACAGAAAAATCAGAAAACACAGCAACGTTCTTCAACAACTCAACGTGCCTTTTTATTCTCCTAAAATACCTGGTCAACATTGACTAACATTCTAAGCTGGCCATAGAGCCATTACATAAAAGCGATAAAACTCGATTTGAACCCCTCCAAAGATGATTTGCTTGTAAATTTTCCTTCTAAGAACTTATGTTATACCACCCAATCATAAATACCAAAACTACCCCTTGCTGTTCACTCCCACATATACTCAATAGTAGAAACTCAATGATATTGAATCCCATGCATTCATGCAATCAGGATTCCAACATGACATAGAATCCCGTGTCTCTGGACTATATATCCTTTAAAGTCAGTAAACCCAAGTGCCTTCTCAACAGCTGAGGCAATTTGGCTTTTCCTTTTTCTTATAAATTATTTATTTGATTTTCATGTTCTTTCTTGACCATAATCATCGATTTGATTCTTTGCTGTCAATATGTATCCGGTTGTTTCGACACAAAGAAATCTTTTCCCATCCGTGTCGACATCAAAATCTGAGTATAAACAACAGCATATGTATATAATCAATAGTGTTCATGAAGATATTAAGCAACAAAATTTATCTGTCAGACAACTTAGAATGGGACATACTATCAGGATAGAATCAAGAATCCTCGAATCATCAGTTGTCATGAGTGACCGATATGAAGGTGGAAGTGCATGGGCACTACATGAGCACAAATTAGATAAGATCATGAAAAAAACCAGATCAACCAATGTAACCATGTTTCTAAAAAAGAAATTTAAGAACATACCTAGTTTCACCTGACAAAATTATGTTTAACTGTTGCTTAGTTGTGATAATCTACAGCCTGAAAAGAAGGAATGCTCACAAGAACGATCCCTAGCTACCATGTCTGAAAGAAGACCGTTTCTGAAATTATCCGATATCTCACGCATGTAAGATTTTAATTTCTCCTTCAATGCTTTTGTATTCTCAAACATCTGAAAAAACAAGAAAAAGACATTTCATATTGAGTAAATATATGATTTGAAAAGATACATAATTGATAGCGAAAGATAGTAATATATTGTACTTGCACATGATGATCGGGTGATTTTTCGGTGTATGGTGACCCAACATCACAACCAACAGACGAGCCCTTCTGATTGTGAGCACTTCCACTCACAGGAAACAAATTTTCTTCTCTGTTATGACTCTATACGAATGATTTCTTGTAAACATATGTTTGTGACAGCTATTATAAAACTTTATGAATTTGTAAGAAATTAAAAGATAAAGAACCTTATCCTTGACTTCTGACAACATGTATCGAAGTTTGCTCTTGTGGAAACAAATCATCTTCTCTGTTACCCTCCTTTCTCATCACTAACCTGTTTCCATTTTTCAAAAATTCAAAATCAAAGAAACCAATATTATATACAATCGCCAAGAATGAGTTGTATATATCAAAAACAGACTCTTCTAGGGTCATGAAAGAGACTAAATTTATTTACATTACATCATTAGTTACCTTTTCCATATTCACAAGATACCCTCCAAGTTTCTTAAACTCGTGCTTGTACACATAAATCAATAGATCAATAGCACTCTGATCAAGAATGATAAAAATTCAGAATTTGGACTTTCGATACACTTTTTTGGTAAACTCTAGCAATTTTTCATCTTTGTATTTGGTCATCATCAAAATTTTCTTGAAACAAAATAGCTAAAATGAAAAGGCATTTAAACCTCAGGAATTTCCAAGGTTGGCATAGGCGGAAGAAAATCATTTCTACAGCTTTTTACTAGAGTGTTTCGATTAAATGTGTATGAAGAAGCATGTACTGTAGGAGAAAAACGTACAAGTGTCTCGTGGTCTTTGGAATTTCTAAATCTTCTTGTTCTTTGCTGGTTCATTTTGGATTTTGTAATGACCAAAAGTCTTTAAAAGTGAAGAAAATTTCTCACCTCTTTTGGAGGTAGTTGAGTTGTGAAAATGACGTTCTTAGCATCATGGATTCTTTCTGTAGCCGGATCATTGTCAATGTGAAGAAAAGAAAAAGTGAATGTGAGCACTTGATCTTATAAAATCACAGATTCAAGACCCCTTCCGTAAGATCAATTAAAACAAAGCAATCATAGCTAAAAAACTTTCTCAGAGTAAAATCATCGAACAGTTATGGGCATAACTTTTCATGCGCTTGTGCCTTGAAGCAATGAATTCCATTTTTACTTCAGGAGCTTCAAAAGCAACTGGAGTATGAAGATAAAAACGCGAGTTGACCTGGCCCAACTTTAAAAAAATCCTTAGTGAGACTCTATTGCCCAAAGCAAAGAACACATAATCTGACAAAATTAACAAGCATTCCAACAGAAATGCCAAACTTATATATCAAAATCATGCGACAGATGGTGAAAGAAGGCTGGGGACGGGGATCTAGGGTTCAAGATGGTGAAAGAAGGATATAGTGATTTGATGTATGGATGCACAGTGCAGTGGATATTGAGGGAATGAGAATATGGAGCATCAAATCTTGTGATGGCGGCGGAGGTGTGAAGCTGCGAAACAACGGTGAGGGTAAGAAAGGAACCAACCGGAGATCACTTTTCGGGTAGCGATCTCCTCCAAATGGATGTGAATGAACCCCTACAAACCAGCTCCGAAAATATCGTCATATTTCACTTTGAACTCAAAATGAAGCACTCGATGCAGGGAGGGGGAGGAAGAGCGGCCATGATTTTTGTGGGGAAAAGAACACGCCTAGGGCAAATGAGGGGAATCAAAGAGCGGGTTTTTTTTAATTTTTTCGGATTTTCTTTTCCCGTTGTACTAGTTGCTAAAGAGGAGGCGTGCGTTTGTAAAATTATAATGCGATATTTATAGAGGACACACGTTTAAGATAAGCGCCCTCCGTGTTTTTTTATGAGACACTAAATTTAGGGCACGCAAAAATGCGTGTCCTATATCCTTTAAATTTAGGGAAAGCTTACATTATTTTTACGACACACGTTTTTGCGTATCGGAAATCTGTGCGTGTCATGGTTTTCACGTCATTAAAGGGCTATTTTCTAGTAATGTCAACACATGAAACATATAGAGATGGATATGCATTTTGTTTTAGAAAAAGTCGACACTGGTCATGTTCGTGTCCTTAATGTTCTGTCTTCCTCTCAATATGGCTAAATTTTTACCAAGAGCCTTCCATCATCTCTGTTTTTTGATTTTTGGTTCACCTTCAATGTTCAAGACTGTAACCTCATTCAAACTGCGAGGGTTGCTAGTGTATTAATATTATGTGTATTTTTATTATTTCTATATAGTCCTTGATCGGGCCTCGGTTTTAGCCAATTAAAAACCATCGCCTAGCCACCATATTTGGTACGATCATTTGTATGTTTTTCATATTCTATATAACAATTAGTTTCATGTATTCCTCTTGTGGTACTTTTGTTCACATGATCTGTCGAGTTTTTCCTGTAAACTTGTTTTACGCACCAACTGTTCGACAGTTTGTTCGGTGAAGAATTTGTTAGCGTGTTAATATTATGTCTATTTCTCTTATTTTCATATAGTTCGGCCCATGTGTGTGGCCATTCTCTCAATATTCTTGTATCATGTATATACTGAGAGTAACTAATGACATATCGATTCATGTGAAATATATATGACTAGTTTATAACCCGTGGGAACCACGGTTACAAAATTAATCAAACTTTTATAGTAAAAACTCAAAATTATTAATAAGTTATTTTAAATAAATTATTAATTAAGAGATTTTTTTAGTTATATAAATTTTAATCATTGATTTAAATAAATATGTGAAATTATATCACTTTATAATTTGTATTAATTTTATTTTTATTTTTATTCTAATGTTATTAATTTAATGTAATTAGAGTGGGAAATTTAAAATTTGAAATGGATAATTAATAGGTTGACAAGTGACATGCATTAATTAATAGACATAAAAGGGTGACATATGGCAAAATGAGAATAAAATATTCATTAATTAAGAGGCCTAATAGGGTGACACATGTCAAAAGGAGAGTAAAACTATTCTTTTATTAGAATAGGGATTTCTTGGTATCAAAGAGAAGCCTACATTTTAGGATTGTTCTAACCCTAGTCGACGACTCTATCATTTTCGATCATCTTCTCACCTATCGATCTCTCCTTCTTTCATTCTTCTTCGATATTTCTTCAATCTTCATCTCTTTACCCTCATAATTCCAGGTGGTATATCCGACAAACCCTCATCTACAATCAACATAAAATATGTTGTCACAATCGTCTTAGATGTGGATCAGATGAATTATTATATATGGCAAGACTATTTTAAATTCATTGCATCAAGTATGGAGTGGATGATCATCTTAAGCATTTTAATCCATCATCTCCAGCCTTTTATATATCATGAGATTATTTGTATTCATTCCATCCAACACTATCGCTTTGCGATGCTCGTTCGGTTATGATCTGTGAAGAGCAAAAATGTTTGCATGATGAACAATATGATGCTTCCGTCTCTCGCACTGATCACTCATCATCACTGAATCCTCTCACCATGCAATCTTCTAATAGCAACAACAATCACGATGCTAATAGGGGGGCTATCAAGGGGTCGAGACAGTCGTCGTGGTAGCCGAGTAGGTGGTCGCTACAATGGATGATACAATAACAACGGTGGTAAATACCCTTATAGTGGCGGAAAATAGCCTCAAGGAGGGGTGCATGGGCCGATGGATGGTCTCAAGTTGATCAACCCACAAATGGTCCTTTTCAGCAAGGCTTACTAGCAGCCCACATTGAACTATTCCTCTGCCAAGTCCACATGGTGTTGGGCCCGGACAACAGTCGATCTAACAACACTCAACCCTTCATCAACATTAATTCATTGCATCTCCTCAGCCCAAGAACAACATCCCATATCAGTAACATTAAGCCTACCATGTCCAAGAACAAAATCATGAACCCACTACACTCCTTCATATGTTCAATACCATGACATTAAATGATTCGGGTCAAGGAGAATGGTACATGGAAAATGGCGCCACCTCCCATATCCATTAGAATTCAGGTCTTCTCAAGTATGTTTTGATAAAAATAATACTTTTTCCTTATTTGTGTTACTTGACAATGGATCTACTATTCCTTTAACTAAAATGGGACATACCATTATCTCAATTCCTAACCATTATCGTACGTTGCATCTAAAATATGTTTTAATAACTCCTTCCATCATTAAAAATCTATTTTGTGTTCATCGTTTTGTCCGTGAAAATGATTGTTCCATTCCATTTGACTCATTTGGATTTTCTATGAAGGATTTTCACAAAAAAATAAATTATCGTCAGATGTGATGGCACTGGCGATCTCTATCATTTTACTTCTCCAACTACTAAAGCTTTCATCTCCGATGCTTTGCAATCTAGCATCAACGTCTTGGTCACCCCGGTCATCATATTTTCAAGCATCTCCTTAATAATCGTTTTATTTCTTGTTCGTCTGGTAAAGATTCTACTTTATGTCATGAACGCCAAATGGAAAAACATGTTAACTTGCAATTTAGTTCGTTTACTTCAATCTCATATTTTCCTTTTGAATTAATACATTCTAATTTCTGGACATCCCCAATTTAAAATTTGAGTGGAATTAAATGTTACACCATATTTTTGGATAAATACTATCATTTGGTGTAGGTCTATCCTATGCATGCCAAATCTGATGTTTTTGACAACACCCGTTTGTTTTCATATAAGTTCATGGTTGTTTAATTATGTTCGTTTAAGTTTGTTTGTGTTTGTTAAATGTTCGTTTGACTTTGTGTTCGTGTATGTTCGTTTGTGTTCGTTTATGTTCATTTGTGTTCATTTATGTTCGTTTATCAACAAAACGAACGAACATAAACGAACACAAACACACTAAATTGTTTAATGAACGAACACGAACATAAAAAGTTTGTTCGTGTTCGTTTGTTGTTCGGTTAAAGTTAAGCAAACAAACACGAACAAGCCTTTGTTCGTGTTCGTTTGGTTCGTTTACAGCCCTATTGATTTCTCCTTCACTTTTCCTTCAAGTTTTACTACTCTTCTTGTAATTTTCTCTTTTTTCTACTCCATTCTATTGTAAAATCGTGAACAGTTGTACCTACTCATGGGTTTGATGATGATGGTGGTAGGATTTCACCCAAAAACAGCATGCATGTTGTAAATGGTGAAGTCCCATGACCTAAACCTAAGTGATCAAAATTAAGGAAATGCATTTTTCTACAAGTTTTGTTAGAAAATCACCACATGCACCCTAAGTTTTCTTCAAAAACGACTTTTGAACATTTCTAACACCATGCATGGTCCTTCAACCACATGCATGTGATGATCTTCAAGCCTAGATGTTGGATGTTCAAAGTTTGTTGTTAATAAACTTCAAATATGTGCATGAAAGATTTTAATTCTCAAAAACTATCTAAAACTCATTTTTAAGAAGAATCTTATTTTTCCCAAAATCCCACAGACAAAATGAGAAGTTCTAGAAACTTTCAGAAAATAACTTACTTTTCTCGAATTATTATAATTATTGCAAGAAAATAGAGCAATAATTCACATAAAATACTTTTTAAGGTAAATAAATTGTGGAACTATTCTAATATAACCTATATATAGTGAGTAAAGACGTTCCATGAAGTTGCATGCATTTCTATGTTTGTTTTCTATTGATTTCGAATTTACTTTTGTTGAAGAAAAATAAATATAGTAAAATATAGTTATGGATATCAAAAGGCATATTTGAGAATTTTTGCGTCTTTTGGACATCATAAATACTACATGAAATATTTTACAGATTTCTCCATGACAATTTTGTATTTTTCCAGATTTAATGAATGTTTAAGGGATTAAATTGATGAAAAATAGTTATACTTACCCAAATATTATAAAACTTCAACAAAATATCTTATATTATATATTAAACGTAATTAAAAAGTTTGGTGAATTTTTCTTACTGTTTAGTAATTTTTGCATGTATTAATGCTTATTTATGATAATAAATAAACGAAATATAATTAAACTATTATAAAAATCACAATAAATCGTTATTACATCTTTTATTATAGTTTAAGCACAAATAATAATTTTGGAAATTGTCTAAACTGCTCGATATTTATTTGAGATTTTTAACAGAATAAATACACAAAATTCATAAAAATAGGTTACGTTGTTCAAAAATCAATTTTGATCTTTTTCCCAGTTTTCACACATCGGAAAACAATTGTACAAAAATGCTGAAGAATTATCGAATCCGTTTACTATTTATGCTATTTTTCTCCCATTTAATCCACATAAATCATGAAAACCAGACTCTACTATATGAAAACCACTTTTGATATTTCTCCCAACTTATATACATTGTATATCAGTTATAAAAAAAGTTTGGAGAATTTCACTAACACGTAAACATGGACTTTAGGCCCTAGAGTACTAAAAAAAAATATAAGGGGCATTTTAAAATAAAAGCCAAGATTTTATAGGCTACAGTGACATTTTATTTTCCTGACATTGACTTTAGAAATTAAATAATCAATTTAACAATCAGATAAATGTATACCTTTGCAAAGTTATGTAGAAGCAAAAGAATATTGCAGCATCAAGGTTTTTGAATGTTGGAGAAAGCCACATGAAGATAGGAGGAAGAAAGGAAAATTCTTTATACAGAAAGAAAGACAAACGTTTTTTTATTGATCAGTCACATAAAGATTACATACCCACAAACATATAAATAGTACATGACATGCAGTTATATCTGAACCAACACAATGGTGGTGACCAATCACGATGGTTGATGATTAACAACCAAAAAATAACGGTTCTAACACTTTCTTCCTAACTGTAACTGCCTTCTTAACAACATTAATTAATTCTTAAAATTCCTAAACTAACCCTAAGTCTAGATTACATTTCAACATTGAAGAGATTGAGCCCAGTTTTAATAATATTGAAAAGATGTTGGCACATAAAAAGCATTGAAGCTTCACAGCTACAATCATCAGCAGAAGTTCTGCACTTAATTTCCATGGACGATTGTTGGAAAGTAAGTCATTCACCTATATCTCAAGATTCCATTTTAAACAAATTTAGAACAAGAAAATATGAAGTAAATTTGGAAATCATATCACTGGCAACATAAGGGTTTGTCTTCCAACAGAAACCAACCGTGTACATCAGAAACAGCACCATATCAATCTCTTCCTCTGTAAGTCAATATTTGATCTTTTATTTCCTCTAATGCTTTCATTTCAAAATTCATTGCAGACGTTTCATGTTTTAATGCTTGGCTGTAAGTGTGGAATTTTGAGAAAAATACATTTGAAATCAAGTAATAAGCCATGAATTTAAATTAAATAGTGTCGAATGAAATTTGACAAATGTATGGAATCATATTTAAAGAATTGAGCGTGTGAAAATGGAGCTATTTATTGAAAAACCCAGTAGCATTAATCATGGGTACAACCCTGGTAGTTTTTAGATGATACATCATCGAATAGAGAAATTAAATATCATCCTACCTTTTGATCCTACCAATCCTCCTACCCATTTAAATGATGACATGTGTCATACTAGTATCCTAAAATATCATTAAATCTCATTAAATGAGCATTAAATGTTACACGTGTCACCATTTCATTGGGTAGGAGGATATATAGGAACAAAAAGTAGGAGGATATTTAATTTATCCATCGAATATATTCATGATTTAAACATATTTGTAACGGTTTCTCTAAACTTTATTGAATTATTATTATTATCATCATCATTTCATAATTAAGTTGTATTACAACTTTAACAAATAATGATAATTCTACAAGCAATGCCAGCTAAAATCTTATACTTATTTCGATTTCAAAGTATTTGACCTGTTAACCATCTTGATTCATTTTGAAATTCATCGTGATCACCCTTCTTTGTCGATAACCCTAGTCATATTCATAAACAAAAAGTAAACAGTAAAAAAATCAGCAAGCATATTCATGTTAACTAAAGATTTAGACACAAACATAATTTTTGAGGAACTACATACTTGTATAGAGATTATATTTGTTTGAATGACCAAATCAGTTGTTCAATTTGTACATAATAAAACTAAATGAAGTCAAAGGCACAGAGAGGGGCGTACCTTCAGCCATCTATCGACACTAGTCAATCGACGAAAGGAGGGATCCCCAACCCAATTTGGAAACTCTATACCCCTATATGACTAAATTCTGAGTTTTTCTAGAGTGCCATTATATATGAGGCCTCAGCTCATTCAGGATCTCCATTTCATGAGTTTCAGATCGAAAAATACATGATCATGTTTCTTGTATTAATAACTGGGCCTTTAATTAACTGGTTCCATTCCCAAGCCAAAGTTTTATTACCAGGCCTCACATAACTCGGCCTTAATATATACAAATGTAGGAAATTTTATTTAATATAGTTTAGTCACCATGCTTTTTAAGTTTTTATTCATGGTTTTTATCGGGTAAATGATATAATCTAGCCCTTACGTATAGGACTCAATGATCCAATACAACTAGGAATGATTGCCCACACCTAAATCTTTAGTACTCATTTTACTTGATCCAGTGCATATCGTTTCATTTTTTACCCAACCGGCAAAAATTTCTTTACTCTCAGAAAAAAGAAAATGATATTATTGAAGGACTAAGTACGACTATTGTAATTTCTGAATGGTATCTAATAAAATTAACAAACTGGTATCACCAGGTGTTTTGGAAAACTGCCCCACACTCAAATAGTTGACGGTTCAACTCCTGTGGTGGATGGACCGAATGTGTAGATTTGGTATTAAGATTAAGGGGTGTGTGTTTAGCCGTTCTATAAAATAAATCAAATAACAATGATAAGAGTAACTATTATTAGCCGATGATTATTCCCTTCCTCAATATGAGGAAGGTTTGTAATAGAAAGTAGATTTTACACATTTATTGTTGAAATAAATCCCATAAATAGAGATAGGCTCTTTGTATATATTGATATTAATTATATCATTGTGGATCAAGGAAATACAACGTATTTTACACTATCAGAACAAGAATACCAAAAACCCTAAAAAGTCCATCTTATCCATTTTGCCGCCCCTATTCATCTTCTCCATTCTGCTAACAACCATCTATTCCTGTAGACAAATCGACTACAATAAATAATCGATAACTTCAAGATCGAAGTATAAAACCCAAATATCACGATAGCGATTCAACGGAATATAAAACTATTTGAATAATCAACCAAGAATAAATCGAACGATAAAAAGAAAAAACACGCAATATTTACGTGGAAACCCAAATCGGGAAAACCACAGGCGGAGGAAGCCGAGAACCAATTTACTATAATATTCAGTGTTTACAGAGATTGAGGAAAGAAAAACAAATATATCAAACATATATTTGTATGAATATGAGAGAAAGATGAAGATGTAATTTGAGGTGTGGTGTTTTTAATAAGCTTGGTTTCATTTCCTTTTATAGGCAAATGAATGTATGAATTCAATTGTCTATTACCATCCAAGCTTGACAAACATGCTACCATCCATTCTTGACAAACATGCTACCACCCATTCTTGACAAATTAAAACCACATGTGTAGAATGGTATTCTAGAAATCATCCAATGTTGAAGTTTGAAGGAAACTTCCACAATCTCCACCTTGACTTCAAATGAGACAGGATGAAAAAACTTTAACTTGCACAATGATCATGCAAAACAGTTTATCAACAGCTCATCATACTCCAAATCTCTATAAGAATCTGCAAACACCATATGAGAAAAAATTGATTTCGAAAAGTAAATATACTTCCTCCACCACGAGCCTATCAGGCTCAAATGCGATCTGAAACACCCACCAAATCCAAACATGCTTTGAATTTGGCTATTGGAAGACTTTTAGTGAACATATCAGCAGGATTATCATTGGTGCTGATCTTGTTTACTATAATATCGCCTTTAGCAATAACATCTCTGATGAAGTGATAACGAACATCAATATGCTTCGTTCGATCATGGAACATTTGATCCTTCGTCAGAAATATTGCACTTTGATTGTCACAAAAAACAGTGTTAACAGATAACTTGTTTGAAAGCTCACCTATCAACCGTTTCAACCAGAGGGCTTCCTTCACTGCTTCCGTAGCAGCCATGTATTCGGCTTCAGTGGTGGATAACGCTACAGTAGATTGTAACTGCGCTTTCCAGCTAACTGCGCAATCACCCAAAGTAAACACGTACCCTGTAATCGATCGTCTTTTATCCAAGTCCTTTGCATAATCGGAATCCACATAACCAAGTACTCCATTATCGGTTTTTCCAAACCGCAGACATAAAGAGGAAGTACCTCGCAAGTAGCGAAAAATCCATTTAACAGCAACCCAATGCTCCTTTCCTGGATTCGCCATGTATCTGCTCACCATGCTTACCGCATATGACAAATCTGGACGTGTACAAATCATAGCATACATAAGAGATCCTACAGCGCTGGAGTATGGTACCTTTGCCATGTATGCTATATCTTCTTCGGTGGTAGGACTTAAGGCGGATGATAGCTTGAAGTGGGCTGCGAAAAGAGTGTTGACTTCTTTTGCGTCATGCATATTGAAACGGTGCAGAACCTTCTCAATGTAGCTTTGTTGAGAAAGGTATAGAGTTCTTGCACTACGGTCTCGCACTATTTCCATTCCTAGAATTTTCTTGGCAGCACCCAAGTCCTTCATATCGAACTCAGCATTCAACTGGTCTTTTATCTTTTGAATCTCCTTTATATTCTTCGCTGCAATTAACATGTCATCCACATATAAAAGTAGATAGACCATTGAACCATCGTCACACTTTTTGTAGTAAACGCAGCTGTCGTAGGTGCACCTTTTCAGCTTGTGACTGGTCATAAATGAGTCAAACCTTTTATACCATTGTCGAGGAGATTGCTTGAGGCCATAAAGAGACTTCTTCAATTTGCACACGTAGCTTTCCTTGCCAGGAGCTACAAAACCTTCAGGTTGTTGCATATATATCTCTTCCTCAAGCACACCATTTAAGAATGCTGTAGTAACATCAAGTTGCTCTAATTCATAGTCATGAGAGGCAACTAATCCCAACAAGACACGTATTGACGTGTGTTTCACAACCGGAGAGAAAATGTCGGTATAATCGATACCTGGGATTTGACTGTAGCCTTTGGCTACCAAACGAGCTTTATATCTTGGTTTGTCACCAGGGTGGATAGCCTCCTTCAACTTGTAGACCCATTTGCACTTAACTGTCTTCTTACCCTTTGGAGCTGGAACGAGATCCCATGTGCCATTTTTCTGAAGAGATTCCATCTCCTCGTGTATGGCAACCATCCACTTATTAGAATGTTTGGATTGAATGGCCTCGTTGTAGCTTGTGGGCTCCAGAACAGACTCAACTTCATTGGCAACTGTAAGTGCATAAGCGACAGAATTGGCTTGAACATATCTCTTTGGAGGTACAATCTGTCTGCGAGGTCTATCTCTTGCAATGGAGGGACTGTGAGGTTGGCTTGGAGCTTCGGCTGGCTCATGAGAAGAGGAATGTTGATTATTCGAGGGTTGAGAAACCTCGACACCTTCATGAGACTGGTCCTCGAAAGATGAATTTAAAGGAAACTCCACCTCCACTCGAACTTTGTCTTTTTCCGATTTTTCATTTTCTCTGGTCTGAATGTTGGAGACAGGATGAAGCATGGCTTTTTCATCGAAGGTCACATCTTTAGATGTCAAAACCTTGCTTAGCTTAGGGCTCCATAATTTGAACCCTTTAACACCTGTCGGATATCCGAGAAAGACGCATTTAATTGCCCTCGGTTCCAATGTACCGTTATCAACTCGGGCATATGCTGGACATCCAAATGGAATCAATTTCGTGTAATCAGCAGGTTGGCCGGACCAAAACTCAAATGGGGTCTTCTTTTGAATAGCACGAGAAGGGGAACAGTTGATAATGTAGCATGCGGTTGAAGCGGCCTCGGCCCAAAAAGACTTCGGCAACTTCGAATGAGATAGCATGCATCGGACCTTCTCCATGATGGTGCGGTTCATACGTTCCGCTACGCCGTTCTGCTGTGGTGTATGAACTACGGTGCGATGCCTCGTAATTCCTTCCCTACGGCAATAGGAGTTGAATTCTTCAGAACAAAATTCCAGTCCATTATCAGTACGAAGGTATTTCACTTCAAAACCTGATTGCTTTTCAACCAATACTTTCCAATCTCTAAAAGTTTGGAATACTTCTCCCTTTGACTTCAAGAAGAACGACCATACCTTTCTTGAGAAATCGTCAATGATCGTGAGCATATAAGAGGCTCCACCTTTCGATGTAACCTTCGCTGGTCCCCATAAATCAGAGTGTATGTAGTCAAGTGGCCCTTTCGTCGTATGTTTGCCACCGATAAAACTCACTCGCTTCTGCTTTCCAAATACACAATCTTCACAGAATTCAAGTTCGATTGATTTGTGCTCCCCGAGCAACCCCCTTCGACTTAGTTCATTCATACCATGGTATGACATGTGAGCGAGCCTGAGGTGCCATAGACGAGAGCGATCAGCGTTGGAGAGGGATTTAGAACATACCGAGACTTCGCCGGAGATAACTTGCCCATCCATAATGTAAAGGTTTACGGATATTCTAACTCCTCGGATGACCACAGAACCTTCCTTGAAAATATGGAGTTTCCCGTCTTTGCCAACAAACTCGTAACCTTTCTTCTCGAAAGTACCGAGACTTAGTAAATTTCGCCTAAGACCGGATACGTGCTTCACATCTTGAATCGTTCGAACAACGCCATCGAACATGCGGAACCTGAGTGTACCCCGTCCAATAATACGACACGAAGTGTCGTTACCCATTAGAACGTGGCCTTCGTTAACCTTTTCATATGAATGAAAAACGCTTCGGTTGGAGCTCATATGAAAAGTACACGCTGAATCAAGTACCCACTCACTCGTGGTCATTAAACCGTAGTCTGAAACGGATAGAAGCTCGCCATCGGAACCAGTTTTGGCAACATCGGCTTCAACGGTGTTATTGGTTGTTTTTCCCTTTGCGATTGCCTTTGCTTTATCCTTTTTCTTTAACTTGAAACATTCATCGATCAGATGTCCCTTCTTGTGGCAATAATTTCAATACTTGCGATTGGCATTGGACTTAGATCTAGATCGGTTTTGTGAAGAGCTACCTCTCTCGTTAGGTCTCCCTCTGATGTTAAGACCTTCGGCTTTAGAATCGCTGCTACTGTTCCCAACTATCTGCTTCATCTTTTCCTTTGAATCAAGAGCAGTCATTACCTCGTCAAGGACAAGAGTGTCCCGAGAATAGATAATGGTGTCACGAAAGTGATCGTAGGAGTCTGGGAGAGAAGATAATAAAAATAACGCCAAGTCTTCATCTTCGTATTTGACGTCCATATTCTCCAGATTTCCTACAAGCTCTTTAAAGGTAGAGAGGTGATCAGACAAAGAACTACCTTCACCCATCTTTAGGTTAAAAAGTCGTTGCTTCAAGTGTAGCTTGTTGGGCAAGCTTTTCGTCATAAGTAGCTGCTCGAGTTTTAGCCAGAGAGCCGCTGCGGATGTCTCTTTCAACACATCTTGGAGAACGTCGTTAGAAAGATGCAGACGGATCTGCGACGACGCCTTCAGATCTTTCATCTCCTTTTCCTCAGTTGACCAAGTTGCCGGCATTTTCTCCATTCCTAATAGTGCTTTGTGGAGATCCATTTGGATCAACACATCTTTCATCTTTACTTGCCAGAGAGGGAATCTTGTGTTTCTGTCAAGTAAAGGAATATCGTACTTCATCGATGACATGGTTGAAAATAGTTTTTTACGAATCGTTATCGGAAAACCCGGATAGCTCTGATACCAATTGTAGACAAATCGACTACAATAAATAATCGATAACTTCAAGATCGAAGTATAAAACCCAAATATCACGATAGCGATTCAACGGAATATAAAACTATTTGAATAATCAACCAAGAATAAATCGAACGATAAAAAGAAAAAACACGCAATATTTACGTGGAAACCCAAATCGGGAAAACCACGGGCGGAGGAAGCCGAGAACCAATTTACTATAATATTCAGTGTTTACAGAGATTGAGGAAAGAAAAACAAATATATCAAACATATATTTGTATGAATATGAGAGAAAGATGAAGATGTAATTTGAGGTGTGGTGTTTTTAATAAGCTTGGTTTCATTTCCTTTTATAGGCAAATGAATGTATGAATTCAATTGTCTATTACCATCCAAGCTTGACAAACATGCTACCATCCATTCTTGACAAACATGCTACCACCCATTCTTGACAAATTAAAACCACATGTGTAGAATGGTATTCTAGAAATCATCCAATGTTGAAGTTTGAAGGAAACTTCCACAATTCCATTCTGCTAACAACCATCTATTCTTCAATGGATCCCAAAAACCACCCGGTCATCATAGTAACAAGCATTCGGAACTTCATTCCTTTTACCCTTGAGATGAAAAATGGACAGTACACCTTCCTCATTTCCATCTTCTGCTACAACTACTGAGGCTGGGAAAACCAAAGCATTTGCTGAATATTAAACATGGTCACGCCATGACACCATCGTCCTCCAATGGATATATGGGACCATTTCAAATGATCTTCTACACACCATTCTGAAACCTAACACCTCTGCATCGCAAGCTTGGACTGCCCTTGAAAACATTTTTCAAGACATCCAAAGCACCCGAGCTGTCTACCTTGACAGTAAATTCGTCTCCATGAGACTTGATCACCATCCCTAACATCTCTTCTTCCTGTCAAGCTATGAAGATAGCAGGCCAACTAGAAAATGTCGGCAATCCAGTCTCTAATCAATGACTTGTTCTACAGGTCATTGATGGCCTCAATGAAAACTATGAAGGGCAGGCCATACTCATCCAACAAACAACCCCATTGCCTGATTTTTATGAAGTTCGGTCCAAACTTTTCATGGAGGAATCCCGAAAAGCTCATCAACCTGTTGCCTCTAATGTCACAAACGACACTTCTGCCACAGCCCTAGCTGTTTCAACAACAGCCGTCGGCTCTCCTTCAAACTCCGACAATCACAACCGATAACACCAATCAGAGAGCTTCCGGCAACATCAATCAACAGACAACAGTCGAGGGCGTGGACGAGGACGAAATGGACGAGGTTGTGGACGGTTCTCCAATTGAAGAGGACGCAATACCAACAACAATCATCCACAACAAACATATAACCGAGGGGTGCCGTCCTTCTCAACCATGGTCTGCACCGCCATCATGGGAGTATCCCAACTACACATCATGAGCTTACCCTCCTTGTCCATACCCAACTCAGCAATTCATAACACCTTCACCTGGCCCTGATATTATGGGAAAACCGTCCTCAACAAGCTTATGCAGCCTCAGAAGCCAACTACACACCAAATCTCGAGCAAGCATTTCACACCATGACAATGCACCCACCGGATCAAACCTGGTATGCCGACACTGGAGCAACATCTCACGTGACGAACCACTTAGGTAAATTCACGTCTTATGTTAATAATGGTATTTTTCGGAACGTAATTATTGGTAATGGCTCTACTATTCCAATCCATGGCACAGGTCATCAAACTCTCCCTTATCCCATTCCTCCTTTACATCTCAAAAATGTTCTTCACAATCCTAATGTTATCAAAAACCTTTTATCTATTTGTCTTTTTACAACTGACAACAATGATTCTGTTGAATTTGACCCATTAGGTTTTGATGTGAAGGACTTCCTGACACGGACTCCATTCCTTCGACGCAATAGAAATGGCGATCTTTACCCCTTCACTCTCCGGCCTGCCTCCCAAATCACACAACCGTCTGTTTTTCTGCAATAACCAAAGATCTATGGCATCGTCGCATTGGACACCCGAGTGCGGGTGTTTTATTTTCTTTACGTTCTAGTTTACTTTTTCCTAGTTCGAAACATTTATCTTCTATTTGTCAGTCTTATGTGTTGGGTAAACAAATAAAACTTCCATTTTCTAGTTCTACATCTATTACTTATTTACCTTTTGATATTATTCACACAGATTTATGGATCTCACCCATATCAAGTTCAAGTGGTCATAGATATTATATTTTATTTCTAGATGACAAAACAAACTTCCTGTGGACATATCCTCTTGCCAAAAGTCCCAAGTCTTTTCTATTTTTCTTCAATTCTTTTCCATGATCAAAATTCAATTTCACCACACTATTAAAACCATATAATGTGACAATGGCCAATAATTTGACAATAAAAACTTTCATACTTTTTGTTCACAAAATGACATCTAATTCATATTCTCTTGCCCATACACATCACCTCAAAATGGCAAAGCGGAACGCAAAAATACAATCCATAATTAACATCCTTCGAGCCCTTATTACTCACTCCAATGTGCCATCCAATTTTTGGCGTCATGCCCTCCAACGTACAACATATATCCTAAACATCCTTCCTAGCAAACGTCTTGCAAACTTCACCCCTATACATCTTCTTTATAATCTCAAACCCGCATACTCCCATCTTCGCACATTTGGATGCTTATGTTACCCACTCACCATATCTGTCACAATCCACATACTACAATAACGCTCCCAAACTTGCATTTTCTTGGGTCACCCAACTAGTCACCGAGGTTATAAATGCTTTGACATAAAAAACAGAACCATTATCCTCTCCCAACATGTTATATTTGATGAGACAAATTTTCCTTACTCAAAACTATCTTCTCGGAAACCTTCCTCTTACACCCTCTCATCATCGGACCCACACCCACTCATTTGGTCCACCCAAAATCCGCAAGGGAAGAACGAACCTCCCCCACCCAACCAACTGAGATCCCCTCTCAAACGAACCCTCCCCCACCTCATCTCATTAGCTACTCTCTTTGTCCTCAGTCTACCTCTAACTCACAAACACAACCACAAATTTCCCAACCTCCTCATGTTTCGTCTTCGCAAACCGCTCCTGCCACTACTCACACTATTCATACCCAAAGTATGTCGGGTATTTCAAAACAGAAACAACATTATGGTCTCCATACCACCAGCTCTATTTATCCTTTACCTCGAAACCCTCTTGATGCTCTCAAAAACCCAGACTCGAAACGTGCCATGACCGACGAATTACAGGCCCTTATTGATAATAACACGTGGGAGTTAGTCCCAAGAACTCATCATATGAACATAGTGCGAGGTATATGGATTTTTCATCATAAAACTAAATCTGATGGTTCTTTAGAGCGATACAAAGCCCGTTTGGTGTGTGATAGCAGATCTCAAAAAGAAGGCATCGATTGTGGAGAAAACTTCAGCCCCGTGGTCAAACTGGCAACAATCCGTTCGGTCCTACCCATAGCTCTTTCTAATGAGTGGAAAATTCACCAACTAGACGTGAAAAATGCTTTTCTCCACGGACAACTTCACGAAACGTTCTACATGAATCAACCACCCGAATTTCGAGACCGCTCATTTCTGAATCATGTGTGTTTACCCAAAATGTCTCTATATGGCCTCAAACAAGCACCACGGGCTTGATATCAATGATTTGTTGATTACGTCTCCAAATTGGGCTTCAAACATAGCAAATGTGACCACTCGTTATTTGTCTATAAAAGGGTACCCACAAGGGATTCCTACTCCTTTATGTCGATGATATCCTTCTTATTACCTCATCACCTCACCTTCGCCCTGAGTTTATGGCACTGTTCGCAAAAGAGTTCCCAATGGAGGACCTCAGACCCCTCAACTATTTTCATGGCCGTAACCCCCCAAAAAGACTTGCTTTTCTTATCACAACAAAAATATGCCAACTAAACTCTCGAAAGGGTGGGAATGAGTTCTTGCCACCCTTCCTCCACGCCGATTGACAGCAAGGAAAAATTAAGGAACAACGATGGTACTCCGCTACCTGAAGGGGGTGCACAATATCGTCAACTTGTTGGGGCCCTCAAATATTTGAATTTCAGCGGACCAGATATCAACTATGCCGTTCAGCAAATTTGCATGCAAATGCATGCTCCTTGTACTTCCCATTTCAATGCTCTTAAACGCATTTTACGGTACATTAAAGGTACAGTCATTAATGGGTTACTACTCACAAAACCACCATCCAAGAAAATTCTAACCTATATAGACGCTGATTCAGCAGGTTGTTCGGACACAAGACTTTCCAAATCGGGTTATTGTGTCTATCTAGGAGACAACCTCATTTCATGATCCTCCAAACGCCAGCCAACACTCTCACGATCAAGCGTAGAAGCGGAATATAAGGGAACCGCAAATGTCACACCCTCGAACCAGACGGCGGAAACGTCTGAGGGCTCGCGTGACTTAAATTGAATATCATCACAATGAATATACATGAATCATAACATAAACATCACCATGCATCAATATATTACAACTGACATTGTTCACATCAAGTACATTGTTTTAACATTACAAATCCATAACATAAATTGTTTGATAGTTTCAAAAGCACAACACCCTAACATACTTGGTACTACTCCTCAGCTTACCTGTTACCTGAGAATACAAGTAATTTTGAAAACGGTCAACATATGGAATGTTGGTGAGTTCATAAGCAGGTTTGATATGAAAATGTTTTGTGTAGTTTGTAAGAAAACAACCCAGAAAATCCGATATTTTCTGAAAAGACCATTGTTTATATAAAAGTGTGAAGATCCGTAAATATATGCATGATGATTTCAAAACGTGTATAATTGAAAAGCTTTGTATTAAAAGTACCACTGAAAAATGTTGATCTTCCCCGGAAAACCCGATGTTTTCCGATAACAAAATATCATATAACTGTTCGAATTGTTATTCCATCACAATGAATGATTTTGATTTGCCATGATTACTCGATTAGTATTGGATTTATTTATGTGAGTCGTTATAACCATGAATGATAATGACTAGTTCGCCTGTCTTGGCACTCTCGTGAACGCCGGAATTGATCTTAAGATTTTGTCACCCTAGACTGGCCGAGTCTAACTGTAGCGAACAGCTGAGGTGTGGGGGAGTCACCCCCGTATAGATCTATACACAAACTCTCGCTCTCCCTCCAGGAGACTTTGATTATAACTACAGACTACGACCGACACACGTTGCTTCCACCCGTTATTACTCACTAAATCCCAACTGAATTTGTTTACTATTGATTATCGACCTGTATTTGATTACTTGAATTGATGGTGAGCCCAACAGACAAGAAGAAGAGGACCACGAGATCCTACTAATCACGTTTATTATTCAAGGCTGTCGAGTATGCGACGGACGAGTTGGTCTATTTCGCATATGATTCATTTGGACCTTACTAGCAATGTTAATGGGCCATTGAGGCCCAATAGCATATAAAAGCCATTGAGGGTTCCTTAAGTATGTAATTGGGTCACTGGAGGCCCAATAAACATTTACTTTTATCGTTGGGCCCAAAAGTTATGTTAATGGGTCACGAAGGCCCAATAAGCATGATTGGAGACTTTCAAGCCCAACGATTTGAATATTTACTTGTTTTAGGTATAGTATAGTTGTCGGAATGTTTGATTGAACAATTATTAAATTTGTATCGGTACGAGACCGGTCGGTCGTTTATAACGATATTTGGAAATTTATGTATATTCATCTTTCCATTTTTCATAAGTTGTAGTTTGGTATTTTTGACCCAAATATCTTAATAATAAAATAATTGACTCAAAGTATTGGTTTGACCTTTTCAGCCCTTCTTTAACAAAAATGACAATTTTAGTCCCTTATATATAAAAAAGACATTTTAGGCCCTAAAAAAACTTTGTTTAAGTGATGATTTTAGCTCAAAATTTACTTTTATCAGTTTCAGCCCCTCCAGTAAAGAGATTTTCAGTTTAAACCCAAACTTTTTGCAACTTTTACAATTTTGGCCCAAAATCCAAATGTTCACATTTTTTATCCTTGTTTGAAAAGAAATCATTTTAAACCCCTGAAATAGTTTTGTTTACCCTTTTTACCCCTTGTTTTGAGAAATATATCATTTCAATCCCTTGAAAATCACACTTTTCGCAATTTTTGGCTTAATGGGCCGAAAAGCCCAAAAAATTGGCCCATTAGGCTACAATTTACATTTGTAGCCCCTTTAAGAGTATGATATTCATATAAGCCTTTATGTTTACTGTTTTGATTCATTTAGTCCTTAAGAAAACCGTAAATGACAATTTTTCCACTCAACTTTGGTTTGTTTGACAATTATAGCTCAAAAATGAGTTTTATGTGCAATATATTTGTTTTAATCTTAGAGGATAATTTTTCTTAACTTGTTTAGTGTAATATGTCTTAGATCATGTTTATCTTCCTCTTAGATCCATAGATCTCGAGATTTCCATTCTTTTTGTTACATATTTACCATATAAACACATGAAATCACACATAGTATACACATACACATAGATCTACACATTTTACTTGTATTCTCCCCCATAAAACATATGAAAACCGAAAATAGAGGGGTATGAACTCACCTTTGCTTGTTGATTTCGATTTGAAGAAGAAAGGGAAGAAGTTTGATGCTATTTTCGGCCCTAGAAAGCTTCTTGAGAAGACTTTGGCTTAGATGGGTTCTAAGAAGCATTATTATGAACTTTCATGAGTTAGAAGGAGATTTATAACAATTTCAAGAAGCTAAACCATGGATCTAAGCTTTAACTTACCTAGAATGATGATTTTTATGGAAGAACTTCCTTGAAATGCCCTAGATCTCGAAAATTTTGATGTAGTATCAAGAGTGTTCCTTGAGAGTGTTTAGAGAGAATTTGTGAGGTGTGTGTGTTTTCCTCTTGCTCTCGGCCGAAGAAAAAGAGAGGAGAGGTGTGAGGAGGGTGCATGGAAACATGGGATTTGCCTTGTTGTATGTGGTATATTAAGCTTGGTTAACCTTTAAATAAAATTGAGGTGGCAAGGTTAGAGTTTATTATCCATTTCCCTTTTTTTTAACACTAACATGGGCCGAAAATTATGCTAGGAGAAAGGATGAAGTGGCTTGGTCCAAATCCTTCCCTTGGTTCGAATTTATGAGGCCCAATAATTATTTTTCGGCCCATTGGGCTCCTTTGATGGCTTACGGCCCAATTTGTCAAAAGGAATGGGTTTTATGGCCCATTTAGGTTAATTAGATTTGTTATGGCCCATTAGGGTATTTTATTTCATTCTAGGCCCATTATGGCCCAAAATGTTAAAATAAATGAAAGTGGTTCCGATTAAAGCTCATTTAAGAGTTCTAAGCCCAAAATAGTCAAATTAGAAACATATTGGCCCATTAGGCCCAATAAGGAAGTCCTAGTCCAAAATAGATTTAAACCGGGATTTTTAGGGTTTCCAATCTTTCGTTGACTATTTCAAAGTTTGTATAGGGTGTTTGATGGAAATTTTTGTTGTTATTGAATAAGCATCATACATGCTTTCACATTTTTGGTTCACAAATGTTATCATTGTTGTTGTTACAAGGTATAGAATTCCTAGTTGTGATAGCAAATGTAGTATCTGAGACTGTAGTTGTGATTTACTCGAGTATGTAATACGAGATCAGAGTAATGAAAGAATTAAGAACGCAAGATCTAAATATAATCTGATTGGCTCTATTACGCTTTCACTAAATACAGAGAATATTAGAGAGTACAAATGCGAATAGAAAAGTTACTTTCTAACTCTAGTACTCATCCCATATTTATAGGGATAAGGAAAGCGTATGAAAAATATAAGGGACTAAAACTCTAAAGCTTCGATACAAAATGCCCTTATAATAAACTTATCATACAAACATTTGATACTACTCATGACCTAGACAACCTTTGACATCTCACAACAACATTCGACCTCAACATTCTCTCCCATTGTGAGAAGTGCCGAATCTAAGTCATCAACATCTGAGCAGCTTGGTGAATTACCCTACGAACTTCTGTATACCAGTTAACCACCTTGTGAATCTTTTCCTTGTCACCTTCATTGTTTTTTACACAACTATTCATTCAAACAATAAGGTTTGTATAATGAGGTGTGGTATATCTTTCAACATCACATACTTGAAACAAAAACTTTGTAATCTTCCCCTTCTTATTCTTTCCAACAAACACTATTCCCAATGGCTTCAAACTAATCTCTCCATCTTCATAACTCTTCAAACTAGCTTGGCTTTTTAACATCGATTGTGGCACATTGATTTGTTTACCAATGGCCAAGGCTAATTCGACATCAGTTAAAGCAAGATATTCATAGTAATTATCTACGAACAACTTGATGTGAGCAAATTCAATCAAGAAATCTTCTTTGCTTGTTAACTGAAGCTTCGAGACATCCATTCCCTTTAAAATCCTTGCAACACATATCAGATCATGAACATTCATTAAAGGAGAGTCAGCCACTAAGAAGTCGAATGCAACATTATTCGCTCTGACTGCATGATATCGATAATTCTGCAACACACCCTAATACAAAACATCTTTAGATATGTTGAGAACACGAACTATCTTAACAGTGACCAGATCTCCTCTTCCCTTTTTCTAAGAACTGCATGGAAACAAATCATCATTCTTTTAAACTCTTCTTTGTCTTCGAATTTATCAGCAATTTGATACTAAGCAACCATAAACATCATCTTGTTTATTGGAAAATCTAACTGATTAAAATCAGTATTTTTTGTGGCATAACTCTTCTTGGGAATTTTTTCGAAGTCATGCATTTCACCGGTTACAACCTGTTCTTCAATGTATTCATAGAAATTTTTTTTGAAGGATCTCCCTTTTCAAGACCAGGAGGGTCATTCTCCCTTTTTTGAAGAATGCTTTGAATTTGTCTCCGCCTCTCCATCTCTTTTTCCAAAGCAACTTTCTTTTCTTCGGCAGTAGGTTCTGTAGAGATACCTTTTCCTTTGTTTTTCATCTCTTCTGTCGACGGAGGTGGCTTTGACGAACTTGAACCTCCAGCACCAGAACCAATCACAATCCCTTTTGTTAATGGTCTTGTTGTTGTTGTTGAAGTAACTGTAGATGAAACCTTTGGTTGTGAAGTATGAAGTTGAGTAGTTATTACTTTCCCAACAACTTTTGCATCAACGTCACTTTTCGAAGATCCACCACTACCTCCCATACCGACCTTTGAACCCATACCCATGCCAACACTTATTCCTTCTCCCCCTTGCACCCTTGTGTGAACAGGTGGGGCATCTGTTGGCATAAAATTCAATAACTTCGCAAGAGGAACCAGTTCAACCTTGAGTGTCGACTCCAAAGCTAAAAACTTTTGAGACAAACATTCAGGAGTAATCAACGAAGATGAAGATAAAATAGTCTTCGAGACTAATTCCTTAAGATTGTTCAACGGTTCTTCAACCTTGCCAAAACTCTGAGCATCAATTTCAGCCTTCTTGTCAACCTACGGCAATAACGATTGATACCATTTGACCACATTTGTAACTGCATCAGCAATGATATATACTTTAGTATGAAGAGTAGAATAATCAAGAGAAATAGTTGCAACTTCCTTTGCCATATCAACCCTTAATTCCTCAAGTTTCAGATTGACATCTTCTCGCACTTTCTTTACATCTTGAACATACATAATATGCTTTTCTTTTGAAACAACTTTTAACTCCTTCAACTCATGATTGAATGATGAAGACTGAGCCCGAACACGGTTTTCATTGTTTCGATCCATGTGTTCCGATTCCTTCCTCAGTCGAAGCTCTTGAGCCTTGAGCATACCATTAACTTCTATTCCAAATATTGAATGATGACCCCTTGCATTTGCCTGTAGCTGTAATAATGAGTTAAGCTTCCTGTTGAGAATCTTGAACTGTTTACCAGACATTAGCATGTGATATGGTATATTTTCTTCTTCTGGATCGAACTCAATATCAACAAATGTACCCATAAATTCACCATCTTCAGTGGTGTCGTCGTCATGAACTGTTTTGGGGCCTTCGGTGGATTATGATGGGAATAAAGAAGTGATGGGTTGTTGTAAGATGTTTTCAAAAGTGGGTGATTGTGTGGGTTGAGGTAAGGTTGTTGAAATAGGAATATGGAATGGTGGTAGTGAAACAGTGGTATCAACACCAGATGTGTCAAAAGATGAAGAAATTATAAGAGTAGGATTACCTTGAGCTTCGTTGTTCGACACTCCCTCACCCATGTTGACATTTGCGTCCATGTGAGATATGTTCGCAGGGACGCCTGAAGTTCAAACCTCCTTAGAAACTGATTCGGTATTCGAACCTTCGGGTGGTGTGACATCAATCTTCTCAGGAGTGGATTTTTTTGGATCATCACCTTGATTAGTGGTTGTATCCACATTAGATGTTTTCACTGAGCCACCAAGACCACCAATCTCCTCAAAATTTGACTTGATTGGAGAGTCCCTCGTTGGTGATGGAACACTCTTATTATCATTACGAAGTGGCGATTCTGGTACTACTTTGTCTTCCATTGAATCTTCAACCACTTTTCTCTTCTTCTTCTTAGAAATCTGTTTGGCCATATCTTCAGCTCTTCGCTTTTTAGACACAGGAGTCGGCATTTCACGAATAACAACACCTTTTTCGATTGATTGGTGGCTTGCGAGTGATTTTGGATACACTTTTTGGAGAAAAACTATTGGACCTCTCTGGTTAATGACGTGGCCTATGGGCCATTTTCTTCAAACGCTTCAAGATACCGGATTTCGAAGGCATGACCTCCTTGGTAGGTGTAGAAGTTTCTTCAACAACTGGCTTAGTAACTTTCATCGATGGTTTATCAGACTTAACAACTTTCTTTGGAGTAGCCTGTACAACTTTCTCCACTGACTCAGGACTGGGTTTCAAAGGACTACCCTTAACCTCTTTCTTGGATTCTTTTCTCTTTTTCGATGGACCATCAGTGCTCTTTGGCAGTAAAACACCGGTTTCAATTAAAGGAGTAATGGTTTTCAATTATGCCACCAAAATCGGATTTGTGGGATTAACCTTTTGAAGCATACCATCTGGAATGTGTGCAACCGTTGGAAACAAACCCGGATCATCTTCGACAATCTTAGGATTGTGATACAAATAAAATTCAGTTGTATGCTCACCCTCAGGGACTGCAAATACATTCCTTATCATAAGCATATTGTAAGATCAGGCTTCAATAATGAGCACACGAAATCCCATTCACCATATTTATGTTTCCGATACTTTTCACAAACTCTTCCCATAGCTAAGTTGCATAATCAAGAGGTAAATCATAGTATACGCCTGCCACCAAGGCATTGATTTCCAATTTTGCGTTATCTAATCCAACACTTCGACCCATCAAGCATCGAAGGTAAATACCGAACACAAAATTCGATGTACAAGGCAAACAAGATTTCTTGAAATCACTTATCTTTGTAAGAACTGGTTGATAGCCCATCTAGTTGAACATGTGAAACACCTGCTTATTTGATACCTCATAAAAAGGTTCGACATTAAGGATATTCAATATCTGAGCAAATAACTTCTTGGTTAGCTTGAATTTCTTGTCATTGATCAACTGGAAGGTAATTACTTTGATCGTCTTGCTATATACCGTTGTAGAACCAACAAGAGATAACCATGTTAATGGCACAGAAAAAGAAGAGAACATTGTCGTTGACAGGATAGAATTTTGCAAAGCAACGATGAGCATCTACAAATCTTCAATATACTGAGTAACATCAGGTTGCACTCGGAAATTAGTGATTTGAGTCTTCATGAGTGGTTGAGAAGTAATGTCATCAGTTGTCTGTGATGGATCAACATTAGCATTCTTGGCCGCCATTGCTAGTGTTTGAAAAGTTTGAAGAGAACAGAGTGTATAAGGGCAAAGAAGTTTGGGGATATTGTGATTGCGTAAAGTGGGAATGAAATCCCCAAAACCCTTTTTATACGTACAGCCCAATTTGAATTTGAAGAGGTTATCATTAATTCCTAGCCACGTGTCACCATGAAAACCGGGCATGTAGTCGTAAAGTTAGCCACGTCTAAAAAGTGATGATCACTTTTTGCCTTGAAAACCGCACTGCAACTAAACCGTCACATCAATCATTATGTTCGTGTACCCTAGATGGATAAGAACCAACAAAGAACCCTTCGGCATGGAGGCTGGGCTCTTTCGCTTTTGGGTTGAAAACTGAAGTAATTCTCCAGTCTTGCACAATCTTCAGCCTGAGTTGGTATTACTCAGAGCCTCAAGGATTTCGTGAGTGCAAAGTGTACCAAAGAATAAGATAAGAATCAAATTAAGAAAATTTTTGTTTTGTGATGTCAAATATAATTCGACACAAATGCAGTTAGATCTCGGGCAAAGATCGCTTCGTTTTCCATCAAGAGAGATGGCTAACAGCTTGTGTGGTTTCCCATAAATTACAATTGAATACTCATAGAGGAGTATCGAAGGGCATCTTTTAATTGGCTTCGCAAGTGGATAAAGATTTCGATACATATCATGACAAAACATGAGTGTGAGAAATTGTAAACGAAATCACCTGTTTGACCA
Organism: Lactuca virosa; assembly: GCF_052849685.1. NCBI lineage: Eukaryota > Viridiplantae > Streptophyta > Magnoliopsida > Asterales > Asteraceae > Lactuca > Lactuca virosa. The sequence goes on along the minus strand of NC_136428.1, from coordinate 338,971,091 downwards.
GTGTAGTCAGTGACAAGTATGCTTTGGAAAAATATATCTAGTAATGAAGAATCGAACTGATACTCAGACGAAAATCATATTCCAAAAAAAAAATGTCCTAGATCTTGTTGGGTAAAAATGTCGTGGGTTTCGAACATTTTAGCAAGACCACGCATAAAGAAATAATATGAATTTGAGTATCGAAAAAATGGTATTGAAACAAGTGTTTCGTTAGAATCTTGAACTAAAAGTTCACCATCAATTCCTTATAGGTTTCTAAATTATGGGTTTCACCTTTATCATGGTCTCATGAATCCAGATAATAAACACAGATTCGTTACATACCTATAACCTGGTTGGTTTCTACCAAAGATGTCTTGGGTATGTGTCTTTGTGTGTGATCATGAAAGAACTTTAGGGTGAAAAATATTGGTTCAAGAATAGAAAGTACCTCTGCTATAAGTAGACCAAGCAGGAAACTCATAATTGGGAAGAAATCCTCATGATGATAAATTCATTAAGGCTTCGAAACACATTGATTTATCGAGGCTTGGGTCGACATGCTGCAACATGCTTCTGGGGACATCTTAACTATTACAAAGTATCAAAATTATATCTAGGAGTTTCGAGCCTTTACTAGTACCCATGGGTCATGGGAGGAGATTACCATTGAATTCATAACCAAACTACCTAGAATGAAAATTGGCCTTAACTTGATTTGGGTAATCATAGACCGATTGACGAAAAGTGAACATTTCATTGCGGCCAATGAGAGGTGGCTTATGGAAAAGCTTGCAAAGGTTTACGTCAAAGAGATAATGAAAGTTCATGGTGTTCCCTTAACTATTGTGTCAAATCGTGACAGTCGTTTCATCTCTAGATTTTGGAAGATGGGAGCATGAGTCAAAAGATCTTTTAAAGTCGAGAAAGATTTTTCTTGGGCTTCACCCCATTCGAACTTTGCTTCCTTTCGAGTAAGACTAGTGAGAGGTACAGCTATACGAGAAAAGTCTTTAATGAATCTTCGGTAATAACCCGCAAGACCCATGAAACTACGAATTTCGGAAGCATTACGGGGCACTTCCCAATTTTGAATGGCTTCGATTTTGGTAGGATCTACGGATACACCGTCACCAGAAATAACATGGCCGAGAAATTGAACTTGGCGAAGCCAAAATTCACATTTCGAGAATTTAGCATAAAGTTTCTCCTTTCGAAGAAGTTCTAAGATTTCACGAATATGAACGGCATGATCAGCTTCAGACTTGGAATAGATTAGAATATCGTCAATGAATACGATGACAGACTTATCGAGCATTGGGCGGCATACTCGATTCATCATATCCATGAATACAGCAGGAGCATTTGTCAAACCGAATGGCATGACAAGGAATTCGAAATGCCCATAACGAGTACGGAAAGCAGTCTTCGGTACATCCTGCTCTTGTACTTTCAACTGATGATAGCCAACTCTCAAATCAATCTTTGAGAAATAGCTAACACCCTGAAGTTGATCGAACAAATCGTCGATGCGAGGTAGTGGGTACTTGTTCTTGATAGTCACCTTATTCAGCTCACGATAATCAATGCACATCCGCATTGATCCATCCTTCTTCTTGACAAACAATACCGGAGCACCCCAGGGAGAGGTACTCGGTCGAATAAAGCCTTTGTCAAGTAGTTCCTGTAGTTGGATCATCATTTCTTTCATCTCGGCTGGCGCAATACGATAAGGAGTCTTTGCAATGGGAGCAACACCAGGCACAAGGTCAATTCAGAATTCTACTTGCCTGTCCGGAGGAAGTCCAGGCAGATCATCGGGGAAAACATGAGTATATTCGTTAACAATGGGAACATCATTTACAGTTTTATTCTCCTTTCTTGAGATGTCAACTGTATAGGCTAGATAGATAGGGCAACCTTTCGATATAAATTTACGAGCTTTGAGGAAAGAGATTATTTTTAAGATCCTTTGCTCACCGTAGATATGGATAGGATTCTCCCCTTCAATAGGAATGCATACTATCTTTTCATAGCACAAGAGTTCTGCGTGGTTCTTTGATAACCAATCCATGCCGAAAATAATATCAAAGTTGGGCAAGGAGATATGGATTAGGTTAGCAAGAAAAGTATAGCCTTCAATTTCTATAACACAATCCCTATAGACTTTATCAGCAAGTAATGATATACTTCCCGCAGTATCTACGTGAAATGGTTGCGCGAGTACAAAGCAAGGAATTTGAAAGGAATGCGCAAATTCATAAGACACAAAAGAATCTGAGGCACCAGAATCAAATAAGATGTGAGCAGGTCTAGAGTTGACAAGAAATGTACCCGTCACAACATTCGGGTCCTCGCGTGCCTCCTCTGAGGTAATCTGGAATGCACGACCCTTAGCTTTTGGCACCTCCTCCTTTTTAGTTGGAGTACCTGTGACAACCGTCAAATTTCGGTCAAGTCAAAGTCAAACAAAGTCAACAAGTCAAACCGGTCAACTCCAATAACCCTTGTATGTTAGGGTTTACGTTATGTAATCACTATACAATTCGCTATTTTAATGAGAAATCATCATTTGGAAAGTTCATGTGTTTGATTTTCCTTAGCCTTAACAGTGCTAAACAACGAACCAAAGCGATAAAACACTATTGCACAATCATCAGGATTGTGTACGACACTAAAACACGGTTTAACAGGGTTTACGAACCTTGCGTTGTGAAGCCGGACACTCAAATTAATCACAAACGAAACCTCTCTAAATCGTTTTCACTCTATCTCTTTCTATTTGAAATCTCTCCCAAATCTCTCTCAAAAGTTACTTTAACTTTTTGTAATCATTTGGGTCATATCGACACTTAACCGGGTCAAAAATCGCTTGAAACGGGGTAAAAACGGGTAAAATAGCCTTAAGGACCTGGAACTGAAGCTTCAGGACCGAAGCCTCTCATCCGAGGCCTCGGATCCGAAGCCTCTCATCAGGACCGAAGCTGAAGCCTCTCAGGAGACCGAATCCGAAGCCATCAGACAGCAGCCTCGCATGCGAGGGTCCGAATCTGGCCTCCATGCGAGAGGTCTCGCAGACGGCCCCTTTTTACCGGTTTTTCGACTACGACTTCGTTTTAACTCCGTTTTTCATTATTTTAACGTGGGATTTTCACCCAAAACTTTATTTTATAAACTAAGGCCCCAAAATATATAAATCTCTAGGGTTTTTATAAAAATATATTAAAAGAATTAGTGGTTGAACTAATTATTGAGGGAATATTTGCTTTTCCTTAATTTATGGCAAAAGCAAACCACCACCACCTCACTCTATGATCAGCCACTCTTTCCCACTACCCCTTGTCTCCTTAGTGGACCTTTACACCCAATCTCCAGCTCTTCCCACGTTTTAAGAGCTGGAGGATTGATCCTCTCTCCTCATTCTCCATAAAGTTCTTTCATTCTACACTTAGCAACCAAAGGACACTCTCCAAAATTCTCTCATCTTTTCTCTCAACTTCAAGAACTTCAAGGCTTTCTTCAGGGATTTCTTTCTTCAATTAGTAAGTATCTTCATTATTCATATAATTATTACACTCCATTCTACTCAAATCATTGATATCTTACACAAATTCCATCTTATTCGATGTTAGATTCTCGAATCATCAAGACATCTTCTTAGTGTCCTTGGGTTGAACACTTCCTCTCTCTCACTTTCATCTACTGAAACCACATAGGGTGAGTTCATACCCCTACATTTACATGTTTTTTTAAGTTTTAAGGGGGGAATACAAGTAAAATCATCAAGAACACAATTAAACTTTTTCTAACAGATTACATCAGAAAAGATGGACTTTAATCACGGACTGTTTTGGTCAACTTAAATATTTTAGTTTTCAAAACTGTTCCAGGTGAAAGTAGTTCAAACTCTTAGCTTTAAAATGGCTACTTGCACATCTCCATATGATTTTTCTACAATTTATGGTGATTTTTACAAAACTGTCTGTCATTTCAGAGTCAAACCCGGACCAGTCTGTGATTATGAACATTTTCACCTCTGTTATAGATCACTAAAAATCATGATAAAATTTACGAACAAACTAGACTCATATTCCAAACTCTCAGAATTTGCGGATTTGGATTTAGAGCTTTGATGATTTTTCTATAAATTTTCTAAGAACAGTAATAGAAACTGTATTCAACGAAAAGTTGCTGTCAATTTCATTTCACCTTGTAACATGTTGAGCAAGGTGTATATCTTTATGTGATTATATGTTATTGCAATATATGACATTTTATCTTAATATTTAGACACACATCAATTTACAAATGGATTTGGACATATAAAATATAAAGAATAACAAGTGATTATAATCAAAGTACAACCGATACATTCAAACATTTAATAAACTATTTTGAATATAGTTTGCATACATTACTACGTACTACCCTTGGTTGATAAACTATAATAGGTATAGTTTATGATACATTACATAACACATACATTTAAAAAGGGTACATTTATACAAAGGATATTTTCATTAAGCAAGGTACGGCCATACGGTACCAAGTTTTCATAACACGTAATTCCGTTAATGACTTTGTGAGACATTTACTTCAAATTACCATTAAGTCCTGTATTGTAACCAGAGTCTCCTTGAGGGAGAGCGTGATAGTTGTGTATAGATCTATATTGGGTTTGACAAACCCACACCTAAACTGCATGCAACAGTTAGACCGATAGGTCTGGGGTGACAAATGTCATAACATTTCCGACGCCTGAAGAACGTCGTTTTAGGCAACCTTGGTCATAGTATGGTTATAATAAACTCACATAAAGTATTAATAAACATTGGAATTTACGGGAACTTCATTAAAATTTAACGAGTTTATGTCGATTTAAACTTGCATTGTTTTATTATAAATATGACAAATTACTTGTACATTTCGGTCTTTGGGTTTTAAGACTACATTTACACATTAAGGAAAATATTGGATTTTCTAACACAAATACTACTTTTACAAACGAAAGGCTTTTAATAATACCAAACAAAAGCTTATGAACTCACCAACCCTTGTGTTGATACTTTTTCAAACAACTTGTATTCTCAGGAAATCATTAAACAGGTAACCAAGTGCATTTGAGGATGGGACGCTAAGGCGTCTACTATTTCATATTTTGTCAACATAATGTAATTGATTCGTAAACATGTAATTCATACAATGATGTAACTTTTTCAATTATATATATGTTGGTTGGGTTTGCTTGAATTACTATTACAATTGTTGTTATGATACTATACATGAAGTCCTCCACCCCCAGACATTTCCGCCATCCTTGGTTTGGGGGTGTGACAGATTGGTATCAGAGCACAGTTTATAGTGAATTAAGTATATCAAACCACATAAGATATACAAACTATAAACACAATTGGGACTAATAGTCTCTGAATTGTGCATTTTTCAAATAAATATACTTTTAGAAAATAAATGATTTTCTTGATTAAAGTATACATACATACATTACATGCTCGCATGATATCATGACTAGAGAAAACATAAAGCAAAAGAAGAAGAGTTGAACATTTTGAGTATGCCTTAGTATATGTGGATTAATTCTGGGAAGGATATAGCCTGATCAACTATATCAGTCCGAGAATTGACTTGCATATACCGGGGGATGGTCAGGATGGGCAACAAATCTAACAAACCTAATAACACACTACAAAGGATACTTTAAGAACTCAAAACTAAACATTTACAAATACTATATGAGTATTTTGTGTTACTATAATAAATTATCTGAGAATTAAATAGGTCTTTATTTATAGATCAATAGCTGCTAAGTGGATGCGCTAAGGTCATATGTAACTAAGATGCTATAGACTTAGAATTTATGTATCTTTGTTTCACTTCCTGTCCTTGTTTGGTTGTGGTCTTGGAGTTAGGGTCATCTATTCGAAGGACTATTATATCTTAATCACATATAACTGGTATGCACTTTGCAACTAATTAAGTAACCGATAAAGATCATTTTAAAATATAATATATTAATTATGTCCCGACTAAATTAGTATATGTGAAACTTTTACAAACAGTCATATACTTGGAAACAAGGAAACTCAAATAAAATATTTTATACTTTCATTTTACCTCATAACCCAATGTATTGGGTCAATTAAAAGTATAAAATCGTATGTATCGTAAACATACCGGAAAACAACGTAATAATATACTTTATGTATAAAAGATTTCTCTTCCTATAAATATACTTTTACTAAAAGTACATTGGTTTACGACTTATGACAGAACCATGCCGCCAAGGAGAAGACCAAGACCTTCCGGCAACACAGCAACACCTCTTCCGCTGCTGCCTCCACAGTTTGATCCTGCGATGTTCCAGGCTGCAGTAACAGCAGCCGTAGCGGCCGCAATATCGCAGATAGGGACAAACGGAGCTGGTGGTTCTGGATCGGGTGCTACAAACTCTAACCACGGAGACAGTACGTGGCGTACAAGAGAGTGTTCCTACAAAGACTTCACCAATGGCAAACCCGACAACTTCAATGGGAGCGGGGGAGTCATCACTTTAATGCAATGGTTTGAAAAGACCGAAGTAGTCTTTCAGGTGTGCTCTTGCCCCGAAGCGAGCAAAGTTAAGTTCGCAGCCTTCACTTTCACCGGCCGGGCCCTTACTTGGTGGAACTGCCGGATTAATTCACTTACTCTCGAAGTGGCTAGCTCCATATCCTGGGCAGAACTAAAAACCTTGATGATGAAGGAGTACTGCCCGAGAGGTGAAATTCAAAAGCTGGAACAAGAACTTTGGAACCTCAGGATGACGGGCTCCGACCTTGAAACCTACACCACCCGATTCAATGAATTGGCTCTCCTCTGCCCAACAATGGTTACTCCGGAGGAGAAAAAGGTGGAGCGATACCTTTGGGGACTGTCTCCCCAAGTGCAAAGTAGTGTCCTGGCTTCAAGGCCAACTACTTTTGACAGTGCCAGAGAGCTGGCACAACAACTTGTTGACCACCGAGCCGGTCATAATACTACAACCACCACCACTGATCAATCAAAAGGGGGAAACAACAAAAGGAAGTTCTGGAACCAAAAGAAGAGCCAACCAGCACAGGACCCCGCTAAGAAGCAACAAACTGTTGCTGTCCATGCTGCCACTACTGCACCACCGAAGCCATATGCTGGAACCCTACCCAAGTGCAACAAGTGCAACTTTCACCACAATGGTGCTTGTAGGGAGATGCACTGTATCAACTGCGACAGGAAGGGGCACACTGCTCGTTTCTGTAAAGCGCCGGCTCGACCAATCAACCAAGTCGCCAGTACGGGGGCAACCCGAACCTGCTACAACTGTGGAGACGCAGGTCACTTCAAAAGAAACTGCCCCAAAGCACAAGCCCCTAATGCTGGTGGAGTAGGAAGAATCCTGGCAATAGGACATGGGGAAGCAGTTGAGGATCCCGCGGTGGTTACCGGTACGTTTCTCCTTAATAACTCTTATGCATGCGTACTATTCGATAGTGGAGCGGAGAGGAGTTTCGTGAGCCACCAATATAAACAATTACTTGAACAAAATCCCCAATCACTAAAGGATACTTATGTAGTAGAAATGGCAAATGGGAAAGTAGAACGCACTAGCGATATATACTCAGAGTGTACTCTCACTCTAGACAACCATACATTTAAAATTGACCTGATGCTGGTCACCATAAAAAGCTTCGACGTAATCATCGGGATGGATTGGTTAGTTCCTCACCGTGCCGACATTCTATGTTACGAAAGGGCCGTTCGCCTCAATCTACCAAATGACGAAACCCTTCTCATCTATGGTGACAAACCTAGTGCGAATTTACAAATCATCTCATGCATCAAAGCCCAAAAGTATCTCCGGAAGGAGTACCACGCCTTCTTGGCCCACGTAGTAGACAAGAAACAGGACGTGAAAGACATCAAAGACATCCCCGAAGTGTGTAACTTCCCGGATGTGTTCCCAGAATATCTTCCTGGTGTACCACTCGCACGACAAGTCGATTTCAGAATTGACTTAATACCCGGAGCTACCCCCGTAGCCAGAGCTCCATACCGCCTCGCACCAACAGAAATGCAAGAGTTGTCCAGTCAGTTGAACGAGCTTTTGAGCAAAGGGTTCATCAGACCAAGCTTCTCACCTTGGGGAGCACCAGTCCTTTTTGTAAAGAAGAAGGACGGATCCTTTCGCATGTGCATCGACTATCGGGAACTAAACAAACTCACCATCAAGAACCGATATCCTCTACCCCGAATCGACGACCTTTTCGACCAACTCCAAGGAGCAAATTTCTTCTCAAAGATCGACCTAAGGTCAGGTTATCATCAACTACGAGTTCAAGAAGAAGATATTCCCAAAACTGCATTCAGAACTCGCTATGGGCACTACGAGTTTGTGGTGATGTCCTTCGGTTTAACAAACGCACCTGCGGTATTCATGGACCTAATGAATAGAGTGTGTCGACCCTACCTAGACAAGTTTGTAATCGTATTCATCGACGATATCTTGATCTACTCGCGAAGCGAAGAAGAGCATCGCCTACATCTACGCCAAGTGCTAGAGACACTAAGAGCGGAGAAGCTTTATGCTAAGTTCTCTAAGTGTGAATTCTGGATTAGAGAAGTGGATTTCCTTGGCCATGTGGTAAGTGAGAAAGGCATACATGTGGATCCCTCCAAGATCAAGGCAATCGAGAATTGGTCAGCACCCAAGACGCCAACCGAAATTCGACAATTTCTTGGGCTTGCTGGCTACTACCAAAGATTTATACAAAACTTCTCCAAGATTGCGAAACCACTCACCACCTTGACGCAGAAAGGTGTGATATTCAAGTGGGAAAATAAACAAGAAACTGCTTTCCAAACGTTAAAACAAGCCCTATGCAGCGCACCGATCTTGTCTCTCCCAGAGGGAACCGAGGACTTCGTAGTGTACTGTGATGCTTCGAATCAAGGCCTCGGATGTGTGCTCATGCAGAGAGGGAAGGTTATCGCGTATGCATCAAGACAGCTTAAGACGCACGAGGTTAATTATACTACGTATGACCTGGAATTAGGAGCAGTGGTATTCGCTTTGAAGATCTGGAGACACTACCTCTACGGCACGAAATGCACTATCTTCACTGATCACAAAAGTCTTCAGCATATCCTCAATCAGAAAGAGCTCAACATGCGACAGAGGAGATGGGTAGAGTTGCTGAATGACTACGAGTGCGAAATTCGTTATCATCCGGGCAAGGCCAATGTAGTGGCTGATGCTCTAAGCAGGAAGGAGTACTCGGGCCGCCGAGTAAAATCCTTAACAATGACGATCCATTCCCACACGACCATACAAATCAAGGAAGCTCAACTAGAAGCTTTGAAACCAGAAAAGGTGGCAGGAGAGACATTAAGGGGAATGGATAAAAACTTAGAAGTCAAGGATGATGGAGTACGTTATCTCATGAATCGAATCTGGACACCGAAGTTCGGTGGACTCCGAGACGTCATCATGAATGAAGCACACAAGACTCGATATTCCATCCATCCCGGGTCAGATAAGATGTATCTGGACCTCAAGAAATTATACTGGTGGCCAAACATGAAAGCTGAGATTGCTACCTATGTGAGCAAGTGTCTGACTTGCGCCAAGGTCAAAATCGAATACCAGAAACCATCCGGGCTATTACAACAGCCGGATATACCTGAGTGGAAGTGGGAACGAATAACCATGGACTTCATAACCAAGCTGCCTAAGACATCGGGCGGGCTTGACACCATATGGGTAATCGTAGACAGATTGACCAAATCAGCACACTTCCTACCGATAAAAGAAACCGACAAGATGGAGAAGCTGACTAGAACGTACATCAAAGAGATTGTACGACTCCATGGTGTGCCGATATCCATTATCTCCGATAGAGATAGTAGATTTACCTCACGGTTTTGGCAGTCTCTACAAAAATCATTGGGAACTAGGCTTGACATGAGTACGGCCTACCACCCACAAACCGACGGACAGAGCGAACGAACCATTCAAACGTTGGAAGACATGTTAAGAGCTTGTGTGATAGACTTCGGTAAAGCATGGGATACCCATCTACCGCTTATCGAATTCTCCTACAATAACAGCTATCATACTAGCATCAAAGTCGCTCCATTCGAAGCTCTTTACGGTCGCAAATGCAGATGACCCCTGTGTTGGGCTGAGGTGGGGGATACACAGCTAGCTAGAGGGAAAGTCTCTAATAGCACCCTCACTGGCCCTGAAATCATAAGGGAAACCACAGAAAAGATCGTTCAAATTCGAGAAAGACTGAAAGCGTCTCGCGATCGGCAAAAGAGTTACGCAGACAAACGACGCAAACCCTTGGAATTCCAGGTGGGTGATCGTGTACTACTAAAAGTTTCCCCTTGGAAAGGAATGATACGATTCGGCAAACGCGGGAAACTAAATCCAAGGTACATCGGGCCATTCGAAATCCTTGCTAGGATTGGGCCAGTAGCATACAAACTTCGATTACCTCAGGAACTCGACAAAGTACATCCCACATTTCACGTGTCGAACCTAAAGAAGTGTTTGTCTGATGAGACACTCGTAATACCATTCGACGAAATCGAAGTTAACGAAAATCTCCACTTCGTGGAGGAACCAGTCGAAATCATGGATCGGGAAATCAAACGAACGAAACAAAGTCGTATTCCCATTGTGAAGGTCCGTTGGAACGCTAAACGAGGACCCGAATTCACCTGGGAACGCGAGGATCAGATGAAACAAAAGTATCCACATCTCTTCCCAAACTCTTGAAATCCCAGTCAAAATGAAAATTTCGGGACGAAATTCCTTCTAACGGGGGGATGATGTGACAACCGTCAAATTTCGGTCAAGTCAAAGTCAAACAAAGTCAACAAGTCAAACCGGTCAACTCCAATAACCCTTGTATGTTAGGGTTTACGTTATGTAATCACTATACAATTCGCTATTTTAATGAGAAATCATCATTTGGAAAGTTCATGTGTTTGATTTTCCTTAGCCTTAACAGTGCTAAACAACGAACCAAAGCGATAAAACACTATTTCACAATCATCGGGATTGTGTACGACACTAAAACACGGTTTAACGGGGTTTACGAACCTTGCGTTGTGAAGCCGGACACTCAAATTAATCACAAACGAAACCTCTCTAAATCGTTTTCACTCTATCTCTTTCTATTTGAAATCTCTCCCAAATCTCTCTCAAAAAGTTACTTTAACTTTTTGTAATCATTTGGGTCATATCGACCCTTAACCGGGTCAAAAATCGCTTGAAACGGGGTAAAAACGGGTAAAATAGCCTTAAGGACCTGGAACTGAAGCTTCAGGACCGAAGCCTCTCATCCGAGGCCTCGGATCCGAAGCCTCTCATCAGGACCGAAGCTGAAGCCTCTCAGGAGACCGAATCCGAAGCCATCAGACAGCAGCCTCGCATGCGAGGGTCCGAATCTGGCCTCCATGCGAGAGGTCTCGCAGACGGCCCCTTTTTACCGGTTTTTCGACTACGACTTCGTTTTAACTCCGTTTTTCATTATTTTAACGTGGGATTTTCACCCAAAACTTTATTTTATAAACTAAGGCCCCAAAATATATAAATCTCCGGGTTTTTATAAAAATATATTAAAAGAATTAGTGGTTGAACTAATTATTGAGGGAATATTTGCTTTTCCTTAATTTATGGCAAAAGCAAACCACCACCACCTCACTCTATGATCAGCCACTCTTTCCCACTACCCCTTGTCTCCTTAGTGGACCTTTACACCCAATCTCCAGCTCTTCCCACGTTCTAAGAGCTGGAGGATTGATCCTCTCTCCTCATTCTCCATAAAGTTCTTTCATTCTACACTTAGCAACCAAAGGACACTCTCCAAAATTCTCTCATCTTTTCTCTCAACTTCAAGAACTTCAAGGCTTTCTTCAGGGATTTGTTTCTTCAATTAGTAAGTATCTTCATCATTCATATAATTATTACACTCCATTCTACTCAAATCATTGATATCTTACACAAATTCCATCTTATTCGATGTTAGATTCTCGAATCATCAAGACATCTTCTTAGTGTCCTTGGGTTGAACACTTCCTCTCTCTCACTTTCATCTACTGAAACCACATAGGGTGAGTTCATACCCCTACATTTACATGTTTTCTTAAGTTTTAAGGGGGGAATACAAGTAAAATCATCAAGAACACAATTAAACTTTTTCTAACAGATTACATCAGAAAAGATGGACTTTAATCACGGACTGTTTTGGTCAACTTAAATATGTTAGTTTTCAAAACTGTTCCAGGTGCAAGTAGTTCAAACTCTTAGCTTTAAAATGGCTACTTGCACATCTCCATATGATTTTTCTACAATTTATGGTGATTTTTACAAAACTGCCTATCATTTCAGAGGCAAACCCGGACCAGTCTGTGATTATGAACATTTTCACCTCTGTTAGAGATCACTAAAAATCATGATAAAATTTACGAACAAACTAGACTCATATTCCAAACTCTCAGAATTTGCGGATTTGGATTTAGAGCTTTGATGATTTTTCTATAAATTTTCTAAGAACAGTAATAGAAACTGTATTCAACGAAAAGTTGCTGTCAATTTCATTTCACCTTGTAACATGTTGAGCAAGGTGTATATCTTTATGTGATTATATGTTATTGCAATATATGACATTTTATCTTAATATTTAGACACACATCAATTTACAAATGGATTTGGACATATAAAATATAAAGAATAACAAGTGATTATAATCAAAGTACAACCGATACATTCAAACATTTAATAAACTATTTTGAATATAGTTTGCATACATTACTACGTACTACCCTTGGTTGATAAACTATAATAGGTATAGTTTATGATACATTACATAACACATACATTTAAAAAGGGTACATTTATACAAAGGATATTTTCATTAAGCAAGGTACGGCCATACGGTACCAAGTTTTCATAACACGTAATTCCGTTAATGACTTTGTGAGACATTACTTCAAATTACCATTAAGTCCTGTATTGTAACCAGAGTCTCCTTGAGGGAGAGCGTGATAGTTGTGTATAGATCTATATTGGGTTTGACAAACCCACACCTAAACTGCATGCAACAGTTAGACCGATAGGTCTGGGGTGACAAATGTCATAACATTTCCGACGCCTGAAGAACGTCGTTTTAGGCAACCTTGGTCATAGTATGGTTATAATAAACTCACATAAAGTATTAATAAACATTGGAATTTACGGGAACTTCATTAAAATTTAACGAGTTTATGTCGATTTAAACTTGCATTGTTTTATTATAAATATGACAAATTACTTGTACATTTCGGTCTTTGGGTTTTAAGACTACATTTATACATTATGGAAAATATTGGATTTTCTAACACAAATACTACTTTTACAAACGAAAGGCTTTTAATAATACCAAACAAAAGCTTATGAACTCACCAACCCTTGTGTTGACACTTTTTCAAACAACTTGTATTCTCAGGAAATCATTAAACAGGTAACCAACTGCATTTGAGGATGGGACGCTAAGGCGTCTACTATTTCATATTTTGTCAACATAATGTAATTGATTCGTAAACATGTAATTCATACAATGATGTAACTTTTTCAATTATATATATGTTGGTTGGGTTTGCTTGAATTACTATTACAATTGTTGTTATGATACTATACATGAAGTCCTCCACCCCCGGACATTTCCGCCATCCTTGGTTTGGGGGTGTGACAGTACCCTTTGATTGTTGAACAGGGACTTGACTTCTCGCCGGTTGTTGAACAGAAGCTTGACTTCCCGTCATCTGACTAGTAAGAGTAGGGCAAAAACACTTCTTGTGGCCAGTAATACCACATGCATAGCAAGTAACATCCTTTCTTGGGCAAGCTGGCTTTATATGACCCTTTTCTCCACATCCATAACAGACAATGGATTCCTTGTCTATTTTGCATTGGCCCGGATGATTCCTCCACAAATACGACATGAAGGCGATTGCATTGAAAAAGATTGTGATCTACCGCGTCCACGAGAGACATTTTGAGTTTGAACTTGATTACCAGGTTCAGTCCGAACGGATTGAGCTGGTAGAAAAGAAAGAACAGGAACAGTTCTTTCAGTACGTGGATGCTTCGGAGCAGTAAAAGTGGCACCACGTATTTCTAAGTCATGCTCACGTCTTCGAGCATACTCAACGGCTTTATCGAATGACAGAACTTCTCGATTGGCAACAAAATTATGGATTTCGTGTCGTAGTCCCTCCATGAATATCTGAATTTTCTCGTCTTCAGTTGGAATATACTTTGTAGCAAACCTTGCTCTTTGATTAAACTGAGTTTCATACTCATTTACAGTCATTCCTCCCTGTTTAAGCTCGAGGAATTCCTTCTCCAATCTCCTCCTCATGTCTAGAGGACAATACTTCTCTAGCAAACGAGTTTTAAACATTTCCCAGGCTAAATTCTCCTGGTCAAACCCGTTGAGAGCTTCATATGTTGCTTCCCACCAGATCAAGGCTTCTCCGATGAGCATTGCGGAAACATAATTAGCCTTGTCTTCATTATCCACATGAGAAATACGAAACACTTTCTCTGTGTTCTGGATCCAAGTAAGAACAATAATGGGATTGAGAACACCGGAAAACTCTGTAGCACCACTACTCTTGAAATCTTTGAACGAGGGACGCTTCACCTCTCCTTTTGAAGATTCTCCCGTGGCTTTCTCTTTTCCCTTATCACCATTCTTTTTGTGTTCTTCGAGAGTCTGTCGAATAACACCGGTAAGTTTACCCAAGAGTCTCTCCTCACGAGGAGATACTGGAGTATTCACTTCCTCGGGTTGAGGACCTCCACCAACCTCAGGGGTATGGCTACTAACATGTTCAGCCATTGCTCTGCAATACTGAGTAACATTGTATTTTAGAATATTAGGGTTTATTATTACCTAATACTTTTACTTATATATTTCCTATGGTTTGTATCCCTATACTTACAATGATTAAGTTCATATATTGAACTTCCAATAGTTTAAGTCTAAATACCAATCCGTGGAATTTAGTTCACTCAAACCACTGCTCTGATACCATGATTGAAAGACCCCAACTTTCGTACTTCTGAAAGACCCAAACTTTCATACTTCACAATATTATTACTCCAAAACATGCTACTTGCATATTCATAAAAGCAATATTTTACATTGATAAAGAGGTTACAAACTACTGGATACAAACCGACTATTACAAAGTGTTATATAATACATAACTACCCAGGATATTGTAATTTATACAAACATAAGCTAAAGTACAAAAGGATTATTACAAACTATTCTAAATCTTTCAACAGTATATGATCATACTGGTTACTTATCACCTGCAATTGTTAAACATTGATAGGGTAAGCGGTGACGCTTAGTGAGTTCAATAATAGATACAATATAACGTTATGCCATATATATACTTCAATATGGCAGAAGAAAAGAGAAACAAGGAACAACAAAGACATATGAGAAGGTAAGTTTTTCTTATCTAATGTCACTTTAATGCTAATTTATGCAAAATTTGTGATATGGCTTCCTGTTATATTGAACTACATTGATCATTTTAGCTAAACGTCTTAATTTTAAATACTGTAATCGCTAACATACAATTAGTTAAAACATGCATGATATTTTGAATCTTTTGTTCAACTGATTTAATGTGCTATTGCTAGCTCCGAATTTTGAGAAAATAACCAACAAGCAAATCAAATGCTTGACCCGATGCAAGTCAATTGTACCAAATGTTTTGGGAATGATCAAATATTGTTGAAAGTACAAGGCCACGTTGTAAGGTATACTCTTATATTATTTATCAAAATTCCTTAATTGCATTATATATACAATTAAGATTTACATATGCTACATAGGGAACAGTCTCCCTATAAGTCTATCATACATTTTTTATCACTTTTTTTATTGTTATAAGTATTTCATGCATATATTATCAGGTGTTTCAAAATGCTCTTAGAACAAGGTCTTGACTCTTGATCCTCTATATAGGTGTGTGTCCTTCAATTATTATTCTTGAGGCTATTGTGAGCCTTAGGAAGGTCTTTAGATCACAAAAGAAGGAAGCCATGGTACAAGGATTTGATTGCTTATCATGGGAAAAAATTACTTCAATGGTAAGTATTGCTTATTTGTGAATTTGTTGGCAAATTGATCATAAATTGACTTTTATTTGTAGTTCCTTGTTACAAGCTTAAATGTAAATCAACTTTGAAGTTTAAGATTCATTCATTTCACATCTTGATTCAAAATACGAAGAAAAGAAAACAGGAGATAGGTTAAAGCAAACAAAGAGCAATGGTGGTAATAAAAAAGATGTATAAGTTATCTTTCTTGGTTACAACTTTGCATATACTTCTCATATAAATTTTCCCTTTTTCCTTATATTTTATAGGGTATTTCAATTGAAAAGGTTATTGAATCCACTGGAACTCCCAGTACTATCACAATCAAAGAACCAACAGAGGAACCCTTGACACTAGTATGTCATCACTTCTCAAATTCGTTGTTGTTATATTTTTTTGTACTAATTTCTGATTTTTCATTCGGGACTTCACTTTTTTAGGCAATTGAAAAAACCACCAAAAAAATAGTTCAAACTAAGTCTGCAACTGCAATTCCCAATACACCACCGCCTTCCCTGAAATTTGTAACACCTATATGTATTTACTTAACAATTTTCATTGCTTTTAATTTATCTTTTGTATTAAATCCTAATTTTCCATATATTACTTAAATATGTTCTTATGCGATTGCAAAAACCACCAAAAAAGATGTTTGGTTGAGACAATAACTTCAAAACTCAATGTTTTACAATAACTTCAAAACCCAAGTGTATTGATGAGACTAATTGATAATATTACCTTGCATTCCAACCAACATTTTTCACAATATTCATATTAATCAAATTTTAATGTAAATTTCATATTGTGGATTACACAAGCAACAAAGAATACACATTTATCATTGTTGTGTACACTAACCGTAGAGAACCAGCTTAATTATCATAGAGAACCAGCTTATTTATCATATCTTATTTCAATGTTGTTGGTATAGGTACCAAATATGAAATCACCTGACGACAATAAACTTTAAAACTCAAAGATGCGCAAAACAACTTTTATATCGAGTGATAGCCTTCTCATGAAGACAAGGAACAATGCCAACAAAATGAAAGCATAGTTATATCTAGTTTTTGGTTTATGATTTTTTGCTTTCTTTACCATATTTTTAGACATGTTATTAGTACAATTTTTTTTCTATTTTAGTTATGGATCTTATGTACGAATTTGCATTTCAGTTATTAATAATATCAACTTCTTTTTTGGATTCATATTGTAGGTTTATGGTTACTTTCATCTCTATTGTTTTGATGTGTCTGAAATATAGCAAAAGTAACAATAAAAATTGAAGTAATGTCATTGAATGTAAAAGAATTATCACACATCAAAATTTTCATGTGTCTATAATATAAATTTGGCTATGTTTGAAAGTTTTTTAAATGCCTCTAAAATTATATAATGGCCACTTTGTATCACACTCAACATTGTTTATGTGTCTAAATGATAAAATAGGTTATACTAATAACCAATTTTTGTAGTATTAAATTGAGTATTTGTCACAATTACGAACACTATTGTGTCTATAAATAAATTATGGTTATTTTTTAATTGATTTTCTATGTCGAAAGGATATAAAATAGTCATAGTTATGACTTTTTATATGTTTGAATGATAGCATCGGTCATGATAAGCAATACAAATATGGCGGTAAGCTAATCTTAAATCCATAATTTTAATAAAATGTGTGTCTTTATAATACTTATGATCATGTTTCACTTAATTTTGTGTCTCTATACGATAGACAATAGTCACAATAAAAGATTGTTTTTGTGACTAATTATTAGCAAATCACCACTCTTGAAATTAATTACATGTGACCATTTAGTGAACATGGTCATGTTCACCGTAATTGCATGTTTGTAAAAGATACCGAATAGTCTTAATAAACTTTGAATTGTGTGACAAATTACTAGCAAAACGTCACATTGAAACAACATGTATGTCACCATTTGGTGATATGTAGTTACTACAATTACTAAATAAATGTGTCTATTGACTGTTTAAGGCCACAATATTGGATAAAATGATTGATTTTAGGAACAAAATTCCCTACCCAATTGCCACACTTTTATAATACGGCCACATGTTTTCATATCATATGGACACTACATTTTAAAGTGACCATAAGACCCATACGATGGCGTCACCTTCCGTCACACTTTCAGTGAAAAAATAATATGTCACTATATGCATATGGTCACACTTTTTTGGTGTGACTGTAAGTCATTTTTCTTGTAGTGCTTGGAAAAAAATCTGAAAACTTTTTCATGGAGTCCTTACGATTTCCAGAATATGCAAAAATTATCAAATTTGGTTTTGGACAATCATAACTGTATTTTACAAATTATTTCACTTCAACAAAAATGAAATCAAAATAAACAGAAAAAAGTCATAGAAATGTATGAAACTTCACAAATGGTCTTTAATCAGTATATGGCTCATCCCAAAAATTTTCTTAGAATTTATTTAATGCAAAAAGTATTATATGTGAATTATTGTTTTATTTTCTTGCAATAACTATAATAATTCGAGAAAAATGACTTATTTTCTGAAAATTTCCAGATCATCTTATTTTGTTGTTTGAATTCTTGGAAAAATCGTATTTGGGCATGAAAGAAGTTTTAGATATTTATTTCTAAATAAATTATTTATGACATATTTGAAAGCTTATTAATAACATACTTTGATCATCTAACATCTAAGCTTGAAGATCATCACATGCATGTTGGTTTGAAGACTATGCATGAGTTTGAAATGTTCAAAATTCGTTTTTGAAACAAAAATCATGGTGCATGTGGTGATTTTCCACCAAAACTTGTAGAAAAGTGCATTATCTTGATTTTGACATAGGTTTTGGCTATGGGACTTCACCATTCGCAACATGCTTGTTGTTTTTGGTGAAATCCTACAACCATCATCATCAAAACCGACATGTATGAACATGCATGTGAATAATCTCAAAGGAAAGTATATATGGAGAAGAAAAGTTCAAGAAAACTTTTAATTTTTGATAGGAATGTAAAGGAGGATGAAGGAAATTTGTGTTTACCTTGAAGAAAACTTCATAGGATGAAATTTTTGGAGTAAAATGGGGGATATTTTCTGGAAATTTCGTAGGTTTTGGAGCTAATTCATAGAGGTAAAGAATGGGGGTTTTAGAGAGAAGAAAAGAGAGAAAAGAAAGATTTTGTCTCTCTGGATACCTAAAATCTCGTCGTCTCTTTGGGTTTTCTCTCCACCAAAATTGGCCACCAAAATACAAAGATGTATGTGAACTCATGAATAAATGAATGTATAAATCTCTCCCAGTTATTATGCTTCTACGTTCGTCACTTGCAGAGAAAATGGAGAGAGAAGTTTTAGAGAGAGAGAGAAGTGGGAGGTTGAGTGAATGAGAAATTAAAATGATTGACTTTGGGAGGAGAAATGAGGGGAGAGAGAGAGGGAATTCGTAATTTGAGGAGGAGAAAGGATATTTTATTTTATTTTCTCTTTTTTTTATTTAATTCATTAATTTTTTTATAATCTTTCTTTCAATTTATATAAAATGTGTATTTTATATAAATTTTGTTCATAATTCTTGGATTTTTAGCTTATAAATGTAAGGTTAATGTTAATGAATTAAATTAAATTCCTTGATTATATTTACACATTTTAAATATATTAGTTTGAAATTATAGTGTTTATAAATTTTTTTTGTTGGATTTTAATATAAAACTTAATAAATTTAAGTTTTTAGGACTTTTAGGACTTTAAGGAATTTTGTAAATCCTTGGATATCAAAATTAATTGAATTTTGAGACTTCAAACTATTTTAGTGTTTCATAACTCTTCTTCAAATTAGAAATAATGTTTTTAATTTATTTTTATCGGTTTATTGGCATTTCTATGTAGTGGTTTCGAGATTCAAGTGAAATTGATGAATCAGGTATACTAGTCCTAGTTTCAACTTTGACTTAAGTTTCTATGAGACTCTGACCTAATTTCTACTACTAGGTCAAGTGTATGATGTGTCTACATGATTCATGCAAAGATGTTCAAGTCAAGGAATGAACTGAATTTGGATAGTCACTACAATTAAAGTGGTTGTAAAATTCACATATAAATGTGAAATCTAAGTACACTATCCTTCGATTCTACTTGTTTCCAAGTTTCAAGTAAGTTATGACTTAGTCTCTAGCTACTAAATCTATCATGTGTCTTGCCTACACGTGCAACTAGGTTTAGTCAAGTCTAGAACTGATTCGAATTTTGACGGTTGTCACAACGGGGAACGCTGAAATATGACTTCAAAGGAAGAAGTTGCGATTCGTCCAAGTTTCGCGTTTAATCCTATACGGAAACAAGAGTCGTAAATAATGAATATGAGATATGTTCCTTATTAGCCTAAGTAATCTAAATGAAATCGTAGAAGCAAATTCGTGCTTATAAAGAATTTCCAAATTTGACTTCATATGAGGAATCTATGATTTTTTTTTAAGATTTCAGCACAGTTGAGTTGGCACAGAAATCGAAATTTAGATCAGTTGATTGTTAGCCAAAACAATCTAGATGACAGCTAAAGATCCTGTCAATACATATCTGTCGATATAAAGAAAGTCGAAAATGGATATCGTATGAGAGAGTTATGATATTTATATGACCTTTGATAGTCTAAGCTTCTTAAAAACATAACTCTAAAAAATAAATGAGAATTAGCCGTCGGAGTCTAAATAAAAACTGTAGATCTCAGCGATAGCTACGCATGGATATAAACAATGTCGTAAATTGAGCTCGTATGAAGAATATATGAATTTTTTAAAATTTGATCGTCGCACGCGTAGGGTTTGGGGCTCGCACGTTTCTAGAAGCTACTACACTCCTCTAACCGCTAAAGGACATATTTCAAGAGGAGAGCGACCGACTAGAGCCAGGGCACGGTGCACACCTAGTGTGGGCACAACGCGTCTCCCCTGGTTTTTTCCTAAAAATACTTTTTAAAGCCTCATTTCACCCTCCACACCACCAAAACTTCTTTCTAGTATTTCGACAATGTAATTCCAAAAATTCATATTTTTAACGTACTTTGGTGAAGCTCTAAGGTCCTTGATTTCCCCAAATTATTAGCTATCAGGTATTTCCACTATGTAATTCCGAAAATTCATATTCTTTAGGGTATTTTGGTGAAGCTCTGAGGCTCGTGAGTGCCCGACATTAGTAGCTATCAGGTCGGAGTTCGGCAAGTGCAAATTCCAAACTTTTGTCAGGATAATATGTGTAAGATAAACTACACTTATATTTCTACAAGTTTAATTTATATTTATATTCATACTCGTCATTATGAAATTATAAATAAGATTTATCAGTGATTCCATGTCATAATGCTAATTGATCTACTTACGGGGGTGATGTATAAGCTAGATTTAGTGAGGTGTTTAAAGTTGGATTTCCAAATAGCATACTCTATATAACAAATAGACCCTACCTTCGATATGTTCTTACGTGGTTGTTCATTACTTGATAGATCTTGATGTAGACATTGGGATTATTAAGGAATCTAAACTCTGAAGAAATTTGAGACTAAGACCTAGTGATAATTATTCTTGGTCACATCAAAGGAAAAGCTAAGTGTTAAGGCGAAGCGCTACCCGAATCTTGAAGTCATCACTGTAATGAGTGAGTGCCTAGTTACCTTTGACTTACACATAGATATGAAGTATCTACATGATTAAATGTTATATGTGCCAAATATTTGTGTTTCTTAATATATATATATATGCTAGATGAAATGATTTTTACATGATTCAATTTGTATATGTATTCTTATACCTACAATTTGGTCAAAAAGGGATGAAAAAGATGATATGACGATGAGATGAGAGGCCTTGACATATACTACTATTTGTGTTGATGATCTAGTCGTCTAACATATTATAGATGAAGACCACAGACTATTCTACAGTGGAACGACGGTAGGATCGCAACCTATAGGTGTTTTTATGTGTTTATTGATGTACTCTAACTCCTAGTGGTTGCCTTGTTGACACTTATTGTCGATGAATCCCCGAAGTAGTATTGTCTACCCCGTTCCTTTCGATGATCATTAAGATATGTCCCTTGAGATCAATATTCAGGGTCAGAATGTGAGAATAACGGAAATGGATAACGGGTTGAATTGTTTGATGAAAAGAATTTCATTCAAGAATTTAACTATTGTGGGTTGAAAACCCTATGTGCTCAACGGACTTTCTGAAACATGACTAACACAGTTTCTTTGTATCACAGGTAGCAATATGAAATCACAGGTGTTATGAGTTTGAATCTGATTAGAGATTTATGGAATCATGTTTTTGGAGACAAATTCCACATTCATACTTCTCTAAAAATGAATATTATGTATTAAATAAGCATAAATAAAATGGTCTTTTCTAGCCGTCAAATTGGGGATGTAATACTGGCTAATAATATATTTAAGGTATCAAAAGATCAAGTGATACTTATCCTCTTTTAAATTTATGACCTAATTAGCTGATTTTAATTAAAGCAAAAAGATATTATCTACTTCAAATGGAAATTACAAGAGAATCCATATGGTCACCAAAATGTTTAAGATAGTAGAAATAAAATATGGGGCAGATCATGTAATTTTCAAATGAGATTTTTTACAACTCGGTCACTTTACATGTATTCATAAACAATATATTTTTGGTTGAACACCAAATGATTTTTGCATAAATAACAGATCAATTGGCATGTGAAGCAACGATAACCATTCTATTTAATACAATATGATACAACTTATTTCAATTATCGATATTCCAAATATTTCTAATTTTTTTTCCTAATCGTAAATTTCAAGTTCATTTTCTTCCGTAGTTCTCAAACTAGGATGATATTAAGAAAAGATTCCAATAAACGTAGAAATGTGAATTTATTTATTCGATATTTAGAAAAAGTTTTAATTAATCATTACCTTCCAAGTTGAAATATGACTAAAATGGCAATAATTAGTAACATATTTTTTATTTCCTCTTTGATTTTTTATTGATAATCATAACATTTCACTACTAGAATACTCGAAATTAATGGACGAATCTATCACTGTTGTATATTAGCACAAGAAGTCTTATCGCTAACTAGATATCAAGTTGGAATAAGTAGTAGCTTAGTAGTAGATTAGATTTTTCGTTAAAAAAACTATACATCATGGTATTTAGGTATATTGAAGAAATAGTCAAACATAGAAGGTCATTGTTGAATTTTCAATATCCATTATTGTAATGTTTCAGTATTATCTAAAAACAAAATATAAATATATAATGTTAGTTAAACATTAATTAGAAAACAACAAAAACAAAATAGAAAGTCATGCACAAATACATAATTTGTTTTTATGTAAAAAATACATAATGGACTTACCTATCTACATATATCCTTAAAAAAGTATACATGACTACAATAATTGCAATTGAGATTTCCTTTTTTCTCAATATAAATATCTCCATCACCACTATTCTAGATATCGTGCCTCACATATAGCTATCGTTTGAAGATGGCTATCAACAAGCAGTTGTTACATTTGCTCATTTTTGTTTCCATTTTCAGCCTAGGTTTGGATTTCTACGACGTAACGATATTCTTTCTTTGTTTTATAGCTAATATCTTTTGGATAATTATAATTTAGTTTTGACATGTTTTTTATGTAGGTATTGGTACGAACGACAACAACAATGGAACAACAAAATATGAGAGGATGAAATCAAATTCTAATATTCATGGTTCAGGCACTAATGCGTTTAAGGGTGTATGTGTAACTACTCCCGTGTGTAAAGGACTCCCGGTCCACATTTGTTATTGTTGTCTTGGACCAAACAAGAATATTTGTTCGCCGTCGTATGAAATGTGCAAAAGATATTGTTCTATAACCAAATGGGACGATTAATTGTAATAATGTCATTACCATAACAAATAATATAATTTCCCTTGTTCTTTATATGTTAGAGTTATAAATATATATTCAACAATATATTCTCGCGACTTCACAACCGTTAAGGTGGTTTAATGATGATCATTCCTACTCTAATAAATAAAGGTTTTTTTTGTCACATGTCCTCTTCTCCTTCATTTTGACACATGACATTTTCTAGAATTTTTAAATTTTTTATTTTCCACTTGTCATTTTATTAAATTAAAATTACAAATTTAATATGTAAGGTAATATATATATATATATATATATATATATATATATATATATATATATATAAGGTATTTATTAAAAAGGGTTTATATATGTAATGTATTAAATACATTAAAACCTCATTAATTTTAATAATTCAAAATTTTTCTCAGTTTTTATATAAATGCAAACATTTTAAATTGTTAAAATTTCATATTTAATTTTTTTAAAATAAACTCATGTAATACATAGATCTCATACCTAGTTAATAATATACTACACTAAGAAGAGTTGTCCCGGTTTTGAATCTCACATTGTTGAACTATATGAAAGCCTAGAATTTAGAAATATATTGTTCGCATACATCCCTTATTAAATGTGGTATAAGTGATGATATGTCACTTTTTTTGATAAATGAAAATGTGGTTGACTTCAAGACAAGTGTTAAAGCCCACTAATTTATTATAACAAGAAAAATATTTCAACAACATACGTATTTCCATTTTGTAAATACACTATTGTTAAACTTTATGAATAAGGAGGGTGTAACGTTACTCATAAACTTTTGTTACAAATAAACTATCATTATTTTAGTTAGAATCTATATTGTTAGCCTTGATAAACTATCATCAGATAAATAAAAATAGTGCCTAAATATGAGTTTGTTCTTTTATTAGAGGCTAACATACATATAACAACAAAAAGAATGACTTTTTCTTAATAATATTTACCATATTATAATACTTGCATCATAGCTAGTTCTATCAATTTTAAGACTTGATCTTAAAAACATGCAGATGAAAGAGAGGCATATGATAATGATATGATTGGTACCAGTGGCGGACGTAGACTGTTTTAGTGGGGGTGTCCCTCGTACTTCAAGCGGGTGCACCTAATAGAAAAAACCAAAAAAAAAAAAAAAAAATTTACACTGTGTGCCGGAAATTGAGCAGTTGCCCGGGACCCCAAATGCCCCAAATATGTCCGCCGCTGATTGGTACATAGTACTAGAAAACATAGGAATTTATGCTGAACAAACCCATCAATTATTAATCAGAAAACCCCTTTACCAATAGAATTCTTGAAGAACAATCCATTTGAAAAAGCATGTGGGTTAGAGTTTATGAAAAATAGTTTTGACAGTTTACGAAAAAAATATATTATCAAAAATTAGACCATCAAGTCGATTACATTCGACAGATACTTTTAATAACGTATTATTCATAAATTATACGATTTTTAAGTGATTTAATTTTGTCGGTAATCCATTTGAAATTGTTGGGACTTGATGGGAAAACACACACATACACACACAAACACATACACACACATATATATATATATATATATATATATATATATATATATATATTATAATTGTTGTCATAATTAATTTAACTACTTATAAAATGTGTTATATGATAAATTAAATTATTTTGGGAGTTACTGACCCTCCTTGGCAAAATCCAAGGTGGCTTCTTGTAGGGGCGGATCCCTTTAGGGGCAAAGGGGGTCATGGTCTCCCCGCTTTTCAGCCTACTTATACCTGATTATAAGTAAATTTAAATTATTTCTTGCATATTAAAAAAAATGAAGTTTTGGAGAGATTTGAAATGATCTGGACAACAGAAAAATAAAAACAAGAAGTTTTGTGAATAACTAAAAAACCTAATTTAAAGGAAATGGATACACGAAAAAGGCAAAAATAAAATATGATATTTCAAACTATCTGATAACCATAAAAAAGAAAAAACAACTAAAAAATCTCAGAAGAATGTACTGAAGACGCCACTCTTCTCGTCCTCTCCGTCATTTTCGATTTTTTCCCCGATCTCGTCATCATATGCGAGCTCCGGTCTTTGCGACTCCAACGTACTTGCTTTGGTTACCGTTTGCAGCCTCACTTACTTGTAAGTCCACAATACATACTTGTTCTTTGTATCTTGTTCCTTCTTGTTGGCTGCTTTAGGGTTTTTTTTATTGTGTAGTGATGTTAAGCGGAGCAAAGAGTACAACATATTGTGTGTGTATCTATATATGAATTGCTTTTTCTATTCAACACTAAAAAGAGAAGTACATCTGGCTCTGCATCCTATGAGCTATATATTAGCTTTTGACTTTTCTTTTCAATAGGTTTGTGATAAATGCAAATACTTCTTAATAATTATTAGAAATATAAGATAATGAGATGTCTTTAGACTTAACAAGACGTGTATAAACCATTTTGTTATGTTTATTTGTTTTGTATCTCAATCTTGTGTTATTGTTTAAATGTATAGACAAGATTTGAGGAGATTACAAAAAAATTATTAGAAAACCGTTTAGAAAAAAAATTATTATGAGGGTCTTTTTTCAATAAGAAAATACTAAAAAATTAATTAAGTCAATTGTTAATTTATCTAGACTCACAAATCTTGTTGGTAATTGTTGGAAACGTATTAATAACCAAAAAATATAAGAGTATTATGACATGTTACAATTTAACTAAAATTAAACTCGTTTATACTTGTTTGCTTTGTAGTTTTGGTTCCGGCCCCCCTCACATTAGTGCTTGTGTTCCGCCACTGCTCTTTGCTCCGCTTAACATCACTACACAATAAAAAAATCCCTAAAGCAGCCAACAAGAAGGAAAAAGATACAAAGAACAAGTATGTATTGTGGACTTACACGTAAGTGAGGCTGCAAAGGGTAACCAAAGCAAGTACGTCGGAGTCGCAAAGACCGGAGCTCGCATATGATGACGAGATCGGGGAAAAAATTGACAATGACGGAGAGGACGAGAAGAGTGGCATCTTCAGTTACATTCTTCTGAGATTTTTTAGTTGTTTTTTTTTTCTTTTTTATGGTTATCAGATAGTTTGAAATATCATATTTTATTTTTGCCTTTTTGGTGTATTCATTTCCTTCAAATTAGGTTTTTTAGTTATTCACAAAACTTCTTGTTTTTATTTTTCTGTTGTCCAGTTCATTTCAAATCTCTCCAAAACTTTTTTTTTTTTTTTAATATGCAAGAAATAATTTAAATTTACTTATAATTAGGCTGAAAAGCGGGGAGGTCATGGCCCCCACTGGCCCGTAAAGGGATCCGCCCCTGCACGTCCCTGAAATGATTTCTGCTCGACGAGTTGGATTCCCAACTCGCCGAGTCCACACCAACACCCTAGATCTTACATAAATTAAGTAATACTTCCAGGTGTTACATAAAGAATCTTATATTTAAAAAAAAAAAAAAACATGTTATTTATTATTATATAAGAGTTAGAGGAATCTTAGTCGAAAGTTTAAACATGGTGTAGAATTATGATTATGTTAGTTTGATAGTTGAACACAAGTAATTATAAAAAAGTCAACAATATCTGCCATTCATTAACGTGTAAGGAAGATTTTACAATGATAAAAAAAAAAATTGGTTTCTGTTGTAGGAGTTGGATCATTGCTGCCCTTATGAACTTCATAAAAAATATGACCAATTTATGATCTTATAAGTTAGAAAGAACATTAATTTCAGTAAAACATTGTATGATTATGTTAAAGATGAAATTTCATATACGTAACTTATATTTGGATGACCAAATTATGCCACACCAGCACTTCTTGTATAAAATTTGCCCTGAAATATTTTGTTTTTGCTTTAGGTATATAGCCAAAGTCAAAACCATCAAAACATACTTTTCCGTTTTTTGTTGAATCTTGAACTGGGATTATTCATTGACATGAGTGATTGTGAAGTCAAACATCTTGATAGATTATTAACCAAATATTTGCCTTTATTTATTTTTTAATGAATTTAACAGTAAAACTTAATTAAAATAACACTATTTGTTCTCACTTGAAGAAGTCAAAAATAGAATCAAGTTACATACCTCGTAATCCACAAAGGCACCAGGTATTCCACCTATGTTATGTAGCTTGACAATGTTAAATGTAGGATGCCTATAACCAAAATGCATAATACAGGTCATCATCATAAAGTTGAAATGAAGAAAACTAAAAATCCCAAAATCCGTCAATACTTACTTGGGAAAAAAGGTTTTAGCTCATCTTTGGAACAATTGGGATCTAAATCTAAAATAAAGAAAGTCCAAAAATGCTCTATCAGTTGTATTTTCTGCCTGGTCTGTATTTACAATCAAGCAACACATCAATGACACGGAATGAAGCAACTACAATGTAGTTCATCATTTTATCAATACACTCAGTTAACCTTTTATTATTATTATTATTATTATTATTATTATTATTATTATCATAGAAATACCTTCATGGATATGTTGATTAAATATAATCATGAATTGAATTGAATTAAAATCATTGATGGAATAATGTGTATGTAAGAATAAAACAAATTCAAAGATTTACCTACCTCTTGTCTGATTACCTGCTCCTCTTAACGAGCTTCATGATCTTTTTTATCATCATCATCTTTGTTCTCTACCTCCACAACCTCTTTGTTCTCTAATTGATCCAACACCCCTTTAGCCCTGTGAAATGTTACGATGACATTCTTATTCTGCCACCTCTCCTTAACCCTACATGAAAATTCAAGGAATGTCATTATATTTATAACAAAAATAAGAAGTATGATGCCATTCCATAAGGATTTCTACAATAAGATTAAGCATCTAGGGTTCATCAGGAAAATTGGAATCCTTCTTAAACACCATTCAATAGTTAATATACATAAAAAAAAGAACCAGATTCTAACCTACCTGACAGTTTCCATGTGATGAAACTTGAACACATTTATCTCTCTTTCTTTTTATCCAGTAGTCACTACCATTTCTGCTACCTAAGCATTTTGCTTTTACGACAATTTTCTCTTTACTCCTTCCGTTCTACTCCATTATTGTCATGGATCTTAAAACCGCCAACCAACTTCACCATATTAAAAACAACAATGAATCCATCTAATAAACCAATACAAAATACCGTCTTGAAGTCATAGAAGTCAGGTAAACTGATGCTAAGTAAAAAGAATAAGCGAGGTAGTCATTTCATCGAATACCTGGTGGGTGGCGGTCACAACTTCATCCTTCATAGCAAAATTATGATACGATATACATACGAAATAGCACTAGAGTAAAGTCAAATAGCCCCAGATGAGCTAACAGGGGAAGAAAAATAATTAATAGTTGAACTAATTGAAAGAAACAATATCGAACCTGGACGGAAATACCAGAAGTTTCAAAATTGAAAATCATAAAAACAAAACCCAGTTTCTGAAATCCTAAATCAAAAACACGACCCTGAATTTCAACTGGGAGAGGCTTAGAAAAAGGGGTGAAACACCGGGATGGCTGCAAACACCGGTTGCAATATCCGACTGGAAAGCCATCCGAGTTGCCCTGCCAAAATATGACCCTGAATTTCACCCGATGCTTGATAATGCAAAATCTTTTCAAAAATAAAACACATCATCACCTCAATATCGGTAAGGAACCATCAAAATTGATACCCATCAAAGGAATCACAAATCTACAGGAAGCCATCAAAGGAAGAAAATGGTGGGTTGAAGAGAAAACGATGAATAGCAGAAGGAGTGAAAAAATTAAGGAGCGCCTGGTGGTGCAAGAAAAGGGCGTGTCGGAGTGATGCAAGAAAGAGGAGCGCCGGAAATCGCAACAGACGTGGAAGGCTTTCCGGATGAAATTGGGAGCAAATTGACATAAGAAGAAGGGGGCAAAGTCAAAGGCTCAAAGGCGGTGGAGAGGAAGTGATAAGAGGCTAAAGTGGCAAAAGTCTAAAAACAGAAAGCTTTGGTGGCCAAAATCAGAAGTGGAGAAAATTTCCTGTAGGCAAGCACCCCACAATTAAGGTTATCAACTATAATAAATGAAGATTTATTTTACCACGTGTCAATCTTTCATGTATTTTCACATTTGTCATTTTATTATATTTTTTGAAATAAATGGTATCCACAAGTCAACTGTATCAAATCCCAGCTGCTTACATTCCTGTTATCGTCATACAATACAATTTATTAGGGTAGAATTGGAAGTCAAGAAATAAGTGAAATGTGATTTGACATTTTGTGAGTTGTGACAATAGCTAAGTACCTGTATATACTCTTTAAAAGAAGATGAACATTTTTGAAGTAGATATTCAGCCCAATCACATGTACTAACATATATATCATGTTCATGGGCTAATTTTGTTGATTCTTTAATGAAAACTCAAGAAATATTGTAGAGTTGTAGTTGCCTCTGTTTCATTAACACTATATTCCCCATCACAAAGAAGATAAAAAAGGACCCCTGTTGGATACGTAAAAGGAAATCACTAACCACAGAAGGCATTAGAAAGAATTGATGTTATCATTATTCATGAATACGTAAAAGGAAATCACTAACCACAGAAGGCATTAGAAAGAATTGATGTTATCATCATTCATGAATACGTAAAAGGAAATCACTAACCACAGAAGGCATTAGAAAGAATTGATTGATTCTGTGTGTAGAGCTGAAATAGACGCAACATGACGTCGAGGGGTGTTCCGTGACGTTAGCGAGAGCGGGACGTTTCTTGGTCAAGTGAGGCGGCAAAGCCGTTGATTGGCCGACGACATTCTCCAACGCCTGCCGCTTTGCAAGTGACGACGTCGTTACAGAAGCTTTCGGATTGGCGTTGCGGTCGACATCACTGAATGCAGCAAGAAACCCGGAAAAGAAAAGAAAGAAAGAAAGAAAGGAACCCTAGAAAGAAAACCCTAAAATTCAACGACGTTACAATGCGATGAGTATGCGTATTTTGGAGTAAGCGATGAGCGTGCGTATTTTGGTGTAAGATGATGTCAGCAACACGATCCTAAGGTGGAAAGCTAAGGAGTGAAAGCAATCAAGGGCCCTTGTTTCTTCAATTTAGAATTTAAGGTTATTTTTTAATAATATTCAGAGATATCCAAAATTAACAATTGATATCTATTTATTTAAAGGATCCGTTTTATTTGTATTCCTTATTCAAAAGCAGCTTCCATCGTTATAGACGAACGTCCGTAACTTAAATGGCCTTTTAGAAGAATTGAGTTCCACCAAGCCACGAAGCAGTTCATCAAGTTAATTACAGGAGGCATCCATGGAAAAGAAATAGTAGGGCGACGATCTTAAAAATCAGAATCGAGAATTGATCCACGACGATTTCTTAAGGATTACACCTCATCATTCCTAATGTGTGAATTCAATTCGCAAGTTTAGAAATTCAATTATTTATAAAGTCTTGTAGAGGATTAACGTAATCCAATTTTCATATTCGGTAGATGAAACATCCTTGCACCAGGTCCATATTTTTTTATATGGTTATGCAAATCTTATTCAAAAATCTTTTTGAACTACAATATTACGACTCATTGGTTTTGAATTTTACTGCTTAAGGTTAATATTAAGTTGTTAAGGTTGTTGAAAAAGACCTCTTTAATAATTGTGTGTTAAATTTATAACATGTCCATGCTAATCTTTTTTTTTCTAAATAAAAATAATAAATTTGTGGAGGATCATCCAACTACAATGCAAGTTCATGTTTTGCATTTATTAGTCCTTTATGATTTGATTATATCTATCTATTCCACGGTTGCAAAAATCGTTTGACGGTAGTTCGGCAATCGACTGGTCAAGGGATTAATCGGCTATGCGATGATTAATCGGGGACCATTAATTATTAATAAATTATTACAAAATTAATAAATATAACATTAATCCTAAGAATATAACATTATATCAATTAAAAAATTTATTAAAAAATTAATAAATATAACATTATAAGAAGAGAAAATGTAACACTAATCCTAAGAATATAACATTATATCAATTAAAAAAATTATTAAAAAATTAATAAATATAACATTATAACAAGAGAAAATGTAACACTAATCCTAAGAATATAACATTAAATATTGTTTCTAGTACAACAACTTTCCCAAACAATGATCACCATGGCAACAGTATGTGCATACTCATTTTGACATTTCTAGATTGTCACCTACTTTGTACAGTAAGATTGTCACCTACTTTGTACTTGTAGGTTGTAGCAACATATAAGGGATTCAAGGATTGTGAGAAACAACTTGAAGAGTCCAAAGGTTTGGTTCACTATATTGTCCTTTGTTTATGGTTTCCGTGAGTTGGATCTGTTAAAGTAATAGTTGAGTTTGTGTTGTTATTTTTGCAGTTAGGGCTGGTACAGGTGGCAAAGAGGCTGGGTTGTGGGTTGCTGACCTTGTAGGTCCTACATAGAAACATAACAATAACATGGGTCAGATGTGTTTTTGGGCATTTTGGGTTATTCTTAACTGCTTATGCATGTTAACTTATGAATTCAGTTAATATATAGGTTCGTATGTACTAGAGATACAATGAACGAAACTCATTGAAACCTTATGATATAAACTCATCACCCCTATAACTATAAGAAATAGAATTGAGTGATAGATGTAAGAATTAAGAAGGATATGTGAGGAATATGTATATGATTCCAGGTTCTTCAGCTAATGCCCTCAGTGTATCGATGTCATCTTAAGTATAAATTCCTTAAATTAGACCACTTGATGATCGCTTACCAGACAAGTATGCAACAGATAAATTGTGGTGATTTCTTTTGTGAACTTAGAATTCTGAGAAAATGTAAAGATCATAATAATCCAAGATACCAAGTTTCTTCTAGGTATTTCATCGAACATCCTATAGGCGTACCCGTGTCGAAGCAATTGATACATGGCAATACATAATGTTTGTAAATTAAAATCAAAATAAGTTTCAATTGCATATAACTAACCAAAATTCGTAATCATAGACAACAACCATACCTGTTTAAGGAGCTGCTGAGGAGGAAGCAAGGATCAGCAACCGATCTAGGCTTCAATGGCTTCAATTGTGACGGTGGGCTTCAATGGTTGTGGAAGTTCAATATTGGCTTCAATGGCTATGGAAGTTTGATGGTGAACAACGGTGGTATAAGGATGAGGTTCGACTGTAACAATGGTTTATGTGGGTGTTTGAGTTTTCTTTTTAACAGGTGGTTGAAGGAGGTCTCGATAGTGGCTTCAATGGATGTGGAAGTTCGAAGCTGGTATCTTTAGTGAAATGGTGCGATGGTAGAGGAGGCAGTCGCTAAACATGGAATGAATTTGGTGTTTCTAGTGAAGAAGGAGGGTTGTATAGATGGTGTTCGATAGAGTTGTGAACCAACGACAACGATATGTAAAGATGTATAGAATTGTTAAAAGTTAGGCATCCCACATCGCTAGTGGGATAATGAATGAAAGCACGCATATATTATAAAAGGAGAGCTGGATCCTTTGAAAATCAAACCCAACTATGTGTTAGGTTAGCTGGCTCCATTGAGCTGGTGGTTAGCTGGACCGACTTGGCCCGAATTGGCGTTCGATTTGGATCGGATTTGACCGATATTGACCAAGGGCGATTAATTAATCCTCTAACACCTATTTGTAGGCGTTTTGAGGCCGCCAAGCGCCTAGGCGCCGATTAATCGGCTGCCTAGACCGATTTTTGCAACACTGATCTATTCTAATAAATGAATTTTTTTATCACATGTGACATTCTCATTCAATTTGGCAAATGTCATTTTATAGTTATTTCGAATTAATTTTTTTTCCACATATCATTTTATGGGTTTTCTTATTTTATTAAATTTCCTATAATGTTTTAATGTAATAATTGCAATAAATATAGTAATAAATGAATATCAATTTCATTAATGGACTTACCTTCAAATTCTAATGAGTAAGGCATGTTATATTTTTCAGAATGGCTTGGAGAAGGAATCAAATATTGATCATACAAGAGAAAGACTTGGAATCGAGTTCAACAAGTATACTTGTGAAGAATTTCATTCTTAGATAATACATCATATTTTTGTAAGAATAGTTGAAATCAAGTGGATTATTTGGTCCATTGAAGAAAATCAAGTGTGTTTGTTCAATAATTGTGTATTTAATAATGTTATTTTTTTGAGAATTTTATTCATTTTTTATTATATTATGATAGAATATGTATAACTATATTAAAATGTATAAGACTATTAGTCTGTCAGAATATATATAAATTTGTATTTATATTCAGATGTATATGAAGAATAAAATCATAGACCCTCATTCTTACTTGGATGTATATGAAGAATATGTAGAATTCTTAAATCGGGTTAATTAAAAAACATATATGAATTGGCCGTTTTGGTTTCTACATGGACTCGGCGAGTCAGTGAGATGACTCAATGAGTTAGTTTGGGTTTTTCCCGACATTTTGGACACCACATGGACTCGACGAGTTGTCCGGAAACTCAACGAGTCAACTGGGGTTTTCATGGTTTCTCGAGTTCTGAAGGAACTCGACGAGTTATGGGCTACACTCGACGAGTTGGGTCAACATGGACTGTTAACCTTGACCGTTGACTTTGACTTTGACCTAGGTTTGACCAGTTTGACTTCTGGGGGTATTTTGGTAATTTGGAAATTTATGGAATTGGATCATTGATGGATGTAGGTGATTGAATTTGGATTTGTATTTGGGGAGTTTGACATTATCATCCCGAGCTACTTGTGAGGTGAGTTCTCCTCACTATATCACCAAGGTCTAAGGCGCCAAGGCCAGCCCTTTTTGGATTTGTATCCGGGTTTATTGCATGATATGCTTATTGATTTGCATCCTGGTAGTTAGGATGGTGATATGCTTAGTGACCTGTTAGGTCAGTATCCTAGTATATAGGATGATGCTATGTTAGTGATCTGTTAGATCTATATGACTACCTGTACATGCTAGCTAGCATATGATATTATGTGCACATGATTGTTTGGTTGGGGGTTGGGTTGAGGTGGTCATGCTTTGTTCTTGCGCCAACATACCAAAGGCAGACCGGATAGATTGTAGACCCGGTTAGGGCGTACTAGTCAGGACGAAGGCCCGACGAGCGGTCCGGATAGGCTGAAGGCCCTGAGAGGCGGTCCAGACGTGCTGATGACACGGAGAGCGGTCCAGATAGGCTGATGGCCCTGCGAGGCGGTCCAGTCAGGCTGATGGTTCATTATGAATGTTGTTTATTATGATATGGTTATATTTGTATGACGTTGGTATTTTGGGGGTAACTCACTAAGCCTTCGAGCTTACATTTATCGATTATTGTTTCAAGTAGTTCTGATGATCGCGGGAAGACGAAGGCGTGATCGTGCATCTCCTTATATTTTTATGATTTGATTCTGAGATACTCTGACATGAAACTATTTTGAAAACAAATTTGTAATAATTACTGGTTTTTGAATGATTTGAAAAGTTTTAAATTGGCATGATGTTTTAGGGTGTTACATATATATAATGTGATTCTTTGCATATTATGAAATCAAATTCACATCTCTCTACTTATAGAAACCTTCATTATCCCGAGCTATTTTGAGATCTATCAAAGCAAATTATTTTGACATTTATAATTTTAAAAACACTTTCATAAATATTTTGTGGTATCTGGTTGAATTAAATATGATGCCTTTTGTTGTGTGAAATGTGAAGTATTTGTTAGTTAAGGCATAATCAATTGTTGTTTTGTAATTTGTATATTATTTATGACGATAACAAGAATGTCCGAGTGGAAAAATAACTCATGTAGAAAACACTTTATGTTCTCTGCATTTAATTACAACTAGCTTGAATGTTTTGGTGACCACATGCCTTCCTAAGAGGTTGTGTAGCTCATTACATGATGTTAACTAAGTTTTACCTAAGTTCGAAGTGTTAGGGTACAAAGTTCTCCTTAGGTGTGATGTAGGCTTACCCTCTTAGGGATGTGTAATGGGTTGAGCTTTTCCTTTAAATAGGAAGTGAGATGCTCCCATTTATGTAACAATGTGAGATTAGTCTAGAGAGAGAAATATTGCACGACCCACTTTGTAATAACTTTCTAGACTAATGAGAGCTTGAACCGTTTTATTTACTTCTCGTGTTCTTTATTTTGTTTGATTCACATAATCATTACATTTCCGCATTCGTCATCATTCACGGGATGTTACATGTGGTATCATAGCGGGTTCTTGAAGGTTTCACAACTAATTTAAGAAATTGATCCATGATGATATTATGATTTGGTGAATCATAAATCAAACTTCATTGTTGTAAGTTTTCTTTTTTATTTTTTTCTGAGAGAGTTTTAGTTCTAGAAATCGAATTTAGTTCTTTGTTTTGAATCAAATTCAATTTTCCCTCTAGAAATCTTGCCATATTTGCTTTCTCTCTCTAGAAATTTGATCAAACTTACTTAATCTCTCGAATCTTTTCGTTTATGGATTTGAAATAGAAGAAGCAATTTGCGAAAAATGGTTTGTATCGGAAGGAGGTCATCCATATTCATACACTTTTGAAGAACTTCTCTATTCTTTGACTACTGGGTTTCTTAAAAAATATTCACTCATTTCTTATGGTGAAAAAGATAGATGTGGAAAATTAATTGGTTATCCTTTTGATCATGAAAATCATAAAGTTTTACTTAATTGATTGGTTTCTACATATCATAATTGACAAAGGAATAAGAAATAAGATGAAGTAATTAGGGGAAATCGTCTTGATACATATGGTTTCAATGTACTTGCATTTTACCCGGATGTTCCTTAAGTTCATAAAGATGTTCTTGAAGATGTCCACGATGTTCTTGAGGTTCAAGACACGGAGGTTCAAAGCAATTCTCATGAAGTTGTGAAAGTTTTTTGTTCAATTGGAGTTCAAACCGATGATTGTTTGTGTTCTTGTGATTCATTTGAAGGTCTGGCGCCTTGTAGAAAGCCTTCAATCCAAGATGTTCAAATGTATCAAACTCCAAAGGACATGATTCAAAGATGCAAAGTTGAAGTTGTGAAGAATGATGTTTTTAGATTCAAAACTTCTAGATCCAAAAAGTTGAAGAAGAAGAAGAGTAAAACCAAGAAAATATGGGTTTCTAAGAAAAGTTCTTCAAACGTTGGTTTGATGACGAAATCTGTGAAGAAAATTTGGGTTCCTAAGAAAAGATCATCAAATGTTGCTATGGTATAAAATTCCAAAGCCGAAATTTTTGAAAATTCTCAAATTCAACATGACAATGAGGTTAGATCTTGGAGAAATGAGAAGAAGTATCATGGGTGGTACAATGTACAATTTGGAAATTTCTTAATTCCATTCAAAAAACCTAAAAGTTCATATCATTCTCAAGGATATGATGTTGGATCTTCGATGTTCGATTAATGTATTTCCAATAGGAATAGAATTTTAAAGGAAATTTCACAAATTCTCAAATGGATTCCAAAAAGATAATGTTGATTTCAATACCTTGTTATTAAAGAACCAATGATGAAATGAAGATGATGGAAAACTAGTCTAGAAATCTGATCTGCTACTGTTCGTTCAAGCCCATACTCGGTTAAGCCCAAAATTGGTTCTGTTACTGTTCATCATCTCATTTTGAAGCTGATTATCTCCATGTCGCATATTCCATTCAAATCAGATAATATCTATGTTGGTTTGATTTCAATTTCAACTGTTGGAAATCGACCATGGATTTTGATTGTGAATGGATTCGTTACAAGTCAAATGAAAAGTCAATAACAAAATTGGAGCAATGAAAGATTTCAAAAGTCAAAATTTGACTTTTGATTGGCTCTCGTTGCTGATTGTCTCGTTATCAGATCGAAGTTATTGGTCAAAATTGGATATTTCATGTTTGGAACAATGATTATGGAATTGGAACTCAATTTCAGAAGGTTACCATTGAATGGAGGTTATCGATTATCTCGGTTAGTATAGTGATGATTTGGAGATTACAAAGTGTTTGATATTGATTTTGGAGATTTGAAGAACTCGTAATCAGAAATCAAAATGAAAATCGAAGTGAAGTCAAAGTGTATTGATGCTTCACAAGTTTTTAATGGGTTCAAGTGGGAATTTGATGTTAATTTGTTCAGTGATATTTCCATGGTTAACGTTGTTTCAGTATAGAAAAAATCGAAGTCTGTAAAGTAAACATCAAAGGGAAAAACACGATGGTCAAAGAACGAAACGATATTGAAATTGAGAAGTCTAGGAATCGAATCGAAGGTTGTTACGAAAGATCAAACTGGGATTGAAGGACAACGAAGACTTTGAGGTCGAATGGTTAATTTTGACTGTTCTGATATGGTGCTTCGTTGTTAAGATGATTTCGTTAATGGATTTCGATTGAGAAGCTTGAATAGCTAGGGAAGGTCTAGGTTTTGATTTCGATTTTGATTTTCGCCACTCAATCTGGATTTTCGATTATGCAATAGTCGAAAGTTGAGATGGTCGAAACCTTCAAGGTCGATAGTTTGAAGAATCGAAAGTGGTAGTATAATCGAAAGTGATATGTGTTTGAGTCGGCTGTTATTGGTCGAAAGCTGGAATTGGGATTTTGACTGTGAATGATTGGAATAGAAAGTTTAAAGGATCGAAAGTTGAAACTTGGATTGGAATCAAAAGTGTTTGATATAACAGTCGAAAGTTTGACATTGCAGGATCGAAACAATTGGAACACGAATGAAAACCCTGAGAGATGAAAGTTCAAGGTTGTATTCGAAATTTTGAGTGAATGGGTTGGAGTCAAAAGTATGGTTTCCACTGTTATGGTCTCTCATGCGTATGTGCTTATATCAAATGGAATTGGGGAAGAAGATGCAAATTTTTCGAAAATGGCCCTGAACTTTTAGTGAATTGTCAAGTTTTTCCCAGTTTATCATTTTCTTGCAACTAGAACGTTAAAATGGGAAGGAGTTGGCATATTTTCATTTTTTAGTCCCTGAAATTTCAGAATGTTAACAACTCTCACCAAAAAGTCGAAATCTTCACATCATTTTGAAGATTTTCCCTCGGCTTTTCGAGTTTGATAATAAGCACAAGATTTTTTGTGGTTTATGAAGAATGTGTGTTCATTTTCAAGTCCGAGAAGTCAAAGATTAGAAGAATTTGAAGTATTTTTTGGATTTTATCAAAATTGAAGTGTTTCATTTTTTTTCACACATCAAGGGGGGTTTCATATGGATTATTCGTCGAGCGTTTCTCATACTCTTTTGGCATTTTATAACCATTTGTTGATTAGAAAAAGGGGGAGAAAATTGAAATGGGTATTCCAAATTCTTTTTCAAAGCGGATTTGAAGACCGGTGCAACTTCGAGGGGGAGTTGGTCTTGATCGTTTCGTGCTCATTTGGATATTGAAATCGGGACATCCAATCATAACTTTGAGGGGGAGAATGTTAGGATGCAAAGTTGTCCATGGATGTGATGTAGGCTTACCCTCTTAGGGATGCGTAATGAGTTTAGCTTTTCCTATAAATAGGAAGTGAGATGCTCCTATTTATGTAACAATGTGAGATTAGTCTAGAGAGAGAAATATTACATGACCCACTTTCTAATAACTTTCTAGACTAACGAGAACTTAAACCGTTTTATTTATTTCTCGTGTTCTTGATATTGTTTGATTCATATAATCATTACATTTCCGCATTCGTCATCATTCATGGGATCTTACACAAAGGCTTAGCTAACATACTTAAAGAGTTAGATGGAGTGAGGTTGATGTTATTATGATAAAACATTACCAAATAGTGGAATTAGTTTTACATTAATCCTCATTTGATCTGAAAAGTCAAAAAAGCATGTTGTCAATGCTCTTATGGGGATCATAATAATAAGGGGGATTATAAGATCACACATTGAGGATATTTGCTTGTAGAAACCATTGAGTATACACACCAAAAGAGTTCCACTCTAAGCATATCCATACAAAAATATTCTAACACCAACAAACAAGTGCCTGATCTAATCTAAATGGGATGAACATATAAGATAATGACTTGCTTGATTAATAGTGAGGGATAACCCACATATAAATAGTGATACATAATAGGCCATTAGCATAACCTAAACTCTAAAGGCCTTGGGTCTAAACCCTAGATGATAATATCCTTACATCCCCCCCCTTGGGTAGCTTGATCGAGACAAAAGAGGAGGATGGGAACATGAAGAATCGGATGATTCGACGTCAACTGCAACTAGATCTTGAGGCAACGACTATGACAACCTAGAAAATACGTCGTCAACCGCCATTAAAGATCTATGGCTACAAAGGATATACAATATTTAAGTAAACAATGCGGTAATCATTTGAAATACAAACAAAAATATTCAATCTTATCTTCAATTACGTCGATAAAAAGGGCCAAAACTCAGTATACGAAAAATCATACCACCTTATGAGCAAGTTAACATTTTTAGAATGTACGCGTTATCGTAAGCCCAAAAATATAAATTTCATACAAGACCCAACTCAGTATAGAGATGATATGATTTTTAAAAGAAATAAAAATCTACCGCATGTTAAAAGTTTACAACGACAAAAACTACGATGAGAACGATTGGTCTTTTTCAAAAGGCACCAAAAGACGAAACGTAGTACCACTCAAAGTAGGAATTTTGAGGCAATAATTGCTTAAAAAGGAATCCGTATGAGAGAGTTATGATTTTTATAAAGTCATAAGGATTATAAATTACAGGCCAAAAAAAAGTCGGTATTAACCAAAATGACCAAAAGGAAAGTTGTATTATACATCAAGATCTACATGAATATATAAGAGTCGTTGAAAATGGAGTTCTTATATGAGAGTTACGAATTTTTAAAAATTACAAAATATCCCAGCATGTTGCGTGCACTATGACACCTCGATTTTTCAGGATACGGATGATATGGCACCATAAGAAGAGGACACGTGTCAACACCTGGGTGGTTCATGCGCAAATTGTGCGGCGCGCATTAAGCGACGTGCACCCCAAAATCCTCTATAGATAGTAGGCTCGTGCTAATTCTTTCGGACACCTCAAGAACACCTCACATACACACACACACACACACACACACTCTCTCTCTCTATCTATCTATCTATCTCGATGTCCGTACCACTGACTCCCGAGCGCCTATCGAGTTCCGGACTCCAAAATTCTACCCTACATCAACGATTTCACATTTACAAGTGAGTTCACATCATGATTTTCTAATTTTTTTAGGAGGGATACATGTTAAAATACAAATATTACATAGTTACTACTAATTGCATACATATAGTTAGATTATTATGCTAATAACTTTAGGAATATATTATGCCCGGTACAATTCGGCCCAAACTTTTAGAGATAATATTATGCTTAGTTGTTATACTAATTCACACTAATAGATAATATAATACCTAACTGTTGCGCTCGCAAGTTTCTAGGAAACGCCGACACTCTATTCGTTATTATAGCTACCCTTTGGATAAAGCTTAGTACCTAGTGGTTACTTTGCCCAAATACTCGGCCATGAAAAACACACTATATATATATATATATATATATATATAAAATAAGTATGTTGTATAAATACAACGAAGAATAACAACATGACTAACCAAGGGAGCCCCGCCCCACCCCCCACAATATAAGTTAGATGATAGATGGTTCATCAACACATTGAAAAATTTTCAGCTAGCCTCGGCCTATAATCCTTAAATATTAAGTGATCGGGAAAGATCTATATATAAATCCACTTGTGGTTTCTAGATACAAGATGACGACAAGTCGAAGCAGGCATAACTTTCTAAACACATTTGTAACTTTCGACGAAGCATCATGGTTTTTCCAAAAACTCAACAGTCATAGCTCGATTATAGGCACACAACCTAACATTGTTAAACTAAATCCACTACCCTTTAAGGTACGCGTAGAAGGGAGTAGTAGTACACGCAACACGATAAAAGAATAGTAGGATAGTACTACCCTGGTAAGCACAATGGATTTTAGAGATCTTATCAAAAGAAAGTAATATAATACATCTTTCTATCAAAAAATCTGGGTTCAGTTCTAGTTACTAAACTATCTGAACCCACTACGAGAATAGTAAGGGAAAAGTTTGAAACATACAGACACTAGTTCAAGATAACTAAATAACTACAAGACATTTTACAACAATAAACCTATGAACTCGCCAACATTATGTTGACATTTCAAAACCAACATGTATTCCTAGGTTACCAATAGAGATAGAAGATATTTTCAGAAACTTGTTAATTGAATTGCAGTCCACCAAAGAGGATAGTTACCGGGATAAAACTCAATGTAATAATGGAAAGTCTTTATGTAAGTTATCATATGTTGAATAGTAGTGATATTTATGTTATGAATAATATGTATTTGTGAGCCAACATCCAAAATGTCGCGCCACCGGGCGTTTCCACCGCTAGGCCAGGGTTGAGACGAATTAGTATCAAAGCTAAAGGTTATATTGAATTAGTAATTCTTTAAGAAATACAACTATCACATAGGGACATATACTCTATAAATATCTACCCTTATATCTACAACCAAACATATTATTATTAATTACACTATCGATAAACTACTTACGAGAGAGGTGTCTATTTTGAACTATCGCTTGGGTTTTTGGGTTTCACATCGACTATATGCCACAATTATCCTGCCCTCCAGTACTTCTCACCTGGCTGATCCTTGTTTGATAGTCTGAAGTACAAACGATAACTTATAAAATACACATTAAGATTCACTTTGATTCAAGATTTTAGATCGAATACCCTAAATAAGCTTTATAGTACATTGGTCAGGCCAAGACTAGATATAGAACTAATCAGCTGTGTTTTATGTCAGATAGGCCTAATGCACTACTAAACCTAAATATGGTAATTGATAAACTAAGCACTTGTAAAATCCAAAGAACATAAACAAAACAACCTTAATAAAAAGAGAAAATAAATACATCATAAAGTACCCATACAACATAGCCTACATATACAAAAGGGTGAGTATAAAAAACAAACTACATAAAATACATCATAAAAGAAAAAATTAACTAAAGATCCCTATCATCATACTCCTCCTCCTCCTCATCATCATCATCATCATCATCATCATCATCATCATCATCATCATCATCATCATCATCATCATTATTTTGGTCAAAAATTACACAAGTATAGATCAAACAAATTGAAGGAGAGGCTGTGATGTTCGAATTGTGCAATAGAGAAAGG
Source organism: Lactuca virosa (assembly GCF_052849685.1). Classification (NCBI taxonomy): domain Eukaryota; kingdom Viridiplantae; phylum Streptophyta; class Magnoliopsida; order Asterales; family Asteraceae; genus Lactuca; species Lactuca virosa. The sequence goes on along the minus strand of NC_136428.1, from coordinate 338,927,700 downwards.
TAAAGAGAATGAAATGATTGTTTACAAGGAAAGCCCTTGATCCTTGCTAGGATCTCCGACACAAAACCTTGGGAGGTGATAATGATCACCTGCCTTGATGATTTTATTAATATAAAATGATGATTACAGAGAATATTTTAGTAAGAACAAACGAAAAAGTTCGTAGAGTAAGCTCAGAGTAAGTAGTGTATGTCTTGTGCGAGATACATGTGTCAATTTATAGTCTAAACTAGCCAACAAGATGTCCGATATCTTGGGATCCTCTATGACCAGCTTTGTGAACATTGATTGACTTGGTATTCCGGGTCTTTAGCATAGTTGAGATGAAACTCTGTTGAGAATAAGTCTTCTCTTGACTATTTCTGCACATGTATTAGTTAATAACAAAATATAACCGTTATAAATGTTAGTAAATAATAATAACGATAAAAGTCAGGATCCTGAGATAGTTGAGGATCCTGAATATCTGATGAGGTTTGAGGATCCTGAGGATCCTGGCGCTAACAATTTCCCCCAAGTTATTCCTGAAAATGTAGGAGTTAATTTCGAGAATATTAAAGGGATAACTTTAAAAGTAAATTAAAAAGAGGAGATAAAGAAGAGCTTAAAAATTGTCCCTTAATGGATAAGTTTTATCCATCTAGAGGTAACCGAGAAGCAGTCAAATCATCTTTCTTATCTCTTCTTTGATATAAATGTGGGCTTTCGGTAAATTCTTCTTTATTCTCTTCAGTTTTCATCGTCTTATTGTGAAGGTAAATTTTCCTCTTACTTGTTTTCTTCTGTTCCTCTGATTTTCCTCATCATGGCTAAGAAAACCAGTCGTTCTTGAGCTAGGGTTGTTACTTCTCCCGAGCATGACTTCAATGATCAACCAATCTTATCCTATGATGAGGTTTGCTCCTTCAATGATGAGGATATGGAATCGTTGAAAGCCATTGGGGATTTTCCTTCTGATGTAGTTTTTCGACCTTTTAAGGCTACCATTCAACTAGATTTTGTTTCTCCGATGTGGGTTTGCTTTCCTGAATACCTATTTACTCTAGATTTAACTTATCCTTTTACTGGTATCGTTCATGATTTCTTTTTGACTACCCAAATTTCTTATATCCAAGCTATGCCTGTGGTTTGGAGGCACCTATTTTGGATTGATCGCTTGAATCAGTCCAAAGATATGGACATCGGGTTACCTGAGCTGGCTCTCGTTTATGATCTTTCTTCTTTTGGTTCTTCCTGTTTCTTATTAAGATTTAAGACAAACAAGCCCCACCTCATTCTGAAATCTAAACAAAATGATGGTGCTTGGAAGGAAAAATACTTCTTCGTGAGACATGATTCGATTCTTGATGGGGATTCCCTGTAAAAAACATGGATTATAAAGGGTAGGATTTGAATTTAGATTTTAAGGATCTTGAAATTTACTTCCCTTATTTTGTTTGTTTTGATGCAACATTCAAATTTGAGGAGCTTGTTCCTGCTATTGGTGATTATGAAGACACGATTTCTAAATTTCTTACACTTCCTACACTTGAAAGGTCATTCAGGCTCGAGCATTCCAGTCTCCAAGAGGGCTCTTCTACTACTGCTTGTATGGATACTGGTAACATTATTTTTCTTGGATAGTTCTTTTAGATTAATAAGGATCTTGAGTTGATAGAGATCCTTGGCAGGTTCCAAGACTACTTGGTCCAAGGCTCGTTTTGGTTTGGCAGATCTTGAAGACGATATGACCAGCGGTTTGATCAAGGTTATGCATGAAAAAGGTGTCACTCTTCCTCCTCCCAAGAGATCTCATGTAGACCTTATAGTTAAGGTCTTAGGATCCCGTAGGCGGAAGCCATATGAAGTTGTGGATTTTGGTTTAGAGAATCTTGGCATTGAGGATGCTCTCAGGAAGTTGACCACTTTTACTCAAGCCGTAAGTTTTTCCTTCATTCTTTGTTATTTTTCTATTTTAGGTTTCCGACAATATCTTTACCGATTTGAGGCTCCAGACTGAGAGAGCTAAACAGACTCTTCAGGAACAGGAAAAGATGTGGAAGGCGACCAATGAAGATCTTTTGAAGCGAGTGGAACTTTTGAGTAAGGAGAAGACTGAGAAGGAGGGTGAGCATGCTTCAAAGATTGATAAAGTGATCTCTGACGCGAAGGTCAGTGTTGTGGTGGATGTCTGGGAGGCCAAGATATGTCGTGCGGAGGATCCGGAGAATGCAGGTTCTTAGGATGTGGACGGTTGGCGCGAGGCACTGGATAAATTGACTGGCAAGGCTTTTACCGCTAATTAGGATCTGTACTGCGGCTGACCGAAGGAGGGGATAAGAATGATGCGGCCGATGATGACTAGGATAAGGTCTAGGTCCTGCAAGAAGTTAGTTTAGGTAATTTTTGTTTTATGTAAGACATTTAGCTTTTTCCTTAGTAGGTTGGTGCGCAAGTTTTTGAATAACATGGTAGTATTTTATTTTTATATCTCTCTTTTGATTCTTCTGCATGACTATTACGATACTAGGATCCTTAAATAATAAGGATCCCGGAAAACTTGGTTCCTGTAAACAAACCTGAGACAATATTCTTTTAGTGAATCATTTTTAGTATATTTGAATTATGATAACCAAATGATTTTTTCTTAGGATCCTAGGAAGTTCAGCATCCTTAAACTTTACTTAGAGTTTTTTTAGAATAAGGATATATGGAACCTAATTGTCTTCAAGTATTTTCTTTAAGCTTCATAAGCTTTTCAATCTTAGAATTTAGTGAGGAGAAATCTCAACTTAGGAAAGAACTTAGGATCTTTGTTGACTTCTGATGATAAGGTCCTTACCGATGAGGATCTATACCGATGAGGATCCTTAATGATGAGAATCCTTAAGGACGAGGATCCTTAATGATGAGGATCCTTAATCATTAGATTGCATGGGGGAATTCCCTTCTTAGGATAACCTGTTTAGGTTATAAACCTTGACAAAATTCTTGGGTAACGTCATAAGTTCAATTGATAACATGTTAATGTTATGTACTGGGGAGGATCCCAACTTATGATAGCATGAAAATGTTATGATTCGTGTGTATTTTCTGGGGAAAAATCCCAACGTGTGATACCATGAAGATGTTATAAACCTTATGTAATTTCTGGGGTAAGATCCCAATTTTAGATAACATGAAAATGTTATAAACCTTAAGTATCTTAACTTATGTTCAGAGATAAGAGGGTTTCCAAGCCACTACATCGTGAAATGATCCCCTTATTCATATCCCATAGTTAGATATCGTACGTTCAAGTGAGGTGTATAAACCTTAGTTCGTATGAAAGAGGTAATTAGCTCTTTAAAAATTAGAGGGGATTAAGTACCCTTAAGCGCAAGAGAGATGATCCGTCTCTAGCTGGTGTATATGATACTTTAAAGATCATACCATTGATATAATGAAATCGTTGAAGTGTTAAGATGCTGAGATCTTCGTGTATCAAGATCCTTATGTTTCAGAATCTTCAACCTTGACGATCCTTATGTTTTTAGGATCATTCCTTATATAGATCCTTAGTTGTACTTCGTCCTGCATAGAAAACTTTAGCTAGGGGTGGGCGTTAGTCTAGCTAACGCCCCTCCGATGCTTAAGTTAGTAATGTATTAAAGGAGAAAATAAGTAATGACGAAAAGTTCAAGGTAAAGAACATGTGCACCTTGGTTCTGTTGAAGATCAATCGATCTTGTTTACATAGAGTATGTTTTGAGATGTATAGCATTCCAAGATCTTGGGAAAATGTCTCCTTCGAGTGTGGCTAGCCAGTATGCTCCTTTTCCTGCTTCAACATCTATAAGATATGGTCCTTCCTACTTAGGAGCTAATTTACCTGCACTAGGATCCTTGGTATTTCGGAATATTTTCCTTAATACCAAGTCTCCCATTTGGAATCTTCTGACTTTTATGTTCTTGTTGTAAGCCTTGGTGATCCTTTGTTGATGAGCATCAATGCGTATCTTGACAAGATCTCTGAGTTCGTCAACAATGTCAAGATCCTGGGCTAGGATTCTTTCATTGTTTTCTTGATTTTGGAGCAAGTATCTGAAGGGTTTTGAGAATCCTAACACTCCTATGGTGTACATGCAACCCTATAAACCTTGGATCTATGTTTTCTCTATTATACATGCAAATATTCAATATTCAAAGGTTTCATACTAATTAGCATAATATGAAGTATATACAATACAAGAATCTAGTAGAATGACATACCTTTTGCTTGTGGTTGATTCCTTGGAGCTTCAAGAGCCTAGCACCAATAATGTGGATGCCTCAAGTGGAATCACAAATCACCAAAAACACCTTGGAAAGCTTGAGAGAATAGTAACCACACTAGAAATCGGCCCACTCTTGTATACTCACACACTAGTGCCATTTCATGTGCCAAAGACCTCTTTATATAGTATGGAGGATTAGGGTTACATTCATGTAAACCCTAATACTCATGACCTTTCATTTCCATAGGATCCATGGGTTAAAAACTCCATGGACTATCCATGCAAGCTTAGCCCAACCTAAATGAACTTCGCCCATGCTATATATATAAGACTCCATGTTTAATTAGTTCCTTTTGATCACTAAATTAATTCTAAATTAATTCTTGATCAATACTAATTAAATAATATGATTTCATATTAATATATTACAACTTATAATATATTAATAAACCATAGACATACTATTCTCAAAAGACTATCTATACAAATTGTTCCGGTGAAGTGCAACCCAAATGGACCATGCTACTCTCGGGTCGAGTACATACCAATAATAGTTATGGGCTTAGACATCTAATCCAACAGTCTCCCACTTGGATAAGTGTAAAACTATTATTCAAGCATGAATCCAAGATCCCGACTAGCAATCATAGCTCTTAAAGCCGCTGGCGAACTCTGACCTAGTCAAATGACTTGTCCATTATTTAAGGGATCATATTCCTCTATTCTAGATATCATATGGACTGAGACATGGATTATAACCATTCTCTCTGTCCATTTGTTGTTTCCCGATTTCCGATTTATGACGACTGACTAATTGAACAAATCAAATCAGTCCTGTCTTGGCCAAGCACTTAGGGGTGTCATCACTAAATCATCGAGGGGCCCATATATATTGCTTTTATCCCTCCAAAGGTAAAAGGAATGGATAAACTTCGACTCATATGCTCGTACTAACCACTTGTTGAATCATACACAAAGGCACATTTTATAACATCAAGTTACTGATGCGTTTTCGTGCAATCAATGTATAACCAACTCATAGTCAACAAGTCATATCTCTAGGTTTGAAGAATATAAGATATTATCGTCTCATGATCACTCATGATAAAATCCATGTAGTGATTCAAATGAGCATGGGTTTAATCCAATACTCGAATCTCATTCCAGGAGCACTCATGAATGTTGTAGCAACTCTTGCTATGTACAACACCTTAGACATCTACAAGCCAACTTCATGACAGTCTTGATTCATATATACTTCCAACATATGACTGACTTGTAGGGTTATGAGCATTCTAACACTCCTATGGTGTACATGCAACCCTAGAAACCTTGGATCTATGTTTAATCTATGATACATGCAAATTTGTTTTTCCAAGGTTCATAACCTATCTAGCATACATGGGGAACTTTTAAACATAAAAGCTAGTAAGAAATACATACCTTTTGTTGCTTAGATTCCTTGAGAACCTTGTGAGCCTAGCACCTCAAGTGTGATGCCTCAAATGTCTCACACAACACCAAATACACTTGGAATAACCTTGAGAGAAATAGAACACTTCTAAAATCGGCTATGCCTTCTTGTTCTCACTAGTGCTCGATTTTGGTTGCTCACATATTCCTTTTATAGCGTGTCATAAGTAGGGTTACACCATGTAAACCCTAACTTGACATGGCTCTTCATTTCCATGATCCATGGGTTCAAAAACACCATGGAACATCCTATGGGTTTTAGCCCAACTTGATAATCCATGGAGCATTAGCCCACTATACAAGTATGGGTGATTTACACAATCAACCCATATATTTAATTAGTCTTCTTTTGATCACTTAATTAATTACAAACTAATTCTTGATCAATACTAATTAAATAATATTATTAATATATTAGAACTTATAATATATTAATAAACCTTAAGTGTTATTTCTCTCAATTTAGTCTATCCAAATGCATGATGCCATGCAACCCAAATGGACCATGCTAATCGGGTCAAGTACATACCAGAAATAGTTATGAAGTTAGACACCTAATCCAATAGTCTCCCACTTGGATAAGTCTAATAACTTTAACTGCAAGAATGACTTCAGGAATCGATTAGTAATCGTAGCTCTTTCAAGGTCTCGCGGAACTGAGATGATGATGATACGCCATTTAAGATAAGTGATCATATAATCCTCTATTCTAGATATCAACCGGACAAATACATGGAATAATGTCTTACTTATTGTCCAGCAGTTTGTTTCCCGATTTCCGATTTGTTTGACATAGAACTTAATTGAACACATCAACTTAGTTCTGACCGGGCCCGGTACATGGGTCAACACAAAATCATCGAGGGGCCCAGATATCGCTTCTAATCCAAGAAGGAACAGATAAACTTCGACTCACATGCTTGTTCTACTACTTGTTGAATCATACACAAAGGCACGTTTTATAACATCGAGTTACCAATGCATTTTCGTACAATCAATGTATAACCAACTCATAGGCAACAAGTCATATCTTTAGGTTTGAAGACTTATATTATATTATCGTCTCACGATCACTCGAGATAAATTCCATGAAGTGATAACAATGAGCGTGGGTTGAATCCAATACTCAGAACTTATGAGCACTCATGAATGTTGTAGCAACTTATGAGCACTCATGAAGTGGCAAGTCATCACTCCCACCGAGGGTAAGGACCCAGTCCTTAGTCCTCCACAGGTACTTGAGAATGTTCTTTACCGCAGTCCAGTGAGCCTTGCCAGGGTTCCCCTAATATCTGCTGACCATGCTCAATGCAAAGGCAAAATCAGGATGAGTACAAGTCATAACATACATGATCGAGCCTACAGCGGAAGCATACAGTACTCGACTCATTTCTGCTATCTCATCCTCTGTACTCGGACTCTGAGTTTTACTCAGTATGGCGTTACTCTGGATCGGTAACTCTCCTTTCTTGGAATTCTGCATGCTAAATCTATTCAACACCTTTTCCAAGTAGGTACTCTGACTAAGTCCAATTAGTCTTTTACTCCTGTCTCTCAAAATTCTTATCCTTAGGATATAGGCAGCTTCTCCAAGGTCTTTCATAGCGAAACACTTCCCAAGCCAGGACTTCACTTCCTGCAGAGTTGGGATGTCATTTCCTATGAGTAGTATGTCATCCACATACAATACCAAAAAGCTGACCATACTCCCACTAGCCTTGACATATACACAAGATTCATCTTCACTCCTCGAAAAGCCAAACTCTTTGACCTTCTCATCGAAGCAAAGATTCCATTTGCGAGGTGCTTGCTTTAATCCATAGATGGATTTCTCAAGCATACACACTCTATTAGGGTACTCTGTACTGACAAAACCCTCTGGCTGACTCATGTAAACATCCTCAGCCAACTTTCCATTAAGGAAACGGTTTTGACATCCATTTGCCATATTTCATAATCATGAAATGCAACAATAGCTAACGTAACCCTAATAGACTTAATCTTCGCTACTGGTGAAAAGGTCTCATCATAATCAACTCCCGGAGTTTGAGAAAAGCCCTTTGCAACCAGTCGTGCCTTATAAGTGTGTACATTACCATCCATGTCGGTCTTCTTCTTGAAGATCCATTTGCACCCGACTGTCTTGCAACCTGGTACATTGTCAACCAAGTTCCAAACTTGATTGTCATACATGGATTATATCTCGCTGTCCATAGCCTCTTTCCATTTAGCAGCCTTAGGGCCTGCCATGGCTTCCGTGTAGCTGTTAGGTTCATACAGACTCACTAGTGTGCTATCACTGATAAGTGTATCACCTTCTGCAGTATTATGGAAACCATAGTAATGCTCGGGTGCATTCCTAACTCTCGTGGAACGCCTCAGAGGTACAGACTCTTCTGTCAGATCAACAGGAGTTTCCTCCTCAGGTTGATTGCTTGGGTTTGAGGTTCCTTCACCACTTGACTCTTGAATTTCTTCAAGGTCAATTTGCCTCCCACTGTTTCCTTGGCTCATGAATTCTCTCTCGCGAAAGACTCCTCTCCTTGCTACAAAGACCACATTATCACTAGGTCTATAGAAGATGTAACCAAAGGATCTCTGTGGGTAGCCGATGAAAATACACCTCTCACTTCGAGGTTCGAGCTTATCGTGAGACTCGCGCCTCACAAAAGCCTCGCAACCCCAAATCTTGATGTGGTCCAGATTGGGAACTTTTCCGGTCCACATCTCATGAGGTGTTTTGGCAACCTTCTTTGTAGGGACTAGATTTAGAATATGGGCGGCAGTCTCTAAGGCATACCCCCAAAATGAGATTGGTAGCAAAGCTCGACTCATCATGGAACGAACCATATCCAACAGGGTTCGATTGCACCTCTCAGCCACACCATTTAGCTGTGGTGTCCTGGGAGGTGTCAATTGTAAGATAATCCCACATTCCTTAAGATAGTCAAGGAACTATATACTAAGATACTCACCACCTCGATCGGATCGTAGCATCTTAATGTTCCTGCCCAACTGATTCTCCACTTCCTGCTTGAACTCTTTGAATCTTTCAAAGGTCTCTGACTTACGCTTGATTAAGTAGACATATCCATATCTACTAAAATCATCAGTAAAAGTCACATAGAAGCGGTTAGCATCTCTTGTGGCGGTTTTGAAGGGTCCACACACTTCAGTGTGTATGAGGTCCAACAAACCGTCACCCCTAGCACAAGTACCAGTGAAAGGTGACTTTGTCATTTTCCCAAGCAAACAAGATTCACAATTATCATCTGGATTTAGGTCAAACGACTCCAAGACTCCATCCTTTTGGAGTTAGCCTATGTGTTTCTTGCTCACATGTCCAAGACGACAATGCCATAAAGATGCTTTATCCAAGCTAGCGGAAGAATAGATACACAATACATTATTTCCTAGGTTATCAACAACCGACACAGTTTCATATACACTATCACAAGGTAATGCTTTAAAATAAAAAACATTATTAAAGAAAGCATTAATACCACCACTATCATTATTAAATGAAAAGGTAAAACCTTGTTTGTACAAACCATGAAAGGAAATAATATTTCTCGCCATTTCAGACGAGTAACAACATTTATTCAAATGTAATACTAATCCACTACTTAGCAACAAAGAATAAACTCCAATCTTGGTGACAGGTGAAGCTTTCCTATTCCCCATGATCAAGTTTATCTTCCCATGCTCCACATTCTCACTTCTTCTTAGTCCTTGCAAATCAGTACATATGTGAATACCACACCCTATGTAACGCCCGTAGATCCGGGCTAGTCAATTTAGAGACGATAAGCATCAAAAATGACTTTTTGATGGAAGATTATTTAGAAGGATTAATCTTAAGTAAGTTATAGTATATGTTACAAGGATTCCGTACATATAAAGAACGCCGAAATCCGAGTTATAACGAAGAAGATATGACCTGTCGAAGTTTCGCGAAAGAACCGGCACGACACAGTGCGACGTAAATAGTGAATTTACGTTAGAGCGATATTTGGCCTTAGCAATCTAAATGAAAGTCTTAGAATACGTTAAACCGCGAGCGTGCATAAAAATAACGTCTAAATCTGACTTCGTATGAGGAAGTTATGATTTTTCGAAGTTTCGGCTTAGTAGTGTACAGCCCGAAGTTCGAATATGAGATCGAGCGATATTTAGCCGAAACAATCTAAATGAGAATTGAAGATCTCATCGATAGTAGTGCAACGACGGAAAGACAGACGAAAACGGACATCAGACGAAGGAGTTATGAGTTTATAACGGAGTTTTCCGGTCCCGACCTACTAAAAATAATATAAAAATAATATAATAAAAATAAAGTCAAAATTAGCCGACGGAGTCTAAATGAAAGTTGTAGATATTGTTTTTACCTACGCGTCGATATAAAGAACGTCGACAACGAAGTTCGTATGCGAAAGTTATGAATTTCTGAACTTCGGGGCGCGAAACCCCAAAACTGTCAGAGACCACGACGTGGAAACAGTGCCCACGACGTGACATGGCTTCTGACGCCTTCTGGAGCCTGACAGAGCAAGTGGTCGATGACGCATGCAATGACGACCAAGCCCACGACGTGGAAGAAGTGCCCACGACGTGGAAAATGAGAAAACAGCCCTATAAATAGAAATCAAGGGCCAACCGAGTTTGGTTGCTCATTCTCTCATCTCTCACCAATATTACCTCGATTTACGTGCAAAGAAGTACCCCCGAAGCCCCGGTATCATCCCGAGACCCGAAGCAAGTCCCGAAGCCCCGAGGATGCCGAGAAGTAAAGTTTCCCGAGCCGAAACTCTGCCCGCGAGAAGCCGGTTTTTGTGAAGATCTTCCAGATCTACCGAAGAATTTCTACTTCTACAAGCCGTAGTGCTGTCCGATCATCTTCTGATCAAGTGAGTGTATAGTTACTTTCTTCTAACACATAGATATAAAGTATTTGCTATGAAATACGTGCTATGTGTTTATACATTGTTTGCTTATTTGAGATGAGTGTGGAATGGATGTTTTATATGGTTTTTTAATGAGTTAAACTGTATGTGCATTTTATATCTACTAATATGTTGGGTAGAACATGGGTAGATGAGATAGTTGGTATGTGATAAAATGATGAGGTAAATGATGAGATATGTAAGATGATGAAGAATGATATTGGTAGATGCACCAAATAGAGAATGTCATAATGCTAGCAGATGTGCTTAGGAATAATATTGGTAGATGCACCAAATAGAGAATGTCGTAACATCCTGGCAGATGCGCTTATAGGATAATGTCGGCAGATGCGCCAAATAGAGAATGTCGTAACATCCTGGCAGATGCGCTTATAGGATAATGTCGGCAGATGCGCCAAATAGAGAATGTCATAATACTAGCAGATGCGCTTATAGGATAATCCTGGCAGATGCGCTTATAGGATAAGGTCGGCAGATGCGCCAAATAGAGAATGTCATAATACTAGCAGATGTGCTTATAGGATATTACTAGCAGATGTGCTTAAAGGATGTAACACTCGTGTTCCTAGCCTAGGCATTTATATTGAGGTGATAGTCTAGGTTAACCTTTGTAACTCATTTTGAAGAAATGAAAAGGAATTATGTGAATATTATGTGAATTATGTGTTTTATGATTAATTATTAGGGTTTAATTAATTAAGAATAAAAATGAGCGTCAAAAATAAATATTAGATAAAGCCGATATCTTTACATAAAGTTGTAGTGGTTGAAACAAGGATTACGGGGATATAAAGAATACCAAAATCCGAGTTATAACGAAGAAGTTATGACCTGTCGAAGTTTCGCGACAAACCGGCACGGGGCCGAGTGTCGTAAAAAGTGAGTTTTTGATAAACTACTTTTTAGCCTTAGTAATCTAAACGAAAGTCGTAGTATTCGTTAAACCAAGAAGTTCGATAAAAAGAACGCCCCAATCTGACTTCGTATGAGGAAGTTATGATTTTTTGAAGTTTCAGCTTAGCAGTAGACAGCTAAAAACTCGAATTTTAGATCGATTGATTTTTAGCCGACACAACCTAAACGAGAATTGAAGGTCTCGTCATTAGTAGCACAACGGTAAAAAGTCTGACGAAAACGGACGTCGGATGATGAAGTTATGAATTTTTAACGGATTTCCTGTCCCGGTCTGTTAAAAATAATAATATAAAAATTAAAGTCAAAAATAGCCGATGAAGTCTAAACGAAAGTTGTAGAGCGTAATTTTACCTACGCGTGCATATAAAGAACATCAAAAACAGAGCTCGTATGCGAAAGTTATGGATTTTAGAAGTTTTTGCACAAAAACCGAGAAAATTCGCATAGTCACGTTCTTGCCACGTCACCCTCGCTCAAAACGCGCCACGTGTCCAAAATACTGCTGAGTCATCCGAGCTGCTGAGTCATCCGAGCTGCTGAGTCATCCGAGCTCCTGATCTGATCCGAAGTGGTCCACTGAGAAGGCGACACGTACCCTCTAGCACATGTCCGAACCCTCGCAAGGCTGCCATGGATGCCCCTACTTCGGACCTAGGCTTCGGTCCAATCACAAGCCGCCAGCAGCCACTTCGCACGCGCAGCCCATGTGCGAGCCCTCCCTACGAGCCCTTGGATCTGCGACGCGTGGCTTCTTCTCAGCCCTTGGATCAGAAGTCTCGCCCCTATAAATAGGAGGGTGCGAGACCTCCCGGGTATATTTTGGAAACTTGTCACTTTTAGCCCCTAAACCCATATTTCTTTCATCTTAACATCCCCCAAAGCCCCGGTATCGATTATAACCCCCGGAATACTCCACGAAGTGCCCGAGAAGCCCGGAAAATTTATATTTTCGGTTTCGAAGCCCGACCTTCGCAAAGCCCGGTTTCTCAATAAAACTCCCGGTTTTATTAGAAACGATCGTTTTAAGCAACGAATTGCTGCCCGATTATCATCAAATCAAGTGAGTGTGTAGTCACTTTCATCTTACACCTAGATATGGAATATTTTCTATAAAATACATGCTATGTGTAATTATATTAAGTGTTTATTTGAGGTGATTGTTGAATAGATGTTTTATACAAGTTTTAAACTGTATATGCTTTTTATCTACAAAATATGTTGGGTAGAACATGGGTAGATGAAATAGTTGATGTGTGTTAAAATGGTGAGAGGCCTCGATGTTGTTGTTGTTGTTGTTGTAGTCATCTAGCGGAGTATAGATGACGACCACGGACCTTTCTAGACAGTCCAGTGGAACACTAGCAAGTTCGCAACTTGTAGGTGTTGATGAACTAAATGTTCATTGGTGTACTCCATCCGCCTCATGGTTGCCTTTAGGACATGTATGGCTGAGGAGACTCCTTAGCAGTAGTGTCCATCCCGATGATATTCCTTAGGCTAGGTCCCTTGTGATAGGTGTTTAGGGACGTAAAGTGAGGACAACGGGAATGGGTAATCAGGGTTATTGTTGATTGGTGAACTTAATAAGTATATTATTATTGTGGGTTGAAAACCCTATATGCTCACCAGGCTCCCAAGCCTGACCCACTCAGTTTTTATGATTACAGGTAGTGGACCCTAAGCATAGTCGGAGGACGATGAGAGATTTTTGATTATAGGCCAGTAGTTGTAAATAACTGTTGAAAGGCTTATAATGTCTTGTTTATGCTTTTGATCTGTATCGGAACATGACATCCCGAGGTTTTGATATGAAATGAAACTATACATTTCTTAAGGAAAGGTTTTGATAAACTTTTATCATGTTTTGTTTTAGGGACCAATTCCGCAACATCTTTTAAAAAGATTTCTCTGATTTTATTTTAAAAAGCATAAATTAAATCGGTCTTTTCTGGTCGAGAAATTAGGGGATGTCACAGTTGGTATCAGAGCATTAGTTTAAGCGAACTAAGAAATTGTAGGATTTCTAGACTTAAACTTAGAATGCTAAGTGATGATTGTGAGATGAGTGTCTACCATATTTTAGACACGAGCACTAGTTTATTTTAGGAAAGATGCGTAAAATGCCCTTATGGGCTAAATGCTATGTGTTTGCCATGTGTTCCATTATTTGTTCGGATCTGGAAACCTTATGTGTGTAGGATTCTAAGCGTATGATTACGAGATTAGAACTAACATGTAAACGTTTCGGAGTGATAAGGGAATTAAAATGTCTAACAAGGATAAAGACCTAAATTCGCCTTATTTGGTATATAGATTATAATGGCAAGAACTTGGAGTGGAGCTGGAAATGCAAACAGAAACCAACAACCTCAAACCCAAGTGGTGGAACAGGTGCCTATAGTAGGAGCTGCACCCGAACCCATCACCATGGCTGGAGTACGAACTATGATTCAGACCATGTTGGCTGAACAGAGGGAGGAATTGAGACAAATGTTGCTGAACAACAGGGATGAACCTTCAGTTCCTGTTGAACAACGTGAACTAAATGACGATCGATCTGAAGAAGGGAACAACAGTAGATCGGTTGGTCATAGTGAACCGCTTGTGGTTGGGAGAAATAACCACGAGGGTAGAATGGAGAGAAATGGGTGCAAGTATAAGGACTTTATGACTTGCAAGCCATCGACCTTCACTGGAAAAGAAGATCCTGTCGGAGTAATGGACTGGATCTCGGAAATGGAGTTGGCTTTCATGAATTGTGATTGCCAAGGCAAGTTACAAACCACGTTTGCAGTACGTCAGTTCAGGGGTAGTGCTGCTCGATGGTGGAGCACTTTGGGGAAAACCCTAAGCCCTAATGAGCCACTGCAACTAACTTGGGCAGAGTTCTTGGTGCACTTCAAGCGCAAGTACTGCTCGGCCCAAAACGTGCTTGAGTTAGAAAACCAATTTCTAACGTTGAAGAAGGGAAGTATGACCGTTGACGAATATACGAATAACTTCACAGACAAAATGGAGTTTGCTTTGCGTATTGTCCCAGATGAGTTGGCAAAAATTGAAAGGTACGCAAAGGGACTTCCATGAGAGTACGCGGTGCCAGTACGTCAGGCACTTACTTTGGAGGCAGCTATCTGGGCTGCCAAGTCTGTTGAAGATATGATAAAGGGGAGAACCGCCAGCAAGGTTGAAGTTGGCGAAAAGAGAAAGTTTGAAGGAACTTCAGGTTCCAATAAAAAGAACAAATTCTCGAAGACTGGTTCGAGAAAATTTGGAGGAGGAGCCGAAGCCAAGTGGTGTGACAAGTGTAAGAAGAAACATGCTGGGAAGTGCAGCGTGGAAGTCACTTGTTACAAATGTGGAAAGCCTGGGCATTATGCCAATGAATGCACCTTCAATAAGAACGTATGTTTTGGGTGCAATGAAGAAGGGCATATTTTGAGGGATTGCCCGAAGAAGAAGGACGCAGCAAAACCCAATTTTCCACCAAAGCCGAAGGCGAGAGCCTTTCAGATGACACTCGAAGCTGCGAAAGAAGAAGCCGATGTCGCTTCAGGTACCTTTCTCGTAAACGAACTGCCTGCCCAAATTTTGTTTGATTCTGGAGCCAATTACTCCTTTATTTCGCATGAATTTGGTAGAAAACTAGTTTTGCCTATAGATAGACTAGTTAATGCTATAATAGTCGATATTGCTAGTGGAAAGTTTGTACCTGTTAGCCATCGTATGAAAAACATCCTCATTGACTTGGATGGGAATAAGTTCCACAAGGAATTATTGCCTATCGAGTTAAATGGTTTTGACATAGTTCTAGGAATGGATTGGCTTAGCGCCAATGATGCTGAAATATTGTGTAGAAAGAAGATAGTAAAAGTAAACCCGCCAGGGAAAGAATCGTTTATGGTGTATGGAGACAAACGCAGAGTAAATTCTGGAATCATTTCCCTAATGAAAGCCAGAAATTGTTTGGCCAAGGGATGTACATCATATCTAGCATTCATGATCGATGCTAAGATGGAAAAGAAGGAGGTGCAGAATATTCCGGTTGTGTGTGATTATCCGGAAGTCTTTCCCGAAGATCTTCCCGGATTGCCCCCTGATCGACAAGTAGAATTTCGTATCGACTTGTTACCAGGAACGACGCCGATAGCAAAAGCACCATATCGATTAGCACCAACAGAGATGAAAGAACTTATGACACAACTTCAGGAGTTATTGGACAAAGGTTTCATTCGACCTAGTTCATCACCCTGGGGAGCCCCTGTGTTATTTGTAAAGAAGAAAGACGGGAGCATGAGAATGTGCATCGATTACAGAGAGCTGAATAAAGCAACAATAAAGAACAAGTACCCGTTGCCGAGGATCGATGACTTGTTCGACCAGTTGCAAGGTTCGAGTTATTTCTCGAAGATCGATCTTAGGTCGGGATACCATCAACTAAAGGTGAGAGAGCAGGATATCGAAAAGACTGCGTTCAGAACAAGATATGGACACTATGAATTTTTGGTTATGTCGTTCGGATTAACGAATGCCCCAGCAGCTTTCATGGATTTGATGAATAGGGTTTGTAAACCATTCCTAGATAAATCCGTGATAGTGTTCATAGATGACATTCTGATTTACTCGAAAAGCCAAGAGGAGCATGGCAAACACTTGAGAGAAGTGTTAGAGGTATTAAAGAAGGAGAAGCTGTATGCAAAGTTCTCCAAATGTGATTTTTGGATTCAAGAAGTCCAATTTTTGGGTCATGTGGTTAACCAAGAAGGGATAATGGTTGACCCAACGAAGATTGAAGCTGTAATGAAGTGGGAACAACCAAAAAGTCCTACGGAGATTCGAAGCTTTTTAGGATTAGCTGGATATTACCGAAGGTTTATCCAAGGCTTTTCTTCGATTGTTACTCCATTAACAGCTTTGACCCACAAAGGAGCTACTTATGCTTGGAATGAGAAGCATAAGGAAGCCTTTGAGAAGTTGAAGAAGAGATTATGTGAAGCACCGATTCTTTCGTTGCCTGAAGGGGTTGATGACTTTGCAGTTTATAGCAATGCATCTGGAGTTGGGTTAGGTTGTGTTCTGACCCAAAGGGATAAAGTGATAGCGTATGCATCGAGGCAATTGAAGGAGCATGAAAAGAACTACCCCACTCACGATTTGGAGTTGGCAGCGGTAGTATTCGCCCTAAAGATATAGAGGCATTATCTTTATGGCACAAAGTGTAAACTTTTCACTGATCATAAAAGTCTCCAATATCTCTTTAATCAGAAGGAATTGAACATGAGGCAACAACGCTGGCTAGAGTTACTCAAGGACTACGACTGTGAGATACTTTACCACCCTGGTAAAGCAAATATTGTTGCTGATGCTCTCAGTCGGAAGGTAAACCTTGAAAAGAAAAGGCCAAGAGCGTTGAGAATTGAAGTTGCCTCGACAATTGTGGAAAGTATAAAGAAAGCTCAAGAGGAAGCTTTAGAGAAAAATGACCGAAAGGAAGAACGTTTGGGCAAAACGTTAGTATTCTGTACAAACAACCAAGGGTTGAAGGTATTCCAAGATAGGATTTGGGTACCTAAGACGGGAGGAGTAAGAGATGTTCTGATGGAAGAAGCTCACAAGACCATGTACTCGATTCATCCCGGCAGGACGAAAATGTATAGGGATCTAAAAACCTATTACTGGTGGCCGACGATGAAACTCGATGTTGCTAAGTATGTGGCCGAGTGTGTAACTTGTGCTAGGGTTAAGGCACAACATCAGAAACCGTATGGGAGTTTAGAACCTTTGCCTGTACCCATGGGTAAATGGGAAGATATTACCATGGATTTTGTGACTAAACTGCTCAGAACAAGGAACGGTCACGACATGATTTGGGTGGTCGTTGATCGCTTCACTAAGAGTGCGCATTTCATAGCAGCCAAAGAGAAATGGTCTATGGATAAACTTGCGAATTCTTACGTGAAGGAAATTGTGAGGCTTCACGGTGTTCCGTTAACGATTGTATCCGATCTTGACAGCCGTCTTACCTCAAGGTTTTGGAGGAGTCTACAAGAGGAATTGGGTACCAAGTTGTGTTTGAGTACAGCTTACCATCCGCAAACCGATGGTCAGAGCGAACGAACGATTCAAACATTGGAGGATATGCTAAGAGCATGTACCCTAGAATTCCAAGGTAACTAGGATGAACACTTACCTCTAGTAGAATTCTCCTATAATAATAGTTTCCACTCAAGCATTAAGATGGCACCTTATCACGCTTTGTATGGGGAAAAGTGTCGAACGCCATCATGTTGGCTGGAAGCTGGGGAAAAGCAGTTTATGGGACCTGAAATAGTCCATCAGACTGCTGAAAAGTTGAAAGTGATAAGGGAAAGGATGTTAGATGCTCAAGATCGACAAAAGAGTTATGATGACAAGAAAAGACAACCGATAACCTTTGAAGTTGGAGATTCGGTTTTACTTAAAGTCTCGCCGTGGAAGGGACTTATAAGATTTGGTAAAAGAGGAAAGTTGAGTCCAAGGTTTATTGGACCATTTAAAGTTCTTCAGAGGATCAGGAATCAAGCTTACAAGCTAGAATTACCGGAAGAACTGGAGGGTATTCATAGCACCTTTCATGTGTGTTATTTGAGAAAGTTCACGGGAGATGTGCCCGACATAATTCCGATTTCTGAGTTAAGGTTGGATGAAAACAAGAGGTTGATCGAAGAACCTAAGGCAATCGTTGACCGTAAGACTATGAAGCTGAGACGCAAGATGGTCGATTTAGTGCTTGTGCGTTGGAAACATACGAATGGGCCAAATCTCACTTGGGAAATGGAGAGTGACATCATGAGTCGCTACCCGCATTTGTTTGGTGATATGTGATTCCGGGGACGAAATCTTCCTAAGGGGGAGAGAATTGTAACACTCGTGTTTCTAGCCTAGGCATTTATATTGAGGTGATAGTCTAGGTTAACCTTTGTAACTCATTTTGAAGAAATGAAAAGGAATTATGTGAATATTATGTGAATTATGTGTTTTATGATTAATTATTAGGGTTTAATTAATTAAGAATAAAAATGAGCGTCAAAAATAAATATTAGATAAAGCCGATATCTTTACATAAAGTTGTAGTAGTTGAAACAAGGATTACGGGGATATAAAGAATACCAAAATCCGAGTTATAACGAAGAAGTTATGACCTGTCGAAGTTTCGCGACAAACCGGCACGGGGCCGAGTGTCGTAAAAAGTGAGTTTTTGATAAACTACTTTTTAGCCTTAGTGATCTAAACGAAAGTCGTAGTATTCGTTAAACCGAGAAGTTCGATAACAAGAACGCCCAAATCTGACTTCGTATGAGGAAGTTACGATTTTTCGAAGTTTCAGCTTAGCAGTAGACAGCTAAAAACTCGAATTTTAGATCGAGTGATTTTTAGCCGACACAACCTAAACGAGAATTGAAGGTCTCGTCATTAGTAGCACAACGGTAAAAATTCTGACGAAAACGGACGTCAGATGATGAAGTTATGAATTTTTAACGAATTTCCTGTCCCGGTCTGTTAAAAATAATAATATAAAAATTAAAGTCAAATTTAGCCGACGAAGTCTAAAAGAAAGTTGTAGAGCATAATTTTACCTACGCGTGCATATAAAGAACGTCAAAAACGGAGCTCGTATGCGAAAGTTATGGATTTTAGAAGTTTTTGCACAAAAACCGAGAAAATTCGCATAGTCACGTTCTTGTCACGTCACCCTCGCTCAAAACGCGCCACGTGTCCAAAATACTGCTGAGTCATCCGAGCTGCTGAGTCATCCGAGCTCCTGATCTGATCCAAAGTGGTCCACTGAGAAGGCGACACGTACCCTCTAGCACATGTCCGAACCCTCGCAAGGCTGCCACGGATGCCCCTACTTCGGACCTAGGCTTCGGTCCAATCACAAGCCGCCAGCAGCCACTTCGCACGCGCAGCCCATGTGCGAGCCCTCCCTACGAGCCCTCGGATCTGCGACTCGTGGCTTCTTCTCAGCCCTTGGATCAGAAGTCTCGCCCCTATAAATAGGAGGGTGCGAGACCTCCCGGGTATATTTTGGAAACTTGTCACTTTTAGCCCCTAAACCCATATTTCTTTCATCTTAACATCCCCCAAAGCCCCGATATCGATTATAACCCCCGGAATACTCCACGAAGTGCCCGAGAAGCCCGGAAAATTTATCTTTTCGGTTTCGAAGCCCGACCTTCGCAAAGCCCGGTTTCTCAATAAAACTCCCGGTTTTATTAGAAACGATCGTTTTAAGCAACGAATTGCTGCCCGATTATCATCAAATCAAGTGAGTGTGTAGTCACTTTCATCTTACACCTAGATATGGAATATTTTCTATAAAATACGTGCTATGTGTAATTATATTAAGTGTTTATTTGAGGTGATTGTTGAATAGATGTTTTATACAAGTTTTAAACTGTATATGCTTTTTATCTACAAAATATGTTGGGTAGAACATGGGTAGATGAAATAGTTGATGTGTGTTAAAATGGTGAGAGGCCTCGATGTTGTTGTTGTTGTTGTTGTAGTCATCTAGCGGAGTATAGATGACGACCACAGACCTTTCTAGACAGTCCAGTGGAACACTAGCAAGTTCGCAACTTGTAGGTGTTGATGAACTAAATGTTCATTGGTGTACTCCATCCCCCTCATGGTTGCCTTTAGGACATGTATGGCTGAGGAGACCCCTTAGCAGTAGTGTCCATCCCGATGATATTCCTTAGGCTAGGTCCCTTGTGATAGGTGTTTATGGACGTAAAGTGAGGACAACGGGAATGGGTAATCAGGGTTATTGTTGATTGGTGAACTTAATAAGTATATTATTATTATTGTGGGTTGAAAACCCTATATGCTCACCAGGCTCCCAAGCCTGACCCACTCAGTTTTTATGATTACAGGTAGTGGACCCCGAGCATAGTCGGAGGACGATGAGAGATTTTTGATTATAGGCCAGTAGTTGTAAATAACTGTTGAAAGGCTTATAATGTCTTGTTTATGCTTTTGATCTGTATCGGAACATGACATCCTGAGGTTTTGATATGAAATGAAACTATACATTTCTTAAGGAAAGGTTTTGATAAACTTTTATCATGTTTTGTTTTGGGGACCAATTCCGCAACATCTTTTAAAAAGATTTCTCTGATTTTATTTTAAAAAGCATAAATTAAATCGGTCTTTTCTGGCCGAGAAATTAGGGGATGTCACAAAGGATAACATCGGTTGATGCGCCTAACAGAGAATGTCATAAACCTGGCAATCGCTCCTCATAGTGTTTGACGTAATCCTGGCAGAGGCGCTTAAAGGATGATGTTGGTAGATGCGCCTTATGTAGCAATAGATTTTGTGCCAATTCCTTAGGTCAATCCTTAGGAATGAATGAATGACGGATAGTTGAATACTTAGGGTAAAATCCTAAGAAAAGAAGAAGATAATGGGGATGGGTAATTGGGTTGATTATTTGATAGTTGAATATAATAATTATATTATTGTGGGTCGAAAACCCTATATGCTCACCAGGCTCCCAAGCCTGACCCACTCAGTTCTCTTTGCATTACAGGTAATGGCACAAGAGTATAAGTTGGTGGACTTGACGAGAGATTTTGGATTATAGATCAGTAGTTATAAATAACTGTTGTAAGGTCTATTTTATATTGTTTATGCTTTTGGTCTGTATCGGAACATGACATCCCGAGGTTTTATTATTTAATGAAAATACATTCTCTTTGAGAAATGTTTTGATAAATGGTTATCATATTTTGTTTTTTGGGATAAATTCCGCAACTGTTTTCCTTAAAAAGGATTACTCTGATTTTAAAACAAAGCATAAACAAATCGGTCTTTTCTGGCCTTGAAATTGGGGATGTCACACCCTGTATCAAGGACCCAAGAATTAGAACGGGGTGAATTATTAGACAATATAGTGTATGTACCTGCATGGTTGGGTCTTACTTTCCCATCCTTCACATCTTGCTGGTACTTTGGGCAGTTTCGCTTCTAGTGCGACTTTTCATGGCAATAGAAGCATTCTGCCTCTTTAGGGTTAGCAGAAGGAATGACGAAACCTTTCTTGGTTCCAATTGAAGAGGAGCCATCAAGGGTCTTCCCCTTGGTGCCCTTCGAAGGGATCTTCTTCTTCTTTCCTTTGCCTTGACCGATTGCCAAGACAGGGGCCACGGTAGGAGTAGGAGTGGTAACAACCAACTTACCTTTAAGACCACTTTCCGCGGTCTTCAAAAGTCCTTGAAGTTTGCTGAGTGTAACTTCCTCCTTGTTCATCTGGTATGTCATACGGAATTGATCATAACACGAAGGTAAGGAGTGCAAAATGATGTCAATTGCCAACTCCTCGGGGAAGTTCACATTCAGTTTCAGCAAACGGTCCACATACCTTTGCATTTTCTGCATGTGGCCCGTGATGGGTTCACCATCCTTCATCCGGGTTGTTATCATAAAGGAGATGATTTCATATCGCTCTTGACGAGCACTCTGATGGTAGCGGTCCATCAAATCCTGGTGCATCTCAAAAGGATAGTAGTCCTCATAGCACTTTTGGAGCTCGACTGTCATAGTGGCCAACATGATACATGCCACCTTGGTAGCATCTCTTTCATGTGCCTGATATTCAGCGATCTCCTCAGGAGTAGCAGAAGGCTAAAGTTCCTTAAGCTCCTTGTCGAGGACATATTCTTTGTCCTCATACCAAGTAACCATCCTGATGTTTATGATCCAATCCATAAAGTTGGATCCATCAAAGATGACTCTCCCATAAAGGTTCATGAGAGAAGGAGCCGGTAGGGTTTGAGCCAGAAGCAGCATTGTTGGAAGACATCTGAAAAAGAAGAAAGACAAGTTTAGATTAGATATAAAGATAGTCCTTAATAAAACACCCAAATGTAATATTAAGGCTAGGACCCAACACAATATTTTATAACTTAGAAGAGGGATGCCGTAATCCAAGCTATAAAACATTTGAAGGTAGGTGAATGACGATTCACCAATTTCCACCATGAAAAACGAAATAAATTATTAGGTTTTAATTGGTTTTGAAACTCCTAGATTCTTTGAGATTCATTGAACTTTTCAATGGCATGTTTCAATCTCGAGTGTACCCTTCAGGTTTTGTGACTGGGATGCCGAGGATCACAAAACAAGGTGTGAAGTAACCATGCAAATTACTCGGTACCCTTAATATTTACTCCTCAATCGATGTGCCGGTTAACCACACGCGCTTCACCGATATTATGATAAACATTAAGTTACCCTTTGCCTACCTTGTTAAGTCCAGGTTAGTGTGCCGGTTAACCACACATGCTCCACTAACAACTTTATCAAAGTGCAAAGTCTAATTTCATGGGTTAGCACCGTATTCACATTTTCCTAAAGTAACTAAGATTGAGAATTTATAAAAAACATTTAGTTACTTTATATTCATCATACTTTTAATGAAGATTTAAATTTATTGTCTTACCCGTTTAGCTAACGACCCTCCACCGATCAAGGAAGCGGTGGGTGAGAGTGGACACCCATTAAGCTGCCATTTTATAGGCAGCAACCTTATACCCCCTTATAGGCCGACTTCGTGAATGAGGCCTACTAACGGGAAAACGACTTTTTCTAATACATATATAATTCTTATTAAACTTATAATATTATAAAGTATAAGGGTTGAATTTTAACTTTTAAAATTCTAGGGGTTGGAACTAAAGTTTTTATAGTGACTTTACATGTTCCAAAACTTGAGGGCAAGTTTTGTAACTTTCAAAGCATTTCATCTTTCTTAACTTATGAGTTAATTGTTCAATAAAATGAGAGACTTTTCATTTTATGTAACCTATGTGTTTCTTTAATGGACTTTAAAATAGAGACTTTTGGTAATCCATAACTTGAGGACAAATTATGGATTCCATTAAAACACATAATTGATCAAGAATTAATCATTAACCAATTTAGCAAGTAATTCCTATCATCTAACGATAACTCATAAGAACATGAATATCATATCAAAATTTCAAGAATCATATGAACACATATAAAACATGGAATTTTGATATTAGCCATTGTAAATGGATTAGCATATCCATTACACCATCTAAAACAAGTTTTATATGACCAAAACAGTTTAGGGCAATGTTTTTAGTCCATTTCCAGCAGAAAAAGTCGAAAAACTGCATTCTGGGGCTCCTACTCGTCGAGTGCACGAACCTACTCGACGAGTAGGATGAATTTAGTCATGGACTCGTCGAGTCCTCCCATGGACTCGGTGAGTTCATGCTGCAGAGTGCAGAAAAACTGAGTTTTTTCACAATTTTGCATCAAGTATCAAACAAACAAGCCTAGTCTATGATACCACTGTAGGGTTATGAGCATTCTAACACTCCTATAGTGTACATGCAACCCTAGAAACCTTGGATCTATGTTTAATCTATGACACATGCAAATTTGTTTTTCCAAGGTTCATAACCTATCTAGCATACATGGGGAACTTTTAAACATAAAATCTAGTAAGAAATACATACCTTTTGGTTCTTGGATTCCTTGAGAACCTTGTGAGCCTAGCACCTCAAGTGTGATGCCTCAAATGTCTCACACAACACCAAATACACTTGGAATAACCTTGAGAGAAATAGAACACTTCTAAAATCAGCTATGCCCTCTTGTTCTCACTAGTGCCCAATTTTGGTTGCTCATATATTCCTTTTATAGTGTGTCATAAGTAGGGTTACACCATGTAAACCCTAACTTGACATGGCTCTTCATTTCCATGATCAATGGGTTCAAAAACACCATGGAGCATCCTATGGGTTTTAGCCCAACCTGATAATCCATGGAGCCTTAGCCCACTATACAAGTATGGGTGATTTACACAATCAACCTATATATTTAATTTGTCTTCTTTTGATCACTTAATTAATTCCAAACTAATTCTTGATCAATACTAATTAAATAATATTATTAATATATTAGAACTTATAATATATTAATAAACCTTATGTTGGATTAGTGTCTAAGTCCATAACTATAATTAGTATATACTTGACCCGACCCGGCATGGTCCATTTGGGTTGCGTGGCATCAGAACATTTGGGTAGACCTTTTAATGAGAAGAAGATATTTGTGACATATTAATATATTATAAGTTCTAATATATTAATATGAAATCATATTATTTAATTAGTATTGATCAAGAATTAATTTGGAATTAATTTAGTGATCAAAAGAGACTAATTAAATGTATGGGGATTGATTGTGTAAATCATTGATTCTTATATATGTGGGCTTATGATCCATGATTCCATATGTTGGGTTTAACCCATGTGGTGGCCCATGGATACTCCATGGAGGTTAAAACCCATGAAGCATAAGGAATGGGTAAAGTCATAGGTTACATGGTGTGACCCTAATGTGCACACTATATAAAGCCCCCATTGGTTGGTGAAATTGGCACTAGTGCAGAATATAGAGGGCAAGCCAATTTCTATGAACTCATATCTTCTCTCATGGTTATTCCAAATGTTCATGGTGTTGTGTGAACCATTTGAGGTGTCATATTTGGGGCACTAGGCTCTTTAGCTCCATGGAATCAAGCTCCAACAAAGAGGTATGTAATTATACTAGTTTTATATTACTTGTACTTCATAATATGCTAGTTAGGATAATACCTTGGAAAAATTGATATTTGCATGTATAATAGAGAAAACATAGATCCAAGGTATTTAGGGTTGCATGTACACCATATGAGTGTTAGAATGCTCAAAACCCAACAGTAGTATACGAGCCTAGGCTTGTTTTCAATTATATTTGATGCTATTTGCTGAAAATGTCGTAAACTGCTCATTGGATAGTGGACTCGCCGAGTCCATGAAGGAACTCGACGAGTTCATGTGCATCTTCAACCAACTCGCCGAGTCAGTTCATGCACTCGACGAGTTGGTGCTTCTGAGTGCAAATTTTCGAGTTTTGGTGATGGAATTGGTCTAGAATCATTACCTTTAACTGTTTTGGACTTATAAAACCTGTTTTTCAATGTGGTAATGATTATGTTAAACCAATTTCAATGCAATAATCAAAGTTTCAAGTTTTATATATGTTTATGTGATTCTTGAAAATTGTTGATTATGAATGTTCATGCTTATGAGTTTTGTTAGATCATAGGAATTATGTGCAAATTGTTTGTTAGTATAATTCTTGATCTTAATAAAATTGTATGGACTCCATAACTTGCCCTCAAGTTATGGATTACCAAGAGTTTATGTTTCCTTGATTTATGAGTTAGTTTAGATTAATGAAAAAAATTGTGTTTTAGTTGTTTTCAATCCAAATTAATCTAGAGTTAGTTCATAAAATATGTTTTTGTAACTTGTCCTCAAGTTACATAAAAGGTCACATTTATGAATCTTAAAACTTATAAAAGTGTCGTAGGTTACATAAAAATGAAGAGTCTTTTTCATTAAATTGTTTTATGACTCCATAACTTGTCCTCAAGTTATGGATGTTTAAGAGTCACTTCCTTAAAAGTGTTATTAAAGAATAAGGAGTTACATAAAATGAAGAGTCTTCATTTTAATGTATATTAAAACTCATAAGTTATGAAATGAAAAGTCTTGAATAGTTTCAAAACTTGCCCTCAAGTTTTGGAATTTGTAAAGTTACCCCCTCATGTATACTTTAATTCCAAATTGAACCTTAGAATTTTAAAAGGTTTAAAATTCAACACTTATACTATTATTATAATTTTAATTATATAGATATGTATAAGATAAAGTCAATCTTACCATTATTAGGCCTCATTCACGAAGCTGGTCTATAAGGGGGTATAAGGTTACTGCCTATAAAATGGTAGTTTAATGGGTGTCCACTCTCACCCACCGCTTCCTTGACTGGTGGAGGGTCGTTAGCCGAACGGGTAGGATATGACTATAATTATCCCTTCATTAAAAGTATAATGATAAATACTAAGTAACTATAATTTGCACCTTGTTAAGTCGTTATTGGAGCGTGTGTGGTTAACCGGCACACTAACCTGGGACTGACCAAGTGTGGCAAAGGGTAACTTAAATTTATCATAGATCGATGGAGCGTGTGTGGTTAACCAGCACATCGATTAGGTGATAAATATTAAGGGTACCAAGTATATTTGCATGGTTATTCACACCTTGTTTGTGATCCTAGGCATCCCAGTCACAAACTTGAGAGGGCACAATCGAGATTCAAACATGCCATTGAAAGTTCAATGTATCTCAAAAGATCTAGGAGTTTCAAATCCAATTAAAACTTAATTATATTTCGTTTTTCATGGTAGAAATTGGTAAATCGTCATTTACCTACCTTCAACTATTTTATAACTTGGATTACGACATCCCTCTTCCAGATATAAGTAGGTTGTTGGGTCTTAGCCTTAATATTTCATATTGGGTGTTATATTAAGGACTTTAAATCAACGAACTTGAATTTCTCCCTTATAGATGTCTCCTTCAGACAACTATGGTCTTCCTAAATCTTTAGGAACAAGCTTCCTAGTTAAGATGATATCCTAAAATGGCAATCAAGGTGAAAGATTAATCCCTTTGTTGTGCATTAGTGGGACTGGAAATCATACTTCACTTCCTCCACCTCTTCCAATAAATCTCCCTATACCACGAGTTTCAAGACTTGATAAGTTCTAAGTCACTCAATCCCTATTGGCAAGCAAAGTCCATATGTGCTTACATCTTAGAGGTTACGTCACATATTGACAAGCCGGG
Source organism: Lactuca virosa (assembly GCF_052849685.1). Lineage (NCBI taxonomy): Eukaryota > Viridiplantae > Streptophyta > Magnoliopsida > Asterales > Asteraceae > Lactuca > Lactuca virosa. The sequence continues at coordinate 338,900,355 of NC_136428.1, read as the reverse complement.
AGAGTCGGGTGTCGAAGTCTCGAGGTAGCTGGCTGATGACTTGGTTCTTCAGTCACTCCCTGATGACAGATCACGACATGAACCTTAATGATCTTACCTATTTGCTTGATGATGCTGAATCAACAATGATTTGGAGCATTGGTAAAGCAAATTAGATTGGAAGATCTACTTCCCAAACCTATTTGGACATTGACAATGGTGACATTGGAAGTCCAGAAAAACTTTCTCTTCCCAATTGAAAGGGATCGGCCATGGTCAAGTCGTTTGACCTAATGGTAAGGAGAAAGTCTAAGTCTGTGATAGTCCCGTATACCATTTCCAAAGAGTCCATATATTTCTTTAGCCAATAAAAGGGACATTGGTTGCGAATCTGCCCAATTTACCTGAAATTTCATAAGGAAGGTAAAGTCAAAAAGTTTGACTTTGCTTCGGGTAAACTCCATTATCTAACTCTATTAAGTCTCCTTTTGAGATTCTTAATACATGATGTAATGTAATTACATTTTGATGTTTTGGAAAATCAAAGGAAGCTTAAAGAAAGAGTATGCTGATTTTGATCGCGAAGATGGATTTCGATCACATGGTTCGATGATCAGAATTTTGAGCTGCTGCATAAGAGTTATGATATATATATTGCTTAGGAATAGACAACAAAATGTTTTTCATATGTATTAGCATTGTAAGGATAAGTTTTTTCGCAAGTTTTAAAATAAAAGAAAATTTTTGTTTTATTTATTTTGAGTATCCTTACAATGACATTTGTGAAAAAATTGTTGTTTATATGTTTCCATTGATAAGCAATATTGGTAAATGGATTTGATTCTTTCATTTGTGGTAGTATCATAATTTACCAAATAAGGAAAGATTCTCATCACCCAAGGTTCAGTTGGATAGAAACTTGGAATCATGCAACTTGTATTGTATGATGAATGAGAAATTTTCATCTTTGGGAAATTAAGACTAATTCCTTGTTCACATGTACATGTGAGTCAAGTGAAGGACTAAAGGATTGGGTACAATTGGTTGTGTGCTGGTCAGGTCCACCACAAAGGTTGATAAGATCATTCGTTATGATTTACTACAGTTTAGTAAATATGGTTATGCTTACACGTTTAAGAGTAATTCTGAAACATTGGAAAGGTTTCAATGTAAGGCATAACGAATAAGAAGAATCAAATTAGGCAGGAAGATAAAAGTTTATCAAATCTGAAAAGATGGGAGAGTACTTTAGTATCATGTTTTATGATCATCTTAATGATTGTGAGACCATATCACAATTCATCCTCCAAGGACATCTTAGTGCATTCTTATGGCTAATAAGAGGAGTCATGAATTGTGGAAATGGTTAAATCAAGAAGATGAGTCATACTTCGTTCCAAAGCAAGTCTTAGATTGTAACTTGAGTGACACAACTTAAGAAGGTTTAAAACACTTGTCAAATGTAGAATGAGATGTTTCTTACTCTTGGACATTTGAAATTAGTAGGTTGTGATGTTTTGGATAAAACAAAGACCAACAGAGGCCAATTGTGTGAAGTGTTTGTCTTGATAAGAATCCGCACTATGTATTGAATACTTGTGTTTTCAAGGGATGGCTCTTGGCAAGAGAGTCTTATATGTCAAGAGGACAGTGGGAGTCTACAAGATCCTGAAAGAATTTCAAGATCTAATCAAGAATAAAACATGTAGTTTATAACCTATCCTGTTGACATTTCTGTGCCTATTCCAGTTAAAGTTGGCGTTGCATATGAGTTCTGAGAGTTCTCAATTGGTTGCACAACTACTTGGAAGCAATGGCAGGCCCTTGTACTGCCAGGTGGCAAGAATTTAAGATTGCACAAGTTCAGTCCGTATGAGTTTGGATTTGTCATTAACCTTGTCTTGTGATTATGGTTTTGACAAATTCATATGGATAGGAACTCATACACCATAAAATCTAAGTGTCATAAGGTTTCTCTCCGATTCATGAAAATTATGGTGAGGAAACGCTTTCACTAAGTAGATTTTAAGTAGATAGCAATTGTGATATTTGCATTCTCAAAGTCGTTAGTGGAGCGTGTGTGGTTAACCGGCACACTAACATGGACTTGTGAGGAATGGAAAATGTCCAAACAATTGAGACTATGATTACGGCATCCCTTTTCATAGTTCTAAAATTGTTTAGACACACATGTGAGCTATCTAAGGAAAGGTGTATGATTTTGATAAAGTTTTTATCAAAGCATCTCGGATCAAAAATCTGAACTTTGGTAAGAAAGTCAATAAAGTATTGATTTCTAGAAGTCCAACTGGTTTCTGGATACATGTCAAAGCTAGTGGGAGCATAAGTGTTATGCTAGTAAGATAATAATCATTATGCTAGTGGGAGCATGATGATTATGTTGCAAGTTAGCAATGTTAATTATAGAAAACAAAAGTTTCATTTCGCTTTGAAAAGTTGTTTTGCTATAATTAAGGGAGATGATTTTATACTTCATTCCAATTCTACAAGCTTAGATTGAGATTTTAATCAACTTTAGTCAAAAATATATATAACTGTTATGTTGGAATGGTTCAACATAAGGAAATTCTATATATGTTGCATTCTCAAAATGCGATTATGATTATGACATCCCTCTTCATAGTTCGAATTATGAGAACATGGCAAATAAAAATTTTATAGCATGAATCATGTCCCATATGCTTTGGGTATAGGTTTGGTTACATGTGTTATAATATTTATCCATTCTAAATTTTCCAAATGCCTAGGACATTAGGAGGGGAAAAGGAATAGAACTGGATATGACTAAAATGATTAAGCAATTGTCGAGAACAATCTGAGGTTTACCAAAGATTGGTTGCTCATGGACAATTAGAAGTATATAGTTAGGACCATATTGACATATTCTGAAAAGAGGCAACTCTTGGTCAGAAGTGATAGTCAAAATGGTAATGTGGAATTGTTTCCATAGGTGGAAGCTATTCTTTGAATCTGTGTAAGATTAAAGAACTTAATTCAAAGAAGGATGTTCAAAGGAATGTACCTTGAATTTGAGACTTCATTTCCATTGAATTTCTTTCCATTGGAATACTCTGTAATGTCTGTTGCCAAGTCTTTGTTACTTCTGTGCATAGTCATTACAAGGGGATCACTGCATATAAGTTTAGAATCTAACGGATAATAGTAAATGGCAAGAGTTTGGTATTCTTACATTTACAATATGGATTTGAATTGTGAAATAAGCATCACTGAAATGTTGTCAATCGATCTGTTTCACAAAGAGAGGACCATATGTAAACATAGTGTGCATACTTGGAGTATGGCATAGTTATTGTTTAGACAAACATAGTGTGCATGCTTGGAGCATGGCATCACTACTGTTTTAATTCAAGTATTAAGTTGATTAATTGAAACATAAATAATGAGTAATCAATATGGTGCTTAGATAAAAGGTGGTTTTATTTACACACAAAGTGTTGGGGCCATATAAGATTAGTATTATTCTTATGTTTCACTTTGCATGTTTTGACTTCCAGAATAACTAGGTCATTCTTCCCGAATGATTAAGTTATTCAAACCATCCACAGTCAGTCATATGTTGGAAGTAGATATGAATCAAGACTGTCATGAAGCTGGATTGTAGATGTCCAAGGTATGGGACATAGCAAGAGTTGTTAGAACATTCATGAGTGCTCATAAGTTCTAAGTATTGGATTCAACCCACGCTCATTTGGATTCGCTTCATGGATTTTATCACGAGTGAATCGTGAGATGATAATATCTTATATTCTTCAAACCAAGAGATATGAGTTGTTGACTATGAGTTGGTTATACATTGATTGCACGAAAACGCATTGGTAACTCGATGTTATAAAACGTGCCTTTGTGTATGATTCAATAAGTAGTAGAACAAGCCATATGAGTCGAAGTTTATCCATTCCTTTTACCTTCGGGATAAAAGAGATATATGTGGGCCCCTCGATGATTTAGTGATGACACCCTAAGTGCTTGGCCAAGCCTGGACTGATTTGATTTGTTCAATTAGTCGGTCGTCATAAATCAGAAATTGGGAAACAACAAACGGACAGAGAGAATGATTATAATCCATGTCTCAGTCTATATGATATCTAGAATGGAGGAATATATGATCACTTATCTAATGGACGCGTCATTGATTTGTTCAGAGTTCGGCAGTAGCTTTTAAGAGCTACAATTGCTGGTCGGGTTGGGAAGGCGTACTTGCAATAATAGTTATTAGACTTATCCAAGTGGGAGACTGTTGGATTAGTGTCTAAGTCCATAACTATAATTGGTATATACTTGACCCGACCGGGCATGGTCCATTTGGGTTGCATGGCATCGGAACATTTGGGTAGACCTTTTAATGAGAAGAAGATATTTGTGACATATTAATATACTATAAGTTCTAATATATTAATATGAAATCGTATTATTTAATTAGTATTGATCAAGAATTAATTTGGAATTAATTTAGTGATCAAAAGAGACTAATTAAATATATGGGGATTGATTGTGTAAATCATTGATTCTTATATATGTGGGCTTATGATCCATGATTCCTTATGTTGGGTTTAACCCATGTGGTGGCCCATGGATACTCCATGGAGGTTAAAACCCATGGAGCATAAGGAATGGGTAAAGTCATGGGTTACATGGTGTAACCCTAATGTGCACACTATATAAAGACCCCATTGGTTGGTGAAATTGGCACTAGTGCAGAATATAGAGGGCAAGCCAATTTCTATGAACTCATATCTTCTCTCATGGTTATTCCAAATGTTCATGGTGTTGTGTGAACCATTTGAGATGTCATATTTGGGGCACTAGGCTCTTGAGCTCCATGGAGTCAAGCACCAACAAAGAGGTATGTAATTCTACTAGTTTTATTCTACTTGTACTTCATAATATGCTAGTTAGGATAATACCTTGGAAAAATTGATATTTGCATTTATAATAGAGAAAACATAGATCCAAGGTATTTAGGGTTGCATGTACACCATAGGAGTGTTAGAATGCTCAAAACCCAACACCTTAAGTGTTATTTCTCTCATTTTAGTCTATCCAAATGCATGATGTCATGCAACCAAAATGGACCATGCTAATAGGGTTAAGTATATTCCAGAAATAGTTATGAACTTAGACACCTAATCCAACATGACTGTGGAGAATTTGAATTACTTAGTTATTCGGGAAGTCAAAACATGCAAAATGAAACACAAGAATAATACTAATCCTATATGGCCCCAAGAACCTTTGAGAGTAAATAAAACACCTTTTATTTCAACACCATATTGATTACTCATTATTCATTGTATAATGTTTCGAATAATCAACTTTATACTTGAATCTGAAACAATATTCATGCCATGCTCCAAGAATGCACACTATGTTTGTACAAACAATAGTTATGCCTAACACCAAGGATGCACACTATGTTTGTCTATGATCCTTACTTTGTGGAATAGATCAATTGAACATAATTCCAATGATTCTCATTTCACCCAAATCCTTATCGTAAATGTAAGAATTCCAAATTCCTGCCATTTACCGAAATCTGTTAGATTCTTAACTTATATGCATTGATCCTCTTGTAATAACTATGCACAAAGTCACAAAGACTTGTCAACATACATTACAGAGTATTCCAATGGATATCAATTCCATGGAAACGAAGTCTCAAATTCAACGTACATTCCTTTGAACATCCTTCTTGCATTTATATTTTTTTCTAATCTTACACAGATTTAAAGAATAACTTCCACCTATGGAAACATTTCCATATTCCCATTTTGACTATCACTTCTGAACAAGAGCTACCTCTTTTCAGAATATGTCAATATGGTCCTTTCCAAAAATTTACACCATACTTCCAACTGTCCCTGAGCAACCAATCTTTGGTAAACCTTATATTGTCCTCGACAATTGCTTAATCAATTTTAGTCATATCCAATTCCAGACCTTTTCCCCTCTTAGTGCCCTAGGCATTTGGAAAATTTAGAAAGGATAAATATTATAGCACATGTAATCGATCCTATATCCGAAGCATATGGGACATGATTCATGATGTCTCACATAAAGACATGATCATAGACCAGTCTTTTGCTACAATATTTTTTTATTTGCCATGCTTTCATAATTCGACTATGAAGAGGGATGCCGTAATCATTATCGAATTTAAGAACGCAATATATATAGAATTTCCTTAAGTTGAACCATTCCAACATAATATATATATATATATATATATATATATATAGAATTTCCTTAAGTTGAACGCAATATATATATATATATATATATATATATATATATATATATATGATTAAAATCTCAATCTAAGCTTTTAGAATTGAAATGAAGTATAATTTCCTCTCCCTGAATTATAGCAAAACAACTTTTCCCAATTGAAACTTTTGTTTTCTATAATTAACATTGCTAACTTGCAATACTTATCATAATTATCATGCTCCCACTAACATGATAATTATTAGCATAACACTTATGCTCCCACTAGCTTTGACATGTACTCAGAAATCAGTTGGACTTCTAGAAATCAATATTTTATTTACTTTCTTACCAAAGTTCAGATTTCTAATACGAGATGCTTTGATAAAACTTTATCAAAATCATACAACTTTCCTTAGATAGCTCACATGTGTGTCTAAACAATTTCCAGAACTATGAAAAAGGATGTCATAATCATAGTCTCAATTGTTTAGACCTTTTCAATTTCTCACAAGTCCATGCTAGTGTGTCGGTTAACCACACACGCTCCACTAACGACTTTAAAAATGCAAATATCAAAATTGCTATCTACTTAAAATCTACTCAGTGAAAGAGTTTCCTCACCATCATTTTCATGAATCAGAGAGAAACCTTATGACACTTAGATTTTATGGTGTATGTGTTCCTATCCATGTGAATTTGTCAAAACCATAATCACAAGACAAGGTTATTGACAAATCCAAACTCATATGGACTAAACTTGTGCAATCTTAACTTCTTGCCACCTAGCAGCACAAGGGCCTACCATTGCTTCCAAGTAGTTATGCAAACAACTGAGAACTCGTAGAACTTAGATGCATAGTCAACTTTAACTGGAATGGGCACAAAATTAGGAATATGTCAACACGATAGGTTACAATCCTCAAGTCGTGCGCTAGTGATAAACTACAGGTTTTATTCTTAATCAGTTCTTCAAACTCTTTCAGGATCTTTTAGACTCCCACTATCGTCTTGACATATAAGACTCTCTTGCCAAGAACCATTCCTTGACAAACAAATATTCAAGAGATAGTGCGGATTCTTATCAAGACAAACACATCACACAATTGGCCTCAGTTGGTCTTTGTTTTATCCAAAACATCACAACTTACCAATTTCAAATGCACAAGAGTAGGGAACATTTTACTCTTACATTTGACAAGTGTTATAAACCTTATTTAAGATATGTCACTCAAGTTACAATCTTGGAGTATGACTCTAAGAATTGTTTTGGAACGAAGTATGACTCATCTTCTTGATTTAACCATTTCAACAATTCATGATTCCTCTTCTTAGCCATAGGAATACACTAAGATGACCTTAAAGGACCAATTGTGATATGGTTTCTTAGTCATTAAGATGATCACAAAACATGATACTAAAGTACTCTCCCATCTTTTCAGTTTTGAGAAACTTTTATCTTTCTGCCTAATTTGATTCTTCTCATTCGTTCTGCCATACATCGAAACTTTTCCAATGTTTCAGAATTATACTTAAACTTGTAAGTATAACCATATTTACTAAACTTTAGTAAATAATGACGAATAGTCTTATCGATCATTGTGCTGGACTTGACCAGTGCACAAGAATGTATACTCGATCCCTTAGTCCTTCACTTGACTCACATATACATGTGAACAAGGAATTAGTCTTAATTTTCCAAAGATGAAAATTCTCATTCATCATACAATACAACTTGCATGATTCCAAGTTTCGTTCCAATTGAAACTTGGGTGATGAGAATCTTTCCTTATTTGGTAAATTTAGACACTACCACAAATGAAAGAATCAAATTCATATTTCCATTATTGCTAGAAACATACAAACATCAATTTTTCATAAATGCCATTGCAAGGAGATATAAAATAAAACAAAATTTTATTTATTAATAAAATGTGGAAAAAACTTTTTCCTTACAATGCAACTTTAAATGAAAACTATGCTATTGCATATTTCCTAGCAATCTATCATAACTCCTAAGCATTAGCTAAAAAATCCGATCTTCGAACCATGCAATTGAAATCCATCTTCGCGATCAGATTCAGCATACTATTTTTTTAAGCTTCCTTCCCTTTGCTTGATCCTGCAAAACATCAAAATGCAACCTAGTCACATCATGTATTAACAATCAACAATTAGGAACTTAACAGAGTTAGATAGTGGACTTACCTGAAGCAGAGTCAAACTTTTTGATTCTTCCTTCTCTCAGATCTTTCAGGTAGTCAGGGCATCTTCGCAACCAATGCCCCTTCTCTTGACAATAAAAACATATAGACTCTTTGGGAATGGTACACGAGACTATCACAGACTTAGCCTTTCCCTTTACCTTTTGATCAACCGGGTTGACCAAGGTCGATCCCTTTCCATTGGAAAGAGAAAGCTTTTTTGGACTTCTAATGTTACCATTGTCAATGTCCATGGAAGTTTGAGAAATAGACCTTCCACCCAAATTTACTTTTCCAGTGTGCCAAACATTGCTGATTCAGCAACAACAAGCAAATAAGAAAGATCTATTAGGGTCATGTCGTGATCTGTCACATAGTAGTGTTTAAACAACTCACTATATGACTCAGGAAGTGACTGAAGAACCCAGTCAATAGCCAACTTCCTTGGGAAAACGAAACCCAACATTCTCAACCTGTCAATGTGTGACTTCATCTCTAAGACATGAGTACACACAAGTCTTCCATCTTTATGTTTCATTGCAAGTAGGGCTTGAGTGATCTTGAACTTTTCAAGTCTTCGAGCTTATGGGTCAGGGAGAATAATTGGAGGAGGTGGAGGAAGAGAAGTATGATTTCCATGATCCAATCGCGGGACATCATCTTCATTAGGGAAGCTTGTTCCAAGAGATTTGGGAAGATCATAATTGTCTGAGCCAGACATCTACAATGGGAGAAATCCAAGTTAGTTGATTTTAAATCCTTAATATAACACCCAATATGAAATATTAAGGATAGGACCCAACACAATATTTTATAACTTGAAAGAGGGATGCCATAATCCAAGCTATAAAATATTTGAAGGTAGGCGAATGACGATTCACCAATTTCCACCATGAAAAACAAAATAGGAATTAGGTTTTAATTGGTTTGAAACTCCTAGATCTTTTAAGATTCATTGAACTTTTCAATGGCATGTTTAAATCTCGATTGTGCCCTCTCAAGTTTGTGACTGGGATGCCGAGGATCACAAACAAGGGGTGAATAACCATGCAAATTAACTTGGTACCCTTAATTTTATCACCTAATCGATGTGCCGGTTACCCACACGCGCTCCACCGATCTATGATAAACATTAAGTCACCCTTTGCCACTCTTACTAGTCCATGTTAGTGTGTCGGTTACTCACACACGCTCCACCAACGACTTGGTAAGGTACAAAGTGTAATTTCATGGGTTAGCACCAAATTCACATTTTCCTAAAGTAACTAAGATTGGGAATTTATAAAAGGTTTAGTTACTTTATATATACCATTATACTTATAATGAGAATTATAGTCCTTGTCCTACCCATTCGGCTAACGACACTCCACCAGTCAAGCAAACGGTGGGTGAGAGTGGACACCCATTAAGCTGTCATTTTATAGGTAACAACCTTATACCCCCCTTATAGACCGGCTTCGTGAACGAGGCCTACTAACAGTAAGACTGACTTGCTCTTATACATACATACATACATACATATATATATATATATATATATATATATATATATATTATTAACTTATAATACTATAAAGTATAAGGGTTGAATTTTTACTTTTAAAACTCTAGGGTTTGGAATTAAAGTGTGTGTGAGACTTTACAAATTTCAAAACTTGAGGGCAAGTTTTGAAACTATTCAAAAATCTTTTCATTTCTATAACCTATGAGTTTAATATGGATTTTAATGGCAAGACTCTTGAAAATCCATAACTTGAGGACAAGTTATGGAGGTCATAAAGCAATTTTATGGGAAAAGACTCTTCAAGTTCATAACCTAAGACTCTTTAATAAGAAAGACTTTTGGTTTTCAATAACTTGAGGACAAGTTATGGAATCCATTAAAGGCTATTTAGATCATCTAATAAACAAACAAACATGTCAAGCAAAACTATGATCTAGATTAAACTCATATGAACAAGACAATTCAAATCTAACAATTTTCATGTAATTAGCCTAACCATTAAACTAATACAAAACATGAATCTATTGACAGTTATCTTTGGAATTGGATTAGAATGATCATTACCACATCAAAAACATGTTTATAAGTTTAAAAAAAGCTTAGGGTAATGATTCTAGTCCAATTCCAGCCTTAAAACACGAAAATATGTAAACTAGAAGACCAACTCGCTGAGTTCTATAAAGAGCTCATCGAGTTTATTCTTTAACTCATGAACTCGTCGAGTTTTTGGCCAGAACTCGTCGAGTTTTTAGTCTGGGCAGATTCTTGGTTTTGAAAATTAAGTTGCATCAAGTATAATTGAAAACAACACTAGGCTCTGATACCACTGAAGGGTTTTGAGCATTCTAACACTCCTATGGTGTACATGCAACCCTATAAACATTGGATCTAAGTTTTCTCTATTATACATGCAAATATTCAATATTCCAAGGTTTCATCCTAACTAGCATAATATGAAGTATATTCAATACAAGAATCTAGTAGAATGACATACCTTTTGCTTGTGGTTGATTCCTTGGAGCTTCAAGAGTCTAGCACCAATAATGTGGATGCCTGAAGTGGAATCACAAATCACCAAAAAAAACCTTGGAGAGCTTGAGAGAATAGTAACCACACTAGAAATCGGCCCACTCTTGTATACTCACACACTAGTGCCATTTCATGTGCCAAAGACCTCTTTATATAGTATGGAGGATTAGGGTTACATTCATGTAAACCTTAATACCCATGACCTTTCATTTCCATAGGATCCATGGGTTAAAAATCCATGGACTATCCATGCAAGCTTAGCCCAACCTAAATGAACTTGGCCCATGTTGTATATATAAGAGTCCATATTTAATTAGTTCCTTTTGATCACTAAATTAATTCTAAATTAATTCTTGATCAATACTAATTAAATAATATGATTTTATATTAATATATTACAACTTATAATATATTAATAAACCATAGACATACTATTCTCAAAATACTATCCATACAAATTGTTTCGGTGAAGTGAAACCCTAATGGACCATGCTACTCTCGGGTCAAGTACATACCAATATTAGTTATGGGCTTAGACATCTAATCCAATAGTATCTTGGTGTCAGGATCACTACTTTGGTAGGTATCATTGCTTCTATCCCAAACACCAAGGAGTAGGGGGTCTGACCTGTGGCTACTTTGGAATTAGTCCTATCTTCCCGTAAGACGAAAGGAAGCTCTTCTGCCCATCTTCCTTTCTTTTTATGTAACCTTTTCTTCAAGTTGTTTACTATGATCTTATTGATAGATTCTGTTTGACCATTAGCTTAGGGATGAACAAGAGTGGAAATTATTATTTTGATTCCCCAACACGTGGAAAAGTCTCTTGTCCACTTGCTTATGAATTGGGATCCATTGTCGCATATGATTTCAGCAGGGATCCCGAACTTGGTCAAGATATTACATTTAATAAATAAGAATACCTCTTTGTCTCTAACCTGAATGAAGGCTCTAGCTTCGATCCACTTCGAGAAGTTATCAGTCAGCAGCAACATGAAGAGTTTTCCTCCTGGAGCTATTGGTAATTTTCCTACTATATCCATTACCCATTTCATGAATGGCCATGGAGAGATAATAGGATGTAGGGGTTCCACCGGTTGATGTAGGATTTGCTATGTCTTTGGCAAGCATCACACGTTTGAGCATGTAGGAAAGAATCTCTCTTATTGGTTGGCCAGTAGTATCCTTTTCTCAATACCTTGGAGCATAAGGATCTACCCCCAGTGTGATTGCCACAGTCTCCTTCATGTACGTCCTTCAAGACTTTTGCAGCTTTAGAATCTTCCAAGCATCTGAGGTATGGACGTGCCATAGACTTTTTATAGAGTTTACCTTGGATTATTACGAATCTTGAGACTCTTGTTCTGAATGCTCTTTTGCTTTTTTCTTCTGTTGGGATCGTGCCATTTTGGAGATACTCCATAATGGGTTGTATTGGCATCTGAGTGTTGCGTCTTGGGCTAGTTACTTGTTAGCCCTGTTTTGTAACCGGTTTGGGCCTGTCCAACCATGTATTATTTTATTCTACGGTTTTTGTATTTAAGGTGCATGCATGCATCGTTAGTAAAAAACGCTTTTATTATTCCTATCATAGTATTCTAAACCCTAGATCGCCTCTATAGTGGAAGTTCTTAATCGAACTCTGCTGAGGCGTGACTACGTTTGAATCATAAGCATTATATTGATTCTATCTTGTGTTCATTGTCTTGTTTGATTTAGTTGTTTGTTCATCATTGATTTACCCAGGATTATGAAGTCTGGACGCATCACTTCGAAGATTATGTGATTGGTTCAGAAGAAAATGGGTATCTGATTTGGGAAGCAATCACAGTTGGTCCGTTTGCTCACTCAAGCACTTCAAAAATTGTCAAAACTCAAAAGGAGTACAATCAGCTCGTGAATGATGTGAAAGACATTCCTCAAGACGAAAAAGAGAAGTTTCAGTGCAACATTAAAGCTTTAAGAATGATTAGGTTTGCTTTACAATCGGACACGTTTCGATTGGTGAGTTCATGTGCTACAGCGAAGGAGATATGGGATAGGCTAAAGGAATTATATTCTACGGATGAAGATCTGGAGCATTCGATTCAAACTCTATTACTTTTTGAATTTGGTGACTTCAAACAGAAGCTAGAAGAGAAACTTATTCAGGATTTTGATCGATTCAATCATCTTCTTAGTAAGATGATAAAGCATGGGACTGAAAGGAAAGTTATTGAGTGAAGGTTACCTTCATGAATGGTCTTAGACCCGAATGGATGGCAGTTGTGTCTACAGTGAAGGCACACGAACAATTCAAATCCTATTCTCTAGCGAAGCTGGTGGGAATTCTAAAGTCCCATGAAAGTGCGGTGTCAAAGGAAACGAATGTGGTCTCCAGCTTGGGTTCGTGTAACACCAGCCAAATTAGGGTCAAAATTAAACTTTTATAAAACCATAATTGGGATATACCAAGTGGTAGATATCGTAACAAGGTTTTCATATGATATAAAGAACGCTAAAATCCGAGTTATAACGAATAAGTTATGACCAATCGAAGATCCGCGACAATACCGGTAAAACACCGTTAAGCATAAAACGAGAAATTTCAATAAGATACTTTTCAACCTTAGGTGTCTAAATGAAAGTCATAGATATCCCAAAACCGTGAACATACATAAAAAGAACGCCCAAATCTGACTTCGTATGAGGAAGTTATGATTTATCGGAGTTTCGGATATAGCGGTAGACAGCTAGAAACTCGAAATAGAGATCGAGCGATTTTTAGCCGACACAACCTAAACGAGAATCGAAGGTCTCATCGATGGTATTACAACGGTAAAAAGTCTGACGAAAACGGACATCGGATGAAGAAGTTATGGATTTTTAACGGACTTTTTGTAACACTCGTGTTTCTAGCCTAGGCATTTATATTGAGGTGATAGTCTAGGTTAACCTTTGTAACTCATTTTGAAGAAATGAAAAGGAATTATGTGAATATTATGTGAATTATGTGTTTTATGATTAATTATTAGGGTTTAATTAGTTAAGAATAAAAATGAGCGTCAAAAATAAATATTAGATAAAGCCGATATCTTTACATAAAGTTGTAGTGGTTGAAACAAGGATTACGGGGATATAAAGAATACCAAAATCCGAGTTATAACGAAAAAGTTATGACATGTCGAAGTTTCGCGACAAACCGGCACGGGGCCAAGTGTCGTAAAAAGTGAGTTTTTGATAAACTACTTTTTAGTCTTAGTGATCTAAACGAAAGTCGTAGTATTCGTTAAACCGAGAAGTTCGATAAAAAGAACGCCCAAATCTGACTTCGTATGAGGAAGTTATGATTTTTCGAAGTTTCAGCTTAGCAGTAGACGGCTAAAAACTCGAATTTTAGATCGAGTGATTTTTCGCCGACACAACCTAAACGAGAATTGAAGGTCTCGTCATTAGTAGCACAACGGTAAAAAGTCTGACGAAAACGGACGTCGGATGAAGAAGTTATGAATTTTTAATGGATTTCCTGTCCCGGTCTGTTAAAAATAATAATATAAAAATTAAAGTCAAAATTAGCCGACGAAGTCTAAACGAAAGTTGTAGAGCGTAATTTTACCTACGCGTGCATATAAAGAACGTCAAAAACGAAGCTCGTATGCAAAAGTTATGGATTTTAGAAGTTTTTGCACAAAAACCGAGAAAATTCGCATAGTCACGTTCTTGCCACGTCACCCTCGCTCAAAACGCGCCACGTGTCCAAAATACTGCTGAGTCATCCGAGCTGCTAAGCCATCCGAGCTGCTGACTCATCCGAGCTCCTGATCTGATCCGAAGTGGTCCACTGAGAAGGCGACACGTACCCTCTAGCACATGTCCGAACCCTCGCAAGGCTGCCACAGATGCTCCTACTTCGGACCTACGCTTCGGTCCAATCACAAGCCGCCAGCAGCCACTTCGCACGCGCAGCCCATGTGCGAGCCCTCCCTGCGAGCCCTCGGATCTGTGACGCGTGGCTTCTTCTCAGCCCTTGGATCAGAAGTCTCGCCCCTACTCGCCCCTATAAATAGGAGGGTGCGAGACCTCCCGGGTATATTTTGGAAACTTGTCACTTTTAGCCCCTAAACCCATATTTCTTTCATCTTAACATCCCCCAAAGCCCCGGTATCGATTATAACCCCCGGAATACTCCACGAAGTGCCCGAGAATCCCAGAAAATTTATCTTTTCAGTTTCGAAGCCCGACCTTCGCAAAGCCCGGTTTCTCAATAAAACTCCCGGTTTTATTAGAAACGATCGTTTTAAGCAACGAATTGCTGCCCGATTATCATCAAATCAGGTGAGTGTGTAGTCACTTTCATCTTACACCTAGATATGGAATATTTTCTATAAAATACGTGCTATGTGTAATTATATTAAGTGTTTATTTGAGGTGATTGTTGAATAGATGTTTTATACAAGTTTTAAACTGTATATGCTTTTTATCTACAAAATATGTTGGGTAGATGTAACACCCATAATAAGAAAGACCAAGAAAGGAAAGGAAAACCCTAAGTCAAGGGGGTCAACTCGTCGAGTCCAGGGTGGAACTCGACGAGTCCGAGCGGGATCCGGGTCGAAGAGTAAGTAACCGACTCGACGAATCGCCAAGAGGACTCGGCGAGTCCGGTCTGAAAAGGAAAACCCTAAATCCGGGACTTTGTGCACTATATAAACATCTCATTCTCTCCCTTAGGGTTCTCTATAGCCTCTCTTATCCAGAACAAGAAACCCTAAGCCTCCATTTTAGCACATTCAAGCTTTCTTGCCATTTTGGGTGATTTGAAGGAAGAAGGAGGAAGGGAACCTTTGGTGATTCAAGGATTGGCTTTAGATCCAGAGTTGGTGTGACTTTTCAGATCCCTTGAGGTAATAAGTTGACCTTATTGCATTTAGATCTATCTTATGGTTGAGAGTTGGGCATTTTTGGGTATGGAGGAGGTTTATTTCGAGTTTGGAGTAGATCTGAGGTTGCTACCTCAGATCTAGGCTATTAAGGATCCAGAAAGCCATAAAGTTTATGCCAATAAGTTGTTGGTGAAGCCCCTTGGTCACAAAACTTAGCCCTACAGTGTTTTAAGCCCATATCTCTTTGGTTTCACGTAAAGTTTGCAACTTTACGTGAGGAATAGACTTGGGAAGGGTGGATCTATGAGTTGGAGCCCCTGCATGGCTCGAAAAGCCACTGTATGGATTAAGAACTGAAGCTACTCGGCGAGTCACATGGGTGGACTCGGCGAGTTGGATGAAGATAGGCAGGAACTCGACGAGTTGGAAGAACAACTCGGCGAGTCTGTTGAATATTGCCATGGACTCGGCGAGTCTGTTCTTGGACTCGACGAGTCGGATCGCAGAACCTCAACCTTTTCTGGTTAAGGCTCAGATCAGTGAGTTGAATGGTGACCCAGTGAGTTGGACAGGATGGGATTCAGAGATCATTGAACTCGACGAGTCTTGGGGTGACTCGGCGAGTTGGGTCGCATTATAAGAGTTCTGAGTATATGTACTCGATGAGTCAAAGGACTGACTCGGCGAGTAGAGTCAGCCAGAAAGATTGACTTTGACCAGAGTTGACTTAGTTTGGTTTCTAGAGTTCAGTTTGGAACTAAGTGAGATGTATATTGATATTGGTAGCTCGGGGAGCTAGTGGAGCAGCGGTTCGGAGAATTGTCGGTCAGCAGCAAGAGAGTTATCAGCAAGTTCAGCAGTGCAGGTGAGTTTCCCTTTGTGTGAATGGGTCTAAGGCCACAATGCCGGCCCATGTAGATATGAGTAGGAAGACCCAGGGGTTAGCCCTAGGCACTGTATGCCAGAATGATATTTAGGACCAAGGTCCATTGATAGCGGGCAGGTGCCCAAGGAATAGTTTGCATGATAGAGTATACTTGTTGTCTGTGTGATACTTGTATGTGCCTGGTAGGGAGGTGAGTGTGGGCGAGGTCCCGTATCTCACCAATAGCAGAGTGTGGACGGTGTTCTACATGTCATTAGCAGCAGAACAGGGGCGAGGCCCAAGTTAGGGAAGGAGTGAGTGTGGGCTGGGCCCGTATCTCACTATCAGTAGGAGCGTGGATGGGGTTCCATGACTCATCAGTAACAGGACAAGGGCGAGGCCCAAGATAGGCGAGGCCTTAGGACAGGATTCATTAATATATGTTTAGCTTATGTGTTGTGATATGTTTGTGTGGTAGTATATGTTACCGGGCGAGGCCCAGTGACAGGCGAGGCCTAAGTGAAACAGATCTGTATTCTGAGCGGGGCTCGAAGCTAGGCGGGCCTTGGAGCGGCGGGGCCGTTGTAGCGGGCGGGGCCCGAGGTAGGGGGTGAGGCCCGAAATAGTGGGCGTGGCCCAGTATGTGCTGTATGTGCTTATGCAGGGTATGTGTTTGGTTGGGGAACTCACTAAGCTTCGTGCTTACGGTTTTCAGTTTTGGTTTCAGGTACTTCCGGTAGTGGAGGGAAGAGCTCGGGGTGATCGCATGGCACACACCATTGATTAGTCAGTCTGGGATGTTTACTCTGATAATGAAAATATGTTTTGGAAATGATACTCTGAATTCACGTTATGACTCATGATATGTTTTTATGAATATGGATTTGGTAATGATTTAAAGAAAAATTTTTGGTTCGGATTTTTGGGACGTTACAAGTTGGTATCAGAGCCTTGGTTTGAGGGATTGGGACATACCCTCGGGTGTGTCTGAACTCAAACTAAGGGATTGGACTAGAAGTTTTCAAAATGAAAAGACAATTTTGTAAAAAGAGTTTTTTTTAAATGAAACAGTTTTAGAAAAGCGAAAAGAATTCAGAAGGAAAAGAATTTTGATAAGAGAAAAGGGTGTGGTGCATGCAATCAGCCGAGCTCTAGTAAGTACCCCAAAATACCCATACAAGTTTATGTTATGATTATCAGTTAGTAGAACAACATGCTAGATTAGGACTAAGGATCTAGGGAGGATGCCTTATGTGCCTGTTATATGTGCTTTGAGCTGCATGATAGTGCTGGTTAGACAGTAGTAGGATAGCCTGTTTAGGTTATGCCTGAGTTTATGAGCCTAAGTCGCATGCTAGAGCAGATTCTTGATATGAGATTATGATTACTTGAGTATGTTATGGTTAGATTTTCCCTTGTCTGAATGCTGCTTGCTTTGTGCATTGTGGGATTCTGAGTGATGGGAGTTAGCCATTAGGTGAATACGTCACGTCACATGTGGTCAGGGTTGAATAATCTCAGAGTGTTGGATTTGGCCCTATTGCGCAGCTCTCGTTTGAGTCTAACCGTTGTAGGGACGAGTCTTTTACTCGAAGGATTATCTGAGCCTCGTCACATGTGATGGTATTCAAGTGATGGCTAATTGGCATCACAAGGAGGCCTTCAGCAGCTGAGGACTGGTTTGAGTTGAGTCAGAGGTTTCCCTAGGGTAAGCCTAGGATGGGATAGTGCTGGGAGCTATAGTAGTAGAAAAAGGGACCTGGTGGAGTCGAAGCAGTTCTTGAGGAAAGTACGGATAGATGTGGAAGGTAGTATGGTCCCGTACTACTGAAAGCAGAGGATCCGTACTCGATTCGAGAAAGGCCGAGATGAGACCGGGAAACTTGTAGTGTGTATGTATGATCCCTCAGCAGTGATGAGTATCATGATAGTTATTGCGATATGTTTCAGCATGGTAACGTTGTGTGAGAGACCAGTGGGCGGATCAGGCGCCGGAGAGGGATCAGGCTCAGGTTCAGGGGCCGAGCAGCTCGAGGAGCGGATGAGGGAGTTGATATCAGCTGAGGTTACGCGCAGTATCTTAGATCAGACTCCTGTGATCTTTGGCACGGTCAAGGAGGGTATACTGGAGATCTTGGATGAGAGGCTGGGAGCCTTTCGTACCAAGATAATGGCTTTGATGGGAGCGCGTACTATGACATTCCGAGAGTTTAGAGCTTGCGGAGCGCCAGATTATCACGGGGCTAGGGACCCCATCGCTAGCAGCAGGTGGTTGGCCGATGTTGCCAACGCATTCCGTATGAGTCGGTGTCCCGAGGGGGACAAGGTCAGACTCGCCTCCTGTCTTCTGAAGGACAGAGCGAGGGATTGGTGGGAGGAGGTTGGTCACGCCATTGGTGATGATGCCGCGTTGGACGCGATGACCTGGAGCGATTTCTAGGCCAGGTTCAGGGCTGAGTTTTCGCCGATTATTGAGGTGCAGCAGCTAGCACGGGAGTTTCAGGATTTGCGCAGACTACTGAGACTGTGGCGAAGATCACCGCCAAGTTCAGGGAGAGGGCCCTTCTTGTTCCGCAGTATGTCGCGGACGAGGAGATGAAGAAGGCCCGATATCACGAGATGTTGAGGGCTGACATCAGGGAGTTCGTGAGCAGGTCCGGCTGTAAGACGCTGGAAGATATGATTTCTCGGGCTAGAGAAAGGGAGATTGATTTGGAACAGATCCGGAAGAGGAAGCCGGATGAGGTTCAGGTAGCCACAGGTTCGGGCAAAAGGCCGAAGGGGTCAGATTTGAGGTCGAGGGAGTACTAGAGCCGCGGCCGATGCGGGAGGTGCGGCAGGATACACGAGGGTGCGTGTAGGAGTGGTAGTGGTGGAGATTCAGGCTGCTTCAAGTGCGGCCGGACTGGTCATCTTAGCAGGGATTGTACTGCTACCACCACACAGGGATCAGACCTGATATGTTTCCACTGCAGTCAGCGGGGCCACAAGAAGGCCCAGTGCCCCAGTTTGTTTTCGGCAGGACGGGTGATAGCACCTGCCCCTGCAACTCTGAGGATCACAGATGGCCGTCAGGGCCGAGCAGAGGCACTTGCGGTAGGAGGCAGGGCTTTTCAAATGACTACCTTGGAGGCGCGAGCAACGCTGGACGTAGCAGGTACGCGACTGTCGCTTTCTGTTTACTTCATTCATGGTTATATTGTTATGGTTCTGCATCGTTGGTGGTGTAAGTATTTTAGAATTGAGCGGCTTGCTTGTGATTTAGTTATGCCATCTGCATGCCTTTGATAACAAAATGGTAGTTAGGGGTCGTGCCTTATGGAAGCAGGTTACTTAGGATGCAGTAACTATAACATGATTGTGTGGAACTCAGTAGTGACCCGCTGGATTCAGAAAGGTGTTATTGAGTGATGGATCGGTTAGATCCCTAGCTATGGCAAGCTTGGTTCTTCAGCAGATTGATTGCGGTATAGCAGAGAAGATGGGGAATTCTTCTCAGGCATTGAGCAGTGAGGTATAAGCAGGATCAAAGTGGGGGAGAACCCTCCGAGTGTACAAGGGTATGAGCACGCGAATCCAGGATGAGTACACGACCTCTGAGAAGGAAAAGAAGTAGCACAACGATTGATGGATTGAGGAGTTCAGCGTTGGGAGTTTGAGAAACTTCCCAACAGTTAGTTCAAGTAACTGAGATGGTTAGTAGCTGGTTGGGAATTCGGGTTGGAGGGTCGCTTGTAGGACTCGAGAAAGTTGGAAGGAGGATTTTGAGAACGGTTAGCATGGGATGCTTTTGTGTTAGCAGTCAGTGGCAGAGACAGCAGGTAGAGCATGGTAGAGCGGCGGGAGAGCCGCAACATTTTTTGTCAGCAGCCAGTGAGTATGGAAAGTGTTGTAAGACTACGGGTAAGCCGTAGCATTCACTAGCAGCCAGTGAGTATGGAAAGTGTTGTAAGACTACGGGTAAGCCGTAGCATTCCCTAGCAGCTTAGTTAGTGGAGTGTGGGCGGAGGCCCGTATCTCCTAGTTAGCGGATTATGGGCGAGGCCCTTATCTCCTAAGTGATCAAGGTGGGGATCAGGAATGGGTAGTAGATGAGAATAGTATGGAGCTAGCCTGCATAGCCGGGTGAGACCCGTGGGCGAGGCCCGTTTGTGAGTAGCAGTATAGGTGAGACCTGAGAGCAGGGTTGCTCAGTAGTATAGTCGGATGAGACCCGTGGGCGAGGCCCGTGAGTTTTAGTAGCTCAGGTGGGACCTGGTAAGGACCTTAGGGTCAAGTTAGGGGATCGAGGATCCCAGGACTTGTAACGCCAGGTTGGCAGAGTAGAGGGGGCAGTATTAGGTAGCCTAAGTTTCCTCGGAAGTCGCTGGGAGCGACTAGAAGTTTGTCTTGGGGCTAGCGACCGGTGGGAGCCGGTAATCCAGATATTTATAGATCAGTAGGGACCAGGGTGGTCTCGGTTCATCCGGAAGGCGGATAAGGGACAACAGAAATTTTCAGGCAGTGGCAGTGATGGTAAGCAGATTATGGTGGAATACAGTTAGTTGATCGAGGGGTGCTATGCACATCACAGCAGGTTGGATAATCTCAGAGGGAAGGGTTTGACCCTGTTGCGTAGCTCTTGTCTGAGTCTAACCGTTACGGGGATGAATCTTTTACTCGAAGGATTATCCGCACCATTCGCTGAGAGGGGTGTTCAGCACTAAGTTATAGTGATGAGAAGTGTCCAGTGGATACTGGCGGTAATGACCCGTACTAGAAGTAGCGGGAGTAATGGATTGGGTGAAGGATAGGACCTTCACAGTGACAAAGGAAGTAGTTGGTTATGGAACGTTGCCTCGGGGAGTGCCAGAAGGATTGGCAGTTGAGTAAGTTGTGTTTCCAGGATGGTTAGGGTTAGGGTAAACCCGAGAATATTATCCGCAAGGATTAATGTTAGTCAGAATGACCGGGCGGAAGGCCAGCGAAGGTGGTTAGCGGGTGTTAGGTCTACCAAGCAGAGTGTTGAAAGCAGATTGCAGGGCGATTGGCCGTAGAGAAACTTCGAGGACGAAGTTTAGTTTAAGTGGGGGAGAGTTGTAACACCCATAATCAGAAAGACCAAGAAAGGGGGTCAACTCGTCGAGTCCAGGGTGGAACTCGATGAGTCCGAGCGGGATCCGGGTCGAAGAGTAAGTAACCGACTCGATGAGTCGGCAAGAGGACTCAGCGAGTCCAGTCTGAAAAGGAAAACCCTAAATCCGGGACTTTGTGCACTATATAAACATCTCATTCTATCCCTTAGGGTTCTCTATAGCCTCTCTAATCCAGAACACGAAACCCTAAGCCTCCATTTTAGCACATTCAAGCTTTCTTGCCATTTTGGGTGATTTGAAGGAAGAAAGAGGAAGGGAACCTCTGGTGATTCAAGGATTGGCTTTAGATCCAGAGTTGGTGTGACTTTTCAGATCCCTTGAGGTAATAAGCTGACCTTATTGCATTTAGATCTATCTTATGGTTGAGATTTGGGCATTTTTGGGTATGGAGGAGGTTTATTTCGAGTTTGGAGTAGATCTGAGGTTGCTACCTCAGATCTAGGCTATTAAGGATCCAGAAAGCCATAAAGTTTATGCCAATAAGTTATTGGTGAAGCCCCTTGGTCACAAAACTTAGCCCTAGAGTGTTTTAAGCCCATATCTCTTTGGTTTCACGTAAAGTTTGCAACTTTACATGAGGAATAGACTTGGGAAGGGTGGATCTATGAGTTGGAGCCCCTGCATGGCTCGAAAAGCCACTATATGGATTAAGAACTGAAGCTACTCGGCGAGTCACATGGGTGGACTCGGCGAGTTGGATGAAGATAGGCAGGAACTCGAAGATTTGGAAGAACAACTCGGCGAGTCTGTTGAATATTGCCATGGACTCGGCGAGTCTGTTCTTGGACTCGACGAGTCGGATCGCAGAACCTCACCCTTTTCTGGTTAAGGCTCAGATCAGTGAGTTAAATGGTGACCCAGTGAGTTGGACAGGATGGGATTCAGAGATCGTTGAACTCGACGAGTATTGGGGTGACTCGGCGAGTTGGGTCGCATTATGAGAGTTCCGAGTATATGTACTCGACGAGTCAAAGGACTGACTCGGCGAGTAGAGTCAGCCAGAAAGATTGACTTTGACCAGAGTTGACTTAGTTTGGTTTCTAGAGTTCAGTTTGGAACTAAGTGAGATGTATATTGATATTGGTAGCTCGGGGAGCTAGTGGAGCAGCGGTTCGGAGAATTGTCGGTCAGCAGCAAGAGAGTTATCAGCAAGTTCAGCAGTGCAGGTGAGTTTCCCTTTGTGTGAATGGGTCTAAGGCCACAATGCCGGCCCATGTAGATATGAGTAGGAAGACCCAGGGGTTGGCCCTAGGCACTGTATGCCATAATGATATTTAGGACCAAGGTCCATTGATAGCGGGCGGGTGCCCAAGGAATGGTTTGCATGATAGATTATACTTGTTGTCTGTGTGATACTTGTATGTGCCTGGTAGGGAGGTGAGTGTGGGCGAGGTCCTGTATCTCACCAATAGCAGAGTATGGACGGTGTTCCACATCTCATTAGCAGCAGAACAGGGGCGAGGCCCAAGTTAGGGAAGGAGTGAGTGTGGGCTGGGCCCGTATCTCACTATCAGTAGGAGCATGGACGGGCTTCCATGACTCATCAGTAACAGGACAAGGGCGAGGCCCAAGATAGGCGAGGCCTTAGGACAGGATTCATTAATATATGTTTAGCTTATGTGTTGTGATATGTTTGTGTAGTAGTATATGTTAGCGGGCGAGGCCCAGTGACAGGCGAGGCCTAAGTGAAACAGATCTGTATTCTGAGCGGGGCTCGAAGCCAGGCGGGGCCGTTGTAGCGGGCGGGGCCCGAGGTAGGGGGCGAGGCCCGAAATAGCGGGCGTGGCCCAGTATGTGCTGTATGTGCTTATGCGGGGTATCTGGCCGAGAAATTAGGGGATGTCAGACTTTTCCTGTCCAAGTCTGTTAAAAATAATATAATAAAAATAAATTCAAAATTAGCCGACGGAGTCTAAGCGAGAGTTGTAGAGCCTTTTCACACCTACGCGTGCATATAAAGAACGTCGAAATCGGAGCCCGTACGCGAAAGTTACGAATTTTACAAGTTCGGGACACAAAACCCGAGGCTGACTCAGCCTCACGACGTGAGGGAACTATACTCACGACATGAGCTCGTGACTGATGGGTTCCAGAGTGTCAGACACGTTAACTCGTCGAAGAGGATAATGCTGACTAAGCCTCACGATGTGAGCAATCCAAACTCACGACGTGAGACCCCAAATCAGCCCCTATAAATAAAAGCTTAAGGGTGTCGGGTTTGGTGCTCATCTCTTTCCATCTAAGTGCCGTTACTCTGCGTGATTACCTCGATAAGCCTTCCCGAAGCCCCGATTTTTCATACTTAAGTCCCAAAGGAAGTTCTACACTCCCGAGATCCCTGAGAATCCCGAGATTTCAACTCTCTCTAGTCAAAGTTCTGCTCGATTCTTCTCTCGACTACTTCAAAACAACCACTTCAATCAAGTGAGTTCATACCCCTTTTATACACCTTCAAATACTTTATAATGTACTTTTAATACATTTCGGGGGAGAATACAAATTAACACCCGGTTAATCCCGAGTGAAAACGCGAAAACTCTTGTTATACCTTGCAAGTACTAGATTTATACAAAATGCATAGTATCCAGGGTAGCCATCCTTGTTAAACCATTTTATGCATTCAAAGAAATTATGATTTATGCTTTGTCAAACATTTTGAAAGAGGATAAACATTGCATACAAAACTATCACTTTAATACAGACTTAGTTGAGAATCCGTGAGACGATTACATCTTCAATGCTACCTTTTTGTTAAAAGGTACTACCTAAAGTCCTGTCTATTATAACAAGAGTCTCCCATTTGGAGAGCATGTCAAATGTGTATAGATCTATACGAGAAGTCATGATCCCGCGCCCTGACTGTTAGCTACAGTCCTTTGGGTGACAGTTTGTCATAAACGTTTCGATGCCTGAAGACCGTCGCCACATGCATATTATGTTTAGTATGGTTATAAAACTCATCGGATAGACAATTATTATGGTATTCTGATTTTATGAACGAGTAGCTATTAAAACTATTCTTCATCTAACAAGTGCGATCTTCTTATAGCTTTACTATATAAAACTATGCCTCAACTTTTAATCATATCAGTTGCTTGTGATTTTCGGTCTTGGACATTAGAGACTGCCTGTTACTTTAGGAAAATAAGGGATTTTCCTGTATCCAAAACAATCAACTAATAGGAAAATAAGGGATTTTCCTGGTACAACTATTTACAATTCACAACGCGAACATTCATATGCATTTCATACTTTTATAAGAAAATAAGGGATTTCTTGGAAAACGCACGAACTTTGGAATGGAATACATTTTCTCAAAACCGCTTATGAACTCACCAACTTAATTGTTGACACTTTTTCTTTGAAATAACTTGTATTCTCAAGGAATCGCTAAGCAGGTTTGGAAATCATCTTTTGGGATTAACGTTCTGGCGTTAATGACTGCTTTTGAAACATGTTATTGTATTTATATTTTGAATATGTAACAACTACGATTATGTAGACACTTTTAAATATTTATATATATGGTGGTGTGTACTTTCCTTACTATGCAATTGTTATGATACTGAATATGACGTCCTCCGCCCCCGAACGTTTCCGCCGTTCTGGTTTAGGGGTGTGACAGATTGGTATCAGAGCTTTGTTTATAGTGAATTAAGTATATCAAAACCATTTTTGGTATACAACTATAAACACAACTGGGCAAAAACACTCTGAGTAAGAATCATACTTTTAAAATAAAATTTATTTAATTTTGTTGTAAAGTAGGCATGCATTCATTACATATTAATAACAGGGTCAGTATCATAATGAAAA
Source organism: Lactuca virosa (assembly GCF_052849685.1). Classification (NCBI taxonomy): domain Eukaryota; kingdom Viridiplantae; phylum Streptophyta; class Magnoliopsida; order Asterales; family Asteraceae; genus Lactuca; species Lactuca virosa. The sequence goes on along the minus strand of NC_136428.1, from coordinate 338,874,715 downwards.
CAATATAGAAGTATTATAGATGAGTTGTACAATACAGGTATGCCTTGAGATACGTAATCGGGACTGGGATGAATATAGCCTGATCAACTATATTTGTCCGAGAGCCGACCAGCATATGCCAGGGGATAGCTACAATGGACAACAAATCTAAAACTTACCAAACTTATAAACCTTAGAATCAAACATAACATTTAGAATACTATAGGAGTATTTTATGCATACAATAAGTTTAACTTTGATGTTCAACCTTATGTGCCTTAGTTCTAGACAATCCTTATCTCCCTATTCTCGTACATACACAATGGCTGGATTCCGCCAACCAGGAGACCCCTACTACCCGAACCAAGACAGTGGAGAAAGGATAGAGAATAATCTGGAAGAAGAAATGCAAGGAGAATCAGACTCAGATCCCGAGGACAATAACCTACCCTTAGTGGCTCCAATTCAAAATCCTAATCCTCGACCGGAATTTCATGGCTCGACACCTCTATGGGCAACCAACCTGAATAGGTGGAGTCGCGAACAGGGTCAACCCCTTCCATACAATGGAGACCGAAACTTTAACAATCTAAGCGAGGGAGGCTCAGCAGACAGAGTCCTTCCTATATTGGTTCGCCAAATTGCTCGCATTGATGAACAAGGAAGGACAAACATCCATCGAACTGAGGAGAATGATGCGAACACTGGAGTCAATACAGTTCGCATCCGACAGTTAGAATTAGCTCACGGGAGAGTCATAAATCAAAATGAAGCTTGGCAGAGAGAGCTAACTGAAACTCAAACGGAAGTCAGGGAACTTAGAGCACGCCAGGCAAGGTATGAAATGTGTTTGCTCGAGATGGAACGTCAGTTGGCAAGTCAAAAGGCTCAGCAGAACAGTTCCCCCCGCCAGTAGAGGATACTCAAAGTAATACTCCTTCTTGTGGAATAACCTTCGTGCGTACTCAAAGTAATACTCTTTTCGTGTAAATATTTCTGTCTAGCAATTCCTGTTTCACTAGACCTCTATGCTGTCAAATTTTCCCGGTATAGTATGTTGTAGACATACGCCAAGGTTAAGTTTTCCAAATTCTATGTAACTTTTGTACCAACTATTATGACAGACCTCTTGTTTCCTTTAAAGATTATCTTTATCAATCCGCGCTTTGGCTATGTACGCAGTTCACGTCTTGAACTGTTATAGCAACTCACTACACTGTCCCTGTCGATCTAATCGATTGTAGTTCAATGTTATTGAACTCAACAACACTGGCGAAGTCTTGCCACCATTTCATCTGTAACCCTATAGCTGGAAAATGCCTTCTTGCTAATCAAACGAATTAAAGCCTTCGATAAACCCAACTTTTCTATCACTTACACCCTTTAGAGAGAGAGAGACGGTTATCATAGAATAACAAACCTTTATAACTTCAATTAGGGAAATCAAAGCAACGACGGAGATTAAAACGTGCCTGAGGAAAGGCAAGGACGCCGTGTTTATAAGATACAGGATATAACAAATCGTTACCACCGAGGAGAGGACAGAGAACAGAGGGAACCACTCGTGAAGCATGAGAGGTGGTAGAGAACCTGATGCGTCAGACTAATGAGTAATAATTATTATTACCTAATGAGTTGGTAAGTATAATACTCACGCTTTGAGATGGATACATCACATCCTTCTTCATGACTCGGAAAAGTAAAGGATATACCCTCTCCCAAAACTCATGAAGCTAGATCAACTTGAGATTTCAACATTTCTACCCTAAATTTCTAAAACTAAACGTAAATGCGATACCTATTTCAACCCTCAAGTATAAATACATCATAAGGAATGTAAGTCGGAACATTAGAAACCGAATAGCAAAGTGAGGAAATTATACGTATAGAGTCCAACTAAAGACGATCCTAGTTATTTAACCAACTCATTTCACATCATGTAACAGAATCATGTCTTCACCTGGAAGTAATCAACCAACCAACGACACACCACTTCTGCATATAGACTCGGTTACTCTTCACGCTGCAGTCACAATCGCCGTATCAGCCATCATGGCTTATATCAATGCAAGTAATGCTAGTAAAAATGGGAATGGTGTCGACAATTCAAATCTCTTCAACAATCAAGGAAACCAACAAGTGCCAACCCATAAGAATACCCCAACCCACAAACCTCGTAAGAGGAAACAAAAATCCTGGAATAGGAAAGGGAACAGTTTGAATCAAGGGCCTCCTAAAAGACAACAGATTGTGACAGCTCACACTGTTACTATTCCTACCACCCCAACACCCCTAAGGCCGTATAACGGTAACCAGCCTAAGTGCAACCGATGCAACTTTCATCATCACGAACCTTGCCGTGAAATGTATTGCGCTAGGTGCAACAGCAAGGGGCACACCGTCCGCTACTGCAGAGGACCAATCCAACTACCCGCTCTAAGTACAAATGTCGGACTTGGCCATACTTACTATGAGTGTGGAGCAACGGGGCACTTCCGAAGGGACTGCCCGAAAGCAAACAACAGAAATGCTGGCGGGAGAGGTCGAGTATTCACAATGGGCCAAGAGGAAGCCATTGCAGATCCCACTGTTGTTACGGGTACGTTTCCCCTCGATAACTCCTATGCATGCATTTTGGTTGTTAGTGGAGCGGAGATGAGTTTCGTGAGCCATAGTTTTAAAAATCTACTCAAACAAACAACCCAATCATTAAGCAAAACCTTCATAGTAGTAATAACAATAGATTGAAAGCACTGAAAACACATATATAGAATGCACTATCCCACTAACGAACACTTTTACTGATCGACTTCACTATTAATACAATAAGAAGTTCCCAAATAGCTACTAGAAATGGATTGGCTTGGTCTTCACAATACCAATTGCATCTACTATGAAAAGACCCTTCACTTTCTCCGTTGACTAAAAAAAAAAACCTTTCGATCTATAACGACAAACCCAGCACAATTTCCAAAATCATAGTTAGGTTTCAAAACCCCAAGGTACTCATGTGAGGAGTACTATATCTTTACAACCTTCCCGTAGTATTCCCCAACAGATCATTTAGAAATACCACGCGTGCAACGAGTCAACTTCAAGCTCAGAAACTAGGAGTGAATTCAACCATGAACTTCAAAACGAAGCTGCCCTAAGCATCGAGTGAATAGGCTAACATTTAGAAGAACATAAGTAAATAAACCCAAAACCACACGATCCCTATCGGTCGAAGCGATAGACGGAGTAATAAAGGTCCGCTGGAACACCCACATTGGGATCTGGATTCATAAAGGAACAAGAAGAACAAATGGACCAGAAGCACTCACACCTGCCCGCAACAATTGGAGTCCCAGTCGAAATGCGAATTTCGGGACGAAATTCTCTCTAACGGGGGGATAGTGTAACACCAGCCAAATTAGGGTCAAAATTAAACTTTTATAAAACCATAATTGGGATATACCAAGTGGTAGATATCGTAACAAGGTTTTCATATGATATAAAGAACACTAAAATCCGAGTTATAACGAATAAGTTATGACCAATCGAAGATCCGCGACAATACCGGTAAAACACCGTTAAGCATAAAACGAGAAATTTCAATAAGATACTTTTCAACCTTAGGTGTTTAAATGAAAGTCATAGATATCCCAAAACCGTGAACATACATAAAAAGAACGCCCAAATCTGACTTCGTATGAGGAAGTTATGATTTTTCGAAGTTTTGGATATAGTGGTAGACAGCTAAAAACTCGAAATAGAGATCGAGCAATTTTTAGCCGACACAACCTAAACGAGAATCGAAGTTCTCATCGATGGTATTACAACGGTAAAAAGTCTGACGAAAACGGACATCGGATGAAGAAGTTATGGATTTTTAACGGACTTTTCCTGTCCATGTCTGTTAAAAATAATATAATAAAAATAAAGTCAAAATTAGCCGACGGAGTCTAAACAAGAGTTGTAGAGCCTTTTCACACCTACGCGTGCATATAAAGAACGTCGAAACCGGAGCTCGTACGCAAAAGTTACGGATTTTACAAGTTCGGGACACAAAACCCGAGGCTGACTCAGCCTCACGACGTGAGGGAACCATGCTCACGACGTGAGCTCGTGACTGATGGGTTCCAGAGTGTCAGAAACGTCAACTCGTCGAAGAGGATAATGCTGACTAAGCCTCACGACGTGAGCAATCCAAACTCACGACGTGAGACCCCAAATCAGCCCCTATAAATAGAAGCTTAAGGGTGTTGGGTTTGGTGCTCATCTCTTTCCATCTAAGTGCCGTTACTCTGCGTGATTACCTCGATAAGCCTTCCTGAAGCCCCGGTTTTTCATACTCGAGTTCCGAAGGAAGTTCTACACTCCTGAGATCCCCGAGAATCCCGAGATTTCAACTCTCTCTAGTCGAAGTTCTGCTCGATTCTTCTCTCGACTACTTCAAAACAACCACTTCAATCAAGTGAGTTCATACCCCTTTTATACACCTTCAAATACTTTATAATGTACTTTTAATATATTTCGGGTGAGAATACAAGTAAACACCCTGTTAATCCCGAGTGAAAACGCGAAAACTCTTGTTATACCTTGCAAGCACTAGATTTATACAAAATGCATAGTATCCAGGGTAGCCATCCTTGTTAAACCATTTTATGCATTCAAAGAACTTATGATTTATGCTTTGTCAAACATTGTGAAAGAGGATAAACATTGCATACAAAACTATCACTTTAATACAGACTTAGTTGAGAATCCGTGAGACGATTACATCTTCAATGCTACCTTTTTGTTAAAAGGTACTACCTAAAGTCCTGTCTATTATAACTAGAGTCTCCCGTTTGGAGAGCGTGTCAAATGTGTATAGATCTATACGGGAAGTCATGATCCCACGCCCTGACTGTTAGCTACAGTCCTTTGGGTGACAGTTTGTCATAAACGTTTCGACGCCTGAAGACCGTCGCCACATGCATATTATGTTTAGTATGGTTATAAAACTCACCGGATAGACAATTATTATGGTATTCTGATTTTATGAACGAGTAGCTATTAAAACTATTCTTCATCTAACAAGTGCGATCTTTTTATAGCTTTACTATATAAAACTATGCCTCAGCTTTTAAGCATGTCAGTTGCTTGCGATTTTCGGTCTTGGACATTAGAGACTGCCTGTTACTTTAGGAAAATAAGGGATTTTCCTGTATACAAAACAATCAACTAATAGGAAAATAAGGGATTTTCCTGGTACAACTATTTACAATTCACAACGCGAACATTCATATGCATTTCATACTTTTATAAGAAAATAAGGGATTTTCTTGGAAAACGCACGAACTTTGGAATGACATACATTTTCTCAAAACTGCTCATGAACTCACCAACTTAATTATTGACACTTTTTCTTTGAAATAACTTGTATTCTCAGGGAACCGCTAAGCAGGTTTGGAAATCATCTTTTGGGATTAACGTTCTGGCGTTAATGACTGCTTTTGAAACATGTTATTGCATTTATATTTTGAATATGTAACAACTACGATTATGTAAACACTTTTAAATATTTATATATTTGGTGGTGTGTACTTTCCTTACTATACAATTGTTATGATATTGAATATGACGTCCTCCGCCCCCGAACGTTTCCGCCGTTCTGGTTTGGGGGTGTGACAGTTCGTTACCTTACTGAGTATGCCTTGATGGTTTCCAATCCGAGAAAGTTTATCAAAAGGAAGTTCCCCGCCAACAAGAACCGAAACTGGCAGGGAAGTTATAGTTCCGAAAAGGTGAATGTGGAACCGAAGATGGGTTCAAAGACTGAAGAATCTAAGAAGGAAACGAAGATTGGTGGCGACTCAGGTTTTGATTGCCATTATTGTGGAGGCAAGAATCACTTTGCCAAAGACTGCATGCTGAAGAAGAAGTCGGAAAGAGTTGATGAAGACGATGAGGAAGCGAACCTCCTGAGACGACTGGAGGAGATCAAGAAAAAGAAATCAGCAACTAACAACAATACCATGAATGCTTTAATTGTGCAAGGTACAGGTGATAACGATGAATTTGGTGGAGTTCAGGTGTGGTCCACAGATTCAGAGGATGAAGAAGTTAGAAATCCCACTCATGGCAAGGCTCTGCTGGTGAAAGAAGAAAAGGTTGAGGGAAGATGTCTGATGGTGACGGACGGCGTGTCACAGATGCGAGGATACACAACAGATGGTGGACTGGATGATGAGAAGGAGTGAGAGGATAAATGTTTCGCTGCGAAACCTGTCAGTGCACAGATCAACGAATGTGATGAGTTGATCAAGAAGGTACAAAATATTCTTATTTCTCTTAAAATACCTATTACTAACTATGAAAAGGAACTAAATGGATTAAAATCTAAATTTTCTAGTTTAAGTAGTAGTCTTACCCAAACTCGTGTCACAAACTCTAACCTGACCGATAAAATTAGCAGGGTATCGTCGAAGAGTGAGGAGAGGAGAATCTGGATTGAGCAGAAGGAGAAGGAATTAATTAGGTCTAGGGATGAATCTATCTATTTGCAACAAGACAATCTTAAGCTTTTAAAACAACGAAATGTTTTTTGTTTGATTGCTAAAAGTTTATATTTTAATATCACTCAGTTACATCTTGATTGTGAAGTAGGAAAGAAGATACATCGCATGATTTTATCCTTCCTTGAGTTAAAGGAGGATAAAGTCGACGCCGAAGCTTACAACTGTAAAAATGTTGTATCTTCTGATGAAATATCTCCTGCCTACAAAATTGGTCTTGACAAAATAGAGTCCTACATAAAGTCAAAAGACCATAAGGACATGCTCAAAAATCTGTTGGATGAAAACGACAAACTAAAACTGAGAACCGAGACTGTACAGAAATTTGATTCATTGAATGCCAAGTTAAGTTCAGAAAATAAAATTGATGTTGAAAATGCATCTGAACTTAATGAGGACGATGACATGAGTGAAATCTCTATAGAGGTTGAGGTGGACTGTTCTGAATTTTTCAAGAGCGAACCTGAAACAAATAAAAATCTCATTTCTGAAAACTCTGTTGAGTTCGCTCGCTCATCAATAGACAAGACTAAAGTCCTCAAAGCAAAAGCTGTTGTATATCAAAAGGTACAAACCACTCCAAATCAAGTTTACACAGTTCAAGGAGTCACACTACAACAGACAGCTGAACTAACAACATTGGTAGAAGAAGATAATGCTAATGGGTATGATGAGTTTTTCTAGTCATCACCGATAGATAACGCCGATGAAACAGAAGGTCTATCTCAGAAAACATCATGGAGAGTGAAGTGTAGGTATGTGGCAGAACCACTTAATGAACCTACACGATATGATGTGCCAAGTACAAGTGGTACCAAAACATCTTCAGGCGAACCAGTGATGGCATCTAGTGAGACATGTTCGTTAAAGAGCGAAAGTCGTGCTCAAGTACCGAAGAAAAAGGCCAATATTCACAAAAATCCAAAACAAGTGGCAGAACGAAAGCACCAACGTAACCTGAGATACAAGAAAAATCTCACAGAAAGAAAACAATTTTGGCGATCCCAAAATCCTCATTACGTTAGGTATGAAAAGACAGGTAAGTCACAAGGAGAACCAAGAGCCAATTCCACTTCACGAAAGCAGTCTCCCTTACGCGGCAAGAACAACCGAAACAAGGATTTCGGCTACTACCACAAAAACAACCAAGGGCAAAGGTTCGGTTCACAAAGTCTCAACAACCGAAAGGGTACTTTCGGTCCACAAAATAAAACAGACCGAAAGGGTAACTTCGGTCCCCGTGGTAATAACAACCGAAAGGAAGGTTTCGGCCCTCAACATGTAGGCAACCGAAAGGAAGGTTTCGGTCCTCAACATGTAAGCAACCGAAAAGATGGGTTCGTTCCCAAATCCACTTGTCAGAAGAACCGAAGGGAAGACAGTTTTCATTCTCAACCAAGGAAGAGCAATAATCAACGGTCCAACCTTGCTTTTAAATCTCTTTCTTCTCATTCTCGTTCTCATTCTCATTCTCATTCTCATTCATCTAAATATTCAAAAGGGAAAGGAAAGATCTTTCCAGAAGACGAAAGACGCCCGAAAGAGAACCAAAAGCATGCAGATGTCAAAACCACGAATCCTACGTCTAAATCAAATGAGTCCAAGTCAAATAAAATCAAAGTTTTTACCATAAAAAGAAAAGATGAAACAACACTAATAAAACGAACTTATCTCGTTGATGTTTCTCTTACTATTCCCTGTCCTGTAAAAAGGCTCACAAGGACCCAAGAAGCTTTGGGTTCTTAAATCTGCTTGATATTTTGCAGGTTATTCGTGACGAGCAGTTTGACGAAGAATGGTACATTGACAGTGGTTGCTCACGTCACATGACAGGTAGAAAGGAAGAACTGAGGGAGTTTCGGTCTCTCAAGGATGGTGGAATGGTGAAATATGGCAATAATTCGTTTGGAACTATCAAAGGCTACGGTATGATTACAAATGGTGACTTCTCGATCAGAAAGGTAGTATACGTTGAAGGGTTGCAGCACAACCTCATAAGTGTCTCACAGCTGGTGGTTGGTACCTGTTTGAAGGTCTCCTTTGATGACGAAGGCTCAAAAATTGTCGAAAAGAAGTCAAATAATATTCTGCTAAAGTCAAAGCGAAAGGGAGAAATGTACCCTCTAAATCTGAATCCAATTCGAGGGAAACCAGCTGTTTGCCTGCTAACGAAGGCACACTCAGACGAAAGGTGGTTATGGCATCGAAGGCTCTCTCATCTCAATTTCAAAGATATCAACAAGCTGGTGCTTGGAGATCACGTTCGAGGTCTTCCAGGTCTCAAATTTGACAAAGAACATCTATGTGCAGCTTGTGAGATGGGAAAGCAAAGTCGACAAAGTCATCCTTCTATTATCAACACAAAGGTGATAGAACCGCTAGAGCTACTACACATCGATCTTTGTGGGCCTTCCTCAATTGAAAGTATCGGTGGAAACAAGTATATACTTGTTATAGTAGACAATTTCTCTCGCTTCACATGGGTATTTTTCTTGAAGCAAAAATCAGAGGCAACTCCCAAGCTCAAACTCTTTATAAAGCAAGTAGAGGTTCAACTGCGAAAAGTGGTTCGTAACGTGAGAAGCGACAATGGCTTGGAATTCAAGAACAAATATTTTGAAGACTTTCTAGAAGAGAAGGGAACGACTCACAATTTTTCTGCTCCATATACTCCACAACAGAATGGAATCGTCGAAATGCGAAATCGTTCTCTGTGCAAAGCAGCTCGAACAATGTTGAACTTCGCTTCCTTGCCTTTGTATTTCTGGACTGATGCTATTGCTGTTGCTTGTTACATGCAGAATAGATCGTATCTGAACAAGCGCTTCTCAATCACTCCTTATGAGATCTTGAACAACCAAAAGCCAAATGTGAAGTTCTTTCACGTGTTCGGTTCAAGATGCTTCATCTTCAACTCAAAGGAGAACCGAAACAAGTTTGATGCTAAGGCAGATGAAGGGATCTTTTTGGGCTACTCCTTGAACTCAAAGGCATATAGAGTTCTAAATAAACGTTCAAAGAACATTGAAGAAACATACAATGTCACTTTTGACCACAACTATGTCAAGAACTTGAAGGCAACTGAAGGTGATATGCATGAAATCTTTCCAAAGTCCGGTCAAGTAACGGTGCCGATTTCAAATCTTTTCGAGCAATACATGCTACTCTTCGATGAACCAGAGAAGGCTATTGATTCTGAATCCAAAGCTAAAGATAACCAAGTCGACAATCTGAAGCAAATTATTGACGACGCCGCAAAGAAGATTGCAGATGAACAACCGAAAGCTGCTGAAAAGCCAGACTCAAGCGAACCTTCCAGTGATCGTCCTTATATCCAGGGGAGGGTTCGTCTCCTTCAAATAATCATGATTCTTCATTCCAGGGGGAGAAGCCATCATCACCATCATCAAGTTCAAGCGAAAGTCCAAACGAAGGGGAATGTTCTGATCCAGAAATTGAACTCGTATCATCATTCGAGGTGGAGAATACAAACGCTAATGATGATGATACTCTATCAGAATTTGAAGAAGAGATAAATGCAGAACTGGATCCCTCTTGTGATCCCAATTACCCTCCTCTCATCAAATGGACCAAAGATCATCCTCAAAGTCAAATAATTGGAGAATCTTCTGAAAAGGTCTTAACTCGATCACAACTGAAAGCGAAACAAGCTGCATTATTCTCTCAAGTAGAATTTTGCATGTTCAACTCATTCGTCTCCAAAGTTGAACCGAAGACGGTGAATACAACTCTTGATCATTCCGATTGGGTTCAAGCCATGCAAGATGAGCTGAACGAGTTTGAAAGAAAAAAAGTATGGCGATTAATTCCAACTCCAAAGGATGCTTCGGTTGTCGGACTAAAGTGGGTTTTCAGGAATAAGATGGACAAGGAAGGAAACGTGATTCACAACAAGGCTCGGTTGGTTGTGAAAGGCTACTGTCAACAAGAAGGCATAGATTATGAAGAGACATTCGCTCCAATTGCAAGATTAGAATCAGTTCGAATCTTTCTTGCTTATGCTGCCCACAAGAATTTTGAAGTCTATCAAATGGACATGAAGTGTGCCTTTCTCAATGGAGAACTTGAAGAAACGGTGTACGTAGAGCAACCGCCAGGCTTCGTGAACGAGAAGTATCCAGATCACTGCTAAATTCTGGACAAAGCAGTATATGGCCTGAAGCAGGCTCCAAGAGCATGGTATGAAACTCTTACTCGATTCTTAAAAATGTCCAAATTTAAACAAGGTTCGGTTGACCCAACCTTATTTCGTAAGAAAGAAGGTAACCACCTTATGATAGTCCAAATTTATGTTGATGACATCATCTTCGGCTCCACGAATCCCAGCCTAACAGCTGAATTTAGGAAGTTGATGGAAACTAAATTTGAGATGAGCTCAATGGGTCCGATTAACTTTTTCCTTGGCTTGAATATTAGACAGGGACCCGAAGGCATTTTTACCAATCCGGAAGCGTACACAAAGTCATTACTTTCCAAGTTTGGGATGTTGGGCGACTCAAAGGTGAAGGTTCCTATGGCGTTTGGCACCAAGCTGACACCATCATTGGAGAAACCGGCTGCTGACATGACGCTTTATCGCCAGATGATTGGGTCACTGATGTATCTTACAGCCAGCAGGCCGGGCATTATGTTCTCAGTCTGCTATTGTGCTCGATTCGAAGCTAACCCACGTGAACCTCACATGCTGGCAGTGAAGAACATCTTTCGCTATCTGAAGCGAACTTCCTCTCTCGGTCTATGGTATCCAGCCAACTCAGGCTTTTTTGTCCAAGCATTCTCAGATGCTGACCCAGGGGGTTGTGGATTGGATCGTAAAAGCACGACTGGAGGACGCCAATTTCTTGATGGCAAATTAGTAAGTTGGCAATCAAAGAAACAAACCTGTGTTTCTCTCTCCACAACCGAAGCTGAATACATAGCCGCAGCATCATGCACATCTCAGGTCGTTTGGATACAAAGTCAGCTTAGAGACTATGGGCTGAACATGAAGAAAATCCCACTATATTGCGACTCAGAAAGTGCAATTAGGATTTGTCATAACCCAGTGCAACACTCGAAGACAAAGCACATAGCATTGCGGTATCACTTGCATTAAAGATCATGTGGAAGATGGTGACGTAGAAATTCATTTCGTCAGAACCATTGATCAATTAGCAGACATCTTCACTAAGGCCTTACCTGAAGCGAGTTTCAATAAGATCCTACAAGGCCTAGGAATGATGGAAGCTGAATCAGTACCGAAATCGCCTTCGCTTCATTAAAGGTTGGAAGCGAAATAGAGCGAACGCTTGGTCTATTTCGGGTTCGGTTCATCCGGGAACCGAAATGAACCGAACGCTCGGTCTATTTCGAGTTCGGTCCTACTGAACTCGATTCGCTTTATTTTTCTCAAAAGAATTTTGGTTGTATTCTTTTGTGTTTTTATTTCTTTTTCTTTAGAAATTTTTCACAAAATACAAAAATATTTTTCGTTTTATTTCACTTTTCTCATGTTTTTCTATGTATAAAAGTTACTCTCGATGATGACGCTGAAGCAGGTATAAATTCTTTTCTATAGATTAGTTAAGTGTCCCTAGATGCATGCTGCTACATGTCGACCGAAGCCTCTAAAGATTTTGAGTGAAGCCTTAATAATGTGATATATACAAATCATTTTTTCCCAATTAGGCTGTTAAATTCACTCTAATCATGAGCTACCTTACTCTTCTCATATTGAGCTTAGAGTTTTCTGCTTGGTCCTTCTTTTATAGCAGAGGTACATTCGGTTCCTTAACCAAGTCAAGAACACTTGACGAACACTTGGAGATATGGATGATCCTAATGATGGTATTGTGTGAATATGTGAGTAGATGATATGAGATTATTATGGAAATATGTAAGGGTACAAGAGTTTAGAGATAGTACTTACCAAAAAGTGAAGAATTAGCTCAAGAACACTTCAAATACGTGGCTAAAAATATAGAGAAAATGGGAGCTTATTGGTGGGAATGAAATGTGAAAAAGTATGAAGTGGTGAAAATGAATCTTAAATTCTCCAGAGGATTTCTTTATATCCAAGGAAGGAAGGCTGGTGCAAGTGGTTTTCAAGAAGTGGTGTTTACATTGGTTGGTGTGATGGGGACAAGGAATGACCAATGGGAAGTGAGAAGTGACATAAAGGTGGCAAGTAGGGATCCACTTGACCCACTTGTGTAATATAATATCTAATTTATCTTTAGATATTTCTTAATGTAAAATAATGATTTATAATTAGTAAATCTTCAATATGTGGATAATATATGAGTTTAGAGGGTCTAAAATGATAAAAATATGATTTGGGTGAAAATCCCACGTCAAAAACAGGCTTAAAATGCGAAAGTAGTCAAAAACCGGGAAGGAGAATCGTAGGTGCGAGGGGGTTCGTAGGGGGGGGGGTTCGTAGCGAGAAGAAGCAGATGCGAAGGCGAGGCTCGGTGTGAGAGGATTCGCCTGCGAATGTCGTCGAGTAGAGTGCGAACATCTTCGGTAGGAGCGAATGTTGTCGGCTTCGCATATGAGGGTCCGTTTAAGTGCGAAAGTGGTCGGATTGCGAGAGCCCTCGGCCCGAGAGGAGGTTTCGCTGTGAGAGAAGGGTTGCATCAGAAGGGTTTCGCAGCCTAAGAGGGTCTCACATCCAAAACGTTGTTTTTCATGAAAACATCCCATTTTGTGTGGTTTTTAACCAAACGAAGGGTCGGGATGGCACGAATGTTGATGATAGAGTTGAAAGAGATTTTGAGAGAGATTTGGGAGAGATTTGGGAGAGAGAGATAGAGTGAGAGAGATTGAGAGAGACTTTGTCGGTGGCCTTTATTAGTGTCTGGCCTCGTAGTGCTAGGGTTTTAACCTCCACTATGCCTTGTTATGATCGTTATACACCCTCGAAGGGTAAGTAATAGTGTTTTATCGAGTCGTTACATCACTCACTCTATTTAGGGTTTAGATTTTCTGAACATTTGAAATTTCTGAGTGATACATTGTATTAATATAGAGAGTTGTACATTAGTAAACATAGAGTAAGCCCTATCATACATGCACTAGTTGTGTTGGCCGGTTTGTCTTGTTGACTTTGTTTGACTTTGACTTGACCAGAAATTGTCGGTTGTCACATCATCCCCCCGTTAGAAGGAATTTCGTCCCGACATTAGCATTTTGAATGGGACTTCAAGGGTTGGGGAAAATATGTGGGTATTTTTGTTTCATCTGATCTTCACGTTCCCAGGTGAACTTGGGCCCTCGTTTAGCATTCCATCGGACCTTCACAACGAAGATGTGACTTTGTTTCGTTCTTTTGATCTCCCGGTCCATGATTTCTACCGGTTCTTCTACGAAGTGGAGACTCTCGTTGATTTGATTTCGTCGAGAGGGATTACAAGAGTCTCGTCAGATAGACACTTCTTTAAGTTGGACACATGGAAGGTACGATGTACGTTATTCAGTTCTTGCGGTAATGGGAGCTTGTATGCTTCCGGGCCAATCCTAGCGAGGATTTCGAACGTCCCGATATACCTTAGGTTTAGTTTTCCACGTTTTCCAAAACATATCATTCCTTTACAGAGTGAGACTTTCAACAATACTCTATCTCCAACCTTGATTTCCAAGGGCTTCCGTCTTTCATCCGCATAACTCTTCTGTCTGTCTCTAGAGGCTTTTAATCATTCTCAGATTTTGACAATCTTTTTGGTGGTTTCTCTTATGATTTTCGGGCCAGTGAGAGTGATGTCAGGAACTTGCCCTTTCACTAGCTGTGTTTCTGTAACACCCATAAAATTCGAGCCAAATTAAAACATTTTATCTCATTCAAAAACCATTAAGTTCATACATCTTGTTTTCAAAATAGTTTAAACATCAGAGTATCTCCCAGAACCATATCACATAAATCATAAAACATGAGGAGCGGTACGATCACGCCTTCGCCTTGCCACGATCTCCTGAAGTACCTGAAACAATACACTGAACTGTATGCCCGAAAGCTTAGTGACTTACCCCCAAAATACCAACCACACATAAACATACTGATAACATAACACAAATAGAACAATCATGCACATCGGGTCTACTGTGTGACTGGTCCGCCCGCACCGGGCCTTCAATCCACCTGGTCCACCCTCCGAGCCTCGTCATGTCTGGTCCGCCCTCTTGGGCCTTCAGCCTATCCAGACCGCTCGCTGGGCCTTCAGAATATCCGGTCCGCCCTGGGTATGTTGGCCTACAGCACAAAGCAAGACCCGCCTCAACCCAACTCCCGTCAATCAACCATGTGCACATAAAACAATTAATCACATAACAAATCCTTAACCAGACAAACAGTCTATCAGATCACATAGCATATCAACATCCTAACCAGGATTCCGACCTAACCGGTCACTAGCATAACATCACCCTATATACCGGGTACCGACCTTAACCAGGTCAACAACATAACATTACCCTAATTACCGGGTACCGACCTTAACCAGGTCACTAACATAATATTACCCTAAATACCAGGTACCGACCTTAACCAGGTCACTAACATAACATTACCCTAATTACCAGGATGCAAATCTAACAAGACAATAACATATCAAACAATACCCGAATTTTCATCCGATAAAGGGCCGGCCTTGGTGCCGTAGACCCTGTCGATATAGTGAGGATAACTCACCTGCAATTGCCGACTGAAGAGATAAGACCAAGCTGCTCCGACCACCGACACGAACGTCGCCTCGGGCTGGAATACCAAACACACCAGGTCCAATCAACCATAGGGTCTGGTCATCCTCATGATGGAATACCCCAAATGGGAAATACCTCCACCTACATAACTCAAACCTATAACAATACTCGGAACTAAGGACCTGGTCCTTACGTCACCCTCGAAGCCTTCGGTTCGACACAACAGGATGCAACCCACTCTCACCTCCCTATCACGATCTCTAGGTCCTTAACCTCCGACTGTATATCCTTATACAGTCCTCAGCACCGGTCCAGACTACTCCCGAGTCTGTTATCCTGCTGATTCACCTTCCTCTGTCCAAATCTCAAATCTGGAACCACTATCCTCCTCCTCTTCCAAGGAGACTGAAAACATGCCTGTGCATCATCTAACATTACCACAACCTCAACGGGCATCCAACCCGTATGTGCTTCCATATATCTGGTACAACCCCAGTGCTTACTACCAATAACTGAATCACTTCCGATCATCCATTTACTCTGCTACCTTCCTTTTAGAGGACCCACACTCCTTCCGGAGCTACATACCTTTCATTTCCAGGAAATCTACTCAACAACCCTTACCGCACCCATAAGTGCCACTGAGCTAAACTCCACTCTACACTATCCACGTAGAGCAACTGCTATTCTCGAACTCCCATATACTCCGAATCCGATCACGTACTGACTAGGCCCACGCACGGCCTCCAACCAACTCCATCATCATGATCAATACTTGGGGCTAGACCATATCGATTACTATTGCACGACGACATATTCACTCATTCTCCCCATACCGATCCACTAACACATACAGAGTCTTTAGCATGACTGGATCGCCTTTCCTGGCCTTCAGCCTATCTGGACCACTCTCAGAACCTTAAGCATGTCTGGACCGCCCTCCTGGGCCTTCAGCCTATCTGGACCGTTCCCCGAGCCTTCGGTCTGACTGGTACGCCTTCCGGCCTTCAGTCTATCCGGACCACTCAAAACTGTCGTAAGTCGTCCTGAACCATCCTTCTTGGGAATCTCTCCCATGCGGTCTGTTCTAACCCTCTAGGGGTTTCGAACTCCCATTCCGTTCCCGGAATCCTTTCCATGGCCTAAACCCAGGCCTTACATCGACCCACTACCTTCCCTGAAACCATGGTCTGTTCCCTGCCCCACCTGTCTATCACTTGCTCCAATCATGCCACACTCTTGGCTAACAACACCAATAAATCTAAACAGCTAACCAACCCTGGATACTTGCTGTTTAACCGGAGAATTTCCCAATTCTCCCCACCTGGTGTACCAACTACTAACTTCCGCTGACAAACCGGCATCACTCGATCGACCTTACTTGAATAAGTTTCCCCCTCATCTCCCCGGAACTAAATCCCTCCAGAGTGAGCAATCTCCACAGAACACTCTCTCGACATCGCACATCTCGAACTCCAAGGAAGTTCGAATTCCAACTGAACATTTCTTGCATCGCAGTTGCTATTCCTAGCAAATAGATCGTATATCCTATCTTCCGATCACCTATCTGTTGGGTTATGAGCATTCTAACACTCCTAAGTGTACATGCAACCCTAAATACCTTGGATCTATGTTTTCTCTATTATACATACAATTATGAACATCCAAGGTATTATCCTAATCTAGCATACAAAATAATAAATATAACAAGATAGAATACATACCTCTTTGATGTAGAATGTCTTCATGAAGCTTGAGTGCCTAGTGCCCCAAGTGTGACACCTCAAATGGTTCACACAACACCAAATACACTTGGAATAACTTGAGAGAAACTTGAACACTCCTTGAAATCGTCTAGCCCTCACAGTCACACATTAGTGCACGATTTCTTGAGCCATGGGATTCTTTTATATGGTGGCTATTAGGGTTACACCACGTAACTCATAACTTTACTCATTCCTTATGCTCCATGGATTTTAACCTCCATGGAGTATCCATGGGTCACCCCATGGAATTAGTCCAACATAAGGAATCTTGGATCACAAGCCCACATATATAAGAATGAATGATTTACACAATCAACCCATATATTTAATTAGTCTCCTTTTGATCACTTAATTAATTCCAAATTAATTCTTGATCAATACTAATTAAATAACCTTATTAATAAATTAGAACTTATAATATATTAACCAACCTTAAGTGTTATTTCTCTCATTATAGTCTATCCAAATGCATGATGCCATGCAACCCAAATGGACCATGCCGGTTCGGGTCAAGTCTTACCAATTATAGTTATGGACTTAGACATTAATCCAATAGTCTCCCACTTGGATAAGTCTAAAACTATTATTGCGTATGACTTCAGGAACCGATCAGCAATCGTAGCTCTCAAAAGCTTCTGTCGAACTCTGACCTTGTCGATGAACTCTGACCTTTGTCAATGACTTGTCCATTAGATAAGGGATCATATATTCCTCCATTCTAGATATCATATGGACTGAGACATGGATTATCAATCATTCTCTCTGTCCATTTGTTGTTTCCCGATTTCCGATTCATGATGACTGACTGATTGAATAAATCAAATCAGTCTTGGCTTGGCCAAGCACTCACATGTATCATCTTTAAATCATCGAGGGGCCCACAAATATCGCTTTTATCCCGAAGGTAAAAGGAATGGATAAACTTCGACTCATATGGCTTGTTCTACTACTTGTTGAATCATACACAAAGGCACGTTTTATAACATCGAGTTACCAATGCGTTTTCGTGCAATCAATGTATAACCAACTCATAGTAACAACTCATATCTCTAGGTTTGAAGAATATAAGATATTATTGTCTCATGATCACTCGTGATAAAATCCATGAAGTGATTCAAATGAGCGCGGGTTGAATCCAATACTCAGAACTTATGAGCACTCATGAGTGTTGTAGCACCACTTTGTCCACCAACTTGGACCTCTACAAACCAACCCACGACAGTCTTGATTCATATCTACTTCCAACATATGACCGACTGTGGATGGTTTGAATAACTTAATCATTCAGGAAGAGCGACTTAGTTATTCTGGAAGTCAAAACATGCAAAGTGAAACACAAGAATAAATGAATTAAATATGGTATCAAACCCTATGAATATAAATAAACACTTTTATTTATCACCATACTGATTACTCATTATTCATTGTTTCGGTTTTATCAACTTTATACTTGAATTTAAAACTAAAGTTGTCCCATGCTCCAAGCATGTACACTATGTTTTCTAAACACTAGTCATGCCATACACCAAGTATGCATACTATGTTTGTCTATGATCTTTACTTTGTAAAATAGATCAATTGAACATCACTCCAATGATCCTCTTTTCACAGTCCCAAATCCTTACTGCAAATGCAGGAATTCCAAATTCATGCCATTTACTGAAATCAGTTAGATTCTAAACTTATATGCATTGATCCTCTTAATGATTATGCACGAAGTCAGAAAGACTTGACAACAATCATTACAGAGCATTCCAAAGGAGATCAGCTCCTTGGAAACATCCTTCTTTCATTAAGTTTCCTAATCTTACACAGATTGAATAATTTCTAACTTTGAAACATTTCCATATTCCATTTTGACTATCACTTCTGAACAAGAGTTGCCTCCTTACAGATTATGTCAATATGGTCCTTCCAGAATTAACATTATACTTCCAACTGTCCTTGAGCAACCAATCTTTGGTAAACCTTAGATTGTCCTCGACAATTGCTTAATCATTTTAGTCATATCCAATTCTAGACCTTTTCCCTTCATAATGCCCCAGGCATTTGGAAAATTTTAGAAAGGATGAATATAGCACATGTAATCGATCCTATATATGAAGCATATGGGACACGATTCATGATGTCTCACATAAAGACTAAACCAGTCTTTTGCTATAATATTTCCATTTCAATTTGCCAAGTTCTCAAAATTCAGATTATGAAAAGGGATGCCGTAATCATAATCGAATTTTAGAACGCAAATAATGGACCCATATATAGAATTTCCTTATGTTGAGCCATTCCAACATGAAATTCATATATATATCTTTGATTAAATACGATTAAAATCTCAATCTAAGCTTTTAGAATTAAAATGAAGTATAATTTCCTCTCCCTTAATTATAGCAAAACAACTTTTTCAACCCCTGCAACCTCACGAATTGAAACTTTTGTTTTCTATAATTAACATTGCTAACTTGCAACCTTTGTCATAATTATCATGCTCCCACTAACATGATGATTATTAGCATAACAGTTATGCTCCCACTAGCTTTGACATGTACTCAGAAATCAGTTGACTTTCTTACCAAAGTTCAAATTTCTGATACTAGATTGTTTTGATAAAACTTTATCAAAATCATACACCTCTCTTAGATAGCTCACATGTGTGTGTAAACAATTTTAGAACTATGAAAAGGGATGCCGTAATCATAGTCTCAATTGTTTAGACCTTTGCCACTTCTCACAAGTCCATGTTAGTGTGCCGGTAAACCACACACGCTCCACTAACGACTTTGAGAATGCAAATATCACAATTGCTATCTAGCTAAAATCTACTTAGTGAAAGTGTTTCCTCACCATCATTTTCATGAATCGGAGAGAAACCTTATGACACTTAGATTTAATAGTGTATGTGTTCTTATCCATGTGAATTTGTCAAGACCATAATCACAAGACAAGGTTAGTGACAAATCCAAACTCATATTGATTAACTTGTGCAATCTTAAATTCTTGCCATTTGGCAGCTCAGGTGCCTGCCATTGCTTCCAAGTAGTTGTGCAACCAATTGAGAACTCTCAGAACTCCTATGCAAAGCCAACTTGAATAGGCACAAAAATTTCAACACGATAGGTTATAAACCTCAAGTCGTGTGCTAGTGAAGGACTTTAGGTTTTATTCTTGATTAAGTCTTGAAACTTTCAAGAGCTTTAAGACTCCCACTGTCCTCTTGACATATAAGACTCCCTTGTCAAATATTCAAGAGATGGTGTGGATTCTTTATCAAGACTAACACTTTACACAATTGGCCTAAGTTGGTCTCTGTTTTATCCAAAACATCACAACTTACCAATTTCAAATGTACAAGAGTAGATAACCTTTTACTCTTACATTTGACTATTGTTAACAAACCCTCTTTAAGATATGTCACTCAAGTTACAATCTTGGAGTATGACTCTAAGAATTGTTTTGGAACGAAGTATAACTCATCTTTTTGATTTAACCATTTCAACAATTCATGACTCCTCTTCTTGACTTTAGAGGACCAATTGTGATATGGTATCTTAATCATTAAGATGATCATAAACATGATACTAAAGTACTCTCCCATCTTTTCAGATTTGAGAAACTTTTATCTTTCTGCCATACTTTGATTCTTCTTATTCGTTCTGTCTCACATTGAAACTTCTCCAATGCTACAGACTTATACTTAAACTTATAAGTATAACCATATTTACTGAACTTAAGTAAATCATGACGAATAGTCTTCTTGATCTTTTGTGGTGGACTTGACCAGTGCACAAGAATGTGTACTCGATCCCTTAGTCCTTTCTTTATTCACATAAGGAATTAGTCTTAATTTTCCAAGCTGAAAGTTCTCATTCATCATACTATACAACTTGCATGATTCCAAGTTTCGGTCCAATTGAACCTTGGGTGATGAGAATCTTTCCTTATTTGGTAATATTAGACACTACCACAACCGAAAGAATCAAATCCATTTTTCCAATATTGCTATCAATGGAATCTTATAAGCAACAACTTTTCACAAATGCCATTGTAAGGATACCTAAAATAAATAAAATCAAAACCTTTTTCTTTTATTTTAAAACTTTGCGGAAAAACTTATCCTTACAATCCATATGAAAACCTTGTTGTTATCTATTCCTAAGCAATATAAATATCATAACTCTTAAGTAATAGCCCAAAATTCTGATCACCGAACCATGCGATTGAAATCCATCTTCGCGATCAGAATCAGCATGTACTTAATAGAGTTAGACAATGGACTTTACCTGAAGTAGAGCCAAACTTATTGACTTTAACATCCTTAGGTAAATTTGGCAGCTTCGTAACCAATGCCCCTTCCTTTGGCAATAGTTACCTATGGACCCTTGATAATGGGACTATCTCAGACTTTGCCTCTCTCTTTACCATTGGGTCAACCGAGTTGACTATGGCCCATCCCTTTCCATTGGGAAGAGAGAGCTTTACTGGATATCCAATGTCATCATTGTCAATGTCCATAGCGTTTTAGGAAGTTGATCTTAGCAAATAGATAAGATCATTAAGGGTCTTGTCTTAGTCTGTTTCATAGGATTCCCAAAAGAACTCACTATGTGACTTAGAAAGTAGTTGAGCCACCAACTTTCTCAAGACTTTGACACCCAACTCTCCCGGCTTGTCAATATGTGACTACATCTCCAAGATGTGATCACACCTAGACCTTGCCTTGCCAATAGGGCTTGAGTGACCTTAAACTTTTTAGGAACTTGTGGGTTAGGGATAATAATTGTAGGAGGTGAAAGAAGTATGATATCCATGGGACATCATCTTCATTTAGGAAAGCTTGTTTCAAGAGATTTGGGAAGATCATAAATGTCTAGACCAGACATCTTTTTGGGAGATATTCAAGATAGTTGATTTAAAGTCCTTAATATGACACCCAATATGAAATATTAAGGCTAGGACCCAACAAACTATTTTATAACTTAGAAGAGGGATGCCGTAATCCAAGCTATAAAATATTTGAAGGTAGGTGAATGACGATTCACCAATTTCCACCATGAAAAACGAAATAATTTATTAGGTTTTAATTGGATTTCAAAGTCCTAGATCTTTGAGATTCATTGAACTGTTCAAAGGCATGTTTCAATCTCGAGTGTGTCCTTCAGGTTTTGTGACTGGGATGCCGAGGATCACAAAACAAGGTGTGAATAATCATGCAAATATACTTGGTACCCTTAATATTTACCCCTTAATCAGTGTGCCGGTTAACCACACACGCTCCACCGATACTATGATAAATATTAAATTACCCTTTGCCTACCTTGTTAAGTCCAGGTTAGTGTGCCGGTTAACCACACACGCTCCACTAACGACTTAAGCAAAGTGCAAAGTGTAATTTCATGGGTTAGCACCAAATTCACATTTTCCTAAGTAACTAAGATTGGGTATTAATAAGAGTTAATTACTTAGTATTTATCATTAATACTTTTAATGAAAGGAGAATTATAGTCCTTGTCCTACCCGTTCGGCTAACGACCCTCCACCAGTCAAGGAAGCGGTGGGTGAGAGTGGACACCCATTAAACTGCCATTTTATAGGCAGTAACCTTATACCCCCCTTATAGATCGGCTTCGTGAATGAGGCCTACTAACGGTAAGACTGACTTTACTCTTATACATATATATAAATATTATTAACTTATAATATTATAAAGTATAAGGGTTGAATTTTAACTTTTAAAATTCTAAGGGCTAACTTGGAATTAAAATATTCATAAGTGAAAACTTTTCAAATTCCAAAACTTGAGGGCAAGTTTTGAAACTATTCAAAACTAATTAATTCCATAACTTATGAGTTTAAAGTAGTTTTAATTAAAAAAAAAAAAACTCTTCAAGTTCCATAACTTTAGGACAAGTTATGGAAGACTTTAAACTAATTAATAAAAAAAATAACTTTTTTTTATTGTAACTTACGGAACTAATTAAGGTTACACTTTTTTTTTAATTTAATGAAGAGACTCTTGAACCTCCATAACTTGAGGACAAGTTATGGAGTCATAAAACCATTTAATTAGAACTAGACTCTTCATTTTGTAACCTTTGCCAACTTTTATGAGTTTTATGATTCTTAAATGTGACTTTTCATATAACTTGAGGACAAGTTACAAAAATACACTTTGGAATCAACTCTTAGATTAAAATGGATTGAAAACAACTATTTCACACAACTTTTCTATTAATCTAAGAACCTCATAAGAACAAGATAATTCAAATCATCAATCTTCAAGAAATTAGCATGAACATACAAACTAATACAAATCTTGAAATTATGACAATTATCTTAGAAATTGGATTAGCATGAACATTACCACATCAAAAACAAGTTTATAAGTCCAAAAACATCTTAGGGTAATGTTCCTAGTCCAATTCCAGCCAAAACAATCGAATATATGCATCCAACTCGATTTTTCACCTACTTTTGCAAGTATAACAAGAAAACAAACCTGGCTCTGATACCACTGTTGGGTTATGAGCATTCTAACACTCCTAAGTGTACATGCAACCCTAAATACCTTGGATCTATGTTTTCTCTATTATACATACAATTATGAACATCCAAGGTATTATCCTAATCTAGCATACAAAATAATAAATATAACAAGATAGAATACATACCTCTTTGATGTAGAATGTCTTCATGAAGCTTGAGTGCCTAGTGCCCCAAGTGTGACACCTCAAATGGTTCACACAACACCAAATACAATTGGAATAACTTAAGAGAAACTTGAACACTCCTTGAAATCGTCTAGCCCTCACACTCACACATTAGTGCACGATTTCTTGAGCCATGGGATTCTTTTATATGGTGGCTATTAGGGTTACACCACGTAACTCATAACTTTACCCATTCCTTATGCTCCATGGATTTTAACCTCCATGGAGTATCCATGGGTCACCCCATGGACTTAGTCCAACATAAGGAATCTTGGATCACAAGCCCACATATATAAGAATGAATGATTTACACAATCAACCCATATATTTAATTAGTCTCCTTTTGATCACTTAATTAATTCCAAATTAATTCTTGATCAATACTAATTAAATAACCTTATTAATATATTAGAACTTATAATATATTAACCAACCTTAAGTGTTATTTCTCTCATTATAGTCTATCCAAATGCATGATGCCATGCAACCCAAATGGACCATGTCGGGTCGGGTCAAGTCTTACCAATTATAGTTATGGACTTAGACATTAATCCAACACTATCCTCCAGGATGCTAACCGACTACAACCCATAACTACTAAGATCCTCAATCATACCATGAATCATGCGAAAAAGGCGAACAGATTTACAATACCACATAATCAACAAGATAACAAGATATCAACACAGAAACATACCCGCAGCTGCATCCGGCTCTGCCTTGACCTCCTCTGCTGTAAGCTGGAAAGCGCGTCCCTGAGCCCTCGGAGGCTCCGCTCCACCCTGACCTCCACCCGTACTCCTCAAGGTGGCCGGTGCTGGAGCCTGCACCTGTCTTGCAACAAGCTGTGGACAGTTGACCCTCAAGTGTCCAACCTGATGACAATGATAACAGATCCTCATATCCTGGGCCGGGACCGATTGACAGCAATCCCTCGCATAATGTCCCTCTTTCCCATACTTGCAACACGCACCACCGGACGTACAAACTCCGGCATGACCCTTCACACACTT
Organism: Lactuca virosa; assembly: GCF_052849685.1. NCBI lineage: Eukaryota > Viridiplantae > Streptophyta > Magnoliopsida > Asterales > Asteraceae > Lactuca > Lactuca virosa. Next base: position 338,850,011 of record NC_136428.1, on the reverse strand, counting down.
CTCACAAGTGCGGCTGCTCTGACCTCCAACCCTAGAGTAAACGGTTTTGGACCGTTTCGGCGCCGGCTGCGACTGCACCGGGGCCTGCCTCTGCTCTCGCAACTGCAACTCCATCTCTAACTCCCGCCGCCTGGCGACCTCCTGCAGCTCTAACAAGGTATCACACCTCTGCGTGGACACAAACTGCGTGATGTCCCTCTTGAGCATACTCAGATATCGGGACATCTGAGCCTGCTCCGAAGAAAACTCCGGGAAAAACATCGCCCTCTTAGTGAACATCCTGGTCACGTCCGTCACCGACTCTGAATCCTGCTTCAGCTCCAGAAACTCCTGAGCCAACCTTTCTCTCTCAACCCGTTGTTAACCTCCACCAATCCTTCGCCCCGAGCCTAAGAAGGTTCAGAGCACACCTCACCCTTTGATCAGTAGGGCATGAACACGTGAAGAAACAACCTTCCACGTCTGACAACCATCTAATAGCAACGATCGGATCCTGAACTCCGTCGAAAGTAGGGGGCTTCGTATTATCGAAGTCCCGATACTGAAAACCTCGACCGGTTCCTCCCCCTGCCGCTGTTACGACGCTGTAGCTGCTGCGGCAGCCGCCTCCGCAAGAGCAGCATAGCGCTCATCGAAGTACTCAATCATGGCGTCCTTGATCGAGCCAAACATCACCGGCAACTCAGCCCGGAACATAGCGGCAACCTCATCATGCAGGATCTCACAAATCCTGGCATCCAACTCATCCGTACTTATCTGACCAATGACCTCGGGTGGTACTGATCCATCCTGATCACCCTCTCCTGATCCCGATCCCGGACTGGATCCTGCCCCGAGACGTCTCGTAAACGCCATACTGAAAATACGCCACAAAATATTAGGCATTCCTCATAATAATCCGGAGAACTAGCTCCCAACAAATCCTAGGGGTTGTGACTTCCCTGATACGCGTATGGGTCCTGTGCTTTCTGTAGTACGGGCCCATACTACCTTCCACACCTACCCATATTTGTATCAAGTATCACCCTAACAATAGCATATACATAACGAACACTTGACCCCCACTCCTAGAGGAGCACCACTATCCCATAACCGACCTACTGGTCTTACGCAACCCTCCCATCCATGAAACTTCCATCAACCCTGCAGCACTAGCGTATGCTAGTCATACATAACGCTGGACCCTATAGGCTTACGAATATCCAATCCTACCCTAAGCTCCCAATCATTCAAGAACAGAACATAAGGCCAAATCAAACATTCTCAGGCTATAAGATCTTAATTATGTATAACCATGATGCATACACTAAATGACTACAGTAATGATGTCAATTTCATACAAGGAAATCCTAGGCTAGCAGGCATCATATAATCAGGCAATTCTATCATGCAATTCCTGAAGATCCCTAGCCTAGTACTATCATGCTGTCCTAACATATCACATAATCAATAACTTGTATGGTATTTTGGGGTCTACTTACTGGCTCTGGCTGATCGTACCCTCTGCATCCTCCTTTACTTATTTCGAAAAATCTTTTTGAAAACCATTTTGAAAATCCCTCCTTGATTTGAGACTGGATTCACACGAATGTTCCTCCAACTCACTCAAACCAAGGCTCTGATACCAACTTGTAACACCCATAAAATTCAAGCCAAATTAAAACATTTTATCTCATTCAAAAACCATTAAGTTCATATATCTTGTTTTCAAAATAGTTTAAACATCAGAGTATCTCCCAGAACCATATCACATAAATCATAAAACATGAGGAGCGGCACGATCACGCCTTCGCCTTGCTATGATCTCCTAAAGTACCTGAAACAATACACTGAACTTGTGACAACTCGAAATTTCTATCTTAAAACAAACACTGCATTCCATCAAAGTTAAACTTTCAATTGCTAAATTTTAGCAGTTTTGGAGTCAGTTTGAGGGTTCTAAAGCCTAGTACCGCAAGAGATAACTGGAGAGAGGATACTTTAGGGTTAATTGCACAACACTTAAGTCTCAAAACTCCAAGAGTTTGGAGTTTACGGCCCTAACATGGAGTTTACGGCCGTAAACTCTAGGGTATAAAAGTGACACTTAGCCATTTTTGTCATTTTAACCATTTTCAAGACCCAAAACTCATTCTCTCTCAAGTATCATCACTAGATCTTCAACTTAGTAAGTGTTTTCCTCCTTGATTTGTTAATAAACTTCATTATCTAGTGTATGTGTATGATTTCATCCGTGAAATCTCTTCATTTGATGGATAATCAAGTGTTCTTCAAGAACACCAAGAACACACGCTAGTGTTCTTGAGCCTTAAACACCCAATCAAGCCTCTAGATTGTAAGTACACTTATCCTAGCTTGTTATACACTTGAAATGAACTTGTTTACACCTAGAAAACACATTGACTCACAAGATCAAAGGTGTTTACGGCCAAGGAATGTTCTTGGGCCGTAAACCCTTATAAGTAGGGCAAAGTGAGCCCTAGTCCCATCCTTAGCCTTGGATACTAGTCTAGATCACTTCCTTGAAGTGTTTAGGACCTTAAACATCAAAAAGACCATAAACACATAGAGTTCACGGACGTGAACTCATAAGGAAATGGTCCTTAGGCCGTAAACTCTATAAAGTGGAGCCATTATGCCCCTAATGCTTCCTAAGGCTTGGACTTGATCATTGGATGCTCAATCTTGACTTATAAGACCTCAAACCACCCAATGGCACTAAGTACCATGAGTTTACGGCCCTAAAATAATGGGGGAAATGACCTTAGGCCGTAAACTCCTTAAGGAGTGGTCCTTGGGCCATAAACTCCAACGTCATGCCATGCAACCTTTAGATGCAACCCTTTGGTACCTATAGCACTCGAATCAAAGTGTTTTCATGTCCTAGGGTGTCTTAACTTAGCTAATTAGTTGTTAAATGACTAATTGGATACATATATGTGTTATTATATGTTAAATAGGATCTGTGTGTGCTCAAGTCCTCACTTGACACTTAGCATCCTTTACCGATCCTACGATCACATCACTCGTTTCAGGTGAGTTCATACCCCTTAACCAACCTTTTAAAATGCTTTTACATGCTTTTAAATGCTTTTATGGGGGGGGGGAATAGAATTTGAATATCATAGTTATTATATCAATCACATGTGATTTATAACTATCAAACATATGGAATTGCCATACTTTCAAACTGTCTTATCAATCAAACTACTTTTAAATCGTTTTATAAACTGACATCAAGTCATGATTATTTATTGTTTCAAACCCTTTAAATGTATTACAAAATCTCTTTTCAACTTAAGTATTGTTACAAACCATATTTTATACACTTATGCAGTAAGTATATATATATATATATATATATATATATATATATATATGTATTGATAAGATAGCTGTGACTTCAGTTCCAACACTTTTGTGTAGCAAAAGTGTATAAACATACATGGACACTTCAAACTACATTGCTAGTAAACTATAATAGGTATAGTTTAGGAAATTCTACTTGCTATTCCTAGTACAAAGGGAACATACAAGAGTCAGTTCATTCATGAGTCTATACCAATATACCACATACCATATGAAGAGATACTATTACATACTATATGAAGAGATACTAATACATACTATATGAAGAGATACTATTACATACTATACGGGACTGACCATTCTACACCCGGCTGTTAGCTACAGTGGGAAACTGCACATCGACGGATGTCCTTGGTTGTACTGTTTGGCGAGTTACCACGCCGTGTTTATCCTAATACAAAAGGATACGATTTCAATGATTATATTATTTTCCTTAATACCTTTATTTTGTGACTCATTCACATAAATGATGAGGTAGACTATATTTTAAATAATAATAGTTATACAAGGGAAAAACCTTCATTCATGCCGAGGTTCAAACCTCCAAAACTGTCGGGTCTTGGTAGAAGACAACATTTTATACTAGTAGGAAATATGGGATTTTCTAGGATTCTTCATACTTATACGAACTTTTTCATCAAACATTTACAAGTCTTTTCTTTGCAGTTTTACAAATCAAAGACACAAAAATACTTATGAATTCACCAACTTAAATGCTGATCTACGCTTTCAAAATAACTTGTATTCTCAGGTCCTCAGTAGACAGGTACTGGTGACAGGTTTTGAGAAGACGGAGCACAGACAAGACTTGTCTTTTATTTTGATTATTCGTTTTTGGTGTCTTATTTACATTACAAAGAACACACTTGTATGAAATTATACTATTAATGCAATGGTTGATGTTGTTGCTTATTTACTACTTTGCATTGTTATGATACTGTACATGACGTCCTCCGCCCCAGAACGTTTCCGCCGTTCTTGGTTTTGGGGTGTGACAGAACTGTAAGCCCGAAAGCTTAGTGAGTTACCCCTAAAATACCAACCACACATAAACATACTCATAACATAACATAAATAGAACAGTCATGCACATCGGGTCTACTGTGTGACTGGTCCGCCCGCACCGGGCCTTCAGTCCACCTGGTCCACCCTCCGAGCCTCGGCACGTCTGGTCCGCCCTCTTGGGCCTTCAGCCTATCCGGACCGCTCGCTGGGCCTTCGGAATATCCGGTCCGCCCTGGGTATGTTGGCCTACAACACAAAGCAGGACCCGCCTCAACCCAACCCCCGTCAATCAACCATGTGCACATAAAACAATTAATCACATAACAAATCCTTAACCAGACAAACAGTCTATCAGATCACATAGCATATCAACATCCTAACCAGGATTCCGACCTAACCGGTCACTAGCATAACATCACCCTATATACCGGGTACCGACCTTAACCAGGTCAACAACATAACATTACCCTAATTACTGGGTACCGACCTTAACCAGGTCACTAACATAACATTACCCTAAATACCGGGTACCGACCTTAACCAGGTCACTAACATAACATTACCCTAATTACCAGGATGCAAATCTAACAAGACAATAACATATCAAACAATACCCGAATTTTCATCCAATAAAGGGTCGGCCTTGGTGCCGTAGACCCTGTCGATATAGTGAGGATAACTCACCTGCAATTGCCGACTGAAGAGATAAGACCAAGCTGCTCCGACCACCGAAACGAACGTCGCCACAGAACACTACCAAAGAACCAATTCCATAAATACCAGAATTACCAAAATACCCTTGGCAGTCAAATTGGTCAACTCTTGGTCAAAGTCAAAGTCCTCAGTCAAAGTCAACCTTCCTGATTGATTCTACTCGCCGAGTCAACCCGTCGACTCGCCGAGTTCCCATTCCTAGAAAACTCTCATAACACAACATAACTCGCCGAGTCGCCCCAAGACTCGTCGAGTTCAACGATCTCTGAGTCCCATCCTGTCCGACTCACTGAGTCGCCGACCGACTCACTTAATCCAAGGCTTTAACCAAAAGAGGTTGGGTTCCGCGACCAGACTTGCCGAGTCCAAGAACATACTCGCCGAGTCCAAGGCAATCATCAACAGACTCGCCGAGTTGTTCTTCCAACTCGCCGAGTCCATGCACATATTCATACAACTCGTCGAGTTCACCCATGTGGCTCGCCAAGTCTCTCTAGTTCTCAATCCATTCAGAGGCTTTTCGAGCCATGCAGGGGCTCCAATCCACAGATCCACCCTTCTACAATCTAACCCTCACATAAAGTTGCAAACTTTACGTGAAACCAAGGAGATATAGGCCCAAAACACACTAGGGCTTGGGTTTATGACAAAGTGGCTTCACCAACAACTCAGAGACTGAAAATTTATGACATTTTGGACCATCACAAGTCTAGATCTGAAGTAGCAACCTCAGATCTAAGCCTCTAACTCGAAATAGCTCTTAATCATACCAAAAATGCCCCAAGTCTCAATTGATAATAGATCTAGATGCAGAAGAGGGAAGGTAACAGCTTATTACCTCCAGGATGTGCCCAAACTGAAGTAGATCCCAGATCTACACAAGCCTCTTGATGCTAGCCTCTAATTTCTCAAGCTCCTTCCACCAATTTCCTCTTCCAAGCTTCAATCTCCTCAATAATGGAGTCTCACACAAGAATTAGGGCTTCTGGAACTCTCAGGGGGATTAGGAGGCTGAGAGAAGGACATAAAGTCCTTTAAATAGGGTGCAACCCTCGGGATTAGGGTTTTCTTTCTACAGCACCAACTCGTCGAGTCCAAGCCGCCGACTCGGCGAGTTGACCACTTAAACCGCGACAGAATCCAGCTCCGACTCGGCGAGTAAGAGACCTACTCGTCGAGCCCTTTCCTAAATTTAAACTTTAAGTCCTTTAACTTCTTGCTTCCAAACTTGGGATGTTACAGTTTCACCCACTTTGGCCCAGCACAAAGGTGATCTGCACTTGCGGCCATAGAGAGCTTCGAATGGAGCAACCATGATGCTCGTGTGATAACTGTTATTGTATGAGAATTCGATAAGCGGTAAATGGGTATCTCATGCTCTACCAAAGTCTATCACACAAGCTCTCAGCATATCTTCCAACATTTGTATATTTCTCTCACTCTGCCCGTCGGTTTGTGGGTGGTAGGCTGTACTCATGTCCAGTCTAGTCCCCAGGGATTTTTGTAGTGACTTCCAGAACCGTGAAATGAATCTATTATCTCTATCAAAGATAATGAATATGGGTACACCATGCAGTCACACGATCTCCTTAATGTAGGTTCTGCTCAGTTTCTCCATTTTGTCGGTTTCCTTCATTGGTAGGAAGTACGCGGATTTGGTCAACTTGTCAACGATCACCCAAATGGTATCGAGGCCACCCGATGTCTTGGGTAGTTTATTTATGAAATCCATGGTTATCTGCTCCCATTTTCACTCGGGTATTACCGGTTATGGTAGCAAACCCAAGGGCTTCTGGTATTCTACCTTGATTGACATGGTTAATGACTTTACTCGGTGGCCCGAGTATTCGTTCCTGCTTAGTGCATCTACGACTACATTGGCTTTTCCTGGATGATAATGAATCTCGCATTCGTAATCATTCAGTAGTTCTACCCATCGTATTTGCCTCATATTGAGCTATTTCTGGTTGAGGATGTGTTCAAGACTTTTATGATCGATGAAAATAGTACATTTCGTGTCGTAGAGGTAGTGTCTCTAGATTTTTAGGGCGAACACCACTGCTCCCAGGTTGTGAGTGGTGTAGTTGACCTCGTGTGTTTTAAGCTTTCTTGAGGCATAGCCGATGACCATTCCTCGTTGCATAAGTACACAACCTAGCCCTTGATTGGATGCATCGCAGTACACGACAAAATCTTCGGTCCCTTATGGAAGAGACAAGATCGGTGCGCTGCACAGGGCTTGTTTTAGTGTTTGGAACGCAGCTTCTTGTTTCTCCCCCCAGTTGAAGGTTACACTTTTCTGGGTCAAAGTGGTGAGCGGTTTGGCGATCTTGGAGAAGTTTTGAATGAACCTTCGGTAGTAGCCAGCGAGGCCTAAGAATTAACGGATTTCTGTTGGCGTCCTGGGTGCTGACCAGTTCTCGATCGCCTTGATTTTGGAGGGGTCTACATGTATCCCTTTTTCGTTGACTACATGCCCGAGGAAGTTCACTTTTCGGATCCAAAACTCGCACTTAGAGAACATTGCATACAACTTCTCCGCCCTTAATGTTTCCAAGACCTGTCGTAGATGTTGGATGTGTTCTTCCTTACTCCGCGAGTAGACCGGAATGTCGTCTATGAAGACAATCACGAACTTGTCTAAGTAAGGTCAACACACATGATTCATCAGATCCATGAATACCATTGGCGCATTTGTTAATCCGAAGGGCATCACTACGAACTCATAATGACCAGAACGAGTTCTTAATGCAGTTTTTGGAACATCCTCCTCCTGGACTCGTAGTTGATGGTATCCCAAACTCAGATCGATTTTTGAAAAATAGTTGGCTCCCTGAAGTTGATCAAATAGGTCATCAATTCGTGGTAAGGGGTATCGGTTTTTGATAGTTAGTTTATTCAACTCCCGGTACTCGATGCACATTCTGAATGATCCATCCTTCTTCTTTACGAACAGGACCGGTGTTCCCCAAGGCGAGAAGCTTGGTCTAATGAATCCTTTGCTCAGGAGTTTGTTCAGTTGGCTGGATAATTCTTGCATTTCAGCCGATGCTAAATGATATGGTGCTTTGGCTACGGGGGTGGCTCTGGGAATCAAGTTGATTCTGAACTCGACCTGGGGTGCGGGTGGTACTCCTGGTACGTCTTCTGGGAATACATCGGGGAAATTGCAGACCTCCAGAAGGTCCTTGATGTCTTTCACCTCTTGTTTCTTGTCCCCTACATGGGCTAAGAAGGCGTGGTATTCCTTGCGGAGATACATTAGAGCTTTGACGCAAGAGATGATTTGTAAATTTGTACTAGGTTTGTTGCCATAAATGACAAGAGTTTCGTCGTTAGGCAGATTGAGGTGAATGGCCCTTTTGTAACACAAGATATCGGCATGATGAAGGCTTAACCAATACATACCAATGATGACATCAAAACTTCTTATAATGATCGACATTAAATCTATTTGGAAAGAGTGTTCGTTTAATGCTAATGTGCAGCCTACGTACATATCGTTTGTGCTTTCTGTTTTACCGTTTGCCATTTTTACTGTAAACGTTTCATTGAGTGTTTGGGGATTCTATTTAAGTATGTGTTTGAATTGGTGGCTTACGAAACTCCTCTCCGCTCCACTATCAAATAGTATGCATGCATATGAATTATTGAGAAGAAACGTACCGGTAACCAACGTAGGGTCTTCAACCGCTTCCCTGTGTCCTATGGCCAGGACTCTCCCCACACCACAATTATTAGTGTTCCGTGCCTTTGGTAAATCCCTTTTAAAATATCTGGTCTCCCCATAGTCGTAATAGGCTCGCCTTACCCCAACATTGGCGGCCTGTATGTTTTGTCGTGCTGGCACTTTATAGAAGCGGGCTGTATGCCCCTTTCTGTTGCAGTTGTTGTAGTGCATTTCTCGACAAGCGTCGTTGTGGTAAAACTTGCACTTGTTGCACTTAGGTAGATTTCCAACATATTGCCGCAATGGCATTGGAGCGGCAAGGGTAGTGGCAGCATGCACCACCATAATTTGTTGTTTCTTGGTGGGGTCCTGAGCCGATTGATTTTTCTGTTTGTCCCAGAACCACCACAATTTGTTGATTTTTCTCGGGAGTGGCCGCTACAGTGCCATGGTTGGCCCTATGGTCAATGAGTTGTTGTGCCAACTGTTTGGCACTGTCAAAAGTAGTCATTTTTTAGGCTAACACGTTCCCTTGAATCTGGGGGGTTAGTCCCCAGATGTATTTCTCCACCTTTTTACTTTCCGAGGTGACAATCCCGGGACAGATCGCTGAACCTGGCTGTATAAGAGGTGATGTCAGAACCGGTCATTTTGAGTCCCCAGAGTTCCAGTTCCAATTTCTGAACCTTGCCCCTTGGGCAATATTCTGCTAGCATTAAGGTATTCAATTCCTCCCAGCTCATTGCATTCGCCATTGGGAGAGTCAATGACTTTACATGACCGTTCCACCAGGTAAGGGCTCGTTCAGAGAACGTTCAAGCTGCAAATTTAACTTTACTTGCTTTAGGTCATGCACAGATTTCGAAGACTGATTCCATATTCTCAAACCATTGCATTAAAGTGACGACCTCTCCGCTCTCATTGAAGGGTTTGGGTTTGCCATTGGTAAAGTCCTTGTAGGAACATTCCCCCGCGCGTCCCTGACTGTCTCCTTGATTAGAGTTTGTAGGACCATTTCCTGTTCCACCAGCACCATTTGTGCTGATATGTGACATTGCGGCTGCCACAGCTGCTATTACGGCAGCTTGAAAAATGACGGGGTCAAATTGTGGAGGTGGTGGTGGTGATGTCGGTGTGTTGTTGAGATGTTTGGGGTTCTTTCGTGGTGGCATATTTCTGCCAAAAGTTATAAAGATGAAATGATGGTAAGTCTTTAATAATGGTTATAAGTTGGGTGTTTTTGAACTAATTATATTAGTTCCCACATGCATCAAGTTCTGACTTAAAAGTATTTCGTAACCAATTCATAACAGAAGTTTATATAAAATAAACTTCTGAATTTTTAATAGTGATGTCTCGAGTGAACGCCTGTGATCTGATTCATACCAGGTAATTCTAAAATCACTTGGTGTATACAATTTGTATGTGATTAATATTTGAACAGACCTTTGAATGTAATGGGTCTGCCCTAAGCCCACAACCAAACAAGGAACATGACCTAAAGCGGGCCCACCAATTATAAGTCGATAACGTCTTAATTACATATAACTTCAATGTATACACTAAGCAATCACAGATTTACCCTGAGTAAATAATTTGTACAAACAATGTCATGAAACCTGTAGTAATACCCTCAATGAAATAATGTGCATATCAATTTCATTGATATAATTTTAATACATAGTGTTGGAAAATTTGACCGTAGAGTAGGTCTACATTACATCAATGTGAGGAAAACTTTGACATCATTTCAAGCCCTTTAATAGCATAGTCACTTAATCGCATGGTCGAACATGTATATAGAAAAGAGTAGTACCAATGCCCATCCGCATATCTAGTCTATATCAAATGTGTGTAGTGTAAGCACTACTCATGGCAGTCGGTTCTCCGTGTGTCATGAGATGAAGTCATGAATTTCCGCATCTCTTTCACTTGATGTTCAGCACCAAATACTCGCCTTTCCATCATGGCTTGACACTCCCAGTATTCTCTTATCTTGGCCCGAGTCACGGTGACTTCCCTTTGAAGGGCTTCAGTATGATCCTGTGTTCGATCATGATCTTCATCCAAGCGAGGAAAATGAACTGCATTGACCTGGGTAGTAGTGCCAACCTCCACGATTTCATCGGTTGATGCTCGTGCTTGCTCGACAAGGCGAGCGACACGGCATATTATGACAGGGAGGGCCTTGTCTGCTGAACCTCCTTGGGAGAGGTAATAGAAGCCTCGTTCCATACCATAGGGAGGGCAATGTCCATGCTCTTGGATCCATCTCCTTAAATCCACTCCCCAACTAGGCGTTGGGCCATGAAAGTTCAGACTGGGTGTAGGGTATCGTACAGCTCGAGGTGGGTTTTAGATTTTGTTGGATAAATGTCTAAGCCTGTAACTATATTTGGTAAGTTCTTGACCTCGTTGTGCATGGTCCTTTTGGGTTGCCTTCACCAAAGCAACATGATAGGATGCTTTATCAACTGAGAGGTTATTATGGTTTATTAATATATTATATGAATAATATATTAAAAGAGAAATAATATAGTTTAATTAATATTAGACAAGAATTAATTGAGAATTAATTTTGTGGCTAAAAGACATTAATTAAATAAAGGGGACTTAAACTGTCAAATGTGTGATAGTTGAGTATTGGGCTGAGAAGGCTCATGGAACTAGGCTTGGACAAAATTAGGGATGTGTCCATCCTAATTTCGGTCAAGAGGCCCTATTCCAGAAGCTTCCTTGAACTACTTAAGGCCTAAGCTATCCATTAGGGTTTTGACTGAAACCCTAGCAGCACTAGTATAAATTGGACCCCAAGGCATCCAATTTTCGGCCACTTGATACCCTAGAAAGATCATTGCCAAAGTTGTGCCTCTCCTCTCTCTCCATTATCATCCTCTTGCTTGTGTGGTGTTTGTAAGCCATAAGAGGAGTGACGCTTATGACTCTAAGCTCCAAGGACAAGAAGATTCAAGCTTTGAAGAAGAGCTAATCATCTAGATCTGTTTTCTTATGTCAATTTCAAATCATGTATGTTAGATCTAGGGTTTGTAAGTCTTGGATGAATTGTGTGTACAATAGAAAAGCCCAGATCCAAGCTTTAGGATTTGCATGAGCACATAGGATGTTATTTTGTGTAAAGCCCATCAGTCGTATCAGAGCCTTGATTGGCTTCTATTGTATTTGATGCTTTGTGTTTCATTCTTGCTTGAAAATCGAGTTTTTGGGTCTTCTGCCTGACAGACTCGGCGAGTCCCAATGTGGGCTCGACGAGTAGGATGAACTCGAAGAGTCCATAAGGGGACTCGACGATTCGGGTCGTAAGACAGAGGGATTTTCGGGATTTCTTGCTGTTTTGCTGAAGGATAATTACCAAAATCGTTTTCGACTAATGAAATCCGAATTGTTGTAATATGTGTATCCTTACCAAAAGAAAAGATAATTACCATTTATTTGAATAATAAATTCCTTATATGATAATATTTTATTATTTAAATTATTTGATGAATTATCTTATGAATAAAATTGATTTGGTCAAATTTAGATAATCATTAAATTAAATGTTTAATTTTATATTATCTGCTATTTGATCCTATGTGTTTAGAAATGTTCAAAACTTTCCCTCAAGTTTTGAAATTTAAATTTTTGATTAAAATTTTAATTTGAACTATTTAAATTTCAACCCCTAGATTTTACAAGTTTAAAATTCAACCTTATTCTTTATAATATTATAAGATATATATATATATATATATATATATATATATATATATATATATATATATATATATATATATATATATATATATATGTATAACTTAAATGCTAGTCTTACCATTAGTAGGACTCATTCACGAAGCCGATCTATAAGGGGGGTATAAGGTTATGGCCTATAAAATGGCCGCTTAATGGGTGTCCACTCTCACCCACCACTTCCTTGATTGGTGGAGGGTCGTTAGCCGAACGGGTAGGATAGGGCTTTCCTCAATAAAAGTATAATGAATCTATAAAAGTAACTAAATGTTTTTTTTCAAAATTCCAAATCTTAGTTACTTTAGGCAAAACTGAACTGATGCAATTCCATGAAATTACACTTTATACCCTTGCTAAGATGTTAGTGGAGCGTGTGTGGTTAACCGGCACACTAATTGGGTTCTAAGCAAAGGTGGAAAAGGGTGACTCATTGTTTCTCATAGTTCGATGGAGCGTGTGTGGTTAACCGGCACATCGAATAGGTGACTGTAACAACGAAGGCACCATGTACATTTGCATGGTTATTCACACCCGCTTTGTGATCCTCGGCATCCCAGTCACAAACTTGAGGGGTATATCGAGATCTAAAAATGCCATTAAAAAGTTCAATGAATGTCAAAAGATCTAGGAGTTTTCAATACATTTAAAACTTAGTCTCTTTTTCGTTTTTCATGGTGGAAAATTAGTGAATCGTCATTCACTTACCATCGAATTATTTACTTGTTAGATTATGGCATCCCTCTTCTAATTTGTAAATAATGTTGTTGGATCCTAGCCCTAATTTCTCATTTGGGTGTTTAATTGGGGATTCATTTCTAATCAAACTTTGTTCTTTTTCCTTTTCAGATGTCTAATGTCAACAACAACACTTCCGGCTCAAATTCCTCCGGCTCGTTCTCACTCATGAACTTGTGTGGGAGATTGATCTTTGACGGGTCCAATTTCAATGATTGGGTCCACAACATCCGAATGGTAACTCGTTACGAGGACAAGGAGTATGTCCTCGATGAGAAGCTGAAGGAAATCAACATCAACACTGCCTCTGCTGAAGAAATCGCGGCCTTTGAGGCCCATGAGCGTGATGCTACGAAAGTCCATTACATCATGTTGGCGACTATGACTGTAGAACTCCAGAAGTCCTATGAGGATATGTATCCCTATGAGATGCATTAAGATTTGTTGGACCGGTACCACCAAAGCACTAGGCAAGAAATGTACGAGATCATCACTTCGATGATCACTGCCAAAATATGTAGTGGAGAGTCCCTTACCGCTCATCTGCAAAAGATGTAGAGATATGTTGATCGCCTGCTAAAGTTAAATGTTAACTTTGATGAAGAGATGGCAATTGACATCATCCTTCACTCCTTACCTCCCTGCTACAACCAGTTCCGCATGACCTACCACATGAATAAGGAAGAGGTCACTTTGAGCAAGCTTCTAGGCTTGCTAAGGACTGTTGAAAGCAATCTCAAAGATAAGTCTGTTGCATCATCTCCTTCTCCCGCTGCTGCCCTAGTTGTGGAAATTGGGCAAGGGAAGGGTAAGAAGAGGAAGGCTCCCTCAAAGAGCCACCATAAGGGAAAGTCCCAAGATGGCACCTCTTCTAGTGGAACCAAGGTTGGTTCTGCTAAACCCAACTCCAACCCCAAGGAGGTAGAGTGCCACCACTGCCATAAGATAGGGCATTAGAAATGAAGCTGCCCAGAGTATCTGCAAGAAATCAAGGATGGGAAGATCAAGCCATCCTACGCAGGTATATACACTATTAAATCTGATGATTCATCACATGCTATTTCTTAGGTACTTGATACAGGATGTGGTTTTCACATTTGTTCTGATTTGCAGGGCCTAAGAAGAAATAGAGATGTGGAGAATGGGAAGATAAATTTGATCATAGGGAACAGAAGATCGTCGCCTGTCACCAAGATCGGAGTTTACTCTTTGATGCTCAGTAGTGGATTAGGATTAGATTTAAATAATTGTTGCTATTCGCCAGATATGGCAAGAAACATCATTTCATTTCATGGTTTGAATAGACTAGGTTTTAGATATTCATTTGATAATGAAAAAGGTTCTATTAATGCTTATCTTAATGGTGTTTTCTATTTTGAAGCATTGCCTTGTAAGGGAATATATGAAACTGTGATGGTTGTAGACAATTTAGGAAATGATGTATTGTGTATTGATTCTTCCAATGGTTTGGATAAAGCATGCTTGTGGCATTATCGTCTTGGACATGTCAACAAGAAATGCATAGCCCAACTCCAAAAGGATGAAGTGTTTGAGTCATTCAACCTTAGGGACGATGACGTGTGCGAGTCTTGTTTACTTGGAAAGATGACCAAGTCACCCTTCACTGGCACTTGTGAAAGGGGTGAGGGTTTATTGGATCTCATATACACCGATGTGTCTGGGCCCATTAGATCCACCACAAGGGATGCGATCCGCATCCATGTGACTTTTACCGATGATTATAGCAGATATGGGTATATCTACTTAATCAAGCACAAATCAGAAACTTTTGAAAAATTCAAAGAGTTTAAAAAAGAAGTGGAGAATCAGTTGGGCAGGAAAATCAAGATGCTTTGATCTGATCGAGGTGGAGAGTACCTAAGTCTTGAATTCCACGACTACCTCAAGGAATGCGGAATCGTTTCGCAATTGACGCCACCCAGGACACCGCAGTTGAACGGTGTAGCTGCGAGGCGTAATCGAACCTTGCTAGACATGGTTCGTTCCATGATGAGTCGTGCTTCGCTACCTATCTCATTCTGGGGGTATGCCTTAGAGACTGCCGCCCATATCCTTAACTTAGTCCCAACAAAGAAGGTTGCCAAAACACCTCACGAGATGTGGACAGGGAAAGCTCCCTCGTTGGCACATATCAAGGTTTGGGGTTGCGAGGATTTCATAAGACGAGAGACTCACGACAAGCTCGAACCTCGTTGTGAGCGGTGTATTTTCATCGGCTACTCGAAGAAATCCTTTGGATATATCTTCTATAGACCAAGTGACAATGTTGTCTTTGTTGCGAGGAGAGGGTTTTCCGAGAACGAGAACTCATAAGCCAAGGGGACGGTGGGAGGCAAATCGATCTTGAATAGATTCAAGAATAGAGCAGTGAAGGAACCTCTAACACTGGCACTCAACCCGAGGAGGAAACTCTGGTTGAACCGATTGATGAGTCCTTACCTCTTAGACGTTCTGAAAGAGTTGGAGTTCAACCCCAGTTTTATGGTTTTCATATTACTACAGAAGTGGATACGCTCATTAGTGATTGTACACTAGTGAATTTGGACGAACCTAACAGCTATAAGGAAGCCATGGCAGGCCCGGAGTCTGCAAAATGGAAAGAGGCTATGGACAGTGAGATTCAGTCCATGTATGAAAACCAAGTTTGGAATTTGGTTGAAAATGTACCAGCTCGTAAGACAGTCGGGTGCAAGTGGATCTTCAAGAAGAAGACCGACATGGATGGAAATGTACACACCTATAAAGCGCGATTGGTTGTGAAGGGTTTTACTCAGACTCCCGTAGTTGACTATGATGAAACCTTCTCACCGGTTGCGAAGATAAAGTCTATTAGGGTGATGTTGGCCATTGTTGCATTTCATGACTATGAGATATGGCAGATGGATGTCAAAATCGCTTTCCTTAACGGGAAGCTGGATGAGGATGTTTACATGGCTCAGCCAGAGGGTTTTGTCGATGTAAAGCACCCTAATAGAGTGTGTAAGCTTGAGAATTCCATTTATGGACTGAAACAAGCATCTCGCAGATGGAATCTTTGTTTCGATGAGAAAGTCAAAGAGTTTGGTTTTCTACGAAGCGAGGATGAATCATGTGTATATGTCAAAGCCAGTGGGAGTATAGTTAGCTTCCTCGTATTGTATGTTGATGACATACTACTCATAGGAAACGACATCCCGACGCTGCAGGAAGTCAAGTCCTGGCTTGGGAAGTGCTTCGCTATGAAGGACCTCGGAGAGTGTGCCTATATTCTGGGAATGAGGATAGTGAGAAACAGAAGTAAAAGACTAAAAGGACTTAGTCAGAATACTTACTTGGACAAGGTACTAAAGCGTTTTAGTATGGAGAACTAAAAGAAAGGGGATTTACCAATCCAAAGTAATGCCAAGTTGAGTAAGACTCAAAGCCCGAGTACCGAATTCGAGATAGCAGAAATGAGCCGAGTACCATACGCTTCCGTAGTTGGCTCGATTATGTATGCTATGACTTGTACTCACCCTGATGTGGCCTTCGCGTTAAGCATGGTCAGCAGATATGAAGGGAACCCTGGCAAAGCACATTGGACCGTAGTCAAGAATATTCTTAATTATCTTCGGAGGACCAAGGAATGGTTTTTAGTCCTCGATGGGAGTGATGAATTAAGGGTGCGAGGGTATAGTGACGCCAGTTTTCAGACCGACAGGGACAACTACCGTTCACAGTCAGGCTGGGTCTTTACCCAAAATGGAGGAGCAGTGACTTGGAAAAGTTCCAAGCAGGAGACCGTAGCTAATTCAACATGCGAATCAGAGTATATAGTGGCGATCGAAGCGTCAAAGGAGGCAATATGGTTGAAGAGCTTCATTGGAGACCTTGGAGTTATGCCAGCCATAAAGGAGCCCATGGAAATTTTCTGTGATAATGAAGGAGCGGTTGGCTTGACCAAGTAACTGAGGGATCATGGCAAATCTCGACATATCGACAGAAAATATCACTTCATTCGACATGGGGTGGAAGAAGGACTCCTCGTAGTGAAGAGGGTATCGTCGGAGGATAACCCAGCAGATCCGCTTACGAAGGGATTGTGTAGGGTTATGCACTTGCAGCATGCTAGGAGCATCAGGCTGAAGGACGATATTAGTTTAGATTAGATAGTTTAGAAATGTGTAATAGATAAATGTAATTAACATTCGACGATTAAATAAAAGAGTATTATTTATTAGTAATGTTACTGTCTTATGTTGATTATTTACCTATTGTTTCACTTTGCATGTTTTGACTTCCTGAATAATAAGATTATTCGAATGTTCCACATTCACTCATACTTTGGGAGTAGGTATGAAAGAAGATTGTCATGAATTGGCGTGTAGATTGTCTAAAGTGTATTAGACATACCAAAGGTTTACTGCAACATTCATGAATGCTTATGAACTTGATTTGAGCATTAGATTAAACCCACGCTTGCTGGAATCACTTCATGGAATTTATCTCGAGTGATCGCAAGACGATAATATCATATGGTCTTAAAACCTAGATATATGGTTTATTGCTTGCTAATTGGTTGTGCATTGATAATGCGAAAACAAATCAGTAACTTGATGTTATAAAACGCATTGTTGTGTATGATTTGATTACTGAATAGTAAATGCATATAAGTCGAAGTTTATCTGTTCCTATTATCCTAAGAGAGTAAAAGTGATATCAGGGCCCCTCGATGATTTGGTTTGACTTATGTTCCAGGCCCGGTCAAGACTGAATTGATGTGTTCAATTAAGTTCTATGTCAGACGAATCAGAGATCGAGAAACAACTGCTGGACAGGTTACTAATATGATCCGTTATCTAAAGGACAGGTTACTGATAAGATCAGAGTTTGACAGCGTCTTTGAGAGCTACGATTGCTAATCGGATTGTACTTACATTTGTAGTTACTAAACTTATCCAAGTGGGAGACTTTTGGATTAGTGTCTAAGCCCGTAACTATATTTCGTAAGTTCTTGACCCGGTTGTGCATGGTTCTTTTGGGTTGCCTTCACCAAAGCAACA
This sequence comes from Lactuca virosa, assembly GCF_052849685.1. Taxonomy (NCBI): domain Eukaryota; kingdom Viridiplantae; phylum Streptophyta; class Magnoliopsida; order Asterales; family Asteraceae; genus Lactuca; species Lactuca virosa. The sequence goes on along the minus strand of NC_136428.1, from coordinate 338,831,726 downwards.
TGATAGGATGATTTTTCAAGTGAGAGATTATTATGGTTTATTAATATATTATATGAATAATATATTAAAGGAGAAATCATATAGTTTAATTAATATTAGACAATAATTAATTGAGAATTAATTCTATGGCTAAAAGACATTAATTAAATAAAGGGGACTTAAACTGTCAAATGTGTGATAGTTGAGTATTGGACTGAGAAGGCTCATGGAACTAGGCTTGGACGAAATTAGGGATGTGTCCATCCTAATTTCGGCCAAGTGTCCCTTTTCCAGAAGCTTCCTTGGACTGCTTAAGGCCTAAGCTATCCATTAGGGTTTTGACTGAAACCCTAGCAGCACCAGTATAAATAGGACCCCAAGGCATCCAATTTTCGGCCACTTGATACCCTAGAAAGATCATAGCCGAAATTGTGCCTCTCCTCTCTCTTCATTATCATCTTCTTTCTTGTGTGGTGTTTGTAAGCCATTAGAGGAGTGACGCTTGTGACTCTAAGCTCCAAGGACAAGAAGATTCAAGCTTTGAAGAAGAGGTAATCATCTAGATCTGTTTTCTTATGTCAATTTCAAATCATGTATGCTAGATCTAGGGTTTGTAAGTCTTGGATGAATGGCATGTACAATAGAGAAGCCTAGATCCAAGCTTTAGGGTTTGCATGAGCACATAGGATGTTATTTTGTGTAAAACCCATCAGATTTTTGGGTCTGATTCGGTGCCTTCTGAACCTCCTTCTTCTTCTTTTTCTTCTAGATCCACTTCGAGATCTTCCTCTTCTGGTTCCTCCTCATGTTCATTTTTGGGTTCTTCCTCCATCACTTCCTCGGGATCCTCCTCGGGATCTTCTTTAATTTATCCTCCATTCCCCTGATTGGGGAAATAAGGGTCTCCTGGAATGTGAAACCCTGCCATGTTATCTGTGCGAGAATGGGAATATGATAAATATATGAAAACTTTAAGTGTATAATCTTGTAAAACGAAGAAAATAAAATTTTTAAATAAAATTGCGGCCCATACTGGGTCCTTCGATAATTACCTAGTGTATACCTGCTATATATAATCAAGATCAAATAGTCTGTCGAATAAGTAGCTCTACTCTAAACCCACAACCAAACAAGGAACATGATTAAAGGTGAACCACAAATCTTAAGTCTATACAATCCTAATCATATATAACCTTTAGAGTATGCACTTTGCAATTATAGACCTACCAGTAAGGATCTTTAAGTGTTTTTATTATGATTCTTATAGTTCAATCAAATACTCCTATAGTATTTTAAATGTTTGGTTCTAGAGTTTCTTTGGTGAGTTTTAGATTTATTGTTCACTACGACCATTCCTCGACGTACGTTGGTCACATCCTGAATAAATATAGTTGATCAGGCTATATTCATCTACGATTTGATTACATATCTCGAGGCTCACTCGTAGAGTTCAACTCATCCTTTAATACTTTTATATTGTCCTAACTATGATACTATACCGGCATGTATGCATGTACTTATACTTTTCATTAAAATATCATTTTATTTTTAAAAGTATAATTGTGTGAAAAATCGTTCAGGGAGTTTTAGTCCAATTGTGTTGATAGTTTGTATATCTTATATGGTTCAATATACTTAGTTCACTATAAATAATGCTCTGATACCAATCTGTCACACCCCCAAACCTAGGATGGCGGAAACGTCCGGGGGTGGGATGACTTCATGTATAGTATCATAACAGTTAAATAATAGTAAATAAAGTAAACACAATCATCATATATATAATTAAAAAGGTTACATTGTTCACGTGTTACATGTTTCAATATTCCATGTAATTGTCCGCACGATACCTAGAATGGAGGACTATACCATCCCTTATCTAAAGGTCAAGTTACTAATAAGATAAGAGTTTGACAGCGTCTTTGAGAGCTACGATTGCTTATCGGATTGTACTTACATTTGTAGTTACTAGACTTATCCAAGTGGGAGACTGTTGGATTAGTGTCTAAGCCCGTAACTATATTTGGTAAGTTCTTGACCCGGTTGTGCATGGTTCTTTTGGGTTGCCTTCACCAAAGCAACATGATAGGATGATTTATCAAGTGAGAGGTTATTATGGTTTATTAATATATTATATGAATAGTATATTAAAGGAGAAATCATATAGTTTAATTAATATTAGACAAGAATTAATTGAGAATTAATTTTATGGCTAAAAGACATTAATTAAATAAAGGGGACTTAAACTGTCAAATGTGTGATAGTTAAGTATTGGGCTGAGAAGGCTCATGGAACTAGGCTTGGACGAAACTAGGGATTTGTCCATCCTAATTTCGGCCAAGAGGCCCTATTCCAGAAGCTACCTTGGACTGCTTAAGGCCTAAGCTATCCATTAGGGTTTTGACTGAAACCCTAGCAGCACCAGTATAAATAGGACCCCAAGGCATCCAATTTTCGGCCACTTGATACCCTAGAAAGATCATAGCCAATTTTCGCTGTGAGAGAAGGTTCGCATAAGAAGGGTTTCGCATCCTAAGAGGGTCTCGCATCCTAAGCGGGTCTCGCATCCAAAACGTTGTTTTTCTTGAAGCATCCCGTTTCGAGTGGTTTTTAACCAAACGAAGGGTCGGGATGGCACAGATGTTTATGATAGAGTTGAAAGAGATTTTGAGAGAGATTTGGGAGAGAGAGAGAGTGAGAGAGATTGAGAGAGACTTTGCTGGTGGCCTTTATTAGTGTTTGGCCTCGTAGTGCTAGGGTTTTAACCTCCACTACGTCTTGTTATGAGCGTTATACACCCCCGAAGGGTACGTAATAGTGTTTTATCGAGTAGTTACATCACTCACCCTATTTAGGGTTTAGATTTTCTGAACGTTTGAAATTTCCGAGTGATACAATGTATTAATACAGAGAGTTGTACATTAGTAAACATAGAGTAAGCCCTATCATACAAGCACTAGTTGTGTTGATCGGTTTGACTTGTTGACTTTGTTTGACTTTGACTTGACTAGAAATTGTCGGTTGTCACAGTGGTTTTTGTCGTTGAAAAGTGTAAGATTTCTTTTAGATTTTTTTCGACAGTACTTTGGTTTGAAAAAAATCCTTCTTTTGATGCCTTCTTGTTATCTTCTTCAATCATTTTATTAAACTCAGGTTTAATATTATCACTATTTCTTGTTGTGACAAAAACCTGATTCGGAAAGATAACCTTGTCTGAGCATTTGAAATTTGGATACACAACTGTTTTTGTTTCAAGGTAACGAGAACCTTTTTCCTTCATAATTTTGTCGAATTTCTCATTTTCGTCAAAAACTTGATCAACTACAACCCTTGGAAATCTTTTTTCTTTCAGAACATCATCATTGTCATCATTACCGTCTGTTTGACTATCTTTGACAGTCACATGGTCAGGATCATGAACTTTCGAAGTTGAGGGAAAAGTAGTGTCAATTTTAACCATAGAATCAATACATTTTTCTTTGCCTTTAGCCATTGATGTGACATTAATGACAGACAACTGAGAACAATCAATAACTTCCTCTTCTTCAGTTTCACTAATATCATCAAAATCATCTTCGATATCAGCAAAATTAGTTTGAGAACCAGATTTCGAATTCGTAGCTCTTTTCAAAATCTTTATTTGTTCATTTTTGGTCAAGGTTTCATTTACAATATCAACTAATTCATTAGCATCCAGACATTCATCAATTTTCACTATACCATATGCATATCTATTATCTGGAACCCTATCGAATTCAGCAATTGTCTTTTCACTATAATAGGAAATATAGTCAATTTTCTCCCTTTCGAATGCTAAAAAGGGTAAAAGTTTCCTATGTTGTTCTTTGCTAGTATCCGATGAATGATGCAATGTTGTCAGTTTACCATATAAAATTTTGGTTCAATTACAGTAGATATTTCTTTGTTTTAACAACAGCTTGACATCAGCACTTAAACTATCCCTATCACACATAAGATTCGTTATTTGTAAATCTAAGTATTCTATTTTCACTTTCTTCGATTCCAACATCCTCTAAGTTTCTAAAAGTAGTGTGTTCGGCTTCTTAGCATCATTACTAGCAGAAATAAGTAGATCATTAACATAAGTAATTGCTGCATAAAACTCAGATAAAATCGAATCATATGCACTTTACGGAATATTAAAAAAGATTGTAAAAGAGAACGTACCTGAGAATTCATTGGCGATATGTATGAAGACGTCGAAACAAAGCACTTCACAGTAATTTTCTCTTCCTCTTCTTCCTCGTGCATCGCAAACATATCCCTATGTGTAGGGTTTCACATCTCGTCATCATCAGAACTAGATGACCAAATCTGGTATGTTCCATCTTCTTCATCAATACCTTTGGCCACCAGAGACAATCCTTCATCTTTGCACGCACCTCTTCCAATCTCTCAATGTAGTAAGCTTCGTCTTTGACCTTATTCTTCTTTTCATCACGCTTTCACAATATCCAATCATTGGCCAAATGATTCGCTCCATGGCAGTAATGGCAGTCGAATCCAGAATCACCTTTCAGCTTTTTCTCTTTCTTCTCTTCCTCGGCATGAATTTCATTTTTCTCAACTTTCTTCTCATCATTCCCAGATTTTCCAGCAATACTTCCCTTCACATCACTTCTTTTCGACTTTGCATTGAAAGGTTTCTTGAAAAAATTTCTTTACTCGATTGTTAGAGTAAAATGTCATCGCTTCGTCATCAGAGTTGACGATTAGACCTTCATCTTATGAATTCTCCGTCTCAGCAACCTCTTTCTCAGCTTCTCTTCTAGTAACTTTCGAAACAAGAGCAAGTGGACCACCTAAACTGATCTTTAATTCTCAGCAATTTCATTCACTTCGGATTCATGTGCTTTCATCACATTGTAAAGATTATTCAGAGAAAAATAATCAAAACTTTGCCGTGTCTTTATCATAAGGCTGACATTTCTCCATTCCTTCCGAAGACCCATAATGAAAGTAAGATTGAACTCCATTGTTGATCGTATGAATCCATATCGGTTACATTTGAAGATAATCTCATTCTGACGATCATGATAAGATTCAATAGACTCTCCTTCCTTCTGTTTGAACTTTCCTAGTTCAAACAGACTTTGTTTAACTAATCTTCGTTTTTTCGCTTCCTTGATACTTTTCCTTCAAAGTATCCCAAATCACTTTTGCAGTCTTATAGTTGTGCACGTAATTGTACACAATTGGAGGAAGAACACCATTGACATTTTGATTGTTAGAAGAAGTTCCAATACTCTGAACAGCAGCAGGAGGATGAACATCACCGAGAATACACTTCCAAAGTTCCTCATCAATTCCGTTCAAATAATCCTCCATTCGATCAGCCCACTGATCGTAGAACTCGGGAATTAACATCAGAATCATCGTTGATGAACCAAGGAGATGAGAGTAAGAAGTCGTTGTATTCATGTTAAAGTTCGCCATTGTTGTAAGGAAAATTTTGAGAAAAGCTCAAATCAAATTGAGATCAAACAGCTACAACACTCATAATTCAACAATCGAACACTCGATTTTACAACTAGAAGGCAGAATCGAATCACAACAGATGATTCAGATTTCTAAAACAAAAGAGTGGAAAATTGAAATCTAGAACGAGAATCAAAAATTTTGCAAAAACTCAGAAAAACAGATCAATTCTATATGAATCCTGCTTTGATACCAAATGTAGTTGTAATGAAATCGAGTATGAATTATGAGATCAGAGTAAAGTAAGAATGATGAACACGAGATCTAAATAAAGTTTGTTTGGCTCAATTATGCTTTCAGTACACATCCCATATTTATAGGGATCATGAAAGCGCACAAAAAATATAAGGGACTGAACACTGAAAACTTCGATACATAAAGTGCCCTTATAATAAAATAACAAACTATCGAATCTATCCATGACCTTCGACACCTCACAACACTATTCGACATCTACAACAATTACAAATCAATTAGCGACATAATTATATCACTAAAATGTCACTTAATTTGTGAATAATAAGTTATTAAAAGGATCCATTTGTAATGTACAAGATGGCTCAGTTACAGACAGTGTCTTTTGTTGGTAGATTATGAAAAACACTCATCATAAAATTTTCATAGACTGTAAACGCATGTTTTTTTCCTATGGATTTTTTCTTCATGAATTCTGTCAGTAAAGGAGTTTATTAATGGATAATTGATGGACTTGCCTCCGAAATACCTATCTTTTCTTGTACTATGCACCATTGATATCGAAATCATAGGCCTCATTTGCTATTTTTAAGATCTAGTCTTATAACTGATTGCTACGAAACATGTTGTATAATATGGTATATATTATTAGAAAATCATTATTCTTTGTGCTATTACATTTATATTAGCCTCTAATAATAGAACAAACTCATATATATATATATATATATATATATATATATATATATATATATATATATATATATATATATATATAGGGTGAGGTTCAATAGAGAACCATAATTAACCAAGGAACCAATCTTTTTTTCAACTTTTAGAACTAAAAATACAGAAATTCATAATTTTTTATCCTTTTTTCAATGATATCAAATTCGATTTTTTTTTACGTCAAATTTACAATGTGAATCTTTGAAAATTCACAATGTGAATCCGGATTCACATGGTGAATCCAAATTTTTTTTTCACATTCACAATGTTAATATATGAATTTAGATATTTTTAGATTTTTTTTCGATAAAAAATAAGCTCTAGAAATTGAAAAAAAGATTTGGTTCCTTGAATAACTAATAATTATGGTTCTCTATTGAACTTTTCCATATATATATATATATATATATATATATATATATATATATATATATATATATATATATATATATATATATATATATATATATATATATATATATATATAGGGTGAGGTTCAATAGAGAACCATAATTAACCAAGGAACCAATCTATTTTTCAACTTTTAAAACTTATTTTTTATCAAAAAAAAAACTAAAAATACAGAAATTCATAACTTTTTATCCTTTTTCCAATGATATAAAATTCGATTTTTTTTCCGTCAAATTCACAATGTGAATATTTGAAAATTCACAACGTGAATCCGGATTCACACGGTGAATCCGAAAAATATTTTTCACATTCACAATGTTAATATATGAATTTAAATATATTTTTAGATTTTTTTTTCGATAAAGAATAAGCTCTAGAAATTGAAAAAAAGATTTGGTTCCTTGGAGAACCAATAATTATGGTTCTCTATTGAATTTTTCCATCTATATATATATATATATATATATATATATATATATATATATATATATATATATATATATATATATATTATCATATGGTAGTTTGTCAAGGCGTTCACCGTAGACTCTAACAAACATCATGATCTTTTTTTGTAACAAAGGTTTATGAGTGTATATACACCCTCCTTATCTCCTTATTCGTAAATCATAATAAAAGTGTCTTTAAAATATGGAAGTGTATATTGTATTAGTATTTTACTCGTTATACTAAATTAGTGGCTTTAGACAATTGTCTTGAAGTCAATCACATTTTAATTTATCAAAGAATTCTTACGTATCAAGTCTTATACCACATTTAATATGGGAAATATGCTAGAATGATATATTTCTAAAAGGGGAATTTTCGGAAATGTCTTAATATTTACTCTAATTTACGAAAAAATCTCAAACTAAAATTGGTTTATGAAAAAGTCCCGATTACCGGAAAAAATGACGATTTGACTATTTTTTTCCGGTTTATCGGTTTCAATACTTACCCGGTTTCATTAAAGTCTCATTATTTTACCATAATTTTCATTAAAGTCTCATTATTTTACTATAATTTTCATTAAAGTCCCATTATTTTACTATAATTTGAGACTTATTCGTAAATTATGGTAAAATAATGGGACTTTATTAAAACCGGGTAAGTAATGAAACCGGTAAATTGGGAAAATAGGGTCAAATTGTCATTTTTACCGGTAATTGAGACTTTTTCGTAAGGAAATTTTAGTTTGGGACTTTTTCGTAAATTAGGGTAAAATATTAGGACTTTACCGGAGATTTTCCTATTTCTAAACTATAGGACTTCCCCTAGTTCAATCACGTGGTAATCAAACTCAATTCTCAAAATTATAATCGTCAAACACCTTGTGGTGGTCATGTCGCAATAATATGTTACTGAAGAGAAATTAATGAAACTAAAGTTTAAAGAACAAGGAAGATTATATTATCTGTGATGCTCATGACGTTATTACAATTAATCGTCAAATTTCCTTTAAGAACAAAATATTTTGCACATATCATACTCTGGCGCGCAAATATTTCTATATGGTCCAATACAACAGAAACAAAAAAAGACCCCGATTCCTTGACAAACCGGGCTAGGTATACAAATACCCCTTATCACATCAGTTCCTGAATCATGAATATTAGAATTTGTTTTCATCATCAAAGTTTCTTTTGTCCCGTTGTTGCCGTCGTTCGTACAAATACCTACATAAAAAAGCATGTCAAAATGAAAATACACTAATCCAAGAAAGATCTTTCCTATTAAACAAAGAACGAATATCGTTATGTCAAAGAACATCTAACCTAGGCTAAAAATGGAAACAAAAATTAGCAAATTTAACAACTGCTTGTTGATAGACATCTTCAAATGATAGATATATGGACATATGAAAATAGGTGTTCTGAAAGAGATATTTATATTGAGAAAAAAATAAATTCTCAATTGCAATTAATGTAGTCTTCTATACAGAAATAGGTATACAGGTAAGTATATTATGTATTTATTTACCTAAAAACAAATTATTTATTTACCTATGACTTTCTATTTTGCTTTTATTGCTTACCAACTAATGTCTCACTAACATTATATATATATATATATATATATATATATATATATATATATATATATAAAATTGGAAAAGTGAATATACCCTTAAAGGTATATATGCTTAGGTACCCAAACCAACCATAATATGTCGTTTTGTTTGATATATTCATTATAATGTTCTAAAGCTTCAACCTCTAGCTTGATTTACTTTCAAGATTTTCGAAATTTCGCTATTATCTTCCACTTACATCACATCATTTTGCCGAACACCTACTAGGCTATATATATTATAGTTTAAAATGAAAATTATGTAAGTGGAAGATAAATATGAAATTTATAAAAGTCATGGAAGTAAATCAAGTTAGAAGTTGTGTCGAAACCTGATAGTGAATCTCTAGCAATTACAAGTTGTGATGATTCAGAGTCAGTTTTGAGTCCGACATGTGAAGTGTCTGAGATAAGCTTTTGGTACGAGATGGAGTTTAGTCCGAAGTAGAATGAAGATCCGAGATCAGTCATGTGTTTGAACATTTATTATGCTTGTCTTTTATGTGATGTAACATTTCATAGGAGTTAGCCTTTAGTGTAAGTTAGATAATCAGATGTCAGAAACTTCTTATTATCCAGTCCTATGTTAGTATCACAAGTTTGTACGACGTGCCTCATTTCCTATGTAAGGAGTGTTTTGAATGACAAGTAAACTACAGATTTTTCTTCCAAAGATAGCTAAAATTAAATTTACTTCACTTTCACTTTAATCTCACATCAAAATCTTTCATAACATTCTCATTGTTCATTTATTATCTTTACATTTATCATACTCAAAGTTTCTTCATTAAACACTTGTGTACTTTGTTGAACATTTACTTCAAGTCTCGACTAGTTTTACCAGACTTGACTGGAACATGAATTAAGAGCAGACATCGATCTTTTGATTAACTCAATGTTTGATTTTTCAAACCTTGTCCTTGCGCATCGTTCTTTGAACTCACAATTGGTGTCAGGGCTTGAGTGGTTGTCCTTTGAATCCATAAGAACAGATTATACTTGATTCGAAATTACCTTGGTATTTCGATCATTTTATTGTTTAGGATAAAATTTCTTCTATATAGCACTTCTGCTCTTATATAAAAGATTCAATGGAAAATAGCAAATACCGTGGGTTGCCCTTCTCGTGCCCCATTTCTAGTTTTTAAAGAGTATGATCACTGGAAATTCATAATGGAAAGGTTCTTACATGGAAAAGAAAAAGGTGAAGCTATCTGGAGATCCATTAAAGAAGGTCAACATGTTCATGTGAGATAAACTGTGAGAGATGTTGCTGAAACTCTCATAGGACAGGAAGAACAGCGTCAAGCACCTCTTACTGTCGATGACATCGAGAAATTACATGCAGATCAACTTGCATATTCTGAAAAGGTGTTTGGTGTTCCTCCTTCTCTCTTTGAGCATATTAAGTTGTGCAAATCTGCTAAAGAGATTCGGGACACTTTCCAAGACATGTTCGAGGGATCAGAAAATATGAAAGATAAGCGGTTGACTTTTGTCATCAACAAGTTCGATACTTTCACCACAACTCCAGGTGAATCAGTTGCTTCAGCCTCAAATAGATACCGAGTCATCGTCAACAACATCACAACTCATGGGATTATCCAAACTTCTCTATAGTAGAATCTGAAGTTCATTAACAGTCTCGAAAAGGGATGGGGAAATGTGAAGTTTTGTCTTCCGAGTAATCGATCTCTAAAGAAGTTGAAGCTCTACCAACTGTTCGATGAGCTCCAAGGTTATGAATCAAATGTTGCACAAACTTTGAGAGAACTATCAGGAGGTCCTCTAGCTCTTTTCAGTTCCTATGAACCTCATGTTCCACACCTATCTGTCTCGGACCCTTTCAAATCTATTAGTTTGATGGAGACCTCGACCCTGAAGCTATAGACTCCGAATTACGTTTTCAACAAGAGCTTGCTTTACTCTCCATGAAATATAAGCGTCGTTTCAATCCCACTCACAAACGATACCACAACCGTTTCCAAGCTCGTCATCAAACTAATACCCAAGCATACCTTAAAACTTCCTAAAATCCACCTGCATACAAGCCAAACATTCTGACCCCAACTCACTCCTTTGAATCTCACGAGACTCCGAAGTCAGACAAACCAAAAATTGCTTGTCACAAGTGTGGTCATGCAAACCACTTTGCCAAAGACTACTTGGTGGAAGCTCCATAAAAACCAAAGATTAAGGAGTATGCATACTATGCACGTCGAGCTCGATAGATGGCTACTAGTGAGAAAGCTTTCGTTATCACTATATCGAGAGATGTGGAAGGATATTGGTCATCTAGAGATGTAGATGATATGGGTACTGGAAGAAACATGTATCTTGTGGCCAGACAAACCATCGAATGTGATGAAGGCTACTGGTCATCTGGATCAGAGGAAGATGATGATGATGTCGAACCAAACTACTGCTACATGGCAACCAACGACCCACCCAGTAGAAGCATTGTTCAACAGGTAAAATCTATGATTTCTGATAATAATTTTGATTTATCTCTTGGTGAACCATATCTAACCCGGATCCAATAAAATATAAGCATCATTTACAAAGCCTATTAGTCAGCCATAGAAGCCAGGGAGAAGATGGAAAGTGAATTAAGTTGTTTTAGATTATGTTTCGAGGATAAGAAGATTAAAATAGAGTCTTTAGAACATGAACTTGTAATGTCAAAAGATGAATGTATCATTCTTAAAGACAAATGCGAAATCACTTATTCTGAAAGAAATGTTTTGATTTCTGATAACAAATGTATGAATGCCAAAATAGATGCTTTGCATAATTCCATAGACATTCTTGAAGCAAATGAAAGGATGACTCACAATTTCGTCATCCTTGGTCTAAAGCACCTGGTCTCGGAAGCGAGTTTCTGAAACCTATTGCTCGTCCCTTGAAGGAGTTACAGAATCTAAATTTTAGGGGAGAGATTCCAAACCATAAACATTCGGATACCCCTGTCTCACCTTTCTCACCCCTTCACGAGACCATGGACAATTTTTCTTCTCTGATTCTTGAGTTTCAACCAATAGTTTTCAAGTGTGCTGATTCCACGCCTCTTCCGCCTCTGATACCCCTGGACCTGAATCAAACCTCAGAATCTTCTCCCATCATTTCTAATACTGTAGTTCACATTCCGAACCACAGTCCTCCTAACAATTTCCTTGTCGAGGAAATTATTTCGGAGACAACTGGTCCTAACTCTGAAAAGTCAAACTTTGTTTGGGCATCCTTAGATAACGATGTTGATGTAGAAACCATAAGTGATAATTCATCTGATTCATGTGTTTCAGACTCTCAAGTGATTTCCAAAAGCAAGTTAGTGCCAATCAAACCCAAGTTTAGCAACCCATCCATTGGCTAAACTTCCAAGTTAACATTTGACTCTAGTAAGAAACCTTCATTAAATAGAAAAGATGCCGTTGATCCTAAGGTAGAAGCCAAAAATGCTCTCAAAAAGGAAATTGGGTCTAGACTATGACACCCCCGAACCGAGTAAACGGCGGAAACGTTCGGGGGCGGATGACGTCATGTACAGTATCATAGCAATTGCATAATAGAGATCAAAGCATTGCAAACATTGTATTAAGAATTTAATATTTACATTAAGTTCGAATCATTGTTTGTTTGATTCCAAAAATGTATAGCAAAACGTAAGACGCAATAATACTAGGCTCCGTCTTCACCAAAACATGTATGTGTACCTGTCAACTGGTTTCCTGAGAATACAAGTGCTTTTAAAAAAAAGTGCATGTCAACATTAAAGTTGGTGAGTTTATAAGCATTTGTAAGAAAATTTGTAGTTTTTCCTTGTAAAATGTATGAGTGAGATGTCAGAAAATCCGATATTTTCTATTGTACGTAATGTAGTCTTTGTTCCTTGAAAATGATAGTGTGTTCTTCTAGAAAATCCAATATTTTCTTTAATATGAAATGTAGTCTTAAATGTTCCAAGACCATAGTGTACAAGTATTTTTCCATACTTAAAATAGTAATGTGTGATTTTATACTTATATAAAACCATTGGAATGCATGTTCCCAGAAGATAATTTTCTTTAGTTGTGTCTTTGTAAAACCCTGTAACTGTATTTTTCCAGAAGTGTAAACAGTATTGTATTCGAAAAATGATGTTTTGTAGTCTTGTCGTTAAATAAAACTAGTGAAGATATGTTTGTATTTGTAAACCAAACGTATTGTTAATACCCAATTGTGAGTTATTATAACCATACTGAATGACTGATGGCCTGTTACGACGTTCTTCAGGCGTCGGAATGGTACGATATTTGTCACCCCATACCTACCGGCCTAACTGTAGCTAACAGTTTAGGTGTGGGATTGTCAGTCTCGTATAGACCTATACACAAGTGTCACGTTCTCCCTCCAGGAGACTTTGGTTATAATATAAGACTTTTGTTTGTTCTTAGGTAAGTACTTGAATAAAATGTCTCACAAAGCTATATCAACGGTTTACGTATAGTGTAGTGAAATCCCTTTTTCTTGTAATGTTTACATAGTGTGAAAATAACATAATTATTCTTTTAAATAATTATTTTCTATACCCACTACTGGGTAAAATAGTGTGTATGTTCCATAAAATATACCTATTATAGTTTATATAAATGTTTCGTTGAAATGTGACCCTTTGTATACTATTATCAAATCTTTGTCATGATAATAAATCGGAATAAAAATAATTATATATTTTTGTTTATATAATTATACCCTCTTGCTCGACATGTTACAAAAAGGGTTAAAGTTTTACTGTAATCGAATATGCATCCATATGTATATTTATATTTTGTAAAAATACAAAAATATAAGTGTAACGGTTTGTATTTTCACACAAGTTTTCTTGTGTTTTACTTGTATTCCCCCCCCCCCCCCTAAAAACATGGAAAATTTGTCAAAAACATAAGGGTATGAACTCACCTTGAGTGTGTGTTTTTGGCTGAATACGATGTGATAACGGAAATCCTCGGGTTAGAACACATGTATATAGCCGTATCCTAATAGTATTTAACATATGATATCGTGTGTAAATTAGTTATACTAATATGAGAGTGTTATTAAAACACTATATTAAAAGGGAAACTTACCAATTAATTCCTAAGAATTAATTGATGGACTTGCTTTTCTTGGGAATTGTTTTGAAGATGTTCTTGGGTACACTTGCAGATTGTATGAAGATATGAAGATTGCTTGAAGATCTTAAGAACTTTGAGAGTAAAATGGGGTGTTGTTTTGGGACGTATATGAGAGAAATGGGGAGGGTTTTCGGTTGTGTATTTATATATTGGGATAATTTGATGTGACACTTACCTTGAAATGTGTAATTTATCATCTAGATTAGTGTGCCACAACCTAAAGTTGATGTTCTTGGCTTATCCTCCAAACCGAGAACTAGGATTACGGTCAAAAGGTACAACTGAGAACCAAGGGTTCTTGGTCTAGAGGTCTTCGGTCAAAGGGAGTTCTTGGTGGGGGTTTGCGATCCGAAGGTTCTCGGTGGGGAAGGATTTTTATTCTCAAATGGATCAAAGGTGTTTTTGGTTTGGGTGGGATTTTGATTCCTAAAACCGAAAACACATAAAGTAGGGTAAATTACATTATTTTATTATAACTATTTGATTCTTTGACTTATATTTGACCTCCTTTGACTTTCATTGACTTTCTTTGATTTTTATTAACTTTAAATATTCAGTTGTTACATAGACAAAATTCCAAATTCATTGAGAACTCTAAGAATAAAGCATCTCGGAGTGTAAGCTCAGAACCTAGGCACAATAAAACATCTACGCTTGTTAAAATTCTCAAAAGGCCATCAATCCTTCCTAGTCTGGTTATTCAGAACGAAGCTATATGTCCCATTCCGAAAAAGACTGTTAATACTTGTCCCACAAGAAATTACTCTCCGCAGACAGTTTCCACTGTTTTCATTGCTAAATATGATGGTACAATTTTTAAACCTCAACAACCTTCAAAACCAAGTGCACCATCAAAAGCAGTAAACAAAGAAAATTTGGTTAAACACACTATCACTCAAATATTTTCAAAGAATTTAAAACAAAAATTTGAGTGGAGAGTCAAAAGTGTTGAAAAAGATTTTGCAACCTCAAGTAACACTGAAATTCTTACAGCTTCAAAAAAAGTTGGTCCGAGAAAAGTTGTTCCGAAACAACCTACTGTTGAATATGATTTATGGATTAACGAAAAGACCTTATCATTCTGCATCTTTCCCAAAGGACCTCGGAACAAGCCTTCCGAGACACCTGTTGCTCAAAAGTGACTACCAAAGTCCAAAGCCTGTGCCGAAGTCCCAAAACCTAACTCGGAGCCTAAAAACTCCAAACTTCACTAATCCTTGCAAGCACTCTATGCTTCGGAATAAGATACAATATGGTATATTGATAGTGCTTGTTCTCTGGACATGACGGGATAGAAAGACTTTCTGCGAGATCTCAAATTTTCACCAAATGTTGGTTGTGTGACGTATGGCAACAACACCAACTATAAGATCCGAGGTTATGGCATCCTCATAAATTGAAACTTCTCTGTATCAAATGTGGCATATGTAACTGATTTGAAGCATAATATAATCAGTGTGGCTCAACCTATTGATGCAAATCGACGAGTTGAATTCTACAAGAAACACAGCTATGTCATATCCAAAGACCGGAAAGAATGCCTGATCAAGTCAAATCGCAACAAGAACATGTACCCTCTTGACATCAACATGATCATTGGCAAGCCCCAACTCTGTCTTCTCTCAAAAGCAGCTCCTGATGTCAGTTGGTTGTTGCATCATAGGCTTGCTTATCTAAACTTTCGATATATGACCGATCTTGTTTCCGGTTAAATGATCAGTGGTTTTCCTCTCCTCAAGTTTGAAAATGACCATCTATATGATGCATGTGAATGTGGGAAGAAATCAAAGAAAGGTCATCATGTCATCATTGAAAAATCAATCTCAGAACCATTAGAACTGCTTCATATAGATCTGTGTGGACCCACCACTGTAGAGACGTTGCGTCAAAAGAAATACATTCTTGTGATTGTAGATAATTTTACAAGGTTCACCTGGGTCTTCTTCTTTAGGCTCAAGTTAGAATCAGCCTCATAACTTATCAACTTTATGAAAGGAATTAAAGTTCTCATCAAACTGCCCGTCCGATGAATCTGAAGTAATAAAGGATCAGAATTTACCAATGCCACAATTGAGAAATTCCTCACCGACAAAGGTGTTGATCACAACTTATCATCTACCAACACTCCGCAACAAAATGGTGTAGTCGAAAGATGTAACAGAACACTTGTTGAAGCTGATCGATCCATGCTTAACTTTGCAAATCTTCCACTCTATCTCTGGGACGAAGCCATGTCAACAACTTGGTTCACTCAGAATCGGAGTATCCTCAACCGATGCCTCAGTATGACACCGTACGAAGCCATGAACGGTCGTAAGCCGAGTATATATTTTCTTCACTTTTTCAGATGCAAATGCTTCATCAAAAACAACCATGATCAGCTTACAAAGTTTCAACCCAAATTCGATGAAGCAATCTTTCTTGGATACTCAACCAAATCAAAAGATTACTGAGTTCTGAATCATCGAACTCGTGTTCTTGAAGAAAGCTTTGCATCACCTTTGACGACAACTATGTTCAGAATTCTGGCCCAACTCATTTCACAACCCACTTCATGGAGTCTGATGCTCCAGCCCCAAGTTGTCCGAACAAGCAAACAGTTTATGAAGTTGACTTTGAAACCTTGTTCAGACCTTTAGAAATAGATCTTGATTCGGAATCTCGAACAAGAAAAACCTCATCAACTAAAGCTCCTGTTTCACAAAATGTTTTAGGTCCGACACCCAGTTTTCCTCCATTTGATTCTGAACCGTTTCAACCTTCTCAGGTTGAGGGGGAGGATGGTCAACCTTCCTTTGAATCAAATGTGGATGGATTCCAAGATGCATCAGATCAATTTGTTGAATTTGAGTCCACTCCGATCAACAAGGATAATGATGCCAATTTCTTTGATTTCCAACCTGATGACGATGTTAATTTAATAGTTTTAGAAGTTTAGGGGGTGCATCATCCTCAAGTTCGAGTTATTCATGGGGAGCAACATAAGCCCATTGTTGATGTCGGATCTTCTGCTGCACAAGAGCTTTCGAGACTACATGTCTGGACCAAGGATCATCCTCCGACCAAAGTGATTGGAAATATAAACGCCGGTGTTCAAACTCGTTCTGCCATAAATATTCAAAACAAATGTCATTTCTCGGCATTTATCTCAATGGTTGGACCCAAATCCATCAAAGAAGCAATAGAACATGCTAACTGGATTACAGCCATTCAGGAAGAGTTGGAAGAATTTGATCGAAATGAAGTGTGGACTTTCGTTCCTCTCCCTCAGGATAATCCCATTGTTGGTACGAGATGGGTGTTCCGAAACGAACTAGACGACTCTGGAGTTAACATTCGAAAAAAAAGTAGGACTAGTGACCAAAGGATTCACACAAATCAAAGGGCTTGACTACGATGAGACCTTTGCACCTATAGCATGTGTTGAAGCTATCAGAATATTTCTTGCTTATGCAGCTCACAAAAGCTTTAAGGTTTACCAAATGGACGTCAAAAGTGGTTTTCTTAATGGTGAACTGGATACTGAAGTATATCTCCAACAGCCTCCCCGTTTTATCAATCCCTCATATCCGAACTACTGCTACAAACTCTGAAAAGCTATTTATGGCCTCAAGAAAGCTCATCGCGCCTGATACAAGACTCTCACCGACTTCCTTAAGCTTTCTGGTTTTCGAATAGGTATTCTCGATCCTACCCTGTTCTGAAGGTCAAATGGAAAACATCTCATTCTTGTCCAAATATATGTTGACGATATCATTTTTGGATCCACTTATTCTTCAATGGTTGCTGATTTTGCTAAGTTAATGATCAATCGATTCCAGATGAGTATGAATCGGGAATTGAGCTTTTTCCTCGGTCTTCAAATAAAACAAACCAACAGAGGAATCTTCATTTACCAGGAAAAGTACATCTCTGAGCTTCTCAAGAAATACTCAATGGACACCTGTGCCCCTGCAAAGGTACCTATGAGGTTTAGACACAAAATCTTCTCGGATCCATTACTTGTTGCCATTGATGAAAAGAAATACAGGGGAATGATTGGATCTCTACTTTACCTAACAGAAAGTCGTACAGACATCATGTTTGCTACATGTTTATGTGTCAGATTTCAAGTCAATCCAAAGATGTCTCATCTCTTGGTGGTTAAGCAAATATTCTGATACCTCAAAGGTACAAAGAGTCTTGGAATCTGGTACCCAGCAAATGATAGTTTCCTCCTGCAAGCATATTCCGATTAAAACTATGGCGGTCTTCAATTGGACAGAAAAAGCACATCTGGTGGATGTCAATTTTTGGGTGGAAGACTAGTTAGCTGGTTATGTAAGAAACATAACTTCCTTGCACTTTCAACAGCTGAAGCTGAATACATTGTTGTTACTAGTTGCACTTCTAAAGTTCTTTGGATGAAATCATAGCTTTTGGACTATGGTTACTGGTTTCAACAAATTATAATCTATTGTGATTCTGCCTTTGTTATCTCGCACAATCCAATTCAACACTCTATGACGAAGCACATTGATATATGGTACCATTTCATTAAAGATCATGTTTTAAATGGTAACATCGAACTTATTTTTGTTCCATATAATGATGAGATTGCTGATGTCTTTATTAAGACATTAGACGAAACCAAATTCAATGGTTTTCTGAACAAAATGGGTATGATGATGCCTGATCCCCAGTTCTTTCAAGAGGTTTGCAGTATCTTTTGGAAACATCAGAAAGTGAAATAGTTCTGAAATCAATTCTTTCACATCTCGGAACTGTTCCCTCTTGGATAAATTAGGATCATTTTACTTTTCATTTTGTCTAACCACCTTTACTAGTTTTAAGTTGTATAGTTCACCTTGTCTCTTGAAGTTCATGACCAATATAGTCACATTGGTATTTTGCTTTAGTCTCGCCTTGGAACATACTTCATAAATATGATAAGAAGATCATCTCAAAATTCAAGTCCGAAACAGTATTGAAATCTCATCTTACATCTATGTCCGAGATCAGATCCTTCTTGTCTCGGAGTCTCAAAATCTGTTTAACAAGTGTTCATTGAGATCTTCCTATCTTTTACCTATAATATCCAGTCTGAGTCTGTGCAATCTCATACTCTATATTATGTATTAAGTTTTTTCATTCTTAAACTTGGAAGTATCTTATGACTATCCATCTCGGAACTTTCCTTCTCCGAGATCCTTTTATAAATTCATCTCGGACGCCTTTTGCTCCGAGATCTTCATGTCAACTTCCCAAATTTATCTCAGACTCTTTCTGCTCCGAGATCTCTTACTTCGAAGAAGTTCAATGGTTTTTCCTTATTAATATTGAAATATTTTTTTCTTAATAACCCAAACGGTTATTTTTTTAATGATGATTATCCTTAATCCTTGAAACTAGCACCTTTTTGCTCACGTCTCAATAAATTGCACATCATGTCAATCAAATGACGGTTTCCTTTTTACATCTCTTGCCACCGTGTAATCCGTCCTTGCAAGTCAACTCATACCAAATGTAGCAACACATTTAATGATCTTGATATCCATATCCAGATTTGACCGTTACATGCTTTTACCCGACCCACTTTATTCTAACCTATATAAACCCCATTCAAACCCATTTGCACTTTATGCTCTCAAAACTTTTCCCTTTTTATTCTCTCTACAAATTGTGTTCTTCAAACTTTCATCACCTGCAACAATGGCTTCTTCTCAGTCCGCTTAGAAAATCACGAAAACCGCTCCCAAGAAGAAATCATCCAAGGGGTCTGCTTCCACTTCGTTGACTAAACTGTTTCTCCGGGATACTACACAAATTTTCTCTTTGGATCCCATGTACTACAACGATTCCATCAGGGTCATGATCGAGTTTATTGCTCGCCACCCCATCTCCGTCCCTCACATAAAGATCCTTCATCCACCCCTTCCTCTTCGTCTTCTTCACACAACATTTGAACGCGTCAAAATTGAAGACGATGTGCTAGAAACTGTGATTTCTAGAGATCGAATTGTCCCAGTCCATACGAAGTCCTTTCTTGTTGAGATTGGGATTCCTAAAACCCTAAAGGTTTTAATGTTCAAGAACCTACTCCTGAAGAGTTTCAATCGTTTCTTAACGACATTGGCTATGCTGGTGAGTTCAAGGCCAAAAAGTTCAAAAAATGGGCGGTTCCTGGGTTTGGACTGTTCTAATGCACCTCATCCTTCAAGGTCTCTCCGGCAAGCACGACGGTACAAACACTATGACCAAAGACTAGCTCTAAGTTGTCTATAACATATACTCTGGAAAACCAAATGTCATCGATATCACAGAAGTCTTGTGGCAGGATTTTTGGAAGTTCTCTATCAACAGAAAGCCACTAGAAATTCCGAGTCCGAGGTTCTGGGAACTCACCATTCAACAACTCTACAAGGACTGGAAGGAACCCATCCCAGTCGACACTTTTACGAAAGAGGTATTGCTTTCATTTAAGGCTATTAAAACTTATAGAATTCTGAACTAATCTGCTTTTCGAGGTGGGCTCTACCATGATGTTGGCCAGACTAACATATGTTGGCCAAACTACCATCCGAGTCCCTTTATTTAATAAAGCTAAGACTGCTAGTTCATCTTCAGACACATGATCATCAGTCCAAAACTATGTTGATCCCTTTGCCCTACTGGAAATTCATGAGAATATCTCTGCTACAATATCCAAGGTTGATTCCCTTGATAAATCTGTTGCCAAGCTCAATTCAAAGATAGATGCCAAAGTTTCAAGTCTCAACACTAAACTTGATTCCATTCTTCTCTCCTTCTCTGAATTCAAGAAATCTGGTCCCTCAGATGAAGAAAGAAAAGACCAGCTGGATCAACTCATCTCCCTCTGACTCAAGCACACTGTTGAGGAGGTTGTACAAAAATACAATTCCAGTCTCAATCATTATCTCAAGACCATCACCACCATGATAGAGGTACACGATGACATGATAAGTGCTACAAACAAGTTGATCAAGTAGACATATGTCCAGGATGAGAAACAAATTTAGAGAATGGAAAAAGGAGATTAAGAAGAAAGACGAGATGAACCTGATTATGCAACAAGTGTTGATCAATCTCCTCTAAGCATGTTGTAATATTATTGATGTTCCAAACAATAAATTTGTTGAAATGCTCTCAATTCTTGCATTCCTGTTCAATCACTTGAAAGCTCAGGCTCCTACAACTAAAGCTTATGATGCCTTATCCCTGCAAATGAACACAAGTTTTCAGAAAGTGTTCAAACGACTTTCGGAGTTCTAGTGTTCAGCCATACTTGCCTCGACTGCAAGGGCATCTAATGCAAGAGGGGGAGAAGGACCAAACAGAAAAAACCATCCATCTCATGGAAGCCTGTCTTGGAGTTCATACTCCGAGATGAAGATGAATCTGACAATGACTCTATGCAAGTTGTTGTTACTGGTACTCCAAGTGATGATGATGATTATGAATACATGTACATCTCAAATGTTGTTATAGGAGTTGAGGCCCCAAAGAAGTTTCCATCAAAAACTATCTCAGAGGATGAAAGAAGGATTTGGTCTGCAGTCTCTTGGCCATCATCCAAGGCTGATGTTTTACAGAAAAGTCGAGAAGAGGCTAAGGCTAAAACAATGCTCAAAATTGAAGAATTCTGAGCTACTCAATCCATGGAACCCCCAGTTCCCTCTCCGATAATTGCTCCTATTAAAGAAGGTTCTCTACTTCGGAAACCTGACAATATCCCAGATGAGTCCTTGGTTCCTCCTACTCCGAAATTCTCCTTAGATGAAAACATGTAGCATATTTTCTCGGTCCTCAAAAAACAGCATGATAAAGACAAGAAACCCGACTCAGAATTCCATAGTTCCAGACCTCCCACCAAACAAAAACAAGGTTGGTCTCAGGCCGAGATAGATCAAGCCCTTAAAGAAAGTATCAGAATTCAAGCTCTCAAAGATAACCCCGATCCGATGTTAGGGCTTTCCCCTCTTCATCGTGGAGGGATAATACATGAATTGGATACCATACCATTCATGTAATATGATCTGCCAAATCATGATTCGGACCAAAAAGATTTACCCATCTCTCCATACGACAAGTTTTATATCAAGTTTGATTCTCTCCACACAGAAGATGATTCTCAATTGATCATCAGAACCGAAAGAGAATGATTGAAGACCTTTTACTCCAAGAATGCACCTACCCAAAAAGAAGTATGGTCTCGGAAGAGAATAACCAAGATCTCTGGGGTCGGAAGGAAAGTATTAACCAAATTTGACTTGAACTATATATTGTACCGCTACTACGTCTTCTGAAACAAATCAACTCAACTGACCATCACAGATGCCGACTTCCCAACCATCAATACCAACAACATCCTGACAATAGTTGCACACTTCTGGAGCTACAAGAACGATGAAACCAGCATCGGAGCCTACAATATGGCCCTGAGTTTTCTCAAAGATTATGTTCCTGAGTTCTGCCGGTGTGACTTTGAATTAGCTCACTTGTTCGGAAATGAAAAGTTCTTGGCAAATATTGATTTTAAGCTACCAGAAGCAGAGGTATTGGCAGAAGGTCCAATTGATGAACCGGTGCTAGGGTACGTCTACTTGTAGAAGAAGACAAACCAGAAGGACTTCTTCCGAGTCTTAGACAAGAATCCGGTCCCCTCCAAAGCTATTCGAAAGTTCATGAATCATGCTGCTAAGTCAAATGCCCCCGAACATGTGAAGTCCAAATTTATAAGCCAACTTCAGTGATATCTTGAAGTTCGAGATTGGCTGTAAAGGGCGTATGTGTTTATCAAAGAAGAATCGAACTGAGTTGACTAGATTGCTAAGTTCAGTTAGGGGAGATTGTTGGAACTTGAAAGTGAACCTCTAGCAATCACAATTTGTGAAGATCCGAAGTCATTTTTGAGTCTGAGATGTGAAGTGTCCGAGATAAGCTTTTGGTACAATATGGAGTTTAGTCTGAATTAGAATGAAGATCTGAGATCAATCATGAGTCTGAACATTGATTATACTTGTATTTTATGTGATGTATCATTTCATAGGACTTAGTCGTTTCTATAAGTTAGATAATCAGATGTCAGAAACTGGTTATTATCCAGTCCTATGTTAGTATCACAAGTTTGTACAATGTACCTCCTTCCTATATAAGTAGTGTTTTGAATGACAAGTAAACTACAGGTTATTCTTCCAAAGATAGCTAAAACTTCATTTACTTCACTTTCACTTTAATCTCACATCAAAATCTTTCATAACATTCTCATTTTTCTTTTATTATATTTACATTTATCATACTCAAAGTTTCTTCATTAAACAGTTGTGTACTTTGTTGAACATTTACTTCAAGTCTCGATTGTTTTTACCAGACTTGACTGGAACATCAATTAAGATCAGACATCGATCTTTTGATTAACTCAAGGTTTGAGTTTTCAAACCTTGTCCTTGTGCATCGTTCTTTGAACTCACCAGTTGAATTATAAAAACATTGGATAATTATAATGTATATATGATACAAAACGACTTAGTATAGTGTGTTTGAGTACTTAAGCTTATACACCCTGATGCACAATAGTGAAAAATTCGTCCCGCAATCTATGGCATTCCAGTAGTGAGCTATTATGATTCTCGATAAAATATCAAAGATGAAATAACAAATATGGTATCTATTGTTTCCATTTGAGTCATTATTTAACTTGGAAGGTAATCATTAATTAAAATTTTTTCTAAATATCAAAAAAAACAAAATCACGTTTCTCCATTTATTGGATTATTTTATTAATATTTTCCTATTTTGAGAACTACGAAAGAAAATGAACTTGAAATTTATGATTATGGTAATACAGATAAATGAGATGTCAAATTATTTGCCATTTACAACAAAGATCAATTGGTATTTAACCAAAAATCTATTGTTTATGACTACGTCCAAAGTGACTAATTTGTAAAGAATCTCTTTTGAGACATACTTTATGTGGCCACATTTTATTTCTAATATTTTAAACATTTTGCTAACCACATCCTTTCCTAATGAGTGGTTTAGCCCATTGTATGCGGATATTATACTTTTCCTAAGTTTAGAGGATTTGATTGTTGTGAGATATGTCTTCTGAAACAACAATCTAGTGATAATTCTACATTAGCCTTTTGGTTTGCACACAATACATAATCTACACTAAAAATTAAAAAGTGAAGGGACCTAAGTCATACTTCACATTTGAAATATATAATATATTTATCTTGTAATTCAAATTAGCTAATTAGGTCTTAAAGATAAAAGAGGATAAGTAGCACTTGATCTTGTTATCCCTTTAATATATCTATTATTAGCCAGACATAATAGTACGATCAAGATTTTTCCCTTTACTCTTTTGATTATACTCTCTCTCTCTCTCCCTCTCTCTCTCTCTCTCTCTCTATATATATATATATATATATATATATATATATATATATATATATGTGTGTGTGTGTGTGTGTGTGTGTGCAGATCACAAAGGAACACCTATACTTTTGGTTTTCATGATTCTCGACCAAGAAGGAAGGAAAATAAAGTCATTTTCAAGCTTTGTTCTCACTTTGTGTGTGTTTCCATAAGAGGGATTCTCTATCGAGTGCGTTTTTCGTTTATGATTGTCACGAAGATACAATCATGATCCTAACTTCATTCTTGGTGAATGATTAATTAGTGTTTCTGCAACATTTTTCGTTTATGATTGTCACGAAGATACAATGCGGGAATCAGAGTCTAGGGTTCTTGAGTATAAGCACAATTATGAAATTGTTTTTCTTTTGTTGATATTGAAACAAATTAAGCAAGGTCTACCAAGGAGGCCAGTCACTCCCAATATATTTTAATTTATATTCATATATATATATATATATATATATATATATATATATATATATATATATATATATGTGTGTGTGTGTGTGTTGCTATTAAGTCCCAACAATTACAATTGAATTACAAAAAAATGACATCACTTTAAAAACGTATAATTTAATATTACATTATTCAAATGATGCATTTGTAATCTACCGGATGACCTAATTACCGACAATTTCTATTGTAGGTAAATTGTAAATTTTTTCATAGACTATAACCGGCATGTTTTTTCAAATGTATTTTTTCTTCAAGAATTGTAGTAGTAAAAGGGTTTTTTGATGGATAATGATGGGTTTGTTCATCGGAAGTGCCTATTTTTTTAGTATTATGAACCATTGATATTAAAATCATAGGCCTCTCTTACATGTATGTTCCTATTTTTAAGATCAACTTGGAAAAAGTGATAGAGCTAGCTAAGATGCATATATTAACATATGCTACATATTAGTAGGAAAAAGTCATTCTTTTTGTTATTATATTTATATTAGCATCTAATAAAATAACATACAAATATATATGAAATATTTATATTAATATTATCATATGATAGTTCATTAATGCTATCACCATAGATTCCAACAAAAATGATGATCATTTATTTGTAACAAAGGTTTATGAGTAATTATAGACCCACATTCTTCATTAATCATCACAAATGTGTCTTGACAAATTGGAAAATGTATGTTGTTGAAATATTTTACTTGTTATACTAAATTAGTGGCTTTAGAAAACTCTCTTGTAGTCAAATAAATCTTAATAAATAAAAAAATATGTAACATATATTTCTAAATACTAGGCCTTCCGATAGTTCAACCACGTGGGATTCAAAATTGGGACAATTACTTTTAGTGTAACCGTTTCTAAAAATGATCATCGTTAAACGACCTTGGCGGTGGTCAAGTGGTGAGAATATGTTGGTGAAGATAAATTTATGATACTAACAAATAAAGAACAAGGAAAATTATATTATATGTGACGGTTATGATGTTATTACAGTTAATCGGCATATTTCCTTTAAGATCAAAATATTTTGCACATTTAATACTGCGGTGTGCAAATATTTCTCTTTGGTCCAATACAACAATAATACAAATGGATCGAGAGTCCTTGACACACGGGACTAGGTATACACATACCGATTAGCGCATCCATGCCTGAATCATGAATATTGGAATTTGTTTTCATGATCACAGATATTGTTGTTTGATTGTTGTCATTCATACCAATGCCTACATAAAAAATGTGTCAAAACTAAAATATACTAATCAAGAGATATTTTCTATAAAACAAATAAAGAACATCCTTATATCGAAGAACTCTTAACCTAGGATAAAAATAGAAACAAAAATGAACAAATTTAACAACTGCTTGTTGATAGGCATCTTCAAACAATAGATATTTGTATTGAGAAAAAATGAATTCTCAATTTCCATTAGTGAAATTAAATATCCTGCTACCTTTTCTTCCTACTTATCTTCCTACCTATGTGAAATTGTGACAAATATCATATTTTGATAAAATTGACGATATTTTAGGACACTTGTCATCATCTTGAATGAGTATGAAGATAATTAAGAAGAAAAGTAGGAGAATATTTAATCTCTCTTTCCATTAACTTAGTCTTCTATACATGTTTAAAGATATAGGTAAATAGGTAAGTCCATTATGTAATGTATATTTAGATAAAACTCAAACATTACAATAAAGGTTAATATAATTTCAACAATGGCCTTTTTGCAATTTTTGACTATTTCTTCAATATAATTAATTACGATGATACCTAGTTAGCGAATAGACTTTTTGTGCTGATATACAATGGCAAAATATTCGTCCACGGATCTATAGTATTCAGTGGTGAGATATTATGATTCCTGATAATAATTAAAGAGGAAATAACAAACATGTTATCAATTGTTGCCATTTGACTCATATTTCAACTACGAAGGAAGTCATTAATTAAATTTTTTTCTTAATATCGAAAAAATAAATTTAAATTTCTCCATTTATTGGAATCTTTTTTAATATTGTCCTGTTTTGAGAACTATGGAAGAAAATGAACTTGAAATTTATGATTATGAAAACATTTATAAATTTGTGGAATATCCGATAGTTGAAATAGGTGGTATCGTATTGGATTAAATGAGATGCTTTTTTTTTGCGTAAGATATCATGTGATATGTTAGTTACTGAAAAAATAATTTGGTATTTAACCAAAAATCTGTTGTTTATGACTTCATCCAAAGTAACCAATTTGTAAAAAATATCATGTGAAAATTACTTAATGTGCCCCACATTTTATTTCTACTATCTTGAACATTTTGGTAACCACTTACTTTTCTAAGGTGTTTTTTTGCGCATTGTATGCAAATAACATATTCATTTCTAAGTTTAGAGGTTTTATTTCTTGGAGAGATGTCTAGTGAAACAACAATCTAGTGATAATTTTACATTAGCCTTCTGTTTTGCACACAGAGCATCACCTACATCAAAAATGAAAAAGTTAAGGGATCTAAATCGTAATTCATATTTGAGTTAGATAAAATATATATGTTGTAATTCAAATAAGCTAATTAGGTCATTAAGTTATAAGAGGATAAGTATCATCTGATCTTTTGATTTCTTTAACATATGTAGTAGCCAAACATAATAATACGATCAAGACTTTTCACCTCTACTCTTTCAATTCTACTATCTCTCTCTCTCTCTCTCTCTCTCTCTCTCTCTCACACACACACACACACACATACACATACACATACACACACACACTTTCTCTCTGTCTATCTCTTTACAGATCACAAATGAAGGCCTACACTCTTAGATTTCATGATTCTCAGCTAAGAAGGTATGAAAAGGAAATCGTTTTCAACTTGATTATCACTTTGGTGTGCAATTCCATAAGATGTATTCTCTATTGAGTCCTTTCCTCTCCTAGAATAAAGAGGTAAATACAAGCTTCCATCGTATGGTTATTTTGTTACTTTGAGTTACAAGATCCATGATCCTAACTTCAGTCTTGATGAACAAATGATTGTTGTTTTTGCTACATTCTTGTCATTTGTTATTGTCACCAAGATACAATACTATGTATAGAGTCTAGTGTTCTAGATTACAAACACAATTAAGAAATTATTTTTCTTTTTTATTATTGAAATCGATCGGTATGATTTTCTACACAAGAATAGAAAGTTGTGTATAAAATATACACATCGAGATTCATACTTTTAAAAAAAATTAAAGAAAATAGACAATTAAATTAGAAAAAAATATAGATGAAGACAAAAGGAATAAGAGGGAGCCTACATAGATCAAGAATGAGATGTATCATAGGTAGCGATTACTGCAGCGAGATCTACAAGTGGTGGATATGGCTAGATCTTAAGACAACGATGGTGGCGACGACTTTAGCGGTTAGAACTAGATGCAACAGTAGCAGTGAAGAACTAACGCTCTTGTAAAGTCAGTGTTGACAGACATTAGAGAAAGAAACAGAGGCTATAATTGTTGTTTATATGAAAAAGGTTCTCTTTAAGAGCAGAAAGAGGGGAAGAGATTTGAGAAGGTAAAAAATGGACAAAGAAGGCACCTCCAATGAATACTAGAGAAAGGTCACAAGAAGTGGAGGGTGGCAGATTTGGGCTGTTGTTAGCAGTAGGGTTTTAACATATGGTTCTGATACAATGAAAAATAACAACTTGCTTGATTAATAGTAAGGTTTACACCTCATATAATATGGATACATAAGATGCTCTTGTCTTAACCTAAACCCTAAAATCCTTTGACCTAAACCGTTGATGCTAACATACTAACATAACACAAAATCTTAGGCCAACATACAGTTAGAACATACAAGTTTAGGGTTTAGAGTTCAAACTAAAATGATTTCTTGATAAACCTAATTAAAATGTTTACCACTAAATGTATTATGATGACCTTTTAAAATATGAAATAACTTTAGGGTTTTACTTTCCCATAGGCTCCCTTAGTCAACATATAATCTCAAAGACTCCACTTTCTTTCTCACAGGCCTAGTCACTCCCTCTATAAAAAAGTTATCATACAACACATTGCATAACTTGTCACATCCCGACCAACAATGGAAATGTTGGGGTTGAGACTAAACATTTGGATCATAGTCAACAACATATATGGAAATAATAACAGAAGTCATACGACATTACTTTCTTCCGAAATCTGAATACGACGAAATACACTGTTTAATAAATCCATAAGCATTAAACGCGGAATACAAGTTCCTTCAAACATAAAATGGACAATAGGCTACTATAGAGCAGACAATTTATTTCCAACATCAATTTCTTCGTCCTCACACTGGGTGAGAGTTCTTCCGGCCACTTTGAGCACCTAGAGATACATACATTTTGAAAATACATCAACAATAATGTTGGTGAGCTTTATAGGTTTTCTTTTTGACTCTGAGCGTTTCAATAACTCAAAATACTTTTCAATGACTGGTATATTATAAACAACAAAGATTAGTTATTATCGTGACAATTTTATTACTTGGACCGTGTCCGCTTACGTAGGGTTATGTCGCAAAGATAGGTAGTTAACAACCTAAACAATCCTACACATTCGACCCAAATTGGGAGAATTGACTCATCCTAGACCTATACTTCTCCGAATATATATATCTTCATACTAACAATTAGCCTATAACCGACACTATAGGCGTTCCACAAGCCACACAGGCACAGCAAACAAAAGGGAGGGATCGAGATCATTACCAACGTGTCA
Source organism: Lactuca virosa (assembly GCF_052849685.1). Taxonomy (NCBI): domain Eukaryota; kingdom Viridiplantae; phylum Streptophyta; class Magnoliopsida; order Asterales; family Asteraceae; genus Lactuca; species Lactuca virosa. The sequence goes on along the minus strand of NC_136428.1, from coordinate 338,802,042 downwards.
AATAGTCGTATAGTAACAAAGAAAGGAACACTTGACGCCTGTTGTCTGGTTAGACGAAGTTGTAACTAGCAACCACAGACGGAAAATAACGATTCGCATAAATCTTTCCATAAGAAATAGATCTACACGAAAGTTCTTTATTATAAATCTATGTCGTGTACATAGACCTATAGTATATAAGACCCCTCGTGGATTAAAGGTTATAGAGCTAGGTTTCAATTCTAGGATTTTGTTCCTAATGAAAGAAAAACACCCCATCATAAAACTCCCTCTTTCACCCCTTCAATAAATTCTCCCACAAACACACACGGGATACAAATCCACAAATTCCATGACAACAATTCTTCGGCCCATAAATTCGTCGCTTTCGATGATCACCAACGCGAATCTTAAATTATTAAGATTTTTAAAGTTTAGGGAATTTAGTTAAATATTAAATTTAACATAGCGTTCAAATAATGTGACGGTAATTATCCGAGTAGTTTTATACTATAATCTGATAGGGAGGACGTTCCGTTCGCGTAGTCGAACAACTCATATATGCCGGTATTACGTTAGTTGACCGTTTATCGTCTTAACCCATTATTATTGTATTTTTAACTTTTACTTAATATTGAAAATATATTATTTTCATTGGTAAGTAAACTTTGTCTTAAAATACATACACATTATTTATCAACAATATTTCGTATTATACCATAGTATATATAAACCTGTGGTTTATTTTCATACTCTAGATACGAGTTTATAATTCGTTTTTATATTTTTATTTTATCATTAATTTAATTCAGTCATAATAAAACATTATGACAAATAAGCTTAATGCCCTAATATACACAAGTCATGTGATCATACGTAACATACAAATGAAGTTGAAAAGATATTGGTAATAAAATGTTCAACTATCAAAAATCACGACATAAGTTTTTAACGATACTTTTATTCATTCCGACATGTATTCTAACACTACTTTCATTTTCTTATTCTTATCTAACATTTTTATTTCCACAAGTACTTATAAAGATGTCTAACATTTTATAAAAACTCATTTTTTATCAAATACTAACCATCATATTTTTAACAAACTTTATTTGCAAAAATAGTATTTTTTTAGCATAACTTATTAAAAATTTTACTATGAGGCAACAACTTTGCATGCATGTAAAATATAAATCATTTAGTCATCAATTTATATCCAAATACTTAAGTATGTATATCCCCTCAAAACAATTAAAAAATATAAAAGGGACCATAAAGACTCACATTTGGTGCGTGAATTTTGGTTCGGTTTCGTTTGACTTCCTGGGAATTTCTTGTCTAAACGCTTCACCAGCTCTTAGAAGAAGACCCGAAACTATTTTATCTCGCTGAAACGGTGACTATGAGGCTGTTCTTGGATCGAAAAGGTAAGAAAATACGAAGTGCCACCACCGTTTTGGTGGTTCTTGACAGCAAAAAGGTGGCAGGAGGTGTTTTGCAGCCTCTTTGCCTCCTTATTTTTCTGTTTTCGAAGTTGTTTTGCAAAAGGGAGAGGGCAAGAGGTAGGGCCGAAACAGGGGGTGTTTGGAGTTTACTTTGACAGCAAAGAAATGGAAAAATTAACAGCTTTTTTTCCTTCTTGTCTTGCTGGAAAATCAGGTGCACAACACCTCAAAATGGAGGTGTTCTTGGGGAAAACTCGATGCAAAAAAAAAAAAAGAACAAGTAGGAGAGTTTTGGACCGAAGGTTGTAAAGGAAAAATGTTGTATCTAGTTGGGTATTTATGTCTAAAAATTGATTTGACTCATGGAGAAGGTTAGAAGTTTTGTCATACATTCATTATGCGTGTATACTTAGTAACTTAAATGAGTGTAGTAATATATGAAGGAGGAGAAAAAGAAGAAAGAAAACATGAGGGTTTGGGGTAGGGTGTAGGAGACTCTAACAACTATGTACTTTGAATTGAAACTTGTAAGCAACACTCTTAAATGAGTTTACTTATACACATAATGAAATGATGTTATTTGGTGGTTGGAAGCGTTAAACACACAAATAGAGAGAAATAGACTCATAAGGGTTGACCTTTAGGCTTTTAATTCTAGTTCTAAATGTAGTTGGTAGCAAGTGGGTACAAGTCTTTAAATGAGGTATAGTATGTCAAAATTGGACTCTTGTGTATTCTTGAGCTAATTTTTGAGATTACTTCCATATACATACACGCATATGTTTCTTAATTCATTTAATTTGTTATATACTTTCCATATGATGCTAAAGTCCATTTTTATTCTATGTAACACTTGTATGGACTTAGATATTTTTATAAATCAATTCCTTCAGTACAAAAACTTACATGTATGTATTTTATCGACTCTGTTTCCATTAATCTAGTTATGTATTAATGGTAACGTATATAAAAGCATCATCATTATTAAAATATATATTTATTTTTATAAAAGTATCATACGTTAAGTCTTCCGTTAATATCAGTTACGGTCATTGATTGACGGACATCGACCTAATTTTTACAGTTGTTATATATATATATATATATATATATATATATATATATATATATATATATATATATATATATAAAAGTTCAAATAAAAACAGCAAATAATGTGAGAACTTAAAAACATTTTGTTTATGTTATTATTCTGTAATTAATGTTGTATATGTGTGTTGTTGAAGTAATTTTAATATGAATATTAGCGTTTGATTGTTCATATATTCGTTATAATATTATTATTCTATTATAAATTCATGTATGTGCATTTTTGTAGTAAAAATCTAATTTAGTTTTAACATATGACTATTCTTTTATTCATTGGCGAATAATGACATAAAGTTGTGGATACAAAATTCATTTCAGAATAATAACATAAAATAGTGTTTTTACGTTCTCACACTATTTACTGTTTTTATTTGAACTATCCCGTATATATATATATATATATATATATATATATATATATATATATATATATATATATATATATATATATATATATATGGGAAAAGTGAATATACCCTTAAAGGTATATAAGCTTAGGTACCCAAACTCACCATAATACGTCGTTTTGTTTGATACATTCATTATAATGTTCTTAAACTTCAACCCCTGACTTGATTTACTTTTAAGATTTTCAAAATTTCACTATTATCTTCCTCTTACATCACATCTTTTTGTTGAACACCTACTAGGCTATATATATTACAGTTGAAAATGAAAATTATGTAAGAGGAAGATAATTGTGAAATTTATAAAAATCTTGGAAGTAAATCAAGTTACAGTTGTTACATGATACCAAACATGGACATCGACCTAATTTTTGCTGAGGAGACTGATCACTCCCAATAAAAATTAGTTTATTATACAACAAATTTGATAAATAGTTAAATTATATATATATATATATATATATATATATATATATATATATATATATATATATATATATATATGTGTGTGTATTTGTATGTTGCCATCAAGTCCTAACAATTACAAATAGATTGTCGAAAAAATTAAATTATTAAAAGATCATTTTTGTGAATAATATGTTATTTAAAGGATCCATTTGAAATCTACCAGATGGCCTAATTACCCCATGTAATTACCGACGATGTCTTTTGTTGGTAAAATGTCAAAAAGATTCTCTATAAATTTGTCGTAAATATAACGGGTATGCTTTTTCCAATGGTTTTTTGTTTAGAAACTCTAACGGTAAAGGGGTTTTTTTAATGGATAATGGACGGATTTTTTTAGGTACTATGCATGATTGATAAATAAATCATAGGCCTCTGCTGTTGTTTTTAAGATCAAGCCTTATAATTAATAGAGCCGAGCATGTATTTTTTTCCTTATAAACCGCAACTAATTATTTACAACTAGGCGAATGCCCGCGTGTTGCCCAGAAACACCTATATAGTTGAAGTATTTACAAATATATGTTTTTTTAAATATAGCAATAACATTGTTGTTAAATTTGATATAATAATTTGTATAATAAAATGATATAATATATTGATTATTTTGAATTATATGATAATATATACATCTATTATAACTGTATAATCTTAACCGTTTGAATGACTTCTACCCGCGAGCTACTCATGAAATAAAATTAAATATAATATATGGTTTAATGTTATTTAGAGTTTTTGTTATTGTTAATAAAAATTTTAAAATTTATTTGCTTAACGTTTTAATTTCTATCGTTATAATTATTTAAAACATCAAATATTGTTTTATGATTTTAAAGGTAACGATATAATTATTTATATAGAGTTATTTTTAACTATTGTTATTGTAAGTTATTATAAGCTACTTATTTGAAAACTTTTAACGATTATAAAATATTTTTAGGAAATATTTTAGTTAAATTGAGATTATAATTTAGTTTTTGCATTTAGCACTACAATTTATCATTTTTAACTATTCACAAAATATTCATTAGGTTTTTAAGTGGAACTGAAATTTATATTTAAGTTGACATTGTGATGTTATATTTAAATTAACAATTTAAGTATTTTGTCCAAACTGTTCAAAAGTTGTAGCTTTAAACAGATCATAGTTTACATACAACAACATATTAAATCTAATAAATTAAGTATAATATGTTAAAAGTTAGAGATATAACTTTATAAGTAAAAGTAAGATATTATTTTAATATTGAAATTTAGTTGATTTATGATTACAGTTTAGGTTTGATATTTATTTAACCTTGTTAACCAACTTATAATCATTATCAGAAAGACACTACAATTTTTTCACTTTTAACTATTAACTAAATATTCTTTGGGTTGTTTAAGTTAAATTAAAATTTATATTTAAGTTGATCCTGTAATCTTATATTTAAATTTATAATTTAAGTATTTTTATATAAATTGTTCAAAAGTTGTAGCTTTGAAATGATAATTGTTTACATCCAACAATATATTAAAACTAATAAATTAAGTATAATATGTTAAAAGTTTAAAACATAACTTTATAAGTAGAAGTAAATGTATTCTTTTAAGATTGAAATTTAGTTTATATATATATACACTTTAGGTTTGATATTTATTTAATCTTATTAACCAACTTATAAACATTATTAGAGAGAAATTGAAAAGTCATGAGAGTTTCAAATGAATGTAGTGAAAGGAAAAATGTTTGGGTGTTTCAAACAAATATGGTGAAAGGAAAAATGCTTTATATTCAAATTAATAATTTATGTATTTTATACAAATTGTTCCAAAATTGTATCTTTCAAATGATAATGGTTTACATCCAACAATATATTAAAACTAATAAATTAAGTATAATATGTTAAAGTTAAAAAACATCACTCAATAAGTAGAAGTAAATATATTATTTTAATATTGAAATTTAGTGTATATATATATGATTACATTTTAGGTTTGATATTTATTTAACCTTATTAACCAACTTATAATTATTATTAGAAAGAAATTGAAAAGTCATGGGAGTTTCAAATGAAGGTGGTGAAAGGAAAAATACATGGGAGTTTCAAATGAATGTGGTGAAAGAAAAAATACTTCATTTATAATATAGTATGATATGATATGATTGGATGTCCTATGAAGACCTTGAAAACTTATTTCCTTGGGCAACGTCAATGCTCCAAGACTCCACCGTCTATTTTGCTAAGGTGGCCCAATCACTCCAAATATAAATTAATTTATCAGACAACACATTTTATAAATAGTTAAACCAAATATTACACAAATTAATATATATATATATATATATATATATATATATATATATATATATATATATATATATATATATATATATATTGTATGTGTGTGTGGTCAAGCCCAAAAATATGCAAAATGGATTACTGACAAAAATAAATCACTAAAAAATCGTATAATTTATGAATAATACGTTATTACAAGTATCCATTTGTAACCTCGAGATGACCTATGATAGCCTAATTGATGGGCTTGATGGGGTTGTTTATCGGAAATGCCTATGTTTTTTGATGTATAATTGATGAGTTTTCTGATGGATAATTAATGGGCTTGTTCATCATAAATGCCTATGTTTTCTAGTAGTATATACCATTGATATTAAAATCATAGGCCTCTCTTTTATTTTTAAGATCAAGTGTCACAATTCATATTTTTAAGATCAAGTCTTAAAATTGATATACCCTTCTAAGATGCATGCATTATAATATTATAATATGGTAGATATTATTAGAAAATAACTATTATTTGTGTTATTATATTTATATTAGCCTCTAACAAAAGAAAAAACTCATAAATATTTATATTTATATTTATCTTATGATATGGTGGTTTATCAAGACGATCAATTCTAAGGCCATCTCCAAAGGTCATTCAATGGAGAGTTTAATAGGTAAAAAAGGCTTATGTGGCAGTTGAATGAATATACAAAACATTGTGGAGTGGGTTGATTGAATGGGGGGTTTAATCCCCATTCAACGGTGGTATGACTTTTTTTTCTCAATTTATTATAAAAACTTATATTTTCTTTCTTTTTTTTCGCATTTTATTATAAAAACTTATTTTTTCTTTATTTATTTTTTTTGTTTTTCTTTCTCAATTTATATAGAAAGTAATATTTAATTTTTTTTTTGCAATAAACAAACTATATATATATATATATATATATATATATATATATATATATATATATATATATATATATATATATATAAATCTTAAAAACATTTTAAAAAGATAACATCTTATTTATTATAATACAACATAGTGATATTACATATTAATAAAATGTTCCCAAATATGCTCCATTAAATCATGTCGAAGAGCATGATGTACTACATTATCACGTAGTTCAGAGTTTCTTTGAATTTGATATTGAACTTCTTCGACAGGTCCTCGATTCACACGTATAGGAGGATCAACATCATCTGACCAATTACTAATTGCATTTCCTTCATTTTCTATGATCATATTATGTAATATAATGCATGTATACATTATATCCTTTATGTTTTTAAGTTTCCAAGATCTTGATCACCTCGAGTATATGATCTTGTGATCTTGTGATGCGACTGCTTCCAACATAATTGTTGGACAACCTTGATCACCTCGAGTATATTGACCTTGCCATGCAACATGGCAATTTTTCCAAGGCCAATGCATGCAATCAATACTTCCAAGCATACCAGGAAACCTGTGCTTTTCTGAACGTTTTTGTACTAAATTTTGGATGTCATTAGCATTAGGTTTTCTCAAATAATGGCTTGAATAAACCTCAATCACACATCGATAAAAGTTTTGTAGACATTCGATTGAAGTTGATTCACCAATTCGTATGTATTCATCAAAGAGGTCACCAGTTGTGCCATATGCCAACTGGCGTATGACAGCAGTGCATTTTTGTAAAGGGGAAAGACCATTGTTTCCTAAAGCATCTTTTCTTTGTTGAAAATAAATAGAATGGTTAGAGATACCGTTAACTATTTGAACAAATAGTTCTCGCCTCATTCGAAATCTTCGTCTAAATGATTGAGGTGGGAAAATAGGATGCTCATCGAAATAGTCTTTCCAAAGACGTTTATGCCCTTCTTCACGATTTCTATCTATATATCTTCGACTTTGCCCAGGACGTCTTGAACTTTCAACATCTGACTGTTCTGCTTCCAAGCATTTTAGCTCCTTATATAGTTGAAATGTAGAATTACTTGTGAGATGGTTGATTATGAATTCAGAAACAGAATCATCTGAGGATGATGATGACATCGTATAAGAAAGATATAAGAAATAGTTTGAATTGGTAGGTATGAAATAATAAAAAGGTTGTATTCTTTTATAGAAAAAATATAGAGTCAAATGAAATTCAAATTAAAGTAAAATGAAATCCAAATTATATTCGAATGAAATTGAAATTAAAGTAAAATGAAATTGAAATTAAAGTGAAATGAAATCCAAATTAAAGTTAAATGAAATTGAAATTGGAGTCAAATGAAATTGAAATTAAAGTGAAATGAAATCCAAATTAAAGTTAAATGAAATTGAAATTGGAGTCAAATGAAATTGAAATTAAAGTGAAGTGAAATCCAAATTAAAGTTAAATGAAATTGAAATTAGAGTCAAATGAAATTGAAATTAAAGTGAAATGAAATCCAAATTAAAGTTAAATGAAATTGAAATTGGAGTCAAATGAAATTGAAATTAGAGTCAAATGAAATTCAAATTAAAGTAAAGTGAAATTCAAGTTAAAGTCAAATGAAATTCAAATTAAAGGCAAATGCATACAAGATGTTCAACTCTATAAATAAAGACGCACATATTATATTCTCATTCACACCTACCAACCATCTGATACACCAATCATGAATCCGAATTACTATACACACTTGTTATCTTCTTATGATCCTGAAAATCCAAACAATCATCCACAACATCCATACCCAAATCCAAAGAATCATCTACAATATCCATATCCAAGTCCAAACAATTATCCACAATATCCATACCCAAATCCAAATAATCATTCACAACATTCATACTAAAATGCATACCCAGATTCTGCCAGCCCGGATCCTCCCCATATTCCAGAAAATGAGCCAACACCAACAAAAACTCCTACCAACAAACGACAAAAAAATAAAAAAACCTACTGGAGCAAAGAAGAAGAAATGTTGTCGGCAAAAGCTTGCCTACAAATTTCAGAAGACAACATTACTGGAAGTCAACAACGTGATAAAGAGTTCTGGCGACAAATTAGTGCGTACTATGAAAAAAGCAACACGCCGAACGTTGCAAGAACTCAAGCCAACCTTAAAACGCATTGGCATTACATGAACCCATTTGCAGTTGCATTTAATCAAATGTATATAGTGTTGAAAAGTCAACACCTCAGTGGATGGTCTGAGGATGATCTTAAACGTGCAACTTTTTAGCGTTATCATGCTAGATATGGTGCCGATTTTAGGCACAAACATATTTGGAATATCGTTAAAAATGAACAGAAATGGAAAGGTTCAAGCACTGCATCTGGGGCATCTATGTCTTCATCAAATACAAAATCTTTCATCAACCTGGATAATAATGAAGTTACAACTCATCCAATTGGTAGGAATGCAGCAAAAAAGCAGCAAAAGGGAAAGCTACCAATTCCACTTTGTCATCTGGTAATAGGCTTGATGAAATACTTGAAAAAACATATAGAAGAAAATAAAAAGACTTTTGAATGCTATCAAAACTCTTTGGATATGAAGAATGAATTGAAAGAAAGAAAGATGAAAATTAAAGAAGAAAAGGTAAAAAATGATGAAATTTCAATCATTTTCATGGATCCCAGTACCATGTCGGAAGATGGACGTGAAATTTGGAGAAACCGTTGTGACGAGATTAAAATAAAATACAATATGAAGTAAAATTTGTATTTTAGATATTGTACTTTTTTTTAGTATATTATTTGTAACTTTTAATTTCTAAATTGTAATCTTTAATTAATATTTACTAATTGTAACTTTGAATTTCTAATTAATGTAATATTCTAGTTTTATTTATTAATATTATTTATAAAAAAAATTAAAATGATGATGTGGAAATCCATTGAACTCTTAAGAGTTTAATGGAGTGTAGAGTTTAATGGATTAAATGGTATAGTTAGTGGAATGCTGATGTGACAATCCATTGAACTCTTAAGAGTTCAATGCATTGAAGATGGCCTAATAGATAATGACGATCGTTTTTTTTGTTTTGTAACAAAGGTTTATGAGTATATATACACCCTGCTTATTCGTATATCATATTAGAATTATCTTTAGAATATTGGAAATTGTATGTTGTTGAAGTATTTTACTTGTTATACTAAATTAGTGGCATTATAAAATTGTCTTGTAGTTGATACATTTTAATTTATAAAAGAAATCCTACATAAATATCAAGTCTTATACCACATTTAATATGGCATGTATGGCAAAACGATATATTTCTAAATGCTAGGCCTTCCCACAGTTCAACCACGTGATTTTCAAAATCAGGACAACTGCTTTTACTGAACTCAATTCTCAGAATGATCATCGTCAAAACACCTTGTGGTAGTCAAGTTGTAAGAATATGTTGCTGAAGAGAAATTAATGAAAGTAACGTATAAAAACAAGGAAAATTATATTATTTGTGATGGTGATGATGTTATTACAATTAATCATCACATTTCCTTTAAGAACAAAATATTTTGCACATTTCATACTCTACCGTGCAAATATTTCTATGTGGTCCAATGCAATAATAACACATATGGATTGGGAGTCCTTGACACACGGGACTAGGTTTACACATGCCCCTTGTCGCATCCGTGCCTAAATCATGATTATTCAAATATGTTTTCATCATCATAGATTCTTTCTGTTGTTCCATTGTTGCTGTTTTTCGTACCATTACCTACATAAAACATGTCAAAACAAAATATACCATTCCAAAAGATATCATCTATATAAGAAAAATAACGTTATGTCAAAGTACTCATTACCTAGGAAAAAAATGGAAACAAAAATAAGGAAATTTAAGAACTGCTTATTGACAAGCATCGAGGACATGATAGATATATGGGGGACGTGATATCAATAGTTTTGATGGAGATATTTATATTGAGAAATAAAATGAATTCTCAGTTGCAATTAATGTTGTCTTCTATACATGTTTAAAGATATAAGCAGATAGGTAAGTCCAATTCAAACTTCACTTTCATAACCGGCAGACAGAAGTTATGGAAGGTGAATGGACAATCGCAAGAAGAAGGAGATAGAAACAATTATCGAAGTCTGGAAATCACCCAAGATGGAATCATGTTGGAGTCACGTTGATGTTTGTATCGAATCTGCCAGTGGAGGTTAGGAAAGAAGTTTTAAAGAACGTGTTCTCCAAATTCGGTGAAGTGGTGGATGTCTACATGGCGAAGAAGAAGGATGTAAACAAGAAATCCTTTGCGTTTGTTAGATTCAAAAAGGCGAACAATAATGAACTGGAATTGGAGAGAGCCCTACAAGGTATCAAACTCGGAAACAAAATATTAGATATCAATATTGCGAGATTTGAAAGGAATCAAGAGTCGACTAATACTGGAAACGAAATGAATCGACATCCGAATCGGTTCACCCACGCGATAAACGTTACGACAAAAGACAAAAGAACTTTTGCAGAAGTTGCAGCGAGTGGAAGTAAGTCCTTTCATATCCCTCCCCCACCTCATCCAAAGATGAAAAATGCTCCTATCAAACTTGTTGATGCCTCTCCACTCCGGGGATGGTTGAAATGTAATCATACCTTGATTGGAGAACTCCATATCTTAGACCACTTAGAAAAGGCCCTGTATTCTTTTAAGAATAATGATGGTTCCAATTGTGACATAAAAAACTTCGGAGGATTGAATATAGGGGTTCGGTTCATGAATGAAGCGAGCAGGAATGCTTTCATGAATGAATGGACAGAATGGTTTAGTAAAGTGGACAGTGGTGACATAGCTTCAACCAATTTTGATAGAACTGCGTGGATTAAGATTTCGGGACTCCCACTGGAATTGTGGTCAGAAGAAAACTTCACAGTGATTGCGGAGTCATTGGGTAGGGTAATTGTTCCGTTTGTGGTTGACCCATCTGCTGTGAACCTATCTTTTGGTAAAGTGGGGATCCTAACTGAAAGTCCTTCACCTATATCCAGAAAATCATTTGTGGAAGTTAATGTAAAAATAATAAAGATTAGAATTTCGGAAGTCGATTTTGATTGGGTCCCATTCAAATCCAAGACGGAGAATTTCTCATCAGATGATGAAGAAGACGAAGACGCGAATGAAGATGATGAGGAGGAATATATATATATATATATATATATATATATATATATATATATATATATATATATATATATATATATATATATATATATATGATACGGTCCCGATGGAAGATAATGACGTGGGTCTAGAGGAAGGGGAGTTCTATTGGGGAAAAACGAAATAGGGTTATTGGAAATCTGGATCACAAACAGGAATCGTGTCAACACTTTCCTTGTTTGATATTTCGACCCTATATGCCTTGGGTATCACGAAATCCAAACTTGGGATAATTCCCGATGCAACAATTCTGATTTAAGGCACAAAATCAGAACAATTGAAGAAGATGAAGTGAAAGAACGTTCTGCGTTTTCGTATATGTTTCAAATAGCCGTTTATCACCGATTTATCCAATCAACGGATAAGTCACAACAGTTGCCATCTTTTAAGAATTACAAATTAGACCTTGTAATGTCTTTTCGAGAGTGACAAATTAGACCTTGTAATGTCTTAGGGTCCAGTACTAATAATATTTAGTAAATACAAGTGTGCACTCCCACACCTCCTAACTTGTATTATAACTAAAACATTATTCTTGAAACACTTGTTAAGTCCATTACACTAAAATATATTTGGTGATAAGATCACCAACAATCCTCCCCTATTTTAGTGTAACCTTGAATTAACAAACTTAAAAACAAAAGAAACGAAACTAATGCATAAATGAAAATATCGATACGATTGAATTTTCATGTTAGTATATTACACATTTCAAACATTCGAGAAATCAAGGTATCTCAAAGATTGAACCCATCAACTCTTTTGAATATCTGAAGATAATATACACATTAGTTTTACAATCATCTCAACAAAATAACTTGACACTAATTATAAAGCCGTGTGTCCCAATCCATTCTTCATCGTATAAAAGCCAAGTCCCAAGCTCTTTGAAGTGCGGCTACACTTCACGATCATATAGGTGATTCTTTTATTCATGTACCTGTATACATTTTATCAAAAGAATCATTAAGAAATCAAATTCATCCTGGTCTCTACAGGTTCAAACACACGTACCTTGGGATAGTTATAATGTGTGTTCCAATTCATATAAATAAGCTTTCCTCATTGAATTCAACCTCTAACATTGTATTAGAGGGGAATTGGGTGTCTCATTCATAAGAATTTACAAGGACTTTAATCCCATCCCTATAACAGACTTGTGCACTAAGTCTCACGCCAAACTCTTAGTGAGATGGTCCGCCAAATTTTGTTGTGATTTTACAAACTCAATCGAAATCACACCATCCATGATTAGATTTCTAAACATCCCATGTCTAACATCAGTGTGTCTCGATTTACCATTATAAACTTTACCATAAGCTTTACTCAAAGTAGAAACACTATCACAGCGAATAGATAATGGTGAAATCGGTTTCCTCCATAATGGAATCTCATAAATCAAATTATTTAACCATTCTACTTCCTTACTTGCAGCAGCCAATGCAATAAACTCAGATTCCATTGTTCAACTTGTTATACAAGATTGCTTCTTAGATGCCCATGAGATAGCACCTCCACCAAGCAAGAATACCCAACCAGTTGTAGAAGAATGATCTTCTCTATTGGATATCCAACTCGCATCAGAATATCCTTCCAAAACCGAAGGAAATCCTGAATAACACAAACAATAATCCTTGGTTCCTTTCAAATACTTGAAAACACGATGAACCGCTTGCCAATGTTGAGTACTAGGATTATGAGTAAATCTACTCAATCTTCCCACTACGAAAGCTATATCGGGACGAGTGCTAGTCATAACATACATCAAAGAACCAATAGCTTGCGAGTACTCAAGTTGAGAAACTGATCTGCCTCTATTAGGCATCAACTTCATGCTTGAATCCATAGGGGTGCTAACGGGTGTACAATCACTGTAACTGAACCGTTTGAGAATTTTCTCAATGTAATGTGACTGTTTAATAGCAACTCCCTTGTTCACCCGTTTAATCCTTATTCCAAGGATTACATCCGCCTCCCCCATATCCTTCATGGAAAACTTTGAAGACAATAAATTCTTTGTTGCATTAATTTGATTTTGATCAGTGCCAAAAATCAACATATCATCTACATACAAGCAAATGATCACACCAGATCCAGATGAATCAAAACGGCTGTAAACACATTTGTTAGATTGGTTTAAAGAAAAACCATTAGACAAAATAACTTCATCAAACTTCAAATGTCATTGTTTTAGAGCTTGTTTAAGTCCATACAATGATTTTACAAGTCTACATACTTTTTGCTCATTTCCAGGCAGAACAAAACCTTCTGGTTGTTTCATATAAACTTCCTCGTCAAGATCACCATTCAAAAAAGCTGTTTTTACATCCATTTGATGAATAACTAGATTGTGAATAGCTGCCAAAGCAAGCAACAATCTTATGGTAGACATTCGTGCTACCGGTGCATACGTATCAAAATAATCGATACCGGCTTTTTGTCTAAAACCTTGTATGACCAGACGAGCCTTGAATTTATCAATAGTTCCATCTACCTTCATTTTCTTCTTGAAAATCCATTTACATCCCAAAGGCTTAGAACCAGGAGGTAAATCAGATAACACCCAAACATTATTCTCCATAATGGATGACATCTCTTCATCAACCGCTTCTTTCCAAAACGCAACATCTTGAGACTCCATAGCTTCCTTAAAAGTCTTTGGATCAGTCTCAAGATAAGAGGAATATGAGTATTGTTTCTTCACTTTATCCCTCGAACCTTCAACTAAAAATAGTTGAAAGTCATTGCCAAAATTTTTCGCGACTCGACCTCGTTTGCTTTTACGAAGTTGCTGTGTTTCTGGAATTGAAACAACTTCCTTACCATCTGATTTAGGCACCTCACTTGTGCTTGGAATCAGATCCTTTGGTCTTTGAATTGAAGAATACCGCAACTCATCAAAAATCGCATCTCGCGACTCTATAATGGTATGAACGGAATATGCCTCATTGGGTTCTATAACATAAAACCTATCATTGGAATGTTCTGCATATCCAATAAATATGTAGTCAATTCCTCTTTCACCCAAATTTTTCTTTTTAGGTTAGGGTAATTCCACAACTGCTCGACATCCCCAAATTCGAAAATAATTCAAATTTGGTGCTTTCTTGTGCCAAAGTTCATAAGGAGTAACTTTGTTCCGTTTATTAGGAACCCGGTTTAGCACATAATTGGATGTGAGCATAGCTTCACCCCAAAAGCCTTCACTTAAACCCGAAAAAGAAAGCATCGAGTTTACCATTTCTTTTAAAACTCGATTTTTCCGTTCAGCAACACCATTTTGTTGTAGATTGTAAGGAGCTGTGGTTTCATGAATGATTCCAACCGATTGAAAGTATTCAGAATCCATGTACTCTCCTCCCCTATCTGTCCTAAGACATTTTATTAAAATACCCAACTGTAATTCGACTTCGGTTTTATATACTTTAAACTTTTCCAAAGCTTCATTTTTGGAATGTAACAAGTATAGATAACAAAACTGACTTGAATCATCAATAAAAGTAACAATGTACTCTTTATTTCCCAAGGAAGGTGTAGCATGGAAATCACATAGATCACTATGAATCAATTCCAACACTTCTGATTTTCTATTAACATTTGGAAACGGTTGTTTCGTGATTTTAGTTAACATACAACTTTTGCATTTTTCAGAATTAATGTCAAAAGCTGGAATCAATCCGGATTTTGACATTTCAACCATTCTTTTAATATGAACATGTCCTAATCTATTATGCCATAACATAGAATTATCAAGATTAGATGCAGAAGTCATACAAGTAGATTTGACATGTGATGCAAAACAACTTATAACATTTAACTTAAAAACACGTTGACAATAATAACCAAATCCCATAAATATTCCACATTTAGACAACACATACTTGTTCGACCCGATCACTTGTTTATAACCCATACAATTCAACAAACCACTAGACACAAGGTTCTTTCGAACCTTTGGAACATACAATACATCAAACAAATTAATTGTTTTTCCAGAAGTAAACGTAATACTAACAACACCAGTTCCTAAAATTGGCTTTGATCCTTCATCCTCCATGTGTAAGACAGAACCTTTATTTACTATGTTCAACTTCGTGAACCATTGTTCATCATTACACACGTGATGTGTAGAACAGGTATCAAGCCACCATGAATCTGTATCAGCCCCCTGTACAAAAGAAACTTCAGGAGTTAGTAGCATAACATTGAATACTGAACTTACAAGATCAATAGTTAATTGACCTTTGGTTGCAGATTGATCATGAGACCCACTGCCACCACCAGCACCCTCTTTTCCATTACCTCTAGCACCTTTATTTCCAAGTTTCACCCGACAGTCACGTTTCATATGCCCTTTCAGATGGCATCTCCAACACACAAGTTCCTTGGAATCCTTGTATTTTTTGTTGGACTTTTTGTTGTTACCCTCATACTTACGTTTTTTACCCTTGCCCTTGTGATTAGAATTGTCTTCTTTATCACATTCAACCATATGAACTTGGGGCTGTCCAAAATCAGATTTGCCCTTTCCAGTTCCTTTGTCATTCTCTTGATCACGAAGTCCTTCTTCGATTTTCAAATGACTCCCAAGTTGAATCAAACTTATCTCTTCCTTTCTATGTTTCAAATGGTGTTTGAAATCTTTCCATGAGGGTGGAAGTTTATCAATCACACTTGAAACAGCAAAGGATTCGTCCATGGACATGTTGTGTTGTTTGAATTGACCATAAATTCGTAGGATTTCATTATATTGTTCCATTACAGATCGAGAATCAACCATTTTATAATTGTTGAAATCAGAAACAATAAACTTTTTACTTGAAGCATCTTCTGCAATATATTTTGTTCAAGTGTGTTCCATAATTCACTTGCTGTTTCAATGTTTTGATGAGTGTCAAAGAGGGAATCACACATACCATTCAGAATGTGACCAAGGCAGATGTAGTTGTCATTCTCCCATTTGCTTCTCCTTCTGATTTGTTCCAGACTTGCATCTTCAACCTCTTCTAGTTTTGGAGTAGAAAGAACATAGACAACTTTCAAAGTGGTCAACCAGAAGTGCATCTTCTTTTGCCAACGTCTGAAATCTTGGCCCTAAAATTTCTCCAATTTGCCAAACGAAGTATTCATGTCTTTCAATGAATTGCCAGCCATCTTTTCCAGAAAACGAAAATATCAAACAAGATTATTGGGGAAAAATGAAATAGGGTTATTGGAAATCTGGATCACAAACAGGAATCATGTTAACACTTTCCTTGTTTGATATTTCGATCTTATATGCCTTGGGTATCACGAAATCCAAACTTGGGATAATTCCTGATGCAACGATTCTGATTTAAGGCACAAAATCAGAACAATTGAAGAAGATGAAGTGAAAGAACGTTCTACGTTTTCGTATGTGTTTCAAATAGCCGTTTATCACCGATTTATCCAATCAACGGATAAGTCACAACAATTGCCATCTTTTAAGAATTACAAATTAGACCTTGTAATGTCTTTTCAAGAATGACAAATTAGAACTTGTAATGTCTTAGGGTCCAGTACTAATAATATTTAGTAAATACAAGTGTGCACTCCTGCACCTCCTAACTTGTATTATAACTAAAAAATTATTCTTGAAACACTTGTTAAGTCCATTACACTAAAATATATTTGGTGATAAAATCACCAACAAGTTCAGAATCCCGGAGGTCGATGTAGTCAAAGAATCTAGTATGGGGAGCTCGAAATCAAACCCACCTGTAGATTCCCGGTCACCGGAGGTGATGTCGTCGCCGGTTGACGGTGCAACAAATGAAGATGATCGGGGAAATGGAAACGACATTCATGGGGATTGCCAAAAGTCAGGCATATGCATGGAGGTGCATCGGAATTCACAGAGGGAAGTTGAAAGTTTAAATAATAATGAAAGATCAAACAATAATGAGAGCAATAATGATGTGGTATATGCAGAACTTCTCAGCCATAATGTGGAGAATAATAATGTGGGGCCAAATAATAGAATGGTTAATGAACTCCTGTATAACTTAGCTATTACTGGATGTTTTGGGCCTTTTCCAAACAACTTGGGCTTTATTGAAAACCAAACGGACGTCAATTTTGATAGTGTCCATGATAAGCGTAGGAGAACGGTAAGGAACATGGAAGGAACCCCAGTTGACGTGTCGGATTTCCCTCCACCTCAACCAAACATCGACCTAAATTGTATTCCGATCCCTTCACAAATCCCGCTCCCGGATTCCGACGCTGACTCTCCTTCCCCATCGACGGAAATTAGAAACACGGTGGTAATTGGCAATATGTTAGGCTTTGATGTGGATGAAGAGAATCTGGTGCTTAAAGAAGTTTTTGGTGAAGCAGGTGAGAATAACACTTTCCGATGAATATAATGTCACTAAACATCCGAGGTATGGGAGAGAGACACAAAATTGATTGGGTACGTAGACTCAGGAATGAACACAGGTTATGCATGATTGGGATTCAGGAATCAAAATTAGGTGAGTGTTCTTCGACTCTAAATGTTGATGGATGTTGGGGTGATGCGGATTATGGATTTGAGCAGGTATTTACCACAGGACGATCTGGAGGTCTTTTTTCTATATGGTACAGCAAACGGTTTTTGGTGATTGAGACCATTAAGTCTAGATACTTCATAGTGGTCTTGGGGAATTTTGCTGAAATCAATGGGTTAACTGGATTCGTAAATGTCTATGGACCTAGATCGGAGATAGATAAACTAAAGGTCTGGGATGAACTGCTAGCATTGATAAACTCCAAATCATCCACTTGGATTTTTATGGGCGATTTTAATGTGGTGCGTCGGCCGGAGGAGAGAATAAATTCGATCTTCTGTACTCGTAGCGCGAATTACTTCAACCATTTCATATGTTCGGCCAAACTCACTGATTTGAAGATGGGAGGTCAAAGATTTACCTACTTTAAAACTCAGGGAGCTAAACTCAGTAAGCTTGATAGATTCTTGGTGTGCAGCAGTTTTTTTTATCAATATTTCCTCTTGCTTCTTGCTTTGCAATGGAGAGAGATCTCTCTGATCACTCACCAATTATCCTAAGAGCTCGTTGTGATGATTTTAGCCCCCCTCCCCTTTCAAATTATTTCATTCATGGATGACGCAAGACGGGTTTGATGAGAATGTTAGGAATGCATGCTCGGAATTTATGGGCTATGGTTACCCTGATATGATGTTTATGAATAAATTAAAACATTTGAAGAAAGCCATTAAGAGTTGGAAATTTAAAAAAGTGAGGGAGTAAAATAAGAAGATGGTCGATTTAAAAAAAAGAATGGCTGAAATTGAAATGGTGGCAGAATCCAGACAATTATCTGAAGCAGAAATAAAAGAAATAGTTAAAGGAGGTATTAAGATTGTCGAATGTGCTAGAATCATGGCATTGGATTTAAAGAAAAGGGCTAGGATAAAATGGGAAGTGGAGGGTGATGAAAATTCGCGTTATTTCCATGGGTACGTTAAAAATAGAAAACGGAAGAACCATATTCATGGGATCATGGTAAATGGTAGGTGGACTACGGAGCCAACAGAGATTAAGACGGCGGCTGCTAAGTTTTTTAAAGAGAAATTCCATGAAGTATGGATTAACAGACCCAGGTTTCATAATCCTGGCTTTCGTATTCTCTCTAATTGTGATGCGAGACTTCTTGAAGGAGAATTTTCACCGGATGAAATAAGGAATGCAATTTGGTCGTGTGGGGGGACAAGTCGCCAGGGCCAGACGGTTTCATGTTCAAGTTCTTCAAACAATATTGGGAGCTGCTAAAAGATGATATACTGGGGTTTGTAAAACACTTTGAAGCAGGGGGTAAAATCTCGGATGGTTGTGATTCATCATTTATTTCTCTTGCTGCAAAAACAAAAGATCCAATTCACTTCTGTGACTTTAGACCTATAAGTCTGATTGGAGCTTTGTATAAAATTATTGCAAAACTGTTAGCCTTAAGACTAAAGCGAGTCATCGGGGGGGTTGTAGGGGAAGAACAATCAGCTTATGTTGAGGGGAGGAACATACTTGAAGGCTCGTTGATTGTAAACGAACTGTGTTCTTGGGCAAAAGCGAAATGTATGAGGATGCTCCTATTTAAGGCAGATTTCAATAAAGCATCTGATTCAGTATATTGGGCCTACTTACTCTCAATTATGGAACACATGAAATTTGGAACTAAATGGAGACTTTGGATTAGGGGATGTTTGGAATCAGCGAAAGCTTCTGTAATAATCAATGGGAGCCCAACAATCGAATTCCCTATGACGAAAGGGGTTCGACAAGGCGACCCACTCTCTCCCTTCTTCTTTATTATTGCGATGGAAGGGTTAAATATAGCAATGAAGACCGCGGTTGAAAAAGGGGTTTTTAAAGGGATAAGATTCCCTAACTCTAACATTTGCTTATCTCATCTATTTTATGCAGATGATGCACTTTTCATTGGCGAATGGTTGAGGTGTAACAACGCTAATCTGGCTCACATATTGAGGTGTTTCCATATCGTGTCCGGCCTGAAGGTGAATTTTAACAAATCCAAGGTATTTGCGGTTGGTGCTCCGTCTCTTGAAGTTTTGCATTGGTCAGCCCCTCTTGGATGTGAACCATCCTCTCTCCCGTTCACCTATCTTGGTATCCCAGTGGGGGACAATATGAATTTGAAAAAAGCATGGAGACCGATAATTGAAAAGTTCCACTCCAAGCTTTCTTCTTGGAAAGCGAAATCGCTTAGCTTTGGTGGGAGAGTAACTCTAGCAAACGCGGTCCTGGGTCATCTGCCAAGTTTTTTTATGTCTATCTTTAGGGTCTCGAAAGGTGTCATTGATACTCTCGAAAAAATAAGAAGAACTTTCATCTGGAGTAAGGAATACAACAAAAAAGCATATGTTGGGTTGGTTGGGACAAGATTATTGCACCAAAAAAAGTGGGTGGTATCGGGTTAGGGTCGATATATTCCTTGAACATTTCTTTATTAGCAAAATGGTTACGGCGACTGAAATCGGATAGTAGTGTATTGTGGGCTAAAGTCATTAGGGGTGTCCAAAATTTAGATGGAAGACATTGGTCTTGCTTCGCTAGTAGTACCAGTAAAGGAGTTTGGAAAAATATAACAAAAATCAGGCCTTTGATGATGAAAGTTAACATTGATCCTAAGGAGATTGTATCATGGAACTCGGATAGGAGATGTTGGGCATCAGAATTTGTGATTGATAATAGATTCTCTGTGAGTTTGATAAGGGATCGCTTTGAACTTGCGGACCATATTGTATGCGACGGACCTTTTGACTACAACAAAATGATCCCATTCAAAATTCTATGTTTCATGTGGAGAGTGAAACAGGGCAGAATCCCTTTGCAGTTGAACTTAAATCCAGGGGGATTACTATCCCCTCTACTGTGTGTATTTCATGTAAGCAAGAGGAGGAAACTAGTGATCATATGTTGATCACTTGTCAATCGGCGAGGACCATGATGAATGAAATCCTTAATTGGTGTGAAATCAGGTGTGATAACTTTAATTCAGTAAAAGACATGTTGCTATTTATTTCGAGATGGAGCAAATGCAAAAAAGGAGAAGCCTGTTGAACGTAATTCTTTGTGGTGCATATGGATCGATAGGAACAATAGGGTATTCAATAATATTCCTGTTGTTCCGACAAACACAGTGGAAAGGGTGAAATCGTTATCTTTCATTTAGTGCAAGCATAGAGGGCCATATAATAACAATGATTGTCGAATTTGGAACTTATGTCCGTTTCTATGTTTGTAATCTTTCTTTCTTCCCTTTTTTATTCTCGTTGTAATTTAATGTCCACATCATCTTGATGTAGGCTTGCTATTTAATATATTTGCCGTTTTCCAAAAAAAAAAAAAAGATTGTAAGTCCATTATGTATCTATTTACGTAAAAAAATTATTTATTTTTCCATGAGTTTTTATATTGTTCTTTGTTTATAAATTACTGTTTAACTAACAATATAGAAAAATTTCAACAATGTCCTTCTAGTAATGTTTTGTTATTTCTTCAATATAATCAATTACGATGATATTTAGTTAGCAAAAGGGCCTTTGGTGCTGATATGGAGTAGCGACATATTCGTCCATGGATATATAATATTCAAGTAACGAGATATTATGATTCATGGTAAAATGTGTTATCAAGTGTTGCCATTTGAGTCATATTTCAACTTGTAAGTTAATCATTAATTAGTTTTTTCCTATTATCGAATAAATAAATTCACATTTCTCTATATATTGGAATCATTTCATAAAATTGTTCAATTTTGAGAGTTATGGAAGAAAATGAACTTGAAATTTTTTATTATGAATTTTTTTTATAAATAATTGGAATATCCCTAATTGCAACAGGTGGTATCAGTTTGGTAGTGTGGATGACGTGGTATCATATTGGATTAAATTTAATGTTTCTTTTGTTACGTGATATGTCAAGTGAACTCTTATTTCCTACAAAAACTAATTGGTATTTAACCAAAAGTCTATTGTTTAATACTACATCCACAGTGACTAGTTATAAGAAATCTCATGTGAAAAATACTTGATGTGCCCCACATTTTATTTTTACTATCTTAAACATTTTGATTACCACATGGCTTCCTAAAGGGTTGTCTAGCCCATTGTATGCGATATCAGACTTTTTCCCAGGTTTAGAGGCTTTGTTTGTTGGAGATATGTCTAATGTACAACAAGCTAGTGATAATTCTATATTAATATTTTGATTTGTGTTAAACACTGTCATGCATGATTTAAACAAATAAAATATCGCTGTTTTGTTGTACAAATGGGTAGCATAGGAAAGAATGGTCGAATCATTAAGAACACAACCTAATGGTCAATGTCTCTTTGCGTAAGGCAGATACTAGTTATTTACTTATTTAATAGAAAATAAAAAAAGAGGGTTTTGATTTAAAACTAAAACTAAAAATTACAGTGAAATTAACTAAATGAAATCAGTAATAAAAATGGATTCAGTACTGCTGCGATTTTGCTAATCTTGCAATCAGCTCAGATCTGGTTATTCAAAATATGTTCTATCTATACTGGAATTAAGAAAAATCTATGAGCTCTAGTATAATCTCTTTTACCTAGTTAAATGAACTAAAACAAACTCTTCAGTTAACCCTAACATTTTACTGTCCAATTAGACAAGCTCATAATTATGATTAGAAAAGTTACATTAAGATCTGTGTAAAATTCCCAACAATACCCAATACTTCTCACAAGCAAGGAAGTGTAAAGATATGAATTTTCAGTTTATAATAATAGCAAATCAAAACATAGAACCAATTTATTAATTGTTACATAATACCATATACTCAAAACAATTAAATGTTACGCCCGATTTTCAGGTAATTTCTTAATTATTATTGTTTGTTTATTTTGCATGAAGGCAAGGTACGCTGGGCGTACCTTGTGAGACTTGGACATGGAATTATCCCCCTGGTACGCTGGGCATACATTAGCCAAGGGTAAACCCTAAATTTTAGGGTTTAGACCCTATTTAAGCACCTTATGCCCCAAGGTTCTCTGATTACCAGCCTCCATTGTCCCTAAAAACTTTATCTCGAAACCCTAATACATTTTAGAGAGAATTGATCTTTGTGTGTGTCTTGGTGTGTGTTTGGTGCATCTTGAAGAAGAAGAACTCATTGGAGGAGGATTAGTTTGTGTAGAGCTTGAAGATCCAACACTCTCTTCACTATTGCAAGCTTCTGGAGGTATAAAGCTTTAAACTTTATGACTCCTTAGCTTAGATATAGGTTTGGGGTTATATTTGGCATGTTTGATCCCTTGGTTTGGTTCTTGTGTGTCGGAGTTACTCCAGAACAAGAGTTGGCCATTTCTTGGTATTTTTGGAGTTGTAGAACCATAAGGATGGCATCTTGATGTGCTAAGCTCATCCATGCATGAGTTGATAGTCTTATTATGAAGTTAGAACGTTAGAAATGCATGTTGAGTCCCTTTGATCCATACAAAGGCATCAAGTTGCTGACATTATCATTTATGACCTTCTGCAAGTGGTAGATCTGTAAGTTGGACATTTGGACTTAAAACATTAAGTGCTTAATGAGGCTTTTGCAATCTGGAGCGTATGTCGGGCGTACATAAGCATACACTGAGTGTACACGGCTGAGTCCCAATTTCCCTTGGTGGTGTAAGATGTATGTCGGGCGTATATATGAGGTACGCTTATTATACTCACCAGGAAACATGTTCGGCCTTTCGTTTTTTGGGTCCTAATTAGGTCTTAGGTCTCTTGGGCCTTGTTAGGCCTTAGGTCTTTCGTGCTAGGGCCATGGGTTGAGGGGCTCATTAAAGGAAGGGGTAAAATGGTCATTTACCCCTTTTCATGTTAGATGGTAATCTGGACCTTTTATCGGTTATTATCCTGATTATTTATTAGCATTAATTTGGAACGTTTAGTGTGAGGAGCTGTAGTAGCAGCACTCCAGAAGTGTAGTTTGTCTATCTTCAGACTGAGGTGAGTTCCTGCACTGTACTTGTGAGTTAAAGGCACCAATGTTGGCCCACTAGATTATATGTGTAGGATGATAGTAACCTTTGTGACACTTACTGCTATGCTTGTATGTGCTTGTTGTCTTGGTGACTCTTGCTGATATGATCGTATGCTTAGTTGTAGGGGGTGAAATGGACCCGATACCGGTTGAAAGTGATCGTAGGGGGTGAAATAGACCCAATACTAGTTGAAAGAGACCGAAGGGGGTGAAATAGACCCAATACCGATTGAATGAGACCGAAGGGGGAGAAATAGACCCAATTATGTTTTGACTATTATGTATGTATGGTTTGAGGAAATTTGGGGAAAATCATAAAGCTCTGTGCTTACAGTTTTATGTTTATGGTTTCAAGTTCTTCTAGTTCGAAAGGGAAAATCCTGGTATGATCTCACCACATCCACCCATATTTTCGGCACTTTTATGATTTTGGGAATCGTACTCAGATGACTTTTTTACTATGACATACTTTTGGTTGGTTTAATGTGAATATTTGTTGGTTTGGATTGAATTGAAAGTGAAATTTTTACCTATGATTTTTGGGATGTAACAAGTTGGTATTAGAGCCTTGGTTTTAGGGATTTGGGCACACTCCAGGTATGTCTAAAAACAAACTGAGGAATCAATGATCTTTTTGAAGGAAAGAGAGTTTCTAAACAATCTTTTATAAAGAAAAAGGGATGCAATGTATGCAATCATCCGAGCTCAAGTAAGAATTCCCAAAATACCCATATATACTATTGTTTCAGTATATGTATATGTGTATAGCATGCTAGATTAGGGTTAAGGATCTACTCAAAATTGCATAAGTAGAATGCTAGGAGAGATGCCTTTGTATGTTAGTTGTATGAAACCTTAGAACTGCATGCTAGTGTGGATCTTAGATGATTAGATAGAGTTTCTTGGTTAGGTGCGCTCGGGTTTAGAATTCAATGCTCGAATGTTGCTTGCTTTGTGCCTCTAGGGTCTCCACTAATGTCGGCTAATTAATAAGCGAATACTTTGAATTACATGTTGTGTTGATTATATAATTCTTGAAGGTTAGGTTCAACTCTATTGTGTAGCTCTTGTTTGATTCGAACCGTTGTAGAGTGGGACCTAGTAGTCAAAACTTATTTGGAGCTGGTAATATGTAATTGTATTTGTAAGATAGTTAGAACATATTGGAGGGGAGTCTCTTCTGTAGTTGATAGCATAGAGTGGTGTGGAAAGAAAACCTATGAAAGCCTAGGAAATGTATTAGCGCGTAAGGTGGTCTATAGTGTAAGTGAAGTATAAGATAGTAGGCATGTGACTTAGAGGATTTGAGATTGTCCTTGTGGGAGGTATAAATAGGCGTGAATGGTAGTGTTGGGCTCGTACTAGTGAAATCCCATGATGTATACCTAAGGCAAGGAAGGCGCTGAAGAATTTTAGAAGCTTTGAGAGTGTGAATGTATTCGTGCGTATACTAATTGTTTATGTATTATGTTTCAGCATGGTGATGACACATGACAAAGCAGGGGGTTTAGGATTTGGATCTGGTTCGAGCTTGGGCACCGAAAAAATTGACGAGGGATTGCATGAGTTCATCGCATCTAAGATTACGAGGGGTATCCTTGATGTGACCCCAGTGATGTTCGGGCCGATCAACGAGGGTATCATCGATTTGATGGAGGATTATCTTCGAACCTTTTGGGCCGAGCTAGCTGCTGGTTAGTACGATGCCTGCACTCTCTCTTTCAAGAATTTCAGGGGATGTGGTGCACTGGAGTTCTTTAGACAGAAGGACCCAATTGCCGCCAGACGATGGATAGTAGATATGGAGTGTGCTCAGATGACTAGCTTCTTCCTCGAGGGGTCGAAGGTGAGGTTCGTTGCAGGTTGTCTGAGGGAGCGAGCCTAGGATTGGTATGAGGAGGTTGGTTATGTTCTAGGAGCCCCGGTCATTATGGCCTTGACCTAGTCAGATTTTGTGACCCGATTCCGAGCAGAGTTTGCATTGGTTGTTGAGGTGTAACAACTGGAAAAGGAGTTCTTGGATATGTGACAGACGACTGAGACCGCAGAATAGATCACCGCCAAGTTTTGAGAGAGAGCCTTACTCGTACAACATATGATGCAGATGAGGAGATGAGGAAGAATATGTAAAATAGCAGGTTGAGGTCAAATATCAGGGTGTTTGTTAGCTTTTCAGCCTGTCCGACATTAGGGGACATGAAATCTAGGGCCTGGGAACGAGAAATTTATTTGGAGCACATCGGGAATTGGAAGGCAGATTCCAGCCCGATGGCTGATTGGACCTGTTGCATATTGCCATTCCAGTCTGTGGACTGATTGGTCCTAGGCATTCCAATCTGATGATTGTGGGCCGTTATGCATGCTTGTATGTTTATCGTATGGGGTATTTTTTGGGAACTCACTAAGCTTTGTGCTTACCCAGTTGTTCATTATTTCAGGTATCATTGGTCATCATGGGAAGGCGAAGGCGTGACTGTACACATTCATTTGTAGCAATGATGATTCCACGCTTTAATATTACTATGATTTTCAATAAACGCATTTGGAATAAATGGTTTTCTTCGTAATGGATTTATAATTGCAAAGCTTTACTTTAGCAAAATGAAAAAGAAATTTGGTTATGAAAATGGGACGTTACCAGTCTCAAACTAGGATTCAAGAGATTTCACAAAACATTTTTGAAAAAGAATTTTTAATAAAAGGGTTGGGTTAGGAACATAGGATAGGTCTCTTATCATGTTCTTGTTTGATTGTTGGCTTGGGATCGGGAACATGGACCTTGACTTAACTTTGGTATTATAGTAAGATACATTGTGTATAGTTAGCCAGAGCCCGAATAGGAAAGTGGTTCCCAAAATACCCATACTTGTTATGTTTGCTGATTTTTGATTTTGCTGATATATGGATTGTTAGAAAACCATGCTAGTGGATAAGGTTCTTTTAGATACTAGTGGATAGAAATGAATGAGTTTGGTAGTGCCTTATGATATATGGAATTGCTTACTATATGTTACTTGATTTTGTGATTGCTACGCGTATCTTGATATGTTGTATATGGTTGGGATTGAATAGCCGTAGAATGGTCGACTTAGATTTACTTTTTACACCTTGTTTGGTAGTAGACTTAGGGCAGACTTGATTATTCGACAATGTATCTGATCTCGTATTGTGTACAACAATCATGCACAAATGCAACCGGTGGTGCGAGAACGAGGATAATCTTAACAAAGAGTGCCTAGGAAGTCATTTGTGGCTCGTTGGAGAAGTAGGTGTTAGCACACTTAGGAGTGGTCTGGTGCAGTGACTTAGGACCTTGGGATAAATTCTGAATTGATTATAGATAGGTGTGGAAGGTAGTATGTGTGACAACCCGAAATTTCTTTTGTTTGAACCGTTTAAAAATAAATCAATTCAGATTTATTTCTGCTCTCGTTAGCATTATTTTGGGTCTAATTCAAAATTCTAAGCTCAATACAATCAAGGTTTGGGTCCAAGAACGAGTTTTTCTAAGTCATAACATAGCATCCGAGCCAAACACCCCTTCGTTAGCATTATTTTGGGCCTACACCCCCACCCCACCCCACCCCCATGGCCGAAAACTCCCTCCTATATATGGAGTGATTGGCCTTCATTTACCACTTTACTCACTTCAAAGGCTTTCTCTCTCTACTCTCTCTCTCCACATCCATCGAATTTTCTTCAAGATCTTCAAGATTGTAAGTGTTTCTCCACCTTGAATTGAGTTTCATTCCTCCATCTAGTTGTAAATCCATGTTCCTATCTCATTTATCTCATCTTTGTCTATATCTTCATCTTTCACCAGGAACACCAAGAACACACACTAGTTCTTGGTGGCTAAAAACCCCATTTCAAGCTTCCTAATAGTAAGTAACTACTTCCTATGCTTGTTATCTACTAAAAATCCTTGATTTTCACCTGGAAATCGACCCAAAAGACATGATCATGGAGGGTTACAACCATAAACCCATGTGTACGGCCGTACACCCCTCATTGGCCGCAAACCCTAGTTTTTGGTCAAAGGTTGGCCTTAAACTCTCCTTTAAACTATGCATGGGACTCATGACACTTCCGTGAGGCTAGAAAGGACCTTAAAATACCTCAAACGGCACCCTTCATCGAGAGTGTACAGCCGCAAACCCATGAGCCGTACACCCATGGGCCGTAAACCCATGGGCCGTACACACTTGGGCTGCAAACCTATGACCGTAAACCCATTTATGTGACCAAAAACTTCCCTCTTTCAACCATATGTGATTCTAACACTTAGTTTCAAGTGTTTCCTAGTCCCTAAGGTGATTTCCTTCCATAACTAATAGTGTTATACCCTCATCTAATACATGTATGTGCCACTATATGTTAAATAGGATCCGTTTGTGTCCGAGGCTTCATTTGGCACTCAGCATTCCTACCGACTTACCTTCGAATCCCACGTCAAACTGTGAGTTCATACCCCTACGCTTTTATGGTTTTTAAACGTTTTCAGGGGGAATACGAGCCAAACATAAAGGTTTCTCAATGAATCAAAACTTATGCAATTTATACAAATCGATGGTTTTCATAAAGCATTTAGATACGTTATCCCTTTTGTATTATGCGGAGCATTAGGGACGTTTTCTAAATTCAATTTCATAACTTTCAGAACAATTTCACGAACTTAACAGTCAAAATATAATAGGTATAGTTTGGGGAATTTCATTACCGGTTTGACAGATACGAACTACTTACACGATCAACCATATAAACTATGACAGATTTAGTTTATGATACACATTATTACTAGAGTACAATAGTTAATAATTATTTGAGTATAATTATATTTTTACTCTACAATCTACACATCGAATTCACATACGAAAGAACATTACGTTTTACATATTATTACCTGTAAGGTCGTTAACATAATTGGGAGACAAGTCCTTGGACACTTAAAACATTAACTAAGTGGAGGACTACCCTTATGAACCAGAGTCTCCTCATGGGAGAACGTGGCTTTTGTGTATAGATCTGTATGGGACTGACTATCCTGCATCTTGCTGCTAGCTACAGTCGGACCGGTAGGCCTAAAGGTGACAAATGTCATGAAGGATATCGGCGTCCGTTTCACGTCGTATCAAGTTTAAGTATGGTCATAAAACTCGCCAATAATATGACACCTTTACGTAATAATACACTGCTCACGAACAATTGCTTTAATCACATAAATATGGATTATATTTATGCCTCACCATTTCGGAACCATTAAAGCAACAACACACACACTAGGGAAAATAAGGGATTTTCCCAGTCGAACTTCAGTACTTTACATACTAGTAGTAACCAGTGTTTTCAAACAGAACGTACCTCACATACTGGTAGTAGCCATGGTTTTCAAAACAAATCATACTTCACATATAATAGTAAACAACTTTTATACAAATTCAGTGACTAGTTTCCATTACAAAAACATACTTATGAACTCACCAGCTTTATGCTAATACGTTTTCAAAATCGCTAGTATTCTCAGGTGATCAATAGACAGGTACCTCCTGAAGTTTTGAGAAGACGGAATATCTAGAGCCACGTCTTTTACTTTTGTTATATTTTGATGTATACAAACTATGTTTTCAAACAAATGTAAATATTAATATGTCATGTAATGGTTGTGTTTACTTTGATTACTATGATGCAATTGTTGTGATACTACGCATGGCGTCCTCCACCCCCGAACGTTTCCGCCGTTCGTTTTACGGTTTGGGGGTGTGACAGATTGGTATCCGAGCTATTGTTTATAGTGAACTAAGTATACCGAACCTTACATGGTATACAACTATAAACTCTAAGGGGCCGAAGTGCTCTGAACTAAAAGTATACTTTTAAAATATAAGTATTTTATGAGAAGTATACAAGTATACCTACATGCTAGATACAGTATCATAAGTAGAACAAAACAAAATTATTTGGATGTTGGACACTGCGGTTAAACCTGAGCAGTTATGTAATCATGCCTAGGGTCAAGATAGCCTGATCAACTATATTTACTCGAGACATGACCAACATGTGCTTGGGAGTGACTGTGGTGTTGCAGCAGGCCTAAAACTTACCAAAGTATTCATACAACAAGATATCAATAGAACAAAACATAAAACTTAAAATACTATAGGAGTATTTTAGCCAGAGCCAAATACAATGTAGAGATTCATTTCAAGTGTTAGTACTCATTCCTTCCTAGCGATAGTTTACTTGTATTAGTAACATTTCCTTGTTTATAGCTTAGTAGAACACTTTATCTATCAGACTGAGATATATCTTGTTTCATATCTCTTGATTCAAAGTCTAAGGGACTTACCATCTTCTTCTTCCTGATTATTTTAGAATAAGATGCCTCCAAAGAAAAGACCCAACAGAAAGAACAACAATCCCCCAACAGATCCAACACCACCTCCTCACTTCAATCCTGCTATGTTCCAGGCAGCAGTCACAGCCGTTGTGGCTGCCGCAATGTCGCAAATAAATTCTGGCGGCTCTAGCGGGTTGGGAAGTGGTGCCCAACCCCTCAATCTCGATGGAAGCCAGGGACACCATAAGGAGTGTTCCTACAAGGAATTTATGAACGCAAAGCCCAGATCCTTTGATGGAAATGGAGGTGTCATTGCCCTAACTCGGTGGATTGAGAAGATCGAATCGTTCTTCGAGATATGTGCATGTTCTGAAGCCAACAAGGTGAAGTTCGCTGCTTGCACCTTCACAGATAGAGCACTAACCTGGTGGAATGGTCGAGTCAAATCCCTAACCCTGCCAGTAGCAAATTCTATGGGTTGGGAAAGTTTGAAGGAACTTATGCTCGCGGAATACTGCCCAAGGGGCGAGATGCAGAAATTGGAGCACGAGCTCTGGAACCTAAAGATGAAGGGTTCCGACATTGCCTCCTATACAGCTAGATTCTATGATCTGGCTCTCCTCTGTCCGGGAATGGTCACCCCGGAAAGCAAGAAAATAGAGAGGTACATTTGGGGATTGACGCCCCCAACTCAAGGAAATGTTTTGGCTGCTAGGCATACAACTTTTGACAGCGCCAAGTGCCTGGCGCAGACTCTCATAGATCACGGAGTTGATCTTGATGCAGCAGCAACCGCTCCCGAACCAGCAAAGGCAAGTGCTGGGAAGAGAAAGTTCTAGAAACAGCGTAAGGGCCAGTCTTCGCAGAAGCCCTCCAAGAAACAGCAAATGGTGGCAGTCAACGTTGCTACCACTCCTACCGTTGTTCCGGCAACTCAAGCACCTACCAGTAGATATGCTGGTACCCTTCCTCGGTGCGACAAGTGTAATTATCATCATAATCCCGACCCATGCCGCGAAATGCTCTACAACAGCTGTGGCAAAAAGGGGCACATAGCTCGAGTTTGCAAGGCACCAGTCCAACCAACCAATCAGGCATCTGGAGCAGGTGTTGGTTAAGCCTGTTATGGCTGTGGTGAAGTCAAGCATTATAAGAGAAATTGCCCCAAAGCAACAACAACTGGCAACATAGGAAGAGTACTAACTATGGGGCAAGAGGAGGCAGTTGCTGACCCTATCGTTGTTACGGGTACGTTCCTCCTTGATAACTCTTATGCATGCATTCTTTTCGATTCTGGTGCAGAGAGAAGTTTTGTTAGTCATGCATTCAAACATCTCCTCAAACATAAACCCCAACCGTTAACCGAAACATTTACCGTTGAGATTGCTAACAGTGAGAAAGAGAGCACTAACGACGTATTCATAGGCTGTACCCTTACCCTAAATGATCATTCCTTCCCAATCGATCTCATGCCAGTTTCCATAAAAAGCTTCGATGTCATCATCGGCATGGATTGGTTGAGCCCCAATCGTGCTGATATCCTTTGTTACGAAAAAGCTATCCGTCTCAATCTTCCCTCTGGTGAAACCCTCATGATTTATGGCGATAAAATCAGCTCGAACCTCCGTATCATTTCGTGCATCAAAGCCCAAAAATTTCTGCAAAAGGAGTGTCATGCATTCCTAGCCCATGTCATTAATGAGAAACAGGAAGTTAAAGACCTCGAGAACATTCCCGAAGTTTGCAACTTTCCTGATGTCTTTCCCGAAGAGCTCCTAGGAATCCCTCCCGAACGTCAAGTCGAGTTTCGCATTGACTTAATCCCCGGAGCTACCCCTGTAGCTAAATCCCCATACGGCCTAGCGCCGGCAGAAATGCAAGAGTTATCCAGCCAACTCAATGAGCTACTCAGCAAAGGATTCATCAGGCCGAGTTCCTCACCCTGGGGAGCCCCGGTCTTATTTGTGAAAAAGAAGGATGGATCTTTTCGGATGTGCATTGATTATCACAAACTAAACAAACTCACCGTCAAAACCGTAATCCTCTTCCCCGAATCGACGACCTCTTCGACCAACTTCAAGGAGCCAGCTACTTCTAAAAAATAAACCTAAGATCAGGGTACCATCAGCTGCGAGTCCACGAGAGTGATGTTCCTAAGACAACATTTCGGACTCGATATGGTCACTATGAGTTCGTAGTAATTCCCTTCGGTCTAACCAACGCACCGACGATATTCATGGACCTGATGAATCGGGTGTGTCGTTCCTTCCTGGACAAGTTCGTAATCGTGTTCATCGACGATATACTTGTCTATTCCAAAAGCGAAGAAGATCACAGACAGCACTTGAGGTTGGTGTTGGAAACTCTAAGGACGGAGAAGCTATACGCAAAATTCTCCAAGTGCGAATTCTGGATTCGAAAAGTAACTTTCCTAAGTCACGTGGTAAGCGAGGAAGGCATACACGTGGACCCTTCCAAAATCAAAGCGATAGAGAACTGGTCAGCACCGAAGACGCCCACAGAAATCCATCAATTCTTGGGACTCGCTGGCTATTATCGCAGGTTTATCCAAAATTTCTCCAGGATTGCCAAACCCTTAACCACTCTGACTCAGAAAGGTGTACCCTTTTGTTGGAGTGAAAAGCAAGACACTGCGTTCCAAACATTGTAGCAGGCCCTATCTAGCGCACCTATCCTGTCTTTGACCGAAGGGACGGAGGACTTCGTTGTCTACTGTGATGCATCCAATCAGGTCCTAGGCTGTGTGCTCATGCAGCGGGGAAAGGTTATTGCTTACGCCTCGAAACAACTGGAAGCACACGAAGTCAATTATACAACTCACGACCTGGAGTTGGGAGCAGTGGTCTTCGCATTAAAAATATGGAGAGATTATCTCTACGGAACTAAGTGCACTATCTTTACTGACCATAAAAGCCTGCAGCATATTTTCGACCAGAAGGAGCTGAACATGAGACAACGGCGATGGGTAGAACTACTCAGTGATTATGAGTGCGAAATTCGTTACCATCCCGGCAAGGCCAATGTGGTGGCAGATGCCCTTAGCCATGACCATCCATTCCCACTTATCCACGAAAATCTGAGAGGCTCAGCTGGAAGCCTTGAAGCGAGAGAACATGCCAGAAGAAGCCTTGAGGGGGATGGAAAAGAACTTAGAGATCAAGGGAGACGGAGTCTATTATTTCATGAACCGGATCTGGACCCCAAAGTTCGGAGGATACAGGGAGGTTGTCATGAACGAAGCTCACAATATCAGATACTCCGTTCATCCAGGTTCGGATAAGATGTACCTCGATCTCAAGAAGTTGTATTGGTGGCCAAACATGAAAGCGGAGATTGCTACCTTCGTGGGCAAGTGCTTGACTTGCGCCAAGGTGAAGGTTGAATATCAGAAGCCCTCGAGTCTACTCCAGCAGCCGGAGGTACCGGAGTGGAAGTGGGAGAGGATTACTATGGATTTTATCACAAAATTACCCAAATCTCCGAGTGGGTACGACACCATATGGGTAATAGTCGACCGATTGACAAAATACGCTCACTTCTTGCCAATCAAAGAAACATTCAAGATGGAAAGACTTACTCGGATCTATATCCAAGAGATAGTTCGTCTGAACGCTGTGCCAGCTTCCATTATCTCCGATCGAGATTACAGGTTTACCTCGAGATTTTGGCAGTCATTGCAGAAGTCTCTTGGAACTAAGCTGGATATGAGCACAAGTTACCATCCTTAGACAGATGGGCAGAGTGAGAGGACTATTCAGACGTTAGAAGACATGCTGAGACCATGTGTCATAGACTTCGGTAAGTCATGGGACACCCATTTGCCCTTGGTTGAGTTCTCCTACAACAACAATTATCACACCAGTATCAAGGCTGCACCGTTCGAAGCCCTCTATGGTCGTAAGTGCAGATCCCCTCTGTGCTGGGCTGACGTGGGTCACACGCAGCTAGTCAAGGGGCAAGTCCTTGACAGCACTCTCACTGGTCCATAAATCATCCGCGAAACTACAGAAAAGATTGTTCAAATCCGGGAACGACTGAAACCTTCGAGAGACAGACAAAAGAGCTATGCCGATAAGAGACGGAAACCCTTGGAGTTCCAGGTTGGTGACCGAGTTCTATTGAAGGTCTCACCCTGGAAAGGCATGATACGCTTCAGAAAGCGTGGAAAGCTGAATCCGAGATACATAGGACCATTCGAAATCTTTGCTAGGATTGGTCCTATGGCGTACAAACTTCGTTTACCACAAGAGCTTAGGAACATCCATCCCGTTTTCCACGTCTCGAATCTTAAAAAGCTTTTATCCGACGAGACCCTTATGATCCCTCTCGATGAGATTGAAATCAACGAGAACCTTAACTTCGTGGAGGAACCAGTCGAAATCATGGATCGAGAGATCAAACAAACAAAGCAAAGTCGCATTCTAATAGTGAAGGTTCGCTGGAATGCCAAGCGGGGACCTGAACTCACTTGGGAGCGTGAAGACTCAATGAAGCAGAAATATCCGCATCTCTTTTCGAATCCATGATTAGTATTCTATATTCGAATTTCGGGACGAAATTCCCTCTAACGGGGGGATGATTTGACAACCCGAAATTTCTTTTGTTCGAACCGTTCAAAAATAAATCAATTCGGATTTATTTCTGCTCTCGTTAGCATTATTTTGGGTCTAATTAAAAATTCTAAGCTCAATACAATCAAGGTTTGGGTCCAAGAACGAGTTTTTCTAAGTCATAACATAGCATTCGGGCAAAACACACCTTCGAGAGGAGTGTACGGCCGCAAACTCGAGTTTATAGCCGTACACCCCACCCCACCCCCATGGCCGAAAACTCCCTCCTATATATGGAGTTATTGGCCTTCATTTACCACTTTACTCACTTCAAAGGCTTTATCTCTCTACTCTCTCTCTACATCCATCGAGTTTTCTTCAAGATCTTCAAGATTATAAGTGTTTCTCCACCTTGAATTGAGTTTCATTCCTCTATCTAGTGGTAAATCCATGTTCCTATCTCATTTATCTCATCTTTGTCTAGATCTTCATCTCTCACCAAGAACACACAGTAGTTCTTGGTGGCTAAAAACCCCATTTCAAGCTTCCTAATAGTAAGTAACTACTTCCTATGATTGTTATCTACTAAAAATCCTTGATTTTCACCTGGAAATCGACCCAAAAGACATGATCATGGAGGGTTACAGCCATAAACCCATGTGTACGGCCGTACACCCTTCATTGGCCGCAAACCCTAGTTTTTGGTCAAAGGTTGGCCTTAAACTCTCCTTTAAACTATGCATGGGACTCAGGACACTTCCGTGAGGCTAGAAAGGACCTTAAAATACCTCAAACGGCACCCTTCATCGAGAGTGTACGGCTGCAAACCCATGGGCCGTACACCCATGGGCCGTAAACCCATGGGACGTACACACTTGGGCCGCAAACCCCATTGGGCCGCAAACCTATGACCGTAAACCCATTTATGTGACCACAAACTTCCCTCTTTCAATCACATGTGATTCTAACACTTAGTTTCAAGTGTTTCCTTGTCCCTAAGGTGATTTCCTTCCATAACTAATAGTGTTATACCCTCATCTAATACATGTATGTGCCACTATATGTTAAATAGGATCCGTTTGTGCCCGAGGCTTCATTTGCCACTCAACATTCCTACCGACTTACCTTCGAATCCCACGTAAAACCGTGAGTTCATACCCCTACGCTTGTGTGGTTTTTAAACGTTTTCAGGGGGAATACGAGCCAAACATAAAGGTTTTTCAATGAATCAAAACTTATGCAATTTATACAAATCAATGGTTTTCATAAAGCATTTAGATACTTTATCCCTTTTTTATTATGCGGAGCATAAGGGACGTTTTCTAAATTCAATTGCATAGCTTTGAGAACAATTTCACGAACATAACAGTTAAACTATAATAGGTATAGTTTGGGGAATTTCATTACCGGTTTGACAGATATGAACTACTTACACGATCAACCATATAAACTATGACAGATTTATTTTATGATACACATTATTACTAGAGTACAATAGTTAATAATTATTTGAGTATAATTATATTTTTACTCTACAATCTACACATCGAATTCACATACGAAAGAACATTACGTTTTACATATTATTACCTGTAAGGTCGTTAAGATAATTGGGAGACATGTCCTTGGACACTTACAACATTAACTAAGTGGAGGACTACCCTTATGAACCAGAGTCTCCTGGTGGGAGAACGTCGCTTTTGTGTATAGATCTATACGGGACTGACTATCCCGCACCTTGCTGCTAGCTACAGTCGGACCGGCAGGTCTACGGGTGACAAATGTCATAAAGGATATCGGCGTCCGTTTCATGTCGTATCAAGTTTAAGTATGGTCAAAAAACTCACCAATAGTACGACACCTTTACGTAATAATACACTGCTCACGAACAATTGCTTTAATCACATAAATATGGATTATATTTATGCCTCACCGTTTCGGAACCATTAAAGCAATAACACACACACCAGGGAAAATAAGGGATATTCCCAGTCGAACTTCAGTACTTTACATACTAGTAGTAACCAGTGTTTTCAAACAGAACGTACCTCACATACTGGTAGTAGCCATGATTTTAAAAACAAATCATACTTCACATACAATAGTAAACAACTTTTATACAAATTCAGTGACTAGTTTCCATTACAAAAACATACTTATGAACTCACCAGATTTATGCTGATAGATTTTCAAAATAGCTTGTATTCTCAGGTGATCAATAGACAAGTACCTCCTGAAGTTTTGAGAAGACGGAATATCTAGAGCCACGTCTTTTACTTTTGTTATATTTTGATGTATACAAACTATGTTTTCAAACAAATGTAAATATTAATATGTAATGTAATGGTTGTGTTTACTTTGATTAATATGATGCAATTGTTGTGATACTACGCATGACGTCCTCCACCCCCGAACGTTTCCGCCGTTCGTTTTACGGTTTGGGGGTGTGACAGTATGGGCCCATACTACTGAAATCACAGGACCCGTATGAGATTTGGGAGGAATCTTGAGGTTACTAAGGAGCTGATAGGAGTGTGGCATGGTGTGTTGAGCATTGTGTTATTAATTTCTGATCTTTCCTTGGTATATTTTCAGTATGGCGGCTTTTGAAGGTTCATGATCAGAAGCTGGTGGCACTAGGAGAACAGGTCAGGGTGAGGAGGAGATCCGTAGGATCATTGTTGTCGAAGTGGTCGAGGCATTCAGGGAGGAAATTCTACAGTTTTTTGGGTTGATCAAGATCGCATTGGTCGAGAAGTTTGATCGGCGCTATGTCGCCATCACTCGGATAGCTGCTGTCGCAGCCACGACGATATTCACCATTGCAGGATCTCAAAGAGGCTAGGCGATGCAGTACCGAGAGTTTAGTTATACAAAGCCTATGGTGTTCATAGGCGAGAAGGACCCGATCATCGCTTCAAGGTGGATTTATGATGCGAAGGGATGTTTCTTCACATGTTCATGTCCCAAGGTCCAGAAGGTAAAGTTTGCATGGAATCTTCTTCGTTGGGGTGTGAAGGACTGGTGGGAATTTGTGGCCCATAGTTTTTCACAGGTCGAGCGAGTCACTGTGACTTGGGACATGTTCTGAGCCAAGTATATTATTATTGTAGAGCGAGAGTGATTGGCTAAGGAGTACCTGGATATGAGATAGATGACCGAGTCGGTGGCGGAGATCACCAAGATGTTCACTGAGAGGGATTTGTTCTGTCCTGAGTTCGCTGCTTCAGAGCAGGCTCAGATGACTTAATACTTGAGCATTCTCAAGACGGATATTCGACAATTTTTGTCTACCCAACGATACAATACCCTGATTGAGCTTCAGGATGCCACGAGAGGCTAGAGATTGAGATAGACACCAAAAACAGGTTGCAACATCAGGCTCCAATTCACTCCCAGCCTGCAGCAAAGCGGTTCAAGTCCATCGGCCGGAGTTCGGGATCAGCTGATGAAACATCTCAAAAATACGGTCCAAAAAATTCATTTTTAATTCATTCTTTAAAACATAAATATCATCATCAAGTAAACATCATAAACCGTGTATCTCCAAAAACGTCATAACCACTGTCAAGTATCTAAATATCATGTCAAATATCAGAGTGAAAAATCCCAGGCTAGAAACGGTGCTGTGTGCCATGCAATCATCTCGAGCTCTTCCCTTTGCTAGCAGAAGTACCTGAAACCAAAACTAAAAATTGTAAGCACGAAGCTTAGTGAGCTCCCCCGAACTACCACATACCATACAAATAACATGCAACTAGGAGATACGGGCCCCGCCCACTCTCATGGAGATTCTGGCCCCGCCCAAACTCCGCTGTCTAGGAGATTCAGGCCCCGCCCACACTCCACTACTAACATGCATACACGTAACACACATACGACAAGTATATCTATCAAACAATCACATAACTATACTCAAATAATACTATGAGATTCAGGCCCCGCCCACACTCGACTGTTATGAGATTCGGGCCCCACCCACACTCAACTACTAACATACCACATATACGGGCCGACCTTGGTGCCTTAGACCCGTTCCTATTGAAGGGAAACTCACCTCTCAAGCTGGCAACTGAAATCTCAAGTGAGGAGTCTCTGATGGCTGCTCCAACGACTCCCCGACTATAAACTCACAAGGAACACTTTGTTAAAACTGAAAATCCTTCTAAGGGTAAAATGACCATTTTACCCCTGGTCAAAGTCAACGCTCTGGTCTAAATCAAAGTCAAGGTCAACTTCCAGTTAACCCAACTCGTCGAGTTATTATACTATTCGGACTCGTGATAAACCAAGTTAACTCGTCGAGTCCCTTCACGGACTCGTGTGGTAGGTGCAAATCTTTTGTATGTCACTGGTGTGGCGAGGAGGGTCATTTGGTTAGAGATTGCAGGAGAAGTGCACGAGTTTGTTTCCGTTGTGGCCAGGAGGGCCACATCAGATCTCATTGTCCCTTTCTCATTTTTGGGGAGGTGTTAGACCCTACACCCCTAGCTTAGGAGTTACCCGATGGTCGTCATGGGACAACGGAAGTTTTGGGGGCCGAGGTTTGATTTTTCAGTTCTTCTATTTAGTCGGTTGTTGCAGTGTTGGTATTCATTTGTATTTTTGGTTTATGTTTTGAAGTTCAGTTGTAACCTTGGATGATCAATAGAATGAAAGTGACATATTAGCTCTATTCTAATTGAATTCTTATTATTAATAGATTAATTATCTTTGTCCTTGATTGTATGCATGTTAGGATTTGTGAATGTTGTGTGGGTTTAGATTCTCTTATGTATGTGGACATCAGAGGTTGGGACCAAGTAGTAGAGTTCAAGTGGGTCTGGGAATCAAAGGATTGTGAAGTTGTCAGATTCTAGCATGTTTCAAATGGGGGAGAGTGGAATCTGAGTGCAAGAAGACCATATGCCAAGGTTCAGTTCTCAGTCGAATTTCTCTAACCTCAAGACTTCTGCACAACTGTTGAATCTTCCGGTTTCGCGTCAAGATCATCGTTAGCGTTGCATTTCCCTTCGAGTCGTATTAGTTTTAGTTGTGATAGCATCTATAGGACATGCTTGTGCTTTAGATACTAGGATGTTAGCAGCCCAGGTTGAGGGATGTAATGAGGGCTTCCTTGTGTGTTCTTGTTTGTTTGGTGATTGGAGCTCCGAGTCACAACTCGAAGACCTGGTAAGGTTAGCCTAGTATTGATGGGCCCGAGTGTCATTATTGGTTAGTATATCTGGGGTAAGCGTGAGTGTTGTCATCAGTGAATGTATCAGGGATAAGCCTGAGTGTTGTCATTGGTTAGTAGATCGCGGGTAAGCCTGAGTGTTGTCATCGGTTAGTGGACCGGGGGTAAGCCTGAGTGATGTTGTCGATTAGTAGATCAAGGGTAAGCCTAAGTGTTGCCAGTAGATAACTAAGTAGGGTTATCACAGCCAAGTAGGAGCGTGGAATGTGAGCACTTGGTTCTTGTCGCGATGGTGGACTTATGTGCCGGATTAGCTTGACGGCGATCGGTCGAGGAGGTTTAGAGCAGATCAAGTATGCGGGTTTTCGATTAGGGGTTCCACCATAAAGCGAAAGCGAGAGCTGATTTCGAGGATGAAATCAAATTTAAGTGGGGAGAATTGTAACATCTTGCTTCCTGCCATTTCTGAGCAGTGGTCCGGAATTCGACCGTGTAAGGCCTTTGATCTTAAGAAGGTAAACTTTAGTCCTTGTGGAGGATGGTAATGATAGTTAAGATATTTTACCCTTGAATTGTGTTTTAGGCCGAAGGGTAGCAAAGGAAAAGTCATAGGCCGAGTTCTTTCGTGAAATATGGTTTTTTGTTTGAGAAGTTTTTAGTCCAAGATATCTATATGATATTGTGGGGCTCTTCAACTCCTTTCCGTGGATCCAAAGAACATCAAAAATGGAGTTAGAACAAAGAAGTTACATCTATTTGAACTTAGGGCGATTTTAGGTTAGCCATATACGTTGGGCGTATGGGGAGTATGCTAGGTGTACTAGGCATCCTTGGTACGCTGGGCGTACATGATCAGAACCCAACCCCTATTTTTGTGTTTTGAGTCCTATTTAAGCTCCTTAAATTCCCCAAACCCATT
This sequence comes from Lactuca virosa, assembly GCF_052849685.1. Taxonomy (NCBI): domain Eukaryota; kingdom Viridiplantae; phylum Streptophyta; class Magnoliopsida; order Asterales; family Asteraceae; genus Lactuca; species Lactuca virosa. Next base: position 338,760,668 of record NC_136428.1, on the reverse strand, counting down.
CCATTCTCATCCACCACCCGTTCAATGTCCTCCCTTGAAACCCTAACCCTAGTTTGACCCTTCTGAGCAAAAAGAAGGCGGTTTTAAGTGTTGTGGAGTGTTCTTTGTTCATCTTGGAGAAGAAGGAGCTCATTGGAGAAGAGTTGGTGGCATTAGAGCTTGTAGATCCAAACCTTGTTCACCTTGATCTTTCTTCTGGAGGTATAAAGTTTGTATCTTAATGATACATTTGTTAGATCAAGCTAGTTTTGGGTGTTTTGAGATTTTGGTCACTTTAGTGGATAAAGTTTAGATCTTGAAAGATTATGACACTGTTATGGATAAAGTTGGAAAATTTATCCATCTAAACATCATATTGATTCAGATCTGATGGTTGGAGACATGGACTTAATGAATTAAATTTAAAAAGATGCACTTTTGGTCCCTTTGAGACTTAAAGACTAGATCTTGTTTATTGAGACCATTATAATGGATAAAGTCGGAAACTTTATCCATTATGAAGCTATTATGAACCATAAAAATGTGATCTTGGTCCGTCTATCCCTTCCATGGAAGAGTTATGATGTCTTAATGGATTATTAAGTTAGGATTTTGGCTTTTGGACCTTTTCTAGCCATTAAAAGTCATTAAGGTGGAAACTTTATGACACAAGTCGTTGCTTTGAGTCTAGATCTGAGCTCTGGACAAAAGGTCTTAAGTGATAAAGTACTTTCACTAACCGATGAATTTTTACCAATTTTGTCTTTAGGTCAAATTTAAGAGTTTTGGATTGTTGATTAAGGTTTTAGATGGTTTTAGTGATTAGTTTCTTCACAAGAGAATGTAGAGCAGAAAGGGAAACGCATCACAGTTTTTTCGGTTTCTTCATTTCAGGTGAGTTTTGCCTCATTGTACCCAGCGGGTCGAAGGCACAAATGTCGGACCACTAGTTTTCATTATCTTTTAGTAAAGGGATGCCATAGGTATTGTATATAGTCATCTAGGATAGACTGAGGACTCTTGATCTAGGCTTTCTTGCATGTTCCTTGTTTGGTTGTGGCTCTAGAGTAGGATCACCTGTCCGGGTGTCTATCTCACCTCTAAGTATATATGGGTATGTATTCCTTGGATCATTGGTTTTAGTACGTTGCTATGTTGTAGTGATCTGTTAGATCTGTATCATTGTATATAGGATGTTGCTATGCTGTAGTGATCGGTTAGATCTGTATCATGGTATAGAGGATGTTGATATACATTAGTGATTTTGTAGATCTGCATGTCTACATGCACTTGTTAGTTATACCCTTGTGGAGTGCCCTAGGTACTGTTGTGTTCACATAGGATAGCCTGAAAACTATTGATCTAGGTTTTCTGGCATGTTCATTGTTTAGTTGTGGCTCTAGAGTAGGATCATCTATCCGGATGGCTATCTTACATCTGGTTACTTATGGTTACACATTTCATGGAGGTTAGCTGGTAGCGAGACAGTATGCTGAGAAAGGACTAGTAGGCGGTAGTGAGATGTATGATTGATGTTTGCCTGTATTCTGTGCCGACTTGATCCTTGATAGTTTATATGTTGAGATATGGTGGTAGTGGATTGAGGCAATCCTGCTTTGTTTTGTAGGCCATGATACCTGGTGCGGGTCGGCTGTAAGTCGTAGGCACAGAGGCTCGAGAAGAGTGGTTGGGTTGAGGTAGTAGACCAACAAAACCTTTGCATTCTAGCCCGATTGCTGATTAGACCCATTGCATGTTGGCATTCCAGTCCGCACCTGGGCATTCCAATCCGATGATTGTGGGCCGTTATGCAGACTTATAAGTTTATCGTGTCGGGTGTTTTGTGGGAAATCACTAAGCTTTGTGCTTTGCCAGTTGTTTATTCTTTCTGGTATCATCGGTCATCATGGGAAGGCGAAGGCGTGAATGTACACATTCATCCGTAGAAATGAAGATTCTACTCTTTAATATTACTCTAATTTTTGATAAATGCATTTAAACGGTTTTTTTTTTCATAATGGATTTGTAATTAGGAATCTTTACTTTAATAAAATGAAAAAGAAAATTGGTTGTGAAAATGAGACGTTACATCTCTCATTACCATCCTCTATTGTCCCCAAAAGCATTATCTCTAAAGCCTAATCCATTTTTAGAGAGAATTGGTCATTTTGTGTGTTTTGGTGTGTGTTCCGTGCATCTTGAAGAAGAAGAACTTATTGGAGGAGGACTAGTTTTCTTAGAGCTTGTAGATTCAACACTCTCCTCACATTTGCAAGCTTTTGGAGGTATAAAGCTTCAAACTTTATGACTCCTTAGCTTCGATCTAGGTTTGGGGTTATATTTGGCATGTTTTGAATTTGGGTTCTAGGATGTGAGATGATACGAACCGAGCATCAACGGATAATTAGGAGTTTCTCAATCTCCAAATAACCACCCTAAAGTTGAGCATAAAAGCACACCCCAAAAATCTTCAATAAGTCCAAACCCATCATGAACCGAAATCACTTCCGAATCTCCAATCGAATCATGTCATAAACTTCAAATACTCGAGGTCACTTCGGTCTTCAAGTCCGCGTAATATGAAAAATTCAACTTTCGAATTTCCATATAAATTTCCCCCCTTTTTATAATCGAAAATTGATTATAAAACCAAAAAGGAAAGAAAAAGTGCTCTATTTGGAATTTTTCTAGCCAAAACTCCCCCTTAACACATGGCATAAACATTTTGCTTCAATCCGAAAAATCCAAAAAATCTTCAATTTTTAGCTTCGTTCACGGGCCGCCTTTGACAAAATTTCTCAAAAATGGGTAGAAATTGTCAATTTCAAAATTCTGCAGTGACCCGGTGCGCCTAAAATAGCCAAAAATGCAAAACTCTCCCCCATTTGCAAAACTGGGTAGAAAGCGTCAATTCGCTTTAACTGCAGGGGCCTGAAATGTAAAATCTTCAAATTCTCAGAAAATTAGTCCATTTTCGAATTTGGTATGGTCTGCCAAACTTTCGAAAATTTAGGGACTAATTTCGAAAATTCTGCATTCTTCACTTCCAAACTTTCGAAAATCACCCCAAATGTCGAAGGTGGATAAAATATGTCACACTTTCGAAAGTTTAAGGACTAATTTTGAAAATTTTATGTTTTCTTCCAACATGTCGAATATTGCCCCGAATATCGAAGGTGGGTAAAAATCGACAAAGTTTCGAAACATAAGGACCATTTTCGAAACATGTGTTTCTTCCCCAATTTGTTACCATTCGCAATATCAAGACCAAAACATTCGACCTTCCCGAGTGACAAACTTCGACCATCGATATTCAACACTCGACTTCACTCAACCCATCGAGCATCGAGTGTCAAGGATATCCAAAATCTTCGTCGGTCGATATTAAAATTTGATTATCAGCGTCTCCATTTCTATACCATTTCATTACCGGGAACTCAAGATGTTAATATGGATTCCCAAATCATATCACAACCTTTCGGTTTTCAATAATCAAACCTTCCAAGTGAGATCAACATACCCATTCGATTATAACTTCAACCATTCGACTGTAAAATCAACCCAATAACAAGTACTCGCACATCGACTCCAAATCGACATCAATTACAATCGATTCCAAATTGAAACATTCGCATCTAACGATCCCAAGAAACTGTTCGACCATTGAATCCATAACATCAACCCTTTCGACCATCTGATGAGCAAATCGACAGTATGACCATTCAACTCAAAAGTCTATTTCAATCCCAAAACTTGATGTCGATCATCAAATAAGTTCGATTTGAACACTCATACACTAGTTTTGACTGTCAATTCACTGAATCATAGTCGAAATTTTGATTTTGACTTTTAGCTTTGACTTTCAATTGCGATTGTCGACAAACACTAAAATCGATTATCTCAATTCGATTTTTAGATCAAACACGAAATTTCAAATCGTTTTCACCATTTATTCATGTGCTATTCACTGAGTTCATCAAATCGACATCAAAAAGTTTTCATCTGTTCTTCATCAGTTCGATTTACCTTGTTTATCAATGAAAACCTTTTTGCTTTTCATTAATCAACCATGATAATCCAAAAACAAACTCCCATGTTAAATCAAATAACGATTCAAGTAATGAAACCTGACTACTTCGTTAATCATCGATATCGATTAACAATCAGATGATGGTCAAGAAAAATGAAATTCAATCGACAATTGATTAAAGAATTTTGAAGCACAGAAAAGTATTATGATGAATTCTTAAGATTCAAATGATATCAATCAAGATAAAGAAATTGTGAGTCATGAACAGATGAAGTATATGACGAAGGAATAATCGAAACAAACGATGAAGTATAAGAACCAAATATAAAGATTAAAAGTAAAGGGAATGAATTTGGGTTCAATTTTGGAAGAACAATGAACAGTAATGGATCGAATATTGGGCTTATGAATCCAATCTAATGAACAGTAAAAGATAACATTGATATCGAACTTTAAACAAACTGCATTTTGGGCTAGATTTTGATTAAAAAGATATATTTTCAAATTGTGAAATGAATCAAACAAACAAATAGGATTGGATCGGGCTTGATCAACAAAAAAATTTATTGGATCATAACAAATGGGTTTTTCAAAAAAAATTGATCCAATCAGTCGAATGATCAAAAATTCAAGAACGCAACGCACGAATCAACAAGATTTAGAGAGATCATAGAGAGAGACTCACCATAAATGCTCCAATTATGACAAATTTAGCCAAACCGAGAATCGTTTCTTCAAAAAATCATGTTGATCTTTGAAGACCCGCTCTGATACCAAATGTAGTGAATTATGAACATTGGTTTGACATGCAGAATTAAAGAACACACAATGAACACGGTGATTTGGATGCTAAAAGGTGTATTCGGTCATAGTAAATGAGTACAAAAAAGGTACTAGATCTAGAATTCCATAAATACCTCACTCACTAATCATTATGAACTACATATCTTAAGCACACTTCTACAAGTGGTATGAACCCACCTTATATAGAGGTGTTTACATGTCTCTCTATCTCTCTCTCTCCCTCTCTCTATATATATATATATATATATATATATATATATATATATATATATATATATATATATATATATATATATATATATATATATATATATATATATATATATATCTTATGTCACAAGGATAATGTACCACATGCAAGTGGATCTACAAAAGTCAAACCATTTACAAAGTCATACATGGATAACTTTGTACCCAACATAAATAAAAACAAACAAAACTTAAGGGGCCAAAGTGGTAAACAAGAGGTAAAGAAACGACACTGTTTTAAAGCTTTCGACTTCTAGGTCCATATCTTTGAGTTTTCGGCCACATAGGACTGAAAAAAACCCCATAACACTTGTATAAGACAGAAAACAACCCATTGAAGATTACCATGGCCGAAAACCCAACCATTAATGTAACAACGTAAATTTTCAAAACAATTTTTCATTTTAAACACATAATTTCATTCATAAAGAAATCCCAAAAATCCAACGTTTCACATATTATCGAATAAAACAAATCCCAAGATCTCAATACATAAAATCCCTCAGTGTGTACGACTCATGTCGGCACCTTCCTGCGATCCTCGCTGGTACCTGAAACACATATCACATAGCACGGTAAGCATAAATGCTTAGTGAGTTCCCCAAAATACCACATACAACACATACGCCACTCAAGGCTATATCACAGTACGACCCTCCGGTCGATGTTTCTCAGCGGGACCCTCCAGTCCCATAGCTCGTTGGACCCTCTGGTCCGGTCATAACTCGTTGGACCCTCCGGTTCGGTGTATATCGTTGGACCCTCCGGTCCGATCTATACAACACATAGCATACATATATCACAATGCACATAATCTCAAACATACACATAACACATAAGACACTCCGGCCTGCACATAGATACAACTCTAGGTAAAGTATAGTGAGAAGACTCACCTCGGGTAACTCGGATAGTCTCGCACTCGAACTACTGATCTAGCCTCCGCCTAACCACATAAGCAATTTCTTGAATAAATAACGGCTCCCAAAGACTAGGTTGCTCTTTCTACAATCCCACAGAAGGGTAAAAGACCATTTTACCCCTCCCTGACCCAAAAGTCTTAATGTTGACCAAAACCCTAAAAGTCAACGAAAGTCAACGGTCAAACTTTGACCAGACTCGCCGAGTGCACTCGTGTGACTCGGCGAGTCCATGCGTGTCCTCTGACTCCTCGGAATGCCTCACTCGAATCATCGAGTGATCCTTCCACTCGATGGGTTACCACTGGAAACGAATCGCGGGGCAACCCGACCCGACTCGTCGAGTTTCCTCATGGACTCGGCGAGTTTCCTTCATAGCAACGCTCAAGTGACCTTCTGACATCAGATCTGCTTCTCTAACCTATAGATCTGACCTCCCCATGGCCAATAATCACATAAAGGTCAAATCTTGACACTCATGCAACGCAACCAAGGCTTCTTTTGGTGAAATGGCTTTTAAAATGGCAACCTAGGTTCATTTCCTCCATGGAACAACATAAAGCAGGATAGATAATGCTCTCTGGACATCTAAAGGTCCAGATCCAGAGTCTAACACTCAAAGGGACAACATATGCATCAATTCAAGCCAATAAAGGGGGTAGAGAAAACCCTAGATTTAATGATCTCATACAAAACAGAAGAAGGGGTCGTTTTATTACCTCAACAATGAAGACCCAAGCTTGAAAACCACAGAATAGCAACCCCTTGACCTTCTCTTGCTGGAAACACCTTCTACTTTGCAAAGCCACGCCAAAAAGGATCAAAATGCTCTCTCTCTCTGACACAACTCGCTCAATCTCTCTAGGGTTTCTCTCTCTCTGGACTGGTAGCCGCAAATGAGGGCTATAAGGTCCCTTAAATAGGGCACATGTCCGGAGATTTAGGGTTTCTGACCTCAACGCGGACTCGTCGAGTCCACTTTTCCGACTCGTCGAGTCCCTTCATTAATCCGAGTCATTAGTCGCGATCCAACTCGACGAGTCTAGGCGTCAACTCGTCGAGTTCCTCTCTTATACCCAAAATAAATAATAGAAAATACAGACCTGGAAATCCGGATGTTACAATTCTCCCCCACTAGAATCAAACTTCGCCCTCGAAGTCTCGCTCTGCAAACAACTCAGGATGCTGCTCTCGCATCTCGGACTCCGGCTCCCATGTCAGCTCCGGATGTTACATATGATTACACATTATTCATTGTATACTGTTTCAGCTATCAACTTTATTCTTGAATTAAAACACTAGTTGTCCCATGCTCCAAGCATGTACACTATGTTTTCTAAACACTAGTCATGCCACACACCAAGTATGCATACTATGTTTGTCTATGATCTTTACTTTGTGAAATATATCAATTGAACATAACTCCAATGATCCTCTTTTCACAGTGTTTAGAAATTCATGCCATTTCTGAAATCTGTTAGATTCTAAACTTATATGCATTGATCCTCTTGTAATTATTATGCACAAAGTCACAAGGACTTGACAATAAACATTACAGAGCATTCCAAAGGAGATCAACTCCTTGGAAACATCCTTCTTGCATTAAGTTTTTCTAATCTTACACATATTGAACAATTTCTAACTTTGAAACATTTCCATATTCCCCTTTTGACTATCACTTCTGAAAAAGAGTTGCCTCTTTTCAGAATATGTCAATATGGTCCTTCCAACAATTAACACTATACTTCCAACTGTCCCTGAGCAACCAATCTTTGGTAAACCTTAGATTGTCCTCAACAATTGCTTATTCCTTTTAGTCATATCCAATTCTAGACCTTTTCCCTTCTTAAGGCCCCAGGCATTTGGAAAATTTTAGAAAGGATGAATATAACACATGTAATCGATCCTATATCCGAAGCATATGGGACACGATTCATGATGTCTCACATAAACACTAAACCAGTCTTTTGCTATAATATTTCCATTTTAATTTGCCATGTTCTCATAATTCAGATTATGAAAAGGGATGCCGTAATCATAGTCGAATTTTAGAACGCAAATAATGGACCCATATATAGAATTTTCTTATGTTGAGCCATTCCAACATAACATTCATATATATACTTGACTAAATACGATTAAAACCTCAATCTAAGCTTTTAGATTTGAGATGAAGTATAATTTCCTCTCCCTTAATTATAGCAAAACAACTCTTTCCCAATTGAAACCTTTTGTTTTCTATAATTAACATTGCTAACTTGTAACCTTTATCAGAATTATCATGCTCCCACTAACATGATGATTATTAGCATAACACTTATGCTCCCACTAGCTTTGACATGTACTCAGAGATCAGCTGGACTTCTAGAAATCAATACGTTATTGCCTTTCTTACCAAAGTTCAGATTTCTGATACTAGATTGCTTTGTTAAAACTTTATCAGTATCATACACCTTATCTTAGATAGCTCACAGGTGTGTCTAAACAATTTTAAGAACTATGAAAAGGGATGCCGTAATCATAGTCTCGATTGTTTAGACCTTTGCCACTTCTCACAAGTCCATGTTAGTGTGCCGGTTAACCACACATGCTCCACTAACGACTTTGAGAATGCAAATAACACACTTGCTACCTAGCTAAAATCTACTTAGTGAAAGTGTTTCCTCACCATCATTTTCATGAATCGGAGAGAAACCTTATGACACTTAGATTTAATGGTGTATGTGTTCTTATCCATGTGAATTGTCAAAACCATAGTCACAAGACAAGGATAATGACAAATTCAAACTCATATGGACTCAACTCAATCTTAATTTCTTGCCATCTGGCAGCCCAAGGGCCTGCCATTGCTTCCAAGTTGTTGTGCAACTAATTGAGAACTCTAAGAACTCATATGCAAAGCCAACTTTAACTGGAATGGGCACAAAAATAAAGTATGTCAACACGATAGGTTATAAACCTCACGTCGTGTGCTAGTGAAGAACTTCAGGTTTTATTCTTGATTAGTTCTAGAGACTTTCAAGACCTTTAAGACTCCCACTGTCCTCTTGACATATAAGACTTCCTTGTCAGATATTCAAGAGATAGTGTGGATTCTAATCAAGACAAACACTTCACACAATTGTCCTTAGCTGGTCTTTGTTTTATCCAAAACATCACAACTTACCAATTTCAAATGTACAAGAGTAGAAACTTTTACTCTTACATTTGACAAGTGTTTTAAACCTTCTTTAAGACATGTCACTCAAGTTACAATCTTGGAGTATGACTCTAAGAATTGTTTTGGAATGAAATATGACTCATCTTCTTGATTTAACCATTTCAACAATTCATAGCTCCTCTTCTTAGCTATCAGAATGCACTTAGAGGATGAATTGTGATAAGGTCTCTTAATCATTAAGATGATTATATAACATGATACTAAAGTACTCTCCCATCGTTCAGATTTGAGAAACTTTTATCTTTCTGCCTAAATTGATTCTTCTTATTCACTCTGCCATACATTGGAACCTTTTCCAATGTCTCAGAATTACACTTAAGCTTGTAAGTATAACCATATTTACTGAACTTTAGTAAATAATGACGAATAGTCTTAATGATCTTTTGTGGTGGACTTAATCAGTGCACAAGAATGTGTACTTGATCCCTTAGTCCTTTACTTGACTCACACATCTATGTGAACAAGTAATTAGTCTTAATTTTCCAATGCTTGAAAGTTCTCATTCATCATACTATACAACTTGCATGATTCCAAGTTTCGGTCCAATTGAATTTTGGGTGATGAGAAACTTTCCTTGATTGGTAAATTTAGACACTACCACAAATGAAAGAATCAAATTCATATTTCCACTCTTGCTCTTAATGGAATCTTATAAGCAACAAAAATTTTCACAAATGCCATTGTAAGGATATTTTTAAAATAAATAAAATCAAAAATTTTCCTTTTATTTTAAAAACTTTGCGGAAAAACTATCCTTACAATGCAAAAGCACATGAAAACTTTGTTGTTATCTATTCCTAAGCAATATATCATAAGTCCTAAGAAGTAGCTCAAGAGTCCGATCTTCAAACTATGCGATAGAAATCCATCTACGAGATCAGATTCAACATATTCTTTCTTTAAGTTTCTTCACGTTTTCTTTGATTCTTAAAACATCAACATGTGACCTAGTCACATCATGTATCAAGAATCTTAGAATAGAAACTTAGCAGAGTTAGATAGTGGACTTTACCTGAAGTAGAATCAAACTTATTGACTTTAACATCTTTAGGTAAAATTGGCAGCTTCGCAACTAATGCCCCTTCCTTTGGCAATATAAACATGTTGACCTTTTGGTAATGGTATGCAGGACTATCACAGACTTAGCTTTTCTCTTTACCATTTGGTCAACTGAGTTGACTATGGCCGATCCATTTCCAATGGGAAGATAATGCTTTTTCTGGATTTCTAGTGTCATTATTGTCAATGTCCATAAAGTTTTAGGAAGTTGATCTTAGCAAATAGATAAGATCATTAAGGGTCTTGTCATAGTCTGTTTCATAGGTGTCCCAAAAGAACTCACTGTGTGACTTAGAAAGTAGTTGAGCCACCAACTTTCTCAAGACTTTGACACCCAACTCTCCCGGCTTGTCAATATGTGACTACATCTCCAAGATGTGATCACAAATAGACCTTTACTTGCCAATAGGGCTTGAGAGACCTTAAACTTTTCAAGAACTTGTGGGTTAGGGAGAATAATTGGAGGAGGTGAATGAAGTATGATTTCCATGGGACATCATCTTCATTTAGGAAAGCTTATTTCAAGAGATTTGGGAAGATCATAAATGTCTAAACCAGACATCTTTTGGGAGATATTCAAGATAGTTTATTTAAAGTCCTTAATATAACACCCAATATGAAATATTAAGGCTAGGACCCAACACAATACTTTTATAACTTGGAAGAGGGATGCCGTAATCCAAGCTATAAAATATTTGAAGGTAGGTGAATGACGATTCACTAATTTCCACCAAGATAAACGAAATGTATTATTAGGTTTTAATTGGATTTGAAACTCCTAGATCTTTTGAGATTCATTGAACTTTTCAATGGCATGTTTCAATCTCGAGTGTGCCCTTCAGGTTTTGTGACTGGGATGCCGAGGATCACAAAACAAGGTGTAAAGTAACCATGCTAATATACTTGGTACCCTTAAGTGTTTACCCCTCAATCGATGTGCCGGTTAACCACACACGCTCCATCGATACTATGATAAACATTAAGTTACCCTTTGCCTACCTTGTTAAATACGAGTTAGTGTGCCGGTTAACCACACACGCTCCACTAACCAACTTAAACAAAGTGCAAAGTGTAATTTCATGGATTAGCACCTTATTCACTTTTTCCTAAGTAACTAAGATTGGGTATTTATAAAGGTTTAGTTACTTAGTATTTATCATTAATACTTTTAATGAAGGGAGAATTCTAGTCCTTGTCCTACCCGTTCGGCTAACGACCCTCCACCAGTCAAGGAAGCGGTGGGTGAGAGTGGACACCCATTAAACCGCCATTTTATAGGCAGTAACCTTATACCCCCATTATAGACCGACTTCGTGAATGAGGCCTACTAACGGTAAGACTGACTTTACTCTTATACATATATATAAATATTATTAACTTATAATATTATAAAGTATAAGGGTTGAATTTTAACTTTTAAAATTCTAAGGGCTAACTTGGAATTAAAGTATTCTTAAGTGAAAACTTTTCAAATTCCAAAACTTGAGGGCAAGTTTTGAAACTATTCAAAACTAATTAATTCCATAACCTATGTGTTTAAAGTAGTTTTTAATTAAAAGACTCTTCAAGTTCCATAACTTGAGGACAAGTTATGGAAGACTTTAAACTAATAAAAAAATGTAACTTTTCTTTATTTTCTAACTTATGGAATTAATTAAGGTTACACATTTTATTACTTAATGAAGTGACTCTTGAACCTCCATAACTTGAGGACAAGACTCTTCATTTTTTGTAACCATTGCCAACTTTTATGAGTTTTATGAATCTTAAATGTGACTTTTCATATAACTTGAGGACAAGTTACAAAAACACATTTTAGAATCAACTCTTAGATTAAAACGGATTGAAAACACATAATCAATTAACTTTTCTATTAATCTAAGCAACTCATAAGAACAAGATAATTCAAATCAAACTTTTTCATGTAATTAGCCTAATCACTAAACTAATACAAAACATGAATCTATTGACAATTATCTTTGAAATTGGATTAGCATGAACATTACCACATCAAAAACAAGTTTATAAGTCCAATAACATCTTAGGGTAATGTTCCTAGTCCAATTCTAGCCAAAAAGGTCGAATATATGCTGTCTGGGGGTCCAACTCGTCGAGTGCACAAACCAACTCGGCGAGTTGGATGCATTTTGCCTTGGACTCGTCGAGTCCCTCCATGGACTTGGCGAGTCTGCTGAGCAGACAGCATAAAAACTCGATTTTTCAGCCAATTTTGCAAGTGTAATAAGAAAACAAGCCTAGGCTCTGATACCACTGTTGGGTTTTGAGCATTCTAACACTCCTAAGTGTACATGCAACCCTAAATACCTTGGATCTATGTTTTCTCTATTATACATGCAAATATGAACTTTCCAAGGTATTCATCCTAACTAGCATAATAACATTGCTTCATATGAATATATTAAGTTAGAATTACATACCACTTTGATGTAGAATGTCTTCATGAAGCTTGAGTGCCTAGTGCCCCAAGTGTGACACCTCAAATGGTTCACACAACACCAAATACACTTGGAATGACTTGAGAGAAATTTGAACACTTCATAAAACCGGCTAGCCTTTTCTCATATTCTCTAGTGGCCGATTTTTCCCAACAATATGATCTTTATATAGTGTCACAATTAGGGTAAACCCTAATTGTCATGGCTTTCCATTTCCTTGGATCCATGGGTTCAAATACACCATGGAGCATCCATGGAGCATCCTATGGGTTTTAGCCTAACTTGATAATCCATGGAGTCTTAGCCCACTATACAAGTATGGATGATTTACACAATCAACCCATATATTTAATTAGTCTTCTTTTGATAACTTAATTAATCCTATATTAATTCTTGATCAATACTATTTAAATAATCTTATTAATATATTAGAACTTATAATATATTAACAAAACTTAAGTGTTATTTCTCTCATTATAGTCTATCCAAATGCATGATGCCATGCAACCCAAATGGACCATGCCGGGTCGGGTCAAGTCATACCAATTATAGTTATGTACTTAGACATTAATCCAACAAGGTCAAGCACCTCTCAACGAACCACACATCATCCCTCTTCATACAGGGCCACCAATAGTCTCTCTTCAGGTCCAAATACATCTTAGTGGCCCCGGGATGTATCGAGAACCTCGACCTGTGCACCTCCTCCATCAGAATGGTGCGTGCCCCGCCCGTAAACGGAACCCAAATCCGACTCTGAAAGGTCATAAGCCCTCAGTTATCGGTAACGAACTCAGATACCTGCCCGATCACCCGCTCTCTCTTGTGGTTCTCCGGTCTCACGGCCTCTGCCTGGGCCTCCCGAATGGTGTCCAACACCGGAGTCATCACCGTCAACCTCATACAAACGTCTCATATCGGGGCACTTTCCGCCCTACGGCTCAGGGCATCGGCTACAACGTTAGCCTTGCCCGGGTGGTACAGGATCTCACAATCATAATCCTTTACCACATCCAACCATCTCCTCTGACGCATATTCAGGTTTGGCTGATCCATCAAATACTTCAAGCTCTTGTGGTCCGTGTATATGGTACACCGAACTGATGGGTTTTAAGCATTCTAACACTTCCTAAGTGTACATGCAACCCTAATAACCTTGAATCTATGTTTTCTCTATATACATGCAAATTTCTTTTTCAAGGTTATTTCCTAACTAGCATGGCATGGGGATTACATAAAACATAAAACTAGTAGAAATACATACCTTGTTGTTGCTTGGATTCCTTCAAGACTTTGTGAGCCTAGCACCCCAAATGTTGTGCCTCAAATGCTTCACACAACACCACAAGACTTGGAATAACTTGAGAGAATACTTCTAGCACTCAAATTTGGTTATGCCCTCTCTAGTAACACTATGTCCACTAGGTACTCATTTTGCTAGCCATAGGGTTCCTTTTATAGTGTTGTCACAATTAGGGTTTACACATGAATGCCCTTAATTGTCATGACTCTTGATTTCCCATGACCCATGGATTTGTAACTCCCATGGACTATCCATGGAGCTCCATATGGTTACATCCATAACCCATAAACCATGGATCATTAATCCACCATAAAAGAATTGATGATTGTCATAATCAACCCTATATATTTAATTAGTCTCACTTTGATCACCAAATTAATACTAGATTAATACTTGATCAATACTAATTAAATAATACTATTATTAATATATTAGAACTTATAATATATTAATAATGATAAGTGCCTTATTCTCTCATTTAGTCTATCCAAGTATTGCAATGCCATGCAACCCAAATGGACCATGCCGGGTCGGGTCAAGTACATACCAAATAAAGTTATGGACTTATACACTATATCCAACACGAACCCCATACAAATAGTGACGCCAGATCTTGAGGGCGAACACCACTGCCGCCAACTCCAGATCGTGGGTGGGATACCTCGTCTCTTGAGGCTTCAGCTGCCTCGATGCATATGCTATCACGTGCCCTCTCTGCATCAGCACCGCACCCAACCCCAATATCGATGCGTTACAATATACCACAAAATCCTCCATTCCCTCCGGAAGGGCTAACACCGGGACTTCGTGAAGAGTCCAATTAATGGTTTGGTCTAGGCTTTCAGTGTATTTTGTTTGGCATGAGTCTGTAATACAGTTTATATGTTGTTTATTTGAGTTTGGTCATTTTGTGTGTTCACGACCGTAAACAGAGTTTACGGTCGTAAACACGTTTACGGCCGTAAACCCTGTCTACGGTCGCAAACACAGTTTGCGGTCTAGTCGAGTATAAATAGTGGAGGAGTAGGTCTTTTGTGGTTGTTGATGCCATAGAGATTACAGAGCAGTCCATCGAGTTGTACCTGACGATTTATTGAATATAAACGTGTGCAAGCTCGGTTTCTTTTCATCTTGTTGTTATTCTGTGATTGTTTGTTGCTTGATTGCTGGTAAAGATCCTTATTTGGACCTTACAATTGGTATCAGAGCAAAAACCGGTGTCAAGCTTCATTTAATCGAGATTTGGGGTGCTTAAACTGATATTCTTATTGCTCGAACATTGGTTTTAGTGTTCTAGTGGTTAAAGGATCTAAATCTATTGCAAAAACGTGCTTTTGAAAGCTTTCTGGGAGTTTACTGCCAACCGTAAACACTATTTACGGTTCTAAACTCAAGATCTTCATCAACCGTAAACTGTGAATTTTCAAAAACCGTAAACAAGGCTTCAAGAACTTTAAGAACTGTAAACGCATAAACCGTAAACGTGCAAACCGTAAACTCATCAACCGTAAACCCAGTTTACGGTCGCAAACGTCTCAACCGTAAACCCAGTTTACGGCCGTAAACATCATCAACCGTAAACACCTTTGTGATTTTAAATTGCTTTAATTTCAAATGGAATCTCAAAGTCAAAATCATTTTCACGAACTTGATACTGTCATGGGCACTACTACGCGTATTCCAAGATTAATGTCTGCAGATGGTTTTCCCGAGTGGAAGTACATAATTGAAAAATACATTAAGATGAAAGATTTCAAAGTCTGGAGAAGCATTCTTAGAGGCCCTGTTAGAATCACTATGACAGTTGGAGGCCAAGTGATTGACAAGGCTGTTGAAAACTACACTGATGAGGAGTTTGAGAAAGTTGAGGAGCAGGAAAGGGCTTTAGCCACTTTAACCATGGCATTATCTCCCGATATTGCTCAAGGTTTTCGTGAGTACACTTCAGCTAAAGATCTATGGGAAGCCCTAATTAAAGTTTATGAGGGCAATGAAGATATGAAGGAGAGTCGGCAGGACATGTTGAGACAAAAGTTCAATACGTTCAACTACATACCAGGAGAGACTCTTGAGGCTCAGCTGCAGCGGTTCACAACTCTCACAACTGACATCAATATACCGGGGATTTTCTTGACCAAGTCAGAAATCAACAAGAAGCTTCTGAATGCTCTTCCTAGATCATGGGATATGAATGTTGCTGTGCTTAAGAAAACTAAGGATTTAAATCGCCTCACTCTTGCTGAAATCATGGCGATCATCAAAGCTTGTGACATTGATGACAAACAAAGAGAGATTAATCATGTGAACTCATACTCTACTGCAAATCTTGGAATCTCATCCAACAATGCTCTCTCATCAATCATGTCTTCCTCAGGTCAAGCCTTTGCAGCTCAACAACCTCAGATTCAGACCTTCGCTGCTGCATAATCCATCCCTCACCATCAAAATCAGCCATTTGTCACTCCACAAGCTGTCCCTGCTCCAAATGTGCCAGTTGTAGCCTCTTCCTCAAACTCTAAAGACTCTAATGAAAATCTGGCTCTAGCTACTGGGCTAGTTAAATGCTACAATGCTTTTGTAGCTGGAGATCTTCCACCTCAGCTGTCATTTGCTGATTTGGATCAGATTCATCTTGAAGACGTAGAAGAGATGGACATTACATGGCAGATTGCTATGGGTGTTTTCAGGGCCAAGCAGTTTGCTAAGAAGACATGGAAGAGCAACTGGGGCATGAATGCTGATAAGAAGGTGGGATTTAACAAGGGCATGCTGAGATGTTTCAACTGCCACGAGCCGGGTCATTTTTCTCGTGAATGTCCTAAGCCAGATCGTAGGATCAATAGCAACAGGCAAATGGTAGCAGTGAGAAACAACCGTGCAGGTGCTGCAGCTAATGGTGAGACTGCTATGGTCGCTCAATCCTTTGACTGGGAGGACCAGATTCAGGCTTTGAATATCTCAGGGCCAGAAAATGCTCACCTAGCTCAGATTGATGATGCTACCTTGAAGAATGATGATGTTGATCCCGAAGCAGAAATGATGGAGCTGCAGTTTGCCCTAATGGTGTCTACTTCTTCCGAGACCAAGAAAAGCAAGGTAAACCTACCATCTTGTTCTCATGCATGTAAAGAATATGTTAAAGTTCTTCGTGATGAAATCCAATGATTACGTAGAGAAGTAGAGGACCTTAGATATGAGGGCTACCAACTTAGGAAAGGACAAAAACCCCTTAAGGCCCAGTTAGAAACTAAAATAAAAGATTTCAGAAGGATTCAAACAGAATACAGTGAAAAATGCGAATTGTATGATTATGTTAAAAGAAAAAATGATGAGCTAATTACTGAGCTTGATACATTAAAAAGAGAGTTTGATTCTGCAAACTTTGCTTTTCAAAAATTTGATGGATCAAGCGAAGTAGTTGCCACCATGATTGATCATTGCATGCAATTTAAACGAAATCAGTCTAAGGGTTTAGTATATGATCGTGTACCTCCTCCTTATAATCATACATATCAGTATCAACCCGTATCCAAGGATGAGATTGCCAACGAACCATTTAATGGTTTATGGCAAGCCATCTGGTTTTGTTTCAGGCGAATTTATTAACGTTGAAAGTACTAACATTTCTACTTCCCCTGCAGATCAACCCTTAGACCAGGCAAAGCATGGAGTCGTAGAACCTGTTTCTGTTTCTGTTTCTGTTTCTAATTCTGAATTTTCTGTTTCAAATGAAAACGTTTATGTTTCTGATGTTAAGACTGATAATGTTTCGTGTGATGCTTCCACATCTGATTCTGTTGCATTTAATTTCTTTGATATGTTTGATGAACTGTTTGGTAATTCTGATGCTTGTGATACTCATGAAACACCATCAATTCCACAAGTCACAACAACTGAGACACCCTCACTTATCTCTCAATCTATTCCTCATGCATGTTCTTCTGAGAAGAGTGAGAGTGTCTGTCAAGAAAATAAATCTGAAAAATGCAGTACAAGTTCAAATAATAAACATATTTGTTTTAATTGTGGTGTTGGTGGTCATATAGCTAGGAATTGTCAAAATAGGATCTTTGTAAACTACTTGTCACCAAGAGGAGAGAACGAATCTCGAGGAAGGTCTTTAATTAGAAAATCCTCAAGAACTCGTTCTCAAAATGATGATTGGAAAGATGATCGAAGCAGAAAAAAGGCTATTTTTCAAAAGAATAAAAAGGTTTTTACTAACAAAGCTCAAAATAGTTTGCCAAAACCGAACAAGGCTCCGCCAAGATCGGTTTCATCAAAAAGCAATTTTGGATCTTCCACCACTTCTGGTAGAAAATCCAGAGGCTCAGTGCAAACTCCTAAGAAACATATTTCAAAACCACCTGAGAATGTTGTAAAACCCAAATATCAATGGAAGCCCAAATCACTTTCTAATCCATCATTAACATCTTCTAAAGTGATTAAGAATGAGGATCCCAATTTGAAAATATTGAAGGATAAATCAGAGAAAGCAAAAAGGAAACCCAGGACAGTGATGACCTGGGTTCCTAAATCTAAATGATTCCGCTCATTTTGCAGGGACAGTTGCGGAGGAATGTCATTCGTCCTTGGTACGTCGACAGCGGCTGCTCCCGGCATATGACCGGAGACATCTCCCAACTGAGCGAAATTCAATCTTTTAATGGGGGTTATGTTTCCTTCGCGGGCGGAGATGGTGGCAAGATCACACAGAGAGGAAACATTACAAATGGAGTGCTAAGCTTTGAGAATGTCAACTTCGCTCCCGAGTTAAAGCACAGCTTGTTGAGTGTTTCCCAAATCTGCGACAAAGGCTACTCTACCCATTTTACCGATAAAGAATGTATGATTCTCAAGCCAGGCATTGTCATCCCGGAAGAGTGGATTCTAGTCAAATCTAAACGGGATGGGAATGCTTACATTATTGATATGAACAGTAACCTACCTGAACAAGTCACTTGCCTATTCTCAAAAGTCTCCGAACAAAACGCAATGCTGTGGCACCGAAGGCTCGGTCATGCTAACGCGAAAAACCTGAATCGCCTTGCTAAGAATGAGATGGTCCGAGGCCTACCCGTTAGAGACTTTATTACTTTTGAGAAGTGTGTTTCCTGTGCTCAAGGCAAACATCATCGGAAACCACACCTGCCCAAGCAAGTCAACCCAATCAGTCAAGTGCTCCAAGTATTGCATATGGACTTATTTGGTCCGGTCAACGTCCTGAGCATCAACAGAAGCTCGTACTGTCTCGTTGTGATCGATGATTTCTCTCTGTTTACGTGGGTCTTGTTCTTATCCAACAAAACAGGGGTTGCTGATCTGATAAAGAAGTTCGTTGTGATGATTGAGAAGCAGACCAACAATCAAGTGAAGGCGCTTCGTACTGCCAATGGAACTGAGTTCAAGAATGCAGTTCTTGACCATTTCTGCGCAGAAAAGGGGATAGTGCGTCAATATAGCTCTGCTCACACGCCTCAACAAAATGGTGTTGCTGAAAGGAGAAATAGAACTTTGAAAGACGCTGCAAGGACAATGCTTTGTGATTCCAAACTACCTGTTTTCTTTTGGGCCGAGGCGATTAACACTGCTTGCTACGTGCAGAATCGTGTTCTAATCAACAAAGCACAGATGAAGACACCGTACGAGATTCTTTATGGACACAAGCCTTCAGTTAGCCATTTCCGTGTATTTGGCTGCCCTTGCACCCTTCTTCACTTGGAATCCAACCCTAAATTCAATGCCAAAGCCGATGATTGTTACTTTGTAGGGTATGCTGCGCGCACTGCGTATAGGGTCTACAACAAAAAGACTAAGCAAATAGTAGAATCCTATGACGTGCGCTGGTTGGAAGAGAATGAAACTGACGCTCGAGTGGGTCCCGACTGGTTATTTGATTACACATCGCTTTTCAAATCTTTAAATGTGTCTTCAGATAGTTCAAGTGGATCCTCTTCTGGTTCGAAGATTGTTTCTGAAGACGAAGACGAAGAAGTTGTCTACAGACCTCCAACGGTTGAGGGGGAGTCCTCTGCTCCATCTGAGGGGGCGTCCTCTGCTCCACCTGAGGGGGAGTCATATGATCAACCAAATAGTCCAGAGTCTAAGGTTCCAAATGAAACTCCTGATGCTGATGCTACACCTCTTACACCTGTTGAGAGAGAGTTCATGTCTAAAGATGCTTCCGCTGTCAATCCAACTTTTATGGAACTACTCTTTCCTGAAGAATTTGCTAATGAGTTTGTAGCAGATTCATCTAATGTGAATCAATCAGTAGATGATGGAGGTTTCAACATACACACTCTTCTTGTTTCACTCAATGATATCAGCCAAGACATACCTTCAAGAATTCAACACGATCATCCGATCGATAACGTCATTGGCCTGCTGGGTGATGGAGTTAAAACCAGAAGTCGGAGTGGAGATGTTAATGCATGTCTCTACTCTTGCTTTATATCTCAAATAGAGCCCAAGAACGTTGAAATGGATTTGAATGAGCCCAGCTGGGTGGATGCAATGCATGAAGAGCTAAATCAGTTTGAAAAGCTCGGGTTTGGAAATTGGTTGAGTTACCGAAGGGCAAAAGGTCTCTTGACACGCGTTGGGTCTATCGTAATAACCAGGATGATTCTGGTGTAATAGTGCGCAATAAAGCAAGGTTGGTGGTTTGCGGGTTTCGACAAGTTGAGGGTCTTGATTATACTGAGGTATATGCTCCCGTAGCTCGTTTGGAGGCTATTCGTATCTTTCTCGCATACGCTTCCTACAAGAAATTCACGGTCTACCAAATGGATGTCAAGACTGCCTTCTTGTATGGCAAGGTGAAGGAAGAAATTTATGTTGATCAACCCCCTGGGTTTGTTAACTCAAAGTTCCCTAATCATGTCTACAAGTTGGACAAGGCGTTGTATGGGTTACATCAAGCTCCTCGAGCATGGTATGCGACTCTAACAAAGCACTTGCTCGAGCATGGATACTCTCGCGGCACTATTGATCAAACTTTATTCATCAAGCATGTGGGTAATGATCAGATACTAGTTCAGATCTATGTCGACGACATTATCTTCGGGTCTACATGTCCAAAGCTTTGCAAAGAGTTTGAAGGCGTGATGAAGAAGCGATTCGAGATGAGTTCTCTAGGTGAAATGACCATGTTTCTGGGGCTTCAGGTCAAACAAAATTCAACCGGAATCCTGCTACACCAAGCTAAGTATGTGGTGGATATTCTTGAGAAGTTCGGGTTTGAAGACGCAAAGCCTGCAGCGACACCAATGGCTGAAAGACCCCTGCTGAATCCAGATATTGATGGCGAATCCGTAGATCAGACTCACTATAGATCGATGATCGGTTCCCTGATATATCTCACTGCAAGCCGTCCCGACATCATGTTTGCAGTGTGTCAATGCGCTCGCTATCAGGCTAATCCTAAACTTTCACATCTTATTGCTGTCAAAAGGATTTTTCGATATATCAAAGGCAGCCCAAAATTGGGTCTTTGGTATCCGAAGAATTCTGAATTTGATTTATAGGCTTTTGCTGACAGTAATTATGGAGGCTGTGAGCTTGACAGGAAATCCACATCAGGAGGGTGCCAATTCCTTGGTGATAGGCTGGTGTCGTGGAAGTGCAAGAAACAACATACCGTCTCTACCTCAACAGCAGAAGCGGAATAAGTTGCTGCATCTGCTTGCTGTTCTCAAGTTATCTGGATCCAACATCAGCTGTTGGACTACGGTTTGAATTATCTAGAAACCCCTATTCACTGTGATAATGAGGCTGCTATTCAAATCACTAAAAATCCGGTCCAACATTCCAAAACCAAGCACATTGACATCAAAATTCACTTTATCAGACATTGTTATGAGTGTTCGCTCATCCGGCTAGAACAGGTTCCCATTGCCAATAATGTGGCGGATCTATTCACTAAGCCTTTTAACAAAGCTCGATTCGATGTGCTTGTGGGATTTTTGAAAATGATTCGTTTTGAGGATTAATTTTTGTTATTAATTAGGTTAGTTTAAATTTGAGCATTTTAGTCATTTCATTCTCTCCCATGCACAAATTTAGGTGGAGAAATAATCAAAACCAAACAAAAATTGAAAAATTAAAAAAAAAATCCAAAAACATCCTGTTTCTTTTTTTTTTGGAAAACATTCAAAAATCCAAAAACATTAAAATTTCAGAAAAATCAAAAAGATTGTTGCATGAAGTTTTGCTTGTTGATGAAGGACTGGGAAGTGATATTATCAAGTGATAACAGGCAATCTAAGTCTGCGTAACGTACCCAAAGTTGAAGGGTCTATGCTCTGGGTTGATGCGTCGGTAGGCACGAAAGATTCTAAATGGAGATGACTAGGCAGAGTTGAACTTAGGAAATTTATAGACTTGACAAATCTTGACCTAGTTAGATCCATTTAGCCTGACAATACGACGCTTGGATAGGTTGAGCAGGGAGATATATATGGGAATCTACTGGTCACATTAAAGAACCTGTACTTGGAACCGTGGATTAACTTTTCCTTGATGTGCGGATTCTGTCCTTAATTCCGGTATTGATGGGGCGACCGGTGAATTTCGATAAATTAGGTCTGTAGAAGGTTATATTCTTTCTTTCTATCTGTTAGTCATATGTTACCTCCTCTGCGTGATCGAAAGATCCGACCTGGATTGTAACATATGCAACTCTATTTCTCTGCATCCTCTATCTATGCAATTCTTTCTATCTGTTAGCCATATACTGTCTCCTTTGCGTGACTCACAATCCGACCTGGTACACAGTATATGCACCATTCTACTTCTCAATCCCTCTAAAACTTCAGTTAGTCATATGTTTCACCCTCTGCGTGATTGGAAGAGATCCGACCTGGGTGTATAGCATACGCATCCTAAATCTATCTTCTCTCTTAATAATTGTCTGCTCACCCGATGTAAGGAGTATTCTGGAAGTCTTTGATTACTGGGGCATATCAGGAAGCGGGAAACATGTTCCAGTACAATTAAAATTGAACACTCAAAGATTGTCTATAGATCTCGCTGCTCAATTTAGGTGGACAACAATATCCCTGGTCGTCGTCAGCTGAATGGTCCTTAAGATATAGTATCTAGGAACTTAGGATCACTTTTTCTTGTAACTAATAGCATGTCCTAAATCTCTCACAATTTTTCGTGTTTAAGTGGACCACAATACCGACGATCGACCAGACAAAGACGTGAAGATGAACGGTACCGACAAGTGGATTAAGGTTGTCTAACAACTTTGATCCCAATGTCACAAGAGCTTGTCAGTAATGTTGAGATAAATTTTGTCTATGCTTATTCAAAATTTAAATTTCTCTTTTAATTTTATTTTTGAGTTTATTTTTATTTTTATTTTTATTTTTATAATTGTCAAAAATTTAATTTTTAAATATTTTAATTCTTAAATTTTTAGAAATTAGTTTATTTTTATTTTTATTTTAATTTTATTTTTATTTTAAAATATCCTCAAAAAGTTTTATTTTTGAAAATTTAATCGGGATTTGGACTGTGCATACTATTGTGTGGGAGACAGGTAATCTCGAAGGAAGTATAAAAGGTGGGGCTTACTACCGTAAAACCCTTTCACCGCCATCTCTTCCTTTTTACTGCCGAAAACTCCCTCTCTCTCTACTCTCTCTCCTCGAAAATTTTTTGTGAGTTTTTGCGAAATCGACTACTCCACTTTGAAGGTATACCAAAACCGACTGGGGAAATGCTATCTGTTCATCGAATCGACTAAAACTGGAGGAGTTATCGGGGTTTAAGTGTTCGTCGGCGTTTACGGTTTTGGGAGAGTTTACGGTTTGGGGAGATTCAAGAACCGTAAACCCTTTTTGGCCTTTCGACCGTAAACTCACTTTGGGTTTACGACCGTAGACTCATATGAGTTTACGACCGTAAACTCAGTTTACGATCAGATGACCAGTTTGGACCGTAAACCCTGTTTGACCACTATTGACCGTAAACTCCAATTTTTGATCAAGATATTATTTTTAAGGCCAATATAAAATTGTTTAATTAAGAAAACTTAATGCTTTAAATTGTTTAAATACTTTGTTTTCTTACTTGGCCTGTTTAGTGCAGACCAATGGTGAATCTTAAGTTTGCTGACATGCATAACCTGGCGATTGTGTTGGATGAACCTCCGGCTGCTCATGGAGACTTCAAATCAATGATCTACAGACTAAGAGAATGTTGCTTAGCTTGTGCCATTACTGTGAATCCTGTCATTTATCAGAACATTGTCCGGGAGTTCTGGCAGACGGCTAAGATGTCAAAAGTCAATGGAGAGATGACAATTGAAGCTGTGGTTAAAGGTTGCAAGATCAAAATCACGGAGCAGTTCATCAGAGATACTCTGCTGATCAATGATGAATCCAATTTTCCTTCAGAAATTGGGATTGATGATGTACAACGGATTCTTGAGAAGATGGGATACGAGGGTACCTACCCTCCCACAGTGAAAAAGCTCTTGCCTCCTTACTGGCGATTCCTGGCACACGTGTTCGTGAGCTGCATCTCAAGCAGGAGATCAGGAGCTGATGAAATCTCTCTCAGGAACACAAGGGCGATTGTCTCTTTGGCTGCTGGCATAAAATTCAACTTCTCAAAGTTTATTCTTGATGAGTTCTTGGTGAACATAAATGCCATAACCCGGGGAACCAGAGATGCATTTTTGCTATATCCGATGTTTATTCAAGTGTTCATCGACAATCAATTCCCAGAGATGGTCAAGGATGGTGACAAGCTGGATATAAAATCCTTGGGTCCTCACACTGTTGGTCTTATTAAACAAAATCGGAAGGGCAAGGTCGTTTTTCAAGGATTACATCCTTTGGTGAAGTTCGGGAAATTTGCTGAGCTTGATGAATCTTCCGAGTCTCATGGAACATCTGATAAAGCTTTATCTGAGCCCACTTCCTCTGAAAGGGTTGCTTCTGAAGATGTCATCACAGTTTCAGATCATGATGACGACGAAACTCCAGCTGCAAATGCCCAAGTCGATGAGGAACACGAATTACAGTCTGTACAGGTTCAAGGGGATTTCAATGAGGGGTCGGGGGCTGAGACTGAATTGTATGAAGATCTCGACCTCACAGGATTCGATAATGATGAAATTCCCTTAAACTTCGGTAGCAATGAAGATTTTATGACCGGAGAAAGCCTCGACAAGTTGCTTGATAATGTCGATGAAGTTGCTCATCCGGCAACAGAGACAAGGGAAGAAGAAGATGTTCTTGAAGCTGCACCTACTCCTACCAATCCATCGGCAGAAATAGAAATTCCTATGGTGACAGTATCAGGGATTCCTCCCCTTGATGTTGTCTTACCTACATCTGAGCCAGTGGAAAGTGATCACACCACTACACAAGCCTCTCCTCCTCCAAGTAAAAGACGCAGACGCGTCCTTAGACTGGCGACTCGAAGTGTTACAGCTCCACCAACAACCACACCTGTCATAGTCTCAGCTGAACCCGTCAGTGAAGGTCCTAGTACCTTCTATGAAGCTGGTGGCTCTTCATTCCCAACAGGTTTCTCTCCTCCCAAGCCAGAGGATGATGCTGCCTCGGTTAGGCTAGCTAGGCTCTTGGCAGAAGAACAATTTTCTATGCCACCCCCACGCAGCAAAGGAATTTTTATTGGGGGTGATAGCTCAGGAGATGAGATTCCCTCACTTCTTGGACTCCAGAAACAGATCGACGCTCTGAATCAGAAGGATGTTGATCTTAATCAGAGAAATATTGAGCTGGATATCAAGGTCGCAGACCTTCACACTGAAAACACAAAGCTCAATATTCAAGTGGCCGAACTTAATGAAGATAAAGCTCTGAAGACAAAGCAGATTACTGATTTTCAGACACATTTTGGCCTATTGACCACCAGCTACTACGATTTGAAGAAAAAGCTGGAAGATAAACTTGGTGATGAATTCAAGTCATCCGTTGACGAGCCACAGATTTATCTTCCCAACCAAGATGCTCCCATTGTTCCTCAACCTACTAGAACCACCACCATCGTGAACCGTTTTGAAAAAGAACCGGCTCAAGCTCCAAGTGCAGCAGCATTAAAACGCGCCAAATTGGACAAGTCTACTGACAAAGGTCAATTTCTATTCAAAAGGAGCGTAGATCATAAGGCACCCTGGGAT
This sequence comes from Lactuca virosa, assembly GCF_052849685.1. Classification (NCBI taxonomy): domain Eukaryota; kingdom Viridiplantae; phylum Streptophyta; class Magnoliopsida; order Asterales; family Asteraceae; genus Lactuca; species Lactuca virosa. The sequence continues at coordinate 338,734,482 of NC_136428.1, read as the reverse complement.
AAACCACAGATCACCATTACGGATCTGGGCGTGCATCGTTTCAGAGACCTCTATGGTGATAGGTCAGGAATCATCTCGTGGGGATTCCATGACACCATGAATATGTTTATGGTGAAGAGAAAGAGCGGCAATAAAGAATTATACAAAGATGCTCACGACTTTCATTCTTTTACTAAGATTGATCTTATTGAGCTGTCCAAAGCTCCTTTCTCAAATCCATCAGGCAATCCCAGGGCGAGTCAGTTCAAATCCTTTTTGGAAGATCAAGTGGCCTAGGGCTTCTCGTCAATGAAGACTGCAGAGTCCTTTGTCAAGGTCCACTCAAAAGTCATTGATCCCAAAACAAGTCAGCCACTTCGGTCAGTGATGTGGCCTGCTACTACTCAAGTTAAGCACGTTCCTGTTCTTCAAAATTATTCAGATGGTTCTCTCGCATCCATGCAATATTGGGTGTATGATGAATCCACAGATGCTGCTGTCATCAAGCTTAAGGAAGATTGCATCCGTCTGTATGACAAAAGGGATCTGCTTCAATTTGGCAAGCGGGACATACATCATCTCGCTGCTCATCAGATTGTGGTGGCTGAAGATCTCTTTGAGACCGCTGCAAAAGAATACACTTCGATGGTGGCTGCAATTATAGAGAAGAAAATGTGGAACGGAGCGATGGGAAAGTCCGATGTACTGGTGGTCGACAGCTGAGTCCAAGCTAGCACCAAACCAAGGGGGAGATTGAAGAGTCCAGTTAATGGTTTGGTCTAGGCTTTCAGTGTATTTTGTTTGGCATGAGTCTGTAATACAGTTTATATGTTGTTTATTTGAGTTTGGTCATTTTGTGTGTTCACGACCGTAAACAGAGTTTACGGTCGTAAACACGTTTACGGCCGTAAACCCTGTTTACGGTCACAAACACAGTTTGCGGTCTAGTCGAGTATAAATAGTGGAGGAGTAGGTCTTTTGTGGTTGTTGATGCCATAGAGATTACAGAGCAGTCCATCGAGTTGTACGTGACGATTTATTGAATATAAACGTGTGCAAGCTCGGTTTCTTTTCATCTTGTTGTTATTATGTGATTGTTTGTTGCTTGATTTCTGGTAAAGATCCTTATTTGGACCTTACACTTCGCATAATCTCTGGCGAAGTGTCTCGAATGAGGCCTACTGCTCAGGACCCCAACTAAAAGCCACGCCCTTCTGGGTCAACCTGGTGAGAGGAACGACAATCTTGGAGAAATCCTTGATAAATCTCCGATAATAGCCGGCCAACCCCAGAAAACTCCTGATCTTGGTGGGGGATCTCAGCACCTCCCATCTCATCACAGCCTCAATCTTGGCCGGATCGACCAAAATCCAATTCTGGTTGATGAGATGTCCCAAGAACTGGACCTCTCGTAACCAGAAATTGCACTTGGCGAATTTGGCGTAAAGCCTCTCCGATCTCAAAACTCCGAGAATCTCTCTCAAATGCTCCTCATGCTGCTCTCTGGATCTCGAATACACCAATATATTATCGATGAACACGATCACTGAACGATCCAACATCAGCCTGCACACCCTGTTCATAAGATCCATGAACGCCGCCGGTGCATTGGTTAGCCCAAAAGGCATCACCACGAACTCGTAATGCCCATAACGAGTCCTGAACGCCGTCTTCTAGATATCCTCATCCCGCACTCTCATCTGACGATATCCAGACCTCAAATCAATCTTGGAGAACCAACATGCTCCCTGCAACTGATCGAACAGATCATCGATTCTCGGTAAGGGGTAACGGTTCTTGACCGTCAACTTGTTCAACTCCCGGTAATCAATGCACATCCGGTGTGAACCATCCTTTTTTTTGACAAAAAGGATCGGTGCTCCCCACGGCGAGTTACTCGGTCGAATAAACCCCTTCCCCGACAGCTCCTGAAGCTGCGAGGATAACTCATGCATCTCTGGCGGTGCAAGGCGATAGGGTGCCTTGGCAATAGGCGCCGCTCCCGGAACTAAGTCGATGCGAAACTCCACTTGCCTCTCGGGAGGCACACCCGGCAACTCCTCGGGGAAAACGTCCGGGAACTCTTGTTGGGTTTTGAGCATTCTAACACTCCTATGGTGTACATGCAACCCTATAAACCTTGGATCTATGTTTTCTCTATTATACATGCAAATAAGAACTTTCCAAGGCTTTAATCCTAACTAGCATACTATGAGGCAACTATACTACAAAGACTAGTTAGATGACATACCTTTTGGTGTAGCTTGATGTCTTCAAGCTTTAAGAGCTTAGCCCCAATAGTGTGGAAGCCTCAAGTGGAATCACAAATCACCAAAACACCTTGGAAGACTTTAGAGAATATGGATACTTGGTTCTCTCTAGTGAAATCGGCTAGCCCTCTTAGTGTACCCACACTAGTGCCAATTTCACCAACCAAGGACATCTTTATATAGTGTGGAGACTAGGGTTAAACCCATGACCTTTCATTTCATATGATCCATGGGTTAAACACTCCATGGACTATCCATGAAAGCTTAGCCCAATCTAAATGAACTTGGCCCATCACACACATATATCTAAGAGTCCATATTTAATTAGTTCATTTTGATCATTGAATTAATTCTAAATTAGTTCTTGATCAATACTAATTAAATAATATGATTCCATATTAATATATTAGAACTTATAATATATTAATATAATCATAAATATATTATTCTCAAAAGATTATCCATATAAATTGTGCCGGTGAAGTGCAACCCAAATGGACCATGCCGGGTCGGGTCATGTACATACCAAATATAGTTATGGACTTAGACATTAATCCAACAGTCTCCCACTTGGATAAGTCTAAAACTGTTATTGAGTATGACTTCAAAACCTAACTGGCAATCGTAGCTCTTAAAGCCGCTGTCGAACTCTGATCTTGTCAACGAACTCTAACCTTTGTCAATGACTTGTCCATTAGATAAGGGATCATATATTCCACCATTCTAGATATCATATGGACTGAGACATCGATTATAATCATTCTCTCTTTCCATTTGTTGTTTCCCGATTTCCGATTCATGACGACTGACTGATTGAACAAATCAAATCAGTCCTGGCTTGGCCAAGCACTCACATGTGTCATCATTAAATCATCAAGGGGCCCACATATATCGCTTTTATCCCGAGGTAAAAGGAATGGATAAACTTCGACTCATATGGCTTGTTCTACTACTTGTTGAATCATACACAAAGGCACGTTTTATAACATCGAGTTACCAATGCGTTTTCGTGCAATCAATGTACTATCAACTCATAGTAACAGCTCATATCTCTAGGTTTGAAGAATATAAGATATTATCATCTCATGATCACTCGTGATAAAATCCAGTACTCAGAACTTATGAGCACTCATGATTGTTGTAGCACAACTTTGTCCACCAACTTGGACCTCTACAAGCCAACCCATGACAGTCTTGATTCATATCTACTTCCAACATATGACCGACTGTGGATGGTTTGAATAACTTAGTCATTCCGGAAGAATAACCTAGTTATTATGGAAGTCAAAACATGCAAAGTGAAACACAAGAATAAATGAATCTAATATGGTATCAAAACCTATGAATATAAATAAAACACTTTCTATTTATCACCATACTGATTACTCATTATTCATTGTTTCGGTTTTATCAACTTATACTTGAATTAAAAAAACACTAGGTGTCCCATGCTCCAAGCATGTACACTATGTTTTCTAAACAATAGCTTTGCCATACACAAAGTATGAAATCTATGTTTGTCTATGATCCTTTTCTTTGTGAACTAGATCAATTGAACATAATTTCAATGATTCTCTTTTCACACTCCCAAATCCTTGTCGTAAATGTAAGAATTCCAAATTCCTATCATTTATCGAAATGTGTTTAGATTTTAAACTTATATGCACTGTTCCTCTTGTAATGATTATGCACAAAGCCACAAAGACTTGGCAACAATCATTACAGAGTATTCCAATGGAGAGCAATTCCATGGAAACGATGTATCAGATTCAAAGCGCATTTCTTTGAACATGCTTCTTGCATTAAGTTTCTTTAACCTTACACAGATTGCTTCCACCTATGAAGACAACTCTATATTCCCATTTTGACTCCCACTTCTAAAGAAGAGTTGCCTCTTTTCAGACTATGTCAATATGGTCCTTCCAATATTAACAGTATACTTCCAACTGTCCTTGAGCAACCAATCTTTGGTAAACCTTAGATTGTCCTCGACAATTGCTTAATCACTTTAGTCATATCCAATTCTAGACATTTTTCCCTTCTTAATGCCCCAGGCATTTGGAAATTTTTTAGAAAGGATGAATATAGCACATGTAATCGATCCTATATCCGAAGCATATGGGACACGATTCATGATGTCTCACATAAAGACTAAACCAGTCTTTTGCTATAATATTTCCATTTCTATTTGCCAAGTTCTCATAATTCAGATTATGAAAAGGGATGCCGTACTCATAATCGAATTTTAGAACGCAAATAATGAACCCATATTATGAATTTCCTTATGTTGAGCCATTCCAACATGAAATTCATATATATTCTTGACTAAATACGATTAAAACCTCAACCTAAGCTTTTATGGTGTAAGTGTTTCCTTACCATCATTTTCATGAATCGAAGAGAAACCTTATGACACTTAGATTTTATGGTGTAAGTGTTCCTATCCATGTGAATTTGTCAAAACCATAATTACAAGACTAGGTTAGTGACAAATCCTAACTCATATGGATTGAACTTGTGCAATCTTAACTTCTTGCCACCTGGCAGCTCAAGGGTCTGCCATTGCTTCCAAGTAGCTATGCAAACAATTGAGAACATGTAGAACTCAAATGTATAGCCAACTTAACTGGAATGGGCACAGAAATGTCAACACGATAGGTTATAGACCTCTAGTTGTGTGCTAGTGATGAAATATAGGTTTTTATTCTTGATTACTTCTTGAAACCCTTTCAGGATCTTTTAGACTCCCACTGTCTCCTTGACCTATAAGACTTTCTTGCCAAATATTCAAGAGATAGTGTGGATTCTAATCAAGAGAGACACTTAACACAATTGGCCTTAGTTGGTCTTTGTTTTATCCAAAACATCACAACTTACCAATTTCAAATGTACAAGAGTAGAAAACTTTTACTCTTACATTTGACAAGTATTTTAAGCCTTCTTTAAGACATGTCACTCAAGTTACAATCTTAGAGTATAACTCTAAGAATTGTTTTTGGAACGAAGTATGAATCATCTTCTTGATTTAACCACTACAACAATTCATAACTCCTCTTCTTAACTATCAGAATGCACTTAGAGGATGAATTGTGATAAGGTCTCAAAATCATTAAGATGATCTTAAAACATGATACTAAAGTACTCTCCCATCTTTTCAGATTTGAGAAACTTTTATCCTTCTGCCTAATTTGATTCTTCTTATTTGTTCTGTCATACATTGAAAATTTTTCAATGTTTCAGAATTATACTTAAGCTTGTAAGTATAATCATATTTACTAACCCTTTGTAAATCATGACGAATAGTCTTATCCATCTTTTGTGGTGGACTTTGACAAGTGCACAAGAAAATGTACTTGATCCCTTAGTCCTTCTCTTGAGTCACATATACATGTGAACACGGAACTAGTCTTAATTTTCCAAAGTTGAATATTCTCACACATCACACTCAACACCTTGTATGATTCCAAGTTTCGGTCCAATTGAAACTTGGGTGATGAGAATATTTCCTTATTTGGTAAATTTAGACACTACCACAAATGAAAGAATCAAATTCATATTTCCAATATTGCTATACACATACAAACATCAAGTTTTCATGAATGCCATTGTAAGGAGATAAAAATAAAGTAAAACAAACTTTTATTTATTTTAAAATGCGGAAAAAACTTTTCCTTACAATGCAACTTGAAATGAAAACAATGCTATTACATGTTTCCTAGCAATCTATCATAACTCCTAAGAGTAGCTCAAGAATCCGATCTTCAATCAAGCGATATAAATCCATCTTCGCGATCAGATTCAGCATACTATATCTTTAAGTTTCCTTCACTTTTCCCTGTATTCTTAAAACATCAACATGTGACCCAGTCACATCATGTAATAAGAATCTCAGAATAGAAACTTAATCGAGTTAGATAGTGGACTTTACCTGAAGTAGAGTCAAACTTATTGACTTTACCAGCCTTATGATCTTTCAGGTAAATTTGGCAGCTTCGCAACTGATGCCCCATCCTTTGGCAATCTAACATATGGACCCTTTGGTAATGGTACATGGGACTATCACAGACTTAGCTTTTCTCTTTACCATTTGGTCAACCGAGTTGACTATGGCCGATCCCTTTCCATTGGGAAGAGAATGCTTTTTCTGGATTTCCAGTGTCACCATTGTCAATGTCCATAAAGTTTTGGGAATTTGATCTCCTAATCAAATTTGCTTTACTAATACACCAAATCATTTCTGATTTAGCAGCACCAAGCAAATAGATAAGATCATTAAGGGTCTTGTCATAGTCTATTTCATAGGAGTCCCAAAGGAATTCACTATGTGACTTAGAAAGTGATTGAACCACTAACTTTCTCAAGACTTTGACACCCAACTCTCCCAGCTTGTCAGTATGTGACTTCATCTCCAAGATGTGATCACACCTAGACCTTGCCTTGCCAATAGGGCTTGAGTGACCTTGAATTTGTGGGTTAGGGAGAATAATTGGAGGAGGTGGAGGAAGTGAAGTTCCAAGAGATTTGGGAAGATCATAGATGTCTGAACTAGACATCTTTTGGGAGATATTCAAGATAGTTGATTTAAAGTCCTTAATATAACACCCAATATGAAATATTAAGGCTAGGACCCAACAAACTATTTTATAACTTGGAAGAGGGATGCCGTAATCCAAGCTATAGAATATTTGAAGGTAGGTGAATGACGATTCACCAATTTCCACCATGAAAAACGAAATAAATTATTAGGTTTTTAATTGGATTTGAAACTCCTAGTTCTTTTGAGATTCATTGAACTTTTCAATGGCATGTTTCAATCTCGAGTGTGCCCTTCAGGTTTTGTGACTGGGATGCCGAGGATCACAAAACAAGGTGTGATTACTTGGTACCCTTAAGTGTTTACCCCTCAATCGATGTGCCGGTTAACCACACACGCTCCATCGATAGTATGATAAACATTAAGTTACCCTTTACCTACCTTGTTAAATACGAGTTAGTGTGTCGGTTAACCACACACGCTCCACTAACCGACTTAAACAAAGTGCAAAGTGTAATTTCATGGATTAGCACCTTATTCACATTTTCCTAAGTAACTAAGATGGGTTATTCATAAAAGGTTTAGTTACTTAGTATTTATCATTAATACTTTTAATGAAGGGAGAATTTATAGTCTTTGTCCTACCCGTTCGGCTAACGACCCTCCACCAGTCAAGGAAGCGGTGGGTGAGAGTGGACACCCATTAAACTGCCATTTTATGGGCAGTAACCTTATACCCCCCTTATAGACTGGCTTCGTGAATGAGGCCTACTAACGGTAAGACTGACTTTCTCTTATACATATATATATATATATATATATATATATATATATATATATATTATTAACTTATAATATTATAAAGTATAAGGGTTGAATTTTAACTTTTAAAATTCTAAGGGCTAAACTTGGAATTAAAGTATTCATAAGAGAAAACTTTTCAAATTCCAAAACTTGAGGGCAAGTTTTGTAACTTTCAAAACTTTTCTATTCCATAACTTATGTGTTTAAAGTAGTTTTAATTAAAAAACTCTTCAAGTTCCATAACTTGAGGACAAGTTATGGAAGACTTTAAACTAATTAAGAAAGTGACTCTTCATAATTCATAACTTATGGAAGCTTTATGAGATTAACTAAGGTTACACATATTTTATTTAATGAAGAGACTCTTGAACCTCCACAACTTGAGGACAAGTTATGGGGTCATTGTTAGCGTCGAAATGTTGTAATAGTCGAAGTTTGTATTTAGGGTCTTCGAACATTTTTATAATGTATTTTACTAGGGCATAATATTCGAAGCTTCATGTTTAGTCCTTAGTATATTTTTTGTACGCTTTTCTCTTCTATAAATAGGAGTGCTTACTAGTGTCTTAGTAACAAAGTCTTTACAAAATATTCATTGTACTCTGTAAAATTTGCAAAAGCGTAATAGAGCCAAACAGATCATATTTACATCGGGGTTCAAATCTTTCAATTCTACTTTGAATTTACTCTCTAATTCGTTAAATACTTGATTCATTGTCTCATCAATTGGTATCAGAGCAGGAATCATATCTCTGATCTGATTTTCACTTTGTTCAAAAGGTTTTTGAGTCAACTTTTTGATTTAAAAGTTTCCGCACTCTTTGAAAGTGAAAAATTATTTAGATCTAAGTATGTGATTCGATTCTACACTTAATTCATTGAATCGAGTGTTCTAAGAGTGATTGTGATTTGAATCATACAGTTTGTTGTCAAATTCTCAAAGTTTATTTAAAAAATTCTCAAGGATCTATTCCGTACAACAATGACGTCATTCAATCTAAATTCCATGACTTCATTTTCTCATCTTCTAGGATCATCCACCAAAATTCCTATGCTCATCCCTGAGTATTACGATCAGTGGGCTGATCGTATGCAGGATTATCTCAATGGATTGGATGAAGAACTGTGGAATTGCATTTCTGGCAATCTCAATCCACCATCGACTGTTCAACCAATTGGTTCTTCCTCTGGAAACTCTGAAGTTGAAAATCAATCTGATCGTCTGAAAAAGCTGGAGAAAAGGTGTGTAAGAGAGCTAAGAGGAGCTTTGCCTCCAGTTGTTTACAACTACGTGAGGAGTTGTACAACTGCAAAGGAAATCTGGAACAATCTCAAGGAAAAATTTCAGGGAAGTGAGAAGACGAAAGTTAATTCTGTGAAGCAATGTTTAGTGGAGCTGAAGGACTTCAGACAGAAAGATGGTGAAACAATTGAAGTTTATTACGATCGTCTTAATGAATTGATATATCGATGCAATCGATATGGTATCACTAGATCAGCCATGGAATTCAATCTGATATTTGTTATGGGACTTCGAAAGGAATGGCGTAGTGTGAGCATGATGGTGAAGAATCAACAGAGCTTTGATACGTCAACATTGAATGACTTGTACAACCAACTTAAGACTCATGAAAGCGAAGTGAACGAAATAGCTGAAGAATCGAAGGCTATGTTGGGAGGTCTACTAGCTTTGGTTTCGAAGATCTCTGAAAAAGATGTTGAGAAAGATGCTTCGGATGAAGATGAAGGGTTCATCATGAACTCAGATGATGAGGCAGTTGCCTTTTATTCAAACAATCGTGTGAAAAAGTTCTTCAAAAAGCCTTTCAATCCGAAGGCAAAGTCGTCTGAGACAAAAGGGAACTTTCTGAGTAAAAGTGCTGGGGAAGAGAAAAAAAAATGAGATGAAAGATTCGAAGCCTGTTGAGGGAAAGTCTGAGAAGAAGCTAAAGGGAGATGCTGGGATTGATTGTCATTATTGCAATGGTGTTAATCACCTTGCTAATGACTGTATGCTTCGAAAGAAGGATGAGAGAAAGAATAAGGTCAAGGATGAGGCGTACTATGCTGAAAAGTTGGAGGAGGTTTGTGCGAAAGCCAAGAATTTGTCTCTGGTTGCAAAGGGTGCGAATGAGGATGAAGATGGTACTTATCAAATCTGGTCATCTGGATCAGATGATGAGGAAATGCGAAATCCAACCCATGGATCTATGTTTGCAAAAATGGAGGAAGAATCAGATGAGGAAACATACGAAGTGCATGGAAGATGCTTCGTATCAAAAGCTGTTGACAAATCACCAATGACCACAAAGGTACGGAACATTCTTGAATCTTTTAATATTCCAGTACATGCTTATAATTCTGAATTAGTATCTTTTGATGAAATTGTTACTTATTTTGATTCGATTGTGGTATCTGCTAGCAATGAAGCTAAGAAGCTGTCAATGCAATTGCTAGAGACACAGAAGAAATTAGATTCGAAAATCACTAAGATAGATTGTCTAGAACTTCAAATAACGAATATCATAGTTGATAGGGACAATTTATCTAGTGATAATAAACTATTGTTAGCACAAAGAAACATTTACTCTAATGCTGCTAAAAGATTATATGGGAAAATAAGTGAACTTCATCATTCATGCGAAATCAGTAAAGAACAACATAGAAAATTGCTGCCATTTTTAGCTTATGAAAGAGCTAAGGTAGATAACATTTCGTATGACTGTGAAAAAGAAATAGCTGATTTTGACAAAGTTCCGAATGACAAGTATAGATATGGAATTGTCAAAGTTGATGAATGTCTTGATTCGAATGATTTAGTTAACATTGTAAATGATACTTTGACTAAATCTGAACAAATTCACATTTTGAAAAAGACTGAGAATTCATCATCTGATTCTCAATCTAATTTTGCTGATATTGAAGATAATTCTGACAATATTAGTGAAATTAGTGAGCTTGAAGATGTTGATTGTTCTTAGTTGTCTATTGTTAATATTGCTTCGAATTCTAAAGGGAAAGAAAAAGTTAAGGATTTGATAGTTGAGAAAGAAACTGATATTCCCTCAACTTCGAAAGTTAGTGAAATGAACTTCGTGGATCTCAAAGATTACCAAACTGATGATAGTGATGATGAAGATGTAGAGAAAGTTTCGAAAGAAAAGAAATCTTCAAAGAAAGTAGTAATTCCACGAATAGTTGTTGACCAAGTGTATGGTGATACACAAAAGTTTGAAAAAGTGATGAATGAAAAAGGTGAACATTATCTTGAAACAAACACGGTGGTTTTTCCAAATTTCAAATGCACAGATGATGTCATTTTTCCAAATCAAGTTTTCGTAACTACCGGAAATGTTGAGAATATCAAACCAGAGTTCAAGAAGATGGTTGAGGAGGATAATTCAAAAACAACTGAGGAAGGTTTTTTTGCAAATCAAAACACAGTTGAAAACAACTTAACAAAGAATTCATATATTTTTCAACGACAAAAACCACAAAACCAATGGATTGAAAAATCAAAAGTTGAAAAAGAGAAAGTAATTCGTGTTGAAAAGGAAAATGAAAAAGTTGTCAAATTAAACTCTAAGGAATTTAAAGATCAAATTGACAAATTTTCGAAGGAAAACAACATTTCAAAAAGACAAGCACGAAAGAAAATATTTTGGCAAAATATTGAGTCTCAAAAGATGTCTGAATCACAATCCATCAAAAAGGTTTTCAAAGTTAAAAATGATTCTTTTTCAAAAACTCAACAATCATCTCAATCAAATCAAACAAGGTCTGAAGTACATAAGCAAACAAAGTTTTCGAAAGTTTCTGAAACTAACAAAACAAGAGATTTTTCAGAAAGATCCAATTCAAATCAAAAAGTTTTTCAACGTCAACATTTTAAATCAAAAATTGATACATCCTATGCTTGCTCTTATGTTACCAAACCCAAAGTTGATTTTGTACCTCAAAAGCCAAATTTTCCTAATTACTCAAAGAAAGAAACTATGAGGACATCACGGGAAAAAGGAATGACTTCAAGGAAGAACATTGATCATTGGCTTGACGGAAGAGGAAAAATGTATCAGTCAAATAAATATTCAAAAGAGAAAATTCATGAAGCATACGAAAAGTATGTCAATACTTCTTCGAATGGCAGCTCATCATCTAAGGATTCGAATATCTCAGTCAAAACATGGAGACCAGTCACAAAAGCGAAGACTGTTCAATCACAAACTCAAGATGCGAAGGGAAAAGTCAGTGAACATTCGAAACTATCAAACACTTATGTTTCAGTTCCTTTAGATGATGAAGTGAACTTAATTAATAGTTTCAAAACCAAAGTTTGTGATTGGGTTAAAAGTTCTTCATTTCATTCAAAATTGAAATCTAATTTCCAAGGACCCAAAAAGCCTTGGGTACCTAAAATTTTTCATTGATTGCAGGTATTGTGTGACGAGCAATATGATAACAAATGGTACATTGATAGTGGTTGCTCTCGTCACATGACTGGAAAGAAGGAGAATTTAAGAGATTTTTGAAGTCTCAAAAATCCTGGAGTAGTAAAGTTTGGGAACAATCAAAAGTGTCAAGTCATGGGATATGGAAAAATCACAAATGGACAATTCACAGTGAATCGTGTTGCATATGTTGAAGGTCTTCAACATAACTTGATTAGTGTTTCTCAACTTGTTGTGGGCGCTGGCAATCAAGTTCTTTTCAACGAAGAAGGAAGTGTTATTTCGAATGTTAACACAAACGAAATATTACTGTAATCTAAAAGGAAAGGTGACATGTTCACTTTGGACATCAATCCAATTGTAGGCAAACCAGTAGTATGTCTTCTTTTGAAAGCTACATCTGATTTAAGCTGGTTATGGCATCGAAGACTTTCACATCTCAACTTTCGAAACATAAATAAACTTGTGGTACAAGATCTGGTAAGAGGTTTACCTATACTTAAATTTGACAATGATTCTTTATGTGCAGCTTGTGAAGTTGGAAAGCAACATAAACAAGGTCATCCAATCACAATTGATTCGAAAATTGTTGCACCTCTTGAGTTGATACATATTGATTTGTGTGGTCCTTCGACTGTTTCAACACTCAACAATAAACGGTACATTTTAGTTATTGTTGACGATTTTTCCAGATTTACGTGGGTTTATTTTCTCAGGCTCAAATCTGAAGTTGCACAAATTATGATTGACTTTATCAAAAAGATAGAAACCACGTTGAAGAAGACTGTTAGAAAAATCAAGAGTGATCATGGAACTGAATTTAAGAACAAAGTTCTTGATTCATTTTTGGTGGACAAAGGAATTTCGCATATTTTTTCATCACCATATACACCACAACAAAATGGTGTTGTAGAACGAAGGAATCGCTCATTATGCGAAGCAGCAAGAACCATGTTGGCATATGTGAATTTACCTCAATATCTATGGGCTGAAGCTGTTTCAACTGCATGTTTTACTCAAAACAGATCGTTCATTCATCGTCGATTTAATATTACACCATACGAAATTCTGAATAATCGTAAACCTAATGTGAAGTTTTTTCATGTTTTCGGATGTAGGTGTTTTATTATGAATCTCAAGGATCATCTTTCGAAGTTTCAAGAAAAAGCTGATGAAGGAATTTTTCTTGGATATTCGCACAATTCAGTGGCATATCGAGTGTTAAATAAGCGAACACGAAAAGTGGAAGAAACGTTCAATCTCACATTCGATGATTATTATGTTAAATCAAATGAGCATAGATTTACGAATCATCCAATTTTACAAGAAACACAAGTTGAAACTGAATCTATACAAATGGATGATATTGATTATGATTTGATTTTTGGAATTTCAGATCATGCAGTTGATGCTGAAGTTCATGCTCCTGATAATCACATACCAGAATTTTCAAAACTTACTGATGATTCACCATCGACTCCTCAAGAAGGCAAAACTATGAGTGATAGTCCACTGGAGGGGGAGCAATTGGATTCGAATACTTTAGATGATGAAGAGCATTCTTTCGAGGGGGAGAAAGAACAATTGAATGCTGAAATTGAGGGGGAGCATGTTGTTGAGGGGGAGCATAATGTTGATGATGCTTGTTCGAATGCAAGCTCAGAAAATGATGAAATATACAAAGATGCCCCTTTGGAATTTGATCCAGCATATCCACCCATGGAAAAATGGACAAGAGACCATCCGAAGGATCAAGTTATTGGGAATCCACAAGAGGGAGTTCTGACAAGAGCTCAAATTCGTGCAAAGAATGAGGTATTGAATACTCATCAAGAATTTTGCATGTTTAATGTTTTCATCTCTAAAATTGAACCAAAAACAATTAAGAATGCAATTGAACACTCAGATTGGGTTGTTGCAATGCAATCGGAGTTGTCTGAATTTGAACGAAACAAGGTTTGGAGATTAATTCCTAAACCTGAAAATGTTTCGATTGTCGGGTTAAAATGGATTTTTAAAAATAAAACCGACAAAGATGGAAACATTATTCGAAATAAAGCCAGACTTGTTGTAAAATGATATTCACAACAAGAAGGAATCGACTATGAAGAAACTTTTGCCCCTGTCGCAAGAGTCGAGGCGGTTCGAATATTTTTGGCTTATGCAGCTCACAAAGATTTTGATGTTTATCAAATGGACGTGAAATGTGCATTTCTCAATGGAGAGCTTGAAGAAACAGTTTATGTGGAACAACCCCCAGGTTTTATTAACGAAGAATATCCTAATCATGTTTATATTTTAGATAAGGCAGTTTATGGTCTGAAACAAGCACCAAGAGCATGGTATGCAACACTTACATCATTTTTGAAACAATCTAAATTTAAACAAGGATCAGTTGATCCCACATTATTTCGAAAGAAAGTGGGGAATCATCTAATGCTTGTTCAAATTTATGTTGATGATATTATTTTTGGCTCGACTGACCCTGCTTTGTCTAGAGAATTCGAAGAATTGATGAAAAGCAAATTTGAAATGAGCATGATGGGAAAAATCAATAATTTCCTTGGATTGAATATTCGTCAAAATAGAGAAGGGATTTTCATTAATCAGGAAAAATATACGAAAAATCTGTTAGAAAAGTTTGGATTGATGAATAGCACAAAGCTTCGTGTACCAATGGCAACAGGCATAAAGCTAACACCATCGTTGGACAAACCTGCTGTTGATATAACGTTGTATAGGAGCATGATTGGTTCATTACTTTATCTAACAGCAAGTAGACCTGATATCATGTTTTCTGTGTGTAATTGTGCTAGGTATCAGTCTAATCCACGCGAACCACATCTTACTGCAGTGAAGAATATTTTTCGTTACCTTAAAGGCACAATTTCGTTAGGATTGTGGTATCCTTCGAAAACTGGATTCTTCGTTCAAGCATACTCAGATGCAGACTTGGGTGGTTGTAATCTTGATCGAAAAAGCACAAGTGGAGGATGTCAATTTCTTGATGGCAAATTAGTCAGCTGGCAGTCGAAAAAGCAAACGTGTGTGTCAATTTCCACAGCTGAAGCAGAATATGTGGCTGCTGCTGCTTGCACTTTGCAAATAATATGGATCCAAAGTCAATTGCGTGATTATGCAATTAATATGAAAAAGATTCCATTATATTGTGATTCTCAAAGTGCAATAAGAATTTGTGATAATCCTGTGCAGCATTCAAAGACTAAACACATAGCTCTTCGTTATCATTTCATTAAAGATCACGTGGAGGATGGAAACATTGAAGTACATTTCGTGAAAACAACTGATCAGTTAGCTGATATATTCACGAAAGCTTTGGATGAAAAATCTCTAATGCGAATAATAGAAGGTCTTGGAATGATCGATGGCAATTCTGTTCCATGCAAAAAAGAAGAATGATAGGCGAAAAAGAATGAATCAGAGGCGCTGAATAAAAGATAACACAAAGTCATTCAGCATTCAGAGGTTACTGTTCATGGTCAACGCTTCGACCGCTTCGAATTCGCATGATTGTCACTTATTTTCAGCGTTGAGTTAATGGTTACTGTTCATAGTCAACGCTTCGAACGCTTCGAATTCGCATGATTGTCACTTATTTTCAGCGTTGAGTTAATGGTTACTGTTCATAGTCAACGCTTCGAACGCTTCGAATTCGTACATTTGTCACTCTTCAAGGAATGCCAAATATTCGTCTGTTTAAATCAAAAAATTCAAAAAGATTTTCTTTTGTTTTGTCTTTAAATTTTCGAAAAATCAAATTTTCAAAAAGATTTTCTTTTGTTTTGTCTTTAAATTTTTGAAAAATCAAAAATTCAAAATGATTTTCTTTTGTTTTGTCCTTAAATTTTCGAAAAATCAAAAATCCAAAAAGATTTTTGTTTTTAGATTTTTGTTGCAGATTATGATGATGATTCAGAGGGGACAATGCAGGCAGCTTTAGGGTCAGGTAAAATTTTCGTATGAATTAATGTGTTTTTCATTATTCGAATTAGTTAGGTTGTCCCTAGAAGCATGCTGCTGCATGTCGTCCAAAGCCTCCATGACTCAATGTGTGTTTACGAAAGCCTTAATGAAATGTTTCGTACGAAAATTTCTTCCCAATCAGGCTTATATTCACATTAGTCTCTGAGCTACCTTACTCTTCTCACAATGAGTTAAGAGTTTTCTGTTTGGTCCAAAACATAAGAGAGGTACTTTTCGTGTCTTACACCAATCTTTTTCATCCAAAACATTCTTACACGATCACACACAAAGACGTATATCCGAGAGGTCTCTGATCAAACCCATCGAGACTTAGATATATAAAAACTCTGTGTTTATGATTTGACATCATGAGTCAGTGATGGAAGTGAAACCCAAAAATCTTACAAATTGAGGAATTGACGGGGAACATTGTTCCAGATATATACGAAACTTTTGTTTCTGTACCAATGTTCGAAACTCCAAATCATATTCATTTCGAATGAGTGGTCTTGATCAAGCATTCGAAACCCACGATGTTTGTTACCCAACAAGATCCTGTATACAAATTTTTTATGAATATGATTTCCGCGTGAGTTTCATTCGAATGTCCTAGTCATGTTAAAATTTTTCGAATCCGACTTGTCACTGACTACACTGGTCATACAAGTAATTTATGTTACACTTTATCACCTTATGTTTAGGTTGACATGTAACGAAATTTTGAACCTACCCACGAAGCATTCTTAAAAGAAGCCCTTTGATACTTATCAAAAAGTATTCGATTGTAATTCACGGGAACATACACAAGCTGTTGATCATCTCTCTTGATGATTAACGAAGCAACCTTTGCCCGGGGTTTAACTGCCTTCGTGTCAAATTAAATTTTTGACATCACAAAATTTAAAAAAAAAAATAAATTTTGTTTCTTGTCTAAACTTTCTTTGGCACACTACACACACGAAATCCTTGAGGTTCTGAGTAATACCAACTCAGGCTGATGATTTCGAACATCTGGCAAATGACTTCGCTTTTTATCCCAAAAGTGAAAGAGCCTTGCCTCCATTCGAAGGGTTCTAACGGTTACAATTCTATTAAGGGGATAATGACAGGTTGTGTATACGTGACGTATGGTATTTTGCCCGGTTTTCCAGGTGATGTGACAGACACTTTTTGACGCATGGCTACCTTTCCGCTGTACAGGTCCGATTTTCAAGGTGCCACGTCGGATCTCATTAAATGCATCCCGCTTCAAATTCAAATCATTTAGGGTTACATATAAAAGGGGGTTCAAGAGTACTTTATACGTTTATGCGATCAAAACTCATAACTTCCCAAATTCTCTGTTCTTCATCTTTTTCAAACCCTAACAATAGCGACTACTGCTCATGTCGATCCTTCTACTGAAGATACTTCTTCTGCACCAGTTATGAAGATTCAATCTACCAATTATTATGTGGATGGTGAACTTTCTCAATGTCCAGAAGAATTCAAGATGCTTATTGTTTCTTTAAAACACTCTGTTTTATCCAAAACAATGTTCAATTCCTTTTCTGTTCCGGTATCCTGGCTTTCTCAAGCAGGATCTACTGCCACATACAACAAAGCCTCTGATTCGATTACTTTTAACCTAATTAATGACAAAAAGGTTAGGCTTTCCAAGAAACTGTTTTGTCAGATTCTTGACATTCCAAATACACCTCCTTTTGTTGAATTTCAATTCTCCCAAATAATTCATATGTTTAATGAAATGGGATATCAGCCCCCATTGTCAAAGATAAGTGACTTTAAGAAGTCTGGTCTTCCAAAAGTATGGAATTTTTTGTTTGGGATATTTTTGGGTTGTTTAACCGGAAGAACAGTTGGATTAGATAAAGGAACGATGGAGGTTTATGCCATGGTGGCCGATTTATACTATGATCTTCCAGCAGACTACTCTACACAGCTATGGAAGGAATTCCAAAAAGGAGTAGAACATACGAATGTTGTTCATGGCATTTCGTGTGCTAGGTACTGGAGTCTAATTCTGCAACATTTTTACAACAAGGAAGGCATCTTGGTTTCAAATGAAGAAGAGAAGGTTACTTTTCAATCTTATCACTTTCCGAAGGAAGTTGTTGACAATGATGATGAATTTCCAAACGTTGCTCGGATTCCAGACGCGATGCTTAAAAGGGTGGATCCTACGAATCCTGTTTTGATTGCATATCTGAAAACATTCGATTCTTCTATTCCTACGGGAATTTTGTTGCCACGCGATGAAAAGAAGACCAAAAAGTCGAAGAAAGCTGATCCTGCTTCACCTGAAAAGAAAACGAAGGGTTCAACATCCTCTAAATCTTCAAAGAAGAAGACAGAAAATGTTGCAGTAACAGTTGAAGCAACACAAGTGATTGAGCCAATAGTGGAAGAGACTCAAGAGAACGTGATTATTCCTTCGAAAACAGGGATGTTTCGAAGAATCAAGATAAAATCCACTCACAAACGAAAGTCACCATCACAGAAGTTGATTCGCAAGCCTCAAATTACTCACCAAGGAGTTTTAATTCGTGAGGTACATGTTCCTGTTTCTCCTGGATCCAAGAAAAGAGCAGCAGAAGATATGGTAAAACACTTGTCACGACCGAAAAAGCAGAAGACGAAGAAGACTCGAAAGATTGTTTTATCTACTGAGTCTACAGAAGAGGATGAACGAATACCAGAAACTCCAGAGTTCACTTCTATCATTACAAGTTCCATTCCTGAGAAGACTGTTATCATACCACCCGAAGTTTCGATTGCCAAGTCAATTTTTGAGGAGGTTCGAACTTTAGGCATCCCTGCACACGTATCTGATACGGATGCAAATGTCAACATGGGTGAAGGTGGTTCGAAAGATGCAGATCAAGGTCCAATTATCTCTACTCCTTTCGAATCATTGGTTTCTGTTACACCAACATCTACTATTCCTCTCACATCAACCACTGTTTCACCAACCTTTGAACATATCATCAATCAACCAATTACTTCCATTTTTTCATCTCAATCCACTGATACACCCAAACCATCTTCACCCACTGAAACTGATAATGAAGGGTTTGGTGGAACATTCGAAGACCTAGAGTTTCATGATGAAGAAGAAGAATTTCCTGATCATATGTTAATGACAATGAAGCAATACAAAATTCTTAATAAAAAGTTGAACTCCATCATTCAATCTCAAGCTGATCTTGGCGGAGGTTCATCTATTTCAAGTTTGGAGGTTGATTCTATGCTCAAGATATTTGAATCAAGAGTAATCAACAAAGTTTCTGGAATGATAAAAGCCTCAGAGTCTGTTATTGTAGAAAAGGTTGATTATACAGATCAGAATTCTGAGCTTCGTGTTAAAACTCTCAGATCTGATTTTATGGGAGAAGTTAAGGATCTGCGAAGCATAACAAAAGAACGACATGTTCTTTTTGTTCAGGAAGTCAAGAAAGTGAGGGAGGATGTTAACTCCCAAATTCACGAACTTCGTGAAGACATGAAAAAGGAAATTTTATCTGTTCAACATGATTATGCGTCCTTGAATCAGAAGGTCGATATCATTTGTGATGCTGTCACTCGATTTGTCAAGCTATACGAAGGTTTGAGTCCTCAAATAACTCAAATCTCCAAGTCTGAAAGTGAAAATTTTGAAGGTGTGATCAAGTTGTTAAAGGAGCTGAAGGAGATCTCAACGAAACCGGTTTCGTCACCGTTGATTACTCCAGAATTTTTATCCCAGAAGTTTGTGCAGTTCGAAGCCATACTTAACAAGCAACTTGCTCCACTATTTCGCATATCTAGTCTTCTTCCCACAACTACTGCCCCTCCTGTTTTCACAGGGGTGCAAGGGGGAGAAAGGAAGTCAACAGAAGAAGAAGCGAAAGTGGTGGGCAAGGTATTTCCATCTAGCACCCCTTCAACAAAACCAGTAATTATGTCTGCTCAACCAGTGACCTCAACAATCGTAACAACATTACCAATTACAAGAACAATTTCGAAAGGAATTGTAATTGGTAAACCTTTGGAATCTGGTGGAAGTGGTTCGAAGCTAAAAGACATAACTGAAAAATCTGCTTCGAAAGACAAAGGAAAATCAATTCTGGTTGAAAAATCTAAAGAAGAAAAGAAGGCTGAAGCTGAAGATGAACTCGAGAAAATGAGGCTTATTCAAAGCATCATGACTCAGAGGGCTGGTGATCCGAAGGGCATGAATAAAGGTGATCCAGCAAAACATTACAACTATGAAACAATCGAAGCCTTGTTTTCCTTTAATCACATGTACTCATTTGATAAGAAGCCAAAACAGAGTTATGTGGTTACAAACACTGATGCATGCCAGTTGGATTTCCCTATAAATGAGATGATGTTCATCATGCCTCAGTTCAAAGCTGAAGGGAATTTCAAAGAAAAAGATGAAGGGACTCATATGAAAATTCGTTTTCATGCAGTACTTGGCAAAGCCCCTGAGGATGTATGGTCACTGATTAAGATCAAGAAGGTGATAAGCATGAAAAAGGATGTGATCTTTGAAAACATTGTTCAAAATGTTAAATATGTTGTGGCCAGGGCAAATGGAAAAACATGCGAATTCACTATTGCAGATTTTCCTCTGATGAACTTGTATGACCTTATACAAGTGACATTGCTTCTAAAAGACAAATCCTTTTCTTTTCTGCAAAACACAGATCCAGAGGAATTCAAACTTGGAGTTGCTCACATCAAAATCTTCATTGAGAATTATTATGAGTGCCTAGCACTGACTGATGTGGAGTTGGCTACTGCAAAGGGAATGGAAGTAAAAGTTCCAACGGCTCCTTCGTTGACTCAGACTGAGTTAAAGAAATATGCTGATGGAGAAATATGTTTAAAGCCATTTGGAATAGTTTTTGCTGGAAAGGATAAAGCTGGAAAAGCGAAGCGGTTTTTGTTCCAAGCTAGCGAAGTGGAGAGATATTCTACATCTCAATATACGAACTTGATTGTTCGTATGAACCACTGCAAAAAGAACAATGAAGGAGACAAGAAGGAATTGAAGAAAATTATTTCTTGGTATACTGAGGTTCGAAGAGTTTTGCTGTACTCCATTACTCTACTTACAAACTGAAGACTTCAACTTTGATTACAAAGGGGGAGATTGTTAGGGTCGAAATGTTGTAATAGTCGAAGTTTGTATTTAGGGTCTTCGAACATTTTTATAATGTATTTTACTAGGGCATAATATTCGAAGCTTCATGTTTAGTCCTTAGTATATTTTTTGTACGCTTTTCTCTTCTACAAATAGGAGTGGTTACTAGTGTCTTAGTAACAAAGTCTTTACAGAATATTCATTGTACTCTGTAAAATTTGCAAAAGCGTAATAGAGCCAAACAGATCATATTTACATCGGGGTTCAAATCTTTCAATTCTACTTTGAATTTACTCTCTAATTCGTTAAATACTTGATCCATTGTCTCATCAGTCATAAAACCATTTAATGTGAACAAGACTCTTCATTTGTAACCTATGACAATTTTATGAGTTTTAAGAAACTTAAATGTGACTTTTCATGTAACTTGAGGACAAGTTACACAAACACATTTTAGAGTCAACTTTTAGATTAAAATGGATTGAAAACAACTATTCAATTAACTTATCTATTAATCTAAGCAACTCATATAAACAAAGATAATACACATCAAAAATTTTCATGTTAAGTAGCATAGCACTTAAACTAATACAAAACATGAATCTATTGACAATTATCTTTGAAATTGGATTAGTATGAACATTACCACATCAAAAATAAGTTTATAAGTCCAAAAACAACTTAGGGTAATGTTCCTAGTCCATTTCTAGCCAAAACAATCGAATATATGCTGTCTGGGGGTCCAACTCGTCGAGTGCACGAACCAACTCGGCGAGTTGGATGCATTTTGTCTTGGACTCGGCGAGTTCATCAGTGGACTCGGCGTGTCCAGTGCCCAAAAAGCCAGAAAATCGATTTTTTCAGCATTTTTCAGCAATTTGCATCAAGTATAATTGAAAACAAGCCTAGGCTCTGATACCACTGTTAGGTTTTGAGCATTCTAACACTCCTATGGTGTACATGCAACCCTATAAACCTTGGATCTATGTTTTCTCTATTATACATGCAAATAAGAACTTTCCAAGGCTTTAATCCTAACTAGCATACTATGAGGCAACTATACTACAAAGACTAGTTAGATGACATACCTTTTGGTGTAGCTTGATGTCTTCAAGCTTTAAGAGCTTAGCCCCAATAGTTTGGAAGCCTCAAGTGGAATCACAAATCACCAAAACACCTTGGAAGACTTTAGAGAATAAGGATACTTGGTTCTCTCTAGTGAAATCGGCTAGCCCTCTTAGTGTACCTACACTAGTGCCAATTTCACCAACCAATGACATCTTTATATAGTGTGGAGACTAGGGTTAAACCCATGAACTTTCATTTCATATGATCCATGGGTTAAACACTCCATGGACTATCCATGAAAGCTTAGCCCAATCTAAATGAACTTGGCCCATCACACACATATATCTAAGAGTCCATATTTAATTAGTTCATTTTGATCATTGAATTAATTCTAAATTAATTCTTGATCAATACTAATTAAATAATATGATTCCATATTAATATATTAGAACTTATAATATATTAATATAATCATAAATATACTATTCTCAAAAGATTATCCATATAAATTGTGCCGGTGAAGTGCAACCCAAATAGACCATGCCGGGTCGGGTCAAGTACATACCAAATATAGTTATGGACTTAGACATTAATCCAACAACTCTCACACAATCGGTACATCATCAACCGAACTCGGCCTCTCCGCGGCCACTCGTGTGTCCATCACATAGGCCACAAACCCACTAAAACCATGTTATAGACTCTGCCTCGCTCTAGCAGCCAAACAGAACGCTGACTCAGAACAGGTACCCTCGCCGTACACCGTAAGAACTCCCCCACTAGGGTCTCGTATGGTCACCATCTGACGCTCACAGTCGATAACCGCTCCAAATCTGCTCAACCAGTCCATGCCCACGATGACACAGACATTCCCCATCGCAATCGTGACCAGATCAATCGGGAACTCAACACCGAAGATCTCGAGTACACATCCTCGAATCACATCAGTGGCATACACTGCTCGCTCGTCAGCTATGGAAACTTATAGAGGTCGACTCAACGCCTCTCGACGGATACTGATGTGCTGACTAAAGGCTAATGACACAAAAGATCGACTCGCACCCGAGTCAAATAACACCAAAGCAGGTACAGAACTCACAAGAAAAGTACCTACACATATCATAATATAAGCACAATATCTCAAACTCAAAATAAATATATGAAAGAATACATACCAGCCACAACATCGGGTGCTGCGGGGACCTCCTCTGCTGTCAACTGGAAGGCTCTCCCGCAAGCCTTTGGTGCCTCGGCCTTCACTGGCTGGGTCTCGGTAGCTTTGGCAGCAGGTACAGATCCCTGCAGCAGCTATGGGCACTCGGCCTTCCGATGGCCGGTCTGGTTGTAATGAAAGCAAACCGAGAATCCCTTGGGGCAATCCCTCGCAAAATGCCCCTCCTCCCCACACTTGTAACATACCCCAGCTCTACACACCCCCTCATGAGTCTTGCCGCACTTCCCACAAGTGCCGCCTTCGGACCCCCAGATCTCGAATCAGCGGGCTGTGCCCGCTTGGCTGCCGGCTGAGCCTGCGCCGGTCGCTTGTCCCTCCTCTGAGACTCGGCCTCCTCCCTGACCCGAGTCTCCAACTCAATCTCCCTCTTCCGGGCATTCGCCTGGAGCTCAGCAAATGTTCGGTATGACGAGTTCGCCACGAACTCACGAATATCCCTCCTCAGTATGCTCAAGTACCGGCTCATACGTGCCTGCTCAGTAGACACGTGCTCAGGGCAAAAAAAATGCCCTCTCATGAAACATCCTCGTAATCACTGTCACAGACTCAGTTCCCTGCTTGAGGGACAAGAACTCCTGGGCTAGACGTTCCCTCTCCATACGGGGAACATACTCATCTCGAAACATCGTAGTGAACCTCTCCCAGGTCACCGCAGTAGGCTCTACAGTAGAGAAGTCCGCCGTCACAAACTTCCACCAGTCCTTCGCCCCCAAGCGAAGTTGGTTCAGCGCGAACCGCACTGTCAAATGCTCCGGACACGAGCAGGTATAGAAACATCCCTCAATATCATAAATCCATCTCATCGCAGCAATCGGATCCTGCGTCCCATCAAACTTTGGTGGCTTCGTGTTGCTGAAATTCCGAAACAGCAACGAGTCACCCCCCTGAGGTCTAGCAGCAGCCACAGCCGCAGTAGCTACAGCGGCCACAGCCTCAGTAACCGTTGCGTATCTCTCGTCAAACGTCTCAATCAAGGTGGTCTTGATAGACCCAAACATCTCTGGTATCTCTGTGCGGATAGCCGCTGCCACTTCATCGTGGATCATCTGACGAAGCTCCTCGTCACTCACGCCGCTCGTCTCTGGTCTGTGGCGTGTCCCAACCATGATGTCTCTGAAATACAACATAAAAATATCAGAGACTCGCTCGAGTGTACTTGCACTCGATAACTCAACCCTACTTGCTCCCTAGTACCCTAAGGATTCTTACTTGGACTGCGCACTGATCCGGTGTCTTCAGTAGTACGGGCCCTATACTACTGTCCACACCGCATCAGTATTCACCCCAAAGTCCTCCTCCTAGGATCCCAGATCATAAGTACTCTAATCTCGCTATGCATAGCCTATTCTCCAGTAGACCTCTCGTAAGCTCCTCGCTGCTACCTACTCACTCTCAAGCATCTCATAGTAGCAGTAATCTCCTAGGCTAAGTCATCACAAATCATGCCACTCTAGTCCTAATATGAATACCTAGCCTACTCTAGCATGCATAACATATCATATCATATCTCATAACACATAATGTAAGGGTATTTTGGGAAATCACCGTTCGGGCGTTGGCTGATCGTACACACTGCTCTGTTCTGCTCGTTTCAAAACCATTTACTCTTTTAGAAAGATTTTTTTATTGTGAAAAATTTCTCAAATCCTCAGTTTGAGTTCAGATACGCCCGAAGGTGCACCCGAATCCCTCAAACCAAGGCTCTGATACTAACTTGTAACAACGTAAATTTTCAAAAAAAAATTCATTTTAAACACATAATTTCATTCATAAAGAAATCCCAAAAATCCAACGTTTCACATATTATCCGAATAAAACAAATCCCAAGATCTCAATACATAAAATCCCTCAGTGTGTACGACTCATGACGCCGCCTTCCCGCGATCCTCGCTGGTACCTGAAACACATATCACATAACACGGTAAGCATAAATGCTTAGTGAGTTCCCCAAAATACCACATACAACACATACGCCACTCAAGGCTATATCACAGTACGACCCTCCGGTCGATGTTTCTCAGCGGAACCCTCCAGTCCCATAGCTCGTTGGACCCTCTGGTCCGGTCATAGCTCGTTGGACCCTCCGGTCCGGTGTATATCGTTGGACCCTCCGGTCCGGTCTATACAACACATAGCATACATATATCACAATGCACATAATCTCAAACATACACATAACACATAAGACCCTCTGGCCTGCACATAGATACCACTTTAGGTAAAGTATAGTGAGAAGACTCACCTCGGGTAACTCGGATAATCTCGCACTCGAACTACTGATCTAGCCTCCGCCTAACCACATAAACAATTTCCACAATATATAATGGCTCCCAAAGACTAGGTTGCTCTTTCTACAATCCCACAGAAGGGTAAAAGACCATTTTACCCCTCCCTGACCTAAAAGTCCAATTGTTGACCAAAACCCTAAAAGTCAACGAAAGTCAACTCAAGTCAACGGTCAAACTTTGACAAGACTCGCCGAGTGCACTCATGTGACTCGGCGAGTCCATGCGTGTCCTCTGACTCCTCGTAATGCCTCACTCGACTCGTCGAGTGATCCTTCCACTCGACGGGTTACCACTGGAAACGAATCGCGGGGCAAGCCGACTCGACTCGGCGAGTTTCCTTCATAGCAACGCTCAAATGACCTTCTGAGGTCAGATCTGCTTCTCTAACCTATAGATCTGACCTCCCCATGGCCAATAATCACGTAAAGGTCAAATCTTGACACTCATGCAACGCACCCAAGGCTTCTTTTGGTGAAATGGCTTCTAAAATGGCAACCTAGGTTCATTTCCTCCATGGAACAACATAATGCAGGATAGATAATGCTCTCTGGACCTCTAAAGGTCCAGATCCAGAGTCTAACACTCAAAGGGACAACATATGCATCAATTCAAGCCAATAAAGGGGCTAGAGAAAACCCTAGATTTAATGATCTCATACAAAATAGAAGAAGGGGTCGTTTTATTACCTCAACAATGAAGACCCAAGCTTGAAAACCACAGAATAGCAACTCCCTTGACCTTCTCTTGCTGGAAACACCTTCTACATTACAAAGCCACACCAAAAAGGATCAAAATAGCTCTCTCTCTCTCTCTCTCTCACACACACACACACACAACTCGCTCAAGCTCTCTAGGGTTTCTCTCTCTCTGGACTGGTAGCCGCAAATGAGGGCTATAAGGTCCATTAAATAGGGCACAGGCCCGGAGATTTAGGGTTTCTGACCTCAGCGCGGACTCGTCGAGTCCACTTTTCCAACTCGTCGAGTCCCTTCATTAATCCGAGTCATCAGTCGCGATCCAACTCGACGAGTCTAGGCGTCAACTCGTCGAGTTCCTCTCCTATACCCAAAATAAATAATAGAAAATACAGACCTGGAACTACGAATGTTACAATTATTGGCGAAATCACTCTTTTGTGGGTATACATATGGGATTTCGGTCATAGTTGGCAGCAAACACATCCACTTGGCAGCAAACACCCTCAAATTGATAGTAAACTCTTTATTTTGGCCGAAACCTCTTCATTTAGACAGTAAACTCCTCAAAATATCTTAATATCTTATCCTAATTTAGTTTACCAAGGTGATATGGTTCATTTACCAATGTAACCTCCTCACAAGTTTCCTTCATATATAAGATACCTCAATAGAAATCAACATTCACTTTTCACATATTCAGTAACGAAAACACTCTCAATTCTCTCCCAAGTATCAAACTTATTCCTTTCACTTACAAGATTCAAACTAGTCCACTAGATCATCCTTCTTACCAACAAGTTATAAGCTTGGTAAGTATATCTCAAATTTGATGTTTATACAATCTATAAATTATAGTCTCATCATTTATTCACACATTCATACGTTTTTAATACAGTAGGATACGACTATCGTTAAGTGTTCTAAACCAAAAGTCACCGTTTTTATCTCATTATCAAAACCATTATCACACTCGAGATGAGTTCATACCCCTACATTTTCATAACTTTTTCTATGTTCTAGGGGGGGGGGGATACAAGTAAAACACAAGGAAAATTGTGTTAATATACAGACCGTTGTTTTATGATTTATTACGTTTAAGTTTCATTTACGTAAAGATATCAAAGATGCGAAATAACTTTATTACAAAATTTGCAAATGGTTACATGAAAAATACATTAAAATGAAACAGTTATCATTTTCAACGAAACATACATTTTAAACTATAATAGGTATAGTTTGGAAAACATTCACGTTATTTTACCCTTGCCGGGCAAAGAAACGATTATATAAAAATACGATTATTTTTATATATTAAAAACATAATAAAAGGAGTAACAAATTCATGTACGAACATTTTTATTTCAAAAACACATATATCGTTGGAAATTTGTGAGACATTCATCTTCATCGTACCTATCCAAGGTATACATGGAAGTCCTGTTTTCTAACCAGAGTCTCCTCCCGGAGAGCGTGATACTTGTGTATAGATTTATACGGGACTGATGATCCCACACCCTGACTACTAGCTACAGTTAGACCGACATGTTATGGGTGATAAATGTCATATCATTTCGACGCCTGAAGAACGTCGAGGCAGGCAATTCATTTTCAGCACGGTTATGAAAACTCACATGATAAATAGCAATACGTTATTTTTACGTGAAATCGATAGTACGCCTATTTTACGTAAATACACATCTCTTCAAAAGGTTTTATTTACGAATAAAACTATATATTACTAAACTAAGTATGGCATATATACTTGTACTTTTCGGTCTTAGAAATGTAAAAGACGACAATTCAGTTTTATGGAAAATATAGGATTTTCCGGGATAAACACAATTACTTTACAACCAAACAGTTTACATTTCAACTTTATGGAAAATATAGGACTTTCTGGGATTAAACACTCTTAACTTATAAACAAACGACTTACAACTCATTTTATAGAAAATATCAGATTTTCTGGAAATAAACATGATTTCATCTCAATGAATGGCACACTTTTATTCATACAAATGCTTATGAACTCACCAACTTAAATGTTGACACTTTTTCTCAAATAACTTGTATTCTCAGGAAACCAGTAAAACAGGTTATCAACAGCTTTTGAAGATTTGACGCTAATGAGTTAAATAAATATTTTGACATCATATTGTAATTAAATTTTGGAAACATGTAACGCTTACAATGATCTAACTTTTTCAATTACGTATATGATGGTTGTGTTTACTTTCTTTACTATTCAATTGCTATGATACTTGTAACAACCCGATATTTTTCAAGACAATGTAACATTCAAAAAGTCAAATATAATGAACTATTTAGAATCAATGAAATCAGCGTCAAAAATGAAATGTTTTAAAATCTAAATTGGGATGCATAAAGTGTTTGATATCGTGCCAAGGTTTCCAAAAATATAAAGAACACTCAAATCCGAGTTATAACGAAGAAGTTATGACCAATAGAAAATACACGACACAACCGGTAAAACACTATTAAGCGTCAAAAGTGAAACTTCAATAAAATACTTTTTAGCCTTAGGTTTCTAAACGAAAGTCGTAGATTACGTTAAACCATGAGCATGCATAAAAATAACGCCCAAATCTGACTTCGTATGAGGAAGTTATGATTTTTCGAAATTTCGTATACAACGGTAGACAGCTAAAAACTCGGAATAAAGATCGAGCGATTTTTAGCCGACGCAACCTAAACGAGAGTTGAAGGTCTCACAATAGTAGTACAATGGTAAAAAGACATACGAAAACGGACATCGGATAAAGAAGTTATGGATTTTTAACAGAATTATCCTGTCCCGGCCTATTTAAAATAAAATATTAAAAATTTAAGTCAAAATTAGCCGACGAAGTCTAAATGAAAGTTGTAGAGTATATTCTCACCTACGCGTGGATATAAAGAACGTAAAAAACGGAGCTCGTATGCGAAAGTTACGCATTTTTGAAGTTTTTGGCACGCATTACGAAGCTTATCCGAAGGAGTACGCCCAGCGTACTCCGGAGTACGCCCAGCGTACAAGATGCATGGACTTGGATCGGCCACGTCGCCCCCTACCACTCTAATTCCATCCCATCCGAAGACCGGAGACCGTGACGCCATCGCTGACGTACGCCCCGCGTACGAGGGTACGCCCAGCGTACTAGGTACGCCCCGCGTACTTCGGTGTACGCCAAGCGTACGAGGGCAGTTTTCCTCACCTATAAATACCATGCGAGACCTCCGACTTTCCTTGCCCAATTCTCTCTTCTCTCTCACTTTTACTTCCCGTTTAGCATCCCGAGACGACCCCGACACCCCGGTTTTATACCTCAGCCCCGAGATTCCCGAGAATCTCACCACTTTCCGGTCGAAGTGCCACCCGAGAAAAATCTCGTTTTCTTCGAATCGTCACACTTTCCAGGTGAGTTCATACCCCTACTTTCTTTTCACGTCTTTTCATGTTTTAGGGGGGGGGGGGAATACAAGTGCAATACGAGAAAAACTTATCGTTTTATACATATCCAAATACACCAGCTACATTTTTATAAATGTTAAATAACTTCGATATCAACGTTATAATTTACATACAAAGTTAGTATTACATCGAGTTTTTATCACGAAATGGAACACACTTTCGGAAAAACTATAATGGGTATAGTTTACAAGTTATTCATTACATCTTTACGTGAACATTGTGAAAAGGAAATACTTTCATCTAAATGAAATATAGACTTTTCTTTTCATAAATCTATTAATACTAAGTGTTGTGAGACATTCAGCTTCAACGTACTCTCAAGTACGCATTTCAAGCCCTGTATTATAAACCATAATCTCTTGGAGGGAGAGCGTGATACTTGTGTATAGATCTATATGGGATTGACAATCCCGCACCTAAACTACTAGCTACAGTTAGACCGGCAGGTCTGGGGTGACAAACGTCATAACACTACAACGCCTGAAGAACGTTGTTACAGGCAGTCTAGGTCAATAGCATGGTTATAAAACTCACACGGAAGTATTAAAATAAGTTGATTTATGAGACTCTTGAATGCATTCAGTAATTACATTATTTGAGTATAAATACACTTTCACCATTTGAGCACGAAAGATACTATTGCACTCCAGCCGTTGGAACTTTTTCAAACTATAGGTAGAAAATATTGGATTTTCTGGAAAACACGTTCAGTTATTTTTACTAAAGGACATACAAATTTCAGTACAAAAATGCTTATGAACTCACCAACTTAATTGTTGACACTTTTTCAAAACTACTTGTATTTCTCAGGGAATCAGTAATACAGGTAACCATCAGCTTTTGGAGAAGGAACGCTAAGGCGTCTATTATCAAAACATTTTAAATCATCATATTTGTAATATTCTTTGAAACATGTATTACACGCAACAATGTAAGTTTTTGTTATATATATGATGGTTGTGTTTACTTTCTTTACAATATTCAACTGTTATGATACTACGTGAGTCACCCACCCCCGAATGTTTCCGCCATTCTGGTTTGGGGGTGTGACAATACTGCACATGACGTCCTCCGCCCTCGAACGTTTCCGTCGTTCAGGTTTGGGGGTGTGACACATATCTAGGTTATGACGAAAGATAGGAAAGAATGTCTCATCAAGTCAAATCGTAATAAGAACATGTATCCTCTAGAAATCAACATGATTATTAGGAAGCCTCAGTTGTGTCTCCTTCTAAAATTCGTTCCTAACATAAGTTGTCTATTGCGTCGGAGGCATGCACATCTTAATTTATGATATATAGATGATCTAGTTTCTAGTGAAATGGTTCGTGGTTTGCCTTTCCTTAATTTTGAGAACGATCATCTTTGTGCCAATTGTGAGTGTGGGAAGCCATCCAAGAAATGTCATCCTATCCTAATTGAAAAGTTAATTTCGGAACCACTCGAGATTCTTCACATTGATCTTTGCGGATCGTTTGCTGTTGAAAGCTTCCATCATAAAAAATACATTCTTGTGATTGTTGATGACTACAAAAGATTCACTTGGGTGTTCTTTTTAAGATTAAAATCAGAAACTACTTCGAGCTCATCAATTTCAATAATGGAATTAAAGTTCTCACAAAGATGCACATTCAAAGAATTCGTAGTGCACAATGGCTTCGATTTCACTAATGCCACAATTGAAAAGTTTCTTATTGGAAAAGGAATTGAACATAATGTTTCTGCTCCTAACACTCCATGACAAAATGTAGGTATTGAAAGAAGAAACCGAACCTCAGTTGAAGCCTCTTGGTCGATGTTAAATTTGACAAATCTTCCTCTTTATCTTTGGACTGAAGACTTCTCAACAGCTTGCTTTACTTAAAATCGGAGTATCATCAACCATCGTCTCAACAAGACTCCATATGAAGCAATGAATGGCTGCAAGCCGAGTATCTCATTTTTACACATCTTTAGACGCAGATGTTCATAAAAACAATCGTGATTAACTCACCAAGTTTCATACAAAGTCTGATGAAGCTATCTTTTTAGGATACTAAGCCAAATCAAAAACCTATCGGGTTTTAAATCGTAGTACTCGTGTAATTGAAGAAAGCTTTGATGTCACTTTTGAAGATAACTTTGTTCGCAACTTAGAACCAAATCACGTGACAATGCACATCCTTGAGTTTGATGCTCCAGTTACTGGTTCTCCCAATCCTAAAATTGCCTATGAAGTAGATTTCTAAAGCCTGTTTGGACAAATAGAAACAACTCTTGACTCGGAATCCTGATCACGACATCTTCAACTCCTACTTCTGTTTCCCAGAACATCTGTGGTCTGACCCTAACATTTCCTCTATTTGATTTCAAAGTATTTCCATGTCGGGCAGAGGGTGAGAATCCTCTGCTTTCGTGCCTTAAGGGAAATAAATCAATCCAACCCTTGAATCAAATGTCGATGAATTCTAAGATGCAGCAGATCAATCTATTGAAATTGATCCCATTCCGATCAACATTGAAGATGACGCCAACTTCTTTGATTTTCGGAATGAAGACAATGCTAGTATATTAGGTTCAAAGGTTTATGGGGGCATCATCCTTAAATTAGTTCAAGGGGAACAACACAATGCCATTGTTGATGTCGGATCATCTACTGCTCAACAACTTTCAAGATTGCATATTTGGACAAAGGATCATCCTCAAAATCAAGTTATTGGAAATCTAAACGTTGGAGTTCAAACTCGCTCTACTACTAACATTCAAAATGAGTGTCACTCCTCGACATTCATTTCAATGGTTGAACACAAATCCAACAAATAAGCCTTAGAAAATTTTGATTGGATTACAATTGTGTAAGAAGAATTAGCAGAGTTCGATTGAAATCAAGTGTGGACTCTCGTCCCTCCTCCTCAAGATCACCTTATTGTTGGAACTCGATGCGTCTTCCGTAACAAACCCGACGATGTTGGAGTTATCATTCACAACAAAGCGATATTGGTGGCTAAAGGATTTACTCAGATTGAGGGTCTTGATTATGACTGAACTTTTTCTCCTGTTTCCTGATTTGAAGATATCATAATTTTTCTCTCTTATGCTGCCTACAAGGACTTCAAATATTACCAAATAGATGTTAAGAGTAACTTTCTCAATGGAGAACTCGTTAATGAATCCTATCTTCAATAACCTCTTGGATTTGTAAACTTGTCCTATCCAAATTATTGCTACAAACTATAGAAACTGGTGTATGCCGTTAAGCAAGATGCTCTTGCATGGTATGGTACTCTCACTTGTTTTCTGAAGCGTTCTGGTTTTCAAAGAGGAATTCTTCATCCAACATTTTTCAGAAGAACAAATGGGACGCACCTCATGTTAGTCCAAATATATGTCGATGACATCTTCTTTGGGTGAACTGATATGATGATGGTTGCTGACTTTGCCAAGCTGATGGTTAGTCAATACTAGATGAGTATGAATCTTGAGTTAAGTTTCTTTCTTGGACTGCAGTGAAACAGACAATTAGAAGAATCTTCATTCACCAACAGAAACACATTTCTAAACTTCTGAAGAAATATTCAATGGATACATGTGCATCTTCAAAAGTTCTGATGGGTTTTGGACACAAGATTTTTTTTAGGCCAATCTGGTGAAGTTGTTGATCATAAGAAATATGGGGTAATGATTGGATCGCTACTGTACCTCGCCGCAAGTCGTCCCGACATCATGTTTGCAACATGCCTTTATGCTCGATTCCAAGTTAATCCTAATATTTCTCATCTCTTGCTAGTAAAGCCAATCTTTTGATATCACAAGGGATAAAAAAAACCTCAGAATTTGGTACCCAGCTAATGAAAATTTCATGTTGCAAGCTTATTTAGACACAAATTATGGTGGACTTAAACTTAATCGGAGAAGCACATCTAGTGGCTGTTAGTTTTTGGGTGGAACATTGGTTAGCTGGTTATCCAAGAAAAAGAATTGTATAGCTCTCTTAACAGCCAAAACATAATATATTGTTGCTGAAAGTTGTACCTCTCAAAGTCTGTGGGTGTTGTCTCAGCTGTTAGACTATGGTTATTGATTTCAACAGATTTCGATCGACTGTGATTCTCAAAGTGTGATTACGATCTCTCATAATCCGATTCAACACTCCATGACGAAACACATTGATATTCGGTACCATTTCATATAAGATCATGTTCTCAAAGGTAACATTGAGCTTTGAAACAAAATTCAATGGTCTTCTGAACAAAATGAGCTCGATGATGCCTGACTCTCACTTCTGTCAAGAAGTTTGTACTCTCTGATGGAAACATCAGAAAGCCAAATAATTCCGAACCAACCATCTTTCACCTCTAAATTATTTCTTCTTGAAATTTAAAGGATCATTTAATGTCTTTTAGTCGAACCTTTCTTTTAGTTTTGAGTTGTTACATTGATTGGTTACTTTGTTGCTATAAAAGTTTGTTGCGACTGGTTGTGATCCGTTGCAATCGATCGCAAGCCATCGTAAGTTGACAAGTTACATGAAATGATAATTGAGATCAATTGCATTCTGTTTCGATCATTCGAGTCTATCGCAATTCTAAAGTTTACTTTAAAGTTGTTACAATTAGTTTCAATGCGTATTCATCGATCGCAAGCTGTCATAATTTCTTAAGCAATTTAATAATTTACCTTCATTTGCGATTGACTGCGATCCATTGCGATCGTTCGCAATCTATCTTAATCTCTACAGTTCACCTGGAAGTCAATGCAGTTTGTAATGATTAATCACTAGTGCTCTCAAGATACGGTTCTCGTCCGATCAGTTCCGATCATCGCATGCAATCTCAGATTTCCATTTGTTTTGAACTTATTTAATGCATTGCAATCAATCGAAACAATCCTTATCTCATAATTCCTATCTGAGTTGGTGATATTATTTCAATTCATCTACTTTCTGAATTCTAATCCTTTAGATTTCGGAATTTCCCAGCTCTTTTCCAAAGTGTGACTATGATCATCCATGCAACTTTTGTCTCTGATATCAATTATTGAAGTTGTGCAACTTTTTGGATCAATATCAAACATTAGTGAAGGTTTTTCAAATTCTTTGAAGTATCCTATGTCATGTCATCTCGAAGGTTTTCTAATTCTGAGATTCCCTCAATAAATAATGCACCATCTTGGAATTTTCCTTGTTCCGAGATTTCTTCTGAATAAAAATAATAAAGGTAGTTAAAAGTATTGATTAACTATTTTTCTGAAACGACAAAATGCTTACACAACATTTACTTTCCTTTAATTCAAACATACTTTTTAGGCATAAATTTCAATAATGAACTGAGTGTTTTTCAGAATTTAAATCGATGGTTTTCCTTTTTGTGTAAACAACCGTCTTGTCTCAGACGTCTAGATATCATATAGGTAGGTTATTTATAGCATATGCATTTAATGCCAACCCATTTCTTTGTTGGGTGTCATCATTGCACTCTTCGACTCGACCCAGAATACCCTCCTATAAAAGGATTTTGAATGCTACTTTTCAATTTGTACGCTTTTTTTTGTCTTCTTCCTTAGAAAATTTTCTTTGTGTTCTATTCTCTGTGTTCTTTAGGCATTCAACAATCTCTTCCAAAACTTCCAAAACCTCATCCAAGATTAAATCATGAAAAGGATCTACATCGTCATCACCCACTTAACCAATTCTAAAAGATTCAAAATAACTCTTTTCACTTGATCCCATGGATTATTATGAATTTGTTCGAGTTATGGTTGAATTCATCTCTCATCATCTCATCGCCATTCCTCTAAAAAAAATTCCTAACCCTAATTTCCCATTTCATCTCTTATTTAACTTTTTTGAGAGAGTAAAAATTGATTATGGTGTTCTTGAATGCAAAATCACTAATGATAGAATTGTTCAAGTCTCCAAAGAAACTTTACTTCATTCAATTGGGGTTTCTCCTAACCATAAGGGATTTATGGTTATCAAGCCTACTGGTTAATAATTCCAAGATTTTCATACTCATATTGGATACAAAGGAGATTTCAAGGCCATGGAATTCAAGAAATTGGTTGGTTCTAACATGTGGATGATTTTGTTTCTCATGATTCTACAAGGCTTATCCGAAAAGCATGGCTGCACTGATACGATGAGAAAAGTTTGGCTATATGTAGTTTAAAGCATCTTCACTAGCCGAACAAGCACGGTTGACCTACCGAAATTCTTATGGAACGAACTTTTGAAGTTCACTAATAGATGGAAGATGAACGAAACACCATGGTCGAGATTCTAGGCTTTAACTCTGTAGCAGATCGATTGCAATTGTTATGAAACCATTCCTAACGCATCGGACACTCTTGAGGTATTTTGTACTTTCATAACAATTAAGTCTTATAGGTTACCAAATATATCATCTTTTGAACCTGTTAGACATCTTCCTTAACACATATTAGATGTAATTCCTTTAGATCGAGCTCACAAGAAATTCCATCTTAAGACCACGGTTTTGGTTGCTCTACTAAATCCTTCCCATGTCTCAAATGAGTAGCCCTCGTAAGAGAATTGACCAAGAAAGAAGAAGATCACGTTGAAGTGAAAAGGATCCCCTTCTAAAACCAATGCCAAAAAATAGAGCCAAGACTGATGAATCCTCTCAAAAAGATTCATAGGTCGGTTTCGGACCTGACTCTGGATCGCATCATACCCCACCTTACCACTCTTCGAATGCACCCGTCAGAGTTTCAACATCACATGCACACACTCATGGGGACTCAGCACAAAATCTACCCCCACCCTCTCAAAAGGATGGTGTTGGTATTGAACAAAGTCCCTTGGAGCCCCCTTGGACACACTCATGAGTCATTTCTAATCCACAAACTTCTTCAACATAAGCACAATTTATGGCCCCTGCCATAGGTTCTAAGCATTATGAACTAGGAGTTGTCCCTCCTACATCGGAAACCACAACTGAGCTGATATAAAGCATGTATAAAGGATATTCAGTTCTTACCTCTAACGATTAGAATGAAATTTTTGACATCGATCAGCTTCATCATCCATATCTAAAAAAATATCAAGTAGAGTTCACTATTCTCCAAATGAGAACTCGAGCACTTCACATCAAACTCTCAATGACACAACTGACTTATTCCGAAGGCTATGCTCTTTTGACCTCCACTAACAATAAAGCTAAAAAGACTCTAATTGATGATGTACCTGGTTCCACCTTCACTCCGGAAGAACCTCCTCACAACAGTTCTCCTATAGAATATGAAATGGAGATCATCTTTGAAGATGATAACATATTTTTTGTGGCTCTTGCCACTCAAACTTCATTTCCTTTCCAGATTCCTTATACATCCAAAGTCCTAAAAGACCTAGGATTTTCCTCGTCCTCAGATGAAATGAATATTAAGGATAAGGTTGGTGATTAATAAAATCAAGTTAAAGGTATTGATACCGTAGGTGTTGATGGTTCTCAAGATTCTAAAGATGCTGATATTAATAGAAATTCTTAAAGATCTTCCAAAGACACATGATCCATGGATGAAAACATTGTTGATCCGTTCACACTTCTGGAACTCTGAGACAATATTAACAAAGAAAATTCCTGAGTCAACATTGTCCCTTCCAAAGTCGCATCGCTTGACACTAAACTCGATGTGGCGATCAAATTTCTTTCCGAGATCAGGGTTGATGCTCCCTCGAAATTTTTCATAGTCAATCTATTGGATCAACTCATTTCTCTTTGATTGAGTCATACCTTGGAAGATGCTAAATAAGGATAAAAAGACAATCTTAACCATCATCTCTCCACTATCAATATAATGCACAAGATTCATGATTACATGATTTCTGCTACAACTGAAGTCATCAAGAAGACTCATTTTTTCCATTAAAAACAAATTCAAATGTTGGAGAAATAGATTAAAAGGAAGGATGGTTTCAACATGATTATGCAAGCGGTTATGAGCAAACTCATTCAGTCTACCCAACACTTTGTGGACACTCCAAATCACAAATTGGATGAAATCATATTGATCATGGAAGAGCATCTTGACACCCTCAAATCTGAAGCTCTGATAGCTAATGCGTATGACAAGCTCTAATAAAATCAATATGACTTTCCAATAGTGTTCGCAAAACTTGATGATCTTAATCCCGACGTATTGCTTGCATCGGAAGTAGGGCCTTACCATGTAAGAGGAGGATAGTTATGGAAACCATCTGAAGTAGGGCCATCTGATGATGAAATCGAATTCATCAAAGAGGTTGAAGCTGAAGATGTGTTTGTTAAAAATAGAAGATGAAAGTTAAAAAGAAGTTGATGAAAATGATCAAGTGGTTGAGCGATTCTAGGAATCCATGCAGACAATGAACAAAAATTTGTTGTTAAAACCCTCTCGGAAGTTGAAAAGAAAAAAAGGTCCTTTGTTTGTTGGCCATCAAATTTTGCCGATGCCTTCAAAAGAAGGAGAGATATGGCTAAGCTCAAAATGAAGATAGTTGTTGATGCATTCCAAGCTTCTCAGCGAATTCGTCATCCCATCCCGGCTCCAAAAATTCTTCTTGTTAATGATTGTCCTCCAATCATAAAAGCAGACGACTTATCTAAGTAACCTTTGATCCCTCCTACCTCAAAATTGTTCATCACTCCAATCGACCGACAAATCAAAACTTCTACCATCACTCCAGTTACCCTTACAAAGCCTAAGGAATCTCTTTTGAAAATGTCTATCCAGTGAAGAAGGTTAAAAAGAAAGATGGTTGGTCAATAGACAAATTTAATAGAGAAGTAGAATAGAGACTTAGAATTCAAACAATGAAGGATAATCTGAATCCCTTCTCTGGCATCTCTCCTTTAAATCCTCATCGAATGATCTACGATGATCATTTTGTTCCTTTCAAAAGCTATGCATTTCGGACGAACAACTTTGAGCAACTAGATCTTCTCATCTCTCCTCATTGAAAGTTCTATGTCAAGTTTGCTCCTCTTCATCACAATAACAACAAGAGAGTCTAATCCAAACTAAGAGAAAAAGGTTAAGCATGTTCTACTCTATGAATGCACTTTCTCAAGACAAAACTAGGTCAAAGTTCAGAATCACCAAGTTCAACGATTTCGGAACAAAGCCTCTTGTGAAAAACAATCTCACTTGCATTCTCTACTTCTTCTACATCTTTCACAACTCTCAAGAAAACATCAAAATCGCAGATGTTGATTTTCCTTCAATAAATCCAGATGAAATTCTTGTCGTTGCAGCTCACCTGAAGGATCAACAAACTTTAGAGTTCAACACTAGAGCATTCAATTCTGTTCTCAATTTCTTAAACGACTATGTTGCTGAGTTTGGAATATCAGATGTGGAATTTGCCCACCTATTTCGAACTGACAAAATTCTTACTATTATCTCTACTGATCTTGAAAAATCAATCTCCTTGATGAAGGTCCAATCAAAGATTCTGAGTTTAGATTTGTTTAATTGAAGAAAAGCACAAGCAAGAAAGAATTTTTTAGAGTTAGAGACAAACATCTTGGTGCTACCATAATCCTTCAGAGATTAATTTCAAAGACTCATAAAACCACACCTTCTGAAGAAATAAAGAAAGATTTTATTGATCATCTCAAGTGATTCATTTAAGTTCGAAGTTGGATGTAGAAAGATTATCTCTCTGCTTTTGGAGAATAGTAATACGATTACCAAGGATACTTAGGGGAGATTGTTAGTACATGAAAGTGCCCCTTAGTGAATCTGTGATGACTTGCCACTCTGAGATGATAATTGCTCCAAGATGAAGTATAGAGAATCGAAGACAGTATTATGAATGAGTTGTAAAGTCCGAGATTGTTCCATATTCCAAGATGGAATATTGTTTCCGAGATAGAATGAAGTTTTAGAGTTAAAGAAAATAGTCAGAGATGAGTAATTTCGAGATGATTCTGATTAGGAACTTAGTCTAACATATTCTGACAACATTAGAATGTTCTTTTGGTTATATTCCAGTTTTAGACTAGTATAGTACAACCATTAAGATCAGATGAAATTCACTTTATCATGATTTTGTCAGTGTAACATGCACCCTAATTTCCATGTATTTGTGCCGTTATTGTAAGGTTCAAAGTATTCCATTGATGATGAAAAGGGTCCTCCTTTTTTGACATGTAGGTTATTGGCCTAGACTTGTTTGTACCCTATAAATAGTTATATAATTTTCATTTTAGGGAAAAAGAGAGGCAAGATGTAGTCACTAAATGAGATGAAAGTTTCTTAGGTAGAATAGAGAGATTTCGATCTTTTCTTTTAGTGTAATTTCCTCATCTTGTTGAATAAAATATCTTGTTCACCAAGTACATCTTCATGATTGTGTTCGTTCTTAAAATCCGCATCATGAAATCATTCTTGTTATTTTTCCCAAGTGGTATCAGAGCGTGTCTACGAAGATCAATATGATTTGAAGTATCAGTTCTGGATTTGATTAATTTCTACACAATTTATTAAAGATTCTTGTTTTTTGGTGTTTTGGAATCAAGCTTTTAAGTTCAAGCTACTGTACATGGAGATTTATGGTGTTTGATAGTGTTCATCGTGGCAATTCCAATCTGATTCTCATTTAATTAATTATTTTCTTATTGGACATGGATCGTTTTCTTATTATGTCATATTCTTATTTTGGATCCAAGTCTATTAAGCGCTTCATGTCTATTTTCTTAGCCCAAGCTTATTTCCTTTTGAACTTTTGACTCTACTCGTTCCGGTTATTCGTTATTCATGTTTCTTCATCGATAATATCATCTTCAAACTAGAGATTCTTATTTTTGTTTCAATCAGTTGATTTATGCCTGATAATTGATTATCTGTTGAGATTCAATTTGTTCCTTCAATTTCTAATTTGATTCATGTATGATGACAGGATCTGAAATTCGATTTTGACTTCTTGCATATTCAAATGTTCTTGTTTTCAAATCTCGTATCATCTATCTTACGATATGCTCAAAGTCGAACCAACTAGAAAATATATTATGTTCTAAGCTGTTGCAATGATGAATATCTGGATTAGATGATTCGTGGTTTTGTAAATATCAACATGGTCTGGATGATGAAGAACCGATGAAGAGGGATTGCAATTTTGGTTGAAAATGAGTTCGATCTGAAAACCGATTTGTATAAATCAATTTGGTGTTTGTCAAGTATCGGAATCGGAACTGAAAGTGAATGTCTCTTTTCTGAATATTGATATCACGTAAATTGGTTTATTTGATCAAATTGGAATCATATTGATAACTGGTACGAATCGGAACTAGATGGCACATTCATCGGAACTAAGGAAATAAGAGGTCAAAATCGGAACCGTTCTCGTGGTAATGAGCGATTTGGCAATCAGAATGAAAGTCACGCGATCGGAACTTAAATCACAACAGGAATTGCGAAGTCAATCAGAACAATGATGCTCGGAATGAATGTCATCGAAGTGGAGGAGCTCGGAACTAGAACCGTGTTCGGAATTGATCAGAAAAGATATTATAATCGGAATTTATTTTGGAGTCGGAATTTTTGGGTCACAGTTGATTTCGGTCCTGAATGCAAATTGAATCGGAGTCAACTGGTTTGCAAGATGAAGGTTTTCGCTTTATCAGATAAAAAGGGGAAGATGACTGTTGGTTTATCATTTCAGTTCCTTGTCATTATGCAAGGTGACAAAATTAACCCAATTTCCGAAATAATTATAAATTTAAGAGCTGATGAACAAAATTGGATTTTTCGTGAACATATTTTTTCGTGAACATATTTTTTCGTGAATAGTAAATATTAGATTCTAACAAGTCTTGGCGGGTCGGAAGGCCGTGTTTCGCAAAATGTCACATTTTTTGTCGACGTTTTCGGATTTTAAACTTCATTTTTTTATTCCATTTTGTCGAGGGGAGCATATCAATGATTTATCCAGATCATTCTCATGACCTTTTGAAGGTTTTATAATCATTTTTCTAATATAAAAGGCGGAGAATTTGACATGGTCATTCGAAATCGGATTGTGATTCTTCAAATTGAAGATTTTTGATGAAGCTTGTGGTAGCGATATGAAAGTTGGTATATCATTTTTATGAAAGTGGGTATATCATTTTTAGGTATTGATTAACTTAAGGACGGGGATCCCAAAGGTTCCACCAATGACCGTGGTGCTTTGATTGACTCTAACTTTTATATATTTTTCAATCAAGTGAAGTTACGAATCTTGAATTTGATTTGTTACATGATATTTTTTGTTGGCTTATGTCATTAGCATATTTGAAGATCTTCGTGACTTGGAGGGGGAGTTCTTCAAGATAATAAGTGGTTTGGTTTCTTAATTTTGAAATGGGTTTTTATGGTGGGTTTGGCTTTATTGACAACCATTTGGATTACATTAGAAGATGAAGTTGAAAAATATTACTTCAATGCTTGGTTTCGTGTTTCTATATCCTACAACCCATTTTGAAGACTATTGAAGAATCAAGATTCATGGATTGCATTGATATTCCTCGTCACAAGATCTTTTCTTATTTGCTAAAGACTTGTTTTGGAAGTTGAAGCCTTGTCATCCATTCCATACTTTGATGCGGAGAATGTAAGGTTCAAAGTATTCAATGTATGATTTGACATGTGGGTTATTGGCATAGACTTGTTTCTACCCTATAAATAATAATGTAATATTCATTTTAGGGAAAAAGAGAGGCAAGATGTAGTCACTAAATGAGATGAGGTTTCTTAGGTAGAATAAATAGATTTCAATCTTTTTTTAGTGTAATTTTCTCATCTTGTTGAATAATATATCTTGTTCACCAAATGCATCTTCATGATTGTGTTTGTCCTTAAATTCCACATCATCAAATCGTTCTTGTTATTTTTCCTAACAGTTATGCACCCTTTGTCTATAAAATGGAGTGTCAACCTTGTACAATAAATGTAAGAATCAGATACAAAAATCAAGTATCAAATAACATTCTTAACTTTTATCAATACTGACAATTTTCTCTCAAACATTCATCTTGTTCTTATTTACTTTACATTGTTCGTATTTTACTTTAATCCTCTTGAGCACTTTGATGAGTTTTTTTACTTCAACTCTTGATTGTATCTTTAATTACTAGCAACCATTGACATTATTGTTATCTCAGGGTTTGTGTTTGCAAACCTTGTTCATGCATTTATATAATCCTATGCTAAAACCAGCTCTTTTGATGTGTTCGATAATTTTCTGTTGACAAATATTTCTTTCACAGTGGCCTTACAAAACTCACAACAGTCCTCAAATAAAGGAAAATTGGTACCCAGATAGTTAACAGAAAATTTATCAAATGTAAAATCAACATCATTAATTTTAAAATTGACCACATCACAATCAAACTCCATGGAAAGTGTACCAGCAAAAACATCAATTTTGGTTTTAGCAGTTTTCATGAAAGATCTTCCCAAAATAATTAAATTTTTGTCTGATATGTCTAGATTTTTTATGTCCATAAATTAAAAATCAGGGGAAAAAATTGTCTCATTCACTTGGACGAGAGCATCG
Organism: Lactuca virosa; assembly: GCF_052849685.1. Classification (NCBI taxonomy): domain Eukaryota; kingdom Viridiplantae; phylum Streptophyta; class Magnoliopsida; order Asterales; family Asteraceae; genus Lactuca; species Lactuca virosa. The sequence goes on along the minus strand of NC_136428.1, from coordinate 338,691,056 downwards.
TTAAATACACCTTTTGGGTGTACTGTCGAGAGATCTGCCAACTGAATGAGTTTCTCGGTCTTTTAGTATTTAATTTTTCTAAAACTAATAGTAGGAGGACATTGAGTGATGCACCTAAATAAAGCATGACATTAGAACAAGTAAGGTTTCCCAATTTGCATGGAATCAAGAAAATTATTGGATCCTTGCACTCTGGGGGCAAACCTTTTTAAAAAATAGCAGAAAGAATTTTGCCAACTTTTATGGTTTCGTTAATTTTCTGTTTTTTCTTAGAAACACGTAAATGTTTTAAAAACTTGGCATAGCTAGGAACTTGTTTAATAATATCTAGTAATGTAATATTTACATCCACCTTGTTAGGTATTGATGTTGCATCATTGGGCTGTTTTGCTTTTAGTCCATTATGTAAACAGTATGGGCCTGTCCAACTGTCTTATTTATTAGGGTTTATGTATTTATAGTGCATGCATGCACCGTAGGTTGTTAACGCTTTTATCTTTGGAAATCTTTGTAAACCCTAATTACGCCTCTACAGTAGCAGTTCTTGATCGAGCTCTTCTGAGGTTATGAAGCTTAAATCATTGCCTCGTTCATCTTTGCTTTATGTTTTTGAATCCTATCGATCTTTTAAGTTTTAATCTCATCAATTGGTATCAGAGCAGGAGACTGTGTAATCTATAGGCATCTCTTCTATTAAAAGAAGCTATTAGGGTTTCCGTTAATATTGAATCTTGTTTAGCCGTCATCTCAGTGTTGTTGACGTTTTCATTGTGATCTCAATATTACCCTAAGCTTTTACACGTCAGATTCTTAAACAGCTTTTGAAGATCTTGTTAAAATGTCGCATGACGAATCTCAAATCAATTCCATCACTAGTATTGGGTCAACTACAAGGTTTCCCATTCTCTTTCCCAGCGATTATGAAGTTTGGGCACTTCACTTTAAAGATTATGTTCTAGGTGTAGAAGATAATGGCTAGTTGATCTGGAAAGCTATTATTATTGGAGCTTTTGTTCACTTTGGAACAAGAAGGGTGATTAAAACTCAGGCCGACCTCAATCGACTTCTTTTGGAGGTCAAAGAAGTTCCTCAAGATGAAAGAGACAAGCTGTAGAGCAACATCAAAGCAATGATAATCATTAGATTTTCATTGCAGGCTTTCTTCTTGTTAGTTCTTGTGATACAGCCAAGGCCATATGGGATAGGCTTGAAGAGCTTTATTCAACAAATGCTGATCTGGAGCATTTTATTCAAATGCTCTTGTTGTCTGAATTTGGTGCTTTCGCACAAAAGACTGATGAAAATCTGAGTCAAACGTTCAATCGCTACAATCATCTTCTGATCAGGATGATGAAACATGGGATTGGACGAGAAATTATTGAGAAGAAGGTAATATTCATGAATGGGTTAAGGTGTGAGTGGATGTCAGTGGTTTCAACGGTGAAAGCTCACGAGCAGTTCAGAAATTATACCTTGGCAAAGCTAGTAGGAATCTTGAAATCACACGAAAGTTAAGTGACTAAAGAAATGAAAGTTGTGTCTGGCATGGGTACGTTGGGTCTAGTTGCAAAGGGGAAGCAAGTTGCTGAGGATGATCCTGAGTCTAACCTTTCTGACTGTGAACTCACAAATGAAGAATTTGCTCTAATGGTGTCATATCCTAGGAGATTCGCAAAGAAAAAGTTTCCCTCCAACAAAAACCGAAACTGGCAGGGAAGCTACAGTTCAGAAAATGTGAAAGAGGATAAAGTAAATAGCTTCTAGAAGGAAGAAGATAAGAAAGAGAAAAAGCTTGCAGGTGATTCAGGCTATGATTTCAACTATTGTCACGACAAGAATCATTTGGCTAAGGAATGCATGCTGAGGAGAATGAACGAGAAGAAGGAGGGAGAAGATGATGAGGCGTACCATCTTCGCAAGCTTGAGGAAATCAAGCAGAGAAAGAAAGCTGATAACGCTATGCCTGCTTTGGTTGTGCAGGGAAATAATGATGAAGATGAGTTTGGTGGAGTGGAAGTATGGTCCACTGATTCAGAGGATGAAGAAGTTAGAAAACCCACTCATGGAAAGAGCTTTGTGGTGAATGAAGGGGATTCACATGTGGGTGGAAGATCCTTTGTGGTGACAAATGGCGTCCCACAAATGCGAGGGTATGCAACAGATAAAGGACAAGGAGAAGCGAATGGAAGAAGGGATGACAACTGCTTCACTACAAAGCCAATTCTTGCACAAATCCACGAATGTGATCGGCTGATTAATAAGGTACATTCCATTATTGAATCTCTTAATGTTCCTGTATCTAATTATGAAACTGAATTAAACGACTTAAAATTCACCTTTTCAAGTATAAGTGAAAGTTTGAAACAAACTCGCCTATCAAACGCTAACATAATCGATCAAATCAGCAGGGTGTCATCAAAAAGTGAGGAGCGGAGGATGTGGATAGAGAAGATTGAGTTAAGAGCTTTCTAGGTGTAGGGATGAGTCTATTTATTTACAACGAGACAATTTAAAGCTTTTAAAACAACGTAACATTTTTTTGTTTAATTGCTAAGAGGCTTTATTTTAATATCACTCAATTGCATTTGGATTGTGAAATTGGTAAGAAAATTCATAAAATGATCTTGCCATTTTTGGAATTAAAGGAAGATGAAACTGATGCTGATTTTTTCCAATGTGAATCTATCGTCTTATCAAATGAAACCTCAGAGGCTTATAAAATTGGACTTGACAAAATTGAATCATATATTCAGTCCAAAGACCACAAGGACATGCTAAGACAGTTACTCGATGAAAATGACAGGTTAAAGATCAAAACCGAAATTGTTCAGAAATTTGATTCATTGAGTTCGAAATTGAGTTCAGACAATAGATTAAATGTTGAAAATATTTCTGAATTCGATGAGGATAGTGAGATGAGTAATATATCTATAGAAGATGAGGTTGACTATTCGCAATTCCTTAAAAACGAATCTGAAAAAGCGAAAACTCTCATTTCATAAAATTCAGTTGAATTCGCATATCTTTCTCAAAATAATCCAAAAGTTCTAAAGGAAGTTGCGACTGTCTTTCTAAAAGTCCAAACGTCACCTAACCAAGTCTTTGCAGTTAATGGTGTAACTAAACGTCAAACTGTTGAACTAACGTCCTTAGTCGAAGCTGATAATGTTGATGGGTGTGATGAGTACTTTTGGTCCGCCCCGATTGACAATGCAGATGAAACAATAGGTCTCTCTTAGAAGACCTCTTGGAGAGTTAAAGGAAGGTATGTAGTTGAACCTTTAAATAAGGTTAATATCACCTACGAAAAAGCAAGTACCATTGGAACCAAGGATAATCTCACTGATAACTCCTCAGTTCAAGAAAACACTCCTGTACGAAAGACAACGGCAAAATCGAACGTTCACAAATCTGCTGAACAGTTCGCAGCACAAAAACGTCAATGGAATGTCAGGTACAACAAAAATCTACAGGAACGTAAGCAATTTTGGAAGTTAAGGAACCTTAACTATGTTCACCATGAAAAGTGTTTCCATCCTCAGATGAACGTTGAATCAAATGCCAATTCCAAAAGCCAAAAAGCCTTTTCGCATGTGAATCCAAAAGGTTTCTCACCTCATCAGTCTCGGAGCCCTCAGGATCCGAAGCACACAGTTCATCATAGATCCGATGTCTTAAAACCCACCTATCATTCAAATTACAAATCATCTCTCAAAACCACCTTTGTTTCTAAACTAGGAGTTTCACACTCTTCCAAATTCTCACGACAAGATAAAGGGAAGGCGAAGGTTGTTTCGGAGTCTAACATTCCTTTTAAATCTAAGGAGGAAGAGAGAAAGCTTGCTAAAAATCAAATAAAAAATGAACAAAACCAAAAACAAACTAACTTGAAAGAAACGAACTAGAAAGATAATCGTACTAAGGTTTTCACAATAAAGAAGAAAGATCAAACAACCTTAACCAATAGAACTTTTATGATTGATCTCTCTATTGCTTATCTAGTTATTGTAAAAGGCTCACGAGGATCCAAACAGATTTAGGTTCCTAAATCTGCTTAATTTTTACAGATTATTTGTGACAAACAGTTTGACACTGAATGGTACATCGACAGTGGTTGTTCGCGTCACATGACGGGATGAAAAAAGGAGCTGAGAGAATACAGGGAACTAAAGAATGGTGGTCTCGTAAAATTTGGTAATAATGCACTTGTGGAAATCAAAGGTTATGACATGATAACCAATGGCGAATTCTCAATTCGCAAAGTGGCATATGTTGAAGGACTGCAACACAACTTAATAAGTGTTTCGCAGTTGGTAGTTGGTACAGGATTAAGGGTCTTTTTTGAAGATGAAGGATCTGAAATTATCGAAAAGAAGACGAAAACAGTGCTGCTTAAATCAAAACGCAAAGGCGAGATGTATCCATTGAGCATCAATCCGATACGAGGCAATCCTTCTATATGTCTACTTACTAAGGCTGCTATAGACGATAGTTGGTTGTGGCATAGGAGACTTTCGTACCACAATTTCAAAGACATCAACAAGCTAGTTCTCGGTGATCATGTGCGAGGTCTTCCCCTCTTGAAATATGACAAGGATCATCTTTGTGTTGCCTGTGAATTGGGAAAGCACACCAGGAAAAGTCATCGAACTAGAGTGAACACGAAGGTTATTGAGCCACTCGAACTACTTCACAATGATCTTTATGGCCCATCTGCAATCGAAAGTATTGGTGGTAGTAAATATATTCTCGTAATTGTAGATGATTTTTCTTGTTTCCCTTGGGTGTTCTTTCTTAAGAAAAAGTCTGAAGCAACTCCAAAGCTCAAAGATTTTATCAAGCAGATTGAGTTACAACTGCGAAAGGTGGTTTACAATGTTCGAAGTGATAATGGTCTGGAATTCAAGAACCAAATGTTCGATGAATTTCTCACTAATAAGGGAGTATCTCACAATTTTTCTGCTCCCTATACTCCATAGCAAAACGGAGTCATTGAAAGACGAAACCGTTCACTATTCGAAGCTGCTAGGACCATGCTTTCTTTCGTAAACCTGCCTCTTTACTTCTGGGTTGATGCTGTTGCCACCGCCTGCTTTACACAAAATAGATCCCTTCTTAATAAAAGATTTCCTGTTACTCCTTATGAAATCATCAATAAACAAAAACCTAACGTCAAGTTCTTCCATGTTTTCGGTTCCAGGTGTTTCATTTTCAATGCAATGGAACAACGAAACAAGTTTGATGAGAAGGCTGACGAAGGCATTTTTCTGGGATATTCGCTAACATCGAAAGCATATAGGGTTCTTAACAAATGATCCAAAAGGATTGAAGAAACCTATTATGTCACATTCGATGATAATTACTTAAAGAAGAATCAATCGAATGATAGTCAAGCAAAAGAGATCTTTCCTTAAACGAACCAAGTCACCATTCCATTGGTTAATCTTTATGAAGAATTCATGCTTCTATTTTATGAACCAGAGAAGGCTATCACTTCTGAAGCGAAAGCAACTAACAACAAGGTCGATGTATTGAAGAAGATAATTAATGAAGCTACGAAAGACATGGACCATCAGCCATCAACTACGAACGCGCCTCAAGACACGGACACTCTAGTCCAGGGGGAGAATTCTGAATCCAATGCAAATCCTAAGGGGGAACCACCGAATGCACAAGAAACGAACATTCTGTCGCAGGGAGAGGGTTATACTTCATCTCCTTCATCTGACCCAGATTGATCTCTGGCCACCATGACTCACGAACCTCCATTCACAGGAGATACTTCAATTCCTGATGAAGAGGACCACTCGTCATTCGAGGGGGGGGGGGGAATAAGGATGCGAATGACGATTCGGATGTTCAATCAGAATTCGAAGAAGTAAACACAGAATTGGATCCCTCTTATGATCCAAATTATCATCCACTAGTCAAATGGAGCAGAGAACACCCCCAAACCCAAGTCATTGGTGAATCTTCTGCAGGGGATCTTTCGAGATCTCAGATAAAAGCGAAACGAACTGCTTTATTCTCCAAAGTGGAATTCTGTATGTTCAATTCATTCGTGTCCAAGATCGAACCCAAAACCATCAACACTTCTCTTGGTCATTCAGATTGGGTGCAAGCGATGGAAGACGGGTTCAATGAGTTCGGACAAAACAAAGTTTGGAGGTTAATTCCTACTCCACCTAAAGGATCAGTTGTTGGTTTGAAATGGGTGTTCCGTAATAAGTTGGATAAAGAAGGGAATGTAATAAGAAACAAGGCGAGACTCGTGGTTAACGGTTACTATCAGGAAGAGGGTATCGACTATGAAGAAACCTTCGTACCTATTGCAAGGTTGGAATCTGTTCGCATCTTTTTCGCATATGCAGCGCACAAGAACTTCGAAGTGTTTCAAATGGATGTTAAGTGTGCTTTCCTAAAAAGAGAATTAGAAGAGATTGCATACGTGGAACAACCACCTGGATTCATGAATGAAAAGTATCCCGATCACTGCTATATTTTGGACAAGGCAGTCTATGCTCTGAAGAAAGCTCCAAGAGCCTGGTATGAAACACTCATTCGCTTCCTAAAAATGTCCAAATTTAAACAAGGTTTGGTTGACCCAACCTTCTTTCGTATGAAAGAGGCTGACCACTTGATGATCGTCCAAATTTATGTTGATGACATCATCTTTGGCTCTACTAATCCTAGCTTAACAGATGAATTCCGAAATTTGATGAAAACTAAATTTGAGATGAGTTCTATGTGTCCAATTAACTTTTTCCTTGGATTGAATATAAGATATGGACCAGAAGGCATTTTCATAAATGTGGAAGCATACACGAAGACCTTGCTGACTAAGTTCTGCATGATGGGAGACTCCAAAGTGAAGGTTCCAATGGCATTCGGAACAAAACTAACACCATCTCTGGAAAAACCAACTGCTGATATGACTCTTTATCGCGAAATGATAGGATCCTTAATGTATCTAACAACTAGTAGACCAGATATTATGTTTTCCGTTTGTTATTGTGCTAGGTTCCAAGCAAATCCAGGCAGTTAAGAATATCTTCAGATATCTGAAACGAACCTTATCACTCGGTATATGGTATCCTGCAAAATCAGGTTTTTTCGTTCAAGCGTTTTCAGATGTTGATCTTGGAGGATGCGGGTTAGATAGAAAAAGCACAACTGGAGGATGCCAATTTCTCGATGGCAAACTTGTCAGCTGGCAGTCCAAGAAGCAAATATATGTCTCTTTGTCAATAGCCGAAGCTGAGTACATCGCTGCTGCATCTTATACTTCTTAGGTCATATGGATTTAGAGTCAATTACGAGACTATGGCCTGAACATGAAGCGAATCCCACTCTATTGTGATTCCGAAAGCGTGATTCGCATCTGTCACAACCCAATGCAACATTCAAATACTAAACACATAGCGCAGATGTAACGCCCGTAGATCCGGGCTAGTCAATTTAGAGATAATAAGGGTCGAAAACGAATTTTCGACAAAAGGTTATTTAGAATGAATAATCTTAACCAAGTTGTAGAATATTTCACAAGGTTTCCGTACATATAAAGAACGCCGAAATCCGAGTTATAACGAAGAAGTTATGACCCGTCGAAGTTTCGCGACGGAACCGACACAACACTGGGGAGCGTGAATAGTGAATTTACGATGGAGCGATATTCAGCCTTAGCGATCTAAACAAAAGTTGTAGAATACGTTAAACCGAGAGCGTCCATAGAAAGAACGTCCAAATCTGACTTCGTATGAGGAAGTTATGATTTTTCGAAGTTTCGGCTTAGCGGTGTACAGCCCGAAATTCGAATATTAGATCGAGCGGTTTTTAGCCGACACAACCTAAACGAGAATCGAAGATCTCGTTATTTTTAGCGTAACGATAAAAAGATAGACGAAAACGGACGTCGGATGAAGAAATTATGAATTTTTAACGGACCAATCCTGTCCCCGCCTGTTAAAAATATAACATTTAAAATCGAATCAAAATTAGCCGACGGAGTCTAAACGAAAGTAGTAGAGTACGTTCCCACCTTCGCGTGGATATAAAGAACGTCAATAACGGAGCTCGTATGAGAAAGTTATGATTTTTAGAAGTTGGGAAAGAAAAATGCGAAACGGCAAGGGAGGTGATGACGTGGCTCGATCAGGTCCGTCGCTTGCTGATCACGGTCTGGTGTTCGGATTCGGACACGTCGCCTCGCGATTACGCCCCGTGTCCGAAGTTGGGTACGCCCCGCGTACTCCGACTCTTATCCGTTCCGAGTGCAAGACAGCTGGAGGCTCGTTGGCAGCCTCATCCGAAGATACGCGCCGCATAGCCAAGGATTACGCCCAGCGTAGTCCGAGGCCTCGCAGGCTATAAAAGGGGGCGAGGGTTTCCGACTTTTTCACACATTTCTCACTTCTCTCTCTAGTTTCTTTCTCTCTCTAACTCCCCTAAACCCTCCTAAACCCTAGGTAAACCACCTAGCACCCAAAGGAAGCTCCGAGGCTCCCGGAGTCCCGAGAAATAGGGTCTTTCTGTTTCGAAACGCTGCTCCAAGCGAAGCCCAATTTTCGATAAAACCCGCTGTAAGTGAGCTACGCCTACGCTATTTTTAATATAACTTCTAATTAATTATAGTAACATTATTAGGACCTTAAAATAAGTATTTGGGCTATTATTATGAGTCATGTAGTGTTGTTTAACGCTTATATAATAATAATAACAGCTAGACTATTAATTAGTCACGGTTAACGGTAGACTAAACCCTAGTGGTATTGATACTAGGTTTTGTCGAAGGAAAATTATTTTGAGATAACGAAGCGCTGTTCGAGGACAGAGTCACCACCGTATCAGGTGAGTGCATAGTTACTTTCAACTTACACATAGATATGAAGTATTCTATATAAATTACGTGCTGTGTGTGCATATTATCTGTATACTTGCTATCTATGCTGGATGAACAATTTTATACATGTTTTAAATGATTTAAAGTGTATATGTATTTTATATCTACGATAATGTTGGGGAAAACATGGGTAGATGTAATAGATGGAATATGAGTTGGATGATGAGTTGAGAGGTGTTATAGACCACGAGGTGAGGGTGAGAGGTGGACGATGTGAGAAGCCTTTCCCAAATGATGGCCTCGTCATTCAGCAGAGTATGGATGACAACCACGAACTATTCTAGACAGTCCAGTGGAACACTAGCAGGCTCGCAACCTGTAGGTTTTGTGAACGATGTGTTCACTCGGTGTACTCTAAACACTGGCGTCCATGCAGACTTGGTGCCTAAACCTTGGTGATCATGCAGACTTGATGCCTAAACCTTGGTGATCATGCAGACTTGATACCTAAACCTTGGTGATCATGCATACTTGATGCCTAAACCCTGGCGACTATGCAGACTTAGTACCTAAGCCCTGGCGACTATGCAGACTTAGTGCCCGTTGTGTAAATCGTGGCAACGATGGACTTCGTGCCGATTCCTTAGGATGATCCTTAGGAATGAATGAATGAGGAATAACTGATTCTTAGGGTAGATCCTTAAGAGTAAAGAAGATAATGGGGATGGGTAATTGGGTTGATTGTTTGATTGTTTAAACATAATAATTATATTATTCTGGGTTGAAAACCCTATGTACTCACCAGGTTTCCCAACCTGACCCACTCAATTTATTTATATCACAGGTGTCGATATGATGTCACATTACACTGAGAGATTAAGGAGATATAAACCACTAGCGATAATGAATGTAAGTTCTGTTTATGCTTATGTTTCTGTATTGACAATGACATCCCAAATGTTTTAAAATGAATAAAAATACTTTTCTTCGGAAATGCTTTGATAAAGAATTTATCATGTTTTACTTGGAACAAATTCCGCAACCTTTTTATTAAAAGAGATACTCTGATTTTTATAAAGCATAAACAAAAATCGGTCTTTTCTGGCCGTGAAAATGGGGATGTCACAGTTGGTATCAGAGCATTAGTTTAAGCGAACTAGGAATATGGATTTATTTCTAGACTTAAACTTAGAGTGCTAAGCGATGATTGTGAGGGGTGAGCACTAGCTTATTTTAGGAATTGTGCCTGTGTGTTAAATGCTTGTGCCTGATATGCTGTTATTTGTTCGGATCTATGGTCTATTGCCGACCGGATCTGGAAACCTTATGTGTTTAGGATTTTAAGCGTTTAACTACGATATTAGAACTAGCATATAAACGTTTCGGAGTGATAAGGATGATTTAAAACGTCAATCCTAAATTAAGATCTAGATTCACCTTATGCGGTGTATAGATCAAAATGGAAAGAACCCGCAGTGGAGCTGGGAATGCAAATGGGAATAGGAATCAACCCCCGGTGATTCAGCAAATACCTGTTGTAGTAGAAGATGTACCCGAGCCAATCACCATGGCTGGAGTACAAGCCATGATTTGGGCTATGTTAGCTGAACAAAGGGAAGAAATGAGGCGGATGTTGAATAGGGACGAACCTACTATGCCCATTGAGCAACACGAGCTGATTCCCGAGCAATCGGAGGAAGGGAACTACAGCCGCCAAGTAGGGCTGGCAATTCTCGACACGACACGCGACACGACCCGCGACACGACACGAAATAAATGGGTTTGGGTTGAGTTTTTCAACCCACCAACCCGCTAACCCGCCAACCCGTTTATTAAACGGGTCATATATGGGTTTCTCAAAAAATAAACGGGTTGACCCGCCAACCCGTTTATATTCTCAATAAAAAATATATTTTATTTTTAAATGTATTTATGTATCAAGTATTAATATTTAATAAGTATTACATAATATATACCATTTATTCATAGACCATTTGACTGTTTTGACATTATGACTCGTGGTGGATGGTCTAATGTCATATGTCGTAACCTATAAGGCTAAGTCTGTAACATGTTTCTATGAATGTTTTTAATTTTCATTTGGATGTTTAAGACTTAAATATCTAAACTTCGGACCCATGAACCCAAATCTGACCCACGAACCCGCCAACTTGTGAACCCGTATAAATAAATGGGTTAGTGGGTCATATATGGGTTTATGTTCCAAACCTGCCAACCCGTGACCCGCCAACCCGTGACCTGTATATTTAAATGGGTCGTGTTTGGGTTGGCATATTTTGACCCGCCAACCCGCGACACGCCAACCCGAACACGACACGATGCCAGGCCTACCGCCAAGTGAGTCAAGTGGGGACTCAAGGTGAACAAAGGGATGGCCCAGAGAGGAGAAACGACAAGGATGGGCGAATGTACAAGAATTTCTTGGGTGCGAAACCACCGAGTCTCTCAGGAAGCCCAAAACCTGTTGACATTGTGGATTGGATCTCCGAGATGGAGATGGTGTTTGAGAGCTGCGACTCTAGCGAGAAACAGAAGACTGTCTTCGCAATAAGACATCTGAAAACTGGAGTCTTGAGCTGGTGGAAGCTATTGGCAGATACGATGCCACGAGGAGAAGCCCTAAGGATGTCATGGGAAGAGTTCTTGGAACAGTTGAAAATGCAGTACTGCTCAGAGATAGATCTGATAGACCTAAACAACGAGTTTCAGAACCTGAAGAAAGGGAAGATGAGTGTTGACGAGTATGCAACCACATTCACCGAGAGGATAAAGCTATTTCCCTACTTGGTTCCTACTGAACTCTCCAAGATTGATAGGTTTGCTAACGGACTGCCCACAGACTTCGGCCCAATGATCAAAATGGCAACTACCCTGAAAACAGCTGTTAGAACAGCTAAGAATGTAGAGACCCAGATAAGAGAAAGGGGTCTAGAAAAAGACAAGGCAGGAGAAAAAAGGAAGCATGAAGGATCTTCAAAATCCAACAAAGAAAGGAAATTCTCAAAGACTGAAGAAGGAGGAAGAGGTGAAGCCAAGTGGTGCGAGAAGTGTAAAAAGAAGCACTTCGGGAAATGTAGCGAGGAGGTGATTGGCTACAAATGTGGAAAGATGGGGCATTACGCCAGCAAGTATGCGTCCAACAAGAAGGTGTGCTATGGATGTAACAAAGAAGGGCATATTTCTAGGGACTGCCCAAAGAAAAACGAGGTAGCAAGGCCAAACACACCACCAAGGCCAAGGGCATTCCACATGATCCTCGACGAAGCGGAAAACAACGCGAGGAACCAAGGATGAGGAATTCATACCTGAAGATCGAGTTATGAGGTAGCCAAAGAGATAGAACCGTATGATGTAGCATATTAGAGGCATAGTCTAGGGTGAACTTGAACACCTATGTAATAGTTTCGAGAAATAATAAAGCCTTCGTTTTGTTATCTGATGTGTTAAATTGTTATGTGATTTTCCTGTATGGTGACTTGGAAAACTGCGAGACAATACTCGGGACGAGTATGAGTAGGTGTGAAAGGTAGTAGATGCATATACTACCGGAAGCACAGGACTCACGCTTGGATCAGGGAAAGTCACAAGGTTACCAAGAAGCTAGTAATTGATACCGTTTTATTCAAATATGTCGTTACTATCGTTTCAGTAATGACTAAGAAGATGATTGTTATTCCGACCCTAATGGTCATATCGAATTGAGTCCGGATACGATGAGTATGTTACGTGGTTCAGAGAACCAAGTTTGATGTAGCACTTGACTTAAGCCGGAAGAATTAATTAAAGCGATCAGTAGAGGTATCACGATGGTTGCTTGTAGCTAGAAATGTTACCTTTTAAGATGTGATTAGAAAATGAAGGAAGGTATAGTCTGTGAAAACTCAAAATTTCTATCATGTACAACCATTCACTTCAATAGAAGTCAGAATTGTTTCTGCTAACATTTAAGTTGTTTAGAGTCGGTTTGAGTGTTCTAAAGCCTAATACTTCAAGAGGTAAACATAGGAAGTATGATTTAGAGTTAGTTAAGCAACATTTAAGTCCCAAAACTCCAAGAGTTTGGAGTTTACGGCCTAAACATGGAGTTTACGACCGTAAACTCTAAGGAGTATAAATATGACACTTAGTCATTTTAATCACTGTTTACCATTTTCAAAAACCAAGAAGCCATTCTCTCTCAAGGATCATCCGATTTTCCTTCTTGATCTTCAACTTAGTAAGTGTTTATTCCTTGATTAGTTGATATACTTCATCACCTAGTGATCTTACATGATTTCATCCATGAAATCATCCTCTTTTCTTAGATCTTCAAGCATTTCACCAAGAACACCAAGAACACACACTAGTGTTCTTGAGCCTTAAGCACCCTTACAAGCTACTATACTGTAAGTACTCTTGTCTTAGCTTGTTCTATGCTTAAATCAACTAGATTACACTTAGAAATCATCAAGAAAACTAGATCTAAAGGGAGTTTACGGCCAAGGAACGTCCTTGGGCCGTAAACTCTATTTTAAGGGTCCAAATGAGCCCTAATCCCTTCCAAAGCCTTGGAATCAAGTCTAGAACACTTCTAACATGAACTAAGGACCTTAAACATTGATTTGGTACATAATACCATGAGTTTACGGCCGTAAACTCATGGAGATATGGTCCTTAGGCCGTAAACACTAGTTAGTGGTGCAATGGTGCCACCATTCCTTCCTAGGGCTTGGATTTGATCATAGAACACTTCATATTGACTTATAAGACCTTAAATCACAACTTGATATTTAGTACCATGAGTTTACAGCCGTAAACTCATGGGGAAATGGTCCTTGGGCCGTAAACTCATGTGTTTCTTACCATATGGGCCTTAAACTCCCAAGTGAGGCCCTACACCCCTTATATGCAACCCTATATGGTTCAACACTTCAGTACAAGTGTTTCCTAGTCCCTAAGGTTGTTACATTACTTAATTAGTTGTTATAAACACTAATTGTAAGCATATATGGGTCATTATATGTTAAATAGGATCCGTGTGTGCTCAAGTCCTCACTTGACACTTAGCATCCTATACCGATCTTACTTTCGCATCACTCACTTCAGGTGAGTTCATACCCCCTTAACCAACCCTTTTAAATGCTTTTATTAGGGGGGGGATACAAGTTGTATATCATAGTTATTATATCAATCACATGTGATTAATAACTATCAAGCATATGGATTTGCTATACTTTCAAACTGTCTTATCAAACAAACTACTTTTAAATCGTTTTATAAACTGATATCAAGTCATGATTATTTATTGTTTCAAACCCTTTAAAGGTATTACCAAACCTCTTTTCAACTTATGTATTGTTAAAAACCATATCTATACACTTATGTAGTAAGTATATATATATATATATATATATATATATATATATATATATATATATATATATATATATATTGATAGGAAAGTTGTGACTTCAGTTCCAACACTTTTGTGTAACAAAGGTGAATAAACATACTTGGACATTTTAAACTACATTACTAGTAAACTATAATAGGTATAGTTTAGGAAATACTACTTGCTATTCCTAGTACAAAGGGAACATACAAGAGTCAGTTCATTCACGAGTCTATGCAAATATACTACATACTACATGAAGAGATACTATTACATACTATATGAAGAGATACTAATACATACTATATGAAGAGATACTATTACATACTATATGAAGAGATACTACGACATACTATACGGGACAGACCATTCTACACTTGGTTGTTAGCTACAGTGGGAAACTGCACATCGACGGATGTCCTCGGTTGTACTGTTCGGCGAGTTACCACGCCGTGTTTATCCTAGACAAAAGGATACGATTTCAATGATTATATAATTTTCCCTATTACGTTTATCTTGTGACACATTCACATAAACGATGAGGTAGACTATATTTTGATAATAATAGTTGTACACAGGGAAAAACCTTCATTCATATAGAGAAGCAAACCTTCAAAACTGTCGGGTCTTGGTAGAAGACTACTTTTTATACTAGTAGGAAATATGGGATTTTCTACGGTTTCCATACTTATACGAACTTTTTCATCAAACATTTACAAGTCTTTTCTTTACAGTTTTGCCAAATCAAAGACATTAAAATACTTATGAACTCACCAGCTTAAATGCTGATCTACACTTTCAAAATAACTTGTATTCTCAGGTCATTAGTAGATAGGTACCGGTGACAGGTTTTTGAGAAGACGGAGCACATACAAGACTCGTCTTTTATTTTGATCATTCAATTTTTGGTGCCTATTACATTACAAAGAATACACATGTATTAAAACTCTACTATTAATGAAATGGATGATGTTGTTGCTTGTTTACTACTTTGAATTGTTATGATACTTTACATGACGTCCTCCGCCCAAGAACGTTTCCGCCGTTCTTGGTTTTGGGGTGTGACAGATTGGTATCAGAGCATTGTTTATAGTGAATTGAGTATATCAACCCATAAAAGATATACTAACTATAAACACAATGGGATTAAAGTACTCTGACCAAGAGTTTATACTTTTAAATAATAAAATATTTAACTAAGTATACATACTTGCATTCATACTAAAATCAGTGTCATTAGGACAGAACAAAAGTATTACGATTGTTGAATATCACAAATAGGCTTGGGGATGTATGGTCAGTTCTGGGAGTGGCATAGCCTGATCAACTATGTTGGTCCGAGAAGTGATTAGCGTATGCCCAGGAATGGTTGTGGTATGACAACAAGTCTAAAAACTTACCCACACTACTACAATGAGAACATTAGAACAAAACATAAACTTAAAATACTATAGGATTATTTCGTGTTACTATAATTATCTTAGTTAGTACGCCTCTTAAACTGATTCTTTTACCTCTACTTCTCATGTAGATAACATGGCTGGATTTCATATCCCTGGAGACCCGTACTTCCCAAATCAGGGCAATGCTGGATGGCTAGATGGAGAGCCAGAAGATGACCATCCAATACCTTTGGATGATCACCTCGCAGAAGGCTTTTCGGATGGTTCTGACTCCGAGCCAGAAGTCAACAACCTACCCCAAGAGGGTCAAGCTCCAAATCTCAACCCCCGACCCGCGTTTCAAGGTCCCACACCATTGTGTCCAACAAACTTGAATCGTTGGAGTGATGAGCAGGGTCAACCATTACCCTTCAATGGAGACCGAAGCTTTTCCAACCTCAGCGAAGGAGGCTCGGCTGACCGAGTCCTGCCCATTATTGTCCGCAGGATTGCTTGGAATGTCGAGCAAGGTCGGGCAACCATTGACCGAGTCATGGAAATTGACGCCAATTCTGGTGTTAACACGGTCCGCATTCGCCAACTCGAAGAAGCCATGGGAAGGACTAGGAGAACCAATGAGGCTCTGCAGCAACAACTAGCTGCATCCCGCGTTGAGGTTATAGAACTTCGAGTGCGTCAAAGAGCTCATGGGCGACACCTTCAAGAAGTGGTTCGTCAACTGGCAGATCTGAGGGTTCGCCCGAGGAATTCCCGTCGCCAGTAGAAGATGTCTAGCTCATCTTCCCTTTTGATTTAAGGAATAGCCTTTCCTACTTATGCTCTAAGTAGCACTTGTCTGTAAATTATTCCTGCCTTTCAAGTACTTTGTTAGACTTCTAAACTGTCAACATTTTCCCCTATGGTATGATGTAAGACCTTTAGTTAGGTCATTTTCCCGAACTTATTTACATCTTATATACCAGTAATTTCAACAGTTATCTAATCTATTCAGAGATTCATGCTCTCATTTGATATCGAACTATGGTGACTTAGTTCACAAGACACTTTCAGTTTCTATACTATTGGATTCTTATCATTGTTTCTATCTTTTAAACTTAAAGTTAAAAGATGCCTCCTCGCAGAAATCCAAGACGTAACAATAATAATGAAACACCGATACCACCACCACCGCCACCACCTCCTCAGTTCGACGCTGCTATGTTCCAAGCGGCTGTCACGGCAGCCGTAGCGGCTGCCATGTCACACATCAATACTCCTGTCCCTAGTGGATCGGGAATTGGTGCACCTCTTTCTAACCATGGCGAGAGTCATGGGCACTCCCAAGAGTGCACCTACAAGGATTTAACGAATGCCAAACCCAGGAATTTCAATGGAACTGGAGGGGTGATGATTTTGAGGCAGTGGATAGAAAAGACAGAAGCAGTCTTTGAAATCTGCGCCTGCCTAGAGAACAACAAGGTCAAGTTTGCTACTTGTACCTTTTCTGACAGGGCTTTAACTTGGTGGAATGGCCACGTTAAGTCACTGACTCTAATTATGGCAAATTCGATAAGCTGGGAGAACTTGAAAGCCATGCTGATGAGAGAGTACTGTCCACGAGGGGAAATTCAAAAACTCAAGCAGGAACTCTGGGGTATTAAGATGGTTGATTTTGACGTATCAACCTATACTAATAGATTATGTAATCTGGCAATTCTTTGCCCGGATATGGTTGCTCTTGAGAGCAAGAAAATACAGAGATATATTTGGGGACTGTCGCCCCAGATTCAGTCAAGTGTGTTAGCTTCAAGGCCTGTTACTTTTGACAGCGCTAAAGAACTGGCACAATCTATTATCGATTACGGAAACCACCAGAACACAACAATTGCTACACCCGATCAACAAAAGGGAAACAACAACAACATAAAGAAAGGTTGGAACAAGAGGAAAGGAGGGTCTTTACAAGAATCCTCAAAGAAACAACAACTAGTTATAGTAAATGTTGCTATTGTACCTACTGCTGTTCCTACTAACCCTTCCCAGCAAAGCCTTATGTGGGTAACCTCCCGAAGTGCAACAAATGCAACTTCCACCACAACGGACCTTGCCGAGAAATGCAGTGCTCTAACTGCAACAGAAAGGGGCATACTGCCCGTTTCTGCAAGACTCTCGCAAAGCTGAGCACTCAAGTTCCCAATGCTGGTGTGGGCCAAGCTTGATACGGTTGTAGCGAGGTGGGTCACTACAAACGGAACTGCCCGAAGGCAGCGAATACTGGCAGAGTAGGACGAGTTTTGGCTATGGGCCACGAGGAAGCCGTAGCTGATCCTACGATAGTTACTGGTACGTTTCTCCTCGATAATTCATATGCATGCATACTATTCGATAGCAGAGCAGAGAGAAGCTTCGTAAGCCAGAAATTTGTTCACTTACTTAAAGAAAAACCACATACACTAGAGGAATCATTCACTGTAGAAATGGCAAACGGGAAAACGGAAAGTACTAACTGCATATACGTAGGTTGTACTCTAACTCTAGATGGTCATTCTTTCCAAATAGATCTCATGCCGGTCTCAATTAAAAGTTTCGACGTCATAATCGGCATGGATTGGTTAAGTCATCGTCGCGCCGACATCATGTGCTTTGAGAAAGCAGTTCGTCTTAACCTCCCTAACAACGAAACTCTAGTTATCTACGACGATAAAACTAGTACGAACCTTCACATCATTTCGTCTATCCAAGCTCAAAAGTACTTGCGAAAGGAATATCATGCATTCCTTGCTCACATCGTCGATACGAGTCAAGAAGTGAAGGAAATTCAGAACATTCCAGAAGTACGCGACTTTCCCGACATCTTTCTAGAAGAACTACTGGGATTACCACCGCAACGCCAAGTCGAGTTCAGAATCGACTTAGTGCCAGGGGCTACGCCAGTAGCCAAATCTCCTTATCGCCTGGCACTAGCAGAGATACAGGAGCTTTCCTGTCAGGTTAACGAACTTCTCAAGAAGGGATTCATTAGGCCAAGCTTCTCACCATGGGGAGCACCGGTCTTGTTAGTCAAGAAGAAAGACGGAACGTTTCGTATGTGCATCGACTACAGGGAACTCAACAAGCTTACCGTTAAAAATCGTTATCCTCTACCCCGTATTGACGACTTATTTGATCAACTTCAAGGAGCAAACTACTTCTCGAAGATAGATCTACGATCCGGGTATCACCAGTTACGAGTGCTAGAGGAAGATGTCGCCAAGACAGCCTTCCGAACTCGTTATGGACACTACGAGTTTGTAGTGATGCCGTTCGGATTAACCAACGCACCAGCTGTATACATGGACCTGATGAATAAGGTGTGCCGTCCTTACTTGGATTAGTTCGTTATCGTCTTCATCGATGACATACTTATCTACTCCCGAAGTAAGGAGGAGCATAGTCAACACCTACGAAAAGTCTTAGAAACATTACGATCGGAGAAGCTCTATGCGAAGTTCTCCAAATGCGAGTTTTGGATTCGAAGAGTCAAATTCTTGGGCCACGTCGTTAGCGAAAAGGGAATACACGTGGACCCTTCCAAAATTCAGGCTATTGAGAACTGGTCGGCACCAAAGACACCTACTGAAATTCGTCAATTTCTAGGTCTCGCTGGCTACTATCGCAGGTTCATACAGAACTTCTCTAGCATCGCTAAGATGCTTACTACATTGAACCAGAAAGGCGTGGCATTTAACTGGGAAGAGAAACAAGAGAAGGCGTTCCAAACGCTGAAGCGAGCCTTATGCACCGCTCCAATACTATCCCTCCCAGAAGGAAGAGAAGACTTCGTAGTCTATTGCGATGCATCCAACCAAGGGCTCAGATGTGATATGATGCAACGAGGTAAGGTCATCGCCTATGCCTCGAGATAGCTGAAGACGCACGAGGTTAATTACACCACACATGATCTTGAGTTAGGAGAAGTTGTGTTTGCTCTGAAGATCTGGAGACATTATCTGTACGGTACAAAAAGCACTATCTTTACAGATCACAAAAGCCTTCAACACATCTTCAATCAGAAGGAGCTCAACATGAGACAACGAGGGTGGGTCGAGCTACTCAATGACTACGAATGCGAAATTCGTTATCATCCAGGCAAGGCCAACGTAGTAGCTGACGCCCTAAGTCGGAAAGAATACTCTGGTCGTAGAGTCAGATCATTGACTATGACAATCCATTCACACTTGTCCGCACAAATTAAGGAGGCTCAGCTCGATGCTTTGAAACCTAAAAATGTGGCAAGTGAATCCCTGAGAGGGATGGATAAGAACTTGGAAGTCAAGGGTGGCGGAGCCTTATATCTCATGGACCGAATCTAGACACCGAAACACGGTGGCTTCAGAGACGTGGTCATAACCGAGGCGCACAACACTCAGTATTCCGTTCACCTGGGTTCAGATAAGATGTATCTAGATCTTAAAAAGTTATACTGGTGGCCTAACATGAAAGCAGAAATTGCTACCTTCGTGAGTAAATGCCTTACTTGCACAAAGGTTAAGGTCGAATACAAGAAACCATCAGGTTTACTTCAGCAACCGGAGATACCAGAATGGAAATGGGAGCGGATTACTATGGACTTCATAACCAAGTTGCCCAAGACAATGCGTGGACTTGATACCATTTGGGTCATTGTCGACAGATTGACCAAATCCACGCATTTCCTACCAATCAAAGAGACTGACAAGATGGAGAAACTGACAAGAACATACATTAGGGAGATTGTACGACTGCATGGTGTTCCCATATCCATTATCTCCGATAGAGATAGTAGATTCACTTCGAGGTTCTGGCAGTCGCTACAAACTTCCCTAGGAACGAGGCTGGACATGAGTACAGCCTACCATCCACAGACCGACGGACAAAGTGAGAGGACTATCCAAACCTTGGAAGATATGCTGAGAGTCTGTGTGATCAACTTTGGGAAGGCATGGGATACTCATTTACCCCTTGTCGAATTTTCCTACAACAACAGTTACCACACGAGCATAAAGGCTGCTCCATTTGAAGCCCTCTATGGCCGAAAGTGCAGATCCCCTCTGTGTTGGGCTGAAGTGGGTGACACCCAGTTAGCTAGAGGACGAGTTCCTGACAGCACTCTCACAGGTCCGGAAATCATACGGGAAACGACATAGAAGATCGTTCAGATTCGTGAACGATTGAAAGCCTCTAGAGACCGTCAGAAAAGCTACGCAGACAAGCGAAGGAAACCTTTGGAATTCCAGGTGGGAGACCGAGTCCTTTTGAAAGTCTCACCCTGGAAGGGCTTGATACACTTCGGAAAGCGTGGAAAGCTAAATCCAAGATACATAGGGCCTTTCGAGATTCTTGCTAGGATCGGCCCTGTAGCTTACAAACTCAATCTACCGCGTGAACTCAGTAACGTACATTCTACTTTCCACGTCTCAAACATGAAAAAGTGTCTGTCCGACGAGACTCTTGTAATCCCACTCGACGAGATAGAGATCAACGAGAGCCTCAACTTCGTGGAAGAACCTGTGGAGATCATGGACCGAGAGGTCAAGCAAACGAAACAAAGCCGTATCCCGATAGTGAAGGTTCGCTGGAACGCCAAGCGAGGACCAGAATTCACTTGGGAGCACGAGGATCAAATGAAATTGAAATATCCTCATCTTTTTGCTTAGTTATTTGTAACTACTTATTTGCTTAAACTCTAATTTCGGGACGAAATTCCCTCTAACGGTGGGATGATGTGACAACTCGAAATTTCTATCATGTACAACCATTCACTTCAATAGAAGTCAGAATTGTTTCTGCTAACATTTAAGCTGTTTAGAGTCGGTTTGAGTGTTCTAAAGCCTAATACTTCAAGAGGTAAACATAGGAAGTATGCTTTAGAGTTAGTTGTGCAACATTTAAGTCCCAGAACTCCAAGAGTTTGGAGTTTACGGCCTAAACATGGAGTTTACGGCCGTAAACTCTAAGGAGTATAAATATGACACTTAGTCATTTTAATCACTGTTTACCATTTTCAAAAACCAAGAAGCCATTCTCTCTCAAGGATCATCCGATTTTCCTTCTTGATCTTCAACTTAGTAAGTGTTTCTTCCGTGATTAGTTGATATACTTCATCACCTAGTGATCTTACATGATTTCATCCATGAAATCATCCTCTTTTCTTTGATCTTCAAGCATTTCACCAAGAACACCAATAACACACACTAGTGTTCCTGAGCCTTAAGCACCCTTACAAGCTACTATATTGTAAGTACTCTTGTCTTAGCTTGTTCTATGCTTAAATCAACTAGATTACACTTAGAAATCATCAAGAAAACTAGATCAAAAGGGAGTTTACGGCCAAGGTACCTCCTTGGGCCGTGAACTCTATTTTAAGGGTCCAAATGAGCCCTAATCCCTTCCAAAGCCTTGGAATCAAGTCTAGAACACTTCTAACATGAACTAAGGACCTTAAACATTGATTTGGTACATAATACCATGAGTTTACGGCTGTAAACTCATGGAGATGTGGTCCTTAGGCCGTAAACACTAGTTAGTGGTGCAATGGTGCCACCATTCCTTCCTAGGGCTTGGACTTGATCATAGAACACTTCATATTGACTTATAAGACCTTAAATCACAACTTGATATTTAGTACCATGATTTTACAGCCACAAACTCATGGGGAAATGGTCCTTGGGCCGTAAAATCATGTGGTTCTTATCATATGGGCCATAAACTCCCAAGTGGAGGCCCTACACCCCTTATATGCAACCCTATGTGGTTCAACACTTCAGTACAAGTGTTTCCTAGTCCCTAAGGTTGTTTCATTACTTAATTAGTTGTTATAAACACTAATTGTAAGCATATACGGGTCATTATATGTTAAATAGGATCCGTGAGTGCTCAAGTTCTCACTTGACACTTAGCATCCTATACCGATCTTACTTTCACATCACTCACTTCAAGTGAGTTCATACCCCGTTAACCAACCCTTTTAAATGCTTTTACATGCTTTTAAATGCTTTTATGGGGGGGGGGGGGGAATACAAGTTGGATATCATAGTTATTATATCAATCACATGTGATTAATAACTATCAAGCATACGGATTTGCTATACTTTCAAACTGTCTTATCAAACAAACTACTTTTAAATCGTTTTATAAACTGACATCAAGTCATGATTATTTATTGTTTTAAACCCTTTAAAGGTATTACAAAACCTCTTTTCAACTTATGTATTGTTAAAAACCATATATATACACTTATGTAGTAAGTATATATATATATATATATATATATATATATATATATATATATATATATATATATGTATAGATAGGAAAGCTGTGATTTCAGTTCCAACACTTTTGTGTAACAAAGGTGTATAAACATACTTGGACATTTCAAACTACATTACTAGTAAACTATAATAGGTATAGCTTAGGAAATACTACTTGCTATTCCTAGTACAAAGGGAACATACAAGAGTCAGTTCATTCATGAGTCTATGCAAATATACTACATACTATATGAAGAGATACTATTACATACTATATGAAGAGATACTACTACATACTATACGGGACTGACCATTCTACAGCCGGCTGTTAGCTACAGTGGGAAACTGCACATCGACGGATGTCCACAGTTGTACTGTTCGGTGAGTTACCACGCCGTGTTTCTCCTAGACAAAAGGATACGATTTCAATGATTATATAATTTTCCCTATTACTTTTATCTTGTGACACATTCACATAAACAATGAGGTAGACTATACTTTGATAATAATAGTTGTACATAGGGAAAAACCTTCATTCATACAGAGAAGCAAACCTTCAAAACTGTCGGGTCTTGGTAGAAGACTAATTTTTATACTAGTAGGAAATATGGGATTTTCTACGGTTTCCATACTTATACGAACTTTTTCATCAAACATTTACAAGTCTTTTCTTTACAGTTTTGCGAAATCAAAGACATTAAAATACTTATGAACTCACCAGCTTAAATGTTGATCTACACTTTCAAAATAACTTGTATTCTCAGGTCATCAGTAGACAGGTACCGGTGACAGGTTTTTGAGAAGACGGAGCATAGACAAGACTCGTCTTTTATTTTGATCATTCAATTTTTGGTGCCTATTACATTACAAAGAATACACATGTATTAAAACTCTACTATTAATGAAATGGATGATGTTGTTGCTTGTTTACTACTTTGCATTATTATGATACTTTACATGACGTCCTTCGCCCCAAAACATTTCCGCCATTCTTGGTTTTGGGGTGTGACATCGTCTGTTCTGGAATTTGACTCTAAAAGACCTGAGTCCAAGCAATGCGTCATACGATGAGAGGTCGTTAGAACATGACCCATCGGTCTATTATGATAATCGAAGGACGAGACTTATCTCAAGTTTGTTAAAGAAGGAGTCTCCAATAAAGATCGAGATCGTGACATGAAGATCATGACTGAAAGTCTAACATGAGATAGAGAGAGGGTCCAAGATCGGGCACCGCTTGCAGTCAGGAAGTCTTAGAGTTAGATACTCGTTCGAAGAAACATCAAAGTTACGGTTATTACTTAGGATGAAGAAATAACGTATGGAGTCATCATGTGAGCCCTGTTTCGTTGATGATTCCGGGACGTAATCATCCTAAGGGGGAGATAATTGTAACGCTCGTAGATCCGGGTTAGTTAATTTAGAGATAATAGGGGTCGGAAATGACTTTTTGACAAAAGATTATTTAGAATGAATAATCTTAACCAAGTTGTAGAATATGTCACAAGGTTTCCGTACATATAAAGAACGCCGAAATCCGAGTTATAACAACGAAGTTATGACCCGTCGAAGTTTCGCGACGGAACCGGCACAACACTGGGGAGTGTGAATAGTGAATTTACGATGGAGCGATACTCAGCCTTAGCGATCTAAACAAAAGTTGTAGAATACGTTAAACCGAGAGCGTCCATAAAAAGAACGTCTAAATCTGACTTCGTATGAGGAAGTTATGATTTTTCGAAGTTTCGGCTTAGCGGTGTACAGCCCGAAATTCGAATATTAGATCGAGCGGTTTTTAGCCGACACAACCTAAACGAGAATCGAAGATCTCATTATTTGTAGCCTAACGATAAAAAGACATACGAAAACGGACGTCGGATGAAGAAGTTATGAACTTTTAACAGACCAATCCTGTCCCGGCCTATTAAAAATTTAAAATTTAAAATCGAGTCAAAATTAGCCGACGGAGTCTAAACGAAAGTTGTAGAGTACGTGCCTGCCTTCGCGTGGAAATAAAGAACGTCAAAAACGGAGCTCGTATGCGAAAGTTATGATTTTTAGAAGTTGGGAAAGAAAAATGTGAAACTGCGAGGGGGTGATGACGTGGCTCAATCAGGGCCGTCGCTTGCTGATCACGGTCTGGTCTTCGGATTTGGACACGTCGCCTCGCCATTACGCCCCGCGTCCGAAGTTGGGTATGCCCCGCGTACTCCGACTCTTATCCGTTCCGAATGCAAGACAGCTTGAGGCTCGCTGGCAGCCTCATCCGAAGATACGCGCCGTATAGCCAAGGATTACGCCCAGCGTAGTCCGAGGCCTCGTAGGCTATAAAAGGGGGCGAGGGTTTCCGACTTTTTCACACATTTCTCACTTCTCTCTCTAGTTTCTTTCTCTCTCTAACTCCCCTAAAGCCTCCTAAATCCTAGGTAAACCCCCTAGCACCCAAAGGAATCCCCGAGGCTCCCGGAGTCCCGAGAAAAAGGGTCTTTCGGTTTCGAAACGCTGCTCCAAGCGAAGCTCAGTTTTCGATAAAACTCGCTATAAGTGAGCTATGCCTACACTATTTTTAATATAGCTTCTAATTAATTATAGTAACATTATTAGGACCTTAAAATAAGTATTTGGGCTATTATTATGAGTTATATAGTGTTGTTTAACGCTTATATAATAGTAATAATAACAGCTAGACTATTAATTAGTCACGGTTAACGTTAGACTAAACCCTAGTGGTATTGATACTAGGTTTTGTCGAAGGAAAATTATTTTGAGATAACGAAGCGCTGTTCGAGGATCGAGTCACCACCGTATCAGGTGAGTGCATAGTTACTTTCAGCTTACACATAGATATGAAGTATTCTATATAAATTACGTGCTGTGTGTGCATATTATCTGTATACTTGCTATCTATGCTGGATGAACAATTTTATACATGTTTTAAATGATTTAAACTGTATATGTATTTTATATCTACGATAATGTTGGGGAAAAACATGGGTAGATGTAATAGATGGAATATGAGTTGGATGATGAGTTGAGAGGTGTTATAGACCACGAGGTGAGGGTGAGAGGTGGACGATGTGAGAAGCCTTTCCCAAATGATGGCCTCGTCATTCAGCAGAGTATGGATGACAACCACGAACTATTCTAGACAGTATAGTGGAACACTAGCAGGATCGCAACCTGTAGGTGTTGTGAACGATGTGTTCACTCGGTGTACTCTAAAACCTGGCGTCCATGCAGACTTGGTGCCTAAACCTTGGTGATCATGCAGACTTGATGCCTAAACCTTGGTGATCATGCAGACTTGATACCTAAACCTTGGTGATCATGCAGACTTGATGCCTAAACCCTGGCGACTATGCAGACTTAGTACATAAGCCCTGGCGACTATGCATACTTAGTGTCCGTTGTGTAAACCGTGGCAACGATGGACTTCGTGCCGATTCCTTAGGATGATCCTTAGGAATGAATGAATGAGGAATAGCTGATTCTTAGGGTAGATCCTTAAGAGTAAAGAAGATAATGGGGATGGGTAATTGGGTTGATTGTTTGATTGTTTAAACATAATAATTATATTATTGTGGGTTGAAATCCCTATGTACTCACCAGGTTTCCCAAGCTGACCCACTCAGTTTATTTATATCACAAGTGTCGATATGATGTCACATTACACTGAGAGATTAAGGAGATATAAATCATTAGTGATAATGAATGTAAGTTCTGTTTATGCTTATGTTTCTGTATTGACAATGACATCCCAAATGTTTTAAAATGAATAAAAATACTTTCTTCGGAAATGCTTTGATAACGTATTTATCATGTTTTACTGGGAACAGATTCTGCAACGTTTTATTAAAAGAGATACTCTGATTTTTATAAAGCATAAACAAAAATCGGTCTTTTCTGGCCGTGAAAATGGGGATGTCACAGCTGAGGTATCATTTCATCAAGGATCATGTAGAAGACGACAAGGTTGAGATACATTTTGTACGATCTGCAGACCAATTGGCTGGCATATTCACGAAAGCCTTGCCTGAAGCAACCTTTAGTAAGATTCTCCAAGGCCTAGGAATGATGGAAGCTGAATCAGTTCCAAAACTACTTTCGGTTTTGCAGTAATCCTTTCGCTTTCGTTTTTGTTTTAAGACACGCAAACTGGTGCAAACGCTCGCTCTAATTCGTTTTTGATTTTTTGGACACGAATTGAGACAAACACTCGTCCTATCTCGCGCCTTATTTTTTGTTAAAAAGCGAATGCTTGTGGTCTAATCTTTTTGTGTATTTTGTATATTATGCTCTCTTCTTTGGTTTTATTTTTCACTAAAGCTTTCAAAATACAAAAATATTTAATTCGTTTATGTTTTCTCATTAATATCCAAAAATATTTTATTTTTGTTTTTATTTCTTTTTCAGGAAATTTCAAAATACAAAAATATTTTCTTGTGTTTTTAATTTCGTTTCTTGAGTAGCATTGCAGGTTAGATTGCAAAAACAAATGATGAGGTAGGTATAATTTCTATATCTTTGTACTAGCTAAGTGTCCCTAGAAACATGCTGTTCCATGTTGTCCGAAGCGTCAATAGACTCTATGTAAAGCCTTAATGAATCGAATCTACCATTCGTTTCTTCCAAACTAGGCTGTTAAATTCACATTAGTCACAAGCTACCTTATTCTTCTCATCTTAAGTTAAGGGTTATCTGCTTGGTCATATTTGCATAGCAGAGGTACATTTACTTTTCTGGAGCCACCCTCACTTTTCTTCATTTGCCTTCGTACTCATATATGTAACCCTTGAGACTCTCAGCTATACCACTGAGGTTTATGGTTACGAAACATCTGAGTTAATGATCTTAGTTTCATTCACCACGAACTGAGTGAGACCCAAAATTCTTCACACTTACATGAATTGACGGTGAACGATTAAACGTTCTAAGTTTTCACCATGGAATTAACGTAACTCCACCTTTGTGGATTGTACCACAAAATTTCATTTTCTTTTTGTGAGATCTTTATGAACTGTTCTAATACGAAGTATTTTCTTCCCATTGTTGGATTAATGTCTAAGTCCATAACTATAATTGGTAAGACTTGACCCGACCCGGCATGGTCCATTTGGGTTGCATGGCATCATGCATTTGGATAGACTATAATGAGAGAAATAACACTTAAGGTTGGTTAATATATTATAAGTTCTAATATACTAATAAGGTTATTTAATTAGTATTGATCAAGAATTAATTTGGAATTAATTAAGTGATCAAAAAGAGACTAATTAAATATATGGGTTGATTGTGTAAATCATTCATTCTTATATATGTGGGCTTGTGATCTAAGATTCCTTATGTTGGACTAAGTCCATGGGGTGACCCATGGATACTCCATGGAGGTTAAAATCCATGGAGCATAAGGAATAGGTAAAGTTATGAGTTACATGGTGTAACCCTAATAGCCACCATATAAAAGAATCCCATGGCTCAAGAAATCGTGCACTAATGTGTGAGTGTGAGGGCTAGACGATTTTAAGGAGTGTTCAAGTTTCTCTCAAGTTATTCCAAGTGTATTTGGTGTTATGTGAACCATTTGAGGTGTCACACTTGGGGCACTAGGCACTCAAGCTTCATGAAGACATTCTACATCAAAGAGGTATGTATTCTATCTTGTTATATTTATTATTTTGTATGATAGATTAGGATAATACCTTGGATGTTCATAATTGTATGTATAATAGAGAAAACATAGATCCAAGGTATTTAGGGTTGCATGTACACTTAGGAGTGTTAGAATGCTCATAACCCAACAGTGGTATCAGAGCCTAGGCTTGTTTTCTTGTTATACTTGCAAAAGTAGCTGAAAAATCGAGTTGGATGCATATATTCGATTGTTTTGGCTGGAATTGGACTAGGAACGTTACCCTAAGATGTTTTTGGACTTATAAACTTGTTTTTGATGTGGTAATGTTCATGCTAATCCAATTTCTAAGATAATTGTCATAATTTCAAGATTTGTATTAGTTTGTATGTTCATGCTAATTTCTTGAAGATTGATGATTTGAATTATCTTGTTCTTATGAGGTTCTTAGATTAATAGAAAAGTTGTGTGAAATAGTTGTTTTCTATCAATTTTAATCTAAGAGTTGATTCCAAAGTGTGATTTTGTAACTTGTCCTCAAGTTATATGAAAAGTCACATTTAAGAATCATAAAACTCATAAAAGTTGGCAAAGGTTACAAAATGAAGAGTCTAGTTCTAATTAAATGGTTTTATGACTCCATAACTTGTCCTCAAGTTATGGAGGTTCAAGAGTCTCTTCATTAAATTAAAAAAAAGTGTAACCTTAATTAGTTCCATAAGTTACAATAAAAAAAAAGTTATATTTTTTTATTAATTAGTTTAAAGTCTTCCGTAACTTGTCCTCAAGTTATGGAACTTGAAGAGTTTTTTTTTTTAATTAAAACTACTTTAAACTCATAAGTTATGGAATTAATTAGTTTTGAATAGTTTCAAAACTTGCCCTCAAGTTTTGGAATTTGAAAAGTTTTCACTTATGAATACTTTAATTCCAAGTTAGCCCTTAGAATTTTAAAAGTTAAAATTCAACCCTTATACTTTATAATATTATAAGTTAATAATATTTATATATATGTATAAGAGTAAAGTCAGTCTTACCGTTAGTAGGCCTCATTCACGAAGCCGGTCTATAAGGGGGGTATAAGGTTACTGCCTATAAAATGGCAGTTTAATGGGTGTCCACTCTCACCCACCGCTTCCTTGACTGGTGGAGGGTCGTTAGCCGAACGGGTAGGACAAGGACTATAATTCTCCTTTCATTAAAAGTATTAATGATAAATACTAAGTAACTAAACTCTTATTAATACCCAATCTTAGTTACTTAGGAAAATGTGAATTTGGTGCTAACCCATGAAATTACACTTTGCACTTTGCTTAAGTCGTTAGTGGAGCGTGTGTGGTTAACCGGCACACTAACCTGGACTTAACAAGGTAGGCAAAGGGTAACTTAATATTTATCATAGTATCGGTGGAGCGTGTGTGGTTAACCGACACACTGATTAAGGGGTAAATATTAAGGGTACCAAGTATATTTGCATGGTTATTCACACCTTGTTTTGTGATCCTCGGCATCCCAGTCACAAAAACGGAAGGGCACACTCGAGATTGAAACATGCCTTTGAACAGTTCAATGAATCTCAAAGATCTAGGACTTTCAAATCCAATTAAAACCTAATAAATTATTTCGTTTTTCATGGTGGAAATTGGTGAATCGTCATTCACCTACCTTCAAATATTTTATAGCTTGGATTACGGCATCCCTCTTCTAAGTTATAAAATAGTTTGTTGGGTCCTAGCCTTAATATTTCATATTGGGTGTCATATTAGGGACTTTAAATCAACTATCTTGAATATCTCCCAAAAAGATGTCTGGTCTAGACATTTATGATCTTCCCAAATCTCTTGAAACAAGCTTTCCTAAATGAAGATGATGTCCCATGGATATCATACTTCTTTCACCTCCTCCAATTATTGTCCCTAACCCACAAGTTCCTAAAAAGTTTAAGGTCACTCAAGCCCTATTGGCAAGGCAAGGTCTAGGTGTGATAACATCTTGGAGATGTAGTCACATATTGACAAGTCGGGAGAGTTGGGTGTCAAAATCTTGAGAAAGTTGGTGGCTCAACTACTTTCTAAGTCACATAGTGACTTCTTTTGGGAATCCTATGAAACAGACTAAGACAAGACCCTTAATGATCTTATCTATTTTCTAAGATCAACTTCCTAAAACGCTATGGACATTGACAATGATGACATTGGATATCCAGTAAAGCTCTCTCTTCCCAATGGAAAGGGATCGGCCATAGTCAACTCGGTTGACCCAATGGTAAAGAGAGAGGCGAAGTCTGAGATAGTCCCATTATCAAGGGTCCATAGGTAACTATTTCCAAAGGAAGGGGCATTGGTTACGAAGCTGCCAAATTTACCTAAGGATGTTAAAGTCAATAAGTTTGGCTCTACTTCAGGTAAAGTCCATTGTCTAACTCTATTAAGTACATGCTGATTCTGATCGAGAAGATGGATTTCAATCGCATGGTTCGGTGATCAGAATTTTGGGCTATTACTTAAGAGTTATGATATTTATATTGCTTAGGAATAGATAACAACAAGGTTTTCATATGGATTGTAAGGATAAGTTTTTCCGCAAAGTTTTAAAATAAAAGAAAAAGGTTTTGATTTTATTTATTTTAAGTATCCTTACAATGGCATTTGTGAAAAGTTGTTGCTTATAAGATTCCATTGATAGCAATATTGGAAAAATGGATTTGATTCTTTCGGTTGTGGTAGTGTCTAATATTACCAAATAAGGAAAGATTCTCATCACCCAAGGTTCAATTGGACCGAAACTTGGAATCATGTAAGTTGTATAGTATGATGAATGAGAACTTTCAGCTTGAAAAATTAAGACTAATTCCTTATGTGAATAAGGAAAGGACTAAGGGATCGAGTACACATTCTTGTGCACTGGTCAAGTCCACCACAAAAGATCAAGAAGACTATTCGTCATGATTTACTTAGGTTCAGTAAATATGGTTATACTTATAAGTTTAAGTATAAGTCTGTAGCATTGGAGAAGTTTCAATGTGAGACAGAACGAATAAGAAGAATCAAAGTATGGCAGAAAGATAAAAGTTTCTCAAATCTGAAAAGATGGGAGAGTACTTTAGTATCATGTTTATGATCATCTTAATGATTAAGATACCATATCACAATTGGTCCTCTAAAGTCATCTTAGTGCATTCTTATGACTAAGAAGAGGAGTCATGAATTGTTGAAATGGTTAAATCAAAAAGATGAGTCATACTTCGTTCCAAAACAATTCTTAGAGTCATACTCCAAGATTGTAACTTGAGTGACATATCTTAAAGAGGGTTTGTTAACACTAGTCAAATGTAAGAGTAAAAGGTTATCTACTCTTGTACATTTGAAATTGGTAAGTTGTGATGTTTTGGATAAAACAGAGACCAACTTAGGCCAATTGTGTAAAGTGTTAGTCTTGATAAAGAATCCGCACTATCTCTTGAATATTTGACAAGGGAGTCTTATATGTCAAGATGACAGTGGGAGTCTTAAAGCTCTTGAAAGTTTCAAGACTTAATCAAGAATAAAACCTAAAGTCCTTCACTAGCACACAACATGAGGTTTATAACCTATCGTGTTGAAATTTTTGTGCCTATTCAAGTTGGCTTTGCATAGGAGTTCTGAGAGTTCTCAATTGGTTGCACAACTACTTGGAAGCAATGGCAGGCACCTGAGCTGCCAAATGGCAAGAATTTAAGATTGCACAAGTTTAATCAATATGAGTTTGGATTTGTCACTAACCTTGTCTTGTGATTATGGTTTTGACAAACTCACATGGATAAGAACACATACACTATTAAATCTAAGTGTCATAAGGTTTCTCTCCGATTCATGAAAATGATGGTGAGGAAACACTTTGACTAAGTAGATTTTAGCTAGATAGCATTTGTGATATTTGCATTCTCAAAGTCGTTAGTGGAGCGTGTGTGGTTTACCGGCACACTAACATGGACTTGTGAGAAGTGGCAAAAGTCTAAACAATTGAGACTATGATTACGACATCCCTTTTCATAGTTCTAAAATTGTTTAGACACACATGTGAGCTATCTAAGAGAGGTGTATGATTTTGATAAAGTTTTATCAAAACAATCTAGTGTCAGAAATCTGAACTTTGGTAAGAAAGTCAGCTGATTTCTGAGTACATGTCAAAGCTAGTGGGAGCATAAGTGTTATGCTAATAATCATCATGTTAGTGGGAGCATGATAATTATGACAAAGGTTGCAAGTTAGCAATGTTAATTATAGAAAACAAAAGTTTCAATTCGTGAGGTTGCAGGGGTTGAAAAAGTTGTTTTGCTATAATTAAGGGAGAGGAAATTATACTTCATTTCAATTCTAAAAGCTTAGATTGAGATTTTAATCGTATTTAATCAAGGATATATATATGAATTTCATGTTGGAATGGCTCAACATAAGGAAATTCTATATATGGGTCCATTATTTGCGTTCTAAAATTCGATTATGATTACGGCATCCCTTTTCATAATCTGAATTTTGAGAACTTGGCAAATTGAAATGGAAATATTATAGCAAAAGACTGGTTTAGTCTTTATGTGAGACATCATGAATCGTGTCCCATATGCTTCGGATATAGGATCGATTACATGTGCTATATTCATCCTTTCTAAAATTTTCCAAATGCCTGGGGCATTATGAAGGGAAAAGGTCTAGAATTGGATATGACTAAAATGATTAAGCAGTTGTCGAGGACAATCTAAGGTTTACCAAAGATTGGTTGCTCAAGGACAGTTGGAAGTATAATGTTAATTCTGGAAGGACCATATTGACATAATCTGTAAGGAGGCAACTCTTGTTCAGAAGTGATAGTCAAAATGGAATATGGAAATGTTTCAAAGTTAGAAATTATTCAATCTGTGTAAGATTAGGAAACTTAATGAAAGAAGGATGTTTCCAAGGAGCTGATCTCCTTTGGAATGCTCTGTAATGATTGTTGTCAAGTCTTTCTGACTTCGTGCATAATCATTAAGAGGATCAATGCATATAAGTTTAGAATCTAACAGATTTCAGTAAATGGCATGAATTTGGAATTCTTGCATTTGCAGTAAGGATTTGGGACTGTGAAAAGAGGATCATTGGAGTGATGTTCAATTGATCTATTTTACAAAGTAAAGATCATAGACAAACATAGTATGCATACTTGGTGTATGGCATGACTAGTGTTTAGAAAACATAGTGTACATGCTTGGAGCATGGGACAACTATTGTTTTAAATTCAAGTATAAAGTTGATAAAACCGAAACAATGAATAATGAGTAATCAGTATGGTGATAAATAAAAGTGTTTATTTATATTCATAGGGTTTGATACCATATTTGATTCATTTATTCTTGTGTTTCACTTTGCATGTTTTGACTTCCAGAATAACTAAGTCGCTCTTCCTGAATGATTAAGTTATTCAAACCATCCACAGTCGGTCATATGATGGAGGTAGATATGAATCAAGACTGTCATGGGTTGGTTTGTAGAGGTCCAAGTTGGTGGACAAAGTGGTGCTACAACACTCATGAGTGCTCATAAGTTCTGAGTATTGGATTCAACCCGCGCTCATTTGAATCACTTCATGGATTTTATCACGAGTGATCATGAGACGATAATATCTTATATTCTTCAAACCTAGAGATATGAGTTGTTACTATGAGTTGGTTATACATTGATTGCACGAAAACGCATTGGTAACTCGATGTTATAAAACGTGCCTTTGTGTATGATTCAACAAGTAGTAGAACAAGCCATATGAGTCGAAGTTTATCCATTCCTTTTACCTTCGGGATAAAAGCGATATATGTGGTCCCCTCGATAATTTAAAGATGATACATGTGAGTGCTTGGCCAAGCCAGGACTGATTTGATTTGTTCAATCAGTCAGTCATCATGAATCGGAAATCGGGAAACAACAAATGGACAGAGAGAATGATTGATAATCCATGTCTCAGTCCATATGATATCTAGAATGGAGGAATATATGATCCCTTATCTAATGGACAAGTCATTGACAAAGGTCAGAGTTCATCGACAAGGTCAGAGTTCGACAGAAGCTTTTGAGAGCTACGATTGCTCATCGGTTCCTGAAGTCATACGCAATAATAGTTTTAGACTTATCCAAGTGGGAGACTGTTGGATTAATGTCTAAGTCCATAACTATAATTGGTAAGACTTGACCCGACCCGGCATGGTCCATTTGGGTTGCATGGCATCATGCATTTGGATAGACTATAATGAGAGAAATAACACTTAAGGTTGGTTAATATATTATAAGTTCTAATATATTAATAAGGTTATTTAATTAGTATTGATCAAGAATTAATTTGGAATTAATTAAGTGATCAAAAGGAGACTAATTAAATATATGGGTTGATTGTGTAAATCATTCATTCTTATATATGTGGGCTTGTGATCCAAGATTCCTTATGTTAGACTAAGTCCATGGGGTGACCCATGGATACTCCATGGAGGTTAAAATCCATGGAGCATAAGGAATAGGTAAAGTTATGAGTTACATGGTGTAACCCTAATAGCCACCATATAAAAGAATCCCATGGCTCAAGAAATCGTGCACTAATGTGTGAGTGTGAGGGCTAGACGATTTTAAGGAGTGTTCAAGTTTCTCTCAAGTTATTCCAAGTGTATTTGGTGTTGTGTGAACCATTTGAGGTGTCACACTTGGGGCACTAGGCACTCAAGCTTCATGAAGGCATTCTACATCAAAGAGGTATGTATTCTATCTTGTTATATTTATTATTTTGTATGATAGATTAGGATAATACCTTGGATGTTCATAATTGTATGTATAATAGAGAAAACATAGATCCAAGGTATTTAGGGTTGCATGTACACTTAGGAGTGTTAGAATGCTCATAACTCAACACCCATAAGATCCAGTTTCATTTTTTTTTTGAGATTTCGCACTTTCGTTTAGTCACTAAAGTAATTCCAAACCTACTCGTTCAACTGACTACACCGGTCACACGAGTACTTCATCCAACTTTCGTATTTATGTTAAGTTTTGTAGTTCGGATTGAAGATAAAGCCACCTTTCTTGCTTAACTTTAAAAGATGCCTTTCATTGTTTCTTAACAAACAAACGATCGTAATTCAACGGGAAACCATACAGACATTTCATAGTCTTTATTGACTTTGAAGGAAGAGATTCGTGCCCGGGATCCACAGATTCGTGTCTTGTTTGACATCACTAAAATCCTACACATAATTTGGATTTATTTCTTTATCTTTGGCACACTCTTGCACGAAGATCTTTATGATTTTCCACAGTCTAGTTCGTGGTTCTCATGTTTCTTTGATTTCGCAGTAATGGTTGACACTCGTTTTAATATGTCACTGTGACGAATGCTTCTCTAAAGCGAAAAAAGATTTAAAAGTTATTTCTAAAGTGCGAAAAAGAATTTGAATCGTTGGGGATATTGACCACGCGGCTTTTGGGGATAAGACTTAATATTTAGGCGCGTGGAATTTGAACGGTTTCCACACATCATGCCGCCTGTCACCTTTTCAGGGGAATAGCTGTCACATCACGCGTGTTAAGGCGATTTTTCAGAGATGATATCATAACCGACGTTTCAATTCTCTAGGTTATCATGTAAAAGGGATGTTACTTCATCATTTTTTCCTTATCGTCTCAAAATATTCTCAAGAACCCTAACAACAATTTCCGCTTACTGTTCATCTTCTTCTCTGCTCAAGCAACAATGGCTCTCTCTTCGTCAGCTCATGAACAGTCTGCTCAATCATCTCTCCTCACCATCAATCAAAATCAAAACTTGATTATCGACTTGGCTCCATTCAAATATGACGCATTCATGTTACCGATTATCGAATGTTTGAAGTACTCAACGCTGGGTCATTGCTCTAACCCAGGTCGAATGTGTTCCGATGTCGCTACTGTCAAAAGCTTATTCTTCAGCAGCCTACATCAAAGAGGAGGAACGGATTACCTTTGAGATATTTGAGAAGGAGACCTCAATTTCGAAGGCTAGGTTTTGCTCTCTTCTAGGGCTTGCTTATGACGATTCCACTGTGAACCCAGATTTCATCTCTACTGCTCAAATTGTGGAGACGTTTTATCAGATGCGGTATAAGGAACTTATCCCCTCCATCTCCAAGTTCAGAAAACCTAACCTTCCTCTGCAATGGAACTGTCTCTTTACCCTACTATTTAAGGGTTTTTCTGAAAGGGTGACTGGGTCTGATTGCGCGAGTAAATTATTCATGACGATCATCTATGGTCTCTATCATGGCATCAACCTGGATTATGGTTCCGTTTTATGGGCTTAGCTGGTGCAAAGCACTAATTCCACTACTCGACACAGTGAGATTTCCTGGGCTCGATTTTGGACCATCGTTGTGCAACGAGTAATTGAAAAACTCCACATTTCGGTCATGGAAGACTCTCTGATTTCATCAATTTCCAAGTTTCACACTAGCAATATCATCATCGCTGATACCTCCAAGTTTTCCTTTGTGAGGTCAATTCCTGAATCCATGTATAGGTGTGTGTCTGGGGCAAGAAAAATCATTGGGGAATACAAGAAGCTTCAATGTTCAGGACCCAGAGTCATCACTCTTGAGATGCAACATACTCTTGATGAAGCTGATAAGGTCAAGAAAGGGGGGAAACCGAAGCAACCAAAAGAGGGTCCATCTGCCCTAACTCAGACTCCTAAAAAGCGAAAGACAAAACGTGATTCTTCCAAGCCTGCTCCCTCTTCTCCAAAACCAAAGTGAGTCAAGAAGCCAGTTCGTAAGGTTCGCATCCCTTCCTCAACTTCATCTGAAAGCGAAACTGATGATGCAAATCAAAGCGAATATGAGCATGACGTCAACCGAAACGACCAAGAGGTTAATTTCTCTATTCCAACCCCTCCACCCTCACCTACTTCAACATCTATTCCTATCACAATTGCACCTTGCCTACCTCCTGTTACCACTCAACCACCTACTTCTATTCCTCTATAATCCCCTATCTTCACTGAAACCACTACCACTACGACTATCACTACAGGTGAACCTTTTGTTAATGTCAACGCATTTGATGCGGGGGCAATGACTTCAGGTTTTGCGACAACTTCTACCACACCTCCTATTTCTCCTGAACCTCAAGATGATTTCGAAGATCCTCTCGGTGCTGCTGGACTAGACTTTGACACTTTTCACTGTAGTCCATTCTCTATCCAAGGAGAAAGAGATGATGATGCCCCTGTGACTCAAAGGCATCTCAGGGAACCTAATGAAAAACTGGACTCTCTCATTGCCTCCTCTACTGCGTCCTCAAGCCAAGCATACTCTGAAGCAGCAGTTAAGAGTATGCTCGATACTCTTGTGAAAGAACATGCAGCCAATCTAGCCAAAGCAAACAAGGTTGTTAAGGACTCCACTCTTTCATGTCAACAAGCGACCAAAAAAGTCGAAAAAGTAATCTCAGAAACCAAGTCTTTTATAACAGAGCTAAACACTGCAGCTGAATCGAATGCTTCCAAAGCAACTGATGCGAATACAAAATTGAGCACTTCGCTTCGCATTGAAAGGGAGAATCTGGAAAAGCTTCGTACAGATATCACAGCTGACAACACGACGTTTCAAAATTCCATTTCTTCACGGCTTTCCAAGTTCCAAGAAGACATGGCTGTTGAAAGTAAGATTATGGACGAACTTGCTCTTCGTACAACTCAACTCAAAACTCAATCTGTCAAGCTCAAGCACGCGAACAAAGATATCGAGGAGCTTAAATCTGAAAGAGCAGTTCTGAAAACCTGTGTGGGGGATGTGAATTTGTTGCTCTCCAATCTTCTTGAAGCCCCTGACGCTATTTTGACCATCATTATTGGCAGACACTTGGCAGATAAGCTCCGTCCTGCTCTCGCTCTTATTAATAGAATTAAAGGTATTTCTGAGGCGCCTGTCCCTCCGAAACAAGGCGGAGAAGATCAAGTTACCAAGAAAGGGGACACGCCTAAAGACAAAAGCGAACCGAAGGTTAATGTAGCTTCGGGTTCAAAAGGGAAAGAATCAATGGGTGATGAAGAAGAAGAAGTAGAAAATGAAGAAGACCAACTAAAGGGAAAGGCTCGCGATCATGAGCTAAATGAAAATGCTCGCATTGCGAGACAAGCCGAAGAGAAGGAAAAAAAAGAAAAAGAAGCTCACAACGCTTTGGAGAGCAGAAAAACGCTCTTTCCATTGTGGACGTTGGAGCGAATGTTGCATGAGGCTGTCGAATTCCCAGGTGTTCACTGGTTGGAGCCAATTATTTCTTTTGATCTGGAAAACACAAAGGATTCTCAGTTCGACATGCCTATAACATGAAAGGCATTCATTTTTCATTGCTTTGAATATATTGCAACAGTTCCCTCTCCAGATGCGAAAGTGGATAAAGCCTTAATTGACTTTTATCTCACTCATGGCAAACCTTAGTATCTGACCTAGAGTGCTCAGAAGATAAATACAGTCAAAGTGTCAGAGCCATTTATTACAGGAGGTTCTATGAATGGGAAGTTCAAGGAAACAAGAGGCTCGGAAAACATTGTGCATGAGTCTACTCTTGCCGATCTGCCCAATCTCAATCCTCATGATTGGATTCTGCTAGGGATGTCAAAAACCCCCATGGGACCCCGAAACCGTACGGGACTAAATTTTTTAAAAAAACCGGGAGCGGGAGCGGGGGCGTGGGCATAATTAAACCTCGTTTATTTTCTGGACCGGGGTCGGGAGTCGGTATTTCCGTCTCGTACTCCCGCGGGGGCCTTAGTTTTACATTTATGTAAACAATATATATTTAATATAATATACATATACAAAATAGATTTTCTAATTTTGAGTTTTGGTTAGGTTTCACCTTCCCTTTTCCAATTAATGGATATTAAAGATGTAGTGAATTGATCATATATTTTTGGACATGTAAGTATTTTATATTTGTATTGTTGGATTTGTCGTATTTTATACTTGCAAGATTGTTGGAATTGTCGTTTTGTAATGTTGGATTCGTAATGTTGGATTTTTATTTTTTTAGTTTCTAAAAGATTAGGTTTTAAGCTTTTAAAGTTATTAAAAATAGTATTTTTAGCCTAAAACAAAGCAATTTTTTAGAAAAAAAAATCGAATTTTAAGTCTCTAAACCGGGGGAACGGGGGCGGGACCGGGGACTATGTAAACGGGGGATCCGGGGGCGGGGGCAACAACTGATTTCAGGGGCGGAGGTGGGGGCAGCTATTTCCACTCCCATTTGGTCCCGTTGACATCCCTAGATTCTGCTGCTTAACTTTTTGTTGATTGAAGAGCAAAAATACGAACCCATTTTGGCTCATATAAAGAGAATGTTGGTTTCGTATATATATGAAGTGGCGAAGCTTGACATCGAAATAGCCTCTATTCTGAAATGAAAGCCCACTGTCAATCCGATTGGAAAAGCTAGTGACATGAGTGACATGCGGATGGGTAAAATTGATACCGAACACTACAACGTGATGTTTCAGCGTGGCAAAGATGCCTCTGGATCCTTTCAAAAATGTCTTTTTGCATTGGTCGACAAACACTTGTTCTCCATGTCTTGTTTGGAACACATTTTGGAGATTGTTAATAAGTGTAAATTAAATGATGCTGCTGCGACAAAGAACTACAATGATATGATTCGGTGGTACATCGCCTTTCATAGTACTCTACTCGCTGTGATCCCCAAGCTTTTCAAGACTATCAAGAAGACTCAGCAGTAAAGAATCTCTCGCCCCAATTGATGCAAAGGGGGAGATTGTTAGGTATTGATGTTGCATCATTGGGCCGTTTTGTTTTTAGTCTATTTTGTAAACAGTATGGGCTTGTCCAGCCGTCTTATTTATTAGGGTTTATGCATTTATAGTGCATGCATGCACCGTAGGTTGTTAATGCTTTTTTCTTTGGAAATCTTTGTAAATCCTAATCATGCCTCTACAGTAGCATTTCTTGATCGAGCTCTTTTGAGGCCGTGAAGCTTGAATCATTAAGCTTATTTTGAATCATTTTCTTGTTCATCTTTGCTTTTTGTTTTTGAATCTTATCGATCTTTTAAGTTTTAATATCATCACACTTTACGAAATGTGTCAAAGATTTCCTTCTCTTCTCTCTCGAGCGTTGTGCTTCTCATTCGTGACGGGAGGGGCATCACCAACTTTTACTCTTTTAGATTTAGCTTGGTTTTCTCGGGAGCTTATTTTCCTTCCACTTTTCAACTTTTATTTCCTCCATAACTTCTTCAGCTCCTTCTTCAGCATCTTTTTCTTGTTCTAATACTGTAGGACCTTCATATCTTTTTCCCACTTCTCAAAGTAATTGCGCTCACATTATGCTTCAGATTGTGTTTAGTCTGTGTATGGATTTTCCCTTTACACTCCAGTCGACAATAAAAGTTGCAAGCTAAGAAATTTGTTGCTCTAGATTTGTTATGCTTGCTCTTGTTTTATTCTGGAATGCATGAGTGTTGTTGGAAAGGCTCTTTACTATATCTTCCAAGGCCATGCTGGAGTTGCCAGATTGCTGATTGGAGTTCTGATTCTGAAAACTCTACTGATTATGTTGAAAGCCCGACTGCTAAAAATTTTGCAGTTAATGAAATCCCGGTGGTTCTGATATTGTTGTCCTTGCTAAAAATTGTTCTGGAAATTTTGTTGACGGCCTCCGATAGCTTTTACTAGAGCAATGTTCTCTTGCAGTAATGGACACATATCGGTTCGATGTTTAGTGCTCAGGCAAGTCCCACATTGTTTCTTTATAGTTGCTTTTCCCTTCTTTAGCAATAAAATGACTTCTGTCAGTTCATAAATCTGGACTTGTAGATGATGCGAGCTGACTCCTATGAGTCCTATTCACTGATCAACATACCATTAGTCTTCATTTCTAGAGTCCTTTTACTATATACATAGTTTTTCTATCAGCTCATAGATTTTTGTTGGTATCATGTCCCCTAAGGATCCGTCACTTGAAACATTTGTCAGAGGCCTCTCCATTAGTAGCAGGCCATCATAGAAGCACTGTTAGAGCTGATAATCACTTATACCATGTTGTGGGCACCGAAGCAACAACTTATTGAGACACTCCCGTGATGTAGAGAGGTTACTAATTAACCTCTTGTTTCGCCCATTCTCTGAGAGTTCTCTCTTCTTTGTCTCCATTCATGGCTGATTTTTCAGAATCAGTTTTCCAGACGAGTCTGTGGTTTCAAATTTTTCAGATTTTAGTGGGGAGTATGTTTTTACTAGGCTTTCGAAGGTGTGGATAGGGGTACTTTTGGGAATGATGAAAAACTAGTTTGTGGTTGGTTCCATAAGGGATTGCCTTGTGGTGTGGTGATCGTTGTAGGTAAGGAAGATGATGAACCAAAGAAACTAACTGATTGTTTTGTTTTGCTGCTTCTTTCTTTAGTTTACTTGCAGTTTTCTCAATTTCTGTATAAAAAACTAGAGGTGCACCGGTATGTGAAGATATTGGCATACAAACTATTAGCAATACCGTATCCCCGACAATGGCAGCGATTTGTTAAATTGTTGTCGCACACGATTTAAACAAATAAAATATCACTGATTAGTTGCACTAATGGGTAGCAGAGGGAAGCAGGGTCGAATCCTCAGGTACACAACCTAATGGTCAATGCCTCTTTACATAAGACACATGTTGGGTTTTATTTAAAACTTAGTTTCAAAAACTACAAATAATGGCAAACGGAAGACTTGAGTTTTTATAAATAACATAAACATTTTATCACCCACCAAGGATCATCTTACAAGTAATAGAAATATTTATAACACAACCATAGAAGGAAGAAGTGGTAAAAACCATTGAAGCACTTTGAGTCCTCTAGGGGAGGCTTGGAAGTTGATAGAGTGAGGATGAAACCTTGAGACACCAACAATGTACCAACTTGTTGTAATGCTAGTTACAACTCTTAATCTTAGAACAAAATACCAAAGTATATTTTCCAAACAAGTAACAAATCTTCAAGAACACAAGGCTAGAGAAGAGATGGAGAGAGGGTGAAGTGCTCTCGGTTTTTCTTGGTGTAAGAAGAAGATTGCAAGAGTGCAATCTTTATATAGTCATAAAGTGAAGACAATACCCACTAGATCTTAGTACTTTTTGCAAGCATCTCCCTTTGTCATGAGTGTGTTTCTTCTAGCTTGTATTCTTTATATTAAACAATAACAAAAGGCCATACCCTTCACTAGTCTATACTAGTTTTGGCCATGTCTTTAAAAAGAAGACAAAATGTTTAAATTTTATAAACTCCAAGTTTATAAAATATAAACTTTGTCTTTAGGTAAAAGGCAAAAGACTCAACTAGTCCAAAATGTTGTACATGACTTACTAATTAATACATTATTGATGTGTGATTTATAAATATATATTTCAATTGCTCAAGTTTTAAATTTATAAAACTGAATTTATCACAACCAGACTAACACACACACACACACTAGGTAGTGTACCTAATCGTGTAATAGCATAGTTGTGGTAAGAACAGGTGTCGAACAAAAGGGGAACGGTAGTGAATTAATTTAAAATATTTGATTATAGGTTACAAAACATACGAAAGTAATAAAGAAATGATTATTAAATTAAATCTCAAACAAACAAATAAATAGAAAATCTCGATAAACTAACAGGAAGACAAATCTCTTCAGGTACTTTGGTTTAGACAAATTACATCTTGAAATCATAGACAATTGCACACACAAATTTATTTATTCATGTTCACCGATTCCTAAAATGATTAGATTCGCGTTTACTATTACAAATCCTTTAGCAAACAAGTCAATTGAAGCAGTGATCAATTGATTAAACTAACATGTTTCCTAGTGTTTAGTTCGTATCAAGTAAGACTTGTAATAATAGCTAATCAAATTTGTCCAATTCAATTAACCTCTTGTTGATGGTTCGTCACACAAGGCTCACACATTAAC
This sequence comes from Lactuca virosa, assembly GCF_052849685.1. Taxonomy (NCBI): domain Eukaryota; kingdom Viridiplantae; phylum Streptophyta; class Magnoliopsida; order Asterales; family Asteraceae; genus Lactuca; species Lactuca virosa. Next base: position 338,647,567 of record NC_136428.1, on the reverse strand, counting down.
TTACTTATTTCTTAGTTAATCACAGTTTTACGTTCGCTAAACCTAGGCACATAATCTTGATCGTCATCAAAATCATATGAAATTAGCAATTAAGAGATGTTCATGCGACTTAATATGCTAGTTAATTAACAGGAAATAATTATCATTAACACATAAGGATCTTTTAACAAGCTTAACAAGATAAATTAAACAAAAACAAAACAATCCAATATAGCAATTAATCCACAATCCAAGGTTTCATTCAATCATAAACACAAAGTAAAAGGTTTTTACACCTAAATCAGAAAGTAAACACATAATGGCATCACAATGGAATGCTAAGCATGGTCACATTAACAAACCACATGATTACCGACATGAATCTGCTCCCTAATCCTTCAGATCTTCGCTCCCGTCAGCTTAACGGCCTTCCAGCCTCCTTCTAGACCCTCAAAACGGCTTAACAGAAGTTAATTGTCGACTAAGGATCGATGGAATTTTGAATCCCCCTTCTGGTTGGACGAAATTCGCTTTTTATAACCTTTGGAACCGACTTACGTACGCTGGGCGTAACTCGGTTTACGCTGGGCGTAGCAAGAATCCATCGCGATTAGGAAGTCCTGATACCAATCCCAGTACGCTGGGCGTAAGTTTAACTACGTTCGGCGTAGTCCTCTTTTCAGCATTACGCTTGGCGTAAGTAACATTACGCTGGCCGTAATTGCGTCCTTTAGTGTTTTCTTTCTTTTTGCTTCTATGCCCGATTTCTGCTCCAATCTTTTCTTTTCCGCTCTATTGACAACTAATAGCTGTAAATCACAATTCCAAGCATTATAAGTACCTTTCAGTTCTAAATAAGAATAATAAAGCCTGAAATACTAAAATATAATGTGTAAAAATATGTATAAAAATACACATATCAAAATACCCCACACTTAGCCTTTGCTTGCCCCCAAGCAAACTTACTTATAATTTACCAATATCGTGTACAATCCATTTTAAACCCAACCATTATCCAAGACCGCAACGCGTGCATTTGTGTCTATAAATCCTGAGAAACCTCCCACTCCTAAATACTCACAAACCTTATGAACATTCACCCCTTAGTTTATACGACATTCATTTATGCAACCCTCCGAATCAATCCTCAGAAATCTTCCTTAACCTCAAGGTATTTTTGTAAAGCTACCCAAGCATACATAATCTAGAAATTACAACTTTTGATACCACAACGGAGCTCTTAGAATTCTTTACTTCTTTGAATATTTGATATTGATTTCTTTGAATTCACCACCTTTTGGATTTTTGGTATCTTCAAAGTTTTGATTCTTGGAATTTTGATCTTTTGATCTTCAACTTGATAGCTCCAAAATTCTTTCACTTTTTGGTAATTTCTCTCTCTTTTTTTACATGTAACTTACTTTTGTTTTTCACTCAATTCCTACATGCTTAAGCAGGGGCGCTTAACTTCAACCCTTATTGGTTAAGATATTAGTCTATGTGCAATGACTACAAGAGCTTTCCTGGATAGATTTCAGGTTTAGGCTGCAAAACATATTATGTCATATAAACTACCAGATTACCTTTCATATCTTATGACTTTTCACTAGGAAATGGGAAGCCACAAATACACTATATCATGTGTAGGCTCAGGTAAACATTTGAGTTCTCATCGAATCATCCCATACAATATTAGCAAAATTTAAAATTATCACTAGATTTTCTAAATTAAACTATTATTTCAAGTTTATAATTTTTTTTTAATTTTAAATTTTCTAAATCTAGCAAATTTTAATTTTTGTTATTCGTCCCCCTACCCCACACTTATTTCATACAATGCCCTCATTGTATGCATAAAACTAATTAAGCACATAAAAACAATAAAAAGGGAGAAAAAGGAACAGACTCCCCTGGGGTAGTTGTGGCGAGATCAAATGGGGCTGCTAAAAGTTGCTCCATAAATGTGCTGGAAAATTGGAAACTGAAACTGCTGCTTCTGAATTTGCCGGAAAAATAAATCAAGAATGCTGACTTCTAAAATGTGGTGCAAAAGATTGCAAATAAATGCAATGTGTAGTAACCATGACGTGGGAAAAGTGTCAACCATGTCGTCGAGTGAGGTGACGTGGTAATTGGTGGCCACGTCGTGATATCGAGAATGACAGCCTCCTCTCGCAATGAAAAACTCCCCCACGACATAGGAAAGTGTCAGCCATGTCGTGGCAGCCGGGATGATACTTCTTTCTCGCGTCGAAATAAAACTCTATGGCCTGGGAACAACTCATCCATACCATAGGAATCAATATACGGTAGAAACGCCACTCTTCTAATATACTCTCACAATATCGACTCGCACCCCACACTTATTAGAAGTTGTGGGTCTTGACTATAAACTCCAAACTCTCACACGACTTTCTCTCTTGTAATAAAGCAACAGTCGGACCTAGCTGCTGAACTTACTGCCAGCTTTCTAGGGGCGGAAATTCTGCAAAAATCTAAAACAATCAAAGAGCATCAACACGGAAAACAAAATTAAAAACAAAAATAAAACATCCTAATTTAAACTAAATACATACAAAAATAAAAATACTAATACTAAGCAACGCAAAAATAAACTAAAAATAACATAAAAATAAAAATAAAAATAAAAATAAAAATAAAAAGGATAAACTAAGTCACTCGTCATCCTCGTCATCGTGCAGCTGTGTCCTAGATGTGCCAACTCCATCATGTCGTGGGTGGTATGGTGGAGGAAAAGGAACCGGGTACTGAAAACCCTGATGGGTAAAGAATGCGGTCAACGCATCCCCATACCACTGCTGCCTACTCTCCACTATATTAAAACGCTCATCCATGTGCCTAGCAAGGTAACGTATATCGATCTCCGGCTCTGGTCCCTGCTGCACTCCTAGAGGAGCACGTCTACGCCTCCCCCGTCTCTCATGTGCTGGCTCATCTGCCCCCTCCTCGTCGGCCATCTCATCTGGTCGTATCCGGATAATACCATCCTCACCCCGCTCGAGTACATGCATCGACTCTAATAACTGTAGACTCATCGGTCTCACATCATGCAACACCAACCATCTAGTGATCTCCCACGTCAATAACTGATAAGATCGAGCTAAGCGTGTGATGAAGTTCCCACCGCAAATCGGGCTATCCTCCCAATGCTCCCTAGCCTTCCTCCCCATGTAAGCGGCTAAAGCAACCGGGAGGTTCACGTGTCTCCCTGGAGTAACAAGAGTCCACAGGAAATACAAATATGTAGAAGGCACTCTCTCACTGTTCTTATGATGCGTGAGAGATATAGAAATCAAACGGTGCAATAATCTGAAAGTGGTGGACCGAATCATCCTCCCCTGAGCAGTCGATGGTATGTACACTCCCCCAGTAATCTCGGCCCAAAAAGTATTTTCATTGTAGTTATCCGGCCGGCCCGTAACACAATCAACAAGGAATGCCGGAAAGTGTACACTCCTCGTATCATCTGCAGTATATATCCCAACTCAGGTGGCAAGCTCAATCGCGCTGCACTCCCGAATCACACCACCATGTCGAAAGGAAAAAGTTGTCCTGTCATCGGGTGTCTTCCTAGGATCATAGGAAACTGTAGAATAGAACTCCAACAAAAATTCTCGATGAACAGGCTCTTGAATCCTGAACAATCTTTCCCAACCTCGGCATACGAACAAAGACACACCACTCGCATCCAAGTGGGTGTATTGCAAAAAATTCCGGATCAGCTCGTCAAGCCAGTTTGGGACGCCAATCTCTAGTCGAATGAAGGTGCAATGTCAATCTCCTTAGTAAGAAGCAAACTCAAATTATTCACATATTTGGCCTGGGTTTCATCATTTAGGCTGCGTGGGAATTGCAAAAAACGATGATCAATCACGTCCTCGGGTGGGTTCGTTCTTTGAGTTCTACGAGCCATATTCTACAAAAATCAGAACAACACAAAACCAAAACAAAATAATCATAGCATTAACAGATTTTAAATGAAAACTATGGGTGTTGGTCATGGACTGTACGCTGGGCGTACGTCCAGCGAAAACTATGGGTGTTGGTCATGGACTGTACGCTGGGCGTACGTCCAGCGTACGCTGGGCGTACGTCCAGGAACTCGTAACCGAGTCTCTGTTTGTTCAACCGTCTTAATCAATGCCTATTCATGGAGATTACGCAGGGTACGTACTCAAAGCAGTCAAAATACAGGTTATCAACAGGGATATACACAGGGCGTACGCTAGGCGTACGTCCATAACCGAGTCTCTGTTCGGTCTATTAAGACATAATCAAAACACAAATTCATGCGAAATCGGCCCTATTTCAAGAAATGCAGAAACCCTAGATTTCTAAATAGTTCAATCTAACCAATTTCTAGAAATTAAACATAATTTAAGCCAAAGGGTAACAAATAACATACCTCTGTGTCGATTCTACAAGAAAAGAAGGAAAATCAGAATTTTCTGGGGGGAATTCGTCCGTCACAGCGTAGCGTAGGGTTGGAGCAAAAATGGTAGAAGAACAAAAAGTCAAAAGGGATTAGTATATTACCTGATATTGACTTACGCTGGGCGTAATTTCAATTGTACGCGGGGCGTACGTGTTCCGCTGCATTACGCTAAGCGTATACTATCTGTACGCGGGGCGTACCTCCAATTCCAAGAAAAACTTAGTCGCGATCAAATGTTGAGTACACTTGGCGTAAAACCTTCTACGCTGGGCGTACTTTTACTGGAATAATGTCCCTTTTACTTATTTTAATTTCCATTTTATTCCATCTAATTCAATTGGAGACTCTTACTATTTTAATTTCTGCAACAACGACAACCTTCAAACAAGTGACATGCTATAAAAATAAATGAGATAACATGATCACTCGTCTTCGTCGAAATCAAACAACAATTATTGATTTAAGCCCCTTTTCATGCAAGAAATGGTTCATGAAAACAAAAACTTTCGGGATCCGTTAGACTATTTCCTTTGTTTTCTTTGCACCATTAACTAAAAGTAGAACAAGAAGTGACCCAACTAGTCAAGAGTAGCAAGAGTTCAGTCTTCCACTTAACCACCACGATACGCCTCGCTATAATACGCCTCGAGGATTGAGTTGGACAAATCACCAAAGTAGTAGACTAAACAAGTCAAGAATTCCCTAATCGCTTGCAATCTCGAAACCTATTCAAAAAGTAAAAGCAAGCAATGTGTATGATCCTGAATTCCTGCAAATAACAACAAAAACCTTCCCGACAAGTGAAATGATATCAACGAAAACAAAATAAAACTAAATAATGAATAATCAAATAAACTAAATTAATTGAAAACCGTTCCCCGGCAACGACGCCAAAAACTTGATGTGTGATTTATAAATATATATTTTAATTGCTCAAGTTTTAAATTTATAAAACTGAATTTATCGCAACCAGACTAACACACACACACACACTAGGTAGTGTACCTAATCGTGTAATAGCATAGTTGTGGTAAGAACAGGTGTCGAACAAAAGGGAAACGGTAGTGAATTAATTTAAAATATTTGATTATAGGTTACAAAACATACGAAAGTAATAAAGAAATGATTATTAAATTAAATCTCAAACAAACAAATAAATAGAAAATCTCGATAAACTAACAGGAAGACAAATCTCTTCAGGTACTTTGGTTTAGACAAATTACATCTTGAAATCATAGACAATTGCACACACAAATTTATTTATTCATGTTCACCGATTCCTAAAATGATTAGATTCGCGTTTACTATTACAAATCCTTTAGCAAACAAGTCAATTCAAGCAGTGATCAATTGATTAAACTAACATGTTTCCTAGTGTTTAGTTCGTATCAAGTAAGACTTGTAATAATAGCTAATCAAATTTGTCCAATTCAATTAACCTCTTGTTGATGGTTCGTCACACAAGGCTCACACATTAACTTACTTATTTCTTAGTTAATCACAGTTTTACGTTCGCTAAACCTAGGCACATAATCTTGATCGTCATCAAAATCATATGAAATTAGCAATTAAGAGATGTTCATGCGACTTAATATGCTAGTTAATTAACAGGAAATAATTATCATTAACACATAAGGATCTTTTAACAAGCTTAACAAGATAAATTAAACAAAAACAAAACAATCCAATATAGCAATTAATCCACAATCCAAGGTTTCATTCAATCATAAACACAAAGTAAAAGGTTTTTACACGTAAATCAGAAAGTAAACACATAATGGCATCACAATGGAATGCTAAGCATGGTCACATTAACAAACCACATGATTACCGACATGAATCTGCTCCCTAATCCTTCAGATCTTCGCTCCCGTCAGCTTAACGGCCTTCCAGCCTCCTTCTAGACCCTCAAAACGGCTTAACAGAAGTTAATTGTCGACTAAGGATCGATGGAATTTTGAATCCCCCTTCTGGTTGGACGAAATTCGCTTTTTATAACCTTTGGAACCGACTTACGTACGCTGGGCGTAACTCGGTTTACGCTGGGCGTAGCAAGAATCCATCGCGATTAGGAAGTCCTGATACCAATCCCAGTACGCTGGGCGTAAGTTTAACTACGTTGGGCGTAGTCCTCTTTTCAGCATTACACTTGGCGTAAGTAACATTACGCTGGTCGTAATTGCGTCCTTCAGTGTTTTCTTTCTTTTTGCTTTTATGCCCGATTTCCGCTCCAATCTTTTCTTTTCCGCTCTATTTACAACTAATAGCTGTAAATCACAATTCAAAGCATTATAAGTACCTTTCAGTTCTAAATAAGAATAATAAAGGCTGAAATACTAAAATATAATGTATAAAAATATGTATAAAAATACACATATCAAAATTACATTATGAAATAATGTGTTACTTGTATTATAAAATAATTATTTCCTTGAAATAAATACTTTTCCCAATTTATTATAAGAGTCTATGAATATTTTTTAAAATCAATTTCTAATAAATAATCATTTGTATCAAGTTGTTGTTAGCGTGACCCTTAGGATCATATGTTATTTAGCAATATCGTTTTAATATGACTCTTGAGCATACTAGATCATTCAATCTCCCACTTGCGCAAGAGTCATATTAAATTTATATAGACAGTGGTGAACGCCTAGCAACATTTCACTACGCCCAACAACATATGGCATAGTGCCATTCCATCAATGGCCAATTCCCCAGAAGCCCCAAGGGTACAATTGGTGAGTAAGATCAGTTTATCAGTTATCCCTTTGCTACAGACATCATGTTGAACATGAGATATGGCTCGCAGTCAATCTCATATAAGTGTTCAACTTTACTGTCACACCCCAAAACCGGAATGGCGGAAACGTTCTGGGGTGGAGGACGTCATGTCAAGTATCACAACATGTGCAGTATAGTAATCAAAGTACAACAACCATTGCATTAATAATAATAATTTTACATAGGTTACATTTAGCAACATCAACAAGGTAAATACATAAAATAACTTATAATGCAGCTCGGTACTAGGCTGTCTTCACAAAAGCTCCCGGAGTGTACCTGTCTACCGATGACGTGAGAATACAAGTTATTTTGAAAGCGAGTATCAGCGTTTTTAAATGCTGGTGAGTTCATAAGTACTTAATGACATTGGTATAAATACATGTTTTACTTCAAAAATAATCTCACATAATGATGGTGATTTGAGTTTACAGAGTATTAGAATCCTTTCCAGAAAATCCTATATTTTCTAATTAAAAGTAGTCTTCTACCACGACCCAATTGTTTTATGTTTAAACCAAGGAGTATCTCTATTAAAAGCAGTCTTCTACCAAGACCCATCTGTTTTATGTTTAAGAAACATTTTCCCTTAAAGGTACTATCATTATCAAAATATGATTTATACTTTAAAGAATATGATTTATCTAGATGCCTTTGCTACCCAAAGGATGATGATCTGGCTGATGGAACCTTTATGACTACATATGTATACATGATATATAACTACTATTTAAACGACCTTCGGACGGATAACCGATACCCTAAAGCAACATCCAAACAAGGAAAAGGAATTAAAGCGGGTTAGCCTTCTTAAGTCCTTTAAACATTACTTATATAACTATACATATACAGGCATGCATTTAACAATACAAGAGTATAAAAAGAAGTTTTGGTAAAACCTTTGGAAAAACTTATAAATAAGAATTCATGACTTGATGTCGGTTTATAAAACAAGCTTTGAAAACCTTTAGCTGGATAAAACAGTTTAACATGTAGAAATCTATTTGCTATACAGTTATTAATCACATGTGATTGATATAATAACTCCATAGTTCAACTTGTATCCCCCCCCATAAAAGCATTTAAAATCATTTAAAAGGTTAATTCAGGGGTATGAACTCACCTGACGTGGATGATTAGGATGAACGGATGGTATAGGATGCTAAGTGTCAAGTGAGGACTTGACCACACACGCGAATTCTATTTAACATGTAATGATACATTTAAGTATCTAATTAGTCATTTAATAACTAATTATGCAAGTAAGGTCATCCTAATGCATGAAAACACTTTGCTACAAGTGCTAGGAGTACCAAGGGTCTCATATAAAGAGAGTATGGCCTCACATTGGAGTTTACTCCTCAAATGGTGGCCCTTAGGGGTGTTTACGGTTTCTGGACCACTTCCCCCATGAGTCTACGGCCGTAAACTCATGGAAGTGGTGCCATTGGGTGTTCAAAGGTCCTAAACCACTCAAGGAATTTTGCTAGACTCGAATCAAGGGCTTAGGAAGTGACTAGGGCTCAAAATGACCTCCCTTTGGAGTTTGCGGTCCTTGGACCACTCCTTGGGAGTTTATGGTCGTAAACACATGGGTTTACGGCCGTGAGCTCATGTGTGCCCACTTCTTTCGTGTTTTGGTGGTTCTATCTTATGCATGCAAGGTTCTAGTCACTTATACAAGCCATAGAAGGTGTTAAGGGCACTTAAACACCCTTTGAAGGTGTTTACGATTTTGGAAGGTCTCCCCAAACCGTAAACACATATGAACATGGGGATTTTGATGATTTTCGAGTGTAAACAAGTTCATATTAAGCACATAAGAAGCTAGGGCGAGTGTACTTGCGATCTAGGAGCTTGAATGATCGATTTTGGCCAAAAACACTAGTGTATGTTCTTGGTGTTCTTGAGGAACACTTGAAGATCTAAGAAAAAGACAAGATTTCATGGATGAAATCGTGTAAAAACACTAGATTAAGTGTTATATGAACGAATCTAGGAAGAAAACACTTACATTTTGGCGGATTTTGACGGAAAAGTGATATGATACTTGAGAGAGAATCTTGAGTGTTCTTGGGCTAGGATGTGAAAAATGAGCTAAAAATGACTAAGTGTCATATTTATACTCTTTGGGGTTTACAGCCGTAAACTCCATTTTTACGTCCGTAAACTCCAAACTTTTGGAGTTTCGCGACTTACGTGATATACTGCAAACTCTAAAGTATACTTCCTTATTTTTGTTTGCTTGACGAATATAAAATAAAATACTCGAACTGGCTTAAATCCGGCCAAAAATGTTTTCAGATGAATTTGACAAATTTTTTATGTGCTTGATTGCGGAGTTTATACAAATGAATATTTCGGGTTGTCACATTTACATCAGGCCTTAGATGTCTAACTCTCAACGAATAAGAAGAACAAATCCCATGTTGACCACATATTCCTCTTGCATCGTTTACATCACTCCTGATAATAGCTTTTATAACTGCCTAATAAAAGAACAGCTTTTGATTACATCAAAGAATAATGTTCCCCACACTCAAGTCCCATATATGTATCTCAGGTGTTAAGGATATACATATATTACCTTTTATCAAGTATCATTCATGACAACGATCCATGAAGTGATCTTGAACGGGTCACTCCAACGCTTACTCTCTAGTAAGTATCTATGAAACTGGTTACAATGCTTTGTCAACCATCCCATTTCATATTAGTCTTATTTCATTATTGCTCCCAAAATAATAACTGACTATGGAGTTTTAGAGTGAATAAATTTACTCAAGGATTAAACATGTTAATAAAGAACACAACAAATATTTAATGAAAAAATCATATGCCATATATATCATATTCATTACAAAAGATGATGTTACATAATGTTCCAATATTCAATACTAATACATAGAACAAATCCAGTCACTAGAATAGATAAGTCATATTCCTCAAGCACCTCCTTCAAATCTTGCTTAAGGACGAAGCTTCATGAAAGGGTCTGCCAAATTTTGATTAGTGTGAACTTTGCGAATACTAATTTCATCTTCTTCAACTTTATACCAGATCAAGTTGAATCTGTTGATAATATACCTGGTCTTCTTGTGTGCTCGGGGTTCTTTTGCCAAAGCAATAGCACCTCATTGTCACATAAAATGTATAGGGGGTCCAGAATGGTAGGGACTACCCCCAGATCCCCAATGAATTTCTTCATCCAAGCAACCTCTTGTGCAGCTTCAGAAGCAGCAATGTATTCTGACTCTATAGTAGATTGTGCAAGAACACTTTACTTGGAGCTTTTCAAAGACACCGCACCGCCATTGAAAATGAACACATATCCTGATTGTGATTAGAAATCATCTCGATCAGTTGTGAAGGAAGCAATAGTGCAACACTTTACACTTAAGCTATCTTCCACGCCTCCATAAACGAGGAACAAATCCTTTGTTCTTCATAAGTACTTTAGAATGTTATTCATAGCTCTCTAATAACTGTCCCTTGGATTTTGTTGGAACTTGCTTACCATGCTCATAGCATAAGCAAGGGTCTTGTACAATTCATGGTATACATGATGGATCCAATTGCAGAAGCATATGGAATATCTTTCATCTTGTCTAGCTCAGCCTTTGTGCTAGGACATTGAGATGAACTTAGTGTAGTGCCATGTGCCATGGGTACAAATCCTCTCTTAGAGTTTTCCATATGGAGCCGTTTCAATACTTTCTCAATATATGTACCTTGGCTTAGACCTATAAATCGGTTTGATCTATCTCTATAGATTTTGATTCCAAGAATGTATTGTTCTTCACCTAGGTCCTTCATTGAGAAACACTTTCCAAGCCAAGTCTTTACACCTTGTAGAGTTGGAATGTGATTTCTCGTGATTAATATGTCATCTACATATAGGACCAAGAATGTCACTGAGCTCCCACTAGTTTTCATCTAAACACAAGATTCATCTTCATTTCTAATAAAACCATACTTTGTGATTTTATCATCGAAACGATGATTCTAGTTATGAGATGCTTGCTTTAACCCATAAATGCATCTCTTAAACTTACACACTTTATTAGGATGCTTTTGGTCGACAAAACCTTCTAGCTAATCTATGTAGACATCTTCTTCCAAGTGTCCATTTAGAAAAGCGGTTTTAACATCCATTTACCATATCTCATGGTTATAAGATGAAGCTATGGCAAGTAGTATCTTAATTGATTTAATCGTGGCGACCGGTGAAAAGGTTTCATCATAATCAACCCCATGAGTTTGAGTGAATCCTTTAGCAACCAATATTGCTTCGAATATGTGTAAGTTGCCATCCATGTTAGTCTTCTTCTTGAAGACCCACTTGCTTCCAATAGTCTTGCTATTGGGAGGAAGATCAACCAAGTCCCATACTTGATTTTCTCTCATTAATTTCATCTCAACGTTCATGGCTTCAAGCTATTTGGTAGATTCGGGATCTGTCATTGCATACTGGTAGTTGACCGACTCATCAGTGTTGAGAGAAAAACTTTTGAGAAACACTTGAACAAACATTAGTATAAGGTAATAGTTGCAGAATAAGTTAATATCAAAGGATCAAGTTAGCTCAACAATAATAAGTTAGAAGTGTTAGATATTTAGTTGCAGAAATGTAAAGGAAATATAAAAGACGACAAGTTATATCAAGTAAACATCAAACTGATTCTTAACATGGTTTGCAGTCAAACACAAGTTAGTAAAAGTGAACAGTTTAAGATGTAGAGGATCTCGGATACAAGATAAGATGGATATTTTAGAGAATGATCATTGTATTTCAGTGTTAGCTCTAAAGATCGTGAAAGTGGATACGATTACATGAAGAAGGGAGTTTCTATTTATGGAGTCCCAAAAAGTTACAACTGAAATAAACAATTAATATTTTGCTGACTTAAGTGACCATGCAAGGTTCACTGGGTAAAGCTAAGCTAATACGCTAAGTCAGTTAACGTAACTAAAAGGTTTTCTTCATTTTTCACTGCGGTAGTGGTTGTGGTTCACTATGGTTCACAAAACAACTTCTTCAACTTCGGTAGACAAACTTCAGTTGCGATAGAAACTCCAATTGCGGTAGACAATACAAGACTGCAGATCATTAAGTTAAAGAGGGTCACTTTTTGTGTCAACAATCAGCACTCGTCAATGAAAAATCCATATCTCTCAGGTTCACAACAAGTTCTACCGGATATGTAAACATTTTGTGTTTCAGTAGGTTGAAGGATAATGATCTCTTCATATTCAACAACCTCTTGTTCTCTACTAGTGCCAACTAAAGATGCATCGGGTTGAGGTTATTGATCTTCTTCAAGTTCCACATGCCTCCCACTAGCCTCATCCATTAGAAACTTGCTTTCTAAGAATTCAGCTTTTTTTTTAAATAAAGATCTTATTCTCACTAGGGATGTAGAAGTAATATCCTAAACAATCTTTAGGATATCCTATAAAGATGCATTTGGAAGATCTAGGCTCAATTTTGTTGGAAGTATCTTGTCTAACATAAGCTTCACATCCCCAAACTTTCATATAAGATAAGGATGGAGGTTTCCCATACCACATCTCATAAGGTGTTTTCTCTACCTTTTTAGTTGGTGCCATATTCAAGATATGAGCTGCGGTGAGTAAAACATAACTCCAAAATGATAAAGGGAGGGTACTGTGACTCATCATAGATCGAACCATATCAATTAAGGTTCGATTTCTCCTTTCAATAACACCATTAAGTTGTGGTGTTCTTGGTGGAGCGATTTGTTTGATAATCCCACGACTCCTTAGATGGTCTTGGAACTCTTGACTTAAGTTCTCACCTCCTCTATCCGAACGAAGGATTTTGATAGTTTCATCGAGTTGATTTTCAGCTTCACTTTGAAACAATTTAAACTTTTCCAATGCTTTATGTTTATGTTTCATCAAATGTACATAACCAAAACGACTGAAGTCTTCAGTGAAGGTGATATAATTGTTGGGTTTTAACCATTATAACACTCCTATGGTGCACGCGCAACCCTAGATGCTTTGGATCTATGTTTTGTCTAATTATACATGCAATTTCAATTTTCCAAAGCATACATCCTAACTAGCATACAATAGAGGATATACAACATAAAACTCATAGTTAGATGAATACCTCTTATGTAGTTTGAAGTTCTTGGCCTTGAAAGCTTTAGCACCTCAAGTTTGGTGCCTCTAATGTGTCATAAACACCAAATGCAAGAAGAGGCTTGAGAGAATAGGCTAGTTAGCTCCAAATTGATTATCACTCTCTTAGAATGAATTTGCAACCGATTTTAGCACTAGGGGGTTGCTTTTATAGTGTTACAATCGCTAGGATTACATCCATGCAAACTCTAATGCACCATGACCCTTCATATTACTTAGGATCTATGGGTTAAACCTCCATGGACTATCCATGGACAATCATATTGATTTAGCCCATCCTAATTAACCATGGATCATTGGCCCACACTATAAGAGTCATTGATTTACTTAATCAGTCCCCGTATATTTAATTAATCTCTTTTGATCACTAAATTAATTCCAAATTAATTCCAAATTAATTCTTGACCAATACTAATTTAAATAATATGATTTCTCAATTAATATATTATAATTATAATATATTAATAAATCACAAATAGTCTTATTCTGAAAAGTCCAACCTATCAAATTGCACTGGTGAAGGCAACGCAAAAGGACCATGCTACTATCAGTTCAGGTACATCCCAGTTATAGTTACGGGCTTAGACACCTAATCCAATAGTCTCCCACTTGGATATGTCTAATAGCTATACCTGCCAATGCAACTTTAAAATCCGACTTAGCAATCATAGCTTTCAAAAGCCGCTGTCAAACTCTGAGCTTGTCAGTGACGCGTCCTTTAGACGAGGGATCATATATTCCTCTGTTCTTCAAGATATCATGCAGACAAATACATAGAACATAGTTATACTTATTATCCTACAGTTTGTTTCCCGATTTCAGATTTGTATGACATAGAACATAACTGAACACATCAATTTAGTTCTGACTGGGATCGACACATAAGTCAAAACAAATCATCGAGGGGCCCAAGAAAAGGGATTTTGTAATCTTATCATGAATTTATGAAGGTAGGTAAAGGTAATTTACCAAATTTAATCAAAATGAAATTCCTAAATCTTTTGAGATTCACTAAATCTTATCAATGTCATGTTTAATCTCAGATTCTACTCTTCTGCTTGTGACTGGGATGCCGAGGTTCACATACAAGTTGTGAATTGATGGGTTTTATATGTTACAAAAATCTTATTTTTTGGAAAAAAAACATAAACCATGAGTTCACATGCACCCTAAAGGATCTATGTTGTCACTATGATTTGCAAACAACTATTGAATATCAAGAACCCTAGAACTACATTGCTATTTTTGAAATTACTAAAGTTTAATTATAAAATACATACCCTAGTTTATTATTGAAAATAAACTAGTAATCCTTCCTTGTAGGTCTTCAGAAAGCAAGCACCATAAGTCTCGTGCCTCTAATGGCTCACTCCCAAACCCTAGCAAATTGGAGGCTAAAAAGGAGAGAGGAGGAAGGGAATTTTCAAAATTCTCTTTAGAATGAGTTGAGTTTTGAAATTCATAACCCAAGGGGATTTATATAGGTGATAGGGAGGCTATGGATAAGGCATGTTTCCTTTTAGATAACCCCTTACCATTGCTTTTTTCCTATGGAATTCCAAGTTTCCTTAGAGCCTAAGAATACCTCTAGAATCCCTCGACAACTGTCCACCATCTGGGAGGTTCTAGAATTGGTCAATGCTTAAATTTTGAACATTGTCACCTTTAGTCCTTCCATTTTTAATTAATCCAATTAATCAAAAAATTAATTCAAATTAATTTCTTATTAATTGTTAATTAAACAATACTATTTCTATTTAATATATTATTCTCATAATATAATAATCAAATATTTATTTTACTTTCTATTTAATTTATTAACCATATAATAAAAATCCAGAAAATTACTAGGTCTGAGGGCAACCCGAAAGGACTTTTCAAATGATTTAAAATTATACTAATTTAGTTATTAGCTTAGACAAATAATCCAATAGTCTCCCACTTGGATAATTCTAAAACTAAATTACATGTACAACTTCTAAATTAAACAGCAAAGGGTGCTTTCCAAAGCAATTGCCGAAGTCTGATCTGATTAGATGTTTTTCCTTTAGAGAAGTGATCAAATATTCCTTCGTTCTAAAAGATACAATATGGACATGAGACATGGATTAAAATCAATCTCATAGTCTAAGATTTTGGTTCTAGATTTCTTGATTTATGATGATTGAATTCAGACTACAAATTGAGCACATAAATTCAGTCTGGGCTAGGCCAATCACTTCAGATGGCAAAATTAAATCATCGAGGGGACCAGATATATCGCTTTTCCCGTTAGGAAAAAAGGAACGAATAAATTTCAACTTGTATGCATCTATCTTTTTACTCACCAAATCATGCAAACCACTATATTTTATAACATCATGTTACTAATGCATTTATGTAACACCAACACACAAGCGACTTTTAAATTACAACTCATATATATCCATTTCAAGAATATATGATATTAGTGTCTTACTCGTGATATAATACATGAAGTAATTCTCTGAGCGTGGGTTTATCCAATACTCAAAATCTCCACTTTCCATGTACTCATGAATATTGTAGCGATACAACTTTCTATGTATAATCTCTTTAGAAAATCTACAGTCCACTTCTTGACAATATTCATTCACTACTTACTTCTACAAGGTATGAGTGATTGTGGAATTTCGAATAATCAAATTATTCAGAAAGTGAAACATCCAAAGTGAAACACAATAATAAACTAATTAACTATGCTCTCAAACCTATTGAAAATAAATACATCTATATTATTTAATCACCATAACAATTACTACGTTATTCATTGTACAATGTTTCGAGTAATTAACTAACCACTTGAATCAAAGATTTGTCATGCGATGTTATCAACATGCATACTATGACTTTCTATTCTAAAGTCTCAAAGACTGTATCCTCAAGATTAAAAAATATACCATTGGAATTTGTTACTAGAAACAATTCCATGGTAATGAAGGTTCTAATTCATGGTACACTCATTGAACACTTCTCTTGCATTAAAGTTTCCAACACACATGTTGACTTTTCATGTATCTCCCATTATGGAAACATTTCCATATTTCCATATGACCATCAATTCTGATTCAGAACATTCTCAATCCAGAATCATGTCATTATAGTCCGACGAAATAAATATCATACTTCTAACTATCCACAAGCAATCGGTATTTTGGTATAACCTTAGAATGTTCTTGAAAGCCGTTCAATAACATTATTCATAAAAATTCTTGTTCTTTTCTCTCTCAATGCTCTGAGCATTTGAAAAAGTAGAATAAGTGAATAGTATAGCATATATAATCGATCCTATATCCGAAGTATATGGGACTCGATTCATTATGTCTTACATAAGGATTTAATATCTATTCAATCTCTTATTATAATATTTTCATACATTGAATTTCTTATGTTGAATCATTTTAACATGCTATTCAGATATGTCAATCACTATGTTATACTCCCTCCGTCCCAAATTAATTGTCTACTTTTGACTTTTGAAGTCTTCTTTTTTCAACTTTGACCGTAAATACTTTTATTTGTGTTATATATTACTAGATGAAACCTATAACAATGAAAAGACATTTAAAATACAATTCACTTATATATTTTGCATCAAGTATTATCTATAAAAAAGAAAAATATTTAAGGTCAAAGTTGAAAAATAAAGACTGGAAAAGTCAATTGTAGACAATTAATTTGGGACAGAGGTAGTATTAAACTATGCAGTCTAAACCTTTAGATTTGAAAAGAAGTATGAGTTCCCTCTACCGTAAGTCTATTACAACGAAACAATTCCGAAACATTGCAATTTGCAAATCGAAAAGATTTGTTCCCTACGAATAGTATCGTCAACACGCAATACTAGCTTGACAATTATGCTCTCACAAGCTTTGACATGTACCCAGAAATCAACTCGACTTCTAGAAATCAATACTCTTGACTTTCTTACTGATATAGATTTCTGTTACACGATGCTTCAATAAGTCTCCAACCAGACTTATTACACCTTAATTGGATAACATGTGTGTGTGTGTAAAGCCTTTCAGAACTTGTAGATATATGTCATGGAAGTTCAAACAATTCCTTGCCATTCCTTACAAATTGAAATATGAAGAGGGATGTTGTAATCATATTATTAATTTGAGAATGCAATTAACATAGCCAATATCAATATTGATCTTTATCACATCTTTAAAATCTATTAGTGAAAGTGATTCCTCATAATCACTTTCACAAAGTAGAGCAAATCTTTACCATATATATATATATATATATATATATATATATATATATATATTCATACATATATATACATACATATATATATATATACATATATATATATATATATATATATATATATATATATATATATATATATTTCAAAGTGCATACATTCCCATCCATGACAGTATATCATTTGCAACCTACAATCATAAGATAAGCTTTAGGACAAACCAGATTCCAATTTAGCTTTCCTTCATGCACTGAACTTCGTAATTATAAATTTCTTGCCCTCTGGTAGGTCAACAGCCTACCATTTCTTCCTTGTTGTTAGCAGCTCACCCATATTGATTAATGCATATTCACTGACCAATGTGGTTTTTGCTTTTGCATTTAAATAAAAAAATATAGAACTCATAAGAATCGCCAACTCAACTAGAAGTGCACAAAAATAAGAATGTGTCAACTAAACATGATATGTTATTAACCTTATGTCGCGTGCTAGTCATAACTAAGAGGTTTATTGCCGGTCGACTCTTGAAACTCTCAAGATCAATACGACTCCCACTGACTTCTTAGCATATGATTTTTCTCTCAAGGAACATTCCTTGATGAGGTAAAACAAATGTTCAAAAGTTCATGTGGATCCCGACAAGAAGACACTTTGCGGAATAGGTCTCAGTTTATCGTTTGTTTCTCGATTAACAAAAACATCACAAATCTAATTCTATATGTGCTAGAGTAAGAAAACATTTTTACGCCACATATTTCGAGGTGTTTTCAACCTTCTTAGTTTGAAATAAGTTTCAAGATACTATTTGTAGTTACTAGAGTATGACTCTAAAAATTGATTTGGAATGAAGTATGACTTATCTCTTGATTGAACTATTTTTCAATAAAATCGGATTTGGAATGAAGAATGTGTGTGTGTGTGTGTGTTTTTAAACCCTTTCAGAACATATATTGGAAGAGAAATCTTTTGTAGACCACCATTATCACCATTTTCAATGTCAATGGAATACTTGGATTTAGACCCAGTAAGCATCTCTGCTTTAGGTGTTCTTTTAAGCATTTCTGCTTCAGCAACATTTGGGTCGGATCAATTAGGGTCATGTCGATATTTCTCATATAAAAGTTCTCAATGAACTAATCATATGACTTTGGAAGTGAAAGAAGAACCAAAATACTGGGTTGCTTCCTTAGGAAAACGACACCCATTATACCAACGTCTCAATGTACGATTTCTTTTCAGAACATTTGTACACACAAAATTTCCATCTTGATGTTTATATGCCGATATGGATTGTGTAGTCTCGTATCTTTCAAATTAAGGAAAACGTGACATTGGGGTAGTCACAATAGGTGGAGGTGGGAGAAATTTCATGTCTAGTTCCCGCGTTTCCTAAGGGTGGGAAAACATTTTGACTATCACCTGAAATTGGAATACCACCTCTAGATGATTGTGGAAAACTATTTCCTTAAGATGAGGAAGTCAATTTCTATCTTCATAAGATATTTTAAAATAGGATAAATGGAGAATTTAAGCTAGATGATTTTAATCCTTAATTATTAACCAATAAATCTAAATTAACGGTAGGATCAATATTTTCGATTCGAACTTTGAAGTGGGATGTTGTACTCAAATTCTAATCTATTTTAGGTAGCTAAGGCTTTTACCAATTCCAATCTTATGAAACTCCTAGATCCTTTGAGATTCGTTGAATCTTATCAATGGCATGTTTAATATCGGATTATGCTCACTTTTGTGACTGGGATGCCGAGGATCACAAACGAGATGTGAATACCCAGGCAAACCCGCTTGTCAACCTCGACGTCATTTACCATCTTACATTGATGTGACGGTTAATCATTCACGCTCTATCAACAATGATAATTCTTGATATGCCCGTCATATCTCTCTATAGTCCCTATAACTGTTTCGGTTAACCTCACACGCTCTACTAATGACATAAAGCATGATGTGCATTTTCGTGGATTGGCGTACTTTTCAGATTTTTCCTAAAGCAACTAAGAGTGGGATTTTAAAAATAGTTTAGTTACTTTATATCATTATACTTATTAATGAGATTATGTCCTATCAAACCGTTCGTCTAACGACCCTCCACCACACAGGAGAGCGGTGGGTGAGAGTGGACACCCATTCAATAACCATTTTATAGACCGCTTTCTTATACCCTCTTTATAGTATGGTTTCATGAATGATGCGTACTAATGATTTGATTGAATTTTATTATAGACATAATACATTAAACTTCTAATAGTATACATAATGTGTTTTTAAAAACCTTTTCAAAATACAAGGTTTAAATATTAATTATCTAAATTAAATCTTTTAATTAATATCAAACCAATTAATTAAATTAATTAAATCATTATGGATTAAATAATTATTTACTATTAAACAATTAATGAAATAATTCAAATATAATCCTAAGCCTAAGCCTTTTAATTTTCGAAAAAAGATAGAGTTTACTTGGTTTTAATAGTTCAAATTTTAAGGCTCTTAAAATAACAAATAAGGAAACAAGGCAAACCATTGAAGGGATCCTTACATTTTGAAAATTAGGCAAGGGGCTAGGGTTTCTAAAACCCTTGTAGATTTTGAAAGTATAGGGTGGAGGCTAGGGTTTCAAGAACCCTAGGGAATTTTCGAAAATACCTCCTTGGGGTTTTGTTTCTATAAAACCAAATTTTAATCTATTCAAATTTGCACAAGATCAATGAGAACAATGGATCTGATACCACTGATGGGTTTTATATTTTATAAAAATTTTATTTTGGCAGAAAAACATAAACCCTAAGTTCCCATGCACCCTAAAGGATATATGTTCTCACTATGATTTGCAAACAACTACTGAATATCAAGAACCCAAGAACTACATTGTTGTTTTCAAAATTACTAAAGGTTTATTAGAAAATACATACCCTAATTTATTAATGCAAATAAACTAGTAATCCTTCCTTGTAGGTCTTCAGAAAGAAAGCACCAGAAGTCTCGTGCCTTTAATGGATCACACCCAAACCCTAGCAATTTGGAGGCTAAAGAGGGGAGAGGAGGAGGAAGGGAATTTTTGAAATTTGCTTTGAAATGAGGTGAATTTATAAATTCATAACCCAGGGGGGGTTTATATAGGTGATAGGGAGGCTATGCATAAGGCATGTTTCCTTTTAGATAACCTTTTCTGATTGCTTCTTCCCTAAATTAATTCCAAATAATTTATGATTAATTTTTAATTAAACAATACTATTTCAGTTAATCCCAAAATTAGTTCCAAATAATTTATGATTAATTCTTAATTAAACAATACTATTTCTAATTAATTTAGTTTTCTCATTATATTTTAATAAACTGTTTATTTTGATTTCTAATTAATTTACTAACAATATAAGAAATTAATAAATCAGTCGCTCTATCAAAAAGCATTCCATTCAATTACTTGGTTTGAGGGCCACCTAAAAGGACTCTGCTAATAATTCAAGATTATACTAATTTAGTGAATACTTAGACACAGGGCCGGTCCAAACATATATGGGGCCCGGGGCGAAAAGAAAAAGAGGGCCCCGTAAATACAAATATAATAAAGATTCAAAAAATTATCATTACTCTTCAATATAGACGTTCTCAATTAGAAATAAAAAGCAAACTAAATTGTTTATATTTTGAGCTAAATTGAGTTTCAACCAACTTTAGGTCCTAAAAATCATTTAGGTAATAATTTTTTTATATATATAAACTACATAGCCCATAAATTTTGGGCCCCATAGTGTCGTGGGCCCTGGGCGGTCGCCCGGGTTGCCCACCGTCTGGACCGGCCCTGCTTAGACACCTAGTCCAACAATCTTCCACTTGGATAATTCTAAATTAATTTACAGGTATAACTTCTAAATTAAACAGCAAAGGGTACTTTCCAAAGCAACTTTTGAACTCTTATCCGATTAGATGTTTGACCTTTATATAAGTCATAAAATATTCCTTCATTATACAATATATCGTATGGACATGATACATGGTTTATAATCAATTTCATAGTCCAAGATTATCTTTCTCTATTTCTTGATTTATGATGGCTGAATGCGCACTACTAATTGAACACATCAATTCAATCCGGGCTTGGCCAAGTGCTTCAGATGTCGACATCAAATCATCGAGGGGCCTAAATATATCGCTTTTCCCATTAAGGAAAAAGGAACAAATAAATTTTGACTCATATTCTTGAATCTTTTACTCACCAAATCATGCATGACACTACGTTTTATAACATCACGTTACAAATACATTTACGTAACACCAACGCACAAGCGACTTGTAAATTACAACTCATATATCTCCATTTCGAGAACATAAGATATTAGCATCTCATAATTACTCATGTTAGAATCCATGAAGTAGTTCTCTGAGCATGGGATTATCCAATACTCAAAATCTCCATATTCCAAGTACTCATGAATATTGTAGAAATACAATTTGCTATGTCTAATCTCCTTAGACAATCTACAATCAAATTCATGACAGTCTTCATTCACTACTTACTTCTAAATGGTATGAGTGACTATGGAATTTCAAATAATCAAATTATTCAGAAAGTAAAATATACAAAGTGAAACACAATTATAAACTAATTAACTATGGTCTCAAACCTATTGAAAATAAATACATTTCTATTATTTAATCACCATAACAATTACAAGTTTATTCATTGTATAATGTTTGAAGTAATCAACTAACCACTTAAATCAAACATCAGTCATGCCATGTTATAAAATGCATACTATGCCTCTCTATGGTCCATCCTTTGTGACCAGAACAACAGATCATTATTCCAATGATGCTCATTTCACAATTCCACATACTCATCACTATCTAGGACGTGACAATATTTTGACTTAAAATGCATTAATCTCCTATGATATCAATATTCCAACGACTCAAAGATTGTGTCTTTGAGATTACAGAATATACCAATAGAACTTTGTTACTAGAAACAATTCCATGGTAATGAAGTTTCTAATTCAAGGTACAGTCATTGAAAACTTCTCTTGCATTAAAGTTTCCAAATCATATTTAGACATTTCATGTATCTCCTATCATTGAAACATCTCCAAATTTCCATATGACCATGATTTCTGATTAAGAACCTTCTCAGTCCAGAATCATGTTACGAAGGTACATCCAAATAAATATCATACTTCTAATTGACAAAAAGCAACCAGTCTTTTGGTTTCAATGTTCTTGAATGTTGTTTAATAACTTCAGTCATACAAAATTCTAGTTCTTCTCACTCACAATTCACTAAGCATTTGAAAAATCAGACTAAGTGAATATTATAGCATATGTAATCGATCCTATATATGACACATACGTTACTCAATTCATTATGTTTCACACAAGGATTTGATATATGTTCAGTCTCTTGCTATAATATTTTCATATATTGAATTTCCTATGTGTGACATCCCCATTTACACGGCCAGAAAAGAACAATTTTGTTTATGCTTTATAAAAATTAGAGTACCCTTTTAATAAAAATCTTGTGGAACTTGTTCCCAGAAAAACATGATAATTACATTATCAAAGCATTTCTGAAGAAATGTAATTTTTTTTCCTTTTAAAACATTGGGATGTCATCATCAATATAGAAACATCAGCATAACAAACCTTATATTCATGTACACTAGTGATCTACATCTCTTTAGTCTCTCAGTGTAATGTAGCTTCGTATCGACACATGTGATACAAATAAACTGAGCGGGTCAGGTTGGGAAACCTAGTGAGTACATAGGGATTTCAATCAACAATGTTATATCATATATATAATTCAGAACTCACAAAATATTCAATTTCACCATAGATACAAGGAACTCTTACCCCACCCCGTCGATCCTCTCAACGTCACTATCCATACTCTTGGACCTTAAATTGTACCTCTTACTTAATCCATACTCCCGGATCTAATCCATGCTCTCGGATCAATAACTGTGCCCATTCCATACTCTCAGACTAGGGATAAATGTCTAAATCCATACTCTCAGATTAATGTGAAATAACTATGTCCTATCCATACTCCCGAACTAAGGACAACTGACTATGTCTTAATCTATACTCCCGGACTAAGGAAAACTGACTATGTCTTAATCTATACTCCTGAATTAATGACAATTCACTATGTCCAATCCATACTCTCGGACTAGGGACAATGACTATGTGTAATTCATGCTCCCAGATAAATGACATATTTTAAAGTTCTATTCTCTATGTATAACTCAATCATACTCATAAGAAGATACTATCCAATATTCCCCATAATTAATTTAGGTTTACTCTTTATCCTAAATCATTATATATAATCAGGTATGTTCTTTAACACGTATTTCAGGCAACATCAAATAACTTGCACATAAACATTTATTTAATACTTCAATCAATACTTGTATTAAAATCATGTTCATGAAAGGGACTACACACTCACTTGTTAAAGTGATGATTCCAAACTCGGTCAGCGCTTCACTTCTAACGATTCTATTTTCCTTCGACGAAACCTAACATTATTATCACTAAGTTTTAGTCTAATCTTTATTGCAACTAATTATTAGTCTAGATTCATCATTAACTCAAAGTCTACTTTCATGATCTATCAAGTAAGGAACAACCAGGTAGGATCATATCGGAGGTAGAGTCCGTTTGGTATACGAATTATACTGTTTGGAAATCCCACCTTAAACACCTCACTAAATCATAGCCTAGACATCATCCCCGTAAGTAGATCAATAATTATAAAGACTTGGAATCACTGGTAAATCTTGTTTATATGCTCATAATAACGATAATGAACTTAAACATAAGTTATACTAAAAGTAGGGTAAACATAACTCACTTACTAGCGGGTTTGGTTAGGAACTAGGCTCTGCGAGGGCAGAACTTCCGAGCCGAAAGCTCTTCTTCTCGGAGCCTTCTAGCGCTCTGGGACTTGCTTCTAACACCTTGTAGGTGCTAGGGAAAAACCTTGAGGGTTTGGGGGTGTTTGGGAGAAAAGAAGCGGAGAGGTGTGAAGAAAATGGGAGATTTGCGCCTCTATTTATAGGCTTAGTTCAGTGCAAACGCAGCGCGTTCCCTAGAAGAATGCAGCGCGTTTGTTGGTACGTGTTGCCATCTCGTTCCATGCCGTGGGGAAGAAGGTGTGGCCCATATTGCGCCACATGTCACTCGCATATTACCCCAAAAACTAATTATCTTCTAAAATCTGTAAGTTTAACATACGAGCTCCGTTTTTGACGTTCTTTATATCCCCACGTATGCGGAAACATGATCTACAACTTTTGTTTAGACTCCGTCGACTAAATTTGACATTATTTTTAAAGTTATATTTTGAACAGGCTGGGACAGGAAAAGTGCGTTAAAAATTCCTAACTTCTTCATCTGATGTCCGTTTTCGTCTGTCTTTTTACTGTTGCGCTACTAATAATGAGATCTTCAATTCACATTTAGGTTGCATCGGCTAAAAACCGCTTGATCTAAAATTCGAATTTCGGGCTGTGCACTGTTATGCCAAATCTTAGAAAAATCATAACTTCCTCATACGAAGTCAAATTTGGGCGTTCTTCTTATGCACACTCTCGTTTTAACGTATACTGCAACTTTAGTTTAGATCATTAAGGCCAAAAAGTCCTCTATCGTAAATTCACTATTTACATTTCCCGATGTCGTGCCGGTTTTGCTGTAAAACTTCGACGGGCCATAACTTATTCGTTATAACTCGGATTTCGGTGTTCTTTATATGTACGGAACCCATGTAATATATACTATAACTTGGTTAAGATTAGTCCTTCTAAATAATCTTACATCAAAAACTCATTTTTGATGCTCATTATCTCTAAATTTACTAGCCCGAAACTGCGGGCGTTACAATTAACTCCCCCTTAGGATGATTACATCCCGGAATCATCAACGAAATAGGGTTGTATAATGATTCCATATGTTATATCTTCTTCCTAGGTAATAACCATAACTTCTATGTTTCTTCGAACGAGTATCTAACTCTTGGACTTCTTGAATGCAGGCGGTGCTCGATCTTGCACCCGCTCTCTATCCCATGTTAGACTCCAAATTATGACCTTAAAGTCACAATCTCGATCCTTATTGGAGAATCCTTCTTCTTCTCAACAGCTTAATTTATTTGATTTCCACAATATACCACTGAGTCACGTTCTAATGACCTTTCATCGTGTGTCGTAACGCTTAGACTCAGGTCTCTTAGAGTCAAATTTCAGAATTGAATATACTTTCCTTCATGTTCTAATGTGATATAATCACATTTTAACATGTAGCATTTCTAGCTACCAACTTCTTTAACAATGAGCACGATATTTCTATTGATCGCTTTGATTTCATTCTTTTGGTTTAAGTCAGATGCTGCATTGAACTTGGTTCTCTGAATCACGTAACATACTTGTCTTTGTTGGAATCGATTTGATATGACCATTAGGGTCCAAATAACAATCATCTTCTTAATCATTACCGAAACAATGGTAATGACATACATGAACAAACAGAATCAATTACTAGCTTCTTGGTAACCTTGTGACTTTCCCTGATCCAAGTGTAAGTCCTGTGCTTCCGGTAGTATAGGCCTCTACTACCATTCACACCTACTCATACTCGTCCCAAGTATTGTCTCGCAGTCCTCAAAGTCACCGTACAAGAATTTCACATAATCATTTAACACATTGGATAACATAACAAAACTTTATATTATTTCTTGAAACGATTACATACACATTCAAGTTTAACCTATACTATGCCTCTAACAGGCTACACCACATCTTACTATGGCTACTTCATATCTTGATCTTCGGATATGAAGTCCTTATCCTTGATTCCTCGCATCGTCACCTGCTTCATTGAGGATCATTTGGAATGCCCTTGGCTTTGGATTTGGCGGCACATTTTGCTTCGTTGCCCCTTCCCTATTCGAGTAGTCTTGCTTGAAGTGTCCTTCTGCACCACACTTAAAGCAGACTTCTCTCTGGGTTGTGCATTCATTGGCATAGTGACCAGTCTTCCCGCATTTGAAGCAGGTCACCTCTTTAAAGCATCTCCCAACGTGTTTCCTTCTATACTTGTCGCACCATTGTGCTCCTTCTTCGAACATCTTCGAACCAGACTTCGAGAATTTTCTCTTCTCCTTGGACCTTGAAGATCCTTCAAACTTTCTCTTCTCACTAACTTCAACCATGTTGGTGGCTCTACTCTTGATCATTTCCTCAACAGACTTAGCAGCCCGGATAGCTGCCTCAAGAGTAGGTGTCTAGCGTACTGGCACAACATATTCCCATGGTAGTACCTTTGTATATATATCGATTTTCATCAGCTCGTCAGAACAATGCATAAAGCAAATTCCATCTTGTTAGTGAAGGCATTGGTGTATTCGTTAACAGATATGTTGCCCTTCTTCAACGTTAGGAATTGGTTCTCTAGCTCTAGCAGATTTTGGGCGGAGCAGAACTTTTGTTTGAAATGCACCAAGAACTTTGCCCAAGTCAGTTACAGTGGCTCATTAGGGCTCATGATCTTTCCCAATGTGTTCCACCAGCGAACGACGCTACCCCTGAACTGACGCACTGCATATGTGGTTTGTAGCATGCCTTTGCATCCACATGTTATGAAAGCCAACTCCATCTCCGAGATCCAATTCATAACTCTGATTGGATCCTCTTTCCCTGTGAAAGTCGATGGTTTGTAAGTTGTGAAGTTCTTATACTTGCATCCATTCCTTTCGATTTCATCGTCTTGGTTGTTCCTCCTGACCACTGGCGGTTTATCTTGACCAATAGTCCTATTGTAGTTCCCTTCCTCTGACTGTCTGTCATTCGGTTATTGTTGTTCAACAGGCATTGTAGGTTCATCCCTATTGTTCAGCAGCAATTGCCTCATCTCTTCCCTTTGTTCGGCCATCATAGCTCGAACCATGGGTTGTACTCCAGCCATTGTGATTGGCTCATGTGAAGCTGCTACCTCTGGTGCATGTTCAATCATAGGCAACTGATCAACATTTCCATTAGTATTTCCTAATTCGCTTCGAGTTCTCACCATGTTGATCTATACACCAAATCAGACGTTTGATGTGTAATGACGAGAATTAGGAAAGATTTTAGTTACGATTGACGTGTAAATCTCCTTATCACTCTGAAAAGTTACATGCTAGTTCTAATGCTGTAATTAAATGTTTAGAAATCTGAACACATAAAATTTCTAGATCCGGTCGGCAATAGACCATGGATCCGATCAAATAATAGCATCATAAAGCATCACAAATCATTTAGCACATAAAAGTATTTTAGGCATCTTCCCTAATTAAGCTTTTGCTTGTGTCTATTTAGGTGTACTTCCTAAAATATATTAGACACACTCCTCATGATCATCGCTTAGCATTCTATGTTTAAGTCTAGAAATAAATCCTTATTCCTAGTTCGCTTAAACTAATGCTCTTATACCAACTGTGACATCCCCATTTTCCCGGCCAGAAAAGACCGATTTTGTAAATGCTTTATAAAAACCAGAGTACCCTTTTAATAAAAAAGTTGCGGAATTTGTTCCTAGAAAAACATGATAATTACATTATCAAAGCATTTCTGAAGAAATGTAATTTTTTTCCTTTTAAAAAATTGGGATGTCATCGTCAATATAGAAACATAAGCAAAATAAACCTAAAATTTATTTACACTAGTGATCTGCATCTCCTTAGTCTCACAGTGTAATGTAGCTTCGTATCGACACCTGTGATACAAATAACTGAGTGGGTCAGGTTGGGAAACCTGGTAAGTACATAGGGATTTCAATCCCATAGAGATATATCATATATATATATATATATATATATATATATATATATATATATATATATATATATATATATATATATATATATATATATATAATTTAGAACTCACAAAATATTCAATCTCACCATATATATAAGCAACTCTTACCCCACCCTGTCGATCCTTTCAACGATATTATCCATACTCTCGGACCTTAAATTTTACCTCTTACTTAATCCATACTCCCGTATCTAATCCATGCTCTCGGATCAATAATCGTGTCCATTCCATACTCTCAGACTAGGGAAAAATGTCTAAATCCATACTCCCGAATTAATGTCAAATAATTATGTCCTACCCATACTCCCGGACTAAGGAGAAGTGACTATGTCTTAATCCATACTCCCAGACTAAGGAAAACTGACTATGTCTTAATCTATACTCCTGGATTCATGACAATTGACTATGTCCAATCCATACTCTCGGACTAGGGACAATGACTATGTCTAATCCATACTCCCGGATCAATGACATATTTTAAAGTTTTATTCTCTGTGTATAACTCACTCATACTCATAAAAAGATACTGTTGGATTAGGTGTCTAAGTTCATAACTATTTCTGGGATGTACTTGACCCGGTTGGCATGGTCCATTTGGGTTGCATGACATCATGCATTTGGATAGACTAAATTGAGAGAAATAACGCTTAAGGTTTATTAATATATTATAAGTTCTAATATAATAATAATATTTAATTAGTATTGATCAACAATTAATTTGGAATTAATTAAGTGATCAAAAGAAGACTAATTAAATATATGGGTTGATTGTGTAAATCACCCATACTTATATAGTGGGCTAATGCTCCATGGATTATCAAGATGGGCTAAAACCCATAGGATGCTCCATGGTGTTTTTGTACCCATGGATCCAAGAAATGAAGAGTCATGTCAATTAGAGTTTACATGGTGTAACCCTAATTATGACACACTATATAAGCAACATGTTGTAGACCAAAATCGGCACTAATGAGAACAAGAGGGCATAGCCGATTTTAGAAGTGTTCTATTTCTCTCAAGGTTATTCCAAGTGTATTTGGTGTTGTGTGAAACATTTGAGGCATCACACTTGAGGTGCTAGGCTCACAAGGTTCTCAAGGAATCCAAGCATCTAAAGGTATGTATTTCTTACTATCTTTTATGTTTTAAAAGTTCCCCATGGTATGCTAGATAGGTTAAGAACCTTGGAAAATAAATTTTGCATGTGTCATAGTAAAACATAGATCCAAGGTTTATAGGGTTGCATATACACCTTAGGAGTGTTAGAATGCTCAAAACCCTTCAGTGGTATCAGAGCCTAGGGTTGTTTGGTTGATACTTGATGCTACATGTTTTTTCAAAAGTTGAAATTCTGCATTTTTTGCATCTGACTGCACACCACGATGTGGCAATATTTACCACGACATGGTGATGCCCCTGTATGCAGAATTTCGGGGTTTTGTTTGGTATTGGATGAGGATCATTACCCTAAACTGTTTTTTAAACCTTAAAACCTGTTTTTGGCGTGGTAATGACTATGCTAATCCAATTTCAAAGGTTATTATCAAAATTTCAAGCTTTATATGGTTTATTTATGATTCTTGAAATTGTTGATATGCATGTTCATGAACTTATGAGTTTAGAAGATCATGTTGGGAGTGTGTCCAAGATCATTAATTAGTTGGTGATGTTTCTAATAATAGCAGGGTCCTCTTGGGTTGCCCTCAAGACTCAAGATTGAGTAGAATATATAATAGGAGTAATTAGTTTATTAATTATTATGGTTTAATAATTAATTAAAAACTAATTGGAAAACAATTTGGGAATTAATTAACAGTTTAATTAATAGAAGGGTTGAATGTGAATTAACCAATAGTTGATTGATCAGGGAACATTCCAGAACCCTAGAATGAAGGGGGTTGGACGAAAATTTCCTTTGGATAAGGGGAATTTCGTTCCTCGCATATTCCATCCTACATGGGTGGAAGGATAAAACCCTAGGAAGTATCCAAGGCTATAAATAGGGCCTTAGGGATTCATTCCTCCTTGCTCATTTTTTTGGCTTGAGTATTCGCCACCTTCTTTCTCCCTCATTGTGGAAGAAATTTTCGTGAGTTCATCCCTCCTAGTTTATATTTGTTTCTACTCCTTTGAGTTCATTGGGTGTGAGCCAAGAGAGGGATTCTGGTTTGGATCCTCATCATCCAAACAAGGTGGCACGCACAAGGAGTCAAGCTCGAAGATCATTGGCTGCTAAAGAGGTTAGTATTCTTCTTGTATTTTCGGTTTTCCTAGGGTAGAAGTAATAGTATGAAGCCATAGATCCATAGGGTGCATGTACACTTAGGTAAATCGTTTTGTTGTTTCGATTATTCCGCTGCCTAGTTACAGAGTGTATTTGATGCATATGTTTACCAACAGTGGTATCAGAGCCATTGGTTCATAGTTACTATCACCCTACCTCCATGTTTTCTGAATATATTGCTTTGGAACTGAATGATGAAAGTTTAATTGAAAACACTAACTTCACGACGTGAAAAGAGTAGTTCACGACGTGAACATTGGCAGATCAGAACTATCGGTTTTGATCTTGCTTATTTTTCAAATTAAGACTTTATCTTGCATGGATAATTACCTAATTGGATTAGATCTGAAAAATTCGAAATGTATGAAACCCTAATCACAGCTCACGACGTGAGAGCTATGAGCTCACGACGTGAGCTCAGCAGATTCGGGATTTTTGTTTATTTTTTCGATTTTAAATTTGAAGTTTTGTTTAATATGGATAAATGTCAAATTTCAATTGTGTAAATCTGAAAATAGATAAATATTATTTAAATAGTGATTTTAATATTTTAATATTGTTTATAATATAGTTTTATGAATTTGAATATTAATCCCTCATGTTTTATTAATTGTTATATTGCATCCTTGTAATTAATTTGAATTAATAATAGACAACTAGATTTAAAGAGTTTTAAATTTGGCCCTTATATATGTAAGATACATATATTGTATGTATAAGAAAATTACAATATGCGTCCTCGCGTATTTTAAATATTGACATTGTCGGTCTTACCTCGACTAGGCTCACCCGTTCTAATGTAGGGGTTTAAGGAGGTCTCTATGATTCCTAATGAGGTCGGTTTTTAATATGCTTCGCGCTTACCACCCTCACCGCCTCATTGCATTTTGTGAATGGAGTTACCAAAAGGGTTTGATAGTGATAATGGTCAATCTAGAAGTATGTTAAATACAAGTATAAAACAATATCCCGTTTTATTTAAATAAAGTGAATCTTATGTTGTCCATAAAAATTGCACATTCTCTTTATAACTTGTTGATGGAGCTCGTGTGGTTAACCGGCACGTCAATTAGAGAGTATAAGTAGAGAATGATGTGAGAGTCGCGAATCTCAAGCGTAACTTGAGCCGGGGACCACATAATTTTGTATGGGTGATTCGCCATCTATTCAATGATCCGCGGCATCCCCGTCATTGAATTTGAGATTAACATAATCCGAGATGAACATGCCATTGATAGTCAATGAATCTCAAAGATCTAGGAATTTCATGGTGATTGAAATTGACAAAGAGCTTTGTCTACCTAAATAACTTTGTGGTGTGTTTACGGCATCCCTTTACGCATCATGAAGCCAAACATGGATCCTAGCCTTAATCTAATAATTCATTTAGGGTAATTATTAATTAAGGACTTATATCAAACTAATTGGAGTCTTATCTTTTGTAGATGTCGAACCAAGCAAACAACAACAACAACGATTTGCCTCTTCTTCCTCCTCCTCCTCCAACTCAAAACTCAAGCTTCTCTCTCATGCCGGTTCTTAATAGGGAGAAACTCAAGGAAGATGGATCCAACTATCTTGATTGGATCAGAACCTTGAGGATCACGTTAAGATATGAGAACAAGGAGTATGTTCTCGACGAAGATGTCCCCGTGCTTGGAGAAAACCCTACCCCAGAAGAAGTTATTGCCTACAACAAGCATTACGATGAATCGACCAAAGTGGCTTGCCTTATGTTAGCGACCATGGGTTCTGGTCTCCAAAAGAACTTTGAGACATGGGGTGCTTTTGACATCAACTAGCAGCTCGAGGAAATGTTTCAAGAGCAAGCAAGGCAAGAACGATTCGAGATCGTTAAATCCCTCATGGCATGTAAGCTACAAGAGGGAGCTTCTGTGTGTGCGCACGTCCAAAAGATGAAGTCGTACATAGACAGACTTGGGAATCTAGGTGTCGAGCTGCCTAAGGAGTTGTCCATTGACATGGTCTTGAACTCGCTTACTAGTTCGTATTCTTAGTTCATCATGAACTTCAATATGAATGGCCTCGACAAGACCTTAATGGAGTTACATGGCATGCTCAAAACTGCTGAAGCGAGCATGAAGAAGCCCAACAACTCTAACCCTACTGCTCCCGTGCTGGCTGTTGACCGTGGTTCTTCCAAAAGGAAAAGGGTGCCTCAACCCAAAGAAAAGGGTAAGGGTAAGGTCGGAAAGTCTGGTCCTCCTCCCAAGAAAAGGGCCCAAGCTGAAATAGCTCCTTCTTCAGATCCAAAAGAGGCCATTTGTTTTTACTGCCAGGAAAAGGGACACTGGAAGCGTAGTTGCCCTAAATACCTCGAGGACCTTAAGAAGGGCAAAGTCAAGGTGGCTAGCACCTCAGGTATGTTCATGATAGAACTCCATAGCACATTTACTTCTAACTCTTGGATTCTTGATACAGGATGTGGTACTCACATTTGCTCTGATATGTAGGGACTAAGACAAAGTAGGAAGTTAAAGCATGGTGAGCTCAACCTAATCATGGGAAACAGGCACAAGTCAGCTGTTACAAGGATTGGGAACTATGAGCTAATGCTTAGTGGTGGTGTTTATCTTAGTTTATTAAATTGTTGCTACTCGCCTGATATGGCACGAAACATTATTTCTTTTCATGCACTTTATAAGGATGGTTGTCGATTTTCTTTTGATAATGATAATGGTGACATTTTGGTTTATAAGAATGGTTGTTTTATTTTCAAAGCTAGTCCTTGTAAAGGTGTGTATGAAAGTATTGTTTGCGATGGTGATGTTGATAAACTAATTATGAATGTTGGTTCATCTAATAGTGAATTAGATAAATCGTGTTTGT
Source organism: Lactuca virosa (assembly GCF_052849685.1). NCBI lineage: Eukaryota > Viridiplantae > Streptophyta > Magnoliopsida > Asterales > Asteraceae > Lactuca > Lactuca virosa. Next base: position 338,613,923 of record NC_136428.1, on the reverse strand, counting down.
GGCATTGTTGACTTGGCCATATAAACAAGAAACGCATTGCCAAGCTCCAATCTGATGGAATCCTGGAATCATTTGACCTCAAGTCGGATGATGTATGCGAATCTTGCTTACTTGGCAAGATGACAAAGGCGCCATTCACAGGCCACTGTGAAAGAGGCAAGGATTTGTTAGACCTCATCCACACAGATGTTTGTGGACCCTTCAAATCCGCCACAAGACATGGAGAAAGATACTTCGTGACTTTTACCGATGATTTTAGTAGATATGGATATATCTATCTAATCAAGCATAAGTCGGAAACCTTTTAGGTGTTCAAGGAGTTTCAAAACGAAGTAGAAAACCAATTGGGCAGAAAGATCAAGATGCTCCGATCCGATAGGGGTGGAGAATATCTAAGTCTTGAATTCTACGATCATCTTAAGAATTGTGGTATAGTTTCACAATTGTCTCCTCCTAGAACACCACAGTTGAATGGTGTAGCTGAAAGGAGAAATCGAACATTGTTAGACATGGTTCGATCTATGATGAGTCGAGCTACACTTCCGATATCTTTTTGGGGGTATGCCTTGGAGACAGCCGCCCATATCCTAAACCTCGTACCTACTAAGAAGGTTGCTAAAACACCCTCTGAAATGTGGAGTGGGACACATCCTTCTCTAGCACATGTAAAGGTTTGGGGATGCGAAGCTTTTGTTCGTCGTGAGGCGAATGACAAGCTTGAACCCCGATCGAAGAAGTGTTACTTCATTGGCTATCCGCAAAATCGTTTGGATACTTGTTCTACAAGCCTTCGGAAAACAAGGTGTTTGTTGCTCGAAGGGGATTCTTCCTTGAGAGGAATCTCATTTCCAAAGAGGACAGTGGGAGCCGCATAGATCTTGAAGAGCTTCGAGAATCGAATGAAGAAGAACCTTTAGTAGACATTAGCACTCAACTTGAGATGCAACAGCCCATTGAGGAAACTCGAACCGGGGCTGAGCAACCTGTTGAGCAAAATGATATATCTCCACCTCCCCTTCGCAGATCCAATAGAGTTCGTCTTCCTCCTGAATTCTATGGTTTCCATGTAAGTACAGAAGGAGACGTATTGATCAGTGATCGTACACTGGTTGATATGGATGAGCCATCCAACTATAGGGAAGCGATGGCAGGAACTGAAGCTGCTAAGTGGAAGGAAAGCATGGACAACGAGATTCAGTCTATGCATGACAACCAAGTTTGGAATTTAGTTGATCCTGCACCTGGCACTAAAATTGTTGGGTGCAAACGGATCTTCAAGAAGAAGACAGGCATGGATGGGAATGTGCACACGTTCAAGGCTAGGTTGGTTGCAAAGGGTTACACCCAGACTCAAGGAATTGATTATGAGGAAACCTTTTCACCAGTAGCCAAGATTAAGTCTATTAGGATATTACTTGCCATAGCAGCCTTTCATGATTATGAAGTATGGCAAATGGATGTGAAGACCGCTTTCCTTAATGGAAAACTCACAGAGGAAGTGTATATGGCACAACCTGAAGGTTTCATAGATCCAAAATATCCAAATAGAGTGTGTAAGCTTGAAAGGTCAATATATGGACTGAAACAAGTATCTCGCAGCTAGAACCTTTGCTTTCATGAGAAGATCAAGGAGTTTGGATTTTCAAGAAGTGAAGGGGAGTCCTGCGTATATATAAAAGCTAGTGGGAGTAATGTAGCCTTCCTAGTGCTGTATGTGGATGATATACTCCTTATAGGAAACGATATCCCGACGTTGCAAGGTGTTAAGACGTGGTTTGGGAGTTGTTTCGCTATGAAGGATCTAGGAGAGGCTGCATACATACTTGGTATAAGGATCTATAGAGATAGATCAAAGCGTCTAATAGGGCTAAGCCAAAGTACATACTTGGATAAGATCTTGAAGAAATTCAAGATGCAGGACTCCAAGAAAGGGTATCTACCTATGCAACATGGCACAAAATTGAGTAAAACTCAATGTCCTGAGTCTAGTGATGAACAGGAAAGAATGAGTCGAGTCCCGTATGCTTCTGCTATAGGATCGATCATGTATGCCATGACGTGTACTCGTCCTGACATCTCATTTGCTCTGAGTATGGTGAGTCATTTTCAGGACAACCCAGGAGAAAGTCATTGGATGGCAGTAAAGAACATTCTGAAATACCTAAGAAGAACAAAGGATATGTTCTTGGTATATGGGGGTAAGGATGAGTTGAGAGTTACAGGTTATACAGATGCAAGTTTCCAAACTGATAGGGACAACTCATGTTCGCAGTCGGGATGGGTATTCTTGCTTAATGGAGGAGCGGTCACTTGGAAGAGTTCCAAGTAGTCGACAGTGGCAGACTCTACGTGTGAGTCAGAGTATATAGCAGCTAGTGAAGCTGCAAAAGAAGCTACATGGTTGAAGAATTTCATTGATGATCTTGGTGTCGTTCCGAGCATCAAGAATCCCTTGGAGATCTTCTGTGACAATGAGGGTGCAGTCGCATTGATTAAAGAACCCAAAGACCATGGTAACTCAAGACATATACTTAGAAAGTTCCACTATGTAAGACATCGAGTCGAGGATGGAGATATTTTTGTGAGCAGAGTATCGTCAGAGGAGAATCCAGCCGATCCGTTCACTAAACCAGTATCAAGGATCAAGCATGATAGTCATACGAGATCTATAGGCATTAGATTTGCTGAAGATATGGAATAGTTGTTTAGTTGTTTAGTTTGATAATCCTTGAAACATTGAGCAGTATGAATTTGTAATAGAAGTGATGTTTGTTTTGTGGAGACTTAATAAAATGCTGGATTGCTATCATTTCTGTTTATTTATTACTATGTTTCACTTTTGCAAGTTTAGAACCCCTTCCCGAGTACTAAGTACTCAAACCTCCACAGTCAGTCATACTCTTGGAAGTAAGTAGTGATTCAAGACTGTCATGAGTGTTGGTGGATTGACCATTTTGATTGGCATAACATAGTGATTGTGTCAACACTCGTGAGTACTTAATGGAGATTTAAGCATTGGAACAACCCGCACTTAGAGATTACTTCATGGATTTAGTCACAAGTAATTCTAAGATGATAATATCTTCTGTTCTTCAAACCGAGATACATGTGGGGCTTTGCTCTAGGATTCTGTTATGCATTGGTGTACTTCAACGCTATTCGTAACTGGTGGCTATAACGGGTACATTCATGTGTGACATGATGAAATGGACAAGGACTATGTAGTCGAAGTTTATTCGTCCCTTCTGCTTTAATAGGAGAAGCGATATCTATGGGCCCCTCGATGATTTGGTGCTGACATCTTAAAACCTGGCCGAGTACTGACTAGAATTGATGTGTTCGATTTAGTAGTCAGATGTAGTCGTCACAAATCTATATCGGGAAACATAATTTTGAATTCTGGGGTTGACCATTATCCATGTCTCGAATTCATACAGATATCACTAGGATGAAGGAATAGTTGATCACTTATCTGAGGGCTGATACTGATTAGATCAGAGTTCGGCAGATGCATTGGATAACATTCTCTCTGTTGATTATTTGAGAAATATAGAACCATGCATATCTAGTTGATGACTTGTCCAAGTGGGAGACTGTTGGGAGTGTGTCCAAGATCATTAACTAGTTGGTGATGTTTCTAATAATAGCAGGGTCCTCTTGGGTTGCCCTCAAGACTCAAGATTGAGTAGAATATATAATAGGAGTAATTAGTTTATTAATTATTATGGTTTAATAATTAATTAGAAACTACTTGGAAAACAATTTGGGAATTAATTAACAGTTTAATTAATAGAAGGGTTGAATGTGAATTAACCAATAGTTGATTGATCAGGGAACATTCCAGAACCCTAGAATGAGGGGGGTTGGACGAAAATTTCCTTTGGATAAGGGGAATTTCGTTCCTAGCATATTCCATCCTACATGGGTGGAAGGATAAAACCCTAGGAAGTATCCAAGGCTATAAATAGGGCCTTAGGGATTCATTCCTCCTTGCTCATTTTTTTGGCTTGAGTATTCGCCACCTTCTTTCTCCCTCATTGTGGAAGAACTTTTCGTGAGTTCATCCCTCCTAGTTTATATTTGTTTCTACTCCTTTGAGTTCATTGGGTGTGAGCCAAGATAGGGATTCTGGTTTGGATCCTCATCATCCAAACAAGGTGGCACGCACAAGGAGTCAAGCTCGAAGATCATTGGCTGCTAAAGAGGTTAGTATTCTTCTTGTATTTTTGGTTTTCCTAGGGTAGAAGTAATAGTATGAAGCCATAGATCCATAGGGTGCATGTACACTTAGGTAAATTGTTTTGTTGTTTCGATTATTCTGCTGCCTAGTTACAGAGTGTATTTGATGCATATGTTTACCAACAGATCATAGGAATTATTTGTAACTTGCTTGTTAGTTTAATTCTTGATCATTATGTGTTTTAATGGAATCCATAATTTGTCCTCAAGTTATGGATTACAAAAAGTCATTCTTTTAAAGTCCATTAAAGAAACACATAGGTAACATAAAATGAAAAGTCTCTCATTTTAATAAACCATTTAACTCATAAGTTATGAAAGATGAAAAGTTTTGAAAGTTACAAAACTTGCCCTCAAGTTTTGGAACATGTAAAGTCTCTTTAAAAACTTTACTTCCAACCCCTGGAATTTTAAAAGTTAAAATTCAAACCTTATACTTTATAATATTATAAGTTAATAATAATTATATATGTATAAGAAGAAGTCGTTTTACAGTTAGTAGGCCTCATTCACGAAGCCGGTCTATAAGGGGGTTATAAGGTTGCTGCCTATAAAATGGCAGCTTAATGGGTGTCCACTCTCACCCACCGCTTCCTTGATCGGTGGAGGGTCGTTAGCCGAACGGGTAAGACAAGGACTTTAAATCTTCATTAAAATTATGATGAATATAAAGTTACAAAATGTTTTTATAAATTCCCAATCTTAGTTACTTTAGGAAAATGTGAATAAGGTGCTAAACCATGAAATTACACTTTGCACTTTTCTTAAGTCAGTTAGTGGAGCGCGTGTGGTTAACCGGCACACTAGCTGGATTTAACAAGGTAGGTAAAGGGTAACTTATTGTTTATCATAGTACCGATGGAGCATGTGTGGTTAACCGGCACATCGATTGAGGGGTAATATATTAAGGGTACCAAGTAATTTGCATGGTTACTACACACCTTGTTTTGTGATCCACGACATCCCAGTCACAAAACCTGAAGGGCACACTCGAGATTGAAACATGCCATTGGAAGTTCAGTGAATCTCAAAAGATCTAGGAGTTTCAAATCCAATTAAAACCTAATAATTTATTTCGTTTTTTATGGTGGAAATTGGTAAATCGTCATTTGCCTACCTTCAAATATTTTATAGCTTGGATTACGGCATCCCTCTTTCAAGTTATAAAATATTGTGTTGGGTCCTAGCCTTAATATTTCATATTGGGTGTTATATTAAGGACTTAAAATCAACTATCTTGAATATCTCCCAAAAGATGTCTGGTTCAGACATCTATGATCTTCCCAAATCTCTTGGAACAAGCTTTCCTATTGAAGATGATGTCCCAAAAATCATTCTTCACTCCCTCCACCTCCTCCAATCATTCTCCCTAACCCACAAGTTCAAGTTCAATCAAGCCCTATTGGTAAGCAAGGTCTATGTATGATCACATCTTGGAGATGAAGTCACATATTGACAACTCGGGAGAGTTGGGTGTCAAAGTATTGAGAAAGTTGGTTGTTCAATCACTTTCTAAGTCACATAGTGGGTATCCTTTGGGACCACTATGTAAAAGACTATGACATGACCCTTACTGATCTTATCTATTTTCATGGTGTTGCTGAATCAGAAATGATTTGGAGCTTTGGTAAAGCAAATTTGATTAGTAGATCAACTTCCCAAACTACCATGGACATTGACAAATTGGTGACATTGGAAATCCAGAAAGCTTTCTCTTCCCAATGGTAAAGAGAATGGCTAAGTCTGAGATAGTCATGTGTACCATTCCCAAAGGGTCCATATGGTTCTATTGCCAAAAAGGAAGGGGCATTGGTTGCAAAGCTGCCCTAACTACCTGAAAGATCTGAGAGAAGGTCTAGTCAGAAAGTTTGATTCTGCTTCAGGTAAGTCCATTATCTAAATCTGTTAAGTTCCTTATTGATGATTCTTAATACAAAATGTGACTCGGTTACATTTTGGTGTTTGGCAGAATCAAGCAAAGGGAAGGACACTTAAAAAAAGAGTATGTTGAATCTGATTTCGAAGATGGATTTCAATCGCATGGTTTGAAGATCGGATTCTTGAGCTACTACTTAGGAGTTATGATAGATTGCTAGGAAATATGTAACAGCATAGTTTTCATTTAAAGCCGCATTGTAAGGAAAAGTTTTTTTGCATTTTATAAATAAACAAAATTTTGATTTTATTTTAGTTTATATCTCCTTGCAATGGCTTTTATGGAAAATTGATGTTTATATGTTTCTAGCAATAATGGAAATGTGAATTTGATTCTTTCATTTGTGGTAGTGTCTAAATTTATCAAATAAGGAAAGATTCTCATCACCCAAGGTTTCAATTGGACCGAAACTTGGAATCATGCAAGTTGTATAGTTTGATGAATGAGAACTTTCAGCTTTAGAAAATTAATACTAATTCCTTGTTCACATTTATATGTGAGTCAAGTGAAGGACTAAGGGATCGAGTACACATTCTTGTGCACTGGCCAATTCCACCACAAAAGATCGATAAGATTATTCGTCATGATTTACTAAGGTTTAGTAAATATGGTTATACTTACCGGTTTAAGTATAATTCTGAAACATTCGAAAAATTTCAATGTTTTGCAGGACGAATGAGAAGAATCAAATTAGGCAGAAGGATAAAAGTTTCTCAAATCTGAAAAAATGGGAGAGTACTTTAGTATCATGTTTTGTGATCATCTTAATGATTAAGAAACCATATCACAATTGGTCCTCTAAGGACATCTTAGTGCATTCCTATGGCTAAGAAGAGGAATCAAGAATTGTTGAAATGGTTGAATCAAGAAGATGAGTAATACTTCGTTCCAAAACAAGTTTTAGAGTCATACTCCAAGACTGTAAGTTGAGTGACATATCTTAAAGAATGGTTTATAACACTTGTCAAATGTAAGAGTAAAAGTGACGTACTCTTGTACATTTGAAATTGGTAAGTTGTGATGTTTTGGATAAAACAAAGACCAACTAAGGCCAATTGTGTGAAGTGTTTGTCTTGATAAAGAATCCGCACTATCTCTTGAATATTTGGCAAGTGAGTCTTATATGTCAAGAGGACAGTGGGAGTCTTAAAGATCTTGAAAAAGCTTCTAGATCTAATCAAGAAGAAAAACCTATAGTTTATCACTAGCACATGACTTAAGGTTTATAACCTATCATGTTGACATACTCCTAGTTTTGTGGCCATTCCAGTTAAAGTTGGCTTTGCATATGAGTTTTGATAGTTTTCAATTGGTTGCATAACAACTTAGAAGCAAGGGCAGGCCCTTGAGCTGCCAGGTGGCAAGAAATTAAGACTGCACAAGTTCAATCCATAAGAGTTTGGATTTGTCACTAACCTTGTCTTGTGATTATGGTTTTAACAAACTCACATGGATATGAACACATACACCAGAAAATCTAAGTGTCATAAGGTTTCTCTCCGATTTATGAAAATGATGGTGAGGAAACGCTTTCACTAAGTAGATTTTAACTAGATAGCAATTGTGATATTTGCATTCTCAAAGTCGTTAGTGGAGCGTGTCTGGTTAACCGGCACACTAACATGGGCTTGTGAGAAATGGAAAAGGTCTAAACAATTGAGACTATGATTACGACATCCCTTTTCATAGTTCTGAAATTGTTTAGACACACATGTGTGCTATCTAAGGAAAGGTGTATGATTTTGATAAAGTTTTATCAAAGCATCTCGTATCAGAAATATGAACTTTGGTAAGAAGGTCAATAAAGTATTGATTTCTAGAAGTCCATCTGATTTCTGAGTACATGTCAAAGCTAGTGGAAGCATAGGTGTTATGCTAATAATCATCATGCAAGTGGGAGTATGATAATTATAATAAGTGTTGCAAGTTAGCAATCTTAATTATAGGAAAAAACAAAAGGTTTCAATTGGGAAAAAGTTGTTTTGCTGTAATTAAGGGAGAGAAAATTATACTTCATTTCAATTCTAAAAGCTTAGATTGAGGTTTTAATCATCTTTAGTCAAGGATATATACATATATATATATATATATATATATATATATATATATATATATATATATATATATATATATATATATATATATATATATGAATTTTATGTTGGAATGGCTCAACATAAGGAAATTCTATATATGGGTCCATTATTTGTGTTCTAAAATTCGATTATGATTACGACATCCCTTTTCATAATCTGAATTATGAGAACTTGGAAAATAGAAATAGAAATATTATAGCAAAAGACTGGTCTATTGTCATGTCTATATGAATCGTGTCCCATATGCTTCGGATATAGGATCGATTGCATGTGCTATAATATTCATCTTTTCTAAATGTTTTCAAATGCCCAGAGCATTAAGAGGGAAAAAGTACTAGAACTATATATGACTAATTTGATTAAGCAATTGTCGAGGACAATCTAAGGTTTACCAAACATTGGTTGCTCAGGGACAGTTGAAAGTATAATGTTAATTTTGGGAGGACCATATTGACATATTTTGAAAGGAGTCAACTCTTGTTCAGGGGTAATAGTCAAAAGGGGAATATGGAAATTTTCCCATAGGTGGAAGTTATTCAGTAAATCTATGTAAGATTAGGAAACTTAATGCAAGAAGAATGTTCAAAGCAATGAACTTTGAATATGAGACTTCGTTTCCATGGAGTTGGTCACCATTGGAATACTTTGTAATGTCTGTTGACAAGTCTTTGTGACTTTATGCATAATCATTACAAGAGGACCAATGCATATAAGTTTAGAATCTAATAGATTTAGGATTGTGAAATGAGTATCATTGGAATTATGTTCAATCGATCTATTTAACGGTGTAAAGATCATAGACAAACATAGTGTGCTTACTTGGTGTATGGCATAACTAATGTTTGGAAAAAACATAGTGTGCATACTTGGTGTATGGCATGAATAGTGTTTAGAAAAACATAGTCTACATGCTTGGAGCATGGGACAACTATTGTTTTTAATTTAAGTATAAAGTTGATAGTTTGAAACAGTATGCAATGAATGATGGGTAATCAATATGGTGATAAAGAAAAGATGTTTTATTTATATTCATAAGTTCTGAGACCATATTGTATTCGATTATTCTTGTGTTTCACTTTGCATGTTTTGACTTCTAGAATAACTAGGTCATTCTTCCTGAAGGACTAAGTTATTCAAACCATCCACAGTCGGTCATATGTTGGAAATAGATATGAATCAAGACTGTCATCAAGCTGGATTGTAGATGTCCAAGGTATGGCACATAGCAAGGATTGCAGCAACATTCATGAGTGCTCATAAGTTCTGAGTATTGGATTCAACCCACGCTCACTGCTTTCACTTCATGGAATTTATCTCGAGTGATCGTGACACGGTAATATCATATAAGTCTTCAAACCTAGTGATATGACTTGTTGCCTATGAGTTGGTTATTCATTGATTGTACGTAAACGCATTGGTAACTCGATGTTATAAAACGTGCCTTTGTGTATGATTCAACAAGTAGTAGAACAAGCATATGACTCAAAGTTTATCTGTTCCTTCTTGGATTAGAAGCGATATCTGGGCACCTCGATGATTTTGTGTTTACCCATGTACCGGGCCCGGTCAGAACTTAGTTGATGCGTTCAAATAAGTTCTATGTCAAACAAATCAAAAATCGAGAAACAAACTGCTGGACAATAAGTAAGACATTGTTCCATGTATTTGTCCCGCTGATATCTAGAATAGAGGATTATATGATCACTTATCTTAAATGACGTATCATCATCATCTCAGTTCCGCGAGACCTTGAAAGAGCTACGATTGTTGATCGGTTCCTGAAGTTGTTCTTGCAGATATAGTTATTAGACTTATCCAAGTGGGAGACTGTTGGATTAGGTGTCTAATTCATAACTATTTCTGGGATGTACTTGACCCGGTTGGCATGGTCCATTTGGGTTGCATGGCATCATGCATTTGGATAGACTAAATTGAGAGAAATAACACTTAACGTTTATTAATATATTATAAGTTCTAATATATTAATAATATTTAATTAGTATTGATCAAGAATTAATTTGGAATTAATTAAGTGATCAAAAGAAGACTAATTAAATATATGGGTTGATTGTGTAAATCACCCATACTTGTATAGTAGGCTAATGCTCCATGGATTATCAAGTTGGGCTAAAACCCATAGGATGCTCCATGGATGCTCCTTGGTGTTTTTGTACCCATGGATCCAAGAAATGAAGAGTCATGTCAATTAGGGTTTACATGGTGTTACCCTAATTATGACACACTATATAAGGAACATGTTGTAGACCAAAATCGACACTAGTGAGAACAAGAGAGCATAGCCGATTTTAGAAGTGTTCTATTTCTCTCAAGGTTATTCCAAGTGTATTTGGTGTTGTGTGAGACATTTGAGGCATCACACTTGAGGTGCTAGGCTCATAAGGTTCTCAAGGAATCCAGGCAACTAAAGGTATGTATTTCTTACTATCTTTTACGTTTTAAAAGTTCCCCATGGTATGCTAGATAGGTTAAGAACCTTGGAAAATCAATTTTGCATGTATCATAGTAAAACATAGATCCAAGGTTTCTAGGGTTGCATGTACACCTTAGGAGTGTTAGAATGCTCAAAACCCTTCTCATACTACCCAATATTCCTCATAATTAATTTAGGTTTACTCTTTGTCCTAAATCATCATATATAATCAGGTATGTTCTTTAACATGTATTTTAGGCAACATCAAATAATTCGCACATAAACATTTATTTAATACTTCAATCAATACTTGTATCAAAATCATGTTCATGAAAGGGACTATTCACTCACTTGTTAAAGTGATGATTGTAAACTCGGGCAGCGTTTCGCTTCTGACGATTCTATTTTCCTTTGACGAAACCTAACATTATTATCACAAAGTTTTAGTCTAATCTTTATTGCGACAAATTATTAGTCTAGATTCAGCATTAACTCAAAGTCTAATTTCACGATCTATCAAGTAAGGAACAACCAGGTAGGATCATATCAGAGGTAGGGTCCGTTTGGTATACGAAGTATACTGTTTGGAAATCCCACTTTAAACACCTTACTATATCACTGCCTAGACATCATCCCCGTAAGTAGATCAGTTAGTATAACGACTTGGAATCACTAATAAATCTTGTTTATATGCTCATAATAATGGTAATGAACTTAAACATAAGTTATACTAAAAGTAGGGTAAGCATAACTCACTTACTAGGGGGTTTGGTTCGGAACTGGGCTCTGTAAAGGCAGAACTTCCAAGCCGAAAGCTCTTCTTCTCGGAGCCTTCTAGTGCTCCGAGACTTGCTTCTAACACCTTGGAGGTGCTAGGGAAAAACTTTGAGGGTTTGGGGGTGTTTGGGAGAAAAGAAGTGGAGAGGTGTGAAGAAAATGGGAGATTTACGCCTCTATTTATAGGCTGACTTTGGTGTGAACGCAGCGCGTTCGTTGCCATGTGTCGCCATCTCGTTCCAAGCTGTGGGGAAGAAGGTGTGGCCCAGATTGCGCCATGTGTCACTCGCAGATTACCGCAAAAACTAATTATCTTCTAAAATCCGTAACTTTTGCATACAAGTTCGTTTTATGACGTTCTTTATATCCACGTGAAGGCGGAAGCATGATCTACAACTTTCATCTAGACTCTGTCGGCTAAGTTTGACTTTATTTTTTAAAGTTATATTTTTAACAGGCCGGAACAGGAAAAGTCCGTTAAAAATTCATAACTTTTTCATCCGACGTCCGTTTGCGTCTGTCTTTTTACTGTTGCGCTACTAATAATGAGATCTTCAATTCTCTTTTAGGTTGCATCGGCTAAAAACCGCTTGATCTAAAATTCGAATTTCGGGCTGTGCACTGTCATGCCAAATCTTAGAAAAAATCATAACTTCCTCATACGAAGTCAGATTTGGGCATTCTTTTTTTGCACACTCTCGATTTAACTTGTACTACAACTTTAGTTTAGATCCATAAGGCCAAATAGTCCTCTATCGTAAATTCACTATTTACATTTCCCGGTGCTGTGCCGGTTTTGTCGTAAAACTTCGACGAGCCATAACTTCTTCGTTATAACTGGGATTTCGGTGGTCTTTATATGTACGGAAGCCTTGCGACATATAATATTACTTGGTTAAGATTAATCCTTCTAAATAATCTTCCATCAGAAACTCATTTTTGATGCTCATTGTCTCTAAATTAACTAGCCCGAAACTGCGGGCGTTACACTATGTTGAATTATTTCAACATGATATTAAGATATGTCTATGACTATGTTCTATTAAACTATGTAATCTAAACCTTTAGATTCAAGAAGAAGTATGAGTTCCCTCTCCTTTAAGTCTATTATAGCGAAACAATTCCCAAACTTTGAAATTTGCAAATTGAAATTTTTTACCCTACGAACAATATTTGTCAAAAAGAAATACTAGCATAACAATTATGCCGCCACTAGCAGTGACGTGTACCCAGAAATCAACTGGACTTATAGAAATCAATACTTTTGAATTTCTTACTGAAGTACAGATTTCTATTACACGATGCTTCGATAATTCTCCAACTACACTTCTTACACCTTAATTGGATAGTATATATATGTGTGTGCATGTGTTCAAATACTTTCAGAAGTTGTAGACGTATGTAATGAAAGTTCAAACAGTTACTTGCCATTCCTCACAATTCTAAATATGAACATGGATGCCGTAATTATATTATGAATTTGAGAAAGCAGTTAACATAAGCAATATCCATACAGATCTTTATCAGATCTTTAAAATCTACTAGCGAAAGTGATTCCTCATAATCATTTTCTAGAATTAGAGCAAATCATTACCGCATAGATTTCAAGGTGCATATGTTCCCATCCATGACAATCTATCATTTTCAACCTACAATCTTAAAATAAGGTTTAGGATAAACCAAATTCAAATTTAGCTTTCCTTCATGGACTAAACTTCATAATTCTAAATTTCATGCCCTTTGGTATATCAAGGGCCAACAATTTCTTCCATGTTTTTAGCATCTCACTCATATTGACTAATGTACATGTACTGACCAACGTGCTTTTTGCTTTTGCAGTTAAATGAAAAAACATAGATCTCATAAGAATTGCAAACTCAACTTGAACTGCACTGAAATAAGAATGTGTCACCCAATCACTATAGGTTATCAACCTCAGGTCACGTGCTACTGATAACTAAAAGATTTATTTTCGGTTGATTCTTGAAACACTCAGTATCAATACGACTCCCACTGAGTTCTTGACATATGAGTTTTCTCTCAAGGAACATTCCCTAATGAGGTAAAACAAATGTTCAAAAGTTTGTGTGGATTCCTGACAAGAAGACACTTCACGTAATAGGTCTCAATTTTTCCTTTATTTCTCGATTAACAAAAACATCACAACTCTAATTCTATATGTGCTAGAGTAAGAAAACATTTTTACTACACATATTTCGAGGTGTTTTCACATGCACCCTAAATGATCTATGTTCTCATGATGATTTGCAAACAACTATTGAATATCAAGAACCCTAGAACTACATTGCTATTTTTGAAATTACTAAAGGGTCATTAGAAAATACATAACTTAGTTTATTATTGAAAAAAAAACTAGTAATCCTTCCTTGTAGGTCTTCAGAAAGCAAGCACCAGAAGTCTCGTGTCTCTAATGGCTCACACCCAAACCCAAAGAAATTGGAGACTAAAGAGGATAGAGGAGGAGGAAGGGAATTTTCGAAATTCGCATTGGAATGAGGTGAATTTCAAAAATCATAACCAAAGGGGGTTTATATAGGTGATAGGGAGGCTAACAATAAGGCAGGTTTCCTTTTTGATAACCCTTTCCCATTGCTTCTTCCATAAGGCATTCCAAACTTCCTTAGAGTCTAAGAATACCTCTAGAAACCCTCTAGAAAGCCTCTACAACCGTCCCCCACATGGTAGGTTATGGAATTGGTTAATGCTCTACTTTTGAACATTGTCACCTTTAGTCCTTCCATTTTTAATTAATTCAAATGATTCCAATTAATTTTTGATTGATTTTTAATTAAACAATATTATTTCTAATTAACATTTTATTCTTATAATATATTAATAAACTATTTATTTTGATTTCTAATTCATTTATTAACAACATAATAAATTAATAAATCAGTCTCTCTCTCCAAAAAGCATTCTAGTCAATTACTAGGTTTGAAGGCAACCCAAAAGGACTTTGCAAATAATTCAAGATTATACTAATTTAGTTATTAGCTTAGATACCAAATCCAATAGTCTCCCAGTTAGATAAGTCTAAAACTAATTACATGTATAACTTCTAAATTAAGCACCAAAGGGTGCTTTCCAAAGCAACTATCGAACTCTGATCCGATCAGATGTTGTCGTTTAGATAAGTGATCAAATATTCCTTCATTCTATAAGATATCATATGGTCATGAGACATGGATTAGATTCAGACTACTAATTGAACACATGAATTCAGTCCGCGCTTGGTCCAAGCACTTCAGATGTTGACATCAAATCATCAAGGGGCCCAAAGATATTGCTTTTCCCGTTAAGGAAATAAGAACGAATAAATTTCAACTCATGTGTTTGTATATTTTACTCACCAAATCATGCATGACACTACATTTTATAACAGCACGTTACTGATGCATTTACGTAACACCAATGTGTTGGAAAATTTGTATGAGATTGTGATTTGAAATAAGTTGAGTGTTTTTATATATCTCTCTAAAAAACACTATCAGAATGTTTCTGGTTGCAAAGATCGTGAAGATTCAACAAGTGTTTGAAGAATTGGATGTTGGAGCACTTGAAGTTTACATGGATCACTTGATGTTTACGAGGAGCACTTGCTGAACATGGAGCACTTGAAGAAAGAAAGTTGGATCACCATGATCTAAGATGGAACATCTAGATCATATGTAGAGCATCAAGATGTTGATGGATCAACATAAATAGTTTGTGGCTCAACTCAAATCAATCGATCATTTGGAACATTGATGGCTCAACATGGTGGCACATGACTCATCATGTATAATGAAGGCATGTCCAAATGCTCAAAGGCACATAAATTTCATCCATGGTCCATTTTGAACACACAGTTGTAAATCTTCAAGTTGAAGACACATTCTAACATTCAAGAAACATCTCAACTTGATCAACGACACTTCGGGAAGTTGATGACATCTTAGAAGACAATTGAGCAACATGATGCCCATGTTGCTCATCACATTTTCAATGTTGATGAAGAAGGCTCTAGAATTATGTAGAATCATAACTTGGATGGAACTCTAATGGAATACTAACGGAATTGGAATATTCAATCCATTCTCTATTAAGTAGGGCAAAGGTGTCAACTAATGACTAAGGCATGATGAGATGTCACCACCTGATTGGTCAAGCCATGTCATGGGCTTTCCCAAAGCCTATAAATAGGCCCCTTGGGATCCATTATAAAGTTGATCTTTCTTGCTCATTCCTGCTCATTCTGCATAACTGCTGCTTAGACTAGTTTTCAGAGAGCCATTTGAGTGTTTTAGTTTTCTTTTACCATTCAAACACTTGTAACTGAATCTTGCTGAATATGAGAAACATTTGAATCATTGATCTTGAACATTAAAAAACGTTTTTATCATTAACTTGGTGATTCACAACTCTTTATTTTACGCATTACTTGTCACTTGACGATTCTGAAACTCCGTTTCAATAGTTTCAACACTTAGACTCTTTTAGTCTAGGTTTACTGAATTTTTCTCATCTTTTTAGTTGGTATCAGAGCTCGAGTGATCGAATTTGAGACTAAGAAAACTTTTCACAAAAACATTTTTTCAAGTTTCAAACTAGTATCACTTGTTCTCAATCGCAAGTGTGAACCAAAACCAAAATGTTCTCTATTCAATTTCAGTCGCAAACAGTCTTAGAGCAGGAAATCATGCACCTATCCTTGTGCCTAGTGAATAAACTTCATGGGTAGATTGCATCAAGTACAACATGGAAGGTCGTGACTCCGACATCTAGAGCTTCATCTCCAGTGGAGAACATACTCCAGAATTTCTGAAGACATCAGAATTCTTGAAGCCGATCCTTCTCCTAAATCCTCCAAAGTTATCTCTTGATCTGTTTCTTCTACTGCTAACCTTCAAGAGAACTGACAAGATCCTTGAAAGGAAAATCAAGAAGTTTGAGGCTAAGGCAATGCAATATCTTTTATCTGGAATTCCTCATGACATCTATGAGCAACTTCCTAATGAAGATAAGAGTTTATCCTTCAACGTCTGTAATGCACTAAAGAAACAATTCAAGGGAACTGACAAGATCCTTGTAAACAGGAAGAAAGCCGCATTGATAGACATGGAAAACTTCAAGTTGTTACCTCATGAAACTCTCTTTGATGCTTATTCTAGGTACAACATTATTATCAACAGGGTGAAGAAGCTGTAATGTCACACCCCGCTAAAGCGGAAACGCAAGGTATGACAGTGACAAAGGTTTCATTGCAAAAGATAAAGATACATCACCATAGCAATATTTAAAAGTTTACAACCCATAGCTTAAACAAAACAAAGTACAAGTTTTTCCAAAATGACATTGTTCAAAATATAACTTCATAAAATAACTTCCACACGATGCAGCATGCTCTATGATGATGAATCTCTATATCCACTTACTAATTATTTCCTGAAAAAGCATGTAAAACGAGCGTCAACTATGAAAATAGTTGGTGAGTTCACAGGTTTATAAAATCAAGATTTGGTATAAGACTTTTCATAAATACAAGTACATTGCTTTAATGAGAACAAAGTTCATTGCTATAATGAGAAACAAAGTTGATTGCTAAAATTGATAAACGAGTTTATTGCCATAATAAATAACAAGTTTATTGCTATAATGAGTAACGAGTTTATTGCCATAATAAATAACAAGTTTATTGCTATAACGAGAAACGAGTTTGTATGTGTATGAGCAAACAATGAGTCTCAACCAAACCTATGACTGAAGCCCTATCAAGATCTATGCTTATCGTTCCATAGATGAATATGGTATCATGCACTCCAGCAATAGGGCGAGTGAGGAGTTGTCAATTCCTAATAGCGCTATCCATAATGACCATTGGCTCAAACAGTTAATGGTTAAAGATAAGGGAAGGGCATTAGTACGATAAGTGCTCATGTTCCGTGTTGCATAGACATACATAGAGAGACATAGCAATAAAATAGCAATCATGTTTGATACAAATCAGTTTAAATACAACATTCAAATAATAGTTTTTCGGGACATCCTTTTCCACCCCAAAACATAAAAATTGAAAATAGGGGAGTGCGTGAATACTCACAATGTTTCGAGTAGGTACAAGTGGTGCCTCGGAATACACCAACGTCTTACTACCGGGATCCTACGACATCAAACACACACTAGTGAGTTTCCATGTCGAAATCTAATGCTAATATACTAAAATCTACATATAGAGAAATGCCAAATTTATGTTCTAATATCGGTTTTATATTAATTGGTTACGATTTTTCTGAAATGGTGAAATTCTATAAGTCATGTGATTAAGAAAATTTTGGATATTAATTTTCCAGATTTAGTAATATAATTTGAGGGTATTTCAACACATTTAAAGGTGTTTTAAATTCCTAAAAACGCAAAATATTATCAAATAGTTTCCAAAAATTGTCAAACCTTGTATTTTCATTCTAAATACAATAGAGGTTTTCCAGAAAATTTCCCTTGAATTTTTGATATGGTTAACTATTTTTCCAAGTTTTTAAGCCTTCATAACCAAATAAATTCACTAAAAATAGCATTCAAAGGATGAAAATTCTCAAACTTTTTATTTTACTGTTATTACACATTACTAAGCTAGGAAAAATATAAAAATGGATTTCCAAGCTGTTTAATTATATTTTATGATTTTTGAGCATTTATTCTAATAAAAATTGGAATAAATATAAAACAGTTTCCAAAATTACTCAAACTTTTTATTTAACTGTTATTATACATAACTAAGCTAGGAAAAATATAAAAATGGATTTCCAAGCTGTTTAATTATATTTTATGATTTTTGAGCATTTATTCTAATAAAAATTGGAATAAATAGAAAACAGTTTCCAAAATTACTCAAACTTTTTATTTAACTGTTATTATACATAACTAAGCTAGGAAAAATATAAAAGATATTTTTTCAGTGGTTATTTCTATTTTTCCTTGTTTTATCCCCTTAAATAATCATTAATTGAAGAATAAATAACAAACAGTTAAAATAAATTACCAAAAATTTTTGTAACATCATTTACAGTGTAAGTAATCTGGGAAAAATACCAAAAGTGGTTTTCATGTTGTATAATCCGGTTTTGGGTATTTATGTGTATTTAAGTGTATTTAAGTGTATTTAACCTTAGAAAATAGGAGAAAAATAGTATACAGTAGAGGAAAATCATCAAAATTTTTATGTATCCTCCAAATGTACAACATGATGTTCTGGTAAATTTGTATGAATTTTGGATAATCAGAACTATTTTTCCTATTTTTAGGCCATTATAAGTACCAAAAATTGGGAAAAATAGAAAAGCATGATGAAAAATTCTGAAATTATGTTTCTGAGTCTCCCACCACAAGTATGAGCTGCGAAAATTGTTAGATACAATTTTCACACTTTTAAAGTGGTTTTGTGATTTATTGTACCCAAACAAAAAGAAAATCGAAAATCATACTAAACAGAAACACAAATCGATGAAATTTAATGAGAGGTCATTATTCACCATAGAGGTCATTCACGAATTTATTCCGGATTTATAGACCTCTGGAAGTATTTTATGTGATTTATGCCCTTGTTTTCTTGCAACAATTTTAATAAATCAAGGAAACGTTAAAAACTCTTGGGATTTTCCAAATATTCATATTACCTTAATGGGAATCTGGAAAAAATTATATTTGAACAGAAAAGAACTTTTAGATATTTTTCTAGACAAAATCATTTACATGCACTATAAACAATGTACTTTGATCATCAAGCTCTTTAGCTTGGTGTTCTTCACATGCATCACGGTTTGAAGACCATTCATGGACATATGTTTGTTATAGTGATGTTTTTAAAGGAAATACTTGAATGCATAAGGTGTATGAGCCTTTAAAACTTGTAAAAATCCGAACCTTAGTGTTTGACATAGGTTTTGGTCCTTGGATTTCACCATTAAACAACATGCATGTTGTTCTTCGGTGAAACCCTACCACCATCATCATCAAACACGACATTCATGAACATGTTCATGAATGTTCATAAAGAATGGTGTAGAAGGAGGAGAAGTACAAGAAAACCCTTTAAAAACAAGAAGGAAAAGTAAGGAAAATGAAGGATTTTCGTGAATACCTTGAAGAACAACCTTAGAAGATGAAGATTTGAGTGTGGAGAGGTTTTCTTGGCTGATGATTTTCGTGGGTTTGGAGAGAGAGGAGGAGAGTTTGAGAGTTGAAAGGGTGGAGTGTGAGAGAGAGTGAAGAGAGAAGTGGAAGAGTGGGGATTGTGTTTTAATGATTGAAGTTTTGGGAAGAGAGAGGGCATGGGGGAGAGGATGCACGAATTTTATGAGTGAGAGAGGCTCCCTCTCTCCTAAAATTCAAATTATATAATTCTCCCTTCAATTTTTATAAAACCTAAATTTTTATAAAAATGTTTCTTTAAGCAATTTTTGATTTATTTAAAAATCTTGTTTTTAACTAATAAATTATGATTAATGTATGATAATTTAAATTTCTATTTCATTGATTATAATCTATAATTTGATTAATAAAAAATTTATATTAGGAAGTTTATAGAAATTTTATAAAGTTTTTAAGCTTTAAAGTTTATAAATTTGGATTTTTGGGCTCTTTAGAGTTTTTGGAACATTGTTTGATATTCACTATCATATTGGGATGAAATTAGAATATTTTAATTTATTTTTAGGGTTTTATACCCTTTTTCAATTATAACAAAGTTTGAAGTTTTATTCTAATTCGGGTATTGGCATTTCCTATTATAGTTAAACAACTTACTATAATCGTAAGAGTCAAGTATATTAGTCCTAGATTTTAGTTGGATCCTAGTTCATGCAAGATTTTGACCTAATTTATACTAATAGGCCATGGCATGTTGTGCATGTATGGTTTTTATAAAAAGATGCATGAGTCCGAGAATGACCTGAATTGACAGTTGTCACAGTATCCCCCACACAAAAAGAATTTCGTCCTGAAATTCATTCTATGTCATCGTTTGTCATCGCATGGGAAAAGTTGTGGATACTTTTCCTTCATGAAGTCCTCACGCTCCCAGGTGTACTCCGGCCCGCGTTTTGAGTTCCATCGAACTTTCACAATCGGAATCTTACTCCGCTTAAGTTGTTTCACCTCCTTGTCAAGGATTTCTATCGGTTCCTCAACAAAGTTTAGCTTATCATTGATCTTAATTTCCTCCAGAGGTACTATCAATGCTTCGTCGGCTAAACATTTCTTAAGATTGGAGACGTGGAATGTGTCGTGAATGGCGCTTAACTCTTGGGGTAATCGGAGTTTATATGCCACCGGACCAATCCTTTCAATGATCTCGAAGGGTCCAACATATCTTGGGCTTAGTTTTCCTTTCTTACCAAAACGTACAAGCCCTTTCCAAGGCGACACCTTTAGAAGTACCTTGTCTCCAACTTGGAATTCTAATGGTTTTCGAAGATTATCCGCATAACTTTTCTGACGATCTCTGGCGGCTTTAAGCCTATCTTTGATGATAGCAATCTTGTCAGTTGTTTCCTAGATAAGGTCGAGTCTAGTCAATTGTCTGTCTCCGATTTCTGTCCAACACAATGGAGAACGACACTTGCGTCCATACAATGCTTCGTATGGGGCACATTGGATACTCGTGTGGTAACTGTTATTATAGGAAAACTCAATTAGAGGCAAATTAGTATCCCAATTTCCTTTGAACTCAATGACACACGCCCGTAGCATGTCTTCCAATGTTTGTATTGTTCTCTCTGTCTGCCCATCTGTCTGAGGGTGGTAAGATGTGCTCAAATTTATGTTGGTTCCTAGTGCCTTCTGTAACATCCACCAAAATCGTGATGTAAAACGACTATCTCTGTCAGAAATGATGGATATGGGTACACCATGCAGAGAAACAATTTTGTCGATGTAGATTTGGGCCAACTTTTCCATCTTGAAGTCTTCCCGAATGGGGAGAAAGTGAGCAGATTTCGTCAGTCGATCCACTATGACCCAAATTGAGTCATGACCTTTAGCAGTTCTAGGAAGCTTGGTAACGAAATCCATGGATATCTGCTCCCATTTCCATTAGGGAATTTCAGGTTGTTGCAATAAGCCGGATGGTTTTTGATGTTCAGCTTTGACTATTGAGCAAGTTAAACACTTCCCAACATGTAAGGCAATATCCATTTTCATTCCAGGCCACCAATAGTACTCTTTAAGATCCTTGTACATCTTATCCGCTCCAGGGTGGATTGAGTATTTAGATCGATGAGACTCCTCTAGTACCATGTCTCTCAGATTGTTAACCCTTGGAATCCAAACTCTGTCCTTAAAATAACGAACTCCATCAGGTTTGGTTTCAAATCTCACTTCTAAACCATGTAAAGTTTCACCTGGAATATTTTCCTTGAATGAAGCTTTCTCCTGGGCATCAATGATTTGAGATTTCAAGTTTGTCTGAATTACCATTCCCAAAGCTCTCACACGGGAAGGTTTCACTCTTTCTTTTCTACTAAGAGCGTCGGCTACTACGTTAGCCTTCCCTGGGTGATATCGTATCTCACAGTCATAATCACTAAACAACTCTACCCATCTCCTCTGCCACATGTTTAACATTTTATGATCTAGGATGTGCTGAAGGCTTTTGTGATCGGTATAAATGGTGCACCTGGTTCCGTACAAATAATGCCTCCATATTTTAAGAGCGAAAACTATTGCTCCTAGTTCTAGATCATGGGTGGTATAATTCTTCTCATGCGGTTTGAGTTGTCTGGAAGCATACGCAATGACCTTATCTTTTTGCATTAACACACATCCTAGTCCTTGATGAGACGCATCACAATACACTACAAAGTTCTCTGATCCCTCTGGTAAAGCCAGAATTGGTGCATTACACAACTTGTTTTTCAGAATTTGAAACGTCTCTTCGTGTTTGTCTTCCCAGAGAAATTTTCTGTCTTTTTGGGTCAAAGATGTTAATGGTTGAGCAATCCTAGAGAAATTCTCAATGAAGCGTCTGTAGTACCCAGCTAATCCTAGGAACTGTCGTATTTCTGTCGGGGTTTTGGGGGCTTCCCATTTCTTGATTGCCTCGATCTTAGCTGGATCTACATGAATTCCTCTTTCGCCGATCACATGACCAAGGAAATGTACTTCCCGAATCCAAAATTCACACTTAGTGAACTTGGCATACAATTTCTGCTCCTTCAACAGCTCCAACACTAGCTTCAGATGTCTCTCATGATCTTCTTTGGTTTGTGAGTAAACAAGTATATCATCGATAAATACAATTACAAACTTGTCTAGGTATGGTCTACAGACCCTATTCATCAAATCCATGAAAACAGCGGGTGCGTTCGTTAGTCCAAAAGGCATGACTAAGAACTCATAATGTCCATAACGGGTTCTAAATGCTGTTTTGTGAATATCTCCTTCGTGAACTCTTAGTTGATGGTATCCTGATCGGAGGTCGATCTTTGAGAAGTATGAAGCGCCCTGCAACTGATCGAACAAGTCATCTATTCGAGGGAGAGGATATCGATTCTTGATTGTCAACTTGTTCAGTTCTCTATAATCAATACACATTCGGAATGACCCGTCTTTCTTTTTGACGAATAACACTGGGGCTCCCCAAGGTGAAGAGCTTGGTCGAATAAACCCTTTGTCTAGAAGTTCTTGAAGTTGTCCGGACAGTTCTTGCATCTCGGATGGCGTGAGGCGATATGGTGCTTTTGCTACCGGTGTCGCTCCGGGAATTAAGTCTATCCGAAATTCGACCTGTCTGTGAGGGGGTAGACCGGGTAATTCCTCCGGAAACACTTCGGGATAGTTTTGAACCACTGGGATCTCCTTGAGTTGCTTAGCTTCAGGGTCTCTTTCTATCACGTGGGCCATGAATGCGATACAATCCTTTTTTAGGTACTTATGAATCTTTATGCTCGATACAATGTTTAAACTTCTTCCTGGCTTCTCACCGTGTATGATAAGGGTTTCTCCATTAGGGAGAGGTATCCTAATGACTTTCTCGTAACAACCAATGTCCGCTCTATTCTTGGATAACCAATCCATTCCTACTATTACATCAAAACTACCTAGCTCGATAGGAATTAGGTCAATGCTAAGGAGTTTATCAGCTAAATTCAGAGTACAGCCAGGAATTATTTCATTAGCCCTAATTTCATACCCATCAGCAAGTTCAATAGTATGAGTATTCCTCATCTTTCTTGATTTCAAGTCGAGTACCGGTCTAAATGCTAAAGAAACGAAACTCCTATCTGCTCCCGCATCGAATATTACTGATGCAAAATGATTGTTCAGGAGAAACGTACCTGTTATCACTTCAGGGTTCTGACGAGCTTCTTCTGCACCAATCACGAAGGCTACACCTCTTGGCCGCCCACCTTGATTTCCTTGGAAATTTTGCCTAGCTTGGCCTTGTCCATTGTTACCAGGCCCCTTGTTCAGTTTGGGACAAGCACTACGCAGATGATCAGTACTCCCGCACTCGTAACATGCCCTTTTTCCATCCTTATTCAGCTTACAATACTTCGGGTAATGGCATGTCTGTTTACAGTTTTGGCACACTGGGCAAGCTCCCTTGTGATGGAAGTTACACTTATTGCACTTCGGGTGCGGTCCCGTGTACTGCTTTCGCTCCTGCACTTCCATGACTTTCTGTTCCTGAGTTTTCACTGGTTCTTGCTCCTGGGCTCTTACCATAAAGTTTCTTGAGACTTTCTGCTTCCTCCCCGACTTGCCTCCATACTTCTTCTCTCCCTGATCTGCTGGCTTCCTCTTGCTACTAGAGTTTTCCCTTGCTGATGCTCCCGTCCTTATCACATCATTGGTTAGTCGATTTGCTAAACTTACTGCACTTTGAATGGTAGTTGGGTTTGCTGAAGTAACCATTCCCCAAATCTCTGGTGCCAGACCCCAGATGTAACGGTCTATCCGTTTCTCCTCAGGAGTAACCATGTGAGGTACCAGTTTTTCTAGTTCATGAAATCGGACTGTGTACTTCTCTATTTGTGTTCCAACCATAGAATGGTTCCAGAACTCAGATTCAAGCTTCTGAATTTCATCCTTGGGACAATACTCCTCTATCAGCAGCTTCTTTAGGTCTTCCCAAGTTAGCTGATATGCCGCTGCACGACCTCGGGTTTGCACTAAAGTATTCCACCAGGTCAATGCCCTATCCTGAAGTAGACAAGTTGCATACTCCACTTTGTTGCGTTCGAGACATTTGCTAATGTGAAGGACCGACTCCGTACTGTCAATCCATTTCAGCAACCCGACCACACCTTCCTTTCCATGGAATTCCTTAGGTTTACAGGCCATAAAGGACTTGTAGTTGCATTCTCTTTCATTGTTTCCCCGGTTTCCTCCACTACTTCCTTGGTTAGCATTAAGACCCGCAGTTACTTCAGTGACAATGTTTGGGATTGCTGCCATGAGTTGTTGTGCTACCACTTGAGCAACATCGGGTGTTTCGTTCTGTGGGCGCCCGCGATTAGGCCTTCCTGACATGGTTCTAAGACACAAGAGAAGAAATACGTATGAATACATAAAATAATGTATAATAATTTTTTTTTTTAGTTCACTACTATTTTGAAAACCATAAGTGTTGTCAAATTAATGGTTTGCATTAATACTATGCACATAGATTTGAAAAAGGAAAGAAAAAGAAAAATCTTTTTATTCAACTATTGACTAAATAAGTTCTAGGGTTTGACCTCATAGTAAAAGTTTTCAAACATAAAATAAACTTCTTCATTACCATTTGAAATAGTCTTAAAACCAAAACAATACATCAATCCCAAAATAAAGTTTTAATGTCTTTCCCCAAAAGATACCCAACATGGGTTTTCATTTCATGACACAATAAAATACTAAAATCAGAACCAAGTACGAATCACTATCCCAACAAGAAACATCCACACCACAATCAGTAACAGCCCTCCAAACACATAACATACGGTCATCGCACGACCTGCCACTCGTCTAGCAGCACTAGCAGTGTCAGCAGTCTCCATCGAATGCTGAAACAGGATTTCCATCCTTGTCAACACTTCATCCAAAACTTCCCGATGCTCAGCTATCACAGCAAGACTGTGATGTAGGCCCGCTGCCATCGAATGCATCCTCCGGGACTCCTCCGGGGTCATACCTGACCGCCTGACAGGTATCCCTATAACTCGCTGAGGTGGGGGTGCTCTCGGTCCTGCCATGCTGGGTCCTACCCGACTGGTTCCTGCCGTGCCAAGTCCTGCTGTACTGGTTGCTATCCTTCCCGGGATAGGGACACTCTTCCTTGCTGTCCTCCGAATACGAAGCCCATAAAGTGGTGGTTGTGGCAACACCGATGCAGGCGATGCCTCACGTTGCTGACTCGGGGCGTTGTCATTGCTGATCTCCACCGAGTTTCCTGTATCTTCTGTGTCTTCCGAGGGGTCTTCCTCCACCGAGGCGGGGGGATCACGTCGAGGAATAACAGTGACGTAGCCGGACTCATCAGCTGAGGCGGTAGCGTGAGAAGATGACGATGTCGACATAGTGGACTGAGACATAGATTCAATGAGATATGAAATAAATGACAATGCATGCCTATAATATGCAATGCTTACACACACCAAAATTAACCTTTTTGAATTTTTGAAATAAAGTTTTCTCAAAAATTTTGTTGAACATATTCCCATTATAATTAGCTCAAGCTTTGTATAAATCTTTCCTTAATTAAACATAGGTGATCAGGCTATGTTTAATTGAGGTCCAACGATACAATTCCCGACCTAATTATATTAGTAATGTGTTTGATGTAAAAAGAATTTTTATAAGTTTTGGTTATAGGTTGTGTTTTCTTAAAGGAAAACTGATGTTCTCTATAACTTTAGCTCTGATACCATTTCTGTCACACCCCGCTAAAGCGGAAACGCAAGGTATGACAGCGACAAAGGTTTCATTGCAAAAGATAAAGATACATCACCATAGCAATATTTAAAAGTTTACAACCCATAGCTTAAACAAAACAAAATACAAGTTTTTCCAAAATGACATTGTTCAAAATATAACTTCATAAAATAACTTCCACACTATGCAGCATGCTCTATGATGATGAATCTCTATATCCACTTACTAATTATTTCCTGAAAAAGCATGTAAAACGAGCGTCAACTATGAAAATAGTTGGTGAGTTCACAGGTTTATAAAATCAAGATTTGGTATAAGACTTTTCATAAATACAAGTACATTGCTTTAATGAGAACAAAGTTCATTGCTATAATGAGAAACAAAGTTGATTGCTAAAATTGATAAACGAGTTTATTGCCATAATAAATAACAAGTTTATTGCTATAATGAGTAACGAGTTTATTGCCATAATAAATAACAAGTTTATTGCTATAACGAGAAACGAGTTTGTATGTGTATGAGCAAACAATGAGTCTCAACCAAACCTATGACTGAAGCCCTATCAAGATCTATGCTTATCGTTCCATAGATGAATATGGTATCATGCACTCCAGCAATAGGGCGAGTGAGGAGTTGTCAATTCCTAATAGCGCTATCCATAATGACCATTGGCTCAAACACTTAATGGTTAAAGATAAGGGAAGGGCCTTAGTACGATAAGTGCTCATGTTCCGTGTTGCATAGACATACATAGAGAGACATAGCAATAAAATAACAATCATGTTTGATACAAATCAGTTTAAATACAACATTCAAATAATAGTTTTTCGGGACATGCTTTTCCACCCCAAAACATAAAAACTGAAAATAGGGGAGTGCGTGAATACTCACAATGTTTCGAGTAGGTACAAGTGGTGCCTCGGAATACACCAACGTCTTACTACCGGGATCCTACGACATCAAACACACACTAGTGAGTTTCCATGTCGAAATCTAATGCTAATATACTAAACTCTACATATAGAGAAATGCCAAATTTATGTTCTAATATCAGTTTTATATTAATTGGTTACGATTTTTCTGAAATGGTGAAATTCTATAAGTCATGTGATTAAGAAAATTTTGGATATTAATTTTCCAGATTTAGTAATATAATTTGAGGGTATTTCAACACATTTAAAGGTGTTTTAAATTCCTAAAAACGCAAAATATTATCAAATAGTTTCCAAAAATTGTCAAACCTTGTATTTTCATTCTAAATACAATAGAGGTTTTCCAGAAAATTTCCCTTGAATTTTTGATATGGTTAACTATTTTTCCAAGTTTTTAAGCCTTCATAACCAAATAAATTCACTAAAAATAGCATTCAAAGGATGAAAATTCTCAAACTTTTTATTTTACTGTTATTACACATTACTAAGCTAGGAAAAATATAAAAATGGATTTTCAAGCTGTTTAATTATATTTTATGATTTTTGAGCATTTATTCTAATAAAAATTGGAATAAATAGAAAACAGTTTCCAAAATTACTCAAACTTTTTATTTAACTGTTATTATACATAACTAAGCTAGGAAAAATATAAAAATGGATTTCCAAGCTGTTTAATTATATTTTATGATTTTTGAGCATTTATTCTAATAAAAATTGGAATAAATAGAAAACAGTTTCCAAAATTACTCAAACTTTTTATTTAACTGTTATTATGCATAACTAAGCTAGGAAAAATATAAAAGATATTTTTTCAGTGGTTATTTCTATTTTTCCTTGTTTTATCCCCTTAAATAATCATTAATTGAAGAATAAATAACAAACAGTTAAAATAAATTACCAAAAATTTTTGTAACATCATTTACAGTGTAAGTAATCTGGGAAAAATACCAAAAATGGTTTTCATGTTGTATAATCCGGTTTTGGGTATTTATGTGTATTTAAGTGTATTTAAGTGTATTTAACCTTAGAAAATAGGAGAAAAATAGTATACAGTAGAGGAAAATCATCAAAAATTTTATGTATCCTCCAAATGTACAACATGATGTTCTGGTAAATTTGCATGAATTTTGGATAATCAGAACTATTTTTCCTATTTTTAGGCCATTATAAGTACCAAAAATTGGGAAAAATAGAAAGGCATGATGAAAAATTCTGAAATTATGTTTCTGAGTCTCCCACCACAGGTATGAGCTGCGAAAATTGTTAGATACAATTTTCACACTTTTAAAGTGGTTTTGTGATTTATTGTACCCAAACAAAAAGAAAATCGAAAATCATACTAAACAGAAACATAAATTGATGAAATTTAATGAGAGGTCATTATTCACCATAGGGGTCATTCACGAATTTATTCCGGATTTATAGACCTCTGAAAGTATTTTATGTGATTTATGCCCTTGTTTTCTTGCAACAATTTTAATAAATCAAGGAAACGTTAAAAACTCTTGGGATTTTCCAGATATTCATATTACCTTAATGGGAATCTGGAAAAAATTTTATTTGAACAGAAAAGAACTTTTAGATATTTTTCTAGACAAAATCATTTACATGCACTATTAACAATGTACTTTGATCATCAAGCTCTTTAGCTTGGTGTTCTTCACATGCATCACGGTTTGAAGACCATTCATGGACATATGTTTGTTATAGTGATGTTTTTAAAGGAAATACTTGAATGCATAAGGTGTATGAGCCTTTAAAACTTGTAAAAATCCGAACCTTAGTGTTTGACATAGGTTTTGGTCCTTGGATTTCACCATTAAACAACATGCATGTTGTTCTTCGGTGAAACCCTACCACCATCATCATCAAACACGACATTCATGAACATGTTCATAAAGAATGGTGTAGAAGGAGGAGAAGTACAAGAAAACCCTTTAAAAACAAGAAGGAAAAGTAAGGAAAATGAAGGATTTTCGTGAATACCTTGAAGAACAACCTTAGAAGATGAAGATTTGAGTGTGGAGAGGTGTTCTTGGCTGATGATTTTCGTGGGTTTGGAGAGAGAGGAGGAGAGTTTGAGAGTTGAAAGGGTGGAGTGTGAGAGAGAGTGAAGAGAGAAGTGGAAGAGTGGGGATTGTGTTTTAATGATTGAAGTTTTGGGAAGAGAGAGGGCATGGGGGAGAGGATGCACGAATTTTATGAGTGAGAGAGGCTCCCTCTCTCCTAAAATTCAAATTATATAATTCTCCCTTCAATTTTTATAAAACCTAAATTTTTATAAAAATGTTTCTTTAAGCAATTTTTGATTTATTTAAAAATCTTGTTTTTAACTAATAAATTATGATTAATGTATGATAATTTAAATTTCTATTTCATTGATTATAATCTATAATTTGATTAATAAAAAATTTATATTAGGAAGTTTATAGAAATTTTATAAAGTTTTTAAGCTTTAAAGTTTATAAATTTGGATTTTTGGGCTCTTTAGAGTTTTTGGAACATTGTTTGATATTCACTATCATATTGGGATGAAATTAGAATATTTTAATTTATTTTTAGGGTTTTATACCCTTTTTCAATTATAACAAAGTTTGAAGTTTTATTCTAATTCGGGTATTGGCATTTCCTATTATAGTTAAACAACTTACTAGAATCGTAAGAGTCAAGTATATTAGTCCTAGATTTTAGTTGGATCCTAGTTCATGCAAGATTTTGACCTAATTTATACTAATAGGCCATGGCATGTTGTGCATGTATGGTTTTTATAAAAAGATGCATGAGTCCGAGAATGACCTGAATTGACAGTTGTCACAGTATCCCCCACACAAAAAGAATTTCGTCCTGAAATTCATTCTATGTCATCGTTTGTCATCGCATGGGAAAAGTTGTGGATACTTTTCCTTCATGAAGTCCTCACGCTCCCAGGTGTACTCCGGCCCGCGTTTTGAGTTCCATCGAACTTTCACAATCGGAATCTTACTCCGCTTAAGTTGTTTCACCTCCTTGTCAAGGATTTCTATCGGTTCCTCAACAAAGTTTAGCTTATCATTGATCTTAATTTCCTCCAGAGGTACTATCAATGCTTCGTCGGCTAAACATTTCTTAAGATTGGAGACGTGGAATGTGTCGTGAATGGCGCTTAACTCTTGGGGTAATCGGAGTTTATATGCCACCGGACCAATCCTTTCAATGATCTCGAAGGGTCCAACATATCTTGGGCTTAGTTTTCCTTTCTTACCAAAACGTACAAGCCCTTTCCAAGGCGACACCTTTAGAAGTACCTTGTCTCCAACTTGGAATTCTAATGGTTTTCGAAGATTATCCGCATAACTTTTCTGACGATCTCTGGCGGCTTTAAGCCTATCTTTGATGATAGCAATCTTGTCAGTTGTTTCCTAGATAAGGTCGAGTCTAGTCAATTGTCTGTCTCCGATTTCTGTCCAACACAATGGAGAACGACACTTGCGTCCATACAATGCTTCGTATGGGGCACATTGGATACTCGTGTGGTAACTGTTATTATAGGAAAACTCAATTAGAGGCAAATGAGTATCCCAATTTCCTTTGAACTCAATGACACACGCCCGTAGCATGTCTTCCAATGTTTGTATTGTTCTCTCTGTCTGCCCATCTGTCTGAGGGTGGTAAGCTGTGCTCAAATTTATCTTGGTTCCTAGTGCCTTCTGTAACATCCACCAAAATCGTGATGTAAAACGACTATCTCTATCAGAAATGATGGATAGGGGTACACTATGCAGAGAAACAATTTTGTCGATGTAGATTTGGGCCAACTTTTCCATCTTGAAGTCTTCCCGAATGGGGAGAAAGTGAGCAGATTTCGTCAGTCAATCCACTATGACCCAAATTGAGTCATGACCTTTAGCAGTTCTAGGAAGCTTGGTAACGAAATCCATGGATATCTGCTCCCATTTCCATTAAGGAATTTCAGGTTGTTGCAATAAGCCGGATGGTTTTTGATGTTCAGGTTTGACTATTGAGCAAGTTAAACACTTCCCAACATGTAAGGCAATATCCATTTTCATTCCAGGCCACCAATAGTACTCTTTAAGATCCTTGTACATCTTATCCGCTCCAGGGTGGATTGAGTATTTAGATCGATGAGACTCCTCTAGTACCATGTCTCTCAGATTGTTAACCCTTGGAATCCAAACTCTGTCCTTAAAATAACGAACTCCATCAGGTTTGGTTTCAAATCTCACTTCTAAACCATGTAAAGTTTCACCTGGAATATTTTCCTTGAATGAAGCTTTCTCCTGGGCATCAATGATTTGAGATTTCAAGTTTGTCTGAAGTACCATTCCCAAAGCTCTCACACGGGAAGGTTTCACTCTTTCTTTTCTACTAATAGCGTCGGCTACTACGTTAGCCTTCCCTGGGTGATATCGTATCTCACAGTCATAATCACTAAACAACTCTACCCATCTCCTCTGCCGCATGTTTAACATTTTATGATCTAGGATGTGCTGAAGGCTTTTGTGATCGGTATAAATGGTGCACCTGGTTCCGTACAAATAATGCCTCCATATTTTAAGAGCGAAAACTATTGCTCCTAGTTCTAGATCATGGGTGGTATAATTCTTCTCATGCGGTTTGAGTTGTCTGGAAGCATACGCAATGACCTTATCTTTTTGCATTAACACACATCCTAGTCCTTGATGAGACGCATCACAATACACTACAAAGTTCTCTGATCCCTCTGGTAAAGCCAGAATTGGTGCATTACACAACTTATTTTTCAGAATTTGAAACACCTCTTCGTGTTTGTCTTCCCAGAGAAATTTTCTGTCTTTTTGGGTCAAAGATGTTAATGGTTGAGCAATCCTAGAGAAATTCTCAATGAAGCGTCTGTAGTACCCAGCTAATCCTAGGAACTGTCGTATTTCTGTCGGGGTTTTGGGGGCTTCCCATTTCTTGATTGCCTCGATCTTAGCTGGATCTACATGAATTCCTCTTTCGCCGATCACATGACCAAGGAAATGTACTTCCCGAATCCAAAATTCACACTTAGTGAACTTGGCATACAATTTATGCTCCTTCAACAGCTCCAACACTAGCTTCAGATGTCTCTCATGATCTTCTTTGGTTTGTGAGTAAACAAGTATGTCATCGATAAATACAATTACAAACTTGTCTACGTATGGTCTACAGACCCTATTCATCAAATCCATGAAAACAGCGGGTGCGTTCGTTAGTCCAAAAGGCATGACTAAGAACTCATAATGTCCATAACGGGTTCTAAATGCTGTTTTGTGAATATCTCCTTCGTGAACTCTTAGTTGATGGTATCCTGATCGGAGGTCGATCTTTGAGAAGTATGAAGCGCCCTGCAACTGATCGAACAAGTCATCTATTCGAGGGAGAGGATATCGATTCTTGATTGTCAACTTGTTCAGTTCTCTATAATCAATACACATTCGGAATGACCCGTCTTTCTTTTTGACGAATAACACTGGGGCTCCCCAAGGTGAAGAGCTTGGTCGAATAAACCCTTTGTCTAGAAGTTCTTGAAGTTGTCCGGACAGTTCTTGCATCTCGGATGGCGCGAGGCGATATGGTGCTTTTGCTACCGGTGTCGCTCCGGGAATTAAGTCTATCCGAAATTCGACCTGTCTGTGAGGGGGTAGACCGGGTAATTCCTCCGGAAACACTTCGGGATAGTTTTGAACCACTGGGATCTCCTTGAGTTGCTTAGCTTCAGGGTCTCTTTCTATCACGTGGGCCATGAATGCGATACAATCCTTTTTTAGGTACTTATGAATCTTTATGCTCGATACAATGTTTAAACTTCTTCCTGGCTTCTCACCGTGTATGATAAGGGTTTCTCCATTAGGGAGAGGTATCCTAATGACTTTATCGTAACAACCAATGTCCGCTCTATTCTTGGATAACCAATCCATTCCTACTATTACATCAAAACTACCTAGCTCGATAGGAATTAGGTCATTGCTAAGTAGTTTATCAGCTAAATTCAGAGTACAGCCAGGAATTATTTCATTAGCCCTAATTTCATACCCATCAGCAAGTTCAATAGTATGAGTATTCCTCATCTTTCTTGATTTCAAGTTGAGTACCGGTCTAAATGCTAAAGAAACGAAACTCCTATCTGCTCCCGCATCGAATATTACTGATGCAAAATGATTGTTCAGGAGAAACGTACCTGTTATCACTTCAGGGTTCTGACGAGCTTCTTCTGCACCAATCACGAAGGCTACACCTCTTGGCCGCCCACCTTGATTTCCTTGGAAATTTTGCCTAGCTTGGCCTTGTCCATTGTTACCAGGCCCCTTGTTCAGTTTGGGACAAGCACTACGCAGATGATCAGTACTCCCGCACTCGTAACATGCCCTTTTTCCATCCTTATTCAGCTTACAATACTTCGGGTAATGGCATGTCTGTTTACAGTTTTGGCACACTGGGCAAGCTCCCTTGTGATGGAAGTTACACTTATTGCACTTCGGGTGCGGTCCCGTGTACTGCTTTCGCTCCTGCACTTCCATGACTTTCTGTTCCTGAGTTTTCACTGGTTCTTGCTCCTGGGCTCTTACCATAAAGTTTCTTGAGACTTTCTGCTTCCTCCCCGACTTGCCTCCATACTTCTTCTCTCCCTGATCTGCTGGCTTCCTCTTGCTACTAGAGTTTTCCCTTGCCGATGCTCCCGTCCTTATCCCATCATTGGTTAGTCGATTTGCTAAACTTACTGCACTTTGAATGGTAGTTGGGTTTGCTGAAGTAACCATTCCCCAAATCTCTGGTGCCAGACCCCAGATGTAACGGTCTATCCGTTTCTCCTCAGGAGTAACCATGTGAGGTACCAGTTTTGCTAGTTCATGAAATCGGACTATGTACTTCTCTATTTGTGTTCCAACCATAGAATGGTTCCAGAACTCAGATTCAAGCTTCTGAATTTCATCCTTGGGAAAATACTCCTCTATCAGCAGCTTCTTTAGGTCTTCCCAAGTTAGCTGATATGCCGCTGCACGACCTCGGGTTTGCACTAAAGTATTCCACCAGGTCAATGCCCTATCCTGAAGTAGACAAGTTGCATACTCCACTTTGTTGCGTTCGAGACATTTGCTAATGTGAAGGACCGACTCCGTACTGTCAATGCATTTCAGCAACCCGACCACACCTTCCTTTCCATGGAATTCCTTAGGTTTACAGGCCATAAAGGACTTGTAGTTGCATTCTCTTTCATTGTTTCCCCGGTTTCCTCCACTACTTCCTTGGTTAGCATTAAGACCCGCAGTTACTTGAGTGACAATGTTTGGGATTGCTGCCATGAGTTGTTGTGCTACCACTTGAGCAACATCGGGTGTTTCGTTCTGTGGGCGCCCGCGATTAGGCCTTCCTGACATGGTTCTAAGACACAAGAGAAGAAATACGTATGAATACATAAAATAATGTATAATAATTTTTTTTTTTAGTTAACTACTATTTTGAAAACCATAAGTGTTGTCAAATTAATGGTTTGCATTAATACTATGCACATAGATTTGAGAAAGGAAAGAAAAAGAAAAATCTTTTTATTCAACTATTGACTAAATAAGTTCTAGGGTTTGACCTCATAGTAAAAGTTTTCAAACATAAAATAAACTTCTTCATTACCATTTGAAATAGTCTTAAAACCAAAACAATACATCAATCCCAAAATAAAGTTTTAATGTCTTTCCCCAAAAGATACCCAACATGGGTTTTCATTTCATGACACAATAAAATACTAAAATCAGAACCAAGTACGAATCACTATCCCAACAAGAAACATCCACACCACAATCAGTAACAGCCCTCCAAACACATAACATGCGGTCATCGCACGACTTGCCACTCGTCTAGCAGCACTAGCAGTGTCAGCAGTCTCCATCGAATGCTGAAACAGGATTTCCATCCTTGTCAACACTTCATCCAAAACTTCCCGATGCTCAGCTATCACAGCAAGACTGTGATGTAGGTCCGCTGCCATCGAATGCATCCTCCGGGACTCCTCCGGGGTCATACCTGACCGCCTGACAGGTATCCCTATAACTCGCTGAGGTGGGGGTGCTCTCGGTCCTGCCATGCTGGGTCCTACCCGACTGGTTCCTGCCGTGCCAAGTCCTGCTGTACTGGTTGCTATCCTTCCCGGGATAGGGACACTCTTCCTTGCTGTCCTCCGAATACGAAGCCCATAAAGTGGTGGTTGTGGCAACACCGATGCAGGCGATGCCTCACGTTGCTGACTCGGGGCGTTGTCATTGCTGATCTCCACCGAGTTTCCTGTATCTTCTGTGTCTTCCGAGGGGTCTTCCTCCACCGAGGCGGGGGGATCACGTCGAGGAATAACAGTGACGTAGCCGGACTCATCAGCTGAGGCGGTAGCGTGAGAAGATGACGATGT
This sequence comes from Lactuca virosa, assembly GCF_052849685.1. Lineage (NCBI taxonomy): Eukaryota > Viridiplantae > Streptophyta > Magnoliopsida > Asterales > Asteraceae > Lactuca > Lactuca virosa. The sequence goes on along the minus strand of NC_136428.1, from coordinate 338,578,204 downwards.
CGACATAGTGGACTGAGACATAGATTCAATGAGATATGAAATAAATGACAATGCATGCCTATAATATGCAATGCTTACACACACCAAAATTAACCTTTTTGAATTTTTGAAATAAAGTTTTCTCAAAAATTTTGTTGAACATATTCCCATTATAATTAGCTCAAGCTTTGTATAAATCTTTCCTTAATTAAACATAGGTGATCAGGCTATGTTTAATTGAGGTCCAACGATACAATTCCCGACCTAATTATATTAGTAATGTGTTTGATGTAAAAAGAATTTTTATAAGTTTTGGTTATAGGTTGTGTTTTCTTAAAGGAAAACTGATGTTCTCTATAACTTTAGCTCTGATACCATTTCTGTCACACCCCGCTAAAGCGGAAACGCAAGGTATGACAGCGACAAAGGTTTCATTGCAAAAGATAAAGATACATCACCATAGCAATATTTAAAAGTTTACAACCCATAGCTTAAACAAAACAAAGTACAAGTTTTTCCAAAATGACATTGTTCAAAATATAACTTCATAAAATAACTTCCACACGATGCAGCATGCTCTATGATGATGAATCTCTATATCCACTTACTAATTATTTCCTGAAAAAGCATGTAAAACGAGCGTCAACTATGAAAATAGTTGGTGAGTTCACAAGTTTATAAAATCAAGATTTGGTATAAGACTTTTAATAAATACAAGTACATTGCTTTAATGAGAACAAAGTTCATTGCTATAATGAGAAACAAAGTTGATTGCTAAAATTGATAAACGAGTTTATTGCCATAATAAATAACACGTTTATTGCTATAATGAGTAACGAGTTTATTGCCATAATAAATAACAAGTTTATTGCTATAACGAGAAACGAGTTTGTATGTGTATGAGCAAACAATGAGTCTCAACCAAACCTATGACTGAAGCCCTATCAAGATCTATGCTTATCTTTCCATAGATGAATATGGTATCATGCACTCCAGCAATAGGGCGAGTGAGGAGTTGTCAATTCCTAATAGCGCTATCCATAATGACCATTGGCTCAAAGAGTTAATGGTTAGAGATAAGGGAAGGGCCTTAGTACGATAAGTTCTCATGTTCCGTGTTGCATAGACATACATAGAGAGACATAGCAATAAAATAGCAATCATGTTTGATACAAATCAGTTTAAATACAACATTCAAATAATAGTTTTTCGAGACATGATTTTCCACCCCAAAACATAAAAACTGAAAATAGGGGAGTGCGTGAATACTCACAATGTTTCGAGTAGGTACAAGTGGTGCCTCGGAATACACCAACGTCTTACTACCGGGATCCTACGACATCAAACACACACTAGTGAGTTTCCATGTCGAAATCTAATGCTAATATACTAAACTCTACATATAGAGAAATGCCAAATTTATGTTCTAATATCGGTTTTTATATTAATTGGTTACGATTTTTCTGAAATGGTGAAATTCTATAAGTCATGTGATTAAGAAAATTTTGGATATTAATTTTCCAGATTTAGTAATATAATTTGAGGGTATTTCAACACATTTAAAGGTGTTTTAAATTCCTAAAAATGCAAAATATTATCAAATAGTTTCCAAAAATTGTCAAACCTTGTATTTTCATTCTAAATACAATAGAGGTTTTTCAGAAAATTTCCCTTGAATTTTTGATATGGTTAACTATTTTTCCAAGTTTTTAAGCCTTCATAACCAAATAAATTCACTAAAAATAGCATTCAAAGGATGAAAATTCTCAAACTTTTTATTTTACTGTTATTACATATTACTAAGCTAGGAAAAATATAAAAATGGATTTCCAAGCTGTTTAATTATATTTTATGATTTTTGAGCATTTATTCTAATAAAAATTAGAATAAATAGAAAACAGTTTCCAAAATCACTCAAACTTTTTATTTAACTGTTATTATACATAACTAAGCTAGGAAAAATATAAAAATGGATTTCCAAGCTGTTTAATTATATTTTATGATTTTTGAGCATTTATTCTAATAAAAATTGGAATAAATAGAAAACAGTTTCCAAAATTACTCAAACTTTTTATTTAACTGTTATTATATATAACTAAGCTAGGAAAAATATAAAAGATATTTTTCAGTGGTTATTTCTATTTTTCCTTGTTTTATCCCCTTAAATAATCATTAATTGAAGAATAAATAACAAACAGTTAAAATAAATTACCAAAAATTTTTGTAACATTATTTACAGTGTAAGTAATCTGGGAAAAATACCAAAAGTGGTTTTCATATTGTATAATCCGGTTTTGGGTATTTATGTGTATTTAAGTGTATTTAAGTGTATTTAACCTTAGAAAATAGGAGAAAAATAGTATACAGTAGAGGAAAATCATCAAAAATTTTATGTATCCTCCAAATATACAACATGATGTTCTGGTAAATTTGTATGAATTTTGGATGATCAGAACTATTTTTCCTATTTTTAGGCCATTATAAGTACCAAAAATTGGGAAAAATAGAAAGGCATGATGAAAAATTCTGAAATTATGTTTCTGAGTCTCCCACCACAGGTACGAGCTGCGAAAATTGTTAGATACAATTTTCACACTCTTTAAAGTGGCTTTGTGATTTATTGCACCCAAACAAAAAGAAAATCGAAAATCACACTAAACAACAACATAAATCGATGAAATTTAATGAGAGGTAATTATTCGCCGTAGGGGTCATCCACGAATTTATTCCGGATTTATAGACCTGTGGAAGTATTTTATGTGATTTATGCCCTTGTTTTCTTGCAACAATTTTAATAAATCAAGGAAACGATAAAAACTCTTGGGATTTTCCAGATATTCATATTACCTTAATGGGAATCTGGAAAAAATTTTGATTTGAACAGAAATGAAGTTTTAGATATTTTTCTAGACAAAATCATTTACATGCACTATTAACAATGTACTTTGATCATCAAGCTCTTTAGCTTGGTGTTCTTCACATGCATCACGGTTTGAAGACCATTCATGGACATATGTTTGTTATAGTGATGTTTTTAAAGGAAATACTTGAATGCATAAGGTGTATGAGCCTTTAAAACTTGTAAAAATCCGAACCTTAGTGTTTGACATAGGTTTTGGTCCTTGGATTTCACCATTAAACAACATGCATGTTGTTCTTGGGTGAAACCCTACCACCATCATCATCAAACACGACATTCATGAACATGTTCATAAAGAATGGTGTAGAAGGAGGAGAAGTACAAGAAAACCCTTTAAAAACAAGAAGGAAAAGTAAGGAAAATGAAGGATTTTCGTGAATACCTTGAAGAACAACCTTAGAAGATGAAGATTTGAGTGTGGAGAGGTGTTCTTGGCTGATGATTTTCGTGGGTTTGGAGAGAGAGGAGGAGAGTTTGAGAGTTGAAAGGGTGGAGTGTGAGAGAGAGTGAAGAGAGAAGTGGAAGAGTGGGGATTGTGTTTTAATGATTGAAGTTTTGGGAAGAGAGAGGGCATGGGGGAGAGGATGCACAAATTTTATGAGTGAGAGAGGCTCCCTCTCTCCTAAAATTCAAATTATATAATTCTCCCTTCAATTTTTATAAAACCTAAATTTTTATAAAAATGTTTCTTTAAGCAATTTTTGATTTATTTAAAAATCTTGTTTTTAACTAATAAATTATGATTAATGTATGATAATTTAAATTTCTATTTCATTGATTATAATCTATAATTTGATTAATAAAAATTTTATATTAGGAAGTTTATAGAAATTTTATAAAGTTTTTAAGCTTTAAAGTTTATAAATTTGGATTTTTGGGCTCTTTAGAGTTTTTGGAACATTGTTTGATATTCACCATCATATTGGGATGAAATTATAATATTTTAATTTATTTTTAGGGTTTTATACCCTTTTTCAATTGTAACAAAGTTTGAAGTTTTATTCTAATTCGGGTATTGGCATTTCCTATTGTAGTTAAACAACTTACTAGAATCGTAAGAGTCAAGTATATTAGTCCTAGATTTTAGTTGGATCCCAGTTCATGCAAGATTTTGACCTAATTTATACTAATAGGCCATGACATGTTGTGCATGTATGGTTTTTATAAAAAGATGCATGAGTCCGAGAATGACCTGAATTAACAGTTGTCACATGTAAGGTGAACTGGAACAAAATGAACCAAAAGTATTTGTTTGATCTGTATGCTGAACTGGAACAAAATGAGCCAAAAGTTAAGAAGCTAGCTCAAGTAACTCCATTTGATTATCAAGGACTTGCCTTGGGAAATTCAGCACCCATGGCAAATCATTCTCAAGACTTGATTCCACATCATAATCCAATCCCATACCACTTTTCTTATCAGTTTTCCATCCAAGGATATTGTAACATCCCAAACTTCAGAAATAGGATTTAAGGGCTTAAAGTGTAAATTGAGGAAGCTACTCGACGAGTAGGTTCGATTAGTCGTCGAGTTGGAGCGGGTTCTGGTCGCGAGTTAAGTGACCAACTCGCCGAGTCGGCGGATGGACTCGATGAGTTGGTGCTGGGAAGAGAAAACCCTAATCTTAGGGTTTGCACCCTATTTAAAGGACCTTAAGTCCTCACCTCAGCCTCCTTGTTACCCCTTGAGAGTCAGAAAACCCTAAAATCGTGTGTGAGCCTTTGGAGTGAGCTTGGAAGCTTTGGAAGGAGATTCTAGCAAAGGAGGCTTGTAGATCAAGTGTATAGCATCAAGGGACTCGTATAGATCCAAAATCTACTTCAGTTTGGGCACATTTTTGAGGTAACAAGTTGTTACCTTGATCCCTTCCTTTCGAGATCAACTTATGGATAGATTTGGGGACATTTTAGTATGTTTAAGATCCATTTCGGATTATGGGTCTAGATCTGAGGTTGCAACTTCAGATCTAGACTTGCCTTGGTCCAGGAAATCATAAAGCATCAGCCCTTGGTTTGGTTGTGAAGCATTCTTGCCTTAAACCCTAGCCCTAGCTTGTTTTCGGCCAATAGCACCTTGTACTGACGTAAAGTTGGCAACTTTACGTGAGAGTCATAGCTTAGGAGGATGAATCTACAGTATGGAGCCTCTACATGGCTCAAAAAGTGACTATATGGATGAAGCACTGAAGAGACTCGGCGAGTCTCATGGGTTGACTCAGCGAGTCATATGATGATGGGCATGGACTCGACGAGTTGGATGAACAACTTGGCGAGTCTGATGAAGATTGTCGTAGACTCGGCAAGTCTGTTCTTAGACTCGGCGAGTTATAGCGCATAACCCCCCTCCCCCCAACCTCTTCTAGTTAAGACTCGGATCAGTGAGTTGAGTGGTGACTCAGTGAGTTGGACAGGATAGGACTCGGAGATTGATAGACTCGACGAGTCATGGGGTGACTCGGCGAGTCGAGTCGTGATATGAGAGTCTTCTGAGTTTAAGAACTCGGCGAGTCAATGGGTTGACTCGGCGAGTAGGGTCAATCAGGAAGGTTGACTTTGGCCATGACTTTGACTCTGACCCTTTTGACCTTCAAGGGTATTATGGTAAATTGGATATTTATGTCAATGGACCATTGATGGCTATAGGTGTTGGAGTCTGGAGCAGTGCTTTGGGATTGTGCTTTCGTGGTTCGGTTCGACAGTTGCAAGGTGAGTTATCCTCATTATACCCAAGGGTCTAAGGCACCAAGGCCGGCCCTTTGATTGTTATTGGAGATAGTTACTGCTATGATATGTTAGTTGGTATTTTGGTAGAAAGGATGATTGTATGTTAGTATTGATTGTTAGATCGGAATCCTGGTAGATTGGATGTGGCTATGCTTAGTGACCTATAGTTGGTCTGACTGTCTAAATGCTGGTAGGAGATTACCTGTTATATGTGCACATGTTTGAGCAGTAGTAGAGGGTATTCCATGCCGGTGGGATGATATGGCCCTAGTATGTTGTTTATGTAGACTGTTATGTGATTATCTGATAGGTGCACATATTTGTTAGTGAGTGGGCATTCCAACCTGATGGTTGTGGGACAGGAGTATTCCATCCCGGTAGGATGCTTGGACTCGTAGTAGGTAGGGCATTCCAACTCGATGGTTGTGGGCCAGGAGTATTCCATCCCGGTAGGATGATTGGACTCATAGTAGGTTGGCATTCCAACCTGATGGTTGAGGGCCTGGGGTATTCCATCCTGAGGGATGATTGGACCCATAGTAGTTGTTGTTGTATGTGTAGGTGTCCGGGCATTCCAACCCAATGGTTGTGGGCCGAGAGTATTCCATCCTGATAGGATGATTGGACTCGTAGTATGTTGGCATTCCAACCCGAAGGTTAAGGGCCAGGGGTATTCCAACCGGATGGTTGATTGGGCCCATTGTATGTTGTTTGTTGCTGTATGTGTATGGTTATGTGTGTATGGGTATTTTGGGGGAACTCACTAAGCTTTCGGGCTTACAATTTCAGTTTATTGTTTCAGGTACATCAGGAGATTGTGGCAAGGCAAAGGCGTGATCGTACCGCTCCTCATATTTCATGATTTTGTGATTTGGTTCTGGGGATACTCTGATGTTTAAACTATTTTGAAAACAAGTTGTAATAACTTAATGGTTTTTTAATGGATTAAAATGTTTTAAATTGGCGTAAATTTTATGGGTGTTACAAGTTGGTATCAGAGCCTTGGTTTGAGTGAATTGGAGGGACATTCGTGTGAATCCAGTCTCAAATCAAGGAAAGGTTTTCAAAATGATTTCTAAGATGGTTTTCAAAATAAGTAAAGGAGGATGCAGGGTGTACGATCAGCCGGAGCCAGTAAGTAGACCCCAAAATACCATACAAGTTATTTGATTATGTGTTATGATTAGAACAGCATGCTAGTACTAGGCTAGGGATCTTCAGGAATTGCATGATAGAATTGCCTGATTTCATGATGCCTGCTAGCCTAGGGTTTCCTTTGTATGAAATTGACATCATTACTGTAGATATTTAGTGTATGCATCGCGGTTGTACATAATTAAGATCTTATAGCCTGAGAATGTTTGATTTGACCTTAGGGTAGGATTGGATATTTGAAAGTCTAAAGGGTCCCGCATTATGTATGACAAGCATACACTAGTGCTACAGGTTTGGTGGAAGTTTCATGGATGGGTGAGTAGTGAGAGGCCGGGAGGTCAGTTATGAGATATTCAGTATTCCACTAGGAGTGAGGATTGAGCGCTCGTTATGTCTGTATATGTTGTTAGGGTGTTGTGATGATACTTGAGACAAATATGAGTAGGTGTTGAAGGTAGTATGGGCCCATACACGTTATGTCTGTATATGTTGTTAGGACCCATGCGCGTATCAAGGAAGTCACAACCCCTAGGGTTTTGTTTGGGAAATAGTGTCCAGGCTTTTATAAGGAATGGCTAATGTCCTTTTTGATGAATTTCATGTTGGGTTTTGAGCATTCTAACACTCCTATGGTGTACATGCAACCCTAAATACCTTGGATCTATGTTTTCTCTAATATACATGAAAATGCTAATATTCCAAGGTATTACCCTATCTAGCATACAATCATAGATACTTGGGTAATAATATAGATAGAATACATACCTTTTGTAGTGTAGCTTGACTCCATGGGGCTTGAGTGCCTAGTGCCTCAAATGTGACACCTCAAATGGCTCACACAACATCAAATGCTCTTGGAATAACTTAGAGAGAAATCCACACTTCAAGAAATCGGCTAGCGCTTCTTTTCACACACTAGTGGCCAATTTTAGTGAATAATATGATACTTATATAGTATGTTACAATTAGGGTTACACCATGTAAACCCTAATTGTCGTGACCTTTCGTTTCCATGACCCATGGGTTATGTAACCTCCATGGAGCATCCATGGAGCATCCTATGGGTTTAACCCAACTTGATTATCCATGGAGCTTTGGCCCACTATATAAGTTATGGATGATTTACACAATCAACCCATATATTTAATTAGTCTTCTTTTGATCACATAATTAATTCTAAATTAATTCTTGATCAATGCTAATTAAATATTATTATTCTTATTATTAATATATTAGAACTTATAATATATTAATAACCATAAGTGTCTTATTTCTCTCATTTAGTCTATCCAAGTGCATGATGCCATGCAACCCAAATGGACCATGCCTGGTCGGGTCAAGTACATACCAAATATAGTTATGGACTTAGACACTAATCCAACAGTCTCCCACTTGGATAAGTCTAAAACTATTATTTCGTATGACTTCAAGAACCAACTGGCAATCGTAGCTCTCAAAAGCCGCTGTCGAACTCTGACCTTGTAACTGAACTCTGACCTTGTCAATGACTTGTCCATTAGATAAGGGATCATATATTCCTCCATTCTAGATATCATATGGACTGAGACATGGATTATAAATCATTCTCTCTGTCCATCTGTTGTTTCCCGATTTCCGATTCATGATGACTGACTGATTGAACAAATCAAATCAGTCCTGGCTTGGCCAAGCACTCACATGTCTCATCACTAAATCATCGAGGGGCCCACAGATATCGCTTTTATCCCGAAGGTAAAAGGAATGGATAAACTTCGACTCATATGGCTTGTTCTACTACTTGTTGAATCATACACAAAGGCACGTTTAATAACATCGAGTTACCAATGCGTTTTCGTGCAATCAATGTACTATCAACTCATAGTAACAACTCATATCTCTAGGTTTGAAGAATATACGATATTATCGTCTCATGATCACTCGTGATAAAATCCATGAAGTGATTCAAATGAGCGTGGGTTGAATCCAATACTCAGAACTTATGAGCACTTATGAGTGTTGTAGCACCACTTTGTCCACCAACTTGGACCTCTACAAGCCAACCCATGACAGTCTTGATTCATATCTACTTCCAACATATGACCGACTATGGATGGTTTGAATAACTTAGTCATTCAGGAAGAATAACCTAGTTTATTCTGGAAGTCAAAACATGCAAAATGAAACACAAGAATAAATGAATCTAATATGGTATCAAACTATGAATATAAATAAAACACTTTTTATTTATCACCATACTGATTACTCACTATTCATTGTTTCAGTTTTATCAACTTTATACTTGAATTTAGAAAACACTAGTTGTCCCATGCTCCAAGCATGTACACTATGTTTTCTAAACAATAGCTTTGCAATGCACTCTATGTTTGTCTATGATCCTTACTTTGTGAAATAGGTCGATTGAACATACTTTCAATGATTCTCTTTTCACACTCCCAAATCCTTATCGAAAAATGTAAGAATTCCAAATTCCTAACATTTACCAAAATCTGTTTAGATTTTAAACTTATATGCACATACCCTCTTGTAATGAATATGTACAAAGTCACAAAGACTTGTCATCAGTCATTACAGGTTATTCCATTGGAGATCAATTCCATGGAGACGAAGTCTCAAAGCACATTGCTTTGAATATCCTTCTTGCATTAAGTTTTCTAATCTTACACATATAACTTCCACCTATGGAGACAACTCCATATTCCTATTTTGACTACTACTTCTGAACGAGAGTAGTCTCTTTTCCAGAATATGTCAATATGGTCCTTCCAATATTAACAGTATACTTCCAACTGTCCTTGAGCAACCAATCTTTGGTAAAACCTTAGATTGTCCTCGACAATTGCTTAATCACTTTAGTCATATCCAATTCTAGACATTTTTCCCCTTAATGCCCCAAGGCATTTGGAAAAATTCAGAAAGGATAAATATCATAGCACATGTAATCGATCTTGTACCCAAAGTAAATGGGACACGATTTATGATGTTTCACATAAAGACATGATTCTAGACCAGTCTTTTGCTATAATATTTTTATTTGCCATGTTCTCAAAATTTGACTATGAAGAGGGATGCCGTAATCATAATCGAATTTTGAGAACGCAATATATAGAATTTCCTTAAGTTGAACCAATCCAACATGAAATTCATATATATATTCTTGACTAAAACGATTAAAATCTCAATCTAAGCCTTTTAGAATTGAAATGAAGTATAATTTCCTCTCTCTTAATTATAGCAAAACAACTTTTTCAACCCTTGCAACCTCAAGAATTGAAACTTTTGTTTTCTATAATTAACATTGCTAACTTGCAATACTTATCATAATTATCATGCTCCCACTAACATGATGATTATCAGCATAATACTTATGCTCCCACTAGCTTTGACATGTTTTCAGAAATTAGTGGACTTCTAGAAATCAATACTTTATTGACTTTCGTACCAAAGTTCAAATTTCTGATACTAGATTGCTTTGATAAGACTTTATCAAAATCATACACCTTATTGTAGATAGCCCACTGGTCTGTCTAAACAATTTAAGAACTATGAAAAGGGATGTCGTAATCATAGTCTCAATTGGTTAGACCTTTGCTATTTCTCATAAGTCCATGTTAGTGTACTCTACTAACGACTTTGAGAATGCAAAGATTACTATCTACTTAAAAAACTACTTAGTGAAAGTGTTTCCTCACCATCATTTTCATGAATCGGAGATAAACCTTATGACACTTAGATTTTTATGGTGTATGAGTTCCTACCCATATGAATTTGTCAAAACCATAATCACAAGACAAGGTTAGTGACAAATCAAAACTCATATGGATTGAACTTGTGCAATCTTAAGTTCTTGCCACCTGGCAGCACAAGGGCCTGCCATAGCTTCCAAGTAGTTGTGCAACCAATTGAGAACTCTCAGAACTACTATGCAAAGTCAACTTGAATAGGCACAGAAATGTCAACACGATAGGTTATACACCTCAAGTCGTGTGCTAGTGAAGAATTCCAGGTTTTATTCTTGATTAGGTCTTGAAACTTTCAAGAGCTTTAGGACTCCCACTGTCCTCTTAACATATAAGACTCACTTGCCAAATATACAAGAAATAGTGCGGATTCTTTATCAAGACAAAAACTTCACACAATTGGTCTAAGTTGGTCTCTGTTTTATCCAAAACATCACAACTTACCAATTTCAAATGTACAAGAGTAGATAACCTTTTACTCTTACATTTGACTAGTGTTAATAAACCCTCTTTAAGATATGTCACTCAAGCTACAATCTTGGAGTATGACTCTAAGAATTGTTTTGGAACGAAGTATGACTCATCTTTTTGATTTAACCATTTCAACAATTCATGACTCCTCTTCTTAGTCATAAAAATGCACTAAGATGACCTTAGAGGATCAATTGTGATATGGTATGTTAATCATTAAGGTGATCATAAACATGATACTAAAGTACTCTCCCATCTTTTCAGATTTGAGAAACTTTTATCTTTCTGCCAAATTTGATTCTTCTCATTCGTTCTGCCATACATTGAAGTATTTTCAATGTTTTTCAGAATTATACTTCAACTTGTAAGTATAACCATATTTACTAAGTTCTAGTAAATCATGACGAATATTCTTGTCCATATTTTGTGGTTAGCTTTGACTAGTGCACATAAATGTGTACTTGATCCCTTAGTCCTTCTCTTGAGTCACATATACATGTGAACAAGTAACTAGTCTTAATTTTTCCAAAGTTGAAAATTCTCATTCATCATACTATACACCTTGTATGATTCCAAGTTTCGGTCCAATTGAAACTTGGGTGATGAGAAACTTTCTTTATTTGGTAAATTAAGACACTACCACAAATGAAAGAATCAAAACCATTTTCCTATATTACTAGCAATGGAATCATATAAGCAACAATTTTTTTTCCACAAATGCCATTGTAAGGATACTTAAAATAAATAAAATCAAAAATTTCCTTTTATTTTAAAAAACTTTGCGGAAATACTCATCCTTACAATCCATATGAAAACCTTGTTGTTATCTATTCCTAAGCAATGAGTCATAACTCCGAAGTAACAGCTCAAAAATTCTGATGCGATCGAAGTCCATCTTCGCGATCAGAATCAGCATATACTTCCTTTAATCTTTCTCTCTTTTCTTTGATTCTTATAACATCAACATGTGACCCAGTCACATCATGTAATAAGAATCTCCAAGTAGGAACTTAATAGAGTTAGACAATGGACTTTACCTGAAATAAAGTCAAACTCATTGACTTTACCATCCTTAGGTAAGTTTGGCAGCTTCGTAACCAAAGCCCCTTCCTTTGGCAATATAAACATATGGACCCTTAGGTAATAGTACATGGGACTATCTCAGACTTAGCCTTTTTCTTTACCATTTGGTCAACCAAGTTGACTATGGCCAATCCATTTCCATTGGGAAGAGAATGCTTTTCTGGATTTCCTGTGTCACTATTGTCCCTGTCCATAACGTTTTGGGAAGTCGATCTTCTAATCAAATTTGCTTTACTAGCCTTCCAAATCATTGTTGATTCAGCAGTACCAATCAAATAGATAAGATCATTAAGGGTCTTGTCATAGTCTGTTTCATAGGAGTCCCAAAGGAACTCACTATGTGACTTAGAAAGTGATTGAACAACCAACTTTCTCAAGACTTTTACACCCAACTCTCCCTGCTTGTCAATATGTGACTTCATCTCCAAGATGTGATCACACCTAGACCTTGCCTTGCCAATAGGGCTTGAGTGACCTTGAACTTTTCAAGAACTTGTGGGTTAGGGAGAATAACTGGAGGAGGTGAAAGAAGTAAAGTTCTAAGAGATTTGGGAAGATCATAGATGTCTGAACTTAGACATCTTTTGGGAGATATTCAAGATAGTTGATCTAAAGTCCTTAATATGACACCCAATATGAAATATTAAGGCTAGGACCCAACAAACTATTTTATAACTTAGACGAGGGATGCCGTAATCCAAGCTATAAAATATTTGAAGGTAGGTGAATGACGATTCACCAATTTCCACCAAGATAAACGAAATGTATTATTAGGTTTTAATTGGATTTGAAACTCCTAGATCTTTTGAGATTCATTGAACTTTTCAATGGCATGTTTCAATCTCGAGTGTGCCCTTCAGGTTTTGTGACTGGGATGCCGAGGATCACAAAACAAGGTGTGAAGTAACCATGCAAATTACTTGGTACCCTTAATATTTACCCCTCAATCGATGTGCCGGTTAACCACACACGCTCCATCGATACTATGATGAACATTAAGTTACCCTTTGCCTACCTTGTTAAGTCCGGGTTAGTGTGCCGGTTAACCACACACGCTCCACTAACGGCTTAAACAAAGTGCAAAGTGTAATTTTATGGATTAGCACCTTATTCACATTTTCCTAAGTAACTAAGATTGGGAATTTATAAGTGTTTAGTTACTTAGTATTTATCATTAATACTTTTAATGAAGGGAGAATTATAGTCTTTGTCCTACCCGTTCGGCTAACGACCCTCCACCAGTCAAGGAAGCGGTGGGTGAGAGTGGACACCCATTAAACTGCCATTTAATAGGCAGTAACCTTATACCCCCCTTATAGACCGACTTCGTGAATGAGGCCTACTAATGGTAAGACTGACTTGCTCTTATACATATATATATATATATATATATATATATATATATATATATATATATATATATATATATATATATATATATATATATATATATATATATATTATTAACTTATAATATTATAAAGTATAAGGGTTGAATTTTAACTTTTAAAATTCTAAGGGCTTAACTTGGAATTAAAGTATTCATAAGAGAAAACTTTTCAAATTCCAAAACTTGAGGGAAACTTTTTGAAAATATTCAAAACTAATTAATTCCATAACTTATGTGTTTAAAGTAGTTTTAATTAAAAAACTCTTCAAGTTCCATAACTTGAGGACAAGTTATGGAAGACTTTAAACTATTAAAGAATGTAACTCTTCTTTTTTTTTGTAACTTATGGAACTAATTAAGGTTACACATTTTAATGATTTAATGAAGTGACTCTTGAACCTCCATAACTTGAGGACAAGTTATGGAGTCATAAAACCATTTAATGAGGACAAGACTCTTCATTTTGTAACCATTGCCAACTTTTATGAGTTTTAAGAAACTTTAATGTGACTTTTCATGTAACTTGAGGACAAGTTACACAAACACATTTTAGAATCAATTCTTAGATTAAAATGGATCAAAGACACATAATCAATCAACCTTTTCTATTAATCTAAGCAACTCATATGAACAAGATAATTGGAATCAAACTTTTTCATGTAATTAGAATAACACTTAAACTAATACAAAACATGAATCTATTGACAATTATCTTTGAAATTGGATTAGTATGAACATTACCACATCAAAAATAGGTTTACAAGTCCAAAAACAGCTTTTGGTAATGTTCCTAGTCCAATTCCAGCCAAAAAGCACGAAGATATGCATTCTGGGACACAAACTCGTCGAGTTCTTCATGGAACTCGTCGAGTTCATACTCTAATACATGAACTCGCCGAGTTTTCCTCCAGAACTCGTCGAGTTTCAGGTCCTGACAGATTCTCGGCTTCGAAAAATCAGTTTGCATCAAGTATAATCGAAAACAGCCCTAGGCTCTGATACCACTGTTGGGTTTTGAGCATTCTAACACTCCTATGGTGTACATGCAACCCTAAATACCTTGGATCTATGTTTTCTCTAATATACATGCAAATGCTAATATTCCAAGGTATTATCCTATCTAGCATACAATCATAGATACTTGGGTAATAATATAGATAGAATACATACCTTTTGTAGTGTAGCTTGACACCATGGGGCTTGAGTGCCTAATGCCTCAAATGTGACACCTCAAATGGCTCACACAACATCAAATGCTCTTGGAATAACTTAGAGAGAAATCCACACTTCAAGAAATCGGCTAGCCCTTCTTTTTCACACACTAGTGGCTAATTTTGGTGAATAATATGATACTTATATAGTATGTTACAATTAGGGTTACACCATGTAAACCCTAATTGTCGTGACCTTTCGTTTCCATGACACATGGGTTATGTAACCTCCATGGAGCATCCATGGAGCATCCTATGGGTTTAACCCAACTTGATTATCCATGGAGCTTTGGCCCACTATATAAGTTACGGATGATTTACACAATCAACCCATATATTTAATTAGTCTTCTTTTGATCACATAATTAATTCTAAATTAATTCTTGATCAATGCTAATTAAATATTATTATTCTTATTATTAATATATTAGAACTTATAATATATTAATAACCATAAGTGTCTTATTTCTCTCATTTAGTCTATCCAAGTGCATGATGTCATGCAACCCAAATGGACCATGCCTGGTCGGGTCAAGTACATACCAAATATAGTAATGGACTTAGACACTAATCCAACATTTCAGTATGGTGGTTATGAGGCGCATTGGAGCAGGATCTGGTTCAGGATCAGGATCAGGAAAGGGTGGTCAGGATGGATCAGCACCACCCGAGGTCATTGGTCAGATGAGGACAGATGAGTTGGATGCTAGGATTTGTGAGATCCTGCATGATGAGGTTGCTGCTATGTTTTGGGCTCAATTACCAGATATGTTTGGGTCGATCAAGACCGCCATGGTTGAGTACTTTGATGAGCTCTATGCAGCTCTTGCAGAGACGGCTGCCGCAGCAGCCGCAACGACAATAGCCGCGGCAGGGGGAGGAGCCGGTCGGGGTTTTCAGTATCGGGACTTCGATAATACGAAGCCCCCTACCTTTGACGGAGTTCAGGATCCGATTGTTGCGATGAGATGGCTGTCGGACGTGGAGGGATATTTCTTCACGTGTTCATGCCCTACTGACCAGAGGGTGAGGTGTGCTCTGAACCTGCTGAGGCTCGGGGCAAAAGATTGGTGGAGGTTGACTACGGGATCATATTCTGACGTGCAGCAAGCTGCGGTTACTTGGGATCGGTTCCGAGACATGTTCAGTACCCGTTATGTTCCGCGGGTTGAGGAGGAGAGGTTGGCTCAGGAGCTTTTGGAGCTGAAACAGGATTCAGAGTCGGTGACGGAGATCACCAAGATGTTTACAGAGAGGGCTATGTTTTGCCCTGAGTTTGCTTCGGAGCAGGCTCAGATGACCCGGTACTTGAGCATGCTCAAGACGGATATCAGACAGTTCGTATCTACGCAGAGATGTAGTACCTTGTTGGAGTTGCAGGAGGCCGCCAGCGGTGCGAGTTAGTGATTGAGCTCCAACTGAGGGAGCAGAGGCAGGCCCCAGTGCAGTCGCAGCCTGCGCCAAAACGGATGAGGGCCGCTAATTATCGTCAGGGAGGTCAGAGGGGCCACACTTGTGGGAAGTGCTGCAAGGTACATGAAGGGGGATGTCGGTCTTCTTCTGGGTGCCACAATTATGGCAAGGAAGGCCACATTGCCAGGAACTGAAGACAGCAGACTCCAGCTGCCGGAGTCCGACATTGTTATCATTGCGACCAGGTGGGCCATATGAAGGCCCAGTGTCCACTATTGGCTGCCAGGCCAGTGCAGGCCCCAACACCAGCCACATTGAGACTTACTGACGGGAGTCAGGGTAGAACAGAGCCTCCAAAGGCTCCAGGGCGTGCATATCAACTCATGGCCGAGGAGACCGGGACAGCGCCAGAGGGGACAGCTCGTATGTCTTTTCCTATCTTTTGTTTATGTTGGTATTATGAGTTCCTTTTATTTTCCTCCATGAGTTATTAGGGCATAGGAGATGCTAGTGAGATTTGATTGTTATGGGATTCTAGAGGGATAATATCCGGTGGTGCATTCAAGAGAAAGAGAGGTTATGATTCAAGGATTCAGAATCATCAGCGGAAATTCGGATTCCTTGAAGTTCGTTGTCTCGGATTGGGATGATTGAGTAGCGTACCTGCTTCGCCACCGGTAGGCAGTAGTTAGTGCTCTAAGTGGGGGAGAATTGGAAATTCTCAGATGGGGTGTTGTTTTTAGAGATGTTTCCTGACGCAGTTTGGATGTCGGTACTGGAGTGGTGCAATAATGCGGACCAGTTATGTTACAGACCTCGTATGTATTGTGGATCCATGAGCAAGCATTGAGGATACTGCTATGCTATAGCAAACAGTGGGATTATCCCCAAGTGTCGAAAATGTTGTGAGGTATGTGGAAGAGTCTTTATGGATTGATAGTTATGCGATCAGTTTCGGCGTATGTATATGTGTTATGGGGTAGCGACGTGTTCCAAGTGGATGATGTAGGGTAAGGTTCTGACACTGCGGCACTGATTAAGGTTGTGAGGTCATGGTTTATGTCTCCTCGGAGTTGGGGGAAGTGAGTATCTACAGGATGGAGATTTGGACAGTAGAATTGGGAGTAGCGGGGTTGATAGACTCGGCAGCAATCTAGACCTACGCTGAGAACCGTGTGAGGGTATTCCAGTCATAGGTCGTGGGCATAGAGATCATAATGGATATGTTTCTGCCATGGCAGTGTTGGAGTAGACGTATTGTTGAGATTGGACGAGTCGTACTCAGTTATGTCGAATCAGAGAAGTTTGAGGGAGCTGCAAGGTTAGATCCTTGGGTTCCAAGTAGGGATGTAGGCTTGGGTTATGTAAGTGGTGGTACTCCAATCTAGGGTGTTCCATCTTGCGGATGACCGGACCCTATTATTGATTGGACCTGGTGTGTTTGGTATTCCAACCCGCGGGTTGATTGGGCCAAACATGTGTGAGAATGCGAGGGTATACCATCCTAGGGATGACTGGACCCGTTATAGGCGTACCTGGTATTCCAGCCCGAGGCTGATTGGGCCAGGTACGAATGGTTATGTGATATAGCTGGCTAATTCATGGGGATTTCTAGAAGCTGAAGGATGCATCATCATGTCAGCACGAAAAGGGAATAGATTCAGGGAGGGGACATGATGAGTTCCAATATTGCGAGTTACTCGGGTTATCGCCAGTTTTGGAAAGGGAAGGATAGTTTGGCATTGTGAGAGGACCCAGTGAATTATTGTGGTATCTAACTTTCGCAAGTCACGAGAGTGTGTTCATGAGAGGAAGGTGGCAGTATCATCGGGTGATACTTGGTTGATGTGTGTTGTCATTAATCAGAAAAGCCGATGGTCGGCTTGGAATATTGGTAGGATACTGCACGAGAAGAAGTTGATTTAAAAGGGGTACGATAGTAGCATCTGGAAGGACCTGAGTTGATTAAGAAATCGGAGTCTGCAGTGTGCGGGTGTTATCCAAAATCGTGTGTTACAGTAGGCTTCGAGGACGAATCCTAATTTAAGTGGGGGAGAGTTGTAACATCCGAAACTTCAGAAATAGGATTTAAGGGCTTAAAGTGTAAATTGAGGAATCTACTCGACGAGTAGGTTCGATTAGTCGTCGATTCGGAGCGGGTTCTGGTCGCAAGTTAAGTGACCAACTCGCCGAGTCGGCGGCTGGACTCGATGAGTTGGTGCTGGGAAAAGAAAAACCCTAATCTTAGGGTTTGCACCCTATTTAAAGGACCTTAAGTCCTCACCTCGACCTCCTTGTTACCCCTTGAGAGTCAGAAAACCCTAAAATCGTGTGTGAGCCTTTGGAGTGAGCTTGGAAGCTTTGGAAGGAGATTCTAGCAAAGGAGGCTTGTAGATCAAGTGTATAGAATCAAGGGACTCGTATAGATCCAGAATCTACTTCAGTTTGGGCACATTTTTGAGGTAACAAGTTGTTACCTTGATCCCTTCCTTTCTAGATCAACTTATGGATAGATTTGGGGCCATTTTAGTATGTTAAGATCCATTTCGGATTATGGGTCTAGATCTGAGGTTGCAACTTCAGATCTAGACTTGCCTTGGTCCAGGAAATCATAAAGCATCAGCCCTTGGTTTGGTTGTGAAGCATTCCTGCCTTAAACCCTAGCCCTAGCTTGTTTTCGGCCAATAACACCTTGTACTGACGTAAAGTTGGCAGCTTTACGTGAGAGTCATAGCTTAGGAGGATGGATCTACAGCATGGAGCCTCTGCATGGCTCAAAAAGTGACTGTATGGATGAAGGACTGAAGAGACTCGACGAGTCTCATGGGTTGACTCAGCGAGTCATATGATGATGGGCATGGACTCGACGAGTTGGATGAACAACTCGGCGAGTCTGATGAAGATTGTCGTAGACTCGGCGAGTCTGTTCTTGGACTCGGCGAGTTATAACGCCGAACCCCCCCACCCCCTCGGCAACCTCTTCTAGTTAAGACTCGGATCAGTGAGTTGAGTGGTGACTCAGTGAGTTGAACAGGATAGGACTCGGAGATTGATGGACTCGACGAGTCATGGGGTGACTCGGCGAGTCGAGTTGTGATATGAGAGTCTTCTGAGTTTAAGAACTCGACGAGTAAGTGGGTTGACTCGGCGAGTAGAGTCAATCAGGAAGGTTGACTTTGGCCAGGACTTTGACTCTGACCCATTTGACCTTCAAGGGTATTATGGTAAGTTGGATATTTATGTCAATGGACCATTGATGGCTATAGGTGTTGGAGTCTGGAGCAGTGCTTTGGGATTGTGCTTTTGTGGTTCGGTTCGACAGTTGCAAGGTGAGTTATCCTCATTATACCCAAGGGTCTAATGCACCAAGGTCGGCCCTTTGATTGTTATTTGAGATAGTTACTGCTATGATATGTTAGTTGGTATTTAGGTAGAAAGGATGATTGTGTGTTAGTATTGATTGTTAGATCGGAATCCTGGTAGATTGGATGTGGCTATGCTTAGTGACCTATAGTTGGTCTGACTGTCTAAATGCTGGTAGGAGATTACCTGTTATATGTGCACATGTTTGAGCAGTAGTATAGGGTATTCCATCCCGGTAAGATGATAGGGTCCTAGTATGTTGTTTCTGTAGACTGTTATGTGATTATCTGATAGGTGTATATATTTGTTGGGCATTCCAACCCGATGGTTGTGGGCCAGGAGTATTCCATCACGGTAGGATGATTGGACTCGTAGTAGGTAGGGCATTCCAACCGGTGGTTGTGGGCAAGGAGTATTCCATCCCGGTAGAATGATTGGACTCATAGCAGGTTGGCATTCCAACCCGATGGTTGAGGGCCTGGGGTATTCCATCCTGAGGGATGATTGGACCCATAGTAGTTGTTGTTGTATGTGTAGGTGCCCGGGCATTCCAAATCGATTGTTGTGGGCCGAGAGTATTCCATCCTGATAGGATGATTGGACTCGTAGTATGTTGGAATTCGAAGCCGAAGGTTGAGGGCCAGGGGTATTCCAACCGGATGGTTGATTGGGCCCATAGTATGTTGTTCATTGCTGTATGTGTATGGTTATGTGTGTACGGGTATTTTGGGGGAACTTACTAAGCTTTCGGGCTTACAGTTTCAGTTTATTGTTTCAGGTACATCAGGAGATTGTGGCAAGGCAAAGGCGTGATCGTACCGCTCCTCATATTTCATGATTTTGTGATTTGGTTATGGGGATAATCTGATGTTTAAACTATTTTGAAAACAAGTTGTAATAACTTAATGTTTTATAATGGATTAAAATGTTTTAAATTGGCGTAAATTTTATGGGTGTTACAGATATGTAGCATATCCTTATCACATTTCGAGTATGGTTCAACACTATAATCAGAATCCCTACATGCCAACTCAACAACCTCTTCAGATATCAAATGGGTACGTGGCAAATCATCAAGCTTTCATTGGAACCACAATGGAATCTCCTCAAATAAAAGAGGAAAATGAATATGAAGAATGCTTGGCACTTCTGACCAAGTTCAACCCAAACTTCAATAAGTTTGTGAACAAGCCAAATAGGAACTTCAGAGCATCAAGTTATCAGCAACCCCAACACTATCATCATAACTATGGAAACTTCCGATGAGGAAGCAACAACACAAAACTTCAACTCTCAGAATTCAAATTCTGAAAGTTACAAATCTCAGAGGACGAACAGAAGTGTTCAAGATAACAAGTCGAAGTCCTATGATGATAATGAAGTAATCAGGTGCCACAACTATCAAGGTGAAAATCATTTTTCCAAGGATTGCAAAATGAAAACCAAGAAGGTTAAAGATGAAGCATACTACCTTCAAAAGGCGGAGCAAATCAAGAAGCAGTCAAATGATAAAGCTTTCATGCTCATGGAAACTGCAAGTTTGGAATTTTGGGAAACATATGATGAAGTGGATCAAGCAGAAGAAACAGAAGCCTATAAGAACTACTTCTGCTTCATGGCTAATGATGACAAAGAGCCTTCTCCTCTCCATCAACAAGTTGTTAAAAAGGTACATTTTCATGCTTCGTGATAATCATTTAACTATTAATCCTTTTATTGATGACATTGACCATATTTCTAAAATAATCAAAGAATATGTCACCAACATTGAATATCGTGTCAGTTACTACAAAGATGAACTGACCGACACTCAATTCAGACTTAAATAATTGAGATGTAATATGGTAAAGTTAGAGAATGACCTTGTAATCATAACGGAGGCACATCTTACGTGAGTTGAAAAATATGAAATTGTATTGAATCAACGTGATATTATTGCAAAAGACAATCATGAGATGTACGCCCAAATCAATACAAAAATCAATATTTATAAGGCATCCAAAATTTAACGACGTGAAAATTTAAAACAATTTTTCATTTTTCAAACAAAACATGTCTCATACAAATCATCTCAAAACGCAAGTGTATCAAATGTTATCACGATAAAACATATCCCAGAATCTCAATACAAAATCCTCTATTAGTGTGTAAAAATCATGTCAGCGCCTTCCCGTGATCCTCGCTAGTACCTGAAACACATATCACATAACACAGTAAGCATAAATGCTTAGTGAGTTCCCCAAAATACACATACAACACATAAGCCACTCAACGCTATAACTCGGTATGACCCTCCGGTGAATGTGTCCCAGCGGGACCCTCCAGTCCCGTAGCTTGTTGGACCTTTCGGTTCGGTCTAGCTCGTTGGACCCTTCGGTCCGGTCTGATCGAGGACCCTCAGGCCTCATGAATCGTAGGACCCTCTAGTCCAGTCTATATAACACATAGCATACATATAACACAATGAACATAAATCTCAATCATACACATACACATAAGACCACTCCGGTCTCCACATAGATACCACTCTAAGTAATGTATAGTAAGAAGACTCACCTCGTAAGATGTCTAGAAAACTCTCGTGCTCGAATCCCCGATCTAGCCTCCGCCTATCAAAATGATAATATCTCTAATCAATACACTCCTTACATCCTCCTCTCTAAGAATGGGTAAAAGGCTATTCTACCCCTCCTTGATCTCTCTTAAATCAGTTTGACCATCCCTAAGGTCAACTGAAATCAACTCAGTCAACGGTCCATCTTTGACCAGACTCGTCGAGTGCACTCGGGTGACTCGGCGAGTCCATGCACGTCCTCTGAATCCTCCTAAGGCCTCACTCGACTCGTCGAGTTAACCTTTCACTCGACGATTTACCACGGGTCACGAATCGCGGGGCAACCCGATCCGACTCGTCGAGTTCTCTCATGGACTCGGCGAGTTTCCCCCATGGCATTACTCATTTGACCTTTTGAGGTCAGATATGTTTCTCTAACATATAGATCTGGCCTTCCAACACCCAAAAATCACGTAAAGGTCTGATCTTGGCGTTCATGCATGGTGTATCTTGCATTATATACCATAGAAACCCCATAAATGCTTCCTAGCTTCAAACCCTAAGGTTTACTCTACTAAAGCTTCATACTCTCGGCTCTCTGGACCTAGAAGGGTCCAGATCTATAACACAAACTTGCAAGAGGGGTTTGAGGCACTCAAAACCCCAAAGATGAAGTGATTCAAGCCCTACCCCAAAATGGAATCTACACAATAGGGAAGGAAAGGGGTTCGATCTTGTACCTCAGAATGAAGCTCCTTGCTTGAATAACTCAGAACAATAACCTTCCTTGGTCCCTCTTGCTGGAACTCTTCTCCTTCCTTGCAAAATCACACCAAAAAGCTCAAGATAGTTCTTTCTCTCACTCTACACACTCAAGCTTGCTAGGGTTCTCTCTTCTGGGAAGGTAGCCGTAATTGAAGGCCATAAGTGCCTTTAAATAAGGCTCAGGCCCAAAGATTTAGGGTTTCTGCCAACAGCGCGGACTCGCTGAGTCGCCTCACCGACTCGCCGAGTCCATTCATTAATCCGAGTCATCAGTCGTGATCCTACTCAACGAGTTTAGGCGCCAACTCGTCGAGTCCCTCTTCTTAACTCAAAAGTAAATACATAAATTATGATACCTGGAAATCCGGATGTTACACAAAACCCTTCTTGAACATAACTCACATGCCATTCTTAAGGGAACAAAACCATCATGGATCAAATATGGTCTTGGTTATGATAAATGAACAAGGAAATCATGGGTCTCAATACTCAACCAGAGTTGTTAGAATACGATCCAAGTCTCTTCACTAGAGACAATGAGGATCATAAAAAGGTGGTCACTTGCAGTCCTGATGTAATTACCACTTCATGCTCAAGCACCCCATTAGAAGTCACATCATCCCATGATCTTCCAAACTTGGACACTAAGTCAGACACTCCAATAGAATTTTATCTTAAATGTCCCACTATGGAAAGTTTCAATTCAGAAGATGCTACTTTTGAAAAATCAAATATCCCTGACTAAAAATCTAGTGATAAGCAGCCCAAATCATATGAGCCAATATGATATTCCAAGACTGAACCCATTAAATTCCTAAGTCGGAAACATTTCCATCTCTTAATGCTTCGGTTTCTTGAACGAAGGACTTAGAATGTAAATATTCTAAGAAAAAACAGACTACGAAATCCCCAATTCTGGTCTACATGGGTGAAACCTTGAAGACTGTGAGTGATGAGAAAGTTGTTTCTCAGATACTCAAGAGACCTTTCATTCCAATAAAAATCAAATCTCCTTGTCCCAAACAACAAGAGACAAGTGAAAAGCCAACTAATGTCCTTAAGGATAAGGAAAAAAGAGAAAGTTAAAGATAAGGAAAAAGAGAAAGTTAATATCTTTGAAAACAAAGGTCCAACTGTAGTCCATTCTTCAAAACCTAAAGTGGTTTAGACTACAAATGATGAGAAAGAAACAAACAATAACAAGAAAGTACCAATGGCTAAGCCAAGCCAAGGGAAGACTAGACACACCAGTCCTCCCATAACTCCAAGGGCCCAAAGAACCTCTCCTTTAAATCATGGCTTCCTAAATTCTGGATTTCCAAACCAAACTGGAATCAACTATAAGAATAGCTTCAGACCCAACAATCTTCCTGATTTGTTCGAAATGATGAGACCAAGACATGTTCCAACCAACCCATTCATGTATCAGAATAGTAATTACCCTATGAATTCTATTCTTGGTATATATTGTGGTTTTAATCCATCCATGGGAGGTAACCACATGTTTGGGGGAAACTCTGGGTTTCCAATGATCAATCAGTTTGGGGGAAATACCCAATTTCCCATGTTTGATCAATTTGGAATGCCTGTGAACTATGGATTTTCTTCTTTAGGAATTCCTACTCATTTCACTAACCCACCTTCTTTACTACAAACCAAACCTCAAAAGAAGACCTCTAAGAAATCTAAAACAAAGGTAACAAAAAACCATGCAAAACCCAAAGAGGTTAATGTAAAACAAGAAAAGACTGTCCCAACTCTAACAAGTCTGAAGAAAGCTGACACTCAAAGACTCAAAAAAAACATGGGTAAAAAAAATTCTCTCTAAATGCAGGCTTTTTGTGTCGGGATACCATACGATGATACATGGTACATTGACAGTGGATTCTCTAGGAACATGACCAAGTACAAAGGATATCTCAAAGATTTCAAGATTACAATGGCAGGTAAGTATGTTACTTTCGGAAACAACATGAAGGGAGAAGTTAAAGGACATGGAATAATATCAAACGGGAAATTTACCGTTAAGGGTATAGCATATGTACATGGTCTTAAACATAATCTTATCAGTGTTGCACAACTGTGTGACAATAATCATGTGGTTCTGTTCACCAAAACCAAGAGTTTGATTATGGATACCAACAAGTGCATCCTTGTTGATTCCCCACGAAATGGGAACCCCAGATATCTGTCTTCTTTCCAAAGCTGCCTCTGACATCAGTTGGTTGTGGCATAGAAGACTCTCTCACCTCAACTTTGGTTATATCAATAAACTCATTGGAAAGCATCTTGTGAGAGGACTACCATTGTTAAAACTTGACTATGATATACTTTGTATTGCCTGTGAACAAGGCAAAATTTCCAAATATCCTCAGAAAAGTATAAAAGGACATATTATCTGAACCTCTTCGGATTATACATATCGATCTGAATGGTACCATTACAGTTCCTAGCTGAACTGGTAAGAAATATATCCTTGTGATTGTTGATGACCATACCAAATTCACTTGGGAGTACTTTCTACAAAAAAAATCTGAAACCGTCAATGAGCTAATTAACTTCATTCGCTACATAGAAGTTAGGGTAGGCAAGCCACTTAGAAGGCTAAGACGTGATAATGGTGGAAAATTCAAGAACAACGCCTTAGATAGCTTTCGTGTATCCAAAGGCATATAGCAGAACTTTTTTGCACCCTACACTCCACAACAAAATTGTGTAGTTGAAAGGAAGAACCGAACACTATGTGAAGCTGCTCGATCCATGTTGATCTTTGCAAACCTACCGCAATACTTCTGGGCAGAAGCCACTAGAGCCGCATGTTTCACTCAAAAGAGATCCCATATTAACAACAAACTTGAAGTCACTCCTTATGAAGCAATGAACAAGAGGAAGCCCAACGTCAAATTCTTTCACATCTTCGGTTGTCATTGCTACATCAAAACAATAGGGATCAACTAGGAAAATTTGCACCCAAGGCTGATGAAGGTATCTTTCTTGGATATTGCCTTCATGATGTAGCTTATACAGTTCTGAATAAGCAAACTAGGGTGATAGAAGAAAGCAGTGATGTCTCATTTGATGAAAGTTATGTAAGGTTTTTGGATTCAAACCATTTTGGTCCTCAAATGGTAGTACTTTTAGATAAAATGAACTAGCCATCACCTGCTAATGCTTATACTCTAGTCCATGCTATTGAAGTATATTTTGAATTCCTATTTCCAACTCAACCCTCTGCCCTAGAATAAGAAAAGCACACAAAAAAGCTTCTCCTAAAGTCTCTCAACATCATCAACCATCAAAAGACTAAAGTTCCACCAAATCTCAAGTGGAGGGGGAACAATCTTCGAATGATTGTATCCCTGAAAGTCCTTTAGAATCTTTTGAACATTGTACCCCAACCTCCCATCATCAATCTGAACCAGTCATAACACCACTCACTGCATCTTTTGTGGGGGAACCACCTTTGGATGGTTCCATTCTTAAAGGTACTTTACAATCCTCCCAACTTTGTAACTAGATTCTAAGTTATAACCTACTAAAAACTAGGAAACAAGTAGAATCGATGGATAGTGTACTTAGATTTCACATTGTTATGTGAATTTTACAACTAGTTAACTGTAGAGACTATCCATATTCGGGTCACTCTTTGACTAGAACACCGTTTCATGAATCATATACACACATCATGCGCTTGACCTAGTAGTAGAAATTAGTTCAAAAGTCTCATAGAAACTTAAGTCAAAGTTGCAAACCAGGACAAGTATACTTGATTCCTCAATTTCGCGTGAATCTCGAAACCACTACATAGAATGCAAATAAACCAATAAAATAAGTTACAAACATTATTTATAACTATAAAAGAGTTATAATACCATAAGATAATTTGAAGTCTCAAAGATTCTATTTATTTTGATATCCAAAGATTTACAAACTCTCAAAACCCTAAAAAGCCCTAAAAACACATATTTATAAACTTTAACCTTAAAAATTCTATAAAAATAATTATGAAACTTATAATATTATCTTATAATAGTTTAAATTATGAAAATGCGGTCAAGGAAAATAAAATTTGAAGTATCAACATTTATTCCTAATTATCAAGTTAAATCAATAATTTTATAAAACAAATCATGGCTTAATGCATTATTTATAAAAAAAAATGGGAAAATTTATAAAAATTGAGGGAAATTTATTAAATGGAAGAGATGGGGGGTCTCTCTCCTCATAGAAAATTCAGATCACTCTCCCCAGATCTCTCCTCTTCCCAACACAAAATCATTTTTCTCCTCTCTCACACTCCATCTTCCCTCATTCTCTCTCATTTCTCTCTCACACTCTCACACACATTTTCTCTCTTCCTCACTCTAAGAACCATGAAATTTTCCTACAAACAAACCCAAGAACACTCCTCAAACTCAAAATCTTCATCATATTGTGGTGTTGTTGAAGGTAAAATCGATTTCTACTTCACTATTCCTTCAAGTTTTACTATTTCTTCTTCTCCATAAACACTTTTCTTTGAGATTATTCACATGCATGTTCATAACCACGATTTTTATGATTATGGTGATATTATTTCACCCAAAAACCAACATGGATGTGATGATCTTCAAGCTTAGAGGCTTGATCAACAAAGTTTGTTGTTAAAAAGCATTCAAATAGGTTCATAAAGGATATTTTCCCAAATCAAAATCTAAAACTTCTT
The DNA here is from genome assembly GCF_052849685.1 of Lactuca virosa. Lineage (NCBI taxonomy): Eukaryota > Viridiplantae > Streptophyta > Magnoliopsida > Asterales > Asteraceae > Lactuca > Lactuca virosa. The sequence continues at coordinate 338,550,735 of NC_136428.1, read as the reverse complement.
TTCTGACCAAATCCAATTTTTCCCATAATTCCATCATCAAAATGAGATGTTCTACAAATTTTCAGAAAATAGTTCATTTTTATTGAATTATTATAATTATCGCAAGAAAATAGGGCAATAATTCATATGAAATACTTTCTGAGGTCTATAAATCCTAGGTAAATTCGTGGATGAACCCTAAAGTGAATGATGAGATGTCAGCGAGTTTCATCGATTTGTGTTACTGTTTTCCATGGTTTTGAATTTTCTTTTAGTTTAATTCAAATAAATCATAAACCACTTTAAGTAATGTGAAAAGGCTATATACGATTTTTCACAGATCGTACCTAATGTGGAGTACTCAGAATAATATTTTCAGAATTTTTCATAATGCATTCTAATTTTCAACAATTTTTGTATTTATAATGGACTAATAATGGGAAAAATATTTCTACTCATCCAAAATTCATGAAAATTTACCAGAAGACCTTACAATATATTAGAACTTCAAATAAAAATTTGGATGGTTTATTTATTCAGTATGCTCTTTTTCTTCTATTTTCTAAGATTAAATACACTTAAATCCACAAAATCATATTCCAGTAGATAAAAACCACCTTTGGTATTTGTTCCAGATTACTTACACTGTAAATGAGGTTTACAAAAGTTTTGGTAATTTACTTTAGTTGTTTAATAATTATTCTCCAATTAATGATTATTTAAGAGGATAAAACAAAGAAAAGTAGCAAGACTAATTGAAAAATATCTTTTATATTTTTCACAGCTTCTATATGTATAATAACAGTGTGACAAATAGTTTGGGCAATTTGGAAACTGTTTTCTATTTATTTCAATTTTTATTATAATAAATGCACAAAAATAATAAAATTCGGCTAAACAGTTTAGAAATCCATTTTAATATTTTTCCCAGCTTAAGAATATTTAATAACAGTAATACAAAATGTTTGGGCAATTTTGGAAACCGTTTTCTATTTATTTCAACTTTTATTAGAATAAGTGAAAAATAATCATAAAATTGGGTTAAACAGTTTAAAATTCATTTTTATATTTTTCCTAGATTAAGTATGTCTAATGCCAGTATTATAAAAAGTTTGGGAATTTTTATCATCTGGATTCTATTTTTCACGAATTTATATTTTTATGAAGGCATAAAAATTTGGAAAAATAGTTAATCACATAAAAAAATCAAGGGAAATTTTTGAAAGACCTCTAACGTGTTTAGAATAAAAATGAAAAAATTAAGAATTTTTGGAAACTGTGTGATAATATTTTGGATTTTTAGGAGCTTAAAACACCCTTAAATGTGTTGAAATAACCTCAATTAATATTACAAAAATCTGGAAATTAATATCCAAAATTGTCTTAATCACATGAGCTATAAAATTTCACCATTTCAGAAAAATGTTTGTAACTTAACAATATTAAATTTTGACACATTATTAGTATAATTCTATTGTACTAGTAAGTATACTAGTGTTAGATTTCGATTAGAGACTCACTAGTGTATACCATTATTGTAGGAATCGGTAGTGGTACTAGTGGAACGAGGTTCAAGGCACCATTTACATCATCTCAATGCAGAGTGAGTAATCACGACTCCCCTATTTTCGGTTTTTAAATGTTTTGGGTGGAAAAACATGTCCTAAACTATTTATGCTCATTATATTTAGTTGACTCGTATAAACTTGGTAGCTATATTTTGCATATTGTGAGTATTCACAATTCCACTATTTTCGGTTTTTAAATGTTTTGGGGTGGAAAAGCATGTCCTAAACTATCTCATTGTATTTATTTGACTCGTATAAACTTGGTAGCTATATTTTGCATATTGTGAGTATTCACAACTCCCCCTATTTTCGGTTTTTATGTTGTGGGGTGGAAAAGTGCGTCCAAAAAACTATTTATTGTTCGTTGTATTTAAATTGATTTGTATCAAACTTGATTGCTATTTTTTGCTATATCTCTCTATGTATGTCTATGCAACACGAAACATGAGGCCTTATCGTCTTAAGTCCCTTCCCTTACACTTTTCTCCAACCATTAACTCTTTGAGCCAATGGTCATTATGGATAGCGCTATTAGGAATTGACAACTCCTCACTCGCCCGATTGCATGAGTGCATGATACCATATTAATCTATGGAACGATAAGCATAGATCTTGATAGGGCATCAGTCATAGGCTTGGTTGTGAACTCATTGTTTGCTCATATACATACAAACTTGTTACTTATTATAGAAACACACTTGTTTATTAATTATAGCAATGAACTTTGTTTCTCATTATAGCAATGAACTTTGTTTCTCATTACAACAACAAACTTTTATTACTGGAAACTTATATACATGTCTTAGCAATGAAATTGTTTGCTCCTTGTAGGAACGAACTTGATTACTCATTTTAGCAATGAAAACTTGTTTACTCGTTTGAGTAACGAACTTTATTTCCCATGAGAATATGAACGTTGCATCTCATTTGGGCAACATACTTTATCTCTCATGATGACAACGAACTTTGTTTATACAAACTTATTTACTCATTTTAACAATATACTTTTATTTATGTAAACTTTTATCAAGACTTTGATTTCGATTCATGAAACTAATATTAGTTTTTTTTAACAGTGAGTACTCACCAACTATTTTTATAGTTGACGCTCGTTTTACATGCTTTTTTTTCAGGAATCATCAAGTAAGTGGCACTTAGGGACACATCACTTTTAGGAGCATTCGCATGTGTTGTATTTTAATTTTAATTGTAATTTCTTTTAAAAGTTGTTCAAACCCATTGTAAATTTGTAATGATTTTAATACTTTAACTTTTGCTATGAAACCTTTATACTGCCACGCCTCGTGTTTCCGCTTTAGCGGGGTGTGACATAAATGGTATCAGAGCCGAAGGTTATAGAGAATACCGGTTTTCCTTTGGAGAACCACAACTATAGCCAAAAAAAATTTCAAAACATTTTTAAAATACTGAACATCCTACTGGTATAACTAATTCGAGTACGCATTATTGGACTTTAATTAAGTATAGCCTGACCAACTATGCTTAATTAAGGAAAGTTAATGCGAGGCTGGAAATAGTTATGTAGAATTATGTTCAAAATGATTTTCAACTTGAACTTTTGAAAAAAAAAAATTTCGTTGTGCGTACGGGCATTGCATATTGTAGGCATTCATCTAGATACACTTAGAAACTAATTGCACTTTTATAAGAATGCCTTTATTTAGAAATATTCATATCCCTTGTCAAGTGCTAGGTTAACCACTTAGGTTATATCACTAGCCACTCTAGGAGCAATGCACTTAGTATTGAGAATGAGTATTCCTTGATAGCTATTGACTTTAGATTTAAGGTTAGTAGCTAGATATACACTAGTAATAATCTTAAGTCGAAACCTATACGAATTATTCCTGAATACCTCTTCATCGTCTTCGTACTAGAGTTACAACTAGGAAAAAGCGTTTCGATACTGACACAAATGATAATTGGAGCATCGCGTAAGGAGGTAGATGAGTCGCCACTAAGTAATCACTTAGATACCATTGGTGGACATTCCAGATTCGACTCACGAGGAGACACAGAGGTTTAACCCATACGTGAGACCTTATTACTACGCTACGATTTAGCTCTATGTTGTTTCCGCCCTGAGCTTAAAACTTAACATAAGACGTGCCTTTGACCTCTATAAAAGGTCATAAACTGCATTGACAGCATAAAACGTTTTTCAAACAATTTTTCTTGTCCTTTATCATTAGGAAAAAGACTTCGGTACTCACCTTATACTCGTCTTGTACTCGCCTTAGTATTTAGGTACGATCAGCTACACTAACATGCTTATTCCTTACTTCTTAATCTTCCATCAAAAAGTTATTTTGCTTCATCGGTTTTATTTATCATGGATAAAATATTTTATAACCACTTCATACAACTTACTAGACCTTTCCTAACAATGTAAGTCATATTCTCGCTAAAAATCTTTTGACAACTTGCTTTAACTTAACACTTTTCTTCAAAACTCAATTTAACCAATATTGGTTTTAATTTTGCTATTTCAATTTCATTTCAAATCCATTTCACTGGATAGATGTGCTTTCAAGGGCATATAAACCATGTTAAACCTTGCTTACCATTTTGACACGTTTTCGAAAAACTTAGAAACATTTTCTTTTATAAAAGTGTTTAAACTCTATCCTATGAAACTTAAGCATATGACATTCAAGTTCATATTATGGGAAAAAGTTTCATCGAATCTTCAAAACACTTTCATTTTGACACTTTTAACAGCTTTCTCATTTAGACGTTGTAATTTACTTTAATGTGTTTTCTTGAAACCCAACAAAATATTTATGCAAATTTCTACTTCAAACATGTTTATAAGACATCTCTAATGCTTGTATTTCAAAACATACCTTATTTGTGTACTTTGCTTCAATATAGTTTTTATAATCTATAAAGTTTTTAAAATTTATAGCATTTGAAAACTTAGTGTTCACTTTTAAATTTCTAGTGATACACTCTCAACAATGAACAATTATTCTTCTAACTATATTGATTCTTTACCTTATCCATTTTAATCATTTTTGGACTTCAGTCTTAAAAGTCAAAATTGTCAGATTTTCCATTGCCATTTGTAGGGCTTCTTCTTTTTCACAAATGGAGTTTAACTTAATAGATAACTTATGAATTGTTAGCAATCCTTAGCAAACACATTAAAACTCCCACATGTCTATTTAATCATCAATATACATAAAATATTGAAGTTTGAAATATATCTCAACCTGGTTTTAAATCTACCTATAGGTATTGTTATTATAATTTTAACAATAACAATCATTGCCGCTGCTACCTTCCTTTTCTTTCCCCCGAACTTTATTTCTCGCTCTCCTTCTGATTTTAGATCTCGCACGCCATAATATTAACATAATACATTGTCTAACTTTGTTTTTGTCTATTTTGCTTCTCCTGGTATCATGTTAGTATACTTAAAGACTAGAAGTCTACCCTTTCGTTTTGAGCGATTAATATGTGTATAGTCATCAGGCATACCTATGATTTAGTCAACTTTGATATATTTAATTACGCCTTTTATCATATACATCTTGTTTCTATTTTGAAATCTACTATAAACAAGTGATCCTTATTTACATTTGCTCTTTCGTTCTAAATTCGGAAACTTGATTTAAAATGCAAGTTTCATTGTATTTTTCCTTATAATTAATACACAAGATGAATACCCTTATGCTTATCATTTTCTATATTCGGAAAATATATGTGAAGGATATGCTTCCTTATGTTTCTTCTTTTCTTTAAATACATCAAAAGTTTAAATTTTACGATTATCTATTCTCTAAATGATTGTTTTTGTAGAAACACTAAACTAAGAATGCACTATTTTCAATGATCGATATTTTTACTCATTTCTTAAAAGTAGCATTCTACTTTGTAATTTTCAGTGAGTTCCTAAACTCTCAAACTTTTTTTCATAAGTATTCTGACTCCTCATAAACTTGAATTTGTCCCGACTTAAACAATTGGACAATTTCTCAAAAAAAAAAAAATACAAATATTTCTATACACATTCCTTTAATGACGACTTAAACCATTAACCTTAATTGATCTTTATATTATTTTACTACTTCGTTTGATCGCCACACGTGTATCTTCATTATCTTGGAATTATTACACATTTGTTAATAGGGAGATTACTTATCGTTTCTAAACACTTAAAATGCTATCTAGATAATGTTATTTAAAATATCATAAACTTTGATCGCCTCCATTTGCAACAATGACTCTCTAAATATATTTATTCTTCGAATAAGGTTTTATTATTGTAAGAGTAACCGTAGTAGTAATTATAGCCTCGGAGATCCTCAATCATTTCATAATTTATTTGGTCGACGACACTTAAATAGCCTTTACATTTGAGATGTACCAAAAATTCATTGCCTACCCTTAGTACGTATTTTTAGGAACTTAACCTCGATTTCTTCCCTTTCATTCGTGCTACCCCTTCTTATTTCGAAATATATCTTTTCAAGATATATTAGCCAACCCGGAAGTGAAAAAATTGTTCCTAATCTCTTCTTTATTAGGCGGCGAATTTACACTTAGTGTTAATTTAGAATGCGACTTGAGGATCAAAGTGGGCTTAACGCTCAATGCAGTTGGTGCTTCAGCAAAGTCTTATAACGCCCTTTTAAGTTAGATAATATCTAACTAGATATTTTTTTTTTCAACTAGGTCGCCATGGATGGATCATGATTTCTGTGATCCTAATTTCTCGCAATCTAGACTGTAGAACTCGAAGTAGGGAAACATTAATTTGATTATAGATAAATAATTGGGCTCTTCCCTTGAGGAATTCACCAAAAATAATCAAAGAGCTTTTCAAGTCACCACCTCTCCAACTATACAATTGTATTCGACTGAGTTCTAATAGAATAAGTCACGAATTGAATTTCGTGACGAAATTCTTTCAACCGGGGGAGACCGTGACAACCGTCAAAATTCGAGTCGGTTCTAGATTTGAATAAACTTAGTTGCATATATAGGCACGGCACATACTAGACTTTGTAACTAGATGCTAATTTATAACCTACTAAAAACTAGGAAACAAGTAGAATCGATGGATAGTGTACTTAGATTTCACATTGTTATGTGAATTTTACAACTAGTTAAATGTAGAGACTATCCATATTCGGGTCACTCTTTGACTCGAACACCGTTTCATGAATCATATACACACATCATGCACTTGACCTAGTAGTAGAAATTAGGTCAAAAGTCTCATAGAAACTTAAGTCAAAGTTGGAAACTAGGACTAGAATACTTGATTCCTCAAGTTCGCGTGAATCTCGAAACCACTACATAGAATGCCAATAAACCAATAAAATAAGTTACAAACATTATTTATAACTAAAAATGAGTTATAATACCATAAGATAATTTGAAGTCTCAAATATTCTATTTGTTTTTATATCCAAAGATTTACAAACTCTCAAAACCCTAAAAAGCCCTAAAAACACATATTTATAAACTTTAACCTGAAAAATTCTATAAAAATAATTATGAAACTTATAATATTATCTTATAATAGTTAACATTATGAAAATGTGTTCAAGGAAAATAAAATTTAAAGTATCAACATTTATTCCTAATTATCAAGTTAAATCAATAATTTTATAAAACAAATCATGGCTTAATGCATTATTTATAAAAAAACAAATGGGAAAATTTATAAAAATTGAGGGAAATTTAATAAATGGAAGATATGGGGGTCTCTCTCCTCATAGAAAATTCGGATCTCTCTCCCCATATCTCTCCTCTTCCCAACACAAAATCATTTTTCTCCTCTCTCACACTCCATCTTCCCTCATTCTCTCTCATTTCTCTCTCACACTCTCACACACATTTTCGCTCTTCCTCCCTCTAAGAACCACTAAATTTTCCAGCAAACAAACCCAAGAACACTCCTCAAACTCAAAATCTTCAACATATTGTGGTGTTCTTGAAGGTAAAATCAATTTCTACTTCACTATTCCTTCAAGTTTTACTATTTCTTCATCTCCATAAACACTTTTCTTTGAGATTATTCACATGCATGTTCATAACCATGATTTTTATGATTATGGTGATATTATTTCACCTAAAAACAACATGCATGTGATGATATTCAAGCTTAGAGGCTTGATCATCAAAGTTTGCTGTTAAAAAGCATCCAAATAGGTTCATAAAGGATATTTTCCCAAATAAAAATCTAAAACTTCTTTTCTGATTAAATTCGATTTTTCACAGAATTCCATCAACAAAATGAGATGTTCTACAAATTTTCAGAAAATAGTTTATTTTTATCGAATTATTATAATTATCGCAAGAAAATAGGGCAATAATTCATATAAAATACTTTCTGAGGTCTATAAATCCTAGGTAAATTCATGGATGAACCCTAATGTGAATGATGAGATGTCAGCGAGTTTCATCGATTTTTGTTACTGTTTTCTATGGTTTTGAATTTTCTTTTAGTTTAGTTCAAATAAATCATAAAAGCACTTTAACTAATGTGAAAAGGCTATATATGATTTTTCACAGATCCTACCTAATATGGAGTACTCAGAAAAATATTTTCAGAATTTTTCATAATGCATTCGAATTTTCCCCGATTTTTGTATTTATAATGGACTACTAATGGGAAATATATTTCTACTCATCCAAAATTCATGAAACTGTACCAGAAGACCTTATAATATATTAGAACTTTAAATAAAAATTTGGATGGTTTATTTATTCACTATGCTATTTTTCTTCTATTTTCTAAGATTAAATACACTTAAATCCACAAAATCGGATTCCAGTAGATAAAAACCGGCTTTGGTATTTTTCCCAGATTACTTACACTTTAAATGAAGTTTAAAAAAATTTTGGTAATTTATTTTAATTGGTTAATAATTATTTTCCAATTAATGATTATTTAAGAGGATAAAACAATGAAAAATAGCAAGACTAATTAAAAAATATCTTTTATATTTTTCACAGCTTTTATATGTATAATAACAGTGTGACAAAAAGTTTGGGCAATTTGGAAACTATTTTCTATATATTTCAAGTTTTATTATAATAAATGCACAGAAATAATAAAATTCAGTTAAACAGTTTAAAAATCTATTTTAATATTTTTCCCAGCTGAAGAATATTTAATAAGAGTAATATAAAAAGTTTGGGAAATTGTGAAAACCGTTTTCTAATTATTTCAGTTTTTATTAGAATAAGTGAAAAATATCATAAAATTGGGTTAAACAATTTAGAAATCCATTTTTGTATTTTTCCTAGATTAAGTATGTCTAATTCCAGTATTATAAAAAGTTTGGGAATTTTTAGAATCTTGATTCTATTTTTAACGAATTTATATTTTTATGAAGGCGTAAAAATTTGGAAAAATAGTTAATTACAGCAAAAAATCAAGGGAAAATTTCTAGAAGACCTCTAATGTGTTTAGAATGAAAATGAAAAGTTTGAGAATTTTTGGAAACTGTTTGATAGTATTTTGGATTTTTAGGAGCTTAAAACACCCTTAAATGTGTTGAAATACCCTCAATTAATATTAAAAAAATATAGAAATTAATATCCAAAATTATCTTAATCACATGAGTTATAAAATTTCACCATTTTATAAAATGTTTGTAACTTAACAATATTAAATTTTGACACAATATTGGCATAATTCTATTGTACTAGTAAGTATACTAGTGTTAGATTTCGATTAGACTCATTAGTGTATACCATTATTGTAGGAATCGGTAGTGGTACTAGTGGAACGTGGTTCAAGGCACCATTTGCATCATCTCAATGCATAGTGAGTATTCTCGACTCCCCAATTTTCGGTTTTTAAATGTTTGAGGTGGAAAAACATGTCCTAAACTATTTATGCTCATTGTATTTATTTTACTCGTATAAACTTGGTATCTATATTTTGCATATTGTGAGTATTCACGACTCCCCTATTTTCGGTTTTTAAATGTTTTGGGGTGGAAAACCATTTCCTAAACTATTTATGCTCATTGTATTTATTTGACTCGTACAAACTTGGTAGCTATATTTTGCATATTGTGAGTATTCACGACTCCCCCTATTTTCGGTTTTTATGTTTTGGGGGTGGAAAAGCATGTCCGAAAAACTATTTGTGATTCGTTGTATTTAAATTGATTTGTATCGAACTTGATTGCTATTTTTTGTTATATCTCTCTATGTATGTCTATGCAACACGAAACATGAGGCCTTATCGTCTTAAGTCCCTTCCCTTACACTTTTCTCCAACCATTAACTCTTTGAGCCAATGGTCATTATGGATAGCGCTATTAGGAATTGACAACTCCTCACTCGTCCGATTGCATGAGTGCATGATACTGTCACAACTAGGAATTCTATACCGTGTAACAACAACAATGATAACATTTGGGAACCAAAAATGTGAAAGCATGTATGATGCTTATTTAATAACAACAAATTTTCCATCAAACACTCTATACAAGCATTTCAAATAGTCAACAAAAGCTGGGAACCCTAAAAATCCCGGTTTAAGTCCATTTTGGACTAGGATTTTCTTGTTGGGCCTAATGGACTAATAAGCTTCCAATTTGACTATTTTGGGCTTATAACTCTTAAATGGGCCCTAATTGGACCCACTTTCATTTATTTTAACATTTTGGGCCATAATGGGCCTAGAATGAAATAAAATATCCTAATGGACCTTATTGGGACATAACTAACCTAATTAGCTTTAATGGGCTATGAAACCCATTATTTTTGACAAATTGGGCCGTAATCCATCATAGGAGCCCAATGGGCCAAAAATCATCAAAAATGGGCCCATAAGATGGAATTAAGCACCAAAGGCCCAAAATTCTTTTCTTTCTTCCCTTTTTTCGGCCCAAGAAGAAAAAAAAAGAGAAAATAAGTGAAATAAGGAGAAGAGTTGACTTTGGAGTGCCACCTTCATAAGAACTAACATGCATCAAGGCTTTAAACCACCATGCAACCAAGCAAGTCACCTCACCTCTCTCTTTCCCTCTCTCTTTTCTTCCTCACAGCCGAGACCTCACAAACACACACACTCTTCCAAATTCTCTCAAACACTCACAAGAACACTCTACATTTCCTCTCTAATTTTCGAGAATTTGCACATCTTCAAGAAGAGTTTCATCATCCAAAATCATCAATTCTTGGTAAGTCTTACCACACTTAAGTTGTATAACTTCATTTTCATGTTAGATCACTCATTCTAAGTAAGATTTTCATGATCTACTCCTAGAATCTTCTTAAATTCGAGATCTACTCAAGGGAGTTGCTAGGACCAAAATCTTCTTTCATTTCTTCTTCAAAACCGAACCCACAAACTCAAGGTGAGTTCATACCCCTCTATTTTCGATTTTCATATGTTTTATGGGGGAGAATACAAGTAAAATGTGTAGATCTATGTGTATGTGTATGTTATGTGTGATTTCATGTGTTTATGTGATAAATATGTAACAAAAAGATGGAAATCTCGAGATCTATGGATCTAAGAGGAAGATAAACATGATCTAGAACATCTTACACTAAAAAAGTTAAGAAAATTACCCTCTAAGATTAAAGTATACATATTGCAACATAAAACTCACTTTTGGGCTAAAATTGTCAAACAAACGAAAGTTGGGTTGAAAAATTGCTATTCACGGTTTTCTCAAGGATTAAAAGAGTCAAAACAGTAAAAATAAGTGTTTTTATGAATATCATACTCTTTTAAAGGTTAGAAATGAAATTTATGGCTTAATGGGCCAAATTTTGGGCTTTTCGGCCCAATGAGCCAAAACTTGCGAAATTTTCAACATTCAAGGGGTTGAAATGATAAACTTCTCAAAACAGGGGGTAAAAGGGTGAATAAAACTAATTCAGGGGTTAAAATGATGTATTTTCCAAACAAGGATCAAAATTGTAAACTTTTTGGATTTTGGGTCAAAATTGTAAAAGTTGCAAAAAGTTTGGGCTTTAACCGAAAAATACTTCTCTGGAAGGGCTGAAACTGCCAAATAATAAGTTTTGAGCTAAAAATATCACTTGAACAAGTCTTTGGGTCAAAGGTGTCAAGAAAATGGTTTAAGGGCTTAAAATGTCTTTTTATATATAAAAGGACTAAAATTGTCAATTTTACCAAAGAAGGGCTGAAAGGGGTTCAAACCAAGATTTTTGAGTCAATTACTTTATTTTAAGATATTTGAGTTAAAATAAAAATACCAAACTACAATTCATGAAAATGGAAAGATGAAAATACGTATAACTCCAACATCGTTAAAAATAACCGACCGGCCTTGTTCCGGTGCGAAATTAACGATCACCCAATCAAACTTTCCAACAATTAAACTATACCTAAAATAAGTAAACATTCAATTCTTTGGGCTTGAAAGTTCCAATCATGCTTGTTCGGCCTTTGTGACCCATTAACATGATTTTTGGGCCCAAGGGATAATAATAAATGTTATTGGGCCTTCTATGACCCAATTTCATATTTAAGGGACCCTCAATGGCTTTTAAGTGCTATTGGGCCTTAGTGGCCCATTAGCATTGCTAGTAAGGTCCAAGTGAATCAAATGTGAAATGGGCCAGCGTGTCCTTCGTATATCCAATAGCCATAAATAATACGTGGGATTAGTAGGATTTTGTAATCCTCTTCTCCTCATTTATTAGGCCTATCGTCAATCCAAGTAAACAAATACGAGTCGATAATCAAAAGTAATCAAAGTCAATTGGGATTTAGTGAGTAATAACGGGTGGCACCAACGTGTGTCGGTCGTAGTCTGTAGTTATAATCAAAGTCTTCTGGAGGGAGAGCGAGAGTTTGTGTATAGATCTATACGAGGGTGACTCCCCCACACCTCAGCTGTTCGCTACAGTAAGACTCGGCCAGTCTAGGGTGACAAAATCTTAAGATCAATTCCGTCGTTCACCAGAGTGCCAAGACAGACGAATTTGTCATTATCATGCATGGTTATAACGACTCACATAAATAAATCCAATAATAATCAAGTAATCAAGGCAAATAAAAAAAAATCATTCAAGTGATGGAATAACAATTCGAACCGTTATATGATATTTTTATTATTGTCGGAAAACATCGGGTTTTCCGGGGAAGTTCAACATTTTTCACTGGTACTTTTCATACGAAGCTTTTCAACTATACACGTCTGGAAATCATCATGCATATATTTACGGATCTTCACACTTTTATATAAACAATCAACTTTTCAGAAAATATCGGATTTTCTGGGTTGTTTTCTTTCAAACTACACAAAACATTTTTCATATCAAACCTGCTTATGAACTCACAAACATTCCATATGTTGACCGTTTTTCAAAATAACTTGTATTCTCAGGTAACATGTAAGCTGAGGAGTAGTACCAAGTATGTTAGGGTGTTGTGCTTTTGAAAACTATCAAACTCTTTATGTTATGGATTTGTAATATTAAAACAATGTACTTGATGTGAACAATGTCAGTTGTAAAATATTGATGCATGGTGATGTTTATGTTATGATTCATGTATATTCATTGTGATGATATTCAATTTAAGTCACGTGAGCCCTCGGACGCTTCCGCCGTCTGGTTCGGGGGTGTGACAGGTTGGTATCAGAGCACTGTTTATAGTGAACTAGCATATCTAACCACACATTGATACGCAACTATAAACCAAAGAAGGGACCAAAAATAACTCTGAACAAAACAAAAACAAATAAAACACAACGATAAAACACCTCTACTTGTACGATATAGGAAAAATAACATAATACCAAATCAAATAAGATAATGCTAGCATCTCGGTTAAGCCGGGACTGTTCATAGTCGTATTAAGGAGTGAATGTAGCCTGATCAACTACATTTCCTCCGAGGTACAACTATCACATGCCCCGAGGAAATCGCGATGGTTGGTAAACCTAAAAACATACCCTTTATTACCATGAAGAGAACGTCAAATCAAATCATATAGCAATTAAAATGTCGTAGGAGTAATGATAGTCTATTCATATACCTTCTCTCAGTCACCATGGAAGGAGAGCACCAGGGCATTCAGTTTCATCAGGTCTTAGTGGCCCACGAGATGATCGCGGACGAGCCCGAGGGAGAAGCACATGGTGTTGGGCCTGACGAGTACACGGACACTGACTACGAGTTTGATGGGACCAATGACGACATGGAGGAAGAACAAGACACATACGAGGATTCTGCCACATCACCTGCCACCGAGGCGCAGTAGGACCACCCCGCCCCACCAGGAAATTCCGTGAGGGAGAATCGCTCTCCAGAAGCTGAGATTGCTACTCTGCGGCAACAGCTATTCGCCATGGAAGCACGAGTGGTGCAGGCTGAACAGGAAAGAGATGAAGTCATTGGAGAAATGACTGAGATGGCCCAGTTGTTGGCACAACACTTCGGTGTATGACCTCGCTGTCGTCATCGGGCGCTCCTTAGAGTGTTGGGATCAGCCTTACCCTACTAGTACTATGATCTATGTTATGTACCGCCGACTCTATGTTTAAGTGATTACACTACTCATAGAGTCGTTACGCTGCCGAACTTGCACCACTTATGTATGCTCTTCCGAGCAAATTTTCATGTATCAAAGTACGGATATTATTAGTGAAAAATATGTGTGTTCTATTGTGATATTGTTATCTGTTATGCGTTGAGTATCCATAATTGTATGTTAACATGTGAAAGAACTTAAGTACATGCACTACACCTAGTTTATAAGGCCACAAACTCGCAAAAATCCTAGACACTCAACATCTTTCCGTTCCATGAAAGAAAGTTTCCTCAACGACCAACCCGTGGAAACCCTGGGCCAACCCCACCCGAAGTCAACTCAGCTGCATTCCAAGCGGCTGTATCTGCTGCGATCACCGCAGCCATGGCAAAAGTTCACCAAGGGAACAATGGAGGAGGCAATGGACAAGGGGCTAGAAGTTCGAACAACGGAATAAATCAAGGACCTACCAAGACATGCTCCTACAAAGATTTCACCAATGCCAAGCCACGAACCTTTAATGGCACTGGGGAATGATAACCCTAAAAAGATGGATTGAGAAAGTGGAATCAGTGTTCGAGATATGCGAGTGCCCTGAGGAGATGAAAGTGAAGTTTGCCGCATGCATGTTCGTTGATCAAGCTCTCACCTGGTGGAACGGACACGTGGAAGCGATGACTCTCCCCGTAGCCAACTCTATGCCGTGGGCGGAGATGAAAGAAATGCTGATGGCCGAGTACTGCCCGCGAGGCGAAATTCAGAAGATGGAACAGGAGCTGTGGAATCTCACCGTCCGAAATTCCAACATTGACGCATACATATCAAGGTTTAGTGAACTGTCTCTGTTGTGGCCTGGCAAGATTACTTCGGAGGGAAAGAAAATCGAACGATTCATCTGGGGATTAACTTCCCCAATTCAAGGAAATGTGATAGCTGCAAATCCCGAAACCTTCGACAGTGCCAAGAGGTTGGCTAAGAAACTGTACGACCACAACAACAAGAAGGACGAGAAGCCAGGGGAAGTTGAAGGCAACAAGGAGAGTGACAACAACAAAGGAAAGAATAACAAGAGAAAAGGACGACAAGGCTCGGAGTGGTCAAAGAAGCAACAGACAGTGACAGTTAATGCTGCAACCACCCAAGTTCGCTCCACACCACATGCTCCAGTCTCAGCTGCTCCAAGTGCTCCTAGGCGGTATTCCGGAAATCTCCCAAAGTGCAACAAGTGTAGTCTCCATCATAATGGCGAATGCAGGGAGATGCATTGTACCAGTTGCAATCGAAAGGGTCACACGGCAAAATATTGCAGGACCTATCCTCCCCAGAACCAGCAGCAAGGAAACAACAATAACAACAACCACAACAACAACAACAACAACAACAACAACACCAACAACAGCGGCAACAATGCAGGACAGAGCCACACCTGCTATGGATGTAGAAAGACTGGGCATTTCCGTCGAAACTGCCCCAACAACAACAACCCTGGGAATGGAGGAACAGGAAGAGTGCTGACCATTGGTCAGGGAGAAGCGGTTCAGGACCCCACTGTTGTCACCGGTACATTTCTCCTAAACCACACTTATGCATGCATCCTATTTGACACCGGAGTAGAACGAAGCTTTGTGAGCAATAGATTTAAACACTTGTTAAAACAACAACCCCAGAAGCTTAATGAAACCTTTACGATGGAAATGGCCAATGGGAAAACAGAATCCACTGGGGAAATCTATATCGGATGTACCCTAACCTTGAACCAACATGTCTTTCAAATAAACTTAATGCCTGTTTCCATTAGGAGTTTTGATGCGATTATTGGCATGGATTGGTTAAGCCCACACCATGCTGAAATTATGTGTCACGAGAAGGCCGTTCGCCTTCACCTTCCAAATCGCGAAACCCTGATTGTATACGGAGACAAACCCAGCATAAACCTTCGTCTTATCTCGTGCATTAAGGCACTGAAGTATCTACGAAAGAAAGACTTGACATTTCTGGCTCATATAGTGGATAAATCCAAGGAAGAGGTCAATATTCGAGACATTCCAGTAGCTTGTGAGTTCCTGGATGTCTTTCCTGAAGATCTTCATGATGGGTTTTATGCATAAGAACAATCCTATGTGCTCATACAAACCCTAATGCTTGGATCTAGGTTTCTCTATTGTACATGCTTTGAATCCAAGACTTACAAACCTAGATCTATCATATATACTTCGAAATTATCATACACAAAACAGATCTAAGTGTTTTACCTCTTCCAAGTAGCTTGAATCCTTGAAATCTTCTTGATCTTGTGCTTAGAGTCACAATTGTAACTCCTCTAATGGTTCACAAACCCCACAAGCAAGAAGGCAATATGAGAGAGGGTGAGAGATGCTAAAAATCAGTCCCAGGGTTCTCTTGGAATGAAGTGTAGCCGATTTCCATAGCCTAGGGGTCTTATTTATACTTGCATGCTACTAGGGTTTCAGTCTAAACCCTAATCGACAGCTTAGCCACCAAGCAGCCCAAGGAACCTTCTGGAATAAGGCCTTGGACGAAAATATGATGGATCCCCATCATAATTTCGTTCCCCCTTAAGTCGATTAGGTTTCCTTAACCCAAAACTCAACTATCATACATCTGACAGTTTATACCCCTTTATTTAGTTAATCTCTTTTAGTCACCAAATTAATTCCTAATTAATTTATGACCAATACTAATTAAATAAATATGATTTCTCCTTTAATATATTATTCTTATAATATATTAATAAACCATAATATTCTCTCTTTCTCCTTAAATTACCTTGTCAAGTTGCTTTGGGGAAGGCAACCCAAAAGGACCATGCACAACCGGGTCAAGTACATACCAAATATAGTTACGGGCTTAGACACTATTCCAACACTTCCGGGGACACCCCCAGAAATACAAGTCGAGTTTCGAATTGACCTTGTGCCAGGAGCTACTCCCATCGCCAAATCGCCCTACAGATTGGCTCCTGCGGAGATGCAAGAATTGTCCAGCCAACTCAGTGAGCTTTTGGACAAAGGATTCATCCGACCTAGTTTCTCACCCTAGGGAGCTCCGGTTCTCTTTGTTAAGAAGAAAGACGGATCCTTTAGGATGTGTATTGACTACAGGGAACTAAATAAGCTCACTGTCAAAAATCGCTATCCACTTCCGCGAATCGACGATCTATTTAACCAACTTCAAGGCGCAGGCTATTTCTCCAAGATAGATCTGCGATCTGGATACCATCAACTCAAGGTCCGGGAAGAGGATATCCCCAAAACCTCTTTTCGAACTCGTTATGGACATTATGAATTTGTCGTAATGCCCTTCGGTCTAACGAATGCCCCTGCCGCATTCATGGACCTAATGAATCGAATCTGCCGACCATTCCTCGACAACTTTGTCATCGTTTTCATTGACGAGATTCTAGTTTACTCTCGAAGCGAAGAGGAGCATGGCCAACATATCCGACAAATCCTGGAAACCCTGCGAACCGAAAAGCTATATGAAAAATTCTCTAAGTGTGAGTTCTGGCTCCGTAGTGTGAACTTTTTGGGTCATGTTGTTAGTCAAGAAGGGATACACGTGGATCCTTTTAAGGCCAAAGCCATTGAAGGATGGGCGATCCCAACGACACCCACATAAATTCGTCAATTTTTAGGTCTCGCAGGCTATTACAGGATGTTCATCCAGAACTTCTCTAAGACAGCCAAGCCACTTACCATGCTTACACAAAAGGGTGTACCCTTTGAATGGACAGGTAAGCAAGAAACTGCATTCCGGACTCTGAAGCAAGCACTCTACAGTGCACCGATACTATCGCTACCAGAGGGAATAGAAGACTTCGTAGTTTACTGCGACGAGTCGAATCAGGGTTTAGGCTGTATACTCATGCAACGTGGGAAGGTGATAGCCTATGCATCCCGACAACTAAAGACACATGAGGTGAACTATACGACCCATGATCTAGAATTGGGAGCTGTGGTCTTCGCCTTAAAATTTTGGAGGCACTACCTTTATGGTACGAAGTGCACCATTTTTACGGACCACAAGAGCCTCCAACACATCCTAAATCAAAAAGAGTTGAACATGAGGCAATGAAGGTGGGTTGAGCTACTAAACGATTATGAGTGTGAAATCAAGTACCACCCAGGCAAGGCTAACGTGGTAGCTGATGCCTTGAGTCGTAAAGAATACTCGAATCGTCGTGTAAAGACTCTCTCCATAACCATTCAATCCCACCTGAACTCACAAATCAAAGCGGCCCAATCCGATGCCATGAAGACGGAAAACAAAGCAAGCGAAGCGTTACGTGGAATGGAAAACAATTTCGAAGTGAAGGGGGACGAAGCATATTATTATATGAACCGTATTTGGGTCCCTAAACTTGGGGGATTCAGAGAAGTGGTCATGGATGAAGCCCACAAGACACGATACTCCATCCATCCGGGTTCAGATAAAATGCACTTGGATATCAAGCAACATTATTGGTGGCCCAACATGAAGGCAGAGATTGCCACCTATGTTAGCAAATGCCTTACTTGTGCTAAGGTAAAGGTGGAATATCAGAAGCCCTCGGGATTACTACAGCAACCAGTAATTCCCGAGTGGAAATGGGAAAGGATTGCCATGGACTTTGTGACCAAACTACCCAAGACAACAGATGGTTTGGATACCATATGGGTAATAGTCGACAGGTTGACAAAATCCGTTCATTTCTTGCCAATCAAAGAGTCATACAAAATGGAACGTTTGACAAGAACCTACATCAAGGAAATTGTGAGACTCCACGGAGTGCCAGTATCTATCATATCAGATAGAGATAGTAGATTCACTTTGCGTTTTTGGCAATCACTTCAGAAAGCGCTGAGAACACAACTCGACATGAGCACTGCTTATCATCCGCAAACAGATGGTCAAAGCGAACGAACCATTCAGACGATTGAAGACATGCTTCGCGCGTGTGTGATAGATTTTGGAATGTCGTGGGATACTCACTTGCCTTTGATCGAATTCTCATACAACAACAGTTATCACTCAAGCATCAAAGTTGCTCCTTTCGAAGCACTATACAGGCGTAGATGCAGATCACCGTTATGTTGGGCTGAGGTGGGTGATACTCAGCTAGCAGGAAGACAGACATCATGCAATGTATTAACGGGACCGGAGATTATACGCGAAACAACGGAGAAGATAGTTCAAATCAGAGCTCGACTACAAGCATCACGAGACCGACAGAAGAGCTACGCTGATAAACGGCAAAAGCCCTTGGAATTTCAAATCGGGGATCGGGTGTTGTTAAAGGTCTCTCCCTGGAAAGGGGTTATTCATTTTGGAAAACGGGGAAAGTTGAACCCACGATATATTGGACCCTTCGAGATTCTTGGCCGAATCGGTCCAGTGGCTTATAGACTGCAGCTACCCACTGAGCTCAGCAGTGTACACCCCGTGTTCCACGTTTCAAATCTGAAAAAGTGTTTATCCGACGAAACCCTCGTCATTCCACTTGAGGAAATCGAAATCAACGAGAATCTCCTGTTCATCGAAGAACCCATCGAAATCATGGACAGGGAGGTGAAACGTACTAAGCAAAGTCGCATTCCGATTGTGAAAGTACGGTGGAACACGAAGCATGGGCCAGAATTCACATGGGAACGCAAAGACCAGATGAAGCAGAAGTACCCTCACCTATTCTAGCATTCTCGAAGCTAGCTTTAAAAAGAATTTTGGGACGAAATTCCCTCTAACGAGGGGATGATGTCACAACTAGGAATTCTATACCGTGTAACAACAACAATGATAACATTTAGGAACCAAAAATGTGAAAGGATGTATGATGCTTATTCAATAACAACAAATTTTCCATCAAACACTCTATACAAGCATTTCAAATAGTCAACAAAAGCTGGGAACCATAAAAATCCCGGTTTAAGTCCATTTTGGACTAGGATTTTCTTGTTGGGCCTAATGGACCAATAAGCTTCCAATTTGACTATTTTGGGCTTAGAACTCTTAAATGGGCCCTAATTGGACCCACTTTCATTTATTTTAACATTTTGGGCCATAATGGGCCTAAAATGAAATAAAATACCCTAATGGACCTTATTGGGCCATAACTAACCTAATTAGCTTTAATGGGCTATGAAACCCATTATTTTTGACAAATTGGGCCGTAATCCATCATAGGAGCCCAATGGGCCAAAAATCATCTAAAATGGGCCCATAAGATGGAATTAAGCACCAAAGGCCCAAAATTCTTTTCTTTCTTCCCTTTTTTCGGCCCAAGAAGAAAAAAAAAGAGAAAATAAGTGAAATAAGGAGAAGAGTTGACTTTGGAGTGCCACCTCCATAAGAACTAACATGCATCAAGGCTTTAAACCACCATGCAACCAAGCAAGTCACCTCACCTCTCTCTTTCCCTCTCTCTTTTCTTCCTCACGGCCGAGACCTCACAAACACACACACTCTTCCAAATTCTCTCAAACACTCACAAGAACACTCTATATTTCCTCTCTAATTTTCGAGAATTTGCACATCTTCAAGAAGAGTTTCATCATCCAAAATCATCAATTCTTGGTAAGTCTTACCACACTTAAGTTGTATAACTTCATTTTCATGTTAGATCACTCATTTTAAGTAAGTTTTTCATGATCTACTCCTAGAATCTTCTTAAATTCGAGATCTACTCAAGGGAGTTGCTAGGACCAAAATCTTCTTTCATTTCTTCTTCAAAACCGAACCCACAAACTCAAGGTGAGTTCATACCCCTCTATTTTCGATTTTCATATGTTTTATGGGGGAGAATACAAGTAAAATGTGTAGATCTATGTGTATGTGTATGTTATGTGTGATTTCATGTGTTTATGTGATAAATATGTAACAAAAAGATGGAAATCTCGAGATCTATGGATCTAAGAGGAAGATAAACATGATCTAGAACATCTTACACTAAACAAGTTAAGAAAATTACCCTCTAAGATTAAAGTATACATATTGCAACATAAAACTCACTTTTGGGCTAAAATTGTCAAACAAACGAAAGTTGGGTTGAAAAATTGCTATTCATGGTTTTCTCAAGGATTAAAAGAGTCAAAACAGTAAAAATAAGTGTTTTTATGAATATCATACTCTTTTAAAGGTTAGAAATGAAATTTATGGCTTAATGGGCCAAATTTTGGGCTTTTCGGCCCAATGAGCCAAAACTTGCGAAATTTTCAACATTCAAGGGGTTGAAATGATAAACTTCTCAAAACAGGGGGTAAAAGGGTGAATAAAACTAATTCAGGGGTTAAAATGATGTATTTTCCAAACAAGGATCAAAATTGTAAACTTTTTGGATTTTGGGTCAAAATTGTAAAAGTTGCAAAAAGTTTGGGCTTTAACCGAAAAATACTTCTCTGGAAGGGCTGAAACTGCCAAATAATAAGTTTTGAGCTAAAAATATCACTTGAACAAGTCTTTGGGTCAAAGGTGTCAAGAAAATGGTTTAAGGGCTTAAAATGTCTTTTTATATATAAAAGGACTAAAATTGTCAATTTTACCAAAGAAGGGCTGAAAGGGGTTCAAACCAAGATTTTTGAGTCAATTACTTTATTTTAAGATATTTGAGTTAAAATAAAAATACCAAACTACAATTCATGAAAATGGAAAGATGAAAATACGTATAACTCCAAAATCGTTAAAAATAACCGACCGACCTTGTTCCGGTGCGAAAGTAACGATCACCCAATCAAACTTTCCAACAATTAAACTACACCTACAACAAGTAAACATTCAATTCTTTGGGCTTGAAAGTTCCAATCATGCTTGTTGGGCCTTTGTGACCCATTAACATGTTTTTTGGGCCCAAGGGATAATAATAAATGTTATTGGGCCTTCTATGACCCAATTTCATATTTAAGGGACCCTCAATGGCTTTTAAGTGCTATTGGGCCTTAATGGCCCATTAGCATTGCTAGTAAGGTCCAAGTGAATCAAATGCGAAATGGGCCAGCGTGTCCTTCATATATCCAATAGCCATAAATAATACGTGGGATTAGTAGGATTTTGTAATCCTCTTCTCCTCATTTATTAGGCCTATCGTCAATCCAAGTAAACAAATACGGTTCGATAATCAAAAGTAATCAAAGTCAATTGGGATTTAGTGAGTAATAACGGGTGGCACCAACGTGTGTCGGTCGTAGTCTGTAGTTATAATCAAAGTCTCCTGGAGGGAGAGCGAGAGTTTGTGTATAGATCTATACGGGGGTGACTCCCCCACACCTCAGCTGTTCGCTACAGTTAGACTCGGCCAGTCTAGGGTGACAAAATCTTAAAATCAATTCCGGCGTTCACCAGAGTGCCAAGACAGACAAATTAGTCATTATCAAGCATGGTTATAACGACTCACATAAATAAATCCAATAATAATCAAGTAATCAAGGCAAATCAAAAAAATCATTCAAGTGATGGTATAACAATTCGAACCGTTATATGATATTTTTATTATTGTCGGAAAACATCGGGTTTTCCGGGGAAGTTCAACATTTTTCACTGGTACTTTTAATACGAAGCTTTTCAACTATACACGTCTGGAAATCATCATGCATATATTTACGGATCTTCACACTTTTATATAAACAATGGACTTTTCAGAAAATATCGGATTTTCTGGGTTGTTTTCTTTCAAAGTACACAAAACATTTTTCATATCAAACCTGCTTATGAACTCACAAACATTCCATATGTTGACCGTTTTTCAAAATAACTTGTATTCTCAGGTAACGTGTAAGCTGAGGAGTAGCACCAAGTATGTTAGGGTGTTGTGCTTTTGAAAACTATCAAACTCTTTATGTTATGGATTTGTAATGTTAAAACAATGTACTTGATGTGAACAATGTCAGTTGTAAAATATTGATGCATGCTGATGTTTATGTTATGATTCATGTATATTCATTGTGATGATATTCAATTTAAGTCACGTGAGCCCTCGGACGTTTCCGCCGTCTGGTTCGGGGGTGTGACAGATACCATATTAATCTATGGAACGATAAGCATAGATCTTGATAGGGCATCAGTCATAGGCTTGGTTGTGAACTCATTGTTTGCTCATATACATACAAACATGTTACTTATTATAGCAACACACTTGTTTATTAATTATAGCAATGAACTTTGTTTCTCATTATAGCAATGAACTTTGTTTCTCATTACAACAACGAACTTTTATTACTGGAAACTTATATACATGTTTTAGCAATGAAATTCTTCGCTCCTTGTAGCAACGAACTTGATTACTCCTTTTAGCAATGAAAACTTGTTTACTCGTTTGAGTAACGAACTTTATTTCCCATGAGAATATGAACGTTGCATCTCGTTTAGGCAACATACTTTATCTCTCTTGATGACAACGAACTTTGTTTATACAAACTTATTTACTCATTTTAACAATATATTTTTATTTATGGAAACTTTTATCAAAACTTTGATTTCGATTCATGAAACCAATGTTATTTTTTTTATTAGTGAGTACTCACCAACTATTTTTATTGTTGACGCTCGTTTTACATGCTTTTTCAGGAATCATCAAGTAAGTGGCACTTAGGGACACATCACTTTTAGAAGCATTCGCATGTGTTGTATTTCAATTTTCATTGCAATTTTTTTAAAAGTTGTTCAAACCCATTGTAAATTTGTAATGATTTTAATATTATGGTTGGTGTTGACTTTTAACTTTTGCTATGAAACCCTTTATACTGCCACGCCTCGTGTTTCCACTTTAGTGGGGTGTGACAATATCCCAATATATTGTGACTCTAAGAGTACAATTGCAATCTCTCATAATCCAGTCAACCATTCAATGACCAAGCACATAGATATCAGGATTTAGTTCCTAAAAAATAATATTCAAAAAGGTCATCTTGAGCTTCATTTTGTTCCTACAAATGAAGAGACTGCAGATGTGTTCACGAAAGATCTGGATGAATCCAAGTTCATACACTTTCTAGGATGACTTGGCATGCTTAATCCAAATTCTTTAGGCATTTAAAGTTTTTTTTTTTAAAAAAAGTTTTTTTTAAATCCAAAAAACTTTTACTTTTACTTTTTACTTTACACAAAAGAAAACACCAAAAAGATTTTATTTTCATTTTTTTACTTTACACAAAAAAATACAAAAAAAATTACAAAAAGATTTTATTTTCTATTTTTGTCCATACATTAAGCAAAAGAAAATACCAAAAAGATTTTATTTTTACTTTTGTTAGGAAAATGCAAGTTGTAGTCACAACTATGCAAATGAAGAAGAATAATTGCTCCACACTTTAATAATTTTTCAAAACACCAAATTCTATGGTTCTTCAGTTTGCTTTAGTAAAAAACTAATATTGGTACTTCAATGACCATTAACAAGCTTCATTGTTATACTCTACTTAGAGTTATAATATACATTAGTTAGTAATGTTATGTGGGATAATTTGAGGTGAACTCTAAGGTTCTGTTAAGCCAATGTGTTATAGTATATTTGTGGATTCCTTGTCCTAGTGAAATCATGAGACAAAAACGCGAACTTGTGTACTTTGAGGGACATAAAAAGTTTTGCTTTGTGAATATCTATACCTAATCCTAATACAAAGCTTCTTAGTTAAAAAAAAGCGAGTTAAGTTCCAACTTTATCTGTTTAATTTCTACACCTTGAGTCTAGTTATATATTTAATAAGTTATATTGCGTGAGTGGAGTTAATTTTTGACCCTTGGGACTCGATTAGTATTCCCCCCAGGGATATATTTTATATCTATCTACCTAATTATAAAAACTTGGATGGAAGGGAAGAAATATTGTTTAAAAGGGTTTCATAGAAAGTCATGGACTCCATTAGTGACCTAACCGATTTCGAGTAGTCCAATGAATTTCTTGGAAAGTCACGAACTAAAGTACAAATAGAAGTAAAGCTATGAATTATTTTCTTGTGTACTTTTTCAAAGTTAGATTTATAAGAAAAGATTCAAAAAAATCAAATGTTTTAATAAAAAAATCATAAAAAAAAGAGTCTAGATATATTCTTAGGTCAATTATTATATATAGTATTTTTCTTTTTTGTGTTACTTGGAATTTGACGATACCTTTTGAAACATAAAGGGTAAATAAAAGGGTATAGGTGGTAAGAATGCCAAAAATGAATGTTGTTCAGGATAAGTAGCAAACTTTTATGAGGATTGTTTTTATTTAGGGTTTGGGAAGTAACTAGGCCTTATACACAAGTATGAGCATTGCGGCGAAACATAATTGGTGAGTACAAAACGGGTTATTCTATATGATGTTAAGGAATTCAAAAGTAATTATCAACAAAGGAAATTCTTGACAATGAGAAGTGAAGGATCATACACATAATTTAGTTGCTTGATAAATCTATAAGTGACAACAAGATAATCCACAATGTTTCTAAATCAGTCATCCTTTAAAGTTTAATGTTTCCTTAAGATTTTTTATTCCACATGCACACACTTCACCGCATTTTACTATTCCATTCTCATATTCTCTATCCACATGCACACACATCACCCTTAAAGATAGATTACTTATTGTTTTCATTTTCATACTTTCTGTTTCACTTATGCGTTAGAATCTAGGTAAAGTAGCTAAGTTAGATAGAGAATCACTTACTTGATCATGGAACATCCTTAGCCAAGTGGAGCATCTTATGAAAAGTAGCCCATCCCCTTCAACAAAACCATATGTGCTTGTTTTGGTTCATGGAGCATTCTCGTATGAAGTGATGAAAGAAAAGATCAAAAGCTTTAAAGGACCATCTTGGACCAACTGGAAGCATCTTGGAGCAACTTCATGCACTTGGACCAACATGGAGCCACTTCAGGTACATGAACCAAATTCGGAGCAACTGCATTCAACTTGGAGTGTCTTAGATTCTCTTGGAGAAACTTCATTAAATTGGACCAACTAGAAGTTCGTTTGGAGCAACATCACCAACTTGATCACTTGGATATTCTTCATCCAACTTGGAGCAACTGCATGCTCTTGGACCATATTGGACCATCTCCACTTCTTTGGACCAACTGGACGAATGAATGAAGCATTTTCATTCATCTTGATCATCTTGAGGCATCTTAGACCATCTTCATCAACTTGATCACTTGGATCATCATGGACCATCTCACCTACCTTGGATCAACTGGAAGTCACTTGGACCATCTTGGAGCATGTTCACGCACCTTGGAACATGTTCAAGAAAATTGGAGCATGCTCAAGAACTTAGAGCATCTTTAGTCACTTGGTGCATGACGTCCATGTGGATCATCAAGTCTACATAGAGCATAATAAATGTGGCATGCACGTTTTGAATAGATCATACACATTTTTAATGAGCCATGCACATCTCAAGTAGGCCATGCATGTTTCAAGTAGGTGATGCACATCCCGAGTAGGTCATGAACATTCCTTAGGAACCATGTACGTCTCTAAGATAACATCCATGCATGCGCCACCTTTTCTTTGTTGATTATGAA
Source organism: Lactuca virosa (assembly GCF_052849685.1). Taxonomy (NCBI): domain Eukaryota; kingdom Viridiplantae; phylum Streptophyta; class Magnoliopsida; order Asterales; family Asteraceae; genus Lactuca; species Lactuca virosa. The sequence continues at coordinate 338,524,182 of NC_136428.1, read as the reverse complement.
GCCATGTTTCTCTCGCTCGCTACTCAAGTTAACATTCTCCTATTTATACTTGAGTGACATCCATGTCTTCTAAGCCCACAAGTTGACGCATTCAAACCCTACCTTGGCCCTTTGAGAAACCCTAGAAACCTTCACCTATAAATACTTCACTTATACTTCTCATTCATGTTTTTTCACTCTCTCACAAACTCTTAGTCTCATACTCTCCTGGAGCAAAATCAAATTTTGTTAGTGAGCTACAGTCTTTTTGAGCAATAGCCTCGTGAGCAACAACCTCATGTGCAACAAGGCTTCATGAGCAACAACCTCTTGAGCAACAAGTCTTCGTGAGCAACAGCCTCGTGAGCAACAGTCTTCATGGGCATCTAGTTCTCCTGACCATTATCTCCTTCTTGCGCCAAACCATTCTCTCTTGCGCCAACCCACCCTTTTCTCTTAACCCTCGTAACCTGCTCCTCGCTTAACTCGTCTTTCACCATCCAACTTCACACGAAAGGCGTATCCATTTCTCTTCCACCATCCAACCTCTTTTCCTTCTCTTGCGCCAGAAGTTTTCCTTGTGTAACACCCCAATCCAGGTATGACTTGAAACCCTTGAAGAAACTCCATTTTAGCATATTGGTCCCTTAAGTACGCTGGGCGTACTTATGAGTACGCTTAGCATACTACGCATGGGTGATCACGGAGGGGCAACATGTATGCTGGGCGTACCAGAATTACGTTGGGCGTACGTGCCGAATGTCCAAACCCTAATTTTCGGACATGAGACCTATATATACACCCTTGACTCATTTGAGTCACACCCTAAACAGCCTCCTTCACCTTCAAGCATCTCTGGAAACCCTAATATCAATTATGAGTGCATTTTGAGCTTTAAGAGTGCATTTGTGGCCCTTTTAGTGTTCATTCAAGAAGAAGAGGTTGACAAGCAAGCTTGGAGTGGCCTTGGACTTCAAGAATAGGAATATATTCGACCTTAAGGAGCTTCGGGAGGTATAACGCTTGCATCTTTCCACTTGAATCTCTAGATCTAGCTAGGGTTTTCTAGTTTTTTCCCTTTGGTTGTTTTTGGACCTCCACTTGTGAGTTAAGCAACTCTAGAGGATGGAAACGACAAATCTAAGGTCCCTTAGTCCTTTTTCAACAAAAAAATGGAGTCTTGGTGGGTGTTTTGACCTCATGCATAGGTTAAGAGCTTTAAAAAGGTCTTAATGAGGGTGTTGGGAGCATATGGGACATGCAAAGGCATAAAGTTGCCAACTTTATGCGTTAGGTCGTCTTAATAAGCTTAGATCTGACTTTTAGACGTAAAAGAATAGAGTATTAAGCACTTAATGGAAAAAGTGCTTAATCTGTTAGTACGTTGGGCGTAACCCAGTGTACGCTGCATGTAAGCCCCAGAACCCCAGTACGATGCGTGTACCTAGATGGTACGCTAAGCGTACGCATCACAGATGGGCTCGGATCTGTTTTGGGCTTTTGGACTGTTGGGCCTCATTTGGTTATTGGACTTGGTTGAATTCTGAGTATAGTGGGCCATTGTATTTGTTTGGACCATATTTCTTCTTTGCTAACCCTAAAACCTAATCCAATTTTTTTTGGCACAACAACCTAATAAAAAAAACTTCTTGCATCATTCTTCTTATTGCCTCACACTTATCCTCCTTCTCATGCATTAACCCTAGTGATCCAATCCTATTTAAACACTTGATGCAACAACTTTAGAGGATATATATTTGGCATAACATCAGATTACTTTGCGCATCATTTTTTTTGCCACACCATCTGCTTCGTGAACACTTTGGCGCAACTTCTCTAAATTCTATGCTCTACCACTTGCGTCATCTGTCTTCTACATCAAATCACCAATTAATCGACAACAGTTTTGCTTCTGATAATTTGGAACAACATCGACCTCTGTTTGGCGCAACATTGAGTTCGTTTTTCTTATCTGTTTTTTTGGCGGAACACCAACATCAGACCATCGTGGATCGACAGCCAGCTTCCAAACCCTACAATAACCTTGTACTAATAGTCTCTTGGTGCAACATTTTTTAGCATCAAAGTCTTGGCGAAATATTTTTTTTATCTGCTGCTCATGTTCAATCAATCAGAGAATCATGAATCCCTTGGCGCATAATCCCCTCTAGGTGAGTCTCTCTTTTATTTGCTCAAGCTCTTACGTGTTTTTTTGTTTTGCATGCATCTTTGTACCATCCCTTAACATTATCGATTTATGTTTGGACCATCAAGTTGTGATCATTTTTTTTTAATTCCTTGTTGTTCATCTCTTGATCACATATTTGTTGATTCATCATCGATTTTGTGTTTGGAGCTGTTCCAACTTTTTTGTATTGGAGGGTCATCATGTATGATCAAAGTAAACATTCACGTTTTTTTAGCAAGACTAATATATGATCATCAAGTCTCTTGTGATCATAGGTGTACTAGTCTACTATCATGTTGATCATCATCTTGGCATACCCATTCTTGTGGTTCATTACAAAACTGAGGTGAGAATCAAGATATTTTTAACCCTAGTTGTTATAAATGATATTTGTTGTTGATCTTTGATTCATGAACTTGATCATGTGACTAGATTTTTTTTGTGCTCATCAATATCTTGGTACTCTCATTGATTTTCACAACACTAGTGATCATCATCAAGGGTTTCATCATCATTCTTTTTTTGGAGCATGCTCAACTATTTATTGGAGCATCATCACAAGACCTTGTTTCTTGGGTAGATCATCTCTAAAGTCTAGGTAAGCATCACAATTCTCTTGTGAAACCCTAGTTGTCACAAGTTATCTTCATGAGCATTATCGTATGTTGCATGTATTTTTTTTTCTTTTGCATTTACATCATAGTCAACTTAACATTGATTATTGAACCATCATGTGTTTAGTGATTATCATCACATGGTCCATCATTATTTTGTGTTGAGCATCACATTACTTGATCACTTTAGGTAAGTGTTCATTCTCCCTCTATGCAATCTATGATGATCATGATGCACACTTTCTATTTTTTTTACTTCTCTTGACATAACATAGATTTAAATATCCCAAGTGTCATTGTCAAAAGTATTTTTTTGTTGTTCATTAATTCAATAAATCATCAACTGGTAAGTCATACCTCTCTTGCTTGTTCACATAGGCTCATGTGATATTGTTTTCTTTCCTTTGTTAATGATTTTTTGCACTCACTTGTCTATACATATGTTCCTATGGTCAGATTCCACATGTATTGGTTATCACTTTTCTTTGTGAACACCTCTTGTTGCAATCATATTGGGTGAGTATAATTTTTTTATTTTTTGCTCTTTCTTCTTATTGATCATTCATTCACCTTTACATACCATACTTAGGTTATTTAGTGTTGATCCTTTGATCAAATCTCTCCTGAGAGCATTATACTTATTGGTGCTTATCCTGCTTTTCATACTCACAAGTCTATTACCTTCACTCTTCTTGTTTAAGGTAATGTCTCTTCTCTTAATCATTTTTGATCTTCAATTTCATGTCTTTTATATGTGCTTCTAACATCAACATTTTTTTTCTCCTTTTTCAACTCTATCTAAATTCATTTACTATTCTATGTCTTCTTAGATTTGCATAAATAGTTGTCACTTACTGTCTCTATGATACCTAATTTTCTGTTAGTTTCTAAAGACATCTTTTTTCTCCTACACCCAGTGAAAATGAATTTGTAGATGCCTCTTGTCTATAGTTGAATCAACAATACTACTTAAGTCATAACCTTGCTTAGTTAATGCAAATTCTCATAACTTTTTCTTCCCCCTCCCCTTTTTTGGGAATTTAGTTAAGATTATAGGCTATTACTCTTTAGCTATATCTCTTTAACTAACAATTTATTCCATTTTTTGTTGCTCTTTTGTTCTCTCAAGACATGGCTTCCATAGAAGATGGACAGACTTCAAAAGCAAAGGATTAACATAAGTCATCCAAATCTCAAGCATCTGGACCTTCTAATGTGACAAGCTCATCATTACCTAAAATCACCATGGCTACATCCAACTATATTTCACTTCTTAAAGTTCAGTAACAACCTATAGAAGTCAGTGTTATAGTTGAATATTTTAAAATGTTTCCATTGGCATATGCACTCCTTTCTACTTAATCAACTCCACAATCTCTTATTTCAAAAGTCTTTCAATCTACAACCATCTCCCCAAGAACAAAGTCAAAACAACTTGATGTTGAATACAGGTTGATGTTGAATTTGATCTTTTCGGGATAACTTGGTTCTAACTAAAGAAGCATTCGCAATCAGTTTAGGTCTAAGTGATCATTCTCGTCAACCTATTACATTTGTCACACCGTCTTCTGCTCAATTGTTGACAATGTTAAAGGAAATGGGGTACAAATTTGAAGAAAAATCTAAACCAGGCCTTTCAAATATTCAAAAATTTGGCCTTCCCACACCATGGACTTTCTTAGTTCCATCCCAACATAATGTTTTTTCAGATCTGTTGGTGGACGCAGTCCAGGTAAAACAGGCCTTTGGAGTATTATGTATGGGCTTTTCTTTGACATCAATGTTGACTACGCGTCTATTCTTTGGGAAGATTTCCTTACTTTTTTCCCTGCCTCAAAGAATAACTTCCTGGTTCGTCATCCTCGTTGGTGGTCTATCAATATTCATGATGTCCTCAATAATAGAAATCTTACACTAGACAAGCCTCCAGAAGGTCTTCAGCCATAATTATTGCGTATGACACCATATAAGATGCTTATTGCATTTGAATCTGAGTCTTCACTTCCAGTCATCATTCCAGATGCTATACTTGCAAAGCTGGATGAAAACAGTGCCTCTCTACGCTCATATCAAAAATACATTTAGGGAACTACTTCGCCTCCCATAAAGAAGAGGAAGCACTCAGATCAGCATCCAAGAAGTTGGCAAAAACGAAGAAGCGATCAAAGTCAACTCAACTACCTCTTATCCCATCTCCAGCCACCTCTGATGATAATCTTCGAGTAGATTTAGATGAGCCCACATCTCCTCCTAAATCTGGTACACCATCTAATCCACTCTCTTTTTTACATTCCTTGTTTCAAGCTTCATCTGATTATGATGAACAATCCTCCCCAGCTCTAGTTTCACCAGCAGGCTTTCAGTCAGTTCTAGAAAACCCAATCAATCGTGTCCTCATGGATTATGACTCACTTGAGGATGATGACCGAGATGATGAAAAGCCATCTAAACCTAAAGATCTCCCTAAAGGCTTTCCAGTACAATATAATAAATATGAGGATATTCTAAAGCAAATGGTAGACATACCTGTTAGGATGTAAATCCTTGAAAAGATCATATAGATTCAAACAGATCAAAGCAAAGAACACAACGATGATTCAAAATATGTTGAATGATTAAAAGTCACGCCGCAGAAGAACTCGACAAAGAATTGCTACTGTAGAGGCGTGATTAGGGTTACCAGACAATTTCAGAGTTAACTAAAATACGATGGATACACGCACCTTAAATACTCTAACCCTAGTAGATAACTACGAGAGGACAGGACCAACCTGTTTACATAACAGACTACACAAAAATCCCAATGACGCAACATCTAATACCCAACAATCTCCCCCTTCGCGTCAATTGAGGCAAGAGTCCATTATCTTTGAATTCGCTTCTGCACTTTGTAAATCTTTGGAATGAAGCTCAAAAGTACCTTTGTGAACTTGAATGTACCACATGACCATATCAGAGAAGCACTTGATGTCATCCTTACTATTTCTCTTGAATTTATTCACCAAATCCAATATAAATTCAAGATAGGATGTAGTGTACAGATGTTTGTCAGGAAGAAAGAAGAAGTACTTGCAAAAGTCTGCACCAGTTTGTTGCCTAGCTTGATACACCACGAAGCATCCACCCTTGTAAATCTTCCCTGGCTTCAGCTTTTCAAAGTCCTTTGGAGCTTCCTTATGAACAACAAAATGCTTCTTTTGTAACACCGTGGCTATCTCCACATCCATTTCCCCAATCTCTTGAATGTAAGGCATTATCATCAACTTGAGATGGGACATGACAGGTTCGTATTTTTCATTATCTTTCAACAACATATTGTAGAGTACGATCAAGTCATAGGCGTTAAGACAAGGCAACTATGCGAGTGTGAATTCATAGACCAGGCTGACTGAACCTCTTGCCACTTTGAACTTTGCATTTGGGAAGCTGTCCGTTTTGATTGGTCTTGTGACTTTCACGACAGTTATTTTGCTTGCACACCATGTTTCATATTGTGGCTTCATGTGCTTCAGATAAAATGAGAAAAGCATGTGATCAGCCCCGCTGTTTGTGGATGGAGCGTTCGTAATTTTCACAAAAGAGCGAAACTTGAAGGCCTTTGGAGTGATTAGTAGATCCAGTTGCGAATCTTCTGTGTTTTGAAGATCAAACGACACAACTGGCTCTAACCAATACTGGCTAGGTAAATCAACAGCGTCATGCTGGATTCGCTTTAAAGTCCACTTAGGAAAGAAAAGCTTTTTGCTTTGAAGAGTGGCTTGAGCTTCTTTCTCATCTTTCTCCTTTTCTTTAGCCTCTTGGATATTTCATTGGTGCTCGTCCAGTTCAGCCTCACGAGCCTTTCACTTTTTAAGTTCTTCATCATCCAGCTCTTCGTCTTTGCTGTTATAAATGATTTGATCTTCATTGAAAAGTTTTTCCTTACCTTTAGGCTCAGGTTCCTTTTTGAGAACAGGTTTAGCTGGAGTTTTGGGTTCATCTTTCTTGGACACACTTCCAGCCTGTGAAGCATCACGAACCTCTTGAAGTTTCGCCTTCTCTGCCTTCAAAGTGGTGTTTAGGCCATGAATGGAATCATTGGCCACTTCAGTATTGGACTCAGAAGAAGTTTGGAACTTCTCCATGAAGGCAGTAGCATCTGAGATTAGTTTATCGACTTTTTCGGTCGAAGTTGTGCAAACAGAAGCAGAATCTCAATTGCTTTGTTCATCCTATCAATGTTATTAGAATGCTCCATCGTTATTCTTTCAAAAAGGGACTTGACCGCCGCTTTAGAGTAAGCCTCAAGGAAGCCTTGAAAAAGAGAAGCAGTTGGTCAATTTTATCATGTAGAGATTGGAGTTGCCCTTTCGTAACTAGGGTCTCGACATCACTTTCAGTCCTGATTTGAAAGGGACTATAGGTGAAACCCGTGAGATCTTCACCTTTACCATCACCAAAAATCATGTCTGGATCATCTAGGAGAATGGGAGAAATGGGTGGTGAGACATGAATGGAGAAACCTGAAGTTTTATCCCTCGTATCAGATACATTGACTGAAACTGAAGGTTCAGCTGAGGTGGTTGGTGGGATTGTGGAATCAGAAAATAGTGGATTAGATAGAGGAATGGTGCTGTGAGGTTGAGAGGAAACTAGTGGAGGGCAAGGTGCAATGGTGATTGTTGTTGTGGTGGTTTTAGATGAAGCAGGAGGAGAAGGAACAAAATCGTTGTGAGTTTGAGTTACCTAAGATCAGAAGTAAACTTTTCATTACGAGCAAACTCTCCCTCCTCGTTGCAAACAGGTGGTTCTTCCTCATTACGAATAGCCTGTTCTTCCACATTACGAACATTTGACAAGGTGTCAGATTGCGAATGTTCACTTTTGCTAGGAGTGGGAGTAGGAGACTTTCGCTTACGAGCAGCTTGCTTTGTCTTTCGCTTTTTAGGAGCCGCTTCAGATGGAGCAGCTTTCGCCTTTCGCTTTATAGGCGGTTTCTCAGGTGCAGATGGACCTTCCTGATCAATTTGTTTCTTTTCGCCTTTATTTCCACCCTTTTGGCCCCCCTTTCTTGGGTTTATCAGACTCAGCAATAATTGCTTGCATTTTAGGAGTCAGGGGACGAAACCCTGAAACAGCTAGCTTTCGGTATCCCTCCAAGATTTTGCTGGCCACGGGCACATCTCGAAACATTGCCTCCAGAATAGATCCAATAAAAGAAAATTTATAATTATCAGACAGAATAATCCCTGTGGTGTGAAAAGTAGAGATAGAGGCCATCATCGCATCTGTCATCAATGGAACTTAAAGTTTGTCAATGGATTTTTGAACAATTATGGTCTAGAAACGTGCACAGGAAATCTCACTGTGACGTGTGGTTGAGTGGGTGCTCTGAATAACCTGAGCCCATAGAACTGCTCCATAATCGACATTCAACCCGGTGTAGACACCATACATGATCGCCATGAAGAGCTTGCTAGCGCAATCTGATCCAATCACTCTTTCAGAAAAAGCTTTAAACAAAAGAGTGAAAAGGCCATTCCATTGTTGAGCAGATTGGGTTTCCGGAACTTCGAGACGGTGGTTAGGGTTTCTTTGTAACATATTTGGTAAAACATTTCAAGAAGAGCAACGCTTGACACCGTTTCAGGGTTAATCATGTCTTCTGATTGTGGAAGCCCTAGAAGTGAACAAAATCGAGTTTTGGTAACGGAAGTGATGCGGTTGTGGATCTCAAACGTGATCCTCTATTCTACCTTGACATAGTTTGCAGAAGAATAAGATTTAGACAAGTGCGACATTAGGACATTTTCCATCTTCGTGAGTGCAATTGTCAAAGGAGAGTATTTGAGACACTCAACAATTGGAAGCATAAAGTTGTCGTACTTGCACGGATCAAGATCGATCACCAGATTCTGATGTTGCTTAATAACAATAAATGAAGAGTGTGCAGTTTGATCTTGAGCAGAAAGATTTTCAGAACAACCTGCCATTGTTGAATGCTCGAGAAAGAAGATGAACAGTAGAACACTTTGATCGTTGGAAATCTTTGAGAGGATTTTGTAAGTTGTGAGGAGAGATGAAGCGCTAAAACCCTTGTATACCTGAAGGGTCTAGTTTATGGTTTGGGCTAGGCTATCTGATGTATAGGTCTTAACGAGTCTTTTGTCATGTAATTATGTTGTTTGGACGTGTTTACAGCCAAGAGTCTGTTTACGGCCGTAAACAGGTTTACGGCCGTAAACCTGTTTATGGCCAGCCTTCCCCTATATATAGAGTGTGTCAGAGTCTGTCAGTTATTGTTGTCAGTCAATAGAGTTTACGGCCAGTCCAAGTTGTACCTGACGTTTCTTTGATATAAACGTATGCAAAGCTTGGTTTCATCTTCTTCTACTCCATCCTTATCTTGTTTGATTGTTAGTTGATTAATCATTGGTCAAGATTCTTGACTCAAGGGACTTACAATTGGTATCAGATCAAATCCGGTGTCAAATCATCTTACAATCAAGTTCACGGACAAAGGAGCATAGTTTCATCATTGTTCGAGGCCTGATTTGGTGTCTTCGTGATGTGACAAAAGAACATGGTTTGGCATGCGGACTTAAAGATTGCACAATGAACATGGTGATTTGGTTGTTTAAGAGATGTATTGAATATGTATGGTGTTACTAAAAGGGATCTAGATCTAGTCTACATAAATAACACACACTTACACACTCACTTTACACCTCTCAAGCACACCTCTACAAGTGGTATGAACCCACTATATATAGAGGCGTTTACATGTCTCTCTCTCACTCTTACTAACTAATTAGTCATAAGGCTAATGCACCACATGCAAGTGGGTCTACAAAAGTCAAACCATCTACAAAGTCATATATGAAGAACTTTGCACCCTAACATTCTCCCCCCTCAAAGTTAGGAATAGATGACCCACTTCAAATCTTCCAAAGTCGAGCAACCACGCGGTTCGAGCCTCAAAGGTGACGTATGTCGAAACGAACTTCAATCTTCAATTCTTCCATGATTCTTCAATTTGGGCTCTAGGATTTGAGACTATACAAACCGAGCATCAACGAATGATTAAGAGTATCCCAAACTCCAAATAATCACCCTAAAGTTGAGTATAAAACACACCCCAAAAATCTTTAATAATTCCAAACCCATTTCGAAAATAAATCATTTCCGAACTTCCAATTGCATCATTTCGTAAGATTCAAAACTTCAAGATCACTTCGGTCTTCAAATCCGTGTAATATGAAAAATTCAAGTTCGAATTTCCATATAAATTTATCCCCCTTTTCATAATCGAAATTTGATTATAAAACCTTCAAGGAAAGAGAACGTGCTCTATTCGGAATTTTTCTTGTCAAAACTCCCCCTTAACATGTCGCATAAACTTTGTGCTTCAATCCGGAAAATCCAAAAAAATATTCAATTTTTAGCTTCGTTCACGGATCGCCTTTGACAAAATTTCTCAAAAAATGGGTAGAAATTGTCAATTTCAAAATTCTGCAGTGACCCGTTGCGCCCAAAACACCAAAATATGCAAAACTCTCCCCCTTTTTCAAATCTGGGTAGAAAGCGTCAATTTGCACAAACTGTAGGGGTCTGAAATGCATTTTCTTCAATTTTCAGCAAAAACAATCCTTTTTCGAATTTGGGTATGAACCGCCAAATGTTCGAAACTCAGGGACTATTTTTGAAACTTTTGCACTTTTCTTAAATTCATACGAAATGGCACCATTTTCGTACGAAATCCTTCTTTAATTCGTACGAATCCACCCGTAATCTTTCATACGAAATCGGACCATTTATACCACATCGTTAAAAGTGCAGGGACCATTTTCGTAAGTTTCATGTTTTCTTCATCCCCAATCTAACGAAAGTATAAGCAACGAACGAAGCTTTCTCTTCCCCTAATTTCGTACGAATTCACAACATCATTTGAACGAAACTTTTTCATTCATATTAACGAAAAATTTTCATCTTCTTCAATTTCGTTTCCCAGCCATCATTCACTTCGTACGAAATCATCACAAAAGACACTTTCGTCCTTCCCAATCAACAGATGACCATTACTTACGAACCCAACCCCAAATTTTCGTTAGCAATCAACATTTACGATTCGTTGATTCCAATTCATCTTCAAGCAACAAAGAAATATCGAGTACCAATATTCGTCTGATGCCAAAATCAAAACATCCAATTTCGAATCCTCAAAATCAGTCAAACTCAACATAAACAGCAATAGGATTCGAAATCAAGACGCAACTTCCCAGTCGATTTCAAAAACAGACTTGTTCGATTCAACAATCACACTTCGCTTTTAGTCCAAACCCACAAACATCGCATTCCAGTAAGCTTACACTTTTCGAACAATTACTCCAAAATCCATTATGTATTCGAAATTGATTTCTCAGTATCAACACCAAATCGTTGATTTCCAGTACATCACTCTTCAAAAACGACATCAACCATCAACATTCGAAATAAAAAAAATCAACCCATTGATTCCAAAAGCGAACTTCCAACCATCGACTCCAATCAACTTACAGAGTTCGTCATCAAGAACACAACACATCCAAATTTGAAATTAGACTCAAATTTAGGTTCGATTTCGATATCCATATCCCATATTCAACTTGTAACAACCGATTTCAGCCTTTAATTCACAGAATCATCACTTGAACATCGACCTTGACTTTTTCTCAGTTTCACTTTTCAAAGTCAAAGATCACTAAACACGAAATCAAAGACTCTAATGTCTAATTTCAGATCAAAAAGTGTTCAAGCATCCGTTTTATCAATGTTCTTCACAAAAATTTTCGAATACAGATTCTTGACTCCAACTTTTGTTCTTCGCTTTTCAGTCATGAATACTCGATCATCAATAGACAATATCAACCGATTTCATGGCCTTAATATCATTCGATTTCCGAAAATCGTTGAAGATGCGAACAAGAAGTTTTTCGATCTCAAGAACATAACATCAGTTTATCATCGAGTTCATTAAAATTAATTTTTGTGGAAAAATTGAATACGATCAAGAATAAATTGAGATTATCAATGAACAGATGATAATCAAGAATAAGTTGCAGAATCAATGAATCATTAACATCGATCAACAAAAATAGTTTGATACAATTGAATTTTGATTCAACATAAAAGTTCTTGGTTATTGATTTGCTTAGAACGAGAAAATAGATGTCAGACATATGAAAAGAATCAGATACACCGAATATAACAAATGGATTAACTGTTTGGGCTTTAATCTGGTTATATGAACAGTAACGAATCAATGAGATTTATTTGGGCTTGAATCAATGAACAGTAACACACATGATTGGGCTAGATTTGATTCAAACAAACAAATATGATTAGATCGGAGCTTGATCAACAAAAGAATTATTGGATCATAACAATTGGGTTTTCAAGAAAAATTTGATCCAACGAGTCAAATGATCACAAATCAAAAACGCAACGCACGAATTCAATGAAATTGAGAGAGATCATAGAGAGAGACTCACCAAAATTGCTCCAATTGTGACAGATTTTGCCAAACCGATAATCGTTCTTCAAAAGTCACGTTGATCGTGAAAACCAAGCTCTGATACCAATTGATGTGACAAAAGAACATGGTTTGGCATGCGGAATTAAAGATTTCACAATGAACATGGTGATTTGGGTGTTCAAGAGATGTATTGAATATGTATGGTGTTACAAAAAGGGATCTAGATCTAGTCTACATAAATAACACACACTTACACACTCACTTTTACACCTCTCAAGCACACCTCTACAAGTGGTATGAACCCACTATATATAGAGGTGTTTACATGTCTCTCTCTCACTCTCTAACTCATGAGTCAAAAGGCTAATGCACCCCATGCAAGTGGGTTTACAAAAGTCAAACATTCTACAAAGTCATACATGAAGAACTTTGCACCCCAACACTTCGTAACAAAAGGGGATCAGATCCGCTAAAAAATCGTGTTTTCATCAAAATCTGGGCATTTACGGTCAAGAGTTCACGGCCACAAACTCCTATTCACGGCCGTAAACTGATAATCTTCAGTGACCGTAAACAGTGTATCTTCAGAAACCGTAAACAGACTATCTTCATTGACCGTAAACTCCTTAACCGGAAACTCGGCCATAAACTCAACCCTAAACTCAACCGTAAACTGTGTTTGCGGTCGTAAACTAGTGGCTGTAAACTACCTTCTTGGTGTTTTAGTTTATTTTTTCAAGTCATTTTCAAAATTAAAAAAAAAATTGATTCTCAAAGCCAAGCAATTCATCATGAATTGGATTCAATCATGGGAACAACCACTCGCATTCCACGTTTGTTATCTGCGAAAGGGTTCCCGGAATGGAAATACCGGATCAAAAAATATATCAAGATGAAAGACTTTAAGGTTTGGCGAAGCATTCTCAGAGGACCAGTCAGAATCACTACTACTGTAACACCCCGTTTATTTATTTAATAAATAAATAAATTAATCGATGAATGAATCGTAGCCCATAAATCAGTAATTATATGGCAGAGTGTTGGTCTCGATGGATTAATTGTCAGTTATAGAAGTTTGGGGTTAAAAGTGTAAGTTCTGGGATTTATTTTTTAATGATTTTTAGAAGACAAGGGGTATTTGGTAAATTCTGGGCCAAATATGAAAAGGATTGGTATGGGAGGGGCTGTATTGTAAATCTCGGACCTAATTTGTAATGTATTTAGATGGAAGGGGTTAAAAAGGTAAAATATGGACCTGCTGTGAAAGAAAAAAAGAAAAGGAGGGGCTAATGTTGTCATTATGTGCTATAGTTTAGAGAGGCACCAGGTATATAGAACATACGGGAACCCTAACCCTAGGATCAAGTCCAGCCGCCACCTTCAATCTTCAGCCGCCACATCTCTTCACCTTATGCCTCCCTCTTCGTCTCCGGCACCGTTGCCACCCTTAAGCCTCCACCACCAGCATTGTCTACTGCCATTGAGGACATTGAGCCGCCACCCGTGACCTCCCCAGTCGCCAGCATAGAGTTTCTCAGCCGCCGACGACAACAACCACCAGAAACTGCCACCCTTTTTCCTTCTCTTTCTTCTCAGCTGCCTTAGCTTCTTCTAGCCGCCGTCGGACGTCGTACGTAACCAAGGAAAGCCACAGGGATCGACGTTGCGATCGTGGGAGGACCAGTCGAGCTGTTGATGATGGGTTTCGTCTCTATGGACGCTGCCATGCGACTGTTCTTCCGTGAAGCCGCTATCAACATCGTTTGCCGCAGTCAGCCACCGCTGTGGTTTGTAGTTCGTGATTAGGTGGTGAGTGAGTGTGGTTCCTGTCGAATAAATGTCACGAAACACCACCATGGCGGTCGGCCATGGTGGTTGTCGCTGATAGCGGAGCTGCTACCGGACTTCTTGTGTTACCATCGCCACCAAGTGGGTGGTTGGGTTCGTTTGCAACAGAAAACGTATGTGTGTGTATGTTTATTTCAGTTAGGTGATGTTTGGGTGTTGTTTAGCCAGAATTCTTGAAGAACAGCCACCACCACCACCGTGAGGAGGTGGCTGCCGCCACGAGCCACTGCCAGCCACCATGGTGTGGCTGTGTGTGTATTAGTTAGTGTGTGTATTTTGGATAAAAGCCTTGTAATTGTAATTTAATGGAATAATGAAAATAATAATAGTAACCACCACCGTATGGTGGTGGCCGCCGCCGTGAGCCGCCATTGGCCACCACTACCCGGGGCGGTAGTGGGTCGTGCCCCGTAAGCAAGCCCTAATGGACCTAGCAAGACCTAAATGGGCTTAAAGACTTATTTGGGCCATGTTTGAGTGAAAAAGCCCAAATTGCAAGTATTTGGGCCTTGGACTTATTGGACCCACTTTTGGGCCATTGAGATTGGATTGTGTATTAAGCCCAATTTCTCCATATCAATTATCTAGTAGAGTAAAGGACTTAATGGATTAAGTCCTTAATGGGCTAAGTGAGAAAACCCTAATATTCACTTGGGCTTTGTGTTGGGCCATCCAAGAATAATCAAATCGAGTAGAGTAATTAGTTGGGCTTTAGGGTAAGGCCCATATGAAAGATTGGGCGCAATTTGGAATATTGGGCCATAGATGGGCCATAGTTTGGGCCTAGGTGGTTGTATGATATTGGGCCCTTAGAATGAGACATGTTGGACTGGACTGAATAATTGGGCCTTAAGGGAAGTCCATGTAGAGGTTTGGGCCCAATTTCGAAAATTGGGCCATAGTTGGGCCTTGGTCCATTATTAGATTTTTGGGCCTTTGGTTTGGGCCTTGGACTGGAGTCAAGCTAAGACAGGGGTAAAGTAGTCTTTTACCCAAGTATGGACTTATGGTTATGAGTTGGAACCCAATTATTAATTGGGTGTTATTTTGGTATTGACAGTTCGGGAATCTGTCATCCAGCAGGTAGGGTTGAGTCTGCAGAATTTCAGCAGTGTGGGATTGTATCTACGGGACTTCAGCAGCGTGAGGTGAGTTTCCTTCCAGTAGGAAACGGTCTACGGCCACAATGACGGACCGTTTATTTAGCAATAGTTCCGGACCTCGGTCCGATGCAGTTGTTCAGTGTGCTTGATGTCTTCGTGATTCAAGCATGTCTTTGTGTTATGTGTTCCGAACTTCGGTCCGATGCAGTATGCAGTATATGTGTTTATGCTAGTAGTTATGATTATGTTATGCTAAGTTCAGTCAGTTTCCGGACTTCGTTCCGATGCAGAGGGCAAGGCCCTGGTTAGTTCCGGACTTCGGTCCGATGCAGAGGGCAAGGCCCTGGTTAGTTCCGGACTTCGGTCGGATACAGTTTCCGGACTTCGGTCCGATGCAGAGGGTAAGGACCTGGTTAGTTCTGGACTTCGGTCCGATGCAGTTTCCGGACTACGGTCTGATGCAGAGGGCAAGGCCCTGGTTAGTTCCAGACTTCTGTCCGATGCAGTCTCCGGACTTCGGTCTGATGCAGTGGGCAATGCCCAATACGTGTTTATATGTTATTGTATGGTATATGGTAGTTTAGGGGAGTTCACTAAACTTCATGCTTACAGTTTCAGTTTTGGTTTCAGGTACTCAGTTTCCAAAAGAGGAGCTAGGGAAGATTGCAGTGCACACACCATTTGTTCAGCCAGGGATGTTTATACTCTGATATACTTGACAGTTGTTATAATATTTTGAGATACATTGCTTATGATTTTTATATGAGGTTTATTGACTATGGTTTTTATTATTAAATTAAATGAAATTTTCAGACTGTGTTTTTGGGATGTTACAACTACTCTTGCGAATGGACAAATAATTGACAAAGTGTATGCTGATTACAATGATGAAGACTTTGAAAAGGTTGAAGAACAGGAAAGAGCAATGGATACTTTAACTATGGTTTTATCTCCTGATATTGCTCAAGGATTCAGAGAGTAAGATTCAGCCAAGGCATTGCGGGAAGCTTTAATTGAGGTCTATGAGGGTAATGAAGATATGAAGCAGAGTCGCCAAGACAAGTTAAGACAGAAATTCAATATGTTTAATTATGTTCTTGGAGAATCTCTAGAAGCCCAGTTGCAGTGTTTTACCACACTCACCACTAAAATGAGTTCAGCTAGGATTTTTGTGACTAAGTCTGTGATAAACAAAAAGCTGCTGAATTCACTTCCGAAAGCATGGGATATGAACATGGCTGTCATCAAGAAGATGAAAGATCTCAATCGTCTTAGTCTTGCTGAAACTATGGCAATCATCAAAGCCTGTGATCTTGATGATAAATAAAGAGAGATCAATCATGTGAATTCCTACTCAACTGCAAATCTTGGGATTTCTTCAAATAATGCCTTTTCATCTTTTACCTCCTCTCCAAGTCAAACTTTTTCCATTCAACAATCTCAGAATCAAACTTTTGTTACTCCATCAGCTGCACCATTTGTTGCTTCGTCATCTATGTCTCATCCACAAAGTCAGTCTTTTGTTATTCCACAAGCTGTTTCCTCCTCCAAAGCACCACTTATGGTTCCTGCTCCCAATCCCAAAGAAAACGATGAAAGTTTAGTTCTTGCCACTGGATTTGTCAATTGCTAGAATGCACTTGTAGCTGGAGAGCTTCCACCTCAACTCTCATTTGCTGATCTGGATCAAATTCATCCAGAAGATGTGGAAGAAATGGATGTTACTTGGCAGATAGCAGTGACAATGTTCAGGGCAAAGCAATTTGCAAAGAAGACGGGAAACAACAACTGGGGGATGAATACTGACAAGAAGGTTGGGATTAACAAGGGCAAGCTTCGGTGTTACAATTGCCACGAGCCAGTTCATTTTGCTCGTGAGTGTCCAAAGCCAGAAAGAAGGGTAAGTAATGATAGAACAATGGTTCCAGTGGGAAATAGTCGTGGAAGTGCTACTATCAACAGTGAGACTGCTAATCTGGCAGTAGTTGCTCAGTCCTTTGACTGGGAGGACCAGATTCAGACACTGAATATTTCAGGACCTGAGAGTGCTCACTTTGCTCAAATCGATGATGCTCCAGAAGAGAAAGCTGAAGTTGATCCTGAAGAAGAGATGATGGAGTTGCAGTTTGCCTTTATGGTATCTTCTACTACAGAACCTGAAAAGAAAGAGGTAAGTCGGTCTTCTGGTTCTCAAACATGCATTGATAATGTCAAAATTTTACTTGAGCATATAGATTTATTGTGTAGAGAGAACGAGGACCTAAAATACGAAGGATATCAACTTAGAAAAGGACAGAAACCTCTAAAAGCACAATTAGAAGCAAAAACAAATGATTTTAGAAAACTTCAGGAAGAGTATAGCAATAAGTGTGTCAATTATATATTTGTGACTGAACAACTTGTTGAGTTAACTGCTGAGCTTGACACATTGAAAAAGAACTTTGAAAATGCGGATTTTAATTTCAGAAAATTTGATGTGTCAAGTGAAGTGGTTGCATCAATAATGGAAAATAGTTTGAGGTTTAAAAACAATCAGTCAAAGGGTTTAGGATATGATAAAGTGCCTAATCCTTTTAATCATAATTATCAGTTTAAGCCATTTACTGAAGAAGAAATGGACAAAGAGTTATTTCTCAAATATGGCAAACCAGCTGGATTTGTGTCAGGAGGTAGTATTAATTTTGAAAATACTAATGTTTCTACTTCCCATGCAGACCAATCTTTAAGTCAAACCAAGCATGAAGTTGAAGGATGTGTGTCTGATAATAAACTTGTTTCAGAATCTGCTGTTCCTATTTCAGATGATAACACTTTTGTTTCTGATGTTAAAATAAATGATATATCTTATGATGATTCTGCATCACAAAATGACAACTCAAACTTTTTCGATATATTTGATGATTTGTTTGACAATACCGATATTTCTATTTCAAGCACATCCACTTCACCAATCACACACCTTGGTTCACCCTCACCTATCACACAATCTGATTCTTGCACATGTTCTTGTGGGAAAAGTAAGGGTGTCATTAAAGAAAATAAACCAGAGAAAGGGCATTTGTGCATTTTTCGTCTCAAAGAGGAGAGAACGAGTCTCGAGGAAGGTCTTTAACTAGAAAGTCCTCGAGATCTCGCCCTCGGGATGACGATTGGAAGGCTAATCAAAACAAGAAAAGGGCAGTTTTTCAAAAGAAAAAACAGGTTTTCAATAATAAAGTCACAAATAGTTTGCCAAAATCGAACAAGGCTAAGCCGAGGTCGGTTTCGTCAAAGAGCGGATCTGGATCTTCAACCACTTCTGGTAGAAAATCCAAATGCTCAAAGCAAAAAGGAAAGAAAATTGTTTCAAAATCTCCCGTGATTTTTAAAAAAACCTAAATACCAGTGGGTGCCCAAATTAACTTTTAACCAATCATCATCATCCTCTGAAAGTGTTTTAAATAATGATTCAAAATCAAAAATTTCAAAAGATAAATCTGTGATTGTAAAGGGTCAACCCAGGAAAGTAATGACTTTGGTCCCCAAATCTAAATGAGCTCGCTCATTTTGCAGGGACAATTGCAGAGGAATGTCATCAAACCTTGGTATGTCGACAGCGGCTGCTCCCGGCATATGACAGGAGACATCTCCCAGTTGAACGACATTCAAACTTTTAATGGGGGATTTGTTTCCTTTGCGGGCAGAGAAGGTGGAAAAATCACTCAGAAAGGAACTGTGACAAACAGAGTGTTGAGTTTTGAGCGTTTCTCAGATTTGTGAAAAGGGTTATTCAACGCATTTTACTGATAAAGAGTGTCTGATCCTGAAGCCATGCACTGTCATCCCGGATGAGTGGATTCTTGTTAAATCAAAGCGGGATGGAAATGCATACATCATCGACATGAATAGCAACATTCCTGAACAAGTCGCCTCCCTCTTTTCAAAAGTCTCAGAATAAAATGCTATGATGTGACACCGAAGACTCGGTCATGCGAACGCTAAGAATCTGAATCGTCTTGCTAAAAATGAAATGGTGCGTGGCCTACCTGTCAGAGACTTCATAACATTGGAAAAGTGTGTGTCATGTGCCCAGGGAAAGCATCACAGAAAACCACACCTGCCAAAACAGGTTAATTCAATCAGCCAGGTGCTCCAATTATTGCATATGGACTTATTTGGTCCGGTCAATGTCCTAAGCATCAACATAAATTCATACTATCTAGTTGTGATCGATGACTTCTCGCGTTTCATGTGGGTCTTCTTCTTATCCAATAAAGTTGGGGTATCTGATCTGATTAAGAAGTTCATTGTGATGATTGAGAACCAAACAAATCACCGGGTGAAGGCGCTTCGAACTGATAATGGAACATAATTCAAGAATGCGGTTCTTGATCACTTTTGCGCAGAAAAGGGAATTATACGTCAATATAGTTCTGTTCGCACACCTCAACAAAACGGTATTGCTGAACGGAGGAATCGAACGTCGCAAGACGCTGCAAGGACGATGCTGTGTGACTCAAAGATCCAGTTTTCTTCTGGGCTGAGGCGATCAACACATCATGTTATGTTCAAAATCTTGTTTTGATCAACAAAGCCCAGATGAAGACTCCGTACGAAATTCTATATGGTCATAACCCATTTATCAGTCATTTCTGCGTATTTGGCTGCCCTTGTACCCTTCTGCACCTGGAGTCCAACCCGAAGTTCAATGCCAAAGCTGATGACTACTATTTTGTGGGGTATGTTGCTCGCACTGCGTACAGGGTCTACAACATAAGAACAAAGCAAATCGTAGAATCCTTCAATGTGCGTTGGTTGGAGGAGAATGAAACGGATGCTAGATTGGCTCCTGATTGGCTATTTGATTACATGTGTTTGTTCAAATCGTTTAATGTATGTTCAGATAGTTTATCTGGTTCTACTTCTGGTTCGAAGTTTGTACCTAAAGATGAAGACGAAGAAGTTGTTTACAGACCGTCGATAGTGTCTTCTGCAATTCCTACGGTGGAGTCATCTGTTCTAATTACTTGTGCAGAATCTCCAAGTCAATAAAACGCTCAAGATGATGATGCTACACCTCTTACTCATGTTGAAAGAGAGTTCATGTCCAGAGATGCTTCCATTGTTACTCAAACTTTTATGGAACTTCTCTTTCCTGAGCAAATTGCTAATGAGTTTGTGGCAGATCCTTGTAACGAGACAGGTTCGTCTGAAGTGAATCATTCGGCAAATGATAGAGTTATCAACATTCACAATCTTCTCGTTTCAATCAATGACATCAGCCAGGAGATACCCTCCCGTATTCAACGCGATCATCTGATCGAAAATGTCATTGGCCAGCTGGGTGATGGTGTTAGAACAAGAAGTCATAGTGGAGATGTTAATACATGTCTCTATTCAAACTTTATCTCTCAAATAGAGCCAAAGAACGTTGAAATGGCTTTGAATGAGCCCAGCTGGGTAGATGCTATGCACGAAGAGTTAAATCAATTTGAAAAGCTTGGGGTTTGGACGCTGGTTGAACTACCTAAGGGAAAAAAAGTCTCTTGACACACGTTGGGTATACCGCAATAAGCAGGATGATTCTAGACTCATAGTGCGTAATAAGGTGAGATTGGTGGTTTGTGGGTGTAGACAGATCGCGGGTCTTGACTACACCGAGGTTTATGCTCCGGTGGCTCGCTTAGAGGCTATCCGTATCTTCCTTACATACGCTTCCTACATGAACTTCATGGTTTACCAGATGGATGTCAAGACAGCCTTCTTGTATGGCAAGGTGAAGGAAGAAATCTACGTTGATCAACCCCCAGGTTTGTTAACTCGAAATTTACTAATGACGTCCACAAGTTGGACAATGCATTGTATGGGTTAAATCAAGCTCCTGGAGCGTGGTATGCAACTCTCATAAAGCACTTGCTCGAGCATGAATATTCTCGTGGCACTATCGATCAAACCTTGTTCATCAAGCATGTAGGTAATGATCAAATTCTAGTTCAGATCTATGTTGACGACATTATCTTCGGATCTACAAGTCCTCAGCTATGCAAGGAGTTTGAAGGCGTTATGAAAAAGAGGTTTGAGATGAGTTCGTTGGGTGAGATGACCATGTTTTTGGAGCTTCAGGTCCAACAAAGATCAACCGAAATCCTGCTCCATCAACCAAAGTATGTGGATGATATACTTGAGAAGTTCGGGTTTCAAGACGCAAAACCTTCTTTGACGCCAATGGCTGAGAGACCCCTGCTGACTCCATATACTGATGGCGAATCCGTAGATCAAACTCACTACAGATCGATGATCGGATCGTTGATGTATCTAACTGCAAGCAGACCATACATCATCTTTGCAGTTTGTCAATGCGCTCGATATCAGGCCAATCCTAAACTTTCACATCTTATTGCTGTCAAAAGAATCTTTCGGTATCTCAAAGGCAACCCAAAATTGGGTCTTTGGTATCCGAAAAATTCTGAATTTGATTTATATGCTTTTGCTGACAGTAATTATGGAGGCTGTGAGCTTGATAGGAAATCAACATCAGGTGGGTGTCAATTCCTTTGTGACCGGCTGGTGTCATGGCAGTGCATGAAACAGCACACCGTCTCAACCTCAACAACAGAAGCGGAATATGTTGCTGCCATTGCTTGTTGTTCTCAAGTTATCTGGATGCAACATCAGTTGTTGGATTACGGTTTGAACTATCTAGAAACCCCTATTTTTTGTGATAATGAGGCTGCGATTCAGATTGCTAAAAATCTAGTCCAACATTCAAAAACCAAGCACATTGATATCAAAATTCATTTCATCAGAGATTGTTATGAGCGTTCGCTCATTCGGCTGGAACAGGTTCCCACTGCTAATAATGTGGCGGATCTGTTCACAAAGCCGTTTAACAAAGCTTGATTCGATGTGCTTGTGAGGTTTTTGAAAATGATACGTTTTGAGGACTAATTTTTGTTTTTAGGATAGTTTAAATTTGCGCATGTTATTTTCATTCTCACCCATGCACAAATTTAAGGGGAGAAATAAACAAAAACCAAACAAAAATTTAAAATCTCAAAATCCAAATACATTAGAAAATCAGAAAATCAAAAAAATATGTTGCTGATAGTTTCTGTTTGTAGGTAATGTGCTGGAAAGAGATATAATCATGTCATAATAGCCAATCTGAATCTGTGTAAGATACCAAAGGTGAATTGTCTAAGTTCTGTGTTCGATGCGCCGGTAGGCACGAAAGTTTTTAAAATGTACTTGACTAGGATCAGATGAACTTAAGGAATCTAGAGACCTGACAAATCTTGAACTAGATAGTTCCATTTAGCCTGATAATACGACGCTTGGGTAGGTTGAGCAGAGAGATATACATAGGAATTTGCGGATACATTAAATGATCTGTATCTAGAACTGTGGATTAACGTTTCCTCGATGTGCGGACTTTGTCCTTAATTCCGGTATTGGCGGGGTAACTGGGGAATTCCGATAAATTAGGTCTGTAGAAAATTATTTTCTTTCTTTCTCTCTGTTTGTCATATGTTGCTTTCTCTGCTGATTGGAAGAGATCCGACCTGGAATGCAACATATGCAACTCTGTCTCTCTGCATCTTCTTCTATGCTATTCTTTCTACCTGTTAGTCATATGCTGTCTCCTTTGCGTGATTAACAATCTGACCTGGTTCACAGCATATGCAACCTTCTATTTCTCAATCCCACTAAACTCTAGTTAGTGATATGTTTCACTCTCTTCGTGATTGGAAAAGATCTGACCTGAGTGTAGAACATATGCATTCTAAATCTGATTTCTTCCTTAATAATTGTCTGCTCATCTGAAGTAAGGAGTATTCTGGAAGACCTTGATTATTGGGGTATATCAGGAAGCGGGAAACACGTTCTAATACAATTAAAATTGAATATTTTATAGGTGGTATATAGATCTCGCTGCTCAATTTTGGTGGACAACAATATCCTTGGTCGTCGTCAACTGAATGGACTTTTAGGAATATTATCTAAGTTCATAGGATTTGATGTCTTGTCACTTATAGTATGTCCTAAATTTGTCACAACCTTTCGTGTTTAAGTGGACCACAATACCGGCGATCGACCAGACATGGACATGAAGGTAGAAGTACCAATAAGTGGATTAAGGCTGTCTAACAACTTTGATCCCAATAGCACAAAAAATTTATTAGTATTAGTTGAGGTGAAATTAGTGTTAATTCATTTTAATTTTATTTTTTTATTTTATTTTTAATTTTTAATTTTTATTTTCATTTTTTTTCAATTATTAAAAATTTTAGTTTGTTTTTTAAAATTTGTTTCATGTTATTTTTATTTTATTTTATTTTATTTTTTGTCCTCAAAATGTTTTATTTTGTAAAAAAAAAATTAAATTTTTGGGTTTTAGGCTTTATTTTTATGCATTGTGGATTGCAACCCAATTTTTTGGACCGGGTATATAAAGAAAAGTGTACAACCGAAAACCTTTCCACTCCTCATTTTCGTGTTTTCGGCCACAAACTCTAATTCTCTCTCTCTCTCTCTCTCTCTTAAATTTTCTTTTTGGTGAGTTCTTGTGAAATTGATCGGTTCAATCTGTAGGTATGCTATTTTCGATCCTCAGATTGCCATTCTCGCATCAAATCGACTTGTATTGAGGATTTAATCGAAGAAAAATCGAACTGTCGGCGTTTACGGCCAGGCAGTTTACGGCCAGAACGTTTACGGCCAAGAAGTTTACGGTCGATGTTTACAGCCAGAGCTTACGACTAGGTGTTTACGGCCATGAGTTTACGGCCGTGAACTCCCTTTAACCGTAAGCTCAGTTTTGGTCAACAAACTTTGACTTTTCTTCATTTGTTCGCAACATGAGTAAAACATCAATTTTAAATGTTTAAATAAATTGTTTTCTCACTTGGCTTGGTTTGCGCAGGTTGAAATTGTAGATCTAAAATTCGCTGACAGTCACAACTTGGCAATTCTTTTAGCTGATCCTCCCGTTGCTCATGGAGAGTTCAAGTCAATGATGCATGGACTAAGGGAATGTTGCCTGACCACTGCTCTTACTATTAATCCATCAATTTATCAAGGCATAATCAATGAATTCTGGAGGTCAGCTGATGTAAAGAAAGGAGAAGATGGATCTGTATATGTTGAAGCTACAGTAAAGGGTTGCAAAATCATCATCACAGAACAATTCATCAGGGGCGTTTTGAAAATCGACGAGCAATCTACCTTCCTACTGAGATTGAAATCGATCAAGTTTAGGAATTTCTCAACAAGATGGGCTATGAAGGCGAATTTCCTCCGACAATGAAGAAGCTGCTACCACCTTACTGGAGGTTTCTAGCTCATGTCTTTGTGAGCTGCATATCAGGAAGAAAATCTGGCGCGGATGAAATTTCTTTAAGGAACACAGGTGCAATCATTTCACTCGCTGCGAGACTGGATTTCAACTTCTCTGAGTTCGTTCTTGACAAGTTGACTATGAACATCAAACGAAAAACAAGGGACAAGTTCTTGATGTATCCAAGGTTTATTCAAGTGTTCATCAATGAGAAATTTCATGTGATGATTAAAGAAGGAGAAACTATTGACATGAAGTCTCTTGGGCCGAACACTGTCGGGCTAATCAAGCAAAACCGAAAGGGAAAAGTTACTTTTCAAGGAAAGTATCCCTTAGTGAAGTTTGGTATGTTTGCCGATTCAAGCGAGGCTTCTGAGTCTTATGTGTCTTTAGACCGCGTATCTTCTGAAGACGATGTCATTTCCAAAGAAGATGTTATTCCTATATCAGATCACGAAGATAATATAGTTACACCTGTTGCTATAGTGGCTGAAGAGCATGACTTGCAGTCTGTGCATGTTGAGAGTGACTACAATGAGGGAACGATGGAAGAAGTAATTGAAAATGAAGGAGATGGTGTTGATTCGCTTAATGATCTTGATCTTTCAGGTTATGACAAGGATGACATTCCTTTGAATTTTGGAGGCAATGATAACCTCTTGTGCAATCAAGACCTTGACTCGTTTTTTGACAGTATCCATGATGTTGCTCATCCAAAAACGGAGATAAGGGATACAGAAGATGTTCTTGAAACAACGCCTCTTACTTCCAACCAAATGGCTGACACTACAACACTTATGGAGACAACTTCAGGGATTCCTCCCCTTGAGGATTTTATTCCTACTACTGAGCCATTTGTGAGTGAACCGTTGACGACTCAGACCTCCCAGCCTCCATTGAAAAGGAGAAGACATGATCTGAGGTAGGGAGTATTGATTCCAGAACTATCTCAAGGCCATCTGACTCATCCAACAACTACTTTTGCTGCTGATTCATCTATACCATCCCACGAAGGACCAAGCACCATTTTTGATGTTGGTGGTTCGTCAGCTCCCCTGGGATCATCTCCTCCTAGGCCTTTTCATGATGCTGCCTCTGTGAGGCTTGCTATGCATCTGACCCAACAAAAAAGCTCAGTGCCTTCCTCCCGCGCTAAAGGAATTTCTATAGAAGAAAGCCACTCAGGAGAGGATGATTCCACCGTGCACGAACATAGAAAGGAGATCAGCATGCTAAACCAGAAAAACATTGACCTTGATATTCGTGTAGTTGATCTTGAAGCCGAAAAAGCTCAGTTTATCATTCATGTTGCAGATCTTGAAGCAGATACGACTCTGAAATCAAAATAAATCTCTGATCTGCAAACACACATGGGAAACATAACTGCATGATACTTTGACTTGAAGAAGAAACTGGCAGAAGAACTTGGCGACAAGTTCAAATCATCCGTTCAAGAATTCAAAGATGGCCAACCATCTCAAGATACCCCTGTTAACCCGCCCGCTGAAAAAAATCGGGTCGTTAATCGCTTTGAAAAAGAACCAGTTCAAGTACCCAACGTTGTTGCACTAAAACACGCCAAATTAGCAGCATCCGACAAGAAAAAGAAACTATTGTTCAAGAAGAGCTCAGATCAGAACACTCCTGGAGATCAACCCAAAGTCACCGTCACTGATCTTGAAAAGAAAACATTTGGACACAGGTACTGTGATAGAACAGGAATTGTGTCATGGGGTTTTCATGACAGGCTAAACATGTGGATAGTGAGACGCAAAAGCAAAAACGTGGAGTATTACAAAGACTTTCATAATATCAGTTCATGGAAAACGGTTGATCTTTCAGAACTATCCAGTGCTCCAATTGCAAATCCATCAGGTGATCCACGGGCAACTCATTTCAAGCTTTTCTTGGAAGACCAAGTAAAGAAGGGATTTCCTGGCATGAAGACTACTGATTCCTTCATTAAAATATTCCCTAAAGTACTGGATCCCAAGACAAATCAGCCTTTCCAGACTGTGATGTGGCCACCGACCAACCAAGTTAGGCAGATTCTTGTGTTGCAGAACTTCTGTGATGGGTCTCTTGCGAATATGCTCTACTGGGTGTATGATGAAACCACTGCGACTGCTATCATTAAGTTTCAAGATGTTTGCTTTCACCTGTTCAAAAAGAGAGACCTACTTCAATTCGGAAAGTGGGATATTCATCATTTGGCACTTCATCAGATCAAAGTGGCTGAACAGATCTTCGAGCATGCTGCTAAAGAATACATGACAATGGTTGTAGAGATCATTGCAAAAGAGATGTGGCATGGCGCGATGGGGGGGGGGGGGGGTCCGATGTGCTTATCGTTGAAAAGGACTAATTCAAAGCTAGCCTCAAACCAAGGGGGAGATTGAAGGGTCTAGTTTATGGTTTGGGCTAGGCTATCTGATGTATAGGTCTTAATGAGTCTTTTGTTATGTAATTGTGTTGTTTGGATGTGTTTACGGCCAGCGTTCCCCTATATATAGGGTGTGTCAGAGTCTGTCAGTTGTTGTTGTCAGTCGATAGAGTTTACGGCCAGTCCAAGTTGTACCTAACGTTTCTTTGATATAAATGTGTGCAAAGCATGGTTTCATTTTCTTCTACTCCATTCTTATCTTGTTTGATTATTAGTTGATTGATCATTGGTTAAGATCCTTGTCTTAAGGGACTTACAATACCGTTCGATTTGTGAGAAGAATTCGGAGAGCGATTGTCTCGATTACTGAAACGTCACCTGAAAAAGTGCGATTTGACAACTGTTCACGTCAGATTAATACGTCATACAACGATAAAGTAGACGTCCGTTCAAAACTTCATGTGCCCATTTGAATTCTTATCCTCAGTGAATTGCCACGTTATCTTTGCCCTTTCGCAGTTGAGAGTGATTCCATTTGTCTCATATGAAAGCAAACTTCGTTTTAAGAGAACATAAGTTGAACTACGAACCTGAAACTAAATGTAAGTAACACGAACCAGATTTTTGAAAATCACTAGGATCTTCGTGCAAGAGTGTCAAAGATAATGAAATACAACAATACTTATATGTGGGATTTTGTGATGTAAAAATAAAGACACGAAACTGTGGATCCCGGGCAAAGATCTCTTCCTTCGAAGTCAAGACAGACTAAGAAGTGTCTGTGCAGTTTCCCGGTGAAATACGATCAAGTGTTTGATAAGAAACATTGAAATACATCTTTTATTAAGGATAAATGGGTGGTTTAACCTCCAACCAAACAATGAACTTGATATAAGTACGAATGTTGGATGAAGGACTCGTGTGACCAGTGTAGTCAGTTGAAAGGGTAGGTATGGAATTATTTTGATAACAAGATTTGATTCTGAAATATCAAAAAAAAAAAAAACTGGATCTTGCGGGAAGAAGTGTCTTAGGACAAGAACATGTCATAAAGATCTCGCAAAAGAAAAAGAGATTTCTTGGTAAAAACCACCAAAGTGGCTTTCGTTAAATCCATGGTGAAAATCTTGAACATTTAATTGTTCACCGTCAATTCATTTAAGTGTGTTGGATTTTGGGTTTCACTCAATTTGTGGTGGATGAAGCTAAGATCATTAGATGTTGTGTAACCATAAACCTTAGTGGTATAGCTGAGAGTCTCAAGGGTTACATTCATGAGTATGAAGGCAGTGGAGAAGTGTGAACGTGGTTCCAGAGAAGCGAATGTACCTCTGCTATGCGAAAGTGACCAAGCAGATAACTCTTAACTCAAATGAGAAGAGTAAGGTAGCTCACGACTAATGTGAATTTAACAACCTGGTTGGGAAGAAACGATTGGTAGAATCGGTTCATTAAGGATTCACATCAAGTCGATTGAGGCTTCGGACAACATGCAACAACATGCTTCTAGGGACACTTAGCTAATACATAGATAAAGAGATTCATACCTACCCCATCACACAAATTGTGATATGATACGAACCTGTGCCTCCATGATCTTCTTAAGATATTTTTGGTGTTTTTGAGATTTTTGAAAATAAAAGAAAAAAAAGTTAAACACAAATAAAATATTTGTGTATTTGAGGCTTTCCGAAAAAAGTTAAAAATAGAAAAGATTGAAAAACGAAATAAAGATAAGAAATAATATACATAAAGTACAAAAGGATATTGGAAAATCTGAACAATGAATGAACAGTTGACTGTGAATTACTGCGAGCGTTCACACCGATTCGCAGTGTTAAAGTAGACTGCGAATGAACAGTGGACTGCGAACTACTGCGAACGTTCGCACCGATTTGTAGTGTAATCATTATGTATGCGAAAGTGGTTTCGGAACAGATTCAACTTCCGTCATTCCCAGGCCTTAAAGAATTCTACTAAAGGTTGTTTAAGGCAAGGCTTTTGTGAATATGTCTGCTAACTGATCAGAGGATCTTACGAAGTGAATTTCAAGATTTCCATCTTTGACGTGATCCTTAATGAAATGATACCTGAGTGCTATATGTTTCGTTTTTCAGTGTTTCACTGGGTTGTGAGAAATGTGAATGGCACTTTCGCAGTCACAGTATAGTGGGATTCGTTTCATGATTAAGCTATAATCACGAAGTTGGCTTTGAATCCAAATGACATGGGATGTACATGAGGCAGCTGTTATATATTCAACTTCAACTATTGACAAGGATCCACATGTTTTCTTCTTGGATTGCCAACTGACAAGTTTGCCATCGATAAATTGGCATCCTCCAGTTGTGCTCTTTATATCTAATCCACATCCCCCAAGGCCAACATCCTAAAATGCTTGTAGGAAGAAGCCTGAGTTCGCAGGATACCATATGCCAAGTGATGAGGTTCATTTCAAGTATCTGAAGATATTCTTGACGGTCACTATGTGAGGTTCACGAGGATTTGCTTGGAACCTAGCACAATAACAAACGGAAAACATAATGTCTGGTCTACTAGTTGTTAGATACATCAATGATCCTATCATTTGATGATAAAGGGTCATATTAGCATTTGGTTTTTTCAGAGATGGTGTTAGTTTCGTTCTGAATGCCGTTGGAACCTTCGTTTTTGAGTCTCCCACCATGCCAAACTTAGTGAGCAAACTCTTCGTATATGCTTCCTGATGTATGAAAATGCCTTCTGGTCCCTATCTTATATTCAATCCAAGGAAAAAGTTAATTGGACCCATGGAGCTCATCTCAATTTTAGTTTCCATCAATTTTCGGAATTCAACTGTTAGGTTGGGATTCGTAGAACCGAAAATGATGTCATCAATATAAATTTGGATGATCATCAAGTGGTCACCCTCTTTCTTGCGAAAGAAGGTTCGGTCAACTGAACCTTGTTTAAATTTGGACATTTTATGGAAACGAGTGAGAGTTTCGTACCAGGCGCTTGGAGCTTGCTTCAGACCATAGACTGCCTTGTCTAAGATGTAGTAGTGATTGGGATACTTCTGGTTTACGAACACAGGTGATTGTTCCATGTATATAGTCTCTTCTAATTCTCCGTTCAAGAATGCACATTTAATATCCATCTGAAATACCTCAAAGTTCTTGTGCGCTGCGTACGCCAAGAAGATGCAAATAGATTCTAACCTTGCAACAGGTGTGAAGGTTTCTTCGTAGTCGATGCCTTCTTCCTGACAATACCCCGTAAGCACGAGTCTCGTCTTGTTTCTTATAAAATTCCCTTCTGTATCTATTTTGTTGTGAAACACCCATTTTAAACCTACAACTGATGCATCTACTGGAGTTGGAGTTAGCCTCAAAACTTTGTTTTGTTCAAACTCGTTGAGTTCGTCTTGCATCGCTTGCACCCAATCAGAATGATCCAGAGCAACATTAACCGTTTTGGGTTCTACCTTGGAAACAAATGAGTTAAACATACAAAATTCCACTTTAGAGAATAATTCAGTTTGTTTCGCTTTTGTTTTGTTCAAACTCGCTGAGATCTCGTAAGGACTTCTGCAGAAGATTCACCAACTACTTGAGTTCTTGGGTGATCTCTGGTCCATTTGGTTAGTGGAGGATAGTTTGGATCAGAAGAGGGATCCAATTCAGCATTTACTTCTTCGAATTCTGATTGAACGTCCGAATCATCATTCGCATCTTTATTCTCCCCCTCAAATGAGGAGATGTCCTCTTCTTCAAGAATTGAAGTATCTCTAGTGAATGGAGGTTCGTGAGTCATTGTGGGAGGTGAGCCATCTTTATCAGAGGGTGGTTCAGAGGAGAAAGACGAAGTAAAACCCTCCCCCTGCGATGGAACGTTCGTATCTTGTGGTGTAGATTGCTCCCCCTGAGGACTTGCATTGGAGTCAGAATTCTCCCCCTTGAATGTAGTATTCGTGTTTTGAGGGATGTTCACACTAGGTGGCTGTTGTGGTAAATCCTTCGCAGCATCGTCCATTATTTTCATCAATTCATCCTCTTTGTTTTCAGCTGCTTTTGATTAGGATGAAAAGGCCTTCTCTGGCTCATCAAAAAGTAACATGAATTCCTCATACGTATTGGCTAAAGGAATCGTGGTTGGACTTGGCTTAGTAAAGATTTTCTTGGATTGACTTTCATTCGACTGAATCCTTTTCAAGTAGTTGTCGTCATACATAACATAGTAGGTTTCATCCATCTTTTTGGATTGTTAGTTAAGAACCGTATATGCCTTAGAGGTCAGCGAATATCCCAAAAATATACCCTCGTCAGCTTTCGCATCGAATTTGTTGCGTTGTTCCTTGGAGTTGAAAATGAAACACCTGGAACCAAATACATGGAAAAACTTAACGTTAGGTTTGCGATTATTGATGATTTCATAAGGAGTAATCGGAAATCGTTTATTTAGGATGGATTTGTTTTGGGTAAAGCACGTAGTTGCGATGGCATCCGCCCAGAAATAGAGTGGTGGATATGCGAATGACAGCATGGTTCTTGCAGCTTAGCACAAGGAGCAGTTTCATCTTTCAACTACACGGTTCTGTTGTGGAGTGTAGGGAGTAGAAAATTTGTGTGAGACTCCTTTTTCAGTAAGAAATTCTTGAAACACTTGGTTTTTGAATTCCAGCCAATTGTCGCTGCGAACATTGCGAACCAGCTTTCGCAGTTTATGCTCAATTTGCTTTATGAAGTCCTTGAGTTTTGGTGTGGCTTTGGATTTCTGTTTAAGAAAGTACACTGAAGTGATATGTGAAAAATCATCAACTATTACAAGAATATACTTACTACCACCGATACTTTCAATTGCAGAAGGTCCACAAAGGTCTATATGTAGAAGTTCTAGAGGTTCGATGGATTTTGTGTTTACTAACGATGGATGACTTTTTCTGCTCTGCTTCCCCATTTCACAAGCTTCTCATAAATGATCCTTGTCGAATTTTAAGAGAGGAAGCCCTCACACGTGATCACCAAGAACAATCTTGTTGATGTCTTTGAAGTTAAGGTGCGAGAGTCTTCTATGCCATAGCCAGCTATCGTCTGAGTAAGCTTTCGTAAGCAAGCAAATGGCAGGCTTCCCTCGTATCGGATTCAGATTTAAAGGATACATTTCACCTTTGCGCTTCGACTTTAGAAGAACTGCTTTTGTCGTCTTTTCTATGATTCAGACCCTTCGTCATCAAATGAGACTTTTAAGCTCGCCCCCACAACCAGCTGCGAAACACTTATGTGGTTGTGTTGTAAGCCTTCTACATACGCCACCTTACTAATCGAACAATCTCCATTCGTTATCATCCCATAACCTTTAATCCTTCCAAAAGAATTGTTTCCATATTTCACATTTCCACCATCTTTGAGAGCACGAAATTCTCACAATTCCTCCTTCCTTCCGGTCATGTGATGCGAGCAACCACTGTCGATGTACCATTCTGAGTCAAATTGCTCATCACGAATTACATGCGAAAATCAAGCAGATTTAGGAAGCCAATGTTGCTTGGGTCCTTGTGAGCCTTTTACAGAATGGGGAAAAGTAATTGCAAGATCAACCATATAAGTACGTTTAACTAATGTGGTTTTATCTTTCATTGCTATGATGAACACTTTTATTTTATCTTTTACGTTCGTTTCTTTTGGAAAATATTGTTTTTGTTTATTTTGGATTTGACTCTTTATGAAACCTTTATCAACTTTCTTTGCATTGGTAGTCAACTTGTTTGTTAGAGCATCAGGATCCGAAACTAACATCACTTTTCCTTTAACATCTTTGAATGAAGGTTTTGTGGGTTGGGAATGATAAGGTTTCGATTTTTGCATAGGTTTATTTGAAAAAGAAGGTTTTTGAACAATGTTCCTTTTGGATTCCTATGGATTGCAAGAGTAACAGTGCGAACATTGTGTGGGGTTCACACGTGAATGAGCTTTCGCATTTTGATTGGAAGATTTTTCATTGCGAACATAGTCGAGATTTTGGGATTGCCAAAATTGCTTCCTTTCATTGAGTTTTCTTTGATATCTCACATTCCTTTGCCATTTTTGAGCTGCAAGTTGCTCTGAGGACTTATGAATGTTTGCCTTGAGTTTCGTCTTTCTTGCATGAGATTCGTCATTCACTGACTGAGGTTCACTTTGAACATCCTTAGTTCCACTTGGACTTCCTTTCTAAAAAAATGAGCGATTTTTTAGTGGTTCTGCCACATATCTTCCTTTCACCTTCAAAGAAGTCATTTATGATAGACCCTTCGTTTCATCTGCATTGTATATCGGAGCTAAACAAACGTACTCATTGCAACCATCTTTATTGTCATCGTTAACGATGGACGTTAATTTAGCAGTTTGATTTTTGTTGACTCTGTTAGTTTGAAAGACTTGATTAGGTACAGTTTGGACTTTAGGAAAAATGGTTGCTTTCACTTTTAAAATTTCTTGTTTATTTTGAGAAATGCGTACAAACTCAACTGAATTTTCAGAAATCAAAGCTTTCGTAGGATCAGTTTCATTTTTAACAAACTCTGATTTGATTTATGTATAGTATCAGATTTGATTTACTTTTTGTCTTTTTCGTCCTAAATCTGTTTTAACATATCTTTATGGTCTTTGGACTTAATGTATGATTCAATTCTTTCCAGTGCAACTTTATAAGCATCATAGGTTTTATTTGACGAGACGATGGATTTGCACTTATAACAACCGGCGTCAATTTCGTCTTCCTTTAACTCAAGAAATGGTAAAATCATCTTGTGAATTTTCTTACCAATCTCACAATCAAGGTGCAACTGAGTAATGTTAAAATAAAGCCTTTTAGCAATCAAACAAAAAATGTTACGTTGTTTTAAAAGCATCAAATTGTCTCGTTTCAAGTAAATTAATTGATCCCTAGACTTAGACAAATCCGACTCGATCTTCTCTATCCACATTCGCCTCTCATCGCTTTTCGACGAAACCCTGCTAATTTGATCAGTTAGGTTAGAGTTTGTCAAATGAATTCTTTTTAAACTATCACTAATGCTTGAAAAAGTGAATTTTAGGTCATTTAATTCAGTCTCGTATCTAGACACCGGTATATTAAGAGTTTCAAGAATTAGATTTACCTTGTTAATCAGCTGTTCGCACTCATTGATATCTTCAGGAACTAGTCTTGTTACGAAACAGTTGTCGTCTCCTTTTTCACTCTCATTGTCACTCCCCTTCATTTGTGAACTTTCGTTCGTCACCATCAAGCATCTTCCTCCAAACTGCGAACTCTCTTCTTT
The DNA here is from genome assembly GCF_052849685.1 of Lactuca virosa. Lineage (NCBI taxonomy): Eukaryota > Viridiplantae > Streptophyta > Magnoliopsida > Asterales > Asteraceae > Lactuca > Lactuca virosa. The sequence goes on along the minus strand of NC_136428.1, from coordinate 338,489,976 downwards.
CGCAACGAACACCCTGCCATGTGTGGATCTGTGAACCTCGTCATCTTCAGAGTCTGTTGACCAGACCTCAACTCTTCCAAACTCGTTTTCAGCTGTATTTTCCTGCACAATTAAAGGATGCATAGAGTTATCAACATTTTTTCTTCTTAATCCTCTCTAACTTTCGCGTGTGGTAAGCCTCATCATCTTCTCCTTCCTTCTTCACGTTTAACCTTCTCAACATGCAATCGTTGGCCAAATGATTTTTGCCATGACAATAGTTGCAGTCATCGCCAGAGTCACCCATGAGCTTCTTCTCCTTTTTGTCTTCATCCTTTTGAGAAGCGCTTTTATTCTCTTTTTTTCACTTTTTCAAAGATGTAGCTGCCCTGCCAGTTTTGGTTCTTGTTTGATGGGAACTTTTTCCTTACGAACCTCTTAGGGTTTGAAACATTAAAGCAAACTCCTCACTCGTAAGTTCGCATTCAGATGGATCAGACTTAGATCCTTCTTTGCAAAATGTCTTGCCTTTCGTAACAAGAGCCAGAGATCCCATTCCAGAAACAACATTCGCTTCCTTTGTCACCTTACTTTCGTGTGCTTTCAAAACTCCAACAAGCTTGGCTAAGGAATAATTTTTAAATTGCTCATGCGTCTTGACAGTAGATGTTGGATATAGTGTCTAAGTCCATAACTATATTTGGTATGTACTTGATCCGACCCGGCATGGTCCATTTGGGTTACATGGCATTGCAACACTTGGATAGAAAAAAATGAGAAAAAGGACACTTAAGGTTTATTAATATATTATAAGTTCTAATATATTAATAATATTTAATTAGTATTGGTCAATAATTAATTTAGAATTAATTTGGTGATCAAAAGGAGACTAATTAAATATATGGGGTTGATTGTATAAATCAACCACTCTTATATAGTGGGCTAATGATCCATGGTTTATGGAGTTGGGCTAAAACCCATAAGGTGCTACATGGATAGTCCATGGGGGTTATAAACCCATGGATCATGGGAAGTGAAAAGCCATCTCAATCAGGGTTTACATGTGGTAACCCTACTTGTGTTACAACTATAAAAGGACCCCATAGGCTTCCAAAATCGGCACTAAGTGTAAAAAGAAGAGGGCAAGCCGATTTTGTGTCATAGTGAACTTCTCTCAAGTTATTCCAAGTGTGTGGTGTTGTGTGAAGCATTTCAGGCATCACATTTGGGGTGCTAGGCTCACAAAGTCATCAAGGAATCCAAGCTACTAAACGGTATGTTACTCTACTTTATTTTTGTATTACAAGTTCCCCATAACATGTTATTTAGGATGTAAACCTTGGAAAATCAAATTTGCATGTATATTAGAGAAAACATAGATCCAAGGTTTCTAGGGTTGCATGTACACCTTAGGAGTGTTAGAATGCTCAAAACCCATCAGTAGAAACCACTGCCATCCGTTCAGATCTAAGCCCGTTCATGAACATAACTTTCTGTTCGATGACCTCTCGTCCAATACCATGTTTCATCATCTTACTCAGAAGATGATTCTAGCGGTTGAAAGTTAAACTTAAACTTTTTTTAGGATTTTGTGCGAAAGCACCGAACTCAGAAAGCAAGAGGGTTTGAGTGCATTGCTCAAGATCTGCTTCAATGGAGTAGAGTTCCTTGATCCTATCGCAAATGGCTTTAGCAATATCACAAGAACTAACTAGACGAAAGGTATCAGCGGGCAAAGCGAATCTAATGATCCCCATTGCTTTAACGTTGCCGATTAGCTTTTCTTTCTCATCCCGAGGAACATCCTTTACAACAAGGAGTAGTTGGTTATATTCCTTCTGAGTTTTAATAACTCTTCTGGTTCCAGTGTGAACAAATGCCCCAAGTGTGATTGCTTCCTAGATGAGCTAGCCATTGTCCTCCAAACCGAGAACATAATCTTCAAAGTGAAGTGCCCAAACATCATATTCATTGGGAAAGAGAATTCGGATCCTTGTTGTCAATCCAATGCTGCTGGAAAGATTGATAGAGTTGATTTGAGAATCGTCGTGATGCTTGATGATATGAATTTGATACCTGTTAAGAATCAGATGTGTAAACTAAGATAGTTTATTGGGTATATCAAGATCATTGTGTGCCGTCAAAAGCATTATGAAGACAACTGAAAAAGACCCTATATTAACGGAAACCCTAATAACTTTGTAAACAGAAGAGATGCGTATAGATTACACAGTCTCCTGCTCTGATACCAATTTTTAGGATGTAAATCCTTGAAAAGATCGTTTAGATTCAAACAGATTAAAGCAAAGAACACAACGATGATTCAAAATATGTTGATTGATTCAAAGTCACACCTCTGAAGAACTCGACAAAGAATTGCTATTGTAGAGGCGTGATTAGGGTTACAAGACAATATCAGAGTTAACTAAAATACGATGCATGCATGCACCTTAAATACTCTAACCTTAGTATATAACTACGGGAAGACATGCCCAACCTGTTTACATAACAGACTATACAAAAAGCCTAATGACGCAACATCTAATAACCAACAATACCTACCAATGAAGAACTGATAGTTTATGGTGAATCACACGACATGTCCATTGTCCTTTATTCCAAACCATCTACAAAGTCATTAAGTGTTAATCTTGATGATTACTCTCCTTCACCTCAAAAAAAGTCTCAAGAACATGATGATCCTCAAGAAGCTAAGTTCTCTTCTTTTCCACCTGATCCTTCACAAGACGATGGTAATCCAACATATAAAAATGAAGCGAATACATCTGAACCTGCAGCTGAACATATTAGACTAAGTGCTCAGATGGTAGCTGATGGTATTGAGGAAATTCGCTTTCAAACATCTTCTCACATTGAATATGTGGACAACTTGCAAGAGTATCTTGAACGTATGGAAGATAATGTGTATGTTCGTAATGAGACAACAGAAGCACTGGTCACAAAATTTCAGGTCACTATTGAAGACTTTGAAGGCAGAACTGCTTATATCACGGGACAAGTTGCTCGTAACATGCGAAGGATCGAAACTCTAGATCAGAAAATTCACAACACTATTGAAGATCTTCTATCTCCGATGCATCAAAAGATAGATGACTTTATTCAGTCCTTATCCAGTTTAGATTCTGTCTATGAAGCCAAATTAGATCATCTACATAATCATGTTACTAATCAAGACCGGTAAATTTCCACTCTTGAGAAGTTTATTGTAGAACTATCTAAAGATTCCGCATCATCCTCCACCTCTCCCTTTCAAGCATTCAGTGAGGAACTTCAATGCCAATTGGATTCACTGAGATCATACATTGCAAATCTCTCAAAATGCAATTCCCAGAAAGACAATAACTCTTCAGGTGAAATAGCTTCTCTTTAGAAGACTATTCAGTTGTTAGTCAATTAAGTCAAGACTATCAAGACACAATCTTCTTCTTCTAATCTATGTGCTCTTCAACAAAAGGTTGCATCAACTAATTCCAAGCTTGATTTGATCTTAGCAAAGCTATCTGATTGAAATGGAAAGCAGTACATAGCATGATGAACAATTTAGAGCACTATCTCCTAAAAGAACCATCTTCTTCAATCCTAATAGAGATTCTTATCAGACGATCAAGGTCATCAAGCCCACAAAATCTTTCACAACTCCTTCAGACCTCACTAAAGAAAACTGGGATATTCCTGCACTCCCAAATGGTATGAAGTTAAATTTATTGCCAAGTGTAACTTATCTACTTGTGCTTGATGTAGACATTGAAGAGGTGAAGAAAAGATTCTTCCTGAAGAAACCAATTCATGTTGTCTCTATATGGTCAAAGTTCAAGATTTCTTTAATAATCAAAGATGACATACAAAAGTTTAGAAAAATACCATATGCATTCTTTCAATGAAAAAGGACAGACAACTCTGAATTCATGTTTTCAGAAGCTGATTTCCCTAGAATAAATCAAGTTGATATCAGATCATTGAACATTTGGTTGAAACAAAGGGAGAGTACAAATAAAGCTTATGCAGATGTTCTACAACGCCTAAGGCAATATGTGCTCGACATGGTTATTGAGATCAGTGTTGACTGGGAGATTGGAAAGCTAGTAGAAAAGGACACTAAGGGACTAGAATTGGATCTAAATATGGAAAATGAGTCAGCTGAGAACATACTAAAGAAACCACACGGAGGAGTTGTATTCTCTTGTAAAGGTCGAATGAGATTTATGAGAATCTCTATAAAAATCTATTCACTTCTGAATTCATTAAGTGCATTATTAGTTTATTGAAGAGAACATGATATCAGGATAATTCGCTGAGAGTGAAGATCATTGAAGAACTTACTTGGTTTTTAAGTTCTCAACAATGGTTAATAAACATGAGAAACAAAGTTTAGATTGTGTGTGTTTGTTTTGTTTTAAAAACATGTGGATGATGTTTACTTTTTCCTACTACTAATTCATCTTTTTGTTAAAATTCATCTTGCATGTTATTACTTTTTTTTATAATCCTTATTTCAATAACCATCACATAGGGGAAACTGTTGGAAAATATTTGTATGTGATTGTCACTTGAAACAAGTCGAGTCTTTTCATATATCTCTCTAGCAAACATTATCAGAATGTTTCAGGTTGGAAATATCTTAAAGATTCAACAAGTGTTTGAAGAATCGGATGTTGAAGCACTTGAAGTTTACATGGAGAACTTGTTGTTTACATGGAGCACTTGCTGAACATAGCGCACTTGAAGAAAGCAAGTTGGATCATCATGACCTCATATGGCACATCTAGATCATATGTGGAGCATCAAGACGTTGATGGATCAACATGAATACTTGGTGGCTCAACTAAAGTCAATCGATCATCTGGAACATTGACGACTCAAAATGGTTGCACATGAATCAGCATGTATGATGAAGGCATGTCCAAATACTCAAAGGCACATGATTTTCCTCAATGGTCCATCTTGAACACGCAGTCATACATCTTCAAGTTCAAGACATGGTCCAACATTCAAGAAACAACTCAACTTGATCAATGACACTTCTAGAAGATGATGACATCTTAGAAGACAATTGTGCAACATGATTCTCATGTTGCTCATCACATTTTCAATGATGATCAAGAAAGCACTAGAATTATTAATACTCGTCACTTGGATGGAACCCTAATGGAATACTAATGGAATTGGAATGTTATAAACATGCATACTATGTCTCTATATGGTCCTTCCTTTGTGAACAGATCAATTGGACATAATTCCAATGATGCTCATACTATGTCTCTATATGGTCCTTCCTTTGTCACCATTAAATCTGTTAGTGTCTAACCTTGCATCCAATACCCTTTTTTTATGACGTGGCATCAAAGTCAACGAGACTTAGCCAACGATGTCACCAAAAGCTCCATTGAAAACTTTGTTACTAAAACAATTTCATGGTAATGAAGTCTCAAATTCAAGGTAACTCCATGAACACCTTCCTTGCGTTAAGGTTTTTAACTCACATGTAGATTCTAATCATCAACTCCCATTATGGAAACATTTCCATATTCCCATATGACTATCAATTTTGATCAAGAATTATCCCAATCTGAAATATGTCACTATGATCCTTCCAAACAATATCATACTTACAATTATCCACAAGCAACCAATCTTTAGGTAAACCTTAGAATGTTCTTTAACAGTTGTTTAACAACTTTAGTCGCACCAAGTTCTAGTCCTTTTTCCTCTCAATGCCCTAGGCATTTGGAAAAATCAGAAAAAGTGAATATTATAGCATATGTAATCAATCCTATATCAGAAGCATATGGGATTCGATACATAATGTCTTACATAAAGACATGATACTTGATTAGTATCTTGCTATAATATTTCCATATATCGAATTTCAAATGTCGAATGACTTCAACACGATATTCATATATGTTCATGAATAAGTTCCATTAAAATCCTTCAATCTAAACTTTTAGATTTGTAATGAAGTATGAGTGCCCTCTCCCCAAAGCCTATCAAAGCGAAACAATTCTCAAACTTTGAAATTTTGAAATATTTGTTTCCTATAACAAGTATTGACAACCTGAAATACTTAGCATAACAATTATGCTCCCACTAGCATAACAATTATGTTCCCACTAGCTTTGACATGTATCCGGAAATCAATTGGACTTCCAAAAATCAATACTTTTTGACTTTCTTACTAAAGTGCATATTTCTGATACGTAATGAGTCGATAAGTCTTCAACTAGACTTCTAAAGTTGATACACCTTCATTAGATAGCATATGTGTGTGTTTAAACCATTTCAGAACTTATAGTTATAAGTCCTAAATGTTCAAACTATTTCTTGCCATTTCTCACAATTCGAACTACGAAAAGGGATGTCGTAATCATATTGCGAATTTGAGAATGCAATTATCATAACCACTAATCATAATGATATTTATCAAATCTTTAAAATCTACTAGCTAAAGTGTTTCCTCATAACCAGTTTCACGAAATAGAGCAAAACCTTTTGCCACCTAGATTTTATGGTGTATGCATTCCCATCCATGTGAATTTATCAATTCCAACCTACAATAATAAGATAAGGTTGATGACAAAACCAAAATCAATTTTAGGTTTTTCCTTTCATGGATTGAACTTGCTTGTTCTTAATTTCTTGCCCTCTGGTAGCATGAGGGCCTACCAGTGCTTTCGTGTTGTGAAGCAGCTCACCCATATTGACCAATGTACTATGAATGACCAACGTGTTTTGCCTTTCGCAGTCGAATGAGAACCATAGAACTCATAAGCATTGCCAACACAACAGGAAGGTGCACATAAACAAGAATGTGTCAACTGAACACGATAAGTTACCAACCTCTGGTCGTGTGCTAGTGATCACTAAAAGGTTTATTCTTGATTGACTCCTGAAACTCTTCAGGATCAATAAGACTCCTACTTACTTCTTGACATATAGGTTTCTCTCTCAAGGAGCATTCCTTTATGAGCAAAAATAAATATTCAAAAATTAGTGTGGATTTCGACAAGAAAAACACTTCACTGAATTGGTCTTAGTTTATCCTTTGTTTTAACCAAAAAATTACATCTACCAATTCCAAATTTGCTAGAGTAAGAAAACATTCTTACTCTACATTTCATAACGTGTTATGTCACACCCCGCTAAAGCAGAAATACAGGACGTGGCAGTACAAAGGGTTTCATAGCAAAAGTTAAAAGAAAACACCAAGCATAGTATTAAAAATCATTACAAATTTACAATGAGTTTGAACAATTTTTTAAAAGAAACTAAAATGTATTTAAAAGTCAACACATGCAAATGCTCCCACAAGTGTTGTGTCTCTACGTGCCTCATACTAGATAATTCTAGAAAAAGCATGTAAAACGAGCATCAACTATAAAAATAATTTGTGAGTTCACAGATTAAAAATAAAATTGGTTTCATAAATAGAAATCAAAGATTTGATAAAAGTTTCCATGAATAAAAATATATTGCTAAAATGAGTTGTCACACCCCCAAACCGGAACGTCGGAAAAGTTTAGGGCGGATGACGTCATGTACAATATCACAACAATTGCATAATAGTAATCAAAGTACAAAAACCTTTACATTGATAAAGTATAGTTTTACATTCGTTTTCAAATCAATGTATACTTGAAACGAAAATCTATAACAAAAGTTAATAGACATGAGTTTATGAAGCTCCGTCTTCTCAAAACCTGTGTATACATGTTTACTGATTTCTTTATAATACAAGTAGTTTTGAAAAGAGTGTCAACAATTAAGTTGGTGAGTTCATAAGCATGTTTGTAACTAAAATCTGTTATTTGTTCCTTGAAAATGTAAGCGTGTTTACCCATAAAATCCTATATTTTCCGTTGTAATGTTTTGTAGTCTTAATACTCTAAGACCAAAACATGTAAATGTTATTTTACCCTGAGACAGTATAATATAGTTTTAATTCACATAAAACCATGAAAAGTATGTTTTCTCTGTACTGGAATAGTATTCTGCATTTGTACTTGTATATAAACTGTGTAATTGTAAGTGTCTGGATTCACCAGCTGTACTGTAAAAATAATGTATTATAGTTTTATTGTTTAATAAAACTATGTGAAGTTATTTGCTTATTTATACACTAATCATATTGTTCAAAACCAAATTGTGAGTTATAATAACCATGTTTGATGACCTAGGATGGCCTGAACACGATGTTCTTCAGGCATTGCGATAGGTACGGCATTTGTCACCCCAGGCCTGCTGTCCTAACTGTAGCGAACAGTTAAGGTGCGGGATTGTCAGTCCCATATAGATCTATACACAAGTGTCACGCTCTCCCTCTAAGAGACTCTGGTTATAATTTCAAGACTTGGTTGGTACTTAGATAAGTACGTGAAGTGTGTCTCACAATTGGAACAACTTTGATGCTAGTGTGATAGCTGTTGTTGTACGAAAATGTGATGAGTGGTAAATGGGTATCCCAAGCTTTACCAAAATCTCTCACACAAGCCGTCAACATGTCTTTCAGCGTTTGTATGGTTCTCTCGCTTTGCCTATCAGTCTGAGGATGGTACGCTGTACTCATGTCAAGATTTGTTCCTAAGGACTTTTGTAGTGATTGCCAAAACCGCGAGGTAAATCTATTATCTCGGTCAGAGATAATAGATATTGGCACACCATGCAATCGTACTATCTCTTTAATGTTCGTCCTTGTTAACTTCTCCATTTTTTCAGTTTCTTTTATTGGCAGGAATTGTGCATATTTTTTTAATCTGTCGACGATCACCCAAATGGTGTCATGACCACCCGTTGTCCTGGGTAACTTGGTTATGAAATCCATGGTTATCCGCTCCCACTTCCATTCAGGTATTTCTGGTTGTTGTAATAAACCTAATGACTTCTGATATTCCACCTTAACTTTGCCGCAAATCAGACACTTGCCCACATAAGTAGCAATTTCAACTTTCATGTTCGGCCACCAATAGATTTTCTTGAAGTCCAGATACATCTTGTCTGAACCTGGATGAATGGAGTGTCAAGTTTTATGGTCTTCATTCATGACAACATATCTATAGCCACTAAACTTTAGTTTCCAGATCTGATTTATGAGATAACGAACTCTGTCACCCTTGATTTCCAAGTTCTTTTCCATCCCTCTTAGTTCACCTGTCACGTTCTCGGGTTTCAAGGCTTCCAGTTGAGCCTCTTTAATCTGAGCGGACAGATGTGAATGGACTTTATTCGGCGGCCCGAGTGTTCTTTTCGACTAAGGGCATCTGCTACTACATTGGCTTTGCCGGGACGATAATGAATTTCACATTCATAATCATTGAGTAGTTCCATCCATCATTGCTGTCTCATGTTATGTTCCTTCTGATCGAATATGTTCTGGAGGCTCTTGTGGTCTGTAAAAACTGTTCATTTCGTATCATAAAGGTAATGCCTCCAGATCTTCAGAGCAAAAACCACTGCTCCCAGTTCAAGGTTGTGTGTAGTATAGTTGACCTCATGGTTCTTAAGCTGTCTCGAGGCATATGACATGACCTTTCCTCGCTGCATAAGAATGCAACCTAGCCCTTGTTTGGACGCATTGCAGTAAACTACAAAATCTTCTGTCCCTTCTGGGATGGACAAGATCGGTGCGCTGCATAGGACTTGTTTTAGTGTCTGAAAAGCAGTTTCTTGTTTCTCCTCCCAGCTGAATGTTACACCCTTCCGGGTCAATGTGGCGAGGGGTTTTACGATTTTGGAGAAGTTTTGGATGAACCTTATGTAATAGCCAACAAGACCTAGAAATTGACGAATCTCATTTCGGGTTCGTAGGGTCGCCCAGTTTTCGATAGCTTTGATCTTAGAGGGATCCACATGTATCCTTTCTTTGCTGATCACATGACCTATAAAGTCCACCTTTCGAATCTAGAATTCGCACTTTGAGAACTCCGTATGCAATTTCTCTGCCCTTAACGTTTCTAAGACCTATCATAAGTGTTGGTTGTGTTCTTCCTTACTCCAGGAGTAGACTAGTATATCGGCGATGAAAACTATACCGAACTTCTCTAAGTAAGATCAACACACACGGTTCATCAGGTCCATGAACACTGCGGGCATATTCGTTAGACCGTATGGCATCACTAAAAATTCATAGTAACCGTAGCGAGTTCTAAAAGCGGTCTTTGGAATATCATCCTATTGGACCCGTAGTTGATGGTATCTTGATCTCAGATCAATCTTGGATAAGAAACTTGCTCCTTGAAGCTGGTCGAAGAGGTCGTCTATTCGCGGTAGAGGGTATCAGTTTTTGATAGTGAGTTTATTTAATTCCCAGTAGTCTATGCACATGCGGAACGATCCAACCTTCTTCTTCACAAACAGGACCGGTGCTCCCTAGGGTGAGAAGCTTGGTCTAATGAATCCTTTGTTGAGTAGTTCGTTTAGCTGGCTGGATAGTTCCTGCATCTCTGATAGTGCAAGACGATACGGGGATTTCGCTATAGGGGTAGCTCCGGGAATCAAGTCGATTCGGAATTCGACTTGGCGTTCAGGAGGAACTCCTGAAAGATCTTCGGGGAAGACATCAGGGAAATCACAAAATTTAGGGATATCCTTGAAGTTTTTCACTTATTGTGTCTTATTTACCACGTGAGCTAAGAAGGCACAGTACTCTTTGCTAAGATACTTTTGGGCTTTGACACAAGAAATGATTTGAAGGTTCGTACCGGGTTTGTCACCCTAGATAACGAGGGATTCGCTACTTGACAGATTAAGATGAATGGCTTTTTCATAACATATGATATCAGCACGATGAAGAGTTAACCAATCCATGCCGATGATGATGTCAATATTTTTAATTGAAACCGGCATAAGGTCAATATGGAAAGAATACTTTTTTAGAGTAAGTGTGCATCCTATGTATATGTCATTTGCGCTCTCGGTCTTTCTTTTTGCCATTTAAATGGTGAATGTATCTTTTAGTGATTTGGGATTTTGTTTTAGTAGATATTTGAATTTATGGCTCACGAAGCTTTTCTCCGCACCACAATCGAAAAGAATGCATGTGTAAGAATTGTTGAGAAGAAATGTACTGCTAACCATGGTAGGATCTGCTATCGCTTCCTCATGACCAATTGCCAAAACTCTTCCTACACCTCCAGTGTTCTTTGTCTTTAGGTAGTCTCTCTTGAAATGTCCGATTTCACCACACTCATAACAGGCTTGACTTACTTCCACGCCAGGGACTTGGGAGATGGGTTGTGTTGGCGCTTTACAGAAACGGGAAGTGTGCCCCTTTATGTTGCAGTTTATGTAGTGCATTTCCCTGGAAACAATCGTGTGATGGAAGTTTCACTTATTACATTTTGGTAAAGTTCCAGCATATCGACTCGGGGGTGCTGGACTAGCAGAAACAGTGGTAGGAGTAGAAGCAGGAATAATATCTGGAACAGTAGCAGCGTGTACTACAATAGTTTGTTGCTTCTTTGAAGGCTCTTGTGATGATTGCCCCTTTCATTTTTTCCAAAACTTCTTTTTGCTGCCTCGTTCTTTAGGTTGTTCGGAAATGGCTGGCATGGAGCCTTGACGAACTCGATGATCTACAAGTGTCTGTGCCAGACGCTTGGCACTATCGAAAGTAAGTGGATTGGCAGCTATAACGATTCCTTGAGTCTAGGGAGTTAATCCCCAGATATACCTTTCCACCTTCTTACTCTCCGGGGTGACCATCCTAGGACACAGAAGAGCCAGGTCACTGAATCTGGCAGTATAAGCAGTAATATCGGAGTCCTTCATCGTCAGACCCTAGAGTTCCTGCTCTAACTTTTGTATTTCGCCTCTGGGACAATATTCCGCCAACATCAGAACATTTAAGTCTTCCCAGCTCATAGCATTGGCTACTGGGAGGGATAACGACTTGACATAGCTATTCCACCAAGAGAGGGCTCTAGCCAAGAAAGTGCTTGCTGCAAACTTCACTTTGCTAGCTTCAGGGCACACACATATTTCAAACACCGATTTCTTTTTCTCGAACCAGCGTGTCAGAGCAATGATACCTCCGGTGCCATCAAAGGATTTGGGTTTAGCATTCGTGAAGTCTTTATAAGAACAATCCCTTAGGTGTCCAAGACTTTCCTCGTGATTAGAGTTGTGGGCTCCACATCCAGCCCCACTAGCACTATTGGCATTAATTTGCGTCATGGCGACAGCCACGGCGACTATTACTGCTGCTTGGAAGACAGCAGGGTCATACTATGGAGGTGGTGGCGGTGATGGAATTGGTGGATTGTTGTTGAAACGCCTATATGATTTATACGGCGACATCTTTTTCTATAAATTTTAAAGAGGAAAAGATGATAATTCCTCTATAGTAGTTACGAGTCATGTGATATTGAACAAGATATATCTTAGTTCTAAATGTATCATATCCTAACTTTCATTGTGTTATGCGATTTACAATAGAAGTTTACTAATATAGGTAAACAATCGCAATTTCATATATAGCAATACTTCCAAGGAATTTGTATAGTATGACTCATACTGGGTCCCCCTATAATCACATAGTGTATACAAATAATGTATAATCAAAACTAAATAGACCTTTAAATAAGTGATCCTAGTCTAAGTCCACAACCAAACAAGGAACAGGAAATAAAGCTAAATCAAAACTTCTAAGTCTATAAAATCTTAATTATATATAACTCTTACGTATACACTTAGTAATTATAGATCTACCAGTAGGAGTCCTTTGTTTTCACATGTTTGTTTCTAGTAAGAATGACCTTCTTGAATATTGTTGTTCCAGTGCTGTAGTGCTATAAAATACTCCTATAGTATTTTAACTTTATGTTTGCTTCTAGAGTTCTTCTGGTTATAGGTTTGGGAAGTTTTAGACTTGTTGCAACACCACGATCACTCCCAAACACATGTTGGTCGTATATCAAATAAATATAGTTGATCAGGCTATATTTATCCCAGATATGATTACATAACTGTCCAGGTTTAACTGCAGTGTCCAACATCTAAATACTTTTATGTAGTTCTCACTGTGATATTGTTTCTTATATGTATGCATGTTAGTATACTTCTTATAAAATATTTAGATTTTAAAAGTATACTTTTAGTCTGGACGCTTCATCCCCATTGTATTTATAGTTGTATATCTTTTGTGGTTTGATATACTTAGTTCACTATAAACAATGCTCTGATAGCAATTTCTCACACCCCGAAACTGGAACGGCGGAAACGGTCGGGGACGGATGACGTCATGTACAGTATCACAACAATTGCAAAATACTAATCAAAGTACAACAACCATTACATTGATAAAGTATAGTTTTACATTCGTGTTCAAATCAATGTATACTTGACACCAAAATGTATAGCAAAAGTTACAAGACATGAGTCTAGAAGCTTCGTCGTCTCAAAACTTGTGGATACCTGTTTATTGATTTTCTGAGAATACGAGTAGTTTTGAAAAGGGTGTCAACAATTAAGTTGGTGAGTTCATAAGCATGTTTGTAACTGAAATCTGTTATTTGTTCCTTGAAAATGTGAGAATGTTTTCCCAGAAAATCTTATATTTGTTGTTGTAGTGTTTTGTAGTCATAATTCTCTAAGACCAAAACGTGTAAATGTTATTGTACTCTGAGATAGTATAATGTAGTTTTAATTCACATAAAAACCATGAAAAGTATGTTTTCTCTGTACTGGAATAGTATTCTGCATTTATACTTGTATAAACTGTGTAATTGTAAGTGCCTGGATTCACCAGCTGTACTGTAAAATATTGTATTATAGTTTTATTATTTAATAAAACTATGTGAAGTTGTTTACTTTTTCATACACTAATCGTATTGTTCAATACCAAATTGTGAGTTATCATAACCATGCTTCATGACCTAGGATGGCCTGAACATGACGTTCTTCAGGCGTCGCAATAGGTACGACATTTGTTACCCCAAGCCTGCCGGCCTAACTGTAGCGAACAGTTAAGGTGCGAGATTGTCAGTCCCGTATAGATCTATACACAAGTGTCATGCTCTCCCTCCAAGAGACTCTGGTTATAATTTCAGGACTTGGTTGGTCTTAGATAAGTACGTGAAGTGTCTCACAAATGCTATATTGATGGTTACGTGTAGAATAATGAAAAGTTACTTTGTAATGGATAAACTTTAAGTATATCTCATAAACTATATTTATTATAGTTTATATGTTTGTTTTCCATAATGGATTCTGACTATGTAAAGTAGTGCATATGATCCACAAACTATACCTATTCTAGTTTATATGTTTATTTTCCGTATTGTATTCTGAACTTCGAAAAGTAATATGTAAGTTCCATAAATTATACCTATTATAGTTTATATGTATGTGTTCTACTGAAACGAAAACCATTGTATTGTTAATAATTCGGCAAATTTAAATCGTAAAATCAGTGATACGGTTGTTCCGTGAAATTCAACATTTATGTCAAAATAGTACTAAAATAGATTGCAAAAAAATTATATTTTTGTTTAACAAGTTTTGAATGGTTTTCTACTTATATAAATATAATATTTATACAGTTATGATTAAATAGGCAGTCGAATAAATAACTCTACCCCAAGCCCACAACAAAACAAGGAACATGAAATGGAGCAAATTTATCAATTTTACTCCGGTTGAACATTATATATATATATATATATATATATATATATATATATATATATATATATATATATATATATATATATATATATATATATATATATATATATATATATATGTTTTTAATAACGGCAACGATTGACAAAAATATTGAAAACATTTAATTATTAACACAAATTTTGCTCGTGTTACACTTGTATTCACCCCCTAAAACAGTGAAAAGTCATGAAAACGTAGGGGTATGAACTCAACCTGAGTGTGATAACGGAATAGAATCTGTGACTTCTTTAGGAAACTTACCAAAGCTTTAGGAAACTTGATTGTGATAATGATAGACGTATCCTAATAGTTTATACACATATTAACGTGTGATTTAAGATAATAAAATCATAAGATGGTTGTGAAAATACTATAATTCTTTAGGAAACTTACCAAATCTTAGTAGTGGTATGGATCACTAACCTTCTTGTGAAGATGTTTGTGAAAAAACGTGAATTGGGAGCAAAAGAAATTTGATATATTTGAGAGACTTTTATGAATAAATTCATCCACTGGAAGTATGAAATGGATAATGATTCCTTTTTGTTGCTTAAGTATGAAGGAAAAAAAAAGTAGGCGGTTTAAAGCTAAATATCTAGATTTTAAAGGAGTTTTCGGCCAAAAAGGAGATGATTTTGGTGCATGTTCTCGGTCAAAGGTTTGCGGTACGAAATGGAGATTGCGGCCAAGCTGTTTGCGGTCCAAGGAAAGTGTCCCTTCGCACGTTTGCGGTCATGACCAAAATCCTGATTTCGGTCCGAGGAGTGTGGAGCTAACGAAAGATTTCGGTGGAGCTGATTTCGGCCCTCGCACGTGGTTCTAGTCCCCATAAAAACGAAAACTTCACACTTAAGAATACATTCGATCCAAGAAAATTTTACAATTAAGTAAATGTTAATAAAGTTTTATTTAAATTATTTTTTATTTTTGACTATTGTTGTCCCATAACATGTTATATAAACATATACTTGCATGGTTTTCAATATATAAGTATTTATAACTTATATAAGTATCATTATCAAAGTACACAAATGAAATAACTTATATAAACATGCCCTTAAAGCATTTAAGTTCTTATTGTATTAATGCTATGACATGGACTTACTTGTATACGATTGTAGTTTAGACTTTTATTTGAATAAGTTTGACTTAGATTGATCTGAAATAACAGGTTGTTACACGAGTAAATAAATTTGCATAAACAAAGTTTGTTGTTATCATGAGAGATAAAATATGTTGCCCAAATGAGATGTAACGTTCATGTTGTCATGGGAAATAAAGTTCATTACTAAAACGAGTAAACAAGTTTCATTGCTATAATGAACAATCAAGTTCGTTTCTACAAGGAGCAAAAAAGTTCGTTGCTAAGACTAGTAAATAAGGTTCTAGTAACAAAAGTTTGTTGTTATAATGAGAAACAATGTTTATTGCTATAATGAGAAACAAAGCTCATTGCTATAATGAGAAACAAAGTTCATTGCTATAAATAGATAAACAAGTTTGTATGTATATGAGCAAACAATGTGCTCACAACCAAGCCTATGACTGATGCCCTATCAAGATCTATGCTTATCGTTCCATAGATGAATATGGTATCATGCACTCAAGCAATCGGGCGAGTGAGGAGTTGTCAATTCCTAATAGCGCTATCCGTAATGACCATTGACTCAAATAGTTAGTGGTTGGAGTAAAGTGTAAGGGAAGGGACTTAAGATGATAAGGCCTCATGTTTCAAGTTGCATAGACATACATAGAAAAACATAGCAATCATGTTTGATACAAATCAATTTAAATACAACGAATAATAAATAGTTTTTCATACATGCTTTCCCACCCCAAAACATAAAAACCAAAAATAGTGGGATGCATTAATACTCACAATGCTTTGAAATAATGCAAATGGTGCCTTGAACTACACTTCACTCGTACCACTATCGATTCCTACAACAATGTTACACACTAATGAGTCTCTAATTGAAATCTAATACTAGTATACTTACTACTACAATAGAATTATGCCAATAATGTGTTGAAATTTTGATATTAATAAGTTACAAACATTTTTCTGTGGAAATTAAATTTCCATGAATCAATTGCTATATAACAATTTAAGTGGAAAATTCTCATTATTGAAATGTTAATATTTAACATTTTAAGAGGTGTTCTAATGATTAAATATTCAAAAACTAAATCATTAGTTCTAAAATCTCCCAATCTTTTTATCTCAGTTTCAACTGAAGTCAAATATGTTAAGATAAATTTTCTTGAAATTTTTATTTGTCTAACTATTTTTCACCATTTTAATTCCTTGAAGAATCATAAAATCATGGAAAAATAGTAAATTTTCGTGAAAAATTCTTATAATTTTTGTGTAACTATTTTATAGTGCACATAATCTGGGAAAATTATTGAAAGCCATTTTTGAATAGTAAATCCCTATTTTTAGAATTTAAGTGTGTTTAATAATAAGAATATTTATTTATGGTTATAATATATAAAAATATTTTCTGATAAACTTTTATGAATTTTGGATAAGTTTAACTATTTTTCACTAATTTAAATCTATTAATATACATTAAATCTTGGAAAAATAGTAAAAGGATATTGAAAATTCATCAAAATTTTCTATGAAGGTTATATAGTATATAAAAGCTTCTAAAAATAATAAATGTGATTTTTATAACATGGAACCTGATTTTTGTTATTTATTTGTGCTTAATAACAATAAAATAAAAAATAATGGTAAATAGTTATAAAATGTTCTAAAACTTCTTAGGGGATATTGGTTTACAGTATAGGTCATTGGTGAAAATTTCCAGAATTTATTATCTATTGTAAGTATTTTCTTATTATTTTCATGTAAAAATAAAGAAAATATATTTGAAGATGAAATTTTCCAGAATGCATCTTCATACAATTTAATAACAGTGAAAAATCGTTTTATTAGTTTGGATGTCGAAAAACATGCCTAAAGGCTCAATAAATTATAAAGAAAACTTGGTTCTTGTGATTTTGGTAAAGGTTATTGGTGTCAGTTTGAGAATTTTTGCAACATGTTCCAAAGACTTTTGAATCAAGATCTTTTTGTCCCTCTGAATATATGATGTTAAGTGCTGATATTAATTTTTCCTAGATTTTTAGTGAGTAATAAGTCCTTTGAAGATGCAATACAAAATTAGTATTCACAAAAAGGTGTTGTTTGAGCAACAGTTTTGTAAAAATTGTTAAAAATCAAAATATTGGAATTTTCTAGTGAGGTCAAATGGGTTTGAAATCTAACACACAATATTATATTTAAGAAAAAAGAATCTCGAATTTTGGTTAATAAATGAGTGAGATATGGCAGTTCAAAGTCATGTAAAGAAATCTGGCAGATTTTATGCTTGCTAATAGGTTGGAAAAGTAAACTTTATTCATTACTTTGAGAAAATACTTTAAAATATTTAATGAAATCAAGATCCATACATGTTATGGTCATGTTTCCAGATATCAATTATATTTAAAAATCTTAGTTTACATACATGCATTAAAATACAAAAATCTTATTTCTCAAAAACTCTTAAAAATGAGTTTTATGTTGTTTATAAGTTCTCCTTTGATCCAAACATTTGAGTTTCAGTTTTAGCATATGAAATATGAATTAAGGAACATGAATGAAGTTAAAAATAAGTTCTTGATGGTTTAGAAATGATTTAGGTACAAAAGACTCAAAATCTCTACAAGAAAGTGTGAAAATCACCATTGATGATGGTTTAGAGCTTGCATGTGTTCATCTTTGGTCTCAACTTTGGTTTGATCATGGATTATCACTATTTTCATAACATGCAACATGTTTATAGTGATAATCTTCAAACATCAAGATCAAAGACAAGAAAGGATCATAAAATCCAAAAATAAAATATGAAAATAACAAGGAAACTTGTATAAATTATTATGGATCTTCAAAAGATGTAAGCTCTTACCTTTTTCTTTGTTATGTAACTTCAAAAACACCCAAATATCTCCTAAATTTCGTGGGTTGGAGGTTGGTTTTAGAGAGGGAGAGCGTGGGGTTTTAGAGAGAAGAAAAGAGAGAAAAGAGTGATTTCATCTCTCTAGATACCTAATATCTCTCGTCATCTCTTTGGGTTTTCTCTCCACCAAAATTGGCCACTAAAATTTAGAGATGCATCTAGGCTCATGAATTATCGTCTGGAAAAATCTCTCCCACAGATTCTACATCTAACTCCGTATTTTCTAGAGAGAAGGAGGAAAGATGTTTTCTAGATAAAAGAAGGAAGAGAGATGTGTGTGTGTTGGAGAATGAGAGTGAAATGAGGAGGAAGGTGTGAGTTTTTTGAATGGAGAGAGGGGCTCCCTCTTTTAAATTTTATAAAGTCTAAATTTTTTATAAAAATATCAAGTTTTTATAAAATATGCACCTTATCCTAGTTTTTATTCATAAAACCTGGATTTTTGACTTATAAATTAAGGGTAAATGTTAATGACTTAATTTTTTTTCCTTGATGGTATTTTCCTGAATTTAATTATTTTAAAGTGATATTATAAGGTTCATAACAAATTTTATGAAGATTTAGGTGTTAAAGTTTATAAATTTGAGTTTAGGGCTTTTAGGGTTTTGGAATTTTGTAAATCTTTGGATATCAAAATAATTGAATCTTTGGGACTTCGAATTATTTTTGGGTTTCGTAACTCTTATTAAAGTAAGAAATAATGTTTGTAATTTATTTTTATCGGTTTATTGTCATTTCTATGTAGTGATTCTGAAATTCAAGTGAAAATGAAGAATCAAGTATACTAGTCCTAGTTCAACTTTGACTTAAGTTCCTACGAGACTCAGACCTAATTTCTACTACTAGGTCAAGTGCATGATGTGTGTATATGATTCATGAAAAGGTGTTCGAGTCAAAGAGTGACCGGAATATGGATAGTCACTACAGTTAAGTAGTTGTAGAATTCACATATCAATGTGAAATCTAAGTACGTTATCCATTGTTTCTAATTGTTTCCAAGTTTCTAGTAGGTTATAAGTTATCTTCTAGTTACTAAGTCTATTATGTGTTGTGCCTATATATGCAACTAAGTTTAGTGAAATCTAGAACCGACTCGAATTTTGACGGTTGTCACATGTTATAAACCTATTTAGTTTGAAATAAGCTTCAAGATACGATTTGTAGTTATTAGAGTATGATTTAAAACTTGATTGGAAACGAAGTATGACTCATCTCTTAACTAAACCATTTCACCAATATCTAATTCCTCTTCTTAATCAAACAATTGCACTAAGATGTTCTTCAAGGATTAATTGTGACATCGTTCCATAATCATTAAGATGATCACAAAACATGATACTAGAGTACTCTCCTTTCCGTTCATGTTGGAGAAATCTTTATTTTTCTGCCAAACAGATTCTTCTTATTCATTCTATTACACTTTAAAAACTTTTCCAGGTGTTAGGTATATGCTTAATCTTATAAACACTACTATATTTACTAAACCATCAGTACACCATGACGAATAGACTTATCGTCATTTGTGGTGGATCTAAATAGTTCACATCCATGTGTACTAGATCCTTTAGTTCTTTACTCGATTCACATAAACATGTGATCACCGAATTACTCATGATCTTCCAACGATCAAGGTACTCATACATCACACAATTTTAACTGTACGACTCCGAGTTTCTGTCAAATTGAAACTTGGGTGATCAGAATTCCTTTTCACTTTGTCAATCATGACATTACCACAAATGATATAATTAAGAATCAAATCCATATTTAACATTGCTAGAAATGTAACCACCAATTTTGATAAATGTCATTGCAAGGAAACATAAAGTAAACCAGATAAAAACAAAAATTCACTTTATTGATAATGAGCAGAAAAATTTTGTCCTCGCAATACAAATATACGAAAATTATGTTTCTAGATATTTCCTAAGCAATCTATCATAACTCCTAAGCAACAGCTCAAAAAATTTGATCATCGAACTATGCGACCAAAATCCATCTCTCACGATCAGATTCAACTTACTCTTCTTAAGTTTCCTTCTTTTTCTTAGATCTTGCAAAAAACATCAACATGTGACTATCACATCATTTATTAAGAATCTATAAATAGGAAATTAATAAAGCAGAGTTAAATAGTGGATGTACTTGTTGGAACCTGAAGGTGAACATATAGCAATCCCAAGTACATATTCCGAAGTATGTTGGTTCCGAAGTGAAAAGTGCTCCGGAACCTGTCTGGAGCTGAAGAGAAGGAAAGGAAGAATATTTTGAAGAGGAACTCATTCCAGAGTGACTCTCACGTCCGGAATATAAGCTGATCCGGAAGAACAGCCCTTTTGTCTTTTGTGATTAATTATCCTTGTATTGATGTAACATTTAATAGGACTTAGCCTTTTGTTGTATTAGACAATCAGAATGTCAGAAATAGTTCTATTGTCCAGTCCGATGTAAGTTACTTAGTTAATTCACTGTAACATTCTCTCCTATATAAAGGAGCATTCAATACAAGTAAAATACGGATCTTTTGCTCAACCTTTGGCATTTACTTTGTTATCTCAAATATTTTTCAAACATTCTTCTTGTTCTTCATTTATTAGCTTTACCTTGATCATTTACTTTTATTCTTCATTTAAGGTCTTGATCATTTGTTGAATATAATTTCTAAGACTTGGCTGGTCTTTCCAGTCTAGACTTGAAGTTCTTATAGTAAGCAGACATTGATCTTAAGCATTCATTCAAGGTTTGTATTCTCAAACCTTGTCCCTGCGCAACTGATCAAATTCTAGTTTCTTTCTTGGTCTTCAAGTCAAACAAACCAACCGAGGAATCTTTATTCACCAAGAGAAGTACATTTCTGAACTTCTCAAAAAGTACTCTATGGACACCTGTGCCTCTGCCAAGGTACCAATGGGCTTTGGTCACAAGATCTTTGCTGATCCTTCAGGTGTTGCAGTTGATGAAAAGAAGTATGGAGGAATGATTGGACCTCTGCTTTATCTTACAGCAAGTCGTCCGGATATCATGTTTTCCACATGCTTATGTGCCAGATTTCAATTCAATCCCAAGATGTCTCATCTTTTGGCTGTTAAGCAAATTTTCCGATACCTTAAAGGCACTAAAAATCGCGGAATCTGGTACCCAGCTAATGAAAGTTTCCTTCTCCAAACCTACTCATATTCAAACTATGGTGGATTTTAATTTGCTAGGAAAAGTACATCCGTAGGATGTCAATTCCTAGGTGGTCGATTAGTCAGTTGGTCATCCAAGAAACAGAACTTCATTGCTCTCTCTACAGCTGAAACTGAATACATTGCTGCTGCCAGCTGTACCTCTCAAATTCTTTGGATGAAATCCCAACTCCTGGATTATGGTTACTGATTTCAACGCATTCCTATCAACTGTGACATTCAAAGTGCTATTGCAATTTCTCACAATCCAATTCAGCACTCCATGACGAAGCACATTGATATCAGGTACCATTTTATTAAAGATCATGTTCTAAATGGTAACATTGAACTTATTTTTGTTCCACCTAACGATCAGATTGCTGATGTCTTTACTACGGCATTAGACGAAAACAAACTCAATGATTTTTTAAACAAAATGGGTATGATGATGCCAAATCCTCAGTTCTTTCAAGAGACCTGTTCTCTTTGATTGAAGTATTCCGTAGAAAAATCGGTTCCGATGTCAAGTTTCCTTTTTCGGAACTATTTTCCTTACGAATACAAAGGATAATTTTACTTGTACTTATCTCTAATTATCTCCTGAGTATTGAGCTGATCAGTTCACCCTAAGTATTCACTGTGTCAAGACTATATAGTCTTCCTGGTTTTCAGCTTGAAATTTACTTCATAATAACATCCCGGAAGTCAAATTCGGAAAGGTATTATCTTCTGAACTTTGTATTTTCATCACAACTAATTCCGGAAGTTTTTTTTAACTTCTACTCTGGAATGCTTCTTAATTTTCAAAACAAAAAAAAAACTTAACCTCTCAAATTTTGCTCCGGAAGTTTTACTTCGGATCATCATCTCCGTAATTTCGAAAAAGATTTGGTCCGGAACATCAACTTTTCAGGTCCTGAATTTTTCATTTGGTCCAGAACCACAAACCGTGTTCCGGAACCACAAACCTTGCTCCGAAACCAGAAAACTTGCTCCAGAATATTTCTCTCTCCAGAACTGCCTCAAAAGAAGATATTCAGAACTCACCAATGCACCTACCGGATCATAGCCACTCCGACCTCACCCATCCGGAATACCAAAGGGTTTTAAGATGAACCGTCAGCAACGGCTACTTTTGGGGATCCTTATCCTATCAACCTTGATTCACGTGCCACGATTGCACAAATTCTAAAAGCAAACATCAAATCGCCGGTTGATATTTCCATTTTGAACTTCGACCCATTCAACCTTTCACCTCCCTGTCACCTCAACCCCCAAAAAGCGCAAACTCATTTAATGTAACCAATTTTCCCTCAGATCCTCATCATCACTTTTTTAACCGGACCCATCTTCCCTTACCTATAAATACCCTTTCAAATCTCCGTTTACCTCTTTACTCTCTCTCAACTCCCAATTTCCTAAAATATCTTACTGTTCTTCGTGTTTATCAAGCATTCATCCTTCTTCAACAATGGAGTATTCACAGAACCCAACTCAAACTGCATCAACTCCAAAGAAATCAATCGCAAGGAAGAAATCATCGAAAGAATCAAAGGGTTCATCCTCTTCTAACGATCAAGAACCCTTTATCAGAGATACAACCCAATTGTTCTCCCTAAATCCTCTAGACTATGATGAATCGATCAGAGTGATGATCGAGTTCATTGCAAATCACCCTATCTCCATTCCAGTTACCAAAATCCCAGATCCACCACTACCACTTCATCATCTTCATCGCGCATTCACAAGTATCAAACGTGAAGATGGAGTTCCGGAAACCACCATTATTGGTGATCGCACCATTCCCATTTACAAATCGACCTTTCTCAAGGCGATTGGTGTCAAACAGAATCCTAGAGGTTTCAAAGCTGTTGAACCAACATCTGAAGAGTTCCAGACGTTTCTAAACTACATTGGCTATATAGAAGACTACAAGGCCAAGGATTTCAAGAAAACTGTTGTTTCTGGGCTCTGGACGGTTCTTATGCATCTCATTATCCGTGGGTTATCTGGCAAGCACGGAGGTACTGATACCTTGAGCAAAGATTGGCTGAACGTCGTCTTCAGCATCTACTCCGGACGCGAGAACGACTTCGATCTTCCGGACGTATTGTGGCAAGATTTTTGCAAATTCGCCACCAAGAGGAAGCCGAACGAAATTTCAAGGTTTTAGATTCTCGGCTCTGACACTTCAACAAATTTTCACTGAACTTACCGAACCACTTCCCGTAAGAACAATTCCTCCGGAGGTATGTATCTCTTTTAAAATACTCAAGGCATATAGGATTCCGGACCAATCTTCTTTTGGTCCGGTCAGTTTACTTCCGCACCATATGTTGGCCATCATTCCTACCGACTCTCCTTATATGAAACAACATCTAGAGACTTTGGTTGTGTTCGACCCAACACAACCTGCCCCGATCTCTGTTGAACCCACTTCGGAAGAGGCTGACCCTGCCATGTCCGGACCTAAACTCAAGAAATCAGTCAAGCGAAAGGCTTCTCCCACAAAACCTAAAACCAAAAAGAAAACCAAAGTCAGTGCCCCCTCTCAACAGGTTGGCACCCATGACATTCCGGCTGATTCTGGCTGTCCACATACCCCACCTACCCAGTCATCTGAGGTACTCCTCAATGTTTCAACATCACAAGTACACACTCACGGGGAGTCTCCACATAATCCACCCTCACCCTCCCAAAAGGGTGATGCCGGTGTTGAACAAAGTTCCTTGCAGCCCCCTGGAACACACTCACGTGTCAAATTTGATATTCCCATTATCTATTCTACATGCACACACTCCGGAACCGTTGTTCCGGACCCCATACATCCGGAGGGAGGAGCAGTCGCTCCAACTTCCGATGCCTCAACTGGTCTGATACCCGGAAGGAGTAAGGACGACCAGGGGCTAATGATCCCGATTGGGAAGATTATGTTAACAGGGCAGCATCTCGGCGTCCGGACCTAACTAGAGCTCAAGTGGAATCCACTCTAATTTCCATGAGGAATACGGATATTTAGAGCAACATGTCCGACGTTCCTCCCACTGACGCGGATGCAGATGTTGAGCTTACCTCAAAACAACCATCTGTCACCACTTATCAAAGTGTATTCCAAATCGATCCTGAAGAAGAGATCTCCAAAGAAGTAATGTTGGACGATGAAGCAAGGGTCATTCCGGAATACACCTTTAAGGCTTCTACTCACTTCAAATCCAAGCCATCCGGTTCTAAGTCTGCATATGACTTCGGATCCTCATCCTCCACCACTCCGGACGGAGGCTCAAACTCTAAACATCAAGAAGATGATGCTACCACCAAACCTTGTCCTTCAACTCATCCTCTCTCTCACAAGTCTCTTCCGCAACACTCCGACTCTTATTCGGAATCCTCTGTTGGTGATTATGTTGACCCCTTAGCTCTCCTGGAGATCCGCAACAATGTCTCTGACACTATGGCTAAAGTGTCATAAGTTGAAACATATGTAACACAATTGAACTCCAAAATGGATCAAAACGTCTCCGGACTTGAAGCCAAACTTGATACTATTCTCCAATCTCTCTCCCAACAGTCCGGACCATCGATTGCGGAAAGAGAAGCCCAACTTGATCAATTAATCTCCCTCCGGCTCAAGCGCACGATGGAAGAAGTCGACACCAAATACAACATTCTGCTGGATCATTACCTCAACACCATCACTTCAATGCTCAAAGTCCACGATGACTTGGTGGCTGCTACCAATGACCTAATCAAGCAGACCCACATTCGCCATGAGAAGCAAATTCAAAGATTGGAGAAGGAAATTAAGCAAAAGGATGAGATGAACATGATCATTCAACAAGTCCTCATCAAACTTCTTCGTTCAACTTGGAACATTGTTGATGTTCCGAACCGGAAATTTGATGAGATGATCGGCATCCTTAGCAGCACATTCAATCACCTTTTTGAGCAAGCTCCCATTGCTGAAGCCTATGATACTCTCTCTCTTCAACTTACAATAGGCCTTCAGAAGGTCTTTTCCAATGTTGATGATCTCAAGGACTCTCTATTGCTTGCACCGGTCCACCGGGTTACCGATGCAAGAGGGGGAGAAGGACTCAGTAAACCATGGAAACCTCCCACTCAGTTCTCTCTCTGAGATGAAGAAGAGTCAGAAGACGATGAAGTTCAGATTCTATCCGTTTCTCCTTCCAAAAGCGACAAAGATAAAGGAAGTGAGGATGATAGAGAATATGTTCCTGATGACGTTCCTAAGGGCATCCTTGCTCTTCAAGCTCCCAAGATGTCCATTCCGAAGGTTATTACTGAAGAACAAAAGAGGACATGGTCCGCAGTTTCCATGCCATCCTCTCTTCCGGACGTTTTCGATCAAGCTGTCAAAATGGCTAAGGCCAAATCTCTCCTAACCATCCAAGCATTCCGGGCTACTCCTTCAGTACAGCCTCCTAATCTGGATCCTATAATTGCTCCAATCGATCAGGGCTCTCCACTCCGAACCCCTGATGATATTCCAGAAGAACCACTTCCAAATCCTACTCCAAAATTCACGATTGATGAGAATATGAAGCTGGTCATCTCTGCACCTCAAAAAGACAAAGGAAAGAAACCAATGACAGCCGAACAACCAGATTTTCACTCCGGACCTCCACTCAAACAAAAACATGGATGGTCTCAGGAGGAAATAAATCAAGCTCTTGAAGAAAGCATCCGGATCCAGGCTCTGAAAGATAATCCTGACCCAATGCGTGAGATATCTCCTCTTTGCCATGAAGACATCCTTCAGAGTCACGAAATTATTCCAGTCATGTCCTATGACATTCCTACAAATGACTTTGAGCAACTCGATCTTCCTCTCTCTCCCTACAGCAAGTATTACACCAAGTTCACTCCACTTCATCCCACAGATCCTCCGGAAGTGATCATTCGAACAGAAAGAGAAAGACTTGATACTTTCTACTCTAAGAACGCAATGCCATTCAAGGAAGTGTGGTCGAAGAAGAAGATTACTCAGGTCAACGGCTTCGGAAGAAAAATCCTAGTGAAGTTTGAACTACACTGTCCGTTGTTCCGTTTTCACATTCTCCGGAACAAGCCCACTCCCCGGACAGTTACTGATGTGGATTTCCCTTCAATAAATCCGAACGACATTCTTACTTTGACCGCCTACTTCAGAGAAAAATCAAAGGGATGACCTCAGTATGGGAGCCTATCATGCTACACTAAGCTTCCTGAAAGATTACGTTGCAGAATTCAGCCAAAGAGATTATGAACTTGCCCATCTTTACGGAACTGAGCAATTTGTTCCTAACATCGATATCATCCTTCCGGAAGCTGAACTCTCGCAGATGGTCCTATTGAAGAGCCTGTTCTAGGGTTTGTCTACACTACAAGAAAAACAAACAAGAAGGATTGCTTCCGAGTCCTAGACAAACACCTGATTCCTACCAAAGCTCTAAAGAAGTTTATTTCGCGTGCATCCAAGACTGATGCTCTGGAACATGTGAAGGCAAGGTTTATGAGTCAGCTGGCATGGTACATTGAAGTCCCCGAACGATTGTTCCAGGCCTACACATTCATCAAGGAAGAAAAGATCTATGCTTGTTGGATTGCTAAGTTCACTCAGGGGAGATTGTTGGAACCTGAAAGTGAACATCTAGCAATCCCAAGTACATATTCCGAAGTATGTTGGTTCCGAAGTGAAAAGTGCTCTGGAACCTGTCCAGAGCTGAAGAGAAGGAAAGGAAGAATATTTTGAAGAGAAATTCATTCCGGGGTGACTCTCAAGTCCGAAATATAAGCTGATCCGGAAGAACATCCCTTTTGTCTTTTGTCATTAATTATCCTTGTATTGATGTAACATTTCATAGGACTTAGCCTTTTGTTGTATTAGACAATCAGAATGTCAGAAATAGTTCTATTGTCCAGTCCGATGTAAGTTACTTAGTTAATTCACTGTAACATTCTCTCTACTATATAAAGGAGCATTCAATACAAGTAAAATACGGATCTTTTGTTCAACCTTTGGCATTTACTTTGTTATCTCAAATCTTTTTCAAACATTCTTCTTGTTCTTCATTTATTAGATTTACCTTGATCATTTACTTTTATTCTTCATTTAATGTCTTGATCATTTGCTGAATATAATATCTAAGACTTGACTGGTCTTTCCAGTCTAGACTTGAACTTCTTATAGTAAGCAGACATTGATCTTAAGCATTCATTCAAGGTTTGTATTCTCAAACCTTGTCCCTGCGCAACTGATCAAATTCTAGTTCTCACAGTACTTGAAGTAGAGTCATACGACTTGACTTTACCAACTCTGAGATTTAAGAATTCTGGGTTATGACAACACGAAATTTCTACCTTGTAAGTCAATCCAATCAATCAAAAGTCAGACCTGTTTTTGCTATCTTTTTACTGTGTTTAGGGTTAGTGTGAGAGTCTCTAAGCCTAGTACACTTAAGGATTTGATTTTGAGAAGTTTTAGCTTGGGATTAGAGGAATGCATTCGAACCAGAAACCTCATCAAAGGGTGTTAATGGCCGCAAACTAGGATAATGGCTGTGAACCCATGTTTGGCCTTGAACCCCTCTCCATATATATACATTTCCTTCATTTATTCCTCATTTCTTCCATCATTGGCCGAAAACCTCTCAAGTTCTCTCAAGTATCATCCACCAAAGGCTCTCATTTCACCCCAAAAACGTAAATATCTCATCCCTCGTCTTGTTAGAAACCTCTTTAATCTAGCTTTGATTCATCATGTTTCATCATCATCTTCAAGATCTTCAAGGGTTCTAGCCGTGAACCCTTCGTTAAGGGTCATGAACCCTTCACAAGATCTTGGGCCGTGAACCACCTTAGGCCATGAACTCCCCCTTGTTTGGCCCTGATCTCTTTCCAGCCTTCTAGTTTCGATTCCAACACCTTATTGCAAGTGATCCCTACTTCCTAAGGCCGTTTATTATGCATATTAGTTGTTATAGACACTAATTATATGAATATATATGTTATTATATGCTATATAGGATCCTTTGGTGCTTTGGGACTTCATTTGTGAACTCAACCATCCTATATCTATCTTTCATAGCAATCACTCTCTAGCAGTGAGTTCATACCCCCATGTCTTTTTCAAAATTTTTAAATGTTGTATGGGGGGGGTGGGGGGAATACAAGTATAACACAAGAAATGTTGTGTTATAAATTATAAATTGCTTATTATGTCTTTGTACCAATAAACTGTATTTTGAACATGAAACTTTGATTAGAACATAGTAATGAGCTTATAAACTTTAATAAGTTTAGCTTAAGGAATAAAAAGGATCTTTTTATAAACTTATCTGTAAATTATAAAAAGGGTTTTCCGCATTATTACTTGTAAAGTCGTTAATCTAGCTTGTGAGACATGTCTTTGAGTAGTCACATATGTACAAGTGGAAGTCTACCCTTATGACCAGAGTCTCCTGGAGGGAGAGTGTGAGTTTTTGTATAGATCTATACGGGATTGACAATCCCGCACCTCTCTGTTAGCTACAGCCGGACTGGCAGGTCTGCGGGTGACAAACGTTATATTCTTTTCGACGTCTACAATACGTCGTGGTTAACCGGTCCAATAAGTATGGTCGTAAAACTCACAATAGATAACAACGATATATTTACGTAGTAATATACTTTTCATGAACAATCTCAATGGACGGTAACTATGTGATTACCCAATGTATACTTTTGGGTTAGATAATACTGAAGTCTGATAGACAGTGGAATGTGTGCTTTCCGCCTTACTTCTTGTTCCTTGTTTGGTTGTGGGCTTAGGGCAAATCCACCTATTCAACTGTTTGTTCGATCTCGGTTATATACAACTCGTATGTGTTAGTTAATCATATGAGGGTAGTATCGTCGTATCAGGTATCCAGAACAACCAAGACTTTATTCAGTTTAACATATCAACAAAACTAGACATCATTGTAGTAAGTATATGGAGTCTACTTGTGCTTTTCAAACTTAGAACAACATAGACATACAGTCGGATTATAGAAAATATAGGATTTTCTATGGCAAAAATCATTCTTTTAAGTTAAACAGTTTTCGATGGATCTTTCTGAAAACAATAGCATTTTTACCAAAAAGAATTTCACAATAGAGTTAGTGAAACTAGAAACTTATCTGCAAAAGGTTTAATTTGTTTTATTGAACTTGTATAACATAAAGGACCTTAAATGTTTAATTCTATAATTCCTTGGTTTATACATCAGGTTTATATATAATTAATATCCGATAGGCAGTGGAATGTCTGACTTCCGCCTTACTTCCTGTTCCTTGTTTGGTTGTGTGCTTAGGGAAGATTCACACATTTAACTATCCGTTCAATATTAGATTATATATAGCTTGCATAAACCCAGTGCTTATAGAAAGAACTATTGTGATTACCATTTTTAAAGGAAATATATGATTTCTTAAGGAATGTTTTCTTCAAATATAAAAGAACTACTACAGTTAATGTCACAGCCCAAACCGAAACGGCGGAAACATTTGGGGGTGGAGGACGTCATATGTAGTATCACAACAATTGCATCATAGTAATCATGTAAACACAACCATTACATTGGATATATATAAATAGGTATTAACATCTGTTTGATTCATATTATTTACATCGATAGCAACAAAATAAAGACATGACTCTATATGCTCCGTCTTCTCAAAAGTCTGCGGGAGTACCTGTCTACTGATTTCCTGAGAATACAAGCGATTTTAAAAGAGTATCAGCATAAAGCTGGTGAGTTCATAAAGTGTTTTTGGTAATGAAAACCTGTTGATGAATCTGTAAAATGTATGTGTGCTTCCCAAGAAAATCCAATATTTTCTAACATATATGTTCGTTACTGTATTCTGTTTGAAAACCCTAGCAACCACCAAAATGTATAGTATATTCTGTTTGTTTAAAATAATACCATGTGTTGTATCCCTGGAATTCCCCAGTATAATGTATAGTAGTTCTATTTAAATAATACTAATGAAGAATGAAATCCCGTAAACAACGGTTAGTTTATGCTATTGTGAGTCGTACAACCATGCTTGATTTGAACTAGTGACCTTTACGAAGTTCTTCAAGTGTCGGATATATGATATTTGTCACCCCAGGTATGCCTGCCTAGCTGTAGCTAGCAGTTTAGGTGTGGGATTGTCAGTCCCGAATAGATCTATTCATAAATCTCACGCTCTCCCTCCAGGAGACTGTGATTATACTTAATGAGAGGATTTATTACGTACCCCGAAGGGTAAAATTGAAGAGATGTCTCACAATCCTGTATTAACTAGTTTACGTGTGGTTATGTATTGTTCTCTTGTATTTGAATTCGTTTGTATATTTGTAGTGTAACAATAATTATACTTAAATAATTATCTGATGTTGTACCCTTGAAATCCGAAAGTAGTAATGTATATCATAAACTATATCTGTCATAGTTTATATGTTTGTTAATGTACAAGCTCTGAATTTGTAAAATTGTGTATTGAAATCCCAAACTATACCTATTATAGTTTGCATGTATGTTGTGTACTTGGTTCGTGTATTGATCTGAAAACTATGCAATCATGGTTGTATGTCAAAAACGTCCCTTATGCTCGGCATGTTACAAAAGGGAAAAAATATCTAAATATTTTATAAAACATGGAAATCTTTTGGTTGTATCAATTGCATAAGTTTTAAACCTATTGAAATTCTTTTGTATAAGTTTACAAAAATCATTTGTGTTTGGCTTGTATTCCCCCCCCCCTCCCCCCGCGCAAACATTAAAAATAGTAAATGCATAGGGGTATGAACTCACAGTTGGTTGTGTGAATGGTCGAACAACGAAACTGGGAGTGAAGACCCTTGGGTGGATGCAGGCGGTACTTAACGGGACCCTAATCAACAATTAAATACATAATTGTATTTTATTAGCGAAACCATTATTTATAGTGTTAGAAAAACACGTCTTTTTGGTTTAGGAATGTTTTCGGGACTCGATTGAATCGGAAAAGCGGTTTTCAGTCAAGTTCACCACTTAAGAAGAGTTTACGGTCGTGAATTGTTCTCGGCCGTGAACAGCCCCTTGAAGGGTTTATGGCCGTGAACGATATTCTTGAAGGAAATATGAACTTTTGAAGGGTCTACGGCCGTAAACGGTTTGCGGCCCTTAAAGGTTTGAAGATTTGAAGGGTGTACAACCATAAACTCAAGAACAGCAACACTTGATCTGGATGCGAAACTGATGATTTGATGCTCCAAAGCGAGTTCCAAGGCGGATAGAACGATAGATGAAGAGAAATCTTGTGTTTCCTTGTGTTTTCAGGTGATGATTTTTAGAGAGAGAAAGTGTGTTCACGGCGAGACAAGTTCAAATGAGGGCGGGAGTCTCGTATATATAGGCTGGGGGGTATGGTCGGTGGTGGGGTCCAGCCATGAACGGGTTTACGGCCGTGATCGGTTTACGGTCGTGATCAGGTTCACGGTCGTGAACACCAGTCAGGCCAGATTTTCGCTGATTTTCGAAGGAAACTCGGGATTTCGCGTCATTTTGGTTCCGACTCATAAAAGAAAATTCGATTATATAACTTAAATGATTTTCCAAATCATAAGAATTTGACGGAATTAAATAAAATTCAAATTTTATTAACGGAATCGGGCTAACATTAACGGAAAAAGATTCGGGTTGTCACATCATCCCCCCGATAGAGGGAATTTCGTCTCGAAATTCAACATATAATACAAATCATGGACTCGGAAAAAGATGCGGGTATTTCTGTTTCATCTGGTCTTCGCGCTCCCAAGTGAATTCAGGTCCCCGCTTGGCATTCCAGCGGACCTTCACTATCGGTATGCAAATTTGTTTCGTTCTTTTGATTTCTCGATCCATGATTTCGAATGGTTCTTCCACGAAATTAAGGTTCTCATTGATCTCGATATCATCAAGAGGGATCACAAGGGTTTCGTCGGATAAACACTTTTTAATGTTCGACACGTGGAAGACGGGATGAATGTTACTAAGTTCTTGGGGTAAACGGAGTTTGTAAGCTACGGGACCGATCCTAGCGAGGATCTCGAATGGTCCTATGTATCTTGGATTTAGCTTTCTACGCTTTCCAAAGCGTATCATGCCTTTCCAGGGTGATACCTTCAAAAGAACACGGTCACCAACCTGGAACTCCAAAGGTTTTCGTCTCTTATCGGCATAGCTCTTTTATCTATCTCTTGAAGCCTTTAATCGTTCCCAGATTTGTACGATCTTTTCTATGGTTTCACGGATGATTTATGGGCCAGTGAGAGAGCTATCGGGAACTTGACCTCTAGCTAACTGCATGTCACCCACCTCAGCCCAGCATAGAGGGGATCTGCACTTACGATCATAGAGGGCATCAAACTACGCAACTTTGATGCTAGTGTTATAGCTGTTGTTGTAGGAGAACTCGACCAAGGGCAAATGGGTGTCCCACGACTCGCCAAAGTCTATAACACATGCCCTCAACATGTCTTCCAATGTCTGAATGGTCCTCTCACTCTGCCCTTCTGTTTGTGGATGGGAAGCCGTACTCATATTCAACTTAGTTCCAAGAGCCTTCTGCAATGACAACCAAAATCTCGAGGTGAATCTGCTATCCCGATCGGAGATAATGGACACAGGCCCACCATGCAGACGAACTATCTCTTGGATGTAGATTCGTGTAAGTCTCTCCATCTTGAATGTTTCTTTGATTGGCAGGAAGTGGGCGAATTTAGTCAATCGGTCGACAATTACCTAGATGGTGTCGTACCCACTCGGAGAGTTGGGCAATTTAGTGATGAAATCCATCGTAATCCTTTCCCACTTTCACACAGGTATTTCTGCCTGTTGAAGTAGACCTGAGGGCTTTTGATATTCCACTTTCACCTTGGTGCAAGTCCGACACTTTCCCACGAAAGTAGTGATCTCTGCTTTCATGTTTGGCCACTAATAGAGCTTTTTAAGATCTAGGTACATCTTATCCGAACCTAGATGAACGGAGTACCTAGTCCTGTGAGCTTCGTTCATGACAACCTCCCTGTAACTGCTAAACTTTGGGGTCCAGATCCGGTTCATGAAATAGTAAACTCCGTCTCCTCTGATCTCTAAGTTATTTTCCATTCCCTTCAAGGCTTCATCCGACATGTTCTCTGGTTTGAAGGCTTCCAGCTGAGCCTCTCTGATTTGAATGGACAGATAGGAATGGATGGTCATTGTCAGTGCCTTCACTCTACGATCTGAGTACTCTTTCCGGCTGAGGGCAACCACTACCACGTTGGCCTTGTCGGGATGGTAGTGTATTTCGCACTCATAATCACTGAGTAACTCTACCCATCGCCGTTGCCTCATGTTCAACTCTTTCTGATCAAAGATATGTTGTAGGCTCTTATGATCGGTGAAGACAGTACACTTGGTTCCGTATAGATAATGTCTCCAAATCTTTAATGCAAAGACCACTTCTCCCAATTCCAAATCGTGAGTTGTATAATTGACTTCGTGTGCTTTCGGCTGTCTCGTGGCATATACAATAACCTTTCTTCACTGCATGAGCACACAGCCTAGGCCCTGATTTGATGCATCACATAAGGCCACGAAGTCCTCCGTACCCTCCAGCAGAGACAAGATAGGTGCGCTGCATAGGGCCTGCTTCAATGTTTGGAACGCAATGTCTTGCTTTTCTGCCCAACTAAATGGTACACCTTTCTGAGTCAGGGTGGTTAAAGGCTTAGCAATCCTGGAGAAATTCTGGATAAACCTGCATTAGTAGCCAGCAAGACCCAAGAATTGACGGATTTATGTGGGTGTCTTCGGTGCTAACCAATTCTTAATCGCCTGGATTTTGGAAGGGTCCACGTGTATGCCTTCCTCGCTAACCACGTCACCAAGGAAAGTTACTTTTCTGATCCAGAATTCACACTTAGCGAATTTTGCATATATTTGCCTCGCCCTTAGAGTTTCTAGCTCTAGCCTCAAGTGTTATCTACGATCTTCTTCACTCTAAGAGTAGACAAGTATATCATCAATGAACACTATTACGAACTTGTCTAGGAAAGGACGGCACACCCGATTCATCAGATCCATGAATACCGCCGGTGCGTTGGCTAGACCAAAGGGCATTACTACAAACTTGTAGTGACCATAGTGAGTTCGGAATGCTGTCTTGGGAGCATCATTCTATTGAACTCGGAACTGATGGTCCCTTATCTCAGTCTATTTTTGAGAAATAGCTAGCTCCTTGGAGTTGATCGAAGAGGTCGTAGATTCGGGGAAGAGGATAGCAATTCTTGATGGTGAGCTTGTTCAATTCACGATAATCTATGCACATCCGAAAGGATCCATCCTTCTTTTTCACAAATAAGACCGGGGCTCCCCAGGGTGAGGCACTCGGTCTGATGAATCCCTTGTTGAGTAGTTCATTGAGTTGGCTGGATAACTCTTGCATTTCTACCAGTGCTAGAAGGTATGGGGATTTAGCTATAACAGTAGCTTCGGGAATTAAGTCGATATAGAACTCGACTTGGCACTCGGGAGGGATTCTGGGAAGATCTTCGAGGAATACATCAGGAAAGTTGCAAAATTTGGGGATGCTCTCGATGTCTTTAACTTCCTGCTATTCATTAACGACATGGGCTAGGGATGCATGGCACTCTTTTCGCAGATATTTCTGGGCAAGAATGAATGAAATGATACGAAGGTTTGAGTTGAGTTTATCACCATAGATAATAAGAGTTTTTCCAGAGGGCAGATTGAGGCGAATGGATTTTTCATAACAAAGGATATCAGCATGATTGGGGCTCAAGAAATCCATGCCGATGATGGTGCCGAAGCTTTTTATGGAAACTGGCATAAGGTCGATTGGGAAGGAATGGTCGTTTAGGGTAAGGGTACAACCTATGAATATGTAGTTAGTGCTCTCTTTCTTTCCGTTAGCCATCTCAACGGTAAATGTTTCGGTTAAAGGTTGGGATTTATGCTTAAGAAGATGCTTAAATGCATGAGTAACAAAACTTCTCTCAGCACCAGAATCGAAAAGAATGCATGCATAAGAGTTGTCGAGGAGGAACGTACCCGTAACAACGGTGGGATCAACAACTGTCTCCTCCTGTCCCATCGCTAGCACTCTCCCTGTGTTGCCAGTTGTTGTTGCCTTGGGGCAATTCCTCTTGAAGTTACCGATCTACCCATAGCCATAACAGGCTTGACCAACACCCGCTCCAGGAGCCTGATTGGTTAGTTGGGCTGGTGTCTTGCAAAATCGAGATGTGTGCCCCTTCTTGCCACAGTTGTTGCATTGCAAATCACAACAGGGACCGTGATGATGAAAGTTGCACTTGTCGCACCTTGGAAGAATACCAGCATATCTACTAGCAGGTGCTTGAGCTGCAGGAACAACGGTAGGAGTGGTAGCAACATGAACTGCCACTACTTGTTGTTTCTTGGAGGGCTCCTGCGAAGACTGGGCTTTTCGCTTGATCCAAAACTTCTTCGAAGAGCCAGATCATAGAATCTAGTTGTATAAGTAGCAATGTCGGAACCCTTCATCTTCAGGTTCCAGAGCTCATGCTCCGACTTCTACATCTCGCCCCTTGGGCAGTACTCAGCAAGCATAAGTTCCTTTAAACTCTCCCAACCCATGGCATTAGCTACCGGCAAAGTTAGGGATTTGACCCGGCTATTCGACCAAGTCAATGCTCTATCGGTGAAGGTACAGGCGGCAAACTTCACTTTTCTGGCCTCAGAACAAGAACAAATCTCGAAAATCAATTCGATTTTCTCGATCCACCTGGTTAGGGAAATGACTCCTCCATTACCGTCGAAGGACTTGGGCTTCGCGTTCATGAAATCTTTGTAGGAACATACCTTCGGGTGTTCCTGACCACCCTCAACATTTTGGGGATGGGTACCACTTCCTGATCCACTAGAGCCACCAGGATTTATTTGCGGCATCGCAGCAGCCACAGCGGCTGTAACTACTGCCTGGAACATGGCAGGATCGAACTGGGGAGGTGGTGGCTGAGGGTTTGTCGGAGGGTTGTTGCTCTTTCTGTTGGGTCTCTTCCTAGGAGGTATCTTTCTTTAAAAGATACAAGGGGAAAAATGACGATAAGCCTTCTATACTGATCATAAATTGGATATTTCGAGCAAGATATTTCTAAATCCTACAGCGATAATAGAGATCTACAATAAAGGTTTACTATCATAAACAAGGAATTGCAGGTCTTTCATTTGTGAGGATTTATAGTACTTGTGATAATTTTTTGCAGTGTTATAGAACCATAAAATACTCCTATAGTATTTTAACTATGTGCTTCATTTGTATATGACTTGGTGAGTTTTTGACTTGTCACAACGACACAGTCCCTCCCAAACACATGTTGGTCATATCTCGGACAAATATAGTTAATCAGGTTATATTGGCCGCACATATGTGTACATAACTATTCAGGTTTAAATGTGGTGTCCAACTCGCCCTAAATACTTTTATGTAGGTCTTACTATGTTATAGCTTCTTGTACATATGTATACTAGTATACTTTTGTAAAATACTTAAATTTTTAAAGTATACTTTTAGCTTCAAAGCGCTTCGACCTATTTAGTGTTTATAATTGTATACCATGTAAGGTTCGGTATACTTAATTCACTATAAAGAATAGCTCTAATACCAATCTGTTACACCCCCAAACCGAAATGGAGGAAACATTCGGGGGTGGAGGACGTCATATGTAGTATCACAACAATTGCATCATAGTAATCAAGTAAACACAACCATTACATTGGATATATATAAATAGGTATTTACATCTGTTTGATTCATATTATTTACATCAATAGAAACAAAATAAAGACGTGCCTCTATATGCTTCGTCTTCTCAAAAGTCTGCGGGAGTACCTGTCTACTGATTTCCTAAGAATAAAAGCGACTTTAAAAGAGTATCAGCATAAAGCTGGTGAGTGAATAAAGTGTTTTTGGTAATGAAAACACGTCGATGAATATGTAAGATGTTTGTGTGTTTCCCAAGAAAATCCAATATTTTCTAACATATATGTTCGTTACTGTATTCTGTTTGAAAACCCTGGCA
This sequence comes from Lactuca virosa, assembly GCF_052849685.1. Lineage (NCBI taxonomy): Eukaryota > Viridiplantae > Streptophyta > Magnoliopsida > Asterales > Asteraceae > Lactuca > Lactuca virosa. The sequence continues at coordinate 338,452,039 of NC_136428.1, read as the reverse complement.
ACCACCAGTATGTATAGTATATTCTGTTTGCTTAAAATAATACCATGTGCTGTATCCCTGGAATTCCCCTGTATAATGTATAGTAGTTCTATTTAAATAAAACTAATGAAGAATGAAATCCCGTACACAACGGTTAGTTTATACTATTGTGAATCGTATAACCATCCTTGATATGACCTAGTGACCTTTACGACGTTCTTTAAGTGTCGGATATATGATATTTGTCACCCCAGGTATGCCTGCCTAACTGTAGCAAGCAATTCAGGTGTGGGATTGTCAGTCCCGAATAGATCTATTCACAAATGTCACGCTCTCCCTCCAGGAGACTCTGATTATACTAAATGATAGGATTTATTACGTACCCTGAAGGGTACAATTGAAGAGATTTCTCACAATCCTGTATTAAATAGTTTACTTGTGGTTATGTATTGTTCTCTTGTATTTGAATTCGTTTGTATATTTGTAGTGTAACAATAATTATACTTAAATAGTTATCTAATGTTGTACCCTTGAAATCCGAAAGTAGTAATGTATATCAAAAACTATATCTGTCATAGTTTATATGTTTGTTAATGTATAAGCTCTAAATTTGTAAAATTGTGTATTGAAATACCAAACTATACCTATTATAGTTTGCATGTATGTTGTGTACTTGGTTCGTGTATTGATCTGAAAACTATGCAATTATGGCTGTATGTCGAAAACGTCCCTTATGATCGGCATGTTACAAAAAGGATAAAATATATAATATTTTATAAAACATGGAAATCTTTTGGTTGTATCAATTGCATAAGTTTTAAACATGTTGACATTCTTTTGTATAAGTTCACAAAAATCATTTGTGTTTGGCTTGTATCCCCCCTGAAAACATTAAAAATAGTAAAAGCATAAGGGTATGAACTCACAGTTGGTTGTCTGAACGGTCGGACAGCAGAACTGGGAGTGAAGACCCTCGGGTGGATGCACGCGGTACTTAACGGGACCCTAATCAACAATTAAATACATAATTATATTTTATTAGCGAAACCATTATTTATAGTATTAGAAAAACACTTTTTTTGGTTTAGGAATGTTACCGGGACTCGATTGAATCGGAACAGTGGTTTTCAGTCAAGTTCACCACTTAAGAAGGGTTTACGGTCATGAAAAGGTTTAGGGTCGTGAACTGTTCTCGGTTTTGAATAGCCCCTTGACGGGTTGACGGCCGTGAACGATGTTCTTGAAGGAAATATGAACTTTTGAAGGGTGTACGGCCGTAAACGGTTTGCGGCCCTTGAAGGTTTGAAGATTTGAAGGGTGTACGGCCGTAAACTCAAGAACAGCAACACTTGATATCGATGAGAAACTGATGATTTGATGCTCCAAAATGAGTTCCAAGGCGGATAGAACGATAGATGAAGAGAAATCTTGTGTTTCCTGGTGTTTTCGGGTGATGATTTTTAGAGAGAGAAAGTGTGTTCGCGTCCAGAAAAGTTCAAATGAGGGTGGGAGTCTCGTATATATAGGTTGGGGGTATGGTCGGTGGTGAGGTCCAGCCGTGAACGGGTTTACGGCCGTGATCGGTTTACGTTCGTGATCAGGTTCACAGCCGTGAACGGTGTCAGACCAGATTTTCGCTGATTTTCGAAGGCAACTCGGGTTTTCGCGTGATTTTGGTTCCGACTCATAAAAGAAAATTCGATTATATAACTTAAATGATATTCCAAATCATAAAAATTTGACGGAATTAAATAAAATTCAAATTTTATTAACGGAATCGGGCTAACATTAACGAAAAAAGATTCGAGTTGTCACAGTTAACTCCATAAGCACCTAATGAAAACGTCCGGGTTATATACAATGAAGATCTAACAAACAATGGATGTGTGACTTCCGCCTCATTTCCTGTTCCTTGTTTTGTTGCGGGCTTAGGGAAGATTCACACAATCGATTGTCTGTTTACTCTGGATTGTATATGACGTGTATCCATTGAGTACTCTTAAAATGAATTGTAGAGTCATTTTTACTTATCTTTCATCACATCAGAAAATATAGGATTTTCTGGAGGAACAGGCGAACTTTTTTAAAAGAACTTAGAGTATACTTTTTATAACAAAAATGCTTATGAACTCACCAGCTTAAATGCTGATCTACACCTTCAAAATAACTTGTATTCTCAGGAAACTAGTAGACAGGTACACGTTAAAGGATTCAGAAGATGGAGCATAATAGCTTCATGTCTTTGTTTTTTTATTTACTTTTGGAGTAAATATTTTGTGAATCGAATGCATGTAAACACTTTAATATTAATGAAATGGTTGTTTGTTACTTTGCTTATTATGATGCATGTGTTGTGATATTGAGCATGACATCCTCCGCCCCCGAATGTTTCCATCGTTCCGGTTTGGGGGTGTGACAGATTGGTATTAGAGCATTGTTTATAGTGAAGTAAGTATATCAACCTATAAAAGATATACAACTATAAATACAATGGGGCTGAAGTGCTCTGGCTAAAAGTATATTTTTAAAATATAACAATCTTTTTATAAGTGTATACATACCTGCATATATATAAACATACTAGAACAAGTATCACAAGAAGAACGAAAAAAAGTATTTAAAGGTTGGACATTGCTGTCAAACCTCGACAGTTATGTAATCATATCTGGGATCAATATAGCCTGATCAACTATATTTATTTAAGATATGACCAACATGTGTTTGGGAGTGACGCGGTGTTGCAACAGACTTAAAACTTACCTAACTATATGTAGAAGGGATTTCTAGATCAGAACATAAAAGTTAAAATACTATCGGAGTATTTTATCATACTATAAGATAAAAACAAATTTAATACTTATCAGGTTAATACCATTAAAATACTATAGGATTATTTTAGGCACTATAACTAACATATGTGAAAATTAAAAAGACCCTTATTTGTAGGTCTATCATTCCGGAGTGTGTACTTCTAGGGTTTTATATAATAGAGATTTTATAGACTTAGAATTTGTGATCTATGCTCTACTTCATGTTTCTTGTTTGGTTGTGGTTTTAGAGTAGAATCACTTATTCAAAGGCCTATTTAATCTTAAATTATATACAACTTGTGTACACTACACAATTATAGGAGGACCCGGTAAGGATCACCCCATAATGATTCACTTAATCTCATAGATTCTTTAGACACTCCCATTCTCGCACGACCAACCTAGATAGATGTAACCACTCTATCATAGCAGTCAACAGAGGAGTCAAGGAGGAACAAGAAGAGATTCGCGAGGAGTTTTCCAAGGAGGGATTAGCTGAAGAAACCAAACGTCTTATGCGTCACATCAATAACTAATAACCTAAAATGACTTAGTGAGCTAGTGAATACACTACTCACGCTATGTGTTAGGATTATTTCCTCTTTCATAACAACTTGTGTCAGTTAATCAAATTCATAGAGATTCATTCGAGAGTAGTCACTACTGATTCATAAAGTTTATTTTATATAGACTCCCATTATGAATTGTTTTTAAGAAGATTATGAGAGTCAGAACCGGATACACTTAGTCAGTGAGCATTCGACTTATAACCACTGCTATAGACTTATCTCCGTTTCATCTTGTATTCATTTTAGCAAAATATGCCTCTCGGTAGACCTGCAAGGCGCATACTCAATAACACAACAGAGAACCCACCACCACAACCCGATCCTGCTGCTTTCCAAGTAGCGGTAATAGCCGCAACAACGGCTGCCATAGCTCAAATCCGCGCAATTGGTACCCGTGGATTTGGTAGCGGTACCCACCTATCTAACCCCGGAGTTACCCACGGACACCCATGGGAGTGTTCGTACAAGGACTTCATGAACTACAAACCCAAATCCTTTAATGGAATTGGGGGAGTCAGTTCTTTGATGCAATGGTTTGAGAAAACAGATTCAGATTTCGAAATCTGTCTGTGCCCAGAAGGGAGCAAAGTAAAGTTTTCTGCATGCACCTTCTCCAACAGAGCCCTAACATGGTGGAATGGCCATGTTAAGTCACTGAACCTATCGGCGGCTAACTCGATGGGTTGGGAAAACCTGAAAGAGATGATGAGAGAAGAATACTGCCGAAGAGGCGAAGTTTAAAAGTTGGAACAAGAGCTAATGGAGCATACCATGGTCGGCTCAGACATGGTGGCCTACACTGATAGGTTTAGCGACCTGGCAGCGCTATCCCCCGGGATGGTTACCCCGGAGAGTAAGAAGATAGAAAGGTACATATGGGGCTTAACTACCCCGTTTCAGGGGGATGTACTGTCTTCTAACCCAACTACCTTCGATAGCGCCAAACGCCTATCCCAGCGACTCATTGACCATGGAGTCCGCCATGGCGTGGTGGTTCCCGTTCCCGAGACATCAAAGGGAGGGGGCTGTAAACGAATGTCGGGGAACAAGAGGAAGGAGCGCACAACATAGGAACCCTCGCAGGAGAAACAAGTGGCTACTGTGCACGCCGCCACAACACCTGTCATTTTAGCACCTGTCATTCGATATGTTGGAACTCTTCCGAAGTGCGGTAAGTGTAACTACCACCACACCGAAGTATGCTGGGAAATGCAGTGCACAAATTGCCGCAGGAAGGGGCACACTGCTCGTTTTTGCAGGGCGCCGGCACAACAAATCTCCCAAGTCCCCGGAGTAGAAGTAAACCATGCCTGCTATGGCTATGGTGAGAATGGGCACCACAAGAGGGACTGCCCAATAACGAAGAACTAAGGCGCGGATGGACGAATTCTGATGATCACCACAGGAGAAGCAGCCCCGGAGCCACCAGCGAACAGCGGTACGACTTCTAATTAAAATTAATTTAAGGGTTTAATTCTATATTAATATTAATCTTGGGGAAAATTTTAAAAGTAATGATAAATTATTAACTCGTTTGAACAAGTCACATCATTCATAGGAGAACTAAAGATCCGCATAGGTGAGCTATGATGGCTTAGTACGTACGTCAGAGTTATACATAACTAAGATTTTGCGGACTTAGAGTGAGTGATTCCGCCTTATTTCCTGTTCCTTGTCTAGTTGTAGATTTAGCGTAGAGTCACTTAGTCGACCGTCTTATTCATCTTAATTATACATAACTTGTATATGCCAAGCGATTATAGACGTACCAAAGAGGATCATAATATAAAGTATCGACGCTAGTTACCAAAGTACTTTCACTGCTAGTACTCGCTTATTGCGGTACATTTTGTGGCAGTGGTAATATCAAGAAAACACTAGAATACATTGTCGAGCACACTAGGGATACACCATCGTATAACAAACATTTCTTTCACATCGGCCTAACATTTGTTTCTATAAAGAGTCTGTAGTCATAATTCGTCATGGATTGTCGTGGTCCTCACCATACTTAATTCATGTGCTCTGAAAACTTTTCTCCGTAACCGAACGACTAACGAAACCCTCGTCACTCATAACGACCACCAGATTCAGACCTCAGAGTCGTCTATTTATCGACCCAGAAGTACTCATACGAGGAGTACCTTGCCCTCCGAAACCCTTCCGATGTATACTTAGCAAACCATCCAGAACTCCCACTCGTCCAACAGGTCAAGTTCGAGCATAGAGGCTAAGGACAAATACGTTTAATCTATCACTACTAAGTGTATACACGAGGGTAGTATATAATTAAGATTATACGGCCTGAGAATGTGTGCTTCCGCTTTATTTCCTGTTCCTTGTCTGGTTGTGGACCTGGGGCAGAGTCGCACATCCGATCGTCTTACTAATCTTAATTTTATACGACTTGTATACACAAGGTAATGATAGATGGATCAGGTATGAATCCTATCATGAACTTCAGGGCAAAGTTGCCAAGGTTTACAAGAGGGTATTATGCCATTCAGAAGAGCACGACCCCAAGAGTACTGCTGAGAAAGCTAATTTCGGGAGGAAATTCCATCTAACGGGGGGATGATGTGACAACCTGAAATTTCTACTTCGTAAGTTAATCCAATCAATCAAAAGTCAGACCTGTTTCTGCTAACTTTTTATTGAGAAGTGTTAGCCTGGGATTAGAGGAATGCAATCTAACCAGAAACGTGAACCCATGTTTGGCCGTGAACCCCTCTCCATATATACATTTCCTTCATTTATTCCTCATTTCTTCCATCTTTAGCCGAAAACCTCTTAGGTTCTCTCAAGTATCATCCATCAAAGGCTCTCATTTCACCCCAAAAACATAAGTATCTCATCCCTCATCTTGTTCATGCTTAGAAACCCCTTTAATCTAGCTTTGATTCATCATGTTTCATCACCATCTTCAAGATCTTCAAGGGTTTTAGCCATGAACCCTTCATAAGATCTTGGGCCGTGAACCACCTTAGGCCGTGAACTCCCCCTTGTTTGGCCATGATCACTTTCCAGCCTTCTAGTTTCGATTCCAACACCTTATTACTAGGGATCCCTACTTCCTAAGGTCGTTTATTATGCATATTAGTTGTTAAAGACACTAATTGTATGAATATATTGTTGGATTAGGTGTCTAAGTTCATAACTATTTCTGGAATGTACTTGACTCGATTAGCATGGTCCATTTGGGTTGCATGGCATTGCAACACTTGGATAGACTAAATGAGAGAAATGACACTTAAGGATTATTAATATATTATAAGTTCTAATATATTAATAATATTATTTAATTAGTATTGATCAAAGAATTAATTTGGAATTAATTAAGTGATCAAAAAGAGACTAATTAAATATATGATGTAGATTCTGTAAATCATCTATTCTTGTATAGTCGGCTAATGATCCATGGTTTGTATGGATTGGGTTAAAACCCATAAGGTGCTCCATGGTTAATCCATGGAGGTTACAAATCCATGGATCATGGAATATGAAAATCCATGACAATTAGGGTTTACATTGTGTAACCCTAATTGTGCCACAACTATATAAAGACCCTATCCAAGCAAAATCGGAGTACTTCTTGTAGAAGAAAGAGGGCAAGCCGATTTTGAGGTGTTAGTGAACTTTCTCAATGTCATTCCAAGTGTTGTAGTGTTGTGTGAGACATTTGAGGCATCACACTTGAGGTACTAGGCTCACAAGGTTCTCAAGGAACTCAAGTTATGGATATGCATGTTCATGAACTTATGAGTTTAGAAGATCATAGGAACTATTTGTAACTTGCTTGTTAGTTTAATTCTTGATCATTATGTGTTGTAATGGAATCCATAATTTGTCCTCAAGTTATGGATTACCAAAAGTCATTCTTTTAAAGTCCATTAAAGAAACACATAGGTTACATAAAATGAAAAGTCTCTCATTTTAATAAATCATTAACTCATAAGTTAAGAAGGATGAAAAGTTTTGAAAGTTACAAAACTTGCCCTCAAGTTTGGGAACATGTAAAGCCACTTTAAAAACTTTAGTTCCAACCCCTAGAATTTTAAAAGTTAAAATTCAACCCTTATAATTTATAATATTATAAGTTAAAAAATTATTATATATGTATAAGAACAAGTCGTTTTACCGTTAGTAGGCCTCATTCACGTAGCCGGTCTATAAGGGGGTATAAGGTTGTTGCCTATAAAATGGCAGCTTAATGAGTGTCCACTCTCACCCACCGCTTCCTTGATCGGTGGAGGGTCGTTAGACAAACGGGTAAGACAAGGACTTTAAATCTTCATTAAAAGTATGATGAATATAAAGTAACTAAATGTTTTTATAAATTCCTAATCTTAGTTACTTTAGGAAAATGTGAATAAGGTGCTAACCCGTGAAATTACACTTTCCACTTTGATTAAGTCGTTAGCGGAGCGTGTGTGGTTAACCGGCACACTAACCTGGACTTAAAAAGGTAGGCAAAGGGTAACTTAATATTTATCATAGTATCGATAGAGCGCGTGTGGTTAACCGGCACATCGATTGAGGGGTAAATATTAAGGGTACCAAGTAATTTGCATGGTTACTTCACACCTTGTCTTGTGATCCTCGGCATCCCAGTCACAAAACCTGAAGGGCACACTCGAGATTGAAACATGCCATTGAAAAGTTCAATGAATCTCAAAGAATCTAGGAGTTTCAAAACCAGTTAAAACCTAATAATTTATTTCGTTTTTCATGGTGGAAATTGGTGAATCATCATTCACCTACCTTCAAATATTTTATAGCTTGGATTACGGCATCCCTCTTCTAAGTTATAAAATATTGTGTTGGGTCCTAGCCTTAATATTACATTTGGGTGTTTTATTAAGGACTATCTTTATATCTAATCTAAACTTGTCTTTCTTCTTTTTCAGATGTCTTCCAACAATGCTGCTTCTGGCTCGAACCCTACCAGATCCTTCTCTCTCATGAACCTTTGTGGGAGAGTCATCTTTGATGGATCCAACTTTGTGGATTGGATAAGAAACATCAGGATGGTCACTCGGTATGAGGACAAGGAATATGTCCTCGACAAGGAGCTTAAGGAGCATGAGCCGTCTGCTACTCCTGAGGAGATCGCTGAATATAAGGCACTTGAAAGAGATGCTACCAAAGTGGAATGTATCATGTTGGCCACTATGACAATCGAGCTCTAGAATTCCTATGAGGACTACTATCCTTTTGAGATGCACTAGGATTTGATGGACCGCTACCATCAGAGTGCTCGTCAAGAGCGATATGAAATCATCTCCTCTATGATAACAACCCGAATGAAGGATGGTGAACCCATCACAGACCACATGCAGAAAATGCAAAGGTATATGGACCGTTTCCTGAAACTGAATGTTAACTTCCCCGAGGATTTGGCAATAAACATCATTTTGCACTCCTTAGCTTCGTGTTATGATCAATTATGTATGACATACCACATGAACAAGGAGGAAGCTACACTTAGCAAACTTCAAGGACTCTTGAAGACCGCGGAAAGTAGTCTTAAGAGTAAATCGGTTGTTACCACTCCTACTCCTACCGCGGCCCCTGTCTTGGTAATCGGGCAAGGCATAGGAAAGAAGATGAAGAGCCCTTCGAAGGGTACCAAGGGTAAGACCCTTGATGGATCCTCTTCAAGTGGAACCAAGATAGTTTTTGTCACTCCTTCTGCTAACCCTAAAGAGGCTGAATGATTCTATTGACATGAAAAGTCGCACTGGAAGCGAAACTGCCCAAAGTACCAGCAAGATGTTAAGGAAGGGAAAGTGAAACCCAACCATGCAGGTACATACACTATATTTTCTAATAATTCACCCCATTCTAATTCTTGTGTCCTTGATACAGGTTGTGGTATTCACATATGTACTGATTTGCAGGGACTAAGAAGAAGTGAGAACGTGGAGCATGGGAAGATAAACTTGATCATGGGGAATATGAAAGCTTCACCTGTCACCAAGATTGGAGTTTATTCTTTGTTTCTAAGTAGTGGATTAGTATTAGATTTGAATAAGTGTTGTTACTCGTCTAAAATGGCGAGAAATATTATTTCCTTTTATGGTTTGTACAAACAAGGTTTTACCTTTTCATTTGATAACGATAGTGGTGGTATTAATGCTTTCTTTAATAATGTTTTTTATTTTAAAGCATTACCTTGTGATGGTGTGTATGAAACTGTGTCGGTTGTTGATAACCTAGGAAATAATGTATTGTGTATCGATTCTTCCACTGGTTTAGATAAATCATCATTATGGCATTGTCGACTTGGACATGTAAGCAAGAAACGCATAGGCCAACTCCAAAAGGATGGAGTCTTGGAGTCATTTGACCTAAAGTCAGATGATAGTTGTGAATCTTGTTTTCTTCGGAAAATGACAAAGTCACCCTTCACTGGTACTTGTGCTAGGGTGAGGGTTTGTTGGACCTCATACATACTGATATGTGTGGACCCTTCAGAACCTCCACAAGAGATGCTAACCGCTTCTATGTGACTTTTACTGATGATTTTAGTAGATATGGATATGTCTACTTAATCAAGCATAAGTCAAAGACCTTTAAAAGATTCAAAGAGTTTAAACAGGAAGTGGAGAATCAGTTGGGCAGGAACATTAAGATGCTTCGATCCGATCGAGGTGGTGAGTATCTTAGTACAGAGTTCCTTGACTATCTTAAGGAATGTGGGATTATCTCACAATTGACACCTCCCAGGACACCACAGCTTAATGGTGTGGCCGAGAGTCGCAATCGAACCTTGTTGGATATGGTTCGTTCCATGATGAGTCGAGTATCGCTACCAATCTAATTTTGGGGGTATGCCTTAGAGACTGCCACCCATATCCTTAATCTAGTCCTTACAAAGAAGGTTGCCAAAACACCTCATGAGACGTGGACTCCTCGTGGCAAAGAGGGTATCATCGGATGAGAACCCGTCAGATCCCCTCACGAAGGGACTGGGTAGGGTTAAGCATCTCTAGCATGCGAGGCGCATAGGGCTGAAGGATGATATTAGTTTCAGTAGTTAGATAGCTTTGGAATGTGTAAAGTGTAATTGACATTTGATGATGAATAAAAGTTGTTGTTTATTTATGAGTAAAGTGTTGCTATCTTTTATCAATTGTTTACTATCGTTTCATTTTGCATGTTTTGACTTCCAGAATAATTATCTTTTTGTATTTCATATTATTCAAACTCTCCACAGTCGGTCATATGTTGGAAGTAGATATGAATCAAGACTGTCATGAGTTGGCTTGTAGATATCTAAGATGTTGGACATAGCAACGTGTTGCTACAACACTCATCAGTGCCCATAAGTTCTGAGTATTGGATTCAACCCATGCTCACTGGTATCACTTCATGGAATTTATCTCGAGTGATCGTGAGACGGTAATATCATATAAGTCTTCAAACCTAGAGATATGACTTGTTGCCTATGATTTGGTTATACATTGATTATACGAAAACGCATTGGTAACTCGATGTTATAAAACGTGCCTTTGTGTATGATTCAAAAAGTAGTATAACAAGCATATGAGTCGAAGTTTATCGGTTCCTTCTTGGATTAGAAGCGATATCTGGTCCCCTTGATGATTTTGTGTTGACCCATGTACCGGGCCCGGTCAGAACTAAGTTGATGTGTTCAATTAAGTTCTATGTCAAACAAATCGGAAATCGAGAAATAAACTGTTGGACAATAAGTAAGACATTGTTCCGTGTATATGTCCGGCGGATATCTAGAACAGAGGATTATATGATCACTTATCTTAAATGGAATATCATCATCATCTCAGTTCCACAAGACCTTGAAAGAGCTATGATTGTTGATCGGTTCCTGAAGTCATTCTTGCAGTTATAGTTATTAGACTTATCCAAGTGGGAGGCTGTTGGATTAGGTGTCTAAGTTCATAACTATTTTTGGAATGTAGTTGACCTGATTAGCATGGTCCATTTGGGTTGCATGGCATTGCAACACTTGGATAGACTAAATGAGAGAAAGGTCACTTACGGATTATTAATATATTATAAGTTCTAATATATTAATAATATTATTTAATTAGTATTGATCAAAGAATTAATTTGGAATTAATTAAGTGATCAAAAAGAGACTAATTAAATATATAGGGTATATTGTGTAAATCATATATTCTTGTTTAGTGGGCTAATGATGCATGGTTTGTATGGATTGGGTTAAAACCCATAAGGTGCTCCATGGATAATCCATGGAGGTTACTAACCCATGGATCATGGAATATGAAAAGCCATGACAATTAGGGTTTACATGGTGTAACCCTAATTGTGCCACAACTATATAAAGACCCCTATGAAAGCAAAATCGGACTATTACTTGTACAAGAAAGAGGGCAAGCCGATTTTGAGGTGTTAGCGAACTTCTTTCAAGGTCATTCCAAGTGTTGTAGTGTTGTGTGAGACATTTGAGGCATCACACGTGAAGTGCTAGGCTCACAAGGTTCTCAAGGAATCCAAACTACAAAAAGGTATGTTCTTCTTCTAGCATTTATGTTTAAAAGTTCCCATGCTATGCTAGATAGGTTAAGAACCTTGGAAAATCAATTTTGCATGTATAATAGTAAAACATAGATCCAAGGTTTATAGGGTTGTGTGTACACCTTAGGAGTGTTAGAATGCTCAAAAACCTACATATATATATGGGTCACAGTACTTATATGAATTTAAAGCGTCATATCTCATATTTTATACATAAGAAACTTATACATTTTCGTCTTAAGGCCTAAGACTACATTCTATTTTACTAAGAAAATATAGGATTTTCTGGAGGAACACAATATCATTATTGAAGAAGAAAGAACATAACTTTTCATATAAAATGATTATGAACTCACCAAATTAAATGTTGACACTTCAAAAGCACTTGTATTCTCAGGAAGCTGGTAGACAGGTACACGCACAGGGTCCAAGAAGTTAGAGCATAGTAGCTTCAAGTCTTTATTTTTGCCATTTACTTTTGGAGTCAATCAACTGTGATTCGAATACAATGTAAATACTATATTATCAATACAATGGTTATTGTTGCTTTGGTTACTATTATTCATTGTTATGATATTGTACATGAAGTCCTTCACCCCCGAATGTTTCCGTCATTCGGGTTTGGGGGTGTGACAGATTAGTATCAGAGCATTGTTTATAGTGAACTAAGTATATCAACCTATATAAAATATACAACTATAAATACAATAGGACTAAAACACTGACCAAGAGTTATACTTTTTTTTATAAAAGTATACATGCGTACATATATACAAGAACAGTGTCATAATAGGAATAAAACAAAAGTATTAAGATTGTTGAACAACACGAGTAGGCCTTGGGATATATAGTTAGATCTGGGATGAATATAGCCTGATCAAGTATATTTATTCGAGAAGTGATTAGCACATGCCTAGGAATGGTCGTGGTGTTGCAACAAAGTATAAAACTTACCAAGTCTACATACAAAGAAACACTAGAACAAAACATAAGATTTAAAATACTATAGGAGTATTTTATGATACTATACAATAACAAGTTTAAAAACTTATCAACTTCAGATACCAAGAAACTCTAGAATCAAGCATATAAAATAATATAGGAGTATTTTAGGGCACTATCAATAACTTATGTGAAAACTAAATGACCCTTACAGACAGATCTATAATGGTGGAGTGTATGCTCCAAGGTTATATATAATTAAGATTTCATAGACTTAGAATTTGTGATCTTCGCTCTACTACCTGTTCCTTGTTTGGTTGTGGCTTAGAGTAGGATCATTTATTCGAAGGTCTATTCGATCTTAGTTATATACAGCTTGTATACACTATGTAATTATAGGAGGACTTAGTAAGGATCACCCCATAAAAAAACCTTTTGAAATGCTTCTACTCTTTATAAACCCATATACTTTAACCAACATATCTAGACGCCGCAACCCTACCACAACAACCAACAGAAGAGACGAGGAAGAACCAGAAGAAATTAATGAAGAGGATTCCGAGAAAAGATCAGACGAAGAGAATGGCGCTACAGAGATCATTAATGAACCTTACCCTATTAGGAGCAGACATAAGAGGCGCGCTCGAACATCCAGGTTCAGATTCTCCATCCTGAAGTAATATGGATCAATAACAACGCCCGAGGCATGACGAAGCAAAGATTCAATATACTTACAAGGAACAAGGAAACCATGTGGGTGGCAGGAGACAACAAATTTGTACAACTGAAACTAGGACAATCACAACAGAACAGATGTGACAACCCGAAAATTTTTCCATTAACGTTAGCCCGATTTCGTTTAATAAATATTTAATTACATTTTATTTTGTTTCGTTAAATTCTTATAGCTTGGAAAATCATTAACTTATATAATTAAATTTTATATAAGAGTCGGAACCAAAATCACGTGAAAATTCGGGCTTTTCCTTCGAAAATCAGCAAAATTCGATCAACATTGTGTTCACGGTCGTGAACCCGATCACGGCCGTAAACCGTTCATGACTAGGTGGACCCCACCACCAACCATGAAGCCAGCCTATATATATGTGTTCCTTCCCTCATTTATGCTTTTCTGGCCGAAAACACACTTTCTCTCTGTAAAAACCATCACCTGAAAACCCAAGTTTTCTCTTAATCTATCACTCAATCCACCTTGGAACTCATTTCGGAGCATCAAAAACCTGTCTTTTCATCAAATCAAGCATTGTTGGTCTTGAGTTCACGGACGTAAACCCTTCAAATCTTCAAATCTTCAAATCTTCAAATCTTCAGGGGGTGAAATCAGTTGACGACCGTGAACCCTTCAAACCTTCATATTTTCTTCAAGAACACCATGAACAGACAATAAACCATTCAAGGGCCGTAAAACCTTCAAGGACAGAGAACCGTTCATGGCCGAGAATAGTTAACGACCGAGAACAATTAACGACCGAAAACCCCTCACGGCCGCAATTAACCCTAATCGGAATCTTAGCTAAAAATTCACTTTTTCCAATCCAAGCAAATCTCGGTAACATTCCTAAATCAAAAGCAAGTGTTTTCCAACACTATGATTAATGGTTTCGCTAATAAAATGCATATATGTGTTTAATTATTATTAGGATTCCGTTAATTCCGCGTACAACAACTCGAGGGTCCTCATTTCAGTTTCACTGTCCGACACCTTCTCGCAACCAACAGTGAGTTTATACCCCTACGCTTTTACTATTTTTAACGTTTTTAGGGGGAATGCAAGCCAAACACAAATAATTTTGTGAACTTATACAAAAGAATTTCAACATGTTTAAAACTTATGCAATTGATACAATCAAAAGATTTCGACGATTTATAAAATATTTAGATATTTTAACCCTTTTGTAACATGCTGAGCATAAGGGACGTTTTGAACTTACAGCGAAAATTACATATTTTTCAGATCAATACATGAACCAAGTACATAACATACACGTAAACTATAATAGTTATAGTTTGGGATTTCAATACACAGTTTTACAAATTCAGAGCTTATACATTAACAAACATATAAACTATGATAGACTTAGTTTATGATATACGTTACTACTTTCGGATTTCAAGAGTACAACATTAGATAATTATTTGAGTATAATTATTGTTACACTAAAACTATACAAACGGATTCAAATACAAGAGAACAATACAGAACCACTCGTAGACTAGGTAATACACGTTTGTGAGACATCTCTTCAATTGTACCTTTCGGGGTACGGAATAAATCCTATCATTTAGTGTAACCAGAGTCTCCTGGAGGGAGAGCGTGAGATTTATGAATAGATCTATCTGGGACTGACAATCCCACACCTAAACTGCTAGCTACTGTTAGTAGGCATGCCTGGGGTGACAAGGATGATACCGTCTGACGCTTGAAGAACGTCGCAGAGGTCATCAGTCATATCAAGCATGGTTATACGACTCACAATAGTATAAACTAACCTTTTGTTTACGGGATTTCATTGTTCACTAGTTTTATTTTAATTAATAGAACTTCTATACATTACACTGGAGGATTCCAGGGGATACAATACTTGGTTTTATTTTATGTAATGAAACTACTATACATATTGGTGGTAACCAGGGTTTTCAAATAGAACATACTATACATACTGGTGGTAACCAGGGTTTTCAAACAGAACATTATATACATTACTGGTGATAGCCAGGGTTTTCATACAAAGGGTTTTCATTCAAAACAATGATATACAATACAGCTGGTGGTAACCAGGCATACGAACTAATACATTATACACTACTACAGAACACAGTAACAAACATATATGTTAGAAAGTATTGGATTTTCTGAAGAAGCATACAAACATTTCTGCATATTCAATGACAGGTTTTCATTACAAAAACATTTTTACGAACTCACCAGGTTTATGTTGATGCTCTTTCAGAATCACTTGTATTCTCATGAAATCAATAGACAGGTACTCCCGCAGGATTTTGAGAAGACGGAGCGTATAGAGTCACGTCTTTTATATTTTGTTATACTTTTAATGTATACGAACTATGTATCAATAGATGTAAATATGTGACACCCCAAACCAGACGGAGGAAACGTCCAGGGTGGATGACTTCATTTATTGTATCACAACACATGAATCATAGTAATCAAAGTACAAACAACAATTGCATTAATAAGAATAAGTTTTTACATGTGTTCAATCATCGTACATTGACACCAAAAATAGTTATAACAAAAGATAGAAAATATGACTCAATATAGCTCCATCTCCTCAAAAGCTCGGGGAGTACCTATCTACCGATTCCCTGAGAATACAAGTAAATTTGAAAAGAGAGTATCAACATAAAGTTGAGTGAGTGCATAAGTTTTTATGTTTGAAAGTATGTTTTCTGTTCTTTGAATATTATTGTTCCAGAAAATCCTATATTTTATGTTGTGTATGAAATGTAGTTTTAGCCTCATAAAACCGTTATGTTTGTAAACCATTGTTCTATATTTGTATTCCTTTTGTAATACCTGTAACAGTGAGTGTGCCTGGTTTCACCAACTGTTATTGTATACTGTAATGTAATACTATAAATTGTATCTTGTAAACTAGTACTTTGAATATGTACTCACGTTTAGTTATTTATACACTAACGTATTGTTAATATCTTTTTAATGGGTTATTATAACCATACTGAGACTAGATAGTCTGAAACAACGCTTTGAAGGCGTGAAAAACTGTTGATAACAATTGTCACTCATAGGCGTGTATGCCCGACTGTAGCTAGCAGCCAGAGTGCGGCGTTGTCAATCCCAATTCAGATCTATACACACTTGTTTTGAATCAAACCCTTGTTCTTGTAAAATGGTGTACTCTAGTATGCTTGAATCGTGAATTAATATTCTATGAATCATAAATTATACCTATTACAATTTACATGTACTTTCTGAATTGGTACTTAATGTTCATGAATGCAACCCCTTGCTCGACATGTTACAAATGGGGAATAAGACTAAATGAAATAATCTATATATTTATATACATATACAAATATATATAACTAAAATTTAAACGACAGTCGGATAAATAACCGTTGCTCTAGTCCCACATCCAAACAAGGAAAAGGAAATAAAGCGAGTTATCAGTCCTAAGCCCTTTAAATCATATATATATATATATATATATATATATATATATATATATATATATATATATATATGATTTTGGGGAAAAATATAAGTTTATAAAAATCATTTAAAGAGTTTAATATTTTGAAATACTTTTGGTGACTTGATGTCCTTTTAACAAAATTTGAAACTATTTGATTTGATGATAATTGAAATCCATTTTGGTGAGATATTTTGAAACTATTTGTTGTAACACAAAATCTTTGTTGTAACACAAAATCTTTGTGATAACGTAAAAACTATGAAAATACGGGGGTATGAACTCACCTTTTAAAGGGTGATTCGATTGATGATTTGATATAGGATGTTTACTTCTTCAAGTGTAATGTCGTAGTAAAACAAGTCCTATATAGTAATTAGTATAGCATATATGAAACCAATTAGCTAATATAATCATAGGAATGATTAGAAACTGGACTAATTTGTAAGTATAACTTACAAATAGGAGTGTTAGAAGCTAAAATGGAGGTCGAATGGAGTTCACAGCCAGGAGGGGTATTCACGGCCCAAGAGCATGAAAGGTTCACGACCCTGAGTTCTTGATGAATGAAGAACACTTGATGATCCTAAGAAAGTTTCTAAGTCGATTCAAAGGTTTTCAGTCAGGTGTTCTTCATGTTCTTCGTGTGTTCTTCGTGTAAAGTAGTGAAATTACTGGGTTTTAGCCTAGTATACGAAGTGATAAGAAGATTAAGAATTGATATCTATTAAATCTTGTGAAGAACTAGTGATTATCACTTGAATATGATAAGAAAGGATGATCCTAGCATGTTCTTGAGGAGAGTGGGTGTTCTTGCTTGATGATACTTGAGAGAAAAATGTTGAATTCTCGATTGAAAGTGAAGAAATGAAGCAAAAACTAGCTAACACACACACACACACACACACACATATATATATATATATATATATATATATATATATATATATATATATATATATATATGCGAGGGTTCAAGGTCCGAGGGGTTCACGACCGTGAACCTCGTACACGGTCCGAAGCGATCACGGCCCGAAACCGTTCACGGCCTCGTTCACGGTCCGAAGTCGGCTAGCACGTTCACGGCTGCGAGGTTTCTTGGTCCGAAGGAAAAGAAGGAAGAAAGATAATGCGAAATTAATCGGATCCAACTTATTCCTTTCTCAAACATTTAATATTCTTAGAGTGTTAAACATGTAAAGGTTATTACACTAACCTTATTAAAATGCAATATAACATTTCAGACTTTAGTTGACTGAAGTTTGACTTTGGTTGACTAGGGTTGACTTTACAAGTAGAAAATAACGGGATGTTACATTATCCCCCCGTTAGACAGAATTTTGTCCCGAAATTTGGATTAAAGCGATACATAAAGACTAGGGAAAAAGATGTGGATATTTCTGTTGCATTTGATCCTCCCGCTCCCAAGTGAATTCAGGTCCCCGTTTTGCATTCCAACGAACGTTCACAATCGGGATTAGGATTTGTTTGGTTCTCTTGACTTCCCTGTCTAAAATTTCTACGGGTTCTTCCATAAAGTTGAGGTTCGCATTTACTTCGATCTCGTCGAGTAGGATACAAAGAGTCTTGTGGGATAAGCGCTTTTTCAAGTTTGAGACGTGGAAGGTAGGATGTATGTTACTTAGTTCTTGAGGTAGTCGGAGTTTGTAAGCTACTGGACCGATTCTAGCAAGAATCTCGAACGGTCACCTTGGGTTCATCTTGCCACACTTTCCAAAGCACATCATCCCATCCAGGGTGAGACGTTCTACAAGATGTGTGCGGATTTGGTCAATCTATCGACGATTACCCAAATAGTATCATAACCACCTGTTGTCTAGGGTAACTTAGTTATGAAATCCATCGTAATCCGCTCCCACTTCCATTCAGGGATTTCAGGTTATTGCAATAAACCTGAAGGCTTCTGGTACTCTACCTTGACTTTGGCACAAGTAAGACACTTGCCGACAAAGGTAGCAATTTCGGCCATCATGTTAGGCCACCAGTACAGTTTCTTGAGAACCAGATACATCTTGTCTGAACCTGGATGAATGGAGTATCGGGTTTTGTGTGCTTCATTCATAACCACATCTCTATAACCACCAAACTTTGGTGTCCAGATCTGGTTCATGAAGCAATAGACTCCATCATCCTTAATTTTGAAGTTCTTATCCATTCCTCTCAAGGTTTCACCTATCACATTTTCGGGTTTCAAGGCCTTGAGTTGAGCCTCTTTGATCTGTGTGGACAGATGTGAATGGATTTTCATGGTCAACAAGTTTACTCGGCGTCCCGAGTATTCTTTTCTGCTAAGGGCGTCATCTACTACATTGGCTTTACCAGGGTGATAATGAATCTCGCATTCGTAATCATTCAGTAGCTCCACCTACTGTCGTTGTCTCATGTTCAACTCCTTCTTGTCGAAGACATGCTGAAGACTTTTATGGTCCGTGAATATTATGCATTTCGTGCCATAGAGGTAATGTCTCCATATATTCAGAGCAAATACCACTACTCCTAGTTCAAGGTCATGTGTTGTATAGTTGACCTCATGTGTCTTTAGCTGTCTCGAGGCGTAGGATATAACCTTTCCTCTTTGCATAAGAACACATCCAAGCCTTTGATTAGAAGCATCACAGTATACTACGAAGTCCTATGTCCCTTCAGGAAGAGACAAGATTGGTGGACTGCATAGGGCTCGTTTCAGCGTTTGGAACGCTGTTTCTTGTTTCTCTCCCCAGCTAAAAGTTACACCCTTTTGTGTCAGGGTGGTAAGCGGTTTAACAATTCGGGAGAAATTCTGGATGAATCTGCGATAGTATCCACCAAGACCTAAGAATTGTCAGATTTCTGTAGGTGTTTTTGGTGCTGACCAGTTCTCAATTGCCTTGATTTTGGAAGGGTCCACATGAATTCCCTCTTGACTGACCACGTGGCCTAGGAAATCTACCTTCCTGATCCAAAATTCACATTTCGATAACTTCGCATAGAGTTTCTCTGTTCTCAGAGTTTGCAATACTTGATGAAGATGTTGGCCACGATCCTCTTCACTTCTTGAATAAATAAGGATGTCGTCAATGAAGACTATTGTCACACCCCGACCATCGGCGGAAACACCGGGCGATGTAACGTCATTTCTCGTATCATAGTTATCAACTTCTTAAAAACACATGCATTTAAAAACATGTCAACATAAAGTTGGCGAGTTCACAGGTTTTACTCCGTATAAAAATAATACATTTTGCCAAAAGGGTGTAACTTACCAAATAAGTATCATTTTGACTCTCAAACAATTAATATATATATATATATATATATATATATCCTAGGTATAATGGTTTACTTGCTAAATAAGTATATACCTATAAGTCTTATATATTAAAAATATAAATGTTTGTAATTCTATACAAACTAAGTTGCTACGTATAAATCTTATTCCAATTCTATACGAGTAAAACCGCTACGTATAAATCTATTTCAATTCTATACGAGTAAGTAGAATAGGTATAGTGGTCTACTTAATATACAAGTAATATACCTATCCGATTTTTATACTTAGAGTATAAGTCTTTCGGAAACTTATACTTAACATTCATACTTGTATATCGACAAAGTATAATGCTTCCAAAGTTATGTTACCATGAGTCTGTAGCTACGACTGTACGACTTAGTTTTATAAGGATCACACCTTGTGGTAGTTACAAGGATCACACATTGTGGTAGTTACAAGGATCACGCATTGCGGTAGTACAAGGATCACACCTTGTGGTAGTACAAGGATCACACCTTGCGGTAGTACAAGGATCACACCTTGCGGTAGTTTCCATACGCTTCATCGACGTCGGAAGGTAGTAAATTAGGCAAGTTCGTCACCCGCCAAATATTGGTTGTAGCTAACAACTACGGTGGGGTTGTCACGCTCACACGGGATTAACGAATACAGGTCAGAGGACTTTCACAAAGATCCCCTATCTTAGATAATGAATATAGTAGCTCATGTATACTTTGACGGTGTTCTATAGTTCTAACAACAAAAGCATTTTTGTGTCTAAAACCCTAAGTTACTAGACTATGCTTTTAAACATTACTCCTAATTTCATAACATTTAGGCAATATAACAACTATAACTTAAAGTAAAACTAGGTTTTATCTTGACATAAAACCAACAATAATATATAACATATCAAGTTTTATCTTGACATAAAACCAACAATAACAACATACTTTATAAATTAACATATAGAACTTCCGAATATAACTTCGGAACTATATCGCACACAACATATATATAGAATCCTAAGTATAACTCAAGATCTACATTATTATAATAACATGCTAACAAGTTGATAATAGTTGTATATATTCAAATATTATATTTAAACAACTATATCCCGGTCAATATAACTATCTACGTTGATACTAATATACTATCATATAGACATAATATTAACGTATATACAATATTTAGCATGCGTTTCCCCCCGAAAACGTTTAAAAGCGGGGCCGTGAAACACACCCTAGTAGTGTGATCTATAGAATCTAAACGGTCAGAGGCTCGTCGTTGTCAGGCTTGGGAAGGAAAACGGCCTTCGAAATCGAGAGAGAGTGAATGGAAAAGGTGTAAGGAATGAATGAGCTTTGATCGCTATTTATAGGCTGTTCTGGGCCATTTCACGTCGTGACATACCTAGGGTCACGTCGTGAACATCCATGAGTCACCCCGTAGCTTTAACACGTGTTTTATAGCCCCGATTTGTGTCCCTGACACGTTTCACATCGTGAACTTCATTTTCACGTCGTGACTTAAGGCGGCTAGGGTTTCTGCCACGTGTCGTGTCCTTAGACAGCTGCAAATTCGGAAGGTCATAACTTTTACATACGAACTCCGTTTTTGACGTTCTTTATATCCACGCGTAGGTATTTGCGAGTACTACAATTATATTTTAGATTCAAATAGCTAATTCTAAGCCTATTTTAAATTCCTATTATTATAGAGATTTATAGTGTTAGGGTTTATCATAACTTCTTCATGCGAAGTCAGATTTAGACGTTCTCTATATTTTCGGAATCGTATGGATGTATACTTTGAGTTGTATCATAAATTATGTATGAAAGTTCATACTTTAACATGAATTACATAGTAAGTTTATCACATTACTAGTTTAACAAAATCATATTACATGATTGGCATAATCACATGTGATTGTTTTTGACCTGTTTTGACTGGTGTTACAATTATGACGAATTTGTCCAGGAACGGACGACACAATCTGTTCATTAAGTCTATGAACACAGCAGGTGCATTCGTCAATCCGAATGGCATCACTACGAACTCGTAATAACCATAACGAGTTCTAAACGCTGTTTTGGGAATATCCTCCTCCAAAATTCGTAATTGGTGATATCCGGATCTCAAGACTATTTTCGAGAAGTAGCTCGCACCTTAAAGTTGGTCGAACAGATCATCGATGCGAGGCAGATGATACTGGTTCTTGATGGTAAGTTTATTCAGCTCGCGGTAGTCTATGCACATACGGAAGGATCCATCTTTCATCGAGAAATATGTTGGGAAAGTTGTAGACCTCAAGAATGCTCGCGATGTCTTTCACTTCTTGCTTTTGTCTACCACGCAGGGCCGACCCAATAGGGCGGGCAAGCTGCGCGACGGCCCCGGGCCTCGTTACAGTTTGGGGCCCCAAAATTATATCTGTCTTTTACTTTATATATCTAAATTGTGTTTAAAATTTACTCAACGTTTCCTTAGACTAGAAGGTTAGTAACGTGCCAAGTAATGAGAGGCGCCCAGGTTCGAATCTTTTGGAGGCTTTTTTTTATTAATTTTTTAATACCTTTAAAAACTAAGGTTTTACCGTATTTTATTGAGTTTTGAATCCAAATTACAGAAATAGTCCCTTCATTCTTCTTTGTTATTCAAAAATCATCCAAGTTATAGAAATTATTCCTAGACTCTTTATTTTTTTTTACAAACCAGCCAAACATTTATTTCATTTAAAATTTTGGTCTTTTTCTTGCCATTATCATGGATAATTTTTCTATTTATATATGGGATTTTCTACCTTGCATCATCTTTTAATATATAATAACTATTATTTATAGTTTTGTTATCAAAAATCATGCTAACCTACCTGTTTTTCATCAAACTATGATTTTTTTTTCCAAGCACTCATCTTTTTTTTTTCAGACACCAAAGTGGCAGTTTTTCAAAATGGTTCGATTATGTGTTTTTTTCTTTGTCATTAGTTTTTTTGTGCTAACCTAGTGGTTTATTGTATCATTGTATTATTTTCATAGCATATATATTTAATTTAATAGCAAATGCTCATGTACTTGTCTCCGTATCATTGTACTATTGTTTTTGATTATTAAATTTGAGGGGCCTCATTTTTAGTTTTTGCCTCCGGCCTCAAATTGACTTGGGACGGCCCTGCTACCACGTGAGCTAAGAAAGCACAGTACTCCTTGCGAAGGTACTTTTGTGCCTTGATACAAGAAATGATCTGAAGGTTCATTCCGGTTTTTTCGCCATAGATGATAAGAGTTTCATTAGTTGGCAAGTTCAGGCGAATAACTCTTTCATAACATATGATGTCGGCTTGGTTAGAGCACAACCAATCCATACCAATAATGACGTCGAAACTTTTTATAGAGACCGGCATAAGGTATATTGGGACAGAAAAGTTATTCAAGGTAAGGGTACACCCTATGAATATATCGTTTAGTGCATTCAAATTTCCCGTTAGCCATTTCAACTGTGAAGGTTTCATTTAGTGGTTGGGAGTTTTATTTAGCAGATGTTTGAAATTATGGCTCACAAAGCTCTTCTCAGCACCGCTATCAAATAGAATGCATGCATAAGTATTGTTGAGAAGAAATGTACCCGTGACCACCGTAGGGTCTGCCACAGCTTCTTCGTGACCCATTTCAACAATCCTCCCAACTCCACCAACATTTATAGCTTTCAGACAATCTCTTTTGAAATGCCCCACATCACTGCATCCATAACATCCTTTACCTACTCCAGCGGCAGGTACTCGATTAATCGGTTGGGGTGGTGATTTACAGAATCGGGCAATATGCCCTTTTCTGTTGCAGTTGTGACACTTCATTTCTCGGTAATTTCCGTGGTGGTGGAAATTACATTTGTTACATTTGGGGAGGTTACCAGCATAAGGCTTAGCTGGTGCAGGGTTAGCAGGAACAACAACAACTACAGTAGAAGCATGGACTGCCACTAACTGTTGCTTTTTCGAGGGTTCCTGAGAAGATTTTCCCTTCCGTTTATTTCAGGCTTTCTTCTTGTTGTTGTTGTTGTTTCCCTTAAGTTGTTCTGGAGCAGCGGCCACTAAGTTTTGACAGGCTCCGTGGCCGATAAGGGACTATGCTAACTCTTTGGCACTATCAAAAGTAACAGACCTAGAAGAAATAACACTTCCCTGAATTTGGGGAGACCGCCCCCAGATGTACCTTTCAATCTTTTTGCTCTCCAGAGCAACCACTTCTGGACATAGAATCGCTAAGTCACAGAACCTATTCATGTAGGTTGTTATGTCTGAACCAACTATAGTAAGACCCCAGAGCTCTTGCTCAAGTTTCTGAATTTCACCCCGCGGGCAGTACTCCCGCATCAACATTGTCTTCAAGCTCTCCCAACTTATTGAGTTAGCCACTACTAAATTCAGTGACTTAACATTGCCGTTCCACCATGTTAGGCCTCTATCAGCAAAGGTACACACAACGAATTTGACTTTGCTACCCTCCGCGCAGGAGCAGATCTCGAAGACTGCCTCTGTTTTCCCAATCCATTGCCTTAACGCCATCACTCCTCTAGTCCCGTTAAAGGTCCTAAGTTTGGCATTCGAGAAGTCCTTGTAGGTACACTCCTGATGGTGACCGTGACTATCACCCTGATTGGAAGGGTGTGCGCCACTTCCCGATCCACTTGCAACATTGGTGGTTATATGAGACATAGCAGCTGCAACGGCTGCAATGACCGCCGCCTGAAATATGGCAGCGTCAAATTGAGGGGGTGGTGGCGGAGGTGGTGTTGGTGCTTCATTACCATGAGCACGCCTAGGGTTTCTCCGAGGAGGCATCTTTAACTTTAAGAATTAAAAGATGAAAAGAAAATCAGATATCAAGAATGAACATGAATATGATATCTCTGAACTAAAATACTTAGTTCAATATGAATCTTGTAAGGAATTGGAAACAAAAGTCTACAACAAGTACAACTTGAAACAGGATAATATGAAGTTGAGTGGTTATTTTTCAAAGAGTATGAAAATGCATGTCGATTGTATTGGTATATTAAGTACATAGAGTCTGGAAAATTTGACCTTAAAGCAGGTCTACAATACACCACAATACTTTGAAATCCTCGACATCATACCGACCTACCGAAAATGAAATTTTCACGGTCGTATTGAAAAACATGAAAAATAACGCTAGAACATATTTATAGACTTAACTATAACCAAACGAGTAAGTAGTGAACGAGTAGAATATGATCCACTTCCTACTAGTTTCGGCCCGGATTTGGCTAACTGGCGTTCTATTTCGTACATATGTGTGTCTTGTGATATTTGTCGTTCTCACAGTTCTCTAACTTCGGCTTGGGATGCCGCTAGTTCTCTCAGCAAGTAGTTAGCACGATCCCTTGTCGCATTATGACTGTCTTCTAGGTTGCGAATGCGAGCGGTGTTGACTCCAGTAGCAGCATCAACCTACATGACTCGGTCGATAGCAGCTCTTCCCTGTTCATCGTTATGCGCCACATGATAAACTAACACTGAGAGGGCTCTGTCTGCTGAGCCTCCTGTGTCCAGATTGTAGAAGCTTCGGTCTCCTTGGTATTTCACGGTCGTACTGAAAAACATGAAAAATAACTCTAGAACATATTGTAGATTTAACTATAACCAAAAGAGTAAGTAGTGAACGAGTAGAATATGATCTACTTCCTACTAGTTCCGGCCCGGATTTGGCTAACTGGCGTTCTATTTCGTACATATGCATGTCTTGTGATATTTGGCGTTCTCACAGTTCTCTAACTTCAGCATGGGATGCTGCTAGTTCTCTCAGCAAGTAGTTAGTATTATCCCTTGTCGCATTATGACTGTATTCTAGGTTGCGAATGCGAGCGGTGTTGACTCCAGTAGCAGCATCAACCTGCACGACTCGGTCGATAGCAGCTCTTCCCTGTTCGTCGTTATGCGCCACATGACAAACTAACACTGGGAGGGCTCTGTCTACTGAGCCTCCTGTGTCAAGATTGTAGAAGCTTCGGTCTCCTTGGTAAGGATGGTTCTGACCCTGTTTGTTACTCCACCTGTCTAAGTTTATCGCCCACAGAGGCGTCGGGCCTTGGAAGTTTTGTCTTGGATTGGGATTCTGGGCAACTGGTGGTGGATTATAGGCTTCTGATTTTGAATCAGTATCTTCAGGAAAATTTTCTGCAAAATCTTCATCTAAGGGAATTTCAGTATTCTCTTCTGGCTCATCCTCGAGCCATCCTCCATTTCCTTGATTGGGAAAGTACGAGTCTCCGGGTAGATGGAATCCAACCATTGTTATCTAAGCGAGAATAGGGATATGAGAGACATAGAATATAATTTGTAAAGATAGATTACAAATACAAGTTTCTACGAGAGAAACTTACAGTTAACTGATAATGAATTTTGTATGACATGACTGGTATCGGGTACTTCTATAACTACAAAGTGTATACTAATTATATACAACTTAGGTATAATAGCCGTTCGATTAAATGATCCTGACATAAGTCCACAACCAAACAAGGAACAGGAAATAAAGCTAGATCACATATTCTAAGTCTATAAAACTTTAATTATACATAACTGTAATAAACACTTAATATTTATAGGTCTACCACAATAGTTCTTTTGTTTTCACATGCTTGTTCTTAGTGTATAGTGCCTAAAATACTCCTATAGTATTTTAACTTTATGTTCTGTTATAGAGTTCTTCTGTATATGTATAGTTGGTAAGTTTTAGACATGTCGCAACACTACCATCACTCCGAAACACATGTTGGTCATATCTCAAACCAATATAGTTGATCAGGCTATATTGATCCCAAATATGATTACATAACTGCCCAGGTTTGACTACAGTGTCCAACATCCACATATTTTAAAGTTATTATGACTGTGGCACTGTTGTTGTAGGTATGAGTGTTAGTATACTCTTGTAAAAAGACTTAAATTTTAAAAGTATACTTGTAGTCAGAGCTCTTAGCCCCAAAGTATTTATAGTTTGTATATCTTTTATGGATTGATATACTGAGTTCACTATAAACAATTCTCTAATACCAATCTGACACACCCCCAAACCAGACGGCCGAAATGTCTGGGGGTGGATGACTTCATTTGTAGTATCATAACACATTCATCATACTAATCAAAGTGCAAACAACCATTGCATTAATAAGTATAAGTTTTTACATGTATTCAATCATTGTAAATTGACACCAAAAATAGTTATATCAAAAGATAGAAAATATGACTCAAAACAGCTCCATCTCCTCAAAAGCTCGAGGAGTGCCTTTCTACTGATTCCCTGAGAATACAAGTAAATTTGAAAAGAGAGTATCAACATAAGGTTGAGTGAGTGCATAAGTATTTATGTTCGAAAGTATGTTTTCTGTTCTTTGAATATGTACACTGTTCCAGAAAATCCTATATTTTATGTTGTGTATGAAATGTAGTTTTAGTCTCATAAAACCGGTCTATTTGTAAACCAATGTTTTGTATTTGTATTTGTTTGTAAAACCTGTAAAAGTGAGTGTGTTTGGTTTCACCAGCTGTTATGGTATATTGTAATGTAATATTGTAAATTGTATCTTGTACAATAGTACTTTGAATATGTACTCATATTTAGTTATTTATACACAAACGTATTGTTAATATCTTTTTAATGAGTTATTATAACCATACTGAGACTAGATGGCCTGAAACAATGCTTTGAAGGCGTCAAAAGTTGTTGATAACATTTGTCACGGATAGGCGTGTATGCTCGACTGTCGCTAGCAGCCCGAGTGCGGGGTTGTCAATCCCAATATAGATCTATACACACTTGTTTCGATCCCTGAATGGAGATTCATGTAATAATGTTATGACTTTAACTATGTTGTTTAAATAAATAAACAACCTGAATCTATTGACTCATAAAAAGCATATAAACGTTACGTGTATAATAAAAGTGAAAACCCAATCATTCTGAAATAAATGATTGATAGTATGCTCCTGATTTAGTATTCTTAACATGTATTTGAAAGATGTATATCCTTGATTAGTTTTGAATCAATCCCTTGTTCTTGTAAAATGGTGTACTCTAGTATGCTTGAATCGTGAATTAATATTCTATGACTCATAAATTATACCTATTACAATTTATATGTACTTTCTGAATTGGTACTAAATGTTCATTAATGTAACCCCTTGTTCGACATGTTACAAAGGGTAATGAAACTGAACGAAATAATCTTTATATTT
The DNA here is from genome assembly GCF_052849685.1 of Lactuca virosa. NCBI lineage: Eukaryota > Viridiplantae > Streptophyta > Magnoliopsida > Asterales > Asteraceae > Lactuca > Lactuca virosa. Next base: position 338,423,489 of record NC_136428.1, on the reverse strand, counting down.
ATATACGTATACAAATATGTATATAACTAAAATTTAAACGACAGTCGGACAAATAACCGTTGCTCAAAACCCACATCCAAACAAGGAAAAGGAAATAAAGCGAGTTATCAGTCCTAAGCCCTTTAAATCTTATACATATATATATATATATATATATATATATATATATATATATATATATATATATATATATATATATATATATATATATATATATATATATATATATATATATATATATGATTTTTGGGGAAAAAAATAAGTTTATAAAAATCATTTAAAGAGTTTAATATTTTGAAATACTTTTGGTGACTTGATGTCATTTTAACACAATTTGAAACTATTTGAATTGATGATAATTGAAATCCATTTTCGTGAGATATTTTGAAACTATTTGTTTGTAACACAAACTCCTTGTGTTAGACTTGTATTCTCCCCCTTAAAACAATAAAAACTATGGAAATACGGGGGTATGAATTTACCTTTTAAAGGGTGATTCAATTGATGATTTGATATAGGATGTTTACTTCCTCAAGTGTAATCTCGTAGTAAAACAAGTCCTATATAGTAATTTGTATAGCATATATGTAACCAATTAGCTAATATAATCATAGGAATGATTAGAAACTGGACTAATTTGTAAATATAACTTACAAATAGGAGTGTTAGAAGCTAAAATGGAGGCTGAATGGAGTTCACGGCTAAGAGGTGTGTTCACAGCCCAAGAGCATGAAGGGTTCAGGGCCATGGAGGTGTTCATGGCCCTGAGTTCTTGATGAATGAAGAACACTTGATGATCCTAAGCAAGTTTCTAAGAAGATTCAAAGGTTTTCAGTCGGGTGTTCTTCGTGTTCTTCGTGTAAACTAGTGAAATTACCGGGTTTTAGCCTAGTATAAGAAGATGGAAGGGTGTTTTTGAAGTGATAATAAGATTAAGAATTGATAACTATTAGATCTTGTGAAGAACTAGTGATTATCACTTGAATGTGATAAGAAAGGATACTCCTAGCATGTTCTTGAGGAGAGAGGGTGTTCTTGCTTGATGATACTTGAGAGAAATGGTTAAATTCTCAATTAAAACTGAAGAAATGAAGCAAAAACTAGCTGAAACATATATATATATATATATATATATATATATATATATATATATATATATATACATGCGAGGGTTCACGGTCCGAGGGGTTCACAGCCGTTAACCTCGTACACGGTCCGAAGCGATCACGGCCCGAAGCCGTTCACAGCCTCATTCACGGTCCGAAGTCGGCTAGGATGTTCACGGCTGCGAGGTTTCTTGGTCCGAAGGAAAAGAAGGAAGAAAGATAATGTGCAATTAATCAGATCCAACTTATTCCTTTCTCATACATTTAATATTCTTAGAGTTTTAAACATGTAAAGGTTATTACACTAACCTTAATAAAATGCAATATAACAGAGCGGACTTTAGTTGACCCAAGTTTGACTTTGGTTGACTAGGGTTCACTTTACAAGTAGAAAGTAACGGGACTTTACAAGATGTAGATATTTCTATTGCTTTTGATCCTCCCACTACCAAGTGAGTTCAGGTCCCCGTTTTGCATTCCAGCGAACCTTCACTATCGGGATTCGGCTTTATTTGGTTCTCTTGACTTCCCTGTCTAAGATTTCTATGGGTTCTTCCACACAGTTGAGGCTCTCGTTTACTTCGATCTCGTCGAGTGGGATAACAAGAGTCTCGTCGGATAAGCACTTTTTCATGTTTGAGACATGGAAGGTAGGATGTATGTTACTTAGTTCTTGAGGTAGTTGGAGTCTGTAAGCTATTGGACCGATTCTAGCAGGAATCTCGAACGTTCCTATGTACCTTGGGTTCAGCTTGCTATACTTTCCAAAGCGTATCATGCCATTCTAGGGTGAGACCTTCAACAAGACGCGGTCACCAACCTGGAATTCCAAAGGTTTTCTCCTTTTGCCAGCGTAGCTTTTCTGTCTATCTCTAGAAGCTTTAAGGTGCTCCCGAATTTCTACGATTTTTTTGATGGTTTCACGAATGATTTCCGGACCAGTGAGAGTACTGTCCGGGACTTGACCTCTAGCTAGTTGCGTATCACCCACTTCAGCCCAATACAGAGGTGATATGCACTTGCACCCATAGAGGGCTTCGAATGGAGCAACATTTATGCTAGTGTGATAATTTTTGTTGTAAGAGAATTCGAAAAGGGGTAAATGAGTATCTCATGGCTTCCCAAAGTATATCACACAGGCTCGCAACATATCTTCTAGAGTTTGAATCGTCCTCTCACTTTGCTCGTCAGTTTGTGGATTGTAGGCTGTACTTATGTCTAGCCTAGTTCCTAGAGATTTTTGTAAAGACTGTCCGAAAGGAGAGGTGAATCTACTATCTCGCTCAGAAATAATAGATATTGCCACACCATGCAGTCTAATTATTTCTCTGATTTAAGTTATTGTTAGTTTCTCCATCTTATCAGTCTATTTTATTGCCAAGAAGTGTGCGGATTTGGTCAATCTATCGACGATTACCCAAATAGTATCATAATCACCTATTGTCTTGGGCAACTTAGTTATGAAATCCATGGTAATCTGCACCCACTTCTATTCAGGGATTTCATGTTGTTGCAATAAACCTGAAGGCTTCTAGTACTCTACCTTGACTTTGGAACAAGTAAGACACCTGCCCACAAAGGTAGCAATTTCGGCCTTCATGTTAGGCCACCAGTACAATTTCTTGAGGTCCAGATACATCTTGTCTGAACCTGGATGAATGGAGTATCGGGTTTTGTGTGCTTCATTCATAACCATATCTCTCTAACCACTAAACTTTGGTGTCCAGATCTGGTTCATGAAATAATAGACTCCATCATCCCTGATTTTGAAGTTCTTATCCATTCCTCTCAGGGTTTCACCTATCACGTTTTCGGGTTTCAAGGCCTCGAGTTGAGCCTCTTTGATCTGTGTGGACAGATGTGAATGGATTTTCATGGTCAACGACTTTACTCGGCGTCCCGAGTATTTTTTTCTGCTAAGGGCATCAGCTACTACATTGGCTTTACCAGGGTGATAACGAATCTCACATTCGTAATCGTTTAGTAGCTCCACCCACTATCGTTGTCTCGTGTTCAACTCCTTCTTGTCGAAGATATGCTGAAGACTTTTATGGTCCGTGAATATTATGCATTTCGTGCCATATAGGTATTATCTCCATATCTTCAGAGCAAATACCACTACTCCTAGTTCAAGGTCATGTGTTGTATAGTTGACCTCATGTGTCTTTAGCTGTCTCGAGGCGTAGGATACACATCCAAGCCCTTGATTAGAAGCATCACAGTACACTACGAAGTCCTCTCTCCCTTCAGGAAGAGACAAGATCGGTGTACTACATAGGGCTCATTTCAGCATTTGGAATGTTGTTTCTTGTTTCTCTCCCCAGCTAAAAGTTACACCCTTTTGTGTCAGGGTGGTAAGAGGTTTAGCAACTCGCGAGAAATTCTGGATGAATCTGCGATAGTAGCTAGGAAGACCTAAGAATTATCGGATTTTTGAAGGTGTTTTGGGTGCTGACCTGTTCAGAATTGCCTTTATTTTGGAAGGGTCCACATGTATTCCCTTTTGATTGACCACGAGGCCCAGGAAATCTACCTTCCTGATCCAAAATTCACATTTTGAGAAGTTGGCATAAAGTTTCTATGTTCTGAGAGTTTACAATACTTGACGAAGATGTTGGCCATGCTCCTCTTCACTTCTTGAGTAAATAAGGATGTCGTCAATGAAGACTATGACGAATTTGTCCAAGAACAGACGGCACACTCTGTTCATTAAGTCCATGAACACAGCAGGTGCATTTGTCAATCTGAATGGCATCACTATGAACTCGTAATGAGCATAACGAGTTCTAAACGCTGTTTTAGGAATATCCTCCTCCAAAATTCGCAACTGGTGATACTCGGATCTTAATTCTATTTTTGAGAACTAGCTTGCACCTTTAAGTTGGTCGAACAGATTGTCGATGCGAGGTAGAGGATATCAATTCTTGATGGTAAGTTTATTCAACTCGTAGTAGTCTATGCACATACGGAATGATCCATCCTTCTTCTTCACAAACAAGACCGGTGCTCCTCATGGTGAGAAACTTGGTCTTATGAAACCTATGCTAAGGAGTTCATTCAGCTGGCTGGATAATTCCTGCATTTCAGAAGGGGCAAGACGATAGGGGGATTTCCCTACAGGGGTAGCCCCAAGGATTAAGTCGGTTTTGAATTTGACTTGCCGTTCGGGAGGCACTCCTGGAAGATCGTCGTGAAATATGTCGGGAAAGTTGCAGACCTCAGGAATGCTCATGATGTCTTTCACTTCTTGCTTTTCTTCTACCACGTGAGCTAAGAAAGCATAGTTCTCCTTGCGAAGATACTTTTGTGCCTTGATACAAGAAATGATCTGAAGGTTCGATCCGGGTTTGTCGCCGTAGATGATAAGAGTTTCATTATTCGGCAAATTCAGGCGAACGGCTCTTTCGTAACATAGGATGTCGGCATGGTTAGAACACAACCAATCCATACCAATAATGAGGTCGAAACTTTTGATAGAGACCGGCATAAGGTCTATTGGGAAAGAAAATTTATTCAAGGTAAGGGTACATCCTATGTATATATCATTAGTGTATTTGGATTTCATATTGGCCATTTCTACTATGAAGGTTTCATTTAGTGGTTGGGAGCTTTGTTTTAGTAGGGGTTCGAATTTATGGCTCACGAAGCTCTTCTCAGCACCACAATCAAATAGATTGCATGCATAGGTATTGTTGAGAAGAAATGTACCCGTGACCACCGTAGGGTCTTCCACAGCGTCTTCGTGACCAATTTCCAGTATCCTTCCAACTCCACCGGCTTTTCTAGCTTTCGGACAATCTCTTTTGAAATGTCTAACTTCCCCGCATTCATAACATGCTTGACCTACTCCAACGACAGGTACTTGGTTAATCGGTTGGGGTGGTGATTTACAGAATCGGGCAGTATGCCCTTTTCTGTTGCAGTTTCGACACTGCATTTCTCGACAATTTCCATGGTGGTGGAAAATAAACTTGTTGCAATTATTGAGATTAGTAGCATAAGGCTTGGCTGGTGTGGGGTTAGCAGGGGCAGCAGAGGGTATAATAGCAGCATGGACTACCACTAACTGTTGCTTTTTCGAGGGTTCCTGAGAAGATTAGCCCTTCCTTTTATTCCAAATTTTCCTCTTGCTGTTGTTGCTGTTATTATTATTGCTGTTGTTTCCTTTGGGTTGTTCTGGAACAAGAACCACTAAGTTTTGATGGGCTCCATGGTCAATAAGTGACTGTGCCAACTCTTTGGCACTGTCAACGGTAACAAGCCTGGAAGCCATAACACTTCCTTGAATCTGATGTGATAGCCCCTAGATGCACCTTTTAATCTTTGTGCTCTCCAGAGCAACCATATCCGGACATAGGATCGCTAGGTTGCTGAACCTATTAATGTAGGTTGTTATGTATGAACCAACCATAGTAAGACCCCAAAGCTCTTGCTCGAGCTTCTGTATTTCACCCCGCAGGCAGTACTCCCACATCAGTATTGACTTCAGGTTGTCCCAACTTATCGAGTTAGCCACTACTAGATTCAGTGACTTAACATGGCTGTTCCACCATGTTCGGGCTCTATCAACAAATGTACATGCATCGAATTTAACCTTGCTGCTTTCCGGACAGGAGCAGATTTCGAAGACTTCCTCTGTTTTCTCAATCCATTTTTTAAAGCCATAACTCCTCCAGTCCCGTTAAAGGTCCTAGGTTTGGCGTTTGTAAATTCCTTGTAGGTACACTCCCGATGGTGTCCGTGATATTGACCCTGATCCACTTGCGCTAGTGGTGCTTATATGTGACATAGCAGCTGCGACAGCTGCTGTGACCGCCGCTTGAAACATGGAAGTGTCAAATTGAGGAGGTGGTGGCGGAGGTGGTGTTGGCGCTTCATTAACATTTACACACCTTGGGTTTCTCCGTGGAGGCATCTTTCATTTTAAGAATTTAAAGATGAAGAGACGGTTAAATATCGAAAATGAACATGAATTTGATATCTCTGAACTAAAACACTTAGTTCAATATGAATCTTGTAAAGAATTGGCAATAGAAGTCTACTACAAGTACAACTTGCAACAAGATAATATGAATTTGAGTGGTTATTTTTCAAAGAGTATGAAAATGCATGTCGATTGTATCGGCATATTATGAACATACAGTTTGGAAAATTTGACCTTAAAGTAGGTCTACAATACACCATAATACTAGGAAAACATCGACATCAACCCGACTTACCGAAAATGAAACATTCGCGGTCGTACTGAGAAAAACATGAGAAATAAGGCTATAACATATCCGAAGACTTAGACTATAACAAAAAGAGTAAGTAGTGAACAAGTAGAGTATGATCTACTTCCTACTAGTTCCGGTCCTGGATTTGGCTAACTGGCATTCTATTTCGTACATACGCCTTTCTTGTGTTATTTGTCATTCTTGCAGTTCTCTAATTTCGGCTTGGGATGTTGCCAGTTCTCTCAGCAAGAAATTAGTACGAGCCCTTGTCGAATAATCATTGTCTTCTAGATTACGAATATGAACGGTACTGATTCTAGTAACAACATCAACTTGCATGAAGCGGTCGATAGTAGCTCTTCCTTTTTCATCGTTACGTGCCACAAGACGAACTAACACCGAGAGGGCTCTATCTGTTGAGCCTCCAGTGTCCAGATTGTAGAAGCTTCAGTCTCCTTGATAAGGATGGTTCTGACCCTGTTCTTCACTCCACATGTCTAAGTTTATCGCCCATAGAGGCGTCGGGCCTTGGAAGTTTTGTCGTGGATTGGGATTCTGGGCAACTAGTGGTGGATTATAGACTTCTAATCCTGAATCAGCATCTTTAGGAAAATTTTCTGCAAAATTGTCATCTAAGGGAATTTCAGGATTCTCTTATGGCTCTTCATCGAGCCATCCTCCATTTCCCTGATTGGGAAAGTACGGGTCTCCGGGTAGATGGAATCCTACCATTGTTATCTAAGCGAGAATAGGGATATAAGAAATATCTAATATAATTAGTAAAGATAAATTGTAAATACATGTTTTTATGAGAGAAACTTACAGTTAACATATAATGAATTATGTTTGGAATAACTCCTACTGAGTTCTTCTATAAGTACATAGTGTATACTAATTATATACAACTTGGGTCGAATAGGCGTTCGAATAAATAATCCTACTCCAAATCCACATCCAAACAAGGAAGAGGAAATAAAGCTTAGACAACTCATTCTGAGTCTATACAACCTTCATCATATATAACCGTAGTGAACGTACTTAGTACTTATAGAACTATCAGCAAGAGTCTTTTGTTTTCATGTAGTTTGTTTTTAGTATATAGTTCCTAAAATACTCCTATAATATTTTAACTTTAGGTTTTGTTCTAGAGTTCTTCTGTATACGAATAGTTGGTAAGTTTTAGACTTGATGCAACACTACCTTCACTCCCAAACACATGTTGGTCGTATCTCAAACCAATATAGTTGATCAGGCTATATTGATCCCTGATATGATTACATAACTGCCCAGGTTTGACAGCAGTGTCCAACATCCAAATACTTTTGAGTTGTTATGACTGTGATACTGTTCTTGTATGTATGAGTGTTTGTATACTTCTTGTAAAAATACTGAATATCTAAAAATATACTTGTAGTCAGAGCTCTTAGCCCCCAAATGTATTTGTAGTTTCTATATCTATTATGAATTGATATACTGAGATCACTATAAACATCGCTCTGATACTAATCTGTCACACCCCCCAACCAGACTGTGGAAACGTCTAGGGGTGGATGACTTCTTTTGTAGTATCACAACACATGCATTATTGTAATCAAATTACAAACAACCATTGCATTAATAAGTATAAGTTTTTACATGTGTTCAATCACTGTATATTGACACCAAAATAGTTATAGCAAAAGACAAAAGACATGACTCAAAACGGCTCCGTCTTCTCAAAAGTTGGGGGAGTACCTGTCTACTGATTCCCTGAGAATACAAGTAATTCAAAAAGAGAGTATCAACATAAAGTTGAGTGAGTGCATAAGTATTTATGTTTGAAAGTATGTTTTATGTTCTTTGAATACGTAAACCGTTCCAGAAAATCCTATATTTTCTGATGTATATACAAAGTAGTTTTAAAACCATAAAACCGTTTTGTTTGTAAACCATTGTTCTGTATTCGTATTCCTTTGTAAATCCTGTAAAAATGAGTGTGCCTGGCTCCACCAGCTGTTATTGTAAACGGTAATGTAAAACTGTAAATTGTATCTTTGTAAACTAGTACTTTGAAAATGTACTCACGTTTAGTTAATTATACACTAACCGTATTGTTAATATCTTTTTAATGAGTTATTATAACCATACTATGACCAGATGGCCTGAAAAATGCTTTGAAGGCGTCAACACTGTTGATAACAATTGTCACTCATAGCCGTGTATGCCCGGCTATAGCTAGCAGTCTGAGTGTTGGATTGTCAAACCCAATATAGATCTATACACACTTGTTTCGATCCCCATCTGGAGATTATGGTTATAATATAAGGACTTTAACCATATTGTTTAAATGAATAAATAATCTGAACATTGTCTCATAAAAAGCATGTAGACGTTACATGTATAATAGTAGTGAAAACCCAATCATTCTGAAATAAATGATTGATAGTATGCTCCTTGTTTAGTATAGTTGAAATGTATTTGTTTAGTTTACTTGAAATGTGAGTTAGTGTTCTTGAATCATAAATTATACCTATTATAATTTACACGTACTTTCTGTATTGATACTAACTGTTCATGAATATAACCCCTTACTCGACATGTTACAAAGGGAATTAAAACTGAATGAAATAACCTTTATATTTATATACCTATACCAATATATATAACTAAAATTTAAACGACATTCGGACAAATAACCGATACCCTAAGTCCACATCCAAACAAGGAAAAGGAAGTAAAGCGAGTTATCAGTCCTAAGCCCTTTAAATCTTATATATATATATATATATATATATATATATATATATATATATATATATATATATATATGATTTTTGGGGAAAATATAAGTTTATAAATGAGTTTAACATTTTGAAATACTTTTTGTAACTTGATGTCATTTTGTAAAATATTTTTGAAACTATTTATTGGTAACACAAAATCCTTGTGTTAGACATGTATCCCCCCCCCCCCCTTAAAACTGTAAAAACTATGAAAATACGGGGGTATGAACTCACCTTTTAGAGAGTGATTCGATATAGGATGTTTACTTCCACAAGTGAAATCCCGTAGTAAAAAAAGTCCTATATAGCAATTTGTATAGTATATATGCAACCAATTAGTACGTATAATCATAGAAATGATTCGAAATTGGACTAATTTGTAAGTATAAGTTACAAATAGGAGGGTTAGAAGCTAAAATGGAGGCTGAATTGAGTTCACGGCTAGGAGGGTTCACGACCCATGAAGTGCTCACGACCCTGATGGTTTTCACGGGCCTGTGTTCTTGATGAATGAAGAACACCTAAAGATCCTAAGCAAGTTTCTAAGAAGATTCAAAGGCTTTCAGTCGGGTGTTCTTCGTGTTATTTGCGTGTTCTTCGTGTTCTTCGTGTAAACTAGTGAAATTACCGAGTTTTCAGCCTAGTATAAGAAGATTGAAGGATGGTCTTGGCACGATAACAAGATCAAGAAATGATACCTGTTATATCTTATTAAGAACTAGTGATTATCGCGAAATATGATGAGAAAGGATGAATTTGGCATGTTCTTGAGGAGAGAGGTTGTTCTTAGCTGATGACACTTGAGAGAAAAAGGTTGGAATTTCGTTTGAAAGTGTAAAAATGAAGTAAAAATCAGCTGAAACATATATATATATATATATATATATATATATATATATATATATATATATATATATATATATATATATATATATATATATATATATATATATATATATATATATATATGCGAGGGTTCATGGTCCGAAGGGTTCACGGCCGTGAAACTCGTACACGGCCTGAAGCACGATCACGGCCGAAGCCTGATCACAGCCTCGTTCACGGTGCGAAGGCGGTGCTTGTTGTCGGTTGCGAGGTTGGTCACTATTCACGGCTGCGAGATTGCTGTCCGAAGGGAAAGAAAGAAGAAAGTTGGTGTGAATGTTCTCGGATCCCACTTATTCCCTTCTTAACACCTAATATTTTTAGGGTTTTAATATGAAAAGGTTATTATTCTAACCTTAATTAAAATCTAAACAACAAAGAGGACTTTAATTGACCCAAGTTTGACTTTACAAGTAGAAAAATAACGGGATGTTACATGGGGAGCCCCAGTCTTATTTGTGAAAAAGAACGATGGATCCTTTCGGATGTGCATAGATTATCGCGAACTGAACAAGCTCACCATAAAGAATCGCTATCCTCTTCCCAAATCGACGACCTCTTCGATCAACTGCAAGGAGCGGTTGCTTCTCAAAGATATACCTAAGATCAGGGTACCATCAGTTACAATGCCATGAGGGTGATATTCCTAAGACAACATTTCCGACTCGATATGGTCATTATGAGTTTGTAGTGATGCCCTTTGGCCTGACCAACGCACCGGCAGTATTCATGGATCTGATGAATCGGACATGCTGCCCCTTCCTAGACAAGTTTGTAATAGTATTCATTGATGATATACTTGTCTATTCTTAAAGTGAGGATGATCATAGACAGCACTTGAGGCTAGTGCTGGAAACTTTAAGGGCAGAGAAACTATATGCAAAATTCTCTAAGTGGGAATTCTAGATCAGAAAGGTAACTTTTCTCGGTCACGTGGTTAGTGAGGAAGGAATACACGTGGACCCTTCCGAAATCAAGGAGATTGAGAATTGGTCAGCACCGAAGACGCCCATAGAAATCCGTCAATTCTTGGGTCTCACTAGCTACTATCGCAAGTTTATCCAGAACTTCTCCAGGATTGCTAAGCCTTTGACCACCCTGACTCAGAAAGGTGTAGCCTTTAGTTGGGGAGAAAAACAAGACATTGCGTTCGAAACATTGAAGCGGGCCTTATGCAGCGCACCTATCCTGTCCCTGCCAGAAGGGACGGAGGACTTTGTTGTCTATTGCTATGCGTCCAATCAGGGCCTAGGCTGTGTGCTCATGCAGCGGGGAAAGTCATTGGTTATGCCTCGAGACAGCTGAACGCACACGAAGTTAATTATACAACTCACGACCTGGAGTTGGGAGCAGTGTTCTTCGCATTAAAGATATGGAGACATTATCTCTATGGAACCAAGTGCACTATCTTCACCGACCATAAGAGCGTACAACACATTTTCGATTAGAAGGAATTAAACATGAGGCAACAACGATGGGTAGAGCTACTCAATGATTATGAGTGTGAGATACGATATCATCCAGGCAAGGCCAATGTGGTAGCAGGCGCCCTCAACCGGAAGGAGTACTCAGGTCGTAGAGTGAAGGCACTAACTATGACCATCGATTCCCATCTATCCACGCATATCAGAAAGGCTCAGCTAAAAGCCTTGAAACCAGAGAACATGTCGTATGAAGTTTTGAAGGGAATGGAAAAGAACTTATAGATCAACGGAGACAGAGTCTAGTATTTCATGAACCGGATCTGGACCCCAAAGTTCGGCGGTTATAGAGAGGTTTTCATGATCGAAGCTCACAGGACTTGATACTCCGTTCCTCCAGGTTCAGATAAGATGTATCTGGATCTCAAAAAGCTCTATTGTGGCCAAACATGAAAGCAGAGATCGCTACCTTCGTAGGCAAGTGCCTGACTTGCGCCAAGGTGAAGGTGGAAAATCAAAAGCCCTCAGGTCTACTTCAACAGCCAGAAATACCTGAGTGGAAGTGGGAAAGAATTGCGACATATTTCATTACTAAATTGCCCAAGACTCCGAGTGGGTACGATACCATCTTGGTAATTGTCGACAGATTGACTAAATCCGCCCACTTCCTGCCAATCAAAGAAACCTTCAAGATGGAGAGACTGACACGAACCTATATTCAAGATATAGTATGTCTGCATGGTGTGCCTATGTCCATTATGTCCGATCGGGATAACAGATTCACCTTGAGACTTTGGTAGTCACTGTAGAAGGCTCTTGGAACTAAGCCGGATATGAGCACAGCATACCATCCACAAACCGATGGGCAGAGTGAGAGAACCATTCAGACATTGGAAGACATGTTGAGAGCATGTGTTATAGACTTTGGCAAGTCGTGGGACACCCATTTTCCCTTGGTCGAATTCTCCTAAAACAACAGCTATCATTCCGGTATCAAGGTTTGCCGTTTGAAGCCCTCTATGGCCGTAAGTGCAGATCCCCTTTGTTCTGGGCTGAGGTGGGTGACAAGCAGCTAGCTAAGGGTCAAGTCTCCGACAACACTCTCACAGGCCTAGAAATCATTAGAGAAACCACCGAAAAGATCGTGCAAATCCGAGAACGACTGAAAGCCTCCAGGGATAGACAAAAGAGCTACGCTGATAGAAGACGAAAACCCTTGGAGTTCTAGTTTGGTGACCTTTTTATGTTAAAGGTCTCAACCTGGAAGGGTGTGATACGCTTTGGGAAGTATGGAAAGTTGAATCCAAGCTACATTGGACCATTCGAGATCCTCGCTAGGATCGGTCCCGTAGCATACAAACTTCGTTTACCCCAAGAAGTTAGCAACATTCATCCCGTCTTCCACGTGTCGAACCTTAAAAAGTGTATATACGAAGAAACGCTTGTGATCCCTCTTGATGAGATCGATATGAATGAGAACCTTAATTTCGTGGAAGAACCAGTCGAAATCATGGATTGTGGAGTCAAACTAACGAAACAAAGTCGCATACCGATAGTAAAGGTCTGCTGGAATCCCAAGCGGAGACCTGAATTCACTTGGGAGCGAGAAGATTCAATGCATCAGAAGTACCCTCATCTTTTTCCGAACCCATGATTTGTGTTCTATGTTAGAATTTCAGGACGAAATTCCCTCTATCCGGGGGATGATGTGACAACCTGAAACTTTTTCCGTTAACATTAGCCTGATTTCGTTTAATAAATTTTTAATTTTATGTTATTTTGTTCCGTCAAATTCTTATAGTTCGGAAAATCATTAAATTATATAATTAAATTTTATATAAGAGTCGGAACCAAAATCACGCGAAAATCCAGGATTTTCCTTTGAAAATCAGCAAAATTCGATCAACATGGTGTTCACGGCCGTGAACCCGATCACAGCCGGTAACCGTTCACGGCTAGGTGGACCCAATCACCAACCATGAACTCAGCCTATATATACCTGTTCCTACGCTCATTTATGCTTTTCTGGCCGAAAACACACTTTCTCTCTCTAAAAACCATCACCCGAAAACCCAAGTTTTCTCTTCATCTATCACTCAATCCACCTTGGAACTCGTTTTGGAGCATCAAACACCCATCTTTTCATCAAATCAAGCATTGTTGTTCTTGAGTTCACGGCTGTAAACCCTTCAAATCTTCAATGGCCGAAATCAGTTCACAGTCGTGAACCGTTTAAACCTTCATATTTTCTTCAAGAACACCAAGAACATGCAATAAACCATTCAAGGGCCGTAAAACCTTCAAGGACAGAGAACCGTTCACGGCCGAGAACAGTTCATGGCCGAGAACAATTCACGACCAAAAACTTTTCACGACCGCAATCAACCCCAATCAGAATCTTAGCTGAAAATCCACTTTTTCCGATCCAAGCAAGTCCCGATAACATTCCTAAACCAAAAGCAAGTGTTTTCCAACACTATAATTAATAGTTTCGCTAATAAAGTGCATATATGTGTTTAATTATTCTTAGGATTCCGTTAATTCCACGTACAACAACTCGAGGGTCCTCATTTCAGTTTCACAGTCCGACACCTTCACGCAACCAACAGTGAGTTCATATCCCTACACTTTTACTATTTTTAACGTTTTCTGGGGGGGGGGGGAATACAAGCCAAACACAAATGATTTTGTGAACTTATACAAAAGAATTTCAACATGTTTAAAACTTATGCAATTGATACAATCAAAAGATTTCCACGTTTTATAAAATATTTAGATATTTTATCCCTTTTGTAACATGCTGAGCATAAGGGACGTTTTCAAATTACAGCCAAAATTGCATAGTTTTCAGATCAATACATGAACCAAGTACATAACATACATGTAAACTATAATAGGTATAGTTTGGGATTTCAATACACAGTTTTACAAATTCAGAGCTTATACATTAACAAACATATAAACTATGACAGACTTAGTTTATGATATACGTTACTACTTTCGGATTTCAAGAGTACAACATTAGATAATTATTTAAGTATAATTATTGTTACACTAAAAGTATACAAACGGATTCAAATACAAGAGAACAATACAGAATCACACGTACACTAGTTAATACAAGACTATGAGACATCTCTTCAATTGTACCCTTCGGGGTACGGAATAAATCCTATCATTTAGTGCAACCAGAGTCTCCTGGAGGGAGAGCGTTAGATTTGTGAATAGATCTATTCGGGACTAACAATCCCAAACCTAAACTGCTAGCTATAGTTAGGCAGGCATGCCTGGGGTGACAAATATCATACCGCCCGACGCCTGAAGAACATCGCAGAGGTCATCAGTTATATCAACCATGGTTATACGACTCACAATAGTATAAACTAACCTTTGTTTATGGGATTTCATTCTTCACTAGTTTTATTTTAATTAATAGAACTACTATACATTACACTGGAGGATTCCATGGGATGCAATACATGGTTTTATTTTAACTAATGAAACTACTATACATATTGGTGGTAACCAGGGTTTTCATATAGAACATACTATACATACTGGTGGTAACCAGGGTTTTCAAACAGAACATTATATACATTACTGGTGATAGCCAGGGTTTTCATACAAAGGGTTTTCATTCAAAACAATGATATACAATATAGCTGGTGGTAACCAGGCATACGAACTAATACATTATACACTACTACAGAACACAGTAACAAACATATATGTTAGAAAATATTGGATTTTCTTAGGAAGCATACAGACAGTTTTGCAGATTCAATGACAGGTTTTCATTACAAAAACATTTTTATGAACTCACCAGCTTTATGCTGATACTCTTTCAAAATCGCTTGTATTCTCAGGAAATCAGTAGAAAGGTACTCTCGCAGGCTTTTGAGAAGATGGAGTGTATAGAGTCACATCATTTTATATTTTGTTATACTTTTGATGTATACAAACTATGTATCAACAAATGTAAATATCTATATTTCAATTTAATGGTTGTGTTTACTTTGATTACTATGATGCAATTGTTGTGACACTGTACATGATGTCCTCCACCCGCGAACGTTTTCGCCGTTTCGGTTTGGGGGTTTGACAACAAAGAACAAAGGAAACCACTCGCGAGAAGTACAAGGTGACAGAGCACCTTATGCGTCATACTAATATTTAATAAACTAATATAACCTAATGATTACACTACTCATACTATGTATTAGGATTATCGCCTCTTTGATCGTAACTAGTAACAGTAAATCAAGTGAGATACGCCATAAAACCCGAGCCAACATAAGGTTTTGAAACCAATATTTTGTTTTGGTAACGTAACAGTTTTACAATACCTATTTCTACTCACAACCATAAGAACATCAGAGCGATGTTGGCCGAAACATTAAGAACCGTACAAAAAACGTGAAATTTATATGTGTATATAAATAAATAGAATACAACTAGAAACGACCATCGTTACTCACGCACTTGTAACACTTTGCAACAGAATCATTCCTTCGCATGGAAATAACCAGCCAACCGGAGAAACACCAATAATGCAATAGACTCCGCTACATTTCAAGTTGCGGTTACAGTCGTCATGTCACAACTCAATGCTAACAATGCAAATGAAAATAGAAATAGCACCGACAATTCCAACCATATGGATAACCAAAGGCACCAGCGAGTGTCTTCCTGCAAGAACACCCCAACCCAAAAACCTAAGAACATGAAACGAATACCCTGGAACAAGAGTAGGGGCAGAGTCACTCAGTCAACTATCTTCACAAATCCTAATTATACATGACTTGTATACACCAGGCGATTTTAGAGGGACCTGGTAGGGATTGTACTATAAAATTTCATCATTGTCAATTATCGAAGCACTCGTACTTCTAGTACTCGCTAAACGCAGTACAAAATGTTCGTAGTAGTAATAAAAAGGATAAAGTGAAAGCACTGAAAACATACACGTAGAATGTACTATCGCATTAACAAACACTTTTCCTAATCGACTTAACACCCGTTACGATAAGAAGTTCTGACGTCATCATTCGACATGGATTGACTTGGTCCTCACCTTTCCAATTTCATGTGCTACAAAAAAACCCTTCACCTTAACCGACCGAGTAGAGAAACCCTTTTTAATCGATATCGACAAATTCATCATAAACCTCCGAATCGTTCTCATTTCGAAACTCCGAAGTAACCATGCGAGAAGTACCATACCTTCAGTAACCTTCCTGAAGTATTCTCAGCAGATCTCCCAGAAATACCACTCGTACGACAAGTCAAGTTCATGAACAGAGGATATGGACAAATACAGTTGGTCTATCACTATTGAGTGTATACGCGAAAGTAGTATATAACTAAGATTCTACAAACTTAGGATGCGTGTTTCCACCTTGCCCCCTGTTCCTTGTCTGGTTGTGGACTTAAGGCAGAGTCACCCATCCGACCGTTTTATCAATCTTAATTATATACAACTTGTATACACAAGGCAATGATAGATGAACTAGGTATGAATCCAACGATGAGCTTCAGGAAAAAGCTGCCCTATACTATGAATGGACATGTAACCATTCGGATAAGCGTAGACAAGTAAACCAAACCCACACACTTCCTACCGATCAAGCAACAGATGAAGTAGAAAAGCAGAAAATAACGCATCACAAGAAGATTGTGAAACTACACGAACTCTTCGAAAACCTCAACTACCGTAGAAACTCAGTATTATATGCCCCATATTCTATGCCCAATCTGAAAAAATATCCAACTGATGAGACTTTAGTAATTCCACTCGATAAAGTCGAGGTGAATAAGAGTATATACTTCGTACAAGAACCAGTAAGAGAACCTAGATGGGGATAATCAAGAGAACGAAACAAATCCCCACACCAAATGTGAAAGTTCGTTGGAATGCCAAACAAGAACCTAAGTTCACATGGGAACGAGAAGATCAGATGAAACAGAAGTATCCACATCTTTTCCTCAACACTTGAAGTCCCACTGAAAGTTCAAATTTTGGAACGAAATTCCCTCTAACGGGGGAATAGTGTGACAACCTGAAAAATTCTAGAGGAAACTAGGTCTAAACTTCAACCATGTACCAGTAAATTCACAAACACACTTGATGCAATGGAACTTTGAAAACCAAGAGAGCACTCTTATACAAGTTCATATAAATATATATATATATATATATATATATATATATATATATATATATATATATATATATATATATATATATACAATTTTGAAAGCCAATTTGGAATGAACCTTTGAAAGGCAAATGAAGTCAACAGAGCCATAAGGACTCAAAAGAGTCAACACAAGTCCAAACAATAAGTCTATATGCCTGTTATTGTATATTACTTTAAGGATTTCAACTTTTAGAACCTAGGAACACTATAGAACCAAAATCAACATCTTAAAAAGGCACCATGAGCGAAATCTCTTGCTTTTGGGGTGCCATGGCCGAAAACACCTTCCTAGATTGACTTTTGGACAGTAAACACTTTTCTCTTTGACTCTTGGACAATAAACTATTTTCTATTTGACTTTAACAACCGAAATCTAATTGCTAAGGCCCAGTAAGGCCGTTAAACCTCCATTCTTGACCCCAAATTAACTTATTTTGGCCGCAAAAAAAATCCTTGTGGTCGTTAACACCCTCCAAATATCTAGATATTTTAGCCACTTGATCTGTGAATTGTTTTCCCAATACGATAAGTTACACATACCAATGCAAACCTTATCTCATTCACCCTATATAATACACGATTTAGGATCCATTTACACTTCCAGTAAACATCTTTCTACAGTTCTCTCTCAAAATACCAAAACCATTTCCTTGTATTTTAAGATCAAGCAACTCCAGGAGCCCATCTTTCTTCTATCATAGTTATAATATTTGGTAAGTATTCTTCACTTGTTTTATGATTATACAACCCATAAGTTCTTGTTTTGTCAAATATGCACACATTAATATGTGTATAAACCATTAGGATTACCCCATCCTTTCCGTATTCTAGCCTGAAGGACACCGTTATATGTCGTTATCTAAACCGCGACCACACATAAGGTGAGTTCATACCCCCTACACTATTTTATAAATTTTTGTAGGTCTTAAGGGGGGGAATACAAGTGAAACACAAGGAAACTTGTGTAAATATACAAACCATTATGTATGTTTTTCTTATCTTTTATATGCATTGTCACACCCCCAAACCTGAACGGCGGAAACATTCGGGGGCGGAGGACGTCATGTACAGTATCATAACAAATGTAAAATAGTAATCAAAGCAACAACAACCATTGTATTGATAATAAAGTGTTTACATTGAATACATAAAGTAGATAGTGTGATTTCAAAAGTAGATGACCAAAACAAAGACTAGAAGCTACTATGCTCCATCTTCTTGACACTTGTACGAGTACCTGCTTATTAGTTTCCTGAGAATACAAGTGATTTGGAAAGTGTATCAACATTTAAGTTGGTGAGTTCATAAGTATTTGATTTAGAAGGTAAGTTTATTGTTTCTTGAAAATGTTCGTATGATATTACAGAAAATCCTATATTTTCTTAATAGGTTTTAGTGTAGCCCTTAGCATTAATGACAAAATATATTTGATTCTAACGTTTAAAGAGTGATATATGATACTTTGAATTTGTATATGAAAAGTGACCAATGTTGGTTCCTACCATGATTACTTAGTGCATATAAGTTATATAAAATCAAGGATCGAACTGACAGTCGGATGAGTAGATCTGCCCTTAGCCCACAACCAAACAAGAAACAGGAAATGAGGCGGAAACCACACATTCCACTATCTATCGAATATTCATTTTATATAACCCAAACATACCCACTAAGTGATCACATCAATATGAAGATACTTCTATATGTCTCCAGAAAATCCGATATTTTCAAATGAAAAGAGTTATGATTCGTTGTGTTGAAAATGAATGTATTAGATCCAGAAAATCTCATATTTTCCCTAATAGATGAGTTATGATTCGTTGTGTTGAAAATGAATGTATTAGATCCAGAAAAACCCATATTTTCCCTAATAGATGAGAGGCAGTCTTAAATGACCAAGACCCTGATATGTAAGTAACTATGACATACTTAGCTTTATAACTTGGTAGTTTTATTATTAAGTAAAACTAGTTAAAGTTGCGTTTACTGAATTCTGAATGTGCTGATAATACCCTATCATGATTACTTAGTCCCTACAAGCTATATATGCCTAAGACTGGAACCAACAGTAGATTGGGTGATTCTGCCCTAAATCCACAACCAAACAAGGAACAGGAAATGAAGCTGAAATCATACATCCCTTTATTTATCGAATGAAAACCATATATAACCCTGATATAAATACGAAGTCATCATATACTTATTATTCCCCGAACTTGATTGTGCTGAGTATTACTATGTGTATGAGTCATCGTTTCCACGTTGCGAGTTCCTATAACCATGCTAATATGATGGATATCCTTACTGTAAATGACATTTGTAACCCCTGAACTTTCGTTCCAACTGTAGCTAACAGTCAAGGCATGGGATTGTCTGTCCCGTATAGATCTATACACAAACTCACGCTCTCCCTACAGGAGACTCTGGCTATAAGTGATGGACTTTCGTTTAATACTAAACAAAGTCGCTGTCTCACAGATGATTCGCTAACAATAAGTTCACTAGTAATATATGAAAAACCTTTTAGTAAATAAAAATAACAATTTTCATTTATAACTTTGTATGATAGAAAGAGTGGATTGACTCATAAATTATATTTATCACAATTTATATACGTGTTTTTCTATCGTTGTTCCTTTTAACCTGTAATTTCCATAAAACGATACTTATAATAGTTTCCATGCATATTATTTATATAATGGAACTTTGTTATTAACAACATTTAGAAGTTTTAAAGTTTGATAATAATGTTTGTGATTCGAAGTCGATATTTTTGTGTAATAAATACGTAAAGTATAAGAAAACATAATCAATAGTTTGCAACACAAGTTTCCTTGTGTTATACTTGTATTCCCCCTTTAAAACATATAAAAAGGTTGGAAAAGGTGTAGGGGTATGAAATCACTTGATAAGTGGAGAATCGGGCAGCGCTTCGTTTCTAGGAAGGATTGTTCTTGACGAAACAACAGGTTTCTGGTGAAAAATCGGGCTTCACGCGGGCAGTACTTTGACTGGAAAAGATTTATTTCTCGGGAACTTCGGGACTTCGAGCCTTTGTCGGGATCTGGATGCGTAACTGGGGGGTCGGGGTAGTCTAGGGATGCTAAACGCAGAGTAAAAGTGGCCAGAACAAGAGAAAAGAGCAGCCTAACCCGAGACCTTCGATTTCTATTTATAGGGTCATTTTTGGGGTCTCACATCGTGAACTTGGTCGTCACTGCATGCATCATCGCAAGTTGGGTCTGACAGACTCCAGGAGGCGTCAGCACTGAGTTCACATCGTGAACCTCTGTTTCACGTCATGAACTCTGACACAGTGTTGGGGTTCGCGCCCCGAACAGCAGAAATTCATAACATTCGCATACAAACTCCGTTTTCGATGTTCTTTATATCGACGTGAAGCTGAGATTATGCTCTACAACTTTCGTTTAGACTTCGTCGGCTAATTTTGACTTTAAATTTTATTATATTTATTTTTAGTAGGTCGGGACAGGAAAACTCCGTCAAAAATCCATACTTCTTCATCTGACGTCCGTTTTCGTCTGTCTTTTTACCGTTGCATTACTATCGACGAGATCTTCGATTCTTGTTTAGATCGGTTTGACTAAAAATCACTCGATCTCTATTTCGAGTTTTTAGCTGTCTACTACTATGTATGAAACTTCGAAAAATCATAACTTCCTCATACGAAGTCAGATTTGGGCGTTCCTTTTGTGTACGTTTACGGTTTAATGATATCTACAACTTTCATTTAGATACCTAAGGTTGAAAAGTATCTTATTGAAATTTCGTATTTTACCCTTAACAATATTTTACCGGTTTTGTTGCGGATCTTCGATTGCCCATAACTTCTTCGTTATAACTTGGATTTCAGTGTTCTTTATATTTATGGAAACGTAGTTACGATCTCTACCAATTTATTTATCCTAATTAAGGTTATTTAACAATTTATTTTTGACCTAAATATGACTGGTGTTACATTATCCCCCCGTCAGAGAGAATTTCGTCCCGAAATTCGCATTTTGAATGGGTCATCGATGGCTGAGGAAAAGTGAGCATAATTATGATCCATTAGTTCTTCTTGTTCTCTAGTGAATCCAACTCTTAGTGTGGGTGTTCCAGCGGATATTCATTATCTTGTCTATTGTTTTGATCGACATAGATTGTGTGGATTTGGGTTTATTTGCCTAGTCCATCTATCGACCCCTGAAGTATAAAGGTCGTATATGTAGTTTGTAGTGATAGGGTAGTTGTATTCATTCCTAGCCTGTATGCTTGGACTTGACTCGTTGCACTCGTGCTATTCCTAAATGGTCTGGCGGTAATACTTCGGGAAGGTTTCAAAAGATATAGCCCTCTTCACAAGTATACTTCGGGATTTTTTTGAAACTAGAAACGATTTGGGAGTTGTGTCAGGTTTATCGTTATAAATTGAAGGAATTTCGTTAGTCGGCGGTTAAAGCGAAGGGTCTTTCCATAGCACATGCAATTGGTATGGTGAGGACTAGACCAATCCATGTCGAATGACGATGTCAGAACTTCTTATCGTAACGGGTGTTAAGATGATTAGGAAAAAGTGTTCGTTAACGCGATAGTGCATTCTACGTATGTGTTTTCAGTGCATTTTAGTTTATCCTTGTTATTACTACTGTGAAAATTGTACTTCGTTTAGCGACTGTTTGGACGTGAAAGTAATTTATAACTGAAAGATCTTATTTTGTGGTTTGGGCTAGGCAATTGAATGTATAGATGTTATAGGGCTTTTGTTTATGTTGTTGGAGTGTTTACGGTTGGGGCGGTGTTTACGGTCAGGGTGTTTACGGTCTGTTGTGACCGTAAACCTGTTTACGGTCTGCCTGACCGTAATCAGGTTTATGGTCCGTTTTCCTATATATATAGCTTGTCAGAGTCGGTCATCAGCGGTAGTCAGTCGATTCAGTTTACGGTCATCAAGTTGTACCTGACGTTTTTGCGATATTAACATGTGCAAGCTTGATTCTTATTCTTCTTCTACTCATTTCTTACTTTATTCGATTGTTTGATTGATCACTGGTTAAGAGATCCTTGTATTGAGGACCTTACAATAACTACTTTTTATTTGGTACTAGATTTTAGTAAAAAGTTAAGCTTTATATATATTTTACTGGGAAAAGCATACTGTTGTTCATAGGGGTTCCGGCGTAGTCTCTCCTACGGTGATCATTAGTACTCTTCCATCTCCGCCAGAGTTCCTTGTTATTGGACAATCCCTCTGGAAGTGTCCAGTTTGGCCACACCTGTAACAGCCAGGAATTTGCGAGATAGGTTGTTCCGGTACTCTACAGAAACAAGTAGTGTGTACCTTCCTGTTGCAGATCTTGCAATGCATCCTCCGACAAGCTCATGTGTGATTAAAGTTACACTTATTGCATTTCGGAAGGTTCCCAGCATATCGACTAGTAGGTGCTGGATTGGCAGATGTTGTGGTAGCATGAACAGCCACTATCTGTTGTCTTTTCGAGGCTTCTTGTGTTTGTGGTCCCTCTTCCTCATTCCACGACATCCGCTTATAGTCGTCCATTTTTGTTAGCTCGTGAGTGGGGGTCATCACGCCTTGGCGGACTTCATGGTCGATGAGTTTCTGGGCCAAGCGTTTAGCGCTATCGAAAGTAGTTGGGTTTGAAGCTAATACATGTTCTTGAATCTGAGGAGATAGTCCCCAGATGTATCTCTCTATTTTCTTGTTTTCCGAGGTAACCATCTCGGGGCATAGTGCCGCTAGATCACTGAATCTATCAGTATAGGCCACTATATCAGAGCTCGCATAGTAAGGTTCCACTTTTCTTGCTCTAGCTTCTGTATCTCGCCCCTTAGGCAGTACTCTTCTATCATCATTGCTTTCAGGCCTTCCCAGCCTATTGAATTTGCCATTGTGACTGTTAGTGACTTGACATGGCTATTCCACGGACACTCTAGGGAGTGTACATATAAAGACTTCTGTATCTCGCCCCAAACCTGAACGGCGGAAACATTCAGGGGCAGAGGACGTCA
Source organism: Lactuca virosa (assembly GCF_052849685.1). Taxonomy (NCBI): domain Eukaryota; kingdom Viridiplantae; phylum Streptophyta; class Magnoliopsida; order Asterales; family Asteraceae; genus Lactuca; species Lactuca virosa. The sequence goes on along the minus strand of NC_136428.1, from coordinate 338,399,869 downwards.
TGTACAGTATCATAACAAATGTAAAATAGTAATCAAAGCAACAACAACCATTGTATTGATAATAAAGTGTTTACATTGAATACATAAAGTAGATAGTGTGATTTCAAAAGTAGATGACCAAAACAAAGACTTGAAGTTACTATGCTCCATCTTCTTGACACTTGTACGAGTACCTGCTTATTCGTTTGTTGAGATAAAATCTCTTGATCGTTTAGATCTTTCACAGGTATATTAATGAAGAACAAACTATTAAATCAAACAAGGCAAAGAACACAAATAGAATCAATATAAAGCTTATGATTCAAACGTAGTCACGCCTCAGCAGAGCTCGACAAAGAACTTCCACTGTAGAGGCGAGATAGGGTTTACAATACTATGATGAGAATAATAAAAGCGTTACTAACTAAGGATGCATGCACCTTAAATAATAAAACCCTAGAATAAAATAAAGAACGGTTGGACAGGCCCAAACCGGCGACAAAACTGGGCTAAAAGGGACGAGCCCAAGACGCAACAATATGATCTCAACAATCTCCCCCTTTGCGTCAATTGGGGCGAGATATTCACTTCGTTTGTGTGACCTTGACTTGCTTCACAACTTTAAACAACCGAGGAATAATAGCAAGAAGCGTCTGCCGAAATTGAATATACCAACGAAGCATATCAGTAAACAACTTCTTGTCAGCTTCATTGTTCTGATTAAACCTATGGATGATCTCCAAAATATGCTCCAAGCAAGCAGTAGAGAACATGTGTTTGTCAATAAGAGCGAATAGGCATTTTTGACCTTCGCCCGTAATGAACATCACAGTATGAAACTTTGTGTCAATCTTGCCCTTGATCATCGTGTTTACATTGCCAGCTCTTCCAATTGGTTTGACCGTAGTATGCTTGTGAATAGCAGTGGCAATCTCTTGATCCATCTTTGCTACTTCATGAATGTAACAAACAAGCATTCGCTTGATATGATCAATGATCAGCTGATACTCCTGAGGATTGCATAGCAGAATATTGTTGAGTAGTATCCAGTCGTGTGGGTTTAGATTTGGAAGGTCAGCTAGGGAAATGGTATGGACCGAGCTATCTGAGCCTCGGGTCACTTTGAATTTGACATTGATAAATTTCCCCGCTGAAGAGGGCTTCAATACCCTGACCGTTGTAATTTTCTTCAAGCTCCAGGTCAGGTATTGTGGTTGAGCAAATTCCAGATAAAATTCCAGCAGATCCCGATCAACCTTCGGGTCTGGAGAAGGAACGACAGCAGTCGAGGCAAAGCAGTGAAAGATGAATGTCTTTCGGTTGATTGGCATGTCGAACTGAGCGTCCTTCGAGTTCTCAAGACCGAACGATAAATCGGAGTCAAGCCAATGAGTGCTCGGTTCATCAATGACTTCCCTCTGGAGCGATTCAATAGTCCATTCGGGAAACATTGACTTCTTTTTATCAAGAAGTTCCTTCTCTTTCATTTCTTTCTCCAACCGATCCATCTTCTCCCGAAGCTCTTGCTCAGAAGGCTTGAATTTAGGATCAGGCTTGGAAGGGGCTCCTGTAACAATATCATCAATATCATCCTCTTCATCTTCATCATCTTCTCCAATGATCTTCTTTTTCTTTTGACTTTTACTGGCTGAAGCTTCATTATCCTTCGGTCCAGCAGTAGCTTTCGGTTCTGGAGGAGGTGGAGGTTGAGTTTTGTCAAGTTTTCCTCCTTGGGATTTCTTTTCTCCCCCTTGTTTCGGAAGAACAGCAGTGTCTGAAACACCTTCAATTCGACTGAGAATATCCAAGGCTGGACGTAGCTTCTCAGCCAAGTGACGGCGAATTGAGATCGTTAAGATAGAGTCATGGGCGTCCAGGAGATGAAGCAGGATCGAATGGACATCACCAACAGAGCTGCAAATCACCTATCTTTCAGATTTTAGATCATTAAGCTCTTGAGTTGCAGTACGGAGCTTTAAGTTCTGAACTTTGAGCTGAGAGGTTCGCTTGTCTAGCTCATCCATGACTTTGTTTTCAACTGCTAGCTCTGCCTCAAGTTGAGTTAACCGATCAACAACTTTGGAATGAAGCTCTTCAATAGCAGCTTCAGTGGCTTTACGAGCCACGCCAAGTTGTGACAGCTCGGCCTCCAGTGAGCGTTTAAGAGAATCAACCGAAGCATTTACGGTATGTTCATTTTTCTGAGCAGCAGCTTGAAGGGAATCTAGAAAGATTTGAGCTTCTGAAATTAGTTTTTCAACTTTTGCGGTCGCTTCCTTGCAGTCTTTAGTAGAGGCTTCCACATCAACCGCAGCCTTTAGGCATTGAGAAGTGGAGGCATCAATAGCCTTCACTGCATTGGAGATAGAGGTGTCATGCTCCTTAACTGCAGAAGAGAAGAGGGCCTTGAGAGCAGCTTCTGAGTAGGGATTAGCAGAGGAAGAGGAAAGTAACTGATCTAGCTTATCAGTCACAGCCTTGAGATGTCGCTTGGTGAGAGGAGCGTCATCATCATCGTCGCTCTGAACACGATATGGACTGAAGTAAGTAGAATCAAACTCCATGTCTTCACCTCCAAGAACAGTATTGGTTTCGGTTGAACGGGTAGGAGATGGATGTTTAGTTGTGACAGGGGTTACGGGTGGAGAAGAACGAACCCCCGTATTAGATACGTTGGTTTGAACTCCCGTGGTAGTGGTAGTAGTATCGTCGACAAAAATGGGTGTAGGGATGGGAATAGTGGAAGAAGGTTGGGATGTGACAACTGGGAAAGTTGTTGGTAAGGAAACAGGAATAGAAGCAGGTGGAGAAGAAGGAATTGGGGAGCGAACAGGTACCTCGGGTGTGGGTGATCTAGGTGGAGTATCACCATGAGCCGAAACCTCCTCGTCAGAGCTTTCGCTCTCTGATTCGGTAGGAGTAGGAGGTTTGTTGCCTGGAGGAACATACTCAGAGTCTGAATCACTAGAGGATTGAAGAATAAGCCTCCGGGCTGGCTTTTTAACCTTCTTTTGCTTAGGCTGGGAAGGAGCAGTCTTCTCTGACTTTCGCTTCCTTGGAGTTTGCCCCTTAGCTGGTTTAAGAACCCTCACATCCTTCTGTTTTTCTGGTTTCTTTCCCCTCTTTGCAGGCTTGTCTGCTTCCTCAATGGAACGAACCATTGCCGGAGTGAGTTCCCTTGGGCCCGAAGATGGAAGTTTCTTGTATTCTTGAATGATTGCACTTTGTTCAGACACACAGGCGTACATGGATGCCAGAATCGATCCAATAAACATATACTTGGACGGATCAGTGACTAGAATCTTGGTTGTATGGAACGTCGCTATGGAGGAGAGAAACGAATCTGCCATGATTGGGACATGAAGACGATCCATCGCCCATTTTGTGACAATAGACCAGAACCTTCCATAGGAAACTTCAGAATGCCGTGAAGAAGAGGATAAGCTTTGAACAAGCTGTTGCCATAAAACGGAGCCATAATCCAAATGTACCTCATTGTACAAACCATAAAGCATGGTCATAAAAGACTAGCTTGCACCATCAGATCCAGCACTTCGCTCAGAAAGACCTTTGAACAACAATGTGAAGAGGCCATTCCATTGAGGAGGAAGGCAGGATTTCTTGAACTTTGTCACTGTGGTTAGGGTTTCAGTGTACCCCATATTGTAGAACATTGAGTACAATTGACCAGTGGTGATAGAATCAGGGTTTACCATGGTGGGTTCATGAGCAAGACCTAGCAGGTTGCAGAACCGATTCTTGGAAATCGAGGTCTTCTCATTGTGAATGTTGAAGTGTAGTCTCTCAGCAACTTTGTCGTAGTATGCAATGGAGTAGATGTGAGAGAGGCAAGACATGGGAACAACCTCCACCTGGGATAGAGCGATAACGAGTGGAGAGTATTTGAGGCACTCCACCACTTGCATCATGTAGGGTTCATAGGTTGACGGTGTAAGGTCGATAATGAGATTCTGGTTGGGTTTAATGGCCAGAAGTGTTGAACGAACAGAGGTGTCTTGAATAGATGAGGATTCAGCCATTGAAGAAGCTTGAGAAGAAGATGATGAACAGGGAGAGAAATCGTCTTTTGCTTCAGAAGAATTGAGAGCGGTAAAAGAGTAAAGTAGATTGGGAGAAACCCTTTTATACGTGAGAGAAGGAGAGAGAAAAATCCGCCCAAAATCTTGTCCTTTGTGAAACGGTTCCTGATACAGTGGAGATTGGACATTTGGCAACCCCGATGATTACGCAGGAGAGAGAAAAACGTTTCAGTGTTACGCGCCTTTCCATAGATATCACCTTTTTCAAATCGACAAAACTTTTAGATAACTGCTGACTCATCCATTGTACTTTATCTGAAACGTCACCAATAGAAATAACATGAACCCTTATCAACCTGATGAGTTTTTTTGAAAAACACCATAATGCTTTTAGAACCCAAGCCATACGAAAAATAGAACCAGATTTTTTTTTTTTTTTGGAAAATCAAAGATTTTCGTACATAGAGTGTGAATGAAAAAGAAATAAGTCGAACTTTATGGGATATTGTGATGTCGATTAAGACATGAAACAGTGGATCTCGGGCACGAATCTCTTCCTTTCAAGTCAAAAGAGACTTCATGGTGTCTGTGAGGTTTCCCGTTAGAATACGATCAAGTGCCTTTTAAGAGCCAATGAAAGGCATCTTTTATATATTAGGCTTGTATGGGTGGCTTTAGCTTCAATTCAAGTTTCAGTTCTTAATATAAGACCGAAAGAGAAAGAAGTACTTGTGAGACCAATGTGGCCTATTGAACAAGTAGGTTTGACATGTATCTAGTGGCTGTTGAAAATAAGAAATCTCAAAACAAAATAAAACTGGATCCATGGGGAAGAAAAGTCTTGGTGATAGACAATTTCAAAAGGATCACTCAAAATAAAAAGAGATTTCATTGGTGAAAGCTAGAACATAGTAATTGTTCACCGTCAATGCATTATGGGTAGTGAATTGTGGATTTCACTTAGTACGTAGTGACACGAGACTAAGATCATAAACACAGAGTGTTGTGTAACCATAAACCTCAGTGGTAGGTGCTGAGAGTCTCAAGGTTTACATGAATGATATTAAGTGAGATGGAGAAAAATGATGTAGGTGGTTTTAAGAAGCAAATGTACCTCTGCTATAAAAGTAGGACCAAGCAAAAAACTCTAAACTCAATATGAGAAGAGTAAGGTAGCTCATGATTAGAGAGAATGTAACAGCCTAATTGGGAAAACATGATTTGTATATATCACATTATTATGGATTCACTCAAAATCTTGAGAGGCTTTGGTCAACATGCAGCAGCATGCATCTAGGGACACCTAACTAGTCTTATGAAAAGAATTTATACCTGATTCAGCTCCATCACGGAGAGTAACTTTAAGAAAAAGAAAAACATAAGAAAAATGAAATAATATGGAAAATATTTTTGTATTTTGTGAAAAATTTCGAAAGAAAGAGAAATAAGAACAAAAGAAAAATTATTTTGGAGATAATGAAAATAAATAAAAAAAATTAAAAGAAAAACATAAAAATGAGTATGTAAAAGAAATGTACAAATGAATACAACCAAAATACCTTTTTGTGAAAAAGAAACAAACTGAGTGCAGCAGGACCAAACCCGAAATAGACCGAGCGTTCGGTTCATTTCGGTTCCCGAGTGAACCGATCCCGAAATAGACCGAGCGTTCGCTCTATTTCGCTTTTAACCTTTAATGAAGCGAAGTCGATTTTGGTACTGATTCAACTTCCATCATTCCTAGGCCTTGAAGGATCTTATTGAAACTTTCTTCAGGTAAGGCCTTAGTAAAGATGTCTGCTAATTGATCAGTGGTTCTGACGAAATGAATTTCTACGTTACCATCTTCCACATGATCTTTGATGAAGTGATATCGCAATGCGATGTGCTTTGTGTTTGAGTGTTGCACTGGGTTATGACAAATCCTAATTGCACTTTCTGAGTCGCAATATAGTGGGATTTTCTTCATGTTCAGCCCATAGTCTCTAAGCTGAATTTGTATCCAAATGACCTGAGATGTGCATGAGGCTGCAGCAATATATTCAACTTCAGATGTGGAGAGAGAAACACAGGTTTGTTTCTTTGATTGCCAGCTAACTAATTTGCCATCAAGAAATTGGCATCCTCTAGTAGTGCTTTTTACGATCCAATGCACAACCCCCTAGGTCAGCATCTGAGAATGCTTGGACAAAAAACCATGAGTTGGTTGGATACCATAGACCGAGAGAGGAGGTTCGCTTTAGATAGCGAAAGATGTTCTTCACTGCCAGCATGTGAGGTTCGCGTGGGTTGGCTTGAAATAGAGCACAATAGCAGACTGAGAACATAATGTCCGGCCTGCTGGCTATAAGATACATCAGTGATCCAATCATCTGACGATAAAGCGTCATGTCAGCAGCCGGTTTGTCCAATGATGGTGTCAGCTTGGTGCCAAACGCCATAGGAACCTTCACCCTTGAATCGCCAAACATCCCAAACTTGGAAAGTAATGTCTTTGTGTATGCCTCCTGATTGATAAAAATGCCTTCGGGTCCCTGTCTAATATTTAAGCCAAGAAAAAAGTTAATCGGACCCATTGAGCTCATCTCAAATTTAGTTTCCATCAACTTCCTGAATTCAGTTGTGAGGCTGGGGTTCGTGGAGCCGAAGATGATGTCATCAACATAAATTTGGACTATCATAAGGTGGTTACCATCTCTCTTACGAAAGAAGGTTGTGTCAACCGAACCTTGTTTAAATTTGGACATTTTTAAGAATCGAGTGAGGGTTTCATACCATGCTCTGGGAGCGTGCTTCAGGCCATATACTGCTTTGTCCAGAATATAGCAGTGATCTGGATGCTTCTCGTTCAGGCCTGGCGTTTGCTCTACGTACACAGTTTCTTCAAGTTCTCCGTTGAGAAAGGCACATTTCACGTCCATCTGATAGACTTCAAAATTCTTGTGTGCAGCATAAGCAACAAAATTTCGAATCGATTCTAATCTTGCAACTGGAGCGAAGGTCTCTTCATAATCTATACCTTCCTCTTGACAGTATCCTTTCACCACCAACCGGGCCTTGTTGCGAATTACATTCCCTTCCTTGTCCATCTTATTTCTGAATACCCATTTGAGACCGACAACCGAAGCATCCTTTGGAGTTGGAATTAGACGCCATACTTTGTTTCTTTCAAACTCGTTCAGCTCGTCTTGCATGGCTTGAACCCAATCAGAATGATCAAGAGCTGAATTCACCGTCTTCGGTTCAACTTTGGAGACGAAAGAGTTGAACATGCAAAATTCTACTTGAGAGAATAATGCAACTTGCTTCACTTTCAGCTGTGATCGAGTTAATACCTTTTCAAAAGATTCCCCAATGATTTGACTTTGAGGATTGTCTTTGGTCCATTTAATGAGAGGAGGGTAATTTTGATCACAAGAGGGATCCACTTCTGCATTGATTTCTTCTTCAAATTCTAATTGTGCATCATCATCATTAGCATTCGTATTCTCCCCCTCGAATGATGACACGAGTTCAATTTCTGGATCAGAACGCTCCCCTTCATTTGGACTTTCATTTGAACTTGATGACTGTGATGATGGATTCTCCCCCTGAAATGATGAACCCTGATTATTTGATAGAGACGAACCTTCCCCCTGGATAGAAGGACAATCACCAGACAGTTCGCTTGAGTCTGGCCTTTTAGTTGCCTTCGGTTGTTCAGCTGCCATCTTCTGTGCAGCATCGTCAATAATTTGCTTCAAACTGTCGACTCGATTATCTTCAGCCTTGGATTCAGAATCAACATCTTTTTCTGGTTCATCGAAGAGTAGCATATATTGCTCGAAAAGATATGAAATCGGCACAGTGACTTGACTAGACTTTGGAAAGATTTCCTGCATTGCACCTTCAGTTGTCTTCAACTTCTTGACATAATTGTCATCGAAAGTGACATAGTATGTTTCTTCAATCTTCTTTGAGCGTTTATTTAGAACTCTATACACCTTAGAGTTTAAGGAGTAGCCCATAAAGATCCCTTCATCGGCCTTAGCATCAAACTTGTTTCGATTCTCCTTTGAGTTGAAAATGAAGCATCTTGAACCAAACACGTGAAAGAACTTCACATTAGGCTTGCGGTTGTTGAAGATCTCATAAGGAGTGATTGAGAAGCACTTGTTTAGATACGATCTATTCTAAGTGTAACAAGCAGCAGCAATAGCATCAGCCCAGAAATATAAAGGCAAGGAAGCGAAGCTCAGCATAGTTCGAGCCGCTTCGCACAGAGAACGATTTCGCCTTTCGACGATTCCATTCTGTTGTGGAGTATATGGAGCGGAAAAATTGTGAGTCGTTCCCTACTCAGCTAGAAAATCTTCGAAATCCTTGTTCTTGAATTCCAATCCGTTGTCGCTTCTCACCTTACGAACCACTTTTCGTAGTTGAACGTCTACTTGCTTTAAGAAGATTTTGAGCTTGGGAGTTGCCTCTGATTTTTGCTTCAAGAAAAATACCCATGTGAAGCGAGAGAAGTCGTCTACGATGATAAGTATGTACTTGTTTCCACCAATGCTTTCGATAGAGGAAGGACCACATAGATCGATATGTAACAGCTCTAATGGTTCTATCACCTTTGTGTTGATAATAGAAGGATGACTTTTTCGACTTTGCTTTCCCATTTCACAAGCTGCACATAGATGTTCTTTGTCAAATTTGAGAACTGGAAGGCCTCGAACGTGATCTTCAAGTACCAGCTTGTTGATATCTTTGAAATTGAGATGAGAGAGCCTTCGATGCCATAACCAGCTTTCGTCTGAGTGTGCTTTCGTTATCAAGCAAACAACTGGTTTCCCTCTAATTGGATTGAGATTTAAAGGGTATATTTCTCCCTTTCGCTTCGACTTCAGCAGAATATTATTTGACTTCTTTTCAATAATCTCTGAGCCTTCGTCGTCAAAGGAGACCTTCAATCCGGTGCCAACCACTAGCTGTGAGACACTGATGAGGTTGTGCTGCAATCCTTCAACGTATGCAACCTTTCTGATTGAGAAGTCTCCATTTGTAATCATTCCATAGCCTTTGATAGTTCCAAATGAATTATTACCATACTTCACCGTTCCACCATCCTTGAGAGACCGAAACTCCCTCAGTTCTTCCCTTCTTCCTGTCATGTGACGCGAGTAGCCACTATCAATGTACCATTCTTCGTCAAACTGTTCGTCATGAATAACCTGCAAAATATCAAGCATATTTAGGAATCCAAAGTTTCTTAGGTCCTTGTGAGCCTTTTACAGAACAGGGAATAGTAAGAGAAACATCAACCAGATAAGTTCTTTTTATTAGAGTTGTTTCATCTTTTCTTTTTATTGTAAAAACTTTGATTTTGTTTGACTTAGACTCATTTGATTTAGACGTAGGATTTGTGGTTTTGACGTCTGCATACTTTTGGGTCTCTTTTGGGCGTCTATCGTCTTCTGGAAAGAGCTTTCCTTTCCCTTTTGAATCTTTAGATGAGTGAGAATTAGAATAAGAATGAGAAGAATGAGGTTTAGAAGCAAGATTAGATCGTTGATTATTGCTCTTCCTTGGTTGAGTATAAAGACTTTCTTCCCTTCGTCTCTTCTGATAATTAGATCTGGGACTGAACTCATCCTTTCAGTTGCTATTATGTTGAAGACCGAAACCATCCTTTCGGTTGCTTACATGTTGAGGACAGAAACCTTCCTTTCGGTTGCTATTCCCATGAGGACCGAAGTTACCATTTCGGTTGCTTATATTTTGATGCCTGAAACTCTCCTTTCGGTTGGCTCTTGGTTCTCCTCGTGACTTATTTGTCTTTTCATACCTAACGTAATGAGGATTCAGGGATCGCCAAAATTGTTTTCTTTCTGAGAGATTCTTCTTGTATCTTAGGTTACGTTGGTGTTTTCGTTCTACCACCTGTTTTGGATTTTTATGAATATTGGCCTTTTTCTTCGGTACTTGAGCATGGCTTTCGCTCTTTGACGAACATGTCTCACTGGATGCTATCACTGGTTCGCCTGAAGATGTTTTGGTGCCGCTTGTGCTTGGCACATCATATCGTGTAGGTTCATTAAGTGGTTCTACCACATACGTACTCTTCACTCTCCATGAGGTTTTCTGAGATAGACCTTCTGTTTCATCAGCTTTATCTATCGGTGCTGACCAGAAAAACTCCTCACATCCATTAACATTATCTTCTTCTACCAATACTGTCAGTTCTGCTGTTTGTTGAGGTGTGACTCCTTGAACTGTGTAAACTTGATTTGGAGTTGTTTGAACCTTTTGATATACAACAGCTTTTGCCTTGAGGACTTTGGTCTTTTCTGTCGATGAGCGAGCGAACTCAACAGAGTTTACAGAAATAAGATTTTTACTAGTATCGGGTTCGCTCTTGACAAATTCAGAACAATCCACCACATCCTCTACAGAGATTTCACTCATGTCATCATCCTCATTAAGTTCAGATGCATTTTCAACATCAATTTTTTTTCTGAACTTAATTTGGCATTCAACGAGTCAAATTTCTGTACAGTTTCGGTTCTGAGTTTCAATTTATCATTTTCATCTAATAGATTTTTGAGCATGTCCTTATGGTCTTTTGACTTTATGTAGGACTCTATTTTGTCAAGACCAATTTTGTAGGCAGGAGATATTTCATCAGAAGATACAACATTTTCACAGTTGTAAGCTTCGGCATCGACTTCATCCTCCTTCAACTCAAGGAAGGGTAAAATCATGCGATGTATCTTCTTTCCTATTTCACAATCGAGATGTAGCTGAGTGATATTAAAATATAATGTTTTCGCAATCAAACAAAAAACATTTCGTTGTTTTAAAAGCTTAAGATTGTCTCGTTGCAAATAGATTGACTCATCCCTATACCTAATTAATTCCTTCTCTTTCTGCTCAATCCAGATTCTCCTCTCCTCACTCTTCGACGATATGCTGCTAATTTGATCAGTCAGGTTAGAGTTTGTGACACGAGTTTGGGTAAGACTACTACTTAAACTGGAAAATGTAGATTTTAAGCCATTCAGTTCCTTTTCATAGTTAGTAATAGGAATTTTCAGAGAAGTAAGAATATTTTGTACCTTCTTGATCAACTCATCACATTCGTTGATCTGTACACTGACAGGTTTCGCAGCGAAACATATGTCCTCTCGCTCCTTCTCGTCATCCAGCCCACCATCTGTTGTGTATCCTTGCTTCTGTGATACACCTTCCGTCACCATCAAACATCTTCCCTCAACCTTTTCCTCTATCACCAGCAAAGCTTTGCCATGAGTGGGCCTTCTTACTTCTTTGTCCTCTGAATCTGTGGACCACACCTGCACTCCACCAAATTCATCATTATCACCTGTATCCTGTACAATCAAAGCATTCATGGTGTTATTGTTAGCTGCTGATTTCTTTTTCTTGATCTCCTCCAATCTTCTCAGGAGGTTCGCTTCCTCATCGTCTTTATCAACTCTTTCAGACTTCTTCTTCAGCATGCAGTCTTTGGCAAAGTGGTTCTTGCCTCCACAATAATGACAGTCATAACCTGAATCACCACCAATCTTTATTTCCTTCTTAGATTCTTCAGACTTTGAACCCATCTTTGGTTCCTCCTTCACTTTTTCAGAACTATAACTTCCTTGCCAGTTTCGGTTCTTGTTGGCGGGGAACTTCCTTTTGATAAACTTTCTTGGATTGGAAACCATCAGGGCATACTCTTCACCGGTTAGATCATAGTCAGCAAGATCTAATTCTTCTTCTTCTTCAACAACACTCTTTCCTTTGGAGATAAGAGCTAATGAACCCAAGCTGGAAACCACATTTGTTTCCTTTGATACCACACTTTCATGGGACTTCAGAATTCCCACCAGCTTCGCCAGATAGTAGGATTTGAATTGTTCGTGTGCCTTCACTGTGCACACAACTGCAATCCATTCGGGTCTAAGACCGTTCATGAAGGTAACCTTCTGCTCAATAACCTTCCTTTCGATCCCATGCTTTATCATCTTACTGAGGAGATGACTAAACCGATCGAAGGCCTGAATGAGTTTCTCTTCGGGCTTCTATTTGAAATCACCAAATTCAGAAAGCATCAAGGTTTGAATCGAATGTTCCAGATCTTCATCAGTAGAATACAATTCCTTTAACCTATCCCATATCTCTTTTGCTGTAGCACATGAACTCACCAATCGAAACGTGTCCGATTGTAAAGCAAACCTAATCATTCTTAAGGCTTTAATGTTGCACTGAAACTTCTCTTTCTCATCTTGAGGAATGTCTTTCACATCATTCACGAGCTGATTGTACTCCTTTTGAGTTTTGACAATCTTTGAAGTGCTTGAGTGAGCAAACGGACCAACTGTGATTGCTTCCCAGATCAAATACCCATTATCCTCTGAACCGATTACATAATCTTCGAAGTGGTGCGTCCAGACTTCATAATCCTGAGTATATAGGATTGGAATCCTTGTTGTTGATCCAATACTGTTCGAGATGTTGATTGGATTGGATTGTGAATCGTCCATAGACATTGTGATGATGTTTGATCGATAACCTGTTTAAGATCAGACTTGTAATTTATCGTTAGGGCAAGATCAACAGTTATGAGATACGCCAATGAGGAATGACGACTCAATTAATATCAATCAATGCGGAAAACCCTAATAACTTCTTCAACAGAAGAGATGTGTATGAATTACACAGCCTCCTGCTCTGATACCAATTGTTGAGATAAAATCTCTTGATCGTTTAGATCTTTCACAGGTATATTAATGAAGAACAAACTATTAAATCAAACATGGAAAAGAACACAAAATAGAATCAATATAAAGCTTATGATTCAAACGTAGTCACGCCTCAGCAGAGCTCGACAAAGAACTTCCACTGTAGAGGTGAGCTAGGGTTTACAATACTATGATGAGAATAATAAAAGCGTTACTAACTAAGGATGCATGCATGCACCTTAAATACTAAAACCCTAGAATAAAATAATGCACGGTTGGACAGGCCCAAACCGGCTACAGAACTGGGCTAAAAGGGACGAGCCCAAGACGCAACAATATGATCACAACAGTCTCCTGAGAATACAAGTGATTTGGAAAGTGTATCAACATTTAAGTTGGTAAGTTCATAAGTATGTGATTTAGAAGGTAAGTTTATTGTTTCTTGAAAATGTTCGTATGATATTACAGAAAATCCTATATTTTCTTAATAGCTTGAAGTGTAGCCCTTAGCATTGATGAAAAAATATATTTGATTCTTACATTTAAAGAGTGATATATGATACTTCGAATTTGTATATAAAAAGTGACCATTGTTGGTTCCTACCATGATTACTTAGTGCATATAAGTTATATAAAATCAAGGATCGAACTGACAGTCGGATGAGTAGATCTGCCCTAAGCCCACAACCAAACAAGGAACAGGAAATGAGGCGGAAACCACACATTCCACTATCTATCGAATCTTCATTTTATATAACCCAAGCATACCCACTAAGTGATCACATCAATATGAAGATACTTGTATATGTCTCCAGAAAATCTGATATTTTCAAATGAAAAGAGTTATGATTCGTTGTGTTAAAAATGAATATATTAGATCCAAAAAATCCCATATTTTCCCTAATAGATGAGTTATGATTCATTGTGTTGAAAATGAATGTATTAGATCCAGAAAATCCCATATTTTCCCTAATAGATGAGAGGCAGTCTTAAATGACCAAGACCGTGATATGTAAGTAACTATGACATACTTAGATTTATAACTTGGTAGTTTTATTATTAAGTAAAACTAGTTAAAGTTGCGTTTACTGAATTCTGAATGTGCTGATAATACCCTATCATGATTACTTAGTCCCTACAAGTTATATATTCCTAAGACTGGAACCAACAGTAGATTGGGTGATTCTGCCCTAAATCCACAACCAAACAAGGAACAGGAAATGAAGCAAAAATCATACATCCCACAGTTTATCGAATGAAAAACATATATAACCTTGATGTAAATACGAAGTCATCATATAGTAATTATTCCCCGAACTTCATTGAGTTGAGCATGACTACGTGTATGAGTCATTGTTTCTGCGTTGCGAGTTCCTATAACCAAGCTAATATGATGGATATCCTTACTGTAAATGACATTTGTAACCCCTGAACTTTCGTTCCAACTGTAGCTAACAGTCAGGGCATGGGATTGTCTGTCCCGTATAGATCTATACACAAACTCACGCTCTCCCTACAGGAGACTCTGGCTATAAGTGATGGACATTCGTTTAATACTAAACAAAGCCACTGTCTCACAGATGATTCGGTAACAATATGTTCACTAGTAATATATGAAAAACCTTTTAGTAAATAAAAATAACAATTTTCATTTATAACTTTATACGATAGAAAGAGTGGATTGACTCATAAATTATACTTATCACAATTTATATACGTGTTTTTCCTATCGTTGTTCCTTTTAACCTGTAATTTCCATAAAACGATACTTATCATAGTTTCCATGTATATTATTTATATAATGGAACTTTGTTATTAACAACATTTAGAAGTTTATAAGTTTGATAATAATGTTTGTGATTCGAAGTCGATATTTTTGTGTAATAAATACGTAAAGTATAAGAAAACGTAATCAATAGTTTGCAACACAAGTTTCCTTGTGTTATACTTGTATTCCCCCCCCCCCAAAAAAAAAAAAGCATATAAATAGTTTGGAAAAGGTGTAGGGGTATGAACTCACTTGATAAGTGGAGAATCAGGCAGCGCTTCGTTTCTAGGAAGGATTGTTCTTGACGAAACAATGGGTTTCTGGTGAAAAACCGGGCTTCACGTGGGCAGTACTTTGACTGGAAAATATTTATTTCTCGGGAGCTTCGGGACTTCGAGCCTTCATCGGGATCTGGATGCGTAACTGGGGCGACAGGGTAGTCTCGGGATGCTAAACGCAGAGTAAAAGTGGCCAGAAGAAGAGAAATGAGCAGCCTAAACTCGAGACCTTCGGTTTCTATTTATAGGGTCATTTTTGGGGTCTCACGTCGTGAACCAAGCTTATTCACGTCGTGAACTTGGTTGTCACTGCATGCGTCATCCCAATTAAGGTTGTTGAACAATTTATTTTTGACCTAAATTTGACTGGTGTTACATGCATTTATATGTAAAATTTCTAAATATGCGAAACAATGTTATTACTAAATTTGCAAGTATTTACATGTTAAATATGTTGAAACACAACGGTTATCATTTTCAACGAAATATACATTTTAAACTATAATAGGTATAGTTTGGGAAACATTAACATTATTTTACCCTTTTCGGGGCAAAGAAATGATTATATAAAAATATGATTATTTTTATATTTTATAAACATAACAAAAAGGATAACAATATCACATACAAACACTTTCAGTTGGATAAGGGTGTGAGTCAATGTCTTCGTCATATCTACCAAGGTATACAAGAAGTCCTGTATTATTACCCGAGTCTCCTTCTGGAGAGCGTGATAATTGTGTATAGATCTATACGGGATTGATGACCCCACAACCTAGATAATAGCTACAGCCAAACCGGAAGGTTATGGGTGACAAATATCAAACAGTTCGACGCCTGAAGAACGTCGAGGCAGGTAAATCATTCGTTAGCACGGTTATGAAAACTCACATGGGGAAAACGACTATACGTTATTTTTACACAAAAACACATCTCTTCAAACGGTTTTATAAACGAATAAAACTACGTATCATTAATTTAATTATGGTAATATACTTACAATTTTCGGTCTTGGAACAATTAACGCTACAATTCATTTCTAAGAAAAATATAGGATTTTCCGTGATAAACACCAATACTTTTCAAGCAAACTGTTTACAATTCAGCTTTATGGAAACAAATACGATTACTTACATCTCGGATAGGACCCTCATTTGTTGATTCTATGGTTCTTTAGTTTATACATCAGGGTTATATATAAATAATATCCGATAGGCGGTGGAATGTGTGATTTCCGCCTTACGTCCTTTTCCTTATTTGGTTGTGGGCTTAGGGCAGAATCACACAATCAACTGTCAGTTTGATTTTTTGATAATATATAACTAGTATAAACTATGTAATCGTAGGAGGAACTAATATGGGTCACATTACTTATATGAATTTAAAGCATCATATCTCATATTTTAAACATGAGAAATTTATACATTTTGGTCTTAAGGCTTAAGACTACATTCTATTTTACTAAGAAAAAATAGGATTTTCTGGAGGAACACAATATCATTTTCGAAGAAGAAAGAACATACGTTTTCATATAAAATGCTTATGAGCTCACCAACTTAAATGTTGACCCTTTTTCAAAACCACTTGTATTCTCAGGAAACTAGTAGACAGGTACACGCACATGGTCCAAGAAGTTGGAGCATAGTAGCTTCAAGTCTTTATTTTTTCTATTTACTTTTGGAGTCAATCAACTGTGATTCGAATACAATGTAAATACTATATTATCAATACAATGGTTGTTGTTGCTTTGGTTACTATTATTCATTGTTTTGATACTGTACATGAAGTCCTCCGCCCCCAAACGTTTCTGCCGTTTAGGTTTGGGGGGGGGGGTGTGTGTGTGTTTGTGATTGTGTGTGTGTCTCCCTCTCCCTCTATCTGTTTCTCTCTTTGCAAATAAAAAATGAACCCCTACACACATAACGGACATTTTCGTATGTTTGGAGGCTTCATTTGTTGAAGATATGTCTAGTGAAACAACAATCTAGTGATAATTCTACATTACCTTTTTGGTTTGCATACAAAGCATAATGTACACTAAAAATGATAAAGTCGAGGGACCTACATGGTAATCATATTTGAATTAGATAATGTCTATATCTCTTAATTCAAATGAATTAATTATGTCATAAAGTTAAATGAAGATAAGTATCACTTGATTTTTTGATTTCTTTAATATATGTAGTAGCCAGACATAACAATATGATCAATACTTTTTTCCCTGTACTCTTTTGACTCTACTCTCTCTCACTCTCTCTCCACATAACAAATGAAGGAGTACACTCTTGGTTTCCATGATTCTCGTCTAAGAAGGTTGGAAAAGCAAGTCGTTTTCAACTTCATTATCGCTTTGGTGTGCTATTTAATAAAAGGGATTCTCTGTTGAGTTCTTTCATCTTCTAGATTAAAGAGGTAAATAGCACCTTCCATCGTATGGTTATTGTGTTATTTTGAGTTACTATATCCATGATCCTAACTTCATTCTTGGTAAACGAATGATTATTGCAGCTGCTACATTCTTGTCATTTGTTATTGTCAACAAGACGCAATAATGGAATCAGAGTCAAGTGTTCATGAATACAAACACAATTAACAAATTTTGTTTCTTTTCTTTTCTTTATTGTTGAAATTGATTGGTATGATTCTATAGATACAGAAAACAAGTTTTGTGTATAAATTATACAAATAAGGTTTCATATTTATAAAACAAAATTAGAGAAAATAGATGATTAAACTGGAACAAACAATACCAAAAAAAACAAAAAACATAGATGAAGATAAAAGGCAAAAGAGGGCACCAATGTAGATCAAGAACGAGACATATGAGAGGTATTGACAACTGCAGCTGCTGGATCTGCAGCGGTGGTTGCGGCTAGATCTTGAGGTAGAGGAGGTGGCGACAACTTTAGCATTTAGAAGTAGATACAACAATGGCGATAAAGAACCGGTGCTCTGTAAATTCGGTGCCGACAGACATCGGATAAGGCAACGGAGGCTATGATTGTTGTTTATATGACACGTGGTTTCTTTAAGAGCAGAAAGGGAGGAAGAGATTTGAGATGGTAGCAAATAGATATGGAAGGAACCTCGATTGACTAGTTTGGAATGTTACCGTATGTAGAGGGTGGTGGATGTGGGTTGTTGTCTGTCACACTCCGCTAAAGCGGAAACATGAGGCGTGGTAGTATAAAGGGTTTCATAGCAAAAGTTAAAAGACAACACCAACCATAGTATTAAAAATCATTACAAATTTACAATGGGTTTGAACAAATTTTAAAAGAAATTATAATGTAAATTGAAATACAACACATGCGAATGCTCCTAACAGTGATGTGTCCCTAAGTGCCACTTACTCGATGATTCCTGAAAAAGCATCTAAAGCGAGCGTCAACTATAAAAATAGTTGGTGAGTACTCACAAGTTTATAACATAATATAGTTTGAAATTCATGATAATCTGAATATTGATAAAAGTTTCCATAAACAAATGTTCATTGCTAAAATAAGTAAATAAGTTTTCATGATTAGAATTTTGTTGCTAAAGTGAGTAATAAAGTTTCCATAAATATAAATATATTGCAAAAATGAGTATTAAGTTTGCATAAACAAAGTTCGTTGTCATCATGAGAGATAAAGTATGTTGCCCAAATGAGATGCAACGTTCATATTCTCATGGGAAATAAAGTTTGTTACTAAAATGACTAAACAAGTTTCATTTCTATAATGAGCAATCAAGTTCGTTGCTACAAGGAGCAAACAAGTTTGTTACTAAAAGAAGCAACCAAGTTTGTTGCTAAAACAAGTAAACAAGTATTTAGTAACAAAAGTTTGTTGTTATAATGAGATACAAAGTTTCTTGCTATAATAAGTAACGAGTTTGTATGTGTATGAGAAAAACAATGAGTTCCCAACCAAGCCTATGACTGATGCCGTATCAAGATCTATGCTTATCGTTCCATAGATTATATGGTATCATGCACTCCAACAATCGGGCGAGTGAGGAGTTATCAATTCCTAATAGCGCTATCCATAATGATCATTGGCTCAAAGAGTTAATGGTTGGATTAAAGTGTAAGGGAAGGGACTTAAGACGATAAGGCCTCGTGTTTCGTGTTGCATAGACATACGTAGAGAAATATAGCAAAATATAGCAATCAAGTTTGATACAAATTAATTTAAATACAACGAACAATAAATAACTTTTCAGACATGCTTTTCCACCCCAAAACATAAAAACTGAAAATAGGGGAATGCGTGAATACTCACAATATGTATTGAGATGGTGCAAATGGTGCCTTGAACTAAGCTCCACTCGTACCACTATCATTTTCCTACAACGATGTTACACACTAATGAGTCTTTAGCTGAAATCTAATACTAGTATACTTAGTACTACAATAGAATTATGCCAATAATGTGTCAAAATTTAATATTGTTAAGTTACAAACATTTTTCTAAAATGGTGAAATTTTATAGCTCATGTGATTCAGAAAATTTTGGATATTACTTTCCAGATTTTTGTAATATTAATTGAGGGTGTTTCAACACATTTAATTGTGTTTTAAGCTCTTAAAAAGCCAAAATATTATCAAACTGTTTCCAAAAATTCTCAAACTTTGCATTTTCATTCTAAACACAGTAGAGGTCTTCCATAAATGTTCCTTTGAATTTTTGATATGATTAACTATTTTTCCAAAATTTTAAGCCTTCATAACAATATAAATTCGTGAAAAATAGCATCCAAATGATAAAAATTCCCAAGCTTTTTATGACACTGCCATTAGACATACTTAATCTGGGAAAAATATAAAAATGGATTTCTAAACTGTTTAACCCAATTTTATGATTTTTGTGCATTTATTCTAATAAAAATTGAAATAAATAGAAAACAGTTTCCAAAATTGCCCAAACGTTTAGTATTACTGTTATTAAACATTCTTAAGCTGGGAAAAATATAAAATGGATTTCTAAACTGTTTAGCCTGATTTTATGATTTTTGTTCATTTATTATAATAAAAATTAAAATAAATAGAGAAATGTTTCCAAAATTGCCCATACTTTTTGTAACACTGTTATTATACATGTAAAAGCTGTGAAAAATATAAAAGATATTTTTCATTTAGTCTTTCTATTTTTCTTTTTTTCATCCTCTTAAATAATCATTAATTGGAGAATAATTATTAAACAGTTAAAGTAAATTACCAAAAATTTTTGTATACTTCATTTACAGTGTAAATAATCTGGGAAAAATACCAAAGATGGTTTGTATTTATGGAATCCGATTTTGTGGATTTAAGTGTATTTAATCTTAGAAAATAGGAGAAAAATAGTATACTGAATAGCAAAATCATTAATATTGTTATTTAGAGTTCTAATATATTTTAAGGTCTTCTGGTAATTTTCATGAATTTTGGATGAGTAAAACTATTTTTCTTATTTTTAGTGCATTATAAATACAAAAATTGGGGAAAATAGGAATGCATTATGAAAAATTCTGAAATTCGTATTCTGACTACTCCACATTCGGTAGGATCTGCAAAAAATATCATATAGCCTTTTCACATTTCTTAAAGTGGTTTTATGATTTATTTGAATTAAACAATAATAAAATTCAAAACAATAGCAAACAGTAACAAATATCAATGAAACTCACTGAGATGTCATCATTCACATTAGAGGTCATCCAAGAATTTACCTAGGATTTATAGACCTCAGAAAGTATTTTATATGAATTATTACACTATTTTCATGCAATAATTATAATAATTCAATAAAAATGAATTATTTTCTGAAAATTTGTAGAACATATCATTTTGTTGATGGAACTCTGAGAAAAATCGGAGTTGATCAGAAAATAAGTTTTAGATATTTATTTAGGAATAAATCCTTTATGAACCTATTTGAATGCTTTTTAACAACAAACTTTGATGATCAAGCCTCTATGCTTGAAGATCATCACATGCATGTTGGTTTTTGGGTGAAATAATATCACCATAATCATAAAATCGTGGTTATGAACATATGATTCATAAACCATCCATAGAATGGTGTAGAAGAAGAAGATATGTAAGAAAACTTGAGATTTTGAAGGAAGATTGAAGGATTTTTGTGATTACCTTAAAAAACAACCCTAGATGATGAAGATTTAGAGTTTAAGGTGTGTTTTTGGCTTCATTTTCTGGAAAAAATTTCGTGGTTATAGAGAGGGGAAGAGAGAAAATGGTGTTCGGGGAATTGAAGAGTGAGAGAGAGAAGTGAGAGAGTGATGGAGTGTGGAGTTGGAAAATGAGAGTGAAATGAGAAGGATGGAGGTGGTGTGGACGAAATTAAGAGAGAATAAAAGGATATATTTCAGCTTTTATTTATTTATTTATAAATATTGGAAATCTAGTTTTTATAAAGTATAAACTTTTATGGTGAATTGTATAAAAATTTAACACTTATGTTCATAAATAAGGCGAATATTCCTAATTTATTATTCCATGATCAAATTTATGTTCCATGACTTATAATTAGTTAAGGATGTTATATATAACATAAAATTTTGAGGTAGTTAAAATTTTATAAACCTTGCATTCATTTTATAAAATTCTGACACATGTTATAAAATTTGGACATTTTAAACTATCATATAGGATATAGAGTATCTTATGGTATTATAACTCTTTTATAGCTGTAAATAATGTTTGTAACTTATTTTATCGGTTTATTGGCATTCTATTTAGTGGTTCCGAGATTCAAGCGAAATGGAGGAACCAAGTATACTAGTCATAGTTTTGAACTTTAACTTAAGTTCCTACGAGACTCGGACCTAATTTGTACTAGTAGGTCAAATGAATGATGTGTGTATATGAATCATGAAAATGTGTTCAAGTCAAAGAGTGACCCGAATATGGATAGTCACTGCAATTAAGTAGTTACAGAAGTCACATATCAATGTGAAATCTAAGTACACTATCCATTGTTTCTATCTGTTTCCAAGTTTCTACTAGGTTGTAACTTTGCTTCTAGTTACTAAGTCTAGTATGTGTCGTGCCTATAAGTATAACTAAGTTTATCAAATCTAGAACCGACTCGAATTTTGACGGTTGTCACATTGTCAGTAGTAGAGTTTTAACCGATAGCTGTGATATCATGAAAGGTAATGACTTGCTTGATTAATAGTGAGGATTAAACCTCATATACATATATAAATATGGATACATAAGTGGCCCTTTGCCTAGCATAAACCCTAAAACCTTGAACGTAAACCATAAATTCTAACTTACTAACATGACACTAAAACTTAGGCTAACATACGATTGGAACACCCAAGTTTAGGGTTTAGATTTAACACCAAAATGATTTATTTATAAACTTTACCTAAGTGTTTACCGTTGAATGTATTATGATGACCATTTAAAATATTAAATAACTTTGGGGTTTCACTTTACCATAGGCTCCTTTCCTTAGACATCAAATAATGTCTGAGACTACACTTTTGTTCTTAGAGGCCTAGTCACTCCCTCGATAAATAAAATTTTCATACAATACATTGCATAATTAATCAAGTTAAATGTTCTAACAATTATAACAAACATGTATATCTATGAAGGTCCAACAATTATACATAGCTTATTGAAAAGAGCTGGTAAATAAAAATTTAAAATGTATTAATTAACCACATGTAGAAAATCAATTGGTTAATTATTGCATAAATTAATCGGAGTTTAACAAGAGATATATTATTTATAACGGGGTTTCTATCCTTTTTATGTGGATATAGAAGAATATTTTGTATGTGCGGGGGATATCTAACACATGTATATAATTTGGCTTTATTCAAGTTGTCATTCGTTAGAGTCAAAGGACTCATGAAGTGGTTGATAGCAGATTTTTTTCTTAAGACAATATACATCAAGGAGAACTCCTTGTAATGTAAGGTAAAAATCTTTGATTTAAGGACCAGCATAGTTCCTACCTAATGGTATCCATATATGCACATATTCAAAACATATAGAAAAAGTGCTATATGTAATTGGGCTGAGCACAAAGTTTTAGTGTTTAGAAATCACACGAAAATGTTTTCCTTACAAACAATATCTAACAATTGAATGTCCTATGAAGACCTTTGAAATATCAATAAACTAAGGGTTTCACTTCATCATAAATTCCTTGCCATAAGGAACATCTAATTAAGCTCAAAGACACCACCTTGGATTTTGCTAAAGAGACTCGGTTACTCCGAACATAAATTAATTTATCACACAACACATTCTATAAATAGTTAACTTTTATATATATATATATATATATATATATATATATATATATATATATATATATATATATATATATATATATATATATATATATATATATATATATCTGTGTGTATGTGTGTATGTGTGTTTGTGTGTTTTGCTATCAAGTCCCAACAGTTATAAATGGATTATAGAGAAAATTAAATTATTAAAAGATCATTTTGTGAATAATATGTTATGAAAAAGATCTAATTGTAATCTACTCGATGGCCTAATTACCAAAGGTGTCTTTTGTTGTAAATTGTGAAAATAGTTCTCGATAAATTGTTATAAACTATAACCCACAAGGTTTTTCCAATGGATTTTTACTTCAACAAATGTATTGGTAAAGGGGTTTTCTTACAGACAATTGATTGACTTGTCCGTCATAAATGCTTATGTTTTCTGCTACTATACACTATCTTCCTATAGTAATAAAATAGTTGTTATTTTGGTATGTGTCACCCTATTAAGCCTCCTATTTAATGTCATGCAACTTATCGACCTATTGATTCTCCATTTCAATATTAAATTTTATATTTCTCATTCTAATTACATTAAATTACTAACATTAGAATAAAAAATAAAAAATTTAATACATCTTGTAAGGTTATAATTTCACGTATTTATTTGAATAAATGATTATAATTTTATATAACTAAACAAATATCCATTAATTAATAATATATTTAAAATAATTGATTAATAGTTTTGAGTTTTTAACATGAAAGTTTAATTAAATTTAGAACCGTGTGCATAACAATGATAGGTAATGACTTGCTTGATTAATAGTGAGGATTAAACCTCATATAAACATATAAATATGAATACATAAGGGGCCCTTGGCCTAACCTCAACCCTAAAACCTTGGACGTAAACCGTAGATACTAACTTACTAACATGACACAAAAAAATAGGCTAACATACGATCACAACACACAAGTTTAGGGTTTAGATTGTAGTTGTTATAGATCGAGTAAAAGAAATGAAATCAGAGTTTAGATTGAATTATGAACACAAAGTGTAAATAAGATCTGGATGGCTTGATTATAGCGTCTGAAAGATACTGAGAAAGTTTTAGATTAAACACAGCGAAAGCTCAAAAAGTTATTCCAACTCTAGTACCTATACCTATTTATAGGAATTACAGAAGTACACAAAAAATACACAAGGGCTTATACAATTACCCTTCGACACTAAAATAAGCCCTTATGCAAACACACAAGTAAAATTTCGAAACTAATAAAGAACCCAAGACATTTTGACACCTCACAATATAATTCGACCTCAACATTCTCCCTCTTTCTGAGCGGTGTCGAATTATAAGTCATTAGCATCTGGGCCGCTTGATGTATAACTCTCCACGTCTCCATATACCAAATGATTGACTTTCTAATCTCAACTGTATCACCATCATTGTTCTTCTTACAATTATTCATTCGAACAAGTAGATTTGTATATTGAGAATTGATATACTTTTCTATGTCACATACTTGAAAAAAAAAACTTTGTATTCTTCCCTTTCTTATTCTTCCCAACGAACACCACTCTCATTGGTTTCATGCAGATCTCACCATCATCAAAATTTTTAAGACTCCCTTGACCTTTCAAATTGATTGAGGCATAGAAACTTGTCGACCCATTTCAAGTGCAAGCTCCACATCTGTTATTGCAAGACAATCATATTAATTGTTAATGAACAACTTTATGTGTGCAAACCCAAGCTAGAAAAAATCTTCTTTGTTTATCAATTGAAGCTTCGAAACATCAGTACATCTCAATATCTTAGCAACATTCATTAGATCATTGAGATTCATCAATGGAAAATCTGCTAGTAAAAAATCGAAAGCAACATTGTTGGCTCGGACAACATGAAATCTGAAATTCTGAATTACCCCTTCGAATAAAACTTCGTTTGAGATATTCATAACTTTCATTATCTTTACCAAAAACAAAATCTTCTTTTCTCTTTTTCCAAGAACACCATGGAATCGGAGCTTCAATCTCTTATATTCTTCCTTATCTTCCAACTGATTGAAATCAGTGTTTTTGATTTCCAAGCTCTTTTTAGGAACTTTATTGAATTCATTCATAACTCCACTGAACACAGAAGCTTCAATGGCCTCGTAATAGTAAGGCTTTGTAGGATCACCCTTTTCGAGACCAGAAGGATCACTTTGCCTTTGCCTTAAAATGATTTGTATTTGTCTTTGTTCTTCATTTCTTTTTCTAAAGCTATATTCTTTTCTTCTACAGTTGGCTCAATGTTAATACCCTTTCCATTTCCTTTCATTTCTTCAGTTGATGGAGGTGGCTTCGAACTTGATCCACCAATAGATGAACCAATAACAACACCTTTTGTCAATGACCTTGTTGTGATAGAAGTAGAATTATTTGAAACCGTGCATTTGGGCAATGAAGTGGGAATATGTGTCGACATAACCTTCCACTAAATTTTGACGATCCCATGTCAATACTCCTTTCTCCCCCATGTACCCATGTGTGAACAGGCGGGGCATCAGTTGGAATTAGATGAACAAGCTTCAAAAGTGGGGCTAACTCAACCTTGAGTGTGGACTCCAAAGACAAAAGCTTTTAAGATAAGGATTCTTGAGTAATTGAAAACTGTGAAGAAGACCCAAGTTTCAAAACTAACTCCATCAAACTGCCCAAGAGTTCTTCCAATTTTGCAAAACTTTAAGTATCAGACTCGGGCTTCTTATCAAATTTGGGAAGTAAAGAAGTGTAAGATTCAACAACCTTAGTCACAGGAACAGAAACACTATCCACCTTAGTATTAAGAGATGAATAATTGTGATCAACCTCTACAACCTCCTTTGTCATATTAGAACGAAGCTCCTCAGGTTTCAAATTGACATCCTCTCTTAGTTTCTTTACAGCTTCAACAAAAAGAATGTCTCGTTCTTTGGCAACTTCTCGTAAATCATTTACTTCATGATTAAACAACTCAGACTGATGTTTCACAAGCAGTTCATTGTTTTTATCAATTTCATCTATCATGGCTTTCCACTGAAGTTCCTGAGCCTTGAGCATAACAATGACTTCAATCCCAGAGACACTATTCTGACTCCCAGCATCAGGGTGAAGTGGAAGTAACGAATTGAGTTTGCGGTTGAGAATCTTGAACTGCTTACCAGACATAAGTATATGATCTGGTCTGTTCTCCTCCTCAGGATCAAATTGGATATCGGCGAAGGAAATCGTATAATCATCTTCCTCTGTGGTATCATCCGGAATGGATTTAGGTCCTTTAGTGGATTGAGAAGGAAATAAAGAGGTGATAGGTTGATCGATGATATAGGAATATATGGTTAAAATAGTAGAAGTTGGTAATGATGTAGTAATGGGTAAGTGAAATGATGGTAATGACGTTGAAGTATCAATACCAGTGGCTTCGAATTTGGATGAAATGATGATAGAAACAGGAACAAAAGAAGTCAAGATTGTGGAAATACCATGGGCTAATGTAGTCCACACCTCATCGCCCTTGTTGACATTTTCGTCCATATTAGATATGTTCGCAGTGATTAGTGTTTTACCGAAGAGAATGATCACCTAGATTAGTGTTTGTGTCCACATTAGATGTTTCCACGTTACCACTAAGACTTCCAGTCGCCTCGAAAGTCGACTAGACTAGAGAGCCCCTCTGAGATGAAAAAGCCATATCATGATATTGTGTTGGTGATTGATCACTTTCTTCAAACTCTACTTCAAGTACAACCTCATACAATGGATCGCTAACCTGCTTTTGCTTCTTTTTAATCTTCTTGACCATGTCTCTTGCTCTTTGTTTCTTAGATGTTGGAGAAACTAGAGCTGGAAGCTCATGAATCTTTACCCTTTTTCGACTGATTTGAGGTTTGCAAATCCTCTTTGATCTAGAAACGCCTTTTGGTGAAGATAAGGACTTCGCAGGAACCTCAGCAGTTTCCTCTTCGACAATAGGCCAGTCTGGAGAATGAGGCCTATGATCCATTTTCTTTAATCGTTGATGAACCCCAGACTTCGAAGGCACAACCTTCTTTTGATCATCCTCAATAATCTTCTCTTGTACAGGCTTCGCCATTTCCTTCTCAGTAGACACATGACTAGGCTTTGAAGAACTAGCCTTAGTAACTTTCTTTGACCCCTTGCCAAGTTTAGAAGTACCAACTATGCACTTTGATAAAAAATATTATGTTTCAATAGAAGGATTGATAGTTTGAAGATAAGTCACGAAAGTTGGATTTGCAGGATCAACTTTGCGAAGCATAACATCTGTGTTAAAACAATAAACTAATGATCGATTGATTCAATAATAGAAATAAGATTCAACCAGAAGAAGAAATTATCACAAAGTGCCGAATGATTATAATATCAAAGCCTAAGAAGAGTTTAACGTGAACTTTTCTGTAAAGGTAATGTAGGGCGATACAATTGATTAACCTAATAGGGTGCATGCATACACTATAAATAGTCTAACCCTAATACCATCAAAACCCTAGTGGACAACCTCAACCCGTTAAATTATGGACTATTCTAGTACAAAAAATTGACACAACATTATTTATCCCAACAATCTCCCCCTTTATGTCAATTAGGAAGGTAGATTCTTCAGTGTTGTTGATGTTTCTGGACATTGAATAGTTTCGACATTAATCCCAGCAAATTATCGTGAACCACAATATACCACTTGATCATATCAGCGAAGCACTTCTTATCTACAACATCGTTCACTTTGTATTGATCAGTTATCCCCAGAATGTAGTTCAGACAGGATGTGGAATAAAGATGTTTGTCTGGTAAAGAGAACAAACACATCTGAACATTAGCTCCATCTTTATTACTTTGTTGAAATACCACACTCCAATTATCTTTTTGGATTTTTCCCAACTTTATTTTGTCAATATCTTTGGGAGCCTCTTTTGGCCGTAAAATTGGTTTTCTTCTTAATACAACATCAATCTCAACGTCCATGTTCCCAACTTCTTGAATGTAGGATGTTAACATTCTTTTCAAATGTGCCACAATAGGTTCGAACTTCTGTCCATCTTTGGAAAAAAGATTAAACAAAGAAATCCAATATATGGATTAAGGCATGGCAGGTCTGCGAAAGTGAATTCAAAGTTGATGAAGCTTTCAATTTGAACTGGACCAAAGACTTTTATTGCAGTTATCTTCTTTGAACTCCATGTTCGATAATGAGGCTTCCCGTGCTTAAGATAGAAAGAGAAAAGCGAATGATTGACGTCCTTTTCTGTAATAGGAGCTTTCTTAATCTTTTCAAAACCGCGAAACAGGAAAGCCTTCGGAGTGTTTGGGAAGTCAAGCTGAGATTCCGAAGTGTTCTCCAAATCAAACAAACAACTAGTTCCAACCAGTAAACACTTGGATTGTCGATGACTTCGTTCAGAATCCGCTCCATGGTCCTGGGAGGGAAGATAGTCTTCTGAGTTTCAAGTGTGACATGTGCATCACAAAGCTCCTTTTCATGAGCTTTAGCTTCCTTAGTGACAAGCTCAAGATCATCTAGCTCTCTGTCATACTACTTTCTTTTGAGCTTCGACCCTTCTGATAAATTTTCTTATTCTTCATCATCATCGACTAATTTTCCTTTACCTTTATGTGAAAACCATCAAAATTCGAGACAGTTCTAGATTTGAATAAACTTAGTTGCACATATAAGCACGACACATACTAGACTTGGTAACTAGAAGCTAAGTTATAACCTACTAGAAACTTGGAAACAAGTATAATCGAAGGATTGTGTACTTAGATTTCACATTGGTATGTGAATTCTACAACTACTTAACTGTAATGACTATCCATATTCGGGTCATTCCTTGAATTGAACGTCTTTGCATGAATCATATACACACATCATGCACTTAACCTAGTAGTAGAAATTAGGTCCTATTCTCGTAGGAACTTAAGTCAAAGTTGAAAACTAGCGATAGTATACTTGATTCTTCAATTTAACTTGAATCTCGGAACCACTACATAAAAATGCCAATAAACTGATAAAAATAATTTACAAGCATTATTTCTAACTTGAATAAGAGTTATAAAACTCTAAAATAGTTTGAAGTCTCAAAGATTAAATTTATTTTGATATCCAAAGATTTACAAAATTCCTCAAAACCCAAAAAGTCCTAAAAACTTAAATTTATGAATTTTATATTAAAATCCCATAAAAGTTTTTATAAACACTATAATATCAATAAATATATTTAAAATGTGGAAATATAATCAAGGAAATTAATTTAATTCATTAACATTAACTTTACATTTATAAGCTGAAAATCCAAGAATTATGAACAAAATTTATATAAAATTCACATTTTATATAAATTGAAAGAAATTGTATAAAAATTTAGCGATTTTTACAAAACAAATAAACAAAATGAAATGAAATCTCCTCTCAATCCTTCAAATTCGAAACCCTCTCTACCCCTCATTTCTCCTTCCCAATACTAATCATTTTGATCACCCATTCACTCCACTTATCTCTTTCTCTCTCTAAACACTTCCCTCTTCATTTCCTCTGCAAATGATGAACCTAGAAGCATCATCACTAGGAGAGATTTTTCCATTCAATTCTTCATCAGTTTGTGAGCATCTCTGTATTTTGGTGGAGTCTAACCCCAAAGAGATGACAAGAGATATGAGTTATCCAGAGAGATAGAATCTCTCTTTTCTCTCTTTTCTTCTCTCTAAAACCCCCACTCTTTACCTCTATGAATTAGCTCCAAAACCCTAGAAATTTCCAACGAATATCCCTCATTTTACTCAAGAATATTCATCATTTGAAGTTGATCTTCAAGGTAAAATCAATTTCCTTACATTTTGTTCACTTTTCTTTCAAAGATATCAAGTTTTCTTGCATTTTTCTTCTCCATAAACACTTTTATTTGAGTTTATTCAAATTCATGTTCATGCATGTCGATTTTGATGATGATGGTGCAAGGATTTCACTCCAAAACAACATGCACGTTTTTAGAATGTGAAATCCAATGATCAAAACCTAAATCAAATCCATCAACTTGAGTTTTACAAGTTTTAAAGATCCAAAACCACATCAAGTCAAGTTTTTCATTTAGAAACATCATTTTGAACAAAATATGGTCATTCATGGTCTTCAAATCACAATTCATGTGATGAATATCAAGCTTAAAGGCTTGATTATCAAAGTACATTGTTAAGAATGCTCATAAAGGATTTATTCATAAATAAATATCTAAAACTTCTTTTCTACTCAAATCCAATTTTCCCAGAATCCAAACAACAAAATAAGATGATTTGGAAATTTTCAGAAAATAACTCGTTTCTCTCGATTTATTGTAGTTTTTGCAAGAAAAAAGAGAAATAATTCAAATAAAATTCTTTTTATGGTTAATAAATTCTGGAAAAACTCAGGTATCACCTATCCACATAGTAAAGACTTTTCGTGAAGTTGTATGCATTTCTAAGGCTGTTTTCTGTTGATTTCTAATTTATTTTTGTTGAAGCAAAATAAATAGCAAAATACAATTGTGAATGTCCAAAGCCATATTTCATAATTTTATCATCTTCTAGACATCATAAATAATCCATGAAAGAGTTTTCAGATTTTTCGAAGACAATTTCTTATTTTTCCCGATTTAATGAATGTTTAAGAGATTAAATTGATGAAAAATAGCTACACAAGTCCAAAAATTATAAAACTTTTCCAGAACATCTATGCATACATATTAACCGTGAATAAAATGTTTCATGAATTTCTATTACTGTTTACTGTTTTTTCATGAATTAATGCTCATTTATGAGAATAAATCAAGGGAAAATAGCTAAACTGTTCTAAAAATTATAATAAATTTCCATAACATCTTATATTATAGTTAAGCGACAAATAAGAAGTTTGGTAGTTTTCATTTACTGTTTATTAGTTATTCACGAATGAATGCTTATTTAAGTTAATATAACAAAGAAAATATTTACACTGTTTGGAAACCAACTTTTATATTCTTCCCAGATTTTATATGTCTATTAACACAAGTAAAAAAAGTTTGGGAAATTTTAGAAACATTTTTCTAATTATCTCTATTTTTGATGGAATAAACACACAAAAATCATAAAATCGGGTTAAACTGTTTGAAAATCAATTTGAGTATTTTCTTTTCGGTTTATATACATTGTATAACAGTTTTACAAAAAGTTTGGGAATTTTTATTAATTGTTTATTATTTTTCACGATTTTATGATGTTTTTAAGGAATTAAATCGTGGAAAAATGGTTAAACATATTTAAAAATCATGAAAAACTACAAGAGGGTTCTAAATTATAGTTAGAACTGAAATGTAAAGTTTGGAAATTTTTAGAACTGATTTTATTTAGTTTTTTATTTTTAGTTTCTAAAGCCCTTCTAAAAGTGCTAAAATGCATTTCAAATAATAACACAAAATCGGATTTGTCACTTGCAAATGTTCATAAGTCAATAGGTATATGGAAATCTGAATTTTTAGAAAAGTATTTGCAACTTTCAAAAAAACCTAATTTTTGACACAATATTGGCGTAATTCTATTATAGAAATTAAGTAC
Source organism: Lactuca virosa (assembly GCF_052849685.1). Classification (NCBI taxonomy): domain Eukaryota; kingdom Viridiplantae; phylum Streptophyta; class Magnoliopsida; order Asterales; family Asteraceae; genus Lactuca; species Lactuca virosa. The sequence goes on along the minus strand of NC_136428.1, from coordinate 338,368,226 downwards.
ATTAGTGTTAGATTTTCGATTAGAGACTTACTAGTGTATACCATTATTGTAGGGCATCGGTAGTAGGTCCTGTGGAATGTAGTTCAAGGCATCATTTGCATCATCTCGATGCATCGTGAGTATTCACGCCTTCCCCTATTTTCAGTTTTTATGTTTTGGGGGGGAAAAGCATGTCCAAAAAACTATTTATTGTTCGCTGTATTTGAATTGATTTGTATCAAATTTGATTGCTATATTTTTCTATGTATGTCTATGCAACTTGAAACATGAGGCCTTATCATATTAAGTCCCTTCCCTTACACTTTAATCCAACCATTAACTCTTTGAGCTAATAGGCATTATGGATAGCGCTATTAGGAATTGATTGTTGGGTTTTGAGGATTCTAACACTCCTAAGTGTACATGCAACCCTAAATACCTTGGATCTATGTTTTCTCTATTATACATGCAAATATGATTATCCAAGGTATTATCCTAACTAGCATACCAAAACATTGATACTAGGATACTAAAATAGATAGAATACATACCTTGTTGTTGTTGCTTGACTCCATGAAGCTTGAGAGCCTAGTGCCCCAAGTGTGACACCTCAAATGGTTCACACAACATCATGAACTCTTGGAATAACCATGAGAAGAAGACATACATGTTCAAATTGGCTAGCCCTCAAAATATGTATCACTAGTTCCAATTTCTTGAACTAAAGGGGTTATTATATAGTGTGGCTATTAGGGTTACACCATGTAACTCATGACTTTACCCATTCCTTATGCTCCATGGGTTTTAACCTCCATGGAGTATCCATGGATCACCACATGGGTTAAACCCAACATAAAGGAATCTTGGATCATAAGCCCACATATATAAGAATGAATGATTTACACAATCAATCCTCATATATTTAATTAGTCTCTTTTTGATCACTAAATTAAGTCCAAATTAATTCTTGATCAATACTAATTAAATAACATGATTTCATATTAATATATTAGAACTTATAATATATTAATATGTCACAAAATGTCTTTTCCTCATAAACGGTCTATCCAAATGTTCCGAAGCCATGCAACCCAAATGGACCATGCCGAGTCGGGTCAAGTACATACCAATTATAGTTATGGACTTAGACACTAATCCAACAGTCTCCCACTTGGATAAGTCTAAAACTATTATTGCGTATGACTTCAGGAACCAACTGGCAATCGTAGCTCTCAAAAGCCGTTGTCGAACTCTGACCTTGTAGATGAACTCTGACCTTTGTCAATGACTTGTCCATTAGATAAGGGATCATATATTCCTCCATTCTAGATATCATATGGACTGAGACATGGATTATAACCATTCTCTCTGTCGATTTGTTGTTTCCCGATTTCCGATTTATGACGATTGACTAATTGAACAAATCAAATCAGTCCAGGCCCGGCCGAGCACTTACATTTGTCATCACCAAATCATCGAGGGGCCCACAGATATTGCTTTTATCCCGAAGGTAAAAGGAATGGATAAACTTCGACTCATATGGCTTGTTCTACTACTTGTTGAATCATACACAAAGGCATGTTTTATAACACCGAGTTACCGAATGCGTTTTCGTGCAATCAATGTACAACCAACTCATAGTAACAACTCATATCTCTAGGTTTGAAGAATATAAGATATTATCGTCTCATGATCACTCGTGATAAAATCCATGAAGTGATTCCAATGAGCGCGGGTTGAATCCAATACTCAGAACTTATGAGCACTCATGAGTGTTGTAGCCCCTTGTCCAACATCTTAGACCTCTACAAGCCAACCCATGACAGTCTTGATTCATATCTACTTCCAACATATGACCGACTGTGGATAGTTTGAATAACTTAGTCAATCAGGAAGATCGACCTAGTTATTCTGGAAGTCAAAACATGCAAAATGAAACACAATAATAATAGAATCTAATATGGTATCAAAACCTATGAACATAAATAAAACACCTTTTATTTATCACCATATGATTACACATTATTCATTGTATACTGTTTCAGCTATCAACTTTATTCTTGAATTTAAAACAATAGTTGTCCCATGCTCCAAGCATGTACACTATGTTTTCTAAACACTAGTCATGCCATACACCAACTATGCATACTATGTTTGTCTATGATCTTCACTTTGTGAATTAGATCAATTGAACATAACTCCAATGATCCTCTTTCACAGTCCCAAATCCTTACTGCAAATGCAGGAATTCCAAATTCATGCCATTTACTGAAATCTGTTAGATTCTAAACTTATATGCATTGATCCTCCTGTAATGATTATGCACAGAGTCAGAAAGACTTGACAACAACCATTACAGAGCATTCCAAAGGAGATCAGCTCCTTGGAAATATCCTTCTTGCATTAAGTTTCCTAATCTTACACAGATTGAATAATTTCCAACTTTGAAACATTTCCATATTCCATTTTGACTATCACTTCTGAACAAGAGTTGCCTCCTTACAGATTATGTCAATATGGTCCTTCCAGAATTATCACTATACTTTCAACTGTCCTTGAGCAACCAATCTTTGGTAAACCTTAGATTGTCCTCGACAATTGCTTAATCCTTTTAGTCATATCCAATTCTAGACCTTTTCCCTTCTTAATGCCCCAGGCATTTGGAAAATTTTAGAAAGGATAAATATAACACATGTAATCGATCCTATATCCGAAGCATATGGGACTCGAGTCATGATGTCTCACATAAAGACTAAACCAGTCTTTTGCTATAACATTTCCATTTCTATTTGCCAAGTTCTCATAATTCAGATTATGAAAAGGGATGTCGTAATCATAATGGAATTTTAGAACGCAAATAATGGACCCATATATAGAATTTCCTTATGTTGAGTCATTCCAACATGAAATTCATATATATATCCTTGACTAAATACGACTTAAAACCTCAATCTAAGCTTTTATAATTGAAATGAAGTATAATTTTCTCTCCCTTAATTATAGCAAAACAACTTTTTCAACCCCTGCAGCCTCACGAATTGAAACTTTTGTTTTCTATAATTAACATTGCTAACTTGCAACCTTTATCATAATTATCATGCTCCCACTAACATGATGATTATTAGCATAACACTTATGCTCCCACTAGCTTTGACATGTAATCAGAAATCAGCTGGACTTCTAGAAATCAATACTTTATTGACTTTCTTACCAAAGTTCAGATTTCTGATACTAGATTGCTTTGATAAAACTTTATCAATATCATACACCTTATCTTAGATAGCTCACAGGTGTGTCTAAACAATTTTAAGAACTATGAAAAGGGATGCCGTAATCATAGTCTCGATTGTTTAGACCTTTACCACTTCTCACAAGTCCATGTTAGTGTGCTGGTTAACCACACACGCTCCACTAACGACTTTGAGAATGCAAATATCACAATTGCTATCTAGCTAAAATCTACTTAGTGAAAGTGTTTCCTCACCATCATTTTCATGAATCGGAGAGAAACCTTATGACACTTAGATTTAATGGTGTATGTGTTCTTATCCATGTGAATTGTCAAAACCATAGTCACAAGACAAGGATAATGACAAATTCAAACTCATATATGGATTAAACTTGTGCAATCTTAAATTCTTGCCATTTGGCAGCTCAAGGGCCTGCCATTGCTTCCAAGTAGCTGTGCAACCAATTGAGAACTCTCAGAACTCCTATGCAAAGCCAACTTGAATAGGCACAGACATGTCGACACGATAGGTTATAAACCTCAAGTCGTGTGCTAGTGAAGAACTTCAGGTTTTATTCTTGATTAGTTCTTGAGACTTTCAAGACCTTTAAGACTCCCACTGTCCTCTTGACATATAAGACTTTCTTGTCAGATATTCAAGAGATATTGTGGATTCTAATCAAGACAAACACTTCACACAATTGGCCTTAGTTGGTCTTTGTTTTATCCAAAACATCACAACTTACCAATTTCAAATGTACAAGAGTAGAAAACTTTTACTCTTACATTTGACAAGTGTTTTAAACCTTCTTTAAGACATGTCACTCAAGTTACAATATTAGAGTATAACTCTAAGAATTGTTTTTGGAACGAAGTATAAATCATCTTCTTGATTTAACCACTTCAACAATTCATAGCTCCTCTTCTTAGCTACCAGAATGCACTTAGAGGATGAATTGTGATAAGGTCTCTTAATCATTAAGATGATTATATAACATGATACTAAAGTACTCTCCCATCTTTTCAGATTTGAGAAACTTTTATCTTTCTGCCTAAGTTGATTCTTCTTATTCGCTCTGCCATACATTGAAACCTTTTCCAATGTCTCAGAATTACACTTAAGCTTGTAAGTATAACCATATTTACTGAATTTTAGTAAATAATGACGAATAGTCTTAACGATTATTTGTGGTGGGCTTGATCAGTGCACAAGAATGTGTACTCGATCCTTTACTTGACTCACACATCCATGTGAACAAGTAGTTAGTCTTAATTTTTCCAATGCTTGAAAGTTCTTATTCATCATGCTATACAACTTGCATGATTCCAAGTTTCTATCCAACTGAAACTTAGGTGATGAGAATCTTTCCTTATTTGGTAAATTTAGACACTACCACAAATGAAAGAATCAAATTCATATTTCCACTCTTGCTCTTAATGGAATCTTATAAGCAACAAAAATTTTCACAAATGCCATTGTAAGGATATTTTAAAATAAATAAAATCAAAAAAAAAATTTCTTTTATTTTAAAACTTTGCGGAAAAACTATCCTTACAATGCAAAAGCACATGAAAACTTTGTCGTTATTTATTCCTAAGCAATATATCATAACTCTTAAGAAGTAGCTCAAGAATCCGATCTTCAAACTATGCGATAGAAATCCATTTATGCCATCAGATTCAGCATATCTTTCTTTAAGTTTCTTCACCTTTTCTTTGATTCTTAAAACATCAATATGTGACCCAGTCACATCATGTATCAAGAATCTCATAATAGAAACTTAGCAGAGTTAGATAGTGGACTTTACCTGAAGTAGAGTCAAACTTATTGACTTTAACATCCTTAAGTAAATTTGGCAGCTTCGCAACTAATGCCCCTTTCTTTGGCAATGGACCCTTGATAATGGGACTATCTCAGACTTAGCCTCTCTCTTTACCATTTGGTCAACCGAGTTGACTATGGGCGATCCCTTTCCATTGGGAAGAGAGAGCTTTACTGGATATCCAATGTCATCATTGTCAATGTCCATAAAGTTTTAGGAAGTTGATCTTAGCAAATAGATAAGATCATTAAGGGTCTTGTCATAGTCTGTTTCATAGGAGTCCCAAAGGAACTCACTATGTGACTTAGAAAATAGTTGAGTCACCAACTTTCTCAAGACTTTGACACCCAACTCTCCCGGCTTGTCAATATCTGACTACATCTCCAAGATGTGATCACATATAGACCTTTGCTTGAGTGACCATAAACTTTTCAGGAACTTGTGGGTTAGGGAGAATAATTGGAGGAGGTGAAAGAAGTATGATTTCCATGGGACATCATCTTCATTTAGGAAAGCTTGTTTCAAGAGATTTGGGAAGATCATAGATGTCTAAACTTAGACATCTTTTGGGAGATTATTCAAGATAGTTGATCTAAAGTCCTTAATATAACACCCAATATGAAATATTAAGGCTAGGATCCAACAACCTATTTATAATTGGAAGAGGGATGCCGTAATCCAAATTATAAAATAGTTGAAGGTAGGTAAATGACGATTTACCAATTTCCACCATGAAAAACGAAATATAATTAAGTTTTAATTGGATTTGAAACTCCTAGATCTTTTGAGATACATTGAACTTTCAATGGCATGTTTGAATCTCGATTGTGCCCTCTCAAGTTTGTGACTGGGATGCCGAGGATCACAAACAAGGTGTGAATAACCATACAAATTGACTTGGTACCCTCAACAATATTACCTAATCGATGTGTCGGTTAACCACACACGCTCCACCGATCTATAATAAAGTTAAGTTACCCTTTGCCACTCTTACTAGTCCAAGTTAGTGTGCCGGTTAACCACACACGCTCCACTAACGACTTGGTAAGGTACAAAGTGTAATTTTATGGGCTAGCACCAATTTCACATTTTCCTAAGTAACTAAGAATTGGGAATTTATAAATGTTTAGTTACTTAGTATTTATCATTAATACTTTTAATGAAGGGAGAATTATAGTCCTTTCCTACCCGTTCGGCTAACGACCCTCCACCAGTCAAGGAAGCGGTGGGTGAGAGTAGACACCCATTAAACTGCCATTTTATAGGCAGTAACCTTATACCCCCCTTATAGACCGGCTTCGTGAATGAGGCCTACTGACGGTAAGATTGACTTTATCTTATACATATCTATATAATTAAAATTATAATAATAGTATAAGGGTTTGAATTTTAACTTTTAAAATTCTAAGGGCTAACTTGGAATTAAAGTATTCATAAGTGAAACTTTTCAAATTCCAAAACTTGAGGGCAAGTTTTGAAACTATTCAAAACTAATTAATTCCATAACTTATGTGTTTAAAGTAGTTTTAATTAAAAAACTCTTCAAGTTCCATAACTTGAGGACAAGTTATGGAAGACTTTAAACTAATAAAAAAAATGTAACTTTTCTTTATTTTGTAATTTATGGAATTAATTAAGGTTACATATTTTATTACTTAATGAAGTGACTCTTGAACCTCCATAACTTAAGGACAAGATTCTTCATTTTTGTAACCATTGCCAACTTTTATGAGTTTTATGAAACTTAAATGTGACTTTTCATATAACTTGAGGACAAGTTACAAAAACACATTTTAGAATCAACTCTTAGATTAAAATGGATTGAAAACATATAATCCATTAACTTTTCTATTAATCTAAGCAACTCATAAGAACAAGATAATTCAAATCAAACTTTTTCATGTAATTAGCCTAATCACTAAACTAATACAAAACATGAATCTATTGACAATTATCTTTGAAATTGGATTAGCATGAACATTACCACATCAAAAACAAGTTTATAAGTCCAAAAACAGCTTAGGGTAATGTTCCTAGTCCATTTCTAGCCAAAAACCTCGAAAATATGCTGTCTGGGGCTCCTACTCGTCGAGTGTATCAACCTACTCGCCGAGTAGGATGATTTTCTTCATGGACTCGGCGAGTTCATCAGTGGACTCGGCGAGTCCAGTGCCCAGAATGCCCGAAATTCGACTTTTTTAGCATTTTTCAACAATTTGCATCAAGTATAATTGAAAACAAGCCTAGGCTCTGATACCACTGTTGGGTTTTGAGCATTCTAACACTCCTAAGTGTACATGCAACCCTAAATACCTTGGATCTATGTTTTCTCTATTATACATGCAAATATGATTATCCAAGGTATTATCCTAACTAGCATACCAAAACATTGATACTAGGATACTAAAATAGATAGAATACATACCTTGTTGTTGTTGCTTGACTCCATGAAGCTTGAGAGCCTAGTGCCCCAAGTGTGACACCTCAAATGGTTCACACAACATCATGAACTCTTGGAATAACCATGAGAAGAAGACATACATGTTCAAATTGGCTAGCCCTCAAAATATGTATCACTAGTTCCAATTTCTTGAACTAAAGGGGTTCTTATATAGTGTGGCTATTAGGGTTACACCATGTAACTCATGACTTTACCCATTCCTTATGCTCCATGGGTTTTAACCTCCATGGAGTATCCATGGATCACCACATGGGTTAAACCCAACATAAAGGAATCTTGGATCATAAGCCCACATATATAAGAATGAATGATTTACACAATCAATCCCCATATATTTAATTAGTCTCTTTTTGATCACTAAATTAAGTCCAAATTAATTCTTGATCAATACTAATTAAATAACATGATTTCATATTAATATATTAGAACTTATAATATATTAATATGTCACAAAATGTCTTTTCCTCATAAACGGTCTATCCAAATGTTCCGATGCCATGCAACCCAAATGGACCATGCCGAGTCGGGTCAAGTACATACCAATTATAGTTATGGACTTAGACACTAATCCAACATTGACAACTCCTCACACGCCCAATTGTTGGAGTGCATAATTGATGGGTTTTAGGTAAAACAAATAAACCAGAAAACAATTCCTAAGTTCACATGCAACCTACTTTGGATCTATGTTTTAACTATTGAACATACAACTTTGAATTGCAAAACAAGAACCCTAGAGGAGGAGGCTATTTTCGAAAAAAGTAAACTAGGGTTTAGAAGTTACATACCTTTCAATTGTTATAGCAAACAATTGATAATTCCCTTGATCTTGATCTTGATCTTCTTGGAAGCTTAGCACCACAAGTGTAATGCCTCTAATGGAATCACACCCAAGAACTAGCAAGAAGGAAAGTAGAAGAAGAGAGAGAGGGAGGGAGTATGCAATTTCGGCCAGGGTTTCTTCCAAAGAACAAGTGTCCTAAAATGTGAGCCAGGAGGCTCCTTAAATAGCTGAGGGATCTAGGGTTTAGGGAAAACCCTAATTATCCTTTGGTTAGGGCCTAAGCAAAACCCAAGGGCCTTATCTGGACCCCTTGGACGAAATCTCTAGGCTTTCCCCTATGGATTTCGTCCACCTCCTTCCAAGGGGGTTCTGGATCCTTCCACTCAACTATTAGTTAATTGCAAACTAGTCCCTGCACTTTATAATTAATTTCTTTTAACCCCAAAATTAATTTTGATTAATTTCTAGCTAACTATTAATTAAACATAATGATTTCTAATTAATATATTAATCTTTTAACATATTAATAAATCATTTATATTAATTTATTAATCTTATAAATTAATATCTCTCCTTTCATAATTTCCTTGTCCAGTTGCTAGGTTGAGGGCAACCCAAAAGGACTGTGCTACTATCAATTCAAGTACATACCAATTATAGTTATGGGTTTAGACACCTAATCCAACAGTCTCCCACTTGGATAAGTCTGTAATTATAATTGCTAGTATGCCTTCTAAATTTGACCAACAAATTGTAGCTTCCAAAAGCTGCTGCCGAACTCTGACCCAGTCAGTTACGTGTCCTAAGATAAGTGATCATGTAATCCTTCGATCTGCATGATATCCCCAGACATAAGACATGGAATGTAATCAATCTCTTTGTCCAGAATCTATGTTTCCCGATTCCTGATTTGTGATGATGTAGGACTTCTAATTGAACACATCAATTTAGTCATGGCTGGACCCAGCACATAAGTCAACACCAAATCATCGAGGGGCCCACAGATATCGCTTTTCCGGTTAGGGCAAAAGGAACGAATAAACGTTGACTCATATGCTTGTATCTTTTACTCATCAAATTATACATGACAATACGTTTTATAACACCAAGTTACTGATGCGGTTTCGTATCACCAATGTATAACCGACTTTGTAAATTACAACTCATATATCTTCGTTTCAAGATTATAAGATATTATCGTCTTAGTATTACTCGTGATGAATTCCATGAAGTGATACTCTGAGCGAGGGTTTATCCAATACTCAAATCTCAATTTCTGAGTACTCATGAACATTACAGCAATTCTATTGCCATGTCTATCCTCAGACAATCTACAATCTAGTTCATGACAGTCTTAATTCACTACTTACTTCCAAAAGTACGAGCGACTGTGGAGTTTGAATAATTAAAATATTCGGGAAGTAAAACATGCAAAATATGAAACACAATAACAACCAATCGACAAAAGGCAGTAACCAAACTTATAAATAATACTTTATTATTTAATCACCAAAAGTCAATTACATTTACTTTGTTACAAGTTTCAGAACAAAACTAATCTAACTACTAAAACTAAATCATCTTTCAGTCCTATGCTCCGAGCATGCTGAATATGCTTAGCCCTACTCAGACCCTTTGTGAGGGGATCTGCTGGGTTATCTTCAGATGACACCCTCTTTACTATAAGATGGCCTTCTTCTACTCTATGTCTGATGAAATGGTACTTTCTGTCGATATGTCTGGTTTTACCATGATCTCTCGGTTCCTTTGTCAAGGCAACCGCCCCTTCATTATCGCAGAACAGTTCCATAGGCTCCTAGATGGTTGGAACAACTCCGAGATCTCCGATGAAGTTCCTCAACCAAGTTGCTTCTTTCGACGCTTCACTCGCTGCTATGTACTCTGATTCACAAGTAGAATCAGCCACCGTATCTTGCTTGGAACTCTTCCATTTAACTGCTCCTCCATTCAGTAAAAATACCCAGCCTGATTGAGAACGGAAGTTATCTCTATCCGTCTGAAAGCTGGCATCACTGTAACCATCTACTCTCAAAGTATCATTGCCACCAAGTACAAGGACCCAGTCCTTTGTCCTTCGCAAATACTTGAGTATATTCTTTACTGCTATCCAATGAGCTCTACCTGGGTTTCCCTGATAGCAACTGACCATGCTCAAAGCAAATGCCACATCAGGGCGAGTACATGTCATAGCGTACATGATCGATCCGACAGCGGAAGCATAAGGTACACGACTCATGTCATCTATTTCAACATCTGTACTCGGGCATTGAGTCTTACTCAATTTGGTATTGCTCTGGATAGGTAGCTCTCCCTTCTTGGAATTTTCCATACTAAACCTCTTTAGTACCTTATCCAAGTATGTGCTCTGACTAAGTCCAATTAGTCTCTTCTTTCTATCTCTCAATATTCTAATCCCAAGAATATAGGCAGCTTCTCCAAGGTCTTTCATGGCAAAACACTTTCCAAGCCAAGACTTAACATCTCTCAAGGTTGGAACATCGTTACCAATGAGTAATATGTCATCGACATATAATACCAGAAAAGTTACTATACTCCCACTAGCCTTGATATACACACAAAACTCATCTTCACTTCTAGAGAAACCAAACTCTTTGACTTTCTCATGGAAGCAAAGATTCCAGCTGCGAGATGCTTGTTTCAATCCATAAATGGATTTCTCAAGCTTACACACTCTATTGGGAAACTTTGCATCAACAAAACCCTCTGGCTGATTCATGTAAACATCCTCATCCAACTTCCCGTTAAGGAAAGCAGTCTTGACATCCATCTGCCAGATTTCATAGTCATGAAAGGCAGCTATGGCGAGCAATATCCTAATAGATTTAATCTTAGCTACTGGCGAAAAGGTCTCATCATAGTCAACCCCTAGTGTTTGAGTGAAACCTTTTGTAACCAGTCGAGCCTTGAATGTATGCACATTCCCATCCATGTCTGTCTTCTTCTTGAAGATCCATTTGCACCCAACTATCTTACGACTTGGTGCACTATCAACCAAATTCCAAACTTGGTTGTCATACATGGACTTAATCTCGCTGTCCATTGCCTCTTTCCACTTGGAAGCCTCTGGGCCTGCCATTGCTTCCTTATAAGTGACTGGTTTATCTAAGTTTACCAGTGTTCTATCACTTATGAATGTGTCACCATCTGAAGTAATATGAAAACCATACAATTCAGGTGGCACACTCACCCTAGTGGACCTTCGAAGAGGTAATGAATTATCAACTGGTTCAACAGGAACTGTTTCCTCTGGTTGAGTGCTAGTGTCATCTAAGGTTCCTTCATTGGCTAACTCTTGAATTTCTTCAAGTTCAATGGTGCTCCCACTGTCCTCTTTGAATATGAGCTCCCTTTCTAGAAAGACTCATCTTCGTGCTACAAAGACCACGTTTTCACTAGGCCTGTAGAACAAATATCCAAAACACTATTTTGGGTAACCAATGAAAACACATTTCTCACTTCTAGCTGCTAGCTTGTCGTGAGTTTCTCGTCTTACGAAAGCTTCACAACCCCAGACTTTAATATGTGCCAACGAGGGAACTTTCCCCGTCCACATTTCGTGAGGTGTTTTGGCAACCTTCTTTGTAGGGACAAGATTGAGGATGTGGGCGGCTGTCTCTAAGGCATACCCCCAGAAGTGAATAGGAAGCGAAGCACGACTCATCATAGAACGAACCATGTCTAACAAGGTTCGATTACGCCTCTCAGCTACACCATTTAACTGAGGTGTCCTAAGAGGAGTCAATTGTGAGACTATCCCACATTCTTTCAGATAGTCGTTGAACTCGATACTAAGATACTCCCCGCCTCTATCGGATCTAAGTATCTTTATCTTTCTGCCCAATTGATTTTCGACCTCATGCTTAAACTCTTTGAACTTTTCAAAGGTTTCTGACTTATGTTTGATCAAGTAGATATAACCATATCTGCTATAATCATCAGTGAAAGTCACATAGAATCGATTAGCATCCCCTGTGGTTGATCTGAAGGGCCCACACACATCTGTGTGTATGAGATCCAACAGACCTTCACCTCTTTCACAAGACCCTGTGAATGGTGATTTTGTCATCTTTCCCAAAAGACAAGATTCACACATATCATCTGATTTTAGGTCAAATGATTCCAACACTCCATCCTTTTGGAGTTGGGCTATGCGTTTCTTGTTAATGTGTCCAAGACGACAATGCCACAAGCATGCCTTGTCTACACTATTAGACAAGTCAATATTAAGTACACTATTTCCTAAGCTATCAACACAAGTCACTATTTCATACACACCATCACAAGGTAAAGCTTCAAACATAAAAACACCATTCTTATAAACAGAAATTGAACCATTCAAATCATTAAAAGAATATTTAAAACCTTGTCTTAACAATGCATGAAATGAAATAATGTTTCTCGTCATCTCAGACGAATAGCAACAATTTATCAAATCTAATCTAACATCATTACTGAGCAAAAGCTGATAAACTCCGATCTTGGTTACTGGTGAAGACTTTCTGTTTCCCATGATCAAGTTTATCCTTCCTCGCTCTATTTCCTCACTTTCCTTTAGCCCCTGCATATCAGAACAGATATAAAAACCACATCCTGTATCAAGGCCCCATGAACGAGAAGATAATGAGTTATTAGCAGAAATAGTATAAATACCTGCTGAAGATGGCTTCACTTTGCCATCCTTGATATCTTGCAGATATTGTGGGCAAGATCTCTTCCAATGCCCCTTTTGATTGCAGTAAAAGCAAACGGCCTCTTTTGGATCAGAAACATGGGGAGTGGAACCATTGGGCTTAGCCCTTGGGCCATTGCTAGATGACCCAGCTTGAGCCTTGCTCTTCCAGTTTTGCTTGGAAGGACCTTTCCTCTTTTTCCCCTTTCCCTATCCAATAGCCAAGACAGGGGCACTTGCAGGTGTGGAGGGTATACTTTTACCCTTCATCCCTGCTTCAGCTGTCTGCAACAAGTTGTGCAATTGGGCCAAAGTCTGCTCAGTATTGTTCAAATGGTAAGTTAGAATAAACTGACCATAACAATCAGGTAGTGAGTTCAAGACCATGTCAATGGCCAATTCCTCATCAAAGTGAATGTTGAGCTTGACCAAACGCTCTATGTAGCGTTGCATTCTTTGCACATGTGACACAACCGATTCCCCTTCTTTCATCTTGCAAGCCATGAGTGACTTGACTACTTCAAACTTTTCTTGACGAGCTCGCTTATGGTACTTTTCCATAAGGTCCTTGTTCATCTCGAAAGGCCAGTAGTCCTCATAGTACCTTTGCAGTTCTGGGGACATGGTTGCCACCATGATGCACGCCACTTTGGTAGCATCATCGTAATGTTTCTTGTAGGCAGCAAGATCTTCAGGAGTAGCTTCAGACTCATCAAGCTCTTTGAGCTCCTTTTCAAGAACATATTCTTTGTTCTCAAAACGAAGAGCCATCTTGATGTTGCGCATCCAATCGTTATAGTTAGAGCCATCCATAACGACTTTGGAGCAGATATTGAGCAAAGAGAAGTTTTGGTTGGAGGAGGATGAAGCAGAAGTGTTTCCAGGAGTAGACATCTGAAAAGAAAGAAAGTTTTAGTTAGATTTCAAGATACCTCAATATAAAAACCCAAAGATAAAATATCAAGGTTAGGATCCAACTATGAAGATTCACAACTTAGAAATGGGATGCCGAGATCCAAGTGTAAATTTCATAAAGGTAGGTGAATGACGATTCACCAATTCCACCATTAGACGAAACAAACGAAGTGAAATTCCTAATTCTTTTGAGATACATTGAAACTATTCAATGGCATGTTTTAATCTCAGATTATGCTCTTCTATTCGTGACTGGGATGCCGAGGATCACAAACAAGATGTGAATAACCATGCAAATGTGCTTGGTAACCTCATTGTCTTTATCATTAACTATTGATGTGCTGGTAAACCACACACGCTCCATCAAAATGACAATTATGAGATACCCATTACTACTCTTTATTAGTGCCTTTTAGTGTGCTGCTTAACCACACACGCTCCACTAACGACCAATAAAGCATAATGTGCAATTTCATGGATTAGCATACTTTTCACATTTTTTCTAAAGTAACTAGAGTTGGGATTTTGTAAAATAATGTTCTAGTACTTTCTTTAATAGCATTATACTTTTAATGAGAAGTAGTTGTCCTATCAAATCCGTTCTGCTAACGACCCTCCACTAATCAAGGGAGCGGTGGGTGAGAGTGGACACCCAATCAACTACCATTTTATAGGCAGTTTCCTTATACCCCCCTTATAGACTAGCTTCGTGAATGAGGCATACTAGCGATTTGACTGGCCATATTCTTATACATATATAATATTAAACATTTAATCATAATACATATATAAGGTATGTTTTAAACTTTTTAAAACTTTAAGGTTTATATAAATTTCGAAAATTAAACTATTATTTTAAATCTAAAATAAACCAAATTACTAGATTTAATATTTATCTATTAATTAACTTTTAATCAATTTATTAAATCTTGTAAGGATTATCTAATTAAATTAATCAATTAATTTAATCCTAATCCTTATCCCTCTAAATTTTGAAAATTAGGGTAAGGATAATTATCCAATTAATCTAATCAAGTAACAATTATCCAAAACAAGAAACCCTAAAACTTCTAGCATATTTCGAAATTTACAAGGGAGGAGGCTAGGGTTTTCAAAACCCTAACCCTAATTTCGATTAGGGTTCTTTGGAGGCTAGGGTTTTCGAAAACCCTTTTATCCAAAACCCTAATTTCGAAAATTTGGCCTTTAGGGTTTAATAGCTATAAACCCTAATTTGCAATTCAACAATTATAGCTATTCAATTTAAAACAAACAATGGCTCTGATACCACTGATGGGTTTTAGGTAAAACAAATAAACAAGAAAACAATTCCTAAGTTCACATGCACCCTACTTTGGATCTATGTTTTAACTATTGAACATACAACTTTGAATTGCAAAACAAGAACCCTAGAGGAGGAGGCTATTTTCGAAAAAAGTAAACTAGGGTTTAGGAGTTACATACCTTTCAATTGTTATAGCAAACAATTGATAATTCCCTTGATCTTGATCTTGATCTTCTTGGAAGCTTAGCACCACAAGTGTAATGCCTCTAATGGAATCACACCCAAGAACTAGCAAGAAGGAAAGTAGAAGAAGAGAGAGAGGGAGGGAGTATGCAATTTCGGCCAGGGTTTCTTCCAAAGAACAAGTGTCCTAAAATGTGAGCCAGGAGGCTCCTTAAATAGCTGAGGGATCTAGGGTTTAGGGAAAACCCTAATTATCCTTTGGTTAGGGCCTAAGCAAAACCCAAGGGCCTTATCTGGACCCCTTGGACGAAATCTCTAGGCTTTCCCCTATGGATTTCGTCCACCTCCTTCCAAGGGGGTTCTGGATCCTTCCACTCAACTATTAGTTAATCGCAAACTAGTCCCTGCACTTTATAATTAATTCTTTTAACCCCAAAATTAATTCTGATTAATTTCTGGCTAACTATTAATTAAACATAATGATTTCTAATTAATATATTAATCTTTTAACATATTAATAAATCATTTATATTAATTTATTAATCTTATAAATTAATATCTCTCCTTTCATAATTTCCTTGTCCAGTTGCTAGGTTGAGGGCAACCCAAAAGGACTATGCTGCTATCAATTCAAGTACATACCAATTATAGTTATGGGCTTAGACATCTAATCCAACAATAATACCATATTAATCTATGGAACGATAAGAATAGACCTTGATAGGGCATCAGTCATAGGCTTGGTTGTGAACTCATAGTTTGCTCATATACATACAAACTTGTTACTTATTATAGCAATAAACTTTGTTTCTCATTATAACAACGAACTTTTATTACTAGAAACTTATTTACTTGTCTTAACAACGAACTTGTTTTCTCCTTGTAGTAATGAACTTTATTTCCCATGAGAATATGAACGTTGCATCTCATTTGGGCAACATACTTTACCTCTCATGATGACAACGAACATTGTTTATGCAAACTCATTTACTTATTTTTGCAATATATTTTTATTTATGGAAACTTCTATCAACACATTGATTACGATTCATGAAACCAATATTATTTTTAACTTGTGAACTCACCAACTATTTCAGTAGTTGACCGCTCATTTTACATGCTTTTTCAGGAATCATCTAGTAAGAGGCACCTAAAGATACATCACTTGTAGGAGCACTTACATGTGTTGTATTTCAAATACATTGTAATTTATTTTTAAAAGTTGTTCAAACTCATTGTAAATTGTAATGTTTTTTAATACTATGGTTGTTGTTGTCTTTTAACTTTTGCTATGAAACCCTTTATATTGTTGCGTCCCATGTTTCCGCTTTAGCGGGGTGTGACAGTTTAGGTCCAAAAGCTTCATTATCCTTCTAATCTTTCGATTTCGGCTATGGCTTGTGTTCATACTCACCAGATTCATCAGTTGGTTTCTTGGGTTCTTCTCCAGATGTCTTCTTAGCTTCTCCCCCTTGTTTCGAAAGAGCATCCGATGCCGAAACACCTTCGATTCGATTAAGCATAGAGAATACTGGTTTGACTTTGTCCACAAGATGTTGTCGAACATATACCGTGAGCAACAAGTCACGAGTCTCGACAAGATTCTGCAAGTAGAGGTTGACGTTTGTGACACAGCTCTTGAGAACATCCTTTTCAGACTTTAACTCGTCGAGCTGTTTCATGTCGTGTGACTGTCGCACAGAAAGAACTTTCACCTTTTTAGTTTTTAATGCCAACTGATCTATGATCTTGTTTTTGATGGCCAGATCCTCCTGGAGCTTCTCAATCTTGGGGACGACTGAGGCATTCATCTCGGCATAATCATCCTTAAGTTCAGAACGAACCTTTGAGAGAGCAGCTCTTTCTGTTTGAAGGTTAGTTTCGAGACTCATAATCACTTACAGTAGCGGTGTTTTTATCATAAGAACTGCGAAATTCCTCCATGAACTGAGTAACATCAGTAAGTAGTTTTTGACTTTTTCAGTCGTATCACGAACTGACTTCTCTGAATTTTCAATAGCCTTTGTTGAGTTGGCAAGATTCGTAGCATGCTCCTTTGTTAAAGTCTCAAACAAGGATTTGTAGGACTCATGGGAATATTCACTATTAGACAAAGTTTGGGAACACTCGAGTAGAGAATCCAATTTATCATTTAAGGTCTTGAACTACCCCTTCATCATAGGGGCCTCATCATCATCACTTGACTGATGAACAGTGAATGGGCTGTATTGAAATTCTTGCAAAATCATCCCGATCATCACCAATAATCGTATCAGGATCATCATAGCGTAAGGGTGAGATTGCAGATAAACTACGAACAATAGTAACACCAGAAGCACCTGCCCCCGTATCAGATACGTTGACAGTCACTTGAGGTATACTTGTGGTTGTAGTTGATTCGTTGTCTAATGGAGTGGTTTGGGTAACATATATATGTGGTTGCGAAACACCAACAGATACGTTCGGACAAGGAGCGATGGTAATGGGTGTAGTAGTTGGTGTAGAAGTAGTAATAGGAGAAGGTGGAAGAGAGGGAATATGAAAGAAATCATCTTGCAATGGAACTGAAGTTGAAATAGAAGAAGATACCTTCGGATGGGAGTGAGTAGAAGATGGCTCCGAGACCATTGGTTGTGAAGTTGCTCCGGTATCTTCTGTTTCATGCTAAGTTTGATCATGACCACGAAGATTGGAGATAGTGTGAGACTTCGAATCCTTCATGGCGACAGGAGAAGGTGACCTCGGCTTGCGAGCAACCTTCTTTACCCTTTACTTCGGTGTTTCAGGTAGCTCCGAAGGTCAAACTTTTTCCTTTCGTTTATCTCCCTTTTTGGGTTTTTGGCCGCATCCATGGCCTTTCGCATCTCAGCAGTTAAAGGGCGAGCACCTGATACAGGCTTCTTCCGATACTCGTTAATTAGCATGTTGTCTGTTGGAACATAATTGAGCATAGCCTCCGGAAGAGATCCAACAAAGGCGAACTTCGTAGGATCAGACATGATGAAGTTCGAAGTGTGGAAGAATGAAATAGATGCTATAACAGAATCCTCTATCACCGGAATGTTGAGACGAGTTATAGCCCTCTGAACGATAATGGACCAGAATCTAGCACAAGAAATCTCTTAGTGCCTTGTTGTGGAGAGAGTCCTCTAAACTAGTTTTGCCCAAAGGATTAAACTGTAATCCATGTTAATTCCAGAGTATAACCCGTAGATAATAGTGAAGAAGGTTTTGAACAGAAGAGTGAAAAGCCTATTTCATGTAGGAGGAAGGGTGGGATTCTTGAACTTTGATAGCATGGCAAGGTTTTCCAAATACCCCATCTGGTAAAACATTTCCAGAACTACATATGATGAAATTGATTCTAGATCAATCATACCCCTATATTGAGAAAACCGCAACAATCGACGAAATCGGGCCTTGGAGATGGAGGTTTTGTGAGAATCAACCTCAAAAGTATTAACAAACTCACTTTCTTGGTAACGTGCAGTGGGAATACGTTAGGTAGATGAACCAAAAGGACATTCTCTGCCATTGTGAGGGCTGGAGCCAAAGAAGAGTGACGAAGGCACTCGATCATCGGCTGGAGAGAAGCAGCGTAATTGGATGAATCGAGATCCAAGATGAGGTTTTGGTTGGGTTTGATGTTCAGCAGCACCGATGAGGTGGTTTGTTCAGCCACATAAGGCGTTTCAGAGGAGTTGGCCATGGCAATGGTTCGAGAAGATGAACAATGTTTGAGAGAAAGAGAGTTTTTATTGCAGGAGAGTTTGGAAGCTTTGAAAGTGGTGAATGATAATCAAGCGTCGATTTCCCTTTTATACGTCATTACTGGTGAGAGAAATCTGTCGTTTGGCGCTTCCAAATCCCTGAAAAAGCACCTGAAAAATCATGACAGCTAGGTGTGTGTCAGGCGTCGTAACTGACGGGCGTGACCTTAGCCTTGAAATAAGGACGCGCCTTCTTTTTGAAATCTTATCCCTTTAAAATGCCGTTTCAGTTCTGCACATTCGGAATTAAGAGTCAATCGTCATACCCTGCTCTCGGAATTGAAAGCAAGCATTCGGAATTAAGAACCAGAATTTTGGAAAATCATGACGATTTTTGTGCAAGAGTGTGCCAAAGATAAAGAAATAAATCAAATAATATCTGGGAATCTGTGATATCAATAATAAATCAACATAAAAACAGTTTGATCCCGGGAAACGATCTCTTTCTTTGGAGTCAAGAGAGACTCGGGAGTTTCTGTGTGGTATCCCGTTTAATTACGGTCATCTGTTTGTTGAGAAACAGTGAAAGGCTTCTTCTCATTCAGGCTTAAGGGTGGCTTCATCTTCAACGAAATTTCGAAACTCAACATAAGTCCGAAAGTCTGGAAGAAGTACTTGTCTGACCAGTGTAGCCATAAAAACAAGTATGCTTTGGATTAATTTAAGTGGCTGGATAGTGTAGAAATCTCAAGAAAAATAAAAACTGGATCTTCTGGGAAGAAATGTCTTAGGTTGAGAACATTCCATTAAGATCTCGCAAAAATAAAAATAATGAGATTCCAAGGTACAAACCACTAGGGTTGTTTTTCGTCAATGACCATGGTGAAAAATCTAGAACATGTTAATCGTTCACCGTCAATTTAGAAACTGGTTTTGGATTTGGGTTTCACTCAATTCGTGGTGATAACGAATTTGAGATCATAAACACAAATGTTGTGTAACCATAAACCTCAATGGTAATAACTGAGAGTCTCAAGGGTTACATTTATGTAAGTGAAAATGATGGAGAAATATTGGAGGTTGTTCCCAAGAAAAGAATGTACCTTTGCAATACGAGAATGACAAAGCAGTTAACTCTTAACTCAATATGAGAAGTGTAAGGTAGCTCAATGACTTATCTGAATTGATATCCTGATTGAGAAGAAACGATTGGTATTATCGATTCAGTAAGGCTTTGAGCAGAGTCTTGGAGGCTTGGGTCAACATGCAACGGCATGCTTCTAGGGACACTTAACTAGTGCAAAGATTTGTATTTATGTACCTGCCCTTTCTTGTCGAATTGAGATTATGAAGAATACGTACCTGGAATGCTTTTCAATTTTCTAAGATTTTTGGTGTTTTAAATTTTCTGAAAAAGAAATAAAAACATAAATAAAGAAAAAATTTTGTAATTTTTAATTTTATGAAAAAGAAATAAAAACAAAAAAATATACAAAGGTTTCAAGATGCTCCGAATCACCGAATGAATAGTGAACTCTGAGGCGCTCCGAGGGCTTGGACCCATTCGCAACAAGATCAGTAGACTCCGAATAACTCTTAGGGCTAATACCCGTTCGTAGTTTATCCAATGCTTTCCGATTGCGAAGCTGGTTTCAGAACATCGTCTGCTTCTATTATTCCAAGCCCTTGTAAGATCTGATTGAATGATGATTCATGAAGGGCCTTGGTGAAGATATCAACAAGTTGATCAGAGGATCTTACGAAATGTACTTCCACTTTTCCATCCTCTACGTGATCCTTTATGAAACGATACCTCAGCGATATATGTTTCATCTTGGAATGTTGCACTGGGTTATGGCATATGCGAATTGCACTTTCGGAATCGCAATATAAGGGGATCCTCTTCATATTTATCTTGTAATCTCTAAGCTGACTTTGAATCCAAATCATATGAGAAGTACATGAAGCAGCTCCGATATACTCAGCTTCAACAGTCGATAGAGACACGCATGTTTTCTTCTTTGCTTGCCAACTTACGAGCTTGCCATCAAGAAACTGACATACTCCAGTTTTACTTTTACGATTAAGACCGCATCCGCCAAGATCAGCATTTGACTATGCTTGAACAAAGAATCTGGAGTTGGAAGGGTACCAAATTCCGAGTGAGGTAGTTCTCTTAAGATATCGAAGAATATTTTTCACTACAGTCATATGAGGCTCACGAGGATTTTCCTGAAACCTGGTACAATAGTAAACATCGAATATATTGTCTGGACGACTAGATGTTAGATACATTAAAGATCCAATCATTTGTCGATACAAAGTCATATCAGATGCCGGCTTGTTCAAGGACGGTATGAGCTTCGTTCTGAATGCCATTGGAACCTTCACTCTATAATCTCCCATCATTCCGAACTTCTTAAGTAAGGTCTTCGTATAAGCCTCCTAGTTTATGAATATACCCTCTGAACTCTGTCTAATGTTCAAACCAAGGAAAAAGTTAATCGAACCCATTGAGCTCATCTCAAACTTCGTTTCCATCAATTTTTGGAATTCAACTGTTAATCCAGGATTAGTGGATCTGAAAATGATATCATCAACATAGATTTGGATGATCATCAGATGGTCACCATCTTTCTTGTGAAGTAAGGTTGGGTCGACCATGCCATGTTTAAACTTAGCTTGTTTTAAGAATCGAGTGAAAGTTTCATACCATGCCCGTGGAGCTTGCTTTAGACCATAAACTGCCTTATCCCGAATGTAGCAATAGTTTGGATATTTCTCATTTACAATACTTGGTGGCTGTTCAACATAGATCGTTTCTTCTAATTCACCCTTTAGAAACCCACATTTGACGTCCATTTGATAGACTTCGAAAGTTTTATGTGTTGCATAGTCAAGAAAGATGTGAACTGACTCTAGCCTTGCAACTGGTGCAAATGTTTCTTCATAGTCTATGCCTTCCTCTTGGCAGTAACCCTTCACCACTAATCGTGCTTTGTTTCTGATCACGTTGCCCTCTTTGTCAAGCTTGTTGCAAAATACCCATTTCAATCTACAACAGATCCATCCTTTGGAGTTGGAATCAGCCTCCATACCTTATTGCGCTCACACTCATTGAGCTCTTCTTGCATAGCTTGCACCCAATCAGAATGATCAAGAGCAACATTTACAATTTTTGGCTCAATCTTTGAAATGAACGAATTAAACATGCAAAATTCCATTTTGGAAAATAATGTTGTCTGATTGGCTTTTTGTTGAGCTCTAGTGAGCACACCTGAAGAAGCTGCTCCAATCACTTGTGATTTAGGATGGTCCTTGGTCCATTTAGCTAATGGAGGATTGTTCAGATCATAGAATGGATCAAATTCTGAATTTACGTCTTCGAATTCAGACTGAGCATCTGGATCATTATTTTCATTCTCATTCTCCCCCTGGAATGATCCATGTGGCTCGTCGTCTGAAATTCGGTTCTCCCCCCGGATTGGACTTTTGTGGTTGACTTGAGGAGGTTGAATGCTCCCCCCTAAACAGGAGTATTTGGATCTGGTGATTGTGGTGGTTGTTCAATTGTCTTCAGAATTTGTGGCTCTTTTTCAAGGTCTTTTACAGTATCATCAATAATCTTATTTAGTTCATCTTCCTTATTATCTGTTGCTTTTGATTCTGAAGAGATCGCCTTTTCTGGCTCATCAAACAAGTTCATGAATTCCTTTTAAATATTTGAAAGAGGAATCGTCATCGGATTTGTCATAGGAAAAATCTTTACAGATAGACTATCAGCCTTCTGATACTTCTTCAGATAGTTATCATCAAACATGACATAATCGGTTTCCTCTATCTGTTTCAACTTTTTATTCAGAACCGTATATGCCTTCGAGGTCAGAGAGTACCCCCAAGAAGATTCCTTCGTCTGCTTTCACATCGAACTTGTTCCTTTGCTCTTTAGAATTGAAGATAAAACACCTGGAACCAAAAACATGAAAGAACTTGACATTAGGTTTTTGTTTATTGAGAATCTCATAAGGAGTGATTGAAAATATTTTATTGATAATAGATCGATTTTGAGTGAAACAGGCAGTTCCGGTAGCCTCATCCCAGAAGTAAAATGGAAGGTTTACAAAAGACAGCATGGTCCTCGCAGCTTCACAGAGAGACCGGTTTCGTCTTTCAACGACTCCGTTCTACTGAGGAGTGTAAGGAGCAGAGAAGTTGTATGCAACTCCCTTTTCAGTTAAGAATACTTTGAACACTTGGTTTTTGAATTCCGAACCGTTATCACTGCGAAGGTTCCTAACCAATTTACGCAATTGAAGCTCGATCTGCCTGATAAAGTTCTTTAGCTTTAAAGTTGCATCTGATTTATGTTTAAGAAAATAAATGCAAGTAAATCTAGAAAAGTCATCAACAATTACTAGAATGTATTTGTTACCACCAATACTCTCGATGGCAGATAGACCACAAAGATCTATATGTAATAGTTCAAGTGGCTCAATCACTTTGGTGTTGATAATTGTCGAATGACTCTTCCTTCTCTGCTTTACTAGTTCGCAAGAAGCACACAGATGTTCCTACTCAAACTTTAGAAAAGGCAACCCTCACACAAGATCACCAAGAACAATTTTCTTGATATCCTTGAAATTCAGGTGTGAAAGCCATCGGTGCCATAGCCAATAATCATCCGAAGATGCATTCGTTGTAAGTCCCAATCAATAGATCCAAATCAGTAATCAATGAATTGCAAGCAATTAAACAGAGTGTAGAAGGAGTAGAATGAGAATAAAATCAAGCATGCACACATCTATAACGTATAAATGTCAGGTACACCTTGAAAAACACGCATACATACGTCACTATTACTGACACACTGACACAGCCTAATTATACCACAATTAGCAGCACACAAGTGTGCAGCCGCACACACCCACTAACATGCTATGACCACCACAACACACTCTAACATCCTACCACGACCTATACATGACAATGCCTAGCCCAAACCACAAAAATATAGCCTATCAGTCTCCCCCTTGGTTTGTGGCTAGCATTGACTTGGTCTTCATTGTACAGGAGTTTCGAACAGCTTCAGGTCAGATTTTCCCATGGATCCCATCCATAGCTTTCCATTGATGATTATGGAGACCATTCCAGTGAATTCCTTGGCAGCAGCCTCCATGACTTCTTTTCTGCAAATGATTTGGTGACGAGCGAAGGTACGAATGTCTCTTTCTCTGAATTTGAGAAGATCTTTTGCACTGATAAGCCTTAGTACTTCTTCACTATTCTTGAACTTGATGGCAGCAGTAGCAGTTTCATCATTATATGCCCAAAATTCCATGTCGTCAAGAAATCCTTCAGGGAAGTGTTGAGGGATAGGAATTTCTTTCAGTTGTTTTGTCGCTGGCCATAGTATGATCTTCATTGGCTTCCCAGATTCAGGATCGATAACATCTGCATCTTTTCTGTACAGGGCTTTTGAAGTTTTCATCTTTGAGAAATTTTCTTTAACCTGCCTGTCTACAAATAGTTTGAAGTTGGTCGCATTGGGATCCTGTGAAGGATTGTGAAATGGGGCCCTTGAAAGTTCGGCAAGATCAACTTTCGTCCATGAGTTGAAGTCATGAATGCTCTGGTAATATTCGGGAACTCCAGAGTTTCTCTTTACGACCCACATGTTCACTTCATGGTCAAAGGCCCACATCTTGATCCCAGAGCGATCACCATACTCGTCACCAAACTTTCTTTTCTTGAGATCCGTCACTGTCAATACAGGATCTTTTGCTTTGCAATTTTCGTTCGAGTTCTTCATAAAGAGTAATCCTTCACTTTTATTGGCAGTGAAGGTCCTTTTTCCATGCTTGATCGTGATTCGAGATCTGGCATTATCGGGCTCTTTGTCGAAGCGATCAACAATGGTCGTTGTCCTTGGAGGAGGTTGATTAACTGGAAGGTCGCCTTCTGAGGACTGGGTGGGATCCATGGGAGGATCTTCAATTCCATGAGGTTGCTGAAACAGAGCCTTGACTTTGTCACCAAAAGCGTCATACAATATGTTCTTCAATCCGAAGTAGAAGGCAGTTAAAGAACCAAGATTTGTTTGCAGATCTGTAATCTGTTTAGTCTTTAGTTCATCTCTTTCTCGAAGCTCAGTGATATAGGAATCATGTTGCTCAAGCAATATGTTCTTTTCAATGACTTCTTGTCTTAGAATTCCAATCTCTTCTCGAAGCTTAGACACTAAGGTCTTATCATCCCCTGAATATTCTTCCTCAAAAGATATGCCTTTTCCTTGGGAGGGAGAATCTGAACAGTTATGTGCCAAGTGCTTAGCTAGTCTGATAGAAGCTTCATCTAGCGAAGGCCTTGTGGGGGTATATTCAGGAATAGAAGACGATCCGCCTGCTTCATACACTGTGCTTGGACCTTCTTCAGTTTGAAGTGATGGTATAGAGATAGTTATGGTGGTGACAATCGATGAAACCGGTGGTGCTTGGCTTTGAATGAACACTCCCTGCCTTGGAGAAGACAAGGAGGTTTGTGGCTGTGTCGGTTCACTCAGAGATGGAACAGAAGTAGAGACATTATCATCAGGGGAGGAATCCCTGAAGCCACATCTCTTAGTCTTGAAGAATCTTCCATTGGTTTTGAAGAAGCAAGCAAAATCTTGAGAGCATTAACATCATCCCTAGTCTTGGCTGCTGGTTGTGCAACTTCATTGACCTTGAGGAGCTTGAGGAGTACAAAAGCTTGAGAAAGCAGTGTTGTTGGTGGTTTGGATCCCAAGATTTGTTGTGGAGTATGAATTGACATGGTTAATCTCCATTTGCTTATCATCGAGATCACAAGCCTTGATGATCGCCATCGTTTCAGCCAAACTCAAACGGTTCAAATCTTTGGTCTTCTTAATCACTGAGACATTTATATCCTAGGATTTTGGTAGAGAGTTCAATAGCTTTATGTTGATTTCCAATCTTGTAACCATCACACCGGCAGAGCTCATTTCTGTGGTGAGTGTGATAAACCTTTGCAACTGATTCTCAAGTGTTTCTCCCAAGACATAGTTAAACATATTGAACTTTTGTCGCAGCATGTCTTGGCGACTCTGTTTCATGTCTTCGTTGCCTTCATAGACTTCTATCAGTGCTTCCCATAAAGCCTTTGCTGATGTATACTCATGGAAACCTTGAGCGATTTCCAGAGATAATTCCATGGTTAGTGTAGCAAGAGCCTATTCCTGCTCCTCGACTCTCTCGAAATCATCATCGGTGTAGTTCTCAACTTGCTTATCAATTATGGTTCCATCTTCCAATGTAGTTGTAATGCAGATTGGTCCTCTAAGAATACTTCGCCATATCTTGAAATCCTTCATTTTGATGCACTTTTCGATCCGATATTTCCATTTTGGAAATCCTTCCGCAGATAACAGTCGTGGAATTCGAGAAGTGGTTCCCATAATTGCATCCAATTCATGGTGAGCTGACATGCTTTGAGATTCCATGTTTTAGAAATCAACAAAAACTTCGTTAATTAGGATGAGTGCAACCGCACACTTCAGCCGCACACGTCAACAGCACACACTACAACCGCACACACCAACAGTACACTCCAACCGCACACTCTAACCGCACACTCTAACCGCACACCCAGCTGCACACTCAACCGCACACACTAGCTGCACACTCAACCGCACACACTAGCTGCACACATTCAAAGACGTAACCACACATCTTCAAAGTCTTCAACCGCACACCTTCAAAGACTCAACCGCACACCTTCAAAGACTCAACCGCACACCTTCAAAGCTCCAACCGCACACTCAAAAATACTAGATTTTTGAACGAATTCTGATTCCAAATTAGTAAAAACAATGATTAGTAGCAGTTTCTCAATCAAAAAGTATGAATGCACTTCAAAAACCACAATTATCTTCAACCGCACACTCTATGATTCTTCAAATTGACACTGAATTTGCTCTGATACCAATTGTAAGTCCTAATCAATAGATCCAAATCAATAATCAATGAATTGCAAGCAATCAAACAGAGTGTAGAAGGAGTAGAATGAGAATAAAATCAAGCATCCACACATCTATAACGTATAAATGTCAGGTACACCTTGAAAAACACGCATACATACGTCACTATTACTGACACACTGACACAGCCTATTTATACCACAATTAGCAGCACACAAGTGTGCAGCCGCACACACGTGTATGGCCGCACACACCCACTAACATGCTATGACCACCACAACACACTCTAACATCCTACCACGACCTATACATGACAATGCCTAGCCCAAACCACAAAAATATAGCCTATCATTCGTAAGAAGGAAAATAGAAGGCTTCCCTTTGATAGGATTGAAATTCAGAGGATACATTTCGCCTTTTCATTTGGAATTCAATAGCACTACTTTTGTTTTCTTTTCTATTATTTCTGATCCCTCGTCGTCAAATGAGACTTTTAGCCCTGTACCTACAACCAATTGAGAAACGCTTATTAGATTATGTTGCAGGCCGCCCACATAAGCTACCTTCCGAATCGAGAATTCTCCATTCGTAATCATCCCATATCCTTTGATTTCTCCGATTGAATTGTCCTCAAACATGACATAGACACCATCCTTCAGCGATCGAAATTCCCTCAACTCCTCTCTCCTTCCCGTTGCGTGACGCGAACAGCCACTATCAATATTGTTGGATAAGGTGTCTAAGTCCATAACTATATTTAGTATGTACTTAACCCGACTTGGCATGGTCCATTTAGGTTTCATGGCATGGCAACAATTGGATAGAAAAATGAGAAAAAGGACACTTATGATATGTTAATATATTATAAGTTCTAATATATTAATATGAAATCATATTATTTAATTAGTATTGATCAAGAATTAATTTGGAATTAATTTTGTGATCAAAAGAGACTAATTAAATATATAGGGATTGATTTAGTAAATCATTCATTCTTATATAGTGGGCTTATGATCCATGATTCACTAGATTGGGCTAGGACCCATTGGGTGCTCCATGGAGGTTAAAACCCATGGATTATGGGGGAAATGAAAAGCCATGCACATTAGGGTTAACATGGTGTAACCCTACATGTAACACACTATATAAAGAACCTCATATGGAGCAAAATCGGTATCTAAGACTAAAAGGGTGAGGGCTAGCCGATTTTTTGCTCAAGTGTACTTCTCTCAAGTTATTCCAAGAGTTGTGGTGTTGTGTGAAACATTTGAGCCATCACATTTGGGGTGCCAGGCTCACAAGTTCTTAAGGAATACAAGCAACAAGAAAGGTATGTCATTCTACTAGTTTTTTGTATTACAAGTACCCCATAACATGCTAGTTAGGATGAGAACCTTGGAAAAATTAAATTTGCATGTATATTAGAGAAAACATAGATCCAAGGTTTCTAGGGTTGCATGTACACCATAAGAGTGTTAGAATGCTCAAAACCCATCAATAGTATCAGAGCCTAGGCTTGTTTTCTTTATACTTGATGCAAATTGCTGAAAAAAGTCGAATTAATTCTTACTGTTCAGTCGACTCGTCGAGTCCATGGGGGAACGGGACGAGTCCAAGTGAAAACTCATCCTACTCGTCGAGTAGGTTCTTGCACTCGCCGAGTAGGAGGCCCAGAGTGCAGAATTTTGAGTTTTGTTGCTCGAAATGGACCAAAATCATTACCCTAAACTGTTTTGGACTTCTAAAATCTGTTTTTGATGTGTTAATGATTATGCTAATCCATTTTCAAAGGTTATTATCAAAGTTTCAAGTTTTATATATGTTTATATGATTCTTGAAAATTGTTGATATGAATGTTCATGCTTATGAGTTTTGGTAGATCATAGGAATTTTTAGCAAATTGTTTGTTATTGTAATTCTTGATCTAAATGCTATTAATGGACTCCATAACTTGTCCTCAAGTTATGGAATTCCAAAAGTCTTTTCTTTAACATCATTAAAACTCATAAGTTATTGAATATGAAAGGTTTTGATTAGTTTCAAAACTTGCCCTCAATTTTTGGAATTTGTAAAGTCACTTTAAAAAACTTTAATTCCAAACCCTAGAGTTTTAAAAGTTTAAAATTCAACCCTTATACTTAATAATATTATAAGTTAATAATATATATATATATATATATATATATATATATATATATAAGATCAAGTCAGTCTTACCGTTAGTAGTCCTCATTCACGAAGTTGGTCTATAAGGGGGTATAAGGTTGTTGCCTATAAAATGGCAGCTTAATGTGTATCCACTCTCACCCACCACTTCCTTAACTGGTGGAGGGTCGTTAGCCGAACGGGTAGGACAAGAACTATAATTCTCATTAAATGTATAATGATAAATATAAAGTAACTAAAGCTTTTATACATTCCAAATCTTAGTTACTTTAGGAAAATGTGAAATTGATGCTAACCTATGAAATTACACTTTGCACCTTGCTAAAGTCGTTAGTGGGGCGTGTGTGGTTAACCGACACACTAACATGGACTTAACAAGGGTGGCAAAGGGTGGCTTAAGGTTTGTCATAGATCGGTGTAGCGTGTGTCACTACTAGAAAAACTGCCTTTTACGACGCGCAATGCGTGTCGTAAAACGCTCAGATGACGCGCAAATGCGTGTCAAGGAAGGCCCTGTCATAACGAGAGACGACACGCTTTTGCGCGTCGTCTATTTATGGCGCGCATTTACGACGCGCAATTACGACACGCATTTACGACGCGCTTTTACGACACGCAATGCGTGTCAAGGAAGGCCTTGTCATAAAGGAAAATGACACGCGTTTGCGTGTCGTAACCTAATGACGCGCGTTTAGGACACGCATTGTGTATCATTAAAGCCCCTGTCATAAAAGAAGATGACACGCATTTGCGTGTCATAAACTTCAACAACCATTTATGATATATATACATTTACGACACGTCTTTACGATACTCATTTACGTATAATACAAAAATATGGAAACAAATATATACGAAAAAATCAATTTCATCCAATAACATCATGTCAAAAAATTGTAATACATTGGTATTAAGGGGATCTTATTGTACATTGCAATTAAGAGGTTTTCCCTAACTATATAACCTAATACTACATTGCTATTATGGAACACCTTCTTCTTTCTACTTCTTATTGTTATGCTTCTTCTGTTTCCACATGATACATGTGGAGGCTCCACCCAGTTATCACTCACAATCTTCTTAAAGTCAACCTTGTTCTCATCCTTCATAAATTAAAACACACAATCATCAAGAAGTTATGAGCATGACACAACATAGTAATACAACATAATCATAGGACAAGAGAACAGCAGAACACCTCGTCATCATCAAAATCATACAAATCAACAGTTGAATACCTCTTCTCCCTTAGCAATGATTCTATCGATATCTTCAACTGTGATTGTACTATCCTTTGAATTGAATACCATTTCAGCACCATACCTCACCATTTGTTGCATCTCATCTTTGTTTATAGCTACCAAAAAAAAAGATGACATGTTATTTAGAAGTAATGGAAACTAGTAAAAAGGTGATGTGAAGAAATGCTTACTCTTTTGCTCAGGTAAACGTCATTGTTGAATAACCAAAGCATCAAGTGCAAGCTTTTTATAAGCTCTTTCAATGACTTTCTCCTCTATAGTGTACTGTTTATGTTTACAATCAATTAACATTAGTAAAAAATCATTCCAGCAGCCTTGTCGTCTATTATAGTACACCACAAATTCTTTTAATATAATAAGAAATAGACTTGATTAAAACAATACTTTCATACTGCATAACAAATATACATATAAATGTTAAAAGTACGAACCTGTGAGAATATCAACACCCTTGAAGTCAATTAAAAGTCAAAAGTTGAAATGGTAAATACCTGTGAAACAGCCTGTTTACACAACTGATGCACAGTCTAATCATTCATTATAACTCCTGTGAAATGTAGCACACATGAAAAATGAGGGCAAAAATGTAAACATAAAGCTATTTGAAAATAAATGAAATCTCAAAGTATACTATTAACATAAAGCTATTTGAAAATAAATGAAATCTCAAAGTAACATGATTGATCCATAGTTAAATCAAGACTTGTCATTTATTTTTGAAAATAAATGAAATCTCAAAGTAACATGGGGTTGAGGGATTTTGTTGTCTGTAACTGCGGGAATGCCAACTTCATTCTGCAAATTTGAAGGATACTATTATTCAATTATCAAAAAATCTATTCTTTTATAAGACTGGTAAGAGGGTAGATTTCGATATCTTAAGTTAAGAGCAAGAAAACTAATGTTCATACTTCAACCTGAAACAACATTTTTAGATTATCACTAGATAGTTACGAAGGACCTTACGCTTTAGTAGCAGCATAAAGTGCATAAAGAGGACTAGAAGGCGTAACAACTACAACACTCGACCCAATATTAACAATAGCTCCTTTGTTTCTCTTCATCATTCCAGTCAAGACGACATTTGTAACTTTAGTCGTCCCTTCAACATTAACCTTAATTAAATTAGACATCAACTTCATGAAAAAATCTAGCATAAGGATAACAAACCCCAACGATATTTATCAAAACCCCAACATCTATACCAGCAACTGTTTCCTTAATCCTCTCAATCCCATGATCTAAATCACAACTAAAATCAACCACAACAACTTTGATTTGGGTTTGTTTGAATTTAGTTCGGATTGAATCTGAAACATTGTTTAGTTTAGCAAGATTCCGACCCACAAGAACCGAATTTATTCCTTTACTGGAAATTAACAAACACCCAATTAATAATTAATTAAATATATAAATGCAAGATTTGAAGGAGGAGGCCTAGTGTAACACCGTAAATTTTCATACAAATTTTTCATTTTTAAAATCACATAAATATCATCAACACATATCACAAAATCTCAATATTTCAATTATCAAAAACACGTGTTCATAATTATTTAAATAAAATCCAGGATCCTCGAACACAACTCCATATCGTGTGTACAATCAAGCTGTCGCCTTCCCGTGATCCTGAGAAGTACCTGAAACACATAACATATAAAACGGTAAGCACGAAGCTTAGTGAGTTCCCCAAAATACCACATATAACACATATTAGCCACTCGAGGCTATAACCCTGTCGGCCCACTGGCCCTAACTTTGTGGACCCTCTGGTCCTAACTCTATGGACCTTCCGGTCCTAACTCTGTAAAGTCTGGAATACACACAGCATAAATCACATAGAAATAATGCAGTGCAGCACATCACATACATAGCATACAAGATACTCTGTCACATAACTCTACTTACCACTCAAGGTAAAGTATAGTGAGAAGACTCACCTCGGTTGGCGAACAGATCCTATAAATGTTGCTATTGTACTCCGGCCTCTAACTCTAAGTCAAAACCCATAATTAACCCCATTAGGATTTAAGACCAACCTTCACATATTAGGTCTAGATATGGTCCACCAACCCGGTCCATAACTAACTCAAGCCCATTGGGCCCACCAAGGCCCAATACCAAATGGGTTCACAAAAAGTCCTCTAATGGCCCAACTATGGCCCAATTTTCCAAATTGGGCCCAAACCCTCACACGGGCCTTACCCTAGAGCCCATCTAAATATTCTAGTCCACATGACTGCTCTTGGATGGCTCATCAATGGCCTAATCACCAAAGCCCAATAAAAGGCTCAACACACGGCCCAAATAAAAATTAGGGTTTCCTCATAAAATGATGATTAGGGTTAAGTCTTTCTCACTTAACCCATTAAGGACTTAACCCATTAAGTCCATGATTCCACTAAGCCATCATACAATAAAATCGTCATGAGTTATAACTTCAGTCCATTGGTCTAAGTGCGGCAGCCACCACCTTACGATGGTGGTGGGGGTTTTCCGGCCATACAATCACTCATCCAATCCTCGTAATTTCTGAAACCAACACTTACACTCAAAATCAACCCATTAACACACCCTCAGCCACCATCCACGGTGGCTGGTGGCGGCGAGAGATGATAGAAACGGCAGCCACCATGGTTGGCTGCCATGGTGGTGCGCCAAACCTTGGAATAAAATGCTCATGAACTCCAACGATGCTATACAACTCGAAATGGTAGCTTTCAGCCACCTACTTGGTGGCTGACGTCGCTCAAGTCAACAGAAACGCCGGCAGAAGCCGGCAGCAATGGCAACGACTACATCGCGCACCCAAGGAGGAGTCGAGAAGGTTACCTGGTGCCTCCGACGGAGGGATGACGTGAAGACGGAACGAAAGAGATAGTGGTACAGTCGGGGCTTAGCAATCCAGTCTTCACCGAAGGAGGGCAGCGGCGACTCGCTGTTGACTTCGCTGTGCTGCTCGACGCTACTGGCAACAGCTTCTCCGACGGCTAGCCAAGGTCTCGCCGATCACGATTTCGCCGGAAAGAAGAAGAGTGGCGAAGAAGGATGACTCCCGATCGGTGGCGGCTCAATAGAATAGTGATTAGGGTTTGAGTCATGAACATGGGAGGGAATATTGATCATCGGCTGATCTCGCATCCCTCCAAACTTTTATTCATTTTATCACATTCAGCCCCTCCTTACCCGATTTCCTTCAAACTAAGTACAAAATTTACCTAATAACCCCCGCCTTCAGAAATCATTACAAATTGAATCCAAAATTTACACTCTAGTCCTTCGTTCCCAAAAATCTATTCAATTAAGTCCCAATAACTTACCAATCAGCCCCTGCCTTTGAAAATATTTACAAACCACTCAGGAATTTTACACTTTTGACCCCCAACTGCTTAAATCGTGACAATTAACTCCTCGAGGCCAACACCTTGCCATATTATTATTATCTTAGGGTTTCTACTCATATTAACCCTTATTTATTTATTTTTTTAATATTCGGGATGTTACAACTCTCCCCCACTTATGTTAGATTTCGTCCTCGAAATCATTCCTTAACATCCCTTAAACGCCCGACCTCTTGATCGGCATGGCCACAAGTCCAAGCGTAACCCCAGCCATTCAATCCAACCGAGCTATCTCATCCAACCACATTGTACACACCACGGAGTTCAATCTACTTCAAACAATGCTACAACCGATCTGCAGTCACACATCATTTACGACCTCTGTCGCCTACCATTCACTAACTCTACGGATGCTGCGATCCTTCTCGAACCAATCGAAACGACCCTCCCAGGTCTAGAACATCAGATGCAACCCAAAACCACTACAAATGAAAACCATCAGGAATCTGAAATATCAACTCATCTATACTTTACACAGATAGGGCCAAACTCAAGCTCAAGAGTCTGATTCAACAGCAGAATTGGAACCACACAAATCCAGTCTGATACACAACTCACAACCCGTGATTCACGAATCTACGCGTACATTACTTCTCCGATTCCCTCTAATGTGCCACAACCTCTACTCAATTCGAGATATAACGGATCCCAACCATCATGGAGACCACAGTCTCGCCCTTGGCCCGGCCACCAGGTTCCCAAAGACTCAATTATTAAGGCTACCCAAGCCTAAAACTCTTCTGCGTCAAGCTTTGATCAGAGAGCACTTCATCACAACATTCTCTCGCTGACTAGTGGGTACTATGGTTCCCAGCAGTATCACAACGACCTCTCACTGAACAGTGAGTACTACGGCTCCCCGTAGCATCACTACAACCTCTCACTGAATAGTGAGTACTACGGCTCCCCGTAGCATCACCACACCCCTCACGGAATAGTGAGTACTACGGCTCCCCATAGCATCACCACACCCCTCACTGAATAGTGAGTGCTATAGCTCCCCGTAGCATCACCACAACCTCTCTGCACTGACTCATTGAAGCTGCAGCTCCCCTCAGTCTTACCGCACTTACTCTTACCACTTCACAATCTCATCCTCAGGCTGACGCCACACTGCGATCATTAACTCACACACACCCATTTAGGCTAAGCATCACTACTTTGGACGACCACCGTCGTGACAAAACCTCTTTTTCTCGCAGCAATTCACATTCTCAGATAAAACCATTTGATGACAATTAGCTGAAGGGCCCCCACTGGAACCATAGACACTTGATACACCACTCGACATCTCATAACTCAAGACTCGAAATAAACTGAAATTTAGGTCATCATACCCGGATGTCTCGGCACACCATCACAGAATCTCAGGATGTCTTGCCCCCACCACTGATCTCCTACTCACGACATCATACTCAGATACCGCAATGTACTCTGTCAGAATCTCACAACTGATCTTCCTCTCATACATCTTATAACTTTGAAAATCCCAATCCTCAACTTGAAACACAGAGAAATCGTCGATGACTCAGAACACGATGTCGACAATCCTAAACTCCCTCCTCTGTCGCTCAAACCTCTGCAAGGATATTCATACCGACTCTGAAGCTGGTTGCATGATCATCTCTTACCCTTTCCAAAGAGCATAGAACAATCCATTCATCAAACCAACCACCTCGAAAAATTCTTACCTACTACAAGGTCTCTGCCTAACGGCCACCCGCCGTGCAGACACTCATCCTTTCTTGAACATGTACCACATGCACTATCTCGCTCTGCACTTCGCCTTGACCATCAATAATCCTGGTCTCAGGAATCCGCACCATAGGTCTCTATATCCAGTTCTCTATCCGCTCTTCAACAGATCTCTGATCTCCTCAAAAGCACCCGGTCCTCCCCCACTCAGGGTTTGAACCATCACCAATTGGTTCACCAACAATCTATCCCACAGACTGTTTTTACTAGTAACATCGCACCTACTCTTGGGAGGTGATACGCAATGCTCAATGATCTCCTCGATGGAGATCGAGCAACTCCAATTACCTGAATCTCAGATGAAATCCTCAGAAACTTCTCATCATGACTACTCCTAGTCATTCAGAATCTCGTATCATCCCACTATCGGACATCTCAACTGTCCAGTAGTAACTCTAACTCTTAACCTGAAATAATGAACTATCATACTCCTCATCCTCGACTCTTCAATCAACTTTCCATCACGTGGATTGTAATAAGACCGGAGTCCTCATTACCATACTCGATACTCCTCATAGACAATAAGAGCCACCGCCCCAATATCCTCTTCTTGATCGTCTGCCGCTGCAGCTAATACATGCCCTACAATGCTAAAATAGGGTGTATCCTTGTCCTTAACCATATCAGTCAACTGACAATCTTCTCATGCTCTATCATTACCTCTCGGCAGACATACTGCCCTAATACTCTGATGGAAGGGCGCCATCAATGCTAACCCGCAGGGTTCTAGCCCCAAGCTCGGAAACCGAATTCTCAACACCTCTTATGTTTCCCACAGGAAACGGAAATAATACCATCCATGTCACAGAAGGTGACATCTTCACTATCGGCTGATTGCTCAACTCATGCCGCCATCCTCCATAACCACCATCTCTACTTATCCTTGAGCCTTGCGACTTCATCTGCCATCTTAACAAAAATCTCTCGAAGCTAACTTGATTTCCCTCTCAAGGAATGCTCCACTAAAACTCGTTCATCATGGCCCTCTTGCCCTATACTCTTTCACATCTGATCTCAGTCTAACCAATCACCACGGAATAACTGGTAGAACCAGTAACACTAACCGCCACAGGTCATGGTACTCGAACCATGTGGCCACCCCTCGATCTGCTATGAATCATGGTACCCGAGCCATGTTATCTCTTCTCAATCCGCTACGAATCATGGTACTCGACCCATGACATCACCTCTCGATCTGCTACGAATCATGGTACTCGAACCATGAAATCACCTCTCGATCTGCTACGAATCATGGTACTTGAACCATGAAATCAACTCTCGATCTGCTACAAATCATGGTACTCGAACCATGAAATCACCTCTTGATCTGCTACAAATCATGGTACTCGAACCATGAAATCACCTCTCGATCTGCTACAAATCATGGTACTCGAACCATGAAATCACCTCTCGATCTGCTACAAATCATGGTACTCGAACCATGAAATCACCTCTCGATCTGCTAAAAATCATGGTACTCGAACCATGAAATCACCTCTCGATCTGCTACAAATCATGGTACTCGAACCATGAAATCACCTCTCGATCTGCTACAAATCATGGTACTCGAACCATGAAATCACCTCTTGATCTGCTACAAATCATGGTACTCGAACCATGAAATCACCTCTCGATCTGCTACAAATCATGGTACCCGAACCATGAAATCACCTCTGGATCTGCTACAAATCATGGTACTCGAACCATGAAATCACCTCTCGATCTGCTACTTAGAACCTCCGGAATGTTCTCTGTATCGAGTATGGGTCCTCTGCTTTCAGTAGTACGGGCCCATACTACCTGCCACATCTACCCATACTTTCCACACGGACCATCCCCGAGTCCCTAAGTAGCTGCTCGACCTTCTCACTCACCAACCCTGTTATGCGTGTTCGCTCCTCTGCGAAATATCCAACTCTGTGAGTGTACTCATATGACTAGGGTCACCCTTTCCTAGGCTCTTCCTAGGTTCTCACACTTCCCGCCATCAGCTGCTGAAGAACTCGTTATGATGCCAGCCGTCTACCTCCTGAATATCGTCATATTCACTTCGTAGCTGGCTCTCATCATCAAGAGTTCCACAAAGCACGAAGCAAGCAGCATTCGGGCATCAAATAATCTCTACTAACATGCAAACCACTCTAGGTCATTACCTACTTGCTCTCCTCATACTCTAAGGATACCACCGAACTCAAGCAACTTTACCCCACGCGGCCATCTGACTACTCTCTCAGTAGACTCCTCAAATGCTCATCTAGGTATCTCTCCTAGATTACCCCTTTACTCAAAACCCTCTCTAGAGGATTACGGCTAGATACTCTTACTCAACACATGCTCGAAAGCACATCACAGATAACAATAACTCCTAGGCTAAGGCATCACAAATCAGGCCACTCTAGTCCTAACATATGAAACACCTAGCCTATCTCTAGCATGCATAATATCTCATAGCATATCTCATAAATATCTCATAATACAAACGTAAGGGTATTTTGGGAAATCACCGTTCGGGCTCTGGCTGATTGTACACACTGCTCCAACTCGTATTCTTTTAGAAACTCTTGCTCATTTTAGAAAAAATCATTTCCTTGAAAAATTTTCTCAAATCCTCAGTTTGAGTCCAGATCTACCCAAAGGTGCATCCGAATCCCTCAAACCAAGGCTCTGATACCAACTTGTAACACCGTAAATTTTCATACAAATTTTTCATTTTTAAAATCACATAAATATCATCAACACATATCACAAAATCTCAATATTTCAATTATCAAAAACACGTGTTCATAATTATTTAAATAAAATCCAGGATCCTCGAACACAACTCCATATCGTGTGTACAATCAAGCTGTCGCCTTCCCGTGATCCTGAGAAGTACCTGAAACACATAACATATAACACGGTAAGCACGAAGCTTAGTGAGTTCCCCAAAATACCACATATAACACATATTAGCCACTCGAGCCTATAACCCTGTGGGCCCACTAGCCCTAACTTTGTGGACCCTTTGGTCCTAACTCTATGGACCTTCCGGTCCTAACTCTGTAAACTCTGGAATACACACAGCATAAATCACATAGAAATAATGCAGTGCAACACATCACATACATAGCATACAAGATAATCTGTCACATAACTCTACTTACCACTCAAGGTAAAGTATAGTGAGAAGACTCACATCGGTTGGCGAACAGATCCTATAAATGTTGTTGTTGTACTCCGACCTCTAACTCTGAATCAAAACCCATAATTAACCCCATTAGGATTTAAGACCAACCTTCACATATTAGGTCTAGATATGGTCCACCAACCCGGTCCATAACTAACTCAAGCCTATTGGGCCCACCAAGGCCAAATACCAAATGGGTTCACAAAAAGTCCTCTAATGGCCCAACTATGGCCCAATTTTCCAAATTGGGCCCAAACCCTCACACGGGCCTTACCCTAGAGCCCATCTAAATATTCTAGTCCACATGACTGCTCTTGGATGGCTCATCAATGGCCTAATCACCAAAGCCCAATAAAAGGCTCAAAATACGGCCCAAGTAAAAATTAGGGTTTCCTCATAAAATGATGATTAGGGTTAAGTGTTTCTCACTTAACCCATTAAGGACTTAACCCATTAAGTCCATGATTCCACTAAGCCATCATACAATAAAATCGTCATGAGTTATAACTTCAGTCCATTGGTCCAAGTGCGGGTCCCAATAGGCCCAAACCAACAAACCAAAAAATTAGGGTTTCCTAAACACTAATTAGGGTTTTTAGCCCAATACGAAGCAGCCCAGTCCAAGATTAAGTGCTTAGGCCCATTAGGGTTTCATTAGAACGGGCACCGCACACTGCCACCTCGGGCGGTGGTGGTCGGTGGCGGCTCACGGCGGCAGCTACCACCTCACGGTGGTGGTGGGGGTTTTCCGACCATACAATCAGTCATCCAATCCTCGTATTTTCTGAAACCAACACTTAAACTCAAAATCAACCCATTAACACACCCTCAGCCACCATCCACGGTGGCTGGTGGCGGCGAGAGATGATAGAAATGGCAGCCACCATGGTTGGCTGCCATGGTGGTGCGCCAAAC
Organism: Lactuca virosa; assembly: GCF_052849685.1. Classification (NCBI taxonomy): domain Eukaryota; kingdom Viridiplantae; phylum Streptophyta; class Magnoliopsida; order Asterales; family Asteraceae; genus Lactuca; species Lactuca virosa. The sequence continues at coordinate 338,328,506 of NC_136428.1, read as the reverse complement.
CTTGGAATAAAATGCTCATGAACTCCAACGATGCTATACAACTCGAAATGGTAGCTTTCAGCCACCTACTTGGTGGCTGACGTCGCTCAAGTCAACAGAAACGCCGGCAGAAGCCGGCAGCAATGGCAACGACTACATCGCGCACTCAAGGAGGAGTCGAGAAGGTTACCTGGTGCCTCCGACGGAGGGATGACGTGAAGACGGAACGAAAGAGAGAGTGGTACAGTCGGGGCTTAGCAATCCAGTCTTCACCGGAGGAGGGCAGCGGCGACTCGCTGTTGACTTTGCTGTGCTGCTCGACGCTACTGACAACAGCTTCTCCGACGGCTAGCCAAGGTCTCGCCGATCACGATTTCGCCAGAAAGAAGAAGAGTGGCGGTAGAAGGATGACTCCCGATCGGTGGCAGCTCAATAGAATAGTGATTAGGGTTTGAGTCATGAACACGGGAGGGAATATTGATCATCGGCTGATCTCGCATCCCTCCAAACTTCCTTTCATTTTATCACATTCAGCCCCTCCTTACCCGATTTCCTTCAAACTAAGTACAAAATTTACCTAATAACCCCCGCCTTCAGAAATCATTACAAATTGAATCCAAAATTTACACTCTAGTCCTTCCTTCCCAAAAATCTATTCAATTAAGTCCCAATAACTTACCCTTAAATCGTGACAATTAATTCCTCGAGGCAAACACCTTGCCATATTATTATTATCTTAGGGTTTCTACTCATATTAACCCTTATTTATTTATTTATTTAATATTCGGGATGTTACACCTAGATGCTGAAGTAACATTTTTGACCAATACCATCTGTAAGACCCGTAACCAATGCTCATGACCCGTATTTCTTGAGGTTTTTCGCGGGTCTGAGGAAATTAATGAACACCCAATTCAAGATTTGAAGGGATGGTTTTAGTATAGAAAAGGAACCTTCCAATTCAAGATTTGACCCAATACAACTATAAACATATTGACCTTCTCGTAGAGATCAAGGTCACGTGATGCTGTCAAATCAATCAGCAGCCTCACTAGTGCACAATTGCTGAAAAAAGGAACCTCCCATTAGCTAGTATATTCTAACTGATATTAAGCCAGATCAGCTACAAGTGACACTGATCTCCTGCGTAGTCTAACATCAGCAGTGGCATTGCTCAAAATGCCCTAGAAAACAAGTTTTAAATTAGAAAAGACTTTGATTTGTCAACTTCCACATGCATTACCTGTAGCATTAGGTCGCCGCCTTCGGAATAGAACAATTTGAGGCCATTTAGGTTGTTTCTAATAATCACTGAAACATCATACAATGCTTTTATGGCTTCTTCCTCTAATACACTAGATTTCACCATTGTCATTAAGAAAATTGATTGCAAGTTATGAAGCAGATGAAATATTGGACACACAAAAGGACTCAAAGCATGGTTCAGTTAAGTCAACAGTGACTTCATCATTTCCACCATGTGAACCGGGACCTGTAACTGTAACTGGTTCTTCGTTTTCATGAGGGGTATGCACAAGCAATGAAGATTCTGACGAAAATGATCTACTGGATGACAATTGTTGAAGCTCGCGTTCCATTCTAATGGTATAATCCTATTTAAGAAATTAAGATTTGTATCAGAACTCAGAAAAAAAACGACTTAATAGAGACAAATTCAAAGTCAAAGTCAAACCTGAAAGCGGTCAACGGAGAAATTCCGCCTTTTAGATTTTTCTGGTGCTATAGTTAGAAGTATCTGAACAACTTCACTCATTGTTGGACGAGCATCATGATCTAACTACAAACACTCTTTTGCTAAATAATCCATCACTAGCATTCTTCTTCTTCAAATTTCGCTTTCAGATGTGGGTCCGACAATTCCTTACTCACTCTCCTGCTATCTTGTAAAAGTGGTGTCGCCTGAAAATGAAAATTATCACTTTCTTTTACACCCCGCTCCCGAGTTCAACTTAAGGAGAGAAAAGAAAGGAAATGGGCGGAAATGAGAGGAAAGTATGAGTGATTGATGCTCCCGAGTTTCATTAAAGGAAGGAAGTGGAAGGAAATGGAAAGATCACTTTCCCTCCTAACTTTCCTTCCGATATGGGAGGATTTGAAAAGAAAGAATAAAATGTTTAACTTTCCTTCCATTTCTCTCCAACTCGGGAGCACAAAAGACAAATTTGTTTTCGTTTATTTTCTCTTCTTTTCTCTCCTTACTTTCTTTTCTCTTCTCTTCTTTTCTTTGCTTCAACTCGGGAGCGGGGTGTTACTAAATTACATTTTTGATCCTTTTTTTGAAAATTTGGTCCCTGATAATTCTAATTATTGCAATCTTCGTCCTTATTTAGTAAAAGAAAATATAAGATTAAGAAAAGAGTACAAAATAATAATAACTAACCCAAATCACAAGGCTCTCTTCTCCTTTGTCTTTTGACTTGTATATCAGATGCCGACCACTAATAAGTTCAAGAAGCACAACACCAAAACTAAAAACATCTGACATCAGTGATGCCCTTCCAACAATCGCATATTCAGGGGCAAAATAGCCAAATGTCCCTTGCATTCTAGCAGGTGAGCTAGAACAGCTTGGAACACTGTCACACCCCAAAACCATAAACGGCGGAAACGTTCGGGGGTGGAGGACGTCATGTACAGTATCACAACAATGAATAGTAGTAAACAAGCAACAACATCATCCATTGCATTAATAATATAATTTTAATACAAGAGTGTTCTTTCATTGTAATAAGACACCAAAATATGTAATCAAAATAAAGACGAGTCTTGTCTGTGCTCCGTCTTCTCAAAACCTGGTCATCGTACCTGTCTACTGGTGACCTGAGAATACAAGTTATTTTGAAAGAGTCTATCAGCTTTAAAGCTGGTGAGATCATAAGTATTTTAGTGTCTGTATTTGTAAGAATGTATTTGTAAGTATGTGAAGTATAAGTATGTAAAAGTTTTGAAACTCCTAGAAAACCCTATGTTTCCTACTAAAAGTAGCCTTCTACCAAGGCATCTAGTATCTGTGTATGTCTCTTGTAAGAGTGAGTATTTTCCCAAATCTGACTATCATTTATCAAAATATAGTTTTCTCATTTCTGTATATCGTGTGAAACTCACAAGGTGAATGCACTGGGAAGATGAAATAGTACTGTAGTATTGTAATAAGTAACTACCACTGTACTAACTACCTTAAACTAATCATAATTTAAAGTACCATGTGATCGACCTGTATCCTGCTACCGACTATAGTACGCGACAATGTAAGATGTCGGAAGAAAATGACATTTGGCACCCATAGACTTGTAAGTCTTACTGTAGCTAGCAGCGAGGTGTAGGATAGTCAATCCAGTATAGCTATACGCAAACTCATACGCTCCCCAATTAAGGAGATTCTGGATACATGAACGGCCATGGCAGGTAGTGCCATGCCCCGGAACGTGGCTCACATAACTGCAAAACTGTATATGTAATGAATGTGCTAGCTGTAATGTATGTTCTCCCTCTGTCTAGCCTGTATTGTAATGTACTGTGCGTGCTAGCTGTATTGTATGTTCTCTCTCTATCTAGCAAGTATTGAAATGTATTGTGTGTACTAGCTGTATTGTGTGTTCTCTCTATCTAGCAAGTATTGACTCATGAATGAACTGACTCATTGTATGATTCTTTGTTCTAGTAATAGTATTAGTAACTTCCTAAACTACGCCTATCGTAGTTTACTAGTAATAAGACTTGTACGTATGAACATGAATGTATACCCTTGCTAACCAAGGGTATTAAATTGACTGATAAAACTTTTATGTCTATATATGTATACATAATATATAACTAATATTTAGACGACCTTCGGACGATTAACCGATGCCCTAAAGCCACATCCCAACGAGGAAAAGGAGATAAAGTGAGCTAATCTTCCTTAAGTCCTTTAAACATTATTTATACAACTATACATACATAGGCATGCATTTGACAATATCAAAGTATAAAAAGAGTTTAAGTAAAAGTATTTGACAAGCAAAAGAGTTTGTAAAATAGTTTGAAGCAAAACAGTTTGATAACACAGTTTGAAATGTAAGAAAACCACTTGTTTGGTAGTTATTAATCACATGTGATTGATATAATAACTATAATTGTTCAACTTGTATTCCCCCCCCCCCCCATAAAAGCGTTTAAAAACATTTAAAAGGTCAATTTAAGGGGTATGAACTCACATGTAGTGAGTGGTATGGATGAACTGATGAAACAGGATTGCTAGGTGTCAAGTGAAGTCTTGAACACACACAAGGATCCTAGTTAACATATAATATCACATATATGTATCCAATTAGTCTTTAAACAACTAATCAACAAAGTTAAGACATCCTAGGACATGCTAAACACCTTATATAAGTGTTATAAGTCCCAAGGATTGCATCTAAGTGTTGTAGGACATTGCTATTGAGTTTAGGGTTCAAGGGAACCCCCTTATATGAGTTTACGGTTTTGTGACCATAACTCATTGAGTTTACGGTCGTAAACCCATGAGTTTACGGTCGTAAACTCATGCTTCTTTGACCATGTGTTGTTTTGAAGCTCTACAAGTCCTTAGAAGCATTTCTACTTGAAGTATAAGCCTATGGAAGGGATTAGGGCACCATTTCACTCCTAAATGGAGTTTACGGTCCTTAGACCATTTTCCTTTGGGTTTACGGTCGTAAACCCCTATGGTTTATGGTCTTTTGATGTTTTCAAGCCCTTAACTCATCAAGGAAGGGATCTATGCATGTTTCCAAGGCTTAGGAGGGACTAGGGCACACTTTGGCACCCTTTTTAGGGTTTACGGTTCAAGAACATCTTGGACCGTAAACACCTTGTTCTTGGTGATTCTTGGGTGATTTCTTGATATATGGAAGTGTAACAAGCCTTAAGATACTCTAAGATAGAAGTACTTACAAGATAGAGGCTTGAAAAGGTGCTAAAAGTCCAAGAACACTAGTGTGTGTTCTTGGTGTTCTTGGTGAAACTTGAAGATCTAACCTTTTGGAATGATTTCACGGATGAAAGTGTGTTAGATCACTAGATTAAGTAATATATCAACTTAATAAGGCTAGAAACACTTACAAGTTGAAGATCAAGGAGGAAAAGTCGGATGCTACTTGAGAGGATTTGAGTTCTAGCTTTGAAATTGTGAAAAAGTGTGAAAAATGGCTAAGTGCCATATATATAATCACTAGGGTTTACAGTCCAAATACAATTTGGGCTGTAAACTCCAAACTCTTGATGTTTTTGGAACTCTATTGTTGCACAATAAACCCTATGGCATCCTCTCTCCTGGTATCTCCCGAAGTACTAACTTATAAAGACTCAAACTTATTCCAAAAAGCTTGAAAGTTAGCAGAAACTGTTCTGACTTCTATTGAATTGAAATGTTGTACAGAATAGAAATTTCGGGTTGTCACAAACACCATCACTCACCAAACTCTTAGCCATTCCCTGATCATTAATCTACCAACAAAATCATCACACAATTAAAACTCAAACTTATTAATATTCACAAATGAGATATTAAAAATTATTAATCCCAATTCCCACCTTTTCTCTCCAGTTTTCATCCAAGAGAATATTAGTGGATTTAACATCTCTATGCAGGATTCTTGGTGCAACTACTGCATGAAGATCAACCCTCTAGCAGCTCCAATAGCTACTACAAAGCGGGCCCCCCAATCTAGACATTTTTCTGAAACCCCATCTAGACACTCTCTCAGGTTGCCATTTGGCATGTATTCAAACACCAAAAGCATCTCAGGCTGTTTTGTGTGGTATTGATATTCCAAACAGTACCCAAGTAATGGCACCACATGACAGTGGTGCAGTCTTGACAGCAGTTCAATCTGAACATAAACTGAACTTGTTTATTAAAAAAAACTATTTTGCATTTATATATTTAATTAATTATTAATTATTACCTCTGTCAAAAATGTTACATCAGCATCTGGGCCTCCTCCTTGAGATTTAAGACGTTTGATTGAATCTTGCTAAACTATTTAGTTCTCATATATGCCTCAGCTTCTAACCTTGATTTCCATTTGACGTTTCTATAGCTCATCGGTAGATAACTGTTGAGTATCATGAACTTTAATTCTAACTTTGCAGGATCTGAGTGACCTGCAGAAATGAGGACGAAATGCCAACTTCAGTTAGAAAAATACAACATTTAAAGCAATATAAACTTTTGTTCATTATATAGGATAAACAAAAAATAACCATTCGCAGTATCATATTTTGTTCACTATAAAAAATATATCCAAAAGTGAGATTACCAAAATACCATCACCTGTTTATGGAAATGATAATGTTTTTAACTATTAATAGTTAAGATACCTTAAGCTAAAGTCAAGCTTTCGCATATCCCTCACTTATTTGGGTTAGAAATTGCACATACGACCTAATCTACATTCATAAACGATTCAACAAAAGGTATAAGCTAATTGCAACCTACAAAATCTGTCACTGAGGCTCTATTGGTCATATTTATACATGTAAACTAACATATACAATAGGTGCATCTAGATGAGCCAAAAACCATATGAATCCGGATTATCCAGAAGATCAGGTGGATATGGGACGGTCCAACATGAAGTGGTGTGGATCCACTTTGATATGTGTCATCGATGCTTTTCTGGTTTCTGATAAAGAAAAGAAGATCAAAACAAGTACTGAATTGATTTTAAAATTATAAATCAACTCAAAATAAAATAAGAATTAAAACAAAATAGGTGTTTAATGCACAACATTTCAAATTTCCTAGTTCTACTAATAAACAATGAAGAGGATTAGTGAATAATAAGCTTAAATTATTCAAAAAAAATTCAGCATCAGAAGAAGAATTCCAGAACTTATTTTAAAACACAAATCTAACAATAAAAAATCAAATCCAGAACAGCAATATATGTAACAAAACCTAAGAGGAAAACTTTCAACCAGGTTTCAAATTTCATTTTTAGGGTTCGGAAATGGGCAAAATTCCCAAAGAATGGGACGCCACGGAATCGATTCATCATTTGGTCCAAATATCATTATAAATCCCGAATTAGACTCATGTAATTACCCCTGATCGCACTTTGCGCCTTCATCTCTGATAGGGCTCGAACAGAATAACGAAACAAAGCGTCTTCAGAGGAAAAGAAAACAAAATATGGAATATCCGGAAGGTTAAGGGGATATACCACAGTTAAATATTAGGTGGTGTGAAGAATCGACTTTGATGTCCATGGCATCGTCCTCAAGTGAAATAGATGACCTGATGAATTTTTTGGCAGGAAATCAAGGGTTTTTGTGGATGACCTCGTCAATGTTTTTGTTTGGGAAGAAGATCGACATGTTGTTGGAAGAGAAGGAGAATCGTTGAATCGGTACATCTTTCAACGTGGAGAAGATTGAAGGAGAGGAGAAGAAGTGACATACATCTTTCAAGGCGGGTTTTTTGATTTTTTTGGGATTTCATTTTCCTCCTAGCTACTAAGCAAAACGCGCGTTCAGTAAAAAAAATATAAAGTGACACCTCTACACGACACACATATTTTTTTAGGTTCCTTCCGTGGTTTTTTTTCCTTTTGATGGGACACTAATTTTAGGGCACGCAAAAATGCGTGTCCTAAATCCTTCTAATTTTGGGAGAGATGACATTATTTTTAGGGCACACGTTTTTGTGTATCATAAATTCGTGCGTGTCATAGTTTGCGCGTCATTAAAGGGCTATTTTCTAGTAGTATGTGGTTAACCGGCACATCGATTAGGTGATAAAGTTAAGAGTAGCAAGTTAATTTGGATGGTTATTCACACCTTGTTTGTGATCCTCGGTATCCCAGTTACAAACTTGAAGGGCATAATCGAGATTTAAACATGCCATTGAATTGTTCAATGAATCTCAAAATATGTAGGAGTTTCAATCCAGCTAAAACCTAATAGTCTATTTCGTGTTTCATGGTGGAAATTGGTAAATCGTCATTTACCTACCTTAAAATATTTTGTAGCTTGGATTATGACATCCCTCTTCCAAGTTATAAAATATTGTGTTGGGTCCTAGCCTTAATATTTCATTTGGGTGTCTTATTAAGGATTCTATATCTAATCTAAACTTGTCTTTCTTCTTTTTCAGATGTCTTCCAACAATGCTTCTGGCTCAAACCCTTTTGGCTCCTTCTCTCTCATGAACCTTTGTGGGAGAGTCATCTTTGATGGTTCCAACTTCAATGATTGGATTAGGAACATCAGGATGGTCACTCGTTATGAGGACAAGGAGTATGTCCTTAACAAGGAACTGAAGGAAATCGATGAGTCTTCTGCTACTCCAGAGGAGATTGTTGAGTACACTAGCCATGAGAAGGATGCCACTAAGGTGTCTTGTATCATGAGATGCACCAGGACCTGATGGAAAGATACCATCAGAGTGCTCGTTAAGAGAGGTATGAAATCATCTCTTCCATGATAACAACTAGGATGAAGGATGGTGAACCCATCACGGGCCACTTGCAGAAGATGCAAAGGTTTGTGGACCGGTTGCTTAAGTTGAATGTGAACTTCCCTGAGGAGCTGGCTATTGATATCAAACTGCACTCCTTACCTCCATGTTATGATCAGTTACGTATAACCTATCATATGAACAAGGAGGAGGTCAAACTTAGCAAACTTCAAGGACTTTTGAGGACAACCAAAACTGGTCTCAAAGGTAAAACGGTTGTATCTACTCCTACTGCAGCCCCTATTCTAGCAATCGGGAAAGGTATAGGGAAAAAGAGGAAGGCCTCTTCGAAGGGTACCAAGGGAAAGTCTCTTTATGGCTCCTCTTCGAGTGAAACCATGGTTGGTTTTGCTACTCCCTCTTCTAACCTGAAGGATGCTCAATGCTTCTACTGTCAGGAAAAGGGGCACTGGAAGCGAAGCCGCCCCAAGTACGTGCAGGATATTAAGGATGGGAAAGTAAAACCCACCCATGTAGGTATTTACACTATATTGTCTAATAACTCACCACATACTAATTCTTGGGTCCTTGATACAGGGTGTGGAATTCACATATGTTCTGATTTGTAGGGCCTAAAAAGAAGTGAGAATGTGGAGCACAGGAAGATAAACTTGATCATGGGGAATAGGAAAGTTTCACCTGTCACCAAGATTGGAGTTTATTCTTTATTGCTTAGTAGTGCGTTAATATTAGATTGGAATAAATACTGTTACTCGTCTGAAATGGCGAGAAATATTATTTCTTTTCATGGTTTGTATAAATAAGGATTTACTTTTTCATTTGATAATGAATGTGGTGGTATTGATGCTTTCTATAATGGTGTTCTTTATTTTAAAGCATTACCTTGTGATGGTGTATATGAAACGGTGTTGGTTGTAGACAACTTAGGAAATAATGTTTTGCATATTGATTCTTCCACTAGTTTGGATAAGGCAACCTTATGGCATTGTCGTCTTGGACATGTTAACAAGAAGCGCATAGGCCAAATCCAAAAGGCTGGAGTCTTGGAGTCATTTGAAGTAAGGTCAGATGATAGTTGTGAATCTTATTTACATGGAAAAATGACTAAGTCACCCTTCACTGGTATTTGTGTTAGGGTGAGGGTTTGTTGGATCTCATACACACAGATGTCTGTGGACCCATCAGAACTGCCACAAGGGATGCTAACCGCTTCTATGTGACTTTTACTAATGATTACAGTAGACATGGCTATGTCTACTTAATCAAGCATAAGTCAGAAACCTTTGAGAAATTGAACGAGTTTAAACAGGACGTGGAGAATCAGTTGGGCAGGAAGATAAAGATGCTCTGATTCGATCGAGGTGGTGAGTATCTTAGTATCGAATTCCTTGATTATCATAAGGAATGTGGAATTGTTTCACAATTGACACCTCCTAGGACACCACAACTGAATGGTGTGGCTGAGAGGCGTAATCGGAACTTGTTGGACATGGTTCATTCCATGATGAGTCGAGCTTCGTTACCAATCTCATTTTGGGGGTATGCCTTATAGGCTATCGCCCATATCCTTAATCTAGTCCCTACCAAGAAGGTTGCCAAAACACCTCACGAGATGCGGATTGGGAAAGTTCCCAATTTAGTCCACATACAGATTTGGGGTTGCGAGGCTTTCTTGAGGCGCAAGACTCATGACAAGCTCGAACCTTGAAGTGAGCGATGTATTTTCATCGGCTACCCACAAAAATCCTTTGGTTATCTCTTCTACAGACCTAGTGAAAATGTGGTCTTTGTAGCAAGGAGAGGAGTCTTTCGTGAGAGAGAATTCATAAGTCAAGGAAACAGTGGGAGGCAAATTGACCTTGAATAACTTAAAGAGTCAAGCGGTGAAGGAACCTCAAACACTAGCAATCAACCTGAGGAGGAAACTCCTGTTGAGCCGATTGATGAGTCCGTACCTCTGAGGCGTTCCACAATAGTTAGGAACCCACCTGAGCATTACTATGGTTACTGTGGAAGGTGATGCATTTATCAGTGATAGTACACTGGTAAATTTGGATGAGCCTAACAACTTTAAGGAAGCCATGGCAGGCCCTGAGTCTGCCAAATGGAAAGAGGATATGAATAGCAAGATTCAGTCCATGTATAACAATCAAGTTTGGAACTTGGTTGACAATGTACCGGGTCGTAAGACAGTCGGGTGCAAATGGATCTTCAAGAAGAAGACCAACATGGATGGGAATATACACATTATAAAGCACGACTGGTTGCGAAAGGTTTTACTCAAACTCTGGGAGTTGATTATGATGAATCCTTTTCACCAATAGCGAATATTAAATCTATTATGGTTATGCTAGCCATTGCTGCATTTCATGATTATGAAATATGGCAAATGGATGTCAAAACCGCTTTCCTTAATGGAAAGTTGGCTGAGGATGTTTACAAGAGTCAGCCAGAGGGTTTTGTCTATGCAAAGTACCCTAATAGAGTGTGTAAGCTTGAGAAAACCATCTATGCATTGAAACACGCATTTCGCAGACGGAATCTTTGTTTCGATGACAAATTCCAAGAGTTTGGCTTTTCGAGGAGCGAGGATGAGTCTTGTGTATATGTAAAGGCTAGTGGGAGTATAGTTAGATTTTCGGCATCGTATGTGGATGACATACTTGTTGGATTAATGTCTAAGTCCATAACTATAATTGGTAAGACTTGACCCGACCCGGCATGGTCCATTTGGGTTGCATGGCATCATGCATTTGGATAGACTAAAATGAGAGAAATAACACTTAAGGTTTGTTAATATATTATAAGTTCTAATATATTAATAAGATTATTTAATTAGTATTGATCAAGAATTAATTTAGAATTAATTAAGTGATCAAAAGGAGACTAATTAAATATATGGGTTGATTGTGTAAATCATTCATTCTTTTATATGTGGGCTTGTGATCCAAGATTCCTTATGTTGGACTAAGTCCATGGGGTGACCCATGGATACTCCATGGAGGTTAAAATCCATGGAGCATAAGGAATGGGTAAAGTTGTGAGTTACATGATGTAACCCTAATAGCCACCATATAAAAGAATCCCATGGCTCAAGAAATCGACCACTATGTGTGTAATAGAAAGGGCTAGCCGATTTTATGAAGTGTTCCAATTTCTCTCAATTCATTCCATGTGTATTTGATGTTGTGTGAACCATTTGAGGTGTCACACTTGGGGCACTAGGCACTTAAGCTTCATGAAGACATTCTACATCAAAGAGGTATGTAATTCTAACTTATATATTCATATGAAGCAATGTTATTATGCTAGTTAGGATGAATACCTTGGAAAGTTCATATTTGCATGTATAATAGAGAAAACATAGATCCAAGGTATTTAGGGTTGCATGTACACTTAGGAGTGTTAGAATGCTCAAAACCCAACAGTGGTATCAGAGCCAGGTTTGTTTTCAATTATACTTGATGCAAATTGCTCAAAAATGCTGAAAAAATCGATTTTCTGGCTTTCTGGGCAATAGACTCGCCGAGTCCACTAATGAACTCGCCGAGTCCATGAAGAAAATCATCCTACTCGTCGAGTTGGTTGATACACTCGACGAGTAGGAGCCCCAGACAGCATTTTTTCGACTTTTTTGGCTCGAAATGGAATAGGAACATTACCCTAAGCTGTTTTTGAACTTATAAACTTGTTTTTGATGTGGTAATGTTCATGTTAATCCAATTTCAAAGATAATTGTCAATATATTCATGTTTTGTATTAGTTTAAGGTTTAGACTAATTATATGAAAAAGTTTGATTTGAATTATCTTGTTCTTATGAGTTGCTTAGATTAATAGAAAAATTAATTGATTATGTGTTTTCAATCCATTTTAATCTAAGAGTTGATTCTAAAATGTGTTTTTGTAACTTGTCCTCAAGTTATATGAAAAGTCACATTTAAGTTTCATAAAACTCATAAAAGTTGGCAATGGTTAAAAAAATTGAAGAGTCTTGTCCTCAAGTTATGGAGGTTCAAGAGTCACTTCATTAAGTAATAAAATGTGTAACCTTAATTAATTCCATAAGTTACACAATAAAGAAAAGTTACATTCTTTTATTAGTTTAAAGTCTTCCATAACTTGTCCTCAAGTTATGGAACTTGAAGAGTCTTTTAATTAAAACTACTTTAAACACATAAGTTATGGAATTAATTAGTTTTGAATATTTTCAAAACTTGCCCTCAAGTTTTGGAATTTGAAAAAGTTTTCACTTATAAATACTTTAATTCCAAGTTAGCCCTTAGAATTTTAAAATTTAAAATTCAACCCTTATACTTTATAATATTATAAGTTAATAATATTTATATATATATATATATATATATATATATATATATATATATATATATATATGTATGTATAAGAGTAAAGTCAGTCTTACCGTTAGTAGGCCTCATTTACGAAGCCGGTCTATAAGGGGGGTATAAGGTTACTGCCTATAAAATGGCAGTTTAATGGGTGTCCACTCTCACCCACCGCTTCCTTGACTGGTGGAGGGTCGTTAGCCGAACGGGTAGGACAAGGACTAGAATTCTCCCTTCATTAAAAGTATTAATGATAAATACTAAGTAACTAAACCTTTTATAAATACCTAATCTTAGTTACTTAGGAAAAAGTGAATAATGTGCTAATCCATGAAATTACACTTTGCACTTTGTTTAAGTCGGTTAGTGGAGCGTGTGTGGTTAACCGGCACACTAACTCGTATTTAACAAGGTAGGCAAAGGGTAACTTAATATTTATCATAGTATCGGTGGAGCGTGTGTGGTTAACCGGCACATCGATTAAGGGGTAAATATTAAGGGTACCAAGTATATTTGCATGGTTACTTCACACCTTGTTTTGTGATCCTCGGCATCCCAGTCACAAAACCCGAAGGGCACACTCGAGATTGAAACATGCCATTGAACAGTTCAATGAATCTCAAAAGATCTAGGAGTTTCAAATCCAAGTAAAACCTAATTAAATTATTTCGTTTTCATGGTGGAAATTGGTGAATCGTCATTCACCTACCTTCAAATATTTTATAGCTTGGATTACGGCATCCCTCTTCCGAGTTATAAAATAGTTTGTAGGGTCCTAGCCTTAATATTTCATATTGGGTGTTATATTAAGGACTTTAAATCAACTATCTTGAATATCTCCCAAAAGATGATCTTCCCAAATCTCTTCAAACAAGTTTTCCTAAAATGAAGATGATGTCCCATGGAAATCATACTTCTTTCACCTCCTCCAATTATTCTCCCTAACCCACAAGTTCTTGGAAAGTTTAAGGTCAGTCAAGCCCTATTGGCAAGCAAAGGTCTTTGTGTGATCACATCTTGGAGATGTAGTCACATATTGACAAGCCGGGAGAGTTGGGTGTCAAAGTCTTGAGAAAGTTGGTGGCTCAACTACTTTCTAAGTTACATAGTGAGTTCTTTTGGGACTACTATGTGACAGACCATGACTTGACCCTTAATGATCTTAACTATCTGCTTGGTGCTGCTGAATCAGAAATGATTTGAGGACTAGTAAAGCGAATTTGATTAGAAGATCAACTTCCCAAACCTTCTATTGCCAAAGGATAGGGCATTTGTTGCGAAGCTGCCTAATTTACCTGAACAATCATAAGGTTGGTAAAGTCAAAGAGTTTGACTCTACTTCAGGTAAAGTGCACTATCTAACTCTATTAAGTTCCTATTTGAGATTCTTATACATGGTGTGACCAGATCACATTTTGATGTTTTGTAGAATCGAAGAGAGGAAGCTTAAAGGAAGTATATGCTGATTCTGATCGCGAAGATGGATTTCGATCGCATGGTTCGGTGATCAGAATTGTGAGTTGTTGCTTAAGAGTTATGATATATTGCTTAGGAATAGATAACAACAAATTTTTCATATGCATTTGCATTGTAAGGATAAGTTTTTCCGCAAGTTTTAAATAAAAGATAAGGTTTTATTTTATTTATTTTGAATATCCTTACAGTGGCATTTATGAAAAATGGTTGTTTGTATGATTCCATTGATAGCAATATTGGAAAATGGATTTGATTCTTTCGGATGTGGTAGTGTCATAATTTACCAAATAAGGAAAGATTCTCATCACCCAAGTTTCAATTGGACCGAAACTTAGAATCATACAAGTTGTATGATGAATGAGAATTTTCATCATTGGAAAATTAAGCCAAGTGAAAGGACTAAGGGATTGAGTACACATTCGTGTGCACTGGTCAAGTCCACCACAAAGATCGATAAGACTATTCGTCATGATTTACTAAAGTTTAGTAAATATGGTTATACTTACAAGTTTAAGTATAATTCTGAAACATTGGAAAATATTCGATGTATGGCAGAACGAATGAGAAGTATCAAATTAGGCAGAAAGATAAAAGTTTCTCAAATCTGAAAAGATGGGAGAGTACTTTAGTATCATGTTTTATGATCATCTTAATGATTAAGATACCATATCACAAATGATCCTCTAAGGACATCTTAGTGCTTTCTTATGGCTAAGAAGAGGAGTCATGAATTGTTGGAATGGTTAAATCAAGAAGATGAGTCATACTTCATTCCAAAAGCAAAGTCTTAGAGTCATACTCCAAGATTGTAACTTGAGTGACACATCTTAAAAAAGGTTTATTAAGACTAATCAAATGTAAGAGTAAAATGTTTTCTACTCTTGTACATTTGAAATTGGTAAGTTGTGATGTTTTGGATAAAACAGAGACCAACTTAGGCCAATTGCGTGAAGTGTTAGTCTTGATAAGAATCTGCACTATCCCTTGAATATTTGTTTTTTCAAGGAATGGTTCTTGACAAGAGAGTCTTATATGTCAAGAGGACAGTGGGAGTCTTAAAGGTCTTGAAGGTTTCAAGAACTAATCAAGGATAAAACCTATAGTTCTTCACTAGCACACGACTTGAGGTTTATAACCTATCGTGTTGACATTTCTATGCCCATAACTACTTGGAAGCAATGGCAGGCCCTTGGGCTGCCAGGTGGCAAGAAGTTAAGACTGCACAAGTTCAATCCATATGAATTTGGAAGTGTCACTAACCTTGTCTTGTGATTATGGTTTTGACAAAATTCATATGGATAGGAACTCATACACCATAAAATCTAAGTGTCTTAAGGTTTCTCTCCGATTCATGAAAATGATGGTGAGGAAACGCTTTCACTAAGTAGATTATTAGTAGATAGCAATTGTGACATTTGCATTCTCAAAGTCGTTAGTGGAGCGTGTGTGGGTAACCGGCACACTAACATAGACTTGTGAGAAATGGCAAAGGTCTAACCAATTGAGACTATGATTACGGTATCCCTTTTCATAGTTCTATAAAATTGTTTAGACACACATGTGAGCTATCTAAGGAAATGTGTATGATTTTGATAAAGTTTTATCGAAGCATCTTGTATCAGAAATCTGAACTTTGGTAAGAAAGTCAATAAAGTATTGATTTCTAGAAGTCCAGCTGTTTTCTGAGTACATGTCAAAGCTAGTGGGAGCATAAGTGTTATGCTAATAATCATCATGTTAGTGGGAGCATGATTATTATGTTAAGTGTTAATTATAGAAAACAAAAGGGTTTCAATTGGGAAAAGTTGTTTTGCTATAATTAAGGGAGAGGAAATTATACTTCATTTCAATTCTAAAAGCTTAGATTGAGATTTTGATCATCTTTAGTCAGGGATATATATATGAATTTTGTGTTGGAATGGTTCAACATAAGGAAATTCTATATATATTGCGTTTTCAAAATTCGATTATGATTACGGCATCCCTCTTCATAGTCAAATTTTGAGAACATGGCAAATAAAAAATATTGTAGCAAAAGATGGTCTACTATGATGTCTTTATGTGAGACATCATGAATCGTGTCCCATATGCTTCGGATATAGGATCGATTGCATGTGCTATAATATTTATCCTTTCTAAATTTTATGAATGCCTAAGGCATTAAGATCTAGAATTGGATATGACTAAAATGATTAAACAATTGTCGAGGAAAATCTAAGGTTTACCAAAGATTGGTTGCTCAGGGATAGTTGGAAGTATAGTGTTAATTTTTGGAAAGGAACATAATTGACATATTCTAAAAAGAGGCAACTCTTGTTCAGAAGTGACAGTCAAAATGAGAATATGGAAATATTCCCAAAGGTAGAAGTTGTTCATTCAATCTGTGTAAGATTAGGAAACTTAATGCAAGAAGGTTGTTCAAAGCAATGTACTTTGAATTTGAGACTTTGGTTCCATGGAATGCTCTCCATTGGGATACTCTGTAATGATTGTTGACAAGTCTTTGTGACTTTGTGCATAGTCATTACGAGAGGATCAATGCATATAAGTTTAGAATCTAACAGATTTCGTTAAATGGTAGGGATTTGGAATTCTTACATTTACGATAAAGATTTGGGATTGTGAAATGAGCATCATTGGAATCATGTTCAATTGATCTATTTCACAAAGTAAAGATCATAGATAAACATAGTGTGCATACTTGATGTATGGCATGACTAGTGTTTACAAAACATAGTTTACATCCTTGGAGCATGGGACAACTATTGTTTTAATTCAAGTATAAAGTTGATTATTTGAAACATTATACAATGAATAATGAGTAATCAATATGGTGTTTAAATAAAAGGTGTTTTATTTACTCTCAAAGGTGCTTGGGACCATAGAGGATTAGTATTATTCTTGTGTTTCACTTTGCATGTTTTGACTTCCAGAATAACTAGGTTATTCTTTCCGAATGACTAAGTTATTCAAACCATCCACAGTCCATAATACGTTGGAAGTAGGTATTAAGGCAAGACTGTCATGAATCGGGTTTGTAGATGTCCAAGGTAGTGGACATAGTAAGAGTTACTACAACATTCATGAGTACTCCTGGAATAGGGATTCGAGTGTTGGATTCAACCCACGCTCATTTGAATCACTTCATGGATTTTATCACGAGTGATCATGAGACGATAATATCTTATATTCTTCAAACCTAGAGATATGAGTTGTTACTATGAGTTGGTTGTACATTGATTGCACGAAAACGCATTCGGTAACTCAATGTTATAAAACGTGCCTTTGTGTATGATTCAACAAGTAGTACAACAAGCCATATGAGTCGAAGTTTATCCATTCCTTTTACCTTCGGGATAAAAGCGATATATGTGGGCCCCTCGATGATTTGGTGATGACAAATGTAAGTGCTCGGCCGGGCCAGGACTGATTTGATGTGTTCAATTAGTCAGTCGTCATAAATCGGAAATCGGGAAACAACAAATGGACAGAGAGAATGATTATAATCCATGTCTCAGTCCATATGATATCTAGAATGGAGGAATATATGATCCCTGATCTAATGGACAAGTCATTGACAAAGGTCAGAGATCATCGGCAAGGTCAGAGTTCGACAGAAGCTTTTGAGAGCTACGATTGACAGTCGGTTCTTGAAGTCATACGCAATAATAGTTTTAGACTTATCCAAGTGGGAGACTGTTGCATTAATGTCTAAGTCCATAACTATAATTGGTAAGACTTGACCCGACCCGGCATGGTCCATTTGGGTTGCATGGCATCATGCATTTGGATAGACTAAAATGAGAGAAATAACACTTAAGGTTTGTTAATATATTATAAGTTCTAATATATTAATAAGATTATTTAATTAGTATTGATCAAGAATTAATTTAGAATTAATTAAGTGATCAAAAGGAGACTAATTAAATATATGGGTTGATTGTGTAAATCATTCATTCTTTCATATGTGGGCTTGTGATCCAAGATTCCTTATGTTGGACTAAGTCCATGGGGTGACCCATGGATACTCCATGGAGGTTAAAATCCATGGAACATAAGGAATGGGTAAAGTTGTGAGTTACATGGTGTAACCCTAATAGCCACCATATAAAAGAATCCCATGGCTCAAGAAATCGGCCACTATGTGTGTAATAGAAAGGGCTAGCCGATTTTATGAAGTGTTCCAATTTCTCTCAAGTCATTCCATGTGTATTTGATGTTGTGTGAACCATTTGAGGTGTCACACTTGGGGCACTAGGCACTCAAGCTTCATGAAGACATTCTACATCAAAGAGGTATGTAATTCTAACTTATATATTCATATGAAGCAATGTTATTATGCTAGTTAGGATGAATACCTTGGAAAGTTCATATTTGCATGTATAATAGAGAAAACATAGATCCAATGTATTTAGGGTTGCATGTACACTTAGGAGTGTTAGAATGCTCAAAACCCAACAATACTACTCATAGGAAATGACATCCCAACCTTGCAGGAGGTTAAGTCCTGGCTTGGGAAGTGTTTCGCTATGAAGGACCTTGGAGAAGCTGCCTATATCCTAGGGATAAGGATATTGAGAGACAGGAGTAAGAGAATAATTGGACTTAGTCAAAGTACCTACTTGGATAAGGTGCTGAAAAGATTCAGCATGCAGGATTCGAAGAAATGTCACTAACCAATCCACAGTAACGCCAAACTGAGTAAGACTTAGAGCCCGAGTACAGAGGCTGAGATAGCTGAGATGAGTTGAGTACCATATGCCTCCGCTGTAGGCTCGATCATGTATGTTATTGTTGGATTAGATGTCTAAGCCCATAACTATTATCGGTATGTACTTGATGCGAGAGTAGCATGGTCCATTTGGGTTGCATATCATCAGGACAATTTGTTAGGATGGACTTTTGAGAGAAGATGTTATATATGGTTTATTAATATATTATAAGTTATAATATATTAATATGAAATCATATGAGTTAATTAGTATTGATAGAGAATTAATTTGGAATTAATTTTTTGATCAAAAGAGACTAATTAAATCTATGGGGACTAATTATGTTAATTAATTATATTTATATGTGTTGGGCTTATGATCCATGTTGGACCAAGTTTATGTATGGATACTAAAGAGTTGGGCCACATGAACCATGGATCATAAAACCCATGGGTATGCATTTGGGTTATACCCATGACTCTTGAAATACCACACATATAAATACATGCATCATGACCTAAAAACGCCACTTGTGGTTACACATGAAGTTCTTGGAGTTCATAGGTGTTTTGGGTGCATGGAGATTCTCTCTCAAGTTCATCCTTTGTCCATGGTGTGTTGTGATTCCACTTGACGCTTCCACACTATTAGGGCTAAGCTCTTAAGGCTAAATACATCAAGACTTCAAGCTCCACCATAAGGTATGTTATCCTAACTAGATTCTTGTGTAGTATATGATATTTGCATGCTAGTATAGGGTAATACCTTGGAAACTTCATATTTGCATGTATAATAGAGAAAACATAGATCCAAGGTATTTAGTGTTGTATATGCACCATAGGATGTTGTAGTATACTAAAACCCAACAGTGGTATCAGGGCCATGAGTTGTTTTCTGTTATATTCATGCAAATGTTTGATTTTCAAAGTTGAAAAAAAAAGGAAAAAAACATGAAGTTTGTCCGATTTTAAGATAATTACTTGTTTTGTGAAAAACTAATTATTTTTAAAATTTGAATCATTTGCTATATGAGTTGAATTATGTCAAATTTAGTAAAAGATAAAATGATATGATTATTTTATTAGTTTTAAAAGTTTGATCTAAATGTTTTTAAGGAGTTACAAATTTTGTCATAAAATTTTGGAGCTCAAAAGTCTTTTTAAAAGTTGTGATCTTAGGAGTTTTGAAACTTCCATAAGTTATGGATGTGAAATGTCTCATTCATTAACTCTTTAGGTTATGAATTCCAAGAGTCTTCAAAGGATAATTGTCAAAGTTTCAAGTTTTGTATTAGTTTATATGATTAGCTAATTTCTTGAAAATTGTTGATGTGAATTATCTTTACTTATGAGTTTAATCTAGATCATAGAAAAATTATTTGATTATGGTGTTAATTGGAATATTTGATCTTAATGGTTTTTATGAACTCCATAATCTGTCTTCAAGTTATGGAAAATGAAGAGTTTTTCTTTTTAAAGTGTCATTAAGTCTCATAGGTTATGAAAATGGAAGAGCCTCTATATTTAATGTCATCATTAAATGATTTTATGTCTTTCATAACTTGTCCTCAAGTTATGGAACTTGAAAGGTTTTTCATTAAACCATAATTAAACTCATAAGTTATGAAAATCCAAGAGTTTTGAAAAGTTTCAAAGCTTGCCCTCAAGTTTTGGAATTTGTAAAGTTAACTCCCCATGTATACTTTAATTCCAACCCTTAGAATTTTTAAAAGTTAAAATTCAAACTTTATGGACTTCATTAAATTAATTAAAGTGTTTCATTAAAAGAGTTAATAATTCCATAAAGAGATGGTTTAAGTTTAATTAAATTAAGAGTATAGTTTAATTAATAGATTAAACCACCAAGTATTTTAAATGTTTAAAATACACCCTTATACTATTATTATAATTTTAATTATATAGATATGTATAAGAATAAGTCAATCTTACCATTAGTAGGCTTCATTCACGAAGTCGGTCTATAAGGGGGGTATAAGGTTACTGCCTATAAAATGGCAGTTTAATGGGTGTCCACTCTCACCCAACGCTTCCTTGACCGGTGGAGGGTCGTTAGTCGAACGGGTAGGACAAGGACTATAATTCTCCTTTCATTAAAAGTATTAATGATAAATACTAGGTAACTAAACATTTGTAAATTCCCAATCTTAGTTACTTAGGAAAATGTGAATAAGGTGCTAATCCATGAAATTACACTTTGCACTTTGTTTAAACCGTTAGTGGAGCGTGTGTGGTTAACCGGCACACTAACCTGGATTTAACAAGGTAGGCAAAGGGTAACTTAATATTTATCATAGTATCGGTGGAACGTGTGTGGTTAACCGGCACATCGATTGAGGGGTAAATATTAAGGGTACCAAGTATATTTGCATGGTTACTTCACACCTTGTTTTGTGATCCTCGGCATCCCAGTCACAAAACCTAAAGGGCACACTCGAGATTGAAACATGTCATTGAAAAGTTCAATGAATCTCAAAAGAACTAGGAGTTTCAAAACCAATTAAAACCTAATAATACATTTCGTTTATCTTGGTGGAAATTGGTGAATCGTCATTCACCTACCTTCAAATATTTTATAGCTTGGATTACGGCATCCCTCTTCCAAGTTATAAAATAATTTGTTGGGTCCTAGCCTTAATATTTCATATTGCGTGTTATATTAAGGACTTAAATCAACTTTACTTGACTATCTCCTATTGTTGATGTCTGGTTTAGACAACAATGATCTTCCCAAATCAAGCTTTCCTAATGAATATGACTTCCCGAGTTTGGCTCATGGAAGGCATACTTCTCTTCCTCCACCTCCTCCAGTTATTCTCCCTGACCCACAAGTTTAAGGACTTGAAAAGTTTAAAATCACTCAATCCCTACTCACAGTAAAACATAAAATTGGAAGTCTTGTGTGCACTCATGTCTTAGGACTGAAGTCACACAGTGATAGGTTGAGAATGTTGGGTGATGTTGTCCGAGAATGTTGGGTGTTGTTGTCCCAAGGAAGTTGACTATTGACTGGGTCTTTCAGTCACTTCCCGAGTCATATAGAAAGACGACTATGTGACAGATCACGACATGACCCTAATGGATCTTTCTTATTTGCTTATTGCTGCTGAATCATAAATGATTTGGTGCAATAGTCAAGCAAATATGGATGGAAGGTCTATTTCTTAAACTTCCATGGACATGGACAATGGTGACATTGGAAGTTCAGAAAACCTTTCTCTTCCCAATGGAAAGGGATCGGCCTTGGTCAACCCGGTTGACCGGAAGGTAAAGAGAAAGTCTAAGTCTGGAATAGCCTGTGTACCATTCCCAAAGAGTCTATATGTTCTCAGTGTGAAGAAAAGGGGCATTGGAAGCGAAGCTGCCCAAGCTACCTGAAAGAAAGAAGAATCAAAAGTTTGACTTTGCTTCAGGTAAGTCCACTATCTAACTATGTTAAGTTCCCAGTTGATGATTCTTAATACAAAATGTGACTCGGTTGCATTTTGATATTTGGCAGGATCAAGCAAAGGGAAGGAAACTTAAAATAGAGTATGCTGAATTTGATCGCGAAGATGGATTTCTTTCGCTTGGTTGAAGATTGAATTCTTGAGCTACTTCTTAGGAGTTATGATAGATTGCTAGGAAACATGTAATAGCATAGTTTTCATTTCAAGTTACATTGTAAGGAAAAAAATTTCCGCATTTTGATAAATAAATAAAAATTTGTTTTACTTTATTTTATATCTCCTTACAATGACATTTATGAAAACTTGATGTTTGTATGTTTCTAGCAACATTGGAAAAATGAATTTGATTCTTTCATTTGTGGTAGTGTCTAAATTTACCAAGTAAGGAAAGATTCTCATCACCCAAGTTTCGATTGGACCGAAACTTGAAATCATGCAAGTTAGATAGTATGATGAATGAGAAGTTTTATTTTTGGGGAATTAAGACTAGTTCCTTGTTCACATGTATATGTGACTCAAGTGAAGGACTAAGGTATCAAGTACACTTTCTTGTGCACTTGTCAAAGTCCACCACAAAAGATGGATAAGACTATTCGTCATGATTTACTAAGGTTTATTAAATATGATTATACTTACAAGCTTAAGTTTAACTCTGAGACATTGAAAAAATTCCAAATGTATGGCAGAGCGAATAAGAAGAATCAAATTAGGCAGAAGGATAAAAGTTTCTCAAATCTGAAAAGATGGGAGAGTACTTTAGTATCATGTATATATGATCAACTTAATGATTAAGAGACCTTATCACAATTCATCCTCTAAGTGCATTCTGATAGCTAAGAAGAGGAGTTATGAATTGTCGAAGTGGTTAAATTAAGAAGATGAGTCATACTTCGTTCCAAAACAAATATTAGAGTCATACTCCAAGATTGTAACTTGAGTGATATATCTTAAAGAAGTTTTAAAAACACTTCTTAAATGTAAGAGTAAAAGTTTTCTACTCTTGTACATTTGAAATTGGTAAGTTGTGATGTTTTGGATAAAACAAAGACCAACTAAGACCAATTGTGTGAAGTGTTTATCTTGATTAGAATCCACACTATCTCTTGAATATTTGACAAGAAAGTCTCATTGGTCAAGAAGACAGTGTGAGTCTAAAAGATCCTGAAATGGTTTCAAGAACTAATCAAGAATAAAAACTTGT
The DNA here is from genome assembly GCF_052849685.1 of Lactuca virosa. Lineage (NCBI taxonomy): Eukaryota > Viridiplantae > Streptophyta > Magnoliopsida > Asterales > Asteraceae > Lactuca > Lactuca virosa. Next base: position 338,304,861 of record NC_136428.1, on the reverse strand, counting down.
ATTCCATCGCTAGCACACAACTAGAGGTTTATAACCTATCGTGTTGACATTTATGTGCCCATTCGAGTTAAGTTGGCTATATATATTTGAGTTCTACATGTTCTCAATTGTTTGCATAACTACTTGGAAGCAATGGCAGGCCCTTGTGCTGCCAGGTGGCAAGAGGTTAAGATTGCACAAGTTCAATCCATATGAGTTAGGATTTGTCAGTAACCTAGTCTTGTGATTATGGTTTTGACAAATTCACGTGGATAAGAACACATATACCATAAATTCTAAGTGTCATAAGGTTTCTCTCCGATTCATGAAAATGATGGTGAGGAAATTCTTTCACTAAGTAGATTTTAAGTAGATAGCAATTGTGATATTTGCAGTTCTCAAAGTCGTTATTGGAGCGTGCGTGGTTAACCGACACACTAACATTGACTTATGAGAAATGGCAAAAAGTATAAACAGTTGAGACTATGATTATGGCATCCATTTTCATAGTTCTGAAATTGTTTAGACACACCTGTGAGCTATCTAAGATAAGGTGTATGATATTGATAAAGTCTTATCAAAGCAATCTAGTATCAGAAATCTGAACTTTGGTAAGAATGTCAATGAAGTATTGACTTCTAGAAGTCCAACTGTTTTCTGGATACATGTCAAAGCTAGTGGGAGCATAAGTGTTATGCTAATAATCATCATGTTAGTGGGAGCATGATAATTATGATAAGTATTGCAAGTTAGCAATGTTAATTATAGAAAACAAAAGTTTCAATTCGTGAGGTTGCAGGGGTTGAAAAAAGTTGTTTTGCTATAATTAAGGGAGAGGAAATTAAACTTCATTTCAATTCTAAAAAGCTTAGATCGAGTTTATAATCATTCTAAAGAGCTTATATTGAGATTTTAATCACCTTTAGTCAAGAATATATATATGAATTTCATGTTGGATTGGTTCAACTTAAGAAAATTCTATATATTGCGTTCTCAAAATTCGATTATGATTACGGCATCCCTTTTCATAGTCAAATTTTGAGAATATGGCAAACAAAATTATTATGGCAAAAGACTGGTCTAGAACCATGTCTTTATGTTAAATATCATGAATCGTGTCCCATTTACTTTGGGTACAAGATCGATTACGTGTGCTATAATATTTATCCTTCTGAATTTTCCAAATGCCTTGGGGCATTAAGGGGAACAATGTCTAGAATTGGATATGACTAAAGTGATTAAGCAATTGTCGAGGACAATCTAAGGTTTACCAAAGATTGGTTGCTCAAGGACAGTTGGAAGTATACTTTTAATATTGGAATGACCATATTGACATAGTCTGAAAAGAGGCAACTCTTGTTCAGAAGTGGTAGTAAAAATGGGAATATAGAGCTGTCTTCATAGGTGGAAACAATCTATGTAAGGTTAAAGAAACTTAATGCAAGAAGCATGTTCAAAGCAATGCGCTTTGAATCTGAGACATCGTTTCCATGGAATTGCTCTCCATTGGGATACTCTGTAATGATTGTTGCCAAGCCTTTGTCGCTTTTTGCATAATCATTACAAGAGGAACAGTGCATATAAGTTTAAAATCTAAACAGATTTCGATAAATGATAGGAATTTGGAATTCTTACATTTAAGACAAGGATTTGGGAGTGTGAAAAGATAATCATTGAAATTTTGTTCAATTGATCTAGTTCACAAAGAAAAGGATCATAGACAAACATAGAGTTCATACTTGGTGTATGGCAAAGCTATTGTTTAGAAAACATAGTGTACATGTTTGGAGCATGGGACACCTAGTGTTTTAATTCAAGTATGAAGTTGATAAAACCGAAACAATGAATAATGAGTAATTAGTATGGTGATAAATAGAAAGTGTTTTATTTATATTCATAGGTTTTGATACCATATTAGATTCATTTATTCTTGTGTTTCACTTTGCATGTTTTGACTTCCATAATAACTAGGTTATTCTCCCGGAATGACTAAGTTATTCAAACCATCCACAGTCGGACATATGTTGGAAGTAGATATGAATCAAGACTGTCATGGGTTGGCTTGTAGAGGTCCAAGTTGGTGGACAAAGTTGTGCTACAACACTCATGAGTGCTCATAAGTTCTGAGTATTGGATTCAACCCGCGCTCATTTGAATCACTTCATGGATTTTATCACGAGTGATCATGAGACGATAATATCTTATATTCTTCAAACCTAGAGATATGAGTTGTTACTATGAGTTGGTTGTACATTGATTGCACGAAAACGCATTCGGTAACTCGATGTTACAAAACGTGCCTTTGTGTATGATTCAACAAGTAGTAGAACAAGCCATATGAATCGAAGTTTATCCATTCCTTTTACCTTCGGGATAAAAGCGATATATGTGGGCCCCTCGATGATTTAGCGATGACACATGTGAGTGCTTGGCCAAGCCAGGACTAAATTTATTTTTTCAATTAGTCAGTCGTCATAAATCAGAAATCGGGTAACAACAAATGGACAGAGAGAATGATTATAATCCATGTCTCAGTCCATATGATATCTAGAATGGAGGAATATATGATCCCTTATCTAATGGACGCGTCATTGACTTGTTCAGAGTTCGACAGCGGCTTTAAGAGCTACGATTGCTAGTCGGGTTATGAATGGAGGAGCAATTACTTGGAAAAGTTCCAAGCAGGAGACAGTAGCTGATTCAACTTGCGAATCAAAGTATATAGCAGCAAGTGAGGCATCGAAGGAGGCTATATGGCTAAAGAACTTCATTGGATACCTAGGAGTTGTACCAACTATAAAGGAGCCTATGAAGATTTTCTGTGATATTGAGAGTGCAGTTGCCTTAGCCAAGGAATCAACGGATCATGGAAAATCCAGGCATATCGATAGAAAATACCACTTCATTAAACATCGAATAGAAGAAGGACTCATCGAGGCAAAGAGGGTATCATCATATGAGAAACCAGCAGATCCCCTCACGAAGGGACTGTGTGGGGTTAAGCATTTACAGCATGTGAGGCGCATCGGACTGAAGGATGATATTAGTTTTAGTAATTAGATAGCTTTCGAAACTTGTAATAGTTTAAATGTAATTTGACATTTGATGTTTAAATAAAAGGTGTTTTTATTTACTAGTATGGTACTGTCTTGTGTCGATCATTTACTATTGTTTCAGTTTGCGTGTTTTGACTTCCAGAATAATTATGTTATGGTATATCATATTATTTAGACTGTCCACAGTCGATCATACTTTGGAAGTAGGTATTGAAAGAAGATTGTCATGAATTGGGTTTGTAGATTTGTCTGAATTGAATTAGACATAGCAATTGTTGTTGCAACATTTATGAGTGCTCATAAGTTCTGAGTATTAGATCCAACCCACGCTTACTGATATCACTTCATGGAATTTATCTCGAGTGATCATGAGACGGTAATATCATATAAGTCTTCAAACCAAGAGATATGAGTTGTTGACTATGAGTTGGTTATACATTGATAGTACGAAAACGCATCAGTAACTTGATGTTATAAAATGTGCTATTTTGTATAATTTGATGATTAGTTAGTACAAGCATATGAGTCGAAGTTTATCTGTTCCTTTTAGTCCATGGAGGATTAAAAGCGATATCTTGGGCCCCTCGATGATTTTGCTTTGATTTATGTGTGGGGCCGGTCAGAACCAAATTGATGTGTTCAGTTTAGTTCTATGTCAAACAAATCGGAAATTGGGAAACAAACTGCTGGACAATAAGTACGACGTTGTTCCATGTATTTGTTCGGCTGATATCTTGAACAGAGGATTTTATGATCACTTATCTTAAATGGCGCATCATCTTAGTTTTGCGAGACTTTGAAAGAGCTTCGATTACTCGTCGGATCCTGAAGTCATACCTGTAACTATAGTTATTAGACTTATCCAAGTGGGAGACTGTTGGATAAGGTGTCTAAGTCCATAACTATATTTAGTATCTACTTGACCCGGCTTGGCATGGTCCATTTGGGTTGCATGGCATTGCAACAATTAGATAGACAAAATGAGAAAAAGGACACTTATGATTTATTAATATATTATAAGTTCTAATATATTAATATGAAATCGTATTATTTAATTAGTATTGATCAAGAATTAATTTGGAATTAATTTTGTGATCAAAAGAGACTAATTAAATATATGGGGATTGATTTGGTAAACCATTCATTCTTATATAGTGGGCTTACGATCCATGATTCACTAGATTGGGCTAGGACCCATTGGGTGCTCCATGGATGCTCCATGGAGGTTAAAACCCTTGGATCATGGGGGAAATGAAAAGACATGCACATTAGGGTTTACATGGTGTAACCCTACATGTAACACACTATATAAAGAACCTCATATGGAGCAAATATCTAAGACTAGAAGGGAGAGGGCTAGCTGATTTTGTGCTCAAGTGTACTTCTCTCAAGTTATTCCAAGAGTTGTGGTGTTGTGTGAAGCATTTGAGGCATCACATTTGGGGTACTAGGCTCACAATGTCTTAAGAAATCCAAGCAACAAGAAAGGTATGTCATTCTACTAGTTTTTTGTATTACAAGTACCCCATAACATGCTAGTTAGGATGAGAACCTTGGAAAAATCAAATTGCATGTAAATTAGAGAAAACATAGATCCAAGGTTTCTAGGGTTGCATGTACATCATAGGAGTGTTAGAATGCTCAAAACCCATCAAATATACCATTCCAAATCAAACTGTTCGTCACGAATCACCTATAAAATTCAGAGAGATTTAGGAGCCCAAAGTTGCTTGGGTCCAAGTGAGGTTTTATTGAAAGCATGAATAGTTAATGCTATATCAACCAGATAAGATCTCCTTATCAAAGTAGAGATCTCTCCTTTCATGATTTTGAAAACAACAATCCTATTATCTTTGGGATTCTTTTCTTTGAAAGAAATTTTTCTTTGTTTAGCTTCAATTTGTTGCCTGGTGACCTTTTTCATGAATATCTTTTCCTTCTTTTTCAATTTTTTTTCGGAATCCTTGAAGGAAATTTTAGGATCCGAAACAACTTTTCCTTTGCCCTTAACATCTTTTGATGTAGTGACAGATTTTGAAACATTAGTTTTTGGAGAAAAATCATGTTTTGTCTTTTCCAAGGGTTTCATATATTTTGAAAATGTTGGTTTCGAAAAGACTTTTGGTTTTGAAACCTATGGAGATGAAGACTGTGGTTTTGAAAACGTTTTAGGTTTCGGACTTGGAGAGATTTTTGTATTTTGATTTGTAGATCTTTCTAGGTTAACTGAATTTGAATTTTTGGATTTCCAAAATCATTTTCTTTCATTTAATTTTTCCTGATATCTAGCATTCAGTTGACGTTTCTTAGCAATAAATTGCTCAACAGACTTATGAAAGTTAGCTCTAGGTTTCGCTTTTGTAACAGGGGTGTCAGTTTGTTCGGAAATTGTTTCAATTGGAACATTTTTAGTTCCACTTGGACAAACTTTTTCATAACCGGAGTTAACCTTATTTAATGGTTCAGCAACGTATCTCCCTTCGTTTTCCAAGAGGTCATCTCAGAAATACCTTTGGTTTCATCTTCATTATCAAAGGTAGAAGACCAGAAGAATTCGTCGCATCCGTCAGAATTATCTTCTTCTATAAGGGACGATAATTCTGATGTCTGATTATTGTTCATCCCAAAAGTTGTGAATACCTGATTCGGAACAGTTTGTACTTTTGGAAAAACTATTGCCTTTTCTTTTAAAACCTTTGAACCTTTATTTTCACAAATACAAACAAACTCAATTGAATTTTCAGAAATCAAGTTTTTCTTCGGTTCAGGTTCACTTTTTACAAATTCAGAACAATCAGTCTCATCCTCCACAAAAATTTCACTCATGTCACTTTCATCAATTCAGAAACATTTTCAGTATCAAGAGTATTTACTGAATTTAATTTTCTACACAACGAGTCAAAATTTTGCACAGTATCAGATTTAATTTGCTCTTTATCCTTTTTATCCAACATTTTTTTAACATATTTTTGTGTTCTTTGGACTGAATGTATTCTTCAATTTTTTCTAGTCCAATTTTGTACAATTCCGAGAAATCATTAGAAGAAACGATGGATTCGGATTTATAGCACTCTGCATTGATTTCGTACTCTTTCAATTCATGAAAGGGTAAAATCATTTTGTGTATGTTTTTGCCTATTTCACAATCAAGATGCAGTTGATTAATGTTAAAATATAACTTTTTTGCAATCAAACAAAAAATATTACTTTGTTTTAAAAGCGCTAGATTGTCTAAACCTAGTCAGCTCTAACTCCAACTTCTCTATCCACATCTGTCTCTCTTCACTTTTGTTTGTTACCCTGCTGATTTGATCATTCAGGTTAGAATTACTTAAACATGTTTGTTTTAAGCTATCACTAAAAATAGAGACTGTAAATATTAAATCATCTAATTCAGATTCGTAACGAGTGACAGGAATATTAAGATACTGAAGTACAGATTGTACCTTTTTGATAACTTTCTCGCATTTACTGACCTGTTCAGAAATAGGTCTAGCAGCGAAACAGTTATCAGAGGTCTAACCGCCATTAGTGGTGTATCCTCTCTGCTACGAGACATCACTGCGAACCATCAAACATCTTCCCTTGTACTCAGGTACTTCAAACTTCACTATAAAACATCCACCATGTGTGGGCTTCCGAACTTCCTCATCCTCCGAATCAATTGACCAAACTTCAACCCGTCCAAACTCCTCATCATCTTCCTGCACAATCAAAGCAAGTTTACCACTATCATCACTCTTTTTCTTTCTAAGATCCTCTATCTTTCGAAGATAGTAAGCTTCATCATCTTCTTCATCCTTCTTCTCACTCATTCTTCTTAACATACAATCCTTGTCCAAATGATTCTTGCCATGACAATAGTTGCAACATTAGTTGGAATCTCCCACTAGCTTTTTCTCTTTCTCCACCTCATCATTTTGAGAGTTCATGTGACTGTAGTTCCCTTACCAGTTCCTGTTTTTGAGGCATCCAAAATTCTTTTTCGCAAACCTTTTGGGATTTGACACCATTATAGCATATTCCTCTTTTGAAAGTTCACAATCTGAGCGATCGGACTCCGAATCTTCTTCTGCTACCTTTTTGCCCTTCGTAACCAGGGCCAATGATCCCATTCTAGATACAATCATCCCTTCCTTTGTCACTTCATCTTCGTGGGATCTAAGAATTCCCACCAGCTTCGCTAAGGTGTAGCTCTTAAACTGCTCATGAGCTTTTACAGGTTACACCACTGCTTTCCATTTGGACCTCAAACCATTCATAAACGTGACCCTTTGTTCTATTATTTCACATGTTATTTTGTGTTTTACCATCCTGCTTAAAAGATGGTTAAAACGATTGAATGTTTGATCAAGCTTCTCCTCTGGCTTCTGAACAAAAGCGCCAAACACCGAAAGAAGCAGCGACTGAATTGAGTGTTCCAGATCTACATCGCTTGAATAGAGTTATTTTAATCTATCCCAAATTTCCTTTCCCATTTCGCACACACTGACTAGACGAAAGGTATACGAAGGAAGAGAAAATATTATTATCCTCAGCGCCTTAATGTTACTCAACAACTTATCTTTCTCATCTTGTGTGATATCTTTGATATCAACTAGAAGAGCATTGTACTCTGCTTGAGTTTTGATGACTCTCCTAGTACCCGTGTGAGAATAAGTTCTCTCAGTCATGGCTTGCCAAATCATTGTACCATGGTCTTCAATACCCAGAATGTAGTCCTCGAAATGTAAGGCCAAGACTTCATTGTCTTGTGGGAAGAGAATTGGGATCCTGGTAGTAGATCCTATACTGCTGGAAATATTGAAAGATAGAGTGTATTGATTGTCGTGCTGCATGTTGTTGATTCACTAAAACCTATTAAATAATCAAATGTGTAAAACTATAATCGACTTTAGGGCTAATCAAAGACTCAGTTCGAATGTCTTCAATATATGAAAACTATGAAAACGATAAGAACAGATCCACCAAAAAACTTAAAACCCTAATAATAATCGACAGAAGATATGCGTATGAGTTACACAATCTCCTGCTCTTATACCAATCGTTGAAACAATAAACTAATGATCGATAGATTCAATAACAGAAATAAGAATCAACAAGAAGAACAAATGATCACAAAGTGCCGAATGATGCAGGTGTGTATCTCTTATTTTCCTATCAGTGTTTATTTATGATTTTATTGCTATTGTCTTGCATTACTAGGAGTTAGTGTATCATGTGTTTATCTTTTCTGCTTATATTTCAGGTTAAATTCCATCTGCATACCATGAAACCTAGGGTAGTGGTTCGAGGCCGACTCCTTAGGTAGTAGGTTCCTAGGCTGCAGTGGCGGTAGCAGGTGGGATTGGAGCTCGGGAGGTGATCCATTAGTCTTCAAGGGCCATGATGCTTTAGTGTTGATTGGTCTTGAGAACACTAACAGTGGTAAGCATGGTCTCCAACAGATGGATCATCGGATGGCAAGAAGGATTGGGAGTCCTTCCCGTCTTGTGTGCGGTAAAATTTTAGTAAAATCAAGGTGGGGAGATTTCTTCAAGGGTTCAGGAACAGAAGGAAGTGTGAAATTAGGTTGAGTTCGCATCCTCGTTAGGAGGGAAGGCGGCCCTAGAGGCTGATTAGATTGAGGAGTATGTGAGTTGGGAGTTTGGGAAACTTCCCAACGTAGGGTTCGCATCTTTTGGTGGTTGATAGTTGGCTTTGGGGAAATTAGGTGGGAAATTCCCGTCAAGACGTGAGTTCAGTCAGGATGCCAGACCGTATGAGTACTCGATCTTGGATGTGCTCGGATTGGTGATCAGCAGTAAGACCGTGGTCAACGATTGAGATTAGTGTGGGAAGTGTAGTAAGACTGTGGGATAGCCGCAACATTCATTAGCGGCCAGATAGCAGAGTGTGGGCAGGGGCCCGTATCTCCCAGTCAGCAGAGTGTGGGCGGGGCTCGTATCTCCTAGTTAGCATGATCGGAATCAGGAAAGGATAGGTAGATAGGATTTGAGGTGGAGTTTTATCGTGTAGCCCTAGACAGGTGAGACCAGGGGACAAGGTAGGTAGGACCTGGTAGAGACCATGGGGTCGAGACATAGGATCGGGGATTCCAGGATTTATAGAGCCAATAGTGGCAAGGTGGATAGAGTAGTTTCGATAACCGAAGTTTTCTTAGGAAGTCGCTGGGAGCGAATGAGACAGTGTTCATTAGTTCCGTAACCGGGTGGAATCTGGTACTTCGTATAGTTGTCAGATAAGTTGGGACTAGAGTGGTCTCGACTCGTTCGGAAGGCGGACAAGAGACAACATGATATTCAAGTAGAAGTAGCGATGTGAGGATTCTGGGATGAAAAGTAGCTTGTTGATCGGAAGTGATAAGTCACTTGCAGCGGGATTAAATAATCTCAGAGTAATTGATTTGATCCTGTTGCGCAGCTCTTGTATGAATCTAACCGTTTCGGGGATGAGTCTTTTACTCGAAGGATTACCTGAGCCTTCTGTCAAGGATGAGTATTCTATAGTTGGTTATGGGCAAGGATTTTGTTTCCGATGGTAGCAACGAGGTTATCGAGGTGAGAAGTTTTATGGTTGAACAATTATTCGATGAGGTTTTGGCATAGTAGTTTTTGAAGCACAGACGGTCTGTCAGGGAGACAGACCATAATAGATTTCAGATCTCGGAAAGACAGAAGTAGTCCTCTGTATGACAGTAAGGATTATCCTTCATCGGGTTTGGATGGTCTTGATAGTTGGTTTTAGTTACAATGGGAAGGCCACTGATTACGCGGATTGATGATTCTACTCCCAGGATGGCGGGTGTCAGTGGTCGTGGGAAACGTCAGTTGGTTCAGGACAGGTAGGAGGAAAGTTGCGGGCATGGCATGCGAGATGATTTCGGGATAGAGGATTGTAGCGGACTTCGAGGATGAAGTCCAGTTTAAGTGGGGGAGAGTTGTAACACCCGGAAAGCAGAAGGTCAATTAAGGAAAGAAAAACTTCCAACTAAGAAGGCAACTCACTGAGTTCAAAGGAGAGAACTCGACGAGTAGGAACGTGGTCACGCATGTTTTTGGAAGACCAAATCGACGAGTTGAAGGACCCAACTCGATGAGTTGGAGCTGGAAAATGAAAACCCTAATTTTTAGGGTTTGCACCCTATTTAAAGGACATTAAGTCCATCCTTCCAGCCTCCTTACTACCCTTTCACGTCCAGAAGCAAACCCTAAGCGATCTAACCCTAATTTGAGTGTTTGTGAGGATAAAAGTGTGTTGTTGGTTCATATCTTGAAGATTTGGAAGCTAAGAACTAGGAGGAATCAGTAGATCTAACATCTACTTCAGCTTGGCATCATTTTGGAGGTAACAAGTTGTTACCTTGATCATCCAAGGGTTACATCACCTCATTCATGGATTAACACCATTTCTAAGCATCTTCGTGGGTCATTTCTAGTATGGAACATGATCTAAAGTTGTAACTTCAAATATGGACTCTTTTAGGCTCTCATTGACATAAAGCCTCAAGCTTTATGAAGCTTTGGCCCTTCTCCATAACCTAAACCTTTTCTTTAGCTTAGTTTTAGCATTTGAGGCTTGCATGCACGTAAATTTTGCAACTTTACGTGGTAACTATGACCTAGAAGGCTAGATCCACGGTTAGGAGCCTTAGTTTAGCTTATAAGTGACTGGATGAGAAATAGATTGAAGGAACTCGACGAGTTGGATAGCCAACTCGACGAGTTGAGAAGGGTTTTCCCATTTTCTGGATTCTGCATGAAGTAGAAGAGTTTATAGGGTAACTCGACGACTGGTTAGGGTTTTTCCCGATCGTTTGGACACCGCATGTACTTGACGAGTTGCTTGGCAACTCGGCAAGTTGACCAGGGTTGCATAGTTTCTGAGTTCTGAAGGACCTCGATGAGTTTCACGGTGCACTCGATGAGTTGGGTCAACATGGACTATTGACCTTGACCGTTGACTTTGACCTAGATATTGACTTTGACTAAATCTTGACCAAGGTTGACCCAAGAAGAATTGTGGAGCATGTAATGGCTGCTAAGGGTGGTTCCATGAGGATTTGGGCCCAATTTAGAAAATTAGGCCATTAGTGGGCCATTAGTGGGCTTGGGAAGTCTACCTAGGGTGGGCCTTTCATGTTATGATTTTGGGCTTTAGACATGGACCTATTTAGACCAGCGGTAAAATGGTCATTTTACTCTAAGAAGGATTATTGGGTTTTTCCTAATTGATATGTGGGTACTAATAGCTCGCGGAGCCGAAGGATCAGCAGTTCGGGGATTTGCCAGTTAGCAATCAGAGGATTATTCGGGGACTTCAGCAGTGCGAGGTGAGTTTCCCTTTATGTGAACGGGTCTAAGTCACCAATTTTGGTTTGTATTTAAACATGTAGGATTATGTTCTAGACTAGAGTTCGATGTCGGGTGGCACCCGATGAATGATTATGTGTATGCTTTCCGGACTGAGGTCCGATGCAGGGCGAGGCCCGAGGAATATTTATACGGTTAGTTATACTTGTTGTATGTGTGATACTTGTATGTGCCTAGTAGGGAGATGAGTGTGGGCGGGGGCCCGTATCTCATCACTAGCTGAGTGTGGACGGGGTTCCATATCTCATCATTAGCAGAGTAGAGGCTGGGCCCATGATAGGCGAGGCCTTAGTACTGTAGCTTGTAGTACCTTGTATGATTCTTTATCTACTAGCATGATTATATGATATTGTTTGTATATGTATAGCGGGCGGGGCCCAGTGACAGGCGGGGCCTGGGAGAAACAGATTTGTATACCGAGCGAGGCTCGATGCCAGGCGGGGCCTGATGTCGGACACTGTCTGATGTCGGACGGAGCCCGAGGAAGGAGCGGGGGCTAGTATGTGGTTAGATATATGGTATGTGGTACGTTGGGGAACTCACTAGCCTTCGTGCTTACGGTTTTCAGTTTTGGTTTCAGGTACTTCCAATTAGAAAGTGAAGGGATCGGGGTGACTGCATTGCACACACCAAGATGTTTAGTGTAGGATGTTTACCCTGATATTTTGTTATGAAACTTTGATAATAATGTTTTGAAATACGGTGACTCTTGTTTTGATGCAATGGTTTTATAATATTGGTTTTATGTAATGGTTTAAAACGAAATTTTTTGTCATGATTTTATGAATGTTACAATATATATACACACACACACACACACAAACACATGTATGCCATCAAGTCCTAACAATTACGAATGGATTACCGACAAAATTAAATTACTATGAAATTGTATAATTTTGTGTATAATATGTTATTAAAAGGATCGATTTGTAATATATCAGATGGCCTAATTGCTAATCTTGTTCATCGAAAATCTCTATCTTTTCTGTTGGATAGTTAATAAGATTTCTGATACATAATTCACGAGCTTGTTCATCGAAAATACTTATGTTTTCTATTGGGGTGTTGTTCTATGTATCTCCATAGTTCATTGGTTTCCTTCATGCACCCCCTTCTTTGTCATTATGTAGTCTTTAAAACCCTTTGTGATTAGACATATTTTATTTTTTTGTTGTTTTTTGATTTGTCTTTTTTGTCTTTTATTATTATTATTATTATTATTATTATTATTACTATTATTATTATTATTATTATTATTATTATTATTATTATTTGTCACACCCGTGGACAATGGTGGAATCGTCGGGGCAGCAACGTCATTTAAATATCATGGTCATAGCATACTTTGAATAGTATATAAACAATAATAAATTACAGTATTGAAGAAACACGTCTTACGTCATTACAATAACCGTTGCATATCCTCAAAGATGAATAATAATTTCGACAAAACATATGCTATACCAAAAGTACTGAATGTAAGATCCATAATATCCAGGATTGAACTCTTGCGCCTTAATTACCTGAGAATACATGTTTAAGATATGTCAACAAAAATTGCTGGTGAGTTCTACAGGTTTTGACTCCGTGTACTTTCATGATTAAGAATGTTATTTCATATAAACTTGATTATTATAAAATAAAGTATATCTTTCACATAATATGCCTAAAACTATTTGTTTATTCCTTTGACATTTCATGTAGAAAATACATTTGTTTATGTGCATAACTTATAAGTGTGTACACAATGGGAAGATTGTGTCGTGATGCTTATTAAGTATTAGTTCACTTAATCTCATTAATTGACACTTGACTGTGTGAGCAAAACATTTCTACTACGCACAGTCATATTTCAACCCATATAGGTAAACTAACTCCACATATAATTATCATCCCAATTCAATGTGTGCATTTTAATGAACTCCAGGGATCTATGACGATCCTATATCCGAACTATGGACGTAAAAGCCTCTAGGGTAGCACTGAAGGTAGCACTAGATGGTGTTGAGAACAACGGGTAGCACTGGACCGTGCTGACAACAACGGGTAGCATTGGACCGTGCTAAGAACATTTACTAGCGGATGATCGAACCGTAGAAGTCTAGTAATATGAAACTTATATGCGTCGTTAGTCGTTCCTTATGGATTAATAGTTATTTAATATAGGATTTCTACTAAGTATCGACGTCTTACTTTTCGCAAAACCGAAGATAATTCATAAAAGTGAACCCGGGTACATTCGGTCCTCACATAGGCATACTAGTTCTACAATTTTCGTTTCCAGTTCACAAGACTATTATAAGTATTTATCATTTAGGAAAAATGATATCTAAACTATTATTAATTTCTAAGACTTACCATACTTACCACATTTCAAAGTAATATTATAAGCCATAATAATATCTGGATAGATCGTCGAAAGTGTTAACAATAATGTCATGTAAGAAACGTGACACTTTATAGGATGTACCTTTTTTTTGATAAAATGATTTTCAAAACCTGAAATTTAATAATCTATCATATCGTGTGTAATGAATTTCATGATCTTATAGGATGACTTATATTTTCATAGAAATTATAAAAATATAATATATATGATTCTTGAGCTTATTTTACATATCGATATATTGCAATTTAGTTTTTATTATAGCAACTAATAACATTTATATAAGTACACTTTGATTTTTCTTGACGTTTTAGGTAATACCCTATTTTTTTTACAAGGACATGTTTAATACCATGCTTAAACTATCAATCATGTTGTTATACACATTACCCACATACTTAACTTTTCACACACTAAGGGTATAAGTTTCATAAGCATTCTTATTTCTTAAATCATTAGGATAATGTAATATTGGTCAAGAGTTTTGTCAAATCATTTAGACTCACACTTCATAATATGCCACTGTGATATGTTTTTCAATAAAATATATCCACAATCTTATATGTACTGGTAATGATTTTTACAACTAAATTTACCCATTTCTCAAACTTTTAACCACAAAACAAATAGGATGAATTTTAGAATGTTAAAGCTTGTAAATCACTATGAAACTCGACATATGAACATGTACTCTCCCCAAGGTTGAAAAATCTTAAAATGGAGCCGTCAAAACTCACATTTGAAGTGTGTTCTTGCTCGGATTTTCGTTTATCTTCCCGGGAAACTTCTCATCTTGACTTTTAACCAACTATCAAAAGGAGACCCTACAATTGTAATGGTTCTAAAACCCACTAAAATGATGAATTTTGGGGCTGTTCTTGGACCGAAAGGGTGAGAAAATTAAACACCACCACTGTTTTGGTGGTTCTCAGCAGCAAGGGGTTGGAAGTGGCTTTTTTGGTGACCTCTTTGTTGCCTCCTGTTTCTGTTTTGGCAGGGAACATATGAAAGAGAAAAAAGGCAGGAGGAATGAAGCAATCTGGGGTTTGTTTGGTTGGTTTGATCAACTGGAAAGAGGGGGAGCATGAGGTTGCGGCCTCTTGTTGATTATTGAGAAAAAAAAAGACCATTTATGAAGGTGTTCTTAGTTTTTCATGAAGCAGAAAAAGAAGAGAGAAATGGATAGTATTAGAGTGAGCTTGAGGCTGTTCAAATATGAATGGAAACTCAAGTACGTAGGACATTTATTCTCAATTATGAGTGTACTTTAGAGGATATTAACAAGCAATATCAAGACTTTTTCATCATGCATGTACTATGTCTAACTTATGGGTGTAGGGTGGAGTGAGGGAGGTTACAAAAAAATGTGGGGAGGTGAAAGAAAAGAGTTGTGTATGATGACTTCGACTTCTAAAGTCATTTTAAGTAGTACTTTATTTAGAAATGCAAGCAAATGTCCCATCTTTCCATTATGTGTTTTATGTAGGTTTTAAGATACAAAAAAGAAAATGTAACACTTGTGACATTAACCATATGTATGAAATAGTTATATTTATCTTACCATATGATATTGTACCAAGGCTATCACTATAGATTCCAAAAAAAAATAATGATCTATGATTTGTAATAATGGTTTATGAGTAACTATATACCCACTTTCTTCGTTAGTAGTCATAAAAGTGTCTTTAACAAATTGGAAATTGTATTAGTTGAATTATTTTACTTGTTATACTAAATTTGTGGCTTTTGACAATTGTCATGTTGTCGATTACAATTTAATTTATCAAAATTATCTAACGTATAATATCTTATATCACATTTATTATGGGATGTACGCTAGAATAATATATTTCTAAATACTAGGCCTTCACTTGTTTCAATCAGATTGAAACGACCCAAAATACGATCCAAAATTTTTTGTTTAAATAGTACTAAAAGCTAACAATCATCCATAATATATAATGAAACCGTACGTCACAAATCTCAAAAAGTTATAATAGATGTGTCATGACAAAAGAACTGTATCAACATATCATAGCATCTGAAATAAACTCCCAGGATAAAAGCTGAAGTTGTGGTGTGTGCGATGCCATCATCCCGAGCTCTTCCCTTTGTTAGCGGAAGTACCTGAAACCAAAACTGAAAACTATAAGCACGAAGCTTAGTGAGCTCCCCCAAACTACCACATACCATACAACAACACATAAACAACTATTGGGCCTTGCCCATTGCATCGGACCAAAGTCCGGAAACTGCATCGGACCGAAGTCTGGAACTAACCAGGGCCTTGCCCTCTGCATCGGACCGAAGTCCGGAACTAACTGGGACCGTGTCCCCTGCATCGGACCGAAGTCCGGAACTAACTGCATCGGACCGAAATCTGGAACTGACCGGGACCGTGTCCCCTGCATCGGACCAAAGTCCGGAAACTGACTGAGCATAACATAGCATAAACATATCAACTAGCATAAGCACATATACTGCATACTGCATCGGACCGAAGTCCGGAACACATAGCACAAAGACATGCTTGAATCACAAAAACATCAAGCACATTGAACTACTGCATCGGACCAAAGTCCGGTACTACTGCTAACTAAACGGGCCGGCATTGTGGCCGTAGACCCGTTCCTACTGGAAGGAAACTCACCTCCTAACGTTGGCTGCCGAGATGCTAAATCTGAAACTGCCTGACCGCTGCTCCGGAACTCCCCGGCTACAAATCCCATAAACACTAAATCAAAATGTTGATAACAATTCTCAGGGTAAAATGACTATTTACCCCTGGGCAAGTCAAAGTCAACTTCCTGGTCAAAGTCAACTTCCTGTTGATCGGACTCGCCGAGCCCCTCCATTACTAACTCTGACTTTAACTCACCGAGTCCCTTTCCGACTCACTGATTCACCCTAAACTCACAAGTCGAAGAAAGACGGGGGACTCGCGACTCGACTCGTCGAGTCCGAAGAACAACTCGTCGAGTCCTAACGTGCAGATTCCATACAATCGATTCTAATCCCTTCCAGAGCATCTAACTCGCAGATCTAAGCTCCTGGGACCATCTGAACACGTAAAGTTGCTAACTTCACGTGTAACTAAGAAGGAATGAAGTTATTTCCCTCAAACTCTACTTTAATCGGGAAAACTCATCCGACTCGCCGAGTTGTATGAACAATTCGTCTAGTCTAAGGCAATCTTCATTGGACTTGTCGAGTTGCTCATCCAACTCGTCGAGTCCACGGCTATCTTCATATGACTCGCCCAGTCAACCTTGAGACTCGCCGAGTCCATTCAGTCCATTTTCCATACAGACCTGATTTGAGCCATGCAGCGGCTCCAAATCACATATCCAAGTTTCTAGGGCATGCTTATCACGTAAAGTTGCAAACTTTACGTGCATGCATGGCTTTAAAGGCTTCAAATGCCAAATCTAAGCTTTTAATGGGGTTCCAAGCTCAAGAGGGACCTCAATCACGACCACAACTGAAACTTTACACTTCTATAATGCAATAAGGGTCCAGATCTGAAGTATAACCCGACCATAAGGCTTCTTCACAAAGGATTTGGGGTTTTGGGGCTTAAAAGCAACAATTTGGGGACAAACAAGATCTACTAGATCAATAAGCAAGATGGAGACTTTATTACCAGAAAAGATGGTCGCAAATGAGTATGTTCCAGATCTACTTCTTCTTCCTTGAACTCTTCAACCTTCTCCTTCTTCTACTTGCTCCAAAATGCACCAAAAGTTCCTTCACAAGGCAACAATCACTCACACACTCTTTAAGGAGGCTACGGTTTGATAAGAAATGCTCTGAGGGTGATGGAGGCGAGGTTGGGGCGCATAAATGCATTTAAATAGGGTGCAAACCCTTAAAATTAGGGCTTCATCCAGACAGACGGACTCGCCGAGTCCCAGCATATGGACTCGTCGAGTAGTCGACTCAATTTGCGTGATCATCCCGTCTCTACTCGACGAGTCGGGCTACAGACTCGTCGAGTACCCCTTAAGAAATGAAAATACTTATTTAAATTACATACCAGAAAATGGGGCATTACAACTCTCCCCCACTTATCTTAGACTTCGTCCTCGAAGTCCGCTGCTGCTAAATCTGAAAATAACTCTGGGTAATGCTCCCTCATCTCCCCCTCGGACTCCCATGTCCACTCTGAACCCTTATGGTGCTGCCACTGCACCTTCACTAACTGAACCACCTTGTTCCTCAAGGTCTTCGTCTTTCGATCTAAGACCGCAACTGGTCTCTCGATATAATTCAGGCTGCTATCAACCTGAATATCCTCCAAGGGTACCACTGCTGACTCGTCCACCAAACACTTCCTCAACTGAGAAACTTGGAAAGTGTTGTCGATCTGGCTAAGCTTCGCAGGAAGATCCAACCGATAAGCAACCCGACCCACCCGGGCCAAAACCCTAAAAGGACCAATGAACCTCGGGCCCAGCTTGCCCCTCTTCCGGAATCTGATAACACCCTTCCAGGGTGATACCTTCAGGAGGACCATATCGCCCACCTGAAACTCCAAGTCCGAACGCCTCCTGTCGGCGTAACTCTTTTGTCGACTCTGCGCAGTCTGCAATCTGCCACGGACCTACTGGATCAACTATGTGGTCTTGAGCACCACCTCGGTGCTCCCGATGACTCGCTGACCGAACTCACCCCAACAAATCGGGGTCCTACACTTCCTCCCGTAGAGCATCTCGAAAGGAGGGCGGTCAATACTAGCGTGGTAACTGTTGTTATACGAAAATTCCGCCAAAGGAAGATACGTATCCCAACTGCCACCAAAATCTAGGACACATGCCCGAAGCATGTCCTCGAGAGTCTGAATCGTCCTCTCGCTCTGCCCGTCCGTCAGGAGGTGGAAAGCGGTGCTAAAATGAAGACGAGTCCCCATCTCGTCATGAAACCGCTTCCAAAACCTGGAAGTAAAACGGACGTCTCGGTCTGATACTACTGATACAGGCACTCCATGTCGTGCCACTACCTCGCGCACATAGATATCGACTAGCTTCTCGGCTGATATGCTCTCCTGAATCGGTATGAAATGCGCGCTCTTGGTCAGCCGATCCACTATAACCCAAATCGAGTCAACTCCATGTGCGGTCCTGGGAAGCTTAGTGATGAAATCCATAGTGATATCCTCCCATTTCCACACAAGAATGTCTAACAGCTGCATCTTGCCGTGGGGTCTCTGGTGTTCTGCCTTGACCTTCCTGCAGGTCAGGCATCTCTCTACGTACCAGGCTACATCCCGCTTCATGTAGGGCCACCAATAATCGGGTCGAAGATCTCTATACATCTTCGTCGCCCCTGGATGGATGGAGAACCGGGATTTGTGGGCCTCATCCATCAACACCTGTCGTACTCCTCCCCAATATGGCACCCAGACTCTCCCATGAAGGGTTAACAATCCTCGACTGTCATAGTCGAAAGAAGCTACTCGGCCCACAATCCTCTCACACTTCTGCCTCTCCTCCTTCAGGCCCTCGACCCGTGCTTCTCTAATCTGCTCCAACAGTGGAGTAATCACCGACATCCTCAGACATATATCTCTGATTGGTGCCGCCATCGCCTTGCGGCTCAGGGCGTCAGCCAGAACGTTGGCCTTGCCCGGATGATAAAGGATCTCATAATCGTAGTCCTTTACCACATCTAACCATCGACGTTGCCTCATGTTCAAATTCGGCTGGTCCATGAGGTACCTCAGACTCTTGTGATCCGTGTAAATGGTACAGCAGACCCCATAGAGGTAATGTCTCCAAATCTTGAGGGCAAACACCACTGCCCCTAGCTCTAAATCGTGTGTCGGATAGTTAGCGTGGTGAGGCTTCAACTGTCTAGAGGCATAAGCTATCACATGCCCTCGCTGCATCAACACTGCTCCCATCCCTGTGATCGAAGAATCACAATAGACTACAAAGACATCCACTCCTTCTGGCAGGGTAAGAATCGGTGCCTCGCACAATCACAGTCTGAGGGTCTCAAATGTTGCCTGCTGCTCAGGCCCCCAGCGAAACACCACCGACTTCCTAGTCATTCGGGGTAAGTGGAACTGCTATCTTGGAGAAGTCCTGGATGAATCTCCTGTAGTACCCTGCCAACCCTAGGAAGCTCCGAATCTCAGATGGAGACCTCGGGACCTCCCACTGCATCACGGCCTCTATCTTGGCCGGATCCACCAATATCCCCTTCTGGTTGACGAGGTGTCCAAGGAACTACACCTCGCGCAACCAGAACTCGCACTTGGAGAACTTCGCAAAAAGTCTCTCCCTCCTCAAAGTCTCTAGCACCTCCCTCAGGTGCTCCTATGCTGCTCCTGAGTCTTGGAATAAACCAAGATATCGTCAATGAACACTATCATAGAGCGATCCAGCATCGGCCTGCATACGCGGTTCATGAGATCCATGAACGCGGCTGCAGCGTTGGTGAGCCCAAACAGCATCACCACAAACTCATAATGACCATAACGGGTCCTAAAAGCTGTCATCTGAACATCTTCACCTCTGACCCACATCTGATGATAACCGGAGCGCAGATCAATCTTGGAAAACCAAGATGCTCCCTGAAGTTGATTGAACAAGTCATCTATCCTCGGGAGTGGGTAACGGTTCTTCACAGTTACCTTGTTCAACTCTCGGTAATCTATACACATACGGTGCGACCCATCCTTCTTCTTTACAAACAGGATCGGGGCTCCCCATGGTGAACTACTCGGTCTGATGAAACCCTTGTCTAGTAGCTCCTGCAGCTGCGTAGACAACTCCTGCATCTCTGGAGGAGCCAACCGATACGGCGCCTTGGCTATCGGAGCCGCACCCGGAACCAGGTCAATCCGAAACTCAACCTGTCTCTCCGGAGGTATCCCAGGCAAATCCTCCGGGAATACGTCCGGGTAGTCTCGCACTACCGGTACATCGTCAACAGTCACCATGCCCTTCTCCCGGGCATCCAAAACATAGGCGACGTACCCCGCGCAACCCTGCTGGAAGTAGCGCCGAGCTCTCGCTGCCGAGCAAAGAATCGGTCCACGTTGTGGCCTCTCGCCCTGAATCACTAACTCTCCCCCACCAGGGGTGCAGACCCTCACTAGCTGTAGCTCACAATCAATCACTGCCCCATTGGGGCTCAGCCAATCCATACCCACTATAACCTTATTCCCTCGCAGGGGAATAGGAACCAAATCCACTGAAAACTGCTCATCAAATAGTTGCAGCGAACAAGCCCTATGTACTCTCGTGACCCTGACGGTCCTGTCATCAGCTATCTCAACCTCAAGTGGACAATCCAGCTCCCTCGGAGCTCTGCTAAACCTCTTGCTAAGCGCAAGTGAAACAAATGATCGGGTAGCCCCCGAATCAAACAACACTGTAGCTAATATGACGTTCACTAAGAACGACCCCATCACCACATCAGGAGTCGCTCGCGCCTCCTCTGCTGTGATCTGAAAAGCTCTACTCTTCGCCACTGGCGCCTCACTTCGCCCCTGACGGCCATCTGTAATCCTCAATGTTGCAGGGGCAGGTGCTGCCACCTTCCCTGCTGTTGGAAAACTCGGACACTGGGACTTTTTATGTCCCCTCTGATTGCAATGGAAGCAAATCAGATTAGATGTTGCGGTAACGGTGGGAGTAGCTCTACAATCTCTGCTCATATGCCCGGTCCGGCCGTACTTGTAGCGACCGGGACTCCCTGCCTTGCACGCCCCATCGTGCAATCTCCCACACTTGCCACACCGACCGTGGCTCTGCTGACATCTAGATTTGTGATCTGATACCTTGGGCTTTTTGCCCGAACTCCCTATGCCAGATACTGTCTCTGGCTTCCTCTTCTTCTCCATCTCTAAATTAATCTCTCTCTCACGAGCCCTAGCAATCATGTCATCCAGCGTTTTACAGCTGGACCGGCTCACAAACTGGCGGATATCACTCCGCAACATCTCATGATAACGAGCTTTCTTCATTTCCTCGTCAGCTGTGTACTGGGGAACGAGAAGAGCCCTCTCCCTGAACTTGGCGGTAATCTCCGCCACTGTCTCTGTAGTCTGGGTGAGATCCTGAAACTCCCTGGCTAACTGCTGCACCTCGATAACCGGTGCAAACTCAGCTCTGAACCTGGTAGTAAAATCAGCCCAAGTCGTCGCATCAAGTGTTGTGTCATCCCCGATGACATGCCCGATCTCCTCCCACCAGTCTCGTGCCCTATCCTTCAGAAGACAGGATGCTAGTCTGACCTTGTCCCCCTCGGGACATCTGCTGGTGCGGAAAGCATTGGCGACATCCGCCAACCACCTGGTACTCGCTATGGGGTCCCGCGCCCCATGATAGTCAGGAGCTCCACAGGCTCTGAACTCCCTGAAAGTGAGCGTGCGCCACCCCATCATGGTCGCCACCTCAGCACGAAAGGTGCTCAACCTCTCATCCATCAGCTCCAAAATACCCTCCTTGATCGAACCAAAGATCACAGGAGTCTGCTCGAGTATGATGCGAGTAATCTCTGAAGAGAGAAACTCCCTAGTCTGATCATCCAAATGCTCGGCTCCCGAGCCTGGTCCTGATCCCTCACCGGCACCTGAACTGCCGACTGCTGGTCTAGGGCGTGAAACCACCATTCTGAAACACATAACGACAACGTCATAAATACTGATATATCTCGAGGGATCACTATTACTACAAGCTTCCTGGTTTCGCCTTGGCCTTCCTTGATTCAAGTACAGATCCTCTGCTTTCAGTAATATGGGCCCCTACTACCTTCCACATCTATCTGTACCTTTCCCAATAATTGCCTCGACTCCACCAAGTCCCTTTTACTACTACTGCTGATTTCATGCTAATATCGTCATGGGCTTGCCCTAGGGTGATCACCAACCCACTCTCTGCCATCAGCTGCCTAAGAAGTCCCCACTTTCTTCCCCTAACTAGCTTGCGAATACTATTACATATCACTCAGACTATATAATTCTTCGAATGAGGGATCCTACCCTATAACGGTTGGACTCAAACGAGAGCTGCGAAATAGAGCTAGACCTAACCTTCTGAAATTATTTAGTCCTTGCAATATGTAACTTAACATATTCGTTTACTAGTTAGTGAAATAGAACTAGAACTCCTAAAAGCACAAAGCAAGCAGCATTCGGGCATTGAGTACATAATCAAGCGTATACCACTTTGGCTATCATTCTGACTAATCTACACTAGCATACAATGCTAAGCTCATACTATCAGGCATAACCTAACCAGGTTATCCTACTGCTGTCTACTCAATACTAGCATGCAATTCTCATAAAGCTGAAACACATATAGCAGGCACATAAGGCATCCTCCTAGATCCTTAGTCCTATTCTAGCATGTTGTTCTAATGAAACTGAAACTGATAATCATAACATAAGCTTGTATGGGTAATTTGGGAGTACTTACTTGAGCTCGGCTGATCGCATGCACCACACCCGTTTTTAAGAAAACTCTTTTTCTTTCTAAGTTCTTTTCAAATTTCTTTTCGAAAACGTTTCTCTTTTTTTTTAAAAAAATCTTTCACCATTTCCTTAGTTTGAGTTCAGGCACACTCGAAAGTATGCCTGAATCCCTCAAACCAAGGCTCTGATACCAACTTGAAACGACCCAAAATACGACCCAAAATTTTTTGTTTAAATAGTACTAAAAGCTAACAATCATCCATAATATATAATGAAACCGTACATCACAAATCTCAAAAAGTTATAATAGATGTGTCATGACAAAAGAACTGTATCAACATATCATAGCATCTGAAATAAACTCCCAGGATAAAAGCTGAAGCTGTGGTGTGGGCGATGTCATCATCCCGAGCTCTTCCCTTTGTTAGCGGAAGTACCTGAAACCAAAACTGAAGACTGTAAGCACGAAGCTTAGTGAACTCCCCCAAACTACCACATACCATACAACAACACATAAACAACTATTGGGCCTTTCCCATTGCATCGGACCAAAGTCCGGAAACTGCATCGGGCCGAAGTCCGGAACTAACCAGGGCCTTGCCCTCTGCATCGGACCGAAGTCCGGAACTAACTAGGACCGTGTCCCCTGCATCGGACCGAATTCCGGAACTAACTGCATCGGACCGAAATCCGGAACTGACCGGGACCGTGTCCCCTGCATCGGACCGAAGACCGGAAACTGACTGAGCATAACATAGCATAAACATATCAACTAGCATAAGCACATATACTGCATACTGCATCGGACCGAAGTCCGGAACACATAGCACAAAGACATGCTTGAATCACAAAAACATCAAGGACACTGAACTACTGCATCGGACCAAAGTCCGGTACTACTGCTAACTAAACGGGCTGGCATTATGGCCGTAGACCCGTTCCTACTGGAAGGAAACTCACCTCGTAACGTTGGCTGCCGAGATGCTAAATCTGAAACTGCCTGACCACTGCTCCGGAACTCCCCGGCTACAAATCCCATAAACACTAAATCAAAATGCTGATAACAATTCTCAGGGTTAAATGACTATTTACCCCTGGGCAAGTCAAAGTCAACTTCCTGGTCAAAGTCAACTTCCTGTTGACCGGACTCGACTAGTCAGGGCGCAGACTCGCCGAGCCCCTCCATTACTAACTCTGACTTTAACTCACCGAGTCCCTTTCCCACTCACTGATTCACCCTGAACTCACAAGTCGAAGAAAGACGGGGGACTCGCGACTCGACTCGTCGAGTCCGAAGAACAACTCGCCGAGTCCTAACGTGCAGATTCCATACAATCGATTCTAATCCTATCCAGAGCATCTAACTTGTCACACCCCCAAACCAGAACGGCGGAAACGTTCGAGGGCGGATGACTTCACATAGTATCGAAACAATTGAATACATAGTAAAGAAAGCAAACACAACCATCATATATATAATTTAAAAGTTACATTGTTGTAAGATACTTGTTTCAAAAACAAATTACAATATGATGACAAAATGAGTTTAAAACTAACGCCTTAGCATCACTTCTCCAAAAGTTGAAGTTTACCTGTATTACTGAATCCCTGAGAAATACAGGTAGATTTGAAAGAGTAGATCAGCATTTAAGCTGGTGAGTTCATAAGTATTTAATGTCCATGTTTGTATAAATTTGAATGAAATTGTTTGTAGATGTTTGAAAACTCCTAGAAAATCCCATATTTCCTACTAGTATAAAAGTAGTCTTCTACAAGACCCGACTGTTTTGGATGTTGTTTCTAAAATTCCAATATTTTTCCATAAGTGTATGGCAATTTAAAAGTTCCAAATACGATAATGCAATGGTGTTTTTCATGCCTAGAATAGTAGAGTTATGTATGTATAAAATCGCTAAAGCATTTGATAACCCCGTAAATCAACGTGTTTTTAATACTCCGTGTGAGTTCTACAACCATGCTATTGACCCAGACTGCCTGTAACAACGTTCTTCAGGCATTGGAGTGTTATAACGTTTGTCACCCCAGACCTGCCGGTCTAACTGTAGCTAACAGTTTAGGTGCGGGATTGTCAATCCCGTATAGATCTATACACAAGTATCACGCTCTCCCTACAAGAGATTATGGTATATAATACAGGACTTTAACTGCATACTCGAAAGTACGTGAAGTTGAACGTCTCATAAAACTTAGTATCAAATAGATTTACGTATGAAAAGCTCATTTGTTCTTGTATATGAAAGTATTTCTTTGATATAGTAATTATAGTATTTAAAACCTCTTGAATATCTAGTAAACTATACCTATTATAGTTTTTCTCAAATGTATGATTCTTTGTATGATAACCCTAGTGCAGTATCAGCTTGGTATGTAAGTATAACATTTATAATAACCCTATTGAACATTTATTTACCAAAATATAAATGAAGTGTTTGATATTCGTATAACAACATGTTTATATTCTTAAAGGACAAGATGTTATTGAATAGGTGTTGCATGCGAACATTTTCATATGATAGTTAAGAATCACATATGATTTGTTATGTAAAGATAAGTGTAGTAAAAGCTTATTGTTTTCCACACGAGAGTAACCGTGTGTTTACTTGTATTTCCCCCCCTTTGAAAGCGTATAATAGCATTTATAAAGTGTTTGAAAAAGTAATTGTAGGGGTATGAACTCACTTGATAGATAGAAGAAGGTGAAACGATAACTGAGCAGAACTTCGACTATGGAAAGTTGAATTTCTCGGGATTCTCGGGTGTCTCGGGAGTGAAAAACCTTCCTTTGGAACTTGGGTATGAAGACCGGGGCTTCGGAATGGCTTCGGGGTGTTTAAACGCAGAGCTTCGGCACGAGGGAGAGAAGAAATGAGCAAGGAAACTCAACACCTTTGGCTGCTATTTATAGCCCCAAATTGGGCGCCACGTCGTGGTACACCTCACCACGTCGTGGTGAGGGATTCTATCCTCTTCCGTTGACGAGACGTTTGCTGACGCACCTAGCACCCATCAGTCACAATACCACGTCGTGGGCTTTTTCACCACGTCATGGTAGGCCTGACAGCCACGGATTTCGGGTCTCGAACTTGTAAAATGCATAAATTTCGCGTACGAGCTTCGATTTCGACGTTCTTTATATGCACGCGAAGGTGAGAATATACTCTACAACTCTCGTTTAGACTTCGTCGGCTAATTTTGGCTTTAATTTTTATTATTTATTTTTAACAGGCCGGGACACGAAAAGTCCGTTAAAAATCCATAACTTCTTCATATGATGTCCGTTCTCGTCAGACTTTATACTGTTGTGCTACTATTGTTGAAATCTTCGATTCTCATTTAGGTTGTATCGGCTAAAAATCTCTCGATCTCTATTTCGAGTATTTTAGCTGTCTGCTGCTATATCCGAAACTTGGAAAAATCATAACTTCCTCATACGAAGTCAGATTTGGACGTTCTTTTTATGTATGTTCACGGTTTAATGATATCTACGACTTTCATTTAGATAATTAAGGTTAAAAAGTATTTTATTAAAACTTCACGTTTTACGTTTAATCGTATTGACGGTTTTGCTGTGAATCTTAGGTTGGTCATAACTTCTTTGTTATAACTCGGATTTTAGTGTTCTTTATATTTCTGAAAACCTTGACATGATAACTATCATTTTAGGCAACCCAATAGAGACTTTTGAACATTTTATTTTTGACGCTAATTCCATTATATCAAAAGAGATTACAATTCTTGACTTTTTAGGTCATTACATTGATTCGAAATATCGGGTTGTCACATAACTCGCAGATCTAAGCTCCTGGGACCATCTGAACACGTAAAGTTGCTAACTTCACGTGTAACTAAGAAGGAATGAAGTTATTTCCCTCAAACTCTACTTTAATCAGGAAAACTCATCCGACTCACCGAGTTGTATGAACAACTCGTCGAGTCTAAGGCAATCTTCATCGGACTCGCCGAGTTGCTCATCCAACTCGTCGAGTCCACGGCTATCTTCATATGACTCGCCGAGTCAACCTTGAGACTCGCCGAGTCCATTCAGTCCATTTTCCAAAAAGACCTGATTTGAGCCATGCAGCGGCTCCAAATCACGGATCCAAGTTTCTAGGGCATGCTTATCACGTAAAGTTGCAAACTTTACGTGCGTGCATGGCTTTAAAGGCTTCAAATGCCAAATCTAAGCTTTTAATGGGGTTCCAAGCTCAAGAGGGACCTCAATCACGACCACAACTGAAACTTTACACTTCTAGAATGCGATAAGGGTCCAGATCTGAAGTATAACCCGACCATAAGGCTTCTTCACAAAGGATTTGGGGTTTTTGGGCTTAAAAGCAACAATTTAGGGGCAAACAAGATCTACTAGATCAATAAGCAAGATGGAGACTTTATTACCAGAAAAGATGGTCACAAATGAGTGTGTTCCGGATCTACTTCTTCTTCCTTGAACTCTTCAACCTTCTCCTTCTTCTACTTGCTCCAAAATGCACCAAAAGTTCCTTCACAAGGCAACAATCACTCACACACTCTTTAAGGAGGCTAGGGTTTGATAAGAAATGCTCTGAGGGTGATGGAGGCGAGGTTGGGGCGCATAAATGCGTTTAAATAGGGTGCAAACCCTTAAAATTAGGGCTTCATCCAGACAGACGGACTCGCCAAGTCCCAGCATATGGACTCGTCGAGTAGCCGACTCAATTTGCGTGATCATCCCGTCTCTACTCGACGAGTCGGGCTACAGACTCGTCGAGTACCC
Source organism: Lactuca virosa (assembly GCF_052849685.1). Classification (NCBI taxonomy): domain Eukaryota; kingdom Viridiplantae; phylum Streptophyta; class Magnoliopsida; order Asterales; family Asteraceae; genus Lactuca; species Lactuca virosa. The sequence continues at coordinate 338,276,867 of NC_136428.1, read as the reverse complement.
CTTAAGAAATGAAAATACTTATTTAAATTACATACCAGAAAATGGGGCGTTACACAGATGGGATTCAAAACTGGGAAAACGCTTTTTAGTGCACTAATTTCTAAAAAAGATCATCGTTATAACACCTTAATCATGGTAATGTGGCAGAAATATGTTGTTGAAGATAAATTTATTAAACTAACAAATAAAGAACAAAGAAAATTATATTATTTCTAATGGTGATGATGTTATTACAATTAACTAGAACATTTCCTTTAAGAACAAAATAATTTGCACATTTCGTACTGCGGCGTGCAAATATTTCTCTTTGGTCCAATACAACAATAACAAAAACTGGTCGGGAGTCGTGGACACACGGGACTAGGTATACAAATACCGCTTATCGTATTCATGCCTGAATGATGAATATTCGAATTTGTTTTCATCATCGTAGATTTTGTTGTTCGATTGTCGTTGTCATTCGTACCAATACCTACATAAGAAACATGTCAAAATAAAAATATACTAATATAATAGATATTGTCTATAAAACAAAGAAATAACATCTTTAGGTCGAAGAACTCCTAACCTAAATTAATAATAGAGAAAAAATGAGCAAATTTAACAATTGCTTATTGATAGACATCTTCAAATGATAAATATATGGGATACATGATATCACAAGCTCTGATGGAGACATTTATAATGAGAAAAAATGAATTATTATTGCAATTAATGTAGTCATTTACTCCCTCCGTCCCAATATTATTGTCCACAAACAAAAAACACACAGATTAAGAAAAACATTAATTACCACTAACTTTATATAATAAAATGACATTTTTGTCATTACTTTGCATTTAATGTTCCATTAAATGCTTAGTTGGTTAAGTAATAATGAGGCGGTATTTTGGTAAAAATGTTATTTATTTTTAGAAGTGGACTATTATTTTGGGACAAACCAAAAATGAAAGATGGACTATAATTTTGGGACAGAGCGAGTATACATTTTTACAGATATAGGAAGAGAGGTAAGTCCAATATGTATAAACTTACATAAACAGAAATTATTTATTTACCCATGATTTTCTATTTTTCTTTTGTTTTTTACCACTTAATGTTTCAGTAACATTATATATATATATATATATATATATATATATATATATATATATATATATATATATAGTGCTATGTTCAAATATTTCTTATATCTATTGTGTGCTAGAATGAACCAAAAAGAATTTAGTAAAATTACATTATTATTTATTCAAATAAAAATATATATTAAATAATTTCCATAATTGTATGTATATTAAATGATATCCATAATTATAATTCTTTTTTAATGGAAACAAATTAAATTTGCCATTAATGACATCACTAATATTCTTTTAGAAAGAATTTGCATCTAAGTTTTCATATATCGGTTCGTGTTTTGTTTTAGGTCCTACTCACTTAAAATAAAACAAAGTTGACTGGAACATGGAGAACGAGAGTGTATTCTACTGGAATATACTCTCATTCTCCTATATTAAACTCGAATTCTTCTAGAGTAAACTCTCGCTCTCCATGTTCCATGCAACTTTGTTGCATTTTAAGTGAGTGAATCCTGAAACAAAACACGAATCTACACATAAAAACCAAGATGCGAATTCATTGTAGAAGAATATTATTGCTGATATTTATAACGAATTTAATTAGTTTCCATAAAAAAAATTATAAATTTGGATATCATTTAATATACATACAATTATGGATATTATTTAATATCTATATTTATTAAACAATAATTTAAATTTTACTAAATTCTTATTGTCAGTTCGAGCACATAATAGATGGGGAACACATGAACCTATATATATATATATATATATATATATATATATATATATATATATATATATATAATTTAGATAATACTCAAACATTACAATAAATGTTAATATAATTTCAATAATGGCCTTTTTGTAATGTTTGACTATTTCTTCGGTATAATTAATTACAATGTTATCTAGTTAGCAAAAAGTCGTTTTTGTGCTGATTTACAAATAGAGACATATTATTCTACCGATCTATTGTATTCTAGTAGTGAGATAGTATGATTACTAATAAAATATCAAAAAGTAAATAACAAATATTTATCAAATGTTTCTTTTTGAGTCATATTTTAACTAGGAAGATTATCATTAATTAAAAGTTTTCTTAATACCGAATAAATCTCATATCTCCATTTAATGGAATATTTTCTTAATATCGCCTTATTTTGGAAACTATAGAATAAAATGAACTTGAAATTTATGATTATGAAAATCTTTTATAAATTTACGGAAAATCCCTAGTTGAAATAGCTGGTATCGAATTCTATTAAATTCAATGTTTTTTTTTTGCGTGATATGTCTCATGATATGTTAGTTACTGAAAAATCGATTGATATTTAACCCAAAATATATTGTTTGTGACTACATACAAGGTAACGAAGTTGTAAAAAATCTCATGTGAGATGTGCCTACATTTTATTTCAAATATTTTAAACATTTTGGTGACCACATGCCCTCCTAAGGGGTTATTTATATGTGGTTACCATAATTTTTTCTAAGTTTAGAGGCTACGATTGTTGGAGATATGTTTTGTGAAACAACAGTCTAGTAAGAATTATACAATAGCCATTTGGTTTCTGCACAAACCATAATCTACACTAAAAATGGAAAACTTATGCGACGAAAATCAAAATTCACATTTGAAATATATAGTATATTTATCTTGTATTTCAAATTAGCTAATTAGGTGATAAAGCTCAAAGAATATAAGTATCACTTGATCTTTTGATTGCTTTAATAAATAAAGTAGACATACATAATCATAAAATCAAGACTTTTTCTGTCAACTCTTTTGATTCTACTCTCTCTGTCTTCCTCTCCCTCCATCTCTCTCTCTCTCTCTCTTTCTCTCTCTCTCTCTCTCTCTCTATATATATATATATATATATATATATATATATATATATATATATATATTTGTCTCCATCTCCCTCTATTTCTTTCTATCTTTGCGGATCAAAAATGAACCCCTACACACATAATGTACATTTTCCTAAGTTTGGAGGCTTCGTTTGTTGAAGATATATCTAGTGAAACAACAATCTGGTGATAATTCTATACTACCCTTTTGGTTTGCATACAAAGCATAATGTACACTAAAAATGAAAAAGTCGAGGGACCTAAATGGTAATTCATATTTGAATTATATAATAATTGGATTAGGTGTTTAAGCCCATAATTATAATCGGTGTGTACTTGACCCGATAGTAGCATGGTCCATTTCGGGTTGCCTTCACCATAACAATTTGATAGATGGATATTGAGTATGAGGTTATTTATGATTTATTAATATATTATAAGTATAATATATTATTTGGAATCATATTATTTAATTAGTATTGATCAAGAATTAATTTATAATTAATTTTGTGATCAAAAGAAACTAATTAAATTAACATATACGAGTTGGCCTAATGGTCCATGGTTTGATTTGTGATGGGCTTATGGATTAATTCATGAAGCATTTACCCAAATCAAATGGATGGGTCATGGGCTAATGTGTACGGATTAGGGTTATCCATGAACCTTGATATTCTATATATATATATATATATATATATATATATATATATATATATATATATATATATGTTGTGCTAAACCTAAAAACCACCACTACTTGAGCACTACTTGTATTCAAAGAGTGAAATTGGTTTCAAGGAGTCTCCATAGCCTCTCTAATAATCCATCTAAATGTTACTTGGTGTTTGTGACTTGTTTGAGGCACAACACTTGGGGTGCTAAGTTCTCACAAGGCCAAAGTCTTTCTAGCAACATCAACAACATCAAGAGGTATGTCTACAACTTGTTTTATGATTCATATGATAAATTTTGTATGCAAGTTTAGGCTTCATGCTTTGGAACCAATGTTGCATGTATAATTAGAGAAAACTTAGATCCAAAGCATTCGGGTTGTATATGCGTCATAGGAATGTTCTAGTACATAAAACCCAACAACAGTATCAGAGCCATGGGTGTTTTCTAGTGTATTGATGCAATTGTATGATTTTTAAAGCTAAAAAACTGCATTTCAGGAATCTGTCAGGGCCAAATCGCCTAGTCTATTGATGAACTCAACGAGTTGGATGAAGTTTGTCTTCAACTCGACGAGTCCTTCATGGTACTCGACGAGTTCATACATATTATGGCAAATCTTGGAATTTTCGGCCTGTTTTGGATTAGGAACACTACCACAAACTGTTTTGGTTTATAAAATTTGCTTTTGATGATATGGTAATGTTAATCCTCATCCAATAACATGATATTTATCAAATTCTAAGATGACTACTTGATTATGTGTAATGCTAGTTATTTGTATAATTTGAAGTTATCATGAAATATGAATCAAATTAGGTCAAATTGGTAAATGATCATCCTATCATAATTGGATTAATTAATTGGATCTATAATTGTTTCTTGAATAATTCCATAACTTGTCCTCAAGTTATGAAATGTGAAAAGTCACACCAATCATGAAACATTAATTTTCATAAGTTATGAAACACCAAGAGTCATCAAAAGTTCATAACTTGTCCTCAAGTTATGGAATTGGAAAGGTCTCATTTATACAACTTTAAAATCCATAAGTTATGAATTTCAAAAGGTTTTGACAAGTTACAAAACGTGCCCTCGAGTTTTGGAACTTGAAAAGTTATATTAATGAAACTTTAATTCCAAACCCTAGAATTTTAAAACTTTAAAACTCAACTCTTATGGACTTTATTACTAGTTAATTAAATGGTTAATTAAAAGAGTATTATTAAATCCATAATCATATGGATTAAGTTTAATTAAATTAAGAGTGTAATTTATTAATAGATTAAACCATCAAGTACTTTAAAAGTTTAAAATACACCCTTATACTATATAAAATAAAAAGTCTAATATATTATATATGTATAATTAAAAAGTCAGTCTTAACGTTAGTAGACCTCATTCAAGAAGCCAGTCTATAAGGGGGTATAAGGTTACTACCTATAACATGGTGGTTTAATGGGTGTCCACTCTCACCCACCGCTTCCTTGACTGGTGGAGGGTCGTTAGCCGAACGGGTAGGATAGGACATTAATTCTCATTAAAAGTATAATGAAAATACTTAAAGTAACTAAACTTCTATAAATTCCCAATCTTAGTTACTTTAGGAAAAATGTGAATTTGGTGCTATTCCATGAAATTGCACTTTACACCTTGTTAAGTCGTTAGTGGAGTGTGTGTGGTTAACCGACACACTAATATGGTCTGACAATGTGTTTCAAAGGGTAGCTAGATGTTAATCATGGATCAATGGAGTGTGTGTGGTTAAGTGGCACATTTATTGGATGATTTGTAACATTAAGTGTACAAAGCTAATTTACATGGTTATTCACACCTTGTTTGTGATCCTCGGTATCCCAGTCACAAACTTGAAGGGCATAACCGAGATTTAAACATGCCATTGAAAAGTTCAATGAATCTCAAAAGAATCTAGGAATTTCAATCCATTAAAACCTAAATCTTCTTTTTCGTTTTTCATGGTGGAAATTGGTAAATCATCATTTACCTACCTTCAAAATATTTTACAATTGGATTACAGAATCCCTCTCCGAATTGTAAAAGGTTTTGTTGGATCCTAGCCTTAATATCTCATGTTGGGTGCTATATTAAGGACTTAAATCAACTAACTTGAATTTCTCTCCTGTAGATGTCTAGTTCAGACAACTATGGTCTTCCCAAATCTTTTGGAAAAATCTTTCCACATGAAGTTGATATTCCCAGAAATCATACTTCACTTCCTCCACCTCCTCCAATAATTCTCCCTAACCCACAAGTTCAAAGAGTTGACAAGTTCAAGGTCACTCAAGCCTTACTTGCAATGAAACATCAAGATGGAAGGTCTGTGTGTACGCATGTTTTGGAGATGAAGTCACACATTGACAGGCTGAGAATGTTAAGAGTCGATGTCTCAAGGAAGCTAGTTGTTGACTTGGTTATTCAGTCACTCCCTGGGTCATATAGTGAGTTCATTCAAGATTACTATATGACAGACCACGACATTACCCTTATTGATCTTACTTATTTGCTAATTGCGGTTGAATCAGCAATGATTTGGCGCAATGGTAAAGCAGACTTGATTGGAAGATCTACTCCCCAAACTTCCATGGACATTGACAATGGAAACATTAGAAGTCCAGAAAAGCTTTCTTTTCCCAATGGAAAGGGATCGGTCATGGTCAAGTCATTTAACCAAATGGTAAAGAGAAAGGCTAAGTCTGAGATAGTCCCGTGTAAAAAGTCCATATGTTTCTATTGCCAAGAGAAAGGGCATTGGTTGCGAAGCTGCCCCATTTACCTAAAGGATCATAAGGATGGTAAAGTCAAAAAGTTTGACTCTACTTCAGGTAAGTCCACTATCTGACTCTATTAACTTCCTATTCGGAGATTCTAAATACATGATGTAATGTAATTACATTTTGATGTTTTGTAGGACCGAAGAAAAGAAAGGAATCTTAAAGGAAGAGTAAGTTGAGTCTGGTCGCGAAGAGATGGATTTCGATCGCATGGTTCAATGATCAGATTTTGTGAGCTGCTGCTAGGAGTTGTGATAGATTGCATAGAAAATGTTTAGAAACATAGTTTTGATTTGTAATTACATTGTAAGGAAAGTTTTTTTGCATTTTATAAATAAAGAAAATTTTAATTTTGTCTCATTTTATATTTATCCTTGCAATGGCTTGTGTGAAAATTTATGTTTCTATGTTTCTATTCGTAAGCAATATTGGAAAAAGGATTTGATTCTTTCGTTTTTGGAAGTGTCAGAATTTACCAAATAAGGGAAGATTCTCATCACCCAAGTTTCAGTTGGATTGAAACTTGGAATCACGCAAATGGTATTGTGTGATGAATGAGAACCATCGTCTTTGGGAAATTAAGACCAATTCCTTGTTCACATGTATATGTGAGTCAAGTGAAGGACTAGGGGATCGGGTACACTTGGTTGTGCGCTGGTCAGGTCCACCACAAAGAATGATAAGACTATTCATCATTATTTACTAAAGTTTAGTAAATATAGTTATACTTACAAGATTAAGTGTAATTCTGAATCATTGCAAAAGTTTCAATGTATGGCAGAACGAAGAAGAGGGAATCAAATTAGGCAGAAAGATAAAAGTTTCTCCAATCTGAAAACATGGGAAAGTACTTTAGTATCGTGTTTTATGATCATCTTAGTGATTATGAAACCATATCACAATTGATCCTCTAAGGACATCTTAGTGCATTTGTATAGCTAAGAAGAGGAATCGAGAATTGTTGAAATGGTTAAATCAAAAAGTGAATCATACTTTGTTCCAAAAATTGAGTCTTAGAGACATTCTCCAAGATCGAGCCTTGAGTGATATAATCTTAAAAAAGGTTTATAACACTTATCAAAATGTAGAGTAAAATGTTTTCTACTCTTATACATTTGAAATTGGTAAGTTGTGATGTTTTGGATAAAACAGAGACCAACTAAGACCAATTGTGTGAAGTGTTTATCTTGTTAAGAATCTGCACTAACTCTTGAATATTTGTTTGTCAAGTAATGTTTCTTGACAAAGAGAATCTTATATGTCAAGAAGTCAGTAGGAGACTTAAATGTCTTGAATAGTTTCAAGGAATAATCAAGAGTAAACCTATTGCTGATCACTAGCACATGACTTGAGGTTTATAACCTATAATGTTGACATATTCTTGTTTTTGTGCTAGTTCCAGTTGAAGTTGACTATGCATGTGAGTTCTATGAGTTCTCAATTGTTTGCATAAGGCAAAGCATCTGGATTAGTGAAAGTACATTGATCAGTAAGGGTGAGCTGCTAAGAAACTAGGAAGACATGGTAGTCCCTTGTGCTGCCAAGTGGAAAGAAATTAAGATTGAACAAGTTTTGTCCATATAAGTTTGGATTTGTTACTAACCATGTCTTGTGATTATGGTTATGACAAATTCACATGGATAGGAACACATACACCATAAAAATCTAAGTGTCATAAGGTTTCTCTCCAATTCATGAAAATGATTGTGAGGAAACACTTTCACTAAGTAGATTTTAAAGAGATAGCAGTTGTGTTAATTGCATTCTCAAATTCGTTTATGACTACGACATCCCTCTTCATAGTTCGAATTGTGAGAAATAGCAAAAGGTCTAAACATTTGAGACTTATTGATGTAAGTTCTAAAATTGTTTAGACACACATATGAGTTATCTAAGGAAAGGTGTATGAGTTTGAGAAGCCTAGATAAAGTCTTATCGAAGCATCTTGTTTATGAAATCTGAACTTTGGTAAGAAAGTCAACAAGTATTGATTTCTAGAAGTCCAACTTATTTCTGCGTACATGTCAAAGCTAGTGGGAGCATAAGTGTTATGCTAGTAAGATAATAATTATTATGCTAGTGGGAGTATAGTTATTATGGTAAGTGTTGCAAGTTAGCAATGTTAATTATAGAAAACAAAAAGTTTCAAACCGCAAATTGTAGGGTTTGAAAAGTTGTTTTGCTATAATTAAGGAAGAGGAATTCACACTTCATTTCAAATCTTAAAGCTTAGATTGATATTTTAATCTAATTTAGTCAAAGATATATGAGTACCATGTTGAAATGATTCAACATTGGAAATTCTATATATGGAAATATTATAGCAAGAGACTGGTCAAGCATCATGTCTCTATGTAAGACATTATGACTCGTATCTCATACGCTTCGAGTATAGGGTCGATTACATATGCTATAATATTCGCCTGTTCTAATTTTCCAAATGCCCAGGGCCTTAAGAGGGAAAAGGACTAGAACCGGGAATGACTAAAGTAGTTAAACAACTGTAAAGGATGATCTAAAGTTCGCCGAGGATTGGTTGTTTAAGAGCAGTTGGAAGTATAGTAATAGATAGACCATATCGACATTATTATGAATAGACAGGATTTTATTAACAATGAGTTGTCATATGGAAAATATGGAAATGTTTCCATAATGGGAGTTGGATATTAGGAATCTGTGTGTTGAAACTTTATGCAAGAAGGATGTTCAAAGGAATGTACTTTGAATGTGAGACTTCATATATATGGAATTGTCTTGTAACAATCTCCAGTGGAATACATTGTAATTTCATTGCCCAAGTCTTGTGACTTTGGTTCATTGACTTTACATAAGGATCATTGTAGGTTATGTTCTAATAGTGGTAAGAATTTGGTATTCTTACACTTATGATAAGGATTTGGAATTGTGAAATGAGCATCATTGAAAAGCTTTCAATTGATCTATTTCACAAAGAAAGGGCCATAGATAAACATAGTGTGCATGCGTGAAGCATGGGATAACTATTGTCTTAATTCAAGTATAAGGTTGATAAATCAAAACATTATACAATGAATAATGTGTAATCAATATGGTGATCAAATAAAAGGTATCTTTATTTATATTCAAAAGTCTTGAGACCATATTGGATTCTATTATTCTTGTGTTTTATTTTTCATGTTTTGACTTCCAGAATAATAAGATTATTCGAACTATCCACAGTCGATCATACTTTGGAAGTAGGTTATGAATGTAGACTTTCATGAATGGGTTTATTATATGATTATCTAAGGTGTTAGACATTGCAAAGTTTGCTACAAACATTCATGAGTGCTTATGAAATAAGATTTAAGTATTGGATTTAACCCACACTCACATGAATCACTTCATGGAATTTATCACGAGTGATTGTGAGATGATAATATCATATAGTCTTCAAACTAAGAAATATGATTTGTTGATTATGAGTTGGTTGTGAATTGATAGTATGAAAACGCATCAGTAACTCGATGTTATAAAACGTGTTGTTGTGTATGATTCAATGATTAGTTAGTACAAGCATATGAGTCGAAGTTTATTTGTTCCTTTTATCCTAAGAGGATTAAAAGCGATATCTTGGGCCCCTCGATGATTTTGTTTTGACTTATGTGACGGGCCCGGTCAGGCCTCAATTGATGTGTTCAATTAAGTTCTATGTCTAACTAATCAGAAAATCGGGAAACAAACAGTGGACAATGAGTATGACATTATTCCATTTCTTTGTCCACGCGATATCTTGTAGAACAGAGGATTGTATGATCACTTATCTAATGGACGCAATAGAGTTCGACAACGGCCTTTTGAGAGGTACGATTGCTAATCTGATTTTAAGTTACAGTTGACAATTATAGTTATTAGACTTATCCAAGTGAGAGACTGTTGGATTAGGTGTCTAAGCTCATAACTACAATTGGTATGTACTTGACGCGATAGTAGCATGGTCCATTTTGGGTTGCCTTCACCATAACAATTTGATATATGGATATTGAGTAAGAGGTTATTTATGATTTATTAATATATTATAAGTATAATATATTATTTGGAATCATATTATTTAATTAGTATTGATCAAGAATTAATTTATAATTAATTTTGTGATCAAAAGAAACTTATTAAATTAACATATATGAGTTGGGCTAATGATCCATGGTTTGATTTGTGATGGGCTTATGGATTAATCCATGAAGCATTTATCCAAATCAAATGGATGAGTCATGGGCTAATATGTATGGATTAGGGTTATCCATGACCCTTGATATTCTACACACACATACACACACACACACACACACACACATATATATATATATATATATATATATATATATATATATATATATATGTTGTGCTAAACCTATAAACCACCACTACTTGAGCACTACTTGTATTCAAAGAGTGAAATCGGTTTCAAGGAGTCTCCATAGCCTCTCTAATAATCCATCTAATTGTTACTTGGTGTTTATGGCTTGTTTGAGGCACAACACTTGGGGTGCTAAGTTCTCACAAGGCCAAAGTCTTTCTAGCAACATCAACAACATCAAGAGGTATGTCTACAACTTGTTTTATGATTCATATGATATATTTTGTATGTTAGTTTAGGCTTCATGCTTTGGAACCAATGTTGCATGTATAATTAGAGAAAACTTAGATCCAAAGCATTAGGGTTGTATCTGCACCATAGGAATGTTCTAGTACATAAAACCCAACAATAATATCTTTATCTTTTAATTCAAATGAGCTAATTACATCACAGAGTTAAACGAAGATAACTATCACTTGATTTTTTGTTCTCTTTAATATATCTAGTAGCTAGACATATTAATATGATCAAGACATTTTCCCTCTACTCTTTTGATTCTACTCTCTCTCTCTCTCTCCCCCCCCCCCCCCACACACACATAACAAATGAAGGAATACACTCTTGGTTTTCATGATTCTCGTGCAAGAAGGTTGGAAAAGCAAGTCATCTTCAACTTGATTATCGCTTTGGTTTGCAATTTAATAAAAGGGATACTCTGTTGAGTCCTTTCATCTCCTAAAATAAAGAGGTAAACAACACCTTCCATCATATTCTTATTGTGTTACTTTGAGTTAAAATATCCATGATCCTAACTTCATTCTTGGTGAACGAATGATTATGGCATTTGCTACATTCTTGTCATTTGTTATTTTCCGCTAGATGCAATAATGGAATCAAAGTCAAGTGTTCATGAATACAAACACAATTAAGAATTTTTTTTATTTTCTTCTTTTTTATTATTGAAATTGATTGGTATGATTTTATACATACAAAATACAAGTTTTGTGTATAAAATATACAAAACGATTTTCATACTTTGAAACAAAAATTAAAGAAAATAGATGATTAAACTGGAAAAAACAAAAAACAAAAAACAAAAAATATAGATGATGATAAAAGGCAAAAGAAGTACCAATGTAGATCAAGAATGGTATATATCAGAGGTATTAACAACTGCAGCTGGATCTGCAGGTGGCGGTGGCGGTGGCGGCTAGATCTTGAGGTAGCAGAGGTGGCGGCAACTTTATCATTTAGAAGTAAATACAACAGTGGCGATATAGAACCGGCGATCTATAAAGTCGGTGTCGACAGACATCGGAGAAGGCAATGGAGGATATGATTGTTGTTTATATGACACATAGTTTCTTTAAGAGCAGAAAGGGAGGAAGATATTTTAGATGGTAAAAAATAGACATGGATGGAACCTCCAATGACTACTTTGGAAGGTCACCGAAGGTAGAGGGTGGTGGATGTCGGTTGTTATCAATAGTAGGGTTTTAACCGACAGCTCTGATAGCATGAAAGGTAATGACTTGATTGATTAATAGTGAGGATTAAACCTCATATAAATATATAAATGTGGATACATAAGGGGAATTTGGCCTAAACTAGACCCTAAAACCTTGGACGTAAACGCTAGATACTAACTTACTAACATAACACAAAAACTTATGCTAACATACGATCAGAACACAAGTTTAGGGTTTAAACTTCACACTAAAATGATTTATTTTTAAACTTTACCTTAATGTTTACCGTTGAATGCATTATGATGACCATTTAAAATATTAAATAACTTTGGGGTTTCACTTTGCCATATGCTCCCTTCCTTAGACAACATACAATGTAAGAGATTCCACTTTTGTTCTTAGAGGCCTAGTCACTCCCTCGATAAACAAATTTTTCATACAATACATTGCATAATTAGTCAAGTTAAATGTTCTAACAGTTATAACAAATAGGTATTTCTATGAAGGTCCAACAATTATAGATAGGTTATTGAAACGAACTTGTAAATAAAAATTTAAAATTTATTAATGAACCGCAAGTAGAAAATCAATTGGTTAATTATTGCGTAAATTAATTGGAGTTTAGAATAGAGATATATTATTCATAACGGGGTTTTTATCATTTCTATATGTATATAGAAGAATATTTCATATGTCTGGGGTTTCTATCCGTTAGAGTCAAAAGCCTCATGAAATGGTTGATAGCAGAGTTTTTCTTAAGACAATATACATCATGGAGAACTCCTTTTAATGTAAGGTAAACATCATTGATTTAAGGACCATCATAGTTCCTATCTAATTGTATCCATATATGTTGGGTTTTAGTTCAAAAATAGTTTCAAAAACTACAAAATATGGCAAACGGAAGACTTAAATTTTTTTGAAATAACATAAACATTTTATACGCACCAAGGATCTTCTTGCACATTATAAGAAGACTTAAGCACCAACCAAAGAAAGGGTGAAGAAGTAACAACCTTTTTAGTTCTTTGGTTCCTCTTGGGAGGCTTGGAAGTTGATGAAGAATGTGGAACCTTTGAGACACCAACAATGACTCAACTTGATGTAGATGCTAGCCATAAACTCTTAATCCTTTAAGCTTTAAGTTCATAACCAATATGAACTTAAAGAGGGCATGTGAAAGCAAGTAATTTTCAAGAAAAGAAGAAGAAAAGAGACAGTAATCTCCTCTAAGGAGGTTACGGTTTTGGTAGTATGTGAATGAGCAAGCCAAATGAAAGCATCAAGTCTTGTATTTATAGTAGAAACAATTCCCTACTTTATGAATAAAATAATCACAAGACCATGCCCTTATTTAAATAATCAAAGAACCATTCTCTCATTAAAATAATCAAAAGGCCATACTCTTATTTATATATTCAAAGATCCATTCTCTCATTTAAATAATTAAAAGCCCATAATTCTTTTCTTCTTGAAAATTATATACAAAAGAGAAAAGTTTGTTTAAATTTTATAAACTCAAAGTTTTAAAATATAAACTTTGTCTTTTGAGTAAAAGACAAAAGGGTTTCAACTAGTCCATAAAGTTGTACATAACTTATTAATTTATACCATATGAATTATGTAATATTACTTGCTAATGAAAATTATTATTTCCATGAAATAAATAATTTCCAATTTAATTATAACAATTCTATTGAATATTTATTAAAATCAATTTCTAATAAATAATCAATTATATCAAGTTGTTGTTAGTGTGACCCATTAGTATCATATATTTATTAGCAATATCACTTTAATACAATTCTTGAGCATACTAGACCTTTCAATCTCCTACTTGCGCAAGACTCATATTAGACTGATATAGACCGCGGTGAACGTCTAGCAACATTTCACTGCCCCAACAGCATATAACTTGTGCCATTCTATCAACACCCAATTCCCAAAAAGCTCAAAGCTACAATTGGTGTATAAGGTAAGTTTATCAGTTAACCATTGCTATAGACATCATGTTGAACATGAGATTCGGATCGCGATCAATCTCATTAGTTGTTCAACTTTTGGTAAGGCGCCTTATATGTCTAACTCTCAACACATAAGAGGAACAAATCCCATCTTGACTACATAAGCTTCTTTCATTGTTCACACCATACCTGAAAATGGATTTTATAATTGCACGGTTAAGGAACAACATTTGACCATATCAAAGCATAGTACTCTCTACACTTAAATCTCAGTATGTATCTCAAGTGTTAAGGATACAAAGATACTACCCTTTAATCAAGTATCATTCATGATAGCGATCCATGAGATGATCTTGATGCGGGTGAGTTCAATACTAGTTCTTTGACAAGTACCTTTGAAGCTTGGTTACAACTACTTGCCTACTTTCATCCAGTGAGAGTCGACTAATCCAATTCATATTAGTCTTACTTTATAATTGCTCCCACAATTATAACCAACTATGAACTTTTAGAATAATAACATTATTCATGGATTAAACATGTAAATATAGAACACAACAAGTATTAATGTGATGACTATATCCCAATATATCATAACATTATCTAATAGTTGTTATAATGTTCCAATATCCAAATACTAAATCCAAATCAATATCCTATTTCTAGAATAATAAAGTCTTACAACCGAAATGTGACCATTCATACTTAGCTCAAAAGAATGACTTTCTCAATGGATCTGTCAAAAATTAATTTGTGTGAATTATGTGAATACTATCATCTCCATACTTAACTTTACTCTAAGTAGAGTCAAATATATTGGAGAATATGATTGGTCTTCTTTCGTGACATAGAGCCTCTTAGCTTGATTAAGTGTAATCTCGACGTCACAAAGATTTCTATGTGATCTTTGAATGGCAGAAATCAACATGATCCCATTCATCCAATTATATTTAAATTCAATTTCTAAAGTAGTGTATTCTTATTTTGTAGTAGATTGTGTCATTATGTTTCCCTTGGACCTCATTCCAACAAGATTTACCCTTCATTCCATAATGAAGTCAACATCCAATTATAATTCATAATTATTTATATTTGTTTAGAAATTAACATCTTCTGTAGATCTTTCCATAAATATCCTTTCTAAAATGATTGTCTCATATACATTCTCTTAGATCTTCTAAAGTACACTTAGAATGCTCTCATATTCATCCAATGACTTAACCATCTATTCAATTAGTATCCTATGACATGCTTACAACATGATCAAATACCATGTCCTATGCATAATATGGCGTAACTGATGAATTCATTTTCCAAGCAAATAGAATATAAATCTTTTCATCTAGTTCAAACCTATGAGCTATGTACATTTGAGGCTAGCTCAAAATGGGGCCATATGACAATGCCAAGAATTCTCCAAAAGAATTTTGTGTCTTGATCCCTTTCAAGATATTGCCAATATATGTATAAGGACATGAAATATTTAGCATTCATTTTATTTATCCCTTATAGATTTTACATTCCAAGAATGTATCTTCTCCTTGCTAAGTCTTTCATTTTAGAAACACTTTCTGAGTCAAGGTGAATACGACCTTGCTTAGTCAGAATGTGATTTCAGATGATTAAGTATGTCTTATTCATACAAGATTAGGAATTTCACTATGTTCCCACTAGTCCTTAGTAAACACACATGTTCTATTCATTTTGATATAAAAACATACCTTGTGGTTTTATATAAAATGATGATTGTAACATTGAGATGTTTGCTTTATATCCGCAACTGGATCTCAAGCTCTACACATTTTGTTAGGATAACATTGATTAAGAAAACCTCCAGGCTAATCTATATAGATATCTTCTAGTAGATGTATGTTAAGGAAAGCGGTCTTTCATAAAATCTATTTGTTATATCTCATATTAAGAATATGAATTTATAGTAAATAATATCCTTGTTGATCTAATCATAGCTACTTATGAAAAAGGTTTGATGACAGTCAATGTCATGAGTACGATGAGGACCATAGTCAATTTCAGTGCTGTAAAACTCGACCTACTCGGTCGAGTACTCGGAATCGGCCCTCCACTGAGGCGAGTTATGTGAACTTGGAAAAAAAACTTGGATTAAGTCAAACTCGGTAAAAATCGGTCAACGTGGGTCAAAACTCGATCTTATTCGGTCAAAACTCGATCTTATTCGGTCAAAAATCGGTCCTACTTGGTATTACTCGGTCTTACTCGGGCCTACTCCGTCAACAAAGTCAAACTTGTCCAACTCGGTCAAACTCGGTCAAAAGATCAAAATTGTCATAAAAAGAGAAAAAAATTCAAGAATTTCAAGATTAATATGTATAATATACTTAATGATTTATTATTTAACACACATGTGATTATTACTATATATATATATATATATATATATATATCTTAATTTTTCAGTAATTATTCACGAAGTGAGACAATTGTGTGTATTTCAGGTTTTATGTATTCACGTGTATCTAATTTTGTTATATATTTCAATCAAACTATGATTTTGCCTTATGATTTTGACGTATATAATTTTCTTAAAAATATTTCTACATGGATTACCGAATCTGAGTACTCCCGAGTACTCGCTACTCAGCAGTCGGCCGAGCAGGTATACGAGTAGCGAGTTCTACAACCTTGGTCAATGTCATGAGTATGAGAGAATCCTTTTTACAACAAGTCTTGCTTTAATTGTGTATGTTTATCCATGTAATTTATTCTTTCTAGAAGAATAACTTACTCCTTCTAGCCTTGTTGTAGAGAGGAAGTTCAATCAATACCATACTTGACTATAATACGTGGATTATATCTCATGGTCATGACTCTAAGTAATTTATTAGATTCGAGATCTGACATAGCATCTTGGTATATGATGGATTTTCCAGATAACCATCAATAAAAGCTCATCAATGAGAGATTCCACATTCCTCAAGTCATAGATTATTTCTACCACTAATATGAACAATTTATGTTTTTGAATAGCTATTATTCAAGTTTAACAATCCTCGTTAAGACTTGTGCCAACTATTACTACATAAGGTTATGGTTCTTGAGCTGCTTCAAGTTGCATGTACCTCCCACTTGCTTTGTCATTAAAAGCTTGCTTTCTACTAACTTAGCTTTTACAAGAATAAAAGAACCTATCCTTGGTGGGTTTTCATATAACAATCTAATCCATATTTAGAGTTTTATACAAATATGTATTTAGTAGATTTTCGAGTTAGAACCTTTAGTCCAACATCGGCTTCAAATCCATAAAACATTAAGTAAGATGAGGATGGACCCTTTCCATACTTAATCTTATAAAATGTTTAATCTACTTATTAGTTGGTATTTGTATTCATGATACAATTAATAGTGATTGAAGTATTATCCCAAAAATATTAAAGGAAGATATCTCTACCGATTAGAAAATAAATCATACCAAGTAAGATTTACTTCATCCTTTATTATCATTAAGGTCTTAGATGGTTCTTACCAGTTTGTATCTCAACTTTTGAAACCTTCAACCAAGATGTCACAATTATGCATTACCATGTAAACTATAATTAAAACTACTATAGTTGTTATTAAAGTTGATTTGGTATCTTGTGTTTAATCTCATACATTCATTAGAAAGGAAGTCATACGCCAAAGTGTATAGTTCCTTAATCATTTTCTCTATGCTTTAGAGAAAATATCATTAGGAATCCTTTACATATAAATAAGGTTCACATATGTCAAATAAACTAAATTATTTGAATTTAAAGATCCCTTTCTTGAAGTTGGAATATATGAATGTCGTTTATATAATAAAGATAACAATGTCAAAGATGAGTTTGATTTAAAACAAGTTTAAGTCAAAAGTGTTTGCACATAGAACTTAATTGTATTTATAAAATGTTAATATTTACTTCACAATTCTATTAAGAGATCTAGTCTCATAAATAGAAGTTAATCATTTCAGAATATAAATATTATCGTTATGACAAACGATTAAGTAAATGATCAAACATTTGAATAAAATAACTGAGACATAAATTTAGACATGCTAAATTAAAACATACATTGTTCAAAAATAAATATTGTTTTACATTACAAGTACTTTATGTTCTTAGTAAAAAATAATAAACTAAACTCCGAGAGTGTAGTTCATACTTGATTGTGCTCAGCTGGTTACACTTCAATAAATATATACTAGCCATTTACAAATATCAGATTAACATTTAAGTACCAAGTACCTAAGTGTTATATGAAAAGTATGAGTTCTATCTAGTAGATAATAGAAGTACTAGTCTCTTCCATACTTTCTTTCCAAATCAAAGGAGTAAATCCTCTTCCAGTGTCCAGTTTCTTCACAAAAGAAACAAGATCCATCTATGTGGGCTTTAGCAGATTTCGTGGGCTTAAAGGTGTTCAGTCCATAAAACATGGGCCTCTTAGATCACACTAGGTGACTCATTTAGCCTTGCATTATTCCAATGTTTAAACTTGCTTTAAATAAAATATCACTGTATTTATTGGAATATTGTTTAACCTGTTATATCATCAGATATATGATCAAATTATCCAAGAATTCCTAGAAGTCATGAATAACGATTCCTAGCTTGATGTTAGAAGCATATTTAGCATCACAATGATGCCTTTACTAGGTATCATGTTCAGGTTTAATTGCTCAAAGCAAATAGCTTTGGACTAGTACTTTTAAGTGTATACAATTTCATATATCTCAGGAGATTGTCTCTTAAGACATGAACCCATTCATTGAAGTTGTATCTATTGAATGTTATTGTTTCATTAAGTCATTAAAGAAAAAAGTCAACTCATGATAATGAGAATGGATTATTTAACTACAAAATTTTAACAAAATTAATTTAGTATTTTCAATATTTAATCTTTAATAATTAGTACCCTTTTAGTTTCCAAAAACATTAATTATCAAAATCTAGGATTCAAGTTGCAAAACAAATAAATGGTTAGGCATCATTTATCTCATCCATTTGAATTCAACCCGGTAGATATCGATTATCAATTATATCTTACTATATAATTCCTAGATTTATGGGATCGCTAATAACAAATTTAATTTGACATGTTTGATCCCATCTATGTCTCGGAACTCTCTTGCTTAAGGTATCCTTTATCACAAAAGATTCCCAATCAAATTGTCCAATTTGAAAAACTTGTGTAATCGGTTAGGTATCCTGTATCCTACTAGTGCATACAAGATATGTGTAAGTGTTCTTCAAAAGGATTGCATAGATTTGAGGTTTGTAAAAATGGTATTTATATGTTTTATAATTCTAGTTTAAAAACATATGATATCACGTTTATTACATGTATATAATAAACCATGGTATCTATTTTCAAAAGAAAATCAATTTTAAAGGTTCTATATAAAAAACTAGTTTTTATATAATTTGACACAACTAAATTTTAATAACCGGTATTAAGTTTGAGTGCATTTGAACCTTTTATATCTTTAATAAAACTTCATTTTATTACTTGTATATTTGGAGTTTGTATAAGTTACAAAAATCACCATTTTAAAACTGATAATAAAGTAGTTCAAAATCTGTTGTTATTAACGATTTAATAAAAGCAAGTTTTATTCTTAAAATAATAACTTTTTATCTATTATGTCCAATTTTGAAAAAAAAAACAAATAAACTCCATATGATGTTTATTTTGTCCAAAATTGTTTTAGCATGTGAAAAACTAATTTATCAACCACGCATAATAATTGCATAAAATAAACAAAAGAAACATGAATAAAAGATATGTGTATAAACATAACCAACTAATGACATTTTTGTGAGCCAACACAAAAGATGCCAAGTCCATTCCTAAAAGGACATTTAAGGGAACCAAAAATCTTCTTGTAATGTTGTTGTAGAAGCTCCCACTTGAGTAAGCATCCATTGCTTGCAAAAGATTTTTTGGGATCTTTAAAGGAAAAAACTCAGGTATATACAACATTTTTCTGAAAAGGTTGCAGAAAGTGCTGCATTAGGTCAACAGCCTTTTAAAAAACTGTTGACAGCATTCATACTTCACGAAACATGTCATCTTTCTGTTCAGCTCATCTGTATCATTCACGACACTTTACTGAAAGTGTCATATTTCTGCTCAGAAAATGTAGAACTCGAAATATTCCCTTTTGTCTTCAAAAATGGTTTACAACTTCATTTCTTGTTACAACTTTGTGCGAATAAATTATTTCTAAAAACTAATCTATTACTTTACAAAAATAAACAAGAAAAACTAATTTATTTAATTATTACATACCTTATAAATAAATAAATTATTACGACCATTTTTACAACAAACACAACAACACAACAATCATTATGGTCATTGGCCAGTTTATGCATATCATACACATCAACATATACATAAAACAACCTTTGTTTTTCTAGGACAATTTTAATCGACAAAATATGCATGACACTTTTGTCTCATAAAATAACAATTAAAAAAAAGTTGTCAATGAAAATATGTATGAAGTTATTTTTTATACAAAAATAAGTTATCTATGTTCTCCAAAAACTAAGATTTCCAAAAATCAAAAATCTAATCAAACTTGCAAGGTGGCTCTGATACAAATTATTGGGTTTTAGTTCAAAAATAGTTTCAAAAACTACAAAATATGGCAAACGGAAGACATAATTTTTTCTTTTTTTGAAATAACATAAACATTTTATACCCACCAAGGATCTTCTTGTAAGTTATAGAAAGATTTAAGCACCAACCAAATAAAGGATGAAGAATTAACAACCTTTGTAGTTCTTTGGGTCCTCTTGGGAGGCTTGAAAGTTGATGAAGAATGTGTAACCTTTGAGACACCAACAATGACTCAACTTGATGTAGATGCTAGCCATAAACTCTTAATCTCTTAAGCATTAAGTTCATAACCAATATGAACTTAAAGAGGGCATATAAGAGCAAGTAATCTTCAAGAAAAGATGAAGAAAATAGAGAGAGAGAGAGAGAGAGAGAGAGAGAGAGAGTAACTTCCTCTAAGGAGGCTACGGTTTTGGTAGTATATGAATGAGAAAGCCAAATGAAAGCATCAAGTCTTGTATTTATAGTAGAAACAGTTCCCTACTTTATGAATAAAATAATCACAAGACCATGCCATTATCTAAATAATCAAAGAACCATTCTCTCATTTAAATAATCAAAAGACCATACTCTTATTTA
The DNA here is from genome assembly GCF_052849685.1 of Lactuca virosa. NCBI lineage: Eukaryota > Viridiplantae > Streptophyta > Magnoliopsida > Asterales > Asteraceae > Lactuca > Lactuca virosa. The sequence goes on along the minus strand of NC_136428.1, from coordinate 338,255,507 downwards.
TATATTCAAAGAGCCATTCTCTCATTTAAATAATTAATAGCACATAACTCTTTTTTTCTTGAAAGTTATATACAAAAGAGAAGAGTTTGTTTAAATTTTATAAACTCAAAGTTTATAAAATATAAACTTTGTTTTTTGAATAAAAGACAAAAGGGTTTCAACTAGTCCATAATGTTGTACATAACTTATTAATTCATACCATATGGATTATATAATATTACTTGCTAATGAAAATTATTATTTCCATGAAATAAATAATTTCCAATTTAATTATAAGAGTTCTATTGAATATGTATTAAAATCAATTTCTAATAAATAATCAATTAAATCAAGTTGTTGTTAGTGTGACCCATTAGTATCATATATTTATTAGCAATATCACTTTAATATGATTCTTGAACATACTAGACCTTTCAATATACGCACATATTCAAAACAACTAAAATAAAGTTATATTTGTAATTGGGATATGCACAAAGTTGTAGGGTTTAGAAATCACATGGAAATGTTTTTCTTATAAACAATATCTAATTGTTAACAACCGCATACCCTATGAAGACCTTTATAGTATCACGAAACTAAGGGTTTCACTTCATCATAAACTCCTTTCCATAGGGAACATCTAATTAAGCTCAAAGACACCACCTTGGATTTTGCCGAAGAGACTTGGTCACTCCGAACATAAATTAATTTATTACACAAAACATTTTTTAAATAGTTAAATTATATATCTTTACTATTATATAAAGCATATTCAACCTTTCTTGAATATTAAGAGGTACAAAATTCAATACATGATATACAATCATGTTATGCTTATTGTTCAATACACATAAAAGGTATCAATTTAATTAAATTAAATTAAAAACGTAATCGTGGCATGAAGGAGCACCTACATAGAAACCCTAATCGGATGTTCTTTTTTCTCCCACACCACCATCGACCAGCAGTGAACAGCCGCCGTTTCCACCATCTCTTTGCCCTCGCTCCAGTTCTCTGGTTATGAACTCCCACCGCTACGATCCATCTCTGCCTCTCACTACCCTAAATTACTATCCATCCCCTCCATCACTCATCGTCACCGACAACCCAATCGTTGTTGCCCCCACCTCTGTCACCATCCTTTGGTTAGAGTAAATCCCTTTTAGATCCTCCATAACCTTCCCTCACCCTCAAAATGTCATTTGCGGATCTGGATATCAGAAAGAATGGTGTTCTGTGAG